>NW_023604972.1:53298116-55770006 GCF_014898055.3 Talpa occidentalis
TCTGGAATTGAGGTAAACACAGAGTTAACAATAATGAGCCAAATAACTTACCAAATGTTGTCCACCTAATTCTAAGAAATAAATCTCAGTACTTTAAAAAATTACCTTTGAAACTATACTTCAAAATTAAACATATCTATTCCGCAAGAAGAAAGGATTTAGACCCATTTATTGAACATTTATAATCTTCCGATTTATTATTTATCTACCCCTGTGTAATAAACTACTCTAAATCAGAAAAGTTTAAAATAACATCTATTTTATTTGTATATGATTCTGTGGATCAACAGTCTGTGCTGTGTTCAGCTGGGTGATCTGCAAGCTGGAAATCCAAGATCAAGACTCTTGCTGATAGGGTGTCTGGTAAGAGTCTGCTTCTTGATTCATGAAAGAACAGTCTGCCCAGTGTGACCTCACAAAGTGAAAGAAGCAAAGGGTCTATTTGGAGACCTTTTGTAAGGAAACAATTCCCATTCAGGAAGATTCTACCTGTATGACCTAACCATCTTCTGAAAGACCTCCACCTCCAGGAGGGGGAGTACAAAATTTAACCTATAGTAACTGAGCTGGGTGGGCTAATGTGGCCTATCTCTCATGTCTGGTGATTGGTGTTGGTTACCTCTCAACCTGATCTTTCATTCTCAAGAAGCCTTCTTTGCATGGAAGTCAAGGGATTTTAAGAGAATGAGAACAAAAGCTACAAGACCTCTTGAAACTTAAGCATAGAAGCACCACAACATCACTTCAACTATGTTTTGTTAGTCAAAGTAAGTTCAAAGGTCAGTCCAGACACAAATGAAAGTGGATAGGATGGATGGATAGGAAAGAATAGACTTCATCTCTCCATGGAAGAAGTGGCAAATTATGTTACAATGGGGACAAGATACAGGAATGGGGGGATTGCTTTGACTATCTTTGCAAACAACTATCCACTATGTGTCCTATGCAGCTAATTTATGTATATAGTCACTGTTATTTATCCTCCTAATAATAGTGTAAGGATGTTCAGCCCCACTTCACAAATGCAAAATTTCTGAATTAGGTTTGAGTTCTCATTTTTGCTTCCTCATTATTTTATTGGAATCCCCCCCAGCTCATCTATATGTTTGAATAAAACAAACCATTTTATGTATTAACCAATTTGAAAGTACAATAGGAAGTAGACTGCTAAATAGAAATTTTGAACAAAGATACTTTGTACTAATTATATATTATCTCATTTTCCCATTTGCAGTCCAAGGTGAAAATATTATCACAGCCTGGGCCTTCTTTTACCAGAATGAATGACTTATGAAAGTAAGATATTAATAACTACTAAACCATACTGGTGTTTGCTGGGTCCAGGAACAAGGCTCCAGTTCAAGGGAGCATTGAAAGAGAAAGATTGATCTTGGTGCCACCTACAATATTTTCCAAACTGCAATTCATGTCACATTAAATTTTTTTAAAGATTTATTTATTTATGCATACAAGAAATGGGATACAAGCCAGAGGTGTGGGGGGGGTGGTGAATGGATTCACCCGAGACAGTGGGAAGCAGAACAGGCATATCTACTGAAATACACTGCTGAGGGGAGCGCTGGTTAAGACAGGAGAGGGCTACTGCGCCATGTGGGTTAGCTCCCTGGCCTTGGGTCTAACTAACTCAAGCAGCAGTGGCTGTCAATAGCTTGACAGTTCTGAAAATTAACTCCTTGTGCCACCAAGGAGACCCCAATTCATGTCACATTAAAAAGCAGTGAAATCAATTTAGGGAGCTACCAGTAGTACTTCCTAAATGAAATACAACAAAAATAGAAGCTACATATAATGCTTTCACAGCACCAATATGCTATGACTAGAGCTCAAATATTAATAATGTAGTCCCTCCAGGTACTGTCAACCGAAGAAGCTAGCTCTTTACTAGTCCCTTTTATTCCATCTGTTATATTAGCTACATGCAGAGAATCAATGATCATTGGGTTGCATCCATCTAAAACCCAATTTTTAGAATGGGGTCCTGATGATTATTGGCTTAGTTGATTAATGGTATTTATTTGGCTATAATTTACTAAGCTCAATCAAATTCAACTAATATTAGAAACAAAGCCTTCCTAAAGCCAGTGCCACATTATCTAAAAGTTACTGAACATTTTAAGCCATATCAGAGTCAATATCTAATCTCAAATTTAGTGATAAGATTTTGTATCAAATTTTTGTCCTAAGGGAGAGAACCAAATTTTTTTGTTTAAAATTCCTGTACAAAAGATGAAACCAATTTTCCTTTTTCCAGTCTTTCAAGATAAATAATCTCATAGAAAAGTTTAAGAAGTGTGCTATTCAATTAAGGAACTGAAGAGTTCATCAGTCTTTCTCTTATCTAAAGAGATATTGATACAGAATAATCTCTTCCCTGGAGTTTGCATGTCTGTCAACCTCAGTCATTTTGAGCAAAACTAGACTCTGGGTGTAAATAAAAAGGACTTAGACCTGCAATATAGCCAAAACAAAAGTCATAAAGTCTAGGTGCTAAAAGCTTTTCAGTTTGGAAGTATGCAATGCTTATTCACCTGGTCGAGACAAAAGCTTCAACACAGTATTTTCTTTCTCTTATTAAATAAAATATAATTATTCTTATATCTTATTTTTGTCTGCTCTTTCAATTTCAATTCAGTAAAATTAACTTTTGATCAGTACATATTTGACTTTGGACAAATGCATAACACCTTATAGCCAGTCACTGTTAAGATATGCATCAATTTCCTCACTATAAAAATTCCCATATGGCATCGCAATAACATTTTTAAAGACTCAACACCCAAAGTAAAAATAGTCAAGGAGAAGATAAACACCTGGGATTACATCAAACTGAAAAGCTTCTGTATAGCAAAAGAGACATTAATCAAAACAGAGAGACACATCTGATTGGGAAAAAAATCTTTGCACTCCATTCAACTGATAAGAGACTGATCACAAAGATATACAAAGAACTCACGTGACTCAACAAAAACAAAATGATCAATCCAGTCAAAAAATGGGCAGAACTCAAAAGACATTTCTCCAAAGAGGAAACGCAAATGGCCAACAAGCATATGAAAAAATGTTCAACATCCCTTTCAATCAGAGAAATACAAATCAAAACCACACTGAGATACCACCTTACACCAGTAAGAATGGCACATATCAAAAAAACAAGCAACAACAAATGTTGGTGAGGATGCAGTGAAAAAGGAACTCTCCTACATTGCTGGTGGGAGTGCAGACTGGTCCAACCACCATGGAAAGCTGTCTGGAGGATCCTCAGTCTACTAAAAATGGAGCTACTACACGACCCAGCAATTCCACTACTAGGGATCTACCCAAAGGACACAAAAACAGTGATTCAAAGAGCATCTGTACACCTATGTTTACTGCAGCACTATTTACAATAGGTAAAACCTGCAAACAACCCAAATGCCCAAAAATAGATGACTGCATGAAGAAGATGTGGTATATATACACGATGGAATATTATTCAGCAATCAAAAAAGATAAAATCATGCCATTCGAAGCAACGTGGATGGAGCTAGAAGGAATTATGCTCAGTGAAATAAGCCAGAAGGAAAAAGAAAAATATCGGATGGTTTCACTTATAACAGGAATATAGGGGAACCAAATAAGACATCAGTGTAAAAAAAAAAAATAACAATAGTACAAAACACAACAAAAAAAACAGACAATTATAAACCAGACATACTGCAGGGGAGGAGGTGGGAGAGACATCAGAGGGAGGGAGGAGCACAAGGGACTGTGGTGATGATACATGGGTGCCTTGGGGAAGGAAATTCTATGGGGACTCAATCTGAGGGGCTGGGGGGAAACAAATATTGTCTAAAAAATTTTAAAAAATGATAAATGTTAAAATAGAAAAATGATGTTTATTGTGGTAGAATTGGCCTACAAATTTTATATGTTTCAGGGATGTAAGTTCACACCACTAAATATGCATGTTATCACATCATCCACCAATGTCTAAATAATCTTTCTCCATAGTCCCCCTTTGACCTTTGTTTCTCAATATGGTAACCTCAATTCTGCAGTCCAATTTCTAGGATTTGTTTTTGGTTTGTTTTTCTCTGATCCTTTGCTTGTTTTTTTATATTCCACACGAGGATATCAGTTATCATTTTTCTTTCTCCTTCTTATTTTGCTTATCAGCCACTCCCCCAGTACCATCCATGTTGTCACAAGTGGCAGGAATTCATCTTTTCTGTAGCTGCATAGTATTCCTTTGTAAGTATATGTGTGTGTGCACTTGCACACACATGCGCCACATTAATTTAATCCACTCATATGTTCTTGAGGATTTAGTTTGTTTCCACAGTGTGGCTATTATAAATTGAGTGGCAGTGAGCATAGGAGTGAATGAATCCCTTTGAATTGTTTTCATATTCTTTGGGTAGATATTTGGAGAGAGATTACTGGATCATATCATAGATCTATTTTTAAAGTTTTGAGAAACCTCCATACTGCTTTTAATACAGACTACACCAGTCTACATTCCTACCAATAGTGAATGAGCATTCCTTTCCTGCACACCCTGACCAATACCTGTTGATTTTGGCCTTTTTGATCTTTTACCCTTCTCACAGGTATGAGATATTATGTTTTTATGGTTTTGATTTGCATTTTCCTAATAATTAGTGATGATGATCATTTTTTTCATGTGTTTATTGGCCAGGTATATATCTTCTTTGAAGAAAAGTGCATTTAGTTCTTTTGCATATTTTTTTACTTGATTATTCATTTTTTTCAAGCTATTATTCAGCTTTTCAAATAGCTGTAACATTTTTTACATTCCCTCCCACAATGTGAGATAATTCTAGTTGTTTCACACTCTTATCAGCACTTGGTACTTATCAGATTTTGTTGTTTGTTTGTTTTAGTCATTCTAGTAGATGTGTAGTACTATCTCATTTTGTATTTAATATATATTTCCCTATCTATGAGGACTCAACCTGAGGAGGTGGGGGAAAGCAAATATTGTTTAAAAAAATTAAAATTTAAAAAAATAATAATAATATATATTTCCCTAAAGGCTAATTATGTGGCATACTTTCTCATTTCTTTATATGCATATTTTGTGAAATACCTGCTTAAATCCTTTTAAGTAGTATATATTTTAATCCAAGAAAAATTTACTTTCTAGCTCCCAAATTTTTATGTTTAAACATTTTGAGTTTCATATATGTATTTTTTTTTAAGTTTTATTTATCTATTTATACAAGCACTGGGTACAATCAGAAGCACGAGAGGGTGAGAGAATTCACCAGAGCCAGAGCGGGGAACAGAACAGGCAGACTGACGAAACACACTGCTGAGGGGAGCAGCGGGCGCGGTAGAAGAGATCTGCGCGCCATGTGGGACCCTCTCCGCGGCCGGGGATCGAACAGGCACTGCAGAGGCTTCGGGCAGCTTCGCAGCCCAGCGCTCAACCACTGCACCACTGGGGAGTCCGTCATGTATGTATTTTTATATAAGAATAAAAACTAAACTTTAAAGGTGTCCCTTCATCTCTCTTCAAAATATAAATCTGTGGGAATACACATCTATATAACTTTCCTATGATTAGTTTGCAAAAATAAATATTTCATGATATTTAACCACCAATGCAGTGTACATAGTGAACAATCAAAGTGGGTAACAGCTCTAAACCAACTGTGTAGCCATATGCGGATCCATTAACTGAATGTAATTCCTGGCTGACAGATCATAGCAAATTCAAATATGTACATATTCTTGGAAGTATAAAGTCTGCATCTACTAATTTATTATAAGGAAATAATAGACATTTATATAAATACTTACATATTTATACACTTACATATGTTCACAAATGTATATTTAACAGTATTGTTGGTGATGGAAGAATGTTGAACATAATATAACTGTCCAGCCACATGAAAAAGTTGAAATAAAATATATATCCATACAATGTCATATCGTGTAGTCATTTAAAATTATGTTTCATGTATGGGTTCACTAATAATAATAAAAAATTTTCATGATACATCATTATTAAAAAGAACAGATCACAAAAGATATTATATGTTCCTATTTTTTTAATGTGTGCATATAAGTGTGACTTTTAAAATACACAAAGAGTTAGCCTTGATATCTCTAGATATGTGCAATAATTAGTGTTTTCCTCTTTGCATTTCTGGTTTTCTGTAATGAGTATTGCTTTAGTAATAACAAAGGGGGAAGGAATGAAAGCAAAGCATCATCATGGTTTTTTTTCTAGAAATAAAAACATCATATTTAATTATTAATAGTGATGAATGTATCATCCGCAAAAAGTTAAAATGTGTTTGGTATGCTTATTAAAGAAGGCAGATACATATTAAATATTAAACTACCATATTTAATCAAGTAAGTTTCCTTTCTGCAGCACAAACCTCATTGTTTAGCAATGCCAGAAAAAAGAAGGGGGGTGCTTATGTATGCACATTTACACGGATAAGCCATAAAAGTGTGCATACCTTTCTGTGTGTGCCACAAATTAAAATGGGGACTCCCTGTGCTTTTTCACTTAGTCATGAAAAATAACTGACCTAGAGGCCGATGTTCTGATTCATCTAAAGCCTGCACCAGAATTGTTAAATTATTCTTATTCTTATTTTGTTCCAAGTACTGTGTTCACAGAGGAACTCATGCTTCAATAGTTCCCCTCCATTTGGGTAAAAGAGACCAAGTTTTTGCATGCACAGGCTACAGAAACCTTATGAATCTTTTAG
Source organism: Talpa occidentalis (assembly GCF_014898055.3). NCBI lineage: Eukaryota > Metazoa > Chordata > Mammalia > Eulipotyphla > Talpidae > Talpa > Talpa occidentalis. The sequence continues at coordinate 53,304,872 of NW_023604972.1, forward strand.
CCACAAAGCATGTGTTACAAAGACATGCTATTTCACAATAGAAATTTCAGGCTTCAAACTGTGGCTTTCATTGCTCATTTGGTTGTGTGGATTTCTTCTCACTTAAAGATAGAAAGATGACACCCAGAGGACTTTGTCTTCTTTATTTTTAATAGTCTCAGCCTTACTGACAAGCAGAGCACAGAACAACAAGCATTTTCCTAAACAGAAGGCATTTTCCAATTGATTCAAAAGCCCTGTACTTTGCAAAGCAATCTCATGCAAGGTCACAACAATCTGATATGCCACGAAGACTTGTGACTGAAAACATGGACTAAGGTGTCAATCAGATCACAGGCGCCACCCACACTAGAGGACAAAAAAGAAGCAAAAGAGAAGACACAAAACAACATACACAAGGAACATTCTGGTTCCCTCTATTGTCCTCACTAAAGGTTCTCCTACTGCTTCCTGGTATTTTGTTATTGAATAGAAACAGTAGTAAATTCTACTAGGAGCTTGAAACGAGGATCTAAAGACACAAAAGGAGGTCTCCTTGTGAGTTATTAAAGTTTAGAGACAAAAATCAAACAGGCTCTGCAAAAATTGTCAAATTCCCTTAGGAAATGCTGATGAAAACCAATCAGTCAGATTCCTCCAGAACAAATAAAACTAATGCTTTGATTTTTCATTTACCCTTGATCAATTGATCTCCCAAAGCAGCAACATTAGTTACATTTTTCAAATGAAATGATAGCTAAAGTAAGGAATGCTAACATCTACTTTCTATTTTGTATTAAACATGTTAGAATTTATTATAGCAATAATCACATAAGGTCATTTTAAACTCATCCGAATTCCTAAAATATGTCCATCTTCTTTTATCATAATTTTTCTTTACATTTTTATGACAAAAATTTTAATAAATTATATATAATGTACATTTAACCCTTAACAACCATACAAAATAAGTATTATTACTGTGATTATGTTAAGGGAAAAACGCTAAAGTATTTGGAGGTAAGTTAGTATTCCTAAGAGCAAACGTAAGAAGGGTTAACACTTTGTTATATTTGCTTTAATTCTTTTTTTTACCAAGGATTTATTTATTTATGCATACAAAAACTGGGGTACAGGCCAGGGGTATAGGCCAGAGGTGCGGGGCATGGGGGAGGGGGTAAAGAGGATTCACCAGAGACAGGAATGGGGAGAAGAACAGGCAGATTCACTGAAATACACTGCTGAGGGGAGCCATGGGTGAGACAGGAGAGGTCTGCTGCAACTTGTGGGTTGGCTCTCTGCTGCAGAAGCTTCATAGTTCTGAGACTTAACCCCTTGCGCCACCAAGGAGGACCTATTTGCTTTCATTCTTTTGTTCTTTTAAGTAATTAAATATTACCCACATAGGTGAAATCTCTTGTATTTCACACGAATTCAATTCCTCCCTAAATACCCAGAAGAAATCTCAATGTAGCCCAAAAATGATGTATCACTTTCTGTTACATTATGCTTTTATTACACATGTATGGATCCATGAACATATAGAATTTTTCATATTTTAATTGAGAAATAATTGACATATAACATAATATTGGTTTTGTTATAGGACAGGGAGAGGGGCAGCCCAAACCCCGCAAACCTGCCTATTCTAAATGGGTTCTGCCATCCACCGCATCAACACAAAACATAGGAGACTTTAATGGGAAGGAACTTTAATAAAACTAGGAAACAATACAGGTAAGGCAAAGAGTCTAGTTTCTAAATGAAGCACCCAAAGTTACCCGTCCCCTCGTGGGTAAAAGTCCATCCATATGGGATCGGCCCAGAACAAGGCCCCAAAGCCTGCTAAAAGTCTAAAACATCTTCCAGTGGGGACCCACAGAAAAGGGTCACAAACAACCGGACAAGTCCGGAAGGAAAAGAGCAAAATCAACATCAAGATAAAAGCTGCCATTGTCACCTCCCCACGGGTCTCACCCACATCTGTGTCACCCAGTCCACGACCAAAAGACAAGCGCAGTTTCTTCACGTGTCTCTAGGCTCCATGCGCCTCCTCCAGGTCTCCTGGCTCCATCCTGCTTCCTACCTCAGTCTCTTCTGCAGCTTCTCCTTTTCCTGCTCAGCTCCACCCTTCCTTGGGTGGGGCAGGGAACCTCCCCCTTTCCTGGGGACCACCCTGTTACAGTTTCAGGTATACAACATAATGATTTGAAATTTGCATGCATTGTAAAATTCTCACCACAAAAATTTCGAGTTATCATCCTCACCACATAAAGTTAGTTTTGGCATTTACCCTCTTGATCCCCTTCATCCACTTTGCCTAATTCTCAAAACCTGTCCCTCTAGGAAACACCATATCTATAACTCTTATTTTTGTTGTTTTGTTTTGTTTTATTTTTTATTGTTTAAATTATACATATAAGTGAAATCATAGAGCATTTATTTGTCTTTTCTGTTTGATTTATCTTCCTTAATATACTTCCCCCAAGGTCCATCCATGTTGTTTCAAATGGCAAGATTTTTAAAGGTATTTTTTAGCATTCCATGTCATATTTCTATATGTAAATATACATATTTATACATGTGTATGTATATATATTTATATACAAGTACATGAGCACGTGTGTACTATTTATATACAAATGTATCTTTATTCATCCATCACTGGACACTTAGGTTATATGTGTATTTTGGCTATTGTGAACAATGTTTCAGTGAACATAGGGCTGTATATATCTTTTCAAATTGATGTTTTTATCTTCTTCAAATAAATATCCAGAAGTGGAATTTGCTGGATCATATGGTTGTTGAAGTTTTAATATTTTTTAGAAATCTCCATATGGTTTTCCATAATATGTGATTGTTTTGTGTGTATCATTCTCATCAATTTTTTTCACTCTATATTTCTGTGGCACAGTCACTTTAAATTATATAATTCCAGTGCATTTATAGTATTGTTATGTGAATATACCACAATTTACTTATTTCTTTTGTTCATGGCATATACTTGAAATGTTTTAATCTTTCAACATTAAACTCAATGCCATTGAATAGACTTTCAGATTTTGATGGTATATGAGAAGCTTAGAAGCTGATAGTTCATCCTAACAACAAATTAAAAGCTAAAAGGTAACAACTCTTTCTTAGATCTGAGACACAAGGCAAGCTAGGAATTATGCAGTTTTAGGGACAGTGCAGGAGGGGACCTCTGAAGAATTTAGGGAGGCTTCAGAGATAAGGACAACCAAGGGAATGTAACCAATTCCACTAGGAAAAACAAACATATCAGGACCAAGGACAACATTGTTAAAGCTGTCCTGGGTTCCTTCAGGTGGTAAAGGGAGGCGGAGATTGGAGAAATGGGAGAGTGGTTTAATTTATGGACAACTTAGAAGGGCATCTGTTTAACTTCAATGCAGGGATGTCCATCCAGAGGACTGGGCCATAAAAATAAAGATGCAACAAATGGGGAAAGAGAAAGCTGTTAGATAAGGAATGTGAAGATCCCCACTCAGCAAATTAAGTGAAACAGCCGAGAACTAACCAATCACAAAGAGACTGGTGGAGCTTTAGAATAATGAGGGAAAGAAAGTATATATTCCCTGAGACACAACTCCACTTTGGCTTCCTTGCCCCTCCCAGGCCTGGTTCCCTGGCCTGGGAGTCCCACTTTATTTCTGTTCTTTTTCTCCTCAATAAACTTTTTCTTTCTCTAAACAAACCTGCCTCTTCTCGCTTGCTTGCCTGAGCGTCTGCGAAGTTCCTGCTGCGGCTTCGTGAGACACCAACCTGTGGGGGTCTAGTGGCTGGGGCTCAGCGCTGCCCTGCAGCCTGGGATCCATTCCTGGCTGGGAGACTAGGCCTGACAATTCCGGTATCAGATCCAGCAAAGAATTGAGGTCACAGGGCAAGCTGATGCTCCAATAAACAGAGAAACAAATTATAAAGATTTGTACTTTACCAGTGTTGTCGTTTTTGGAGTCTGTGGGTTTTGAGTGCGGGGTCCTTGGGTTCACTTTGGAAAAGGTTTCACCAGAGTTCCCCTTTCAGCGACACGCGGCAAGTTTCCCAGGGAGTTTCTCCTCGAGACAGAGACATTAGTTATATTTAAAGAACGGGTTTATTAGGGAAAGGGACAGGAGAATGAAGGACACTTGCACAGACACAAGCAGGCAGGAAGAGCTGCCCGGAAAGGGACAGGTTTGCTAAGAGAGGCCTGCATGATTGCAGGCAGGCGGCCTTGAGGAGAGCTGCCTCCCCTGAGGGAGGTCAGTGAAGAGAAGTCCTGGCATGGTAAGGTCATGGGCAGGCAGGAAGTTGCTGCCCTGCAGAGGGAGAGAGTTGATGAAGAAGCACCAGCAGAAGGATTGCTGCCCTAAGCCTGGGCAGAGACTGCACTGATATAGTCCTTTTCTGTTTGGGAGGGGTCACTCCTTGTGAGCCTTCAGTTTGTTGCTGATTTTGGATAACAATGCAGAACAATGAAAGGACCAGAGATTCCAGGGTGGGCCCAATCTCCATATCTTTACCCTCAGGTCTGTGCTCCACTCCCTAGAGCAATCTGATCCTGCTTGGGTCTTATACCTTGTGATTAGGCACTGGTGCCTAAGGGTCACGACTTCTACAGCTAGATTAATTGTCATGTTATTTCCCTCGACCCCCACCTCCTTGTGAGGCAGTTCTGGTTTTGTGGCACCTCCTTTCTAGTCTTTCCATTCTTGTCCTCCATCAAGAGGAGTGTTCCACAACCACTGTTGGAACTAGTACTGGGTAGGAAAAGATCAAGTATAATTGATGAATGGCTAGAGGGTTTGTGTGAACAATTCTGAGAGTTAAAACTTGAGAGGGTGCTGTATTAGATTGTGGCATCAGGCAACACCACACTGATACAGGAGTGGAAGTCGTGGAGCAGGCTACATAATGCAGGATGCTGCTAAAGAGCGCAATCCTGGCCTTTTTTGATAGAACTATACCGCATCAGTTGAGAGGAAGGAGGCCCAAGAGAAAAGGAAGGGGTAAAACTAGAAACTGTGCTCTGTCATCTATAGTATCAGGGGTTGTGAGTCTGCCCTCCAGGCACTTCTCATCTGCTTGATGACTTGGTATTGTAACTGAGATCAAGCTCTAGTTCCCCAGCCATGGTTTCAATCTTTTTTTTTTTTTTTCCCCATGGTTTCAATCTTATCAACAAGGCTTTCCACTGATTAGCTTTGGAGTCCCTTGTTATACATCGGTCATGTCCTCGGCACCCCCATCATGTCATACCTCATGATGCAAAGCCTTCCCACCTCGATCCAGCTTTGTGTTCTTGATTGATTTGAAAGGCACCTTGCAAGGTGGGGTTCCTGTACCTAAATGACTGGGCCATTCTGACCTTGCTTAGGATTTAGAACTGTAGGTAACAAAATGGTGGCTGAACAGGCCACTTAGGATTAGCAGACCCACATTAGATAGTTGTAGAAATAAATTCTACTTTTTACCCAGGCTGAGGAAGAACAAGCGGTACTTCAGGAGTGGTGAGGTCAGGAAAAGCTTTATTGCCCATGCATGAGGTCCCAGACCTGGGTAACCCCGTAAGGTCTGAGTGTTAGGGGGAAAGGATGTTCTGAGCTAATCCCATACAGGCTTTGTGGACCCCACCCCCACTCCAGACCAAAGCCATCAGGACATTGGGAAAGACAAATCCTGTCACTGTAACAGGGTGGTCCCCAGGAAAGGGGGATTATACCCTGAGATCTGTGCCACCATAGGTATGGTGGAATAAAAATTAAAAGGGGGGATTGTAACAGGGTGGTCCCCAGGAAAGGGGGAGGTTCCCTGCCCCACCCAAGGGAGGGTGGAGCTGAGCAGGAAAAGGAGAAGCTGCAGAAGAGACTAAGATAGGAAGCAGGATGGAGCCAGGAGACCTGGAGGAGGCGCATGGAGCCTAGAGACACGTGAAGAAACTGCGCTTGTCTTTTGGTCGTGGACTGGGTGACACAGATGTGGGTGAGACCCGTGGGGAGGTGACAATGGCAGCTTTTATCTTGATGTTGATTTTGCTCTTTTCCTTCCGGACTTGTCCGGTTGTTTGTGACCCTTTTCTGTGGGTCCCCACTGGAAGATGCTTTAGTCTTGTGGCAGGCTTTGGGGCCTTGCTCTGGGCCAATCCCATTTGGATGGACTTTTACCCACGAGGGGACGGGTAACTTTGGGTGCTTCATTTAGAAACTAGACTCTTTGCCTTACCTGTATTGTTTCCTAGTTTTATTAAAGTTCCTTCCCATTAAAGTCTCCTATGTTTTGTGTTGATGCGGCGGATGGCAGAACCCATTTAGAATAGGCAGGTTTGCAGGGTTTGGGCTGCCCCTCTTCCTGTCCTATAACATCACCACCAAAGGGAAGGTGGCAGGGTGGAGTTAAGCAGCCAGGATTGGTATAAAAAACCAAACACGTGGGCCTTGGGGGGCTCGATCTCTCGCTCGCTTCCTGGCTTCATGGCTCCTGGCTCACGGCCAGCTCTCAGAGTGCCATTTGGGATTCCAGATCTGCGGATCGGGTAGGATGCATTTAAAACTTTGTCTCCCACTTTTCTCCCTGAGTTGTACATTTCCTTATTTGCCCTTCCCTTGTAAATAAACCTTTTATTAACCTTTCATGTGCGCCTGCAGTAGAGTATCGATAAGTCCTTTTAAGTGCGCGGGTGAGGACCCACAGTCAGGCAACCCGTTTTGTATCGGGGCTGCCCTATGACATGAGCACATGTTTAAAGACCAAGGGTTCCTTTTATACACAACTGTGTGTCCATATCTGTTACATGGATAACATTGTTTTTCAGCAGGCACAACTGTTATAGGACAGGGAGAGGGGCAGCCCAAGCCCCGCAAACCTGCCTGTTCTAAATGGGTTCTGCCATCTGCCGCATCAACACAAAACATAGGAGACTTTAATGGGAAGGAACTTTAATGAAACTAGGAAGCAATACAGGTAAGGCAAAGAGTCTAGTTCCTAAATCAAGAGCCCAAAGTTACCCATCCCCTCGTGGGTAAAAGTCCATCCATATGGGAATGGCGCAGAGCAAGGCCCCAAAGCCTGCCACAAGTCTAAAGCATCTTCCAGTGGGGACCCACAGAAAAGGGTCAGAAACAACCAGACAAGCCCGGAAGGAAAAGAGCAAAATCAACATTAAGATAAAAGCTGCCATTGTCACCTCCCCATGGGTCTCACCCACATCTGTGTCACCCAGTCCACGACCAAAAAGACAAGCGCAGTTTCTTCACGTGTCTCTAGGCTCCATGCGCCTCCTCCAGGTCTCCTGGCTCCATCCTGCTTCCTTCCTCAGTCTCTTTTGCTGCTTCTTTTCTTCCTGCTCAGCTCCACCCTCCCTTGGGTGGGGCAGGGAACCTCCCCCTTTCCTGGGGACCACCCTGTTACACAACCATTTGCAGCAAAGTCCCCAGACAAGGGGGGGCAATCCAAGGGGAGAAAGATGCAGGCATTCGGGGATGGCCTTGGAGAGAGACCAGCTTGGCCAACTGCCCAACCTAATAGATAAGCGTGCTGAGGCCCTGGCCATGAATCTTGAAAGGGAAGGAGTTGTAAGTAAGCAAACTTGTTGATTATGCCTGCGTTGGAGTGTTCATTGCACCTGGGCTGGAAGTTCTGCTGGAATCTTTGTTATATTCATTTGCTCAATAATATATTTTCGCTTCAAGATGACCTTTCACACTTTTGTAAGTTTTACCTTCAGGAGCTCTACCAAGTTCCCCAGTGAAGATTTCACAGTGAAAATCTCTCTTGCACTTCTAAGAGAGAGAGAGGAAAAAATGGCCATTTGAGTCACTGGAGCATTCAGGATTTTTTTAATAGAGAGATTTTCTGGAGATTTCATTCTCCAGAAAAATGAAAAACTGGCTCGCAAAATTATATAATCTAGAAATTCCAAGATCTGCCATTGGCAAGCTGGAAACACACACACACAAGAAACATCAAGACATAATCTAGTGGGGGAAGGAAACTCCAGTCATTCAGCCCCACCTTTAGATCCCTCTATTCATACAAGACCTGGTATGTTGGCCAGAGGTGTGGGGGGAAGGGGGGCGTGTGTGAGGATTCACCAGAGACAGGGAGCAGAACAGGCAGACTGAATGAAATACACTGCTGTGGGGAGCAGTGGGTGAGACTATTACAGGGCAGCCCTGATAGCTCAGTACATCCTTTCCCCCTAGTAAGATAAGAGAGGTCTGCAGTGTCATGTGGGTTAGCTCCCTGGCTGGGGATAAAACCCATGCTGCAGTGGCTGTGGATAGCTTCATAGTGCTGAGACTTAATCCCTTAAGCCACCAGGGAGGCCCCATTCTGGATTTTTTTTTAACAATACATGCCTTTAGGGAGACTATTTTATTATATTCTAACCTCTCAGACCTTAATCTAGTTGGGGAAGGAAACTCTAGTCATTCATCCCCACCTTTAGACCCCTCAAAGGATCCTTCCCACCTCAGGCAAGAGAAAAAAATTGAGAAGCACTTATAAATTTCAAAGACAGGGGATGAAATTTATTAAAGAATTTTGAGACTTAATTATAGGAATATAGAACACTTCTCATCCCACAGCTTGCCTTCACACCATTAAAGCCTTATTTACTAGAATTGTTTTTACCTAGTATATCATGTCTGACTTTATATCTTTTAAGATTTATTTCTTTATGCATACAAGAACTGAAGTACAGGCTAGAGGTGTGTGTGGGGGGGGGGGGGTGGAGGTGGTGGTGAGAGGATTCACCAGAGACAGAGTGAGGAACAGAACAGGCAGACTGACTGACACCAGAGATAGAGTGACTGAAATACATTACTGAGCGTAGCAGTGGGCAAGACAGGAGAGGTCTGTTGAGCCATGTGAGTAGCTCCCTTGCAGGGATCAAACTGGTGCTGCAGTGGCAGTGATAGCATCATAGTGATGAGACTTAACCCCTTGCACCATCAGAGAGGTCCCCTTTGTCGGACTTTAAACAAAAAATTACAAGGCATGCTAAAAGGCAAAAAAAAAAATAAATAAAAATAACACTCAGTTTGAAGATAATGAACAAGTATCACAAACAGATTCTGACATGGTAGGGACACTGGAATTATCAGACCATAAATATATTTTCTTTAATTTTTTTTTATTGAGGTAACTTTGGTTTGCAACACTATATATATATAACTTAAAAGAACAGAACCAGACCATTCAGGTGTATGTCACCATAGACCATGAATTTAACACAACTATGATTAACATGCTAAAACCTCTACTGGGAAAAAAAAAAAAAAAAAACAGATAACTTGTAAGAACAGATGGTTCCATATAAGCAGAGATGAAAACTTTAAGGATGTATCAAGAACTACTATAGTTCAAATACAGTATAACTGAAATGAAAAAATGCCTTTGATCAGCTCATTAGTACACTAGACATGACTGAGAAAAGAATCTCTGAGCTTAAAGATATGTAGGAGAAACTGAAAAGCAAAGATAAAAAGAGTGAAAAAAAAGAATAGAATCTCCAAGACTATAGGGCAACTACACAAGGTATAACAAAGAAAATGAGAATACAAAAAAAAAAAAAAAAACAAAGAATTAAAGCAACAGAAATATTTAATCAATAGTTACCGAGATTTCCCCCCAAATAATGTCAGACACCAAATCACAGATTCAGGAAGCTGGGAGAATACCATTAACAAATTAATCATACATACACACACACAAACACACACACATACACACCGTACTAGGCATTGCATATTCCAATTGCAGAAAATCAATAATAAAGAAAAATCTTGAAAGAAGTCAGAGAACATATCTTACCTATAGGGGAGCAATGATTACATCTGATTTCTTCTCAGAGCTCAGGCAAGCAAAACAGAGCAAAATAATTCAAGAATTGAGAAGGAAAGAAACATCAAAATAGATTTTGATTCCAAAAAACTTTTCTTCAAAAGAGAAAATGAAGACCTCTTAGACAAACAAAAATTGAGGTAATTTGTTGTTAGAATGTCTGTCTTAGAATAAATGTTAAAAGTTCTTCAGAGAGAAGGAAAATTATATAGGTCAGAAACTTGGATCTGCATAAAAGAAGAGATTAAGAAAGAGTTACTTAAGGTACATTACAACTTTTGTATTCTTGAGCTAACAATAGTTTGCTTGAAATAATGTATTCAATAATTATTATGTACATATAAGTGAAATAAAAGACAGCAACAATACAGAGGGCAGGTAGGAGGAATTAGGAAAACTTGGTGCATGAAACAGAACTCTCCAGAAAATTGAAAAACTGGCTCCCAAAATTATGTAGTCTAGAAATTCCAAGATCTGCCATCTGCAAGCTGGAAACACACACACAAACCTGGGAGTAGCTGATGTGTAAATCCTACACAAAGGTAGGCAACAGGAGATGGATGTCCCAATTCAATCAGTAAGGCAGGGAAAAAGGGATAACTTCCTCTTTCCTCTATCTTTTGTTTTATTCAGACCTTCAGCTGATTGGATGATGCCCCACATTGGGGAGGGCAATTACTTTATTGAGTCTACCAATTCAAATGCTTATTTCATCCAGAAACAGCTTCAGAAAATATTTTTAATCTTGGTACCCCTTGGCTAGTTGAGTAGACACATAAAATTAATAACCACAGATGGTCATTATAAAGTACTTGCAGGGCCTCCCTGGTGGCATGAAGGGTTAAGCACAACACTGTGAAGCTATCCTCAGTCTCTGCAGCATGGGTTTGATCCCCGGCCAGCCAGGGAGCTACCCACATGGCACAGCAGACCTCTCCTGTTTTGCCCGCTGCTATACTCAGCAGTGTATTTCAGGTAATCTGCCTGTTCTGTTCCCCACTCTGTCTCTGATGGATCCTCTCACCAACCCCCAACTCTGGCCTGTACCCCAGTTCTTATATGCGTAAATAAATCTTTAAAAAAAAAAAAAAAAACACTGATCAACATGGCGGAGAGGAGACGCTGCGAGTAAGATCTCCCATTAAAAAAAGTTAATAGGGAGGAAAAGCGGCAGGTCCCAGTGAGAACCGGGACACGGAAGATAAACAGGTGACGCCAGCAAACTGCCCGAAGAAGAAAGTGGCCATAAAAGAGGACCAGAAGGGAGGGAAGCGCAGAACCCTGCTCCCCTCCCCCGCCCACAGAGGCGGCACTCTCCGACCAGCAGAGAGGAGGAAACAAGAAACCAAAACGACCAACAAGAACAAACGACGCAGCAAGCGGGACTGTGAGTGGAAAGGAACTATTTCAGCCACCACACCCCGTGAACGGGAGCTGTGGAGAACCCCGCAGGACCCGCCGCGGAGGTGAGCGAACGGCTCCGGGCGCCCTTGAAGAGAGACCCCGCCCCCGGGGAGGAGACCAGCACCAGCACACAGCCCCGGGCCGCCCTGTAAGCCTGCCCAGAAAGGCGGCGCGCTGGAAAAACAGGCGCGGATCGAGGTCAGGATTGCGCAGAACAGCGGCGCGCTGGAAAACCAAGTGCGGATCGGAATCGGGATCGCGCGCGGAAAAGCAGTGCAGTTGAAAAGCAAACGCGGATCCAGATCGCAGCTGCCCAGGTCCCTGCGCCTGCGACCTAGGCTTGCGGGGAGACGCGCGGAGGCCCTCACTGAGTGAGCAGGCCCAGGCGCCCAGGCACGGGAGCGGGATTCAAAAGGCGCCATTCCCGCGCCACTGAACTGGGCTACAGCCTGCATCCTGGAACTGAGGGCTTTGGAACTGACACCCGGGGCATGAAACTAGGGGCGTGGGTTCCCCACGATGGTGGGGCACAAGGCAGACACAGCACCCCAAAGCCGTTGAGGTTTACCCTACCATTCCCGCTCTATTCCCTGTCCCACGGGGTGGAAAATCAGCTCCCCAAGGGCTCCAGGAGAGATCTCTGGCGCCACCTAGCGACTTGAAGCCAGCAGAGGCGCCTAGAGGAGCCAGTGGCCAGCTGGGGAGTTAGCCCACGCCGGGCCCCTTCCGACCAGTAGTCTGAGCCCACAGGGGGAGTGAGCACCCACAGCCGGGGCAGACCAGGCGCGCAGAAGAGTGTGCCTGAGACCGGACGCACAGGGAGTGTGTCCCACATCACCATCTTAGAACAGGGACATTTCTTCAGTAAAGACTACCTGCATAAGGCTTCCTCAGGAGCCAGAGGTGAGCGGGGGAAGTTTGCCCACGCCAGACCCCCTCTGGCCTGCAGGCCAAGCCCAGAGGGGGAGCAGGAACCCACCGCCGGGGCAGACCAGGCGCACAGGGGAGTGTGTCCCCACATCGGCATTTTAGGACAGGGACCTTTCTCCAATAAAGACTGCTTGAAACTGACAGATGACTCCTGGAGGAACCAGAGGAGAGCAGAGAAGCTCACCCAAGATGCCGGCCAGTCCCAACTACAGAGTGTCCCAACGCATACGGCAAATTAGAAAACAGACAGTAGGGAGGAGAAGAACCACACGCAACCTAGCAACTCCCCAGGGAAAAAGCACACCACAAAAAGAAAAGCAGCCCCCAGATTGCAACGACAGTAACTTGGAAGAACTTCTGAGCCTTCCAGAAAGAGAATTTAAAATTGCCGTGATTAAAAAACTGACAGAAGTCATAAAGGAAAACAATGATAAGGGAAAAATAATCAACGATCAGAAGAATGCAACTGAGTCCCTAGAGAGGAAAACAATGGTCAGAAGAATGAAATTGAGTCCCTAAAGAGGGAAGTAAAAGAAATGCAGGAGATCAAAGAATTAATGGAAGAACTAAAGAATTCTGGGAAAAGCAATGAAAGCAGAATAGATGAAATGGAAGAACGAATAAGTACTCTTGAAGACACAGAAATAAAAAGAACCAAAACAGAAAAGGAAAGCGAAGTACGAAGGAAAAAGAACGAAGAAAGACTTCGGGAACTATCTGACTCCATGAGGAAAGGAAATATAAGAGTTATAGGAATACCAGAAGGAGAGGAGAGAGATGTAGGAACAGAGGAAATATTCAAAGAGATAATTGAAGAGAACTTCCCAAATGTGAAGAAGGAGCTGAAAATTGATATACAAGAAGCAAGAAGAACACCAAACTTCCACGACGAAAGGAAAAATACAGCAAGACACATAATAGTAAAGCTCCCAAGAATCCAGGACAAGGAAAAAATAATGAAGCTGGCAAGAGGGAAGAAACAGATAACATTCAAAGGAAAGCCAATCAGGCTGACATCAGACTTCTCCGAAGAAACACTACGGGCAAGGAGAGAGTGGAGGGACATAGTCAACAGACTCCAAGAAAACAGATGCCAACCAAGAATTCTCTATCCCGCAAAGCTCTCCTTTCTCTTTGAAGAAAGAATATGGACCTTCCCAGACAAACAGAAACTCCGGAATTTCATTGCAACTAAACCCCCACTCCAAAAAATACTACAAGGAGTCCTAAAGCCAGAACCTCAGAGGGACGAATAACAATGAAAGAAGGCCAAAAAAAAAAAGTTATTAAAAGAATAAATAAATAAAATCAAAGGAAAGACAAACACAATGGCAAATACAGATGTTAACATATCAATATTAACTCTAAATGTAAATGGACTAAACTCTTCAATAAAAAGACACAGAGTTGCAGCCTGGATTAAGAAACAAAACCCAACCTTTTGCTGTCTCCAGGAAACACATTTAGCTACAAAAGATAAAAATAGGCTCAAAGTTAAGGATGGAAAACAATCCTACAAGCAAATGGACCAAAAAAGAAAGCAGGAACAGCTATACTTATATCAGATAAAACAGATTTCAAACTCAAAAAGATAAAAAGAAACCCCAATGGTCACTACATTATGATCAAGGGGACAATACTTCAAGAAGAAATAACACTCATTAACATATACTCACCAAACGAAGGAGCACCAAAATATATCAGACAACTGTTGTCCTCTCTGAAAACAGACATCAGAGAAAACACATACGTAGTGGGAGACTTCAACACACCACTATCAACAATGGATAGATCAACAAGACAAAAATAAGTAAAGAAACCAAAGCTCTAAATAAGGACCTAGAGCAATTGGGCTTAACAGACATCTATAGAACACTAAACCCCAAAAAAACGGAGTACACATTTTTCTCAAGCGCACACGGATCATTCTCCAGGATCGATCACATACTGGGGCACAAGACAAACACCAACAGATACACCAAGATTGAAATCATATCAACCATCTTTTCTGACCATGAAGGCATCAAACTAGAAATAAACCATAAAAAGAAGGCAAGGTACTCTCCCACCTCATGGAGATTGAAACCCAGACTACTGGAAGACCACTGGACTAATGAGGAGATCAAAGAAGAAATTAAAAAATTCTTTGAATTGAACAACAAGGAGGACACCAATATCCTAAATGTATGGGATGCAGCAAAAGCAGTAATAAGAGGAAAATATACAGCAATAGAAGCTCACATCAAGAAACAAGAAAGAACTCAAAGAAACAACCTAATCTCGAAGCTCAAAGATCTAGAAAAAGAACAACAAAAAAACCCCAAAACCAGTAGAAGAAAAGAAATAATAAAAACCAAAGCAGAAATAAATGAAATTGAAACTAAAAAAACAATCCAAAAGATCAATGAAACCAAGAGCTGGTTCTTTGAAAAAATCAATAAAATAGACAAACCCCTAGCCAGGCTCACAAAGGAAAAAAGGGAGAAAGCACAAATAAACAGGATCATCAATGAAAGAGGAGAAATCACAACGGACACAGCAGAAATCAAAAGAATAATCAGTAACTACTATGAACAGTTATATGGAAACAAGTTTAACAATCTAGAGGAGATGGACAAATTCCTACAACTCTACAATCACCCAAAGCTAGATAAAGAAGAAATAGAGCACCTAAACAGACCAATTACAAGCAGCGAAATTGAAATGGTAATCAAAAACCTCCCCAAAAACAAAAGCCCAGGACCTGATGGATTTACAAATGAATTCTACCAAACATTCAGAGACGAATTAGTGCCTATTCTTCACAAACTCTTCCAAAAAATTGAGAAGGAAGGGACAATACCAAACACGTTCTATGAAGCCAACATTACACTAATACCAAAACCAAACAAGGACAACACAAAAAAAAGAAACTACAGGCCAATCTCCCTAATGAACACTGATGCAAAAATCCTCAATAAAATTTTAGCTATCAGAATCCAACAATGCATCCATAAGATAATTCACCACGACCAAGTAGGATTCATTCCAGGGACACAAGGATGGTTTAACATCCGAAAATCAATCAACGTTATCCAACACATCAACAAAAAGAAATATAAAACCATATGATAATATCAATAGATGCTGAGAAAGCTTTCGACAAAGTGCAACACCCATTCATGATAAAAGCCCTTGAAATTCTTGGGATACAAGGAACATACCTCAACATCATAAAGGCCATCTATGACAAGCCAACAGCCAGTATCTTTCTCAATGGTGAAAAGCTGAAAGCAATTCCATTAAGATCTGGAACAAGACAAGGATGTCCACTCTCACCACTGCTTTTCAATATAATACTGGAAGTCCTAGCCAGAGCAATAAGACAAGAGAAAGACATCCAAGGAATCCAAATAGGAAAAGAAGAAGTCAAACTATCACTCTTTGCAGATGATATGATAATATACATAGAGAACCCCAAAAAGTCCACAGAAAAACTAATTCAACTCATCAATCAGTTCAGTAAAGTGGCAGGATACAAAATCAACACGCAAAAGTCAGTAGCCTTCCTATACACAAACAATAAATCTGAAGAAGAAGAAATTAAAAAAACCATCCCTTTTTTTATTGAAACAAAAAAATCAAATATTTGGGAATAAATCTAACAAAAGAGGTTAAGGACCTATACAAAGAAAACTATAAAACACTGTTAAAAGAAATAGAAGAAGACACAAAGAAATGGAAAGACATCCCCTGCTCATGGATTGGAAGAATAAACATTATTAAAATGGCCATCCTTCCAAAAGCAACATACAGATTCAATGCTATTCCAATCAAAATTTCAATGTCATTCTTCAAAGAAATAGAACAATTATTGATGAAATTCATATGGAATCACAAAAAACCCCGAATAGCCAAAGCTCTCCTGAAAAAAAAAGAAGGGAATGGAGGCATCACACTCCCAGACTTCAAACTCTACTACAAAGCCATAATCATCAAAACTGCATGGTATTGGAACAAGAACAGACATACAGACCAATGGAATTGAATAGAAAATCCAGAAAAAACCCACAGATTTATGGTCAACTAATCTTTGACAAAGGAGCAAAGACTATGCATTGGAGCAAAGAAAGTTTGTTCAATAAATGGTGCTGGGAAAACTGGGTCGCTACATGCAAAAGAATGAAGCTTGACCACTACCTCACACCATACACAAAAATCAACTCAAAATGGATTAAAGAACTAGACATAAGACCTGAAACCATAAAATATATAGAAGAAATATAGGCGAAACACTACGTGATTTGCACATCAAAGACATCTTTACAGACACATCACCAAAGCAGTGATAGTGAAGGCGAAGATAATCAGCTGGGACTACATCAAATTAAAGAGCTTCTGCACAGCAAAAGAGACAATAACAAAAACAAAGAGAAACCCCACCAACTGGGAGAACATTTTTGCACCCAACACTAATGATAAAGGACTGATCACAAAAATCTGCAAAGAGCTGATGAGACTTAACAACAACAAAGAAAAGAATCCAGTCAAAAAATGGGCAGAAGAGCTAAAAGAAACTTCTCTGAAGAGGAAATGCAAATGGCCAACAGGCATATGAAAAAATGTTCAACATCACTTGTCATCAGGGAAATGCAAATCAAAACTACCATGAGATACCATCTTACACCAGTGAGAATGGCACATATTAAAAAAACTAGCAACAACAAATGTTGGCGAGGGTGTGGAGAAAAAGGAACTCTTCTGCACTGTTGGTGGGAGTGCAAACTGGTCCAACCACTGTGGAGAGCTGTGTGGAGATTTCTGGACCTACTAAACATAGAGCTTCCATATGATCCAGCAATTCCACTCCTAGGTATTTACCCAAAGGACACAGAAACATCCATTCCAAAGAACACCTGCACCCCTATGTTTATAGCAGCACTATTTACAATAGCTAAGCTTTGGAAACAACCCAAATGCCCAAAAATAGATGACTGGATCAAGAAGATGTGGTACATATATACCATGGAATATTACTCAGCATTCAAAAAAGATAAACACATGCAATTTGCAGCAACATGGATGGCACTGGAAGGGATCATGCTCAGCGAAATAAGCCAAAAAGAAAAAGAAAAATACCGGATGGTCTCACTCATAGCAGGAATCTAGAAAACTTAAATAAGGGACCAGGAAAACGAATAACTATAAGAAAGTGAAAATCAAAATCAAAAAAAAACTATGAACCAGAGACACTTTTAGGGGGGCGGGGGTGGGAGGGGAGGGATTGGGGTCAGAATGGGGGGCTGCAATTGTATGGGGAATATAAAAATAAAATTTATTATTAAAAAATTAAAAAAATAAAAATAAATAAAAAAAAAAACCACTACTTGCAGTGTTCATGAAGCAATACAGCATTATTTGAAAGTGTACTTGATTCATTGTAAATGTGTATTACAAACTCTATGGCAACTACTAAAAAAACTAACAATGTGAAATTCATAGATGCCATTGGTCTCAATTGCCAAGTACTTTAGAAATTCTAAAATTAAATATTTGTTACCTAACACATTCAATAAAATTTTTATTTAAAAAAGTCCACTGTGAACAACCTTGCATGGGTCTCCTTAGTACATGTGGACAGAATTGGTGAATCACACTCTCCACATATCACCTTCCACTCTACTAGGCATTACATTACCCCCCAAAGTGGCAACATTCTCATAATTATCCATGTGATTTATCATCTTCTTGTGTGTTTGCTAATTGAACTTCCTCTTCTATGAATTACCTGTTCATATCTTTGCTCATTTTTTCTACTAGTTTGTTTGCCCCTCTCTGCCTGGTGTATAAGAGTCCTATGTATATCGTAGATATCAATCCTCTGTTGATTCTATGTTATAAATACTTTTTCTCAATTTGTTGAAATCATTTTTTCACTTATTTCGGATGCATGTTCAATTTTTATAACATATACTGTCCTTATAAGGGGAAATGAGATACTTACAAAAAAAGAAAAACACACTATAAAAAAGGTCTCTGAGTTAATGCTTCCCTGTGTTTACTTCTTTTGTTGTTATTTAATTGCCTTTTCTTGAATAGATAATATATTCGCATTACACAAAATTTAAATACACAAAATGATAAACAATACAATTTCTTCCTTCCTCTATTCCCCAACACACTCAGTTCTTCTCCATGGTTGCAAACCTATGCTAATATTTTTCTATCTGTGATGAAAGATTGTGTATTTATAAGCATTTGTCAATATATTCACAAGTAATGATATACTACACTGTTCTATTTCTTGCAGTTTTCTCATAAAATATTTCTTTAAAATGCTTATATGTGTGTTTCTAGACAATCTAGAGTATTAATACAGAACATAGAGTGACTTCCTTCTTTTTTTTATGCCTTCCTAGAATTCTGTATGTACTGGGGAATATTTTGCCTAGTAAGAATATGTCAGCACTTGAATCCCAGTTCCTCTATTCATTCGGAATAAGTTAGTTACCCTCTCGATGTCGCATTTTTCCCTTTTTGATAGATCCTACTTCGAAATGTTGTGGAAGTTAAATTAGAGTATATATATATAAAGTGCCTACTATAAATTCACACACAATAAACACTCAAAAAAGTTAGCTCTTATTCTCACAAGCCATATTTTATTTAATACTCTACTAAAGGACATTTGAGTTTCTTCAAAATGTTTCTATTATAAACAATATTATCATGAATTCATTTTGCTCATGGATCATCAGTGCATGGAAAAATACATAGCAGTATCAAAGACTGCATTAATTTCCTATTTTGCTAAACATTGCTAAGTTATCCTCCAAAGAGTTTATGCCAATTTACACTCTTGATATATTCCAAATAGTTTTCCAACTTTATAATTTTTATAGTTATGATATTTTTATTTTGTTTTCTATTTTCATAAAGTTGAATTAAGTCATTTTTCTGAATTTCAGGGGGTCCGTGTCATTTGTAGAAAGGCACTTGTAGATTGTATATAAAATCATCTCTCATGACTCTTCTGGTAATATTATGGTTTAATTTTTTTAATATTTATGCCTTTGACCATCAGGATATATTTTAGGGGGAAAAGGGTCACTCTATACTTTCTTTCAAGAATCTAATTGCCTCTTAACAGTTAATTGAATTAATCATCTTTTATCACTGATTTAAAATGCAACTTTTATTTTAAAATTCCGTATGTATTTTAGTTTCTTTTATAGCTACTATTTTTTTCATATGTTATATTTTAAACTAATTTAGCTTTTTGTAGCATATACATATTAATATGTTGTCAGCAAACCCCTCCTAAATCTTCTATTTTTCTTTTTATTCAAATTTTTCAGGCATTTTTTTGCCAGATGAATTTTAGGGTCAACTTGACTACTTAAAACAAAAAAAAATCCTATTAGTATTGTATTTTAACTTTGTAGATTAACTCCTACCCTTGTAAAACCATCAAAATTTTCTGAACTTCTAACCAAAACACACTACAAGTGTCATTATAATCATGAAGGTAATAAATACCTCCTACTTATTTTAGAGACTTAAAATACACATTCAAGCTGAGAAATGCTTTATTCAAGATCACCAGTGATTTCATGATAAATGTGTTTCTACAATACAATATTTCTTTCTTTAATTATATCTCAATTTACCATACTATGATATGAAATGAAAAACTACCTGACACTTGTCAGCTTTAATGTGATATCTGACCTAATTACACAGTTTGGGGCATATTAGGTTCAATAGACTCCCCCTAACATGACCCTTAATAAGTCATGTAAACCTTTACATAATTCTCTTCCGTGCAGAGGAAATTATGGCAGGGCCTCCCCTGGTGGCGCAGTGGTTGAGCACTGGGCTGTGAAGCTGCCCATAGCCTCTACAGCACAGGTTAGATCCCTGGCCACCAGCGAGGGTCCCACGTGGTGCGACAGACCTCTCCTGCCACGCCCGCTGCTCCCCTCAGCAGTGTACTTCATCAGTCTGCCTGTTTTGCTCCCTGCTCTGGCTCTGGTGCATTCTCTCACCCTCCCATGCTTCTGACTGTACCCAGTGCTTGTATAAATAAATAAATAAATCTTAAAAAAAAAAAAAAAAAGAATATGGCAAAGGGAGTAAGGTAATCCCTTGACTAGTTTAAAAAATATGGCAAAGGTGATGACATAGTCACTGTTGTGATTATGTTAGATTACATAAGACTGTTTTTCAGACTGAAGGGAATACGTATTACCTGCTGGCCTTCAATAAGTGTGCTGACATACTGTAAGAAGGTCATGCATCAAGCACTGGGGGAGATTTCAAGAATTAAAGTTTCCCTGGCTAATTGTCAGCAAAAAAAAAAAAAAAAAAATGAGAGCCTCAGTCCAGCAAATTCAGGGACCTACCAAAAATCTACCAACAATCACAGGAGCTTGAAAAAAGGACCCTGAGCTCCAAAAAGAAATGCAATCCAGCTGATACTTTGATTGCAATATTAAAACTCTGAGCAAAGGGCCTAATGTGTCTCAACTCCTAATCCTTGAAAACTGAGATAATAAATCTGTGTTGTTTTAAGTCTCTAAATTTGTGGTAATGTCTTACAGCACAATAGAAAACTATTGCACCATATCAAATCCTGTCTCTGAACACTACAACTACAAACAGTAAATATCTCTTATAGTTTAGTAAATTTATGGTGGAGGTTAGTCCAGAATGAATAGAATAATATAGTTTCATTTTCTTTCTAAATTTACAGTGTTGTGAGTAGGGAATTCCAGAATATCCCCAGACATGCCAAAGCTTAAAACTCTGACATTAAGTCTTTCAAACCACATACTTCAATACCTAAGCCAAATATTTTTCATCAGCACTTAGAATTTGTCTAAACTGAAGAATTTTGTAAGTGCAAGAGTTTATTTGAAAAACAAAAAAAAATATGTTAATTTATAACTAAAAAATGGGGCAAAAATAGTTTCATTGTAGTGCACTGAAATATTTCCTTTATCTCTGCCTCTTTAGTTATTGCTCAGATATGAGTTTTAGTGTCTTTTTGATTTTTTGTTCTTTTATGATCAGAGACAAAACCACAATAGTCTGCCCATAGTTACAGCAATAGTAACATGACTGCAGTAAATCCAGTTTTCTAAAATTCATTTAATACAGCTATTTGAACATTTAAAACCTAGCACATGGATTCAAACTTGGCATTTAATATCTCAGTTTTGAAGCAAACTGTTTCATCTCTTTCAAAAGGAACATTAAAATGTTGGCTCACAAAGTACTGTGTTAGCAGACCAAGCTTTTTTAATGCTAGCAGTCCTCGAATTTAAAAGTATTCTTTCCAATAAAAGTTATTTTCTTTTTCTTCTCCTACACACTGGAAAAACTTATCAAATTAGTATCTGATATACTAT
The DNA here is from genome assembly GCF_014898055.3 of Talpa occidentalis. Lineage (NCBI taxonomy): Eukaryota > Metazoa > Chordata > Mammalia > Eulipotyphla > Talpidae > Talpa > Talpa occidentalis. Next base: position 53,326,426 of record NW_023604972.1, read on the forward strand.
TTGGATATAAATCTTAGTATATTATTCACCCTCAAGCACTCAAAGAAAAGGATCATATCCAAAGTCATGTTTTAGATAAATCCCATGGGTGTAAAACAGTTTTCTGAAGAAGATAGGATTTACACAAACTTTACTCAAGAGTGAAGCATAGTTCACAAATGAGTTAAGCAATGTCAGACTCTTTGTAGAGTTGACTTGAACCCTTTAAATAAGTTGTATTCACCATCCTGTTGTATGAGTTTTTATAATTTTTTTTTTTATTGAAGCAATGTTTGCTCACAGCACTATTTAAGTCTTAGGAATACAAGTTCACACCTTTTCAAATGTATGTTACTACACCACATCCATCACAAAAAATATGCAAAACCTTCCACCATAGTCCATTGAAACCCCCCACTTTTTGCTCTCACAATCTCTCTATCTGGTAATTTCAGTTCTGAAGTCATAATCCAAGAGTTTATTGCAGTTTGGTTTTGTCTGTTCTTTTGCTTAGTTTCTTTATATTCCACATAAAAGTGAAATCATCCAGTATTTGTCTTTCTGCTTCTGACATATTTCACTTGGCATAATCCTCTCTAGTTGCAACCACATTGTCAAAAATGGCAAAGTTTCATCTTTTTTATAGAAAATAGTATTTCATCGTGTATGTAAACCACATAATCTTTATTCAGTCATCCCTTTTTGAGCACTTAGGTTGTTTTTTTATACTGGCTATTGTAAATACTACTGCAATGAACATAGGAGTGTTTATTTCTGTTTTCAAATTATTGTTTCAGTGTACTTTGTCTAGTTATTCCTTGAAGCAGAATTGTTGGATTATAAAGTTTATGTTTTAATATTTGAGGACCATCCATACTGTTTCTCATAGAGAAACATAGACAAGTTTACATTCTCATCAACAATGGGTCCCTTTTTCTCCATACCTTCAGCAATATTTGGTTTTGTTCTGTTTGATTTGGCCATTTTCTCACTGCTTAGTGATATCTCATTGTGTTTTCCTTTGTTCTTTTATTTATAATTCTTTAAATAAAGTAATACTGATTTACAACACCATATATGATTTAAAAACATAGGATCCCACCTACTCAGGTGTATACTACCATATCAGACCCACCTCCCGGGCAACCACAATCCTCCACTATAGTCCATTGTACCCCTCCCTTTTTTCCTCTCTACCACTCCCATCCATACTTAGTAGCCTCAGTTTTACAGTCAGTTTTTAGGGTTCTGGTTGGATGTTGTCTGACTGTTTCTCTACATTCCACATATGAGTAAAACCATCAAGTATTTGTTATAGTCCTTTGGTTTATTTCACTTTAGCAAAATCCCCTCCAATTTCTTCCATGTTGTTGTAAATGGGAGGAGATCATCTTTTTTTAATAGCTGAGAAGTATTCCATGTATGTATGTATGTATGTATGTATGTATGTATGTATGTATGTATGTATGTATATGTCATATATGTTTAATTCACTCATGTGTTCTTGGGTATTTAGTTTGTTTCCAACTTGATTATTATAAATAGTGCTGCCATGAAGACAGATGTAAACATATCTCTTTGCATTAGTGTCTTTGCATTATTCAAGTATACACCAAAGAGTTGTTGGAACATAGAGTAGATCTATTTTTAATATTTTAAGAAGCCTCCATGCTCTTTTCCATATGAGCTGAACTAGTCATCATACCAACAGCCAGTGTATGAAGGTTGCTTTTTCTCCACATGCTCGCCAACATTTGTTGTTTCTCATCTTTTCAATTTGGGTCACTGTCAGAGTTGTGAGATGTTATTTCATTGTGGTTTTGATTTGCATTTCCCTGATGATAGGTGATAATGAACATTTTTTATGTGTCTGTAGGCTATCTGTATGTCTTTGGAGAAATGTTCATTCAACTCTTCTGCCCACTTTTTGACTGGCTTATTTCTTTTATTTTTGTTATGTCATGAGTTCTTGATAGATCTTGGATATTATTCCCTTGTCTGATATAAGTCATACATATATTTTCTCCAATGCAGCAGGGTATCTTTTCATTTTTATGATACTTTCTTCTGTGCACAAGCTTTTTATTTTGATGTAGTCCATATGTTTTTGGTTTTTGTTTCCCTTCCCATAGGAGTTAAGTCCCCAAACACATCACTGAGGCTGATATCATGGAAGGTTTTGCTATGGTTTTTATGGTTCCAAGTCTTACATCTAAGTCTTTGACCTATTTTGACTTAATTTTTATGTATGGCCTGAGATACTTTTGCATGAGGCTGTCCACCTGTTGAAGAGACTTTCCTTTCTCCAATGTATACTCTTAGTCCCTTTGTTGTAGTTAACAACGTAAGTTTGGGTTTATTTCTGGGTTCTCAGTTCTATTCCATTGATGTGTATGTCTATTTTTAGTTTATCATATCATACTGTTTTATTATTAATATCATTTTCTTAATGAAGTACCATTATTTTATATCCTTATTTTTTGACAGTATAGATTTTCTCCCCGTGGGTGTGGTCACCACAGCTCTCACTCCAATAAAACAGCCATAGTCCTGTACCATAGTCCACTGTGCTCTCCCTGCCCCACCTATTTTCACTTCTCCCTCTCCCTTTCTGGATACCTCAGATCTACCATATTGTTTTGATTACTATGGCATTGTATTATAGCTTGAAGTCTAGGAATGTGGCACCATTTTTCTTCTTTTTGTTGATCAGGATTATTTTGGAAGAAAATTGGGGTTTGTTTTTTGATTCAAATGACCACTCTATGCCTTTTTATTCATAACTTTGGCCCATTTATATTTAGCATGTTATTGCTGTATGATAATTTGCTACTACTATTTTGTCTTTAGTTCTCTGGTTCTATCTATTTCTTTAACAGTTTTTGTGTGTATATGAATTTTCTACTCTTTGAACTAGATAGGAGAGATCTTTTCAACATTTCTTATAGGGGAGGTCTAGTATTTACAAACTCCTTCAGTTTCTTGTTCCTGGGAAGAGCTTTATTTCACTTGAATACCTGAAGGGGATTCTTAAGGATATAAGATTTGGCTGGCAGTTTTTATCTTTAAGAATTTTAAACATGGAGGCCTCCCTGGTGGTGCAAGGGGTTAAGACGCAACCTACGAAGCTATCCATAGCCACTGCAGCATGAGTTCAATCCCTGGCCAGGGAGCTACCCAGGTGGTGCAGCAGACCTCTCCTGACTCACCTGCTGCTCCACACAGCAGTGTATTTCAGTCAATGTGCCTGTTCTGTCCCCCATTCTGTCTCTGGTGAATTCTCTCACCCCCCACACCTCTGGCCTGTACCCCAGTTCTTGTAGACATAAAAAAAAATCTTTAAAAAAAAAGAATTTTAAACATGGCATTCCATTCTCTCCTTGATTGCATGGTTCTTCGGAGAAGTAACCATGATACAAGAGCACTTATTGAAGAGACTTTCCTTTCTCCAATGTATACTCATATATTAAACATATATGACATATACATACATATATATACATGGAATGATATAAGAGCACCTTTACAGGTCACCTGCTTTTCCTCCCAGCAATCTACATTTTTATTTCCTTCTCTTGAACTCTTAGAAGTTTCACTACTCTGTGTCTTGGTATAGATCTTTTTACATTTAGATAACCAGGTATATGTTAATCTTGGAGGACTTATATACTTAGTTCCTTTTCCGTGTTTGGGAATTTTTCTTCCATTATTTCTGTGAATAAAATCTCTTTCCCTGCCAGAATACCCATTATTCTCTGTTGCCTTTCCTAATAAAGTTGGATAATTCTTAAAGTGTTTCTTCATTTTTTTCTCGTTTCTCTTTCTTCTTCCATTATCATCTGCAAGGCCACTGATCTGATCCGATCTGATATACCAGTTGGTCTGCTTCCATACCTTTCTCCAGAATTTCTTATCTCCTCTATTGATCTTTTTACCTCTAACATCTCTGTTATTTACTTATTTTAAGCTTCAATTTATGTTTTCATTATTTTATTTCTCAAGTCATTTACTTATTTTTCTGAGTTTTCTTCCATTTCATTGAATTTATCATGACAGTTTTGAACTCTGCATCTAATAGGAGAATAAAATCATCTATGTTTGTGACTGGATTCTAGAAGGTTAATCTCTCCTAGTGGTAACATATTCCCTTGAGGTGTCAGTGTGTCATCTGTTATGTCTTTCTATCTGCCCATTTTGCTGTTTTTTTGTTTTTTTTTTTTTTTTTTTTTACTGTGATTATAGCAGTAGCTTAGGATTTTTTGCAGTACTTCTACTTTTCCAGCAGGTGGTACTATGGGTTTGTTTTTTTTTTTAAGCTTTTCCAAGCTTTAAATGATTTCAGATATTTGTTCTTCCCTAACTTCTGTATATCTGGAAAACTACCTTGCAGCTCATGGGTCAGAGGTAGAGGTGGGACTGCAGTTTGTCAGATGCTAGTGATAATGGATGCAGGGGACTGGCTCATGCCTGTGACACTTCCAAATATCCCTCCTTTCTTGGGTTCCAGACATGAGTCTCTGCAGAATAGTCAGTCAATGAGATTCACAAGATCAGTACCAGCTCTGAGGGTTGGTACAGGGAGAACACAACCCAGTTCAATGTCCCTGTTCACTGGGGACCCATCACACTGGGAGCACCTCTGTTCTTTTGCATGTAACTCCTTTCAGCCAACAGTATATCTATACTGCTGAACTATCCCCTCCCCAGAAGGACTGGCCAAACAGTAATTATGGTTTGTAAGGCAGTCTCCTGCCTGGGACCACAACCTCCAGGTATTTCTCCCCACCCATCTCTTGTTTAAAGAAACATGAATCTCTTTGGTGTTGTCTTTGGTGTAGTTTATGCTAGACTCCAATGTCTAAGAGGTGCTCCAGTTTCACCCTAAGCAATGGGACCCTTTGGGTGCAGCAACAGTGTGGGTTAGCTTTCAGTTATTTCTCTCAGGAACAAAGCAAGGGCCACCTTTAAAGCCATTCTTTTTTAACTAAAATCAGTTTTATGTTTTCATGTCCTGCACTGTTATCCCCAAATCTGGAAGCTAGTATATACCACTTTTATATTAACAGTCTTTTGTATGAATTTTTAAATATGATGAAATATGTATCCTGAGGATGAAACAGTGAGGAGAAGGGGACTTTCACCAAAGCTTGTTGTCTTAGACCAGCAAAGTAGTAACATGCAAACCACTTCATAAAAATAAGTCAAACTGTTATAAGCTTCCCCTGAATGAGACCATGGTTCGTCTTAATGTGATTTAAAAGAAGTGTTTAGGAGATGTGAGAATGATGATGTAGACCAAAAGTTGAAGAAGGCCAATAAAGATATGAACCATATCAAAAGAAGAATAACTCATTCCCATGGAAGTTCTAGTGTAAAACATATCCTAGAGTTATGTGTCACCCAGGTGTGTCTGATGGCTGAGGGCAAGGAAAATAGGGTATTTATACTCTACAAGTGTTAGTCATTGACTACAAGCTGGAGTAGGAGGAAGAGGGAACACAAAGTCCCCAGTATTTTGGAGTTTGAAGTGCAGACAAAGCAGTTTCTGGCAGCCAAGTGTAGTTTACAACAAAGACAACAGGTGCTGACTTGAGAGTGAAAACTCATCTAGAACATGCATGCATAAAAATAGAAAATTATCTGAGGATATTAGATAACCAACCCACTAGCTACACAGCTCTCACAGCAACCCCATATGGTGGTGGCTATTAGGGCTTTCATTTTTTTTTTTTCCAATTTCACAAGTGAGGAGACTGAAACACAGAAAGATTAAGTGAAATATGCAAGATTCTATAATTGATAAGTATCAAACCAGGATTTGAAACCAGACCAAATAGATTCAGAATCTGCATAACTTATCCATTGTATTATTAAGTCAAGTGCTAGAGCAGAACATACAGAGACTAAGGCAGAAGTAAAGTTATATGTAGGAAGTGAATAACAAATGAAAGCATGCTAGAATTGGTCATGAATAAGATGCAGCCCTAAATATATTACAGTGAGGTGATCCTTGTTTGGGGAGAGTAGTAATTAGATTGTCCTATTACATGATTAGGCTTATCCAGGCATCAGACATTTGGGCTACAGATTACAGTTGCTTTCAGTATAAATTTGCAAAGGAGAAAAATTATTGTAGAATAGAAAGCAACCATAGAGAGAGGGCAGGAACTAAAGAAACATTTCCTTTTCTATTCCCTTTCCTCTTTCCCCTTCTATTCCCTTCCCATGTACACACACACACAGAAAGAAATTCAAAATCTTCTTTGTGTTTTTTTTTTTGATATTTTTAGGGGATAATTAAAGAAACCTGGCAGAGATAATAAATTCAAAATATCATAGAAAGGAACAAGAAATCCTTGAAGTTAAGAGAATTTTCTGGAAGCTAAGTTTGCCTATCAAAATAGCTTAGGTAAAAGAAAATGTTTTAATTAATTTTAAAAAGTTGTTGCTTCAATACATAATTTGAGACTATCTAGGAAGCTTTGAGATGCATAAAATTTCTTCTTTCATCAGTCAAGTTACTACTAAATCTACAATTAGATCTTCCCTCATTTTAATATTTGTAGATTCTTAAGCTTGAAGGAGTTTTCTATTATTTTCAGCAACAGGAAAAACTGAAGCGTACAGATTGCCCTCACATCACCAAAGTAACAAAATGCTGGATAAAACATAAGTCCCAAATTAGTTTGCATAACTTGGTAATAACAGCAAATTAGAAAGGTAAACCCTAAATGCAAGAAGTGAAGCAAGAACTCAAAGCTAGAGACACGACTGGAGAAGCCAAAGCCATGGATCTGGAGGGTAAGGTCAGGAGAAATGACACCGAAAACCAAGTCATGAAACAGGCTTTCTCCACCACACACAGCCTAAGTGGGAAGAAACACTCAACAGCACAGGCAAAAGGTAAGGAAATAATCTGTGCCTGAATCTCAAGATAGAGAAAAATGTCTCCCTTGAATAATTAAAACACCAAGGCTTAACTATGCTTGTGTATCTATGTGTATCACCATACTATACACAAATAGACAAATAGAACCTATTAGAGACACCAGAAAGAGACAACATAGGAATTGTATGTATAGATGAGATCACATTAAAAATGTCAAAGGAAAAGGGATGGAATAGCTAATTAATGCTAGTAGGCATATTTTATTACCTGTAAGGAAAAATAAACTTAGATCTGTAGCTCACATCATTTAAAAATAAATGCCAGATAGATCAAGAACACAAATGAAACCTCAAGACCTTCAGAAAGCATATACAATATTTTTATGACATTTGGTTAGGGAATTATTTCTCTTTTAATAATTTAATCCTATTTTGTAAATATTTATTTATTTATGCATACAAGAACTCGGTATAGGCCAAAGGTGCTGCGGGTGAGAGGATTCACCAGAGAGAGAGTGGGAAACACAACAGGCAGACTGACTGAAATACACTGCTTAGGGGAACAGTGGGCCAGACAGGAGAGGTCTGCTGTCACCTCCTTGGCTGGGGATCGAACTCGTGATGCAGTAGCTGTGGCTTGCTTCATAGTGCTGACGCTTAACCCATTGCATCACCCTGAAGGTCCCTTTTTTTTATCTTATTTAAATTTAAATATTTTTTGAAGTAACATTGTTTAACAACACTATGATTTAGAGGTATAGAATCACATACTTCAGGTGAATGGGAGAAAATACTTGCACACTATACATCTGACAAGGGGCTGAAATCCAGTATCTGCAAAGAACTCATAAACTCAACAAAAAGAAAACAAATAACACCATCAAAAAATGGGCAAAGAACACAAAAACTTTAACTCAAAAGGATACCTGCACCCCTATATTTATTGCAGGACTATTTATAATAGGTAAGTCTTGGAAATAATCCAAATGCCCCAAAACAGATGACTGGATCAAAAAGATGTGGTGCATATATACAATGGAATACAATTCAGCATTCAAAAAAGATAAAATAATGTCATTCATAGCAACATGGATGGAGCTAGAAGGGATTATGCTCAGTTAAAAAAAATCAGAAGGATAAAGAAAAGTATTGGATGGTTTCACTTATAAGAGGAACATAGGGGAGCCAAATAAAGGATCAGGGAAAAAAATAATAACAACAATTTTTAAAAAACACAACAAACAAAAATAAACAGACAACTATAAATCAGAGACATTCTGCAGGGGAGGGGAAAGGATAGGGATCAAGAAGGGGGCAGGAGAAGCACAAGAGACTACAGTGATGGAGCATGGGTAAAATGGTGGTGGAAATTTTATGGGGATTACACCTGAGAAAAGAAAGCAAACACTGTAAAAAAAATTTTTTTTAATAAATTTTGAAACTTTTAAAAAAATGGAAACAAAAACAAAAACAAAAAAAAAGAGCAGAAGAGCTAAATAAACACTTCTCCAGAGAAGACATACAGATGGCCAAGGAGTATGTGAAAAAAATGCTTGTCAACAATTATCATCAGGGAAATGCAAATCAAACCACAATGAGATTCCATCTCACACCTAAAACAATGGCCTATATAAAAAATATCAGAAACAACAAGCATTGGTGACACTGTGGAGTAAAAAGAACCCTCCTACACTGTTGGAGGGGTTGTAAACTGGCCTGTATGGAAAACAGTACAAAGATTTCTCAAAATATTAGAAATAGATCTAATATATGATTTAGTTATTCCAGTCCTAGGTATCTATCCCAAAGACTGCAAAATCATGAATTTGAAGTGATCTATATACAACTATATACATGGCAGCACTATTTACAATAGCCAAGCTAAGAAAACAACCTAAGTGCCCAAAGACAGATGAATGGAGAGAGAGGATGGGGCATACATACACAGTGGAATACTACTTAGCTATTAAAAAAAAAAAAAGGAGTGGGAATTATTTCTCACCCACAGCATAAAAAGCAGAAACCATAAAGAACAGAATCAGGAAATTTGGTATGGTGGATTAGACCACTCTGAAAATATTTGCTACCAGGCTTACCTGTGGGAGAGCATGTATCCTCACCCCACATCACTTGCTTGAACCATTTATTTATTTATTTATTTTTTTTTTTTTTTAATTTTCTAGAGGCATGTCTTATTTATTTATTTATTTATTTATTATTTGTTTTTGTTTTGTTTTGTTTTGGTTTATACATGCACTGGGTACAGTCAGAAGCGCGGGAGGGTGAGAGAATTCACCAGAGCCAGAGCGGGGAGCAGAGCAGGCAGAAGGACTGAAGTACACTGCTGAGGGGAGCAGCGGGCGGCAGGAGAGGTCTGCGCGCCATGTGGGACCCTCCTCCGGTGGCCGGGGAGCAGCCGGGGATCGAACCGGCTGCAGAGGCTGCAGGCAGCTTCGCAACCCAGCGCTCAACCGCTGCGCCACTGGGGAGGCCCTATTTATTTATTTAAAGATTTATTTATTCATACAAGCACTGGGCACAGTCAGAAGTGTGGGAGGGTAAGAAAATTCACCTGAGCCAGAGCAGGGAACAGAACAGGCAGACCGAGGAAATACACTGCTGAGGGGGTGTTGGCCAGATGTGCAGGGGGGTAAGAGGATTCACCAGAGACAGAGTGGGGAGCAGAACAGGCATACTGACGGAAATACACTGCTGAGGGGAGCAGCAGGTGAGACAGGAAAGGTCTGCTGTGCCATGTGTTTAGCTCCCTGGCTGGAGATAGAACTCATGCTGCCCTGGCTGTAGATAGCTTCATAGTACTGAGACCTAACCCCTTGTGCCACCAGGGAGCCCCTTAGGTGTTGATATTTTCAATGCCATACTCAACAAAGAAATTAGTACATAAAAAACATGAATATCTACAAATCAATATGAAAATAAAAAGAAGAAAATGGGCAAAGACAAATATATATTGCAAAAAAAACCTAAATGATTCATTAACATACTAAAATAAACCCAACCTCATCATTAATCAGGAACTAAAATTTAATACAAAAAGATATACCAATTCATGACCAACAATATAGCAAAAATTTCAGTCTGAAAATATAAACTATTATAAGGTGGAACACAAGGAATTGCCATAGATAGACTGCTAAGAAAGAGGGGTGGATTTAAGTTGGTACAGCTACTTTAGAGAAAAATGTGACAGGCTCTGGTAAATTAATACAGCCACTCTGAGATACAGTTGATAGTATTTAGTAAAGTTTCAGAAACTTCACTTCTAGGTATATATCCTGAAGAAACTCTTTGACATGTACACAAGTTAAAACACATGTACACATGTACACACAAAAAAAAACCTTATTGTTTGTAATAGAAAAGAATTAAAACATAAGGGTTTATCTATGGAAAAACAGATATTTTAATTTAATATTTCCATATAATTATTTTTTTTATTTTTTTTTAATAGAGGCATGTTTTATTTATTTATTTGTTTGTTTGTTTGTTTTGTTTATACATGCACTGGGTACAGTCAGAAGTGCGGGAGGGTGAGAGAATTCACCAGAGCCAGAGCAGGGAGCACAGCAGGCAGAAGGACCGAAGTACACTGCTGAGGGGAGCAGCGGGCGGCAGGAGAGGTCTGCGCGCCATGTGGGACCCTCCTCTGGTGGCCGGGGAGCAGCCGGGGATCGAACCGGCGCCGCAGAGGCCGCGGGCAGCTTCGCAACCCAGCGCTCAACCGCTGCGCCACCGGGGAGGCCCTTAATATAATTATTAAGACTTAAATTATAATGCCCGATAGTTATTAGCAACTAAAATAAATAAGAGAAACATATACCAACTTGTGCACATCTCAGATACCACTGAGTGAAAAGGGTAAGATAGATGTAGATATGGATACAAAATAGTGATAAAATCTACAGGTACACTACATGATTACACCTAACAAAGTTAAAATATATCAAACAATACTTGGTGTTTATTTGTGTATATTTGTGTTTTGTAGATCACATATAAGTCTAAAGATGTGACAGAGAGTTGTGACTTCATAGAAAGTTAATTTTAGAGAAAAAAGTAAGGAAATAATTTACAGGGCTTCACTGTATCAGTAGTATACATTTCATGAAAAAGTCTTTGAAGCAAAAATGTCAACATTTGGGGAATAGAAACACTGTTCAGTTTTACTGGAGTCCTGTGATCCTGGAAAATATCAATGGTTAAAGAAATCCGCCCGCCTGCCCCCACCTTACCATTTGTGTTTGGGAAAGCGGGTTACTGCAAAGAACCAGTGATTCCCTTGTCAATAGAAAAGACACAGGCATGCCCACACCCCTTGCTTGCCTTAGACATGAACACAGTGTCCAAAATCCCATGCTTTATCTCATAAATATTTAGAAGAACTGCTTGTCCCCACTGGTCAGCCAGAACAAAATGCTTGTTAAATTGTAGTCAAGTTTCTCTTCTACCCCACAACCCTGAACTTCAGCCAGCAGATAACTTTTCTTTGTGAAGCCCTCCTGAGAATAGGCTGGTCTCAGGACAGAACATTCTCTGATCTCCTACAATTTCATCCCACTGCCTCACACTGTTCTTTCTAGACCTTTATAGAAAGAAATAGACTTTGCTATTCCTTTCTATAAAATAAAATTCCTTTTTGCCTAGCTCTTGAGATCTTAAAGTCAAACCTTTCTCCCTATTGTAATAGTCTCCCTCTGGGTACATGTACATTTTTTTTAGCATTTTGAATATTTTGTAACACAAAATAAAAATTTGACATGTTCCCTATTAAAAAAAAAAGTCAGAGTTGAAACATAGTTTTTTTTTTTTAAACTATGTGGTTTTTTTTAAATATTTATTTATTTATGCATATAAGAACTGGGGTACAGGCCAGAGGTGTGGGGGGTGAGAGGATTCACCAGAGACAGAGTGGGGAACAGAACAGGCAGATCAACTGAAATACACTGCTGAGGGGAGCAGCAGGCAACTCAGGGGAGGTCTGCTGCACCATGTGGGTAGCTCCCTAGCTGGGGATCAAACTCATGCTGTAGTGGCTGCAGACAGCTTCATAGGTTGAATCTTAACCCCTTGAGCCACCAGGGAGGCCCTTAAAACCATGTGTTTTAAATAGCTTTTTAAAATGCCACAATAAAGAAGAAAGCAAGAAAACTGAAGTCGCATCAACTTTCTAGCAGAGGTAGGAGTAGAATTGCTGATTGACTCAGTGAGTCAGGGAACTCATGAAATACCATTGAAGGAACTGGGAATGTTATATCTGGGAAAAAAAAGACTCAGCAGGCAGAGCAGCTGCCTTCAGATATTCAAAGACTTGTTAGATGGGAAATAAAATGAGATGTTTCTGTATGTGGCCTGTATATAGAACTGTGGTCAATAAATGGAAGTCTCCAGGAGATTTCAACACAATCTATTAAAGAATTTGCCTAAAAGTAGTTCAAAAGTGGTATAGGCATTCTTGAAGCCATGAATTCTTCACCAATGCCAGTGTATAAACATTTAGAACAAGAATATTGATACAGTTGTGCCTTCTGGAGTCAATGGTTCTGTCCACCAGAAAATGCAGAAAGCACTGAGTAAACTTTACTTTAAGACCCAGGCAATTGCTTACTACCAAGATTTTCCTATTGAAAGAGCAAAACCAAAACAATAAGCAAAAGAAGTCTTTCACCAGAATGTGCACATAGAAAGAAATAAAAAGGACTCTAGGAGCACCCTTGTGGCACAAGAGGTTAAGTCTCAGCACAATGAAGCTATTGGCAGCCACTGCAGCACGAGTTCAATCCCAGCCAGGGAGCTAACCCACACGGTGCAGCAGACCTCTCCTGTCTCACCAGCTATTCCCCTCAGCAGTGTTATTTCAGTCAATCTGCCTGTTCTGCTCCCCACTCTGTCTCTGGTGAATCCTCTCAAACCAGGCCCACACCTCTGGCCTACACCCCAGCTCTTGTATGTATAAATAAATAAAATAAATCTTTAAAAAAAAAAAAGAAAAAGGACTCTAATTCCCAAACACCAGATGTGGCTTTCATTTTTGTCTTTAGTGGTACTACATCCATTTCAGATTCTTTACACAACAAAGAAAATAATTTAAAAATGCAAATTTTATCCACCAAAGAAGTATTTAATAATTGAATGTTGGATAGGGCAATGAGAGACTTTCTAAGCACCATAACAGAAAAATCAGATTGGTTATAGCAATAAATTTCAATGTATTTAGACAATACAAATTCTGAAATATCAATAGAAAAGAAAATGAGAGCGGAATTAAGATTTAAACAACTACTTTAGACCAAAAAAAAAACTGTTTTGCACATTTGTTTTTCAGTTACTTTCATATTCCATGACCATGAAAGCCACACAAGGGGTATAATTATATTTCACAGAAGCTGTTCTTGTTTTAAATCTGCCCTTAATATAAAGCAGCCAACAGAGGAAATTATATTTAATAGGACATCTGGTTTCTAAATGAAGATGCATCCCATTTTTATTCTAAAATAATTTTAATTTAGTTTGTAATTGAAACATGAAGCTGATGTCATTTGGAGTTTCCTGTCCCTGAGAATTATGTTTACAAGGAAAATATCAGAATATATTCACGGTGTAAGATTATGCTTTATCTAAAGTATGATGTCTAAATAGATATTTTGATGTTAACATCTTCCAGGAATTGAACTTATTTCTATTCATGAGATCCTGTTTGCTTTACCTAAAATGAATAAGACTGGATATTGGCTTCTTATGTCCTTTTTAATATTTATCTATTTCTTTATTGTTTTAATCCATTCATTTTCTTTAAAATAATTTTTTTTCTTATACCTCCTTCCATTAAATAAAATTTCTTCACCTATACCGTTTTGACCTCCCCTATTTTTCTGTTCCTTTTTGTTTTCTCTCATCCTGTTTCAGTTCCTAAAGATTCATAATTGTCCAATACCAGGGCAGAAATTGAATGTTAGCAGAAGGAATTACTTTGCATAAGGAGACTCTCCTATAGGTGGAGACTTCTCAAAAATTCTATGATGGGGGCCTCCCTGGTGGCACGAGGGGTTAAGAAGCAACCTATGAAGCTATTTGCAGCCACTGCAGCACAAGTTTGATCCCAGACCAGGGAGCTACCCACATGGTGCAGCAGACCTCACCTGACTTGCCTGCTGCTCCTCTCAGCAGTGTACTTCAGTCAGTCTGCCTGTTCTGTTCCCCACTCTGTCTCTAGTGCATCCTGTCACCCCATACACCTCTGGCCGGTACCCCAGTTCTTGTATGCATAATTAAATAAATCTTAAAAAAAATTCTATCACAGAAGACAGGTGAATGGAGAGATGGAAAAATAATAAAAGAATGACAAAATAAATCAAAGAGATGGTTAAGCAACTCAAAATCTAGAACTTGGACCTCCTGGGTGGCGCAAGGGGTTAAGCACAGCACTATGAAGCAATCCGCAGCCTCTGCAGCATGAGTTCGATCCCCGGCCGGCCAGGAAACAACCCACATGGCACAGCAGACCTCTCCTGTCTCTCCTACTGCTCCCCTCAGCCATGTATTTCAGTCAATCTGCCTGCTCTGTTTCCCACTCTGTCTCTGGTGAATCCTCTCAACTTCCCCCCTCCCCACTACACCACTGGTCTGTACCCCAGTTCTATATGTATAAATAAATAAATCTTTTTTAAAAAATCTAGAACTTAAGATTAGTGACTATAACAATTACTAAAACAAAAACAGCTATAAATTCTATTTTACCAAAATATCTATTGATATTTTATTACTAATGGAGAATTAATATTTTTGGTATTTACAGTACAATTGCAATAAAAACTTGATGTTAAAAATTATTGCATAAATGTTCAGCTGCTCTATCCTTGCAAAATAAAAGATAAACTCATGAAAACTGATTCTAGTGAAAGCCTGAAAAGTCATTTCTTCTCATAAATAAATGGTCTTTTGTGTCTTCTTTAAGTCATATATACAATTATTCCTGAATTTACTGGAAAAATACAAATACATCAACCATTTAAAATAAGGTAGATCACACAAAAAGGATTATTTCCTCAAAATAGAAAACATCTTAGAACATTATTCCCATTACCAGATATGCTAGAATATAGATTTATGAAGAAAAACTTCATAAAACATGCTTATTAACATGCTGAAACACCACGGGCTAAGTTAAAATGCCTGAAAGATGCTTTTTGCTTACAGCAGGAATTGTTACATAATTGCTATAATGCACCTGTTATGTTTTTACTTTTTTAAAAACAAAGATGAACCCAGGTGATTTCTGGGTAACTCTCAAATATAAATCATGAAGAATTATTGTGAAAAATGAAAAATAATAAAAATGAAAAATAATAAAATATATGAAATAAAATATATGAAACAGAGTAATTCAAGAATTTTACTTCTGAATAAAATTTAGGCATTTGCTTTATAAGAGTTCAATGGTTTTGTGTTTATTGAGAAAATTCCATAGCAACATTCATCAGAAATAAAGCAATTGTTATAACAAATGTATTTTATGTATCAAATTGAGTTACAAACAGGAAGTTGGATTGTGTTGGGTTGTAAAATAAGTCATCCCTACCCTTTGGGTTCTTCTCAGACTGGATGAGTAATCAAAACAATATCAGATGGGCTAACAAAGGAAAAACAGTGAATTTAATTGCATACATATGGAGAATGCACATGGTTGTAAATTCTAAATTTTAGAATTTTTTTTATCCTGTGTTTTAGGGCTTGGGGCATCAAGGACAGAGAAGGAGAGACTTCAGATGACACACAGAAGGAGGTGACCTCATCCTTACTCTGCAAGTAAAGATGAGGTTCTTAGATAGAATGTTTACCGATGAACTTAGAACTGAGAGACTCCAAAAGTATATTCTTCTAGGCCAGAGTGAAATAGAGAACAGTAATTCCTTCTTCAATTGGGAAAAAGGCAGAAGTTTAAGATATATCGATCTCTTCTTTCATTAGGGAGAGAGGAGAAGGGAGGCCTTAGGCAAGAACAATTTTTCTTAGCTTGCAGAGCCTTCATTGCTCTCAATCCAAAACAATCTACATTCTTCAAATTATGGTAATAAACCTCCTGGATTGACTTCTATTTCTCATAACAAGGTGACAAAGTCCTACTTTGTTGCTAGTGAGAAGTCTCTCTGATCTTTCTAGCAGGACTGACCCCGTACCTATAAACTCCAGGGTAGAGATGAAAGATTAAATACTCCCCAAATTATTTTGGCATTAATTTTCATTGATTAGCACCCTCTGGTGCCCACAACATGCTAGTTTCTAGCTTTTTGTATTGCTGTTTTTGGAGGAACTGACTCCACAAATGCATCATAAATCAAGTTCAAATTTCAGCTGCTTTAATCTTTAAATTGAGGAATATTGGAAGCTAAAGCTGTTTCCATTTTAGAAAAATAGAACTCTGAGAAGCATACATACAACTCAATAATAAGAGTTCTCTTTAGTTTGTTTAAAAACCTTTTTAAAGTAGACTAATACTATGTCTTCTACAACTTAATTTCCCACAATATTCTCAAATTAGTAAAAATAATTCTAAATGGTATTTATGGATCTTGTTAAGAGATCTTCAAATACTTATGGCTAAAAGGCTTACACAATTATCCATTTGTGAACATATAAGAAGGTAGTTGGCATTTTACTGATGTATTGAGGTTTAAAAAAAAAGTAGAGGGCCTCCCTAGTGGCACAATGGTTAAAGACAGCACTATCAAGCTATAGCAAGCCACCGCAGCATGAGTTCAATCCCCTGCCAGCCAGGGAGCAACCCACATGGTGCAGCAGACCTCTCCTGTCTCGCCCGCTGCTCCCCTCAGCAGTGTATTTCACTCAGTCTGCCTGCTGTTTCCCGCTCTGTCTCTAGTGAATCCTCTCACCCTCCCGCACATCTGGCCTGTACCCTGGTTCTTAATAAATAAATAAATCTAAAAAAAAAGTTTCGGTTTTTAAAAAAAAATTATCATCACATATTATTGGGGGAAATGAACAAAATTATGTAATTTAACTTTGTTGATGTGGATTCTTAGGTTAATTGGGCAAAATCAGGGTATATATCCTGAGTTAAGGATGGGATAACAAGATTCTGAAACTTATAGTAGAGAGGAAATTCATATTATGAGGAATGGGCAATTCATGTATGAAGACCAAATGCTCTATAACTAGATGTTTGCCCTGCCAGATAGATAGGTTTCTCTGATAGAAAGTTATTTCTAATAAAAATCCTTATCTGTGTAATAACTCCAATTGTCATTATTCTAAATAGTTAAAGGAGTAGTAATTTTCTTGTGAGCCTGCAGATTCTTGATTAATCTCAGCTTGAAATAATCCACATGTCAAAGCAACACATATTGGGGAGACCTATCCTTTAGTATAGAGGGATTCTTATTTTAAAAGGAATAAAATATCAGAAGTATTTAAAGGAACTCAAATACAGAAAGTACAGTCAGATTCATATAGCTAAGTCTTGCAAATGGAAAGAGATAAGTAAATGGTTTTTCTTTCTTCCTTCATCCCCAACCTAGTTTTTTCTCTCCCTTCATATTCATGACCAAACATACCAGCCCAGCTCCAGCAAATTTACCAAGTCATCTGCATTTCTGTGCTCCAAGTACAAATTCTCATCAGAGAGACTCTAACAGTTGCAATCCAGACACTGCTTGGCTCTATGTTCTTATGTCCCCTATTTGCCCACTGAGGGCAAGCAAGGGCAGGGACTTGTAATATATTGATAACTGCAGGAACACATCCTTTTCTTGGGAAGAGGAAGTTCCCAGAGAAATGAGCTGATTTGTGCCATAACTAATTATATCTTCCAAAGATAAGACCAAATAACAACCTGTCTGTGTTATCATTCATAAACAGGATCCTGTGCTACATAATACTTTTTTAAACCTTACAATAGATCTTGTGTATATTTCCAACAAGAATTTCATTTCATTTATCTTTGAATACTATTGGCATATCATAGATACTCAGTTACTATTTGCTAGTGTGGGTTCAATCTCCCTAAAAGGATCACAAAGACTTTTCTCAACATGCCCATAATAGACCTTTTCCAATAAGTGACACTTGATATGACCTAAAGATCTACAGAGATTCTGAGAACTAGGGAAGTCTATTCCCATTACTTAAAGAATAAGGATTATTTTAAATTAAGAGCAATTAAAGCCTTAGGAGCTTATTGTCCTTTGCCCGTTTTCCTAATGAAGAAGTAATAACTGCTTCCCTTTTTATGACTAGAAGAATGTAGTTTGTTAGGTTTGTCTGGCTCTAGATTTATCAGTGAACACATCCTCTCTGAGAATCTCATCTGTACTCTCAGAAAGACAGTGAGGTCACTCCCTTCTTATCTGCCATGTGAAGTCTCCACCACCCCCATTTCCTTGATGCCCCAGGTCCCAAAATGCAAGATAAGTATCCTTGGTCTGCTTTATTATACTTTAGAATTTACAGTCATATAAATCTTCCATTTTTTACATTGATTTTTCCTTTGTTAACTGGTTTGATGCTGTTTTGATTACTCATTCAGTCTGAAAAGAACCCAGAAGGGTGGGGGATTTCCCCTTGGGGCTCCACAGCTACATCACTTATTTCTAATGTTGGAGTACAGGGGGCAAAACCCATACCCCATCTGGGTTCTTCTAAGGCTGGGAAGATGAACAAATTAAAATCACACAGATTAGTAGGAGAAATTTAATAACATAGGTGTGGAGAATATATATGGTTGCAATTTTTAAAAAATACTGGAGCCGACCAGGGATATTTATTCTGTGTTTAGGGACCTGAGGCATGTAGGAGAGAGAAGGGGAGATTTCACATGACAGATAAGAGGGTGATCTCAGCTTCATTCTGAGAATAAAGATGAGATTCTCAGATAGAGAAGACGTGCTCTGTGATAAAACAAAACCCAGATGATACTCACCAAACTACATTCTTCTGGTTTATAAGAGGGGAAACAGTGTTTGTTCCTCCTAGTAGGTTAAAGGGCAAAAGCTGAGGCTATGATGATCTCTTCTTCTCTAAGGAAGGGTAAACGATTTAGGTAAGTACAGAAATGTCTCCTAGTCTGCAGAACTCTCACTGCCCTCAAAACAAAATAATCTGCATTCTTGGTAATAGATTTGGTAATAGTAATGGTAATAGATTTTCTGAGGCTCACAGGTCTTGATTGACCTCTAGTTCTCATAGTAAGGTAGAAAAGGACCTACATTAAGGCTACTGAGAAAAGTCTAGCTGACCCTTTTGGGGAAATTTGACTATTTTTCTGGTTATATAGAAAGTTCTACAACAAAAATAGTTGGAGAGCAGTCTCTAGCAGGGACTAACCAGTTAAAATAACTGGTGTGTACAATAAATTAGACATGTGTATGGTAAATGATTTTCAGGCTTTCCTGCCTTCCCCCCATTAAGATTGCCCTGCCTGATGGCAGGCACCTGCATTTTGTTACATTGTTCTTTTCAGTTGTGTTGTTTACTCTTGTGGGCCATGGCTGCAATATTGATATATTCTCCAAGAGAAGCAGAGGCAAGAGAGAAAAAGTGAGCGAAAGAGAAGGGGTGAAAGAACACCAGAGAGCCCGGAGTGAAGACTTGGTGGGGGCAATAAAAGCCTGAGAAAGCCATGTAGGGCTCCAGGACTCTCCTTTAGCCATCTGCAACGATCATAGAAAACCTACTCTGTGCCCTTCCTGGCACTACAACATGCTAAAACTAAATCCATACTCTTGGAATAAATATACTGCATTGAAGAACAAAACAAATTAATTTACCAATATATTAAGATATAATGAAATGAAATCCATATGAAATATTTAAATTGGTTTATTATTTTTTTTAATAGATGCATGTTATTTATTTATTTATTTGTTTGTTTGTTTTGTTTATACATGCACCGGGTACAGTCAGAAGCGCGGGAGGGTGAGAGAATTCACCAGAGACAGAGCAGGGAGCAGAGCAGGCAGAAGGACTGAAGTACACTGTTGAGGGGAGCAGCGGGCGGCAGGAGAGGTCTGCGCGCCATGTGGGACCCTCCTCTGGTGGCCTGGGAGCAGCCGGGGATCGAACCGGCGCTGCAGAGGCTGCGGGCAGCTTCACAACCCAGCGCTCAACCGCTGCGCCACCGGGGAGGCCCTAAATTGGTTTATTATTAACAAAGAATCAGAAGTCCTTCAGAAGCATAACTATATCCACAGTCAGCAATTTCCATTATCTATTGTCTCTAGCATAATACAATTAAGAATACCTTCTGTCATCAAGTATCATATTTGTCACTGAAAGTATTTTACTTCCTTCATGATCACCTGTAACGACCTCACCCCACTTCATCTTAGTTTAGTTTGCAAAGTTAGAAAGCATGCTGAAGGCAAAGTATGAACTAATATGGTGCCTGACAAAAGGTGAGGATTCCAAAGAAACCTGACAAAATATATAGATGAAGGAGTAAATAAATGAATGAACACATTCTGACCATTCTTTAGGAAGCTTTATGTGTAAATATTCCCTTCCACCCAGCCACAAGATACAGAAAAACAATCTTTGGAAAGGTGATAAAATTTGTATGGACATTAAAATCCTATCACCATAATCTCTGCCCACACTCAAATGATCAGAAATAGCTTTGAAACCAAAGAAATTTTAATATGAATGTTGTGCAAACGAAGGAATAAGAACCTTTACCATTATTACTCCCACCTCTTAAATTCTTTTTCTACAGCAGTCACGTTTTCTCTCCCTTATCCTCTAATTAATCTCCATTAAAAATATTTGGTGTTGTTCTTGCCCGTTATTCGAGTATCGACCCAAGCTGTGACACATAATGAAAGGTTCAGGAAGCCTCTCCCCAGGTGTAAGTGAAGTGCTTACAGAGGCTTATTTGTTCTCCAGGCTGAGCAGCCACTGAGCCCATTACAATGGAAAGAGCAATTTAAAGGCAAGCATATAGTGCAAGAAATAGGTGCCGAAGAACATGGTTGTCTTACAATGTTAAGAAGGCAAGAGATTCAAATTAACCCCACGAATCCATCTGCTGGAAACCACCAATCTGATATGTAAACCATAAGTACTTCGTGTTCAATTCTGGATTACTTGATTCCTCTCTTTTCTTAGCACTTTGAATTATTTCCTTTTTCTATTTTAAAGTCAAGTGGAAGTAAATCATGGAATTTTAGTTATTATAAATTTAAAAAATCACAGGAAAGAACAATAGTAATAAAACAGAAGTGGGAACATAGTAATTTATTAGATTTCAAACTTTTAAAAAAATTAGTGTGATTTCACAATAAAGTATAATATTTCAAGGAGAGGTTTATGTTAAATAATTTAATCATGGCACTACTTAGGCACAAAAACTCCTACTACCTTAATAAACTATAAAATAGACATTTTGTTTGCTGAATTATACACTCCTGCCTAATGTATTTCCAGGGATACAGGGCAGGTGAACATTGGTTTACAGTTCTTAATTTCACCTCTGCTCCTAACACAGCAGTAGGTGGTTGTGAATTGTTAAGATGAAATTTTATAATGCTGCAGAAAGCTTAGTGCTCCTGGATTTCATTTCAAACAACAGTCCAACAACCTAAACGCTCCTTATAGAATGAAATGCTGTATTAACGTCCCAAACACCACACCCCTTTTTTCCTTTATTCTTCTTACCTCATCTCTAGTTAAATGCCATGATATGAGAAAGAAAGGGAATGAAAGAGAGAGAGAAAGAGAGAGAGAACCTGCCATCCTCTAAAACCACCGCTTGGGGGACTCCCTGGTGGCGCAGGGGTTAAAGACAGCACTATCAAGTTATTGCCAGCCACTGCAGCACCAGTTCGATTCCCCAGCCTGCCTGGAGTTTCCCCACATGGCGCAGCAGACTTCTCCTGCCTCACCCACTGCTGCCCTCAGTAGTGTATTTCAGTCTGCCTGTTCTGTTCCCCACTCTGTCTCTGATGAATCCTCTCACCCCCCCCCACACCTCTGGTCTGCACCCCAGTTCTTGTATGCATAAATAAATAAATCTTTTTAAAAAAAGAAACCACCACTTGTTCCAACAATGAGGAAGGTGGTGTTGATTGACTTGCCTCTTCTAATCAGCAGTGTTTTGACAAAAGAAATAACCAATTACGAAGGATAAACTCAGTCAACTTTAGAACTAAATAGCAGCAGGCTTTTTTTATCCCTCATCATTAACTCTGCTTATACTGACAGAAAGTCTGGTTAAAATTTTATACATGAGACTGTCAAGAATAAGATATAGCGCTCTAGCATTTTTGGTTATGTCAGGGGAAACAGCCTAATGAAAAATGAAAGTGAGAAAATTAAGGTAAAATAAATTACTGCCACCTACCAGAGATTTGATATATTCAATTTCTTGCCCACCTGATATTTTTCACATTTTCTGTAACAGGTATGAGATGTTGATTTCCAAGGAAATGATTCTTGAATTTAGCTAGCACAATAAAGAATTGCAGCTGTTACAGGAGGGGTTAAAATGTACAAATGCCTGCAGCAATTTACTCTCTTTGACTAAGCTGTCAAAACATTTAAATTGTGTCCCAGCCTTTCTTCCCCTCCTCCTCTACTCTTTCCCCAGCAGGGGCTCCCAGCACTGCATCTCTGTCAAAAGAGAAGACAAAGATTTAGCAAACCGTACCTTTCTAAAAGGATCTCCAACCTTTCTATTGCTTGTCATGTTTATTTTTGTGTCATTTTGGCATAAATACTTGCTGAATCTCTTCAGTTTTATTGTATTTAATGCAAATGCCTGTAATTTATGTCAGTGAACAACAAAGCGAACATGCTTTAATAAAAATCCAAACAACTGGAGACTGTCCCTGTGTCTGGACAATGAGGTTAATAAGCAGTTTGCAGAATTACTTTATTGTCACTTCAAGTGATAAATAAGATATTGTCTAAACTGTTACAGAGACATCACTAGACACATTGCTGCAATTCAGAAAAGTGGACAAAAAACAAAGGGTAACACAAAGAATGCTGAGCCATAATGTCACCCTAATAGCATAAATAATTAAATCAATATTTTTTAAATAGACTATATAATAGTATGCAGAAATTGTTAAAAATTGGGAAATATTTATTTTTAAACAACTGCCAAGAACCAGGTTCTCCACCTCCAACTATTGCATTTAATCTTCATATATCCAGCATTATTTGAGTGCCAAGTCTTGAAATACCGAATTGAAATATACTCTTTGCTCCTGATAGTTCACAGTTTAGTGAGAAAAATGTGAATTGAAAAATGAGATTCACATGCCATTTACAGTAATATATATGAAGCTGGAAGGGATAATGCTAAGTGAAATAAGGCCAAAGGATAAAGACAAATACTGGACGGTATCACTAATATGTGGAATATTGAGAAAACAAACTCAAGGTCAGATAAAGACAAGCTTAAAAACTAACCCTTGCTCTTTCCTTTTGTGGCCATCGCTGAAGTGCCAGTGACCAAAAGAAGTTCAATCCTTTGTGACTTCTGGCCACAGCAAGAATGGTAAATGCTTTCCAATGCACCTCCCCACATTCATAGGAAGATCATGTCTTCTCTTCTTTC
Source organism: Talpa occidentalis (assembly GCF_014898055.3). Taxonomy (NCBI): domain Eukaryota; kingdom Metazoa; phylum Chordata; class Mammalia; order Eulipotyphla; family Talpidae; genus Talpa; species Talpa occidentalis. The sequence continues at coordinate 53,349,887 of NW_023604972.1, forward strand.
TCAAGAGCTGAGACAGAAATATAGTATCTGATCCATTTGATACCTGTAGGGTAAGGTAAAAAGTATCAGGCTTTTCTGCCCTCCCGCCGTTAGGATAAATGACGGAACCCTGTGGTCCCGAATGCATGCCTGATGGCGGGCACCTGGAATAGGGTGTGAGCATATGTAGATGGGATTCACCTGGGCTAAGACTGGGCTTTTAAGGGCAAAGTCACGGGGATGCCAGCAGAAGCAGAGAAGCAGAATGGAGCAAAACCACAAGAGAAGCAGAGAGAAGCACCAGAGAAGGCCAGAGAGCCCAGATAGAGTGAAGACTTGCTAGGGGCTGGGAGGCCTGCCAGCCTCCCGGCTCCCCAGCACCCCTGCCTGCCACGTACTTGATAAATCCCGATAAAAGCCTGCAAAAGCCGCTGAGGACTCTCCAGGACTCCTCCTTTACCCGGGTCTGCTGGAATTATAAAAAACCTGCTCCGTGTCATTCCTGCCCCCTACAATGCCCATTTGGAAGGATAATGAAGTTCAGGTTGTTCAAAGACAAATAAAGCAGAAACTTGGCAATATAGTCCCGGTTTATAGGAAGAAAATATGTCATCTAGATTGAGTAAGTGCAATGGGAGAAGGTAAATGGCACATCTGGTCACGTGGGCATTCAGCACAGCCAAGTGGTTATCTCTAAAACCGCACTGGGCAAAGAGAGCAAAAAGATCCTAGAACACAAAGCCAAACCTCTTCAAGTAAGAAAGGGAAAAGGCAAATACAAAGAAAAACAATGAAAGTGCAGGAATAACATAGTCTTAAATACCACTTTCATTAAAAACTGTTAACATGGGTCCTCCCTGGTGGCCTAGAGGTTAAGTCTCAGCGCTATCACCACTACGGCCTGAGTTCCATCCCCTACTGGCGAGCTAACCCACATACAACACAGCAGGCCTCTCCTGTCTTGCCTGCTGCTCCCCTCAGCAGTGTATTTCAGTAGATCTGCCTGTTCTGCTCCCCACTCTGTCTCTGGTGAATCCTCTCACCCTCCCGCACCTCTGGCCTATACCCCAGTTCTTGTATGCAAAAATAAATATTTTTTTAAAAATTCAAAGGAGATAAGACAGTAGACAGGAGATAGACTTTTTAAGAGCCTTTTGTAGAAATCTAAGAGATGTCAAGAGTCTAAATTTAGTGGTTATGCGGAATAAAAGAAGCTTAGAGAGATTGACAAGGATGAATGAATAGACTAGGTAACAGATTGAATGTTAGGAAATTTAAGAGACAGCCCAGGAGAACTTTCTGGCTTGGGATTTGGGTTATTTGAGTATAAGATAGCCCTGATACAAGGAGCAGAACAAAAAAAAAAAAGAATTGAAAATGTCTTATATATTCCTTGTTAACTGAATGAACAAATACGTGATAGTTTTAATTTGGAATAAATTCCATGCTCTGATCAACATCTAGAAGAGATACCAATAGTCTAGGAATTATTGGTCTAGAGTTTTGGAGAGAAGTTTGTGCTTGAGTAAAAGAAAATATACATCAGTTGCTAAAATAACATGTGTATAAATAGCATTGCTAGGAAGAATGAAAATAGAAGCAGATCAATGATGAAACACTAGATTAAGACTGGCCTCACATTAGTGTCAGGAGGAATTCTATGAGAACAGTGTTCCTGGCCTATTTCTCCACCTGTTGCATCCCACAGGGGAATTCATAGGGAAGCAGTGATCATGTAACCCCTTCCTCTCTAGCTATCATCCTCTGCAGGACATTCAATCCCTTTGCCCCAATGGAAGTTTAATTCTATGACTAAGTATTTTTTAGTCTATTGCAAGTGCTCATTCAAAGTCACATTTTTTAAGTTAGTTTTGTCAGTGATAAAGTTATGTCTTTATTTTTATCTCTGTTTTTTTCCTCAATTGATTTTAAACTAAGGAGAGGACGAAATTAGTGCTGTTTATGGGCTCTCTAAATCCCACACAGCTGGATAACTCAACATTAAAACACTAAAAAAAAAAGGAAAAGAGACCATGAGAAAGTACAATAAAACATGATAGGAAGGAAGCCAAGAAAAGATACTATTATCAAAAGCAACAGGGGGAAGAGGGCCTCCCCGGTAGCACTATAGTTAAAGTCTTAGCGCTATCAAGATATCACCAGCCACTGTGGCAGGCATGAGTTTGATCCCCAGGGCACAGCAGACCTCTCCTGTCTTGCCCGCTGTTCTCCTCAGCAGTGCATTCCAGTAGATCCATCTGTTCTGCTCCCCACTCTGTTTTTGGTGTTTCCTCTCACTCCCCACACTTCTGGTTATACACCCCAGTTCTTGTGTGCATAAATAAATTTTTTAAAAATAAATCTTTTATTTAAAAAAAAAAGTTAAAAAATGTGGACTGGCCAATACTGTCTAATGCTTTTAAGAGATCAGAGAGTATAAAACCAAAAAACTGGGGCCTTCCTGGTGGCGCAAGGGGTTAAGACGCAACCTATGAAGATAACCACAGCCACTGCAGCACAAGTTCGATATCCGGGAGCTACCCACATGGCCCAGCAGACCTCTCCTGACTCACCCGCTGCTCCCCTCAGGCAGTGTATTTCAGTCAATTTACTGTTCTGTTCCCCACTCTGTCTCTGGTGAATCCTCTCACCACCCCCACACCTCTGGCCTGTCCCCCAGTTCTTGTATACATAAATAAATAAATCTTTAAAAAAAAAAAAACAGCCCACTGAACCTGGTTCTTGAGAACAGGTTCAAAGGAATGACAGAAACATTAACATCATTCTATGGAAAGCATCGTAAATAAATTACACTAATGGTCCCAGTTTTTTATGCCTCCCTTTAACCATGCTTTCTTATAGGGACCATACTTCCAACTGATTCTTGGACTGGTTATGTGACTCGCTTTGGCCATTGGAACATTAGGAAATCTGATGCAAGCAGAGGTTTGAAAAAGTGCTTTCATGCTTCATCTTTCCCTCATAGGAACCTTCCCAGCTTGGTCAGCTGGCCTAGGTCAGTCCAGATCCTCTAGCCCTCACGCAACCAAACTAGAAAAAATTCAGTCAAGACCAATCAAGCCCAACTACCCATAGTATCATGAGAAATAATAAATGATTATCACCTCAAGTCACTAATTTTTATTGTGATTTATCGTATAATAACTAACTGGTATAGAGAAAGCAAATCATAGACTAGAACCTCAACTCAGAAATTCAACAATCATGATTATCTTGCTTTTATTTCTGAGCCCCATTAATTTTTCATATTTATAAAATTTCCCCAAACCATTCCCTTCTCAAAAATTTAGCAACCATCATTGACTCCTTTCTGATTTTTCAGGTCAGCTTGTCTTCCCACAGTTTCTGACTCAATTACATGCAGTCCCTTGACTTGGTTAACCTGTACTATACATGGCATTTACAAGCTGGACTCCCTATATCTGCCACCATCTAAACTCCCCATTAGAGAATTATATCAGAATTATTTTTTTTAAATACATTTCTTCAACAGATAGTAGGATAATATAGAAATGAGAGAAGCTACAGATATGAGTAGAGGTTGGGGGCAGGGAGCAGGACAGACAACATAAAATTTAATAGCATATGGGATAATTAATATTTAGGGTATTCACACACAATAGCCTCCATTTGCTATGTTATGAGAAAACTCACAGAAGGAGGTAATAGGCCAGATTACTCAAACAAAATGGGCCAGGGAGCACCCTGGTGGCGCAAGGGGTTAAGTTTCAGCACAATGAAGCTATCGGCAGTCACTGCTGCATGAGTTTTATCTGGCCAGGTTGCTAACCCACATGGCACAGCAGACCTCTCCTGTCTCTCCTGCTGCTCCCCTCCGCAGTGTATTTCAGTTGATCTGCCTGTTCTGTTCCCCACTCTGTCTCTAATGAATCTTCTCACCACCACCTCACACCTCTGGCCTGTACCCCAGGGAGGGAGGAAGGAAGATGAGCCAAACTTGAAATAGCTTTTGAGTAGCAGCTATAGAAATATATTGCACAGAAACATCAGACAGACTATTGCTACAGGAGATGAGTCTGCAGTGGAAACAATCCACATAGAAGTGTGACTTAAAGAAACGTGGTCCTATAGGTGGTTGAACTAATATCCTTTTAGAGATCAGAAAAATAAGCAATGCATAACTGTTGGCAAAATACGTATTGATATTGGTGCAATATCAATATTCCCTTACCAGGGGCCATAAGATTACTATTATAGCACTTCCCATCTCTTCATTTATTCCTCTTTTTCTAGTTAACTCTAGCTTTCATTAGATTCCACCATAGGTGTTTTCTTATTGGAGACGCCTTCCCTGAACATACCTACTAAGTGGATTTCCTCTTCTCACACTTTCTTATTCATATTCTTTGCAGCACAGTTGCATTAAAATTTTACATGTTTAAGGAATTTAAAGTATAACTGTTACTAAATGAACTTTTGATCAATATCAGACTCCCTTAGTTGACTAGGGGAGAAATTTACATCACTGTATTTTAAATGAATGACCATTGTTTTGCAGCCATCCCAGGCTGGGTTGTTCATGTTGGTTCTATGATTTGAAAGGGAATTTTGGGGCCACCCCGGTGGCGCAACGGTTGAGCGCTGGGTTGCGAAGCTGCCTGCAGACTCTGTGGCGCCGGTTCGATCCCCAGCTGCTCCCCGGCCACCGGAGGAGGGTCCCACATGGCGTGCAGACCTCTCCTGCCGCCTGCTGCTCCCCTCAGCAGTGTACTTATGTCCTTCTGCCTGCTCTGCTCCCCACTCTGGCTCTGCTGAATTCTGTCACCCTCGTGCGCTTCTGACTGTACCCAGTGCTTGTATAAATAAACAAACAAACAAACAAATAAATAAATAAATAATACATGCCTCTTTAAAAAAAAGAAAGAAAGAAAGAAAGGGAATTTTGGAGCCCTTGGCATCATTTTCACAGGTTTTAATGGTAAGCATGGGGAAATAAGCCATCAGGGAGACAGCAACTTGACTCCCCATCCTCCCCAGGGTGACACTGTCCTTTTATCCCTACCTCCTAGGCACATGTGCGCACACTTGCACATGCGCACACACCCATAATCAGATGTTCATAGTCAGGAACACATGCCCCACACCCACGCGCCTTCTATGTTAAGATCAAGGCCGAAGGTGATAGCCACAGAGGCCAATGGTGTCAAAAAGCCCGATCAACTTCATTTACCCGATAACCATGTTGGAGGATATGGGAGGATAAATATCACACAAAAGGGAGAAAAAGGGAATCATTCTAAATAACCTTTAAGCACAGCATTTTTACATTATAGTCACAATCAAAAGAATAAAAGAACTGCAAACAAATCTTGAACTTTTACTGGTAGATTTGCTTTTCATTATTATATTGATGTACTTAATTCTAAAAGTATTGTGAATTATTGTAAGATTGAGAAAATCCATAATATGAAAGCTATTGTTGGGAGCCAGATTGCTAAAATTACGGAATGAGGAAGGTAAAGAAAACTGTAACTCATAATAAAGATTTATTCAGACAAGAATTATCAGTGTTTGTAAAATTATGGGGAAATTTTTGATGAAGAGCGTGATATGTGTATAATCCCAAAGTTTCTCCATATATTATCTAATGATTTAGAGGAAAATAGTAATCAACAGTAGAGAAATCAGACCTTAATTTGGGTGAGCAAATTAACATCTCCAGTAAGGGGCCCGCCAGATGGATACCCTGAGGACAGATAGCTGATGCATGAAGCTAGGAATGCACAATCCGCAATCTAAATCTAATCATCAGGAAACATCAGAAAACCCCAAAGGGAAGTGATGAACATTCTATAAAATAGCTATCTATATTCTTTGAAAAATCGATGTTAGGGGCCTCCCTGGTGCTGCAAAGTGTTGTCTTAGTGCTATGGCTGCTTTGGCCTCAGTTAGATCCCCGGCCAGAAGCTGACCCACATGGCACAGCAGACCTCTTCTGTCTCACCCACTGCTCCCCTCAGCAGTATATTTGAGTAGATCTGCCTGTTCTCCCCACTCTGTCTCTGGTGAACCCTCTCACTGCCCCTCCTACCCTATACCTCTGGCCTATACCCCAGTTCTTGTATGTATAAATAAAATAAATCTTTAAAAAAAAAAGAAAAATCGATGTCATCAAAAAAATATGAGGAAATCCTCCAGATTTGGATACTAACGAGAAAAAAAACCAACCAATTGCAATATGCAATCCTAAACTGGATCCTATATTGAAAGGGGAAAAGATATGACTAGGACAATTGACAAATTGGATTACGGACTGTAGACAGCATTATTTCAGTGTTAAATCTCCTGAATTTGACAACTGTAATATAATATTGTAAGAGAATGTCATTTTTCCTAGGAAATACACAAAACACTAAGAAGTCAGAGGGAATAATAATGCAGTCTACTCCCAAATGGTTCATAAAACTATGTGTGTGTGAGATAAGAGAATATGACAAAGCAGATATGGCAAAGCATTGAAAATTGTTAAATCTGAATATAGGGTATATTGGGGGCCTCTATATTTTACCCATATTTTCATAAGTTTGAAATTATTTCAAAATAAAGCTTTTTATTTTTTTTAAGATTTATTTATTTATTTATACAAGCACTGGGTATAGTCAGAAGCACGGGAGGGTGAGAGAATTCACCAGAGCCAGAGCAGGGAGCAGAGCAGGCAGAAGGATGGAAGTACACTGCTGAAGGGAGCAGCGGGCGGCAGGAGAGGTCTGAGCGCCATGTGGGACCCTCCTCTGGTGGCCGGGTTGCAGCCGGGGATCAAACTGGCCCTACAGAGGCTGCGGGCAGCTTTGCAACCCAGCGCTCAACCGCTGTGCCACCGGGGAGGCCCAAAATAAAGCTTTTTTTAAAAAAACTGAACAAATTTTTCAATTTTTGGTGGAAAGCACAGGGGAGGCTCTGCATATGTGAGCATAAGAATATATGGGAAGGGGGCCTCCCTGGTGGCTCAAGGGGTTAAGACGCAACCTATGAAGCTGTTTGCAGCCTTTGCAGCTCAAGTTCCATCCCCGGCTGGCCTGGGAGCAACCCACATGGTGCAGCAGGTCTCTCCTGACTCGCCCACTGCTCCCCTCAGCAATGTACTTTGGTCAGTCTGCCTGTTCTGTTCCCTACTCTGTCTCTGGTGAATCCTTTCCCCGCGCCCCCCCGCCAACTGCCGACACCTCTAGCCTGTACCCCAGCTCTTGTATGCATAAATAAATAAATCTTTAAAAAAAAAAAAAAGAATATATGGGAATGGGGCCTCCCTGCAAGGGGTGCAAGGGGTTAAGACACAGTACTATGAAGCTACCTGCAGCCACTGAAGCATGAGTTCAATCCCCGGCCAGAGTGCTACCCACATGGCACAGCAGACCTCTCCCAACTCACCCGTTGCTCCTCTCAGCAGTATATTTTGGTCAATCTGCCTATTCTGTTCCCCACTCTGTTTCTGGTGAATCCTCTCACTCCCCACACCTCTGAACCCCAGTTCCTATATGCATAAATAAATAAATTAAAAATATATATATATGGGAAACCACTGTAACTTCCCCTCAACTAGCCTATGACCCTAAAACTTTTCTTAAAAAAAAAAGTCTTAATTTAAAAATCAAGTGAACAAAGAAAAATGACAAGAGGGAGATGAGTTGACTTCTGGGTGATGTAAAGTCTAAGTCTTTATTTTAAGGAAGGTCAATTGCTCAAGAGACAGGTATGATTATCTTCATTTTACTGAAAGAAAACTGGAACTTAGAGGTCTCAGGATCAGAGACTAACTAGTGAAGGGAACGCCCAGGTAAAGAGAGAATGAACCAAGTGATTCCTTTGGCTCCACTTGCTGTGTTAATTCAGTCCCTGGATAGATGAGCTCACTGCAGGGAAAGCAACTCCCTCCACCATTTCCCACCTCCTCCCACTTCTGAAATGACACTGCTCATATCACTAATGGTCTCATTAAGCCTCTGGCATACACAATGCAGTAATATTGGTCACATACATGTCCTTTTATTCTCTTGACAGAGCTGATGAAAAAGAACCTATTGTACAACGTCTACTCTCTCCAGTTTTCCACAACAATAAGAGATCTGACACCTTAGCATCAACGATTAGTTTCAGCTTCACTCAGTATCATTTCTGGTCTTCTCAAACTCCTGTATACAATTTTATGAGTTGGATAATATCCCCTAAAACAATTTTCCCGTCCAGATAAGGGGAGGTTAATATCGGATCTGGATTACAGTACGAGTTGAAATAATATCTAAGGCTAAGTGTTGTGCAATATTTCAAATATTTTTGTAAAATATGTCCGCTAATTACCCACACTCTTTTCCTCTATTAGTTTTCTCTTTCTTTTCCCAATAATTTCTGGCTTTAACTTTAGCTTTTGAAATTGCCAAATTTCTTTTTATTCTACAATAGCCCAAGTTTGGGATAATTGCAGGAAAAACTGTGAAGTGGACAAAGATTATCATTACTGCCTACTTTTCCCCTCTCCATATTCCTATCTTCCTCTTCAACCTGAAAGCTTCATATCAGCCTAGAATCCTGTAGTAAATGGTAAAAGTGCCATTAAATCTTTCCACTCCCTTTGCCATTATAATCTTCCCATGAAGACAGAGATTCCTTATCTCCATGCTTTGAATTGAAGTTGGCCACGTGACATGCCAAGTGGGACATAAGCAAACATTATTTACAGCAGAGGCTGGAAAGTGCTTGTGTTTGTTCCCTGGCTGTACCTGGAAACCTGACCCAGCACTGTACAAGCCTGTTGTAACCTGCTAGAGAATAATAGGTCACCTGGGGAGAACCAAGATATCCGAACCGATGGTTAGCCAACTACCAGAGTGAGGCAGGCCAGCTGGAACAAGTCAATCCACAGCTGAACCATCAGCTTACCTAGGAGGAGCAAGGGAACCACAGAATTCTAAGGAAACAGCCAAGCAGACACCACCAAGCTGATACCATACCTTGGCTCTGAGTTAAGTGATAAATTATTTTAATCCTTTCAATCTTGGGGTAGCTGTTTATTCAGCAATAAATAATCAATACAGACCCAAATTTTTCCAAGTAAGTATTGTTCTCATTCTGCCTCCTGGATACCCTCTGTACCACACTGTCACCCCTACCAACCCAACCTCTGATATTTCCGTTACAAACCATCAAAATCCACTTATTTCAGTTGTTTTAGGACCAAAATCCTTGATTAAACTAATATGAATTAATTCATGACAATGAAATAATGAATATAATTAGACTGCAATAAATAACATAAACATAGAGTCCCCCCAAAGAGGCATGAAAATACACCTTCTCACTTCTTCCATCACTCTTGTATAACAGTCTGACTCATGAAAGTAAAGAATTCTCCTGCTGAAGCAGTCACTTGAGAGCTCATAGACTTATCTCTTTTTTGTCCATACAAGGTATTAAACTTAACTATCATTATATCCATTAGAGATGAATCTGTTCAAAAATACCTAAGTTGAGAACACATTGCTGGAATTCCCCATCTACTCTCCCTCTAGTCAAATATGAATGATTTTTCTAGATGAGTAGATTAACCTTTCTTCAGCACATTTTGAGAGCTTTCCACCTCACTCTCTGAACAATTAACTCCTTTAAACAGTCTCTTTTCTGGTCCTCTATCAGTGGTCATTCCACCTGCCTCCAATGTCAAGGTTTAACAAAATCCTCCAAAGAATAGGTCCGGTATGGTTTGCATACTCCCAACATAGTTTCAAGGCACAAAACTTTCAACACACCTAAGTTGCCTACTGATTATTCTACTATTGTTCTTTCCTATCTGCATTTGTACAATAAACAACCTAATTTCTTCTTCTTAAAATGTAACCCCTCATTCAGGAAACATTGAGTACTCATGCTGAGTACCTCCTTTCTCCTGGTCTCATGATTCTCTAAGTGAAAACTTCTACAGCAGTTACACCCCTGACCTCCCTCTCTATCTCCTCACATATTCCTCCTAAGAGAAAGAAGAGAAGTATATTAGTCTGGACTTCAGGATAATGAACTGAGTGGACTTGGCAGAAGGTCTTATGGCCCCAGCTTTTCCTCTCTAGGGAGGACATGTCCTGGTTCACTCTCAATGTGATAAGTGTCATGGACCATGTTCTAGCCAAACACGGGGAATCTGAACTAAAAATCCTATTTTGAAGGGTAAATTCAATTAATCAGAGGTTATTAGAAAGCCCATTGTGGTGGCATATCTGTGCAAGATGAACTCCAATTCAACTTCTGTTGTAAAAAAAGAAAACCTTCCTCTGATCTCCAGTCACCTGCACAAAGGCACTGGCCTGGGGACAGCAGAAACTCAAATGCAACCCAGCTTTGCACAATGAGCCAGCTCCCAGCATCTTTTTCCTAACTTGTCCATCGAGAGAGAGTCCCTCTTTAGATTTAGAATTATCTTCCAGAAATGGGTATTTTCTTCTAAATCATATGCAAAAAGGAAGAAAAAGATGGTGCCTATTTCTAATGTGAGAACAATGTATTTGCTGGCAGCACTTTGTTGAGTTCCAGCTGCCTGACTCTGTTACAGGGCAGGGAGAGGGGCACCCCAGACCCCACAAACCTGCCTATTCTAAATGGGTTCTGCCCTCCACTGCATCAACACAAAACATATGAGACTTTAATGGAAGGAACTTTAATACAATTAGGAAACAATACAGGAAAGGCAAAGAATCTCGTTTCTAAAAGAAGCACCCAAAGTTACCTGTCCCCTCATGGGTAAAACTCCATCCAAATGGGATTGGCCCAGAGCAAGGCCCCAAAGCCTGCCACAAGTCCAAAGCATCTTCCAGGGGGGACCCACAGAAAAGGGTCAGAAACAACCAGACAAGCCCAGAAGGAAAAGAGCAAAATCAAAATCAAGATAAAAGCCGCCATTGTCACCTCCCCACAGGTCTCACCCACATCTGTGTCACCCAGTCCACGACCAAAAGTCAAGCGCAGTTTCTTCACATATTTCTTGGCCCTATGTGCCTCCTCCAGGTCTCCTTCTGGATCTCCATCCTGCTTCCCTCCTTCCTCAGTCTCCTCTGCAGCTTCTTCTCTCCCTGCTCAACTCTACCCTCCATTTGGGTGGGGCAGGGAACCTGGAACCTCCCCCTTTCCTGGGGACCACCCTGTTACAACTCCTTTGACAGTCTCTTAAGTAGGAAAACAAAAGATGTTATTGATTTAGTTCCTAAGATTCTAACACTACTTTGTATCAGATATTCTGCTAGATGTTGGGAGACAAAAGTGAATAAGACATGCTCGTTAACTTTAAAAGCTCACTGTCTAGCTACATTTCCTAGGTCCTCAAAACCACTCTATGTTTTCTGTAGAGAAAGATGTAGACCATTCCTTGCAAACATCTGCATTCTTGATGCCCCTCTTCTTGGCATGAGTTGAGTTGTGTGAACTGAGGGTGGAACAGGGTGCAGTGGTCACAGAGACACAGTGAATGATGGATGAAAACAGACAGAGGCAAAATACAGAAGTTTCTCAAATATATGTGCATGGTAAAGTTAACTTTAAACAGTGACAGGGACATGAGTCAGGAAAGACTATGGTACAATCAAAGTAAGAGACAAACATCTCTGCCCAGTAGAGGCACCCACTTAGTTGATGACATACAAGCACCTCCCCAGGGTAAAATCCTTCCTGGTCCCTCAGGAAGGCCCCCTTTTGCCATTGCCATGAAACTCTGTTCTATCCTCCTGACCCCACCCCTGACTACAAACTTCCTGCCCACCAAAATAAAAAACCTAAATATAATTGTCTACTTCAAGGTTAGGAGAACCAAGGTCAGTATTCCAGAATAGTGTCCCAGTTGCTCTGTCTCAGATGCCAAGGTCTACTCCTGCAATCAACAGAGAGAGTCCTGCACCAAACAGATGAGAAGCACTCATCAGGTTCCATACATTAAAAGCTCAGCCTCCCCAAATCACCCTCCACTTCAGATGCCACATAGCCCAGGCTGTTATCTTTACTTCTGAATGACAGGTTATAAATCAGAGGCTCAGAAGATCTTCTCCTCAGATTTCATTAAACTGCTAATGCAGCTGATAGAACTAAAAAAAAAAAAAATTATTACAAAAAAGTGTTATTCAGGGGCAGATGGAAGGGTGAACAGTTTCAATGGCCTCTCTAGACAAGCCATTCTCCCCCAAATCTTCACACATTCATGAACCAGGAAACTTCTTGGGATTTTAATGGAGACTTCATTACATAGACATTAACTCATTGGCCACTGGGGACTGATTCAAACTCCAGTCCCTCTTCCCTTCTCAGAAGTCTGGGAGTAAGAACGGAAGTTCCTGTCATCATGTGGAAATTTCTCCTGGCAACAGGTCCCCATCCTCAGGTTCTTCCCCAAAGGTCACCTCATTAACATAAGAAGAGACATTTTTAACATCAATCAGCACCTAGGGAATTTCAAAACTTTTGGGATCTGTGAGCCAGTCACTGTGGATGAAGACCAAATAGGTATTTCTTGAAAACCATAATACCTCACTGAGCAACTAGGATATGAAATGATATAGAGAGCTTTTTCTAATTTGCTTTTTTGTGTAAATGCATTGATCCCTTATAGGGGATTAAGATAAATAGATAAAACAGCATCCCTTGATGTCCTTCACAGATAACATTCCTTTTTATATTGCAGTTTTTCACAAAAAAAAGCAACCTACTGACTAGGGGAAGGTATTTTCACATCACACATCCAACATGGTATTAATTTCCAAAATATATAAGAACTCAAACAATTCAATAGCAAATAAACAACCCAACACAAAAAAATGGACAAAACACCTAAATAGACATTTCTTCAAAGAAGACATGGCTAGGCCAAAGGCCAAGTCAGAGGAAACACCCTGGTGTCCACTGTGGGCTGAATGAAGATATACACTCAACAGAAGATTACTCAGCCATTGAAACAGATGAAAACACCCCTTCTGTAACTAGTACAGATGAAGCTTGAGGTGATTACTACAAGTGAAAGACAGTTAGCAGGTGGGTTCACTCATTTGTGGACTATAATAAACAAAGGCAAGTGGCAAAACACTGCAAAAATAACTCTCAGGCTCTGTGAAAAACATGGTGGTTACCAGTGGGGAAAAGGCAGGGAGTAAAAGGAGAAGTAGAGGGATCGATGTTGTCACTAGAACTTTGGTGGTGAGTTGAAGCATATACACATATTGAGGTGTGAAGCTGCACTCCCAAAATTATATTGTTTTATAAATGAATGGTTAATCAATACAAATGGATTGAAACAATAAATAAATAAATAAATAATAAACTGCAGTCTCCAGATGCCTTCGTCTTGAAGTAATAAGAATTATAAGCCAAAAAAGCAAGATGTATGATCTTACACTGTGTCAAATTGTTGAAACATCAAAATACTTTAGGAAATTTGATCCATTAGTTTTAGATATATGGAGAGCACATACCTGTACTGAGTATTTAAGTTACTCCCAGCATTTTGCTAAGCACTTTGCATTAATTAACTCACTTTATGCTCGCCACAGAAGAAAAATTATTCTCATTTCTCAAATAAAAAAAACAGGCCTACAGAAATGACATGATTTACAAGGTCACATCCACGGCGGTGCTGGAATCTGAGCTCGGAAGCGCAGATCACAATCCACCACAACACTGCAGAGCTAAGGAGGGTAGAGGAATATTTTTATTTGATAAGGGAAAAAGGAAATAGTATTCTGTGCACAACGAATGTCCAGAGGTGGGTGTTTACTTAGCAAGAGAGGAAGGATAGTGTTGACCAGGGCACTGAATGTTACAAGTTTCCTAATAACCCTGCTTCCTTACATAGAACAGCCTGCCCCCAAATCTTCAGCAAGTATTCTTACCTCAACCAGAAATAAACTCACATGCCACAACTTCATAACCACTTTCTTTTTTCTTTTCTTTTCTTGAAGATTTATTTATTTATGCATACAAGAACTGGGGAACAGACCAGGGATGTGGTGGGAGGCGGGGGTTGAGAAGATTCACCAGAGACAGAGTGGGGAACAGAACAGGCAGACTGACTGAAATACACTGCTGAGGGGAGCAGCAGGTGATAGATACAGGAGAGGTCTGCTGCACCATGTGGGTAGCTCCCTGGCCGGGGATCGAACTCGTTCTGCAGAGGCTGCGGATAACTTCACAGTGCTGTGTTTAGCTAACCCTTGAGCCACCAGGGAGGCCCTCATAACCACTTTCAGCAATTTCATATCTGAACATCTAAATCAAACTTCTTTACTATTATTTATAAAGAACAGAGGCGCCTGCCATTAACAAACCACTATCTACAAAAATAAAATAAAATAACCTACCCATTGGGACGACATTCTTTTCTTCTTGCTGTTAAGAATCCTTTCTGGAAAAGAAACAGAGACCCAAATTAGAAACTGGAGAGGACATTCGCACCTAGTCACAGTCCCTAGCCACACTCTTATGTGTAAGATTAAAAAATAGACAAGTTCTCATCTGCTGTTAAGAAAAGTAAAGTGAAAATCCTTGTATGTGCTTGAAAAGAATACAGAAAAAAATTGTAAGAAATCATAAGCAACAACCTATTAAGACCTTTTGAAAGTAAAAGCATTGAACTGACATGCCTTTCTTCTGCAAAATAAAAATAAATTATACTGATATCTTAATGTTGATCCGACTTAGAGTTCACTCTGTACACTGAGACCCTATGTGGTTGGATTTAGGATCTTTCTTGCCAGATAAGGTGTACACACATAGCAAAGCACTGTTCACTACCTACCCCTCCATCTCCAACCCCGCCCAGAAGTAAGCTCATGATTAGGGAGCCCCATTTCCTCAGGACTTTCTCCTCAGTACTATCTGCTGGGGGTGGTTTATGCAGATGAGCCCTGGTTGTCCAGAGATTTTACAATTGCTAAAAAGAGAGGGTTATATAAGTTTGTGGTCCCTTCTGACTCTTCCTCTGAAACCCAAAAGAAGTAAAGTATGGCCATGAACCTGTCCTTCCTGAGAGTTTACCCAGCATCTCCCACTCCACATTCTTCCCACTGAAGGGTTCTTGCTCTGGGTTCCTCTCCCTGGCTTCTCTCTCCAAGGGACTGGATAATGGTGGTGGAGACTATACTACGGCTTCAGAGATAAGCTCTAGTGCCTTCTCTGTAACGTGTGCTCCTTTTAACCCCTTACTGACAGGTACAAAGTAACAGGAATAAGATTCAGACTCATTCTATGGAGTGGAAGTAAACAGAACAAGCATTTTAACCGCTTTTAGTTCTAAACTGTTCAGTCTAACAGAGCTCATGCAAAGGAGTTCCTGGTAGTGTCCTACCTAGTTTACTGGATTCTTTACTGGGACATATGCGTTTCAATGGAAAGCATAATTTTTTTACTTTTTTTTTTTTTGCATTTTTTTCAGAATCTTATAAAGAGGGATTACTTGTGACAGACTGAATCCAGTTATTTGTGGATCCCAGACCTGAAATTAGCAAAATGTCCATTTGAAGAGGTGTATGCACCCTATGTTCATTGCAGCACTGATCACAATAGTCATGATATGGAAACAACCTAAATGCCCTTCAAAGAATGATTCAGTAATGAAGATGAGGTATAAATATTCAATGGAATACTACTCAGCTATAAAATGATGAAATTTTGCCATTTGTAACAACATAGACAGATCTAGGGGGCATCATACAAAGTGAAATTATTCAGACAGAGAAAGACAACCAGCAAGTGATTTTCACTTATTTGTGGTACACAGGGAAACACTGCAAAATACTGATGACCAGAGAGGGAAGGGAGGAGGAATGGGCAAATGGGTAAAGGGGGTCAATATGGTGGTGGACGGCAACCAAATTTTTGGTGGGAACTACAATGGATTATATACAAATGTTGAGTTATAATGCTGTATACCTGAATGTTTCAAACCAATGTTTAAACCAATCTTTAATTTTAAAAAACTATTTAGTATTCAGAGGCCCAAAACCTCATTTCAACAAGAAGTTTTAACAACCAGTACACAATTTTCATATTCTCTTTCCCCATCAGTCACAGCAATTGGCAATATTTCAGATGGTGGCTATTCCATCAGCATGGATCCCAAAGAGGGAAGAACTGAGTAGAATATTAACCAACCCATGGTGGGCTGTAGTGCAAAGTGAGAAATGCATCTCGTTGCCATAAGTCACTAAGATTTTACAGTTGTTTGTTACCCATTATAATCTAGCCAACCTAATAAATACAGTATTGGCAATTATTTCAGGAAATTTCATATCTAAGCAGTGGCAGTACATTCAATTTTGTGCACCAAAACCTATGGTTGACAACCTAACCACTGTTGTCTCCCTGAGATTGACCTAGGGATGACTCAGACTTTCCACCAAAGTGGAAATTTCTTTTAGCAAAAAATCTGCTCAAGTCACATCTCAGAACATAGAACCCATTCAAATGATTTCATCACTGCTCCTACAATCTAAGGCCAGTGCCCCATCTACGGACACATGAAAATTCTGGTGTCATAACTTTGTTCTGAATGTATCCTACACATGTAATATGATTTTAAGAGCATAGGAAAACATCTGTCCTTATGGTGGGTGGGGAGTGAAGAGTGGGTAGAAAAAAGATGGGAAAGAAACATTACATTAGCAAAGGGCAGTGCTGGAAGTCTGGCAGGATGGCGGGATTCTGGATCTGCATGGACAGCATGTGCAGAGCAAGAATCCAGGCAGACATGAGGTGGGGAAAGCAGTACTCGGCTGCCTTGGAACAGGTTGGGGAGTGACTTTCTATCTGCGCTGAGATTAGGGTGAGGTGGTGGAGAGAAGACTGTTAGGGAGAAAATATCTAGTTGAGAGGTCTGAATTCCTGAAGCTAAGTGGAATATGAATGTGAAGATCTGTCAGTGTCCTATACTTTGTCTCTATCTAACCTGACACTACTCTAACTTTATAATGCCTGAAACATTATAGGCACTGATGACTGTGAAATGTTTGCTCACTTATCCTTAAACCTTGATTCAATCTCAAGGAAATGGATAATTTGAATTTATTCCATGGTATACTCCGTAAAAAGTGTTGACCTTTGTTGTATGATCACCTTTAATTTAGATTGGAATTAAGGTGCTGATAAGACCAACACAAATTCGGGCCTCCCTGGTGGCACAGGCGGTTGAGCACAGCACTGTGAAGCTGTCCGCAGCCTCTGCAGCGCGGGTTTGCTCCCGGCAGCCTGGTGAGAAGCCCACAAGGCACAGCAGACCTCTCCTGGCTCGCCCGCTGCTCCCCTCAGCAGTGTATTTCTTCAGTCTGCCTGTTCTGTTCCCCGCTCTGTCTCTGGTAAATCCTCTTACCCTCCCGCACATCTGGCCTGTCCCCTGGTTCTTGTATAAAAATAAATAAATCTTAAAAAAAAAAAAAGACCAACACAAATTTTTAGCAGTTCAACAAATCAAGACTCACTTAGGACTGAGCCTAATTTTTCAGGGGTGTTTTAAAAACTTTAGGGTGTACATCCAATATAAAATCAGGTCTAAGTGTGCTGGTTTGGGTAGAAGACAATAAAGAAAATTGTTTCAGTGTCCATAAAATAATGGTGTTTAATGATATGATAAAGATATCCTATATTCATCTGCATAACTGCAACCAATTTATTGATATTTTAATAATTTATTAAAAGTGAATTTCAAATATACTCAGTAGATAAAGTGATACAACAAATCCCGTTTTCCATCCAGTTTGAACAACTATAAAACCATGACAAATTTTGCCATATGTATATTACCATTTATTCCCTTCCCTGACCATTTTAAAGCAAACCCAGATATTTATAAATATTTATAAATATTTTAGTGTGATTCTCTAAGTTTTTCTTTAAACATAACTAAAATATCATTATCACACCTAAAAATGTTCCTTAATAACATCGAACATGTAGACTCAGCTATTTCATAGTCTCATAAATTTTACAAGTAGTTTTTTTTTTCACTTTGCTTATTTTAATCAGGATCTGCATAAAGGCAAGATAAGGCAAATGATCACAGTCTTTTAAATCTCTTTAATTTTCAGCTTCCACTTACTCTCTCTCTTTTATTTTTCTCTTGCAATTCATTTTTTCATGTATCATGCTTGTGTAACTTGAAGAATTTCTCAGCCTCCGTTTGACTGTTTCCATCTCCTCCGTGTTTTCTAACATGTTCTTCTATCCTCTGGATTCCCTGAAATTGATAGTTTGATCACATTCATATATTTTGAAATGTATAATTACTGCCAAAGGAAAAAAAAACAGTAATCTCAGTTTTGATTAAAAACTAATTAATTTTTAAAGAATTTTTATCAAATATATTGCAAAAAAATCCAAAACCTAAAATTTATAATCAGACATAAGGTTGTTGTTTTTGTGTGTGTGTGAAAAAGAATAAAAACACAAAACTATAAACACGCACACAAATTCAAGTAACAACAAAAATCTAAATTATAGAAATAACAAATGCAAATTAATTTGAGTATCTAAGAAATGCCAAAATCTGCAATTACTTACATGCTTTCCAACCATTAAATCGAAGACTTAGATATTCCAAATTCCTATTTTTAAGGTTTTTTAAATTCAAAAATGAGTTTATGCTAGAAGTTCAGGTTCAGTTACCTCAGTGACCACTAGAGGGAACCCAAGATCCACCTGAAGACCCCACGTTAAACTACAGACTCAAATAGGACTTAAATTTTCTTTAAATTTAACATATCCAAATTCATTATTAAAATAATTTGTGTTAGACCTCCCTGGTGGTGCAAGGGATTAAGATGTAGCACTATGAAGCTATACGCCACCACTGCAGCACTACTTAGATACCCCCCCCCAGGTGACCCACATGGGGAGACAGACCTCTCCTGACTCACCCGCTGCTCCCCTCCATAGAGCATTTCAGTCAATTCGCCTGTTCTGTTCCCCATTCTGTCTCTGGGGAATTCTCTCTCTCTCTTTCTCTCTCCCTCTCTTTCTCTCTCTCTCTCTCTCTCTCTCTCTGTCTGTCTCTCTCTCACACACACACGCACACACACACACACACACACACACCCCATGCCTCTGGCCTGTACCCCAGTTCTTGTATGCATAAATGAATGAATCTTTTAAAAATAATAAAATAATTTGTGTTTAAAAGGAAACACTATAAAAATGTAATTTTACTTCTAACATCTGTGTGTAATGTGGAGGAAAAACTGCCCTGGGTGTTTCATACAATGTGTGTAAAACCAAATGTGTCTCTGAAGGCTGCCTTCATCCCAGTCCTTTTTAAGATATGGAAAGGTACAAGAACCTAAGAATAAATTGTTTCATGGTGACAATTTGGTTATTTTAAGAAAGTTTAAGCAATTGTTAAGAATGCAACATCCCAATTCCCTTCCAAATTAAGTAGAAATCCAATTTATTTCTATTGAGAGACAGAAAATTCTCACAAACACATATCAAAAAAACTCTCAGTACTCCTTTGCGGTAGGACTAAGCGCATAATCAGCCTTGTGGATAATCCAACTTTGCTTTCAGTCTTGCAAATAATTAGCTAAAATGTCAGAACTGACTAATCTCTCTTTTTGCTACAAATATTCACTTCCCTTACATCTATATTTTCCATTAATGTAGTTCTCTAAGTTTTATAACTCATTTTCATGCTATTTCATTTATCCTCAAAATTTTATGGAAGCTATTATTCCCACTTTAAAAGAAATTAATACTCCAGGAAAAGAATATTTTTTGCAAAGTTGCACAGTTATTATCCACATAAATGGGATGCAAATCCAGAGCATTTTACTTCTAAAATAGGTACCATGTGACTCCACTGACAGTGCCATTGCCAAGAATTTCAGTTCTCTCCTTAACAAGCCTGGTCATTGTCAGTGCCTCTAAAAGCATAATGGCACTTGTGCTAGCTCTATCAGTAAACTTGGCAAAGAACTGTGTGCTTCAGCCTGCAATGAATGACCAGTCCTAGCACCAAATGGAAGATCCAACTTCAGATTCCTTAGTTTTTACAAGCTAGACTCAACGCAGTCTGCCCTGCAGCTGTATAGGCCACAGGTAGCTGGTCCACTGGAGTATATATGGAGGCAAACAGATGGTACAGAGTATGGAATTTTTTTCATGGCAATGATAAATGCACCTATAATCACATATTGTGAACATCTCCACTAGAAGAGAGGAGGGGGGAAGTATCAACCATAAACCCAGAGAAAATAAAACTCTAGTCCAACAACAAATGGTGGTGGGAAAACTGGACATTCACATACTTAAGGATGAACTACCATGTGATCTATCAATCTCATGTCTAGGTATATATCTGAAGAATAGAAAAACACTAATTCAAAAAGATATAAGCTTGGCTATATTCATTGTAGCATTTTTTCACAATAGCCAAGATACGGAAACAACCCAAGTGCCCAAGGACAAAAGAGTGAATAAAAAGGATATGTAATATATACACATTTTTTAAAAAAGATAGAATCTTGTCATTTGGGTCAACATGGATGGAACTTCAGGAATTACGCTATATGAAATAAGTTAGAAAGATAAATGCTATGTGATTTCACTCATATGTGGACGATAAAGAAACAAAGCAAATGAGTGAACAAAATACAGCAAAAACAAATCTTTCACTTCTGACAACAGAAAAGTGGTTACCAGAAGAGGAGGTAGAAGTCAGAGAAATGGGTAGAAGGGGTTGACTGGATGATGGTGTATGGTAACCAGAACTTTGATGGTGGATATGATGGAGTATCATACCTTTGACAAGGTAATGGAGTCATACTTCAAAAACTTACTTTTATAAACCAGTATTACTACAATAAAGAAAAAAAAAACAAAACACCAACTAAACTCCAATCCAGGACCAAGTGGTATGTTGACTGATTTATAAAAAATCAACTCTACTGGAGAAAAGGGAAGGAAGACCGTGATCTATGTTAGCCAGTACTCATGGTGTAAATGATTCCATCTAACATCTAATTAACATCGGTCAATTTCAATCTAACAAGCATCATAAATATGGAATTGAGAAGCAATGCTAATAAGCAGCTCTGTACACCACCTCTTGAGCCCAAGGCTTTGAGTAGCCACTCTGGTCCTCCTCCGACTATACAAGTAATAGGGGCAGTCCTGATGGGAAAAATTTTCTTTCCTCTATGGACTTTATGGGGATGACTTTACCACAGGAAAACCAACCTCTTGGACCATCCCTCCCTTCTCTTTGGGGGTGAAGAACTGATTTATATGACTGGCATACTAAGGAGTGGTTAGACTTCTTTCCCTTTCTCTCTGATCTGCCTTCTCTGAAGAGGGTGTGTGCTGTGCTTTGATTGCTGTCATGAGATAAAAGTCTGATCTTATGTCAGAATTTAACTAGCTCCACCATATGACCCAGCAATTCCACTCCTAGGGATCTACCCACAGGACAAAAAAATATTGATTCAAAAGTACCCCTGTGTTTATTGCAGCACTATTTACAATAGGTAAAACCTGGCAAAAACCCAAATGCCCAAAAATAGATAACAGGATCAGGAAAAGGTGGTATATATATATATATATATATATATATATACAATGGAATATTATTCAGCTATCAAAAAAGATAAACTCATGCCATTCATAGCAACATGGATGGAGCTAGAAGGAATTATGCTCAGTGAAATAAGCCAGAAGGAAAAAGAAAATTATCAGATGGTTTCACTTATAGCAGGAATATAGGGGAACCAAGTAAAACATCAGTGTGAAAAAATAATAACAGCACAAAACAGAACAAAGCAAAAACAGACAATTATAAATCAGAGACATACTGCAGGAGATGAAGAGGGAAAGGGATCAGGGGGAGGAAGGGAGGAGCACAGGGGACTGAGGTAATGGTGCACGGGTGCATTGGGGAAGGAAATTCTATGGGGACTACACCTGAGGGGATGGGGAAAGCAAATATTGTTTAAAAATGAACAATGATATAAAAAATTAAAAAAGAAAAGATTTACCTAGCTCCTAGTATTTCAACCTGTTAGTTCTCCCTTTAATTCTCAACAATGTGTTAGTTTAAATAATAAATTACATCACTGTAGGAAAAAATGACTAATTCAGAGCGAGACCTGAAGACTCTTAGGAGAAATATTCAATTTCTGGGTTCAGTCCTAGGAAACCTGTTGTTACCACAAAATTGAGCCATAATATTATGTCCCTAAGCTTGACTCTTTTACTTAGCTCTAGTTATGTTCCAAACAAATGAAGTAACAACAGACACATTGTTCTGGAGACTATCAAAAATTCAGCAAAGTGTCCTATAAATTGAATGGCCTTGACTTTTAGATGTGAATGTGCAAATCCATATGCATTGATATAAAGGAGACTAGTTCTTTCCTATACTGACCCACAAGCTTCCAATTTACATTAAGCAAACAAAAACATACAAAGTTTTCATGCAAAACAAAGATAACAAAAAGTATTAGTGAGCGCTGACTGATCAACAACCCTGCCACATTAAAATTTTACATTTAAATCAATATGATTTAAATTTGTTGTTGCCTAGGTGCATTTAAGCTATCTACCAGTAGAGGGACTCTGTGATCTTCAAATATCATTGTTACTCCCTTAAAAAGCCTTTTGCCCTATATATTCTTCAGCCTTTATATGAGATTCTATTTAAATGAAATGGTGGCACATTCAAATGGCACTCAGAGAAAATTAAAACAATAAAGCTCTTAGTATTCGTTAAGCACTTAAATATACATTATTTCAGAATGTCTCTAAATTATCTTGTCAAGATAAATTTCACTAGACTATATGTTTAGATCAAATATAAAATTGATAATTTACTTTTTTTTATTTTTTAAGATTTATTTATTTTTTATTTATTTATACAAGCACTGGGTACAGTCAGAAGCGCAGGAGGGTGAGAGAATTTACCAGAGCCAGAGCAGGGAGCAGAGCAGGCAGAAGGACCGAAGTACACTGCTGAGGGGAGCAGCGGGCGGCAGGAGAGGTCTGCGTGCCATGTGGGACCCTCCTCCAGTGGCCTGGGAGCAGCCGGGGTTCGAACCAGTGCTGCAGAGGCTGCAGGCAGCTGCGCAACCCAGCGCTCAACCGCTGCGCCAACGGGAAGGCCCGAATTGATAATTTACTTTTAAAATGTTACATCCAGTTACAAATATTCACAAATGAGTCATACAGCTCAATAGCAATAAACAATAAAAAAATTTAAACCCTGAATAGACCTTTTCCCAAAGAAATACAAATGACTAATAGTAATGCGAAAAGATGCTCAACATCACTAATCATCAGGGAAATAAAAATCAAGACCATAATGAGTTATCACCTCATACTTGTAGGAGTCTATTATCCAGTTAGCACAAATGAATTCATCAAAGTGGCAAAATCAACATACAAAAAATCATTTGTTTTTCTATTCACTAACAACAAACTATAAGAAAAAAAATTAAGAAAACAGTCCCATTCATAATTGCACCAAAAAGAATAAAGTACTTAGGAACAAATTTAACCAAGAAGTTAAAATATTTGTATACTGAAAACTATAAAACATCAATGAAAGCACATAAATGGAGAGATAGTCCATGATCATGAATTGGAAAAAAATAATTTTGTCCAAATACCCATACTGCCCAAAACAATTCTACAGATTCAACATATCCCTATAAAAATTCCAATGGCATTTTCCACAGAAATAGAACAAATAATAGCTAAAATTGCATAGTACCATAAAAGACAAAGTTATCTTAGAAGGAACAAACAGAAGCATCAGTTTCCTGATTTCAGACTATATTAAAATGCTATGGTAATCAAAACAGTATGGTATTGTCATAAAAAAACAGACACATAATTCAATAAGTGCAGACTATAGAGCACAGAAATAAACACATGCATATACAGTCAATTGATTTTTGACAAAGGAGCTTATAATATATAATGGGAAAGAATTGTATCTTCAAAAAATGTGCTGAGATAATGGAAATACAAAAGAATAAAACTGGATCTCAACCATACACAGTACAAAAGAATCAACACAAAATGTATTAAAGACTTAAATTTAAGATGTGAAACCATGAAACTTGTGGAAGAAAATATAGGGGGTAATCCTTGGCATGGGCCTTGGCAATGATTTTTGAATTTGACATCAAAACCAATGCCTACAAAGGCAAAAATTATACAGTGTAAGGTCAGGAATGACCACTGAGCAGGTTTTCTGATCCCATGCAGACCGGGTGAAGGAGGAATCAGAGCCCTTAGTGGCTTTTCACAGGTTTTTTTTTATTGGGATTTACCTGGTACAGGCAGGGGTGCTGGGGGGCCGGGAGGCTGGCAGGCCTCCCAGCCCCCAGCAAGTCTTCACTCTATCTGGGTTCTCCGGCCTTCTCTCAGCTTCTGCTTCTCTTGCTTCTTTCTCGGCTTCTGCTGGTGTCCCCATGACGCCGCCCTTAAAAGTCCAGTGGAATCCCATCTACCTATGCCCACACCCTACTCCAGGTGCCCACCATCAGGCATGCATTCGGGACCGCAGGGTTCCGTCATCTATCCTAATGGCGGGAGAGCAGAAAAGCCTGATACCTTTACCTTACCCTACAACACCAACCTGAACAGTTCTGTGCAGCAAAGGAAATTATCAATGAAACCAAAGATTAAAAGGCAACCTACAGAATGGGAGTAAATATTTGAAAATTTCATATCTGGCAAGGGGTTAATATCCCAAATATATAAAGAATTATATAACTCAATAGCAAAAGAAAAAAAATCTGATTAAGAACTGGACAAAGAGGGACCTCCTTGTTGGGTTAAGACACAGCACTGTGAAGCTATCTGCAGTCACTGCAACACGAGTTCAATCCCCAACCAGGGAGGTGACCCACATGGTGCAGCAGACCTCTCCTGTCTTACCTGCTGCTCCCCTCAGCAATATATTTCAGTCAGTCCACCCATTCTGCTCCCCACTCTGTCGCTGGTGAATCCTCTCACCCCCCACACCTCTGGCCTGTACCCAGTTCTTGTATGCACAAATAAATAAATCTTTAAAAAAAAAAGAACTGGACAAAGAATATGAATAGACTTTTTTTTCCCAAAGAAGACATATAGATGGGCAACAGATACATAAGCAGGTGTTCAATATCACTCATCATCAGAAACATGCAAATTAAAATCACCTCACCCCTGTAAAAATGGCTATCATCAATTAGGCAAGGGATAATTGGCATTAATGAGGATGTGGAGAATAGGGGATGCTTGTATACTGTTGATGGATTGTAAATTGGTATAGCCACTATGGGAAAAACTATGGAGGTTCTTCAAAAAATCTGAAGCAGAACTACCACATGATCCAGCAAGTCCACTTCTGGTATACATCCAAAGAAAGCAACATCACCAACTCAAAAAGATAAATCTGCATCCCATATTTGTTGCAGTATTATTCATCATAGCAAAATATGGAATCAACCTAAGCATCTTTCGAGATGAATTTAAAAATTTGAATATATATTAATATATTAGAATATTATATATAATATATTCCTTTTAATACATAATGGAGTATTATTCAGCCACAAGAAAGAAAGATATTCTGCTATTTGTGACAAGGATGTACCCGGAGGACATTGTGCTAATGAATAAGTGATACAGAGAAAGGCAAATATTACATGCTATCACTTATATGTGAAATTAAAAAAATAGACTAGAAATGGGGAGTAAAATAGCTATTGCCAGAAGTTAGAGGATGGAAGAAATGGAGAGAGGTTGGTAGAAAGTTACAAATTTTCAGCAAAAAGTTGAACAAAGATCCATGTAGTTGATAATGCTGTTTCTATTGTATAAATGAAATTTATTAAGAGAATAGGTTTTAAGTGTTCTCACACTCAAATTACTAGTGATTTCTTGTAGGGTAAGTAATGTTCAGACTTCTGTGCTGTTGGACTCTGTGGCTATCACCTGCAGCCTTGAATACAGGAGGCCCGTGAGTCCAAGTGCGGCAGAGAGGGGTGGAGAGACCAAGAGAGAAAGTGAGACATCCCAGATAGAGTAAAGGCTTGCTGGGGGCTGGGCAACCTGCCAGCCTCCTGCCCCTCCGCCCCCTCCCACCTTGCCAACCCATAGGCTTGCCCCACAATATTTGGTGTAGAAAGAACATTAAAAGCCTAAAAAAGCCACTGAGAACTCCAGGACTCTCCTTTACCCATCTGCCCGGATCCATAGAAAACCTGCCCTATGCCTTGCTGTCATAACATTTTTACATCCCTCTTTTATTACAATTTTAAGTGAAATATTCCTTTCACGCAAGTAAGCCATCTATGTTTTCAAACTCTTCCCAATGAGTGCCTGAGAGTGAGGAGTAGATGAAATTCTGAAAACACAAAGAGACACACACTCATTGAAAGGATAGTACAGAAAGTTGCACAAAGAGAAAGTGATTCTGTGCTCCAGATTATTATAAACAAAGACTGAAGAGAATTCCACCGTCCTGGGACTGCCTCACTGTGATCAGCAGCAGCTGAGTTGTAAGCACACCAGGTGCCTACACTTAAGTTCATGACCAAAGGCAGGGTGGGGAGGAATGCAGCAAGAACCCTTCCAAATAATTCTGCTGATGTACTTGTTGGCTTGGTTATTTTCTTGTCAAGGCCACACATACACACCCATAGGCGGTGTCCTCCAGATCACGAAAGGCAGTTGAAATGTGTCAGCTGTTCAGTCAATATCAGTAAGAGAAAAGGCAAAACCATATAATTCACTGTCATAAGAGGATTTATTTTTGCTTTAATGATTGATTTTTGTTTCCCATCTTTTCTCTTTTTATCCTGGACGACAGAACTTTGGTTTTATTCCAAGGAGCAGTGTGTCCAGCTAATTGACTCTATTTACTAACCACCCCTTGTAGTTAGGGGTGGCTGATGAATTTTCTCTAAAATAGGCCTTTAGAGAAAGTCCCTTAAGACAACTAGAGGTTGGTGTCTTTTTGTCTTCCCCATTTTCTACCTGAAACATATATGTGATATTCGGAACCCTAACAACAATCTTGGATCATAAAACAAACTTGGGAGTAAAAACAACATAAAATGGATGATGGGGAAAAAAGAGAAAAAGGCTGGTCCTTGATTCCACTTGAGAGTTGCCATAGCAGAAGGGACAATCTCTCTTCAGCCTTGCTTTATAAAAGAAAAAAATTACGTCTTGTTGAATTCTTTTTTTTTTTTTTTTTTTTTAAATATTAAATTTTATTTTTATATTCCCCCATACAATTGCAAACGCCCCATTCTGACCCCAATCCTTCCCCTCCCGCCCCCCCCCCCCCAAAAAGTGTCTCTGGTTCATAGTTTTTTGTTGATTTTGATTTTCACTTTCTTATATTCATTTTCCTGGTCCCTTACTTAAGTTTTCTAGATTCCTGCTATGAGTGAGACCATCCGGTATTTTTCTTTTTCTTTCTGGCTTATTTCGCTGAGCATGATCCCTTCCAGCGCCATCCATGTTGCTGCAAATTGCATGTGTTTATCTTTTTTGAATGCTGAGTAATATTCCATGGTATATATGTACCCTTGTTGAATTCTTATTTGTGTTACCAGAAACTGGATTAAATTTCCAAATGATCAGGTAGGTTATCTGAATCACCCAAATGACCTGACAATTGTTCCATGCCAACTTCATTTTGGGTTATAGAAACAAAGCTTTAAACTAGCCATAATAGTTATAGTGGTTCAGTTCTCAAACCTTAAATTAGGTCACACAGCAAGAACAGTTTGAATCCACTTAAGGGAAAAGCAGATCAGCTTATTTGAAATCAGGGCTGTGCTAGAAAACGAGGATCATGTGATTCTATTTGAGTTATTAAGTTCAAGCATGTTACAGTAATCCTGACCTGATTTTCCACTTCATCAGGAAATAAAGTAAGTTTGGGTAGTAGGTGATACCCCCTGTTCTAACCAGGAGATTCAGTTTAATACCTAATATCCAAAATTAAATTCACAAAAATTTTTGGATCTCCTGAAAGTCATCTTCACCACCATCCCTCCCCCATAAACTTTGGTTATGTTGTAGCAATTACACCTAGGCTTCTCCTCTGTACCCAGGAAAGAATGTTATTGGCCTCTTAACCTATAGAACTGAGGTTCTACATATTTAATATGTGCCTTACCTAAACCCCCTATATCTATTTTCCCATAAAAGTATAATAACACTTACCTTTCCTCCAAGGTGATGTTTAATTAATGTTTACAAAGTATTTAGTAAGCTGCAGATGAAAGATGCTAAAGAAGCGTAAAGTAGTATCATCAGTGACTCATCAGTTGCCCTTAATAGGTATGCAAAATGAAATCATGTGGCTCCAACTAAAATAGCTATGAATACACATTAGGTCAAATATAAAACCCAGAACAACTTACAGAGTGCATCTATAAAGTAAGCCCTTTATTATTAGAGAAATTTCTTTTTTTTTCTGTAATAAACATTTCAAACCCCTTAACATTTAAAAAAATGAACTGACTAGAACTTTAGAATAATGATAAAAACATGCCTATCTTTGGTAGGCATCTTTAGGTCTTTATACTTTACTATGAAGTAAGGATTCAACCTGCAGTGGTGTGCAAGTATGCACTGAAAAAAAAAAAAAGGAAAATTTGACTCTTTTGCAGTTGAAACTAGCAATAGTAACCGTAATTCCATAGGACTTTTATACAATAAATTTGATAAACTTAAATGCTTAATTGAACAAATGTCTCTTGACTTCCTATGTGTTCTATATTGAGGTGCATGCTATTTTATATACAGTCTTTAATAGTTTTCAAATACATATACATAAATAAGTACATGTTATCAGTTTAGATACTTCTGAATCAAGGAATATTTATACAGATTTTCCGTTCTGGCATACAAAACTAAAATTTTATTGTTTAACATGTGGTTCTTTTTCAGGCCTAAACAGTTCTAAATCATAATGTCCCCCCTGCTGGGTAGCAGAGAGAAAATTAGGAAATAGGAGGAGTTCTGTTGATGAGAAGATTCATTCTCCTACAATCAGTGAGGCTAATTCCACATTATTCACCCGTATCTTACCTTCGGTGCATGTGGCACAGTTTCAAAGAGAATAGGCTTGAGAGAGAAAACAACCACACACATAAAACACGTACACGCACACGCATAAACACACCCAAGCATACGTACATTAATGTGCAGTCCAAGAACAGACTGCGTGGCAGTTCTGAAAGACATACCATCTGGGCTCTTCATTACATTGAAACAAAAAATGAAAGTATGTCTGTCCTTCACTCTGAAAGTACAGAGTTGAATTTTAATTCCAACTTCCGCACAATTTGATCAGTGGGGAACTTGTGAGCTAGTCAGATTTACATGAAAAGTAAAGGAACCTCATCTCCATTTCATTCCATAAAAACACAAAGATAGAGGGCTCTCAGGAGTCTTGCGAAGGCAGTTTCCAGAGGGCCTGCTGTGACAAATGGCTGGAAGTGACCTCCCAAGAGCCAGTGGGGAGTCCCAGCCTGGATCATGTGTTTGCGGAGATAGGGCACCATCACAGATGACTTAAAGCAATTTCTGTATAAAAAGTTAGCAAGTGTTGAAGGACTCCATGCCATTGTGTCTAGAGAGATGGAGAACCTATTGTTAAAGTGGCCAACAATACCCAAAACATGCTTTGAGACCAACTTTTTATCCACCTTTGCTCTTGCCACACCAGGGGAGCAAACTAGGGCTTTCAAAAAATAGAAGTATCATCTGTTGCTGAACTAGGTGTCTTAGTTTAATTGTTTACCTTTGGTGGTGTCATAGCAAGCAGCAACACTAATACATGACAAACATTAAAGAAAAGGAATTTGCTCCATTCATTGAAATATTGAGATAAGTTGTGGAAATTTCTTAATCTGATAGTAGTTTCCATGTCTAGCTTATCTGCATTATCAGAGACCCAATATCAGTGCAAAAATCTTGAGACCACAATAGCACTTACTTCCATGTACTCAACAAAGGACCCCCTTCCCACCTTATCTAAAGAAAGAGCTCGTAGGGCCTCCCGTGTGGCGCAGCGGTTGAGCGCTGGGTTGCGAAGCTGCCCGCAGCCTCTGCAGCACCGGTTCGATCCCCGGCTGCTCCCCGGTCACTGGAGGAGGGTCCCACATGGCGTGCAGACCTCTCCTGCCGCCCACTGCTCCCCTCAGCAGTGTACTTCGGTCCTTCTGCCTGTTCTGCTCCCCGCTCTGGCTCTGGTGAATTCTCTCACCCTTCCGCGCTTCTGATTGTACCCAGTGCTTGATTAAATAAATAAAAATAAATCTTTAAAAAAAAAAAAAAGAAAGAGCCCGTAAATATAATGTATGGCTAGATAGGTTGTCCTCTTTTTTTGTGCGGGGCCTTCTCTTACTTAGTGAGGTCTGAAACACCACAGAAATGGCTCACTCTATCACAACTGCCGTGGAGTTAGTCCAGTCACAGGTGTATTGATAGATAATATGTGTGCATCTTTTTGTGTGTCAGAATCAAAATGGTACTTGATTCACTTGAGCCATGAGGTGCTCCCTCTGGTAGCTAACACCTAGGCCTACAGAGGGACACAGACCGTCTTTATTTGAATAATAAGGACATGTTTTTCTTCATTTTGTTTTACTTCTTTGTGTGAAAAATATAAAGTGGCTTAGTAAAAGGAATCAAATCAGTGCAGCAAAAAAAAAAAAAGCACAAAGATAGCATTCTGAAAGGAAAGACTGTTTTGGGATTGGGGAGCCAATTAACTTCTTACAGAGAGAGACAGAGATCATTGCATTACATGAGCAACTTTTAAAGGTCAAGGATGCAATGACATCTTTACCAGTATGGATATAAAATTATTCAAGTGTTGGAAATGATCTGAAATTATTTTCTTCTACCTCTTTGATGACTCTTTTTCCTATCACCATTTCTCCCTCTAAATGGGTTGTGACGCATACATTTACAAGCTTCAGGCTCCTACACCCCTTCTATTGCCATACAGTTTTTAACATATTTTTTAAAGATGTATTTATTTATGCATACAAGAACTGGGGTGTAGGCCAGAGGTGCGGGGGGTGAGAGGGCTCACCAGAGACAGAGTGGGGAGCAGAACAGGCAGATCCACTGAAATACACTGCTGACGGGAGCAGTGGGCGAGTCGGGAGAGATCTGCTACACCATGTAGGTTGCTCCCTGGCCGGGGATTGAACTCATGTTGCAGTGGCTGTGGTTAGCTTCATAGGTTGCGTTTTAACCCCTTGCACCACTAGGGAGGCTCCCCCTTTTTTTCTAACATATTATGTGAATTAAAGTAGGAAGAATCTCCTGTCTGCTTATGATGGAAAACTAGCATCTGCCTCCTCATCCATTATAGCTTCATGAATTGTAATGGACCTTGTCTTAGAATATGAGTCACTTCCTCAGATTTCTTGCTTCTGCTGAATTGTCAGATGTCATCTCTTGTGAATGTTGTCTAGCTTTACTCCAAAAAGTTGTACTCAACATGGAAGATACCCCAAAATACCGACTTCCCCCAAACACTAACTTCCTGAGATCTAATCATACTACAGCTGTGATCACAAATCTTCGTTGAAGTTTAAATGGCAATGAGAGACAAGAGGGGTGCTGTATCACAGCACATCATAACAAAAGATTGAAAAGTGAATGCAATATTTCTACTGTCCTAAGACACATTTTTCCCATTTCAATGTCTTTAGAATTTTGCTAGCGCTTACAATCAATCTTCATATTTAATATATTGTCATAGTTGTTTCCTGAAAAGCTTCTTTTTTAAAAGATTTATTTATCTATGCATACAGGACCTGGAGTACAGGCCAGAGGTGCAGGGGGCAGTGAGAGGATTCACCAGAGACAGTGGGGAGCAGAACAGGCAGATCTACTGAAACACACTGCTGAGGGGAGCAGTGAGTGAATCAGGAGAGGTCTGCTGCACCATGTAGGTATCTCCCTGACCAGGGATCGAACTCATGCAGCAGAGGCTGCAGTTTGCTTCATAGTGCTGTGTTGATCCCCTTGCACCACCAAGGAGACCCCTGTTTCCTGAAAAGCTTTAATTTAATTAACAGAATATCTCATCCATGGTAACTCCAAAATCCACAATGTTTCATAAAAGGAAGGTCCAAACCATCTTTCCCTCGGGAACAATTCACTGACTATCCTTTCAGAGCCTAATACTAGTTGCAGTCCTACTTCAACTTTCACTCCATCCCCTCCCAGTTTTCCTCTTCTCTCACTTTTTGTCCAGTGCCTGGACTTTCTCACACTTTCTCCAGAGCACTCCTTCAACTTCATAAACTTTCTCCTTTATTGTCTTTATATCATTCCTAGACATCCTCAGAATGTTTTGAGTCCTATTTCCCACTGCCCATGGAGGTGACTGACCAAGCAAAAAAGTTTTCTTTCTAAGGAATTTTCTCAGTAACATTTTTGGCCCTCTTTTCCTTTCCTATTTTTTAAAAATGTTAGCGAGTTATAATTTATGTATAACAAGGGATAATATGTTGATTTGATACATTTATATTGCATATGATTACCACCATAGCATAAACTAACACCTTCATCCCATAACATAATTATCATTTTTTTTTGTGGGAAAACCCTTTATGATCTCAAACACTTTTACTTTTTTTTATTTTTTTAAGACTTAGAACATATAACTTTATTTTTTGTTTCATTTTACATATTTTTTACATCATTTTTCATTTTCATACAATGTATGCATTTTCACCTCAGTTTTAGTCCCTGTGAAATTCCCACTACCCATTCACCCATGATCTATCATCATGGTCTCTTGTGCGCTTCCCACTCTTGTTTTGATCCTACTCCCTTCTCTTCCCCCTGCAGAATGTCTCTGGTTTATAATTGTCTGTTGATTTTGATTTTTACTTTATTATAGTTACTTTTTCTTCCTGATCCCTTATTGATCTCAAACACTTTTAAATGCACATCTTCTCCACCTCCCTCAACACACCATTTTTCAGATTAAATTTCTTACTATATAGAATTCTATAATTCATCTTCTTTTCTTTTTATATTCTTTCCTTTAGAATTCTTATCCAGTCTTGATAGCCGCTGGCTCTCACATTACATTCTTCAACTTTTAGCTCTCTTCTATATTCTGAACTTGTATTTCCCTTCTGAAGGCATCTTCACCAAAATTTACCACAGATACCTCAAAGTTGGCACATATCTGAAGGAATCTTATTCTGGGGTCCTTATTCTAAGTGGATCATCAATATGGAATAAAGAGTAAAGTAACAAAGGTTTATTCTAGGAAGGAGAGTGGTTGCTAAGACCTCAAGAATGTAAGGTAACTTTCTGCCAGTCAGAAGATCATGGTATACCAGATGCCTCTGGAGTTTCAAAGAAGTGATTGTTTATAAAGGATTATAAAATGATAATTTAAAGGTGAAAATTGGGGGCCTCCCGGGTGGCACAAGAGGTTAAGAGGCAACCTATGAAGCAATCTGCAGCCACTGCATCAAGAGTTCGATCCCCGGCCAGGGAGGTGACCCACATGGCACAGCAGACCTCTCCTGACTCGCCTGCTGCTCCCCTCAGCAGTGTATTTCAGTCAGTCTGCCTGTTCTGTTCCCCACTCTGTCTCTGGTGAATCCTCTCACCCCCAACATCTCTGGCCTGGGCCCCAGCTCTTGTATGAATAAAATAAATAAATCTTTTTTAAAAAAATAAAAAATAAACATGAACATTGGAATCAACCTAGATGTCTAGAACTTCAAAGTGATGATATACAAAATTAAAAGCATATTCTTCTATTACCACCTTTCTCATTTCTGTGAAGAGTAATAATTTTCCTAATCACACAATTTCAAAAAAAAATTAGATTTGACTCTTCTGTCTCTATATCTTATAATCTTTCAATTGCATAGTGCTTTCAAGTCAGCATAAAATAGCCTGTTATTCCAAACTTTGATAACCCACAATCTTTCAATAAAATGAGCATGCAAAAATATCTCTCTATGCGCACATTTTTTCATCTAGTTTGATCTTCCCATCTACTACCAATAAATTTTCATAAAATACAAACCTGTGCTGTCACTGCCTTATAATTCCTCAAACTAATTGAGCACACACTCCTTAGTAACTTCCCCATTGCCAAATCCAAGGGTCAGTTTTTAGTCTTTATCTTATTCAACTAATATGAAGCATTTGACAATCTTTAGCCTGAATTTCTACAATTTGTATCTTGCTTCAACTCTTACCTAATAAATTATGACAATACTTCAACAACATATCTGAGTGTATCACTATTCTAATTAAAGTCCCCCAATCATTTCTTTCCATCTTATTTAGGGTAAAATGTAAAACATTCATAATGGCCTACAAAAACCTAGATGATGTGTCTGGCCACCCTCTACTTCTTTAACCACATATTCTGTCACAATCCTCCATCTCTCCAGCGCTACTCTAGCCACTTCTTTCTTCTTTCTCTTTTTTTTAATTGACATAATGTTTGTTTACATCATTGTCTGTATTTTGGGAGTATAGGAAACCCCTCTCCCCTATCTGAAAAGGGACTCATATCAAAGATTTACAAAATACTCGTGGAGTCAACAAAAAGAAAACAAATAACCCCATCAAAAAATGAGCAGAAGAGATAAATAGACACTTCTTCAAAGAAGACATACAAATGGCCAACAGGCACGTGAAAAAGTGTTCGTCATTACTTATCATCAGGGAAATGCAAATCAAAACCACAATGAGATACTACCTCACTCCTGTGAGAAAGGCCTGTTATCAAAACGACTAGTAAACAACGAATGTTGGAGATGATATGAAGAAAAAGGAAACCTCTTACCCGATTGGTGGGAATGTAGACTGGTTCAGCACTTCTGTCTTCTTGCATTTAAAAAAAACAAAAATGCTCTCACCTCAGAAGTTTTGCAATAACAGTTTCTTTGACCTGAGTACTCATCCCCGGAGAGCTGCATACTCTCTCTGACTCATTCAAATATCTATTCACATATTACTGCACCAGAGATCTCTTTTTTCTCCACTCAATTTAAGTAACATTTTACCCTCCCCAGTCTACCCAGACTCATTATTCTTATAACACTAAAGCACTTGAAATATATTGTTAATTATATATTATTTTTTTATTGTCTGTCTATTCTCACTAGAATATAATCTCCCTGACAAGGAAGTCTTTGTTTCCTTTACACTTGTATTCCCAGAGCCTAAAAAGAGCACCTTATATTTAGTATGTGTCCAACAAATATTTGTTGAGTGAATGAATGAATTCCTCACAGAATGACCAATTATGCATAAATTCTATGGCAGGCCAGTGCAATCCAACCTGAGGACCAAGAACCTGGGAAGACGTGGAATAATGTGAGCCACACCCTCCCAGGTATTTTCTATACACTACAGAAATTTCAGGCATGTGTTATGTATACTTTATTTTGAAACAATTATTAGGTTTAAGTACATTTTAGGATCATGTGTTTTCTCAATCAAAAGATACTAATAGGGAAATCGCTATTATGTAGTATCTACTGATTTTCTTTTTTTCTTTTTTATTATAAAGGTTTTTTTTTAAGATTTATTTATTTATACGAGCTCTGGGTATAGTCAGAAGCATGGGAGGGTGAGAGAATTCACCAGAGCCAGAGCAGAGAGCGGAACAGGCAGACTGACGAAGTACACTGCTGAGGGGAGCAGCGGGCCTAGCAGGAGAGGTCTGCGCACCATGTGGGACCCTCACCCCGTGGCCGGGGATCGAACCGGCGCTGCAGAGGCTGCAGGCAGCTTCGCAACCCAGCGCTCAACCGCTGTGCCACCAGGCAGGCCCTCTGTTTTTTTTTTTTTTTTTTTCTTTTGTGGGACCCTCGCCGGCGGCCGGGGATCGAACCAGCGCTGCAGAGGCAGCAGGCAGCCTCACAGCCCAGGGCTCTACCACTATGCCACCAGGGGAGGCCCTCTACTGAGTTTCTTTTAAGAAGAAATTCTCTCTCAGTGACATTCTTCAGAGCAATAGAACAAATATTGATGAAATTCCTATGGAGCCAAAAAAAGCTTCAAATAGCCAAATATCTCCTGACTAAAAAGAAGGAGAATGGAGCTATCACACTCCCAGACTTCCAATTATACTACAAAGTCATACTGATTAAAATAGCATGGTACTAAAACATAAAAAGGCACAGAGACCAGAGAAATTGAATATGGACACTAATCTTTGATAAAGGAACAAAGAATATGCAGTGGAAAAGGACAGTTTGTTCCATAAATGGTCCTGGGAAAACTGGACCACCACATGCAAAAGAATGAAACTAGACTACTACCTCACAGCATGCACAAAAGTCAACTCAAAATGGATAAAAGTATTGAACACAAAATATATAGAAACCATAAAATATATAGAAACCTTAAAATATATAGGAGAAAATATAGATAATAAAAAAGAAAATTACCAGTGAGAATGGCACATATTAAAAAAACTAGCAACTACAAATGTTGGCGAGGATGTGGAGAAAAAGGAACTCTTGTGCACTGTTGGTGGGAGTGCAAACTGGTCCAACCACTATGGAGAGCTGTGTGGAGATTTCTGGACCTACTAAACATAGAGCTTCCATATGATCCAGCAATTCCACTCCTAGGTATTTACCCAAAGGACACAGAAACATCAATTCCAAAGAGCACCTGCACTCCTATGTTTATAGCAGCACTGTTTACAATAGCTAAGCTTTGGAAACAACCCAAATGCCCAAAAATAGATGACTGGATCAAGAAGATGTGGTACATATATACCATGGAATATTACTCAGCATTCAAAAAAGATAAACACATGCAATTTGCAGCAACATGGATGGCACTGGAAGGGATCATGCTCAGCGAAATAAGCCAAAAAGAAAAAGAAAAATACCGGATGGTCTCACTCATAGCAGGAATCTAGAAAACTTAAATAAGGGACCAGGAAAATGAATATAAGAAAGTGAAAATCAAAACCAACAAAAAACTATGAACCAGAGACACTTTTTGGGGGGTGGGGGGCGGGAGGGGAAGGATTGGGTTCAGAATGGGGCGTTTGCAATTGTATGGGGGAATATAAAAATAAAATTTAATATTTAAAAAAAAAAAAGAAAAACTTCATGACATACATCTAAGTAAAATCTTTAAAGACTTATCACCCAAAGCAAAGAAAGTGAAGGGAAAGATAAATAGCTGGGATTACATCAAGCTAAAACGCTTCGGTACAGCCAAAGAGACATTAGCCAAAACAAAGAGATGCTCTACTGATTGGGAGAAAAAAATTTTTTTATTAATAAATTTTATTTTTATATTCCCCATACAATTGCAACCCCCTTATTTTGACCCCAATCCCTCCCCTCCCCACCTCCCACCCCCCATAGAGTGTCTCTGGTTCATAGTTGTTTGTTGATTTTGATATTTTCTTTCTTATAGTTATTCGTTTTCCTGGTCCCTTATTTAAGTTTTCTAGATTCCTGCTATGAGTGAGACCATCTGGTATTTTTCTTTTTCTTTTTGGCTTATTTCACTGAGCATGATCCCTTCCAGCGCCATCTATGTTGCTGCAAATTGCATGTGTTTATCTTTTTTGAATGCTGAGTAATATTCCATGGTGTATATGTACCACATCTTCTGGATCCAGTCATCTATTTTTGGGCATTTGGGTTGTTTCCAAAGTTTAGCTATTGTAAACAGTGCTGCTATAAACATAGGGGTGCAGGTGCTCTTTGGAATTGATGTTTCTGTGTCCTTTGGGTAAATACCTAGGAGTGGAATTGCTGGATCATATGGAAGCTCTATGTTTAGTAGGTCAAGAAATCTCCACACAGCTCTCCATAGTGGTCGGACCAGTTTGCATTCCCACCAACAGTGCAGGAGAGTTCCTTTTTCTTTGGGAGAAAATTTTTGCACTACGTACAACTGATAAGGGGCTGATCACAAAGATCTACAAAGAACTCACATGACTCAACAAAAACAAGGTAAACAACCCAGTCAAAAAATGGGCAGAAGAACTAAAAAGTCACTTTTCCAAAGAGGAAAGGCAAATGGCCAACAGGTATATGAAAAAATGTTCAACATCCCTTACAATCAGGGAAATGCAAATCAAAACCACAATGAGATACCACCTTAGACCAGTGAGAATGGCACATATTAAAAAAACTAGCAATGACAAATGTTTGCAAGGATGTGGAGAAAAAGAAACTCTCCTGCACTGCTGGTAGGAATGCAAACTGGTCCAACCACTATGGGAAGCTGTGTGAAGTTTCCTCAAACTACTGAAAATGGAGCTTCCATATGACCCAGCAATTCCACTCCTTGAAATCTACCCAAAGGACACAAAAACATTAATTCAAAAGGACACCTGCATCCCTGTGTTTATTGCAGCACTATTTATAATAGGTAAGATATGGAAACAACACAAATGCCTAAAAATAGGTGACTGGATTAAGAAGATGTGATACACACACACACACACACACACACACACAATGGGACACTATTCAGCATCAAAAAGATAAACTAATGTCATCCACAGCAACAGGGATAGAGCTAGAAGGGATTATGCTCAGGGAAATAAGTCAGGAGGAAAAAGAAAAATATTGGATGGTTTTATTATAGGAGCAATATAGGGGAACCAAATAAGGTATCAGAGGGGAAAATAATAACAAAAAACAATTGGCAGGCAACTATAAATCAGAGATACTCTGTGGGGCATGAGGAAGGAGAGGGATCAGAACAGGGGAGGGAAGAGCACAGGGGACTATGACGATGGTGCAGGG
This sequence comes from Talpa occidentalis, assembly GCF_014898055.3. Lineage (NCBI taxonomy): Eukaryota > Metazoa > Chordata > Mammalia > Eulipotyphla > Talpidae > Talpa > Talpa occidentalis. The sequence goes on from NW_023604972.1 coordinate 53,388,661, forward strand.
GTGAACTGGTGGTGGGAATTCTAGAGAGACTACACCTGAGAGGAGAAAGCAAACATTGTACAAAAATGAACAATGATGTAAAATATATATAAATAAATTATTTTTTTAAAAAAGAAGAGATTCTCATGCTCAGAAACATTAGCAATCCCATTGCTTTAGCCATGTAAAATCACTATCTTTTGTCCAAAGACTTTCATGCCTATGCCTTTGCTCACATTTGTATATTAACATGGAAAACCTTCTCCTCTCTTCCTCTCCCCACCCCACCCTCCAATTGCTTTGTCTTTCCAAATCCTAAATAATCATCCTCTACACCTGAATGAGCACATCTCTAAGTGAGAGGCAGCAATGAGATTGCTAAGATGACTGCCTGCAGTTAGGGATGAGTAGGAAGTAAATTCCAGGAGGAGACAAAAAGGTGCTGAAAACTAGTCTGGTGGAGGTCTCAAGACCAACTACACTTGCCTCCCAGTATGCCCAGAATTCCCCATCCCCTTGATTAAATATCCCCTACAAGGCCTTCCTACCAGTACAGCCCATGCATTTTGCTTTCCGCATAAATACAAGGTACTAATTCTCTACCCTGCACTATTTTTTCATATCAACGACAGTGCTCTGCCCACTGCTCCCTGTCAAATATCATTCACCATAGCTTCATTTTTATTGAACCTCCACCTATTTCTGGAAGTTTTCCTAGTTAACCAACACATTATTACTCCTCTATTGCCTTCAGTAATTTAATAAACACTTCTTCAAATAAATTCCCTACTCTGATAACTCATTTTGTAAAAGTTTCCTCTTTTTATTGTTCTCTTAAATGTGAATTCCTGCCTGAGATATAAGTGCCTCATATATTTCTTTTATTTTATATGTCTCTTCTCACTATGTCATAGTGCCTCGTATTGTACTAGATACAGAAAATCATGCTATGAACTCACTGTTCCACTAACAGTTTTTCTAGTACAAAAATAACATAGCCAAAATCATAAAACATCTATAGAGTAGAAGAAAAACAATAATTTGTGTGTGTGAGTTTGCGCACACAGTTGAGGCAGCTGTGTATTAGTGATAAGGACCATGGGGTATGGGTGAGGCCCTGACCACACCTACTGCAATATACATAAAAATATGAACATATGTATGATTCTTTATATATAAAGAATGTGCATCAGAAGAAGATTGATATGTTAGGTTGATAACCAATACCCTTGGTAAAAGGGTATTGGCGGTGTTTAAAAGGAGCAGTCATCCAGAAAAAAATGTTTCCATGTATACAATTCCCTGAATAAACAAAGAATCCCACATAGCAAACATAAATAAAAACAAACCAATAAAAATGGATAAATAGGGCCTCCCCTGGTGGCGCAGCCGTTGAATGCTGGGCTGCGAAGCTGCCCGCAGCCTCTGCAGCACCAGGTCGATCCCTGGCCCCTGGGCGAGGGTCCCACATGGCGAGGCAGACCTCTCACTGCAGCACCCGCTGCTCCCCTTAGCAGTGTACTTCGTCAGTCTGCCTGTTCTGTTCTCCGCTCTGGCTCTGGTGAATTCTCTCACCCTCCTGCACTTCTGACTGCACCCAGTGCTTGTATAAATAAATAAATAAATCTTTAAAAAAAATGGATAAATAGGGGGACATGATATGGTTAATAAACATAAAAGGGTAAACAATTTTAAAAAAAGGTAATAATAAAATAACAGTTCTCAGCTATTAGATTAAGGCCCAAAGTTGAAACTTTGGATTTGTCAAATGTTCACAAACATGTGAGAAAAAAAATGTGTAAAAAAAGGCCCTTTCATTACTATTGACAAGTCAGAGAGCAATAGTCAGTTTCTATCAAACCCAACATCTATATAAACAATAGCTCAGCAATTTCACTTCTTGGTACCTCTTCTGGAAAAATAGCGACAAGAATGTTTATTGCAGCATTGTTTGTAATTCTGCAAAAAGAAAAAAAACAGCAAAAAAGGACTCTATATTATGGAGTATTATGTCACTATAAAGAATAGTGCCATTGGCCTATTCTGTGACATGCTTGTTAAATGGATGAATGATCAAGGCTAAAACAAGAGGTTCAGTGAAGAGCCCTTCATTTCTATGTTTAAGAGTTTGTGAATATTTGTGACAGATAAGTTACATGAAGCAATATATTTAACTCAGTACTGTAGGTATATTTTATTTTTTATGAGTAATATCAACTTCATTCTATCTTATTTCAAGGCCAGAAGATGGAGCTCCAAACATATAAACCCTGTTGCTGTTCTCTTTTTAACTTTTTTTCAATTTTTTTTTTTTTTTTTTGAGTCTTGGTAGAAGTTGTGGTTTTGTTTTATTTTTTTATTTTTTTTTTAATTCTGGTCTTTTCTCTTTCTCATTTAAAATTTTTCACTGTCATTTAGTTCTTTGATGCAATTGCTGAGTGTAGGTGGAAGGAGTAGCCTGTAGGGGCATCTACACCCTATAATCTGATTTTCCTATCCCAGCAGACTTCTTTGTTTCACGCACTAGTTCATTCATTTTCATACAAATCTTCCCAATTTGTTCCTTCCTCCTCACCATAGAAAAGCTTACTGTCAACAGGTGCTGACATCCCTCATTGCCCTCATGGATGGGGAAATTCCAATCCCAATGCACAATGACTTCACTGCTATGTGCAGCCAGGAACTTGCACATTGAGGAAAGAGAATGTGGCCTCATTTGGGAATAGATACTTTGGACTGTTCTCTAGTTTCTAACACAGTTATTTACCCACAGAATTCTTCCTTGACCCCTCTTAAAGACTCATGAGCAGTAATGAATTTCCTAAATTTCCATAGTACCAACACTATAATTATGCTAATATTATTTTTTAAAGATTTATTTATTTATGCCTACAAGACCTGGGGTACAGGCCAGAAGTGCGAGGAGTGGATGAGAGGATTTAGCAGAGACAGAGTGGGGAGCAGAACAGGCAGATCTACTGAAATACATGGGCGAGTCAGAAAAGGACTGCTGCACCATTTGGGTCACCTCCCTGGCCGGGGATCGAACTCATGCTGCAGTGGCTGTGGATTGCTTCATAGTGCTGATGCTTAACCCCTTGTGCCACCAGGGAGGCCCCTAATTATGCTAATATTATTAATACAACTGTATCTCAAGTTATTTGTTCCAGATTCATCCACTTCTTCACTTTTTTCAAATAAATATTTATTGGTCACCATTGTAGAAGGGTTATGGACTGTGGGACACACACACACACACACACACACACACCTCTAACTCTAAGCCCTCATATGTATTTATCCAAGACTATACAACCTAAGAAAGCCAGGTATGATTCAAACAGGAATAACATCACCTATTAAGAATTTTCCTTGCCTTTTGTTCCCTATACCAATGGCAAAACTGTAGGTGACTGGCAAGGTTCCACTGTGGTAAGGTTCTCCAAGAAAAATTTGTTCCATCACTTCTCTATTATACTCAAGCTTACATCACCATTTTGGAAAAAAAACTTACCCTAACACCATTGTTTAAGGGAATGTTTATATACATTTGGCACCCCTGTTTCTTGATCCAAATTCAATATCAAGACACATACCTTCACCCTGGGGTCAACAACCAGGTATGTTCAAGCTAAATATTCTACCCACTGCTTCCCAGGGTCCTTTTTCAAAGGCTCATGTTTTAGCACCTACCCAACCTCTCCCATGCTCTAAACATGTATTTCCAAATATCTACTGGTCATTTCCACTTTTAAATTCCAACAGGTTTAAATTGAACTTATCTTTTTCCAAACACCCTGGTCTCCTCCCAGCTTTCTGGAGATCATGTTTCTGTAGCCATCTTTTCAGTAATCTAAATTAAAAGCCTTACAGAAACAACTTGGGTTTCACTTCTCCTGCATCTCCCATATTCAGTGATCAAATCCTTCCCAGTCTACTTCCACAACGTGCCCTAAATCCAGTCCTTGCATATCCATCGTCAGAAACCATGCTCTCCCACAATAATTTCAGTGGTCTCCTAGCTGTCTCCACTATTGAATAAAAGCTAAACTCTTTAGTTTATTACTCAACAATATTTTGTTACTTACTAGTTACAAATACTGTGATTTCTGTTGTGAAGTATACAAAATAAATAATTTATAGTCTCTGTCCTTAAGGATCTTATAAGCCAAAGAATGATTATTGACATTAAAAAAAAACACACACACAAAAAATAAGTCTAGAGTGATAAAATCCAATTTACACTGGCAAGATGAGAATGGGGAGTTTATAATCATGTTCCCTAGATTTAATTTGGCCTTAGGCCAATGAAAATATTTTTTCTCACAGGTTAGTCTTAAAAGCTGGTCACTAAAACATGTGAACTTCTCAACACCCACCCTTGGCCTGTGACAAGACTAGTCCTGGTTAATAAGACTTTCTCCCACACCTTATGAAGCAGAAGAAAGCAAATTGTCTTTATCCAGTTTCATTGCTCAGAAAAGAAACTCTAGAGGTTGCATCACTTACATGGAATCCTAAATGATTAGAGGAGGCAGGAATTTAGTCCAACATACACCACTGTTCTTTCTGAAGCTTAACTTGTCTCTAAATAGTCACTTAAAACTTTCCAAGACTGGGCCTCCCTGGTGGCACAAGGGGTTAAGACAAAACCTATGAAGCTGTCCACAGCCTCTGCAGCATGAGTTCCATCCCTGGCTGAGGAGCAAACCACATGGTGCAGCAGAACTCTCCTGAATCACCCGTTGCTCCCCTCAGCAGTGTATTTCAGTAAATCTGCCTGTTCTGTTCCCCACTCTGCCTCTGGGGAGTCCTCTCATCCCCCACACCTCTGGCCTGTACCCCAGCTCTTGTATGCATGAATAAATAAATCTCTAAAAAAAAAACTTTCCACAACTCAAACAAATTATTCTAATAAGCAAATATAAGAAGTGACATAGGAATGAGCAAATGATAAAATATTAACACAGGAATATCCATTTCAAAGGATCAAAAGTAAAAATCAAAAACCTGAAGATATTAAGGATATCCACTTTTGAGAAATTTCAAACATTGAGATTCACTGAGTCACAAAGAATAAAGAGCATGAGATGATGTGTCTGGCAAGAGCTTTCAAAAGACAAGCCTAGGGCCTCCCCAGTGGCGCAGCGGTTGAGCGCTGGGTTGCGAAGCTGCCCGCGGCCTCTGCGGCGCCGGTTCAATCCCCGGCTGCTCCCCGGCCACTGGAGGAGAGTCCCACATGGTGTGCAGACCTCTCCTGCCGCCCGCTGCTCCCCTCAACAGTGTACTTTGGTCCTTCTGCCTGCTCTGCTCCCCGCTCTGGCTCTGGTGAATTCTCTCACCCTCCCGCGCTTCTGACTGTACCCAGTGCATGTATAAACAAAACAAACAAACAAACAAATAAATAAATAAAACATGCCTCTCTCTCTCTATATATATATAAAATAAAATAAAATAAAATAAAATAAAATACAAAAGACAAGCCTAGAGGGCCTCCCTGGTGGCTCAAGGGGTTAGGACGCAGCCTATGAGGCTGTCCGCAGCTTCTGTAGCTTGACTTTGATCCTTGACAGGCCAGGGAGCTCCCCACATGGCACAACAGACCTCTCCAGGCTTGCCTGCTGCTCCCCTCAGCAGTGTACTTCGGTCAATCTACCTGTTCTATTCCTCACTCTGTCTCTGGTGAATCCTCATCCCCCACACCTCTGGCCTGTACCCCTGCTCTTGTGTGCATAAATAAATCCATCTTTAGGGCCTCCCCTGGTGGCGCAGTGGTTGAGTGCTGGTCTGCGAAGCTGCCCGTAGCCTCTGCAGTGCCGATTCGATCCCCGGATGCCGGTGAGGGTCCCACATGGCACGCAGACCTCTCCTGCCAGGCCTGCTGCTCCCCTTAGCAGTGTATTTCCTCAGTCTGCCTGTTCTGTTCCCAGCTCTGGCTCTGGTGAATTCTCTCACCCTCCCGCGCTTCTGACTGTACCCAGTGCTTGTATAAATAAATAAATCTTTTTTTTTAAAAAAAATACATCTTTAAAAAAAAAAAGAAGACCATAGAATGTAGAAATGTGTGCATATATATATTTCTTTATTATATATTCATTAGTGATATAGACTTGTTATAAAATTATAAGAATATTTTTGAAAACTTTAATGTAAAACAATTGTGATCTTTTTGGAAAGAAGCCTAAGAAGTGCATGGTTGGGGGAGTGGAGAGGGGAAGTTTCTTCATCTTTTACTCTTACCCTTTTTATATATTTAATTCTGTAATATATACATACTAATTATTCAAAAAATATAACAAAGACTTGGTCTATTGAGGAATGTCAATTCATTAGGTGTATGTAATGGCTTCATATTTCCAACAAGTATCCCAAACATAACTTTCCCACTTAGTAGCAGTTCCCCAAATACATCTTGCCTGATTCCCTGGTTTTCAGTGGAACACGATTATTACAACAATTTCATTCAGTTATTTCAGACTCAGCCAGGTTCTCTTAAACACTTCAATTATGTATTCAGTGAAAACTCTACTTGTCCTGTGACCCAGAAGAGATTAGATTTTTAGCTTTGCATGAATAGCTTAGAGGAGTTTGGCAGATGTAGGGGATGGGATTCAAGAAAATGAGTTCTGGCTGTTTGTCACCCACACACCTCCCTCTTTTCAGTGTGAGATCTTTTGGGATTTGGGCAGGGAAAAAGGAGAAAATGAAAATGAATAACTCTTCGCATGACTAGTAAGTTGTTCTCGCCTAAGCTGACTATAGTTACTAGTTTGGCCCACTGTCTCTGGGCTCAATGAGGACCAGTGGTGGCTGCAAGATTCCTCTCTGATGAGAGTTTGCTTACATTTTTTGGTAAATGTTTCTATGGTGGCCTTCAGGGACATGTGGGTCCCTCTCCCTGCCACCCCCAACTCCTGTCTACATTAGTCCTGGGACAACCATGCCTTCCACTCTCTTGTATTCTCAGATCCAACTCAGGTTTGCAGGAATGTGAGGCTTTTCTTACCATCTCTTTGAAAAAGGAGACCCCCTCTCAGCCTAGATTTCACTCCACTCATGACATCTCCATTCAATTCTCTTTTTTCACATTCCAGTAGGTACAACACAAATCAGAACTCTACTACCTAAGGTCAGACTGTCTGGGAACAAAATATTTACTTTTCATGGGATTTATTTGAGCTCCCTTCACTCACATTATTGACATGAGAAAAGGAATCGACTCTATAATCCACTCCCCAACGACTGCCTACTCCTCTCCCAATCTCCAATGGGAGATGGGGAGAGTAATGGGTAATTTGTTCAGTTCCCCAAGTTATTGACCTCTAATTGAGCCTGCAGGAAGGTGGCTGACACTGATTGCTGGTGACTACAAATTTAGAATATGAAGTGTGTTGTGCCTTTTATCTTAATTTTGGGTCTCAAGAGTAGTAACATGGAGGGCCTCCCTGGTGGCTCAGGGGGTTAAGTCTCAGCAATATGAAGCTATCAGCAGCCGCTGCTGCATGAGTTTGATCCCCAGCCAGGGAGCTACCCACATGGCACAGAAGACCTATCTTGCCTGCTGCTCCTCTCAGCAGTGTATATCAGTCAATCTGCCTGTTCTGTTCCCCACTCTCTCTCTGGTGAATCCTCTCACCCCGCACACCTCTGGCATACACCCCAGCTCTTGTATGCATAAATGAATAAAACTTTACAAAAAATAAAAAGAGTAGTAACATGGAAAAAAGAACATTTCTACCTGTAATCCTTGGCAATGGTTATCATCATCCATGATACATGGTTCAGATTCTGCAATGTAATTCTAAATGATTAAAATGCTTTTGGTAATAATGGTTCTCAAACTTAGCTGTACATCAAACTACTTAGGAGGACTCCTTTTTTACTTCTTTTCTTTTTGAGTTAACATTGGTTTACGACATTGTGATTTAGAGATACAGAATCTCCCCTTTCAGGGTTTGCTACCACACCACACCTACCACCAAAACACCCACAGTTTTCCACCATAGTTCATTTTGTTCCTCTCTACTTCTCCCTCCTCCCTCTCCCTCTCTAGTAAAGCAGGTTTTTTGTTTTTGTTTTTAATTACAAGGATCTATCCTACATCCACTTGATCAGAATATCCACAGGGCTAGGGTGAAGGAATCTGCAATTGACTCAGATATAAACAGTCTGACATTTAGGAACCTCTTAGTGAGAACCCAAAGACAAAAGGGAGAGATTTAGATGAAAGGTCAGGAAACTATTTGGGTTAATATGCAAGCCCAGTGAGTAAAAACCATACCTATCTGATTCATTTTTGTAGTTCCAACACTTAGAACAGTGCCTAGCCTATAGTTGACTTTCAATATTTAGTTATTGCATGAATGAGTAGATGAGTGAAACATTCTCATTTTTTGGACAAAGCAACTATCTATCTCACCAAGTACCACAGAACACAATAAAATCTACCAAAAATAGATACACTTTTTTTTCTTGACATGTTTACCAAATTTGCATTCTGTTTTATTTTTTTTTTTTGTTTTTAAATAATAAATTTTATTTTTATATTCCCCATACAATTGCAACCCCCCCATTCTGACCCCAATCCCTCCCTCCCGCCCCCCACCCCCCAAAAAGTGTCTCTGGTTCATAGTTTTTTGTTGATTTTGATTTTCACTTTCTTATAGTTATTCATTTTCCTGGTCCCTTATTTAAGTTCTCTAGATTCCTGCTATGAGTGAGAGCATCCGGTACTTTTCTTTTTCTTTTTGGCTTATTTCGCTGAGCATGATCCCTTCCAGCGCCATCCATGTTGCTGCAAATTGCATGGATACACCTTTTTTGTATTCATCTTAATATAAACACACAGATCTTTTTTTTGAGCATGAACGTAACTAAATTAGTAGAGGTGAGAAATGCTACTTAGAGAGGTTGACTGGCCACTTGGTCATGATTTCTCAGCGCTGCCTTATCACCAAGATTAGATTCTGCCATGCAGAATGTGTGTGACGGTTAGTTTGTAGACTGAGAGATACCCCAACACCCCCAAACTTCACTCTGTAAAAAAGTCCTGTCATTCTTCATATAAAGACAAAACATACTTTTTGTTTTAGATATATTTTATTTATTCATGCACACAAGAGCTGAGGTGTAGGCCAGAGATGGGGGGAGCGTGAAAGGAATCAACAGAGAAAGAATGGGGAGCAGAATGTGGATCTAATGAAATACACAGCTGAGGGGAGCAGCAGGGCGAGACAGGAGAGGTCTGCTGCACCATATGTGTCAGCTGCTTGGCCGGGATTCAAACCAGTGCTGCAGTGGCTGCTGAGAACTTTGTAGGACTGAGACTTAATCCCTTGTGCCACCAGGGAGGCCCTCTTAGTAAGAACTTTCAATAGATTAGTGTATGGAGAAATTTGTGTCCCTTCCAATTTGTCCAGACTGTTTAGACCTTGTGTTACAGGCTATCTCTCCTTGTACAGGTCAATAATCTACTGTTTGTGAGTGGATTTTATAGGATTTCTTTCAGTAAGCCTGAGTAATCTTATTTCTATACAACTAGGAAACACTTCACTGTACTTCCTCAGGCCAACAAAAACTTTGTCAAATATAATGTTACTTTCTACTATTCAGATTCAGTAGGAAACATTTATAAAGAACCCCAGGCCACTAACTAGTCAAACCAGTCCAAAAAGAAAATAAATGGGGGGTGGGGGGGGAGGGGAGGGATTGGGGTCAAAATAAGAGGGTTGCAATTGTATGGGGAATATAAAAATAAAATTTATTTAAAAAAAATTCAAATACAGAAATTAAAGGATTAAAAAAAGAAATAAGGGCCTCCCCGGTGGCGCAGCGGTTGAGCACTGGGTTGCGAACCTGCCCGCGGCCTCTGCAGCGCCGGTTCGATCCCCGGCTGCTCCCCGGCCACCGGAGGAGGGTCCCGCGTGGCGCACAGACCTCTCCTGCCGCCCGCTGCTCCCCTCAGCAGTGTGCTTCGGTCCTTCTGCCTTCTCTGCTCCCTGCTCTGGCTCTGGTGAATTCTCTCACCCTCCCGTGCTTCTGGCTGTACCCAGTGCCTGTGTAAACAAAAAACAAACAAACAAATAAATAAATAAACATGCCTCTATAAAAATAAATAAATAAAAAGAAATAAAATACAAAAAAAAGAAAAAGAAAATTAGAACAGATTTATTTTAATTTCTGATTATTATAGATAGCAATTTCTGTGGAAGCACCAGCTTCTGTGATTTCTGAGAAAAAGAAATTATACTTGTTGGTCTTACATTAAGTAACTTGCTCAGGATTCCACAGGAAAAAAACATGCAGGAGTAACTGATGATTCATTCCTCAGATTTTTTTTTTTTTTAATCTTTCTTTCTTCCTAACCTTTGATTTCAGTTGCCACTGAAAGACTACTGGCATGTAAAGACTAGGTAATCTGATATCAGATTTCTCCTCAAATCCTTCCCTTCTTGTCTAGGCCTAGTAGAAAAATACCTTCAGTTTCCTAGTCAATAAATTACTGTAAATATCTTTCCCACTAGCTATCCTGCCAACATTTTCCTTGTATGTACTCATAACATTAATCTTCCTAATCTATAGCCTTTAATATTTTACCCACTACCCCATCAAAATCTCCTAATCTGCTACCATTCCCTTCAAAGAATGCTTGTTGAGGAACAAGAAATTCAAGACATTGTGCTGAACACTATCAGGAACTTGAATTTGAATAGAATATCTCTGACTTCTGGCAGTTTACATTTTCATAGGAATTTTTACATTCCCCAACCTACTAGAATATACAAGCTATTCTAATTAAGTTGAAGATTAAGACTTAGGAGTCAAGGCAAAAAAAGGATAAAGGTGGTTCATTTCATGATGATGTTCATTGCTTAGGAAATAATTTGAATAATTAATCTGGCAATAAAGGCATTCTGTAAACTGGCACCATCAACCTACTCCTATCTCCTTCTGCATTCCATACAAAGTCTCTGTAGGCTCGGCCAAATTGGCCTATTCATCTTGCAGTTTCCACATCACTATTTCTTCTAATGCCACCTCCTTTGAGTGGACCATCATTTCATTCCTTTCTGACTGTCCTAACGCTGCCCACTTTATATACCACCTTTCCAAGAAAATTTACCTAGATCAACCAGCCAGAGTGGTTTCTCCCTCCTCAGCATCTGAGCCACTCACTGGAGACTTTCCCTCCACCTCTTGAACTCTTGAAGCTATAGTAACTTCCATATGCACTATATCTTTGGGACTCATAGCATTCTAGGTCCCTCCTGTCTGTTATCTTTACTCAAGTCCAGCATTCTAGACTCACATCACTGGCCTTAACCTTATAATTTGATTCTTCATTTCCCAGTGCTATGCCAGGTCCTCAGTCTCCAAGTCTGTCTCTAGTAACTAAGGGATCTAAGATTTGTTTAGCTACCTTACTATCATGTCCCTCCTCTCCAATGTTTGTTTTGTGGGTCCTCCTATTATTCATCTCAGTCTAAAAAAAATTCAGCACAATTTGACTGTGACTAATTTAGGAATGAAAGAATAGCAGCACAACATGGATGAAGTTTAAAAAACATTATGTTTGGTGAATTAAGTCATACACTAAAGGGCAGATACTGTATTATAATTCTTAGATAAGATACCTATAATAGTCTAAAACATAGAGGCAGGGGCCTCCCTGGTGGCACAGAGGTTAAAGACAGCATTATCAAGCTTTCACCAAACACCTGCAGCATGAGTTTGATCCCTGGCTGGTCAGGAGGTAACCCACACGGCGCAACAGACCTCTCCCATCTCCCGCTACTCCCCTCAGCAGTGTATTTCAGTAGATCTGCCTGTTCTGCTTCCTACTGTCTCTGGTGAATCCTCTCACCCTCCCCCCCACACCTCTGGCTTACACCCCAGTACTTGTATGCATAAAAAATAAAACATAGAGACAGAAAGTAAAATATTGATTACCAGGATTAGGGGGCATGGGGGGAGGGGAGTTATTTATTATTTAATGGATACAACGTTTCAATATGAAATGAAAAATAAATTCTAGATATAAATATTAGTGGTGGTTGCACAATAATGTGAATGTACTTAATACCACTCAACTGTATACTTAAGAATGATTAAAATAGTAAATTTTATTGTGTGCATTTTTCCATGATTAAAAATAAATACATTTTTTAAATGAGTCATTCACAACATGAAAAAAATTTATATCACTGCAAGTTTGGTAGAAAATCAAAATAGAGGGCTCCATCGACATCCATTCTTTTGAGATTCTAACTAGTTCACTAAATAGCTCCCATAATAAAACTTCATGAGAATGAGTATTTGCTCAGGATATACCTTTGTTCTTTCTAGTTCTTGGCTCATGTTTCTTCTTAGGCACTTTGTGGCCTGACCTGAGTAATGTATTTTAAAATAAAGTGTATAAGTGGTTTAGAGCCAAAGGTTACTAAACAAATATAGTATTTCACCACAGTATTGCTTCCTGCTCACAGTCATACTGTTTGATTTTCCCATCTGCTGTAGACATCATGTCCCATGGATTCAACCTCATTTATTCCCTGAGCATGTTTCTCCCACAAGAGAGGAACCAGTCTCTTCACTGTCTCAGTTTTCCTCCCCTTCGTATAGATGCACCACACTGCCTGCTTAGAATCATGAGTCGTTGGTGCCTCTAAACATCATTTCTCTGCTACCTCCTCAGAGATACTGTTGCCATAGCCACTGAATTTATTCACCTTACAGATCCCAAGGCTGTTCATTAATACTTGCCTTTCCCACTACACAATTATCCCTTGTATCATTTACCTCCCTAGAAGGCAGAGGCACTGCCTTATATGCTTTATACTCTTTGAAGTGCCTTTGGCTAGGCATGACATATTTTATTGACATATTTTTTTAACATAACTAGAATGCCACTTAGACACTGCAGGAATTCTATAAACATAAATCTATGAAAAAGTAAAGTTTTTTTTTTTAAAGAAAGGTAGGAATGTTGCCTTCTATTTATTTATTTAATTTATACAAGCACTGGGTACAGTCAGAAGTGTGGAAGGGTAAGAGAATTCACCAGAGCCAGAGTGGGGAACAGAACAGGCAGACTGACAAAGTACATTGCTGAGGGAAGCAGCGGGCAGCAGGAGAGGTCTGCATGGGCGCTGCAGAGGCTGCAGGCAGCCTACCCAGCGCTCAACCACTGTGCCACTGGGGAGGCCCGAAAAAGTAAAGTTTTTAAACTAACAAGTGAATTTCTTTAATCTATCCATTTTTTTATTTTCAAATTTTGTTTATTTACCTAAGTTCTAATACAGTTCATGCAAGCTGAATTCTACTAGAGCACCTTTCAAAAATTAATCAGAGGATTTAATATGCTGTCAGTTTGATAAATCCGGCTCACTCCAATCAAAATTTCCAAGATGATATAATATAGTACTATTCTTCAATCCTATTTTCACTTCCATGCCTTTGGTGGAATTTTCATAAAATTCCTTAGTAGTGTGGTTTCCTGTAAATTCCTAGATTTGGATCATGCTACTGATCACTATTGTGAAAACTGAGCTCTGCATATCTACGTCTACTTAGGCTGAAATCCATTGTACAGTTTCATCCAAATATTATTCTCCAATAAAGGAACCAGGAATTCTCAAAGAAATACTAATTCTAGGGTGGAGTTAAGACAAATATAAGATGAGCCCCAAGCATTTTGTGGCCAGAAAATTCAAAACACAAAAGGCAGGGGGAGGGAGTGCCAAAGGTACAGAGAAGCCCACTTGAAAGAAACTCCTATGGCCAAAGATGGAGCAATATGAGCAACAAAAGAAACTATGTATCACTGGATAATCCAATATATAAAGTGAATTCACAGGTGTCTATACTGATATAAATGAATGAGTGACTAAATGTGGGAGAAGAGATTAGTTTTTCTTACAGGTGACTTTCAAATAATATATGCAGATACTTTTCTTTCTAGGAGGTAAAGATTAATTCCCCACATGCTCTCTTCCCCTTGAGTATAAGTAAAACTTGTTGACTTTCTTCCTAAGAATAGGGATTAGGAATGGAAAAACAGTAACTTTCCAATGGAGAAACCTGGCAAACAATAACTGATATGATTAACTTTATGGGGATTAGTCATATTACTGGCGTGTATTCCCAATATGATATGAGCAAAGGTTGCTTTGCTTCTGTGATATTCTTTCCAAAAAGCTCTAACTTCAATTTAATCATGAGAAAAACATCAGATGAACCACAATTAAGGAATATTCTACACAATATTTGATGAGTACATCACAAAACTATCTAGTAATAAAAAAAGGAAATAATGTGAAACTATCACAGAATCAAGGAGATTAGGAGACATGATAACTAAATGTAATGTGGTATCCCCTATTGGATCCTGGAACAGAAAAAAGGACATCAGAGTGAACTGGTGAAATCCAAATACAACTTGAAATTTAATTGATAGCAAAGTACCAATGCTGACTATTTAGTTATGACAAATGCACAATGGTACTGTAAGATATTATTAAGGGAAATTGATGAGGTGTATACAGAAACTCTAAAAACTTTACAACTTTCTGTGTATTTAAAATTATTCCAAAATATAGTTAACTTTGGAAACCCCATTAATATTTTCTCTAGTCATCTTTACAAGCAATTAGGAAAGTATCTGACTCACTCATGGAAGAGGTTCCTTTTCTATCCTGGGATTTATAATACCAATGAAATAAATTCCTTCCCACCTGTCTACATGGCTTGATATTTTTCTCAATTTTGTCATAACTGCATTTTTGGTTCCTTATTTCCATTTTGGTTTGCCAGTAACAGAAAGAAATGGCCCCTTTGTTTCTGAGACATGAGCACCAAGATTTTCCTACTGAAGCCATCAAATTCCAGAATAAATTTATAAAATTCCAAAATTTACTAGAAATAATACAGGCTAATTACCGCTTAAACAGATTTAGGACTAACTAAAAACGGACAACTGGGCTTCCCTGGTGGCACAGGGGTTAAAGACACAGCACTATCAAGCTATCACCAGCCACCGCAACATGAGTTAGATCCGCCATCTCTGACCAGGGAGCTACCCGCAAGGCGCTCAGCAGACCTCTCCTGCCTTGCCAACTGCTCCCCTCAGCGGTGTATTTCAGTAGATCCGCCTGTTCTGCTCCCTCCTCTGTCTCTGGTGAATCATCTTACCCCCTGCACTTCTGGGCTGCACCGCAATTCTTTTATGCATAAATAAATAAATCTTTCAAAAAAAAATGGACAACCTAAGAATACATGAAGACAGTTTCAGTTAACAATAAACTTTTCTATAATAATGCACTTAAATGAAACATACATTTAAGTATGTGTGTCCTCTATGTTATGAAATATTTATAGAGTTTTTGTTTTTTTTTTGTTTTTTTTTTAAATATTTATTTTTATTTATTTATACAAGCACTGGGTACAGTCAGAAGCGCGGGAGGGCGAGAGAATTCACCAGAGCCAGAGCGGGGAGCAGAGCAGGCAGAAGGACCGAAGTACACTGCTGAGGGGAGCAGCGGGTGGCAGGAGAGGTCTGCGCGCCATGCGGGACCCTCCTCCGGTGGCCGGGGAGCAGCCAGGAATCGAACCGGCGCCGCAGAGGCTGCAGGCAGCTTCGCAACCCAGCGCTCAACTGCTGCGCCACCGGGGAGGCCCTATTTATAGCGTTTTTGAATATACTTTGGTGGTAAAATAATTCTCAGTGGGAAAAAGACAAAACAAGCTTAGTTAAAAGAATTTGATCTACCAGGATCCCAGAACTAAAATTCTGGAGTGACTGCTTGTCTGTCATAATATGGTACTAGATACTTCAAATTATTTTATCAAATATGACTCAAATATGACTCTTAGGAAATTTCTAACATCTGTATGGCCACTGTACTCTCGGGGAATAAAGTAAACCCGAGAGAAGGATGGGCTGTATTCCAGAAGAAGTTTAGGGTGAGTCTAAAAAGGAAGAAATGTAACAGGCACATTTTATTTCCCATGTCCACAGATATTGACAACTATGAGGTCTAGGCTTTGAAAATAGGTATAGGAAAACTTGAGGAACTGGCTTGGCTCAAAACAATATTGATTCAATAACAGTATCTTAGAAATTTAATGATACATAGAACATAATCTACACTAAAAACCCCCCTTGAATCTCAGCAGGGAGCCCACTTAAAAAATACTTATCACAGTAAATATGCTCAGATAAATCCATGCTTTCTTTGGACAGTTTTTGCTTTCCAGTGTTTAATTTTGCTTGACATAATTCAATGAAGTGGAGCCAAGGTTAAGAAAGGACCTTTTTGTTTATTTTTCTAGATGGAAACAGATGTGTATTAAAGAACAACCCCTCATGAGCGACTAATGCTTTGCAGTCAGAGTGCAGACATAATCACATTTATTCACCCTGAGCTTTCACATTTAATGAACAGCTTTTGATTTTAACTTAAAAACTTTCCTAAGTTGCACTTTACATACTGTCTTCTTAAAACAACATTTCAGCACTGTTAAAATACAACTTCATTGTTCTTGTTCAGTTGTAAATCAAATTTCAAACAAATTAGCTTCCTTATTGCTAAGGTTGTCTTTCAACCACTTTATTTAAAAATACAATTGTCGCTTATTTCAACATTGTATATTATGTTAATCAAAAAGATAGTTTTACAGGAATATAAAAAATTATTTAGTAAACAATGGTTTGATAAAAAGTAAAATTTCCTTTAAATCATACCATATTCCCATGGATTAAAGAGATAATTATTTAAAAAATGAAACCATAAGAATATTAGAAGTAATTCTTCTTCACCTCTTCCTCTTCCTGTCTTTTCTTAAACAACTAGGTCATAAAACTTTCAGGTAGAGGCAAGAGGAAAAGTTATTTGCACCAGGACAAGGAAAGCCGCAGGACTCAGAGTGTGATAATTCGATCATTTGATCATCCTTATGGGAGGATGGCCTGGTATGGATGTTGGAGTCTGGGCAGGGAAAGCAAGGTGTCAATTCATGCAGGTGGCCTAGTACTGGAAGTAGGTAGGTTGGAGGATCTGAATCTGGCACCCAGATGTAGCCACCCTGCAGCCCTACTTAGCTAAGGACATCATTGTCCTAAGGCAGGTGATAGTGGGGGTCAAATGGTGCTAATGAGGGAATTAACTGAATAAATAAATGCTTTAAAGATAATGAGATACACAGGAGAAATAAGATGGAGTTTCCTGGTGATGGATTTGAATTGGAGCTGTCACTATGAACATAGTGGCTTTCAGGAGAGATACATGGAAATAAACAGAACTGTAAATGTGTATCTATATGTATATATGTATATGCTTACAAATATTTCCTAACTCTGCTCCTAGAGGGGGAATGGGAACAGTGATACCACAATTGGAGTAATTGCACCTAGCATGCAATCTTCATTTCTAAATATAATTTCCCCCCAAAAGGAATTAGGGATCCTTGGAGAAATAGCTGATTCTGGGAGTGAGAAATAGAAAGTGCAAATGAATTAGGGACATACTAGTGATGCATTAATAAAGAAGTGTTTAAAAATATTCGAAGAATGATGAGTGACATGAAAGGTCAGAGAAGACAACCTATAGGTACTTAATTCTCAAAGCCTCCCTAAGAAATAAAATTCTATCTTTTGCCTAACTTTCTAGGTTATATAGGTAGAAAATATGTTCTCCTATTTTATAGCTTATCTGGTCATTATCTTTTAATAAAAAGACATTATTAATTTTAATGCCATTGAACTTATCAAATTCTTTTCTTTATGGTTTACTTAATAGACTTTGTTCTACAGATTTTTTCCTACCATATATTCATAAAGATAGCATCAGTATTGGGGGGCCTCTCTGGTGGCACAAGGTCCTAAGTCTCAGCACTATGAAGCCATCAGCAGCCGCTGCACATTATTTCGATCCCTGGCCAGAGAGCTAACACAGACAGACCTCTCCTGTCTGGTCTGCTGCTCCCCTCAGTAGTGTATTTCAGTAGATCGGCCTGTTCTGCTCCCCACTCTGTCTCTGGTGAATCTTCTCACCTCCTCCTAACCCCCATAGCTCTGACCTACACCCCAGCTCTTATATGCATAAATAAATTTTAAAAATAAATCTTCAAAAAGATAGCATCAATATTGTGTTCTAAAAGTTAGAGTTTTCAAAATGGATTAAAGAACTAGACATAAGACCTGAAACCATAAAATATATAGAAGGAAATATAGGCGAAACACTACGTGATTTGCACATCAAAGACATCTTTACAGACACATCACCCAAAGCAGTGATAGTGAAGGCAAAGATAAACAGCTGGGACTACATCAAATTAAAGAGCTTCTGCACAGCAAAAGAGACAATAACAAAAACAAAGAGAAACCCCACCAACTGGGAGAACATTTTTGCACCCAACACTAATGATAAAGGACTGATCACAAAAATCTGCAAAGAGCTGATGAGACTCAACAACAACAAAGAAAATAATCCAGTCCAAAAATGGGCAGAAGAGCTAAAAAGAAACTTCTCTGAAGAGGAAATGCAAATGGCCAACAGGCATATGAAAAAATGTTCAACATCACTTGTCATCAGGGAAATGCAAATCAAAACTACCATGAGATACCATCTTACACCAGTGAGAATGGCACATATTAAAAAAACTAGCAACAACAAATGTTGGCGAGGGTGTGGAGAAAAAGGAACTCTTCTGCACTGTTGGTGGGAGTGCAAACTGGTCCAACCACTATGGAAAGCTGTGTGGAGATTTCTGGACCTACTAAACATAGAACTTCCATATGATCCAGCAATTCCACTCCTAGGTATTTACCCAAAAGACACAGAAACATCAATTCCAAAGAGCACCTGCACCCCTATGTTTACAGCAGCACTGTTTACAATAGCTAAGCTTTGGAAACAACCCAAATGCCCAAAAATAGATGACTGGATCAAGAAGATGTGGTACATATATACCATGGAATATTACTCAGCATTCAAAAAAGATAAACACATGCAATTTGCAGCAACATGGATGGCGCTGGAAGGGATCATGCTCAGCGAAATAAGCCAAAAAGAAAAAGAAAAATACCGGATGGTCTCACTCATAACAGGAATCTAGAAAACTTAAATAAGGGACCAGGAAAACGAATAACTTTAAGAAAGTGAAAATCAAAATCAACAAAAAACTATGAACCAGAGACACTTTTAGGGGGGCGGGGGCGGGAGGGGAGGGATTGGGGTCAGAATGGGGGGGCTGCAATTGTATGGGGAATATAACAATAAAATTTATTATTTAAAAAAAAAAAACTTAATGAAAAAAAAATAAAAGTTAGAGTTTTACCTTTCACAGTTCAGTCTTTAATCTACACAGAATCTTTTGTTTATTTATGGAGTGATATACGCAGATAATTCCTTTATTTGCTATGGATTACCAATTATCCCAGCACCATTTACTATTCTAAGGAATAATCACCGTTTTTTACTGAGTATTCAATCCCAACACCCATGCCACAAGTCCCAATTATAAAAACCTTATAATAAATCTTAATATCTGGCAAGATAAATATTCTTGTTTCACTCTTTCCCTGTATGTGTATTTTGGATGGTTTTTAGCCCTTTTCTCTCCCATATAAATTTTGAGATAAACTTGAGATTTTATATACAAAAGGATTAGATTTTGGTTGCAATGGCATTGCATCCATAAATCAAATTGGCAGTAGTGATGTTTTTACTATATTTACTGTTCCTATGTACAAACATGGTTCTTCCTAAAAATGTAGATTTTTGTACTACTACAAATACTCTTCCTACTAATAATAATGAAAATACCCAAAAAATGGGGAAACTATTATAAATGGGATAGTTCAAATGCTTATAGATCTGATATTTTAAAATCTCATACTAAACACCACAGGATAAAGAAGAATTTGTTGAAATAATTCATAAGAAAGATATGCAAATTAGAAAAAATCTGGAATGATACCTAGCCTAATTAATAGTACAAAAAATATAAAAATAAATACCATAAGATAGAATTTTTATTGGCCAGATTAAAGATCCTTTCTTTAAAATGTTACTATGGGCACAACAGTTTGAGTCTAACTAGAAATGAGCCACCATCAGAGTTGAGGTCATGGGTGGTGAGCTTGCTAACAGCTTATCTGCATACAAACAGAAAAGCCTCCTGAGAAAGAACACACTGGAACAAAGAAATCAGGAATAATGAGTTGAGGCGTGTTAAACAACGATTCGTGCTGGTACAATCTGATCTGTCTTTCAGATTTGTCTTCTAGCAAAGTTCCCTCAATGAACTCCTACAGAGAAAAGAAGAGAAGCCACACAGAGAAAAACAAATATAAAAAAAAAACTGAGAAAACAATTTCATCAACATTTTGGAAGCAACAGAATTTGCCAGCACATCTCAGGGTCCATTAGAGTGACATTTCCCTAGAAGAAAAGGCATTTCTATGCTTTGTAGATGAGTATACCTCATAAGAGTCCTCTGATACTCCAACCCTCAGTTAAGCTGAGGCAAAGTCAATAAAAAAGGAAGGTGTATGAGCACAAGAGTGAAGGCCTAGCACTTCTAAAAAATTTGATCATAAGACTTAGGGAAAATTCCAAAAAATATTAGGTGTCCAGCCAGTGAAAGCAAAATAAATAAACAAAAAAGCAATATTTAAATTATTAATTTTTATATGATCCCCTTTGGCTTCCACATATTAGTAAGGCTGGAAGAAGCTAAGGTTAAATCACTAATCAATCTCCATAAATATGCAACAGGTCACACAGCCCCATATACTGTTGGTGAGTGTAGAAATGAGAACAAACGTTTTGGGAAGTCATTTTGCAAAACATCAAGATTATTTTTTATTTACTTCAGTTGTTTGATCAAAAAAATTCTTTGCTCAGGGACCTCCTTGGTGGTGCAGGAGTTAAAGTCTCAGCACTATCAAGCTATCACTAGCCAGGGAGCTAACCCATATGGCACAGCAGACCTCTCCTGGCTCACCCGCTGCTCCCCTGAGCAGTGTATTTCAGTAGATCCACCTATTCTGCTCCCCGCTCTGTCTCTGGTGAATCCTCTCACTCTCTGCACCTCTGGCCTACACCCCAGTTCTCATATGCATAAATACATTTTTAAAAAAATGAAAAAATCTGTTCAGTAAAATAAAGAGATATGTAAATGTGTGTCCAAGGACATAATTATGTGTTAGTTATAATAACAAAATCTCAAAACAATATAAACATTCAATCACAGGAAGAAGGTTAAATGGATAGGATACCTAAACTGTGGGCAGGTGATTAATTACTATTTAGCCCTGTGCAGCATTTTAAAAATTCTCTTGCTAATGGGAAATATAGGGTATCAAACTGAATGTAAAAAGACAAAACTATTATAGGAAGTTTTTTATCTGAGGGTTTTTTTTTTCCTTTTGCCAAATTATTTCTTTTGCCTTTTGCCTCTCCACCTAGATCAATTGGAGCTGTTACATTAGGAGAGCGGCCATTGACCTGCTTGAATGCATTTTTTACTCATAGCAGACTTGCCATTCTGAAGCACAGTAGCTTTAATTTAATTCATTATCTCTCAGTAAACTAATAGTTAGGCCAATAAGGGAGAATTTTATTTTGAGTTAATAGAAAGGACATGATGGGAATACTGAAGCAGACTCTAGAAGACTAGTGCATAGAGATGATAAAGTTAATCACAAAATAAAAAATTTTGAAAAAGTTAAAAGAATTAAAATAATGCAGCGTTTCAGCAACATGGATGGAACTAGAAGGGATCATGCTCAGCAAAATAAATCAGAAAGAAAAAGAAAAATACTGGATGGTCTTACTCATTGCAAGAATTTAGAAAACTTAAATAAGGGACCAGGAAAAAAGACTAATTAATACAAAGTAAAAATCAAAATCAACAAGCAACTATAAACCAGAGACACACTACTGCAGGGGGAGGGGTGCGGGGAGAGGAAGGATAAGGGTCAAAATAAGGGGGGGTGCAATTGTATGGGGAATATAACCAAAATGAAAATGCATATATTGTGCAAAAATGAAACCTGATATAAGAATTATATAAAATAAAATATTAAAAAAGGACATAATAAAAAAATAAAATAATGCAGTATTTAGCACAAGATCAATTTCCTTCCTGACATAAAGAAGGAAAATTCCTTCCTGGCATACAGAAAGGTCACTAGAGAAAGAGGGATGGGAAGAGAAGAAAATTGAATGTAGGCAGAGTCCCTGAGGGGACTGTCCCCCTTTCTGAGTTGTAATTCAAGATGGATATTTGTGTTCCAAATAAGTTTTAGGATATGAGAAAAGACAGTACTTTGTTCCGCTTCTTCAATGAAATCAGCAAAAAGTCACTGTCAGAAAGCCCATGCGGATATGAGTGGCTGCAGAAAGGAATGAAAGTCAGCAGGTCAGGACTAGAGGCAGGGGGACCTGAGAGAGCCACTGCCCCCACAATCCCAATGATTGCTGAAGAAACAAATAAAACGGAGCTGGAAACAAAGAGACAGCCGGCTTGCTGGCGAGCACAGCAGAGAATAAGAGGCCACATACTAAGCCAGGGGCAGTTGACTCTCCACAGCAGCAGAGGAAGATGACAAAACTCCCAGAAGCAATCACAGCACCACACTGCCCGTGCCGAGAACATAAAGGATGTGTCACATTAGCAGCAGATCAGTGGGGCCAGGGTCCCACAGGCAAGGCCCACGCAGGGCAAGACTTCACAACCGGATACTGGAAGTCCGGTAAGAAGAAGAGGTGACTATGCTTCCGTTTCTGGTTTTGCTTCAATGATTGGGTCTTCTTCGCTGCCTCCCAAGATAAACCAATTCTTCGGTAAAACAAAACCTAAGGTTTGCCACCCAGCCTGACTGCATGGAGGACAGCAGGGCAGAATCCATTGACAAGATTTCTTGGCTGGATGCTGAGTTAATGAAATACAAGGAGCAGACCAAGATGAGAGAAAGTCCTCCAAAGAATATGGTCAAGCGTAAAGTTTTGCGGGTTTTTTTTTTTTTTTTTTAAGATTTATCTATTCATGCATACAAGAACTGGGGTATAGGCCAAATGCGCAGGAGGGTGAGAGAAAGAGACAGAGTGGGGAACAGAACAGGCAGACTGACTGAAACACACTGTTGAGGGGAGCAGCGGGCAAGATAGGAGAGGTCTGCTGTGCCATGTGGGATTCTTGCCCGCAGGCCAGGATGGAACCCGAGCTGCAGAGCCTGCTGACAGCTTCACAGTGCTGTGCTCAACCGCCTGTGCCACCAGGGGAGGCCCAGTTTTGCGGGTTTTATAGCAAAAGTATTTTGCCCAACAATATTTAATCTGGGACTAGCCGATTACACCATCCAGTCATTGAAGGACACCAAGACCATGGCTGATCCTGTGGAGGTGGGAGTAAAGGAAATGAAGAAAGCTTGCAAGCAAGTAAAAATCAACTATATCGAGGATTTACAAGATCAGCTACAGGATATAATGGAGATGTTAATGAAATTCAAGAAAGACTGAGTCATAATTATGGCACGCCAGACAAATGGAGTTGAATGCATTGGGTAATGAACTTCTGACTGATAAAGACAGTTCTTACTTGGATGTAGCAGCATCTGCACCTATAATTCCAGAAGATGTTCCCTCTTACTTAAAAAAAAAAGAAAAGGATGGCATCCTGGGGGAGAATTTGGATTGCAACTTTGGATTGCCACAGATTTCTGCTCCATAGATTTGGATGATTCAAGCACATCATGTAAAATAAACATATATTCTGAGACTAGGAAATGCTTATTTTCCCAAATTCACCATAGCAGATTTAGATTATTTTCCTTTGTTTAAAGGAAAGATTCATTACATTTCTCTTCTTTTTTATCCATGAAGTGACTCATCTCTGAGGGGATATTTCTTCAGACTAAATTTTTATTCCTGTTCTTTTATGAAAGACTAACTTACTTAAAAGTATTAGTGTTTATGTATAACTCATTTTCATTCATTAATAACAATTTGAAATAAAACCAAGGAAAAGGGAATTTTGGAATTCTGTGGCAGTATAACTCCACAATCTCTAATAAATTGGTAAAACAAAGATAAGATTATTGGGATTGTTCATATAATGATTCAAAACCATTTTTCTGTTGTGATATCATTGGTTGGTTAAAGTGATGGCCCTTTTTGATGAGTTTTGTTGTGTCCGGGTTTTGTGTGTCTTACATCATTGCCGTGTTGGGATGGAATTATCACTACTATGTCATGAGTGGAAATTTTGACTCCGGTTCCTTCAGGATTATAACCTGATTTGTAATTGATAATGAATATTTCTTGACATTTACTGTATAGGATATTTATTTATACTCAGTAAGTATTTTTCAAATGAAAAAAATATAAGACTTTACAACCAGAAAGAACTGGTGGGTTTCAGGGATTAGAGACCCAACTCTGTTGGCAGGATGGTAGTCTGAGCTTCCTCTTGTCCCAAAGGCCATGTCAAGGAGGGAGAAAGGTTAGGTAGAGAAAAGAAATCCTGGAAGTAGTCGAAACTTTGAATGTAATAATAACTTAGAAGAGAGAGTTACCCTGATCTGGCATCAAACTGACTTCAATTGCAGAGAAATTTTTTCACAACTTATCCTAGACATGATTGTAAATTTCAAAACCAGGACATCTATATACAGTTTTTTTTTTTTAATTTTTTTCCCCACTTTGGTCTAGCCAGTATTTATTTTCTCTTCTGATAAAAGCAGCTGAGTTCCTGGGTCCTATTTTTCTAAGACCTGGGTGTTTCTTTGATTTTATAGCATGCCAAAAAATTCCTTCCCCTTCTTAAATTTGAAACTGGGTCAGTTCCTATTATTTGCAACTAAAGAACCCCAAGTAATACAAAATATACAATCCTAATTTTGTCAATTCACTAGAGCATACTGACACAAACACACACAAACACAGACACACACACATACTCATACCCCTACATGTGAAGAAGATTAAAAGGAAACAAACAAAATGTCAATAGTGTTCCCTCTGGGTTAAAAAAAAAAAGTTATTTCCTTCTCCTTTTGTTTATAAATTTTTCATTAACCACAATAGAAGTGAAGGGTTAAATTCCTTATAATATCACAAAGTCACAGACCTGTTAACCCTAATTCAGCTTCCAACTCCCAACATTTCTCAGATATTTGTGTGACAGTACAAAATATCCCACTTATGTCAGCCAAAATGTTAATTTTCAGAATACTTCCAAGGAAATTTGATATATTCTGCTTGTTTTGCTTCTGAGACTGAATCATAACAATGTTAGTTTGATGTTTTTCCATCTTGTTTCATGCTTTCTCTGGCAGAAGGGACACTTTACATCTCAGCTTTGCCTGTCTCCAGAATGAGAGTGCAGCTAATAGTTGACCCCGACACAGTCCCAGATAAGCCTAAAAACACAAATACCATCATGCTGGAGGTCACCATATTTCTTCCTGCCCTTAGCACTGCCTCATCATAAAGCTGGTTGTCAGAGCTGAACTGACAGGAAAGGACTCAAGGAAGGATCTAGAAAAAGCAGATTTACTATACTACTTCGGTCTGGAAAATTACAAAGCTCAGGAATCCCAAAGGGATTTGGGGCAAATTTACACACCAAATTTTCAGTTAGTGGGGATCAAGCAGGGGACCTACATGTAGCCCAGAAGTAGGTGCCCATTGAAGGGTTCAGCAGAGATAACAAAGACTAAACTAGCAACTTTTACATCTGCTGTAAAGTAACCATGACATCATCAAAATAATTTCTCAACTATTTTATTCTTCTTCCAGTCTTACATCTTGCAACTTCCTCTGGGAATTTCTTCCTTTTCCTCTATCTAATATGTAAAAGTCCTCTTCACTTGCTGGGAATAAACTCCCCAGGCACCACAGAGATACTTGATCTGAGACTCCACCAAGTCTCAGGAGACACCTAATTCCCCGGAGTTCTAAAGAAAATGTAAATTCTAAACCCTTCAGTTTCGTGCAGTGAAAATCCTGTTTATCTTAATTTCTAACCTAAGAGAAGAAAATAGAAAGGAAGCGGACTGGCTTATCTTTTCCAAGAAAAACTTGAAATTTTTAAACATTAAAGGGAGAAGAACTAAAATTTGAATACAGAAAAGATACAATTAAGCATGCTTTGCAACCTTGGCAAGTACATTAAGGGAGTGTTAAGGGAATTAGGCTGCGTGGGAGTCAGACTCAGTCCAAGGAAAACAGGCCCAGGAATGTTTCAAGATGGGATCTAAAGAGATGGAGTGAGTCACTAAGTGAAGAAGAGAAAGGAAAACAGAAAACACCAGAAGATAGAGTCACACCAGGAAAGAAACCCCTTAACTAGCAACAAGGAAGTTTAAAAGGTAGAAATGTCATTTTTAAATAAGTCTGAAGAAAAACCAAGAGGGAGAAATGGCGACATGTCTCTGGCAAATTCAGTGTTGCTAAAGCAGATGGAAGAGAAAGGAGAATGTGGGAGGAAATTCCAAGAAGAAGGTTATCTCCCCCAAAGAATGCCTGAGAAGGGTTTTTTCCATAAGAGATTAAGTCGTTATTCTTAAATAACCCAAGAGGTCATTCATGCATTGCATTTCTGGTATTTATGAATATAATCCCTAAGCAGAAAATAATTCTCTAATATGAAGTAGGGGAACAGGAGGTAACACTGAAAGGATAAAGATCTCTCTAATTAAAATTTTAAAAGGCATTTCGAAGTGGTTTATGGCTTTAATTTTTTTTTGGGGGGGGGAGAAAAATTGCTGACTGCAGAGGAGGTTGACATTACAGACTGTCTTAGAGTTAACTACCTACCAACTATTTTTACTGAAAATGCAACACTCTCTCTCTCCCTATTCAATGATTATAAAAAAGATCTTTTTCTATTTTGTTGCCAGTGGAGATCTCTGGTATAGTGGGTCTATCTGATAAGCTTCTGAAACAATAGTTCTATTGAACTGCTAAAAAGGAAGTTGTTATGTCGGGATTGCTTCCTGTGGTGAACAAAGAGCTTTTGCTGACATCGCAACTTCATGGTTACAGAGACAAGCCCACAAGTTTTGTTTTTCAAAACTGAAAGTTCTTGAGTTTTTTTTTTTTTAATTTCACTATTTCAGGAGTAAAAAAAATCTTTAGACATGCTTCCTAAGGGAGAGTTTAAAAAGGAAGAAAAGGAGGGTAAAAAGGGAAGAAGGAAAAAAGGAAGCAAGTAAGAAAACAATGGCTTAGGCATGTTTCTGAGTGTTGGATTTTTTCTTTCCCTGTTACGATAAGACCTTGGATACAAAGGAGTCAAAAAATGTGACAAGGCTCATGTAGGTATGATCATAAAACTTGGAATTCAGGGCAAGCTCTACATGGTCAACAAAACAGGGGTTTGAAATAAGGGCAGGGATTTGTTAACCTGAAAATATTTTAAGAAGTAAAACAGATGTATCAGGTTAAAAGGTTGAGTCTTGGAAATGCGTGTGTGAAGAAAGAGGATACTTTCTCCCTCTTTCCCCAGTCTTTGTTGTGGAGGGAATCTTTGGGAAGACAGAATAAAAGGGGCCACTTCAGTGGTGATCAGGGAAGTTCTGAGCAAGTTTTGACTCCCCTAAACACTTTATCCAAAACACCTTTCCCATAGTGGTTAAGGTTATGAGGAAAATAATCTCACAAGAATCACTAAAATGGCATCTGAAGTTGTTTTCTTTTCTTTTTTTTTTTTTTAAGATTTATTTATTTATTTTATACAAGAACCAGGGTACAGACCAGATGCGCGGGAGGGTGAGAGGATTCACCAGAGACAGAGCAGAGAACAGAACAGGCAGGCTGACGAAATACACTGCTGAGGGAAGCAGCGGGCGCGACAGGAGAGGTCTGCCCTGCCATGTGGGACCCTCGCTGGCCGGCTGGGATCGAACTGGCGCTGCAGAGGCTGCGGACAGCTTCACAGTGCTGTGCTCAACAGCCTGCGCTACCAGGGGAGGCCCTGAAGTTGTTTTCTAATGGGACAGTGTAGGTCTCCATAGTGTAATGCAAGAGAAAGCGAATATGTCTTGATAGAAATGTCTCTAAATGAAAAATTTTAAAATTTTGTGCAATTTTTTCAGTTGCTATAACAGTATCTGACTGTATATATGTGATTATGCATTTTCCATACGAGAAAATGTAGGGATATCAGTGGTGAGGCCTGAGGCAAGTCCAGGAAGGAGTATAAAGGCCTTAATGGACAGAAAGGAGAAAAGAGTTGTTAATGTGAAGAAGGAATTAATTTAACACTTTAAATAGTTGTTTAGATTCAACTGTGACTAGGGCCATTCTGCACTGGTGATAAAATACAACCAAATGGAAAAGGCACAAATTTCACATTTTAAAAAACAGCCCTACATTAGATAGAGTATCTAGATATTCTTTCTTTAAAAGTTTTCTTGTTAAAAACTTACTAAGAATTTTGGGCCTCTTTAGTGGTGCAAGGGGTTAAGACATAGCCTATGAAGCTATTGACAGCCACTGCAACACGAGTTCTATCCCCGGCCGGCCAGGGAACTATCCACATGGCGCAGCAAACCTCTCCTGATTTGCCTGCTGTTCCCCTGAGCAGTGTATTTCAGTCTGCCTGTTCTGTTCTCCACTCTGTCTCTGGTGAATCCTCTCACCATCCACACCTCTGGCCTGTACCCCAGCTCTTGTATGCATAAATAAATAAATCTTAAAAAAGTAAAATCTTACTAAGAATTTCAAGAAGGCAGCAGCAGAGCATTAAACTCAGCAAAGGGCCTTTCTGAATGTGGATCTTGGGTAACCACAGAGGTCATACACCTTTGAAACTGACCCCACTCAACAATTAAGATCAAATTTAGATGTGTTTAGTAATGAATTTGGGTGGAAAACCCAAGATGTAAATTTCCATTATAAAAGTTTGAGAGAGGGCCTCCCTGGTGGTGCAGCGGTTGAGCACTGGGTTGTGAAGCTGCCCGCAGTCTCTACAGCACCAGTTCTATCCCCAGCTGCTGGGTGAGGGTCCTGCATGGCACGCAGACCTCTCCTGCCGCCCACTGCTCCCCTCAGCAGTGTACTTCGTCGGTCTGCCTGCTCTGCTCTCCGCTCTGGCTCTGGTGAATTCTCTCACCCTCCCGTGCTTCTGACTGTACCCAGTGCTTGTATAAATAAATAAATAAATCTTTAAAAAAAAAAAAAGTTTGAGAGAGCATGATTATTGAAGTCAGAAGACCAGTTATCCTCTATCTTATGAGTTATCGTTGATTAGATGCTATCAATGCTTAACTCTGATGCTAGTGTTTTTATAGTTCCACCAGACCACAACCTGCTCATTATAAACAAGAAGAGAGCTCAGAAGTACTGCATATATGGCTCTATTATATGGAAAAATCTGAAGACATATTCTGAGTAGGTTTGGCTCCTTAAAAATAACTTCATAATCCTATAACACTGTGAAGCCCAATTGAAAATATACCTTCACTCTTGGGTTAGTGATTTCAGTTCTGAAGCAAATTGAAAATACTACTGGTACTTCACTGTTCATTTCATGTAATGCTAAAATACCAGTATTAATGTTAACATATTAACATTTAAAAGTCAGTGAAACTAAATAATACATGTAAAATATAGAAGTTTATAAATACAAAACATCAAGTGAAAACAAAAATTTAGAAAAACATACTGGGAAATAATTCATTACCCACAGATGAAATTATTTAAAATATTCAAAATAATGTATTAAATGCTATATTCAAATTAGGATAATTGAATTAACTGTCTAAAGTTGTAAATGAAACATTTTTAATTTAATGAAGTAAAAAAAAAAGGCATCAATTATGTTATGACTGTTAGCAAAATTTTGTGCAATTTTTTCAGTTGCTATGACAGTATCCTGACTGTGTATTATCTTGAAGAATGGTGAGAAATCGGGCCTCCCCGGTGGCACAGCGGTTGAGCGCTGGGTTGCGAAGCTGCCTGCAGCCTCTGCAGCGCCGGTTCGATCCCTGGCTGCTCCCCGGCCACCGGAGGAGGGTCCCACATGGCGCGCAGACCTCTCCTGCCGCCCGCTGCTCCCCTCAGCAGTGTACTTCGGTCCTTCTGCCTGCTCTGCTCCCCGCTCTGGCTCTGGTGAATTCTCTCACCCTCCCGCACTTCTGACTGTACCCAGTGCTTGTATAAATAAATAAATCTTTAAAAAAAAAAAAAAAAGAATGGTGAGAAATCATTACATGTGTCAAATAGAAATAATTTCCTCTGGCCTATCATTTTCAATTCATTATCTTTGCTATTTGATAACTTGAGATAATTTGGGGACAAACTTTTTTTCAGTTGGTACAATGTTTTGATTGATAATTGTTTTACCTGTATCTTAAACATGATTTTCTTTAATTTAATCGTGTGTAAATGAAGATTTTCTTTTCCTTTTTTTTTAACCAAGAGTTTTTTTTTTCCCCAAAGATTTATTTATTTATTCATACAAGAGCTAGGGTACAGGCCAGAGGTGTGAGGGGTGAGATGATTCACCAGAGACAGAATGGGGAGGAGAACTGGCAGATTGACCAAAGTACAATGATGAGGGAAGCAGGGGGTGAGACAGGAGAGGTCTGCTGTGCTATGTGGGTAGCTGCCTGGCCAGCCCAGGGATCGAACTTGTCCTACAGTGGCTGTGGACAGCTTCACACGTTGCATCTTAACCCCTTATGCCAACAGGGATGCCCCATAAATGAAGATTTTCAAGCAGAGTTAATTTTATCACTTTCAAAACTAAGTAGCTATTTATTTTATTATTTTTAATTTTTAATTTTTTGTTACAATATTGGTTAACAAAACTGTATTAGAAGTATAAGATCTTGGCCCTCCCTGGTGGTGCAAGGGGTTGAGCACTGCACTATGAAGCAATCCACAGCTTATGCAGCATGAGTTCAATTCTCTGCCAGGGAGCAACCCACATGATGCAGCGGACCTCTCCTGTCTCACCTGCTGCTCCCCTCAGCAGTGTATTTCAGTCAGTCTGCCTGTTCTGTTCCCCACTCTGTCTCTCTCACCCCCTGCATCTCTGGCCTGTACCCCAGCTCTTGTATGCATAACTAATAAATAAATCTTTAAAAAAAAAAAAGAAATATAATATCTTCCTCCTCAGGTGTTGCTACCACTTTGCATCCACCACTAAGGCACCCATCGTCCACCACCATAGTCCATTCTGTTCCTCCCCCACTTGCTTTCACCCCTACCCCTTCCTTCCCTCTGGTAGTCTCAGTGCTATAGTCAGCTTTCCAGTGTTCATTCTTAGTTTGAATTTATCTGACCCTTTGTTTGGCTTTTGTATATTTCACATGTAAGTGACACCATCCAGTATTTGTCTCTCTCCTTCTGACTTTATGGGGACTTATTGAGACTCACATAAACTGTCTGGAGTAGAGTTATCTTTGTGTATAAATTGAATTTTGGGCTCATTTATCTTAATGCCAAATCATAAATGATTCAAATATTACATGAGCTAAAATATCAGTATTCAGGGGACAATAAATATTACTGCCCCCAAAAGAAGCAAGTTATCAATCATCAGTTTTGTTATCATTAATTATTATGGCACATTTTCTGTTGTAATCCAAAAGCTCCATATACACAGAAGTTAATTTTATTTTGAGAATCTCAAGGTTATCATTGAGAAGAGGTAAGATATGCTATATTATAGTATCAAAAACCTGAGGTTAGAAGTATTGTAATGAAATACCAGATCAATGAACAATTAATAATTATTTCCATTTAAGACTGATACAGCATAACTAAAAGCATAACATAGGCAATTCTCCATCAACTCATTGGTTCATACTTTTTTAAAAAAAAGAATTTATTTATTTATTTATACAAGAACAGGGGTACAGGTCAGAGGCACAGGAGGGTGAGAAAATTCACCAGAGCAGGGAGCAGAAC
This sequence comes from Talpa occidentalis, assembly GCF_014898055.3. Taxonomy (NCBI): domain Eukaryota; kingdom Metazoa; phylum Chordata; class Mammalia; order Eulipotyphla; family Talpidae; genus Talpa; species Talpa occidentalis. The sequence continues at coordinate 53,420,568 of NW_023604972.1, forward strand.
AGGCAGACGGACTGAAGACACTGAGCAGGAGCCGAGACAGGAGAGGTCTGCCACGCCATGTGGGTTTCTCCCCGGCTGGCCAGGAATCAAATCCACACTGCAGAGGCTGCGGACAGCTTCACAGTGCGGCGCTAAACCCACTGTGCCAACAAGGAGGCCCCCATTGTTTCATACTTTGACTGCAGCCAGTCTGGACTGTGAGTGAATCTTGGAAATGGAGGTACACTCAACAGATCAAGTAGAAGAACCCTGATTCCCTGACACAGTACAGTGCCAAACCCACCTGGTACTAACTTTATGAGAGAACAAATCCATTTTAGACCACTATTAGGTTTTTTTCCCACTCAGCATCAAATCGAATACAATATTCTATGTATGAAGAGGGCTACTTCAAATACAAAAACCAAAATATTAAGCATTCACTCAATGAAGGGAGTTGGAAATAATTTTTAAAAGCTAGAAAATTAGCAACGCTTCTTGTATCTCAAGAAAGTATTTTTTTAAATAGTAACATTCTTTTAATTGTGGTAACATTAGGATTATCCCCATCAGGCATCACCATTGTAGGGTACCTGCCACCAAATCACCCATAGTCCACCACCATAGTCCATTGTGAGTCCTCTCTGTTCCTTCTCCCCCGCGACCCCCTACCACCTTTGGATGATTTAGTTCTTTAGTCAGTTTTCAAGGGTTAGCTTTTAATATTGTCTTTCTCTGTTTCTTAGTTTGGCTTTTCTATAATCCACATGATAGTGACACCATCCAGAATTTATCTTTCTTCTTCTGACTTATTTCACTTAGAATTATCTCTTCCAACACCACCCATGTTACTGCAAATAGCATGAGTTTATCTTTTTGGATTGCTAAGTGGTATTTCATCATGCATATACCACATCTTCTTGATACACTCATCCGTATGGGTGCAGTTAGGTTTTTCCCATATCTTGAGTATTGTAAATAGTGCTGCTATGAACATAGGGGCGCAGGTCCCTTTTCCAATTAGTGTTTTAGTATTTTGGGGATAGATACCTAGGGGTAGACTTGCTAGGTCATATGGCAGATCCATTTTAAGTATTTCAAAAATGATCCACTCCTTTCCGTAGGGGCCGTAACAGCAAAATATTGAATAAAACTCTTAACTAGGAAAACTTGGAAGATAAGGTACTTGCTAATTAAGAATACATTTGGGGGCCTCCCTGGTGGCACAGGGGTTGAAAACACAGTGCTATCAAGCTACTGCCAGCCACTACGGCATGAATTCAGTCACCGTTCAGCCAGGGAGCTAGCCCACATGGCATAGCAGATCTCCTGTCTACCCCGCTGCTCCCCTCAGCTGTGTACTTTGGTACAGCTGCCTGTTCTGCTCTCCACTCTGTCTCTGGTGAATACTCTCACATACACATACCCCATACCTCTGGCCTACCCCCCAGTTCTTGTATGCATAAATAAATAAATCTTTAAAATTAAAAAGAAAAGAATATACTTGGAATATGGTTTAAAAACTCAGGAATGTGGTACTTGTTGAATGCATCAAATTCTTACAAGCTTGCACTAGAAGTAGCCAGCCTTCAAGCAAAGGTGGAAAGGACTTTAGCTCTGCTGAGAGAGGGCTACTCTATATATTGCCTGTGATCAAAGGAAACTAAAAATCTGATCAACTATATCCTCCCAATATTTAAAAAGTCAAGTCTTCTCTCCTCCAACAAAAGTATTTTTAAGCAAGTTTGTAGAAACTACAAGGCTGCTTAAGAAGATTTATTTAATATTTTACCTTTTTCAACATGTACTTCAATTTAATTAATTTCATAGCCACCATTTAGTTGAGTGATGGGAATAGACAGAACTCAAGGGTTTCCAACAGAGACCAGAGTCTTCATGCAAAAAAATTATAGCTGGACAAGTACTTTGAGTGTGGTTACTTGCATAAGAAACTGGCCAGTAGGAAATAGACTGGAAGTCTATAAAATTATTGAGAATATTATTGCCAAAGAATTCCCACAAATCTCATGTGCAAAGGGCTGTGATTGTTCAACTCCTTAAGCACACTGGAGAGTTAAAGTCAGGAATGTGTACTGTACACTCCCCATTGTCTACTTCAGTGTGGCCATGGAAGACAATGGACAAGGCATAATATCCCAAAAGGCAGTGCTAGGGGTTACAGAAGATGGTAGACAAGGGACTTCCTCCAAGGTAACAGAACTTGGGCTACCAACAGGGGATGGGGGATGAGGGGTTAACCCAGAAATTTACTCAGCTTCCAGGGAAGACATTTTTTCCTATTTTTGCGTACTGGGATTTGGGTGTTACCCATTCTCTCTTTCACCAAATAGATTTTTCTATTTTTGTTATGTTGTTCCTATATCATCATATTTATAGGAAAGTGGATGCAAATCATGTCATTTAGTTTGTGGGTCATTGACAAAGAAGAACCAAATTTAGACTTGATGGAAAAGACTGTACATCATTCAAATCCTGGTCTTGGAAATTTTAGAGACTTTGCAGCTGTCTGTATTAGAAAAGAGAGCAGCAAAATAACCAATATTTTATTTATGTAGGAAGACGGGAAGACACAGATAACAGGTGGTCTAAAGAGCAGGCATTGACAAAGACTAGTGATGGTACACTGGTAGGGTCTATAGCAATAGAAGGCTTGACTTTAGGCTTCCCTGGTGGTACAAGGGGTTACGACACAACCTGTGAAGCTATCCGCAGCCACTGCAGCACGAGTTCTATCCCCAGCCAGGGGCCTACCCACATGGCACAGCAGACCTCTCCTGTCTCGCCCACTGCTCCCCTCAGCAGTGTATTTCAGTCAATCTGCCCATTCTTCCCCTACTCTGTCTCTGGTGAATCCTCTCACCCTCCCACCTCTGGCCTGTACCCCAGTTCTTGTATGCATAAATAAATAAATCTTTTAAAAAAGTCTTGATTTTTATCTAGTCACATGGCTTCCTAAAATCAAAATTTCATTTCCCAATTTCTCTCGCAGTTAAGTGCATGGTGTTCAAGTCGTGACTAAATCCTGACTAAAAGAATGTAGATAAAAGTGGCATATATATTCCAATGAAGTAACCTTAAAGGGAAAAGTTGTACATTTCTCTTTCTTTATTTCCCTCTTTGCTAGCTGGAATATAAACTTGATGAATGGAACTGCATTAGCCATTCTGGACTAAGAAGCGATGTTGTAAATGGAGGCCACATAGCAGAAACATGGTCTTTGATACTATGAAGTGCTATCTCATCCCCAGAACTCCTCTGTCTATACTTTTTCTGTTCTATACAGTACTCCTTAGACATATGTGGTGACTGAGCATTGGAAATATAACCAGTTCAAACTGAGTTGTAAGTATATAGTACACATCATATTTTGAAGACAATATGAAAAAAATAATGTAAATATGGGTAAGTTTTCACTGACTACATATCCAATTAAAATATTGTGGCTACATAGGGAGAAGTAAATTACATTAAAATTAATTTCAACTGTTGCTTCTCATTGATTTTACATGGCTATCAGAAAATTTAGAATTATTTATACAACTTGCATTGGACAGCATTGTCCTCAACTTTAATGTAGGAAAATTCTTTTTTAAATCTTGTTATTTTGATTTTCTGTCATTCTCAGTTGAACTTAACAAATTATTTACTAATACATTTTTTAATTTAATTTTTATTTTTTATTTATTTTTAAAGATTTATTCATTTATTTATACAAGAACCGGGATACAGGCCAGATGCGCAGGAGATTGAGAGGATTCACCAGAGACAGAGCGGGGAACAGAACAGGCAGACTGACGAAACACACTGCTGAGGGGAGAAGCGGGTGAGACAGGAGAGGTCTGCCGCTCCATGTGGGTCCCTCACCGGTCCGCTGGGATCGAACCGCCGCTGCAGAGGCTGCAGACAGCTTCACAACGTGGCGCTCAACCACCTGCGCCACCAGGGGAGGCCCCATTTTTTAATTTTTTTTAATACATTTTTTCAAAATTTATTTATTTATGCTTACAAGAACTAGGGTACAGGCCAGAGGTGCGGGGGGGTGAGAGGATTCACCAGAGACAAAGTGGGGACTACAACAGGCAGACTGACTGAAATACACTGCTGAGGGGAGTAGGGGGTGAGGCAGGAGAGGTCTGCTGTGCCATGTGGTAGCTCCCTGCTAGGCCAGGATCAAACTCCTGCTGCAGAGGCTGTGGATAGCTTCATAGTGCTATGCTTAACCCCTTGTGCCACAGGGATACCCTCTACTAATACATTCTAAAAATTATTTCAAGTCTCAGATTTTCATCCAAGCTCCCGTTACATATTCTCAAATTATTACATAAAATTTCCCTTTGTATATATTGCAAAGGCATTTCAAATCTACAAGTTTCAAAGTGAATTCATGATGTTTTCCTATGTACAACTCCATTCAAACAAGTTTCTCTTGCACTGTAACCACAGTGAAAAGCAATACCATCCACCCACGTGTACAAGCCAAGGAATGAAAGGTCTTCTTCAGCTTTGCCCTCTCCCAGCCTCTCCAATCCATCATGAAGTCCTAGAAATTGAATACGAAGTCTCTCTAGAAATCGGCTTTCTCTACCACCACTACCACTACCTTAGTCTTATCTACCTATTTTCATTTCTTCTCTGATCTACTACAATAGTCTTTCACATCACTGGTAATAAATGCTTCCTCTTGAAAGTGACAACATCCCTACCTCACACATTTCACAAGCCAAAGCATCCACATGGGTCCACCTCACTTCAAGGAGGCAAGTGAGCGCAATCTGTTCGTTGAAAATAGAGAAGAACTTGGGGAAATACAATACTGCTGTGTATAGTGCATTATAGTCATCCAGATAGATGGCAGTGTGCATAGTTTAACTTTGATCATCTAATATTTATAGTAAAAACACTGGAGAGTTAACCAAAATATGTGTACATCTTAGTCCATCAAATAAAACAACTTCACTGATATTACAGAAATTTGTTTTCTACTATTTAATGGTAGCATATATGCTGAATACACAAATGTTAATTTCTTAATTTTGCCTATGAATTTTCTAACTAGGCAAAACCAGGTAAAAGAATTTTATTGTAATTTTAGGAACTGCCTTTACTCAATCCATAATTGTAATGTAGTGGGTAAAATTTTGTTTAAATCATTCCTGATTTTGAATTATAAGAGTTGGTAAAGTACATACTTCAAACAACAGCAAATATTCTCTTGCAGTTTTTTGCTGCCACAAGAAGTTTGTGTCTGAATTTTATATTCAGAAGTTTAAAGATAGATTTTAATTTCTACTGAAGTTTGTGATTAGAAGATATTTATTTAAAATAAAAATTCAGTGTATTAAATTGTATCTTATAAGGGAATAAAGTGGAGGAAAAAAGAAACAAAAAGGGAGGGTTTAAGATACCGAGAAGAAAAGACAAAGAGTTAGTACCTGCTTGTTGGGAGACAATTCCCCAAGGGTCTCTTGTGTTTCTGCACATAATGCAAGCAGAGGAACTGACTTTTTTTCCCCTGGATTATCTTTTCAAGGATGTTTGTACAGAGAACAGTCTCAGAAGATAGGACTCTATCTCCTTAGAGCAGAGTGCAGCTTTGTTTGCTGCACAATGCGATTAAGATAATGTTTCCTTCTGGGGCAAAGTTTGAACAGGTTTACCTGCAGCCCCTCTAAAATGACTGGAGTTTCCTAACCTCAGGATCCCTCAACTGTGATGCAAATTCACTGCATGTGCAACATTTTCACCCGGGTGGCTGCATATCATCTCAATGAGAATGAACGCGAAGGGCATGCTGCTTGCTGTGGTATGAGTCATAAAGTCCTCTTTTTTCTGGCCTGGGAAATTCATGTCTTTTGCCAGCATCCCCAGAACTGTCACAAGCTACCTGAACAGCTTTGAGTAAGGAAGAACAGAATACTGACAGAGCTTGATGGACGAGAAAGGAAAAGTGTTCTTAAAGACTTGGTTAGGGTTTATGAGAAGAATCCTCAGAACCCACCAGTGAATTTCTTGCCCAAATGGCAGGCAGGGGCAGATGGTGGTGGGCATATGTCCCTCCATCCTACCTGCCAGTTTATGTCTAGAATATGAGTGGCAAGAGCTAAGTTTAAAACAAATCACATAAATGATACTTAAGTTGTTGCTGACTCTCCTATGGAAAGTAAGAGAAAGTTCAAGGAATCCCCAAATCTGAAAGTGTCTGGGGAAGTTTGAAAACTCTGGAATTTATTTTTGGTTGAACCCTGGGCAGTCCCTGGGACACTGTAAATGGAAAGTGAATGTGCTTTGCTTACTGGCATGGAGTCACACTCCAGATTGCTCCCTCTGTCCTTTCTACTCTAGCTTCAGCTGCTTTTTCAAGGAAAAGTAATTGCAGGTAGGATTGAGGTCTCCCTGCCCCCCAAGGGGAAACAAAAACAATATGCACACTTCTCAGTAAGCTGGGAACTGAAGGGAAGTGAAGGACTCAAGCTGCCATGGGTCTGTTGGACACAGGTACCCAAGTAACTCGCTCCACCCAAACCTATAATAGGAGGCAGTGCCCAGATTCAAGGATAATATAGGCAACATTTGCAATAGACATGTGGAGTTAATATAAGCTTGTCTTCTAAGACCTCATTCACTCCTGATTTTCCTTCCATTTTTCTGAGTCCTTCAGTTTCCTTCAATGGCTCCTTTTCCTCAGATTACTTCTTCAAGTAGAAATTCTTAAAGGAAGGAGAGAGGAGGCGAGTTAGGGAGAGTAATCACAGGTCTTCAACAGGAAATATCTGGAATGTCATTAGTAGAGTAAGTTGAGATTTTTAGGTTTTCAAAGGGAGGCATGGGTTGAAAATGAATGGGGCATACTGTCTAAAGTGCTGATATTTTCCACAGTTGTATCCCAGGTAGCTGCTATTTCTACATTTTTAAATATGATCCCATCGATATTCTACAAGCTACTTAATATGTTGATGGTTTCTGAAATCTGTATTTCCGGTTGTAAACTACCATCAGGTTCGAAAACAGTTTTTTTTTTTTTTTCCAAATGCTTGTCAACTTGGTATTTCCACAGACATTTTAACCTAATACAGTTTTTAGAAGCTCAAATAATTATCTCCTTAAATATTCTCTCATTTCTTATAATGGGTAATGGCATTAACATCCTCAAATTTTCCAAACAAGAAACATTCTGGAATCCCTCCTCCTCTCAACTATCCATACCCAAATCCTATCCATTTTCTTTCAGCAATACATCCAAAATATTTGTATTCTTTCCCATTTCTACTGCCACTAATTCAGTTCCACTCAATTTCTATCCTAGACTAATGAAAGTGTCCTACTTGGTCTTTCTGCTAAGAATCTCTCCTTCAATCTATCTTTTACATACCTGCCATAATTATCTTCTTACAAAACAAACATTATTTCACTCTTCCCTTTGTCCAACATTTCCCCCTGATTTCCTTCCTCATGAAAGCCAAGTTCCTTTGTCTGGGTACAGTGTCCTTCATGATATAACCCCAATATACTGTTTCAATATCAATTCCCTCCACTTCCCACCACAAGCCTAAGCTTCAAACCACAATGAACTTCTCACATCTTTTCAAAACTCTATGGCTTTGCACAATTTGTTCTCTTTGCTTGAAATGCCCTTTCTTTCTTTTATGTATAGCAAATTCCTTGTCTTGAAGACAATCCAAAGATGTTAGGCAAAGCAAAATATGGTGCTTATTTGTATGGAGGTCTTTTCAATCTGAGATGCAAAAAGAATAAACCAAAAGATAACTTGGGAAATATCTTCTTAAGTCTGAAGACCTTTACAATTTAAATTCAACAATGTGAAAACTGAGCACACTTTTTTATAACACTGGTAAGAAAATCAGGTTATAGATGTCAATTTCATGTTTAGTTTGTACTCAACACTAACCTCCATTATAGTTTTTTTTTTTTCCTGAGTGAACTAAACATGTAACCCATGAGAGTCACCCTGTGGGGGGGCCCCCTGGTGGCACAGGAATTAAGTCTCAGCACTATGAAGCTATCACCAGCCACTGCTGCAGGAGTTCGATCCCCAGCCAGGGAGCTAACCCACATGGTATAGCATATCTCTCCTGTCCCACCTGCTGCTCCCCTCAGCAGTGTATTTCAGTAGATCCACCTGTTCTGCTTCTCACTCTGTCCCTGGTGTATCCTCTCACCCCCCACACCTCTGACCAACACCCTAGCTCTTGTATGCATAAATAAATAAAATAAATCTTAAAAAAAAAGTCACCTTGTGGGACAGAGCCATTTTATTTTATTTTTTTTTTTTTATAGAGGCATGCTTTATTTATTTATTTATTTGTTTGTTTGTTTTTTTGTTTATACATGCACTGGGTACAGTCAGAAGCGCGGGAGGGTGAGAGAATTCACCAGAGCCAGAGCGGGGAGCAGAGCAGGCAGAAGGACCGAAGTACACTGCTGAGGGGAGCAGCGGGCGGCAGGAGAGGTCTGCGCGCCATGTGGGACCCTCCTCCAGTGGCCGGGGAGCAGCCGGGGATCGAACCGGCGCCACAGAGGCTGCGGGCAGCTTCGCAACCCAGTGCTCAACCGCTGCGCCACCGGGGAGGCCCCCAGAGCCATTTTAAATACAGTACACTGCCCACTCATCAGACACAAGAAAATAGTGAGTCATTCATCTTCTAACCCAAAATGAAACTGGATAATTGCATGACTATTTACTCCCTCTTTTAATGTCTACATTCAAACTTTGGGGTAAAGGAAAATAAATTTTAACAAAAGAAATATGAAGGATGCCAGACAAGTGAAACTATATCTTATTAAAAATGTCAATAGTAAATACTTTAAACATTTATTACTTCTTGTTTTCTAGTATGCCCTTTTCTTGACCACAGCCAGTATAGGATGTAATTCTAAAATAATAACCTCCTAAGATATATTATTGTAGAGTAGTTTTACAGCCCAACGCTGGGCAAAATAAACATCACTAATGAATTGTTCCCATGAACCAACTTTAGAAAAGATTGTCACTAAGAACTACATTCTTGAAAGCCTAAGAAATACATAGGCATGACAGTTCCATCACAAATTTATTTCACTCGAGATTTTGTCCAGTTGAGCAATCATTTAATTAGGAAATACTATCTTAACAATATTATTGCTCTAGTTGTAATCATTTACAAACTACCAATAAACTCAGAGGTATTTCAAGGGTGATATTGTTCATCTACTCAGCACTAACTGTTGAAACCAAATACTATTTGGTTTCAGCCAAAAGGGCAACAAATATTTTTCCTTATTACAGAACACAGAGATGACTGATACAACACAATTTTTTTTTCATATTAGTCATTTGGCATCCAAGAAATGTAATGTGTCACAGGGGATAAGGGAAGGTGTAGGAAGGCATAGTAAGAGTCAGATTTCTGAGAATGAAATTGTTATTTTCCTGGGCTCTTTCTGATGGCTCCTATATTTAGGTAGTTAGAGAAACATACCTTCCTAGATTAAATACAGTGAATGAGTAGAATTTAAGAACATCTTTATTCTAAGCTAAATCATTTGTTAGCTTGATATTAAAAGGTGGCAACAAAATAAATATTTTATTCTTGCATGTATTCCCAAGAAGCTCTTCTAGAGTGAGTCATTCTTTTAAAATAAACACCACAGTGGTTTATTAATGACATAGAACAGTCAGAAAAAGTAAACAAAATATATTTTTTAAATTCTAACTGGTTATAATTTCTATTTCCAAATTAGCTTTCTCTTCAATTCTTCTGTATTAGACTGGGTTAAAAACCTGAATATATAATACCTAAATAAAACACACTTATGAATGAATTCATAAATTTAAGTCACATAAATCCAGGACAGTATATTTTATTTGATGTTTCAGGAATTTTTCCATCAATAAATGAGTTTTTATATTCCATCAACTTCAGTGCTAATAATGAGGCTTTGTACTTAGTATGGTGTCTTTCATCTTTGGACTTCGAAACCCTTTATGGGCCTTAATTAATTCTTACCACACCCCTCTAAGACAGGTTGGTATTATTATCCCTTTTATAGTTGAAGAGATGAAGACAAAAAGAGATTAGTATGAGGTTTGCCCAGTGATGTAGAATAAATCAGAGACACATTCAGTGTAAGCTACAAAACTTCTCCTGATAACCATGCTGTTGGCCTCTTCATTGCTCTTTTTAATTCATACCCATGTTTTAACATCTTCAACAGAGAATGTTTCTCATTCAGCAATATAGTGACGTTGAATTACCTTTTTCACACTGAACAATTTTCCAAATTTGTTTTATTGCTTTCTCTTTGCTATAAAATGGATTTTTGTCATTTGCAACTACATGCACAAGTTGGTATCCACAGGAAATTAGAGCATGCGTTACTTATGATTAGATATGAAGCTTTCAGGAAATGCCTAGCATATAGTATTAGAATATTTATAGGGACATCTTAGAGTCCACAGAGCCATTCACCTAGAAATCTTTATGGTAATGTATGATGATACAACTTCAAGAAGTGACTCATGTGGACTTGTTCAGGCTTGTGCTTTTTGTGAACTGAAGACCTGCCATAAACCCAGTTACGACTAGTTTCTCAGCTATTGCATTATGCCTCACATCGACTGCAAAATTAAATTCACATATTCATTTTTAGAATTCAATGGCAAATTTTGTTCCTAAAGCAAAATGAAAAAACTGACTCTTATTTTTTTAGTACTTTTTTCTTTTTTAAGGTACCCCCAAAAAGTTAATTTATGGGTTTACCCAAATGCAATGGCTTTGCTTTTCTATCCCTCACAAGACAAGCAACTCTTAAAAGAGATGTTCTTTAACTTTCCAAATAAATAATAAAGTAACAGGATTTTTAGATTTAAATTGCCTGAACAATGGAAATGTTTATTGGTGATATCTATACTAAAAGATTTATTCCAAGTTTGTTTATGCCATTTGGTTTTCTTTTTTTTTCCCCAAGATTTATTTATTTTTATACAAGAGCTGGGGTACAGGCAGAGGTGTGGGGGGTGAGAGGATTCACCAGAGACAGAGACAGAGTGGGGAACAGAACAGGCAGATTGACTGAAATACACTGCTCAAGGGAGCAGCAGGTGAGTCAGGAGAGGTCTGCTGTGCCATGTGGGTTGCTCCCTGGTGGGGGATCGAACTTGTGCTGCAGAGGCTGTTGACAGCTTCATAGGTTGCATTTACCCTTGCGCCAACAGGGAGGCCCATGTAATGGATTTCTTAATCTAAGGTTTGGATAGAATCAGCTAGATTTATTGGTCATACACTCCAAATGTTTATTTTAGAGAGTGGTTGATAAACCTCCCTGTTTTATCTGGAAGCTTAAAACTAGGTCAATTTCACCATTTGGGTCTAAGTGTCATTCATCACCCTATCTATCTAACAGCTAATCTGAAGTAGTTAAGTAGTAATATGTTGGGATTTCCCTTTTTAATTGAACCAGCAAACAATAAATTTAACACTTAAAGAAACCAACACCAAACTGTGCAATAATCCTTATCAACCTGGAAGTAGAAACTCTTCTCAGTTCAAAGTAAAAAGTCTTAAAATCATATTTATACAGTTAGTGAATTCTTTCCTGTGCTGTCTAGGACATTGTAGAATATATTTAATGAGCTGTACAAGGAATGAAATATTTTTACTTTTATAGGGTTCATGTCAGAAATCATGCAAAGCACATTAAATTCTGCTCACATTGTAGTACAAGCCCTGTTCAAGTTCTTAGATGACCCTGTCAGTTGCTGTGTATCATGACTGTTTGTGATAGGATCTGAATAATACAGTGTTTATTACTAGTGGTAGTATTTCTAATACTAATTCTATCATGCCTTAACAAATAAGATTCAAATGGGCTCCCAGCATATCTGAGCTCAATTTCAAAAGCTCTTTCATTTTTCTTAAGGTTTATTTTTATTTACTTATGCAAACAAGAACTGGGGTATAGGCCAGAGGTGCAGGGAGTGAGAGGACTCACTAGAGACAGAGTGGGGCACAGAACAGGCAGATCTCCTGAAATACACTGCTGAAGGAAGCAGTGGGTAAGACGGGAAAGGTCTGCTGCACCATGGGTGTTAGCTCCTTGACTGGGGATCAAACTTACACCGCAGTGGCTGGCAATAGTTTGAAAGCGCTGAGATGTTAACTGCTGAACCTTCAGGGAAGCCCCCTCTTTCATTTTTTTACCAAGGGCAATTCATCAAAACTTCCTTCTTCTTATTCAGAATCAACTATTCATTGTTGCTTCTCTTCTTAGCATGAAAGAAAATCTGCTCTGGTGTTATTGAGGACTTTTTTGCTTTGTTTTTTTTTTTTTTAAAGATTTATTTATGCATACAAGAACTGGGGTACAGGCCAGAAGTGCAGGGATGGGGGCAGTGTGTATGTGTGTGAGAGAGGAGTCATCAGAGACAGTGTGGGGGAACAGAACAGGCAGATCTACTGAAATACACCACTGAGGGGAGCAGCAGGCGAGTCAGGAGTGGTCTGCTGTATCATGTGGGTCACCTGCCAGGCCAGGGATTGAACTTGTGGTACAGTGGCTGTGGATAGCTTCATAGTGCTGTGTCTTAACCCCTTGCACCACCAGGGAGGCTCAGGTTTATTTATTTATTTATTTATTTATTTATTTATTTATTTATTTATAAAACTTGATTGCTGTAGACATACACACAAATTCAAAGTAATTTTCTCTTCAACCCTTCCATTAGCTTAGGTTAAAAAATCAAACATAGGGAGAACCTGAATAAAATTCATTTGTGTTTATATTTATGATCCAGTTTATAAATTTGTCATATAAATCCCAGAAAGCATATTCTTATTTCACTCATCTATGAAGTAAGATTATCAAAATCAACAAGCAACTATAAACCAGAGACACACTATGGCAGGGGGAAAGGGGAGAGGAAGGACTAGGGTCAAAATAAGGTGGGTGCAATTGTATGGGGAATATAACCAAAATGAAAATGCATACATTGTGCAAAAATGAAACCTGATGTAAGAATTATATAAAATAAAATATTTTTAAAAGATTAATTAATAATATAAACAAGGCATAATTACATGAAAGCAGACAATATGAAAGTGGGTGAAGACAATGAAGGAGGGTATTTATTTGTCTTAAAACATTTCTTTATGCCAACCAATGTACAAGCTACTCAGAAGACCAAAGCAGACACAATCCTTGGTCTCAGAAAAATGACAATCTAGTTAGAAGAAATAGGAGCTGTCTCTTCCTTTGTGAGTCATGACAAATCATTCATTTTTCTGCTCATTCTAATTTTTATCACCCCAATTTGGGCACTTCCCACTTCCTGTATAGATCACAATGGTCTCCTCTAAAAGATCATCCTCCTCTAGTAAATCCCCCTGCTTGACCCTTCCTGAGTTTATTCTAACTTCTACTTTGACTGCATTTATACAGTATGTATTTATACAAGGATGATATAATCTTGTTTGAAAAGCTCAAGAGTTAATACCTTTGGAATAAAGTTTTTATTTTTTCGTACAGTCTAAACCTCAATACTTCTAAAATCAGATGCTAATCAAATCATAAATTTTAACTGCACCAATATTTCTACAGTTACTATAAGTTAAACTACATGGAAAATCATTCCTTATGTGACAACACTGCCCCACATTTTTACCTTGTATTATACTAGTCCCTGTGTTAGGAACTCCCACTGTTGAAATCCTACCCAACTAAGGTCAAGTTCATATGACACTTCTTCCACAAAGTCTACCCAGAATTCCTCCAACCGAAACTGAACTCTCTTCCTCACTCTCCTAAATGCTTTAGGATTTTCCTACCACTCTTAAAACACCAAATACTACCTTACATTGTTAATGTTTATTTCTTTATTCCTACAAGCATATAAAACCCCCACATAACCCTTGGCATGTGTCTTACATATTGAGCACTTAGTAAATATTTGTGAGGTGTTGAATGAATACAGTGAGAGGAACAAAGTAGTGTGCAGTGATGAGAGCAAATACGGAGGTGGAGATTAACAACATGGAAACTTGTAAAAATAGAAGAAGTGGAACTTAAACTTAACATTGAATAAAGGAATTTTTTCACAATTGCATTTAGATGGATCGCTTCCTTACGAGAAAGTTCTAATTTCTCACATAAACATTTTGTTCATTTACAAAATAAGGGGTAGGTACAGAAAAGTTTGAGGTCAGTGAGTGAAATCATTGTGCAAATTCCAGGAGAGAGGAAATCAGAATATCTAAAAGAGAATATAGTAAAAGTACAGCATTATTTGTACCCCATTAAATGACCAAATTTTATGCATTGAAATAGGTTTTCCTTTCATCTTCTGTGTCTATAGTGGCATCATGAGAAGTAGGCACATTTGGGATTGGAGTTAACTTTTCTTGATCGCATGATGTAAACTACTTATTTGTGGTTCACATAGTTTTGAGATGAACAGTTTTCTAACCTCTAAAGGTGTTGGGTGCATGGTGTTTTGCAAAAGAAAGACAAGAGAAGAAAGGAACAAAAAAATTAATTGTTAAAAAAAACGGTGGCTTATGTGGCCCCAACAATAAACTCAAAAGTCTATGACCAAAAAAAAAAAAAAAAGAAAAAGAAAGGCAGCATACAAATTGCCTCTCCCAAAGCAGCTGGATTCAGAACTTCTTTCCTCCTCTAAGATGTAAGATACAGTACGTGATACAAAAGAAATGCTAGCTGACCACAGAAAGAAGATAAGAGTTGTGTAAAGCATTTGTTGACCACGAAGGAAGAAATGCTCAGATAGTACATAATGAATCCCAATCTCCTGCACTGCAATGAAGTCTGTTTGATCCAAACGGGTACAGAGCAGTAAGTAGAGATTCTTTCTCTCTTCCACCATGGCGTTAAGTAGATGACATAGCCAAATATTCTATAGGCTGCATTTAGGCCTCAAAGCTCTGAAAAAGGTGAATTTCCGGTAGGGCAAGATAGTCTTGAGGAGGAATTCTTCAAGTATAAAAGGTCAGACTACTTTGGAGAGTAACACAATAGAGTATTTGCCTAGGCTTGTGGAACAATCTACATTTATTCAAGCCAGAAATGGTGGAGGAGGTTTAAGGGCCTCCCACACTGGAAAGTGTGCTTAATAATTTGGCATCCTGAGAACTTATCCAGATCAGCGAGAGGAAGTCTAACCCTGCAAATGTGCTTCTGTGAGAATTCTTACATTTCCCACTCCTGTTTAGAATGCAGCTGGCTGCACATGTGGCAGCCAGATGGTTCACTCAGAATATGAGTGGTGGGGACAGGAGAGAAGATGGCTGGCTTCCTACTCTACAACTTATTAGCACTTATCTATGTAAAATGTCATTTCTGAGTAACTAAGAGCAATGCATTTTTATTGATAAAGTCTAGACTTTATTTTCAAATTACACCTATACTCATTACTCAATTTGCTCAAAATAATCCATGTAAAATGAACTAAAAGTTCTAATTTCCAGCATTTTTATTACTTTGTAATGATTTTAAAAGAGTAGACAGGTTACAGAAACCTAAAATGCACAAGCTATCAATAAATATTTTCTAATATTATGATGGACTACAGATAGTCTCAAACACATAAACTTTGTCTAAAGCTAGCACTTCAGCTCATTCATAATAACATATTGCATACAAAAATGAGATACATATTTGAGGCATGGAAAGATCTTCAAGTTCCTTCTGAATCATTAGAGATAAAATTGTGTTTAGGTTTTTGAAAAAGAAATATATAGATGTAGCATTATTATGTAGCACACATTTTTATAACAAAAATAATCTAATATTTAATGATTTGGTTAAGATACAGATAAAATTCAGCTTGCCAACCATACTTGCTACCGTCTTCCTGTTTAAATTATTTTGACAGTTCACCATTTGCAGCACTAAACTTAAATTCTTGTACTTGGTCTTTGTCTTCACATTGCTCCCTAATACTTCAAATGTTTTCCACCTACTTCCTCACATAAAACTTCTGCTCAAGACAAATTGGTTTATTCATTATTTCCTAAGCACATCATTTGCATTCTTGCTACTTCCATGGTTTTGCTCAGTCTTTCCCCAAGTATTTTATCACTTCTCCATTACCTGCAACACACTTTCTTGAAGATGCAGTTTAAGTTTACCTCCTCCAGGAAGCCTCTGTCAATCATCTCCCCATCAACAGGTCTGCACACTATTGCACCCTTGTTGAACATTCCCTTCTCTGTATTCTGTATTATCTTGATTACCATAAGGTCTTTATTTCATGGTCCCATCCATTCAATATTATACTGCATATATTAATTCCTTTTCACAAGGTTAAGGATCACCTCTATCTAGTTTTATCCCCATGAACTAGAATTTAAAAGTACACAATAAAAACTTTAGCCAATGATAGTGTTGATAGGATTACAAATCTATGGGAAATAAAGACTAATGTGGACTCTCTTAGGAAATTATTGCCATAAAAATCATTACCTTATACCCTGTTTCTTTCCTAAACTCAGCAGATTTAAAACTAATTTAAACTTTGCTTTGACTGATAATCACTTATTTCTCATTTCTTCATGGTGATTATATTTAGCTTGGTATTTATCATTTAAGACTGCATTTATTCTACACTATACTTAAAAATCATATTCAAAAGTATGGTGTCTTGGGCCTCCCCGGTGGCGCAGCAGGTTGAGCACAGCACTGTGAAGCTGTCTGCAGCCTCTGCAGCACGGGTTCAATTCCCTGCTAGCCAGGGAGATTCCTACATGGCCCAGCAGACCTGTCCTGTCGCGCCCGCTGCTCCTCTCAGCAGTGCTTTGGTCTGTCTGCCTGTTCTGCTCCCCACTCTGACTCTGGGGAATCCTCTCACTCTTCCGTGCCCCTGACCTGTACCCCAGCTATTCTACAAATAAAAAATAAATCTTTAAAAAAAAAAAGTATGGTGTCTTATACTTGAAAAGTCAGTTCAGAACATTATTTTCGGGAATTTTATTTATGTGGCAATCAAATGTTTAGGGTTCTTCCCCAGCCCCCAGCACACAAATGCTACAGTAACTTTCTTACTTTGCCAGCCTCGCAGGTTTACCTATACCTCTGAGTTTTCTGATAATTCGTAATTCTAAAGAATGAACAAGAAATATACTACAGAGTGTGTTCTCTAATCCTTTGAAAACCCTCTATTGCTGAGAATCAGAACTCCTTAATTCTAGTTGAGCTGTACTACTATGCCTCATTGAGACAGCCTTGCTTACTTACACTATCCCAACAGTAAAATGGGATAGTAACATCAGTCCTTTTCTTAAGAGCATATAACAGATTTGAGACAACAGATCTGAAAGTTTATACATAAAGTAAATCCATTAGGATGAAATTTTGAGATAACCAAATCATTCAAATCTCTTTGTTGCTTGAAAACAATATGTTAATAAACATCTATAATGTGCCAGGTAGTGTGTTGCCTGGGAATTCAAAGTTAAATAAGATACAGAATAGGGGTCTCCCTGGTGGCACAGGGGTTACACAGCATTATCAAGCTATCGCCAGCCACTGCAGCATGAGTTCCATCCCAGGCCAGGGAGCTGACCCACATGATGCAGCAGACCTCTCCTGTCTTGCCCGCTGCTCTCCTCAGCAGTGTATTTCAGTAGATCTGCCTGTTCTGCTCCCCACTCTCTCTGGTGAATCCTCTCACCCCACCACACACACCTCTGGCTTACACCCATTCTTCTATGCATAAATAAATATATAAAAAAAGATACAGGATTGGTCCCAGATCTCAAAGTATAGCAAAGACAAATAGTTAAACAAAAAGATCAGAGGCCTCTCCCGGTGGCACAGGTGGTTGAGCACAGCACTGTGAGGCTGTACGCAGCCTCTGCAGCGTGGGTTTGATCCCGGCAGGCTGGCGAGAAACCCACATGGCGTGGCAGATCTCTCCTGTCACCCCCCACTGCTCCCCTCAGCAATATATTTCGGTCAGTCTGCCTGTTCTTCCCCTCTCTGTCTCTGGTGAATCCTCTCATCCTCCCACAAGTCTGACCTGTATCCGGGTTCTTGTATGTATGAATAAATAAATCTTTGGGGGAAAAAAAAAGATCAGAGGGCCTCCCCTGGTGGCACAGGTGGTTGAAAGCTGTACTGTGAAGCTGTCCGCAGCCTCTGCAGCGCTGCCGGTTCAATCCCTGCCGGCCGGCGAGGGTCCCACATGGCGGCCAGACCTCTCCTGTCTCGCCTGCTGCTCCCCTCAGCAGTGTATTTCGTCAGTCTGCCTGTTCTGTTCCCCACTCTGTCTCTGGTGAATCCTCTCACCCTCCCGTGAATCTGGCCTGTACCCTGGTTCTTGTATAAATAAATAAAATATATCTTTTTTAAAAAAAAGCCAAAAAGATCAGAAGTTAGCAAACTATCCTACCTGCCTTTGTGAGGCAAAAACAGATAGACATTTGCAGCCAACTTGATGAATGGAAACACTAATACTGATCCATAATTAAGAAAAAATGTGATCCCTTCTAAAAGAATTCTAATTAGTATAGAAATCTGGTTAGAATTCTGATAAATATTACCAAAAAAAAACCCCACACTCAATTATTATATTTTTAGTGTTGTCAATCATTGAAATTTGTTTTCTCTTTTGTTATATAAATACCTATATAATTCATTTATATTACTTCATAGCCTAAAATATTCACTAACTATAAACTTTACAGAAAGATACACTCCCCTGAAGAAATTAAATGTATAATTATTCTATCATATATATATATAGTGATATAGAGTATAGCATGAAAATTCAAGTTATGAAAACATTGGGAGGAACTCCGAAATAGCTTGGTTGAATGATTTCAGGCTAGACTTCCACAAGTAGATGGCATCAGAAAGAATTTAAAAAATGAAGCAGGAAAAAGCAAAACAAGGAGGATGAGCAGAAGAGTTGTTGGACTGGATATGGGAGAACTTTTGTCACCATGACCAGTTCAGGTCCCCATATAAGCGGACGCCCAGGAGGGATTAAATATGATGAGTTTCAGGTGTGGCTGACTCTTTACTTGTAACCTCTACCACAGACCCAATCCAAATTATAACCAGCTGCTTGATGGTGTTGTTACCAGATGTGGAACAGCTCTGTGAGTGCAGTTAGGAATCCCTAACTAAAAGCTACTATAATCTCTTTCCTCTTACGGAGATGGGTCCTGTTACATGTGGTCCTGTCCTGTCTTTAGTGTGTTCACTGTTCATTTTTTAAGATTATTTTATTTTATTTTATTTTTTAAAGATTTATTCAAGAACTGGGGTACAGGGCCTCCCCTGGTGGCACAGTGGTTGAGCACTGTGCTGCGAGGCCGCTCTCAGCCTCTGTAGTGCCGGTTCGTTCCCCGGCCGCTGGCGAGGGTCCCACAAAAAAAAAAAAAAAAGAACTGGGGTACAGTCCAGATGTGCGGGAGGGTGAGAGGATTCACCAGAGACAGAGTGGGGAACAGGACAAGTAGACGGACCGAAGACACTGCTGAGGGGAGCAGCGAGTGTGGCAGGAGAGGTCTGCGGAGCCATGTGGGTTTCTCCCCTGCTGGCTGGGAATTGAACTTGCGCTGCAGAGGCTGTGGACAGCTTCACAGTGCTGTGCTCAACCCACTGCGCCAACGGGGAGGCCCTAAAGTTGTATTTTTTTAATGTAAAAGAGTAAAATACTTAATTTTTAAGTGGTAGTTCTATAGAAAATAAAATGAATTAATGAAAACTTTTAAATTTTAAATATATAATTCCAATAACAGTAAATAAAGCACGATTGTGCTTATCTCTTCTCTCTCCCAAACTATCATAGAAAAGGAATTTTAAAGACATGAGATTTCATAGAAAGGAGAACTAGAGAAAAAATAAGAGAAACTGTCAAAAATACACTGAAAGCTGGAAAGCTGATGATCAAGTAAATAGTAATTGTATTCTTAGCAGATCAAAGGAGGCTGAAAGGGAAGTGCTTATGACTGGGAAAGTCATGAAGCAACCAAATTCATTTAGCAAAACTTTGGAAAGCCTCAGGAATTGGAGGTGGCTGGTAACTCTAAATAATGGATGGCCAGCAGGGCCACAAACAAGAAACTTGGTTAAAGGTCTGCATAAGAAACAGGTCCTTCCTTGCTCCTAACAACCTTACAGAACAAGAAGAGCACACTTAGCCCACCCCATAAAAACTGCTCTTTGAACTCTGAACTTACGCTTTGACCTTACTGAACAGGGACGCTGGACTTGAGGCCACTGAGCACAGTTAAGGGATAGCTGAATTAAATAAGGTTACAAACAGATTAATTAAATTTAAAAATCTATATTCTGGATGATGACAATTAACCTGTTATCCTACATAGCTCCCCGAATGCTGTATGTGGCATTCTGGTACATCTCACTGGATATTTCCCAGTAACCCTACATTAAAGTTCAATAATGAGTTTCTTGGTCATATGGTAAGGATATAATCTAATTTATAAGTTTTCAAATGTATAATTTAAGCATATAATTAATTGAAGCAGGATATGCTATATCATGTATCAGATTCCTTGTTCAAAAATTAGGGGGATGCACCTCCCTGGTGGCGCAGGCGGTTGAGCGCTGCGCTGTGCTGTGAAGCCATCTGCAGCCTCTGCAGCACTGGTTCGATCCCCGCCGGCCTCGGAGCAACCCACATGGCGCAGCAGACCTCTCCTGTCTCGCCTGCTGCTCCCCTCAGCAGTGTATTTCGTCAGTCTGCTTGTTCTGTTCCGCACTCTGTCTCTGGGGAATCCTCTCACCCTCCCGCATATCTGGCCTGTACCCCGGCTCTTGCATAAATAATAAATAAATCTTAAAAAAAAAAGAGTAAAAGCTTAAAGAAAAATTAGGAGGAAGTGTCATTAAATATACTAAAATACAGTCTTTTGCTTTCTTCCTCAGTCTCTCTTCAGAGTTGTTATAGTGTTTTTTATTTGCTTTTAACTATTATTTCGAAGGGAAGAAATATTAAAATTTTAAATTAGGCTGAATTTCACCATTCATTCATCATTGTTTATTGTACAATGCCAGCTTTAAATACAAATACAGAGCATTTACAGAATCACTGAAATTAAACAAATGTATTTTGTTGCTCATACATGCATACATATTTTATTCTTACCATAACAGTAGAAATACTGCATAAAATTTTTTCATTTGTTTGTTTCAAGTCTTGATAGACAGACTTTCTACCAACACTCTGCCTTTGGCTTATTGGCATCATCAGTTTCAGCAAAAACAGTTGGCCAATACTAGGAAGTAACAAAAGAAAGAATGGGATGTTTCCTTGCTCATTTGTTTTTTAGAATTTTATTGCCTTCTTTCTGCATTACAAACAATTCTGGGGGGCCTCCCTGGTGGCATATGGGTTAAAGTCTCAATGTTATCAAGCTTATCAAGCTATCCCCAGCCACTGCAGCATGAGTTCAATCCCAGGTTGGGGAGCTACCCACATGGCACAGCAGACCTCTCCTGTCTTGCCCACTGCTCCCCTCAGCAGTATATTTCAGTCAATCCGTGTGTTCTGCTCCCCACTCTGTCTCTCATGAATCCTCTCATTCCCTGCACCTCTGGCCTACACCCCAGTTCTTATATGCATAAATAAATAAAAATAAAATCTTTAAAACACACACACACACACACAGGGCCTCCCTGGTGGCACAAGGGGTTAAGCAACACACTGTGAAGCAATTCACAGCCTCTGCAGAAATGAGTTCCATCCCCTGCTGGCCAGAGAGCTACCAATATGGTGCAGCAGACCTCTCCTGTCTCGTCACTGCTCCCCTCAGCAGTCTGTTTCAGTCAGTCTGTTCTGTCAGTCTGTTCCCCGCTCTGTCTTTGGTGGATCCTCTCACTCCCCACATCTCTGGCTTATACTCCAGCTCTTGTGTGCATAAATAAATAAATCTTTAAATACACACACACAATTCTGATTCAAACGGAAAATATGAGAGGTAGGGACTCGTGTTCCTGTGGGCTCCATTGGGGAGGGCCCTAAAGGCCATGAGATGGTCCTTGCCCCAGAGGAGCACCAACGAGCTGCACCAGAGCAGGTCCCTTCCTTGCCTATTGCCCACCAGTTGAGGTTGTGTCCTTGTTTGGCAAAGACCTGTCAAGTTTTTTCATGAACAGGTTTACACTCAGGGCTGAGAAATGTTCAGTGATTCTGACTCACTGATGCAGGACAGGGAGTGTAATTACTATGGGTCTTAGATACATAGCAAGAGTCTCTGCAGAGTCCTGTCACCAGTCTGCCAAGTTGTTAGCCCTGCTGATGGGCAAAGAAGCTGTCTAGGGGTATGACGGACAAGAAATGTGAGGAAATGCCCTCCTCCCTGCTTTTGCACCACTTTCCCTCCTATGCACACATAAACCATTTTGATTTGGGGAGCCATTACACTTATTGCTGCCAAAATCACCTGCTGTGGGGATTGGGACTGGATGGACAGATAACTTTCACTATATACCCCTCCTGTGTGATTGGGATACTTTTTTTAACCATGAAAAAGATTCTACTAAAGAAAAATAAAACAAAAACAGAAAATGTGGCCTCTAGGTGTTGTCTGTCCCTTCTTTCTTAGTCAATTGAAATTTGCCTGTCTTGTACTACCTTTCAATCTCACTAACTCTCATGAACCATGGGTCCACTGGAATTCTGTTTATGGGCAATCTTGAACATTAGCCGATAGGGCTGCAAGTTCAGGCAGACATGATGTATGTTTCAGTGTCACAATACTTTCATTACAAACTAAAAATTAAGAATTTTAAAGGTAAAATTATTAAGAATTTTAAGATAGCATCAGCAGAACATTAAACCAAGTGTGGGGTTCTTCTGAACATGAGACCTTGTTTCATGAAGCTGGCTCTAACTTTACAAGAATGTGCCAAGTTGTTTTCCAATGCAGTTGTATCATATTGTATTCACAGCAGTACAGTTTTAAAGCTGCAGTAATTGGTAATGTCAATTTTATTTTATTTATTTTTTTAAGATTTATTTATTTATGCATACAAGAACTGGGATGTAGGCCAGAGGTGCGGGAAGGTGAGAGGATTCACCAGAGACAGAGTGGGGAGCAGAACAGGTGGACTGACTGAAATACACTGCTGAGGTGAGCAGCAGGCAAGACAGGAGAGGTCTGTTGTGCCATAGTGGTTATCGCTCTGGCTGAAGATTAGAACTCATGCAGTAGTGGCTGCGAATTGCTAAATAGTGCTGAGACTTAACCCCTTACGCCACTAGGAAGGCCCAGTAATGTCAATTTTAAAATGTAGCCATTCTGGTAAGAATATAGTAATACATTGTTTAGTTTCAATATGCATTTCCACAATAAACAATGTTGATTATCCATAATTATTCATTCACAATACATGAAAAAATGTGGTATTATTTGCCACCAGGATATCCTTTTTTTTTTCTTTTTGCATTTTCAGTTTTTTGTATTTATTTACTTAAAATATTTATTTTTATTTTTTTATGCATACAAGAATTGGAGTACAGGCCAGAAGTGTGTGTGGGGAGGGGAGCGGATTCACCAGAGACAGATTGGGAAGCAGAACAGGCAGATCTATTGAAACATGCTGCTGAGGGGAGCAGTGGGTGAGACAGGAGAGGTCAGATGTGCCATGTGGGTCAGCTCCCTGGCCAGGGATGGAACTCATGCCATAATGGCTGGTGACAGCTTGATAGCACTGAGACTTTAACTCCTGCACCATGAGGGAGGCCCTATTTTAGACAGAAGTTATTAATCAGATACGTTTCTAACAAATATTTTCTGTCTACTGTGGTTTCTTTTTTATTTTTCAATGATATCTTTAGAAGACACAAGGTCTTAATTTTGATGAAATGTATCCTTTTTTTGTTTTGTGGTTAATGCTTTGGTGTCCCATTTAATAAATCTTACTAACCAAAGATCATAAAGTATTTTATTTATATTTTCTTCAGAAAAGTCTAGAGCTATAGAATTCACATTTTGATCTACAATCCATTTCATGTAAATTTTTTAATGTAGTGGAGGTAGGTTCTAGTTTCAGTGTTTTGCACCTGATGTTCAATTATTCCAGCACCATTTGTTGAAAATGTTTTTTTTAAAGATTTATTTATGCATACAAGAACTGGGGTACAGACCAGAGGTATGGGGAGTGAGAGGATTCACCAGAGACAGAGTGGGGAATAAAACAGGAAGATTGACTGAAATACACTGCTGAGAGGAGAAGTGGGTGAGTCAGAAGAGGTCTGCTGTGCCATATGGGTAGCTTCCTGGCTGGGGATCAAACTTGTGCTGCAGTGGCTGCAGAGAGCTTCGTAAGTTGTGTCTTAATCCCTTGCACCACAAGGGAGGCACTGTTGAAAATGTTCTATGTCAATAATTTACTCTGTTAGCTTGTGGAAAATCATTTGACTATATATATATTTACAGTCTATGCTTACTTCAAAACCATACCATCTAAAAGATGGTACATTATAGGTCTTGAAATTAGGCAGTGTGAGACCTTCCACTTTATGTTTTTTTCAAAATAATTTTTCTATACTCTTTTGCTTTTACAAATAAATTTTCACTTCTAAAAGTTGCTTAGATTTTGTTGGATTTGCATGGATTCTATATAAAATGTGATATAAACTGACAGCTTTAAAAAAGCAAGTCTTGGGCCTCCCCTGGTGGCGCAGTGGTTGAGCGCTGGGCTGCGAAGCTGCCCGCAGCCTCTGCAGCGCTGGTTCAATTCCTGGCCACCAGCGAGGGGCCCACATGGTGCGACAGACCTCTTCTGCCTCACCCGCTGCTCCCCTCAGCAGTGTATTTTATCAGTCTGCCTGTTCTGTTCCCCGCTCTGGCTCTCGTGAATTCTCTCACCCTCCCACGCTTCTGACTGTACCCAGTGCTTGTATAAATAAATAAATAAATCTTAAAAATAAATAAATAAATAAATAAATAAATAAATAAGCAAGACTTTCAAACCACTCATTGTGTGTCTTTCCACTTATTAGGTCTTTCACTCTCTCACCAATATTTTGCAGTTTCAGGGTGTAAATCTTTCATATTTTTCCCATAGTTATCCCTTAATATTCATGTATTTGTTGCTATTATATTTTTTAAAAATTTGACTTCTAATTGTTCATAGAAAGTATACAGAAATATAATTGATTTTGTATCATGTGATCTGGTTAAATTCACACATAAATTTTAGCAGATTTTTTTGGTGACTTTTTTGGGATTTGGGGGGATAATCATGTCATTTGAAAACAATGATAGTTCATAGGTTTATTTCTCTATTCCACTCTTTCATTTTCTTGCTTTATTGCTGTGATCAGTGTGTTCAATACATTATTTATCTGAAGCAATTAAACAGTGATCATTGTTCCTGATCTTAGGAAGAAGGGAATTTTCACCATTAAGCAGCTCTAGATCTTTTTCTAGTTTATCAGGTTGAGGACATTATCTTCATATATGGCTGAGTGTCTATGTGTAGGTGGTAATGAATGGATGTTAAATTTTTCAAAACTTTTTTCATATTTTTAATCATCATATGATGGTTATTTTTTTCAGTCTATTACTATGATAAGTTATATAGATTGCTTTTCAAATGGTAACCCAACTCTGCATTCTTAGAATAACCCCACTTGGTTATAATATAGTAATTCACTCTTAAATATGAAAGGATAGACAATGATTATAAAATGCTTGAAATAAGCCTGTCACTTGAAAGAAAACATCAAAACAAACATCAAAAAAAAAAAAAAAAGACTTAGTGGAAACAATACAATGAGCACAAAAAGTGTTGAAAAGTACCATTGTCACTTTTGAGAGATGAGATGATACTGCATCCTAGGAAAAATAACATAACATTATATATATTAAAAAGGTCATTCAAAAAGACTTAAAAGGATCTCCTATAATTAAAAATATGATATAAAAAATTCACTGGGGAAAAAAGAGAAATACAACACTTCAGAAAATTCCCAGAAGAGCCTCCCTAGTGGCAGTCACTGCAGCAAGAATTTGATCCCTGGCCAGGGAGGTGACCACATGGCACAGCAGACCTCTCCTGACTTCCCCGCTGCTCTCTCAGCAGTGTATTTCAGTCAATCTGCCTGTTCTGCCCCACACTCTGTCTCTGGTGAATTCGCCTCCCTTGTTTCCCCCACACCTCTGGCCTATATCCCAGTTCTTGGATTCATAAGTAAATAAAATAATTAAAAAAAAAATTCCCAGAAAATAGAGAGGAAAGACAAAAAAGAAGAAAGCTCAGATGTGTGGGGATGGGGGTGGAGAAAGGAAGCATAAGAAATTTAAGAGGTTCACTGTGTGATTAATGATAGCTCCCCACAGAGGGAGCAGAGATATTGGAGGGTTTGGGGAGACAGGCAAAGAAATTAGTGGAATTACACTAGGAAGACACTTCACCTAAGCTAAAAATTCCAGAATTTTCAGTACTCAGTATAATGATTTTTTAAAAAATCTAGATTATGCACATCATTGGGAATATTTCAGAATGCCATGATTAGAACGGATAAAGATCCCAAATTTTGGTTGTGCAAAAAAGCAACATACATACAAAAACTAGGGAAAGTGAATGAAATAGATTAAGAGACAATGCCTTTATTATTTTGAGGAAAAATAATTTCCAACATTATATTTATAAAAATATAATTTTTATACATCCAAAGGGTCTATTGGAGGATGTATCCCATCAAATCAAGGGAGTAAAGAAGAAACAAAATGGCATAAGAATCCAAAATTGGGGATTCAAACACACATTAAAGATAAGAGGAATCCTCAGGACAACATTGTAAAGAAATTCCAGACTATGTTAGCAGCAGTGTAACAGAGCAAACATAGTGGAGCAGGAGACTATAAGATCTAGGAAGAATGTCTCCAATGGGGGAAAAGCTGTTAGTCTGCCAAGTGTATGCAATCTTATGCAAAATAGATTCAAGTTTCTACTACATAGTATAGGAACATTTAGGTAAATAGAAAACTAAACAAACATTAGAAAGGAGGCATTTACTCTAAAAGAAAAAAAGGATCAGAGAATGAATATACTGAATATAAATGAACACATTAATATACTATGTGACTTTTTAAAAAAAGATTTATTTATTTATGCATACAAGAACTGGGGTACAGGCCAGAGGTGTGGTGAGGTGAGAGTCTTCACCAGAGACAGAGTGGGGAATAGAACAGGCAGATTGACTGAAATACTACACTGCTGAGGGAAGCAGTGGGCAAGTCAGGAGAGGTCTGCTTTGCCATGTGGGTTTCTCCCTGGCCGGGGACAGAACTCGTGCTGCAGTGGCTGCGGATAGCTTCATAGGTTACGTGAAGCTATCAGAGAGGCCACTATGTGACTTTTTTGAGTAATAGTCATAATCATTATAAAGGCTGAATATTGACAAAAACAGAAATTGCTGTAATTATATTTGGCAAATAGAAGGAATGGAAGTTAATGGATAAAACATACAGCTGAAAAAATTAAAAATATAATTGTATTTATTTAGAAAATATTTATAGAATACTTAATGTGTGCTAGGCAGTAAGTAATTCACAAATGATATTCATTTAATTTTTATATTGACTCTATGAGTTGGGGCTAATTTCAATTTGCTGGTGAGGGAACAGAGACACAAACAGCTTGGTTAACTTTACCAATATAGTGGTTCTCAACTGATGATTTTTTTGTCCCTCCAGGGGATTTTTGGCAAAGCCTGGATATTGTTTCATTTTTACAAAGTATTTTATCAATCATTTTATTTTATCAATGATTTTATCAATTTTATTAATTGTTTTCATGACACTATATTTTTTAGGTGTAAAGGTTCACTGGAGAAAGTTTTAGTGATTAGAACTAGGGTGGGAGTGCTACCAGCCTTTAATGGTAGAGACAAAGGATACTGGTACATATCCTTCAATGTACAACACAGCACGACAGCTCCCCAGAACAAATAATTATCGGCATAAAATATCAATTGAAACTGTGAAGAAACACTGCCTAAGAGGAACAGAAATAGTGAGTAGTAGAGCTGGAATTTGAATCCTAGCAGCTCTTGACTAACTTACTATACTGCCTCTCAATAGTAGCCTAAGGCTGCTACTTAGAAACATAAAAGTAAATATCAGGAGAAAGAACTAGAAGAGTTGGAAACAGTTGCCTCTATGAAGAGATAACCTGGGATAGGGAATAAAGACCCTATGGACTATTGTTTGTGAGTGTGTGTTGTGTGCGCACACACATGTGTGTGTCGTTCTTGCAAAAGAAGTGAAGAACTACTGTAATATGTTTGTTGTTAAAATGTCAAAATAATTCTGAACATTCAAATCACAGACCATTTTTAACTTAATGTTTCCCAAAGTTTGGAAGTGATTAGTAAAATGCAGTTAATATGAGTTGTCTCTTGGATATTTTGGTTGAATGAAAAGAAGGAATGTTATGGAGGGCAGAATATACAAAAAGAGAACTTTCATCTTGATTGACATCTTGCATATCAAGTTCCAACTTGCAACATAATGAGGCATTTTAGAGAGAAATCCTGAAGATCCAGATTCATAATGGAAAAACAATTTCAGGCTTTACTATAAGCAAACAAGCAAAATAGCTTTAATAGATAATAACAGATTACCAACTCTATCATTTTAAAATATACCTATATAACATTCATATTAGAGGAATGAAGTTATTTTAAACATCTTGAAAGTAAAATAAGGATGATACTGTTATTTTTAATAATTATTTTTAAAAATCACAAATATCACCCAATCTTTTAAATTCAAATAGAAATTACAAACCTCACTTGGAAATTCACCCTCATCCCAATATTTTATACCACAAACAATAGACCTCTAAGATGATATACTGCAGAGAGAAGAAAGACACCAGGTTCATATCAATACTTCAGCATGCATTGAACTAGCAGATTGTTTCACTGTACACCCCAAAAAACCCCAAAAGCCATTCAAAAGAATTCTCCCATCTGTATTTCCTTCATTACTTCTCTGTTTTCTTTCCTTAGATATATCTTTCTATTTAAGTTCTCTATATATACTCTTTTTTTCTGACTTGGTAATTTCAAAGGTTTCAAAAAGCAAAAAGCTATATATAGTGTGTATGCAACTACTGCCACTGTCCAATCTCAATCCATTTTTCCATGCCCTGTTCATGAAATGTCTCAATACTTCTCTTAGTAAATATAAGCAAATCTTTATATTTTCCATATACACTGTTCTATTTCTTGCTTTATTTCACATTACAATATTTTGGAATAAAATTTATTAATTTTTTAAGATTTATTTATTTATGCATACAACTGGTGTTGTAGGCTAGAGGTACGGGGAAGAGAAAGGGGGGAGAGAGGACTCACTAGAGACAGAGTGGGGAACAGAACAGGCAGACTGACTGAAGTACAATGCTGACTGGAGCAGTGGGCGAGACAGGAGAAGTCTGCTAAGCCATGCAGTTCACGTCCCTGGTTGGGGATTGAACTCGTGCTGCAGTGGTTGTGGATAGATTCATAGGTTGCATCTCAACCCCTTGTGCCACCAGGGAGGCCTCTTTGGAATAAAATTTAATTGGCTAGAATCCAGCCATCTTAGAGATACTTATTACTTAACAAATCACAAAAATTAAGTCCAGAGATTGTATTGCTATTAATGATACTACCATAATAATTATTTAATAATATTTTAAGGTTTTTCAGTTCTTAGGCAGACTAACATAAAAAAATGAAAATCAGTTGTACATTTTCTATGTTTTTTTTAAAGATTTTTTTATTTATGCATACAAGAACTGGGGTATAGGCTAGTGGTGCATGGGGGTGAGAGACAGAGTGGGGAGCAGAACAGGCAGATCTACTGAAATACACTGCTGAGGGGAGCAGTGGGAGAGTCAGGAGAGGTCTGCTGTGCCATGTGGGTGGCTCCTTGGCTGGGGATCGAACTCGTGCTGCATTTGCTGCCTGCGGACAGCTTCATAGGTTGTGTCTTTACCCCTTGCACCACCAGGGAGACCCCCATTTTCTGTTTTTAAAAAGTAATAGTTAATAGATGAAATTGGAAGTGATTATGCTAAATGAATCAGGTGAAAGACAAATACTGGATAATTTTACTCCTATCAGGAAAACAAAACAAAACAAAGGAACAGATAAAACTAAACCAAAACAGACCTTAGAAATCTGACTGTAGAATTGGGTTACCAGATTGAGGCGGGGGTGGAAAGTAAGCAAGGGAGGAATCACAATGGTGGTGGATGTGGTGTGGTAACATGCATCTGAAGAAGTGTCAACCTATACTCTTATGTCATATAGTGTTGTAAATCAACATTACTTCAATAAAAAAATTACAATTGAAATATTTTTAAAGGTACTAATTAAGCAAAATTTAAAAAATTATACTTTAGGGGCCTCCCTGGTCGCGCAAGGGGTTAAGCACAGCACTATGAAGCTATCCACAGCCACTGCAGCACAAGTTCATTCCCCAGCCGGCCAGGGAGCAACCCACATGACACAGCAGACCTCTCCTGTCTCGCCTGCTCCTCCCCTCAGGAGTGGATTTCAGTGGATCCGCCTGTTCTGTCCCCTATTCTGTCTCTAGTGAATCCTCTCATCCCCCTTCCCCTGCACCTCTGGCCTGTACCCCAGTTCTTGTATGCATAAATAAATTTTAAAAAAAAGAAAACTATGCAAATATAAAATTAAAAAAAGAATTTATTAAAAAATTATATTTTAACAAGTAGTATGTTTGGAAACAAATTCATAATGAGACCTAACAAAATCCCTTATACAAAACCGAGTCAATGGTTTTAGACCATTTTGATAGACTTTTGTATCATTTTCTGTACTGCTAAGCAGTAATAACTTAAATTTCAAATAATATGTTGATTTATCAAAAATTTTTATTTCTTTTATTTAAAAAAGTCCTGATATAATCAAAGATCACAAAGCAAATGCTAAAAGCTTAAGTAATCACACTGACATCATTTTTTTTTGAAGATTTATTTATTTATACAAGAACCGGGGTACAGGCCAGATGTGTGGGAAGGTGAGAGGATTCACCAGAGACAGAGTGGGGAACAGAACAGGCAGACTGATGAAATAAACTGCTGAGGAGAGCAGTGGGCGAGACAGGAGAGTTCTGCTTCCCCTCAATTTTTAACAAGATTTTAATGGAAAACTAAGAGACTTGGAATAACTCAAATAATTGAATCCTCCCACCTTTCTTTCTACCACTGATTCCCATCCTCCAATCCCATGCAACTGTGTTTCTCAATTGGAAACTCAGAATGGGGAGTAGGTAGAGTAGAGAAAGAAACAGCAGCACATGACAACCATCCACTAAGTTAACCCAGGAGGACCTCTTCTCTGGGCTTCACGGTGTGTATGACTGATGTGACCTGGAACCATGAAATTCAAAAAGAACTTGAGGGCCTCCCTGATGGTGCAAGGGGTTAAGTCTCAGCACTATGAAGCTATCAGCAGCCACTGCAGCATGAGTTAGATCCCTGGCCAGGGAGGCTAACCCACCTGGTGCAACAGACCTCTCCTGACATCCACTGCTCCCCTCAGTAGTGTATTTCAGTAGGTCCACCTATTCTGCTCCCCACTGTATCTCTGGTGAATCCTCTCACACCCATCTCTGGTTTACACCCCAGCTCTTGTATGCACAAATAAATAAATCTTTTTTTTAAACAAAAGAACTTGAGTTTCAACATGTGTATAATAATTAGAAAAAAAAAACAAATAATCAAATAGCTATCATAAAGCAAAGGAGGCATATGTCCCTTTCAAACCTCCAGAGGTTAAAAAATAATAATGGGGGCTTCCCTGGTAGACCAAGGGGTTAAGTTTAAGAGCTATCAAGCTATCACCAGTCACTATGACATGAGTTTGATCCCTGGCCAGGGAATTAGCCCACATGGTACAACAGACCTCTCCAGGCTCGCCTGCTGCTCCCCTCAGCAGTGGATTTCAGTAGATCCGTCTGCTCTGCTCCCCACTCTGTCGCTGATGAATCCTCTAGCACACACCCCCACACACAGCACCCCCACCCCCGGCACCTCTGCCCTACACCCAGTTCTTGTATGCAAAAATAAATAAAATAAATCTTTTAAAAATAATATATTTTGCATATAAAATATAGATAATAGGTTATATCAACTCTCTAGGAAAATTAAATAAAAAATTATGTAAAATCACAAACAGGAAAATGAAAACAAAGAGAAACAGTAAGCACTTTATCAACACTGCAAAAAGGATATTTCTTATCAAATAAGATAAGTCATATCAAATCCTCACAGTAAGTGTTTGCTCTAAACAAATTTATATGTTCACTCCTTTTTAGTTTCTCATAGCCAAGTTATCTGTCTGTGAGTTGTCAGTCATTGAATATATGTCTGCTTTCTGGTGAAGCTAAGGTATAAGAAGTTGAAATTCTTTATACAATCGATATCCATGCATGAATAAACTATTGATTTTTCAAAACACTATTAATAGGAATAAAAGCATAACATAATATGTACATATTCTTTTTTATTAGCTGGCATTGATAAGTTTCTAGAAATTGTGAAAACATGGTTAGCCATTCATACTTATCTTTAAAAATGTGGATTAAGTGGTTTTCAGAGTTGATGCCCAAATATGGATCTAAATCTTATTAAAATATTATTTATCAGGTGCCAAGTGTAGTGGGAATTTTCAGGAGCTTTACAGCAAATTTATAGGCTTATTAAATTTATCTTCAAAAGTATTAGAAATATTTCATTCCTTATCACTTGTAAAAATGAAATAACAAACATCAAGTCCATTTACAAGAGAACAGAATGGTAAATCAAAATAATCTCTGGTTCTGCCAAAGTCAGAAATAAATTGTTTAGGAAGAAGAAATGTAAAAGTCCAAGGAAAATTAATTAATGAATTTTCCTTTGTAGTATTAGAAGTACAGTTTAAAATTATGTTATTTTCAAGGTTTAGATGCTATATTAGTAAAATGTTTTTCAGAGGGTGAGTACAATAATAGTATGAAACAAAGAATTAAGAGTTTTTGCACATACCATAAAAACGTAAATGCACAACTGTTGTTTTATATATATCTTAACTTCATTCATGATCATATCATATTAATTATGTTCGTTCTTTGTTTCCCACTTCACATCATGCCTCTTATGCCTTACAGCTATTATATTTTATTTGGCTTAATCTTCAACTTAAACAAGACTCAAATAATCACGTCATCTGAAAAAACACTTACATGAGGGATTATGCTCAGTGAAATAAGTCAGAAGGAAAAAGAAAAATATCGATGGTTTCACTTATAGAAGGAATATAGGGGAAACAATAAGGGATCAGGGAAAAAATAATAACGATAAGAAAACACAACACAACAAAACAATAAACAGACAACTATAAATGGAAGACATTCGGCAGGGGAGGAGGAGGGAGAGGGATCAAAACGGACGGGAAGAGCATAAGGGATTATGGTGATGTGCACAGGTGACTTGGTGGTGGAAATTCTATGGGGACTATTCCTGAGAAAGGAAAGCAAACACTGTAAAAAAAAAAAAAAAGAACAATGATGTAAAATACATATAAATAGAGGAATTATTTAAAAAAAAACACTATGGGCAAACACTCTTTTGTCTATAGGCAAAGAGCCTGGCACTGATAACTGTGTTAAACAAAAATTGGAAACTAAACTGATGGACCCCAAAAAACTAGAAATTTGATAGGACACTTTCTACACTAGTTGAGAACCAATGATACTGTACATAAAATTCAATCTCTCTTTTTAAAAAAAAAAAGAT
The DNA here is from genome assembly GCF_014898055.3 of Talpa occidentalis. Classification (NCBI taxonomy): domain Eukaryota; kingdom Metazoa; phylum Chordata; class Mammalia; order Eulipotyphla; family Talpidae; genus Talpa; species Talpa occidentalis. The sequence continues at coordinate 53,454,357 of NW_023604972.1, forward strand.
TTATTTATTTATTTATTTATTTATTTATTTATTTATACAAGCACTGGGTACAGTCAGAAGCGCAGGAGGGTGAGAGAATTCACCAGAGCCAGAGCAGGGAGCAGAACAGGCAGAAGGACTGAAGTACACTGCTTTTTATAAGATTTTTTTCATTTAAGTTAATAACTTACATTTGTATTTTGATCATACTTTGTGGTTATAGTAAAATATGTTATCAATACATTGTTTGAAATGATATAAAGAAAATCAATACAGTCACATATCATTTCAGAATGGAGCTATGTTCTGAGATAATTTGTCTTTGTATGAATACCATAGAATATAACTATGCAAACCAAGATAGTATAGCCTACTACACACCCAGGCTATAGTGTATACCTTATTGGGACCACCATCATATTCAGTCTGTCACTGATCAAAACAAAAACATATGAAAATATTACAGAATTATTAAAAACAAATATTTCTTTAAAAGATTTATTTATGCATATAAGAACTAGGGTACAGGCCAGAGGTGTGGGGTGTGAGAGGAGTCATCAGAGACAGAGTGGGAAACAGAACAGGCAGATTGACTAAAATACACTGCTGAGGGGAGCAACAGGTGAGACAATGGAGGTCTCCTGAGCCATGTGGTTTAGTGCCCTGGCCAGGGATTGAACTCCTGCTGCAGTGGCTTCTGATAGCTTCATAGTGCTGATACTTAACCCCTGTCACAGGAGGGAGGCCCCTCACCTGGTTTCTTATGTGAAAAAAATCCCACTTTCTGTTTAAGCCTCTGTTTATCAGATATTTCTGTACTGGAAATTAACTTTTCTGATGCAGTGTCCTTGAAGAGTACATATTCCTCTCAGAAAATATGGTCAGATGCCCAAAGTAAATGACTATTCTTTAAGTATAAAATATCTCTAATCTTAATTAAAGAAAATGGGCCCCATCCCCCACAGCATCTGATTATCCCCTGCCTGTATTATTCTGATTAAGAGAGTTTGGGTGTTTGCTAACAAGGAGGACAAGTGATATCTCAAAACATCTATTTGAATGAATTTTATACCTACAAATGCTTTTACTTTCGGCTGAATAACGGACAATTTGGGTGTCTATGTGCATAGGATGATGACAATGAAGTGGAAAGCATGGCATATAACTATCTCTCTTTACCTTCTTCCACTTAAAATAGTTAATTGTATCTGAGATTCTGTGATATAATGAACACAAGTGGTGCTGTTTCAAGAAACAGGTGACATATTGGTGGCTTTGTTTCTGCACTTGAGCCAGCTCAGTTCTGGGATCATTGAGAGACAATTCCCTTGACACCAGCATTGATTGTCTCATGGAGGTTATTAGCAGCAGGGAAAATGACAAGTTTTCTACCGTGATACTCAGGCTTTAGACTTTTAGGAGACAGTTTGAGTACAAGAAAAAGGGAAAACATTATAAAGCACATGTGAACTATTTCTTGGAGAATCCTTGAAATATAGAATGTAGGTGAGAAATTTTCAGGAGGTCCTGTGGGAGTAGATGGAGTTAAAATTGTTTTTAATATAACCAGAATTCATTAGTATGATGGAATTCACCAGAGCCCAAGATGGTGAGAATGTTGAAGATGGTGAATTGGCTAAGAGAGGTTTTTGGCTTAACAGACTTGGAGTCTTTGTGCTATTGAGCAAACTTTCCCATTAAGTGAGTTGGACAGAAGAAAGGAGGATCAGTCAAACAATGAAGCAAGATCATGCTTACTGAAAGCTGAGTTAACTGTAATATATTCTCTGATCAAAGAGAATAGAGTTTATTTTTCTCTGAGTTCATATTAATGACATAGTCTAGTAACTTTTGGAAGGGTAGAAAATCTGTTTTCCTTTTCATACTCCAAGGCTGTATTGTAATAATGTCCCTTCTCTTTACCCTCCCCCATCTGTCCTTCTATTTCTCTCCCTAATCTCTCTTCTTTCCTCAGCAAAGTAATAAGAAAAAAGGGATCAGCTAACAATTGACAAATATTAACATTTCATAAACACTTACTGCATGTTAGATACTGTCCTATGCACTATATGGAGATTTTTCAAGGGAAATAAAAGCTCCTCAATAGGAGGAGCTTAGTGACCTCCACTTAGTCAAATCACTATGTTAACAAATGTTTACCATTCCCTCTATAAAACACACAAGTTGAGGCCCATGACTTCAAAGTATACTTGCACGTTCATAGTCTCTCCCTTGGATTTAGCTACCCAGAGTCATTCATTCATTCCCTTAGTAGTATCTGAGTGCTTACTTTGTCACAGCACTGTTCATAAGAGCAAAGAGGACAGTAGTGAGAATAACAGACAAAAATTCTGTCCTTATGAAACATAAAAACCAATCCTTTTGTTATCCCAAATGTTAGTGAATTATTCTTGCGAATGTAATTAGGCAATGTGACTTTTATATACTTTATTAAATAAGTGCAAAAAATATTTTTACTGCTGAAAATGAAGTTGAATGCTGTGAATTATTGCCACATGTTACCATCGACAAGAAAAATGGAATATACTAGAAAAATGTAGTATTCTGAACTCATATTATTTCTCAAGTGCCTGCAAGTTCCATGCTTTCTTTAAGCAAAAACAAAAAAACAAAAAAACAAAATCAGAGGGCCTCCCCGGTGGCACAGTGGTTGAGCACTGAGCTGCGAAGCTGCCCGCAGCCTCTGCAGCACCAGTTCGATGCCTGGCCACCCGTGAGGGTCCCACATGGCGCGCAGACCTCTCCTGCCACCCGCTGCTCCCCTCAGCAGTATACTCTGTCGGTCTACCTGTTCTGCTCCCCGCTCTGGCTCTGGTGAATCCTCTCACCCTCCCGCGCTTCTCACTGTACCCAGTGCTTGTATAAATAAATAAATAAAATCTTAAAAAAAAAAAAAAAACAAACAAAACAGAAATGGTAGATATTGCATAATGGGAAGATGTGAGGAACATGGAGTGACTCGGGCTCCTTTTTGCCTTCCTGCCACAAGCTTCTGTGTCCGCCACATGTGGCTTTGTTTCCTTCCCAGGTTTCATTACCCATATGGATATCCTGCTACTGGAAAAAGTGCTTGGGAATGTAAGCACAGGGCTCATGCACATATGATTCTGGAACCCCAGGCCAAGAAGACAGAGGGCATAGAATGTGTGCATATAGAAATGCAGACACCTGGGCTGAGAAGCCAGAGATTGAGTGGGGAGATTGGGAGAGAGGGAGAAGAAGACAGGGAGAGCATTTAGAGATCACAGGGGCTGTGAGGCTCAGTTTCTGCTTGCTTCCCATGCTCCATGTCGGCCAGTCTGCTTGTATATTTGGTCGCCTGATGCAACCAACATTAAAGGCCTGTCAGATTGCTTTTCCAGCAAGCACAGAGCAGGTTCTCTATTGATTAGAGCAAACAATAAAGGAGAGTCCTGGAGCCCTCAGTGGCTTTTTTCAGGCCTTAATGCTCTTTCTACACCAATTGTTGTGGAGCAAACCGAAGTCTGGCAAGGCAAGGCCTTCCCTCCCCCAGCAAATCTTTATGCTTTTTCTTTGGGCTCTCTGGCCTTCTCTTGTGGTCTCTTCCTCTCACAGCCATCACTTGTCCTCATAGCCCTTCCACTGTAACCATCCATGTTTCTGAGTGATGCAACCCTTATAGCCTCAGCCTCCAGGTTCAGGTGTGCCCATGATGGATGCCCACACCATACTGTTTTCCAAAGTCAGGCATATGTGCCCTGCACCCACACTCCCAAGCGCCTTTTGCATTCAAGACTTCAGGTGACAGCCACAGAGGCCAGCAGCATAAAAGCCTGACCATTTTCATTTACCCTACACAGATCTACCTAAGGTGCCAAGATTCCTTACCCATTTGCCCAAATCAACCATGAGCCTCCCCAGCCCAGTGTGGAATGGTAGCCCCTACTGAAGGGTTTATGGAAATAAGATAACCTGGAACTCTCAACAGTAGATTCATGGTCAGAAAACCCTTAGCCCAGTATCAAAAGACTGACTAATGAATGTATAATGATAGGCATTTAGTAAAAATAAAACACTTAAAAGATACATATATAATTTGTTCCACCCTTCCTTAGGTGGGGCAGGGAATCTAGAAGCTTCCCCTTTCTAAGGGGATTACACTGTAACACTCTAAATTTTCACATGAACTAAAGAACTACTGTTCCTAACAGCTCCAGCTCTCTAAGACAAATATCTTCTCTTCAAGTTTTGAAATTTGGCAAGCTCAGCATTTCTCCTATTTATAAGAATATCATAAATTTGATTTGGACCTAAATAGATAACCAATTTCTGTAGATAAGACCATTTTCTTCTTTGGGAGCAAAGCTGGGAGGATATTCTAGAGGATTACTGAGACTTTGGTTATATATATTCCTAAAACATATACAGTACTGTAAACCAAAGTTACCGCAATAAATATATTTTTTAAAGCTGAAATTAAATATAAAGTTTTCTATCTCATGCTATCTCACTTTAAAAAGGTCATTTTCCGGCCTCCCTGGTGGTGCAAGGGCGTAAGCACAGCACCGTGAAGCTATATGCAGCCTCTACAGCTCGAGTTCAATCCCTGGCTGGCCAGGGAGCTACCCACATGGTGCAGCAGACCTCTCCTGTCTCACCAACTGTTCCCCTCAGCAGTGTATTTTCAGTCAGTCTGCCTGTTCTGTTCCTCACTCTATCTCTGGTGAATCTTTTCACACACACACCCCACCTCTGACCTGTACCCAAGTTCTTGTATACATAAATAATCTTTCCTCCTCAGTTTTCCATATGTTATAGGGGAAAATGTAAAAATCAAAACAATAAATTTTTAAATTTTTTTTTACAAAGTGGTGCTTTGTTTCATTAAATACACCAACTCCACCTTACAAAGCCTTTAATGATTAACTTTCTTACATAGCAGCTCACTCCCATTAGACAGTGTGAAATCACCCTCTTTAAAATAGCGTAGAAGAAAGCTTCTTCTGCCTTGGTTTCCATTTCTGGGAACACTTTTTTAAAATGAAGATTAGCTGTCATGAACACTAAGGCAAGTCCCTTTAGGTCAGATGTAGATGACAATATTTTCATACTAAATTATTTTGTGTATGTTCAAAAGCCAGAAAGGTTATGCTTATTTGCCATACTCCCTTAAACCAAATTAAATAGGCAGTTACATAACTTGCCTAGACAAGTCGTAGAAATGAATCAGAGACAGGACCAGCCCTAGTAAAAATTGTGAATTAGGCAGTTTGACTTCAGTACCACACCTCTTTAGTACTACATATACTTCCCTCATCCCCTCCCTTGGTATCATTAGCCCTGAGGGTCACCCTCCTACTACATACCTCTTCCCCACAAAATTCCTCTCTCCTATCCCTCTCTCTCTCTCTCTGACTGTCTCTCTCTCTCTCTCCCTCTCTCTCTGACTCTCTCTCTCTCTCTCTCTCTCTCTCTCTCTCTCTCTCTCTCTCACACACACACACACACACACACACACACACACACAGAGGCACCCACCCCCACCCCCAAAGTAGCACTCTGTTTTTCCTCCTTCATTAATTAAAATTTACCCTCAGGGGTTGTAAGTGACAATAATCTAATCTGATAAACCAATCTACACTTATGTACAAACAGAGAAAACTTGAAAGTAAAGTGAATTTTAACTTCAGCCCTCTAAAATTTACACCTCTTGCAGTTTAACTCGAGACTCAAAGTGAGAATTTCCAGCCAGGGATTCAGGTGAGGGAAATATTCTGTTTCAGGTGGAGCCACTAAGTACCAGGCAAATCAAGTAGGAGTAGGTGAAAGCTTTTAGCCAGACATGGAACCAGCCAGAGTAACTAAAGAGCACCAGTCAGTTTGGGGTCAATAGGGAGAAACTGGAAAGCAGCTAAAATTCTTTGATTAGCAATGCAAAGTGGAAGTTGCAGAAGAGCCACACTTTTTTTCCTGACTATATTTCACAGGACTAACCAGTCCTGATACCTAATAAACACTTTCTAAAGTTTCTCTTCAGAATGAAAAGGTTAAATTTTTTTCTCATTAAGTCTAAAATACTCATTCCAAAAATCTGTATAGCTTTTATTGTTGCTGTTGTTTGAGTTTTAAAAATAATGCTTTAAAGTTTATAGTTGTCATACATATTTTTCATTTAATCCTGTTCAATATTGAAAGAACATTACAGGCTATTATGTGTGGAATCTATCATTCTTATTCCCTTCACTTTTTAAATGAAGAAAATGATGCTCAAAAACCTTCTGTGACTTGACAAGATTTGTACTTAGGTCTTCTGAATACAAATGCTTTGTTTTCACTGCCTTGAGCTACTAGGCTTCCTCTCCAACTTTTAGATTATCTGTGCTATTGCTGTCATGTAACTCTACATTCTAAGGGAATTTGCTCATTTTAAAGAGACTTCAGCTACTACCCAAAGAAAATAACCCACTTATTCAATGGACCTGAGGGTAATTGTAGTGCTATCTAGTTTTCATTGCTGCATTTCCCCCCCTACCTAATTCTTGGTTCACTTGGAAGTGTTAGTACTGCCTCACAAAGTCTTCCTTAAGCACTGGAGTTTGTCCTCCAATTACCTGCTCATGTTTTGGTGGATTGCTTATCTTGCGTCTGCTTCTCATTTGGGCAAAGTTCCCATAACAGCTCTTACTCTGAAAGCAAGAAAGGATAATATGTTTCTGGGCTTACAGGAGTAAACATTAATGCAGTTGTTACAAGCCAAAATACAAATATTTCACATTGAGATGAGCACAAGAAGTCAGCTAGGAAAACTTTGCAATTTGGATTTAGATTAGCCTAGAATTTTATTTTAAACTTTGAGGTCAAAGCTGGTATTTTAAAACCATTTGTATTTAAAGCACATAATCTTAACATTTTAGATATACCCCATCTGAGGTTTTGAAATGTATAGATGCTTTTGTTATAGGGCAGCCCGGATAGTCTGGACTGGGAGTGGAGTCCACAAAGCCTGTATGGGATTAGCTCAGGACATCATTTCTCCCTAACACTTTCCCTAGAGAAATGCACAAAACATGCAGCCTTGGAATATGGTGTCAAGGGGTCCATTAGATGTGCATAGGTCCCACATAAGATATTCCCACCTTAGAGTGTGACACAAGGATAGTCCCTAGTGATGAACAATCTGAGGCCTATAGACCCCCTGGGAGCCCAGTTAAATTTGTGTTAGACCAGCTATCTAATTTCTTTATAGCTAGTAGTGATAATCTATATTGACCTTTTTACAACAAAAGTAAAACATGTGTGTAAAAATCTGTAATGGAAGCGTTTCAGAAATTCATTGTTTTCTCTAATTCTAAGCCACAGAGAAAGCATTGCTAGCAGCATAAATGGCACCATCACTTAATTTTAAATGGAAATTAAATCATACTGTATGATTTTGTCATAACTTGATTTTGTCATTGGATGTGAGTGACCACAGTTTATTCAATCACTCCACTATCATGAACAACTATTATTTTTTAAATTGTATATCTGCCAATAAATAATGCAATGATTAGTCTTGATTATATCTCTAGTCATGTATGTAAATATTTGTGTAGGATAAATTTCTAAAGTGGAGTAAACTAAAAGATATAAGCATTATAAATTATGAAAGACATTGCAATTGTACTCTAAATGTAATAGTCCTGCCAACAACCATGGATATCTATTTTACATATTTTTACTAATATTGGATAATACGTCTTTAAAAATATTTTTCTAATTTGATAGTTATAAATATCTTATTTTTGTTTTAAATTTTACTTCTTTAAACAGTTGTTTTACTTTCAAATATTCATTGTGCTTCTAAATTTCTTCTTTTGTAAATTTCTTATTTTTTTTTTTTTAAGATTTATTTATTTATACAAGAAATGGGGCACAGGACAAAGGTGTGGGAGAGTGAAAGAATTCACCAGAGACAGAGCGGGGAGCAGAACAGGCAGATGACCGAAAACATTGCTGAGGGGAGCAGCAGGCCAGACAGGAGGGGTAAGTTGCACCATGTGGGTCTCTCCTTGGCTGGCCAGGAATCGAACTCATGCTGCAGAGGCTGCGGACAGCTTCACAGTGCTGCGCTCAACCCACTGCACCACCGGGGAGGCCCCTCATTGTTCTGTTATTACTATACAGAAGCTTTATACTCTATGTGGTAAAATTTACAATATCTTTTTTAAGGTTTTTGGAAGAACTTGGAAGTTGCTGCTCTCACCAAATAATTCCATATCAATCAAAGAATAAAATGTGAAAAACAAAACTTAGCAGTTCTAGAAGAAAACATGGGAGAATATTTTTGGTAACAGAAAATAAAATGACTGATAAACATACAAAAAGAAGTTCATGAGACAAATGAAAATAACAATTGTAATGTGATAGTCTTTGTATCTGTTAGATTGACAGAGATCAAAATTTGAATATGCTGTATTGATGAAGGTATGGGGAAACAGTGTGCTATCAAACTTTCCATCTGTACTGGGATGACAGCTACTTGTAACACTTCTCTACAGAGCAGGCAGCTTGATTTTGTCTGTCAAAATATATAATATGCCCACTCTCTAATCCTACAATTATACTTTTAGTTGTATTCCACAAGTACAAAAAGACCAGGTACAAGGAAATATTTCAATTTGTAAGAAATAGCAAAACTTTGGTTAGAACCTGTGTGTAGGGTAAGGTGAAAGGTATCAGGCTTTTCTGCCCTCCTGCCATTAGGATAGATGATGGAACCCTGCGGTCCTGAATGCATGCCTGATGGCGGGCACCTGGAGTAGGGTGTGGGCATAGGTAGATGGGATTCGACTGGGCTTTTAAGGGCGGCATCCCAGGGATGCCAGCAGAAGCCGAAAGGAAGCAAGAGCAACGAAGCCAAGAGAGAGAGAGAGAGAAAGCCAGAGAGCCCAGATAGAGTGAGGATTTGCTGGGGGCTGGGAGGACTGCCAGCCTCCCTGCCCCCCAGCACCCTTGCCTGCTGTGTACTGGGTAAATCCCAATAAAAGACCTGCAAAAACCACTGAGGACTCTGACTCCTCCTTTACCCGGTCTGCTGGATATTAGAAAATCTGTTCAGTGTCATTCCTGACCCTACACTGTGTCTATTAAAAAGGGAGGCGTTAAATAAATTACACAAGATGTACACAACAGAATACTATGCAGCCATTCAAAAGAAGTAGGACCATCTAAAGGATTTGATAACAGTTCAAAGAAACATTATGAAGATTAAAAAATCAATGGAAAAGGATAAGAATGTGTATGAGTATCTAAAAATATATGAGAACAGGTTTCTCAGCACCATTTTTTGAATGATACATCTTCCTCCTTTATCATATATTGTACCTGGTCAACTACTTTATCATCTATTGTACCTGATCTGGAGTCATGTCTGCTACTAATTATTTTGATAAGTTATTTTAATATCTTTTACCTTCTCATTTATTTATCTAGAACTTCCTGGTTATTTTGAATGGCTAGTCTTCCAAATTACTTTTTCAAAATTATTCTGTTAGATATTTGATTAGAATTGAACTAGATATATAGGACACTTGAAAAAGATATTATAACTGTATAATGTTTGTATCTTGGTATTTAATCTAAAAGTATCACTCCTTTATTCAAACATTTTTATGCCTTAGAAGTTTATAATATATATTTTTAAAGATTTATTTATGTATAGGGCCTTCCTGGTGGCACAAGGGGTTAAGACACAACCTATGAAGCTGTCCACAGCTTCTGCAACATGAGTTCAATCCCTGGCTGGCCAGGGAGCAACCCACATGGCACAGCAGACCTCTCCTGAGTCGCCCGCTGCTCCTCTCAGCAGTATAATTAGGTCAATTTGCCTGTTCTGTTCCCCACTCTGTCTCTGGTGAATCCTCTCACCCCCCACACCTCTGGCCCATACCCCAGCTCTTGTATGCATAAATAAATAAATCTTTAAAAATTTTTTTCAATTGCTCCTTTGTTTTCCTATCATTTGCAAATTAATGACAATCCTGACTTAACTTTAGTATTTAACTTTTTTTTTAAAGATTTATTTATTTATGCATACAAGAGCTGGGGTATAGGCCAGATTGAGGAGGGGAGGGGTGAGAGGACGCACAAGAGACAGAGTGGGGAGCAGAACAGAACAGGCAGATTTACTGAAACACACTGCTGAGGGGAGCAGAGGGGAGACAGGAGAGGTCTACTGTGCCATGTGGGTCAGCAACCTGGAGGGAACTCATGCTGCAGTGGCTGCCCATAGCTTCATAGCGCTGAGATTTAACTCCTTGCTCCACCAGGAGGCCCCCTGAATTATTATTATTATTATTATTATTGTCAACTATGAGTATTTCTATTATTGAGTTATGTGACTCAAAAATAGAAAAAAAATCTATTATTAAATATAATATTCAGTCCAATTTCTCTTCATTTCAACACATTATTTGTAAGGTAGTTCTGGGTTCTATTTTGTTAAGATTGTCTTTTGCTTTTACATTACATCCAAAAGAAGATTAACCTGTAGATTTCCCTTTTGTATATTCTTTATCAGGTTTTGACATCATAGTCATTTATTTTAAAACTAGCCTTTCAGTTCCTACAAAACAGGATTACTGGTGAAAAAGCCTTAAGGGCAACCACCTGAAATGGCCTCCAGGAGAAAAAAATTCACAACGTTGTGATTTGTCTACTTCTGTGAAAATTTCCAATACTGTGCTTTTTTATACCTTCTTTCTGCTATAAATTGTAAGTTATTCCAAACAGTATGGATACTGCTTTTCTTTCTAATAACTATATGATCATTCTTTCAATGGCAGAGGCGGTTGTTTTATAAAGATTTTGACTCTTCTTTATCACCCCATCCATGAACCAGAATATTTAAAAACTATTTCAGAAGTGGGGAAAAGGGTTTGGGAAAGGACTTAACCTTTGTCTTCAGTTTAACTGGGTTGGACTTCTGTTATTTACTTTTGCTACTCCATTCCTATATTCCTGCTGGTGCATTTTGGTTTAATGTTGTTTCTTTCAACTGTCTTTCCTCCTCTTTACTTCATTCTCTTCAAAATTGGTTCAAACTCCCCTGCTCCTTAATCTGACTAATCCAGCTCATTCCACATGCCACAGATTATCTCTAATCTGCTAGTGTTCTCAGTGCGGCTGCATATTCTAGCTATAATTGTTCTCAAATTTTTCACAAGAGGGCGGGTGTTCTTTCTTAGGCTCTTGCATTAGTTAGCTTCTTGAGCACAGGGACCTTATCTTAAAATTCTGCTGTGCATTTTCCATTTTGTTTAGCAATTTGAGTAGTCACATTCAATGCATATTTGCTAGGCATGTTTGACTGAAGACATCCATCATAGTTAATTCATTTTGTAAATGAGATAATGAAAAATCAAATGCTGGCCAAGGGTAAATCATTACTATTAATTCCCTCATTCATCATACCTGTTCAGCAGCCTCAGGGGCCAGGGGAACCTAGAATTGCATCTTTAACTTTGCCTCATTCCTCCATTTTGGAGCCAGCCATAAGTGATCCAAGACTACATTTATCCCCAGGTCCCCTTACCAGAGTGGGCCAGGTTACCTTAAACCTCTGAGGATAAACCCCAATTTTTGAAACTCAAATGACAAGATACCACTGATTCATGAAGTCAGCAAAACTTCCTTGTAAACTGTTGAAACCAAAATCTTTTAGCTTGCAGGAGAGGAACAGTTGCTAGAAGATTCATTTGCCAAGTTTATAGGAAAACGAGGGTTCTTTATTCCACGATGTTAAACTTTTTACTTAAATTTCTTTACCTTTAGGGTTAGCTTAACTTCAGAGGGAAATTATGGCAAGAGTTTATATATATTTTTTTTTTTTTTTCAAATATGAGAACTGGAGTTTTCCCGATGGCGTTTGGGGGTTGAAGTCCCGCCACCACACCTCTGAAGATCACTTTGCAACTGGGGACAAACTCAACCAAGTTCTTTTCGTGGACCCCACCATTTCCAAGTTGCTATATTGTTGCAGGGAGCTGGCACAGCCCCGCTCTTTCTCTCATTCCACTTCAGGCCCTTTCAAAGCCTAAATCCACCCGGTGAGAATAGGAGAACCACGCAGGAGACGAGAGAAGGCGAGGGGTGGGAGGGGCTACTTAGATAGGGGAAGAGGGAGCAGCCAGGCATTTTTTCGCTCTCCCTCGCACTCCTCCAGGCCATAAAGTTACTTCCAAAGTTGAAAGCGTGGGGCCGGTCGGTTGAGTTTTCAACTTGGTGTAGGAACAGGAGTCCACACCGCCGAGGCTTGGCACTTTGCTGCCCCGCCATCAACCTGAGCTTCTGGCTAGTCAGAAGAACGCGAAAAGCCAGGCCCAAGGCACCCGTTGTCATGGGAACCGGGGCGCTGGTCTCCGCGGCGACCTCGTCCGCGGGGCCTCACGCCCGGCGGACCAATGAGGCGGCAGGGGGCGCCGGATCGGAGCTCCGCCGTCCAGCCCGAGCGCAGGGAGGGTTGACTGACAGGGACGGGGGCGGGGCCGGCGCGGCCGCTCGAGGTGGAGCCAGAGTTGAGCTAGTAGCTCCGGCGGTGGCGCGGCGCGGAGCGGCGCGGCGCGGGTGACACACCATGAGCGCGGCCCCTGGAGACCAACGTGCTGGCGAGCAGCACTCCCTGACTCCCCGATCCGCCTCGGCCGCCTCGGTAGCGCTCGGAGCCCGTCGCAGGAGTTGAGCCGCCGGGCGCCCCGAGTTTTGGCGAGGAGCGCGCGGAGCGCTGACCGTGCGCTAGCTTTCGGGGGTCGGGCGGCCGGCGGGATCGGCGCCGGAGGGGCGTTTTCGTGGCGTGGAGGAGAAGGAGATGCTGCTCCTCTTCTCCCCCTCACCAGGCTCCTTCTCCAGCTCCTTTGGCCCACGCCCGCAGCCGCTTGGGGGAGAAGAGGTGGTGGCTCTCGGCGCCCGCGGCACCAGCCGGCGGCCCGCCCCGACGCCGTGTCCCTGCAGCCCCTGCCCAGCGCCCCAGTAGCAGGACCGGGTCTCGGGACCAGCGGGTAAGGACCTGAGGGGCCCTGGGCTCTCGAGTGGATGTGCAAGAAGTGCAGACACGAAGTTCAGTGCCCTCGCTCGCTGCCTCCTCTCTGCCTTTGCTCGGGTTCCTCGAGCCAGCTCCTGAGTTGCACTGGTGGAAGGAACTTCCCCTGGGTTGGGTGGTGGGGCTTTTTGGAAAGAGTGGGGGTGGGGTGATTGGCTTGGGGAAGGATGAGTTGAAGTTTCATTGTGCGTTGGGAAGATCCACCTCCGCAAAGGAAGCCCGGATTCTAGGGAATGAAACGCCAGGGGTGTGTATGAGATCGTGGGGGAACAGGGAGTGACATTGCTCCCATCGTGCGAGCACAGCTCTGCCCCGTGCGTGCAAAGGGAAGGACTCCCGCAGTCTGTTTCTAATTTCTGTAAATGACTGTGGGCATGGTGTGGTTAGAGCCCGCCCAGAAGAATGTGTATATGTAAGAGCTCGGAGGCGAGGGGGTGGGGTGGTGGGGAAGGGGGAATGAGGGGCCAGAGGGAGAGTCGCTGCCTGATGCAAGCTTTTTTATGGCCTTTCTTCTCCTTGCTCGAGTTAAAACTCTCCCCCTCCCCCCGTGGCTCTTTACCTGATACTGTAGTCAGAAAGCTGGAAAGCTAAGATTTGGTAACATCAAGAAAGTTCTTAAGTTTTTTTTTGTCTCTCGTGAAAATATTGGGTAGACGGGAATGGGGAGCAATATTACCACTAAAGTAGATTTTTACAGAGCTGCAGTTTTCATAAACCTTACACCTATATGATCGACACCGTGCACTTGTAACTAATCTCTTCCACAGCCTTGTGTCATTTTCGTTTAATTGCATCTTTGAAACAACAAACGCGGTGACTTCATAGGGAGCTGCCTGGAGCCGAGTTTACCTCTCAGAAAATGGGGCAATCGGGTTTGTTTTCAAGGCGGGACCTAAACAAAATGTAGGACACCTGATCTGTGGGATGAAGGGCGGTGGTAACTAATTAGCCAGATTTTAAAATTTATGTCTACAGAGTTTACTAAAGGATCGGGGGGGGGGGGGGGGGGGGGGAGGATCAAACATTGTTATTTTCCCAAATTCTTGGTAACTGGGTTGGCAAGCTCAAAGCGAAAACTTGCTAAATGCTCATTGGTTGCTTGCGGTGGTGCTGCAAATTATTTCTTTTTTAATGTCATTGGGAGCTTTTTTAACGATTATGCCCATGCATATATTGATTCAATAAATTCATAGAGGCAGATTGACTGCTTTATCATACAATCCTAAATGTATTATACTTTTTCATAATAGCGCTATGTTCTGGCTTTGATGTTCTAAGAAACTTTGTTGGGAATATGTGGGAGGGAGGTGTTAGGTTAGAAACTGGGAATAAAAATAGAAAAATATCTGGGTATTAATTTATAGTGTCTTTCATTTTTACAATCAGAATTATAACTTCCTTTGCAATTATGTTGGTTTGTCTTTTGAATTTATATTTGTCCCATCAACATTTTTAGTTATAAAGCCTACTTATTTTTTCAGAGGGTAATTACCTGTACCCCAACATATTTAGAAATAGCTTTTCATGTCATAAGTAACATACGCAAACCATTAAACCAGTGTCGGTTTAAGAGATTTTCACACTTTAAGAGGGGTCAAAAGTTATAAAATTTGTGGGTTTTTTTCTGACACATGCTTCTTCAATACAGGAAGTGACTGCGGACTGGTTAATAAGTTGTTTTGGACATCATAGATGTCAGTTTTAATGAATCGAATTTATATATGTATTATTAAGAAATATAGGCCAAAATCTTGCTTTATTGACTTCTAGTAGGTTAAGGATTGGATGGGTGAGCATTGTAGCTTCTCCTATATCATTGGGTATATAGTTTTCTACCTTATTTTATTGCCCAGTCCCACATGTATTGGAGAAAAAGACTACTGAGCTCAGCTTACTTCCTCATTTTTGACAGTATTTGTAATTTTTAATTAAACTACAAAACACTTTTTTAGTATAGATAAATTATTATTATCACTTGAAATTGAAAAGAAATACCCCAATCCAAGTCAGTGACTCTAGGAGTTACTTCTCTCAACTTATTCTCATTTTGGAATATGCTTTGGGAGAAGTCTATGCAATTAATTAGAATAGTGAGTTGAAACTATCTATCAAGCTTCTGATGTAACCAACTATGACTCATTTGCATTAATGTCACTTTACAAGGTAGGGGCCTGAAAAGGAGAAAAGGCTTTGTGTCTCAAGATAGAAGAATTACTCCTAATGGAAAGGGTGAGAATATGTTGCTTGAGTTCCCTGTTTTTGCTCTGAGAACCTTTCAATTTAAATTATAAAATAGGTTGAGCAGCTCAGAAAGTGGATTAACTGAAGATTGCTTTTAATGAGGGAATTAATAAATAAGACTTTCAAATGCCTAAGTTAAAGTTTCATATTCACTATAAATGTCACATCAAAACAGTGCTTCTAAACATCTTTGAGTCTAGGGGATAAAATGAAAACATTTTAAGACCCCTGTCTTAATCCTGCCTAATGTCAGGCACTATGAAAAAACATTCCGTTCTGTCCAAAGAATATATTATAGCTAGTAGTTTGTGAGGGTGTAGAAGACCAATTGTTTAATTTCTTAGAATAAAAAGGCTCCTAAATGGTCCAATGTAGAGGCTGGTAGAGAGTTGAGCCATAGACTAACATGTGTTTCCTGTGGTTTGCTATCAGATGCTTAGTAAATACAGGAATGATGACTGGTTCAAGCACCTGTTTAAGTGCTTGCTTTATTCTGTTCTCCACCACTGAATCCTGCTTTTTTCTTTTTGGTTCATTTTCTGTGAAAATACACTGAAATAGGGGCCTCCCTGGTGGCGCCAGGGGTTAAGAGATGGTACTGTGAAGCTATCCGCAGCCTCTGCATCTCTGGCCTGCACCCCAGCTCTTGTATGCATAAATAAATAAATCTTTAAAAAAGAGAAAATATACTGGAACAAACTTCCTCAGAGAGTATCCTGCAGTAGAATGGAGGGTGTACTGTAATATCAACAAATGTGTCCAAATCCTTAAATTTATTTTCTACATCTGTAAATTAGTAATACCTACCTTCTAGTGTATTTTGCAGACAAATAATATATGCAAAAAATGGCAGTTGCAAGTTAGTGCTTGATATTTACTTTATTTCCTTTCTAATCTATCACATAACTAGGTAATTAAAAAATTCAGTACTAACAAAAACTTAATAATTGTCTTCCTAACCTATTCTAGAATCTTTAGAATGTGAAACTCATATTTAACCTTCAAGGGTTTGGTCTTGAATATGGTTTGTCAAAAGGTTCTTTTTGCCTACCAGCAAAGAAATGTCTTTTGTGGCACACTACACTTATGCTTAATAAAGTTTCTTATTTTTTTTCTCGTTTAGTGGTACCCAACTCTGGCTGCATGTTGTAATCACCTGGGTAGCTTTTAAAACTATGCCCAGAGCTCAGCCAGACCAATTCAACCTTAATCTTTGGTGGGTGGAGTGAAACTCAGGTATGCATATTTTTGGAAGCTCCTTTAAGAAATTGCAACATGCCATTCACAGCACCATGGAAGGAGCTGGAAGGGATTGTGTGGAGTAAAATAAGCCAGAAGGAAAAAGAAAAGTATGAGATGGTTTCACTTATAGGAGGAATATAGGGGAACCAAATAAGGGATCAGGGCAAAAAAAAAACCAAAAAACAAAAATAAACAGACAACTATAAACCTGAGACATTCTGCAGGGGCAGAGGAGGGAGAAGGAACAAAACAAGGGACTATGGTGATGGTGCTCAGGTGAACTGGTGCTGGGAATTTTATGGAACTACACCTGAGAGGAGAAAGTGCACACTATACAAAATACACACATAAAATAATTAGAAAATAAATTGCAGCATAGAGCCATCCTAGTTCTTTCTGAAAAGTGAGTGTAGATAGTTTGTTTCCCGCTTTTATTTTGTGTTATGTATGTTCTTTTCTCTATATGAATCACAATTTTTTAGAAAAAAAATACATACTTGTGTCTAGCTACAGGACATTTTTTTACTATTTGAGTTAGAATTTAAGGTATAAATTTCAACCCCCATTTCCTCAGAGTTGCATTGTCCTGTATAGCAGTCCATAACCACATGTGGCTAAATTTAATTAAAATTAGATACAATATAAAATTCAGTTCCTCATTTCCAGTTGCCACATTTTTAATGGCAATTGTGGCTGTAGCTACTGTATTGCTCTCCAGTAGCCACTTGTGGCGATAGCTACTGTATTGCACAGCCCAGGTATAGAGTATATCATCTTAGAAGGTTCTGTGTTATCTAAAGGCTTGAAATTTGTATTCCAGTAATTTTCATCTTCTGAAATAGAATAATTTTGTAAGTCCTTCAAATTTATAATTTAAAAAATATTTTCGTAGTTTAAGTAAGGAGAAATACTACTTTTTTTTAATAAACGAGTTGTGGTAATTTTATTTTTTTAAAGATTTATTTATTTATACAAGCACTGGGTACAGTCAGAAGGGCGGGAGGGTGAGAGAATTCACCAGAGCCAGAGCTGGGAACAGAGCAGGCAGAAGGACCGAAGTACACTGCTGAGGGGAGCAGCAGGCGCCAGGAGAGGTCTGTGCGCCATGTGGGACCCTCTGCCGGTGGTTGGGGAGCAGCCGGGGATCGAACTGGCGCTGCAGAGGCTGCGGGCAGCTTCGCAACCCAGTGCTCAACCGCTGCGCCACCGGGGAGGCCCGAAATACTACATTTTTGATGTTTATATTAGCTCTTTCCTTGATCTTTTGTACAACTTGTGAGAGTTTCCTTTTTAAAATTAACTGAGAGAAGGAACTTAAGTTTCCTTGTGTTTATTATTTATATCAGATACTCTGAGTCTTACTGACAGCTTAATTACCCCTGTGTTCTACAACAATTTCAGGTCTGGAACTATAATGTACCATAATGTACCATAGTGGTTTGGCATGTGGGATTTTGGATCCCCCTGAGAAAGAATTCAGTAGCCTCCTCCTTTTAGCTGTACTTAGCAAGTTTATTAAGGAAAAAGACATTTGCATAGGTACAAGTGGGCAGCCTTAAAGGGCAAGGGCTGCATTTTTTCAGAGCAAGGGATAGCCTTTTATATTGTTCTTACAGTGGAATTTTATCACTTTGTGGAATTTATCACTTTGGGGTTGGGTTGGGTTTTGTAACTACTGATAATCCTCTGCCCCCACCTCCAAATCTTGGCCTTGTGCAACTTCCATAGAAACTTCCATAGCCGGTTTAACAACTCATTAATCCCCCACCTCTAGCTTCTGGCCTTGTGAAGCTTCCATCCTAAATTTTCTACTCCAGGCTTCTATCAAACCCCATTCTCCCAACCATATGGAGCCCTAAATCATTTGGGGAGTTGAAGGAGGGAGGTCAGTCTTCTATAACTGCTTCAGGCTGGAGTTGGGTGTAAAGCTATCCCTACCTAAGGGGCCTGTGGTATGCTCTCTCTAGTGCTAGACACTGAACTAACTGGTATTGCTCCTTTCTCATGGGTCTGGAAGGAGGTGTAGACCAAGACCAAGGGGTGGGGATTTGGGCAGACTCTCTAGTTCCTCTTGGAGGAAGAGTTTAATGACTCTAAATTAGAAGGAAATTGAGTATGTAATTTTGGTAGCAAGATCACTGGGCCACAACATGCCTATTTGTCAAGTAAGATAGAGGAAGTTTTATTTGTTATTTTTGAAAAATGGAGGGGATCTTACTGTAGTAACATTGGAAATAGAGAAAGTCATTTCAGCTTAAGTGGTAGATTTTGATTCACAGTTCTTATCTGATAAAGTTTTCTTTTTGTTTTTTTTTTAAACATATGGAGACTCTTAGTTGTTATGTGATGATTGAATTTTCCGACATAAGACCGTCTTATTAATTTAACATGAACATAGATTTTATTTTGTCCCTTAAGCATCTCTTTCAACAAAAATAAGATTAGACATCTTTGAATTTTAATGATACTTATCATTGTTAATTACTGATGCACAGCTTAGAAGAAACTGTACTATGTGTTCATCTCACCTGGTACCCACCTCTTAACACAACTAAAAAAGATATGCTTAACTTAAGTTTTCTTTTTGTTTTAGTGTGTTTGGAATAGATATGGAAACAGATTATTTTCAATTAAAAGTATTCTTTTTTTAAGATATATTTATTTATGCATACAAGAACTGGGGTACAGGCCAGAGGTGCGGGGTGGGGAGTGAGAGGATTCACCAGAGACAGAGTGGGAAGCAGAACAGGCAGATTGACTGAAATGCACTGCTGAGGGGAGCAGCTGGTGAGAATGGAGAGGTCTGCTGCACCATATGGGTAGCTCCCCCGCCAGCCAGGGATCGAACTTGTGCTGCAGAGGCTATAGGCAGCTTTTCAGTGCTGTGCTTGCTCCACCAGGGAGGCTCTAAAAGTATTCTTTGTTTTTCTATTTTTCTTATTGGTGTATTACAAATTTCTTTTCACGTAATACTCAGCTCAGACAAATTTGCATCCAGAACATTAAGTTTATTGAAGGGATATTTGATGGCATGTTTCATATACAGTATCATTTTCATGTTTTAATGCTTTTCCACTGAGTTCTAATCTTCATAGAAATAAACCTGAGACATTCTTGTTGAATATCTTCAAATAAGAGTGGAATAGTTATAACCTGAGACTTTGGTAAAAATATTAAAAGTTGGTGTTTTTCTTTTAGAATATAGATATAGCTTGGCAATTTTTTTTAAATAAGGGAACCACTTTCAGAAATTTAGTTTTTCTTAAAAAATTTTAGTTTTTCTTAGTACTGCTTACGTAGTAAGCACTTTTTCTAGAAAAAAATAATTTTAAAAACAAGTAAACTATGAACAAATGATTATTTAGGTCTTAGTGTAGTCAGATTATCTGTTCTGGAAAATGTAATTCAGTTTTGAAGTAAAAAGAAATAGTATCTTAGTATAGGACTGTCCCTTACTGTACGTCTTTAATGATAAGTTCATTCCATCCTCCATGTCTTTCCTATTCTTGACTGTACTGAGATTTAATTTCATGGAATTACTTGAACATGATATTAATTTTCTACTGTCTGCTTTAATTTTATTCTGATGCTAGTTTCTGTACTTAGTTTAAGGAATGAGTTTGAGGAAATAACATAGTCTCAATTTTTAAGAACTGTGTATCCTTATAGTTTTATTCCATTAAAGCTAGAATAGGTGTTTTTTAAAAACTGATTTTAAATACTTTATGTGTGTATATGTGTGTGTGTGTGTGTGTGTGTATAAAAGACACTTTAGTTCAGTAATGCTCAATTGTCAGATCTAGACTAAATGAAGCTATGTTGTAGAAATATGCGATTTAGTTGAGTTCAATCAGAATTTCAAAATTCTGGCACTGCTTTTTTGGTATATAGAAACAAATAGCAAATATGATATGTTTTACATACTACTTGACAGTACTGTCAATATCAGCTATAATTCAAGTCAACATATCCTTCAATATTCGCAGTTATATAATCCTTACCATTACAAGTAAGTAATTAAGATATAAAGGGAATTTCCTTCAATTAAAAAACATTTTAAAGTGGTCACATAATATATCACACTAATTGTATAACTGATGACCAAACTGAGTTACCATTTTAACATAAGATTTTACCATGGTGTTGACTGTTCCTGTTTGATTTAGAGAGACTGTATGATATTTAGAGCATAGGCTGGAACCAAGCTGCTGGGTTTTGATTTCTGACTCTCTGACTTACTGGTTCTATGACCTTGTGCAAATTACTTAACTGTACTTTACTTCTCCACCCCTGAGCCCCTGAGTGTATGACTTTCATCTCCAAGATAGCCTCATGGTCACAAAGTGGGTGCCAACATGCTATTCAAAATATTGTCCTTGTGGGAAGAAAGAATACATAAGAAATGGGGAAAATGGCAATAAGGTGTGTCTTTTCATGCTGAGTTCAAATCCTTTTAAAGACTTCCTTGAAAACCTTAATCCAGTGATTTCTGTTCATAATAGCCACCCACCCGTACTTGCAAGGGAAACTAGGAATTCTAGTTGTTTTTTTTTTTTCCCCTGACTACTTGGCTGCCCCAAAACAAATTAAGAAGAGTGACTATTAGAGATGTGATTATTGTTTTGTGCAGAATTTTTTAAGATCTGATACTCATTTGTTTCCAGTTTCGTAGAATTTAGTTATATCAATAGTAAACATAAATTATGGACCAAGTTATGGGGAAGGAAGCATGGTTTGGTTTTACTTGACACCTGACTTATAACTGATGCTAATAAAGTGCCTTGACCTAGAAGATATTTTAAGAAAATGGATTTATTCTCTGTGGAGACTGGTTCTTGGGCATTAATATCATTTAATACTTTTATACTTTGCATTGTTTGATAGTTCCTTGTAATAATTTATCTCACAATTATTTTTTAAAGATTTGTTTATTTATACAAGAACCAGGGCACAGGCCAGATGCGCAGGAGGATGAGAGGACTCACCAGAGCCAGAGCGGGGAATAGAACAGGTAGACTGACGAAATACACTGCTGAGGGGAGCAGGAGAGGTCTGCTTTGCCATGTGGGATTCTCGCCTGGCGGCCGGGATTGAACCCGTGCTGCAGAGGCTGCAGACAGCTTCACAGTGTGGCGCTCAGCTGCCTGCGCCACCATGGAGGCCCTCTCACACAATTTTAAAATCAAAATTTCACCTACCATTACAATATTAAATTGAGTTATTGTTAGCCTGTAATAAGACAACATCTATATCCATTTTTAGCACTTTTATGAAAACTAAACCTAGGTAATATGATTTGCTTATTCACATTTAAGCATGAATTAGCAAGTGTGGTGTGATAGGAGGAGTACTGATTTTAAACTTACATAGTCCTTAGTTTGCTCTTTTGGTTTTAGCTTTTATTAATTAGAGTCATTTTGGATAAGTAATTTAATCTCTGTGTCTGACCCATTTGTAAAGTGGAAAGAATATCTACTTCGTGAGGTTTCCTGAGCTTTATTCCTGAGTCATTAAACACATAAACCCATTGGATGCAGCCCACTGATTCATTTTATGAGCATTATTTATCTTTTCCCTCTTTAGCTGAATATATTGGTAGAAATAACCACCTAAGAAATATGATTAATAATGTTGAGACAAAAGCATGACTTATCTCTTTATCACCCATAGTTTAGCCTCTCTAGTTTACATTGTTTTGTATAGGTAATTGACGGCTTTATCAGATTATTTTATATATAAGATCTGTTTATGCATGGTAGCTATGTATAGGTTCTTTAAGACTGAAATAGGGGCTTCTCTGGTGGCTAGGGTTTTTAAGTCTCAGCACTATCACGCTATTACCACCCCAGCCTGAGTTCATTTCCCAGCCAGGGAGCTAACCCACATACATGGCTTAGGAGACCTCTCCTGTCTCACCCGCTGCTCCCCTTAGCTATATATTTCAGTAGATCCACCTGTTCTGCAGTATTTTTTATGTTTTATGTTTTTTATGAGGAGAAGTATTCCTACCAAAAAGAACTTAAAATCTTCTTTAAAAAAACAGGTAGGGCTGATAGGAAACCACTTGTATTACAAAGCAATGAGTACGTGCAATACAAGTTTAAGGAAGAAAATGTGCCCGGTCTTGGTGAAAGGATCAATTCAGTAGGGAGTGTTTTAGGTATCTTAATAGACATGAAATGTCTGGGATGAACATGGTGAATTGTAGAGCAGAGTAAAAGTTGTGAGTGAGTGAATTCAGGAGAGAAGCAAATATTTGAAAAGATGTGCTGAACATTGCATTGGAAAGTGAGAAATGTAAGGGGACAGAGATGTAAGCATTTAAAGAGTAAAAGAACGAGGAAAACATTTTAAAGTGGAGAAGGAGTCTGTCAAGGGGTATGTGAATAGTAGTACCAGAAGCCACAGGGAGCCAAAGTAGGAAGAAAAGAATAGTGTGGTTAGTAGAATATTATTAACTGCAAAAAGTTTTTACCATACTGGTAAAAAAATTGAAGTGGGGAATGGTGTTTGGTGGCAAAGTAGATGATATTTGGATTATCTAGGAGATCCCATGGATCAGAAAATAATTTCTTTGTAATATGAATGTGGTCAAAGAGCTGTGTCTCTAAGATTAAGAAATTTAAAATACCAGGAAGGGGCCTCCCTGGTTGCATAAGAGGTTAAGTCGCAGCACTATGAAGCTATCAACAGCAGCATGAGTTTGATCCCCAGCCAGGGGGGGGTGACCAATATGGTGCAGTAGACTTCTCCTGTCCAGGCTTACTCCCCTCAGCAGTGTATTTCAGTCATTCTGCCCTGTTCTGTTCCCCACTCTGTCTCTGGTGAATCCTCTCATTCCCTGCACCTCTGGTCTGTACCCGAGTTCTTGTATGCATAAATAAATCTTTAAAAAAAAAATACTAGGACGAGTAAAAAAAAAATTCCTTTTAGGAAATTGATTACCTAAAGTTGCCTAGTTGATAATAGCAAATAAAGACTGAGTGATATTTTTAGTATTAACTTTGATGCAGTAGTTTGTAAATATGCATATGTGTCATCACAATTTATTGATTAAGCCAATAAGCTATGCATAACCACACATATATGTATTTATGATGTTTTTTTTAAACCACTAAATGAAGACTGAAGATGGTTACAATGATAAGGTAATATTTGTGCATTTATTTTGAACTAGGCACTATTTTAAGAATTTGACACATAGTATACTATTAATCTTTACAACAGTCCTGTGAAATAAATGAAATACATGCTATTACTATTTTGCAGATGAGAAAACTGTGGCTTAGTGATGCCAAATTAATTGCCATAGGCCGCATGGCTAGTTGGTAGTGGAACAGGTATTTTAATCCATGTCTGTCTGACCTGAAAGTCAATTAAGTCAATTATCTTAACCATAACTTCTCATTTGAATAGTAACTTTAAAAACAAGTAGTATCAAAGAAGGGGGAGGGGGAATTACCTCAATTTGAGAAGAAAATTTGAAAGAGAATGCCACAGTTTATGTTGCAATCTAAATGTATGCAATTGTTCATGGGGCTTACTGATTAAAAGGCATAGAGTTGTCTTCGCCATTGTTTTAGACAAAGTAGAGGATGTAGGTGAGACTGAGTCACTGTTTCAAGGATATTTAGATAACAATGATAATATACACCTATAAAATTCACTGTTTAATGTAGTAAAATCTCAATTCTTTTTAGAACAACACTAAGGTTGAGAACTGCTGGCTCTCCAATTTACAGATAAGGAACTGAGGTACAGTTGGATGAATTTACCTATAGTAACACAGATAGTAGGTTGAGAAAGCCAGCATTTTGAATCTTGGCAGTCTAGTCCCAAAGTCTGTGCATTTAATCACTACACCTTCTAACAGTAAAAACCACAACTTTTAGTTCAGTGTTCAGAGTAATGATCATATCAAGATATGGCCAAGAACAGTTTATAACCAGTTCTCCATTGTTAATACATTTAATTTTTCCCCCTTGATTTTGTTGACAGCTGTTATTTACACACTGTTGGTGACTGCTAACAAAATTTATTTTCTTCTCCTTTGAATCAACTTTTTCAGTAGGCTTGGATGCTTTTTTGTATATGTTAGTTTGACTAGTGTTAACTTGTTCGATAAACTACAAAAATTTCTAAAATTTATTGTATCATATGGCTTTAAAATTCACACAATATAATTGCTTGATATTTGATCTTATTTGGAGAAGGAATTTGTACTCTAGTGTTTTGAGACATAAAACTAAAATCACTTTTAGCCCTTTCCCTTAACTGGACTCACATCCTTTTTGCTTTGCACTTAAGAGTTGTTTACTATTCTTACTCATATAGTTTAGATGACTGTGCAGTTCTTTTATTAAGTAAACAGTTTTGTTGCCCTCTGAAAGGAATATGTTATGTGAATTTTTCCTTAAAGATTTATTTATTTATGCATATAAGAGCTGGGGTACAGGCTAGAGGTGTGGGGGGTGAGAGGATTCACCAGAGACAGTGGGGAACAGAACAGGCAGATTGACTGAAATACACTGCTGAGGGGAGTAGCTGGTGAGACAGGAGAGGTCTGCTGCGCCATGTGGGTTGCTCTCTGGCCTGGGTTTGAACTCGTGCTGCAGTGGCTGCAGATAGCTTCATAGTGCTGTGCTTAACTCCTTTTGCCACCAGGGAGGTCCCTGTTATGTGAATTTTAACCACCCTAGCAGATGACGCTTGTTTTTAAAATATTGAGATTCAGTAAAACATGGATATTGAAGGTTGGGAATGTACAAAGATTGAAAAACACATCTTTTCATTCCTATCTTAGGTCCCTCCCTGGTGTGCTTTTTTTTCCTGCCAAAGACAGGAAAAAACATTAATGATGTACATACCAAGGTAGTGTTTTAGTCTTTCTCAAAATGAAACTTTATATGTAGCTTCTTAGGGTGCTTAAAAAGGTCTTGACTTTTGAAAAGAATTTATACATTATACTGTCCTTTATGTTAAATAGTACAGCTTCTTTTTTCTGTTTTTTTTTTCCCTTCAAATTACCTATTAGTCAAACATTTCTCACACTTTTGACCTGTTAATCCCCTTTCTTTTAGTAGCAGTTAAAAATCTGTTATTAGTAAAAGCAAACTTGGATGCCTTACCACTAATTAAACTTGGTTTGGTAATTTGGAAGTTTTCTTTTAAATGAGGTTGACAAATATTGGTTGACAGCTGATATATCATTTTGGGGTTAGAAGTCTGTTTCAGTGCTTTAAGAGCACTGAGGTGAAAGAAACCACAATATTTAGAAACTTGGGGGAGTACAGTGGTTTTTAACATGCTTGTTTGCTCTTCTAGTCTTATTTAGTTGGTCAAAGCATGAATTCTAGAAGCTGAACATGAAGTTACTCTTTTGTATACCTAAGTTTCAGATTTTTTCCCCTGATTTATAGTATATTGGAAGGAAAAGTGTGCCAGGACATAATTTCCTTAAGAACATCAATTTAGCTCTTTGTAATTATGCTTCCTTTTATGTGTACCTTTTGAAACAGGCAAAGGTAGGGGTGACTGTGGTTTCCAAATATGAGATATATCTGATTATCTGTGATTAAACATTTTGGGATACTTCCTAGTCTCCCACAAATCTGTAGTTTAAATATGTGCCCCAAATAATAGCTTTCTGTAATTGTTAGAAAATAAGTACTCTTTCCTATGTATCTTTCTAGGAATTCTGTATTTCATACATACATGCATACATTTATACACACATACATATATGTGTGTGTGTGCGCGCACGCGTGCACGCCATGTTTTTATACATTTGTTGTCTAAGTTAAAAAATACTTGTATTTTTATGTGTCCTTAATAAGATGTCACTATCCCAAATACCTATAGGGACAAGAAGTACTAGGGTAGTTGATAGAGGAGGAAAACAATAGTGGAGGATGGCTGTAGTGGCCGCAAATTCACACTTTTGTAAAATATGGTGTTGGTCACTGCTCCGTAGGCAAGCATTATATCTGCAGGCCAAATAAAGCCCTTGGGCCACCAGTATGCAACCTATACCCTACATTATCTTAACTTTACATACCCATGAACTTGCCATGTTTTGTTTTGACATTTATTAAGGGATAATGGGGCTAATAGTACTTCAAGCCATGAACTTTGATTAATACTTCACCTTAGCTTATTAGTTAAGTCAACATTGAATTTTTGAGTAAGAAGGAAAAAAAGAACAAAAGACTATTTCCTAAACTACATAGAAGAAAATGCCTGATGTGTCAATGTATGAGACTTTGTTTCCCTGATTTTCCTTAGAATATTTTTAAACTCAAACCCTTCCCTTTTCTATATCACCTATTCTTTTTCTTGATTTTACATTCAGTATCTTCTTGCTTGCTGCTTTCATAAATGTTCTTTTCTTTTCTTTTTTTTTTTTTTAAGATTGATTTATTTATACAAGCACTGGGTACAGTCAGAAGCGTGAGAGGATGAGAGAATTCACCAGGGTCAGAGCGGGGAACAGAACAGGCAGACTGACGAAACACACTGCTGAGGGGAGAGCGGGCGCGGCAGGAGAGGTCTGTCCTGCCATCTGGAACCCTTGTCAGCGGCCGGGGGTTGAACCGGCGCTGCAGAGGCTGCGGGCAGTTTTGCAGCTCAGCGCTCAACTGCTGCGCCACCAGGGGAGGCCCATAAATGTTCTTTTCACTTGAAAGATTATTAAAAAAAAAATTGTTCTCTATAAATGTAAAATCACTTTGTGACTGACAAAGCTGCACAAACTTCCATTCTTCCCCATACCATTAAAATTCTTTAGCCTTAATACTATTTTTTTTCCAAATGTGCTTTGTAAACAGAAGAATGGCTGCCTTTAAGGAAGTTAATGAAAGGACCCACACAGGCACAATCTAGAGGGGCAGCCTCATAGCCATGCAAAATTTGACCCCAGTCCATCAGGAGTGATTCAACTGCGGTGCCTTTTACAGTGATTCAGTGTAGAGAAATAAACATGATGGTTAGTAAACTACTTCTAGCCAGGATGGAATCACAGGGAAAAGATATACCCTCCTACAGACAACAACTCCAAAATGGAAAAAAATATGTGAAATAACAATTTCAAGATGCTGAACATCAAGGAATAAAATACAGTGACATCCCTGAAAATTAGAAAGAAGGTGAGCTTTATGAGTTTCTAGGCTTGGTGCTAGTTAAGAAGTCAGGTAGAGAATGATAGACTCCCTGAATTCAGATAATCTAGGAAAACTAAGGAAAATCTAGGATAACCTAGAAATAATCTAGGAATAATCTAGGAAAACCTAGATTTAACAGGACAAAGGATTAGAGAGGTGAGAGCTGCAGAGAACACTGAAGAGTTGCAAGGGGTCTCCTTTGAGTATTAAAATTATTATTATTTGATAGAACATGCATATGAGGAAGCTACATGAGCTAGGGAAAAACCATATAAAAGGTTTACTAGGAATGGTACTTATGCAGAACCCGGAATAGTGTGTGTTCCCACAAACCAGACTTGAAAACATTGGGATCCACTGGGCATTAGGTAGAGCGCTCAAATAATCTTGTCTCAGGAGTAAGCATTGCTCTCTGGGCCAGCATAACAAATCTTGACATTTAGATCCAAAAGGACCAAAATTCCTAGTTTTCAAGTAATTTAACTTCATCCCCCAATAAAACTCAAGAATATAAATATATTCAATGTCCATCCAACAACATAAAATTTCACACTATTTGACACCTAATTAAAAATTTCCAGGAATACAAAGAAGTTGGAAAATATGACCTATATAGAAATCAGTCTGATTCAAAACTGACACAGAGGTCAGAATTAGGCTGATATGTACATGAAAATAGTTCTTATAACAGTTTTCCTTTATTCAAAAGTTACTAAACTTTTCATTTGAAGATGAAAACTGATATGTCTGAGATAAAAATACTGGGCTTTATGACAGATTGAACATTACAGAAGAGAAAATTAGTGGACTTGAAGGTATACTAATATAAATTATTCAAAATAAAGCACATAGAGAAAGGAAAATCATTTTAAAAGTAAACAGCATCAGCATCAAGTGGCCTAATATATGAGAAAAGAGCCTAAAGGAAAGGAGAAGGAAAAAAAAGGGCATGATTGAAAAAAATATTTGGCTAAATGATGACTGAAACATTTCCAAATTTAATGAAAACTATATGCTAACAAAGTGAGAATGTCTATGAATCCCAAACATAAGAAACATGAAGAAAACTATGCCAAGGGATATCATATTCAAACTGTTCAAAGCCTAAGATAAGGAGAAAATCTTGAAGGCAACGCATAGAAAAAAAGACACATTCTGTACAGAGGAACAAAGATAAAGATGGCAACATAATTCTTAGCAGCAGCAATGCAAACAAGAAAACATTGCATCAACATCTTTCAAGTACTGGGGAAAAAAACTGTCAACCTAGAATTCTCTAGCCAATGAATGTATCTTTAGTAAAATAAAGTTTTATTTTCAGAGATAGAATAGCTGAAAGAATTCATCACCAACAGACCTGCAGTGTAACAAATGGTAACATTTTTTTCAGGCAGAAGGGAAGTGCTACCGATTGGATCTATATACAACAAATGAATACTGGAAATTTTAACTACTTTGGTAAATATATACATTTTTTCATACTATTTAAACTGTTTTTAAAGGGTAGTTGATAAAAGACTGAGAAAGGTAGTTTAATAGGCCCATTTTACAAAAATCTCAGAATGAACTAATGAAATAATGGAGAACATTCTGACCACTTTGTATGGGCAAGGAATTTTGCCTGTATCATTTAATTTACCCAGCTAATGACCCTAGAGTTAAGTGCCAATATTTTCTTCATGTTACAAATGAGAAAAATTATGGGAATGTGATGTAACTCATTAAATACTACACAACTATTAAATGGTTAGTGGCAATTTAAACTCATTTTGTCCTACTTTAAAGATTAAATATTTTATCATTTTCCTACATGCCTTTCCAGGAAAGGAGAAACAGTGTAGAGCTGAGAATAGAACAGAGAGAATCAGATAAAGAGATAATGAGGGAGGGAAAGAGGAGTTGGCATTCATCTTTGCAGAGTTTATCAATTCCTCATACATGTGTCAGGTTTTTTCTAGTTGGATGGTCAAGGCCATTCAAGTTGACACTTAAGTCTAATATATTTTAAAATAAAACTGTATAGATGTGGAAACCAGTGAGTCTAAGTCTCCACTTCTGTCTTAACACAACCTACTAAAACACACTGTGTCTGCTCCAGGGATTCCATGATCCTCTTCTTATGTGGAACCAGTCGTGGGCTCACGTGTTCTCTCACAATTGGACTGCAGACCTAAGTTATTTAACAGTGTTACTCTCTTTAATTTTTAATAATAATTGTAACACTTTATGATTTTACTTACAATATCAAATAACTAAGAAGAATTTTAAATTTAGGGTGATCTGACTTATGCTACTCATAATAATGTTGAAGTTATGGGATTAGTTAAAACCTGGGTAAATATCGATAGTTTATAATTGCTTTATTTCCTTATGTACAATAAACATAATAAAGAATAGGCCTTAAAAATAATAGTGTGGTATGGGGTTATAACATTTGTAAGAGTAAAATGTATAGCAATAGCACAAAGCTTGAGAGGGGAGAAAGGGAAATACACAATTTTAGGTTTTTATATGAAGTGACATACTATCACTTGAAGGTAGACTGTTACAAGTTTAAGATGTGTACTATAAAATGAGTCTCTTGTTGACTTTTAGCAAACTGTTGTTTTAGTCACTGCTATAGAGTTTATAATAGGGTGTGTGTGTGTGTGTGTGTGTGTGTGTGTGTGAGAGAGAGAGAGAGAGAGAGAGAGAGTGCGCAACGTGGTAGGATGGTGTGGTGGGGGGAGACAGGGAAGAAATATCCAAAGGCAGAAAAAAAGGGGGAGGAGGGTCTCCCTGGTGGCGCAAGGGGTTAAGATGCAACCTATGAAGCTAGCCACAGCAGCACAAGTTCAATCCCCGGCCAGCCAGGGAGCAACCCATATGGCACAGCAGACCTCTCCTGACTCGCCCGCTGTTCCCCTCAGCAGTGTACTTTGGTCGATCTGCCTGTTCTGTTCCCCACTCTGTCTCTGGTGAATCCTCTCACCCCCACACCTGTGGCCTATACCCCAGTTCTTATATGCATAAATAAATAAATCTTTTTAAAAAAGGGGGGGGGATTGATTGGGTGAATAGAAACAAATAGCAAAATAACAAACCCAGCTATACCAGTAATCACATTTAATGTAAATGGCTTAAATACAACAAGTGAGGGGCAGAGCTTATCAAGTAAGATTTAAAAAATGAAGACACAACTATATGTAATCTTGGTTAAAAGTAAAAGAGTGGAAAAGATATACCATTTTACCACTAATTAAAAGAAATGGATTTATTACTCTGATACAAAGTAAATGTCAACAAAGAATGTTACAAGGATGAGTAAAATAGCATTTCATAATGACAAGGTGTCAATTCATTAAGGTGTAACAGTTCTAACCTTTATATACTAAAAATAGAGCTTTCAAAATACAGCAAAAACAGAATGGTGAGGAAAATTCAACAAATGTACAATGTAGAGATATCAATATGTATCTTTAAATAGGTGACAAAACAAGTAGAAAATAAGACAAAACTTTAAGAACAAAATTTACTGATTTGACCTAAATAACATTTGTAGGACATCAGTAGAATACACTTTTTTTTTTCTTATGCACATAGAATATTTACCAAGGCAGTTAATATTCTTGGTCATAAAACAAATTTCCATGCATGTAAAGATATTCAAGTCAAATTATAATAAAAGTGAAAATCAGAATCAACAGGCAACTATAAACCAGAGAGACACTACAAGGTGGGGAGAAGGGAGTAGGATCAAAACAAGGATGGTGGGAATTTCACAGGGACTATAACAAAGATGAAAATGCATACATTGTACAAAAATGAAAAATGTAAATATATATATATATATAATAAAAAAAATGGCAAAATATATGTTTAAAACAAAAAAAATAGATTCAAATCATACAAAGCATATCTTGGATATACTCAAATATTTTAAAACAAAATAGCATACTCTATATAACACATGGCTCAAGGAAGAAATAAAAATGCATATTGCTTTGTATACAAATGAAAACCCAAATATCAAAATGTATGGAATATAAACTCCTAAAGTAAGACTGAGGGAGGGAAATTTATATAGTACTAAATACCAATAGTAGAAAAAGTCTCAAACCAATGACCTCAGCTTTCACCTAGAAAAAGAAGAGGCAAATTAGTCAGTAGTAGAACAGTAAGCAGAAGAAAGGGAAAAATGTAGCTCAAAGGAGAAATCAAATATATAATTTGCCTGCAAGTTTTGCTTTTTCCTGACCCTTTGTTCAGTTTTCCTATATTACACCTGTAAGTGAAATCTTCTTATAGATCAGTACAGGTTCCATGATTTGTTAGAATTACTCACAGATCTTAGCACAACACTTTTATTACAACAGAAAGTTACAAAGCAGAATCAAGACAGGGAAAATGATAGTGGGGTAAAGACCAGAGGAAACCAGGCATAAACTCCATTCCCAGTGAAGTAAAACAGCATGTGTTTAATTCCCTCAGTAATGAGCTGTTATAACATACATGATGAGTTATCTACCAGGGAAGCTCATTAGAGACTCACTGCTCAAGGTTTTTATTGGGGGCCGCTCATCGTGGGCACGCTCTGTCTAGCAGGTGCCAAAATTCCAGACTCCAAGAAGGAAAGCAAGCATGTAGCTCAACCAAAGTTTTGACTCGGTGAGGCACTTTTGTGAGTTCTGGGAATGGGGGTAACTCCCCACCCCCAATTTAAGTTCCCAGCCTATTCAAAGGTCAACTTTGCCAGCAATCCTGCTGTATTGCTTCTGTATAACTGGATAAGAATAAAGGCATTTCTTTTCATGTATCTTTATTGGGAAGGAAAATTGTGTCTTGCTTTCCTCTCACTAGATTCTATCTCAGTGCCATTTCCTTGCTGCGATGTAGCCTAACTACAGGAGACTGGGAAGCTAAATATCTGGCAATTCCAAACTTTATAGTGGAAGGAAGGAAGGAAGGAAGAGCGATGGGAGTTGAGAAAAGAGGGAGAGACGGAAAGCAATATATGTTAGGATGCTGAATATTTTTTTAACTCATAATTGTTAATCTAGTTTTTTTAAGGTTTATTTATTTATGCATACAAGAACTGGAGTATAGGACAGAGGTGTGGGAGGTGAGAGGATCCACCAGAGACAGAGTGGGGAGCAGAACAGATGGATCTGCTGAAATACCCTGCTGAGGGGAGCAGTGGGTGAGACAGGAGAGGTGCTGTGCCATGTGGGTCAGCTCCCTGGCCAGCATCAAACTCTTGCCACAGCAGCTAGTGGTAGCTTGATAGTGCTGAAACTTTAACCCCTGCACCACCAGGGAGGCCCTTAATCTAATATTTTTTTAAGGATAAGATAGATAAGAAAAGTATTGGGGCCTCCTTGGTGGTGCAGGGGATTAAGATGCAACCTATGAAACTGTCTGCAGCCTCTGCAGCACAAGTTTGATCCCCGGCCTGCCAGGGAGCTGCAGCAGACCTCTCCTGACTCGCCCGCTGCTCCCCTCAGCAGTATACTTCAGTTGATCTGCCTGTTCTGTTCCCTGCTCTGTCTCTGGTGAGTCCTCTCACCACCACCTCCCCCACCTCTGGCCTGTACTCCAGCTCTTGTATGCATAAATAAATAAATCTTTAAAATAAAAAGTATCATTTACTTTTATTGTGAAAATCAGTAGCAAATTTTCAGTTATTTAGAGTTGTATTTTAATGTACCACACAGATTTGTAGACAGAGTTTAAGACAAAATCTTCATCAATAAACTGAGTGGAAGAACATTTATAAACAAAACAAAGTAATCTGACTGTAAATTGCTCATGGTTGATTCATTGATTTAAAAGAATTGCTGTTTAATATAATATTGCAGTTATATTTTTACACAAGAGTATTTGTCTACACTATTACATGGTTGATTTTCCAAACTAATGAGATACCGATGGATAGCTTTATTTACTGTAAGTACTTTCATCATTTCTTGTGAAGTTATTATTTCTTGTTTTGACTTTTAGGAATTTCCTTTACCTGTGACAGAATAATTTTGCCATAGTCAATTTCAGCCAAAAACCAGTTGGAATTATCAGGTAAATATAATCACTGTAGGCATTTATAGTGAAACAGAAACCATCAGCATTAATTTCCTGATGTGAAGCTTGTGTTGTGTTGGCTATGGATTAAAACAACAGTTCTGAATGGAGAATGTAAAATTTAATTATCAAAAAAATCTCAGTACTAAAGGAATGCTACCAATTCCAGTAAGATATTGTTGACTTTGGTAATACTTCTAATGTTACAAAATGTAGATTTTGGTTTAAGAAAGCAGAAATGCCTTTCATAAAAAAGCAGGCTTAAAAATTATGCTTGTTTTTTAAATTAAGAAAAATATACTGGTAGGAATATAATTGTACCAATTACCTAAGAAGTAATTGCTGATGGAATTAAGAGATTATCATCATAGTTCTGATTATTCACTAACAAGTTTGGATCTGCTACTCAACTATATGTTTAGTATTAAGATGTATTTTAGTACACAATTTGTTTTTAACTTTTTTCATGATCCTTAGAATTAATTGATCCATTAGCTGTAGCTTTTAAGACTTGATTCTCATGATCTGCTGATTGGAACTATGTAAGTAAAATTTAGATGTACATAAAATTTTAGAAGGAATGTACTGTTGAATTGGCTTTGTTTTCCTTAACCAAATACTTTTTTATTTTTTAACCAACTACTTCTTTTTTTGTTTTTAACCAACTACTTTTAAGTTATGATTGGCTTCTTAATAGTGTAGATGCAGAAGTTATATAATGGCTATACTAATGATCTGGCAAGTCATTTTTAAGATGAACCATGAAAATGATCAAATATTATCAATTTTATATGGTTCAACCTGATAGTTTGACATATATGATACAGATACAAAGTATTTTTAATTATTCAGTTGATATATTTTTATTATCACTCTGTTTTGGTTCTTATTTTCATTCCTTGCTGTCTGTCAACCTTACGAATTATTACTTGTACTAAGCAGGAAGCAACTTGTCAGAAAATGACTGATGTATTAACTTGCATTCATTATAGCATTTTACAGACAATATAATGTTAGACTTGGAAAACATTTAGGGGTCACCCAAGGCCATCTCACCCAATATAGGAAAATGTGATTATCCCCTACGTACAATTTTTTCCTTATGCTTTACTACTTTAGGACATTACCTTGAGTTTTTCTATATTGTTAGAAAGTCTTTATTGAAATGAAAGCTATCTTAAAAAAAATTAAACCTGTCTAATTATATAATTCACTGACCTTTATTATGCATACTGTTAGCAATATAAAAAGACTATTCCTTCTGATAGTAAATATTTAACACTAGAGGATCGACATACTCTATACTCCTACTCTCATCTCCAAGACAAATGGTTGCAACTGTTTCCAATCAAAGTTGTAGACTGAAAATTTTTGGATTTAAGAAATTTTAAGCATTATTCCGGCAGTGATCAGACTTACAAGTTCTAGGTTGCTGTCAATTTGAATTTCCTACATTGTCTGATGCAGTGCCTTATAAATTATGAGCACTAGATAAATATTTTTTGTATTTGTGAGACTAAGAGTTACTAAATGAGATTTAGGTTTATTTAGTCATCAATAACTACTTATGGAGAATCTACTATGTCCTAGACATTTTGGGGATATACCAGTTAACAAAAGAGACAAAATATCTTTCCTCATGAATTGTATATTTTAGTGTAAGAAGTATTCAATTAAGATTCAATCCATAATGTTAATGTTGTACATGCTATGAAGTATTATATGATTGGATAAGGTTGTCTCATAGGGAGGGAATGGGTGATATGCTCCTGTTTTCAACTGGGTAGTCAAGGGAAGATTTTCTGTGAGCTAATGATAGATAAAAATCTGAATAAAGGAGGCTTAGCCATCTGGTTATTTGAGGTAGGAATGCTATAAAAAATGCAAGATCTTTAATTACAGCAGCTACAAGTTGAATGTGTCAGGAGGGAAGAGAGTAGTTGAGGTGGCACGATAGCTTGGGGAGAAATGATATAGGAAGCTGTAAGCTTGAGTAGAGATTTCAGATTTTATACCTAATATAACAGGAAATTATGAAGCAGAAGATTGACATGATTGGGCCTACAGTGAAAAAGGATAATTATAGCTACTATATTGGGAATAGGCTATAAGGGGGCAAGAGAGGAAGCAGAGTCTCATTATAATCCTATTGTCATTGTTTTCTAGACTTTCACTGTCCAATACTGTAGCCATGAGTCACATGTGACTAGTTAAATTAATTAAAATTAAATAAAATTTTAAGACTCAAATCCTTTCTTATGGTAGTCATATTTCAAGACCTCAGTAGCTACATGAGGCTAGTGTCTTTACTGTATTGGATAGCACAGATACAGCACATATCTGTTACTACAGAAAGTTCTGTTAGTCAGCAATTTTCTAGAGGCTGTGAGAGTGGTCAGATATACTCAGGTGTTTATATATATATATATATATATATATAGATAGATAGATAGATAGATAGATAGATAGTTTGTTTAAAGATTTATTTATTTATTTATACAAGCACTGGGTACAGTCAGAAGCACGGGAGGGTGAGAGAATTCACCAGAGCGGGGAACAGAATAGGCAGACCAACGAAATACACTGCTGAGAGGAGCAGCAGGCATGGCAGGAGAGGTCTGAGTGCCATGTGGGACCCTTGCTGGTGGCCGGGGATCAAACCGGTGCTGCAGAGGCTGCGGGCAGCTTCGCAGCTCAGCGCTCAACCGCTACGCCACCAGGGGAGGCCCCTACTCAGGTTATATTTTTAAAGTAGAGCAAACAAGTTTTTCTAACAGATTGAATATAGGATATGAAATATGGAAGTCAGGCAACTCCAAAGTTTGTGAATAAATGGCATAGTTCCATTTTAAAATGGGAGAACTAAGACAAGATTTAGTAGTTGAAATAAAAAATTCAGCCTTAGATTTGATAAATGGCATGCCTGTTAGATTAAGTATGAGGATCCCTAAATTTGGGAGCATGGAGCTTACTATTTAATTTTTTTAATAACTAGATTTTCTTATTTGTTCATTTTAAATTGAAGTAATGTTAGGCTACCCCAGTCAGGTATTGCCTTCATTGTGCACCTGTTAGCAAGTCACCCATAATCCACCATCATAGTCCATTGTGACTCCTTCCTTCTCTGTTATTTCCCCTACTCCTGCCTATTCTGGAGACTTGAGTTCTATAGTCATTTTTTTTTAAACAAAATTTTATTTATTTACCATTTGTTTACCAAAGATAATTTTTATTTATTTATTTATTTAAAATAAATTTTATTTTTATATTCCCCATACAATTGCAACCTCCATATTTTGACCCCAATCCCTCCCCTCCCCGCCCCCGACCCCCCATAGAGTGTCTCTGGTTCATAGTTGTTTGTTGATTTTGATTTTCACTTTCTTATAGTTGTTCATTGTCATGGTCCCTTATTTAAGTTTTCTAGATTCCTGCTATGAGTGAGACCATCTGGTATTTTTCTTTTTCTTTCTGGCTTATTTCGCTGAGCATGATCCCTTCCAGTGCCATCCATGTTGCTGCAAATTGCATGTGTTTATCTTTTTTGAATGCTGAGTAATATTCCATGGTGTATATGTACCACATCTTCTTGATCCAGTCATCTATTTTTGGGCATTTGGGTTGTTTCCAAAGCTTAGCTATTGTATACAGTGCTGCTATAAACATAAGGATGCAGGTGCTCTTTGGAATTCTATAGTCATTTATAAGGATTAGATTTTAAGCTTGTCTTAACATGACTCTGTGTTGGAGTTCTCTATTGCACATATTAGTAACACCATCCATATTTATCTTTCTTCTTCTTATTCACTTAGCATTATCCATTCCAGCTCCACCCATGTTGCTGCACATGGCATGAGTGTATCTTTTTTTGACTGCCCAGTAATATTCCATTATGTATATATACCACATCTTCTTGATCCACTCATCTGTTTTGGGGCATTTAGAAGGTTTCTAAAATTTATCTATTGTCAATACCACTGTAATAAACATGGGAGTGTAAATTTCCTTTAGAATTTAATTATTAGTTTTTCTGTTTACCATTTACCTGTAGTAATTAGGTCTTTGTACTATTTACTTTTCATATAAATGAGGGTATAATTGCTTACTGCATAAATTACATGTGAGAAATATCCAAAGTTCCAATTTAAGGGGGCTAAACAGATTTATCAACTTAATTTCCTAAGTCTCTGCTTAAATGACAGTAAAGAAATTAAAATGCTACACATAATAAAAAATATGAACAGATGAGGGACCATCTGTTTCTAGAAATTTCAAAAAATCTTAAATGATAAGGGGCAGAGGTTCATAAGGAAGAAAAGTGGAAGAAATCATGTGCAGAAAATAAAAAGAATGGGATAGAAAAAGAATGAACCATTTGTCCCACAAAGCCCTGGAGTGGCCTACAATTCAGAAACATTAGGTATGAACAGGCGCAGGTGAGAGATATGCTACTGGAAGTGAGGATGTGCATTGAAAGATTTAATATGTATTAAGTTTATTAGTGTTTCAGTTCTTTTTTTTAATTTGTTTAGTATTTTAAGGAATATTTTAATATCTATGAATGAAGGTTAAGTCTATACAGTATATCTTTTAAAAATATTTTTCCAAACATTAAATAAAAATTGAAGAAACTCCATGCCTTTGCCGTATACTCATTATACACTGAATCCCTATTTATCTTTAACTTGGATAGAGAAGCACCCTGATACATGTTTCACAAGCATATTAGAAACTAGTGGAGGGATTTACATTGGAATTTTAAATATAAAAGAATCGTTCTCCAT
Source organism: Talpa occidentalis (assembly GCF_014898055.3). NCBI lineage: Eukaryota > Metazoa > Chordata > Mammalia > Eulipotyphla > Talpidae > Talpa > Talpa occidentalis. The sequence goes on from NW_023604972.1 coordinate 53,492,876, forward strand.
TTCTTCTTCTCCCATTTGTTACCCTCCTCAAATACAAAAGGAATTAGGAAGGATTACTTTTTAGCTGCATAACATGGCACACTCAATACAATTAACATCTACTGCCTCACTCTTGCCAAGTCTCTGTAACTCCCAGTGGTAAAACTGACTAGCTTGACTTAAAATTTGACCCATTAGGAAGGGTTAGAGTTTTGCGTTGATTTAAGGAAAAGTATCTTGTGAAAATACTGTTTCTTTTGTTAAGTAGGGAAATATAAAATGTATGTTTTTATATTTTCTGATAAACTGATATATTTAATTGAGATGTAGCATGTGTTTCATTATCAGTAATGCTGGCTATTTAGACATGTGGTTCTGACGGTATGAATTTGGAAAATGATTCTAGATTTGTTCCATTCCCTTATAAAAATAACCCTTAAGTGTTAATGAGTCCTTACTCAACCATTTTGGTAAGTCATCATTTCCCCTTAAGAATAGAATTTCCCTAAGCTTGCATTTCCAATAGTTTCTTTATTTGCTTGAGGACTACCATACTAATCTGTGCCATATCCTGCCATTTATTCATTATTTTTAAAGTATCTTTTATAGGTTTGAATTTTTTTATTTAAAAAAGGAAAACTTATGTCATTATTATTTCCTTAATTACAAAATCAGTAAAATGTTCCATTGTAGACAGTAAGTGCAAAAGTCAATGTCATTAGCATAGATGAAAACATAATAATGTTATTAAATACAGGCTGTGAGAGGGTGACCTGCCTGTGCAGAAATGTTCCAAGCTTAGGACATGTCTCTATTTGTTAAAAAGGGAGATTAGCAAGTAAAACAAACTAGCACTAAACCAGGACTTTATCCATGACCTAATCTGAAGTACTGAAAGAAAATTAAACAGAGTGACTTATTTATTGTGAAATTCAATTTCTTAAAATTTAGCTGAAAATTATCTCTTATGACTAGTATTACTCTTAGAAAAAGAGTTGTAAAAATATGGATATATGAATGGCGATATGAGTTGAATTTAGGTCTCTTCTTCACATAGCTCTTCTCCCCCTTTCCTCTGCTCCTAAGAAATAAAAGGCCTCCGGATATGGAAAGCTTCCAGAACTGACTCTCTTTCCTATCTGTAATTTAATGCAGTTTCAGCATGTTTGCTAACTAAAACAGCAAGCAATGCTTTTTTCTTCCTAAATTAAAATTTTCCTTTCATTAGCTTTTTAAAAGATCAAAGAGTTTGAATTTCCTTTCTTCATCTGCTGTTTAAGCCCATCTCAGGCTAGCATGCTTGTAAATATAGCCTGCATTCTCCTTTAACAAATTTCCATCTGTGAAGTGCCAGAAAGACAAGAAAATGGTTTATTTGTTGGTATTTCTTCACGAGATCTCTCACTAACCTAATTTTTAGTAATTAACATTTATTAAGCAATTATTATGTGCTGGGTACAATCCTCATTTTACAGATGAAGAAATGCATAGCCCCAAAGTAGTTCAATTCCCAGCACCACAATTTACTGACAATATAATCGTGGGGGAGTTATTTAATCTCTGCTGCAGCTCCTCTTTTGTAACATGAAATTTATCATATCTACTTCATAGAATTGTTGAGCTAAAACAATAATTTACTGTGCTACCCAACAAAACTGTTAAAGCACCAAATGTCTCTTGCTTAATAATATATTTAGTCTGCTCTCTAACTCAGTTCTAAAGTCAAAACTTTCTTGTTTTTTTGTTGCAGTTTGGTATTAGAAAAATATATTCTGTAACTTGTAAAGTCCTTAGGATTGATGGGGGAATAAAGATAAGTCCTCTAAACAGTTTTGGGAGATAACTGGAAAAGGTTGCTTGCTGGTTTTCTTATGATAATATAGTACTTGAGCTGATTTCATTTATTAATCAAGGTATTTATTTGAAAACAGTGCCAATAATTTAGTGTGTGTTCTTAGATTAACCATTTCACAAAATTAAGTCTCTGTTACCAAAGGCCATAAAATGAGGTGTTTCGAAATGAAGACCTTTAAAAAGAAAATTATACCTCTTCGAATTATCTTACGGTGTTTGTGTAGTGCCTCTAATTTAAAAGTTGGCTTCCTTTAAAAATGAACATGAAAGTGTTGCAGGAGGATACTAAAAGTTGAGAACATGACCAAACAGACTTAGATACATGAAATCTTTTTGTTTACATGGGTAAAGAGATATTTTTGAGGATGTTTCATCCATATAGGCTATAAAATCACAAACATTGCATGTGATATAATATAAATTACAGAAAACAGACGTTGGTCAGGATCATATTGAGCCGTAAAATTCATGTATACTGGGTCACAGTCTTTTTAAGTAATGAACCCAGAATGTCAGTAATTCACTGCTAAGGCTCATTCATCACATGCCAATCCAATGTTTAAGTCTTGTTTTTACAATCCAGATTACTGGAGCCCTAGCCATCTGCAGATACTCTTAGATATTCAAAAGTAGATTGTCCTGGTTCTGGAGGTGATTTTAGAAATAAATGTCAACTAGTACTGCTTGTGTCCCCAGTTCTCTCTAATTACCTGAATATTTACAACTACTTGATAGTCCCTGAAGATTTCCCTCTTTTATTTAGGTATTTGTTGTCTCTGTTTCTCTTGAAGTCTCTCCTGTTTATTCTAAAACAAGATTTACAGTGTAATCCTCTGCTGTGTAGGCAACCCACTACTTCAAATTAGGGTCTTGTATTTATGGTTTCTTACTTTCTTACTGAATTATTACACTCAGAAGGCAGACAAAACTGGACTTGGGGATGAATGTGTAGTGTTCACACAGCAGGTTGTGATTGTAGGCAGAAAATCCTTTGTTAGGGAGGTAACCACTTTAATAAGCAGTGAATCAAAAGCTGTTACAGTCACAATAGGCAATGGAATATATAACTTTTAAAAATCTTCTTTTTAAAAAAGATAGCCCTTAAATATAATCTTGACTTTTCCATATAAATTTTAATTGGATTCAATTCCACCATCAAGTTCTTAGAATTATGCCAAAATGTCCCCAAAGATAATAGTTTCTTAGAAAACTGGTAGGCCTTGATAATGAAATACATGTTCACAAAGCCCTTATATAATTCTACAATCCAAAAAGGTTTGGAAAAGCAAAAGTTTTGTAACTCATTTGAAGGCAAATCCAACCTAAACTTTTTTGGTGCCAAAAAATTAAATTGTATTTCTTTTAATCAGTTGTTTTATTTGTTGTCATTATGCAATTTATAATTTTTTTAATTCCCCATCGTGTGACTCCTGAGGTTGGTTTGCTCCAGAATGTTAAAATGTGAGGTTACTGAATGCTGACCCACTTTCACCTTTGCTGAAAGTGTTTCTTAATAAAATAACAAAAGTGCTGCATTACCTTCCCCCTAAAATCTGAACAACTCTTACTGTGAAAATATAGTTGGTTCAAGGTTTCTTCTCATAAGTGATTGGGAACTTGGGTATGAACAAGGGTATATGTATGAGAGAAAGTGAAGCTAGATATTTCCTTTTTCTTATTATTTAGCTGCAGCTTCTGTATTGCTCATATTCTTCTCCCACCCCTTTTCTCCCTCTCCTTTCTTTCCTCCTTCCAAATAAACAGTTGGTAGCTAAAGTATGTCAAATGTGCTAAGAGCATTGGTCTTAATACATTTTAGCTGACCTTAATAAGTTCTGTAATTTACTGTCTATAATAGAATCCACAGCAGGTAGAAACATAAATACTATTAACTAAAATCTCTGCTTTGTGTCTCCACAAGATCATTTAATATTGTAACCCTGTGATTTGATCATTTTATTTTCTTCCTTCTGAATTATGCATTGGTTAATTACCACACAGCATAGTAAAAATTCTGTTGAATTTATCCTCAGACCATACAGGATGGAAAGTAGGGGCATTACTCTATCCCACACTCTATAGATTATTCTGAATATAAATTATTTCATTTTTAATCATTTATACTAGTTGAGAGTTTCTGCTACTATTAATAAAGGCTACTTATTCAAAAACCTATTCTGTAGTTTTGAGAAAAGTAATTATAGCATGCAGAACACAGACAAGTTTTTGGAGAGCCTTTAGTTATAACTGAGTAACAGTTGATACTTGAGCAACATGGGTTTCCACCCTTGCAGAGTGAAAAACCTGCTTATAACTTTTGACTCCCCAAAACTTAATTACTGGTACTTTGTTGACCAGAAGCTTACCAATTCCATAAGTAGTCGATGAGTACTTATTTTATATATGTAGCATATACTGTATCCTGACAATAAAACAGGCTAGAAAAGACATTATTAAGAAAATCATAAACAAGTGAAAATATTACGATACTATGCTTCTATATATCCATACCCTAAGTTTACATGGTCTGTTTACAAGAACATTTGCATGTGAGTGAGCCCACTAAGTTCACATCCACATTATTCAGGAGTCAACTGTACATTGAAATCCATTATGTTTTATTTTATTGAGGTAATATTGATTTGCACACTATATATGGTTAAAGGGAATAGCTTCACACCTCCTCAGATGCATGTTAACACACCACATCCACCACTAAAGCATAAAATCCTTTTTAAATTAAGCAAATGAATGTTTTGAAAACCTTACCTATTTATTTTCTTTAAAGTTATTTCATCTGTTTCTAGGAATCAAGGGCTTATAATGAGAGAAAAAAATTGTATTTTAAAAGTATAATCAATTTGTGTTCAACAAATCAGTGGCAATATAATAGAGGCATTACTGTTTAGGATTAGAAGGGTCACACATTGTATTGACCTTGTTTAGACCCTGATTTGAAAATGTAATTTAAAAGACCAAACTGGTTCTGAGATTAATCATGGATCTCTGGCAGGGGTGGGTTTGGGGCAAAGCAACTTACTCAGTCCCCTGGTCTTGTTAGTCTTATTCACATTTCTCTGTCTTTAGTTCTATCTGCATGTATTGCTTTAGAGACCTTAGAAATTTAAAATACCATGCCTTGGTGACATTTCCACCTTCTATCCCCCAGTGAAAACCAAATTATTCAAAATAAAATACTGTGACTTTAAAATACCACCTACAAGCTGACAATATGTAAATGTTTATTCATCCCAGATGCTTCTGTAAACTCCAGGCTCATATATCCACAGCTCTTTACTTGGCGTCTACACTGGAATGTCTGCTTGGCAACACAAACTTAACATATACAAAATTCAAACTCTGAACATTTCTTCCAAACCCATTCTGTCCCGCCAGTTTCCCAGGGCAAAAGAGCATTTATGTCACCAGATACTTTTTGGCCTTTATTCAAAGTTTTTCTAGAATTTAATCACTTTTCACCTCTGCTACTACAGTGGGTCAAGCTACTATCATTGCTTGCCTAGGTTACTGCCATACTCTCATTTCCTTGCTCTTTCCCTTATTCTTCTAGTCTCTTTTCAAAACAACAGCCAGAGTGATCTTTTAAAACAGGTCAGATCACCTTTCTTTTCAAAATCTGCCAGTGAACTTTTCATCTTTGTAAATGCCAGTTTTTCAGTGGCCTACAGATCTCTACATAATTTACCTTTCTTTCTCACTCACTGAGCTTCTCATTGCTATTCCTTGGGCATCCTGCTGCCTCAGGGCTATTTCATTTTCTGTCCACAATGTTCTTTCCCACATATCTGCACGACCTACACTCTTACCTTCTTCAGATATTTGCTCAAATGACAAATTCACAGTGAGGCCTTCCTTAATTATTGATATTTAATTTTAAATGTTTACCCACACTAACCTTCCCAGAGATTCACTAACCCTCCTTCTTGCATTATTTTCCTTTGTAGCATTTATTATCATATGATATTCTATATATTTTACTTATTTATTGCCTGTCTATAGTATGTAAACTCTATGGGGTCAGGTGTTTAGTTTGTTCACAGCTCTGTCTTCAATGTCTAAAACAGTGTCTGGTTCATAGTAAATATTCAGTTAGTATTTGTTGATTGAATAAGCAAAAACCTAACACCTACCATTTTAATAAATGAGTCATGGAAAATAATGTAAATTGCTCATTCCATTCTCTTTCAATCTATTTGACTCTCGCTGCTTTTTTAAAAATCCGTCCTGTATCCCGTGGTCCTTCCCCCTGATATAACTTTCAGCTCTTGATCTTCCCTTGAAGATCAAGGGAAGATCGTCAGCTCTTGATCTACCAAGTGAACCTTTGACTTCCATGTTTTTGTTTATTGGTTGCTACATACAGTCAAGAAAAGCTGAGGATCTGACCTCTGACCCTAAGGACTGCCATGAAAGAGAATACCCAGCAATGAGTATGATCACTATAAGAGAATATATGATTCTATAACTTTGTTCTACAACTCTAGCTGTCCCTTTGTTTTTGCTAGTTTTCTAGTCCCCATTCATGAAAATGGTACCATTTAAAATAATCCTTTTTGGGCCTGCCTGGTGGCGTAAGGGGTAAAGTCTCAGCACAATGAAGTTTTCCACAGCCAGTGCAGCACAAGTTCAATCCCCAGCCAGGCAGCTGACCCACATGGCACAGCAGACCTCTCCTGTCTCACCTGCTGCTCCCCTTGGCACTGTATTTCAGTCAGTCTGCCTGTTCTGCTCCCCACTCAGTCTCTGTGAATCCTCTCACCCTCCCACCCCCACCCCCACACACTTCTGTCCTATATCCAGTTCTTGAAGGCATAGATTAAAAAATCAATCTTTTAAAAAATAAATAAATTATCCTTTATTCATTAATTCAAGAGCCTCCAGTTGCTAGAAATCAAAGATGAACATGACAGGGAAGTGCTCAACTCATTGATAGCCAATTCAAAGGAAAACATTAAATGTTCTCCTTTTAGAATTAATATCAAGATGATAATAGAAATTATTTACACTGAGATTTAAAACTTTAGTCAGAGGGGAGAGGAGATAAGAGATAAGGCTATAGCAATAAATAGGAGCTAGCTTATAAAAAGTATTTTTGTGATTTGCTAAATAAGTATTTTGAATTTTATACTTTGAAGTCAACGAACAGGAACTTTAAGTCTGGCAACTAGGGGACTAGTGTTCCCATTAATCTGTTTGCAATGAGAGTGGCTAATTGGAGAAAATGACTATTTTGGGTTTTAGAGTTATTGGATTTTAGTACGTAAGGACAGTATCCAGACAAAATGTATAATGCATAGTTAAACTGAAAATCTGGAATGTGGAGCAAGACTATCTCAAAGCTGGAAGTGGATTTAGGAATAATCTATCCTGAGGTGACGAGGTAAAGTTTTGGCAGCAGATGTTTCTCCTTTAGAAACTACATATAGAAAATACTAGCTTTATGAAAATAGATGGTTATTTGAATAAAAATGAATTTTGACATTGAATGGTATTAAAGGAGATGATGTACTGTAATCATAAAGTTATAAGTTTAACATATGAATTGCAAAGGAATAAATTCTAGTTATTTCAATGGTAGTAACATTAAGTAACTTATCCAAAATGATTTTGCCATTATTTGTCAATAAGCCAGAATTTCTTTATATTCCCATGTAAAAAGGTCATGTTACTTTTACATACCAGTCATTCTTTATGACATTTGTGTAAGTACCATGTAGTTCATTAAAATGAAAGTTGTAGGGGCCTTCCCAGTGGCGCAGCAGGTTGAGCGCAGCACTGTGAAGCTGTCTGCAGCCTCTGCAGTGCGGGTTCGATTCCTGGCCAACCAGGGGGATTCCCACATGGTGCGGCAGGTCTCTCTTGTTGCGCCCACCGCTCCCCTCGCAGTGCTTTCGGTCTGTCTGCCTGTTCTGCTTCCCACTCTGTCTCTGGTGAATCCTCTCACCCTCCTGCACCTCTGGCCTGTACCCCAGCTATTGTATAAATAAAAAAAAAATAAAAATTCATAAAAAAAAGTTGTAGATGTAAAAGCTAAATCTTGAGATTAGTATCTTTATAGTTAGTTGGATAACTACAAAATAAGGAAGTAGCCCAAGCCACATGGCTTGAGATTAAATTCACAAACACTTGCAAGATAATGCCATTATTTAAATCAGAAATAATTTAATTATTAGTTATATTCTGTGACATGAAAATGCATAATGAACAATAATATTCAGTGTGACTACCTCTTGTCTCACTGCTTAGTGTTTTGGATTTAGGCTTTAAATTTATTGAATTTATTGCTTAGATTTAGTAGTTATTTAAAAAATAAAAATAATATAAACCTTTCAAAATGGAAATTGATAATAGCACACTCGTTTTCAAAATGGAGCGATTTTAAGTGAAGTTAGTCAGAAGGAAAAAGACAAATACTGGGTATCACTTATATGTGGGACATAAAGAACCAAAATTCGGGGTCAGATAAAAACAACACAATAAAAATCCCTAGAGATTTGACTATAGAAGAATTGACTACTAGAGCTAGAGAGCAAAGTGGGAAGGGAGGGTGTTCTATATTGTTGGACTGTAGCTGCCTTTGTGGGGGGTTTGGTCTGGTAACATATACCTGAAGATTGTGATCCTGTACCTTTAAATTATATACATATTATAAACTAATGTTACCTCAATTAAAAAAAATTTTTTTTAAAGATTTATTTATTTATACAAGCACTGGGTACAGTCAGAAGCGCGGGTGGGTGAGAGAAGCGGGGAGCAGAGCAGGCAGAAGGACCGAAATACACTGCTGAGAGGAGCAGTGGGCAGCAGGAGAGGTCTGCGAGCCATGTGGGACCCTCCCCCGGTGGCCGGGGAGCAGCCGGGGATCGAACCGGTGCTGCAGAGGCTGTGGGCAGCTTCGCAACCCGGTGCTCAACCGCTGCGCCACTGGAGAGGCCCTGAAAAAAATCTTTAATGGAGTAATTTAAGTAAAATTTTGACTGTCTCCAGAAACTAAGTTGAAATTATTGTTGAATTGCTGGAATAGTCCTAGATTTATTACACTTCCTCTATGGAGTTGTTTGGTCGTCCTCTTACCTTTTATTTTCTCTAGGATCAAACTTGATTTTGCTCCACATTAATTCAGAATGACACTTGCTGCTTTATTTTACCACAATATAAATATATCCCCTAATTTTTGGATCACATAGCTTTGTAAGAAGTATCAAGAGAAGACAGACATCACTTTTACCTTCAATATTCATCTTCTAGTATTTGCTGAATGGATAGTTGCCTCCTAAAACCTCTAATAGCTAGCTTCTTGCTTATTAGTTAGATCATAACCGCAGAAATACAACCTGATCTTGATAAAGGTAAATGGTGAAAAATCAGAAAAGTAGCCAAAAACCTCTTTAATAGGCTGTCTTTGTTTGTCATAGGTTAATTCTTCATTTTGGGGTGGAATGAACTTTAGTCAACCTTTTTGAACTATCTAACATTACATTTCAAGTAGAGTATGACAAAAGTACAAGTGGCTAATCAGTTAAAACACGAAACTATAGATTTGCAAGAAACTTCAGGTTGAGAAAAACAGTGAATCATTTATCCAGAATGTATGCCTGTCTTTTATGAATGAGACCTTTTTAATGGCCTATAAGCATTATCCAGCAAATCTAAGAGTAGAAGCATAATAAACGGCCTTTGCAAAATATTTTCTTCAAAATGTATACCAGTTGTGTTGGTTTTCTGTTGCTGTATAACAAGTTACCACAAATTTAATAGCTTTAAACAGCAAATTTATTATCTTACAGCTCATATGGGTCAGGAATCCAGATACAGGTTAATTGACCCTCTACTCAGAGATATAGCAGGCTGTTTTTCAGGACTGAATTGTCATCTGAAGTTGGGATCTTCTTCTAAACTCATTGGTGTTGGCAGGATTCAGTTCCTTGCAGCTATAGGCCCAAATTTACCACCCGGAGTCTTCTATTACCTCACCAATGCTACTATCAAGTCTTTTTGCCATATGACACCCTCCATAGGCAGATCACAGCATGGGCATTTGCTTCATCTAAACCAGCAGGAAGCCATTTGCTTCATCTAAGGCATTCCTGTTTTTGAATATCTTTCCACTCTGTTCCAACAGTCTTCTATAATGTAACATAACCTAGTGAATTATACCTTGATATTTACAGATCCCATCTATCCTTAAAGGGAGGAGATTATACAGGATTGCTATACTGGGAGCAAGAATCCTGGGTGCCACCTCAGAATCTTGCCTACCACAGTCTGCCTCCCAATTATTCATGTCCCTATATATACACATCAGCAAAAATACAGCCCCCCCCCCATATGGATCTCATCCCATTAAAGCATCAACTCAAATCAAAAACTTCATCTAAATCATATAAATTAGGTGTAGATGATGCACCTATGTGTTCTATGAACCTGAAAAAATTTAGAGACTGTCCAGTGTTCACAACATTAAACAATTGGTCAAGTAGGGGGTTGCTATTAAAGACATTCTGGTTCAAAAGTGGGAAGGCAACTGGTCCATAACAGTTCTGAAATCCAGATTGGCCAACACTGGCTGGAGTTTTTTGATTACTTTTCAATACCTTGGGATAATCCTTCATGACTCTCAACTCTTCCCTGTGAGTTTTGGTTCTGCTTCTGAATCATTCTTTCCTTTTCAAGCTATGTAATTTTATCAGCCGTTTTCCTTTCAGTAGAATTTGGGAGTAGTCCAGAACCTCTTTCCATTTTAAATTCTTTCTGTCCACTTTAGTCCAACTTGACCATGTTTAAACAATTTTCTCAAAAACTCTGGGTTTGTAGATTTCATAGGGATTCAGTGCATTAGACAAAATCTGCTCTTAACAGTTTTAACAGTTTTTTTTTTTTTTTAAATAGCCCTATCAGTGTTTTCTTCTGCTGAGATTACTAAGGGACTACTCTGAAACTTACCAAAAGGCCTTACCATTTTGAAAGACCCTTTTGTATGACTGAATCATCTGACCTTTTGATCTTTTTGAAATTTGGCAAAAGGTCATCCTTTTTCTCTATTCTGCTTTTGGCGGCCATTTCCAATTTTAGCATTGTTTGCTATCTGGACCTCTGAAGAGGCTGGGCATTTTCAAAGTCATCTACTCTGGCTTACTTTTTTTCTTCCTTTTTTTTTTTTTAAGATTTATTTTAAATGATTTATTTATTTTAAAAGATTTATTTATTTGTGCATACAAGAATTGGGATACAGGCCAGAGGTGTGGGGTGTAAAGAGGATTTACCAGAGACAGGATTCACCAGACACTGCTGAGGGGAGCAGCGGGTAAGACAGGAGAGGTCTGCTGCACCATGTGGGTAGCTCCTTGGCCGGGGATTGAACTTGGTGCTGCTTCGGCTGCAGATAACTTCATAACCTTAACATCTTAACCTTTGAACCACCAGGGAGGCCCCTTCCTCTCTTTTTAATAGCTCTTTTTCTGTTGCATTTTACTGTAGGGAGCAAGAAGAAACCAGAGAGCCACCTTTAACATTTCACTTGGAAATCTCCTTAGCTGTAAATATCCAGTTTTGTCACTTCTGCTGAAAGTTCTGCTTTCTGTATAACCACCGGACACAATGTTACTAAACTTTCTGCCACTACTTAACAAGGATCCCCCTTCCCCCAGTTTTCAATATCATGTCCTCATTTCCTGAGCCCTTACCAGCAGTGTCCAGATTAATATCCAGAGGTCTATTAATCTGTTCAGACAAGTTGGACCTCATCTTCTCAGGTTTTCTAGATTCTGCTCATTATCCAGTCCTAAAACCACCCCCGAATTTTCAGTTACAGAAACATCCCACTTTAAGACACCAACATTTACATTAGTTTTCTATTGTTGTATTAAAAATTACCATTCAGTGACTTAAAGCAGCACCAACTGATTATCTCATACTTCTTTTTGCTTAGAAGTATGTACAAATTAACTGATTCACCTTTCAGAATCTCACAATGGAGAGTTCAGTTGGAACTCTGATATTATCTGAGGTTTCAGAGTCCTATGTCAGATTTACTGGTTGCTGGTAGAATTCAGGTTCGTTTGGTTCTAAGACCCTTTTTTTTATTGTTGTTGGCTGGGATACACTGTGAGTTCCTAGATGCCACCTTCTGATCTTTGCCACATGCCTCCCCTACATAGGTAATCCACTACATGAAAGGAATTGTGATGCTATCCCAGATTTTTGCCTATCACATTAATTTATGACAAAATAAAGGATAAATGAATGATTTACTTGGTCTTTTGTTCTTTATACATGTTTGCTTTGTTTAGTGACTAGAGCCCACTTAAACATTTTAAGCTTACATTTCTTAAGGAAGACCAGCGATGTTCTAATGCAATGATCTTAAGTCAGTGGATAGAAAGGAGGGGTCATGTAGAAAGACAATACGTAAAAACAAAATTACACAGTTTTCTGTTGCTACTTCCCAACTGATGAGGAGAAATGCAACCAGTGTAAAGTTAGGGGGTTTTACCTCTATTTTACTTTTCACCTAAGAGTAAGTGATACAAAGAAGGATTGAAGAACTCCAGAATTTTGTTGCTGTATTTTTGAAGCTATCCTTTGAAAGCAAGGAATGCACATATATATAATTTCTATTTTAAAAAGTAGGTGGCAAGAACAGGAGGTCCAGAAAGGCAATTTAAATGTTTTTGTTGGAGTTCTCTTTTATGGGAAAATATAATGGAAAAATTGACAAATGTTAAGTGTTACTCCACTTTCGATACAATAAAAATGTTGAGACGTGCTTTTTTCTACCTGCAAGCAATAGCCACTTGAAACATCATTGAGTTGTTTTTTTTCTCCTTTGAATCTCAGTTTTTTTCGTACTCTTTCCTAACAGTATCAAGCAATGTTTTCTCTATTACCTGATCTAAACCTCCTACTAATGGAAATAAATATTAATGTATTTACTCCATTGAGGAGATTAACTTTTTGTCTCCTAGAATCCTAATAGCTTCTTTGTATACCTTTGGCTTGGTTGTTGATCATTCTGGTTCAGTAGTTAAAAGGTGGAAGTGATTTCATATTATTTGAAGTATCCTGTAATTATTATAGTTACTTCAGCTGTGAATGTTCTAAGAAATTAGAAGTTGAGAGAAAAACAAGAGATTGGCATCTTGAATAATGATTTTTAAAATTATGTTATCAATCTACAAATCTTAACTTCAATATGTTATGCAATATCTTAGAGATACTTTGGCTGTTTGTGGAGGGAAGATCTTAGACCTTAACCATAGATTTTGGTTTCTTCACTTTCATAGATTTTTTTTTAAATAGGAGAAGTTAACTTTGAGAAATAAATCTTTTTTTTAAGGCATGTGTTACCTGAAGTTGAGCTTATTTTTTTCTGACCAAAAAAAAAAAAAGCTTATTAGACAAAAGGAATGCTAACCCTGCTTTGGTCAGATTTAGATTTATTTAGTTTTTTGTTTCTCATTTAAACAGTCTAATTGAGGTATGATTGATATATAATTTACCATATTTTTTAAATGTACAATTTGATAAGTTTTGAGTTATTTGTACCTGTGGAAACATCAAAATCACGACAATGAATATTTCAATTATTCCTAAACATTTTCTCATATCCCTTTGTAATTAATTATTCCCACATGCCTCTTCTCTTCCTAGGTAGGGCTTTCCTCAAGCAACTGATCTGCTTTCTATAACTTTATTTTGCATTTCCTGTGATTTTATGCCAGTGTAATCATAAATCATATACTTCTATCTAGCTTCCTGCACTCAGGATAATTTTTTTGAGATGCATAATTTTGCATGTATCAATAATAGTTCATTTCATTCTATTGGTGATTAATAATTCAAATATATTCAAATTTGATTATTCATTCACCTGTTGATAGATATTCGTTTGTTTCTAGTTTTTGCCTGTTAGAAATAAAGCTGCTATGAACATTGGTATATAAACCTTTTATGGATATATGCTTTACTTTTTTGTTGGATAAATATCTTGAAGTGGAATGGATAGATTATATTTTTTTCAAAGATTTATTTTTATTTATTTATGCATACAAGAACTGGGGTACAGGCCAGAGGTGTGGGGGTTGAGAGGACCCACCAGAGACAGAGTGGGGTGCACAACATTTGAATACAGAGAAATACACTGCTGAGGGGAGCAGCGGGTGAGATAAAAGATACCTGCTGGATCAAACTCATGCTTCAGTGGCTGGCAATAGCTTGATAGCACTGGGACTTAACCCCTTGCGCCACCAGGGAGGCCCCTATATTTAACTTTTTAAGAAACTCCTTTGACAGTTTGACAAAGAGTACCATTTTACTTTCCACTAACAATATATGTGAGTTCTATTTTCTTCACAGCCTTGTCAATACTTTATATGGTCTGACTTTCATTTCAGTCATTCTGATTTGTTGTAATCTTCACTTCTTTAATGACTAATGATGTTGAGCATATTTTCATGTGCTTTTTTTAAATCCATATGTCTCCTTTGATGAAGTATCTATTCAAATCTTTCCCCAATTTTTTAATGTTTTTTTTCCTATTATAGAGTTTTGGGAGTTCTTTATATATTCTTTATACAAGTTCCTTATCAGTTATATAACCCACAAATATTTTTATTTAATTTGTGGCTTTTCATTCTTTTAACAGCTCTTTTCAATGAGCAGAGGTTTTAATTTTGAAAATGTACAATGTATCTTTTTTTTCTTTAGTGAATAACACATTTGGTTTAATAGCTAAGAAAACTTTGTATAATCTGGGATCACAATGGTTTTTCCTTAACATTAAAAAAAGCGGCCTCTAATGTATACAGAAAAACTTACTGTAAATGATTTTTGAATAAATATTCTTATTTAATTAAAAAAATCTCAACCTAAATCTTAAGCTTTTATGGTCAATTTCTTATTTCATTCCATTTGTAAATATAGAAAGTTCTCTACTAATGGGCCCTTTGCAAGTTAATTCCATCTTCATTGTTAAACATTCTTTTTTTAAATTTTTTTAATTTTTTTAGATTTATTTATTTATTTATACAAGCACTGGGTATAGTCAGAAGCGAGGGAGGGTGAGAGAACGGAAGTACACTGCTGAGGGGAGCAGCGGATGGCAGGAGAGGTCTGCCCCACCATGTGGGAATCTCCCTGGCCTGCCAGGAATCGAACCCACGCTGCAGAGTCTGCGGACAGCTTCACAGCGCTATGCTCAACCCTCTGTGCCACCTGGGAGGCTCTTAAATAAATCTTCTAATGAATGAAAACTTACAAGTTTGCAATCTCTGTTTCTCTCATATGCTCCAGTGACACTTTATACATTTTTAAATATCTCAACCCATTTTCTCAATATTATTTAAACAATCATTAGGTTGATCTGTTCTAATTGACTTATTTCTCATAAACATAAACATCTAGAATACTAAATGTACTGATGTATGATTTTTTTTAATTATTTTTTTTATTGAGGTAGCAATGGTTTACAAAACTGGATATGATTTAGTTAGAAGTATACATTCACACCTCTTCAGATTTATGTTAACACAGTACACACACACACACACACACACACACACACACACACACACACACCCCTGCTCTAAGCACCCATAGTCCTACACCCTGGCTCCTTCCTTCTTATCTCTTCTTCTGGTAGCCTAATGACCAAAGAAATCCTTTACCTGAATGGTGAGTCTATCTTTGCTCAAAAGTAGTAGCACATAAGGAACTCTATTTTATAGTTGTTCTGTTCTTGATTCAAGTATTCACAGAGACTAATTTCCTTAGAATCAAGGTAAACATTCCTAATTCATTAATCTATTCCCAGGTAGGTATTATATGACTTGATTGGGTTCATTTAGTCTATTTGTTATTTTATTCTGTTCAGAATAATTTTTTTGTGTTTCCTATCTGTGAGTCCCTTAGATTCTTCAGGATTAAAATGACATCTGTTAGAATCCTTTTGTGATTTTGTCTGACTCTGTGGTCACAGTTTTAAGGTCATGACAATAATACCCATGTTAACCAAAAACATGATAATTATTCTGTTTATATAGTATGATTATTTTTCACAGTCTTTCCTAAAACACTCTACTTACCATGTAGCACATAGCTTTCAAAGTAATAAAAATGAATAATATGGTTATGTTTATTGTAAAGCAGGGCTTTTTTGATAGTAAAATAGAGCTAGTCATATCTGTACCCCAAATTATTTCCCTCATCTATTGGTTGACTTGAAGCTTTTCCCCCTCTAATGCCCTCTCCCCCTTTACATTCTTTTTCCATTTTATATTTCTTTCATTTTCTTCTTTTCCCTTCAAGCTAATGATGTGAAGAGCTATAATACAGGAAAATAAAGAGAACAGAGAGAGGATCATTATGGTGTGATAACTGAGGATGATGGTGGAGATGGTAGGCAAATGCCTTCAGCTCATTCTGATTCCTTCAGTTTAATCATCTGCACTTTAATCATTACTGCCTATGGTATCCTGAGGTCATTGTTTTCTCCCATGAAATAGTCATCACCATTATTCTCTGAATCCGTTTCTAAGATTGACTCTGTTGGCCTAGACTAAGTGGTAGTTTGGGATGTTTGTCCCCCTCTTCACCCCACCCCCCACTATAATTCCTTTATTCTCTGTAAGTTTAAAGCTATAGGCTTATTTTTAGGTTGAAACTATATTGAGACATCAGTGATAAAGAACTGCTACTACAAGTGCACTAAAGTTGCTGATGGATAGACCATCTGTCATCTGTTCCCTTTGTTTCTTAGGTAATATGCACGTGTCACTAGCTGAGGCCCTGGAGGTTCGGGGTGGACCACTGCAGGAGGAAGAAATATGGGCTGTATTAAATCAAAGTGCTGAAAGTCTCCAAGAACTATTTAGAAAAGGTAAGTCTTTTTTGAATATTGGGTCACTGGAAAACAGATCAAGAGGCAGAGTACAGAAAGGAACACTTTCTGTTATCTCTCTTAGTAAAGCTCAGATATTTTTTCCTTCATTTGAGCATTTTATATGCCTGATAGTGTGCCAGGCACTGAACATACATAGTAACCAAAACCAAAAACATTCTCTGCCTGTTTGGAACTTACAGTACATTGTGGAAAATAGCTAATAATAAAGTGTTTATGCAAACAAATATAAATAATGCAATTGTGATAAGGTTTACCAGGGGAGAGTGCAGGAACTCTGATAACTCATATTAGAATTTGACCTAGTCATGGGGAAGAAAAGAAAGGTTTCCTTGCAAAAGTCACCCATGAGCTAAAAACTGATAAGTCAGAAGTCAATCAAGTGAGAGGGAAGGGAAACATTCTAGACAGAAAATTGTGTGTACATCCCTGTAACTTTAATTTGGAATAACACAGACTCTATTTTGGTGGTCTGCAGGGAGACCATCTCTCCCTATAGAGATGGTCTTCTGGTCCAGATTGTTGTGTGGCATTTTGAACCAAAAAAGTTAGGAAGTCAACCTTTTATTGTCCAAAACCATGAAAATGGTATTTTGCCACTCACACTACATGGCTGACTCTTATTTAGAATAGTAAGTGAAGAAACCAAGCTTCTCTAAAAAGTACAGTAAATCATAATCCTTAAAATTTGTTTTTTTAATTAGGTATAATAAACGTGACAGAACTAGGTGAGGATTTGAGGGTATGTTAGTTGCTCTAAAGAGTTGTTTATTTTAGTGATGAAACTGCTCTCTTTCTGCTTTCTGCAGAAAACATATCTGTTGAACCTCTGGGATTTAAAGTATTAAGAGTGGTTGATTAGTTTTTAAAATTGCCTCCTCATGACTAATCAGAGAAAAAGACCCAATCTGACATAGACAAGGCTATGAATCCCTTATAAATTATTTTATGTAATAATTTTTGGCTTTCTGTTTTGTAATTAAAATAATAATTAATGAAATTAAATTATAGAGTAACATTTTGATAAAGAAGTACTAAAAAAACCAACAAAGCTCATTGTCTAAATAAATTCAGAGACTTTATCAGCCAATGTTTCTGGAAAATTGAGAGGACCTTGTGCATTTCTTACTGTTTATAGATAAGGTTGCAAGGAGCAGAGCATATAGAACCCTTTATCTATATTTCATTATAAAATCCATTAGAAATTTTTGCATGAGTGACAATAGGAAGTTACTATAGATAGCTGGGACAATATAAACTCTTCACTCTGTAAAAAGGTGTTTAAAAATTAGAATTTTTAGGGGCCTCCCTTGTGGCGCTGGGGTTAAGTCAATGCTATTAAGCTGTCACCAGCCACTGTGGCATGAGTTTGATGCCTGGTCAGGGAGCTAACACACATGGCACAGCAGCCCTCTCTTGTCTCGCCCACTGCTCCCATCAGCAATGTATTTCAGTAGATCTGCCTGTTCTGCTCCCCACTCTATTTCTGGTGAATCCTCTCACCCCCTGCAACTCCAGCCTATACCCCAGCTCTTGTATGCATAAATAAAAAAAATAAATCTTTAAAAAATTAGTTTTTCATTTATACCTGCTCATAAAACAGTCTTACTAGAGAATGAATGATCTGTTATCAGCAAAATTAAATGACATAATAAGCACATCTTGTTTTTTGTAGATTTGCTTTCTTTGAATATTTTCAGGGAAATTCCCTTGCTACTGAAAGGAATAAAAACATGTAAGAAATAAAAAACACATGACCACTCATATTTTTATGCTGGGTAGGTCGTAATCCATTTATTCTACCTATCATTTGTAGAGGTAAGGAAATAAGGCCCAGCTTAAATGACTTGAGAATTACTATTGAAAGCAGAAAAAAAACAAAACAAAACTATTTTTAAATAAATTGTTATAACCAATATCTGCTGAGAACTGTAAAGTAATTCATGGATACAATTAATTTTTAAAATAGGTAGGTATCCTCTGAGCATAGTAACAAAATATTTAGAAAAGCAGTATCAGGCCACACAAATGGGTTACTTCAGATTCTGCGTACACTGAAAGAGTAATAAGGGAAAATTATGAACAAAGTTGTTGAAAAATTAAATGGACACCTTGGGTCTCCCTGGTGGCGCAGGGGTTAAAGACAGCACTATCAAGCCACTGCAGCACAAGTTCCATCCCCGGCCTGCCAGGAGGCAACCCACATGGCGCAGCAGACCTCTCCTCGCTCACCCACTGCTCCCCTTAGCAGTGTATTTCAGTAGATCTGCCTCTTCTGCTCCCCACTCTCTCTGGTGAATCCTCTCACCCTCGCACCTCTGGCTTACACCCAGTTCTTATATGCATAAATAAATCTTAAAAAATAAAATAAAGTAAATGGACACCTTAAAAGACACAAACTACCAATATTCATTTAAGAAAAAATGGGCAACCTGAATTACCCTATAATTTATAGAATGGTTGAGTGTATAATTAAAAATACCCTACAAAGAAGCTCCACATTGCATCATTGGGGAATTTTAAAACTTTAAGCAAGAAATAATAGCAACTCTATATAAAGAAAGAATATATATATATGAAGAAAATTGAAGGAAGAAATACTTTCCAGTTTATTTCTGAGGCCAAAACTATTATAATATAAATTCAGATGAAGACATTAGAGAAAATAAAACTTTAAACCAATATACGTTATAGATATAGCACATTTACAAACTAAAGAGCAAAACCATATGATCATCTCAGCAGATGTAGAAAAAACATTTAATAAAATCCAGTATCCATTCCTGAGAGAGAAACTGCCAACTATAAATATAAAGGAACTACCTCATCATGATGAAAGGTACTTACAAATACCATTCTTAACAGTGAAACATTAAATCTCCCCTTCTAAGTTCAGGACTAGACTGCTTTCATCTACTGAAGTTCAAACTGGAGCAGTAAGGCAAGAAAAAAGAAATTAAAGGCATCCAAATTATAAAGAAGTAAAACTGTATTTACTTGAAGATTCCATGATTTTCTACATAGAAATTTTGATAAAATGTACAAAAAAGCCAGTAGAACTAAAAAGTGAGTTTATCAGATTGCCATATATAAGATCACCATACAGTGAACAGTCAGAAACTGAAATTTTAAAATACTGAAAAATGTAAATAGTATAATTAAAAACTAAAATAATTAGGAATAGTTCTTAGAAAAGATGTGAAGACCTACATGATGAAAACTAAAAAAAATAATGCTGAAATTAAAAAAGCTCTAAATAGATAAAAGCTATGCTGTGTTCCTAGATTAGAAGATTATCATTAGTTTCTACATTGATTTGTAGGTTTTATAATACCACTGTCTGTTCAAATATCCAGTTAATGGAGATTTTTTATAACAGATTTCTGATTTTTAAAGAGAAAATAAGCTGGACAATAGCACTGAGATCACCTGGATATTAAAAATGTAATGGAATTCAGATCATAAGGGGTTGAATGACATGTACAATATATTTCTAATAGTTTTCTAGAAGGAAAGTAAAAGAGAATAGAAAACAGAATAAGTGAATATACAATGGTAGAGAATTTTTGAGAATTGAGGGAATGCAGAGATTTTGCAGATTCCAGAAGTTTAAGTCACAATCACTATATATCCATATTAAGACATGAGGGATTGCAAATACAGAATATATGTAAAGTGAAGATTTTCAAACAATCAGAAAAAGAAAAGTAGATTACTTACAAAGAAAAAATAATTTTGACTAATGGTAGAAATTTTTTAATGTATTAGTTTTTATTTGAGGTAACTGATTTACAAAATTATATATGATTTATAGATAAGGGCACAACTCTTCAGATCAGGTAGCCTCAATTCTACTGTCAGATTTCTATCAACAATTCCTTTGTTTTGTTTCTTTATATCCCACATATGAGTAAAGGGACCCAATATTTGTCTTTCTTCTTCTGACTTATTTCACTTAATATAATCCCCTCCAATTTCATTGCAAATGGCATTTTTTTTTAATACTTTAATATTATTCTCCTGTGTATCTGCCATGTACTCTTAATCCACTCATCTTTTCTTGGGCTCTTAGATTGTTTCCATAACTTGACTATGGTAAATAGTGCTGCAATGAACTGCATATATCCCTTTGAATTAGTATTTTTACATTCTTTGGGTCAATAACTAGGTGTGGGATTCTGGGTCAGGTAGTAGTACATCTGATTTTAATTTTTGAGAAAAGTCCAGATATTGGGTGAGTCTACATTCCCACCAACAGTGCATGAAGTTCCCCCTTTTCCTACAACCTTGCCTGGTTATTTCTGGTCCTGTTGATATGGGCCATTGTCACAGGTGAGGTGGTATCTTACTGTGGTTTTGATTTGCAATTTCCTTGATAAGTAATGAACATTTTTCATATGTCTGTTGACCATCTGTATATCTTTGGACAAGTGTCTATTAACTCTGCCCATTTTTTAATTGGGTTATTTTCTTGTTGCGTTCCATTAGTTCATTGTAGATTTTGGAAATTAATCCATTGTTGGTTGTATGATGTGCAAATATTTCCCCACAATTGGTGGGGTGTCTTTTTATTTTAATTATAGGTACTTTTGCTGTGTGCAGTATTTTACTGTAATCCCAATTGTTTATATTTTCTTTTGTTTCCCTTGCCAATGGAGTCAATTTACCAGTCATCTCTGAAGCCAATATCTTGGAATATTTCGCCTATCTTCTTCTGTGTGTTACAGAAGGTCTTACATCCAGACCTTTAATCCATGTGTTATTAAAGGTCTTACATCCAGACCTTTAATCCATGTGTTATTAAAGGTCTTACATCCAGACCTTTAATCCATTTTGAGTTAATTTTTGTGTATGGTCTGAAATAGGGTCTGTTTTTTTTTTTTCTGCATGTGGCAGTCCAGTTGTCCTAACACCATTTGTCGAAGATACTTATTTCCTCCAATGTATATTCTTTGTTTCTTTGTCGTAAAATAATTGTACATAGGAGTGTGGGTTAATTTCTAGTCTCTCAAGTCTGTTCCATTGATCTGTGTGTCTATATTTGGTCCAGCATCACACTATTTTGATTATAGTAGCTTTGTAGTATCATTGGAAGTCTGGGAGTGTGATACTCTGTTCTTTTGTCAGAATTGATTTGACTTTTCTGAGTCTTTTATGATTCCATATAAATTTCAATGTTTGCTCAATTTTTTTGAAAATTGTCATGAAAGGAGTTACATTTAATATGTATGTTGCTTTGCGTAAGATGACCATTTTAATAGTTTGTTCTTCCAAGTCATGAATATAGATATCTTTCCATTTTTTTTTGTCATCCTCTATTTCTTTTAACTGTGTCTTAATAGCTTTCATTATGCAGGTCTTTCACCTCCTTTGTTAGGTTTATTCCTAGGATTTAGTACTTTTTGACGCATTTGTAAATGGGGCTGTTTTTTGGTTTCTTTCTCCTCTACTTTGTTGTCTATTCATAAGAAAGCAGCCAATTTCTGTATATTGATTTTGTAGCCTGCCACTTGACTGATTTTTTGTTTCGATTAGTTTTTTCATTGAGTATTTAGGGTTTTCTATGTATATTAACATGTTGCCTGCAAATAGTGGTAGTTTTATTTCTTCTTTCCCAATTTGGACTCCTTTTAAAACCTTTTTGTGCTAATTACTTTATCGAGGACTTTCAATACTGTGTTGAATAGTGGTGGCAAAAGTGTCTTTTACTGATCATAGAGAAAAAACTGTTTCTCACTATGAGTATGATACTAGCTTTTAGTTTGTCATGTTGCCATTATTGTGATGAGATATGTTTCTTCTACCCCCATTTTTCGAGTTTGTATCATAAATGGATGTTTAATTTTGTCAAATGCTTTTGTGCCTCACCATTAATATGATCATATGATTTTTACTTTTTCTTTTATTCATGTGGTGAATTTCATTGGTTTGCAGGTGGTGAATCATCCTTGCATCCCTAGAACAAATCCTACTTGGTTGTGATTTATCATCCTTTTAATGTATTATAAATTTAGTTTGCTAATATTTTATTGAGGGTTTTGTATTTGTGTTCATCAGGGATATTGGTCTGCAGCCTTGTGAGTTGTGACATCTCTGCTTAATAGCAGACTTTTTAATAGCAACAACAAAATTAGAATTTGATAGAAAAAT
Source organism: Talpa occidentalis (assembly GCF_014898055.3). Lineage (NCBI taxonomy): Eukaryota > Metazoa > Chordata > Mammalia > Eulipotyphla > Talpidae > Talpa > Talpa occidentalis. The sequence goes on from NW_023604972.1 coordinate 53,515,776, forward strand.
CATCCTAAAACTACCATGATAATCTAGAACAACACTATCTGAAGAAATATAATATACATCATACATGTAATATAAAGTAATCTATATTCCATATTTTAAAAGATTTAGGAGATAAAATTAATTTTAGCATTTTTATTTCATCTACTGTATCAAAAATGTCATTCCATATATAATTAATATGAAATAATATTAACAAAATGTGCCCCTTTTGTACTGTCAAAATCTTCTTTACATTTATACTATATCTTAATTTGTATTTAAAAATATCACAGATAATTGGATTTCATACAACCTGCTGATGCAAAAGTAGATTTACAAACTTAAGTTGTTCCAAACATACTTAATGTTTTCCAAAAACTGAGTAAACAATTAAAATAAATTTAATACTAAGTTCCTCAGTTGTCACAGCCACCTTTCAAGTTCTTAAAATTCATATTTGCCTAATATCTACTGTATTGGAATATACCGATAGAATTGATATCTTGCTAAACTATGGTACAAGAAAAAGACCAAAGCTAGGACATCTTTATGTGAAAAGTGAAGAATCTTTGCCACCCAAACTTTCATGGAAAAAACTATAAAAAGATGTATTTCAGGAAGAAGGAAATTTAACCCAGAATGAAAAAGTTAGAAATTTTTATTTCACAAGGAGAAATGATGAACAAAACAATAAGTCAACTTGATGGTAAATCTAAACAATCACTGACTATATAAAACATCAATAATAATGATGTCAAATTTGAAATCATAAAATGTTATCATTTAGAGAGGTATAGAGGATAAGAATTAAAACAGTTTGAGAATTTTATGCTGTGCATGAGAATGGTAAGGATACTGAGTTTAGAGTTTGCACAGTCCAAAGCAGAGAAAACATAAAACTTTGTTTGAATCTGGTAAGATTAAGTAAGAGAAGACAGAAAAGGGAGAGAAAGCATTGAACTTGAAATTGACTTCCTGTTTGGTTTTTTTTTTTTTTTAAATCCTTTATAGGAAATTAGAGAAAATTTTTATGGATTAAAAGTTTTGGAGTAAATCTTTGTATGGCGTATATAGCTTTTAAAAGACCAATCCTAACTAGTCTTTTTATGTTACATTCCTAATTATCTACAGTCATAATTGTGTTGGTTAACAGGATGTATCAAGCCATCTTTGACATGCTACATCTTGCACTGCATTCATAAGGCCAGAAACAACAGGTCCTTCAAGTTAAGTGTGTTTGAACCAGATAAAATTACCCCATTATTCCCTGGAAACAAACTATAAAACATGAAATTAATTCAATATCTATCATTCTTAAAATGAATGTTAGTTGTTTAGCAAGTGTATATAGTACTTGTGGTAACCACCCATTCCCTTAAAATACTGTGAGTGCACTGTGTTTTCATGCAATTAGTTTGGCTCTAGGTGCCCCAATATATTTATTTATTTTTAAATTTTTCAGCAAAGGTTAGTTTCATAATGTTTCTATTTACTTCATTTTTTAAAAAGATTTATTTATTTATGCATACAAGAGCTGGGGTATGGGCCAGAGATATGGGAGGTGGGAGGATTCACCAGAGATAGAGTAGGGAACAGAACAGGCAGACTGACCGAAGTACACTGCTGAGGGGAGCAGCGGGTGAGTCAGGAGAGGTCTGCTGTGCCATGTGGGTTGCTTCCTGGCCAGCTGGGAATCGAACTCGTGCTGCAGAGGCTGTGGATTGCTTCATAGTGCAGTGCTTAACCCCCTGTGCCACCAGGGAGGCCTCAACTCCCAATATATTTAAAAAGGAAAGTTGCTATAGGTTGTATTCTCTAACCCTATCTGTGCTGATTAATGGAGTTTTGCTCACTAATATTTATTGTTTTGATTTTTATACTTACTGGAATTTTTAAAAAAAAATATTGGGGTACACTATATACAGTAAGGAGCAATCTAAATTATGCAGCCTAATAAATTTTATGAATGTTTACACCACAAAACTACCACCCAGATCAAAACATGGGTCATCTCTAGCTCTGAGGGAGACTCCCTGATCTCTATTTTGGTAACTTCTCTGTTACCCAGAATAGAGTGCTATTATGGCATATCACAGAGATCAATTTTGCCTGATTTTAAACATCTTTTGAATAGACTCATACAATGTAAACTTCTATCAGAGATCATTTTTGCCTGATTTTAATCTTCTTTGAATAGACTCATACAATGTAAACTTATTTGTGTCTCACTACTTTTACTTGAAATTCTGAGGTTTATCCACCTCATAAAACTAAGCTTTTTAAAGAAAATGTTTCAAAAATCTCAATTTCTTTTCTCAAATATAGAAATTTAAAAGGGGCTTTATGCTTTGCATCTTTCAGTAACATGTTGAAATTTTTACTTTTGTAGGGTCATGTTGCGGTTAAGATTTTTTTTTTTTTACTATAAATAGTATGCTAAATTTTTTCTTTTAAATTGGAATAGTTTACCATTCAAGTAAGCCTCCTTCCCCTTTTGGAGGGAAAAGGTCCCTTTAGGAGGGAAAAGTTCTTTACAATGTAAAGGGGGTTGTGTATATAAGAGTAGCAGAGAATGCTTTGTAATGATAAAAATAAATGCTACTCATTCTTGAATATTATTCATTTTTTTCAGTTTTTGTATGAATTGTAGACCCTTAAAAGTTAAACATAGTCACCAAGTTCCCTCTAAAACTTTTATATTATTTTTTCCCTTGGCTTTATGCAGATAGCAGGGAGGAAGATCTCCTTTAATGTAAAACTTTGCATTTGGAGAGAAAAATTCCTGCTGATTTATAAAGGGTCTTCACCATTAAATCTATTTATCTTCCTAATCACCTCAGTTATATATATAGTTTGTCTGCCAGAATACAATGTTGCGACATCTACAGAAGCTGTCATGAAGGTATCAGGTGGCAGTAGAAATAATGCTTTAAGATATTTAGCACTTGGTTCCAAAATTCCTTAGGCAAAATTGAGCTAACAATGAAATCAAGTGTTTAAATTGACTACCATTCAAAATTAACATTTTTCAACTGCTTGAGTAGATGACCAAGCAGTATATGATTGATATATTTTAGGAAAGATCTACCTTTCGAGCAAATTTGGCTTTTTAAATTTCTGTAGACTAACATAGAACATGTGTGGAATAGTATTGCGCTCAATATTTGGACTCCCCTTGGGGAAATTGGTGTTAATCTCTGAATCTTTTCTAATACTGGTTTTGTACTTAATGACATTCATCTATCACATAAGTTAGGGAGGATCAAAGGTGCTCATTCCCAAAGTTTGAGGAGATGCAATGTAGATATTTGTTGAATTTCTAGAAAGTGTTGTAGAAGAAAAAATGAGTAGGAATTTCATTTGTGATTTACTTTACTTTGGGAATGAAATAGAAAAAGCCAAATAAAGATAATCTTATTAGATGGGTTAGGCAGATTATTTCTAAATGTACTATAGGTGACATTCATAGTTTGTGTCATTAATTCATCTTCCTCCTTATAGAGAACTATATGTCTCTCTTCTAAAGTTATTTCTGATAGACGTTCTGCCTATCTAATAAAAATGACAATTATAATTTGGATAAAATAGTTCTGACACCTTCATGCTTGCCATGGATCTTCTATAAAATGCCACATGTGTGACTTTATAAGCTGGAGAAAAAAAATTAAGCATTAAGGAGGGATCTAAAGTCATCATTGACGTTTTTAGTATCGGTTAATTGACATAGAAATGGGGCAACTATAGATCAAGAAGCAGCTTGATTGAGCTGGGATATCATTTATTGCCCCTATAAGGATGTTAATTCTTATTTGTGTGTTGAGTAGACTGGTATGCATATCTAAATTCCTAAGTCCTGTGACTTAGACAGAAAGCCTGTGTCCCACTCCCAAACCCCAGAATCAAATATTTTGTGAATAAGTTTGTTATAATATTCAGATTAACAAATCTGAAACTTCCTTTGACTCACACTTGAAAAACTAAAAGTTGTCAATATTGGAGTATTTTCTGATTGAATAATTTAGAGTTGCTAAGGTTTGAAAGTTAAAAGAAAACCTTTTTCTTTTCATAATGGATCTCTAAAATAACTATTTTGTGACCAGAAAAGCCTAAATTGATGTTATTGTCATTAGCAGAATAGGTAGGGCAGGACACCTTTTTTAAGGTTGTGGACCTATGGTATAGAGTTGTAATTGTAAACATACTCATTTTTCTCAAGTACTTTAATTACATTATTGTAGTATCATTGTACCTGATTTTTAGGAAATCGTTAGTTCCTATCCTTAAACTTATATTCCATAAGATATATGTGAAAACAGTTATAGTGTTTTTTGCTCACTATTTTAGCCTAAATTTTGGGTGTGCAGTTTTTGACAAGTAAATAAAAGGTTGTAGGGAGTGGTAGAAATTAAAGGAAAACCAAATAGGAGCAACTTCATATATTAAAGGAAAAAATGAGCAGTTTCCTCAGAATATAAGAATGCAAGGAAGAAATGAAAGGAACTACTACTGTTTCTTTTATATTGCTTGGAGCAGGTGGCCAAGGAGTTTTACTGAAGAAGAAAGCAAATTCATAGAGACCTGCTTCCTTCTATCCATATTATTCAGCCATTTAAGCCCTGTTGCTTTTAATAATCCCAACCAACTCATTTTTACTAATATAGAAGCCCTGTATATTAATTACTTTCGTGAAACTTAAACTTCAGTAGTGTTTGTTACCAAGATGACATAGTTTGGTATTACCCCAAGTCTTGCCAAGTACTTAACAAAACAAAACTATTAAAAGCCTATTTGATTAAAAGCCACACCAAGGTTCCAGTGATTATGGTTTGGATAGGTGACTTTCATATGTTCAGTGTTTAAAAAATAAAGAAAAATGTGTGTGTCTGCGTCCTCAATAAGAAGAGACTATATCTTCACTCTTAATGAAGAAAAGCTGATAAAATATATTACTATGAGTGTTAAGTTTGCATAATTTCATATTATGAAAATATTATAACTTCTACTGCAAATAAAAATTTCTGAAACTATGTTAATGCTATAGTTTTATGTTATCCATTTAAATAAAAAACATCATTTAATAGTTCATGTTGTGTGTAAAGGTGATGACCAGGGATAGTAACATCAGTTTCACATAACTTGTTACTCAGTAATTATAAACTGGTTTGATTTAAAACTGATTTTTAAGGATTTATACTAACTAGGATTATCATGTAATAGAAGATGCTTAGAAGGTATATTTCTCCAAGGATTTAAAGAAAAAAAATAGCATTTATGATATATTGTGTCTTAATCTTCTTTATTTTTAATAGGACTTCTAGGTAAGAGATGCCAAAAAAAAATTCCTACAGGTCTAGAATAGAGCAATTTGAGAATTTGATGATATTTTTCCTGAAATGTACAGTGCTTGTTATTTATGATACACTCCTTGCTTTCCATTAGGGGCAAAAAAAGCTAAAAGGTGATTGAGAATGAACTTAATTAAGTAAAGATTTTTTTTTAGATGTATTGATCTATATTTGATATCTTCAGAGAAAAATTTTATTAATTAATAGAAACCACTTTTGTATGGTACTTAGTCTAGGTGTTTCTTCCATTAATCCCCACAACAGCCTGATCTGTGATGTAAAAGCTATTTGCACATATAAGAAAATTGAGGCCCAGAGAGGCTAAGTAGGTTATTTAAGATCAAAATGTAATATATGTATGTCATATCTAAGATTCAAACCTAGTTATTTTGGCTTCAGTCTATGCTTGTGACCATTGCACTATACTGTCTCCAGTTCAGTGAGGCTACCTACTACATTAATGAAGTAATACATTTAAAGGAATAAAATGAACATGACAGTTTGATATCTTTCCATATCTCCTGGGTAAGCTTAGAGATTTGGATGATTAGCAAGGCCTGGGACCAGTTACATCAGAATATAAATTGGAGAGGACTTTATTAAATGCTGTGGTAATATTGGCTATATCAAGAAAATTTGCATGATGTAAAATCTCTTTGAAAGGTCTATCATTATCAATTTATATTGCATGGATTATCTTAATTCTAGTCGTGTATATAATTTTATTTTGTAAAATCAAGAAAAGATTACTCTTCTATTTCACATTAGAGATACTGAATTTTTTTTTAAATTCTAAGTTTTAAAAAAAACTTCATTTTCAGATGATCTAGACTCCTAGGATTGGTCTGAAATTTCAGTAAATCCAAAAAAAGACCGTCAGTGATTATAATAAATAGATGTTTGACAGCTCAAACCTTGAAGCAGGGTAAGAATAAAAAACCAAATAAATGGTGTACAAGATACAATGTATTTTTAAATGACTTCAGGCAACAAGTTCTCTTGGTACTATGGTTTTGACATAAAGCATTACAAAGGGTTACCATGAAGAATCCAATGTTCCTACTTATTGCTTAAAGTTGCCCTAATAGAATAGTTCTCAAAAATGTGTCCATGACTTAACTGCATCGGCCTCAATGGGGGAAACTGTTAGAAATGCAGATTCTCCGACCCCATATCAGACCTTCAGAGTTAGAAACCCTAGGTAAAGTAGGGTAACTTGTTTTAATTAGTTGTCGGGTGATTTCTTTCATTTTTTATTTTTAAGGAAATACCTTTTTCTTATATTCCTGTTATGTCTTTGATGGTATAGGGCTTCTTCCCTCAGGTATGGTCAACCATGGTTCTCCCACCATCAAAGCACTCATCGTCCATATTTTGTGGTCTTCCCGTGACCCTGTCTTCAACCCTCCTCCTCTTCCTTCCCCTACTTCTCTTCTTCTCCCTCCCATTTTGGATGCCTCATACTGTTTTGGTTTCTCTGTATTCCATTTATAAGTGAAACCATCTGGTATTTATCTTTCACCTTCTGACTCATTTTGTTTAGAATAATCCCTTCTAGTTCCATCCATGTTGAGCAAATGGTATGAGTTTATCTTTTTTGATTGCTGAGCAGTATTCCATTGTGTATATATACCATATTTTCTTGATCCACTCATCTGTTTGGAGTCATTTAGATTGTTTCCATATCTTGGCTGTTATAAATAGGTTTCCTTTTGAATTAGTGTTTTTGTGTTCTTTGCATAGAAACCCAGGAGCGGCATTTCTGAGTCAATATCGCAGATCCATTTTTAGTGTTTTGAGGAACCTTCATAAAGCTTTCCCTAGGAACTGGGCCAGTTCTACATTCTCACCTAATGTATACAGGGGTTCCTTTTTCCCCATATCTTCTCCAGCACTTGTTTCTGATTTTTTTAAATATAGGCCATTCTCACAGGTGTGAGGTGGTATCTTATTATGGTTTTCATTTGCATTTCCCTAATGATAAGTGCTGATAAATTTTTCATATGCCTGGTCACCATCTGCATATGTTCTTTGGAGAAGTGCCTATTAGCTCTTCGGCCCATTCTTTGACTGGATTGTTGTTTAGTAACAACATTTTAAATGGAAATCAATATGTAGCATATACTATAATTTCAGGTGAACCTTAAATAATTTTTTCACAAAACTTTACTTTCCAGAAAATGTCAAAATATAGGGGAAATAGTTTATATCATTTATTCTTCTGTATTTGTCCATTGTTATACTAGACAATTGACTTAACAGTATATCTGTTTTTAGGAATTGAATTTTTCAGAAAACTATCATAAAATGACTTCATCAACTCCATCAGAGCTTGAAATAGTGGTGTCTCATACATTTTTGCCAAGTGTTCTAATGGGGCATTTAAAATAGGGCTGCAATTTCTCTGTATTTGCTTAAATAGGCAAAGGAATTTTTCAGGTCAAAGTAGTGTCATTGTTTTAAGTCTTATAATAATTTTCCTGATACTTTGGATTCGTTTTTCCTTGTCATGTTTGTTGCTCAGTTATGATCATATTCCTAGTTTTTATGCCATAAATGGAAGACAAATGTAAAACAAAGGAGAAAATTTAAAGGAAATCGTAATATCCCTTGGGGAAAATACATGCATATATGGGTCTTAGTTTATGGGAACATTGGAAAGCAGCTCTACGTTGTCGTTTCTTTGCATGTAAATATTTCCGCTTATTTCTAACTTTGTCTCTAGCTCTTTGAAATTCTGCTTAAGCAACTTTTTCTGTGGAATGTTGGTAAAAGTCTATAAATAGAATCTTGACTACTGGAATCAGTTTACATCAGATTTGCTCTTTCATAATAATAGCATTTTTTTTTTAAAGGACAATCATGCAGCTAAAACATTACAGAATATTGAATTACAAGCTTCTGGAATTCCATTTTTAATTTCTTTTAGCATTGTTTAAAGGAGTTTGAATATATTTCCTTTAATTTTTTTCCTTTCAGACAAAGGGGAGCAAATTAAAGTGATTCTAGCCTGCACTCTAAATTTCCTCTCTTGTAGGTTTGCATAACACTTTTACAATGATTGAAAAATGTATTTTGTGGTTTGACTGTTTCCTAAAGAATTCAGTACTTAAATGTCCTGTGTGTGTTTTGGGAATTTGACAGCAACACAGTTTGTTGTCACAGCTGCTTTAGCTTTATTGCAAGACATTTTAAAATCACACTTGAAAACAATCAAAATATTTGTATCATTTCTCTGTGTGTGTTTTTTAACAAGCACAAAAATATGACCTACCATGGTAATTGTGTTTCTCAATGCTCTCCACCATTCCTCTGTTACAATTTCTTGCTGTTCCTTGTACAAACTCAGTTTCCTGACCGCATGCCTTTGCTTTGGCTTTTTCTTCTTTTTGGAATCTACGCTATAACCGTGGTCAAATGTTAGTCATCGTAAAGGGCCACCTAAAAAAGAAGTGATTTTTCTCTTATTATAATCAAAGTAATTTTACTCTTTTTCAAGTTCCCTTCTATAGTCTCCATTTCTCTCTGAGATACCTTGTAGTCTTTTGTCTTGTGTTTAATCTATGTATATACTTCACTTCCCTGTAGTATCCTAGATTCTTATGAACAAATAACCTATAAAGTCGGGAATATTATGTTTAAATATGGATAGTGCTTAAAATAATGTTATGCTTTACATTTTTATTAAAAACAAAAACCTGTTGCATAATGTAAAAATTGAAAGTGTTCTTATCAGAAAAATAATATTTTGCTGTTGTTGGGTGTGCTGATAAGTAGTAAAGCTTTTAATAATTTCAGAGTGATAAGCAATTATGGATTGCTTTCATCTTCAGCAGTGTCTGTTCTGTGCTACTCTGTCAGGATGGGGTAGGGTCAATCTGTGGTCTGGGATAAAGAAGAGAGAGAGTTTAGCACACTCATTTTTTGTTCTAAGTGGACACCAACATCTAGGATGTCAGGCCAGGACATTGCATTTAGATTTCTGGATGACTTTCATTTTTCTGTGTTAGCTCTAATTCCCAACAAGTTATAAATTCAGATGTAACAGATATACAGGAAATCACAATTCTATTCCCAAATAAGAATGATAGGAATTAGAATCCAAAACACTTCCTTTGGGTTCAGGATTGGATGCTGAAGAACTGGTTAAAAAGCTAATAAAAAAGACTAAGCTAAAATAGTGGAGTGGAAATTGGTGGTAATAAATGAAAGAAGTGTGAGAGGGAAATTGCAGCAACCTACATGCATGGATGCCCAAGAGGAGAACAATCTGGCAAAAAAGATAGAGAAGGGCCGGCATTTAGTCTTAATGTGGGTGTGTCATAGCACTCAGTCCTTGGGCATAGTTTCTTTTCTTTCTTTTCTCTCATAACTTTTTGGTGATCTCATTTAGTCACAGGGTTTTTAAATACTGTCTATTAGCCTAGTTTTTTCCAAAATACACTCATAGTTCAGACTTTGTTCCAAACTCCAGACTCAGTTGCATGCTTGATATATTACTATTTGAATTATCTAATAGATGGCATGGCCTTAATAGGTCACAAAGTAATATTCTAATTTCTAATATCACCCAGCCCCTATCTCAGCAGCCTGCACTATCCTGCAGTCTTTTCTATCTCAGTTGATAGCACTCCATCTGTTTTATTACTCCAAAATCTTTTAGTCATTCTAATTCTTCTCTTTCTCGCTCTTCACATCTTATCTGTCAGGAAATTTCTATTTTCACTGACCTCTATTGCTGCTACTGTGATTATAGGCTGTCATCATTTCATACATTAGTGCATTGCTAGTTTGAAAGAAATTGATTATGGATTGTTTTATAATGTCTATGATATGAAATTTCAATGTTTCGAATAGTATTTTTTGGCAGAGAGAATATTCTGCCAAACAGTTCTTTTCTAATTGGATTGCATTGCATTTGTTCATGAAATACCCAAGAAGCAGCTTTTAACAGGAAACTAAACGACTATGAAAGGCAAAAATATACATAAGTTTACCATGTGATTCATATGAAATATATTTTGCCTTAAGAATTGAGAACTGGATAAATAAAAAAAAAAAAAAAAAAAAAAAGAATTGAGAACCGGGCCTCCCTGGTGGTGCAAGGGGTGAAATCTCAGCACTATGAAGCTATCCACAGTCACTGCAGCACTAGTTAGATCCTGGCCAGAGAGGTAGTCCACATGGTGCAGACCTCTCCTGTTTCTCCTTACTGTACCCCTCAGCAATGTATTTCAGACAGTCCCCCTGTTCTGCTCCCCACTCTGTCTCTGGTGAATCCTTTCACCACACCCCCCGCCCCCCGCACCACCACCTCTTTGGCCTACATACCCCAGCTCTTGTATGCAAAATAAATCCTAAAAAAAAAAAAAAAGAATCAAGAACCATGTTTTTTTAGCAGCTTGATAGATGGTTGTGTAGGACTATGAGGACCATTGGTCAGTAACTTGACATGGATGTGCTCACTGGTTAAAAGGTGCATTCAAATCTGTCTTTCTTCCTTAACATTGTTATTAAAGACATTTCAGATTCATAAAATTTCAGGAAAATATATAGTTGCTTTAATTTTCAAAGAGGGTTGGTTTTTAGCAGTTTACAATTTTATTGATAAGTGATACTAATTGTGATTACCAGAATCTTTAACCTAGGTTAAAACTAAAAAGTCAGAAAGAATAAATGATTCCATTCTAGTGAAAATTGTCTTCAGGGAACGCAGTACTGTTCCATAGACTTCTGTCAATTTCTTACAATTTGACTTAGAAATCAGTATAACCCATTTAGACTGAATAATAAGATCATTGGCAGTTACAGTTCTTTTGTGGTTTTCCTGTAGCAGTTTGAGTCTGTGACATACTTTACTTAGCAGTTATCTTAAAACCTATAGTAAATTCTATTTGAAGTAGGAGGACAAAATGAAGTTCTAAGTTTATTTGTTGATTCTGATTCATACCATTGTTTTTGAGAAGAGGCATACTGAAAAGTAAAGAAATTTTAAAAATTTCTCCTAAACATAAATTCTTAGGCACCCATACAGGCAAACATTAAAAAAAAAATTGGAGACCCTGTTGATCACATTTAACAGTAAGACAACTAAAACTTTAGTGAGGTAATGAACAAATGCAAACACAATTCCAAATTCAAACAAATATTTTGATGCACATATTAACTTTCATTATTTTTTAAAATTTACCTCCAAATCTGATGACTTACCAAAGCAATTATCAGTTTAAAAGCACCAAATTAGGACTCAACCTGGGGGTCCATAAATTGGTATAAAACATCCCACAGGCCCTTCTTATTTATTTTTTTTAAAGATTTATTTATTTATTTATACAAGCACTGGGTACCGTCAGTAGTGCGGGAGGGTGAGAGAATTCACCAGAGCCAGAGCAGAGAGCAGAACAGGCAGACTGACGAAATACACTGCTGAGGGGAGCAGCGGGCATGGCAGGAGAGGTCTGTGCACCACGTGGGACCCTCGCTGGTGGCCGGGGATCGAACCAGCACTGCAGAGGCTGCGGGCAGCTTCACAGCCCAGCGCTCAACCACTGCGCCACCAGGGGAGGCCCCTTCAAGGCATTTTTGTTAATAATACTAGTATTAGTAGATATATGTAACTCACTGTCTTTTAAATGTGTTGATTTGATGTATGTAACTGCACATTAAGATATGTCTGAACAGACTGAGATATTCATTTAAATGATTTGTATTTCCGCTTGTTATAATTTTAAGCAATTTCCTTTCTTTTTTCTTTTTATTCTATATGGTTACAAACCAGTAAGCATTGCCGATCCTGCTGCTCTTGGCTTCATCATTTCTCCATGGTCTCTCCTGTTGCTGCCGTCGGGTAGTGTATCATTTACAGATGAAAATATTTCCAATCAGGATCTTCGCGCATTCACTGCACCTGAAGTTCTTCAAAATCAATCACTAACTTCTCTCTCAGATGTTGAAAAGGTAACCATTAAGTTTCTTGCTTGATTGTATTTTTTATTTTGGTGGGGATCACAAAGGACACTGGGCCACCCTTCTTCAATCCTCTGGAGAAAATACTGTAAAATATTAAATGATAGTGTGTTCAAAAAAGTTCATATTTTTTTAAGAATTCAAAATAGTTTTATAAAAACTAATGGATCTAAGGGAAAATGTGAGCAATTGTCAATACTTCCCAGCACATTTTATGTGACCAACATTTCCACAATGCCTAAACCAGACAAGTAACCCACAAAAACAACAACAAAAACCAGTGCAGACCAAATTCCCTATTGAACATAGATGCAAAAATCCTCAACAAAATCTTAGCAGACTGAATTCAACAATGCATTAAAAGTATCATGCACCATAACCAAGTGTGATTTATTCTAGAGTGAAAGAATAGTACGTCATCTGAAAATCAATCAACATAATTCACCATATCATCAAAAAGAATGATAAAAAAATCATAAACCATATCAATAAGATTTAATAAGATACAACTACTATTGTACTTAAGATAAAAGTCTCATGAAACATGCCTCAACATAATAAAGGCCACATATGACAGAACCACAGCTAGTATACTCAGTGGTAAAAAAACTAAAAGCTTTCTACCAAAGTCTGGTCCAAAACAAGGATGTTCACTTTAACCATTATTATTTAACGTAGTGTGGAAGTCTTAACTAGAGCAGTTAGGCCAAGGAGGATATAAAAAAGGAATTCAAATTGGGAAAGAAATAGTAAAATTGTCACTCTTTGCAGATTATATGATAATATGAATATTTCTTAAAGACTCTGCTGAAAAATAATTGTAATGATAAATCGCTACAGTGAAGTGACAGGTTACAAATCAATTTTTGTTTTGTTTTGTTTTGTGGAGTGTGTTTTGGGAGAATGGGAGATTTTTTTAAGTTAACCAAGTGGTTATTTGATACTGCCATGTTTGATAACTTTGCTGCTGTAAGGAGCCATATATTCCTGGCATTAGACCTGCAAAGTACCTATGTTTTTTTTTTTTTTTTTATAAATTTCATTTTTATATTCCCCATACAATTGCAACCCCCTTATTTTGACCCCAATCCCTCCCCTCCCCACCCCCTACAGAGTGTCTCTGGTTCATAGTTGTTTGTTGATTTTGATTTTCACTTTCTTATAGTTATTCTTTTTCCTGGTCCCTTATTTAAGTTTTCTAGATTCCTGCTATGAGTGAGACCATCCGTTATTTTTCTTTTTCTTTCTGGCTTATTTCGCTGAGCATGATCCCTTCCAGCGCCATCCATGTTGCTGCAAATTGCATGTGTTTATCTTTTTTGAATGCTGAGTAATATTCCATGGTGTATATGTACCACATCTTCTTGATCCAGTCATCTATTTTTGGGCATTTGGGTTGTTTCCAAAGCTTAGCTATTGTAAACAGTGCTGCTATAAACATAGGGGTGCAGGTGCTCTTTGGAATTGATGTTTATGTGTCCTTTGGGTAAATACAAAATCAATTTACAAAAACAAGTGGTGTTCCTCTGCAGACAACAAGGTAAAAGAGGAAGAAATCAAGAAAACAATGCCATTACAATCGCTTTATCTGAATCTTTGTTTTGTTTCTCTATATTCCACATATAAGTGACACAATATGACATTTATTTTTCTCCTTCTGATTTATTTAGTTTAGCATAATCCTCTCAGTTCCATCCATTTTGTGGGAAAAGTCAAGAATTTATTTTTTTGTTGTTGCTGAGCAGTTCCAATGTGTGCACGTACCACATCTTCCTAGTGTACTCATCTGTCTTAGAGAACTTAGGTTGTTTCCATTGCTTGCCTAGTATAGACGGTGCTGCAATGAGCACAGGGTTGCATGCATCCCTTTTTATTAGTGTTTGTGCACTTTTCAGGGAATTACCTACAATGGAATTTCTGGAATATATGGGAAATCTTTTTACTGTTTTGAGAAACCTCTATACTGTTTTCCACTGGGGCTAAACCAGTCTATATTCCCACCAACAGTTTATAAGTCTTTCTTTTTCTTTACATCTTTACCAGTACTTCTTGTTGCTGGTCTTTCTGATATATGCCATTCTCACAAGTGTGAGATGATATGTCATTGTGGGTTTTTTTTTTTTTTTTTAAAGATTTATTTATTTATTTATACAAGCACTGGGTATAGTCAGAAGCACGGGAGGGTGAGAGAATTCACCAGAGACAGAGCGGGGAGCAGAGCAGGCAGAAGGGAGCAGCGGGCGGCAGGAGAGGTCTGCGTGCCATGTGGGACCCTCCTTCGGTGGCCGGGGAGCAGCCAGGGATCAAACCGGCACTGCAGAGGCTGCGGGCAACTTCGCAACCCAGCGCTCAACCGCTGCGCCACCGGGGAGGCCCTCATTGTGGTTTTGACTTGCGTTTACCTGATAGTGATGATGAGCTATGTGATATATACCTGTTGGCCGTTTTTGTCTTTAGAGAAGTGCCTGTTTAGCTCTTCTGCCCATTTTTTGATTGAGTTGTTTTCTTGTTGCAGTTTTTTATAGACCTTGATTATTAGCCCCTTATTGATTGTATGGTGTGCAAATATTTTCTCCCATTCAGTAGGTTGTCTTTTTGTTTCAGTGGTAGTTTCATTTCCTCTTCAGAACTTTTTTAGTTTGATGTACGCCCAGTTGTTTATATAGTCTCATTTGTTTATCTTGTTGGAGAAAAGTTCACAAATACATCACTTGGAATGTTTTGCCAATGTTTCGGAATATTTTGCCAATGTTTTATTTTGAATATTTATGGTTTTGGGTCTTACACCCAAGTCTTTTATCCATTTAGAGTTAATTTTTGTGTATGGTGTGAGATAGTGAACTAATTTCATTTTTTTACATGTGGTCTTTACTCCAGTGTATACTTTCAGCTTCTTTGTCATAAATTAACTGTATATAGGTGTGGGTTTATTTCTAGACTCTCAGTTCTACTCCATTGGTCTTTGTGTCTTTATTCGAGTACCATCTTTTTTTAATTATTATAGCTTTGTAGTATTGCTTAATAGCTGGCAGTGTTATACCACTGTTCTTCATCTTTTTTGTCAGGATTGCTTTTCTATGTAGGGTCTTTTGTAGTTCCATGTGAATTAGTAATGTGTGTTATATTTGTTAGAAGAATTCCAATGAAAATTTGATAGGGGATTGCGTTGCACCTGTATATTGCTTTGTGTGAGATGGCTATTTTAACAATGTTAATTCTTCCACTCCATGAGCAGGAAATATATTTCCATTTCTTTGTGTTTTCTGTTTCTTTAAAAACTATTTTATAGCTGTCATTGTAGATGTCGTTCCTCCCTCTTTCTTAGTTTTACTCCTTAAATCCTTTTTGAAATTTATTTTTATTTATTTATGCATACAAGATAGGGTTTGGAGGCCAGAGGGGTGGGGCGTGAGAGGATTCACCAGAGACAGGGTGGGGAGAAGAATAGGCAGATCTACTGAAATATACTGCTAAGGGGGGTAGCAGGAGAAACAGAAGAGGTCTGCTAACTACCATGTTGAATAATAGTGGTAAAGTGGACATTCTTATACCAGATCTTAGTGGAAAAACTTTCAGTTTCATATCAAAGGATCAAACTCTCATGTTTCATGATACCCTCAGAGGTCAAAGCAATGGTTTCTAGAGACCATTTAAAATTCAAAACTGTATATTGGTGCCTCCGTGGTGGTTCAGGGGGTTAAGATGCAACCTATGAGGCTCTCTGCAGCCACTGCAGAATGAGTTCGATCCCTGGCCAGGGAGCTACCTACATGGTGCAGCAAAACTCTCCTGACCTGCCCGCTGCTCCCCTCAGCAGTGTATTTCAGTCAGTCCACGTGTTCTGTCCACCACTCTGTCTCTGGTGAATTCTCTCACACACACCCCCCCACACATACCTCTGACTTTTGTACCCCAGTTCTTGTATGCATAAATAAATAAATCTTAAAAAAAAACAATAAAATTCAAAAACTATATATTAACAAAAAGTGTATATTTATTTTTCTGGGCAGTAGGTTACAATCTTTTATCATATTTTTTTAACCCTAAAATTAGTGACTATATGCTGCCAGCGCCCAAATTTATGTATCTTTAGTACAAAATTATTGACATATATATATAGCCACTGATTAGATATCTTCAATGGAATATCACACAGATAACTCAGAGTCTGTAGATATGAAACTAAAGACAATATTTCTTCTCATATCCTGAAACCTATGTCCTCTTCTTTGTACTCCCTGTAAATGAATGGACCTTTATTTTCCCAATTTGCAAGGAAGGCATCATTTTTAATTTTCATTCATCTCAGGAAATCTTTCCTAAATTGGTCAGGAATTAATTTCTGTTGACTCTACTTTTTGTTTTTAAAGATTTATTTTATTTATTTATATACATACAAGAGCTGGGGTATGTATATAAATACATACCCATGTATATAAATACATGTATATAAATACATGTATATAAATACATAGGCCAGAGGAGCATGGGTGGGGGCGTGTTGTGAGAGGATTCACCAGAGACAGAGTGGGGAAAAAAACAGGCAGACTGACTGAAACACGCTACTGAGGGGAGCAGCGACGAGACAGGAGAGATCTGCTGCGCCTTGTGGGTAGCTCCCTGGCTGGGGATCAAACTTGTGCTGCAGTGGCTGCAGATACCTTCATAGTGCTGAGACTTAACCCCTTGTGCCACCAGGGAGGCCCTGACTCTACTCTTAACTGCTTCTGCATTTGTTCAGTCCATCATGAATGACCAGTGCTGCAAGCACTTTCTGATAATTTCTATGTTTTTCAGTCTTTGAAAAGGTGTTTACATATAAGTTTCTTTGAAGTCTAAGTAGAAAGGTGATAAAACAGAACTTCACGAACATCTAGTTGAATTCAAATGACATATATTGAATATCCATTATGTACAAGCTTTATATTAGTTGCTAAGTGATACTAAGATATGTAAAAAAAAAAAGATTTCCTTAAGGAAAGCAAGCAACAGCACATCTTAATTATGTTACAGATATTATTAGTTAACTTTCTCAGAGATATAAATGAAATATAACTATATCATATGAGAGACAATGCTTTATTTCTTTGAGAATGTTTATATGACATACATCATAAATGATTTTTGCTGGACTATCAATAATTGGTAGGATTTGACAGGTGAAAGAAATTCTTGGTAGAAAGAATTGCTCAAGGAATATTGATTTATTTTGCGATCAGGAAATTATCTAGTAGTGCTGAAGTGTTTAGGTTATGATAGGGAAAGATGTGATAACATGAGGAAAACTTCAAAAATATGCCTGGAAAATGGAAGTGTAGACATGTCAGAATAAGCCTTGATATTATTTTAAAGAATTTAGATAAATTGGGAGCCTTAAAAATATTTGAAAAGAGGAACAACTTTTATAATCTGTAATTTAAAGGCAGTGTTAACAATAGATTAAAATATTGTGAGATTGTTAGGACAGTACACGTTTTTTTTTTGTATCTACCCCACCTATTTCTGAAGAGGATTTGGAACAGTTCATATAATAAAAATAATAGGCTGAAAATAAAGGCAAGAAAATAAGATGGCACTGGAGTCAAATTGGTGCAAAAAAGATGCATAAGATCATGATAGAGATGAGCTTGAACGTTTAGCACCGAATCTCTTAACAGGAGGGAAATTGGAAAATGATTATTATGAAAGATTAACTGTTTTCACTTTCAGCTAAAAATCTCATTTCTTGTTTATCAGCATCATTTTCCCAGGATCCCATGACCATAAATAACCATATTCCTTGACCCTTTACTAAAGATGAACTGTCCATTCTCCTCTGTAAAGTCAACTCCATTTGTGCATTAACTTCCACATTCTCATGCCACTAAGAAATGCTCTTTTAGCAGTCTCCACACTGTCTTGCAGTTCCAGTTTTCCCAGTTGGATCATATCCATCCCATAAACGGTTTTTATTTTTCCAATCTTTAAGAACCAAACAAACACCGTAAGAGAACTCTGTTTTGACCCAGCTTTCTTTGGATCTACTCCTGCCGTCTGTTCATAGTAAGAAAAACATAATCAAAACTTCAATGAGTTGTTGTTTCCTCCTTTTCAGATTGCCAAAATTCTAAATCTTCATAATACATTTCCTAGATAGGGCTTGTGGAGTAGTCTTACATGTTTCTGATGGAGTGCAAAGTGATACAACTTATATGTGGGGGAATCTAGCAATATGTATCAAAAACTAAAGATGAGTTACCCTTCCATCCATAGTCTCAGAATCATTTCATGAGAAGTAATTGAGTGTACAAACTAACACATCATAAAACTATTTCTGAAAACAGACTTTTCAGTAAAAGTCTGAAAAACAAGTCTTAATTGTCCATTGATAACAGGTCAGTTAAGTAGGCAACGCTGTAGCTGCAAAATGGAGTTCTGTGCAGCAGTGCAAAGAATGAGATCTCTGAACATTGATATGGACATAACAGTGCAACTTGTGCAGTAATTTTTAAAGTTCTTCACCTTTTGTATAAGAGGAAGAAAATAAGATATATGTTCATATTTGCTTGCATTTACATAAGAAACTTTGAAATAAATAAGAACAAATAAAAGTGATTTACACATAGAGGATTGGCAGGGACATTTGGGGGGAAAGTCTGTTCTAACAGCTTCTAGTCATATTTTCAGTTTTAAGCTACCATATTTTTATGCAAAATATGAAATGATGATTCTTAAATTGTGAGTTATAGTTCCTTTGGAACAAAAAGTTTTCAATATGTAATATTTGCTAGTATTTTTAATGTAGTTTTATCATAAAATAATTTTTTAAATTTTATTCCTAGATCCACATTTATTCTCTGGGAATGACATTGTATTGGGGTGCTGATCATGAAGTACCTCAGAGCCAAGTAAGTCAAGTTGTCAAAATGTATAGTTCCACACTTTTTAAATTATGTGTTCTATAGTATGCTGTTAGGCACATCAGCATTTGTAAGCTGGTAATTTATTTAACATCATGATGTCAGAATAAAATAATAAAGAAATTTTTTTCTAAGAATATTCTTAGAATTATAGCAGTCACCAGCCAAGTTTCAACAATTAAATCTATGAGAGTAATGACCTCTTCAAAATTACAGCAAGACAAATGGGAGTATACTTTATTTCTTCCAATTTAATAGCTGATAGAAGCAGATTATAAAAGTCTTTGATGATTCATTCTTATACTGAAATTGATAGCCTTCTTTGGTGCCAAATCTGTGGACCAGTAGCTTCGATTAATATCTGTGACTATAGTTTGTGTTTCATTCCTTTTTCTTCTTATCACTTCACAATATTGTGCTACCCTTGCAGCGGTAGATGAAGATAATAGTAATGCTTTCTGAGCTCTTAAGGTTCTCATGACAATTGGGCTGTTTCTAGTCTCTATTTCCTAAATTCTGCTTCCTAAAGGCTCAATATAAACATGATTGTGAATAGTTATTGTAAGTTTTAAAATAATTGTATTTCTTTTTTTTTTTTTTAAAGATTTATTTGTGCATACAAGAACTGGGGTGTAAGCCAGAGGTGAGGGGTGGAGTATGAAAGGATTCACCAGAGAGCCGGGAACAGAACAGGCAGACTGACTGAAATACTCTGCTGAGGGGAGCAGCCTGTGAGACTGGAGATGTTGGCTGCGCCATGTGGGTTGCTCCTTGGCTGGCTGGGATCAAACTCATGGCTGGCGATAGCTTGTTGGCGCTGATTTTAACCCCTGCACTACCAGGGAGGCCCTAAAATAATTATATTTCATCAACAAAGATATAACATAGAATTAAGTTGTTTTTTTTTTTTTTTAAAGATTTATTTATTTATTTATGCAAGCACTAGGTACAGTCAGAAGCTTGGGAGGGTGAGAGAATTCACCAGAGCGGGGAACAGAACAGGCAGACCAATGAAATACACTGCTGAGGGGAGCAGCAGGAGTGGCAGGAGAGGTCTGCCATGCCATGGGATTGAACTGGTGCTGCAGAGGCTGTGGGCAGCTTTGCAGCCCAGCGCTCAACCGCTGCGCCACCAGGGAAGGCCCAGAATTAAGTTTTTATTTAAGGCGTTTAGAAGTCAAAACCAAAAATAACTACTAGTGTTTTTATTAATTACAAAATAATAATCACTTTAGGTATTTAGTCTAAAATTCAAACATCCTAAGTTCCATAAAGGATAAATCATATTCTTCAACTTGCTTTGGTCTCATTTTGCATAAAAATCACCCAATTTACTTTCTTCGGTTTCAACTCTAAAAATGTAAATAAGAATATTAAGTTGTCACTAGGTATATTGGTTTCCTATATTATACAACCTAATTTAAATGTAAAATGTGATCACAGATTGTAATTAACTCTTCTGGTAATAAAATGAAGTCAAATGTATAAATTGTATTTATCAGTATAAACTGCTTGGATTTGCTGCTATCAGAAATCATAATCATTTTGGAAATATTTAATACTAATTGCAATCTGTACTCTGTAATCAATGTTAAGAATGCAATGGCCCATGCCCTTGAGTCCATTTATGGGTACAGACAATTACGTGACCAATTACAACACAGTGCAACAAATGCTCTGCTAGGGGAAATGGACAGTAGTAAGGAAAAACAGATTTGACCTCTTTAAACTTAGAGGATTAGAATAGGTTTTTTAAAAGGCTGCTTTGAGGTGAGATCTTAAGGAAATTATATACAAGTGGATGAGTAGTGGAAGGGGCTCACATGTTTAAATGGAAATAATGAAACTCCCATTATTGGAGTGTAGTGATTTCTTTTCGTTTGCATTTCTTGCATTTCATATGCTTATTGGTCATTTGTATATAATAGTCTACAAAATTATGTCAACTAGTTTGAAAAAAACCTCACATTTTAATTTTGGCTTTTCTATTTCATCAGAACAATGGAGACGTGTGTGTGTGTATGTGTTTGTGTGTGTGTGTGTTTAATCAGAAGGGCAATGCTGCCTGTGTTGGAACAAGGTTTGAGGGAGACACATCTCACACAATTTTATGAACATCTAAACATCATGCTTATGAATCAGAAAAGGATCAGAAACTTTTATTTAAATGGCCTTGATTTACTACAACATACAAAATCTCTTCTAAGTTATCATAATAGCATAAAATTGTATTTAATATATTTTGAGTATATTGCATTTTATTGAATGTTAAGAAATTGTTCATTCCCCCAAAATGAGGATGTGTGTGTGGGGGGGTAACTAATTAATAAAAGATTTCCATTTATTCATAGGAAAAAGGGCTTTCTATAATACTTTCTACCTTGGAAGACAGATATTAACCATCTTCTGCCAATAATATTTTTTAGATTATGCAAAGGTAAAATGCAGTAAGATATACATATATGCTATCAGATAAGGAATTCATTTCCTCCAAATATTGAGCTATGTTTGGTATTCTCCTGTGATTCCTGCAATAGCTTATCTTGTGTTAGATAAGAAATTTACTCACACTTGTAAACATGACTTTTCCTTTCTTTATTCAGCCAATCAAACTTGGAGATCATCTCAACAGCATACTGCTTGGAATGTGTGAGGATGTTGTTTATGCTCGGGTTTCTGTCCGGACTCTCCTGGATGCTTGCAGTGCCCACATTAGGAATAGCAATTGCGCACCTTCATTTTCCTATGTGAAACAGCTGGTGAAACTGGTTCTGGGAAATATTTCTGGGGTAAGCTACAGTTCCAATTGGTACATATTGTTCATATTTTAAAGTTTAATAGTATATTAAAATTTTCCTTTTTTTTAATTAAAGGTACTATATAGATAGCATTTTCTCAATGAACATTAGAAACAGAAGATTGAACTTTGTATACTGATGCTGTTTATTAGAAAGAGTACTTAATATTTAGAAGCCTAACTGGTCTTGTAGATTTTATATGCTAGTCTTTTTTCTTTTTATGAACTTTATTCTAGAACTTATCATAGACTCAGAGTATGTTAGAGTTAACAGTGTCTGCTCTGCCTTCCTTTTTTACATCTTTGCCTAAGGAATTTTAGTACATTCCTATTTATTGTGAGTGCCTAGAGAAAAACACATTGATAAGAAAACGGGCTTTAAAATTACTTACATGCACTTTATATTGATTTATACTTCTTTTGTAGCCATTTATTTGTCTATTTTCAGCTGATATTTAGATCTTCTTGAACTGAAACCCTCCCCACCCTCTCTGGATACTAGCATCTAGTATGCCAGAGGAATACGTGCATGTATATCCTTGCCAGACTGTACCAAGACCTGAATGCTTTCATTTTCTCTCTTAACTTTGGATATAAAGAATCCCAAGAACAACAAACCATAAGTAATTAGTCCTTCCTCTGCACTTGTTAAGTTATATTCTATCCTATTTTTCCTAATTTGGGCACTCCTTGGTATTAGATATCTGATCTGCTTACACTTTATCTGCTTTTATCCTTTAGGGTTATGATAGCTAAGTAGTGGTCCCTCACCTTGCAGAGGGAGCCTCTGTGGTACTGGAGTGAGGGGTATATAGGTCAGAGAGGCAGAGGGAATGGGGTGGTTCTTGGCTTCTTATTTTCCCTCCTTTAATAGAGTTGCTGCAGTTTGGATTGTTTATATTTCTGCGCATGATCTTTATTTGAAACAAAGGTAAAGCTACTGAAAATCTAAGAAAGCCCTCTATCTAGAACAAGTTTCCTATTTATTTTCAGATATATTTATAAATTCTTCTATGATCAAATAAGCTTGAGGACAAACTACTTAAAGGAAATTTTATATATATTTTTCACTGCAGAACTTTAAATATACTAGACTGTATTAGTAACCTTTAAAGGGGCATAGGCATGTAGGTGAAACATTTCCCAAACTTATTTGCGCATTTTTCATAGAACTCTCAAAATACTAATGTTTTATAAAGCTCTTTTTGAGAAATGTTGATTTGTACTAGCTCCTTCACTTTATTATTGAGGAAATTGAGAACCACACATCTTGTGGGTTTAGTTTCCTATTAATCAATTCGGGGATCTTTCCATTAACCAAAGCTCCTGTTAGACTGATGTCTGCTGATTTTACACTTACATAGTAAAATTGTAGGAAATATTTTTTCTTCCAACTTTCCATGAAGAAATATGCCTCCATGAAATTCTATCAACCCCAATAATTGTCCAGATCAGATAAAACATCTGCATTTCTTTGAGGATAGCACAGTTAATTTGCTTGTTATAGTAGAGGTTTATTGTTCATCTGCATATGAAATCTGTGCTAAATTGAATAAAATATTTATCTTCTAAAAACTTTCCATTTTCTTAATTACAAAATACAAAGAATGGTATGAAAAGTAATAAAAACTTTAAAAGCTTGAAATTTTGAGGGGAAAGAATGCAAAGTGTGACTGCATTTAAAAATAGCACTTTCAACTATATCTATAGATGAGATAGAAAGTAATCTTGAATAAATGCTATGATGTAGCAAAGATCATAGTATGTTTGAGGATGGTAATAACTCTGGTAAACACGAAGATAATTATTTCAATGTTTATTAACTGCTTCAACATCCTTAGAATTTTTCTTTTTACTATTTTCCCCTGATCTACTTGAGAATAATAATAATATCTACCACATCAGGGATTTTTTGAGAATTAAAGAGTATGTAAGCTCTTTTAAGTGCTTAGACATAAAGCATATAAGCACCTGCCTTGTAGTGATTGCTCAATTAATAGCAGCTGTTGTTAATAGTGATATTCAGGAATTTTCAGATACCAAATGTCTTTTACTGACAGTAAAATGAAATCTGAAGCAGTATCATTTATGTCATTTAAATAATATTATTTAGAAAATGTTTTCATTTAAACCTTCTTCTAGGCAGGAAACATAATTCCTTGAATATACTGCCTTAGACCTAATCCATATGTAAAGAAGTTTCATTAATAGAGAAATATTAAAATCTGTATATCTGTGTGTGTGTATATATGTGTTCTTGCTGTTAAATTTATGTAAATTGTCTCTCCATTTATTTCTTGAAATTTTTCCTTTAATTAAAATGTAAATTGATTAAATGTAAATTGATAAAATATAAATTGAAAATATAAATTGATTATCTTTAAACTTTGTTCTAAGTTTTTATCCCTTGTACTCTGGCATTTGATTTCATTTCATGCTGCCCAGGTAAAGTCATTAAAAAATTAAGACTACATAAAAATTTTGTTATCAAGGGGTCTCAAAAGAGCATTGATTTAAATTTAACTGTCATCCTTTAATACAAACTCATTTAATTTAAAGGCAGTATTTCTTAACATAATTTCTAGCAGACAAAATCTATAGAATTATTTTTGAAAATAATTTACGTTAGTATCCTCAATGCATAGGTGAAATTATGAGAAAGCTGGAATTAATAGTTTTAAAAATGCCATCTAACTTGAGAGATGAAAATACCAGTTTTGAAAAAATGAATATTTCAGATTTACAGTTTTAAAATGAAATTTATCTTTACAACTTTTAACTTGACTACCTTTGTTTGATAGTTTGCATTACTTTTTTAGTACCTTCTTCTTGCTTTTTATTTCCTGAGGATGAATTGGCCAGAACTGGGCTACATCAATCTTATTCAAGGAAAATATAAGTTAGCAATAACAAATGTGCAAATGTCTTTATTTACTGCTGTGTCCCCCCACCAATTGTCTATCTAGTGTCAATTCATAGACAATTACCATAAAGAAAAAGGGAGATTCTTTTGTCAAATTTGATTCTTGATTTCCTGTCTACAGACAGATCAGCTCTCCCGTAACAATGAACAGAAGTCTGATCGAAGCCAGGCTATTCGAGACCGATTGAGAGGAAAAGGATTACCAACAGGTAAGAGTATATCAACATGAAGATTATAAGCCTTAACCTATTCCATTGTTTCCTTTATGAAATCATACTTAACTGACTTGGGAACGTGATTATTGTGACCATACTAGAACATAAGTGTGCAAAGTAGAGACAGGAAAGATAAGGAACATTTGCTATGTTAATATATAAGCCCATAAAAATAATGCAGAAAATGTTGTTTATATAGAGGACTTCAACAGTAAGTTATTTCCTTTTAACATTGTTATTATAGTAATAATTTCATTTATTAACTTTATCATGGTATTTATTAAATATACATTATAAAATAATATAGAGAATATGTTTATGAACTTAAACACTATTGAAACAACTTCAAACAGAAATATATCATTCTTACTGTGCTGTGTTATTTTGTATCCCCTTTTTAAATGCTAGTTACACCCATTAAATTTATTTTATGACCAACTAATTTCTTGATTTTGCAGTTATCAAAAATTGCCTTAGGTTACCAAAACTCATGAGTTGGGTGTTTTATTATTTGCCAGTAGCATTTATTATGGGTCCTATGTAATTACTAAATTGATTTTTGAAGGAATGAGTAAAAGTTCCAAATGTAAAATGAAAATAAAACAAATTTTTACATGAAAAATTACTTTTCAGTATTTTCAGGCTTGCCTTATTTATAAAATGAACTTTTGATTTTTCTGATTGTTCTCTTTATCACTCAAAAAAGCAATAATGATAACTGTATTAATCTTAAGCATTAACAAAAATATTTTGTGTATGAAATATTTTATTGTCTTAAATATGAATGGTAAGAAATAAATATTACTTAGATATATTTTAATTAATCACATAATGAACACATCCTTCTTATTTAAAGCATATGATAAATCTTTGTGAAAATGAAATACAGGTACTTGTTTATCTGGACCAAATTTTTTTGCAGAATTCAGAACTATCATAACTGAAAGGGAAGACTTTAAGAAAGTTTACTGCTTATCTTGAGAAGTCAAAGAAAAGCAGTAAAATCATTTCCAATTCAATGATTCTGTAATGGTGCAATTAGTTGTCTCTTCTGGTACCTCCATTTTACTTACTGTGGATAAGTACTATCTTTCTAAAAAAGTATCTTAGCTTTCATTTCATCGATAAAATAAATTTCTGAGAAAATAAAGTTCCTTTGCTAATACACATTATTAGTTTATTCATAAATCAAAAAGAAAACAGGAGGCAGACTTTATTTAACTTAGGTTTATAGTGGTTTGATCACAACTTAAAATGTATTTTACCCTTGATTGTGTTTCTTATTGTGCTTATGTTCCCATATATGTGGATACATTTTCTTCCAGGTAGAAATCTGATTCCCTTCATTTTTAATTATACTAGGACTTAAATAAGATAAAGTGTCAAACTTGGTATTAAAAATAGCAGTACATTACTTATCAATGAAATTATTGTAGCCAGCCTACTATTTTTTTTAGATTTATTTATTTATGAATATAAGAACTGGGGTACAGGCCAGAGGTGGGGGTGTGTGTGTGAGAGGATTCACCAGAGACAGAGTGGGGAACAGAACAGGCAGAGCTAGTGAAATACACTGCTGAGGGAAGCAGCAGGCGAGTCAGGAGAGGTCTGCTGTGCCATGTGGGTAGCTCCCTGGCGGGGGAATTGAACTCGTGCTGCAGTGGCTGCAGACAGCTTCATAGGTTGCGTCTTAACCCCTTGTGCCACCAGGGAGGCCCCCCTAGCCTACTGTTTTAGAGCTGAGTAGTAAGAGGAAATTATAGATGAACACCAATAGCAAGCTGAAAAAGAATAATTTTTAAGGGATAATGAACTCTCAAGACATAATAAACTTTACTAAGTGAAATATTAGATTTAAAAGAAATGATTCATTTCTCTAATTTATCTTTCTCTTTTTCTCTGACTGCCCTCCTCTCCCTTCTTCTTTGCTTCCATATTTCTCTTTGCTGTTCTTTCTCTAGTCTCTTTCTGAAGTTCCCTTCTATCGTTTGTTACTATCACAAAATAGCTATGTCTTGGAATTAAAGTCTGTTTGTTTGTTGTTGACTTATTAAATATATTATTAAATATAGTTTAGATTATATTCTTTTCAATGATTCAGAGTCTTTTTATTTTAAATATTTTTATGATATTTTATTTATTTATACAAGCACTGGGGGACAGGCCAGAGGTGTGGGAGATGAAAGGATTCACCATAGACGTAGTGGGGAGCAGAACACACTGATCTGTTGAAATGCAATACTGAGGGGAGCAGCGTGTGAGACAGGAGAAAGAGGTCTGCTGCACTATGTGAGTTAGCTCCCTGGCCGAGGATCAAACTCTTGCTGCAGTGGCTGGAGATAGCTTGATAACCCTGAGACTTTAACCCCTATACCACCAGGGAAGCCCATTTAGAGTCTTTTATAGACATTAATTATTACATAATATTTTAGAGATAACAATTAGAGATTGCACTAAATCTATACCTACCCTATAATATATCTTAAGTAGCATGTTGCTTATTTGTCATTTTTACACACACACACACACACATATATATATATATATATATATATATATATATATAATTAAAAGACAAATGTTAAGCTTTCTGGATGTGTAGAAGCGAGGGATAGGGAAAATCTTTAGTAAGTATATTAGTTTTTGTAGGTCTGACTGAAACAAAGTGAATATTTGTTGATTGACTAGATATGAGAAAAGATTTTATAAAATTATTAGATTTGTAATATGATTTTAATATGAGACTATAGTTTATTTCTTTAGATAACTTTTTTTGACATTAAGTTGTATGAAAAGTAAAAAAAAATGAACTGTAGTTCACCATCTTGGCTCATATCATTAGATAATTTTCTTATTAGATATATCAGATGTTTTTAACCAAATGTTTAGTACCTTTTATTTGTGACTTGTTTTACAATGTCAAGAAAGACTTAGTGTTATTGTCTTATATCCCTTTAGAAATATTGTGACTGCTCAAATGTAGATATTCTAGGATCGTCTATAAATGACTTTTTAAAAATTAACAATCACTAACTGTTCATTAACATTATCCTTTAATACTTATATCTCTTTTTTGGAGAATAAAAATATTCCTGTTTCAAAACTCAAGAGAATGTGTAAGGAATCACAATTTGTCAGAATAAATCAAATTTTATTTATGCTTGTATTTTGGGGTAGAATCATGGTCTTTATACTTAAAGAAACAGTACTCCTTTTTAGATCAAATGTGATGGAAAAGGATTCCTCAGTCTTAGTCATTGCTTTCCACCAAACTGCTGCACAAGGGCTTTTAATTTACCTTTGGAAAATTTATAAAACCACATGTCAGGGATAAAATCAACAGAATATACCAATTATAGCCATTACTAGAAAGAAGCAATTAGCAGCTGATAGTGGCATTTACTAATTTAAAAACTTTAAGATAAAAAATTTACCTCTTGAAGAAGAAATGTTCTTCTAGGACAACATGTTACTATTGGGCAGTAACAGTGACTATCAATGGTCACTTGCAGCAAAGTAACTTTGTCATAATACATTAGTAGTAAAGCATTCTTTTTCATGCAAAGCATCCTAAAACCTTTATATAGAAAACCATATCGTGATAGTTTTAGACAATTAGGCTCCAAACAGAAGTTTTTAATAAGGAACATGTCAATGTGAGCAGTAATGTGCAAAATCCGATTAAAAGAAGTAAAAAAAAAAACAAAGTGAGCAATTTTAGAGATAATGCTTTGTAATCTAAGTAGTTTCAGCTAAAACGAACCATTTTCATCTATGAATAAACAATCTTAAAACAAGTCTCCTTATATCTTACCTGTTGACATCTATCACAGAAGCTAAAGCCTAACCTAGTGGGCCTTCTGTCCCCACTTTGTTATTTAATACTACCAATGCTGATAAAATTTCTTCACTAAGCAAAAAGAAATCAGACATTTCCTGCCAAGCTTAAGGTGGAAACATACACCATGAACAGATCAGCATGATAGTGCTTCAGAAATTGGGTGCATTGATAATAACATGTTTCTTTTTTATAATGTACTTGCACACATTTGTGAGGACAGATGGGGAACTGGGAGCCTTTTTTAACACTGAAATGTCATTTTGAAGTTAGCTTCTAAAGATAATGTAAATTTTTGGAGTTAATAGGGGGCAGAGGAAAGATGAATGATGACAGTTAATATATATAACAGAAAGAGTTAAAACTTTCTAAAGTACAAATATACTTTAAGATTCAAAGGTATTTTACAAGGAGATTTTTTTAAATAAATGGAGTGAATTCTGTTATGAGGATGATTTTTATTCTTAAAATCTTTCATTCATAGCACATTTATTGTTCCCCATTTAGTTTTCAGCACACTGTGCACTCTCCAAAATAAAATGTTTATGGTTCCATTTTAAATTTGGACATTTGTCATTGCATGTAATGTATCTGTAAGCTCTCTCTGAACTCAGAGCCTCCTCAAGTGATAGAAAATCCACTTAGAGTCACCTGTTATGGTAAGTACTTTTTAAAATTATAAAATAGATCTAAAACTTTGTAAGAGAGATTTCGATTTCCAGTTCATGATTTCCCCTCAAAAGAACTGTTAATGACCCTTCAGTATATAATTATATGCTGAGAAAAATAACACAGAAAAAAAATAGGGAGGCAAAATTTAAATTTTATGTTGCCCTTGTTCAAAAGAGTTCATAATAGTTCATACAGTTCATAATGGATAAATAGTTCATTTATCCTGCCATCTCTGAAAATGCATAACAAATTATTTCCACATTTTTCTAGATGAAGGGAGAAACATGGAATTTTAATGACTTGCTTATACTTCAGGAGCTGAAGGGGAAAAGTAGAATAAAATGCAGGACTCTTGACAGTAAGCTTTCTGGTGGCTATGTCACTAAATTAGCTTCAAAGGTTTCAAAAAGTTATGTAATCTGTACACATACTTTAGGAATCTCTTAACAGGAACTTAAAATATGAAACAAATAAGATATATGGTCTCTTATGTTATGACATAAGATAGGGATGGAGAAATGAGTGAAGTGATGAAAGACATATAATACAATGGATAATTTTAATACAGTGAAAGAAATGTCACAATAGATGTCCAGCATGCTCTTTGAGTATAGTGGAAGGAGCTAATAACTCTCCCAGGATGGGGAAATATCAAGGAAAATTAAACCTGAAATAGTTTAAGAGTAGTTCCAAGGACACTGCTTTTAGAAATAACAGTTCATTTTGCTATGATCAGAATGGATCATAGCAGCAGTTAAGTGTACTTAATTATTTCAGCGCTATCTATTGCCTGTTATATAAAATAACTATTGATATAATAATCAAGGCACATCTTTAAAGCAGTTGAAGAAATTGAATTTTATTTAATCTCACATATACTTACCGAGTGGCTCTGGAATTAACAGTACATGATGTTCCTGGGTCTACTGGATTTAAGCATATAATAAATGAAACTAGAATTCTGTTTCCCTTCACTTATATAGATTTTATAATAGGGTCAAATTCTACATTTGAATCCTCATTTTGAGTTCTCAGATTAGTGACTTTTTTCCATCTGCTTTAGCAACATAAAGCAACCACGATACCGTTTTGTCGTATGTGATGCTATATATTTTGTATACAGCTGTGAAGTGTTAACCAGGTAATTATATATCTAGCTATATAATTAAAGATAGTAAACTTCATTGACGTTTCAAAACTCATTGAGATTCCTACCAATTAGGATTATATGAGTTAAGAATAGTGTTTGTACTAGTTGAAATCCACTTTTCTACCATGTACCTGTATACCTACCTAGAGTATATCTCCCTTTTCCTCCAAAAAGCAAACAAAAGCAACCCTACGCTAATATAGTTACTGGAGAAACTACCTCAAAGCATCTCTTTCCTTCCTTTCTCTTCCTTTAAAGGGTCATCTAAGTTTCTTCATTAATGGTTATGTTGCTCACAGCTCATACAGTTTTACTTAGGCCATTTCCAACAAGTTTATACATATCACTTTGTACCTTGTTTCACACCTTCACAACTTCTTGCCCAGTTTCCTTCATAGTATCAATACCTGGTCCTTTCTTCCTTTCTCCCTTCACTTCCTATTTCACCATCCTTGTTTTGGTCCTGTTGGCTCCTAGTAGAGGCTTTAATTATGGTTTAAAAAATCATCTTTTATAAGTAATAATCATCAAATTTTAAGTTATCTATAATGTGACTTTGAAACAGCAAATTTAATTAAAGTTGTCATGTAGAAACAGAGTAGTAGTTAGTGCAAACTTTTACATGAATTATTTTCATTATAATTTTGTACTGCCTTGCAGAATTTAAAAATGAAAGCTTTCTGGACTTCTGATAAATATGAATTGAAATGTTTTATATGTACTTATTTTGCATGATGTAAGGGCAGGACAGGCCACTGAGAAGGTTTTCTGATCCAGCAGATCAGGTAAAGGAGGAGTCCTGGAACCCTCAGTGGCTTTTGCAGCTTTTTTATTTAAATTTACCAGGCACATGGCAGACAGGAGTCCTGGGGGGCCGGGAGGCTGGCAGTCCTCCCAGTCCCCTGCAAATCCTCACTCTATCTGGGCTCTATCTGGCGTTCTCTCTGTTTTTCTTCTTCTTCCCTCGGCTTCTGTTCGTTCTTGGCTTCTGCTGGCGTCCCCATGATGCCGCCCTTTTAAACTCAGTCTCTCAGCCCAGGTGTACCCACTTCAGGTGCCCGCCATCAGGCATGCATTCAGGACCACAGGGTTCCCTCATCTATCCCAATAGCGAGAGGGCGGAAAAGCCTGATACTTTTTCCTTACCCTACACATGAAGAGAATTAAAACTATAAAGCATTATTATCTAAGAACCGCCCTATTAGCAATTCGTTTAGGCCTCAAATAGCTAGTGAGAAGACAGAAAACTGTCAGGATACAGTGGCTCACTGATATATTGATTAGTAAATACTAATCACCTAAAAGAATGATAGAGTTACGTAATGCAAACGTAATAGACTCATGATACATTTGCAAAGTGACCTATTTAAATAAATAAATAAATAAATCTTTAAAAAAGTTGTTGGGGGAGTTTAAAGTAAAAGTATAGGATAAAAAGCAGCTAGCCATACGAAGGGTCTGAAGTAGACCATTCAGAGCAGATCACAAAGCCCTTAACATGTAAAAGACCTTAATAGAGTAAAATGTGTGGTCTGAATGGAATAAGGGAAGTGGAGAGGAGGCTAAAAAGGATTCAAATAGCAGATCCAAAAGAAGCATAAATTTTATGTAGAGGACAATATGCCTTTCAGCTTATTGAAACAGTGTTGTAAAATCATGGAATTTATATTTTGAAAAGATAGTTCTGGCTGCTAAGTTGAGAATAGTTGTTTGAAGAAAGTAGAAGTCGGTAGGTATATCTAGAGCACATTGCAGTTTTCTGGTCAAGTGATAACTGGGCATAGGATGATACCAGTGGAAGATATCACACGGAGTACGATATCTTTGAGAATTTAAATAACCAGCTCTTTCTAGTGGATTTAATACAGGAAATAAGAAGGATGAGAATTTTGGGATGGTGACGGTATTTCTGATTTGCTCAAATAAGTTAGATATTGGTGCCTTTTATTGAAATAAGAAAGGCTAGGGTAGAATGGACATCTCTGAATGTGCAAAGCAAAAAATAAGTTTAAGCTTGTATAGCTTAAGATGCTTCTGAGCTAATATTAGTAATCAGTTACCTAAGATTGGAACTACCAAAAGAGGTGGGTGCCAATAATATAACTTGAGGGTTGTGAATACGTAGAAAATATTTAAAGTCTTCTTAATAGGTGAAATTATTTAAGGAAAGAATACAAAAGGTTCTATAACGATTACCTGAGGAAGTCCAATACATCCCATTAGAGTATGAAAAAGCAAAATAAAGAGAAGCAGTTTGAGTAGAAGGAAACAGGCTTATAAAGAGGGAAAGGAGATTCAGTAAGGAATTTTCTCCAGTATCAATTATTGCTGAGAGAAAAGTAAGATATGGATACGTATGTGTCTACTGGATTTGTCGATAAGAATTTCTTTATTGATAATGTGATGAGAATTGTCAAGGTGTGTAGGAGTTGGAAGCTGATTAAAGTGGGTCGAATAATGACTTGAAAGTGATAATTTGAAGAAAGCAGTAGCTAGAGGGAAATGTAACAAAGTAGAGAGTTTGTTTACTTAGGTTTTTAATTATGGAGCTATTACAGCATGTTTGTATATAAATGGGAATGAGTCAATAGAGATGGGATTAATGAAGATGTGCACACAGAAGGGAGAAGTTAACCAAAGAAATAATATTTTTGGTAAAAGTAAAAAGAAGAGAATTGAACACATATTGCAATATGACTTTCAATTAGTAGAAAATTTTATCCTTTGAGACATCAGGGTAAGGATTTGTGGACATTATTAGATTAATAGAATTAGGCATGGAAAAATGAAAAAAAAATCCTTCTGACAATTATTTTCTTGGTGAAATATGAAACAAGGGCATCAGCTAAAACAGAAGAGAGTTAAGGTGGAAAACTTGAAGAATGAAGAAAAGTAATATAGTTATTATAGAAATTGAGTGAACTTACTGTTAACACATAAATTGAATTTCCAAAGTGATTGAATTTATGGTGTTGTCAGAATATTCATTTAATTTTCTCCAGGTTTTTATTACTTGTTGGTAGTCAAAATAGTATAAGAAGGCAGATTGTTGAGTTCTTCTGTGGTTTATGATCCTTAAATCCTTTCAACTCTCATTTATTATCTAATGTATTCTATTTTCAAAAGTATCCTCTTTTTTAAATAAAAATTTAAACTAATGAGTTTCAAAATATGGTTTGTTCAAGAATATGATTTATCCCTGTCATGGGCAGCATTTTAGTATCTTAGATTAGAAGCTAGACTCTATGACAATCTTGTCTGGATGTGGTGTGGTGTGTTTCTCTTAATACCCTAGTCTTTCATATATTTCCTATATGACATGCCCCAAATATTGATGTTATCCTTATTTGCGCTTACGTGGATCCATGTTCAGGGGAAGATGAGTTATAAGAAAAACACAATGTCTGAATCTGATTATCCAATAAGCAATTGTTTGTTGCCATTCTGAAGTGAATTTGCTTTTCTAAGATTTTTAAGATAAAATTTGTAGTCAGGTAATTGAAGGTTATAGTTGTTATAATGAAGAAGTAACTGACTTCTTCAAATGAGTAATAAACAATCTATTATTGCGAGGATAGTTTTAATCATTACTTTGTATTACATATATAAATGGGTAATTAAAGAGGAATCCCAGAGCGTTGTACACAGGAAATCTGTGTTACAGGGTTGGTAACTAAAATTTTATTTTCTGGTTTTTTTTCCTCAATACTGAAGATATATAGATACATACATACACACACACACACACGAGTGTTTTGATGTTAAATCTGCATTCAAAACTTAATTTCTGATGGGGCATTTTTACTGTATCTTAATGTATTTACATGCAGACTGCTTTCTTAAAAAAATTAGAATGACTTACTAGTTTTAGTTACATTAAAAACTAAGGAATAAACAAGAATGCTACTTTATTCCTGTTGACAAATGTTAATATGTTATGTTTGCAAGGAAATAGTATTTTAGTACATGAAAAGTGCATGGAAAAATTAAGTTCCCTACCCCACACCTACTCTCACTTATTCATCATGTCACTGAGAAAATTACTTTAAAAATTCAGCTAATATTTCAGTTTGAAGTAATACATTTATTTTCTGAAGTGATTTACATATTTTAGTTATAAAATTTTAATTTGATTCAAATAAATAATTTAAAAATCTTTAGTTGTGAGAAATAATAAAAACTTAGGTACTTAAGCTTTCCAGTTGAGCAGTCTTTATATATCCTTCATGACTGTGCCTATGTCACTTAATTTTATGACATATAGGTAGAAGGAAATTTAATCTCCATGTGACAGTTTTTATGTTGAAATAAAATTAGTTTTTGTACCTAAAATATTGATAAAGTAAACTAGATGAAAAATTAAGTTTCTAACATAATGTCAATAGTCAAACTATCTGAATTTTAAACAATCAAATTTTCTGATTATCTTATCATAGTAGAACATTATTTCTTAAGAATTCCAAATGCTACAATCTTTTTTTCCATCTAGAATGTTGGAAGACTTCTTTGTCTATCCTTTAAACATATTTGTTAAGTGCCAGAGTATACCAGAGCTTTATATTAAAGTAATGAATGTTTGAATTATACCTTTAGAAATTAAAGGAATATACTCTACATTCTATTGTTATCCCAAAACATTTATGAGTAACTAGTAGTCCACCAAACTGGTATTAGAAACTTTTATTTTAAAAGACCACGTAATTCACCTTTGGGGAATATAAAATACTACTCAAAAAATTTCAATTTACTATTTCATTATATAAAAGTCATTGGAATTTGAAAAGTTATGCAAACGTAGCATCTCTCCACTTCTCCTTTCACTACCTCCACCATCCCATTTCATCTCTGATCCTCCATTTGGATAATTTAGAAAATTCCCAATGAAATACTTTCATTGTCAATAGTAAGGTTACATCCCAGTTATTTTCCAGAACTTCTGTGCATACATGATAGATTCTTATCATTCCAGGAAGAAGCTCTACTTCTGATGTACTAGACATACACAAGTCTCCATTCTCTCATCAGACCTTTCTTAACAAAGGGCTTAGTAAATCTATGGGATTTCTGTCCATCAGAGACACACAAGATGAGGAAGATTATTTCAAGGACATTTCATCAGACAATAATTCAGGAAATGAAGATTCTGAAAATATCTGCTCCCCTTACCAGTTCAAAACTAGTGACCCAGAAAAAAAAGTTCTCCCTGGCAGTGATGTGATTCCCAAAAAGAAGATTTGGGCTTCATCCTTGGACTTGCTTTGCACAGCTGACAGAGACTTCTCTTCTGGTGAGACCAGCAGATACACGCACTGTCTTTCTGGGGCAGTATCAGTGAGGACTTCTACTACTCCTAGAAAAAAAGAGGCAAGATACTCAGATGGAAGCATTGCCTTGGACATCTTTGGCCCTCAGAAAACAGATTCAGTGCTTCACACACGAGAATTACCCACCTCCTCAGCAATATCAAGTGCTTTGGACCGAATCCGAGAGAGACAAAAGAAACTTCAGGTTCTGAGAGAAGCCATGAATGTGGAAGGTTAGTAATTTGTGTGTGTTCGAGAGAGAGAGAATTGAATTACTATATTTAAAATTGCATTTTGAAATAAAGAAGGGTTATTAAACCATTCCACAAGTCTTATTTCCACTGTCAATCCTTTGTACCAAAGTTACCCTTTTTTTCTCATTTTTTTTCTCTTTTCCAACAAATCCTAATCAAAAGTAAACTTCTTCCACAATGTCATCCCTATTGAATATGGCCAGTCCTGTCAACTTATAGTTCACTGTTTTGGGTAGTATATTTTTAGATTGTAAGTTTCTCAGTGGCAGGACCTACGTTTTCTATTTTTTAATCCTTCACAACACCATCTATCATCTGTTGAGAGGCTTCAGTAAATGACTGGTTCATGAAAAGTAGCAATAGTGAATCAAAATCAGCAATCCTAGGCAGGCATGGTGATGGTGGAGTCATTCCACCAGTTTCAAAAAACAAATTTGGGGACATGACAAGTAGAGATAATGGTTTGGTTTGTTTGGTCTAAATGAAGTTTTAAATCTATATTTTAAAAATACTAGTGTTTAACTTTAAAAAATCAGTTGCCCTAAGCTTAAATTATTTACTCCATTTAGTGACTATGTGATCCTTCAACAACTGGATTTTTTCAATCTGAGTCTGTGTTGCCTCATTTGTAAAGTGGGCCTAGCAAAGTAGATTAATTGGGTAATGACTGCAAAGCGATTAAGCAAATGATTACTTTATTGGTATTTAGGGACATAAAATAACCCTATAAATAAAAATTCTATCTACAGGGCAAAACTGTTTTAAAATTGCCTAGCACACACACGTAAAACTATATTGAGTAGAATAAAGCTATTATTCTAACAGATGGGAAGTGCCTATTTTTAATATAGATAGGTGGCAGAGAAAACAAAAGAGAATTTTCAATCTAAGCCAATGGATTTTTAGAAATTAAAGTTTTATAACTTCCTTTTGTCTCCTAGACATAACCTGTGACATAACTGATCAAAGGGAACTTTAAGGTACTTTTTAGCTCAACAAGAATAGTGACATAATCATGGGTCATAGTCTTCTTTGAGATAATTTTTCCAATGCCTTTTCCTTTAAATTGCCTTTAAAGTATTGCTAAAGGTTTCTGATATGTTTTAAACATAGTTCTAGAACTGAGCATTCTCTCCACATTCTACTTCTAGTAAAATAAACTTTGGGCTTATTTTTAAACTCAGTAATTGCAAATTAGTAACAAATATAATTATGAAGGAAATTATTGAATACTTAATTAGTATTTCAAGGTTTTATATAATGTGCATTTTTAAAAGCATCCAGTGTCACAAATGCTCTTGATCTCAAAATGTTCAAAGACAGAAAATAAAAATTTAGAAATTTGTTTTATGTACTCTTTCACCGTTTACCTCAGATCAGTGAACCTTTAGCATTGTGACAGCAAAGAACAGATACTTTCTATAACTCAAAAAGTCTCCCCTTTTGGAAGTTTTATAACTATTTAGTATTGTACAACAGCTAGTGTGTGAGTATTAATTAGGTTGGCCCTCTTAGAGCATGCCCTCATGGAGACATTTCTGTAAACAAATCTTTTCCGTTGTGGAAAACAAAAGTAATACTCAATTATTCAAATAGATAAACCTATGTTCAACTCACAATACAAAAAGGGAAGCTATATAGCTATCTAGATCATTTTTCTAACATTTGAAAATTTGAGTAGTATATATTCTTGACATGCAAATACTAAAAATGAAATAATTCATTATGTTCTCATGTGTGATCTCATTTTCAAGATTATTTGACTTAATATTTTGTAAGTCAACAGTGTGAACAAGTAAATTTTGAGAAAAGTGGTTTCACAGTTGAACCTTGGTTTGAGTTAAACAGTAAAGATAATAAACATTAATGAAAATATATTTAACCTATCAAATCATCCTGCACTAATCTGCTTAATATATTTTGTTTGAATAGGTTATTTTGTTGATTACTTAAAAATGAATAGTGAGATGAATTATTCTCCTAGTTTGCATATAAACCTTTTATTTTTTAGGTTTTGTGTGTGTCTTAAGATCAAATAGAACAACTTGTTTCCAGATATTCCTGTATGTCTGTACAGATGATGTATAATCTTTGTAGACCCTTACTTTTTCAAAATGGTAGCTTCTTATACAATATAATTTCCAGATTTAGAAATTACACATTTGTTATGAGATTTTTTTAATACAGTTTTGTTTGATAAGGGATAATTTCTGTCCCGAAAGCTTTCTGTGCTATTGAAGAGTTTTCAAAGGCGTTGCTCCCACAAAAGACCTACCTTCCCCGCCCCGCCCCCCCCAGAGTATGTATATGTTATAACCAAGTTAAACAAAACATATTGAAAATGTTGGCTTGTTATGGAAATACACTACCTTAAATAAATTCCATTATCATATAGCAACTTGCAAGTAATAATACATTATATTTGCTTTAGACCAAATGCATTATTCAAAAAGAATGTTTGAAGTTTGGAATGCAAAGGGAATTAATTTTTATTTAGTTGAGTAACTTGTTAGTTTTAGTTTGACCTTTTTCTAAAGGTGAGATAATTTATGTTAGCTGTGAAAATAAAAGTGCAGATTGCTAATATGAAGATTTTGGCTATTACAACAAAAATAAACAGAATAGGAAATAATTCCCATTTAATCATCATGAAAAGTAGATGCCACACATCCTTTCTGTGTGTCATAAATCAATCAAAACAGTGGATATTACTAACATGCTTTCTCGTACATATTTCATTTTAAATGTTCTTGTTTTAAAGCATTTTGAAATATTCATAGTGCTCTGTACAGTTTTTGTGACCTTTAAATTTTGCATTGCTAATGGATATCCAGTAATTTTAAAATTATGAAGAAGTCTTGGAGCACATGTTTTGGGCTTTTGGCAATTAATTAACATGCCCTAAATCACTTAACTGGTTAATAGTTTTCATCATTTCATCATATGGAAGATTGTAGATTTCCCTCAAATATTTTCATTTTTATCCTAACATTTCCCACCACCCGTTACTTCGTGATTTTTCAAAAGGAAGTGTTCCAGTGTTCATTGGGCTTATAAAACAATGGGAAGAAAAGAAATCACTAAATTTTAGTTTGTTCTTTGGGGCATGCAAGGATGATCATTGAACTGGTAGTAAAGATGGTGTCTCCTTTGTCCTCAAATGTATAGCCTGTTCCTTAGCTCAGGCCCCATCCTCTTGAAAGGAGATTTTATCTAAATCATCTGCACAGCATCCCCTCAGTTAACAACATCAAACTAGCACAAGAG
Source organism: Talpa occidentalis (assembly GCF_014898055.3). NCBI lineage: Eukaryota > Metazoa > Chordata > Mammalia > Eulipotyphla > Talpidae > Talpa > Talpa occidentalis. The sequence goes on from NW_023604972.1 coordinate 53,555,384, forward strand.
AGACTAGACATTTGGATGGAAGGAATCTGGATACCCATTTCAAACAGGTGTCTCATTTTCAGAGACCCAAAGTGGGCTATTTTGCCAAAGGAGATACATAATTCATATAGAGCTGTGTTTAGAATCCAGGTCTCTTGAGACCGAGAATAAGACTTTCTCCACTCTGCTATTCTAGTTTCCAGCAAAAACTGGGGACATTTTTTTGAAAATCTTTTTAGTGCCTGGGAAACTGGACATTCAGGTAACTGCCTAACAAATCTCTTAAGTCTCTTACTAATAAAATTACATAATTTTTAATACAATAAGATAGTATTACTAAAGTAAGGCTCAAAATGAGTCATAAAACACCCTGAATAGACAGGGGCTGAGGTAGAGCTCCACTGTATCACATGCCCTCTTGTTGTAGGTAGTGTTTTGGTGGGGTTCCAAGGTAGGATCTGTGAAATGGTTCTCCTGTAGCTAGCGAGATCAGGGAGTAAACTTATCTTCAAAATGGTTAGCATTGAGTCCTCTGACTTTTGGGGGAACAAAAGAAAGGAATAAAAAGATCTCAAGGAAGAAATAATAAAGTTTCAAAATTATAGACTTAAGATTATTACTATACTAGTAAGTTAACCTGTCAGAGAATCCTCTACCGAAAGCAGAGGGAGCAGTAAGAAACACAACTTAGATTTTCTTTCCTGGAAACTAATTTTAAATTTTGATGCCACTCTCTCTTATTTTGCTATATTTTTTTAATTTCATTTTTTCACCTCAGCATAGGACTGCTTATTCTTGTACTCTCTTCCTTTCTTCCTTGCCCCCAGTATATTTTTTCTACCTCTCTCCAGTCCATCTGAGATCTGAGAAATTGTCTATTTTCAAATCGGAGTATCTGTCTCCATCTGTCTTGTGATGTAATTACCACACACTCCTTATCCATTGCTCTGTGGGTTGGCAACATATTCCTGATTATGAGAGACTGACTTGGAACCAGTATTTTGTGTATAGTATGAACAGCACTCCACACCCTGGGTGGGGACCACAAATAGCATTTTACTTTCAACAGTCAAAATTCCTTGGTGTGCTGTACAATACTAGAAGGGAAAGTATGAAAAACAGGTACAATTAAATCCTATAAAAGTGACTATTGTTATTGTTTCCTTTCTTTAAATTCTGTGACCTCCCGTCCTAACTCTTCTATGAAGTGACTCCCCTGCAAATACAGACAGCTTAAACACAGTGTTGTGCAATTAGATTATGTAAACACTCAATTATTGAGGCACTATAATGTTTCATTTTTATGAGAAAACCAAATTTGAAAGTTTATATATTATACTAACACTTCAGAAAAGCAAGGGAATGGATTCATAAATGTTGTAGTTTATGTAGAATACTTCAAGTGGCCTATTATGAAGGGACAAATTTTTTTCAAAACTTCTCTCTTCTGAAATCCATAGTTGGCAAAGATGAACTGTTTAGCTTTTATTTCTTCAATTTATTTCCTTCTGAATAGCAAAAACAGGAAAAAAAGAAAATTATATAATTTGATTGATATTTAGATTGCTCCATGAACTAAAATAATAAGTAACTTTGATATTCAGTTTTTATTTCACGCATATCAATTCCACAGAAGTAAATTTGAATATGTAGGAATTTTATGTGCTTGATCAAATATCATATTATTTCAGTAATCAGTGTCTTATTATACTAATAGGCAAAAACATTTTGTATCTATGAAAAGCACATTATTATAGATTAATTGAGCATCTTAACCAGAAAAAAACAAATGTGTACTGTGATCCAGGATTAGATTTTAAAAGAGATTTACAGTTTAGACTAGCATTTTCCAATAGAAATTCTTAAATAGAGGGAGATATTCTAGGTTTACAAAGTTCAGCTCAGTACTTATAAACTACATGTGACTACTGAGCTCTTGCAATATGACTAGTGAAACTGAAGAACTGAACATTTTATTTAAACTGACATAGCTACATGTTGCCAATGCTACCATAGTAGATAGCACAGCTTCAGGCTGTTCTCATATAAAGTCAGTCTAATAAAAATACATCCATGTTCAGCTGAGAAAAAAATTGTTTTGAGAAGCATTTGAGAAGTATGTAATAAGTCGTTGTTTAGTTTACATTCAAGAGAGAATAGACATTTACTTTTTTTGATGTATCCAAGTAGAAAAAATGAAATTGCATTTTGAAACACTAAGGAAAATTAAAGGTAAAAACAGTACAGACTTTATGGTGTCTTTATTCATAGTAATAAAATACTGATTTTGGAGTCCACAGACATCATAGAAGACCTTTATCAGAAATTAATAAACTAATTTAAACCTGTGCATAAATAACATAGGCCCAATTTCACTTTGATACAGACACCTTTTGAGAAATACGGATTGATTAAAAAAATATTTTAAATGGATCTTATACCTCTAAAACATAATGATGTAAACTAATGTTAAATCAGTAAAAATAAAAAATAGGTTGATCTAATTACTAGCAATCATAATTTTTAAGACCCAGTAATTTTATTTATTTTTTAAAAGATTTATTTATTCCTACAGGAGCTGGGGTGCAGGCCAGAGGTGCAGGAGGGTAATAGGATTCACCAGAGAAAGAATGGGGAATAGAACAGATGGATTGACTGAAGTATACTGCTGAGGGGAGCAGTGGGAAAGACATAAGAGGTCTGCTGCGCCTTGTGGGCAGGCTTCCTGGCTAGGGATTGAACTTATGCTGCAGTGGCTGCTAATAGCTTCATAGTGCTGAAACTTAACCCCTTGCGCCACCAGGGAGGCCCAGACCCAGTAATTTTAAACTCCAAAATGTCTTCATTCTACCCATCTCTCAATTCCTTCTGTTGCTTATGGCCTATGGGAGTAGCTTTCTAAACTGATCACAGTTACAGTTTGTTCTCCATTTCCCTGCATTTCCTTCTCTGCCTTTAGCCATTTAATGACTTTCCATCATCTAAGCAGGGTAAAATTCTAATTCTTTAGCTCTTGATATTTAAAGTTCTCCACAGTTGTATCTCTCCAGTCTCACCCTTTAGCATTTCCTCACTCCAATATTTTTTCTCTCTCCCTCTCTGCCTACCTACAGGCCCTTTTCTATTTCTTAAAGCTACCTTTATTACTGCAGCATTCTGCACTAACACTATCACTGTTTTCAGGCCTTATCTGGTTAAGGAAGCTTTCACCTTTCCACTTTAGGATGGTGGCCTATGTTTTTCATTGCAACTACTTGTTTTGAGGTGCTTATTTCTCCTGTACACATCAAAAATTAGTCTTGTCTAATTCATAACTGTATCCTTAGATCACATATGTACCACTCCAAGTGACATTTAATAGGTAATCAATAAGTGTTACTCTAAGCTGAATATCTCAATGTGATCATTAAAAGAACTTTTGTATATTCAGTGATACTACTTCAAATACAGATGCAATGGTATTATCTGATAAATTATACATATGGTAAGGAGAAAACCCACCTCCCTTTACTCTGCTTTGTCCAGTTTTCACAGAAAAGCACATACTTGTCAGTCAGACCTGATCACCCAACAGTATATGCAATCAGTTTCCTTTAGAACTCTGTTAGAAAATTCTGGAAGGATTGGTGGAGTCATAACTGAGGATCCTAGAAGATGCTTGAAAAGTGGTACAGCCAGCTCACATGGAAGTCATGGCCCTGATCTGTGGCTGCCACATTACACAGGAACCCCAGAAAGGGAATTGGAGGCTCATCATTCTTTTTGTCATTGCTACTGTGCACAAATTTTATTTCTATAAAGTAATTCACAGCTCACAGAGCATTTCTTCATACATTTTTCCTCATTTATATACATTCACACTTGCTGAGTTCTCCACCCTTAATATTTTATTGATCATCAAACCATAATGCTGTAATTTATACAATGACATGTATCATTATTTCTCAACACTGGACATTTTTAAAATACTGATCATGTCTATCAAGAGTTTTATATTCTGTTTTATATGTCATGTAGTATGGCAAGTATAGAATAACAGTGGGTTCTGGTGAACACATGAAAGGGCAATCTCCGATCTCCAGAAATTAATTTCCTGAAAAAGCAGAGAAAAACATTTTATGCATAAATACATATTTTACAACTTTTGTTTCTCTGCTTTATTTGAAATTTGAAATATTGTGTTAGTGCCCATAACCTTTAAAATGTGTTTTTTTAAAGTTTCCTTTATAGTTCTAAGCTATATAGTTCTAAGCTTTATAGTTCAAAACCAGTCTTTTTAGTATACTTCTCTTTGAAAGATGTATCTGTAGTGTGTAGTCTGAGTCATGTATTAAAGGTGAAGAAATGCTAAGGTAAAAGTAGTTATTTTCTGATGTTGCAATTGACTGAGCCTCACTTTCTGAATGTTACTTGTCTGAACTTGAATATGTGTCACTTGTAAATGGTGTTTTTAGATTACAGTTTGTGCTGGCTTAGATTCTTTAAATATGAAGATTGTAGATTTGAAGGTTTCATCTGAAACACAAACAGCTTTATGTAATCCCAGAATATTATGCAAGTCTTCATAATCTACACATTTAAAGTATAGTGTTCATAATCACATGCCAAGGCGTTATATGTTTTAAGTGTTACTTGGTGGTGGAAATTGTGACGTTGGTAGTTAAGAAGTTATGAGAGAAAACTTTAGCCTATTGCTTTTATTGTAAGTGGAGTCAATATAATATGAGTTGGAGTAAATTTGTTTAAAGAAACAGATAACAGTTAAAGGATAATAAACCTTTCTCAGGTTTTAATGCCTTGTATACTGACCAAAAAATAGTGTACTCCTAATTAGGATAAAATAATACTAGAAATTAGAAGATACCTTCAACTGTCAGAGTATGTATGAATATGCAGTCTCTCTAATAATCTATCCAGAAATGTTAATTCATTAAGTCATTCTTCTGTAAGCCTTGCTCTTCTCATTCTCTCACCACTTTTCTACAGAATGTTTCTTAGAGATAATATATTCCTATGTGTTTATTTACATGTATTATACAAGCCCAATTTGGTGCTATTTAAGTAATATGTTCCCAGGTTAATTTTATAATCCCTTTTACTCTTTAGTGCTCATTATTTCTATCACAAATATTCATCTCCTACAAGTTAATTTTCCATATCTGAAAAATAAGTCAAAGAGAAGGAATTTGTCTAGTGAAATGAGCTATAATCATTATCTTAAATGGTCCCTGGTATACTAATTTGTACTATGTAAACTTAATTTAAATATTTACTAGTTGAGAAAGGAAATTTGCAAACCAAAAAATTAGACTTTGAGCCTAATTTTATCCACAAAACAAACATTGATCTGCTGTTGTAATGATGAAAGTTTAAAATTTTGCTATGACAATTTTAGTATTGCAAATAAGTGGCTACATAGGTATTTTACATGTATTTGAATATTCTTAATAGGTCCATAGCACATGATGCAAGAATTTTGGCACTCAGAAAACTTGTAATATTTTGTAAATACTTCGAAATATCTATTTTTTAAAAATAGTCTGACACTCTAGTTAAAATAACAATTAGTAGGTTTATTGATGCTAGGAAATGGGTGCATGAAAACTTGTTTTCATGACTGTATACAAGTTGTCATAATGTATTTTTTCTAAGTGATCCAGTCAGTACCACACTCCTGGGGTCTGGTACCAGGGACCAAATCTGAAGTGCTGGATAATATATTTAAATGTAGATGGAAAGCTTATTTGTGGTGTCTGGATTCTCAAAAAAAAAAAAAAAAGAAAAAGTTTTTGATAGTATTTAGTATTTAGACCGCTCATGGAAAATGGGAGTACCATTCTGCAGATCAGAATAAAGAAAGCTGTCCACCAGCTAGTACTGGACGCCTTTATGTAAATCATCTCAGAAAGCCAAGAAATGTTCCTGTACAAATTATCTGTAAGCATGAACAATGTTTTTCCTTATATACCAATGCAAGACACTTTTGGTAAAGGACATATGATGTTACTAAAATTCCTGGAATGGTTAAATTTATTAATCCAGAAATGGAAAGCCCATATTTATAACAGCCAAACTTACAAGCTTGACTGAGTAGTAAATTTTGGCTGAGAGCTTTAATCTGATTATAACTTCTTATATGCATGATTTGAGTAGTAAATATTGCCTGGGAACTATAATCTGTTTATATCTTCCATGTGATTACATGAAAGAAACATGACTAATAACATTTTAAAAGAAACATTCCAGAATACAAGAAATTCACAAAAAAGATTTTTACCACTTTAATTGACATAGATTCCCCATTCCTACCCCAGTCTAGGAAAAAACCAAAGCCATTCTACTCCCAACAGTCTTGCTAACCTAGTTATTCGGTTTGTATTTCTGGAGTGCTGGTGCCTTATCACTATAAAATGGTAAAGCATTTTTTGGTCATATTTAAAAAAGAATTTTGTCAAAGTTACATTAATTTATTGCAGAAGGATCTCGAATTGTAAAAAGTTTACTAGTGTTGTCAAACTCAAGAAAATGGAAAGAAAACAGACTAGTGAGAGAGATTACAGACATGTGAAATAGCTTAAGAACAATTATAAAGCACTACCAAGAATGGAAATTGAAGTCATATTTATTTACTATCTAGCAGCCACTTTGTAGATATGTTAATGAAGCAGTAAATTCATTTATTATGAGATGTGGAATTGTGATTACATGATATAAATTCCATGTGGCTAAAGTTCTGTCCTCTGTTTACTGAATAGGTTTATTGTGACTTTCTGCCTTTCTTTGTAAGGTAAAACCATATTGCCTCTGTACATTTGGGTCCCCTCTTTGACCTTCTTGCTTTTACTGTCCTATATGTTACAGAGCCAGCTTTGTAATTTGGTTGATTTTCCTTTGGAAAATCCCTCAAAATTTTATTTTGGGAGTTTAATAACAATAAAATATAACTCTTTTGCACCCTTGAAAGTAGCCATTTTTCTTAAGTAACCATTTAACTGTGTTCATTAAATTTAAAGTAGTATTAAATAAAAGTATTATTTGAAATTTTGTACAGTCCTTTCAAATCACACTCATCTTAAACCAGCAGAATTTTCAAAATTTCTTAATAATTTTACTATGAACATTCCCCATGGTGGAATGGAATCGTTTTTTAAAAGTATTGGATTTTCAATTCCACAGCTGTTTCCATCAGTGATAGTATTATTTGATACTCACATTCATTATATGCAAATCTCGATAAAATAGGAATTCTCCTATATTATCCCTACTTTTCCAGGTAAACAATTCTATCAAGTCCATGGCCAATCATCTATCCTGCTATGTGTCTCATTTATTTAAAGTTTTGTCCCAGCCTAACCTCCCAGTTTTTCTAGCCCATCATTTCCATCCTGGTTTTGTAAGCCTCATTCTTGTGTCATTTAATTATTTGTTCATTCATCTTTTAATATTCTCCATTGAGCACCTCCTAGCACAAGAAATAATCATTTTGTGTAGTCCCTGCCCTCATGTTTATAAACTAGTAGAAAAGATTCCCTCATAATCCTTGATTATCTGCTACTATACATCCCATGCATGTCATTCCTCAATTCTGGGTATTTTCCATGATCAATTTTCTCTAGTGACTAGAAAAAGTCACCAAACCATTCTGACTAGTTCCAATAAAATTTATGTATTCCATCTAGCCTAATCTTAACTCTCATGGTTACACAAGTGCTTTCTTGTGGTTGTGCTCACTCTTATCATGTTCTTCACAGCAGAATTTCTTTATTCTTTCCAATCTCCCAGCCAAACTGGCTCCCAGGAAGTGATTCACTTTTCATTACTAGGAGTAAGGCAACTCTAACAAGAGTAGCTTGGGATTTCCTCTGTACTTTAACTCTTTCTGTTGGCAGTCATTTCTTTCTTCTTCTTTGCCTAACAAACCAACCAGTGCATATTGTAGTTTTCCATCTCCTCGTGATCCTTCAGCACATTTCTTACCAATTCTCCCCACTATCGTTTGCAGCTTCAGTCTCCCCTAATCTGTAGACTTTTATTTGATGCCTGAAATCATGCTCAGACATTCCAGTCTGCCAAAAAGGCCTTAATCACTCATTCTATTTTGTTTAAAAATATTTTTTTCCTTTCTCAGACCCTCGCTATTTACACTATTTTAAAAAATTGTGTATTCTCATTTTCTCAACTATTTACCATTTAATCCTTCTATAACCCTCGCTGATTTGGCCACTGACTTGTCTGTGCAATGGAAACAGTTCCTTTAAAATAAACTTTGTATAATACATATTTATCCATTAATTCAGACTTACTCGATATTTATTTTGTATTAGCTATATATCAAAGAATTGCTAGATACGAGCAGTAGCAGTATATCTAAGACACTACCCTTTTTGTCAGAGTTTATAACTGAGGTAAGGAAGCAAAGTAGAGAACTATTAAGCAGAAGAGTTGCAGCAAAGCAAATGAAAGCAAGAGAAGCAATAGCTCCCTCAGTCATTAGGTAGTCATGAAAGCTTTTGTAGAAGAGGTGAGGCTTCTCTTAAAAGAAAAAACTCAAATATTCATGTGAAGAAAGGGGGGTGGGGCAGTATTCCTAGCATAAAGAGTATATATCTGAAGGGAATATATGCTTTATCTGCAAATACAGTAACATGGGGGCAAAATGTGTCTAGGAGAACAGGTGGCAATGAGGCCATGGAACAAGGGATTGAGTTTCTAAAGTTCTATTTAAGTTTTTGTGAATATATGTGGTTTGTGAGTGGATAGAGGTCTATACTTTTCACCTGATTCTAGCAAATGAACACTATGGTGAGCCGCTACTAAAATATAGTTGAGGACCAGTTAATGAAGGCTTTGAATGCCAAACTAAGGAGTTCTAAATTGTTTTTTAAAGACTCTAATTTGAAGAATTTAAGAAGTTGAACAATATGCTTAGATGTTCATTTCTGGAAAGTTCACTCTTTATAATGTGAATTAAGATGGGAGACTGTGGAAGGGTGACTCTGGGCCACATGCAGCAGTCAAGGCATGAAATGAATAATGATCTGAGAACAATTGTGGGTATTAAGAGAAGGGGTGGAGTCAAACATTTAGAAGGTACAGTTTAGGTTTTAGTAGGACAGAAATCCTGTCCCCTCGATAGGGCATTCTGCACGATCCTCCACAGTACCCCCTACTCCCAGTGCTTGTTCATCTTGTTCTGGCAGAACTAAACAGTGTGTCTTGAATTATGTATATACTTCTATATTTTAAGGTCTCTGAGTTTGAGACCATACTTTTGACTTTTCTATCCATTACAGCACCTAACATAGAAAATTACATGTAGAAATTACAAGTAAAAAAACTGTTTAAAATGGTGATGTTCATTAATGGTGATATCCTAAGAGCTTGGCATATTTAGTTAATTTAATGTTCACAGCCCTATCTGGCTGTGGATTATTATACCCCCTTCTCAGCTAGAGGAAATGAGTCACAAGAAGGTGAAATTACTCCCTAAAGTGACATACCTAGTAAGGTAGTGGAGCTACCAGGCAATCTGGCATCAGAGTCCAGGCTGGTAACTAATGTGACAAACTGCCTCAAAATTGGAATCACATTATTTGAATACTGCCCAGCAATTGGTAAATTTAATGTAATATGTAAAATGGTGTAGTCTCATAAGTGTAAGCATATTTGATTTGTGTGGAACAACTAATGAGTGTGCTTTATAATGTTTTTGTTGTAATCCTTTCAGAACCAATTCGAAGGTATAAAACTTACCACAGTGATATCTTTAGTATCTCGAGTGAAAGTCCATCTGTTATTTCTTCCGAATCAGATTTCAGACAAGGTAAGAGGTATCTAAAACAAACAAATATTTTTAAGAAACCATGGTGTTTTTTTTTTAAATTTTTACTTGTGTTGAGATATAGGGTGTCAAAAGAATAAATCTGTATAAAATTTAAAAATTATGAAAAGCTGCTAGTTACTCATATTAATAGTATCATAGGAACTTAATAGCAATTTCATCAAATAATTATTTTCGTAATAGAGGAAATAACTCTTTAGAAATAATATGTCTAGGAAATGATTTCTAAAAATAGGATAATAGGAAAATGATTTCTAAAATTTTTTTCATGTGTTTTGCTAAATGATTGAGCTTTAAACAAGAACACCTCATATTTTCATCACCTCTGTTATTATTCCTTTTTCATTTACAATTAGTAAGAAAGAGTGAAGCTTCAAAGAGGTTTGAATCCTGCAGTGGTCTCCCAGGGGTAGATGAAATCCCAGGTCAAGGCCAGTCACAGAGACCAAGGTATGTAATGTTAAAGAATAGTAAGAGTACTTGTCTGGTGACAGGTACTTTTATTTTTCCTTGTTAGAATCAAGAAGAATTTTTAAATTAATCCTCTTAATTCTATTGCCTGCTTTTCCTTTCCTTTTCCTCTTCCTCTATGTTCTTATAAATTCATTCAATGGCTTAAATTGTGTTGTAGTAGTTTGAGTTATTGGAATCTTTTAAACTTCGCAATGATTAAATTTTGTGCTTGATTTCTAAAATTTTCTATACATATTTAGTAAATATCAACAGGAATTTCTGAAGATCTGACATTAATTTCTAAGAGAGTAATAGCTCTTTCAAAAGGTTGAAAGAACCAACAAGCTCGCTTTCAGTATTTGTTTAATGAATAATGAGTAGGTCACTACTAAGTAATCTATCATGTAAAAAGTTAATTACTCACTACATCTTTTCTGGCTTAAAAGAGATTATCTTATATTTTTTTAAAACCCAATTTGGGCTGCTTAGAGTTCATTTTCATACCAAAATACTCAGCTTTCTTATTAGGTATTAAGTATTATCCTTGTGTTGGACTGAGGATGGAAATGTTGTGTCTGTATATTGATTGCTTTTTTTATCTGAAAAATGTGAGGTCAATAGTTAATATATTGATGTGTATTCTTTTCATATTTTGCACAGGTCCCTTTCATGAACAAAAACATGTTTATGTTAAACATTAATTTAAAAGTTGCAATGATACTAGAAAACCAGAGATTGCTTCTGAATTTACTCCCAAACTCTGGGAATCCTTTAAAACTCAGTAATTCAGTTCATTTAAATGCTGCCACATATAAAAGAATCATTTGGAATTTAACAAAAACTTGCCCTTAACTAATTCTGGCAGACACTGTTTCACACCAGTAAACTATTAATAGATCAGGTAATGCTAGTCATAGGGATAGAGCAGATAAATTATCCAGTGTTTAGATTCCAAGTAATCGAATACATGGCAATTTGCAGAAAACTTATGAGTGGTTAATATGATGCTCTTTTTAGCTTGATCAAAAACAGGAATAGAGATGATAACTGAAAGAATCGTTGGGATTATGTGTTAACAATTGGTTGGTTTATAGTCAAGTCAATACAAGTTACTGGAAAAAATTTCTCCAAACAAAATTATTTTGTGAGCCTTCTTTCAGTTTTCTTAATAAGGTACCTCAAAAAGTCAAGGTTATGAGTGAAACTTAGTTTTGATTGTTTCCAGGTTTCATTTTAGGAAACATTGAGATTAACACTTATCAAAGCCTATTTTAGTGATAAACTATATTTTGTTTCCTTCTTGAAGAGAGGAAACAAAAACTCCAAGGTGTTCATTGCATCTTAGAGGCATAGTGAAAGAAAATATGTTCAAGGATAACTATATTGCTAGATCTGTGTACCTGTCATGCTTAATTTAAGATGCTAAACTCCACTTCTTTAAGATTAGTTTCATTTTATGCGCCTCCCCGGTGGCGCAGCGGTTGAGCACTGGGTTGTGAAGCTGCCCCGCAGCCTCTGCAGCGCCGGTTCCATCCCCGGCTGCTCCCCGGCCACCAGAGGAGGGTCCCACATGGCGCGCAGACCTCTCCTGCCGCCCGCTGCTCCCCTCAGCAGTGTACTTTGGTCCTTCTGCCTGCTCTGCTCCCCTGCTCTGGCTCGGTGAATTCTCTCACCCTCTCACGCTTCTGACTGTACCCAGTGCTTATATAAATAAATAAATCTTAAAAAAAAAAAAAAAAGATTAGTTCCATTTTCTTTTTTCTGCCCACAGAAAAAACACTTTATCTAAGATGCTGTATAAATTTCTGTTTGGGTACAGAATTTTCTGAATGTGTATAAAGATTTATGATACTGGGCCTCCCCGGTGGCACAGCAGTTGAGCACTGGGTTGCAAAGCTGCCCCGCAGCCTCTGCAGTGCTGGTTCGATCCCTGGCTGCTCCCCGGCCACCGGAAGAGGGTCCCACATGGTGGGCAGACCTCTCCTGCTGCCGGCTGCTCCCCTCAGCAGTGTACTTCGGTCCTTCTGACTGCTCTGCTCCCTGCTCTGGCTCTGGTGAATTCTCTCACCCTCCCGCGCTTCTGACTATACCCAATGCTTGTATGTATGTATGTATAAATAAATAAATAAATAAATAAATATCTTTAAAAAAAATTTTCTGATACTATCCTTAACATGCTGCTACACAATAAGGAGATCTTGCTATGTTCTTTAGGTCACATATTTGTGAGTTCTAGAAATAGTTCTGTATTTTAACATGTTGCATGCTTCTTTATAATAATTTCCATTCCCTTAAGCTAGATTGAAATGGAAAAACAGATCCAGACAGTGCTATTGATTTGTATGATGGGAGGTGGGGGGGACGAGATTAACAGGAAATTATGAGTCAGATGCAACAGAATGAGTAATTTTTGGATTCTGAGCTATCAAAAAGTGTCTTTCAGTGACCACAAAGAGTATTCAAAGCTGTTTTCCGAAGAGCATCTCTATGCCTTTTTCTGTGTTAACTTTTGAAGTATAATTTATGTATAGTACAATTCCCACTACTTCTATGCCTGTTTGCTTAAAGAAGTAACCTTTTTTATGACTCAGAGCAACTTATTTATTCCTAAATGGTACAGACTTTATGAAATTTTGTTCATTTGTTTATTTTAGTTATTTATCTCTCAAAGTTCTCAATCTTTATAGGAACTTCCACCAGATATTTTGTAGGGAGAGATAAAATGATAATCAGTAGTTATTTTAGCTCTGGTACAAAATAATTTGAACTATAAGGCTAACATATTTGATGAAAATAGTGGGTATGAGTTAAAATGAATGGATTCAAATTCTTATTATCCTTAATTCTCATTAAATGAGAGGGAGCCATAAAATTATATTCAATCATTTGTTCAACAAATAATTATTGCATACCTGTCATGCACTGGGTACTTCTAGGTAGAGAAAGAGTTATGAACAAGATAGAAAAAGTCCCTCAACAAACTTTCTAGAGTTGAGAGATAGCCAATAAACCATTAAAAAATAAATAAATATCATTAGATAGTGTGCTTTGAAGAAAAATAAAGTAGGCTAAAAGGTTAGAGAATGCAGGGATGTGATGTCTGCATTCTGTTTCACATGGAGTGTGGTCAGAGGAGGCTTTTCTATGGGGTGATATTTAAAATTTTTGAGTATCTTTTTTGATTGCTGAATAACACTGTATTGTGTATATATATATATATGTCACATCTTCCTGACCCAGTCATCTATTTTTTGGGTATTTGGGTTGTTTCCAGGTTTTGCCTATTATAAATAGTGCTGCAATAAACGTAGGGGTACAGGTGTTCTTTTGGATAAATGTTTTTGTGTCCTTTGGGGAGAGCCCTAGGAGTGGAATTGCCCAGTCATATGGTACCTCCATTTTTAGTAGACTGAGGAACCTCCAGACAACTTTTCATGGGGGTTAGACCACTTTGCACTCCCACCAACAATGTAGGAGAGTTCCTTTTTCACCTCATCTTCGCCAGCATTTGTTGTTGCTAGATTTTTGATATGTGCCATTGTTACTAGTGTAAGGTGTTATCTCAGTTTGGTTTTGATGGGTGCATTGGTGAAGGAAATTCTATGGGGACTACACCTGAAGGAATGGGGGGAAGCAAATATTGTTTAAAAATGAACAATGATGTAAAAAATAAAATAAAATAAAAATAAATCATTTGAGGCAAAGGGGTTTCAACAACAACAAAAAAAATGAAATTAAATAAAATTTTTGAGTAAATCATGTTCCAGAGAAAAAGGAACAAGAGCAGATGCCCTGAGGTATAAGAGACGTGTTGCAAATTAGAAGATTAGCAGGAAAGGCAGTATGGTTACAGCAGAATGAATGAAGGACAGAGTGGATAGTTACCAGGACCCAAATCATGTCAGGCTTCAAGAAGGTGACTACTTTGGGTGTTATTCCAAGTATGATCTAAAACTGTTGGATGGTTGAAAACATGGAAAAGCCATCATCTAATTTACATTTTAATGTCATTACTGTGTTCTCTTCTGTGGAAAGCATACAGTAGAAAACAATTACAGTAATTCATCTGAGTTGGGCAGAGTACAGACTAAGTGATGGAGAAGAGTAATATATAGATATCTTTTTTTTTTTTTTAAAGATTTATTTACTTATACAAGCACTGGGTACAGTCAGAAGCACGTGAGGGTGAGAGAATTCACCAGAGCCAGAGCGGGGAACAGAACAGGCAGACTGATGAAATACACTGCTGAGGAGAGCAGCGGGCGAAGCAGGAGAGGTCTGTTGTGCCATGTGGGACCCTCGCCGGCCGCAGGGGATTGAACCGGCGCTGCAGAGGCTGCAGGCAGCTTCGCAGCCCAGCGTTCAACCGCTGCACCACCAGGGGAGACCCTATATAGAGATATCTTCAAGGTTTTGCCTGCAAGATTTGATGATCAGTTGGATGCAGGATTTGCAAAAGAGTAAAATCAAGAATGATATCAAGTTGTATCTTAGCTGTGACGAATAACAGAAGGTTGTGTGTTGAGGGAAACTATCAAGAATTTGCCAGCTATGGGCCTCCCAGGTGGCACAGTGGTTGAGTGCTGGGTTGCAAAGCTGCCCATGGCCTCTGCAGCGCCGGTTCGATCCCCGGCCACCGCCGAGGGTCCCACATGGCGCGCCGACCTCTCCTGCCGCCCGCTGCTCCCCTCAGCAGTGTACTTCATCTGTCTGCCTGTTCTGCTCCCCGCTCTGGCTCTGGTGAATTCTCTCACCCTCCCATGCTTCTGACTGTACCCAGTGCTTGTATAAATAAATCAATCAATCAAAAAAAAAAAAAGTCTTTCTTTAAAAAAAAAAAGAATTTGCCAGCTTTACCTGCTGATAACCACTTTTCCACTTTTTGTCCTCCATAAATGGAGAGAATAAATTATTGTTGTTGACAGCCAAAAAAAAAAAAAAGTATGTGCTTTTAGGTATGTTAGTCTAAAGATGTATATTAACATTCAGGTAAAAATTCATCTAGGCATGTGAATGGAATTAGAATTCAGGAAAGAGATTGTAGTGATAGGAATATGTAAGGTAATTAAAGCCATGTAACAAGATGAGAACACATAGGTACATAGGTATGGAATGTATACAGAGACTAAAAATTCCTAGGATCTGAGTACTTTGTAATGTCATGTTAAAAGATTAGAAATGAAGGAGGATCAAGCAAAAGAAAATAAGGAGAAACTGAAGTAGAAGGAAACCATAAAGAGCATGGTTATCTAGAAGTCAAAAGTTTCAAGGAGAAGATTTGAGCAATCATATCATATGATGCTTAGAGGCTAAATAAATTGAGAATTACTCCTGGACTTTGATAGCAGAGGTCAGTCATTTCTGGTGGTGGAATAGTAGGGCCTAATACTATTGGTCTAAGTCCAAGAGAGAATGAGAAGTGAAGTAGATATAAAATTTAAATGACAGTCTGAAGAGATTTACTCTATAAGTTATCAGGAAAATGGGATAGAGTCTAGAAAGAAATGTGGATCCAAAGTAGGATTTTATGTTCTAAGTAGGAGATAGTACAGAATGGTTGTATGCTAATGAGAATAGCCTAATCTTTGAGATTATTTATACTTGTGAGAGAATAATCTCAGGAGCAAAGTCTTTGAGTACGGGAGAGGGGTAGAAATGCATGCACAGAAGAGGTTAAATAAGTGTGCAGGAGATCCATCCATTGAGACAAAGAAGATGGCAGCACATCTGGATATAGGTTTGGAAAGTTTGATGGTAGAAAAATGAAAAAGTTATTGATTGCTTCTTATTTCAGCAAGAGAAGGAAGTACCGTCATTAGCTGAGAGAGAGACAATATAGAATTTAGGTAAGAGAGACCTAAAGAATATCTAAAATGGCTCTAAGAAGTGAGTCTCCAGATAATGCTGTGGGTCTGGTGAGATTAGTCAACCTGGTTGTATAGTTTCATGAGAGTTGAGGTATGTGCAAAGGAAAGATTGATTGATTGATTATGTTTATTTAGGTAACATTGGTTTACAGCATTGCTTGTAATTTAGCAGTATATGATTTCCTGCTTCAGTTGTTACCACACCACACCCACCAGCACAGCACCAGTAGTCTTTCACCATATTATGTTGTGCTCCCCCTTTCCCACCTGCTCTCATGCTCTAATAGTTCTGTGTCAGATTTCTAGGATTTGTTATTGGTTTGGCTTTATTTGTCCACAAAGAAGTAATTTTAATGATAAACTTGAGGATTTCAGCAATAATGTGATACACTCTGTAGGTCAAAATTCCTCATAGAGTCCATTATTCAAAGAAGAGTATAAAGGGAAGTGAGTTAACATGATATTAGAAAGATTTTGGGAAAATGGGAGATTTTATTTATTTATTTATTTATTTTGAAGATTTATTTATTTATTTATACAAGCACTGGGTACAGTCAGAAGCGCAGGAGGGTGAGAGAATTCACCGAGCCAGAGCGGGGAGCAGAGCAGGCAGAAGGACCAAAGTACACTGCTGAGGGGAGCACCGGGTGGCAGGAGAGGTCTGCGCGCCATGTGGGACCTTCCTCTGGTGGCCGGGGAGCAGCCGGGGATCGAACCAGTGCCGCAGAGGCTGCGGGCAGCTTTGCAACCCAGCGCTCAACCGCTGCGCCACCAGGGAGGCCCAAAATGGGAAATTTTAGAGGTGGTGTGGTTTTTAATAGCCAACATGACTATGATGCAGATTGCTGGCTGAAATAGAGAAAGAAGAATATAAGAGACTTCTCAGTCTCCACCATGAATGACGACAGAGGTGTGGAAAAGACAGAGCTAGACACTTAAATCATTAGTGAATAAGGAATAGTTGATCCGTAGGACAATAGTGTCTAGAGCAAAGTGGAATAGCGGATGATATACTTCCATAGCAGTATTGTAGGGAAGGTGGAGACTACTGGAGCAGGGGATCAACAGTGGTCTGAAAGCTGAAGTGAAAAATGAATGGAAAATCTCTATTCCCACCAATGGGTCCAGTGGTACAATACTATAAGAATGAGTCAGCCTCTCTATCTGAGAGCCTTTCAAGGGGAGTAGTTTTCAGAATATGCTGGAATGTTCAGAGAAGAGATAGAGGATATAATTGTACCACTGAAAATAAGGAAACTTACTTAATCAATACATTAAAAGTAGGACTATAATGTTAACTGCAAGAGGTCTTTCAAAATGAAAAATTAAAATTTGTGTAAATTCTTACGTTTGACCTTTTTTCTCATTTGCATTTAAGATAGTTGCTTTCTTTGCACCTTTTACTTTTTCCCTCTTTTTATATAGCAGACAATATGAAACTCCTCTTGAAAGTAACTTAATTAATCAAGAAATAATGTTAAAACGTCAAGAGGAAGAAATGATGCAGCTGCAAGCCAGGATGGCTCTTCGACAATCCCGGTTAAGCCTGTATCCAGGAGACACAATCAAGGCTTCCATGCTTGACATCACCAGGGATCCTTTAAGAGAAATGGCTCTAGAAACAGCTATGACCCAAAGAAAACTGAGGGTAAGTAGACTGTCAGCTTTCTGCATATGAATTTGGTCTTAAAGGAAACTGTTATACAAAGTACCTTTTAAAATTGCTCTGGGTATCTGAAATTTGCCAAATTAGTTTCCATTGGTGTTAAATAGCTTATCCATTGATATTAAAATTATATTTAGCTGTTTCATTGATTTTACTTTTAAAATAATATTACATGGATTTAAAGTATCTTAACTGTATATTTTTAAAGTATATTCATAATCCTTAAAATTAACTGACATTATTTGATATTGTGGGAGATTTTTTTTATTAAGACATTTATTACACAAATAAGAAAATCAGACATAGAGACTTGAAGATTGGTTCAGAAGCTGAAGAATGTTATCGAATGCATTCCATCTTTCCACTCTGACATTCTCAGAATTTTGATATTAACTTATTCTATAGTCAAAAGATTACTGACTACATTACCTCTAAGAATCACATTCTCACATTATAACAATCTAAAGACAGAAATGAGCAAATACACATCTTATATTTATAAGAGGGTATTGTTTATATGTTGACTTGGCTAATTTTTCTTTCACTTTATAACCTATGTATTTTTATAAATATAAGTTTAAAATAAACATATTCTTTGCTTTTCTTATTTAAATATCTTGAACATTTTATAATTTCTAAATATTATGGTTAAGGACTATGAAATTTTCATTTGCTATGTACCATAATTTTCTTTTAATTTCTAGTTATTGGACATTTAAAATATTTTTTAAAGATTTATTTATATATACAAGAACTGGAGTACAGGCCTTAGGTGTACAGGAGGTGAGAGGATACACCAGAGACAGAGTGGGGAACAGAACAGGCAGACTGATTGAAATACATTGCCTTGGGGAGCAGCAGACGAGTCAGGAAAGGTCTGCTGTGCCATGTGGGTAGCTCCCTGGCCCGAGATTGTACTCGTGTTGCAGTGCCTGCAGATGGCTTCATAGGTTGCGTTTTAACCCCTTGCACCACCAGAGAGGCTCTTAAAATATTTCTTATTTGTCATTACTATTGCAAGAAATCCTCTGATGACTATCCCTATAGTTTAATCTTTGCAATAACTTCTCCCTAATAGAATAACCAAGTCAAGGCAGATACTTTTTATGACAGTTGTTGCATTTTGTCAAACAGCCCTTCAAAACATTTGTGTGTCACCTATGTTCATTACAGCCTTGTTTACAATAGCTAAGTAATGGAAACAGCCCAAGTGCCCAAAAATTGGGGAGGGGGGTATGAAAAAATTGGTGTGGGTGTATATATACATATATGTATATACATATATACATATATATGTGTATATATATCTTTTACACACACACACACACACACTGGAATACTACTCAGCTATTAAAAAAAGGTGAACTCTTGTCACTTGTGACAACATGAAGGACTGGAGAGGACAATGTTAAGCAAATTAAATCAGAAGGTGAAAGACAAATACCAAGTAACCTCATTTATGTATGGAATATAGAGAAACAAAGCAAACTGTCAGACAAGACCAAACCAATAGAATACCCTTGACAGCTCACTGCAAAACTGAGGCAAACAGAGAGTCAGGCTGTGGAATGGGAGTTGGGGAGATAGGGGACCCAAAGGAACATGGTAGAGGATTAATTGGTCACTAGTTGTATGAGAACATACATTTGTAGAGGTTTCAACCTATAACCCCCAAAGCAGATACAATGATGTAAACTTTCTTTATCTCAATAAACATAAATGGAGAGGGAAAAAGGCTGTAAGTAGTTGGGATTTTTAGTGTTAGTGAGACAACATACAAAATAATTCTGTATTAAATTACCACCTACTGAAGCCACACATTTTTAAGTAGAATCAGTCAATTTAGGCAAAACTATAACCTGGCTGTATTGAGGCCGCAGCTTTAATTAAAATATTTCAATGCGGCTGAAAACTCACTTTCCTAGACATGCTGAACAAATTGGTTGAAAAATTGTGAAAGTTAATAAATTGATTTCTGTTTATCTTTGCTCTTTGACTTAACATATTGTGTGTTCACTGTGCTCTCAATACTGTGCTCTCCATTCCTAGGGAATATAAATTTGTAGAAAATACCATTCCTACACTCAAGGAAGAAACCTACATAGGTAACAGACCATTAGAAAACATTTTTTGTGACTCCCAGCAAAAATTTTACCCTCCTGAGCGTCTTGTACAGTTATAAATACATAGTAGTTTCTCAATAAATAAATGTTGACTGATGGGAAAAAAGTTTGTACTAATTTATGCTTCCTATATAATCATGTCTGTTGTATCATGTCCTTACCTATTCTGGATATTATCATTCTTTATCATCAACAATTTGATAGTTGAGGCAATATCTCATTTGTATTGTTCCTTTAAAAATAATTTTCAAAAGTAAAGCAAATTTTAATAAAACAAAATCTAGAATTTTTTTTTAGTTCTAAACTAAGATGTATTACCCTATTATATTTTGCTTTTTTGGTTTTTGTTTCAAAGAATTCTCTTAAAAACATACTTGTTTGCCCTGAAGCTGATGTAATTCAAATTTCTTTTATAGTTTTAGAAGGAAAGGAGACCATTGTAGTGGGTGGTGATCATTACATTTAACTACAAATTAGAAATCTTGGATTTTATTGCAAGTAATGCTGTTTTATGACTTTATATACATTTTTGAACCTTATTGTGCTATTTTTTAATGTGGAATTGGATTATAATTCATAAAACACTGTCCAGTTTTATAGCTATTAGATCCCAGTAAAATAACTGAATTTATTTTAACCTGAAGGGAAGAAATTCAAGGTTTTATAAATTCATCATTATAACGAATAGCTTTGTCAAAATTAAGCAATAAGTAGGATGTCATGCAAAATTGTGTGCATTCCTCATAATTAAAGTCCCACTTAAAACAAAGGGCACACACATGTACACCTTTTTAATAAATCATAGTTTCAGAGAACTAATCCAAAACTTTGACTCATTAGAGAATCATAAGTGGTGATCTGTACCTTTACAGTGTGCCATTGTTATGTGTCATCTCACTAAAATCTTATTTCCTTTTCAGGCAATTAGATTCTGACTATTTCAAAACAAATATTTCTTTATCAGAAAATGCCATATCAATGAATAGGGATTTGAATTACTGGTCACCAAAGCACCACATTGTCTCTTTTATGAAAAGATCAAGAAGTGTTTGTTTTTCGGGCTAAAAAAAAAGAGTACTGGTATTTGGAGGAACAGTTTCACAGCTGAATTAATACCCTTTCTGAAACATAAATATTTAGTTAATTTTTTTTTCTATATTACTTTTGATATAGATTTTAACTTATACCCTATTGCTTAATCTCTTCATTCCATTCTGTTTCTCCTTGCAGACTATCTTCATTTTTCTGTTCTGTTTTTTTGTTTAAAATGTGTCTTGTTGGTATATTAAGTATTAAACTCTTAATGTTAAACTTTTACTTAACAGTGTCTGTCACATGTTCCACACTCAGTTAATGGAATAAAATTCCCTTACCAAGCAACCAAATGAATGGCAAACAGCCAAATGCAAAGAAGAAACCAACAAAAATAAAATTCCAGTACCTTCCACTAGTTCAAGCACAGTGGATACACAAACACACTTCCTCCCTTTTGTCTCAGGATTAGCTGTGCTTTCTTTCTACCGTTTGCTCACTTGGACTTAATATTTTAGTCAATTCTTAATCCTGTTCTGAAGTAGAGTTTATCTAACTTTGTCTTATATATTAAGTCTCCCTTCTTTTCCAGTCCCCCTGGATATACAAGATTAAAGGAAAGACTAGATTGAGAATCAGTAAATGCAAAATATCGACTCCACTTTCCCTAGATCCTGAGTCCTCTCAGTTCCTGAGGTAATACTTTCTCATTAAGATAGCAAGATGGGGTCAGAAACTATGATACCTCTATTATCTCCAGTTGTCACTATTTAGAACAAAAACAGTACAAGAATCTAATTACATATGGATATATATGGCATTTTGTAATCACAAAGCAGGTAGTGTCCTACTTAGTGATATTCTAGCCAAAGCATTCCTAACCAGAAAAAGGAAGAATGGGGGACTATGACAAAGGAGCAAAGAATATGCACTGGAACAAGGGCAGTCTATTCAATAAATGGTGCTGGGAAAACTGGACCACTACATACAAAAGAATGAATCTAGACCAGTACCTCATACCATACACAAAGATGAACTCAAAAGACTTGAATGTACGACCTGAAACCATATAATATATAGAAGAAAGCATAGGCAAAACACTCCATGACATATATATCAGAATCATCTTTAAAGACTCATTCCCCCAAAGCAAAGAAAATGAAGGAAAAGATAAACAGCTGGGACTATGTCAAGCTAAAAATCTTCTGTACAGCAAAAGAGAAAATAACCAAGATGAGTCATCCCACAGATTGAGAGATAATATTTGCACTCCATAAAACTGATAAGACACTGATATCAAAGATCTAGAAACTGCTTACACAACTCAACAAACGCAAAATAAAGAATCCAGTCAAAAAGTGGGCAGAAGAGCGAAAG
Organism: Talpa occidentalis; assembly: GCF_014898055.3. Classification (NCBI taxonomy): domain Eukaryota; kingdom Metazoa; phylum Chordata; class Mammalia; order Eulipotyphla; family Talpidae; genus Talpa; species Talpa occidentalis. The sequence continues at coordinate 53,577,722 of NW_023604972.1, forward strand.
AGACACTTCTCTGAAGAGGAAATGCAATAGCCAACAGGCACATGAAAATATATTCAGCATCACTTATAATCAGGAAAATGCAAATCAAAATCACAATAACACCTCACACCAGTCAGAATGGCCCAATTACAAAAACTAACAACAAATGCTGGTGAGGATGTGGAGAAAAAGGAACCCTTTTGCATTGCTACTGGGAATGCAAACTGGTCCAGCCCCTATGGAAAGCTGTGTGGAGGACCCTCAAATTACTAAAAATAGATCTACCATATAACCCAGCAATTCCATTTCTAGGAATCTACCCAAAGAACAAAAAGTATTAATTCAGACAGAAACCTGTATTCTTATGTTCATTGCAGCACTATTTACAATAGCTAAAATATAGAAACAACCTAAATGCTCCAAAACAGATGACTAGATCAAGAAGATGTGATATATATATACAATGGAATACTACTCAGCAATCAAAAAGATAAACTTATGCCATTTCCAGCAACATGGATGGAGCTGTAAGGGATTATGCTCAGTGAAATAAGTCAGAAGGAAAAAAGAAAAATATCAGATGGTTTCTCATAGGAGGAACATACGGAAACCATACAAGGGATCAGAAAAAAACAAAAGCAGGCAAACTATAAATCGGTGACATTCAGCAAGGGAGGGAGAGGGAGAATGATCAGAATGGGAGGGAGGAGCACAAGAGTCTATGATGTCGGTTCACAGGTATCTTCATGGTAGTTTTATGGAGACAACACCTGAGAGGAGAAATCGAACATTGTACAAAAATGAACAATGTAAAAATATATAAAAATGAAAAATAATAAAGCAATGACATTCTGCTCATTCACTTCATCAGCAATATTAAGCCAAATTTTTTCTTATTGAAGAACATTGCATTATAGTGTGTTCAGTTGTTCACTGTTGAAAATGTGTATATACTACACATACTACTCAATGTATATCATAATATATCATCATACGCATTTTGTATATACTACACATTGAATTCTGCTAACTGAAAATTCAAATTTATCCTTCACCATACCATTGTCCCTTTTCCCCAATTGACTCACTCCCCTTCTCTCTTCCCTTATAAGCAATAATTGGTTTTACAGTCGAATTTTTTTATGCGTTTTTGAAACGCATAAGGTCGTTAAGGTAAATGACAGGATTTTGTCTTTTTTTTAAATAGCTAAATAGTACTCCATTGGGTATAAACAGCATATCACCTTTATCCTTTTGCCAATCAGCAGGCGCTTAGGTTGTTTCCAGTTCTTGGCAATTATAAATAGTGCTGCAATAAACATGGGGGGTGCATATATCTTCTCAAATTAGTGTTTTGTATTTGGGGGGGGTAAATTCCCACGAGATAGGTAACTGGATCATGTAGAATTTCTATTTTTAATTTCTTGAGGAATCTCCATACTGCTTTCCGTAATGGCTAGATTTACATTCCCACAAACAGTTGTTAAGGTAAATAAAATTCTCCTGAGCTTGATGAAAGTCTGAGTCCATCTGATAGAAAATAAAACTAAGAAAAGCTGGTCACATTTAGTATAAGGCTTTTCCATTCCTGGTCCTAGTAAATTCTCTATTTTTTTATTGAAAGTTTCATTATTTGTTTCAGATCACCTGGCTCAAATACAGTGGCTTTGCATCTGTCATCATCATCATCAGTATTATTACATTATTCCTCTTTGAGGAAAGACCTAGAATGATATATTGATTCTGTTTATGTGATTTGCAGAATTTCTTTGGTCCTGAGTTTGTGAAAATGACGATTGAACCATTTATATCTTTGGATTTGCCACGATCTATCCTTGTAAGTAATAAGACCACTTCTCGCTCTTACACAATTCTTTCAGTAATGATGACGTTTTAAGGAATAGTAAAAAATTTTATAATGTTTACTTTAATAAATTCCACCCATCATTTTGAATTGTAGACCAAGAAAGGGAAAAATGAGGATATCCGAAGAAAAGTAAGCATAATGCTTCTGAGTGGGCAGAGACTGGAGCTGACCTGTGATACCAAAACTATTTGCAAAGATGTGTTTGATATGGTGGTAGCCCATGTTGGCTTAGTGGAACACCATTTGTTTGCTTTAGCTACCCTCAAAGGTATGAAGACATTTTTTTTTTTTTAATTGAAGTACCATTGTTTTACATCCTTGCTAGTGTTTACTTTAAATTCATGGTCTAGTATGGAAACCTGACAACAGTCTGGCTTTCTCTGCCTGTTATGCCTGGTCTTGTTTTGGGGAAATACTCACCAAATGAATAAGCTCTCATTTGAGGGGTAAGAGAGGAGTTCCTTGGCATCTCCCAAATAGGCTAATTGTTTTAATAGCTACATCTTTTTATTACCATGTTCCCCTGATCATGAAGATTTTTCTTGACTTTGGTATATAAAAATAGATTTTAATTGTTATATTTTGGGGTCCATAATGTCAGTTTTCTACATATGTACTCTAGAAATTAGCATACTGCTCATGTGTGTTTAAATATTTAGCAGAATGTATTACCCAATTTCCACGTCAATTCTTTTGCCTACTGTTCTAGAACCATACAGTATCTTTTTTATGTGTTGTTGGTTAATGACTGGAAATAAGTCATTTCATATGTTTTTAAGCATTATGTTTGTTGAACTCTGGCATTTACAATCATAGTGGTCTCAGCACAGCTTCAATAGAAGCTGCTCCTATTTATACCAATTAGAAAAGCCATAGAAATATGAAGTCCACTGGACTTTAATCTTTCTTTAATAAATCATTTTTTATATAAATTACTCTGCAGTATTGTACATTTCCATTTACCTCAAAATTTACCGTAGAAAGCTTAGATAACAAAGTGCCATAAATGCAAGTTATCTTGAAACCCTAAGATCATGATGATTTTGTCATAAAAGAAGTATTTCATCAACTTAGTTTATTGAATTTTTTTTTAAAGGCCAATACTTCATTATAATCATTCAGTAAATATTAAATTAGTGGCTACTGTTATTCTATCACTTTACTACTTAAAATTATAGTGTTTTCAGGTAATATTATTTACATGAAGATATTCAGTTAATTAGAATTTCCATTTATAATACATTTAATTTCCTAAACATTCTAGATAAGTATGATTTCATGGAATAATCTTTTTATTTTGAGAAGCTCAATATTTAACAGAACATTAAAAACAAAATGGCTGTTGTTCTTCCTAGGTTTCAGCTGAAAGTTCAGTAATGATAAATAATAACTCTTAATGAATAATTGTTATGTGCCACTTGCTTTCCCAAGTGTTTTTTATCCATTATATCACTTGATCCATGCACCAACCCTACAAAACAAAGAATTAACACTACCCTTATTTTATAGACAAGAAAACTGATACTGAGAAGCATAAATTATTCAATGTCACATAAATAGTAAGGGATGTGGTCTGCACTTGAATCCAGTTATGTGTCTTCAGAGCCCTCATTCTTAAAAGACTTAGCCAGATTGCCTCCCATCCATGTGCAGTGCCTCAGAGCTCCCTGCTGTACTTCTTAAAAACTGTTTTATTCTCATATGAAACTATTTTGTGCAAGTCTGGCCCCCCCAAAAAAGAAAAATAAAAAGAAAACATTAAAGTGTTTTTATTTTGTCTGCATGGTTCCTTATTTTGTTCTAGATAATGAATATTTCTTTGTTGAGCCTGATTTGAAATTAACCAAAGTGGCCCCAGAGGGATGGAAGGAAGAACCAAAGAAAAAGGGCAAAGCCACTGTTCAGTTTACTTTGTTTTTCCGAATAAAATTTTTCATGGATGATGTTAGTCTAATACAGTGAGTACACAAGACTTTCTGTTTTCCTCTTCTTGGTGTGTCATCTTTTGACTCTTTAATTTATTGACACTGAATTATTTGATTCTGATCAGTGATAATATCCTCATTATCATAAAAGAAATAATTCCCACAACATAGTTTATTAAATTTCTTTGCTTTAAAAACTTAATTATGAACATCTTGGAAACTGAAGTTATATGCTAGTAACAAAAATCACTCTCAGTATTCAGTATCTAAAGCATGGATGTTTTATGTATGTATTTATTTTGCCAGACATACTCTGACTTGTCATCAGTACTATCTTCAGCTGCGAAAAGATATCTTGGAGGAGAGGATGCACTGTGATGATGAGACGTGTTTATTGCTGGCATCACTGGCTCTCCAGGCTGAGTATGGAGATTATCAACCAGATGTAAGATTTGTTTTTCTTTCTCCAGCATCACTTTTGTGATGGGTGTTCTTATCCAGTGTAATTAAAGACTAAACCTGGTTGAGGTTGTTGCTATTAGTTCTGGAAATTTTTGAGGCTAGTTTGGTGCCTCAAAATGACCGAGCACACTGGTATAAAATCATGCAAGAATTGCCAGTCAAATTAGATCAAATGGGTTGTCTTCTTTCCAGATGAATCCATTTACTGAGGGCCTGAGAGCCTGGCAGAGTTCACTGTATGAAGAATAGATGTCCAAGGCCTAATATTACTGAATATAAATAAACACATCTACCAGGAAGCAAGGAGCCAGAGACTGCCACTCATGCAGCATCCTTCACAACAATAGCCCTTAACTCTAGTGATATTTGGCCCAAACTTGTCAGTCATTCTGCCTCACTGAATAAAAGAAAAAGACTGATACATTTCCTCTAAAGCTCACACCTCAGAGAGTAGTGTGAATAGAAGAAGCATCTTATCTCTTAGTCAAGGCAGAAACTTATAAGAGGAAGAATGCAAACAGAATTACAAAAGCTTCTCCTTTCTAGGTTCATGGTGTATCTTACTTTAGACTGGAGCATTATTTGCCTCCCAGAGTGATGGAGAAACTTGATTTATCCTATATTAAGGAAGAACTGCCCAAATTGCATAATACCTATGTGGGAGCTTCTGAAAAAGAAACAGAGTTAGAATTTTTAAAGGTAAGCATGTGATATTACTAACTATGAACTTTGTGCCTTTCTCTGTATAAGAAGTGTTGTAGGATACATTTAAAAGCTCAGGTGCTGATAGTCTGCATTGTGTCAGCTCCTTTATTCCTGACTAAAATCATGGTGTTTTAATTCTCATTTTGTAAGAGGGAATCGAATCTCAACAAGGACATGTGATATTCCCAAAGTGAAATGGACACATATCTGGGTACTGATTCTGTTTTTATCCTATTCCACACTCTAGAAAGCCATATACATTGTAAAGAAGCTACTGAATATGGTGACTGACTGGATATGAGAAGCAAGTTAATACTAATTATAGAATTGTTTTACTTTGTTTTGTCTAAAAAAGACTTAAAATTCAATTGCATTCTCTGAAAATTGTCTTTCCACTAAATATCAACTAATTCACATAGCAAAAGGGAGTCAGAAAATTTGTTATATGGTTCCAGTTTCTACCATCATTTTCCTATGAGACATCAGATAAATAGTGCATTTACAGTCAAAAAAGATAATACTACATACACCTCCAGTGTGGAGAGCAAAGATAAAATAGTATTCTCTTGAAAAGAGAAACTTTTCAGAACATTCTCCTGTTTCAGTTCCCTCAGATGTAACAGTATGCCTTCCATTTGCTGCTCTGTATTAAAGGGAACCACGTTTTCCAGCCCAATGAATAGATCTATGAAAGAGTTTCATTCACTGACTTCTACTATCTTTAGTCTAGGATTCATAACAGGAAAGACTGATTCATAGAAAGGCAAGGTGGTTTATGTTGAAGACATTAAGTTATGTACTTGGATTTTTCCTTAGTTGTTAACATTTTTATATTTGTAGGAAATAAGTATCAAGCTATTATATTTTTATTAATAAAGGTAAAAGACAAATTGGCCAAATGGAAAGAATTTGCCTGGGGATTTGTAATCAGACCGCCTTAAATTTAAACTCTTATTTCAGCTAGCTCGGTGAACTTAGACAATGTCCTTAACCTCTCAAAGCTTCAGTTTTCCCCTTGTAAATATGCATAGTGTAATGCATGGTGGGTTGCCCTACTTCTAATCCTGATACTCTCTTTTTTTTCTTTGGCTTTAGCATCTTTCTTCTAACCTAAGGAGTTTGAAGTCTCATTAATATACTTTAAGAAGGTTAGACTTCTGCCATAATGTATTGCCTTGAGAAACATTTTTAGCTTTTTGTCAATCTACTTTACAAAATTTACATATAATAAATAATTTATATACAAACAATAATTTACATACAATAAATTTACCACTTTTCAATGGTTAATTCAGTGAGTTTTGAAAAATACACATAATTGAGTAGCCACCTCCATGATAATGATAAAGAACAAGATTAACAAATTGTGGCCTATTCGTTTTATAAATAAAGTTTTATTGGTACTAGGCCATTCTTATTTGTTTACATATCATCTCTTCTGCTTCCACGTTACAACAGAGTTGAATAGCTACAACAGAGATCCTATGACCCACAAAGACTTGATATAGGACATTTCCAACAACATCAATTCCCTTCGCATTCCTTTGCAGCCTCTCCCCTCCACTCACTCCTCCTCCCTAGCAACTGCTGATCTGCTTTCTATCATAGTTTTTTCTTTTCTAGATTTCTTATAAAGAATCATATAGCATGCAGTCTTCTGTGTTTGACTTTTTTTTTTTACTTAGAATAATACTTTTGAGATTTATCCATGGTGTGGTATGTATCAAAATATTTTTATATTGCTGAGTATTTCCCTTTGTACAGATATACAGAAATTTATATTACATACCTTTAAAAATTATAAATGTATATATTTTTTCACTCATTGAAAGATTTGAAGCAGCTATAAACATTTAAATGCACATTTTTATGTGAACATTTTTTTTAAAAGATTTATTTATGCATACAAGAACTGGGGTACAGGCCAGAGGTACAGGGAGGGTGAGAGGATTCACCAGAGACAGAGTGGGGAGCAGAACAGGCAAACTGACTAAAATACATTGCTGAGGGGAGCAGCAGGCGAGCCATGAGAGGCCTGCCGCACCACATGGGTTAGCTCCCTGTCCGGCCTAGGATTGAACTCATGCTGCAGAGGCTGCCGATAGCTTCACAGTACTGTGCTTAATCCCTTGTGCCAGCAGTGAGGACTGTGAACATGTTTTTATTTCTTTTGAGTAAATATCTAGTAGTATGATTGTTTGTCTGATTAACTTTGTAAAGAACTGCCCATTGTTCCAGAATTAGTGGTACAGTTTTACAGTGCTACCAGTAATGTATGAGTGTTCCAATTGCTTCATATCCTCAACATCAATTAGTATGTTCAGCCTTTTTTATCAGCCATTGCAATAGATAAGTGGTGGTAGATCCTGTTTTTAATTTGTATTTCCCTATTGATATATGTTCTTTGGTGAAGTATCTAATAAAATATTTTGCCTTTTTTATATCACGTTATGTCTCATTGTTGAAAAGTACATGAAATTTATATATTCTGGCTATAATTCCAGATCTGTTAACAGATCTGTTTTACATTTTTCTCCCAGTCTGAGTGGAATGAATTCTTACTAACATTTTGAAGAACAAAGGTTGTTACAAAAAAATTTACCAATTTTTCTTCTATGACTTGTGCTTTTTTTATGTCCCATCTAAGAAATCTTTGTCTAATGCACAATCAAAAAGTTTTTTAAGTTTTATACTTTTAGGTTTATGATATATTTGGGGGTTACTTTTCATATGTTAGGTAAAGATTGAGATTCATTTTTTTGTCATATGAGTATCCAATTGTCCAGCACCATTTGTTGAGAGGACTGTCCTTTCCAAGTTAAACTATATTGGACCAATTTCTGTATCTCAGTGTCACTTTTACCAAGGTACATGTGGTATGTTCCAACAGGTCTGCCAAAGACTGACAGAATATGGAGTTCATTTTCATCGGGTGCACCCTGAGAAAAAGTCACAAACTGGAATATTACTTGGAATCTGTTCCAAGGGTGTCCTTGTGTTTGAGGTTCATAACGGAGTTCGCACATTGGTCCTTCGCTTTCCATGGAGGGAAACTAAGAAGATTTCTTTTTCTGTATGTTTTAACTCTTTTTTTATTAGATTTTTAAATAGGTATTGTCGATTTCAAATATAACATGTTGATGTTTTTTAAGTAAACTTTGCACATTACTATTCATATTAGTATGTCATAATACCATTTAACTCTTGGTTATAAGAAATATTATCAAGGTTTTATTTGACTCTGGTTTTCTCAAGAGGTAATTTTTTAAAATACACATTCCTAAGCTGGTTATATGCTCAGTTAACTTTAGTTAAATTACAACCAAGTTGACTTCTCTGTTAATTCAGAACTTATTCTAGGGTACAACTTGTCACATGGGGAAACCTTCCTAATATATTTAATATAGATAATTATCTTAACCTCAGTGAACTTTATTTAGCTCAATAGTAGTTAGTACCTCATAGCAACTGTATTTGAATATCACTGATTCAGAGATTCACTGGATTTTATGAACTAGTACCAGAACTTGCTTTACTTTTAGGTTTTAATATATACTCTGTATGTAGATAATGTAAGAATTTGATCATGTAATAAAGTGATAAGAAATCCTAATTTTTAATACCCCTAATTACTATTATAGAAAAAGAAAATCACATTGCAAAATACATCAGATGGAATAAAACATGCCTTCCAGACAGACAACAGTAAGGTATGTCAGTACCTGCTGCATCTCTGCTCTTCTCAACACAAGTTCCAGCTGCAGATGAGAGCAAGGCAGAGCAACCAGGATGCCCAAGACATTGGTAAGAAGAAATAAACTATTTCACATGATTTCAGGGTATATGAATAACTTTCGCCACAATTTTTTAAAGAAATTCCATGTTTAGGATGAAAATTATGGGGAGGGTATATTCATATTAAATGATTAAATCATGTTTATAGAGATGTTACAAATGAGGCCAAAATTTCAACTTCATGTATGCTTTGAAAACAGCACCTCAAATCATAAGAGGATACCTGTTGAAACATTTGTTTTGTGCATCACTATAGGCTGGCTGATGTAAATAAAAGATTGAATTACAGTAAATTGACATACTATTTGGAAACATACAAACCATAATACAAAATAGAGGGTCTAAGTTTTAATAATGGATTATACTATAAAGACTCTGATCTGTACTACAAGAAAAGAGGAAGAACAGAGTCAGGAGTACTGGAGTGGTGGCACTTAAACTGGAATTTAAGGAGAAAATAAATAGGTTGAAAATAAATAAAAGGACTTTTCAGATGAGGAAAGAACATAGGAAACAAGGCAGGGGGCAGGGAGAATATGTACCTGGGAAAGTAAGACACATTCCAAAACAGTTCTGGGGTGGTGAATTTCCCACCTGTTACTTTTACTTGAATGTATTCCCATTCTGAAACTGAAATGATTAACCACAATACCAATATAAATGGTCAGGAGAATGGTTCCTTTTGAAAAGGAACCAGCAGAAGAAGTTAATTCAGCTCTTTAAAAATCTTAATCAGAACTGAAATTTTTAAAGCTCATTCTGCAAGACCACATGTAGAGATTAAAGTTACTCAATATCCAGTCCTGCATAGATAGTAAATTCTTATAGCCTTCAGTGAAACACTAGCAGCAATTTGATTAGAAAGTTAATGAATAGCACAGATGACCTTGTGCAGCAGAGCCCAATGAATTATCTGAATTTTCTCACATCCTTAAAAACTTATGGAAAATATGTTCCCTGTAGTATTAGACTGACATAATGGCAATTAAAGAATAATGTTTCTCAGCCTTTCAGAATCAAGGTAGGGGTGGGGGCCATATGCTTATTTAACATGAAGTTTCTAGGAACCTGTCTGAAACTTGGTGAATCCTAATCTTTGGTATTAGGTACCTGGAATCTTCATTTTTTACAGGCTTTCCTCAATAATGATTTTTATGCATGTATAAATACTGTAATTATGCTGTCAAGTAATCTCATTATTCCCTTTCTTTCCCTGCTTTGCTCTGCTAAAAAAAAAAATATGCTGTCATATATTTTCAAAGTATAACGAAATATCAAACTTACTAGCTAAATCAATATTCCTACTTGGACTAATATTCTATTCAATACAAGCCAGAATTGAACAGCTGAAGGTGACATCATTACAGATATGGTATAGTATACCATAGTGAAGAGTAAGAAAATAAAAATATGAAACTAATTTCCATTCTCAACATTTCTTATACTTAAGAACATATAATGCAGTAAAGAGCATGAACTCCAAAGCCAGGCTGCCAGTGTTCAGACTTCACACTATTGTGTATGTTAAAGCTCTGAAATCTTTGTATAGACACTAAAACTCTATGCCTTAGTTCCTATCTGTAAAATAAATATAATGATAATACCTACATCATAAACTTGTGAAGATGAATGGATTAATACATGTAAAGTGCTTTATAAATACCTGGCATTGAATAAACAGTCTCATCATCAACATCATTTTACCACTAGTATCACTAGTAGCTATATTAGTCATAAAGTAGATGAAAGACATTAGGAAAATAGCTGTTTTTTTGGAGTCTCCCTTTCTTTACCCATGAAGTGAGAATGCTGTGCATACCTCACAGATTTGACTGTGGGATCACAACAGTTATGTAGCCTTGTAGTCATATGTGCAAACACTTTAAGATGACAATGGTATTAGCTACCTCTTTTCCCAGACTTTATAAACCTTCACAGATTTATTTTCATCTTAGTATCAGCTAATAAGTAACTGGCTTCCTGCATAATGTTCTATACCAGATAAATGAAAATAACTACCGTTATCTGTAGGGTAGTGATGAGCTAACAAAGTACTTCTCAAGAGTCATAGAATGTTAATGCTAGAAAGAACCTTGGAGACCAGTAAGTGCAAAATTTTACTAATGAGAAACCAGATTTAGAGATGATAGTATCTCTCCAAACTTTGTAGTTAGAAGTCAAAGTAGGCTGAAATCCTGGTCTCAATTCCTAATCCAGTATTCTTTCTACTTGATGAGTTTCCGAACAACTGATTTTCAGTTGTTTAATTGAAGATTAATAATCATGTATTGCACACTTACTATTTGAAAGATGCTGTGCTAGCTGTCTTGTAATAAATAAGTCCCTCTCTTCAAAAAAGCATGCAGTTGAGTTGACAGTAGAAGGAAGTGCAGTACAGTACAAGGGACCGTACAATAGCACAGAGACTAACAAATACGCATTTTCAGACTGAGTGTGGAACCCGCAAGACTTTGAGTCCAAATTTGAAAGATTAGTTTCAGGATGTAGAGTTTTTGTGGTGTCCTTTCCCACCCTGGCAGTCCATGTTGGAGTTATTTCCAGGTGAAAGGCAATAGGACAAAACAGATAAGTGACAAATTTATCATCTTATGCCATGGATATATGCAGTTATATATATATTTAAAGTTCCTATCCAAGAAGCAACTGTGAATGAATTTGAATAGTGTAACACATGATATGTTTGCAAAATATATATAAACTGAACTGGCTGTCATTTCTGCTAAAATTTGGCCTACAGTTTTTTAAGATGAAGAAATCTACTGGTTGCAAAGCATTTCCTGATAATTATCTACATAAGACTCAATTTGTGTCTTTTATTAAAAGCTGTTCTCAAAATAAAATCGAAATAATGCTATCTGCCCGCTATAACTCTGAAATTTAAGTTAAAGATCATTCTGAGAGTTTTAAACTAGTCTTCCATTTTTGTGCTTAATGATTTCAGAGAACGAACATTGAGTTTTCCTGTTGACAATGAGATGTGTTTATTTGAGCTTCATTCTGATGCATAAATATTAAAAACATTCATTTTTTTCCCTATCTCTTTATACCTGAGACAAAATATTGATTATTAATGTTCCTTGAAATTAGAAGATTAATGAAACAGAATCTCATGCTCTAAGTCAGCAGTCATTTCACATTTTCTTTTCAAAAGGTAGTTTTTGCAGCTGTTTTATATAGTGATCAAATTATATCCTTATGGAGTGCCACATAGTTGATACTTTCCAGGGGGGAAACGGGTGCGTTGTGATGTGGATTGCTAACGCATGAACAGCTAAGTCATTTGACATTCTGTGCTCCTGGTCCTTTACTTATATGAAAATATTTTGATCCTAAAATCTGTGATAAAATGCTTTTTAAATAGCCTCAAATACTGCCATGACCTTGGTTCTCACCAAATAGAATGCCTAAGCGCTTGTTTTAATGCATTTTTAAATTTAGCCTGTAAAAGAAGACTTTGAATGCTTACTTAGGAGTGAAAAAGAACTTAAGCATAAAGAGTAAATAATGAAGATTATGTTAATTAACAGAAACCAAAGCAGGGATAAGGCAGATAATATTTGATTCTCACATGGCTCCTGTGCCTCAGTTAAGTCATGACGTCTACAGGCAGGAGAGTGGGATTGGCATAGTAGTGAAATAGCAAAAGAAATAATTTGATTTAAAATTTTTATTTTTTGGATAATACTTTTTGAGATATTTTTACATACCATGTAATTTATCCATTCAGAGTGTACAGTCCCATGGTTTTTAGTGTATTCACAGAGCTATACAACACCACAGTCTGCCAAAAGCTTTTAAAAATATAATAGCCAAGAACTTTCTCTCTGGGCAAAGCTCTACTCTGCATAGCTTTTTTTCAGGCATGTTCTCACCATGTAGGCCTCTCTGGGTTTCATTTTTCCCTCTCCCCATCCTTGATTTACTGAGATTTTATCAAAAATCCTACTAGATTTGAAAATTTTTCTGTGAAGTATCATTTTCATTTCTAACTGAGACCTGTACTTGGGAATGTGGATCAGTAAGCATGAAGTCAAAAGAATATTAGATCCTAGCGAATCACTAGATATAGTGGGAAATGCTGACTAGGCTCTGGTGATATGAGAAAGTTGAAAGGATGGAGAGATGGTATGAAAACCAGGATCTTCCAGCCTGCTTTTTAAAACCCCTGATTGCCATACTTTGGAAACTACCTACTTAGGCTGGCGATCAAAATGATTAAAAACTGCATGCTGTATTTTATTTATTAAAATAACTTCTCATAAAGGTACTGCAGTGTTTCCATCATGTAAAGCAATCCTATTTCCTTGTAGAGAGAGCTTCGTTTAGGAGCCTGAATCTGCAAGCAGAGTCTGTTAGAGGATTTAATATGGGACGAGCAATCAGCACTGGCAGTCTGGCCAGCAGCACCCTGAACAAACTGGCTGTCCGACCTTTGTCAGTTCAAGCTGAGATTCTGAAGAGGCTATCCTGCTCAGAGCTATCGCTTTACCAACCATTGCAAAACAGTGCAAAAGAGAAGAGAGACAAAGCTTCATGGGAGGAAAGGCCTAGAGGGATGAGTAAATCATACCACGATCTCAGTCAGGCCTCTCTCTATCCTCATCGGAAAAATGTCATTGTTAACATGGACTCCCCATCACAAACCATTGCGGAATTGATAGGAAAACCATTTCACCAGATGGCAAGATCTGATACAGAATCTTTGGCAGGATTCACAAAACTCAATAAGTAAGAACATGATTAACCCAAACTCTACATATTTGTAAATTCTACATTTCATACTTATTTTTGCTTTGACGTTTTATTATTTTTGACATATTTTTTTACATTGACACTTCCCCCTCCTACCTTCCTTTTCCTTCTTTAGTTCAAAGTCTGTTGCAAGTTTAAATAGAAGTCCTGAAAGGAGGAAACATGAATCAGACTCCTCATCCTTTGAAGACCCTGGTCAAGCATATGTTGTAGGTCAGCATAAACAAGCTTAACATTCTTTCTCCCATACCTCATGCTCATAGTGTACAAGAAAATGTTAATTACCAAGAAATTATTTTTGGTTCTGTGTCCTAACTGCCAAAACTACTTATGAATATCAATTTTTAGGCTACTTAAAATACACAGAGTCAAAGTAAAAATTGGTTTAACAAGTTGCTTTGTGGCATAGACTATTACTTCACTTTCTCTTGGTCGCAGTTAAAAGCAATGACAGTCTTACTGAGAGAACCCAGACAGTCTGGTACCATGGCTTTGGATAGCCTTCCTTTGAATTTTTCTTAAAAGCCTATAAGATCAACTCCATTATTGCTATATTTTTTGAAGAGAGGTTTATTTAGGGGTACTTTCAGTTTAGCATGAATGGAATTGTTTTAAAAAACAGATAGTTTTATATAACATGCTATAATTGGTAGGTAAAATTTTTAACTGATTTGGTTTTTTAGAAAGTCTCCCTGCTAACTAGCACCTATTAAGTATAAAAGTTGTGTGTGTTTAAACACATAGTACCTTATAGATGGTTTGGGTTTCATGTTGCTTTATGTATCTAAAGGGAAAATGTACTTTTTAAAGGAAATCAATCTCTCAAAAGAGTACGTATTTTAAACACAGAGGTTACTACTACTCAGTAGAAAACAGGAAAACCAAGTTATCCTCTTCTGCTGGTTTTTTTTTTTAATGAAATACTAATTAACTCTCCCTTAAACCCAAAGTTTGTCTTTTAATCCTAATTATACAAAGTTAATGAGCATTTTCTCATCCTGTATCAGTTTGAGAAAATGGAATCAAAAGAGAACTGTGTGCCATATCTGATCAATATTTATGGAACATGACATTACTAATTAGACTTCCACAACTTTGAGAGATTATACTCATCAATTTAAGTTCAATCAGTTGAAAAAAATTAAAATATTAAAGGGAAAATTTTATCATATAGGTAACTCTCTGTTAAAAATAGTCTAAGACACTGACCCAATCTTTTAGAAAATTCTTTTCAAAGTATGTTCCTATAAATGAATTTATATGATCTTATAGATTATATAGCTCTATATAGATCTTATAGTTTTTAAACTATTTTCATTAAGACTTTGGATTACATAAATTTCCATCACATATCAGATTTAGAGTAGTAAATGTTCCCCCCAAAACATAGAATAAAACTTACCCATGAAAGAATATTTACTGCCTGCATTTGTTTTATCCTTAAAATTATTCATTCTTATCAAGCACTGTATTTTCTTTTAACATTTGAAGAATTCTTTTAAAACTCATTTACATCATTTCATACTTGGCATCAAAATGTCATTGTCAAAAACAGTACATTTGTGCTTATTCTACAGAACAAAGTTGACATTAAAAATAGTAAATATGCCCATTGTGGCATGTTTTTCTGAGTGTAAATAAAATGTTACTTCCTTAATGTTTTATTAATTTTTATGGATTTATCAAAAGAAATTACTTATATAAACTAATAATTTAATTTATATCACAGGAATGACTTTGCATAGTTCTGGAAACTCTTCATCCCAAGTACCCTTAAAAGAAAATGGTAGGTTTATAAAATGTTTTCCCCCTCATTTCCATCATGTCTTTTCTCTTGTACTTTATGAGATAGTCTTGGACTTAATAAAGAATCAATTCCCTGCCAAGAATTTTAGTCCTCACACTGGTGTGAAAGAACAACTGTAATTTTTAGCATCCTGGTGATATGATGGGACCTGTAGTGTAGGCAGGTCCTACACCTGTAGTGTAGACCCAATTTTGATGAACTAGAAAAATGGCAAATTAGAACTAAGGACACTAATTGGGTAACTAAGATAGTAGTTCAGGTAAGACATAGCTAAAAGGAGTTTTAACGAAGGCAGTTACTTCTAAAGGGGTGTTTGAACTGCATTTACAGAGCAGTGGGGGCATGCATCCAGACCAAGGGTGTGTTGTGATCCAAGACATGGAGACATGTGAGGAAACAGTAGGTTCCAGGAACTCTAACACTCTCAGTCAATATGGATGCTAAGGGGGCCAGGACAGAGCCTGAGAACTACATACAAAACTGTTTTGTTTTGAGTCTTATCCTAAGCATCATGGGGATATTTTGAAGGCTTTCAATGTTCAGATTTGTAGTTTAGAAGCAGTCAAAGAATGGTCTAAGTTGTAGCAAGAAACTTTGTGCAGTGACTTGAAAGTATAGTGACTTCAATGTCAGTGGGTTTAAAGCATTTAGAATTTAGGTTATAAATTGCTTTCATGTCCATTTGATCTTTCTAGCAACTTTCATAGGTACAAAAAATTTTTTTTTAACCATGATACACCATTTTTCTGCAAAGATGTTTGTCTTAGGCGCAAGAACTCTTTAAGAGTTGAAATGAGAAGTCTGATGAGAAAGAATCAAATATGCTAGTCAGAAGTTTTACTATAGTTAAACCTGATGAAGCTTTAAGTTCTAATTTTTCTGAAAAACAAGGCGGAAGTGAAGGCATTAGAGAGTAGATGGAACTATATGAAACTGCTATTTTTGTAGGTCAAAACTGTCAAACACCAGGGTGCTACTTTATATAATTCTCATTTTCTAAAACAAATATGCTCACTAATTCTTCAAGAGAGGAAAATTTTCTTGGGAGTACAGTTGTGTTAAAAAGTAAAAGTATACACAATGTTTTCAATACTCATTTTTTAAAACTTTAAAAAACATAAGGTCATATCATGAAAGAAACAATGAACTTTTTCTTAAGATCTTAAGTACTTAAGTTAGTAACCTAAATTACTAAGACCATGGTCTATAGCTTTATAATGCTTCAATGTCTTAACATAGACTGAATTTTGAATACCTCTGTACTAAAATAGCTCAATTATTAATAGATCCCCAGTGGTAATAATCATAACAGTTATTGATTGCTTACTGTGTGTCAAACGCTATTTTAAGCACTTTATTTTTCTCATTTACTCCCTACAACAAACCAGTGAGATGGGTGCCAATGTTACTTCCCCTTTCAGAAATATGAAGCCAGAGCACAGAGGTTAAGTTGTGCAGGAGGTTATGGAGCTGGCAAGTGCTAGAGCCATGATCTGAACACCGGGAATCTGTTTGCCGGCCCCATGCTTTCATTTACCCTGTACCTGACCTTCTGGCATAATGTCTAGTAATGCCTAAATAGTTGGTACTATTTCTCCAAGTTAAATTTTTGCAAGAAGCTGGATAATATCTATTCAAAGATGAGAACCTAAAATGTATAGGTTTTGATGGAAAAGAATGCAAGTTTTACATTGGCGATCAAATGAGCAAAAGAGGATAGTTTCTCTGCTTAAAGAAGCTTCATCTTCTTACCTGCCACCTGCAAAGGAAGGGTCAATCTACCTTTCAATAAATGTCTCCCCATGGCAACTTGCAGAAAAAGCTGTTTAGTGCTGAATTAGTACTCTGTTGGGATTGGATTTTCACACAGAGCGTGGCAAACATGTTTTTCCAAATAAAGTAACTAAAGATCAAAAAAGTAAAACTACTACTGGCCCACCAGTCAAATAGAGCACCTATATTATAATTTCAAAGTTTTCCTGCTGGTCTGGATTGTTAGAAATGAACATTAGCATTGAATTACTAATCATTTAATACAAGGACCAGTGGATAAAATTCAGCCTTACCTTTATGGCCTCAAAAATATGTTGAAGAATATGAAACTTGAAAGAAATACAGAGTATAAAAGAAAAAGGCATGAGCTTGCTAATATCATAAACACAAATACAAAAAGGATTTCAATCCCTTGATTATTTCTGATTTTAAAAAAAGTTGTTTAACCTTTCAAAAAGCACACTTATAATATTTATTTCTGAGTAAAAATAATTAGAAATTAAGCAAGAATTATTTTCTTTTTTGTGTTTATTTTACTATAATCCAGAGTTACTGGATTATTTCAAAATAAAATTTGAAAAGTAACTTTTAGCTATGTTTTTCACCTTGCTTTCTGAAATGTCTACACCACAAAATGTGGAGTGGACCACAGAACTCTTAACAAAACAAAATGTAAAAAAACAAACCAAAAGTCCAAAGTGCTTACAGGGAACTTAACAGATAGGTGAATTACCCAGAAACAAAAGGTAGAGTCTTCTAAATTGAGAACTGAAAAGAACTTAAAAGCTTATCCAACTAAGCCTTTTCATTCTATAGATGAAGTAAATGAGTCCCAGAGAAATTATAACTGTTCCTTCAGCTAATTAGTGCCGGCAAAGAAATAAAACACCAAAATTTCATTTATGAACTGCCCCCCTTACCTACCACTGGAACAAACAGCCTTTTAGGTAGTATAACAATGAAGAATCCTCTTTGTTTTTATACCAACATTCTGCTGCTAATACATCATCCCTAGAATTTGAAATGGGTTCTTTTTAATGGATACGTAAGTTTTCAACCATTATCATCTCTTAATTTTTATCAACCATTATCATCTCTTAATTTTTATTGTTTTTAAAATTAATTTTACCCCTAACACTCTCCCTTGTATCCCCTTCTCCCTGTTATGCTGTTGGTGGGAATGTGAACTGGTTGCAAATCAATATGGATTTACTTTAAAAAACTAAAACTGGAAATACCAGATGACCTTGCAGTCCTACTCTTGGGCCTCTATCCCTCTCTCTGAACCTCCAACATTTCATGGTATTTATTGATGTCCACTAGTTTTTGTAAGTGTTTTACTTTAATCATCTGCCATATAACAGTCAGTGTTTTTATCCTTCTGATTTGCTTTACTGCACATGTTTCTCTCAAATTCCCTCCATTTTTAAAAAAATAGCTGTACTTTATCTGTCCGATAGCTGAATACTCGTCCATAATGTTAGCATACCACATTTTCTGATCCAGTCATCTCTTGATGGAGGCTATTTCCATGTAATAACTATTGTAAATAAATCTGCTATAAACATTGTGGAAAATAAAGGTTATGGATTCATCTTCTTTGGATAGATGCCCAAGAATGGGATTGCAAGGTCATCTGGTATTTCCATTTTTAGTTTTTTAAGGTAAATCCATATTGATTTGCAACCAGTTCACATTCCTACCAACAGCATAACAAGAGCCCTCTTTCTCCATATTCTCTCCAGTACTTCTCATTGGTCTTTTTAATAAGTGCACTCTCAGGGATATTAAATGGTATCTCATTCTGGTTTTAACCTGCATATCTCTTACTGGAAGTGATGGTGAATATTTTTTAATATTAATTGGCCTTCAGTATAGCCTCTTTGGTGAATTAATTTGTTCAGATCTGCTACCCATTTATCAATAGGGTTGTTTTTATATATTGTTGAATTGTGTGAGATTTTATATATCTTGGATTTTAACCAATTACCAGTGGTATATTGTGAGACTATTTTCTCCCATTTAATAGATTTTTTTTAACATTTTTTTCCATAATGTGTACTTGTTCAACTCACTCTCCATCAAATCACAATAGGATATCTTTTTCATCTTCTTGTATTTTCTTTTGCTGTATACAAACTTTCTACCTTTAGGCAATCTCAATTGTTTATTTTTGTTTTTATTTCTCTTGACATAAAGGTTGAGTCACCAAAAAAATCTTCATCATTGATGTCATGCAAATATATCCACCAAAGTTTTCTTCTATTTTATTGTTGCAGCTCATTTCTCAATCTTTTATCCATTTGGAGGTTTTTTGTGTATGGGGCTAGCATGTGATTCAACTTCATCCCTCTGTGTGACTTCACAATTTTGCCAGGAGTCTCTATTAAAGAGACTATTCCTTTCCCTATTTCTGTTCTTTTTTTTTATTCAGTTAAGCTATCTGTTTTTGTGCCGATATCATATTGTTTTTATTACTGTTGCTGTACATAAAGTTTGAAGTCAAGTGATATGATGGCTCCTTTTTTCTGAGAATTGATTTTGCAATTCATGGCCTTTTGTGATTCCATATAAATTCCAACATTTCTTGTTCAATTTTGTTTAAAATTATTGCTGGTATTTTGATAGGGAATCTCCCCCCGCATGAGCATGGATGTCCTTCCATTTCCTTATATCATCTTGTAGTTCTCATTGTATAAGTCTTTTACCCTCATTAAGTAGATTAATTCCAAGTCATTTAATTTTTTTGAAGAAATTATAAATAGAGTTGATTGCTTGATTTATTGTGCTTCTTGTTAGTTGCTTATATATTTAAAAAGCTATGAATTTTTATATGTTGATCTTGTAACCTACCATTTTGCTGAATTTATATATAGATAGTTTCTAAGAGATGTAACTACAGAGCCTCCTGTACCTACAGTTATGTTTTTCTTAGAATCAGTGGCATGGAGCTGACATGGTCTATATCTATAACCAAGAAAATTAGTTTTTCTTAGAAGAAAAATACTTACTCTTATTTAGATTAATTAGATGGATTTGACTTTATCAGAAGTGTGCTTTTTCTGGAAAATTCAATGAGCCTATTCATAGATATATCAGTCATTAGTATCTACAATTATTCTAGTGTTGAGGACTGTATACCTCCAGATAAATCTAATGAGAGGTAAATGAGAAAAGACTGAAACAACAGCCTCTAATGCAGAACATACATTTTCATTTCTAAATTATACACTTATCATTTCTTCAGATTTTCCCAGTTAAATATTACTGGGAACAACACCAGTATGTATTACTTAAATAACTGGAAATTTGAATTTGGTGTTCTTTTTTGCTTTAAAGTATCTGCAGGATTTGCAGTGGTCTTAGTTTACTAATGGGAAAAGAAAATTCTTTCAAGTATTTAAAAATATGTATTTCATGAATATTCACGTTTGTTTCTATAGAATAATTGACATAGAAATGACCTGGGTACTTGAAATATCTACCTGGTTTACTTTCAAAGATGCATAGATTCTATTCAGTACTTACGAATTCTATAAATATTACTAAGTTTACTTGGATTGTCATGTACTGTATACCATTAGATATTTCCTTCTCTTTTTTTAAAGCCAATGGAAAGTGTCTTGAATATCTACTATATGGATAGAATAAAAAGATAAATAGAAAATGACCAATAGTACATGCTCAGTGCTCTTTAATAACATGTAGCTATATACCAGTGTCCTTCCTTCCTGCTCTCCTCATTTTAATAAGTAATTCTGTGGAGGGTAAGTGTATAGGGAAAAGGATCTCTGTAAAAAGGAAGGGGGTTGTAATTGTATGGGGAATATAAAAATAAAATTTAAATTAAAAAAAATCTGGCATACCACCTGAAAAAAAAGTTTTATCGACACACACACACACACCACACAGGAATGGGTTTGCAGAGCTTCCCTTTCTGATAGTACTCTACCCTACTCATATCTTGTACTCTAGCTAAATCTCTGACATTTCACAGAACCTTTTCAGCCTTCATTCAGCATTTGTAGTGCTTTACTTTCTGCTGTATGACCATCTCCACAATCTCCTTATTCAAATCTCTATTCCATTTCCTTGAAGTTTTCTCCTTGTGTCAGGAAGATGCCCTCTTCTTTTTCAGTTCTGACTCATGTCTTTATAGTGTCGCTGTTTCATTGACAACATAACATAATAATCAGATTAAAACTTTGTTCTTCTAGCCTAATGTGATTCAGTCCATATTTACTATGCTAGCAGCTTAAATATGTGTTCTATGTTATTTTGTTTGCCCAAATTGCCTCCTGAGGACTTTGATAGGAAACAGTTGCCCAGGAAACAATTGAAGTATGAAGGAATAATTGAGTGAATGAATGCTTTAATTCAACAGAATCCTTAAATAGGAACCCTTAACTGCTGCATCTGGTTAAGAAAATATGCAAAAATATTGCATGTCTGTTTTGAGTATGTGTATGTATGTGTGTTTATATGTAAAAATACATAATTATTCCCAATAATGTTTACTTAGGAAATACCTTAATATATACACATATATACTTCTTCTCTAAATAAGTAATATAAATAGCCAATCTTCTTAGTGCACATACGTAGGAAAATACAGTAAATGGCCTTTTTAGTATGAATCAACACCTTTGACTTTAGCAGGTACTTCTTGGGAACATTAAAAATATTTTCAGTTTTACAGTTGAAAGGATAAACATTCTATATAAAGCTTTATAAACACTATATAAAGGACTTTGACATCACAATGGGGATGAAATTTTACACTTAATACCTACCAAAATTAAGAACCTTTCTATCTTTAGTTGGGGTAAGGAAGGAAGCAAGTCAGAGGTCAGTATGCTCCACAAATATTTTCTTGCTGCTATTTACAATTATTCTGCCTGTATTCCCTGGGAATTTGTTTTCCTGAGAACTCCTTGCCTCTGAAGTTAATCAGATATCTTAATAAATTTCATCAGTTGTTGTGAGGATCCTATTTCCTAGGGCAGTTATTACTTAAATCTGAAACTTGGGAAAAATGGAAATCAAATATATCATCATTTAACCACTTTGCAAAGCTCTTTGTTTTTATTGGTTATCGCATCACCATAGTGATGGCTTAAAACCACTATGCTGCTTTAAATTCCTAACCACAATCCCTTATTTGTTTTATTTTAATTTTGGGCCTATTTCTATTTTGCATTTGGTGCTAGCTAAAAATTAGAAATAATGGCCTATTTTAGAGTAAAAGTATCATGAATGCCTAGATAAAATCATTAAGGTAGGCATTAACAAATTCATTGAATAGAGAGATTACATAAAATAAGACTCTTCATTGTTCAGTAATTCTGAAGGGGGATCCCATTAACAAACTAAGTAGACATTCTGAATTATTACTTTTTTTTATATCTAAGTTTATAATCAAGTTTTGGTAAAAAAGAAAAAGGAATAGGGAATGTATACCACAGGAAGCTAGCAAACTTGCACTAATACTTGGTGTTCAAATTCACTCTGGAGGGCAAATGATAGCTGCTATTATTTTCTGAAATTAGTTTATTTCTAGGATATCAAGTTTTATATACACCTAATGTAAATTCTAGTACATATTGTGTAACAGATTTATTATTTATTTCATGACATATCCATACAATTCTTTTTAAAAACAGGTTTCTTTAAAAACCTGTCACAAATGGCAATTCATCTTTTTTACAGCTGAGTGCTAGTCCATCATATATATATATATATATATATATATATATATATATATATATATATATACACCACATCTTATTAATCCAGTCCTTTCATGTTTGGCACTTAGGTCATTTCCATAACTTGGCTATTATAAATAGTGCTGCAATGAATGTAGGGGTGTATATATCCCTTTGGATTAGTTTTTTGCATTCTTTGGTTAAATGTCAAGGAATGAAATTCCTGGGTCATACATCTATTTTTAGTATTTTAAGAAACCTCCATACTGTTTTCCATAGTCTACATTATCATCAACAGTACAAGTGGGTTCCTTTTTCTCCACATCCTTGCTTGTTTCTGGTCTTTTTGCTATGTGCCATTCTCACAGGAGTGAGGTGGTACCTCATTGTTTTCATTGCATTTCCCTGATGATAAGTGATAACGAGCATTTTCATGCACATGCAGGCATTTGTATGTCTTCTTTGGTGTATTAGACCAAGTGAAATAAGCCAGAGGAAGAAAGACAAAGTCAGGATGATTTCAGTATTATGTGTAATATAGGAAGATGAAAGGAAATGACAAACCAAAACAAAATCTAGAAATATGGATGCAGAATTGAGGCTACTAGAGGGGAACGCTAGGGTAGGAACAAAGTGGGGAGCAGGTACAATGGTATATGATAAAGGGGTATTATTGCTCTGGGGGGAGCGAGGTGGTATGATGCACATTTGAACAGGTGTAAATCTCTTTCTCTAAATCATACATAGTGCTGTAAACCAATTTTACCTCAAATAAAATTTTAAAAAGATGTGGATGGGAACATTTTATTTAATTAAATATTTTTAAAAACAAAATCCTTTCCCTAAGTTTGTTTATATTCTAAGGTATGGGGAGTTAGGGCTTCAACATCTAAATTTGAGGGTCTGGCTTAGGAGGAGACACTGTTCAGTTCATAACAAGATTGTGTCCGTATGTGTGTAAATGTCCATTTTACTAAGTAGATAAAGTAATTTTATTAATATGACAGTTCAGTTACATATTTGTTGGCTTAATTTGAACGATATTTGTGATTCATCAACTTATTAAAAATCTCTGAGTAGGGACAAGAAAAAGTAACTTCTAGTTCTGCTGCTGACATTCACTCTATTTAACTAGAATTTACCAAGTTCTGAACTCAGGCATTTTGCTGGCCAGTGTTACTCAATGTCAAACAAGTCACTAATATTATTCCTCATCTTCAAAACAGTGATTAAAAATCTACCTACCTCATGAGATTGTTTTACAATGAGAAATAAATTTGAAAATGAAAATGTGCTAAGCACTTGAGAATGAAAATGTGCTAGACAAATTATTAATGGAATTTTAAATAGATTTAATTTTCTTGTTATTTACTGTAGAATTTACTATGAATATTGTACTCTATAAGTAAAAATGTTAGTCACTTATTAGTGGTAAATTCTTAATAAATTGAGCATTATCAAATTCAGAGAGTCAAATTTGATGCAGCAGAAAGACCTGGAGTCAGAAAACTTAAGGCTCAGCTCTTGCCTTTATTAACTGAGTCAGTACACTCAAATTATTTGACTTCTTGAATTTGAGTTACTCATTTGTAATTGAGATATAATTATTTTGCAAGGAGTAATTGATGAGGAACAAATGTCATAAGTCATTTTGTAAACTGTGAATCACTAGAAAAACATAAGATTGTGGCATTATATTACTTAAAAGATAATTTTAGAGTGGCTGAGTGATTAGTGACCTTTGTTAATATTTAAACTGATCAGTCTTAATGCCTCAGCATGTTATATTTTTTATGTTTATTTTACATTAAAATTGTACTTTTCCACTACTAGATGTGTTACACAAAAGATGGAGCGTAGTGTCTTCACCAGAAAGGGAGATCACCTTGGTGAACCTGAAAAAAGATGCAAAATATGGCTTAGGTAAGTCATTGTCAGATTCACAAAGGTCTATGAAAGTTAAAGGAGAAAAAAAACTTACAGTATATTATTGGCATTAAGACACCAGCCCACTTCTGATCAAGATACTGAATGCCCAACCACAACCCATTCATCCTACCTACCTAGTCAAGAATTGCCAAAGATGAAATGTGTAGAATTGCCAAAGATGAAATGGAAGCATGTACTTCCACCAAATCTAAATCTCATCTCATATGTTACCTGTAAATCATATTTTGTATGTGAGTCTACACTCTCATGTGTCAAGCAGGCTAATCATTTGTCGTTGAAAACACAAGTTATCATGAAGATCTTTTTAAAATACACTGTTTCACAGGATTTCAAATTATTGGTGGTGAGAAGATGGGAAGACTGGATCTAGGCATATTTATTAGTTCAATTATTCCCGGAGGACCAGCTGACTTGGATGGATGTTTAAAACCAGGTACAGAACAGTACTTTATATTTTGGTAATTCCTGAATTACCAAACTAATAGGTATGAATTTAACTAATAAGTATGAATTTGCACACATAACCAAAGTGGAACTTAGGGAAGCAAAAGTACTGGAATGGATAAGTGACATTTCTAAGATTTAGCCTCTAAATTTCTCTTAGTTGTTGAAAATACTGGATTGCCAATTTTTACAGGAGACCGCTTGATATCAGTGAATAGCGTGAGTCTGGAAGGGGTCAGCCACCATGCTGCAATTGAGATCCTGCAAAATGCACCCGAAGATGTGACTCTTGTTATCTCTCAGCCAAAAGAAAATATATCCAAAGGTAATGTGAATGTCCCATAGCTATGTGTTCTGTTTCTCTTTCACAAGGAGTCCAATACCTTAGGCAATTAATTGAAATGTAATTAATTTGAATTATGGCAATTTGATATGTGTAGTTCTGCTTGTTTTAATTTTATTCATCAGTATTTTTCATTCATTATTCCCAAGATCTTCTGTCTCATTTCACTTGGTAATATAGGTACAAAAATGAATTTTGGTGTCCAAAAATGAATTTCGTGTGCAAAATGAATGTCACGTAAGTGAATTCTGAGTACTTAGTGTGCCACTACTTCTTAGGCCAAATTATAGATAGAAATCTTTATCATTCCCTAGTTAATATAAGTCGGTTACCTGTCTTGAACCAGCTAATGAAAAGAAAAGACAGTTACAAACAATGTCATATCATTTTGTCACATGAACCTGTATTAGCATGTTGTTAGGTGAAAAGGTACTTAATGGAGATTAGATGACTTGAGTTGGAGTCTGAATCCTTTATTAGCTATATGATTTCATCCTCTTGAGCCACAGTTGTTTTCCTTTGAAGAGGAGATGAACCTCTCAGCACTGTCTTGTCTGCCTTGCATAGAGTTGCTCTAGGATTAGGTGGTGGATTGTGTTTGTGAAAGCAATACTTGCGGCACATGCGGTGGAAAGGGATGCAGAGAGTAGGGATCCTTAACCCTGTAAATCTTGAGCAAATCACCTAAACTTTTCTGAGCCTACTGTGTTCATATATCAAGTGATGAATATAAAAGGGTCTACTGTATAGATTGTGAACATTAAATGAGGTAATATATGCAAAGAATCAGCACTGGTATGACATAAGCACTTAACTATGAATTTAAGCTCTCATTAACTGTATTTTTCAGAAATGTTGAAATGCCAAATATATGTGTTACTTTAATCACAGTGATACTGGAAAATATGAAAAAGAAAATCTGTGAAAAAATTAATAAAACATTTGTGAAAAGCAAATTTAAATAGTAAATTTCATGCATATCTTTAGAGACATGGTTAAATAGAAACAACATGAACACTTCATACAATAGGACAAATTTCTTAAATTTTATATAGGCAAATCATTTTGACTGAGTTTCTTCTTTTACTAAATATTTGTATATACACCTTTTTAAAATAGCATAGTTATGTTATGGTATATCCAAAATATATCTAACTACCTTCTGTCATTTCAATCCAGATTAGCTATTACTCTGTTACAAATGCTGCTCCAAAAAAATTACTACTTTACACACCATTGAATACCTTGGAGTAGAGTATGTATGTACATTTAAATTTTGACGAGTGTTAACAGTTTGCCCAAGTTACCAGTTTTGTAGTCAGCCAAGTAAATATGACAGTGTTCTTTCCCTTACATCATCATTGGTGTGAGAAATAATCAGTTATTCTCATTTTTATCAGCCACACATAGAAAGCTATAATAAATTGCATATCCCTGAGCAACAGTGAGAGTATATTTTCATTTACTAATTATTTGTATTTTACTCTGAACTCCCATTCTACATATCATGTCCTTGTTCCTTAAAAGTTTTGAATCTCTTTCTTACTGACTTCTAGAAACCCTCTGTATATTAGGGCGATTAACTCTGGTTATTTTTTATTACTGTTACAATTATTTTCTCTATAGTTGTTCATCTCTCTTTTAGCTTTTTCTTGGTTTTGCTTGCTACATAAAACTTTTAAATTCTTACAAATTCACATCTGTAATTCTTTTACACACATCCATGATTTGTTTCTTATATATTAAACGTTTCTTAAGGCATTTCGTAAGAAATATATATAAGGAATTTGATTTTGTCTTCCTTGATAATTACTTAGGGTCTAAAACATGCAAGACATTATAAAACAGCCAAGAAATAATCATTATATAAAGAGACCTAGATTATTTCTAGCTAGGGAAGCAAAGTCTTCACCAAGGAGACTCACTTAAAATGGGCCTTAGAGAATGGAAATGGGGAGTTAAGGCAAAGGAAGTACACATTTCAATAAATGTTGCCACAAGAATGACAAAGGAGGAGGTAAAGAAAAGAGAAGGCACCTATACATTGCTGGGTCTCTGTTGTGGTTCCAGGCCTCGGGTCAGGTGTTGTGGATATGTAAACCTGTGTAAAATACTCCCAGCAATCATTGGGGAACATTATATATGTATGTGAGCACAGGGCATGTATGTCACGGACCTGTTACTCTTATTGATGAACTTTGACTTTTAGGGCCTTCTACTCCAGTGCACATTGCCAATGGCATGAAAAACTACTTGAAGAAAGCTTCCTATATGCAAGACAGTGCTATAGATTCTTCTGAAGATCACCATTGGCCACGTGGCACCCCAAGGCACATCTCAGAGAGCTCCTTTGGATTACCTGGTGGCCTGCGGGAAGGAAGCTTGAGTTCTCAAGATTCTAGGACTGAGAGTGCCAGCTTGTCCCAGAGCCAGGTCAATGGTTTCTTTGCCAGCCATCTTGGGGAACGAAGCTGGCAGGAATCACAGCATGGCAGTCCTACATCATCTGTAATATCCAAGTCCACTGAAAGGAAAAGGACTTCTATTGACAGTAATCTAAGCAAAGTTAAAAAGTCTGGCATTTCTGATGCAATGGATTACTCTGACCGTGGAGATTCAGACATGGATGAAGCCACTTATTCCAACAGTCAGGATCATCAAACACCAAAAAAGGCACAGTTTGATTTGAATCTTTGTTTTTATCATTTAACAGAGCAGCCAACAATAAATTTATCACAGAACATAATAATTTACTATAAATAACTTATGTTCTACTTGGAGAGGAATAGTTTACATATTATGCTACTAACTGCTACTGCATTTGATGCTAACTTTCAAAGAAATTAGCAGCTTTGAATACTAACTCTAACATGGCTATTCTAGGAAATTGCTAACTGATAACACAAAGAAATGAATAAACGGATTGATTGTTTTCTTCAAATTGTTTTTGCCTAGTTAGTATTTATATTAATAATAGAACTTTTATATCTAAAAAAATTGTTCCTTAATAGCTCATATAATGGGCAGTTAGTTGATAGCCTAAATTCTCCAAAAGTTCTGAAGATATGATATAAGAATAGAAAATCGCTGACTTCCTAGAAATGATATACATCTAACCACCATTAACCAGCAGATTCAGAAAGAACTTCAAGCCCTTTTTCACTGAAAAACCAAAATTCTTCATAAGAGAGTTAGGCCCTTATAAATGGGACCTGACTCTTGTGGCTATGTTTATATTGGATTTGTAAATGTAAGCAAAGTTAAAGATGAAGGCTCTTAATCTGAGAGGCCCAAGTTAAAAGCTACTGTTTGGTGTATTTTGATTTTTTAAAGAAAATGGAAATACTTTCTAAATTTGATAGTGTAAATAGCATTGCACAGGGATTATGTAAAGGCAGGTTTTAACTGCATTCTGGGCATGCATCTGCCCTATCTAGTTATTTGACCTGAAGCAAGCCCTTTAAATAAACTCTAAATAAACCTCAATTTCCTCAACCATAAAATATAAAGACATTGGATTGGATGATTTCTAAGATCTTTTCCAATCCTTATGTTCTTTAATTCCATTTTATCCCTTAATAATTTGTTTTTTAATCGATTTTTCCCCCAAAAAAATCTTATCTTCCAGTAATAACTCATTTTGACTCTAATAAAAATCCTTTTCTTTTGTTTTTCTCTGTTAAGGAATCTACCTCCTCAATGAATACATCCAACAAAATGAATTTTAAAACTTTTACTTCATCACCTCCAAAACCTGGAGATATCTTTGAGGTTGAACTGGCTAAAAATGATAACAGCTTGGGAATAAGTGTCACGGTACTGTTTGACAAGGTTTTCACATGTTTTCTCTTTTCTATTTCCAATAGCTATTGTATGCTAATTTATTAATTCAATTATTTTGCTTCAAAAGGAAGGCTTTTCAGATATTTCCAAATCTAAAAATGGAATCATATCTTAAAACTTTAAAAACTTGGATGTTACTAGTCACTTTTTCCTAATAAAAAATTTAATAAATGCTACCTTTCCCCCATAGATTTCATATTTAATCTGAGCATAAAACTTGTAAAATATAAAATTAATAAGTGTACTTTATACTGCTGCTACATCAGCTTGACATAACACAGTTTAACCTACGTCATAGCGTCTAATGTATATTTATATGCCCCCTTTTCTCTGAAATATATTTTATAATGTGATTAGCTTCTTAAATTAGAGGTTCTCAAGGAATATATGTACTTTTAAAATAGCTAAATAATGAGCATAGACTATTTGATGACATGTTAAAATTCTACATAGAATTCTGGTTTGGAATTCTAAACTACAATATTTATGACATATAAAGAATGGTTTCATTGTAAAAAAACATTTAGAGACATGGTAGAAATGGAACTATTAACATAAAGAGATCAAAAGGAAACCCTAATTCTCTAGTACTTTTAAAAATGCCATTTTTTCTCTTGCCCTTAAGTTCTTTAGAAAGTTACTATTTTCCTATTGTGAAAGGAAATAAAAACAATTCACAAGTTGACAGTGAATCTACTCATTACATCTCATCTACCCGGTAACAAAATTTCTCAACTGTTGCCTTCTAAGATGAAAAAAAAATTTTTTTTGCCCTTAACTCATGAAATTTGACTTCAGATTAGCAAATATAATCTGAAGCACATTATCTTATATGCTTTTTTGTGATAATCATATTTCTATACTAATTTTGCATAAATGGACTTTGCTTTCTGCTTGCTCATAATGCATGATATAAACTTACAAAGGAAGAGTAATTCCTGTTATAGTCAAGATCTGGTATGTTATTTTCTGAGTAAACTTTTTCTAAATGGTAACTGATTTGACATTTGGAACATTTAGCTATAAATATTCTTGAATGTTTAATATTACATGCTAATATAACACTGTTGCTTTGGCTGATATTTTCTTTCTAGGGTTCAGATCTGAAAGGCACAGTGCAAACTTACTCATATTACAAATGTTATTTGTTTTTTTTCACTTAGGGAGGTGTGAATACCAGTGTTAGACATGGTGGCATTTATGTGAAAGCTGTTATTCCCAAGGGAGCAGCAGAATCTGATGGTAGAATTCACAAAGGTATAGTATTTGTGTGTGTATAGTAATTATGATTATCACTTCAACAAATAGATAACAAATTAAAAAGCTAATATAGATCTTCAAGTATTCATAATACAAGATAAAAACATACGCAATTTTTTTGAGTTTAGTTTATAACACCATGGGGTTTCAAGTGAGTACTTGGTCACCTCAGAAATCGTATGTCAAAGCACTTCCATCACTAAATGTCCAGTCATTATTCATCACCAAACAATAGGCCCTTTCCACCTGTTTGCTACTTCTCTTTTACACTCTGACACCATTCTATTGTCAGAGTAATAGCTTCTTTTTATTTTGTTTGCTTGCATTTTTTAATTATTTTTCTTTATATTTTACAAATGAGTAAAGTCATACAGATTTCATCTTTCTCCTTCTGCTTACTTCATTTAACAAAATCCCCTCCACATCCATCCATGTTGTCACAATTGGCAAGACTTCATCTTTCTTTTTTTTTTCTCTTCAATTTTTTTTTAAAGATTTATTTATTTGTACAAGAACTGGGGTACAGGTCAGAGGTGCAGGAGGGTGAGAGGACAGAGACAGAGTGGGGAACAGAACAGGCAGACTGACTGAAGTACACTGCTAAGGGGAACAGTGGGCAAGTCAGGAGAGGTCTGCTGCACCATGTGGGTTTCTCCTTGGCTGGCCGGGAATCAAACCCATGCTGCAGAGGCTGCAGGCAGTTTCACAGCATGACACTCAACCTGCTGCACCACCAGGGAGGCTTGACTTCACCTTTCTTTATGGCTAAGTAGTATTTTATTGAGTATATATACCACATATTCTTTATCTAGTCAATCATCCATGTCAGACAGTTACATTGTTTACATATCTTGGTTATCGTGAATAGTGCTGCAGTGAACATAAGGGTGTATTTATCTTTTTAAATTAGTGTTTTTGTATTCTTTGGGTAATTATCCAGAAGTGGAATTAATGTATCACATAGTAGTTAGTTCTATTTAAATTTTTTGAACACCTCCATAATGTTTGCTGTAGTGGCTGCACAAATTTACATTCTCACAAACAGTGCTCAAGGGTTCCTTTTTCTCCACATCTTCCACAACACTTAATTATTTCTTGACTTTTTGATAATAGCCATTCTAACTGGAATGAGGTAAAACTTCATTGTGGTTGGAATTTGCATTTCCCTGATAATAATTAATGATGAGCATTTTTTCATGTGCCTACTGGCCATCTGCATACCTTCTTTGGAGAAGTGCCTATTTGGCTTTTCTGTATATTTTTTGATTGGGTTTTTGGTTAAGTTGTATGAAATCTTTATGGATCTTTTACATCATCCCTTGTCAAATGTATAGTGTGCAAATACTTTCTCCTATTCAGTAGGGTGTCTCTTTATTTTGATTAGTCACTTTTCACTATACAGAAGCTTTTTTGTTTTAGGTAGTCCTAGGTATTTATATTACCTTTTGTTTTCCTTGCTGCTGGAGACAAATTTGCATACAGATGTTCATAGTAATCTCTTATCCTCTGAATTTCTGCAGTGTATGATGTAATATCTCCTCTTTTGTTTTGTTTTTTTTTTTCTATTTATATGCATTTCCCCCTTTTTTTTCTTAGTGAGCCTTGCTGGCAGGTTTTTTTTGTTTGTTTGTTTGTTTGTTTTCAAATTACCAGCTTTTGGTTTTATCAATCTTTTGGGCTTTTTTTTTCTATTTCATTTATTTGTGCTCTAATTTTTATTATTTCCTTCTATTGGCTCTTAGGATTTTTTTGTTCTTCTTGTTCTAATTGCCCAAGATGAAAGACAAGGTTGTTTATTTGGGCTTTCTTATTTTTTTTTTCTTTTTCTCCAGCTTTATTAGGATATAACTGACACACACCATTATATAAGTTTAAGGCATATAAACATGATTATTTGCTATATGTACATATTGTAAAATATTTAATACCCTAAAATCAGTTAACACATTCATTTCATTCACACCTTTGTGTATGTGAGAGAGAGATGGGACTTTTCATGATTTTCTCTTCCCAGCAACTTCCATGTATACAATACATTGTTGCTAACTGTAGTCATAAGCTATACCTTAGACTTGAAGAACTTGTTCTTCTTATAAATGGAAACTTGTGCCCTTTGACCACAGTCAGCATTTTACCCACCCTTCTGCTCCTTGCTACCACTAATTTACTCTGAGTTTCTATGAGTTTGGTTTTTGTGGATTCTACATGTAATACTTTATCTTTCTGTGATTTACTTTAATTAGCATAATGCCTTCAAGACCCATCTATATTGTCAAAAATGGCAGGATTTCATTCTTTTTATGGTTGAATAATATTACATTCCATCCATATAGTACTGCATTTTCTTTATCATTCATTCATCATTGTATTGAACATTGAAGTTGTTTCCACCTCTCTACTATACTAAATAATGCTGCATATACAGGGCGGTACAGATATCATGCAACAGTTATATTTTTACTTTTTTTGAGGAATCATTATCCTGTTTTTATAGTGGTTGTACCAATTTACATTCCCATCAACAGTACAGAAGGGTTATCCTTTCTGTGCATACTTGTCACCACTTGTCATCTCTCTTTTTTTTTTTTTTTTTTTTAAGATTTATTTATTTATTTATTTATACAAGCACTGGGCTATAGTCAGAAGCACGGGAGGGTGAGAGAATTCACCAGAGCCAGAGTGGAGAGCAGAACAGGCAGACTGACAAAGTGTGCTACTGAGGGGAGCAGCAGGCCCGGCAGGAGAGGTCTGCCCGGCCATGTGGGACCCTCGCCTGGTGGCCGGGGATCGAACCGGTGCTACAGAGGCTGCAGGCAGCTTCACAGCCCAGTGTGTAACCGCTGTGCCACCGGGGAGGCCCAGCACTTGTCATCTCTTGCTTTTCAAAACAGCAGCTCTAATATGTGTAAGGTGCTGTATCTTACATTGTGGTTTTGATTTACCTTTCCCTGATGATTAAGGGTATTGAGCATCTTTTCACATGTATGTTGGCTTCTTTGGAAAAATGTGTATTCAGATCCTCTTCCCATTTTTTAATTGTAATATTTGTTTGTTATTGAGTTATATGAGTTCCTTATTTTTTTTAATATTAACCCATAACCAGCTATCTTCCATTCTGCAGATTGCCTCTTCACTTTGTTTTGTTTTTTTTTTAATAATAAATTTTATTTTTATGTTCCCCATACAATTGCAACCCCCCCATTCTGACCCCAATCCCTCCCCTCCCGCCCCCCACATCCCAAAAAGTGTCTCTGGTTCATAGTTTTTTGTTGATTTTGATTTTCACTTTCTTATAGTTATTCATTTTCCTGGTCCCTTATTTAAGTTTTCTAGATTCCTGCTATGAGTGAGACCATCCGGTATTTTTCTTTTTCTTTTTGGCTTATTTCGCTGAGCATGATCCCTTCCAGCGCCATCCATGTTGCTGCAAATTGCATGTGTTTATCTTTTTTGAATGCTGAGTAATATTCCATGGTATATATGTACCACATCTTCTTGATCCAGTCAGCTTTCTTATTTCTTGACATGGGCCTGTGTTGCTATATACTTCCCTCTTAGTACTCTTTTGCTGTGTCCCATACATTCCAGAAGTTTCTGTCCTCATTGTTACTTGCCTCAAGATAGTTTACAATTTCTTCTTTGATTTTCTTGTTGACCCAAAGGTCTTTCAATAGTGTGTTGTTCACTACCCACATATTAGAGATTTTCTCTGCTTTCTTTTTATAGTTTATCTCTACCCTGATACTGAGAAGATAATTTGGTATGATTTCAGTCTTTGTGAATTTGTTAATATTTGTCTTTTGGTCAGTTTTGGAGAATGTGCCATGTGCATGTAAGAAAAATGTGTGTTCTGTTTTTGGAGAGTGTAGGTTCCTATAGATGTCTGTTAGGTCCATATAGTCTAATTTTTTGTTTAAAGATTTTATGACCCTATTCATTTTTTGGCTCATTGATTTGTCTATTGGTGAGAGTATCTGATATATTTTGGTGCTCCTTTATTGGGTGAGTACATATTCATAAGTGTTATATCCTCCATTTGGTTTATTCTATTTCTGCAGCTTTCTGTAGTATTTTTCACCTCTTATTTAAATCTTTTTTCACCCTGTAGCTCTTTATTTCCTTCTTTAGAGTTTCATTTTCAATCTCTGTTTCTTGATTATGTTTCTCAGAACTTCATTTCTTTTGTATTTTCCTTATATACATGATCCACTTTTCTGAGCCTTCTCTGATTCCTTTGAATTTCTTTATGATTGCATGCTTAAATTCTGTGTCTGATAAAGGAACGGATCTTCTGTCTCTTTATGATTGGTTCTGAAGATTTGTTCTCTCTTTGGTATGGCATACCCCTTAAACAACTATGGCTGTTTATTATATTATTCCGCCTCCCCATTGCTTTCAGAACCTCACTGCTATGGGTTTGGCATTTGCTAGTTGGGTCTCCACCCCTACCGCATTAGGCCTGAGTGCTCACTGAAGGTTTACTGGAGATTGCTGCCACTGTCAGGCAGGGACCTGAGCTGTCAAATTGGGACCCATGCAGGTTCTCAAGGCACTTGTGGATGTGCCTGGGGTGAGGAGCTCTTCACTGAGAGCAGCTGGAGTTTGCTGGTGTTAGGTGGTGGTGGGACTCTGCAAGGCCCAGACTTTATGTGGGGATCAGAATAGGAGTTGTGTTGAATCTGTTTATTGCTTTAGGTAAAATGTCCATTTTGACAATATTGAGTCTTCTAATCCATGAGCTTGGAATATGTTTCTTTTTTTTGTGTTCTCTCAGTCTTTTTTTCAACAGTGTTTTATAATTTTAAGTGGACAAGTCCTTCATTTCTTTGTTAAATTTATTCCTAGGTATGTTATTAGATGAAATCATAAATGCTATTATTTTATTTTCCCTTTTACCTATTTTACTGTGTACAGTAGCACAACCTGCTGATTCTAGCTTGCAACTTTACATTCTTCATTTACTATTTCTGTAGCTTTTTGGTGGTCTTTAAGGTATTTCATGAATAATATGTCATCTATATGCAGTTTTACTTCTTCCTTTTCAATCTGGATACTTTTTATTTCTTTTCCTTGCATAATTGGTCTGGTCAGTACTTTTAATACTATGTTAAATAATACTATTGAGAGTTGGCTTCCTTGTTCCTGATCTAGAGGAAAAGCCTTTAGTTTTTCCCCATTGAATGTGATACTAGCTATGAGTTTGTCATATGTGGCCTTTATTACCTTTAAAAGTGTGTTCCTAGTGGGTTTATTTTTTTTTTAAGATTTATTTATTCATACAAGAACTGGGGTACAGGCCAGAGGTGTGGGGGGTGAGAGTATTACCAGAGACAGAGTGGGGAACAGAACAGGCAGACTGACGAAAAACACTGCTGAGGGGAGCAGCGGGCAAATAAGCAGAGGTCTGTTGCGCCATGTGGGTAGCTCCCCGGCTCAGGGCATTGAATTTGTGTTACAGTGGCTGTGGATAGCTTCATAGATTGCATCTTAATCCCTTGCGCCACCAGGGAGGCCCTATTTTAGTCATAAATGGAAGGCAAATTTCATCAAATGCCTTTTCTGCATCTATTGATATGACCATATGATATTTACCTTTTATTTTTGTTGATTTAGTGAAACATGTTGATGAATTTGTTTATGTTGAACTATCCTTGCATCCTGAATAAACCCCAATTGTTCATGTTGTATGATCTTTTAAATGTATTCTTAAATTCTATTTGCTAATATTTTGTTGAGGACCTTGCATTTTTACTTATCAGAGATTATGAACTTTATTATTTTCTTTTTGTGCTGTGTGCTATTCTTGTTTGGTTTTGGTATCAGTGTTATACTTGCCTCATGAAAAGAGAAATCTCTCCTCAATTTTTGGGAAGAGTACAAAAGGATTCTTTGGACATTAGGTCAAATATACCAGTGAAGCCATCTGGTCCTGGACTTACGGTTCTTGGGAGGTTTTGATAGCTGTTTTCATTTCTTCACTTGTGATAGGTCTGTTCAGATTTTCTGTTTCTTCATTAATCGTAGGATGTTGTACAATTCAAGCAATGTATCTAGGTTTCCTCTAGGTTGCCCCATTTGTTGACATAGAGATATTCATTCATACTAGTCCCTTATGATCCTTTGTATTTCTGTGGTATCCATTGTAAAGACTCATCTTTTATTTTTGGTTTATTTGAGTCTTTCCCCTTTTTTTCTTAATGGGTCTAGTCCAAGGTTCATCAACTTTGTTACCCCCAAAAGATGTCTAG
Source organism: Talpa occidentalis (assembly GCF_014898055.3). Lineage (NCBI taxonomy): Eukaryota > Metazoa > Chordata > Mammalia > Eulipotyphla > Talpidae > Talpa > Talpa occidentalis. The sequence continues at coordinate 53,614,604 of NW_023604972.1, forward strand.
CTCTCCATTTCATTAACCTTTTGTATTTTTGTTGTGTTGTAGTCTATTTCACCTGTGATTTTTATTATGTTCTTCCTTGTACTGACTTTTAACTTTGTTCTTTTTCTAGTTCCTTTATGTGTAGTGTTAAATTATTTATTTGCAATTTTTCATGTTTCTTGAAGTGAATCTATATTGTCATGAACTTCCCTCTGGGCACTGTTTTTGCTACATCACCAAAATTCTAGTATGTATATTTCCATTTTCATGTTTCCAGATTTTTTGTATTTCTCCTTTACTTTCTTCAGTGACCCATTGGTTGTTCATTTAAATGTTTAATCTCTTCGTATTTGTGTTTTCTCCAACTTTCTTTTTGTAGTTACTTTCTAACCTCATACCATTGTGGTCAGAAAAATATTCTTAGTATGAATTTAATCTTCTTAAGATTATTTAGGTGTTTCATTTCCCAGCATGATTTGTCCTTGAGAATTCTTCATATGCTCTTCAAAGAATGTGTATATTTTGCTTTTTAAATACAATGCTCTGCATATATCTGTTATATTTATCTGGTCTAGTGTATCATTAAAGACATCTTAAAGAAGATGTTTCCCTGTTGATTTCAGTGCAGTCATTTTCAGGTTATCACATAAAAACCTCAGCATTATTCCTAATACATTTTCTAGTATCAAAGATACCTTGACAGTGTCTAGTTCTTATTTTGTTCAGAGGAGCAAATTTCTAAAGAATGGAAAAAGAATAGTACCGTTGTATAAACACTGACATCTACATTTCTAATAATAACTAGGGACTTTCCTACAATCTCCTTATATTTATGGTTCAGTTATCTTTTACCATGACTTAAAACTGATTTTGTAGTATGTACAATATCTTTTTCTGAAATGTACCTAATATTAGCCATAGAAATGAGATAGAAATTAAATATATTCTAAAGAAACTAAGTGAGATAATTTTGTCCAGAATTTTCTGTCTCCCCTCAAACAAATTAATACAAATTAAAACCACAATACATTAAAGACCATGTAGAATCTTTATTTTATAATTTGCTTTATTCAAAATTGCTGCCTAATTCACAGGTGATCGTGTCCTAGCTGTCAATGGAGTTAGTCTGGAAGGAGCTACCCATAAGCAAGCTGTGGAAACACTGAGAAATACAGGACAGGTAATAAATCATTACACCAACCTTTTAAGAGCCCTGAAAGGAACATAATATGTGTGAATAATCATTCTCATTGAGAACTCCAAACGTATTAGACAACAAACTAAACATGATTCATTTAAACATCCTGGTGTTTTTTCCTCCAAATTGAAAAGTATTATAGCAAGATGCTTTTACTGAAAAAAGTGACTTCCTATATTACATTTAGCCCTAATATTACCAAAGAGCTCTAACAGGAGGAAAGGTACAGATTGTATTTAGAAATTTTTCATAAACGTCTATGAATTTCCAGTGATTTTCAATCACAATCTTTCTTTAGCCCAAAAGCTAAATTCATTTACTCTAATAAATTTTAGTCAGGATTGATCACATTTTCATAATTATTTTACTACATTGATCTTTTATATTCATAGTACAGTGACGGTTTTATTCTAACACCAAAATTTTATTGCATGTTTGTTATTTTTATAATAGTGTTTTTACTTTAAGCCATTTTTCTTTTTTAGAGTAGAAACTTGATTTTAAAATCTCTAAACCTTTGCTTTGGTCACTCAGTTTTTTTCTCATTCTAACTATAATTTGGTGGACCAGGTAGTTACATTAAATGATTTTATAGCATTAACTATACAAAGTCTTGAAAATGTTATCTATTTCATTATAATTATTTTTATTAATGAAGTGCTGTTCCATTTGTCCAGGTGGTTCATCTGTTGTTAGAAAAGGGACAGTCTCCAGCACCTAAAGACCATGTTTCTATAACCCCACAATGTACTCTTCCAAATCCAGATGACAAAATGATCAAGAAAATAACTGCTGTCAACGATTACAGCTTTGTCACTGAAGGTCAGCCATAAGGAAAATTCCATCTAACTTTTAAATTATCCCTGATTTATTCAAAATTTGATGTTATATTTTGTATCACAATTCATACCATGTTATTTGTGGTATTCATGTCAAGGGTTAATAACACTCTGATGCAGCACTTAAATATTTGCAACTCATAGCATCTGAAAGATAATGAAGTTATGCGTAAAACAGATTATGATCACTTAATAGCACATTAAGTAATTGTAAAATTCAAAATGAAATTATTATTTTCTGATTTTTAGTAAATTCATCTCTTTTTTGAAATGAATTTTGTAAGGGAAAAATAAATAAAAATTAAAGTAAATATAAATTTTAAAAAATAATAAAAATAAATACCAGCTTCAAATCCATATTAGACTGTAACACATACATTTTCTCTTTCTATTTAATTTTATGGACTATTACAAACTTTACCAACCCTTGGATATGCTGCTATTGAAGTAAAATAAGAAAATTAAGAATGATGTAGTAGTGTTTTTATAAGAATAAATTGTTCATAAAATAGACTATTAATATTAGTAAGAGTCCATCTTTCTCTTCAGAGGTATGTCCTTTATTTTATGAGTGATATTGATAGTATATAGTTATTATTTTGTCTTATTTTAATTCCTTATTTGATTACATAAATGTAAGCATCTATAAATTGTCCTGAAAATGAGGAAAAAAATAGCCCCATGTATATTTTTCCTAATAATGAAAATAAAATTAACATGGCTACTTTTTTCTCATTATGCTATCTTTTTATTTCTTCCAAAACTCTTACTGATGAGAATTTTATAATAATGCCATTTCAATTTAATAGATTAAACCATCCCTCACCAAAATGTTAGCATGATAACTTCCTCCCGGTGCCCTTTTCTAACATTTGTTTTGTTGTTCTTACCATTTGTCTCCCATTGTATACCTAGTTTCTCTCATTCTTCTCCTTCTCTGGGTTTATCCCTTTTTTAAAAACACATGGGATTAAAGTATAATTTCTTTTTCAGAACCCTCTTTTCAGGCAGATTAGTATATTAAGTTTAGTTTACTTAATAATAGAGAGGGTGAAGTAAAATTTGAGAACAGGGTAAGAATGCAACTAGCATATATAAAGCTGTAAATATTGTGAGAAAATGGTATAATATTCTAAAAGTGTGTGTTTGTATGTTCATATGAATTCACTGTATGTTAAGAAAATTAATTTTTTTTCTTCTTCAGAGAATACATTTGAAGTAAAGTTATTTAAAAATAGCTCAGGCTTAGGATTCAGTTTTTCTCGAGAAGATAATCTTACACCCGAGCAAATGAATACCACCATAGTAAGAGTTAAAAAGCTCTTCCCTGGACAGCCAGCAGCAGAAAGTAGAAAAATTGATGTGGGAGATGTTATCTTGAAAGTCAATGGAGCCTCCTTGAAAGGACTGTCTCAGCAGGTGAGACACCATCTTAAAGAGTATAGTATTTTTAATATTAAGAAAGATTGACATTTCAGAATGTTTCATCATGCTGCTTTAACTGTGTCTTCATTTGTCATTCATGGTTTTCCCAGGAAGTCATATCTATTCTCCGAGGAACATCTCCAGAAGTATCCCTGCTTCTCTGTAGACCTCCTCCTGGCGTGCTACCAGAAATTGACAGTGCTCTTTTGGTGAGACCTATGAAAAGTAATTATATTTAGATAGAGTATCAACTGGGTGATTAATTTATCTATAGTATTGTCGGCATTGATTGATCTGGATTTCATACCCAGTTACTTTTTTAACTGGGAGAATTATCTTGTGTGTTGACCTTTAAATGCATTCCATATTATAATCTAAAGTAATTCAATTCACTTTCTTTTCTCTTCCTTCCAATTCTAGAAAGCTAGGATTTTGGAAAATTGTTTTCTAAGCACAGAAATAACTTATAATACAATATTATGATATCTTATATAGAAAAAGACATGAAATGGTTACCAAAAACTTTTGTCCATTTCTTCATTGAATCAAAATGGGAAAAGTAATTCTCATTCTGAGCTCATTTAGATAAAATAAGAATTATTTAAGATTTGCTGTTAATTTTAACTCTAGAAATCACAGAATAAGGGATATGTTTGTACATTTACCTTCCTATTATCAAAGAATAACTGAAGGACCTAACATCTAACATCTATTTTGATGGTTATTTGTAAATTGCATACTGATAACTAGGAATCATTATCATATAAATGAATAATAATATAATTGAAGAAAGAGAACCTCAGCCTGTCTACTTAAAATAGTGTTTCATCACCAGTAAACCTAACTCCTGAGCATGAAACACAGGAGTATATTGTCCTGATATATGGAGAGGAGAGGGGAGAGGGCAGTGTTATAGGGACAATCAATAGGAAAGAAAAATTTCTATAAGCTTCATTATAGCACCAAATAGTACAAACTAAGTATAATGCTCTTGGTTAGTAGATGAATTAATACCGTTTTCCTGGAAATATTTAACAAGGACTTTAACAACATCCTATATGCTGGCAACGTTAAAAAATAAAATAAAAGGAAATAATCAGAAAGTCAGATGAAAATCTGCAAAGAAGTTCTCCTAGATTTTTATTAGTAAAAACAACTCTGTCTCCAATAAAAGATGAATTCTGAAATAAATTGAAGTTACAGCCATCTGTGTGACCATTATAGAGTTAAATGCAGTTGTTATCAAAGCATATTTAAGAACATCAGAAAATACTCATAAAATCCTAAATTTTGAAAGTAGAATACAAACTATTATATACACTATATACACTATATAGTATACATACAGTACTATATACTATATATATAAAATTCTAATTTTGATTTAAAATGTCATACAATGTTAACAGTTATTTTTATCTATGGAATTTATATATATTTTCTCTAGTGAACTTAAATTACTGGAAAATTATTATCAGAAATTTATTATCAGAAAATTAAATGAATATATTAATGAAAAGTACTATGTCTAGAAAACTAGACTTTTGATAACATAATGTAGTGTGTACAAATGCTGATTTATGAAGCTATACACCTGAAACCCAAATAATGTTATAAACCAATGTTACTTCAATAAAATGTGTTATTGTTCAACATGTTCATTTTCAGGTAAATGTTTCATGTTTATAAAAGTTGTCACACTCTGATCTGCTTAAATGTTCCATTGCAGACCCCACTGCACTCTCCAGCACAAGGACTTCCAAACAGCAATAAAGACCCTTCTCAACCGGCAGGTGTGGAGCAAGGCATCAACTCAGATGAAAATGAAATGTCTGACAAAAACATGAAACAATGCACATCCCCATCCAAGAGAGATAGTTATAGTGACAGCAGTGGGAGTGGAGAAGAAGACATGATGAAAGTTGCAGCAAAGAAACCAAATATGAGCTGGAATTCAACTTTACACCAGACTCTAAACAACATCGCATCACAAGGGCAAAGTCATCATGGAGCGCCCAAGCGTCAAGAAGATACTATTTCTACCATGTTTTATTACCCACAGAAAACACTAAATAAACCAGAATTTGAGGACAGGTATTGTCAATATTATGTGTAGTACTCAAAGCAACTGTTGTAACTACAGAAACAGTAACCTCCATTTCTCTAAAAATGAAATGTGTATGTGACCCTCATAGTAATTAAGGTTAATGATATTTTATTTGATCTCTGGTTATTGTAACTGACAGTTCTAGTTAGCAAACCAGTAAGCTCTCTCTCCATTAAGCCTTAGCTTTGATTGCCTTTTCATTAGGATTGTATGTAAGTTATTTGTATGTATTCATACCATTTAACAGAAAGAGATCTATTTAAATAGTGGAAGGATGAGCGAGGAGGGAGCAGAAATAAAAAGGGAAGTTATGAAGAGGAAGAGGGTAGGACATTAGAAGAGTACAGAAGCTGGGGAAAGAAGAAATGATTGGAAGCATAGATGCATACAAAGAAAAAGACTACATCTATACCTTTAGTAGTTATTCCTACATTTTACTGTTTGGTTAATATTATCTTTGTATATCCAAGTCCAGCCACATTTGTTGGTTTGTTTTCTCCTATTTTATCATACAAAATACCATAGAAATAAGACCTTTATTCTTTTTTTTAAAGATTTATTTATACATATATACATACATACATACATACATACATACAAGCGCTGGGCACAGTCAGAAGCATGGGAGGGTGAGAGAATTCACCAGAGCCAGAGCGGGGAGCAGAGCAGGCAGAAGGACCGAAGTACACTGCTGAGGGGAGCAGTGGGTGGCAGGAGAGGTCTGTGCGCCATGCGGGACCCTCCTCCGGTGGCCGGGGAGCAGCCAGGGATCAAACCGGCGCCGCAAAGGCTGCGGGCAGCTTCGCAACCCAGCGCTCAACCACTGCGCCACCAGGGAGGCCCCTAAGACCTTTATTCTTATTTCTTCTTTGTCTTATGTTGAAATATGCATTAGAAATCTGACAACGTTAGCTTCAGTCTTGAATTAGCGCTAGCAATTGATTTTTAAGTTCATTTAACTGGTATTACTATTTTATGCCATTTAAAGAGCTTTGTGAAAATAGAACCTGGGCAGAAAATAAAAAATGGCAATATTATTAGCAGCATAACAGATGCGAATTCATGTTCAGACAAAAAGTAACTAGGATTTCCATCAAAAGTAGGCATGAATTAGCTAAGTATTTTCTGTTTGTGAGGCATACTTACTATATTGACTTCAAAATGTGTTTGAAAATAGTCTTGCTTCTTTGTCTCTGTAGTAATCCACCCTTCCCTCTCCCACTGGATGTGGCTGCTGGGCTGAGTTGTCAACTCCAGTCAGAATCTGCTTCCTCGAATTCAATGGATAAATATCATTTACATCATACTTCTGAACCAACTAGACAAGAAAGCTTGACATCGTTGAAAAATGATTTGGAAACCCACCTTGAAGATTTTGAGCTGGTGAGTTGTTTCCTCTGTGATAAGAAAACTCCGTATTTTCTCAAAGTATCATGTATATGCACAGTTTCCTTTTAGTTAGGGAAAAGGCTGTCTTTTAGAGTAGTTTCATTTCTTTTTCCAGTAAATGGATAACATAGCTAGTATGTTTCTTTGCTGATAAATAAAGGGGAAAGGGCAAAAAGCCCTTGGATCAAATCCTGATTCTATCAGTCACTTACTGCGATTTGGCAGTTTGGACAAAATTACTTAAGTTTTAGTCTTAATAGCTTCAGCTATAAAATGGAGCTAAAATCTCCAAGAATTGTGAGGATTGAAGGAAGTAACATATACAGAACACATAATTTAGTACCTGCTATAGAGTAGAGAGTAAAGATTTTCATTTCCCAAATTCTGGGTTACCTATTTAATTTTTTATCAGTTTGAATGTACTTTTTTCTCCTCCACACTTGTATGTGTGAACCCAAATAGAATCCTTACATTATACTAAAGTTCAACCTATAAATTCTGATTTGAAGCCAAATCCCCATGTATAATATTCTTTACATTGAAATTCAGACTTTTTCAATAGTGTTTTTCTTATCCAAGTAATAAATATTCATTAGTGTGTGGGTTGTATGTTTGTGTAACATCTACATCTTTCATTTCAGCAGTGGGGTAAAAATAATCCTTGAATTAATCTTTTATCAAAAATAAGATGTGACTCTTGGCATCTATTTTCGTAGTTTAGAAATACATGAAGAATTTTTCTGAACCTTCTCCCCAAAAGTACTCTTTGATCATCAAAGTATAACCTCTCATGTGTCCTTGTTTATCCTGAAAATACAAAAATTGAGCCATAGGTAAATTCTGTCTCATCTATCTCTAGACAAACACAATATGTTATATTTAAAACTAAGGTTTACATGGTGGGCAGAGGAGAGGCAGGAAGTATTCTATTTAGAGTCAAGTTAGACATGGCATCTTCACTCAGGCAAGTTTAGTGCCCTATTAAGGTTTCCTTTTCCTGTTATTCAACAGAAATGGAGGTCCTCTTTCTGTTTTTCCATAGGGCAAAATAGACAACATAAATGAGTCATTGTTTTCTTCCCTTAGGAAGTAGAACTCCTCATTACCCTAATTAAATCAGAAAAAGGAAGCCTGGGTTTTACAGTAACCAAAGGCAGTCAGAGCATTGGTTGTTATGTTCATGATGTCATTCAAGATCCAGCCAAAAGTGATGGAAGACTAAAACCTGGGGATCGGCTCATAAAGGTGAGATGTTTAAGTGAAATGGATTTGTGCGAATGCAGCTAGAGGCAAGTTAGGATTGAAGAAGACAGAACAAGAAGGTTGAGTTAATAACACTCTGTCTCTGTGTAATTTATGTTTTCCTTCACTTCAAAGTAAGTTAACAGTTTGGGAAATGTGTCAAGATCTCTTCTTTAATTTGGCAGTTCCTCTAATCTTAGTTATGGCTTTACAAGCCATCCTGCATCTCAGGGAAAGAAAATAAATTATTTATATCTTATTTATATATGATATATAAGTTATAATTATAAAATACATATATAATAAATTTATTAAATATAAATTATCTCATATTTAATAAGTATATTACATATACATATATTTATAAGTTATATAATTTATACATTATATAATAAATTTAATATATTAGCAAACTAAGGATGCATGTGTTAAATGTTTTTTACATTATTTCTTTATATTTAAGTGATTATTATGCTTATGATTTTTATGATAAAGGAGATTAATAATAAACTCAAGACCATTCTTTACTATGCATCTTACACTGCCTAATATATATTATATAAATAGATAGGAACATTACTGTATTTTATTGGCAATGTCTGTGTTCCAAAGCTTATAATCCTGCTTTGCCCCTTTCTCATTTTTGTAGGTTAATGATACCGATGTTACAAATATGACTCACACAGATGCAGTGAATCTCCTCAGAGCTGCACCCAAAACAGTCAGAATAGTTCTTGGACGGATTCTAGAATTACCCAGGATGCCAGTGCTACCTCACTTGCTACCTGACATTACATTAATGTGCACAAACGAAGAATTGGGTAACTCAAATTCAAGCTTTTTGTGGTGTGATTTTTTTTTTGGCTGGATTTTAAGTGCTCTTAAGACTAAGGAAACAAATATTTTCTTCTCCCTGAAGGTTTTTCCTTATCAGGAGGGCTTGACAGCCTTCATCAAGTGGTGTATATCAGTGATATCAATCCAAGGTCACCTGCAGCCATTGAGGGTAATCTCCAACTATTAGACATCATCCATTATGTGAATGGAGTCAGCACACAAGGAATGACCTTGGAAGAAACTAAGAGAACTTTAGACATGTCACTTCCTTCAGTGGTACTAAAAGCAACAAGGTACTCTCCAATTATTTGTGGATTTTGTTTGTGTGTGCTTATGTGCATTTCAGGCTATTGATTATACCCAGGTTTTCTTTAAAAGATACTCCTAAATTAATAATTTATAGATTACATTGGCAGGAGTTAGTGCTAAGTTAAGACTTCCTCATAGAAGATTCTGAGAGCACTTTAAGTGGATTCGTGTTGGGACACACGTTTGCAGTCATCGGTAGACTAGTTAGCATCTTTTGTCAGTTAGGATGCTTTCAATTACGAGTAACAAAATGCAAATCAAATTGGTTTAAACAAGACAAGAAATTTATTGACTTTTGTGATTTAAAAAGTCCGAAGATATGATGCTCATCAGAATCAGATAGGGCTCTGGCTCAGTTTTTTTGCTATTTTGTTATTCTCTCAAGAATAATGGGTTTCTTCATGTTAGTAAAATTACCACATCATATTGCTGCCTCCTGCCTGAATACCACACCAACCAGAGTAGTCTTCAAACAACTCTCACCAGTCACTATGGTAAAATAAGTACTTTAAGCTGATTGCTTACACTTAAATTCAGGGCAGTCCAAATTGATGCAAAGGATAAGAATATATTGATTAGCCCCAGGACAGCCCTGGCCCATTCCCAGAAATGGAATGGAGTTGTCCTACCTGCACCTCTTGTCTGTTACTAGTGGGCTTGGAACTAACACATTCACTGTATCTCGTATCAATTTCATATTATTAAAAAAAAAAATTCTAATAACAACAGTTCTTGCACTTATAAATGGAAATAAATTGAAAAACTTTCCATTAATTTCCTATTATTCTCTGACTCTGACATTGTTACCTTCCTTTTTTCACTTATAAAGACCCTTGTAATTACTTTGGACCCAGCCAGACAATTCTGGATAATCCTGTCTCTAAATCCTTAACTTCATTATATCTGCAAAGTCCTTTTGCCCTATAAAGTAACATATTCACAGGGTCCAAGGATTAAAATGTGCACATTTCTGGGAGCCATTTATTCTGCCTGTCACAGTGTATGTGAACCTAGGCTTTCTAGGTTACAGATTTATATGAAGAAAAAATTCACATTTGTATCTGTGAAACATGATGAATTTTATGTATGGAACTACTAATTAAACCATTTGATAATATACTAATTCATTCCCTTTGTACCTTTAAGTTACATTGTATATTTTTTTCCTTGAATGTACTCCGTGATTTCTTTCCCACATATATTTTTAAAAATCAGATTGACATACAGTTATTTCCATTGGTATAGGTGAATATTAATTGGTGGGAGAGGTAATTCCTCAAGCAATCTGGAAAGTATTTTTGTGACTATCTTTCTGCTAATCATATATCTAGCTGAACTTTTTACCTCAAAATCAGTAGAGCTTCCTTTACTGCAGACCTGCAAACACACTTTTTCATATTTTTACTTTTATCTTCATTATGAGTCCCTAAAGGTAAAGTATTGGTAGTCACAGTTACTTTTCCCTCGTTCTTCCAGTCCTCTCTCCATTCTTGTGTACATCTGATCTCTTTCAAGTCCATCCATGCAGTAGCAGTATTTATGGCAATTATCTTTATGCTAAGAACTATAAAGGTCTGAGATTTTACTCTGCTGGTAAAAGACAAAATGAAATCCCTAGAGTAGAGACAAAAATAACTTTATTATTAACGTCACAGCAGGCAGCATCCTGGTATTGATATCACTTCCACACATCTTCTAAGTGCCACAAGTGGCCCTTGTGGATTTCTGCATATGCAATAGGCTGAACACGAATACTGTAGGCAGAGCCTGGGAACCTCTCACTTTAGGGTGGCCTATACGAAATCCTGCTGTTGATTGGAAAAGACAGATTACTTCATTCCTCAATCTTGCTCACCATAAACAGCCTTAAGAAGTAACCCAGATAAAAAGCAGTCAGGGCCCTATATTTATGCAGCATCCAGCAAATAACATAAAGAGTTGGTTAGGGCCCACAGTAAATTCTCTCAGCACTACTTACCTCCCATTTCTCTCAAGTATTGATACTAATAAGATTTCATACCTGCCCTGTCTTTTCAGTGTTGCTCTTTGTGACCTGTTTTCACATTGGGTAATATAATTCTTGTAGTCCTTTGAATATAAATATCTTATCTAGATTGTCATTGTAAGTAATTTAAAAGAAAAACATGCATCAAGGACTTTAGGTATATGAAATGTGGCCATCTGTGACTTCTAAGTGTCATCTCTGAACTATCACCTAAGTGACAGTGAACTGAGTTAATAGATCTTAAATATCATTAGTCTTTTAAATTGAGGGGAAATAGTGTAATGTGTTGAACTGAAACCCAAAGAAAAATTATACAAAATAAGTTATTCTTGATCTTTTTGGAGCAAGAATATCTCCCTCCAGAAATAAACATATTTGAAGACCAATAAAAATTTTTATTAAATATTTCAAATAGAGTATCTTTAGTAAAGGCTTTACGCATGAATATTCACATTGTATCATCTGCTAGATGAAATAAATGCTTTCCTGTTTTGTTTTGTGTTTTTTTTGTCTATCAGTTTCCATAAGTCACTTTTCTTTTTTAATTATTTTTAACCGAGGTAATATTAGGGTACCGACATCAGGTATCACCACTGTAGTGCACTCACCACCATCTTACCTATATTCCAGCACCACAGGCCATTGTGCATCCTTCCTTCTTTGCTCTTACCCTTCTCCTGCCCCCTCTTCTGTAGTTAGCTCCCAAGGGTTTGTTTTTCAGCTTGTCTTTATCTGAATATTAATTTAGTTACTTTATATTCCACATTATCCAGTATTTATCTTTCTCCTTCTGACTTATTTCACTTAACATTATCCTTTCAAGCACCATCCATGTTGCCACAAATGGCATGAGTTTATCTTTTGATTGCTAAGTAGTATTCCATTGTGTATATATACCACATCTTTTTGATCCACTCATCTGTTCTGGGGCCTTTAGATGGTTTCCATAGTTTAGCTCTAGTTAAGAGTACTACAATAAACATCAAAGTGCAAGTTTCCTTTCAAATTAGTGATTTTGAATTTTTTGGATAGATGCCTAGGAATGAAATTACTGGATCAAATGGCAGATCTTTGTTTACTATTTTGAGACACCTCTATACTGCTTTCCATAAGGGCTGTACTACTTTGCATTCCCATCAGCAGTGTAGGAGGGCTTCCTTTCCCACCTTTTCTCTACATCCTCGCCATTACTCCTAATTTCTGGTCTTTTCAATATGGGCCATTCTCACAGGTATGGAATAGTATCTCATTGTGGTCTTGATTTTTATTTCTCTAGTAATAAGTGATTGCAAACATTTTCATGTGCCTGCTGGCCATTTGATTGTCTTCTTTAGAAAAGTGTCTGTTTAGTTCTTTTGCCTATTTCTTTTTATTTCTTTTTCTCCCCCAACCCTCACCGCCCCAACTCCCAATCCCCACTCCTGCCTCCAGGGTAGGGAGAAAGTAGATTTGCTGATTTACTCTTCTGTTTTGTTGGGGAAATAACATTTGCCCTTGATGTTATATTCTCACAGTGTTAAAGAGTTTGGGAGAGTTGATCTTGAACTGAGGCCATGGGAATTTCATTTTTTGGTCTGTCGCTAATTCTCATGACAATAGAGTGCACGTTATTGAACAGTGATGTCTTAATATGTACAGCTGTAAAATGAAGATGGCAAAATCTACTGCCCTTGGTATATTTAATTCAAGTGACTAATCTCTATCAATGCAATGGGTTCTATGGAGTACCAATGCTTTGCTTTTCCCCTAGTATCTTTTGCCTATTTCTCGATTGGGTTATTTGTTTTATTTTTGTAGTATTTTATGATTTCTTTGTATATCTTTGATATCCATCCTTTGTCACATATATGGTGTGCAGGTATTTTCTCCCATTCAATAGGATGTCTTTTCATTTCAGTTATGGTTTGTTGCACTGTACAGGAACTTTAAAGTTTGGTGTAGTCCCAACTGTTTATGTTCTTGTTTACTTAGTTGTCAGGAGCAAATCCCTAAAGGCATCACTAAAGCTCATGTCATGAAATGTTTGCCTATGTTTTCTTCTATGTATTCTGTGTTTTCAGGTTTTACATCAAATCCTTTAATCCATTTTGAGTTGATTTTGGTGCATGGTATGAGATCATGGTCTAGTTTCATGCTTTTTCAGTTTTCCCAGTGCCATATATTGAAGGGACTGTCCTTGTTCCAATGTATGTTTTTGGCTCCTTTGTCATGGATTAGTTGTCCACGTATTTTGTGTTTATTTCTGGGCTCTCAATTCTATTCCATGTCTGTGTGTCTGTTTTTGTTCCAGTACCTGGCTGTTTTCATTATTATGGCTTTATGTTGATACTCTAACTTGAGATCTTGGAAGTGTGATACCTCCATTCTCTTTCTTCTTTGTCAAGATTGCTTTTGCTAGTCAAAGCGAGATGAGATGGGCTGAGAAGTCTGGCTTTATGAGCCCATATGAATTTCACTAATATTTGCTCCAGTTCTTTGAAACATACCACTGATGTTTTTATTGGGACTGTGTTGAATCTGGGTATTGCTTTGGGTAGAATGACCATTTTGACAATGTTGATTCTTCCAATTCATAAACAGGGCATATTTTCCCATTTCTTTGTAGCTTCTGTTCTTTCAACAATGAAGAATAATAAAAGTTTATCTACAACTTTAATGGGTACCTAGATTTCCTGACACCTATACAAAACTCCTGGAGCTTAATATTTAGCAGATAGTTTGAAAGATACTTAAACATCTTAAATTTACAATTGCCTTTTCTTCTTCTTCTTCTTCTTCTTTTTTTTTATAATACAGAGATGGTCTTCCAGTGGTCCCCAGTTCTAAGAGGTCTGCTATTTCAACTCCAAAGTCAACTAAATCCAATGGTAAGGATATATTCATTTTATGATACAAATAGTTATGGAAAAGTAACTATTTCTGTTCTTACAAATGCAAGTTTGGATAATGTCGCTAAAATGTCTTTATTACCCTTACAGGTTGTTTTGCAGGATCACTGTTATTACTTAAAGAGAGTTACTTAAAGACATCTCTGAAATTCAGTGTGTAATAGGAAATAGTAGAGCAGCATGGACCATGGTGTTCAGAGTTTGTTAGATCTGAATTTTTAAGTTCTGTGTGACCTTAGCAAATTACTTCATTAATAGCTACACCTCCATTTCCTTTGTAAATAGGACAATTAGTATCTGCCTCATAAGTTCATAACAAATCATAAATATAATAATATGTTTTATAAAGTAATACATATCACTGATTGTCTTATCACCATGACTATCACATTTTTGCCAAGAAAGTTATTGAATTTCTTCTCTGTGCCACTTCTGTTGTAGGCATTGTGAATATTAGCATTGAATTAACAATGTATCTGTCTGACATTCTAGCATAAGAATGGCAATTATAGTTATTAGTAGGTATGGCAGTAATTAAAATTAATGCTATTTTAAGTGTTTTATCACTTCTCAGCCTTTTAGTTAGCTAAGCTCAAGTGTAAATGTTCTAAGTGTTTTGCACACAACAACCATGTGACAGTGGTGTTACTTTTATAGAAAGGAAAGCTGAGGCACCAAGAAATATTCAACCTCACCAAGTTAGGTAGAGCCAGAATTTAAACCAAGGATGTCTGGCTCTGTGCTCTCATTTATGTAATTGAGTTTAGTAAATGTACCTTTATTACTACAAGAATTTAGATACAGGGAAATTTGTGTCTGAGTATATTTGAAATCTAGATATAGAACTCCATATATAACTAAACTTTTATCTAGCAGTATTATTAAATACCAAAGTAACTAAGAAATTGCACTTGTAGTTTGATTATCTTCTAAAAGCTAAAGCACATCTATGACTCTCCTGTTGTTACCTTGAATGTCTTAGGCATTCTTCTTACTGCTCTAATAGTTCAGTTCACATTTGGGTCAGACTATCTCACAGAACAATCTGAAGAGCATTTTTCTATGAACTTTGGAAGACTCCCATTTTAATTTTTAAAACTGAATAGAGCAACTGCCCCCTTGAAGAAACTGCCTAATGATCTGTCTTTATGGAACTCTCTGACTTGACTCTCCTAGAACTAAGGATACAGGAACAAATCTGGGTCTGTCATACATATAGTACCGATTCCTGTTAACACATGTAATCGGAATCTGTTACACTGATGGGAATGGAAAATGGAAAAATCATTTTGGAAAACAGTTAAACATATGCCTACCTACCATGTGATCCAGCCATTCCTCATATATCCTTGCACAAAAACTTGTATAGGAAAGTTTTTATTTATTTTTTTTTAGTCATCAGATATCTTTATTTTTTTTTAAATAATAATTTTTATTTTTATATTCCCCATACAATTGCAACCCCCCCTTTCTGATCCCAATCCCTCCCCTCCCGCCCCCCATCCCCCAAAAGTGTCTCTGTTTCATAGTTTTTTGTTGATTCTGATTTTCACTTTCTTATAGTTATTCATTTTCCTGGTCCCTTATTTAAGTTTTCTAGATTCCTGCTATGAGTGAGACCATCCGGTATTTTTCTTTTTCTTTTTGGCTTATTTCACTGAGCATGATACCTTCCAGCGCCATCCATGTTGCTGCAAATTGCATGTGCTTATCTTTTTTGAATGCTGAGTAATATTCCATGGTGTATATGTACCACATCTTCTGGATCCAGTCATCTATTTTTGGGCATTTGGGTTGTTTCCAAAGCTTAGCTATTGTAAACAGTGCTGCTATAAACATAGGGGTGCAGGTGTTCTTTGGAATGGATGTTTCTGTGTCCTTTGGGTAAATACCTAGGAGTGGAATTGCTGGATCATATGGAAGCTCTATGTTTAGTAGGTCCAGAAATCTCCACACAGCTCTCCACAGTGGTTGGACCAGTTTGCACTCCCACCAACAGTGCAGGAGAGTTCCTTTTTCTCCACACCCTCGCCAACATTTGTGGTTGCTAGTTTTTTTAATATGTGCCATTCTCACTGGTGTAAGATGGTATCTCATGGTAGTTTTGATTTGCATTTCCCTGATGACAAGTGATGTTGAACATTTTTCATATGCCTGTTGGCCATTTGCATTTCCTCTTCAGAGAAGTTTCTTTTTAGCTCTTCTGCCCATTTTTTGACCGGGTTATTTTCTTTGTTGTTGTTGAGTCTCATCAGCTCTTTGCAGATTTTTGTGATCAGTCCTTTATCATTAGTGTTGGGTGCAAAAATGTTCTCCCAGTTGGTGGGGTTTCTCTTTGTTTTTGTTATTGTCTCTTTGCTGTGCAGAAGCTCTTTAATTTGATATAGTCCCAGCTGTTTATGTTTGCCTTCACTATCACTGCTTTGGGTGATGTGTCTGTAAAGATGTCTTTGATGTACGAATCACGTAGTGTTTCGCCTATATTTCCTTCTATATATTTTATGGTTTCAGGTCTTATGTCTAGTTCTTTAATCCATTTTGAGTTGATTTTCGTGTATGGTGTGAGGTAGTGGTCAAGCTTCATTCTTTTGCATGTAGCGACCCAGTTTTCCCAGCACCATTTATTGAACAAACTTTCTTTGCTCCAATGCATAGTCTTTGCTCCTTTGTCAAAGATTAGTTGACCATAAATCTGTGGGTTTATTTCTGGATTTTCTATTCGATTCCATTGGTCTGTATGTCTGTTCTTGTTCCAATACCATGCAGTTTTGATGATTATGGCTTTGTAGTAGAGTTTGAAGTCTGGGAGTGTGATGCCTCCATTCCCTTCTTTTTTTTTTCAGGAGAGCTTTGGCTATTCGGGGTTTTTTGTGATTCCATATGAATTTCATCAATAATTGTTCTATTTCTTTGAAGAATGACATTGAAATTTTGATTGGAATAGCATTGAATCTGTAGATTGCTTTTGGTAGGATGGCCATTTTAATAATGTTTATTCTTCCAATCCATGAGCAGGGGATGTCTTTCCATTTCTTTGTGTCTTCTTCTATTTCTTTTAACAGTGTTTTATAATTTTCTTTGTATAGGTCCTTTACCTCTTTTGTTAGATTTATTCCCAAATATTTGATTTTTTTTGTTTCAATAATAAAAAGGGATGGTTTTTTTGATTTCTTCTTCTTCAGATTTATTGTTTGTGTATAGGAAGGCTACTGACTTTTGCGTGTTGATTTTGTATCCTGCCACTTTACTGAACTGATTGATTAGTTGAATTAGTTTTTCTGTGGAGTTTTTGGGGTTCTCTACGTATATTATCATATCATCTGCAAATAGTGATAGTTTGACTTCTTCTTTTCCTATTTGGATTCCTTGGATGTCTTTCTCTTGTCTTATTGCTCTGGCTAGGACTTCCAGTATTATATTGAAAAGCAGTGGTGAGAGTGGACATCCTTGTCTTGTTCCAGATCTTAATGAAATTGCTTTCAGCTTATCACCATTGAGAATGATACTGGCTGTTGGCTTGTCATAGATGGCCTTTATGATGTTGAGGTATGTTCCTTGTATCCCAAGAATTTCAAGGGCTTTTATCAAGAATGGGTGTTGCACTTTGTCGAAAGCTTTCTCGGCATCTATTGATATTATCATATGGTTTTTATATTTCTTTTTGTTGATGTGTTGGATAACGTTGATTGATTTTCGGATGTTAACCATCCTTGTGTCCCTGGAATGAATCCTACTTGGTCGTGGTGAATTATCTTATGGATACATTGTTGGATTCTGATAGCTAAAATTTTATTGAGGATTTTTGCATCAGTGTTCATTAGGGAGATTGATCTGTAGTTTTCCTTTTTTGTGTTGTCCTTGTTCGGTTTTGGTATTAGTGTAATGTTGGCTTCATAGAACGTGTTTGGTATTGTCCCTTCCTTTTCAATTTTTTGGAAGAGTTTGTGAAAGATAGGCACTAATTCGTCTCTGAATGTTTGGTAGAATTCATTTGTAAATCCATCAGGTCCTGGGCTTTTGTTTTTGGGGAGGTTTTTGTTTACCATTTCAATTTCGCTAATTGTAATTGGTCTGTTTAGGTGTTCTATTTCTTCTTTATCTAGCTTTGGGTGATTGTAGAGTTGTAGGGATTTGTCCATCTCCTCTAGATTGTTGAACTTGTTTCCATGTAACTGTTCATAGTAGTTACTGATTATTCTTTTGATTTCTGCTGTATCCGTTGTGATTTCTCCTCTTTCATTGATGATCCTGTTTATTTGTGCTTTCTCCCTTTTTTCCTTTGTGAGCCTGGCTAGGGGTTTATCTATTTTATTGATTTTTTCAAAGAACCAGCTCTTGGTTTCATTGATCTTTTGGATTGTATTTTTAGTTTCAATTTCATTTATTTCTGCTTTGTTTTTTATTATTTCTTTTCTTCTACTGGTTTTGGGATTTTTTTGTTGTTCTTTTTCTAGATCTCTGAGCTTCGAGATTAGGTTGTTTCTTTGAGTTCTTTCTTGTTTTTTGATGTGAGCTTCTATTGCTATATATTTTCCTCTTATTACTGCTTTTGCTGCATCCCATTCATTTAGGATATTGGTGTCCTCCTTGTCATTCAATTCAAAGAATTTTTTAATTTCTTCTTTGATCTCCTCATTAGTCCAGTGGTCTTCCAGTAGTGTGGTTTTTAATCTCCATAAGGTAGGAAAGTTCCTTGCCTTCCTTTTATGGTTTATTTCTAGTTTGATGCCTTCATGGTCAGAAAAGATGGTTGGTATGATTTCAATCTTGTGTATCTGTTGATGTTTGTCTTGTGCTCCAGTATGTGATCGATCCTGGAGAATGATCCGTGTGCACTTGAGAAAAATGTGTACTCCATTTTTTGGGGGTTTAGTGTTCTATAGATGTCTGTTAAGCCCAAATGCTCTAGGTCCTTATTTAGAGCTTTAGTTTCTTTACTTATTTTTTGTCTTGTTGATCTATCCATTGTTGATAGTGGTGTGTTGAAGTCTCCCACTACGTATGTGTTTTCTCTGATGTCTGTTTTCAGAGAGGACAACAGTTGTCTGATATATTTTGGTGCTCCTTCGTTTGGTGAGTATATGTTAATGAGTGTTATTTCTTCTTGAAGTATTGTCCTCTTGATCATAATGTAATGACCATTGGGTTCTCTTTTTATTTTTTTGAGTTTGAAGTCTGTTTTATCTGATATAAGTATAGCTGTTCCTGCTTTCTTTTTTGGTCCATTAGCTTGTAGGATTGTTTTCCATCCTTTAACTTTGAGCCTATTTTTATCTTTTGTAGCTAAATGTGTTTCCTGGAGACAGCAAAAGGTTGGGTTTTGTTTCTTAATCCAGGCTGCAACTCTGTGTCTTTTTATTGAAGAGTTTAGTCCATTTACATTTAGAGTTAATATTGATATCTTAGCATCTGTATTTGCCATTGTGTTTGTCTTTCCTTTGATTTTATTTATTTATTCTTTTAATAACTTTTTTTTTTTTTTGGCCTTCTTTCGTTGTTATCGTCCCTCTGAGGTTCTGGCTTTAGGATTCCTTGTAGTATTTTTTGGAGTGGGGGTTTAGTCGTAATGAAATTCCGGAGTTTCTCTTTGTCTGGGAAGGTCCTTATTCTTTCTTCATAGAGGAAGGAGAGCTTTGCGGGATAGAGTATTCTTGGTTGGCATCTGTTTTCTTGAAGTCTGTTGACTATGTCCCTCCACTCTCTCCTTGCCCGTAGTGTTTCTTCAGAGAAGTCCGATGTCAGCCTGATTGGTTTTCCTTTGAATGTTATCTGTTTCTTCCCTCTTGCCAGCTTCATTATTTTTTCCTTGTCCTGGATTCTTGGGAGCTTTACTATTATGTGTCTTGCTGTATTTTTCCTTTCGTTGTGGAAGTTTGGTGTTCTTCTTGCTTCTTGTATATCAATTTTCAGCTCCTTCTTCACATTTGGGAAGTTCTCTTCAATTATCTCCTGGAATATTTTCTCTGTTCCTACATCTCTCTCCTCTCCTTCTGGAATTCCTATAACTCTTATATTTCCTTTCCTCATGGAGTCAGATAGTTCCCGAAGTCTTTCTTCGTTCTTTTTCCTTTGTACTTCTCTATAGGAAAGTTTTTAGAAGTATCTTTGTAATAGTCAAAATCAGAAACCACTCAGATGACCAAAAATTGTACAGTTATATACAAACAACAAAATAAAAATGAATTGTTGATACATACAACAATATAAGTAAATCAAAATAAGTATACAGAGTGAAAGAAACCATATAAAAAGGAGTTTGTGCTGTATTATTTATTCCATTTATATAAGTTTGTAAAAAATGTTGTGACAGAAACAGATCAGTAGTTATCTGGGGGCACAAAAGGAGGACCCACTTAGGGGAATGGAGAGAGACACACAAATAATAAAGTATTGTCTTCTATTTGTACTATTCCAATATAAATTTTTTCCATCTGATGTTTTCTTTATTAAATAGGAAATAGGAAACTATAAAAGAAATAAGATGGGATTTTCACTGTTTAAAATAATTTTCATTTTTTGAATTTTACACTTTTTTCTATGATTGCTTTTTAAAAAAAAAAAAAAAAAAAGATTTATTTATGGGCCTCTCCTGGTGGCGCAGTGGTTGAGCACTGGGCTGCGAAGCTGCCTGCAGCCTCTGCAGCGCCAGTTCGATCCCTGGCCGCCAGGTAAGGGTCCCACATGGTGCACAGACCTCTCCTGCCACCCACTGCTCCCCTCAGCAGTGTATTTCGTTAGTCTGCCTGTTCTGTTCCCCGTTCCAGCTCTGGTGAATTCTCTCACCCTCCTGCGCTTCTGACTGTACCCAGTACTTGTATAAATAAATAAATAAATCTTAAAAAAATAAGTAAATAAAGGCAATCACTTTCTTTAAAAAATTTTCTTTTAATTTTAAAAAAAGATTTATATATTTATGCATACGAGAGCTGGGTTACAGGCCAGAGGTGTGGAGGATGAGAGGATTCACCAGAGACAGAGTGGGGAACAGAACAGGCAGATTGACTGAAATACACTGCTAAGTGGAGCAGTGGGCGAGTCAAGAGAGGTCTGCTTCGCCATGTGGGTTGCTCCCTGCCTGGCCAGGTATCAACTCATGCTGCAGAGGCTGCTGATTGCTCCATAGTGTGCTGCTTAACCCTTTGCACCACCAGGGAGGCTCTATGATTGTTTTTTTAATCATTCGTCACTCAACCTGTTGACAGGAAAGATCACCTGCAGTTTACACTTCTGTCCTCTTAATATATTTATTACTTTGAATTTTATTTTTGTAATTAAAATCAGTAAAGAAAACATTTTATTATTCTTTTACCAGATGATAAGTAATGATCCAAAGATGAGTTAGACTTAGTAACAAAATCATTTAATGTTTTTATGTGTAAAAAATCAAATATAAATTTCTGCCATCTTAACAACCAGAGATTACCATTCTTAAAATTTTTATGTAATTTTCTTTCAACTTTTAATTTATATTTTTACATATATGTTGTGTAGTATATTCATGGTTTTTACCCTTCACTGCATATTAAAATCACCAGGGGAAGATTTTTTTAAAATGCCATCTGATACAATTTTTAGATCCAGTGTATTATTATTGATATCTTCTCCAGTGTTATCCCTAGAAGTTTAGCAATGTATTACATTATTCTACAAGTAGTATTAAAAGATATACTTGGGCTCTTTTTAACATCATCCTCAAAATTATAGAAATTTACCTAAAAATTTCCTCTTGCTCTTCACCTTTCTAGGTTGAATTATTTAAGTCATTCTCAAATGGAGTTCTTGAATACAATGACCTGTATTTTTCTTTTTTCTTTGCTATTTTTCACTTTTCCTAACTTTACCATATAAGAGAGACATAATCTCATTTTTAATATATGCACTAAATTTCTGTACTGATGGCTAAGAGCTAAAGTTAACATTTGGTAGGAAATTAATGAAAGAAGAGAAATTATGTCTCAGAAATACAGAGAATAACAAGAGACTACTATGAGCATCTTTATGCAAACATATTAGAAAATCTGGAAGGAAATGGAAAAGACAATTTTCTTGGAAGTATACACAATTTTCTAAGACTAACTGAAGAAGAAATAGAAAACCAAAACACAGCATTTACAAGCAAGGAAATTGAAATAGCAAAGAATAGTATGCCATAAAACAAATAAAGTAAACCCAAAGCCACATAGATTTACTAGAAGTTCCACAAAACCTTCAAAGACAAACTAATATAAGTCTTTCTCACATTCTTCCAAAATATTGGAGAAAAACCTAAGGAATGCTTCCTAATACATTTTATGACAGCAACATCACTGTGTTACTAAAAGCAGACAAGGACATCAAAAAAGAAAACTATAGATTATCAATATTCCTTCTGAACATAAACACAAAAATCATCAATAAAATCTTAACAAATTGAATTCAACAATACATCAAAGTGGGACTTATTAAAGGGATGCAAGGGTGATTCAACATGTACAAATAAACCAATATAATTCATTACATTAATAAAGAGACAAAAATCAGGGCCTCCCTGGTGGCGCAAGGAGTTAAGCATTGCACTATGAAGCAATCCGCAGCCTCTGCATCACAAGTTTAGTTCCCGGCCGTCAAGAGAGCAACCCACATGGCGAAGCCGACCTCTTCTGGCTCACCCAGTGCCCCCCTCAGCCATGTATTTTGGTCAGTCTGCCTGTTCTGTTCCCCACGCTGTCGCTGGTGAATCCTCTCACCCCCCGCATGGTCTGGACTGTACCCCAGCTTTTGTATGCATAAATAAATAAATATTTAAAAAACAAAGAGACAAAAATCACACAGTTTATCAATAGTTAGAAGGCATTTGACTAGATCCAGCATCCATTTATGGAAAAAAAAAAAAAAAACGTAACAGTAGCTCTTAGTAAGAGATAGAGGAAGGATTATAACTCAACATAATAAAGTTCATATGACCACTCCACAGCAGTTTGACATCATGCTCGATGGAAAACAAAGTTTTTCCTCTAAGAGCAGGTACATGCAAAGGTATATTTTCCTCCACTATTAGTTAACTTACTATTGGAAGTCCTAGCTAGAGGAAGCTAAGAGAAAGAGAAAGAAAGAAAAGGAATCTAATTTGGAATCCCTATTTGATGACATGATAGCATATATAGAAAACCCTAAAGATGCCACTAAAAACTATTAGAAACAATGAACCAGAACAACAAAGTGGCAGGCAAGAAAACTAATACACAAAAATCTGTTGCGTTCCTGTATTCAAATATTGAACTAGAAGAGAAAGAGGAACCTTCCTGGTGGTGCAAGGGTTAAAGTCTCAGCATTATCAAGCTACCACCAGCCATTGCAACATGATTTAGATCCCCAGCCAGGGAGCTAACGCCACATGGTACAGAAGACCTCTCCTGTCTCACCAGCTGTTCCCCTCAGCAGTGGATTTCAGTACATCCGCCTGCTCTGCTCTCCACACTGTCTCTGGTGAATCCTTCACCCCCACACCTCTGGCCCGCACCCCAGTTCTTATAAGCATATATAAATAAAAATAAATCTTAAAAAAAAGAAGAGAAAGAAATCAAGAAAATAATCCCATTTATAATAGCTTCAAAAAGAAATACCTAGAAGTATACCTAACAAAGGATGTGAAAGACTGAATGAAAATTATGACATTGTTAAAAGAAATAAGAGATACAGATATATGGAAAGATCTTACTTGCTAATGGATTAGAAAAATTAACATTGTTAAAATGGCCATCTTACCCAAAGCAGTATATAGATTCATTGTAATCCCTGTAAGTTTCAATGTAACTCTTCAAAGAAATAGAGCAAGCATTACTAAAATGTAATGGAATCACAGAAGACCCCCCCCAATAGCCAAAGCAATCTTAACCAAAAAAATGGGGGGAGGAGGGTGTGAGATAACACATTCCCAGACTTCATACTATACAAAGCTATAATAATCAAAGAAGTATGGTATGGGAATAAAAATAGACACAGAGACCAATGGGATAGAATTGAGAGCACAGATATAAACCTGTATTTACATGGTCTGTTAATCTATGACAAAAGAACTATGCACATGCAATGGAGAAGGAAAATCTCTTCAACAAATGGTTTTAGAAAAATTGGACAGTCACATGCAAAAGAAAAAATGGGGCCTCCTCAGCGCAGTGGGTTGCAGAGCTGCCCACAGCCTCTGCAGCGCCGGTTCGATCCCTTGCCACTGAGCAAGCATCCCACATGCATGCAGACCTCTCCTGCTGCCCACTGCTCCCCTCAGCAGTGCACTTTGTCACTCTGCCTGTTCTACTCTCTGCTCTGGCTCTGGTGAATTCTCTCACCCTCCCACGTCTCTGACTGTACCCAGTGCTTGTATAAATAAATAAATAAATCTTAAAAAAGAAAGAAAAAAATGATGTTCTCTACAGCATACAAAAAATTAACTCAGATTAAAGATGATGAAGAAAATGGAAACATTAAACATATAGAAGAAAATATAGGCTAAACAACCCATGACATCAGCTTCAGGAATGTCTTTTGAAACTGACTCCAAAGATAAGGGACACAAAAACAAAAATTAACAAATGGAACTACACCAAACTAAAAAGTTTCTGTACAATGAAAGAAGCTATCATTAAAATGAAAAGACATCCTACTGAAGCGGAAAAAATATTTGTATGTCATACATCTGACAGGCAGCTAATATCCAGGATCTACAGTGAACTCAGACAACTCAACAACAAGAAAACAAATAATCAAAAAGTTCACAGAGAGCTAAACAATTGTCTAAAGAAGACATACAGATGGTCAACAGGCATATGAAAAAATGCTCATCATTGCTTATCAGGGAAATGCAAATCAAAACCACAAGGAGATACCATCTCACATCTGTGAGAATGATCCATACCAAAAAAAAAAAAAAAAACAGAAACA
The DNA here is from genome assembly GCF_014898055.3 of Talpa occidentalis. Lineage (NCBI taxonomy): Eukaryota > Metazoa > Chordata > Mammalia > Eulipotyphla > Talpidae > Talpa > Talpa occidentalis. The sequence continues at coordinate 53,639,739 of NW_023604972.1, forward strand.
GCAAGTGTGTATAAGATTTGAAGAAAAAGAACCCTTTTTACACTGCTGGTGGGAGTGTAGACTGATCCAGCCCCTGTGGAATACAATATGGAGGTTCTTCAAAATGTTAAAAATGGATCTATTATATGATCCAGAAATTCCACTGCTGGTACTTATCCAAAGAATGCAAGAATGCTAATATGAAGGGCTATATGCATGCCAGTGTTCATTGCAGCACTATTTACAATATCCAAGTTTTGGAAACAATGTAAGTGTCCAATAATAGATAAGAACATGAAGAAGGTGTGGTATATATACACAACAGAATACTACTCAGCTATGAAAAGAGATGAGATCATTCTGTTTGTAACAATGTGGATGGAACTGGAAGGAATGATGCTAAGTGAAATCAGTGAGGAGGAGGAAGACAAATTCCAGCTGATTTCACTCACGTGGGATATAGAGACACAAAACAAAGGAACAGACAATTAAAACAAAGAAACCCTACAAATATGACTGCATAATTAGCCATTAGAGACCTCTAATGGTCTCATTAGAGACCATTAGAGAATAGGAGAATAGGGAGGTAGGGAAGATGGCCCATTGATCAATGGTGAAAGATTATTGGTGCTTTGTTGGTAGGTGTTTTTCAGTAACATACTTCTGAAGAGGTGTAAACCGATACCCCTAAATTATCTACACTTTTACCTTGATTTAAAAAACAAGTTACAGAAAAATGAGCAATAAACCATGAAAAAAAATTAACATTTATTTGTTTTAGCAGTGGTTTAGCAAAAGACTTTTCCAGTTGTGCCTTTAATGTATTTTCATGTGTTAAAGTGATGGCCTTATGAAATGAGGTTAAAAGCTTGCTACTTCCTTTAAACGGTGAAGTGACTGACTATAGCTCAATGCATGTGATGTGTCCAATTCCATTAGGGAAATTTATATTCAGTACCTCACATAAGAATCATTCAAAGTAAACATTTTCCTTTAAGCAAATGGCTTTTTTTAAAAACCGGGGCAAACCCTCTGAATTTTACTCCATCTAGTTGGTTTTAAGTCAGTTTGTGCTAGAACCTCTGTACTGTACTAATAAAAATAAAAGCATGTTCAGAAATGTAGGTTTTCTTTATGACTTGCTTATCTGTTATTTTGTGTTGTTCCTTTTAGGTCATCACATCGTAGAACTTTGTGGAAAGCCTGCCCTCACTCCAAATAATTCATTCTCCAAGGTAAGTAAAAGGCTGCCTTCTTTTATGTCATATTCCCTCAACTAAATAACTAACTTATTTGTGCTTTGAACCAAGCTGATTTCATATTTAAATATTTGTTTTTGTTAGATGTATATATTAATAGTAGGAATATATTTTAATGTACTATTAGGCCTTGCTAAGTGAGGCACACACATAAAGCCCCACACAAGTAAACCCATTTCATTAGGTATATACTCACCCCTTTACACAAGCCAAGTACCTAAATAGATAGCTTTAGAGCTGAGATTACTTTAATAATGTGAGTTTTTTGGTTGTCTGTTAGGAAACCAAGAGTAGAATTAAGAGTAGAATTTTTCCTTGGGTTAATTTGACTAGCAGTGAGCCTTAAAAGTCAAATCTCTCCTACTGGTGAGGAAAAGGAGGATGGGCAAAAGAAGTAGACTCGCTTTTGAAAGATATAAGAAATGATTTATCACATAATAGAAGGAGAAAGCTAAATCATTTTAGTGCAGCGAAATATGGGAGTGATTTAACAAAGCTATTTTAATATGTAACTAAATTCTACTTTAAGCACTCTCTTTAAGGTTACATATATGACTATTTGGTTAATATTACTTTTTATGATTATCTTCTGATATGTTATATACATTCTAAATTGATCACAACTAGACCATCTTGTGGAATTGTTTTCTCCCACGTCCATTTCATGCAATCTGTTCTGTACCTCACTTTATGAATGTCTTTCCATGTAAAATCTAGGGTGGAGACATTGCTCTTTTAATGATCAAAAGTCATATCATCTCAATTAGATTACTGTCCATAAACTAGATTTAGCTAGTATAGGAAAAAATAAATCATTTAGTACCAGAAACCCAAAATTCGTCTCACTTTGTTATCTCTAACTTTTTATTTGTGGTTAGCAAGTTCTGAAAAGATACTGCATTGGAAAAATTGTAAGGCACAAATGACATAAAAATAAAAATGTTTTAATATTTGTGGACTGAAATATACCAGCATTCAATATTTTCTTTATTCAGAATATCTTCAATTTCACATAACTAAAGCAACTAAATTTTCATGTATTTTTAGCATTAGTCCTGCTGCGTAGTGCTTTTCTAATTAAAATCACCATATTGTTGAAAAGAAGGGTAGAGTTTCTGCTTAAGTTAACATAAAACCCTAGAAACTAGGTATTTTGTTATTCACAGTTGCAAACATTATTATGTTGGAGTTGAAAATCATCCAGGAAGTCTCCCAGACTATATTCAATATCCCTTAAATACTACTTTGTACTATGAATTTCTCATAAAGATTGGAATTTCACAAATAGTGAAACTTTTTGATGTTATATCACTGCTAGATAGAAAGAAATAATTCTATTGCATCTACCTTTTCTACTTTTTATCTTAATAAAAAAAGTAAAATTTTCATAGCAAACTACCTAATACTTGTATAAATTATTTTAATTTATTCTATCTGATTTTCCATCTTTGTCCAAATCACTGCACTTTCAATGATCTATACACCATAAAGTGCTTCACAGTTTACTATTGGATTAGAAGATTACATTCTATTCAATAGTGAATCCATTGTTATTTTTCTTAATTTGAGAGAGTTAGTCTAGATTGGAAAATCTTTATTCCTAAAAGTTGATCAGGTCACTAAACTGGAGTCCACATCCATAAAATAGCTTCACAACTACTAAATAGATTTTTTTTCTCCTTCCTCATCTTTAAGATTAGTAGTCCTATTAAACTTTTCTAAAAATCCCTATAGAAGACAAATAAATATGCCTTACAAGAAGACATTTCTGTAGTCAAATAAGTCTAGGAAATACTATATCATAGATTTCTCTTTGCGCTATTCAAAATTTGTTAGTAAATATTGTGAGAATTCCTGGAATAAAAATAGTAATTTAATGTTGTTTAATCTAGTGTTCCAGACATATTTGATAATAGAAAGTCCCATCTCCCAGGACATTTCATTGCACTGGTGTTTTCTAGAAATTCTGGTATAAGGTGGGAAAATGGAAATGTAGTAAGAAAGAAGGGGAGAAGAACATGGAGGGGCAATGTGCATCACCCCCTAATCTGAAAATTAGTGAAATAATAATTTGCTTTGATTTTATACCTTAGGTTAATGGGGAAGAAATAATTGAAGTTTTAGACCCTGAAGGAAAATGCTCTACTTATCAGATGAAGGAATCAGAAGACTTGATTCTGTCCAAAGGTAGTTTTCCAAACCATTCATCCACTCACTCTAAATGCCCTAATAATTCAGGTAATAAAGGAATATTAGGTGTCCTATTATTTACCTTATGTGTTCCTGTGACTTTAAAAGGAAAGATTGTTATTCAAAGGAATTTCAAAAAATATAAAATTAATTTTCTGTATTACTGTACAAATGTCCAGTGTTCATTCTCATCTCTAAGGTGTAGATGTTTTTAAATGATTGAAAAGCTAATTGTTGCATTTCATAGTGTTTGTTTCTTGTATTCTATGAAGCAACAATTCATAGGCTACCTAATAAAATAGGAAATAAGACTGTTTGGGTTGACCTAGTCCATTGTTATTATAACATGGCTACTTTGTATCTCATTCATGAGTTAATAATTTGAGGTTAATTTAGAAAATTAGACATTAAATTATTAATGTCTCATGAAAACATGTCAAAACTTTTTTTTAGCTCATTCTTCATAAGCTTCATTTGTGTGATTTTTTTTATCATAGCAGCCAGATTAGTTCTAAAAATGAGTAGGTCCCCTTAGTATAAATTACATTACCAGTCTCTGCAGCTTTTTAAAATGGATGTTTAAAATATGAAAGACCCAACATTTTCTACTTGACTCAGTGTCTCTTTCATATCAATGTCTTTTTTAAGTAAAACATATGTAAATTACTGTTTTTCAAGACTCTAATGTACAAGAAGATGACATTTATGATGATCCTCAAGAAGCTGAAGTTATCCAGTCTCTTCTGGATGTTGTAGATGAAGAAGCCCAGAATCTTCTAAACCAAAATAATGCAGCAGGAGATGCCTATGATCCAGGTAGACAAACTAAAATGAATAAGTCAGTATATGAAGAAGTGTAAGAAAACCTCTAGCGAGAATTTTTTGAGTAAATATGAAATACACTGGCGTTTTCCCCTAAATTCTGTACTGGTGGATAATATTTCAGAAATAAAACAAAATTTATTCTTTTCTTTTCCACAACATATATGTGGGTGAGTCACCTTATTATTAGTAAGATCTCAAAATTTATTACAACTAATATCATGACTATTACTTTTAGAAGTCTTTGCCTAAACCTCCCCCTCCACTTGATACTAAGGCATTCTTGAGGCATTGCAAATTTTTTATGTAAAATACAAAAAAATAAAGCAAAACACTCACCACCATCCATTATAGCCCTTCCACCTTTGCTCCTACCCCCTACTCTCTAGTAACCATAGTTTATCAGTGTCACTAGTTTGTTTTTATTTTGTCCCTTCATCCACTGTTTTTTTCTTTTTTTTAAAGATTTATTTATTAATACAAGCACTGGGTACAGTCAGAAGCATGGGAGGGTGAGAGAATTCACCAAAGCAGGGAACAGAACAGGCAGACTGACGAAATACACTGCTGAGGGGAGCAGAGGGCATGGCAGGAGAGGTCTGCGCGACATGTGGGAACCTCGCTGGCCACCGGGGATCGAACCGGCACTGCAGAGGCTGCAGGCAGCTTCACAGCCCAGCGCTCAACTGCTGTGCCACCAGGGGAGGCCCCATCCACTGTTTTTTTCTTACATTGTTCATATAGGTGAAATCAATCAATATTTGTCTTTATCTTTCTAATTTCACTTTGCATAATCCCCTCAAGTTCTTTTCATTTTGTCACAAATGGCAGAATTTTATCTTATACCTAAATAGTATTCCATTGTGCAAATATACTGTATCTTTTTTATTAAATCATCTATGGGCACTTAGGTTGCTTCTGTATTTTAGCTATTGTAAATAATACTGCAGTAAACATTGTGGTGTTTATAACTCTTTGAATTGATGATTTTATGTTTTTTAAATAGATGCCCACAAGTGGGATTGGATCAAATGGTAGTTCTATTTTTAATTTTTCGAGGAAGGTCATTTCCATTTTCAATGACTGCACCAATTACATTCTCACCAAAAGTGTATAAAGTTTCTTCTTTCTCTGTATCTCTGCCAACACTTGTTGTTAGCTATCCATTCTATGTAAACCATTCTCACAGGTTTGAAATGATATTGTGGTTTTGACTTGTATTTCCTGAATAAAAAGTAGTGATGTACTTCTTCCACATGTCTGTTGGCTACTTCCTCTTTGAAAAAGGATCTAAACTGATCTGCTCATTTTTGAATTGTGTCATTTTATTTGTTGTTGTTGTTGTTAAATTGGATGAGTTCTTTATATACCTTGGATATTAACCCCTTGAAGGATGTGTGATGTGCATATATCTTCTTTTGTTCTGTAAATTGGTTTTTAAATCTATCATATTTCCTTTCTCTGCAAGAACTTTCTGATAAGATGCGTCCCAATTGCTCATTTTTGCTTTTATTTCTCTTGCCATAAGAGTCAAGCCCCTGAAGATATCTCTGACATTGATATCATGGGATGTATAATCTATCTTTTCCTATGTAGTGATGGTTTTATGTCTTACATCAAGTCTTCAGTCCATTTTGGATTTGTGTGTGTGCATATGTAGTTAGAGTGATCAACTTTCATTCTTTTGCATGTGGCTGCCCACATACAAGATTTTCCTTTTGACTTTGTATGGTTGTGGCTCCTCTGTCATAAATTAGGTATCAACATATGTGAATCTATTTCTGGGCTCTTGATTCTATTCCACTGATCCATGTGTCTATTTTTGTGCAATACCATATTGTTCTAATTATTGTTTAAAATCAGGTAACATGATGCCTCCGTATTTCTTCCTTTTTCTCAAAATTGCTTTAACTATACAGGGTCTTTTGTGTTTCCATATAAATGTTTAAATTATTTTTCAATTTCCCTGAAAATGTCATTAGAATATTGTTATGGATTTCAGTGGATCTGTCTATTGCCTTTTAGTAGAATGATCATTTTGACTATATTAATTTCCCTACCCATGAACATCCTTTCACTTTCTCTGTTAAATTTATTCCAGTTATTTCATTTTAATGCACTTGTTAATGTAATTGTTCTCTTAATTTCTTTTTCTTCTAGTTCATTATTTACATATAGATTTTGTATATTGTAGTCTACCACTTTACTGTACTCATTTATTTTTCTAATCATTGGGTGGAATCTTTAGGGTTTATATCATCTGCAAATAATTGTAATTTCACATCTCCATTTCCAATCTGGATTTCTTATATTGCAATTAACTCTCCTCCTAGTACCACTTCGCTGCATCTCATAGGTTTTGATAATTTGTTTCTTTATTTTTTTCCTCCGGTTATTATTTTAATTTCTTCAGTGATTATTGAGAAGCATGTTGTTTAACCTGCACATGTTTAAAGTTTTTCCAGTTTTGTTTTTGTGCTTGATTTCTAGTTTTATTGTGTTATGATTAAAAAGGCACTTGGTATAAATTCAACCTTCATAAGTTTATTGACACTTGTGGTCCAACATGTGATCTATCATTGTGAATGTTCTGTGTCCACTTGAATAAAAAAAAAAGGAAATTCTGCTGTTTTAGTGTGTAATGTTCTATAAATGTCTGTTTGGCCCATGTGTTCTATTTTGTCATTTATAATTGTTGTTATTTATTTATTCTCTGTTTATCTGTTCAGAGTTGTAAGTGGCATTGCAAATTTGGTAGTTTAACCAGAAGTTTGATGCTGACTTAGATCATGTCATTTATTTCGAACATTTAGTTAGAACATTGAAACTATTCATAGAATAGTCCATTTACTGTGTAAATGTGTCCATTTTAGTACATGAAGAAAAATTTTCTGCTGTGTCAGCAATTTCTTTAATTGTTCTTGACCTATATATTTCTCTCCCAGGTGCACTGAAAACCAATGGGAAGTTATCTGAAGAGAGAGCAGAGGAAACAGACTGTGATGGTTCACCTATACCTCAAGATTTTACAGATGTGAGTTTATCCTAGAGGAAACACTATTTCATTAGAATTATATTATGATCATCTGAAAATATTGCCTGTTTTATTGCAAAATTAAATTTAGGTGGAAAACAGGTTGATTTCATTTGTTACATTAAAGAGTCATCCTATCCCAGTAAAAGAATCTTTACTAGTTACTTCAAATCCAAAAAGAAGTAATAAATTTTCAGAATTATAATGATAAACTTCTCAAATTATTTTGGAGCCTCTAGGACATTGAACTGTTGAAGAAAAAGTTTGAAATAATAAATTATTGGAAAGGCTGTTCAGACATTCAGAGCACTAAATCATTGCAACTTAGAGTATCTGGTGTCTGGAAGATCTATGGCTGTCAAGAGATGAACAGGGGTTAGTTCATGAAGTGATTTTTATGCCTTGCCAAGGAATTTGGTCTTTTCACATATCTGGAAAGATGACTTTCTTAGAAGAGCTAGAAACACTTCCCCATGATACTTAAAGAGCTAGGATGAAAAGCAGAAAGGTATGTCCTCCAAGGACATGGCATCATTGTGCTGAAATTCATTACTGTGCTTCCCAGTTATTTTTAGTTCCAGTTATTCTTTAAAAAAAAAAAAAAAAACTTTTTTTACTTTTAATCAAAAAACAATAGAAAATATTCCATGTTTTTTTTTTTTTTATCACCTATAAGATAACCATACTTAGCTGTAGGATCCAGGTAAGGCTAGTTTTATGGACATTCAACAAGTGCAGTCACAGGGTCTATTAGGTACCAAATACCACAAATTGTGTAGCTGGTCCTAGATGCAGAGAGGTATTTCCTGTACTATTTAAGTTTTGGATTTGTTGGAGGACAAGATTGTAAGCTAACCTTCAAATGGTTGAAATTCCTGAATCTTTTCTTTGACTCTTTCCATTCACAGCTGTCTCCTCTTCCAAAGAACCAACATAAGATGAGAGACTGAATGCCTGTCTCCTTAACCAAGCCCCTCCCCACCTTATACAGATGAACTTTCAAAAATAGTGGGAATTTGGTTAATACAAGTGACATTGTAGTTAATTTTCAACTGGACTTTATCTCATCATTTTAACGGTAGTAATAACACTTGAATCTTATAAAAGGCTTTATACTTTTCAAAATCATTGCACATGTAATAGATTCATAAACCAAGATTAAAAACGTGAATAAGAAATCTAAATGACATTACTTGGAAAAAGATTTTAACCCAAGCAAAAATTAACTTCTAAAACAGATAAGGTCTAAGAAACTTCCATTTAGTTATTAAAGGATAAGAAACAACCTTTTTTTCCAGCTTAGAAATTCTGCATTTACATCTAATAAATTGAAACTGATACCAAAGTAACTAATTTTGTACAGTATTTTTAACTCTACAAAGGCTATACCTAAAAGACTATGTTAAAAGTTCTTTCATTTTAATAAATGAGACTTCCTTCCATGGCTCAGACATGTGTGGGCACGCAAGTGAGCAGACATGAAACTGTCTTTCATGAATAGAAGAAAAAGAGAACGAGCAGATAAACATGTTATTACATGTTGTGATAAGACCTAGGAATTTTTTTTAGTGGTATAAAAGAGAATAACCAAGGAGACCTACTTTAGGTTGAGTGGTTAAGGACCATCCCTAGAAGGAAAAGGTATTTACTTTGAATTAAAAAAAAAAAAAAAAGAAATAACTTCCATAGGAAGAGCTTTGTTGTGATAAGAGATAAAAAAATTCTAAGGAACTGAAAGATCTATGGATTTTAAAGCTTCATAAGTGAAGGGGAGAATAAAACCAGACGGATTATAAAGCAAGAGAGGCCATATAACTCAGTCCTTGAAATGAAAGGAATTTCCCATTTATTTAGATAATCTGAGAAAGACTGAAATGCAAGATTTATTGACCTTGTAAGAGTGCAGCTTGGTATTTCCTTCTAATTGTAGTAAACTATTCCTGCTGTGTTTGGATTTCTGAAACACAGTATTCAATTAAAGGATTAGAAGACTGATCTGCATTTACTATGGAGAGAGACCCCCTCACTTAAATAATAAAAGGACAAGATAATTTAACACATTGGATAAAATTTTTCTGGATAACACACTTTCAGATTTTAAAATTGAAGTAGTGTAAAAACATATGCCAAATATGCATATCTAAATAATCATTACTTCAGATTCTCATCTTGCTTTTTTCTTATCTCAATGCCATTAACATCTCTTAGATAAGAAATGAAAAGCCAAAAAGAGTATGAAGGTGAATGAACGGTACCAGCAAAAACTCTTGGGCCACTGAAGATGTATCAGCCAGTTTAGCACATGTACTAAATGAATGTCTTATTCTGTTTTTGAAATATAAGGATAACCAACTGCAGTCAATATAGCAAGTAGTAGAAAAAAATTGTTAAGATTAATTTTTTTATAATGGCCTAATTTGACTTTTATTTCTCTTTGTTATAGTCTACAAAAATGAATGACTGTGAAGAATATAATGAAGAAAAAGTAAAAAGTGAAAGGTAAGAAATGTTACAAACCCATTGTTTTTAGAAGTGCTCTGAGAATTTCCCTTTAGGTGTTGATTTTAAGATTTGTTCTTTTTCAATCAAATGACAATTGTTGAGTAAGTTGTGGGCTATCAAGAATATTCTTAAAATATTGTTGCAAGAGGTTTCTAATGATTTGTGACATAGTGTTGTAACAATGCCCAAAAAAAGCAGTATTCTCTTGACCATGGGGAGAAAAATGAGTGATCTGAGGGAAATGTGTCAACAATGATGGTGTGAATTATCTTTTGGCAGGATTATAGTAACTTATTTTTATGTTTCTGTATTTTTGTATAAAAATTGTCTTTTTTGACAGCACAATAAAACCAAAGAAGACAGGATACTTTTTTTTTAAGATTTTACTTATTTATACAAGAACTAGGGTACAGGTCAGAGGCTCAGGAGGGTGAGAGAATTCACCAGAGACAGAACGGGGAGCAGAACAGGCAGACAGACTGAAGACACTGCTGAGCGGAGCAGCAGGCGAGACAGGAGAGGTCTGCTGCGCCATGTGGTACTTCTGGCCTGGAATCAAACCAGGAATCAAACCCGCACTGTGTGGCAGAGTCTGTGGACAGCTTCACAGCATGACGCTCAACCCGCTGCACCACTGGGGAGGCCCTAGAAACATTTTAAACCCCATGAATTTTTTTTTAAAGTTTCTGACAAAAGATTTTTTTTAACACTGCGTGATGTTAGAAAAAGTCATGTATTGTTGATCAACAAAGTGATTGTATAACCAATGAAGGGTGCTGTTTGCATTTTCCTAGAAAAACAAATTCATAGTAAATTTTTCACTAAGTTAGACAAGGGGATACTTATGATTAATGTAGATGTGTATAGAGTTTTATACCTGAAATACCTAACATTTACAAATATCCAGGCAAACTGCCAATGGCAGTTGTAAAGATACAAGCTCTTTCCTGTTGGACATGGGAAGAGAAAAAAGGAAAAAGGTAAATTAGTATAATCTTTGGGTGGCAATTGGAAACATTAACATATAAATTTATATGTATGTTAAAATTCTCCAATACACTTTATTTTGACATCTTTGAAATATACGGTCTTGTAACTACAATAATCAATATTATTTCTTTCTTAAATAAAATGATAACTGTATCTTATAGGGAAGTTGTATTCTATCCATTCAAAGAACTGTGGTATAAATCCTTTGACCTAGAAATTTATATTTAGGAATTGGTCCCACTACTGTGTTTGTACAGAGACATTTCTACAGAAGCATTCATTACAGCATTGTTTATAGTAGTAAAAAACCATAACAGGCACAAAAAAAATTAGGGTGTGCTCATACAATGAAATACTAAGCAGGTGTTCAAAAGAATGAGAAGCAACTGCCTAATTTGGAAGGATCTCCAAAATACATCCTTACCGACAAAGTTTACTTGCTAGAAGACGAAAATAACCTTACAGATGTAGAGCTTACAAATTAGATGTTAATTGTGACTCATAATTAGTTGGAGCAAAAGAAAACATCTACCATAACAGCAGCATAATTGCTGCCCTCTTATTAATATTATGGGAGCATTAGTACATGTCTTACTTTAATTGTATATCCTAATTTCACTAAACAAGTACTGTTTGCTTTATTCCCCTGTATAATGGAAAGTGAAAAATATATTCAGGTTTTTATATTACCCTTTTTTCATCTCATTTTAGCCCTAAACACTATTCTCCAAAAACATTAGATGTGTACTGAGTTTCATTACATTGAGTTTCCAGAAACAGGTGTATCCTCATTCAAAGCAATAGAGATATATCCTGACACAATTGAAATCAGTCATCTATGTTGATGAGTGGAAATCAAACCACCACCTTCTCCTGCCCCAAAGGATTCATTCAGACCAAGGTTCAAGATTGCTTGAGAATAAATTTGAAGCTATATTAATAAATTCCGCATCTCAGTTTACTTATCAGTTGACTTTATCTACCAATAAATTTTAAGGATTCTGGTTTTCTTTTATTTTCTTAAATTCAGATCATTGATTTTAAAATATTATAATAATTACAGGGGAAAATGGTGGTTTAGAGCCATATTTCAATTTATTTGGGAGACAAACTGAAGAAAATATTGCAAATATGTTCTGTTGTTCATAGCTCAATTCAGAAGTCCCAAGAAAGGAAGACTGATGACGATGAAATAACTTGGGAAAGTGATGAATTGCCCATAGAGACAATAAACCATGAAAATTCTGACAAAGGTAAGAATTTTCTTAAGTTTTTTAATCAAAAACAATAGAAAAACAGTATACAGATGTTACTTCGCCATATGTGTATATTACTTGGTTTTATACGTAAACTCAAATCATGTCAATAAATACCAACATTCATTTCTATAATTAGCTATTTATAGTGGGAAGCTAAAATGCTCAGTGACTTGGAATAAAACATACTGATAAATCTATACATTTTCTTTTAAAAAGTCACAATTTTGCCATTCTGGAATGAAAAGTAAAAGTATAAATATGTACTATTTTACATATACTAAAATATTTTAGAATAGCTCAAAGATAGGGATTTATTATTACCCTTGAATTCCAACTAATTTTTTAGAGCAAGAATAAGTCTGTCTGAATTTCTTTCTGAAGCATCTCTCTTAACCTTTTCCTGATATGTTGGCAAGCTAATTCAAGTGCAGAGTAGTAACAAGACTAGTTACATTTTCCTGGAGAACACAGTGACATTTGAGTAAAGAGAGGCAAAAAGAAACTCTGGTCAGTTAGTGGAGTGTTAAAAGTGGGTACATTATTACAATTAGTCTTTTTCCTGGTCCCTTATTTAGGTTTTCTAAATTCCTGCTGTGAGTGAGACCATCTGGTATTTTTCTTTTTCTCTCTGGCTTTCTTTTCTTTTTCTTTTTATTTCGCTGAGCATGATCCCTTCCAACTCCATACATGTTGCTGCAAATTGCATGAGTTTATCTTTTTTGATTGCTGAGTGATATTCCATTGTGTATATATACCAAAAACCAACAAGCAACTATAGACCAGAGATACACTACAGTGGGGAGCAAAGGAGGAGAAGAGGGATTAGGGTCAGAAAAAGGGGGTGGGAATTGTAGGGGGAATATAACCAAAATGAAAGTGCATACATTATGCAAAAATGAAAAATGATGTAAGAATTATATAAAATAATTCATTTAAAAAGTGGGTACAAAGGTCTTGCTATGGCTAAGATCTATGTTCATCGTAGTTAGCTACATATTAATTCTATTAGCTCATTAATACTCATTTTGTTAAAGTAAATGAGTGAGAATAGGCTCAAATTAATCACTTGTTGACTTAAGCAGTTCTGTGGGGACTTTTTTTAATTAACTGTTGTTTTTTTATTAGATCATCCCTTTCTGACAGTTGAGGAACTTGCTGCACTCCCCATCGTCAAAGTGCTACCCTCGGGTAAATACACTGGAACCAATTTGAAATCAGTCATTCGAATGTTGAGGGGTTTACTGGATCAAGGAATTCCTTCTAAGGAACTGGAAGTAAGTGGCTTCAACATGCAGTTCTTTCTCAAAGTTTTATGGAGTAAGAAAAATTTTGGAAATGTCTGTTACTTTACAGCTCTACCTGTAGTTGACTTCCAACTATAAAGGTACCATCATATCACATCTAATAGTAAATTAATTTTTCTAGTTAGAACCCTAATAGTATTGATTTAAAATGATCTCTTTAGCCACTTTGGATCTTGATGAATTTCCCGAAAATTATCTTCCTGTCTCTTCTGTAGGGATAAAGAGTTTTTTAAAAAAAAAGTCATGCTTCAATTCTAACCATCTACCAAATATTATATTTAATATAATGTAGATATGGCTTATCATTAACTATAGTTTCTAATTTAATTTAGTTCCATGAATGTGTCCCCCAGTTCAAAGTAGGAATGGTTCAGAACCCCTGCTCCTCTGGTCTTGCTGACACCCTCCATATTTACCACTAAGTAAAAGAGATATGTAACACGTCTGTGGTTTAAGGGTTTACCTTGTCCCTCTCCCTCCAACCACTTTCTTGAGCTTTCTGTAGCCACTAAAGTCAAAAGAGCTCATTTCTTCTGAGATCTTCTGTAATGTGCTAGATGCTTTGTATTTAATCCTCAAGAGTGTGTGTGTATGTGTGTGTGTGTGTGTGTGCAATTCCATTAGTAGATTTTGGAAATAAGCTTACAATACTTAAGATACACTTTTCCTCTCCCCATCTCTATTTTGTTGAAATGATTTTTTATTTAACACCTTAAATATAAATATCAACATCCCAAAGACCTTTTATCACAACCATTTATAAAGCAGATCTTTACTTTTAACACAGTAGGTTGCTCATTTCTTCAGCGCATATGTCATAATGTTTATTTATTTCTTTATTGCCGCTATCTCCCAGTAGGTTGTCAGCTCCAGAAGATCCAGAATCATATCTTCTTGCTCCCCACTGTATTCCCAGCCTTGCAAGTAGTAGGCATTCAATATGTAGTTGTTGAGTGTCTGGATCTATGGATAAAAAGTGAGAACAAGTTAACATTAGAACAGGACAATTCTACTACATGGAATTTTCTGTGACCCCACAGACAATATTGTCAAGAAATTCTGCTCTACCTCATTACTTAAACCAAAATTGTTTTTGAGTTCTACTGTTTTCTAAAAAATATAAGTATGTCCGTGTGTGTGTGTGTGTGTGTATAGTCAGACATTTAAACCTGAATTATTAAAGTACAAATACTTCCTCTCAAAGTTTGTTGATGATAACTTTTTAAGTTGAAAATATTTGCAACTATATTTCAACAGCTGTTTATCAAATGAATTTTGAGGTTACAGACTTATTTATCTTGACAAGGTATATCTACTTCTTAACACTAAAAGTCTGCCCTCATCAATAATGTATTTTGTACTCTGCATATTTAAAGCATTTGCAATTATTAGTGAATTATTGCTTATCTCAACAAATTTAACTTTATTCCCAATCTTTTCTTACAGACTCTTCAAGAATTAAAACCTTTAGATCAGTGTCTAATCGGGCAAACTAAGGAAAACAGAAAGAAGAACCGATATAAAAATATACTTCCCTGTAAGTTTCAATGTGGCATCAAATCAAATGTATATTTAATAATTTGAACTGATTTCAAACTTTAGTTTATCCTACCTCTCACATAAGCATGTACATACACACCACCCACACATCCGTGTACACACACACTGAGGTTTATATCACATAAATTTATAGCAAATAAATTCACTTATATAATATGTATTCACTTATATAATATGTATTCCTTTTTAAATTATGTATCCTGAAAAATCAGAAAAACCTTAAATATTTCTTCATTCATGAATTTTTACTAGTATACCACTAGAAATTAATCAGTGATGCCAAATTAGTTATTTTATTGTCTTTTTAAAACTGTGGCTCTTGGATAAGCAATTTCTCAGGTTCATGTGTCAAAACCAACATCTATTTATTCCACTCATTAAAAGTTTATCATCATACCTGTGGCACCAAATAGCTACACATGCACTGGCTGCATTGGTAATCGTCAGCCACATTTATATGGTATCAGTCCATTGGATTATAGCATTGATGCTGCCTTTGCAGGAAGTCATAAATGCAAAGACTATAGAACAAGTAGTGACAAATTGGAAAAAAAATACTGCAGTTGAATTTTTTCATTCAAGATGGAAGGCACAACATTCATTTTGGAAAATTTCCTGTAAGAAATAATTCTTATATGATGTTTTAAAAAAGGAATAGGGCCTCCCCTGGTGGCGCAGCGGTTGAGCGCTGGGCTGCGAGGCTGCCTGCAGCCTCTGCGGTGCCGGTTCATTCCCCGGCCGCCGGCGAGGGTCCCACAAAAAAATAAATAAATAAATAAATGTAATAAAGCACAATTTGGCATAATATAGGTAAGCATTACTTCAGGCACCCCCAAAAAAAAATGACGAGCCCAATATCCCAAAGCCATACTAGAATAAGGCATAAATCAAAAACTACTGAGTGGATTTTGTTTCATAGACTAAGGGATAGACATCAAGTAATAAAAGGACTATTGATAGATTTTGAAACCTATTACTAAAGTCTTAATTTGCTAATCACAGAAGTTACCAGTTAAATTTATAGATATTTGAAACAAGTTACTTTGAAAGTGTAAGTACATACAAGTTCTCTTGGATAAGATGTATACCATGGTAGCCTGGTTTAAAACTTATGTTTTGGGGGCCTCCCCTGGTGGCGCAGCGGTTGAGCACTGGGCTGCGAGGCTGCCCACAACCTCTGCAGCGCCAGTAGTTCCCTGGCCACCGGCGAGGGTCCCACAAAAAAAAAACAAAACTTACGTTTTGACTTTATGAAATACAGCTAGACACAGAATGTCTATTGTGTTTGTGATTATTTTGCTGCTTATTAAAAAGAATGTAATTTAATTAGATGAGCAAGAGTTTTATATGCAATGATATTTGTGTACTGTGACACTGGTTTTGTTCTAAAGACACTGATTTTGTTCTTCAAATAGAAAAGTGTTGCTGCTTCTCTAGTTATTTATTAAGATACTAAAGGCATCTATTGATTTAATGATTTTAAATTCAGGGCCTCTGTGGTGGCTCAGGGTTAAATTCTCAGTGCTATCGAGCTATCCCTAGGCACTGCAGCATGAGTTTGATCCCCAGCCAGAGAGCTAACCCACATAGTGCAGCAGACCTCTCCTGTCTTGCCCACTGTTCCCCTCAGCAGTGTATTTCAGTAGATCTTCCTGTTCTGCTCTCCACTCTCTCTGGTGAATCCTCTCACCCCCTACAAGTCTGGCCTACACCCCAGTTCTTATATGCATAAATAAAAATAAATCTTAAAAAAAAAAACAATAATTTTAAGTTCAACTAAATCTATGTAAATAATAAATATCAATTTTTTTGTCAGTGACTCAGAGTTGACATCTTAGATATACTTGTAATATGAGTGAAAAATGAAAATGTGCCTTTAATTTGAAATGTGTTTGGCATTTTATCTGTTATTATGAGGAATTCCTCATGATCGTTGACTAATTCTGTTCATAAAGCTCCTTTTTAAATGCAATGTAGACATTTGTTTTGTGGTGGAAAATTCACAGATGATGCTACAAGAGTGCCTCTTGGAGATGAAGGTGGATATATCAACGCCAGCTTCATTAAGATACCAGTGGGGAAAGAAGAATTCGTTTACATTGCCTGCCAAGGCCCTCTCCCTACAACTGTTGGAGATTTCTGGCAGATGATTTGGGAACAAAATTCAACAGTGATAGCCATGATGACCCAAGAAGTAGAAGGAGAAAAAATCAAATGTCAGCGTTATTGGCCTAACATCCTAGGCAAAACCACAATGGTCAATGACAGACTTCGGCTGGCTCTTGTGAGACTGCAGCAGCTGAAGGGCTTTGTAGTAAGGGCAATGACCCTGGAAGATATTCAGGTAGGTTAATTAAATCTTTCTGCTTACCAAAGCTTATCTCCTACTTGGGATCTAGGCCTGAATTCTTTCCTTGATTGCATCAACATATTTCTAAATAAAAGCCACTGACTTCTTGGTTCCAATTTTAGTGGAACTAATGCAACCTATTCTTTTTTATATAATATAAGCTTAATAATGTGACACTCTTCATGAATTCTGCCAAATAATGCCCTCTAGTATGTAGTATATTTAAAAGAAAACAAGAACACCGGACTTTTAATGTGAGTATCCAGTTCCTTGCTTAGTGACAGCATAAAATGGGTCAACAACTAAGTGCTGAAAACTCATTTTTTTTTATTTCAAACCTCTAAGTAGATTCAAAAAAACTGTTTTCAAACCTCTACGTAGAAAGCATTCCCCCATAAAAATAGCTTACCACATTTGAGAATACAGGGACAATTTTAGCACATACATTTGTCATTCGAATAATTCCAAATGCAGTGACCTAATTAGCCTGAATTAGATAAGTGAACATACCTTAAGTAAAACTACTACTAGTTTCCTCACCTCCACACCCTCTCACTTTATGACATTTCCCCCCTCCTCCCATTAGTAACTAGGTTTGGGTAATGTTTCCTGTTGGAGTTTTAGCTTTCTTAAAGAAACAGAGTCATTTTACTTTCCTAGGAACAAAGTATATCATCTCAATTTATTGGCGTCACGTAAACATAACCTGTGAATGTACTTCATGATTTTTTATGAAAACTTTTAAGATTTATTCTCTTAGCAAGTTTCAAATATAGGAAACATTGTTATTAACTATAGTCCCCATGTACATTACATCACAATGACTTAATTAATAGCTGGAATTTATACTTTTTCACGCCCTTCTCCCATTTCACCCAACCTCCAACCCCTGCCTCTGGTAACCACCAATCTAGTCTATGTATCCATGAGCTCTGGTTTCATTTGGTTGGCTGGTCAGTTGATTTGTTTGTGGGGGGTTGTTAAAATCCACATAAAAGCGAATGTTTTTCTTTGACTTATTTCACTCAGCATAGTACCCTCAAGGTCCATCCACGTTGTAAATGACAAGATTTCCTTCTTTTATAAAACTGAATACTGTTCCATGGTGTACACATAAGACATTTTCTTCATCCACTGATGGAAACTTAGGTTGCTTTCAGGTCTTGGTTATTGTAAACACTGCAATGAACTTGACATATCCTTTTTTTCAAGCTAGCATTTTTGTTTTCTTTGAATGAATATTCAGAAGTGAAACTGCTGAATAATGTGGTAGTTCTATTTTTTAGTTTTTTGACAAACCTCCATACTCTTCCATAGTGGCTGCATCAGCTTATATTCCCACCAGCAGTACACAGGGTTCTCTCTTCTCCACATCCTTGCCAACACTTATTATTTCTTGTCTTTTTTTGATAATGTTCTAACAGGTGTTAGGTCATGTCTCTTGATTGTAGTTTTGATTTGCATCTCCCTGATCATTAGTCCTGTTGAGCACCTTTTTATGTACCTCATGGCATTCGTATATCTTCCTTGGAAGGAAAAGTGTCTGTTTAAATTCTCCCCATTTTAAAAACAGATTGTTTAAATTTTTGCATTGAATTATATAAATCCTAATGTATTTTGGATATTAACCCCTTATCAGATATATAATTTGCACATATTTTCTTCTGTTGCTGCCTAGGTTGGTCCTAGGTTACCTTTTTATTTTGTTGGTTTCCTTTGTAGTACAGAAGTGTTTAGTTTGCTATAATCCCACTTATTTACTTTTGCTTTTGTTACTTTTGCTTTTGGTGTCAAATGTAAAAAATCATCACCAAGACCTTGTGTCAAGGAGCTTTCTTCCTATGTTTTTTTAAGGAATTCTATGGTTTCAGGTCTTAATTCTAATCTTTCATCCATTTTGAGTTAATACTGTACATGGTGTAAGATAAGGTTTAATGAATTTCATTCTTTTGTATATAGTTGTCCCTTCATGATTTTTGATTTGTGATTTTATGAAAATACTGATTTATACCAGCCTACCTATTATTTATGCTAACATAATTTTTCAGTATTCCTTAAGTGATTTGTTTACTTTGCACATGTTTATGTAGCTTAGGTCTTCAGAGACAAAAAGAAATCCCTGGTTCATACTGAGCACATACTTTCTAATGAGCATATACTGCTAAAAAGAAGAAAATTAAGAATAAGCACATACTGCTATTGATGGTGCTATGGGAAAAATTATGTGGGAATTGAATGAACACAGGGATATTGAGGGTGAGAGGAGAAGGGCCTTTTATCTGGGGTAGAGTTGAAATGTGGTCATAAAAAAGATTATCATTCATATCAAAATGTAATTTGCCTTTTGGGTTTCCAAAAAATAATTTTTACCAATATTTAAAATGTGAATGTAACAAATCTTGGCAAAAAAGACTCTCCATGTGTTGTTCAATGGAGACTTTTTGTCTCTTCCACTTTTTCATTGGTCTGATCCAATGGACAAGTTAAAATTCGAAAGAACATAATATTATGAGCTAATTATGTCTGACTAATATAGTATGCCTTTGCATTCATTCTGTTATACAATTTCAGACAGGAGAGATACGCCATATTTCTCATCTGAATTTCACTGCCTGGCCAGACCATGACACACCTTCTCAGCCAGATGACTTGCTCACTTTTATCTCCTACATGAGACACATTCACACATCAGGCCCAGTCATCACGCACTGCAGTGCGGGCATTGGACGTTCAGGGACCTTGATATGCATAGATGTGGTTCTAGGACTAATCAGTCAAGATCTTGACGTGAGTACAAAATAGGCTGTAATAAGCAGTTTACAAGAAATAACACTGGAATCAAATTTCTTAATAATGTGTTGTGTCTTACAATTTTTTTTAATTAGTATGAATTCCTTAATTTCCTTCTTAATTTTTACTATACAGAATTGTATTTTAGTGAGCATTGTTGTTCAAAACTGTATAGGCCACAATCAAGAGGAAATAATTCTTCGCATTCATATTTGTTTTTTTTCCCAACCATGTGCTCAGGAACCCCTTGTGTAGTATTGCATTTTACCATTTAGGCATGTTTGAGATAAAGTCAGTATTGTTATACATTAGGATTGGAAAGAAAGTATTTCTCTGAAATGAAGATTCACAGAGGAGTGGCTTATACACATTCTTTTTTGTGTTAATTATTACCTGTAGATGGGAAATGTACGTCTTGTTACAGTAGTCTGTCTGATGTTAGTCTGTCTAAATTTAATCTGCTAGGAGCACAACAGTGAATAAAACAAAGTCTCCTACTCAATAACAAAGATCTAATAGAATGACAAAGAAGGGAGATAATAAACACATTTATAAAAAGTAAATTACATGAATTTTTGAAAGTGATAAATGGTTTGGCATTTGGGAGGAAGTAGAGTAGGTTGAAGAGGCTGAGCATCCCAAACCTGATGCTATTTTAAATTGGATGGCACCACTGAGAAAATACTTGGAATTAAAAAAATTTGTTACCAAATAAGCATATCATCTTATTAATATACCTGTTAGTGTATACCACACTTAAGCTGCTAGAATCAGTCACTCTGGATAATATATAATTTAAGTCCTCTTAAAAGTTCTTAATTAAAAGCAGTTCTCTGTTGCTCTTCAAACTCCACCAAAGCCACCATATTAATGTAAGCACAAAGCAAAATAGTCTGTTTTCCCTTGTTTCAAATATTGGTGAAAATAAAAAGATCAGAAATTTTATTCTGAAAAGCAAAATAGAGAAAAATAATTTGTCCCTTCTTTAAGGATTGATTTTTAGAAATCAGTCAAATTATAGAGGGAAGAAAATTTCTGCTGGGGTTTTAAAATTGAATAACCTTCCTTAATCCTCAGGCGGTCATAAATAAAAGTATAAAATGATGACAGTCAGTTCACAAACCTTTTTTAAGTATAGGTCTCAAGACCACTTGAAGGGGCAGGGAAATGGGATGCATATTTCCGTATAAGCCACTCCTCTGTGAATCTTCAGAATTCAAATTTAGTCACACTTGATCTCACAGAGACTTTCTTTTGGCAGTTTGACATCTCTGCTTTAGTGCGTTGCATGAGACTACAAAGACATGGAATGGTTCAGACAGAGGTGAGTCTTGGTGTCGTCTAATGAACAAATTTTGTGAAGATTCTGATGTTTTAGAAGTTCTCCTTTTTGGTTTCCTACATTGTATAAAACCCAAGATTTATGATACTGACAGACATTTTTAAACATGGGAGATAAGAAAAATAATATATATGTTTCTGGTCTGTCTGTTTTTAGTATTGTCTTTCAATTCAAAATGAGGAAATGCAATCAGCATTGAATAGATTAGAGATAATGGGATGGCATATTGAAAACAAAATGTAGGGGGCTACAGTTTACCATAGAATTATTAACAGCCCTCCCCTCTTTTCAACCTACAAAAGAGAGAAAACATTCTTGCTCCAGAAAGAGCCTCCTCCAGAGGAAATGGATTTCGCAACATCAGCTAGAAAGCAGGCTGACGAGTTGCTCAGCTTAGAGAGGCACTCTTGGGCTAGACTGTACGGGTTTATTTATCCTGTTTAGATCATTTTCATTTCTCTTACCTGAAATCAACCCACTGACCTACATGCTTGTGTCTTTCACAGGGCCATGTTCACATTACCTGACTCCTCTGAGTAGCTCCACCATCCTTTTTTGTATTAGGGGGGGAGGACATAGAAGCTATTTTCATTCATAAATAGATACATTACATCTCTTAACTCTTGACAAATACAAATGTTCATCATCTTTAATATATAATCCACGTACTCTTTTTTAATATACCTCTAACTTAAATCTCTTAAACATTAAGCTAATGTGCAGTCACTTTTTTTTTTTAAGTAAAGAAAACATTGATCTGTGTACACAGTTCTTGAGTCCTAGGAAGTTCACTCTTTCAACAGATATTTATTAAGCGCCTACTATGAACCAGGCACTCTTCTAGGTTCATAGAGCACATGAGTGAATAAAATGGAGGACTCTGGTAGAATGACAAAATCTCCTAGTGAGCTGTAATAAGGAAGGCAGACAATGAGCACATTTGATAAGGGGTGTGTGTGTGTGTGTGTGTGTGCGTGCGTGCACGTTTGTATCTTTGTCTTTGAAGGTGATAAGTGCTTTAAGAGGAAAAGAGTAAAGAAGATGAACTGTGGGGGGGCGGTCAGGATGCTCTTTTAGATAAGGTGCACCTCTGAGAAAGCAACACTTTTGCAAAGATTCAGTGGGGTAACAGCAGGTCATGTAGATATCGGGGAGTAAGAGCCTCCAGGCAGACAGAAACACCTGTGTATAGAAGACCAAGGGGGATATAGGCCTTACATGCCAAGAACGACATGGTCAGTGGCTAGGGTGAGGGAAGATAAGTGGGTGGGGGAAGGTGGAAGGGCCAGCGCTTGGGCTTCCCTCTGAATAAAATGGAGCCAAGGGTGGATTGTCAGGAAGGAGCCACATGACTGGCTCCCATTTTAAAGGATCACTCTGCAGTTGAGGGTTTTACCCAAGTCACCCAGTGGGAAACACTGAAACTGAGAAGTCAGTCCTAGTATTCCTAGCCCCACAGCTCCTTTCTCTACACCACATTGATTCCCAGAGTAGAGAATTGTATCATCAAATCAGAGCTATGTTGTCATTAATCAGAGGCAACTTCATCTAACACTCTGGGATATTTTCAGCCCCACCCCCACCCCCACCCCCTAGGCTTTTCCCCTCCTCGTTTTGTCAGTCTGGTTTCTGTTTGTTATATTTTTATGACACTGAACAATACTGAATCCTCCTAATGTTCAGCACTGTAGCACATTTTTTCCATATTTTCAAAAGTACTCAAATATCACTTCATTAGTGGTGAAGCCACACATTCATACACACATTCACATGCCTCTAAACCCTCTCCCTCTTTTTTTGCCACAGGATCAATATATTTTCTGCTATCAAGTCATCCTTTATGTCCTGACACGTCTTCAAGCTGAAGAAGAGCAAAATAGAGCAACCCCTGCCTCTGAAATGACATGAAAAGAAAAACTTTCTGGATAGCTTCCCATTTCTCTCTTTAACCTCCAACAGACGCCCCTGTTCTCTATCTAAGATAAAGATCCCAGGGCAGCAAGTGCATATAATATCATTATGCTTAACTCTCCTCTACCTCAGAGGGGCATTCTCCATAACAATAATGTTGAAGTGCTGTATTTTTACAGCTAATTTAACCTGTGATAATTATTTAAAAAAGATTTAGCACTAACTGAACAATGCAGATCTTAGGGGTGATTAAGGCAGCATTTGATCATAGTGGACATTGTTACAAAATGCACCCAGTCTATTTTTAACACACCAATTCTGTTTATAGTGAAGTTCTTTTCCAGTATTTTAAATAAAGTAGTTATTTTATAGGGGATACTTGAAACCAGTATTTAAGCTTTAAATGACAATAATATTGGCATAGAGAAAAAGTAGCAAATGTTTACTGTATCAGTTTCTAATGTTTACTATATAGAATTTCCTGTAATATATTTATATACTTTTTCATCAAAATGGAGTTATCAGATGTTTGTAACTGCATCATCTCTTTTTATGTATCATCTCACCTTGTAAATAAACACACACCTTTAAACAAGCCAGAAGTGATTGCCAACAAATTATACATTTTACTGTTTTATTTTGTTAACACCCAGGCCCCTGGGAAGGTAGGAACTTTGGGGCGCCAACTTCCCATCTCCCCACTTGGTCCAAGAGGTGCCAGGGACTGGATGTGCTGTCAGAAACCCTGGCACATCTCCATCAAGGGCTGACGCAAGGGTCAGGTACTAACTAGCGAAGAATCTCAGCCTCCCTTCCTTCACCACCCTGTGTGTAGGGCTGTACCTGATGCATAATGAGAATGTTTCCATTCATAGATGTAGTAAAACTCAGACTATCTCAGCTGACAAGAAGTAATCAAAATATTATCAGGGCCTCCCTGGTGGCACAAGGGGTTAAGACGCAACCTATGAAGCTATTGGCAGCCACTGCATCTCGAGTTTGATCCCCAGCCAGAGAGCAGCGGACCTCGCCTGACTCACCTGCTGCTCCCCTCAGCAGTGTATTTCAGTCCGTCTGTTTGATCTGTTCCCCATCCCATCTCTGGTGAATCCTCACCACCCCCCTACCTCTGGCCAGTACCCCAGTTTTTGTATGCATAAATAAATAAATCTATTTTGAAAAAAAGAAAATAGTATCAGACCACCTGGGCAGGGTTTGCATTTGGGTCTGCCTTGAAAGAGAGATGAGTTCTGAAGGCCTGTTCCTGATGCTCAGCCCTGAATGAATTTCACTAACTTCTGGTTCTGATAGCCTTGAGTGATGCCATTCTAAGTCCCAGAAACTGCTTGGTTTATCCTCAGAGGGTTGACCAATTCTAAGCTGATTAACTTGAATTTCTGATCCTACCCAAATCCAACAAATTTCTGGGATCTATTCCTGAGTATCTGAGGCTATTTGAGGGCAGAAGACATACCAACAAATGCACACAGCCTGACACTGATCCGTTTGACTTCCCTGCCAAGTGGCACAACTCAGAAATGGCTTCAAATCTGGAAAAGTATCACCTTCACCATTCCCTCATCAGTCCAAACAATTTTTATATGTTAGGTTGTAGCTAAAGATTTAATTTGGAAAAAAAAAAAATTAAGATATTTGAAAGCTCCTATTCTGGCCATGAAGCCTTGTTTTCCTGTCTTTGCATAGGAAATCAGGTCAGCAGGGCTGCGGCCAGTAGCTAATGTCACAAAACGGGAGAGGGGGAAGCTAGAGAAGGATCCTTTTTCTGGAAAACAGCTAGAAAGTGGAAAACTGTGGCAGGAAAATGCAGGTTTCAGTTTACAACCCTGAATGGAAACTTCATTATAGTAAGTACATCACTGCCCTTGTCTGGCTCTATAACCATGGAATGGAGCGAGCCATTTGCGAGGGTTCCTGTGGGTTAGAAAGCATGACTACTGAGCCACAGTGGTACCTGGAGTGACTCAAATCAGATGAATGAATAAATACTGACGCTTAGCACACATTAGGTAGCTAAGTATGATAAAATACACATCCAAGCATGATGACCCCAAGACAAAAGCTTATTTCCACTTTAATAGTCCTGGCCAGATAAATAGCTCATCGGGGCAGATCTCCCTCCAATTTAGAGGTCCCCAGACTGATGAGGGTTATGTAATCACACATACTTCCAAGGCCATCCTGATAATCATCTCCATTCCCCCAGGCCGAGACGGGGAAGGGCACAGAGGACCAGCTGTGGGGGCAGGCCTGGAAGGGGAGCACGTCCCTACCACCCATCCCAGCAGCAAGAACTGGCCAGATGCGGCCTCTGAGTACAAGGAAGCTGGAAAGTGTGCGGCTGAGCAGTTTCCTATGACAGCGCTTAACAGAAGGGGAAGCACAAATCATGATGGAATCGATAAAACTGACTTATATGTCCTGAAAGAATGGTATCTTGGTATATCTAGTCTACCTGAGCATTGCAAGATTAGAAACACCATTTTGTCCCTAAATCAAAATCTTGATAGCTGTGATTAGTAGAAATATTTCTGAATTTTGATAAAGACTAGGGGTTTAATCTGTGATTCTAGATCACCTACCACTGCTCTTGATTATGATTAGTTCTCTAAAGCAATGATGAATCCAAGAAATTAAAATACTCACAAAAGTTATCCTCCAGCCATAGATATTTTGACAGCGAATATTTCCAATTTACATAATTCAGACATAATTGGGGTACGTACCTTATTACCATGGGAATGAATGTAACAATTTTTGGGTTGACCTACTTATAATTATAAAGCCAATTTAAATTTTCATAGATCAGGGCCTCCCTAGTGGTGCAAGGGGTTAAACACCATGAAGCTATCTGCAGCCTCTGCAGCACGAGTTCAATCCCTTTCGGCCAGGTAGCTACCCACATGGCGGGGCAGACCTCTCCTCTCTCACCTGCTGCTCCCCTCAGCAGTGTATTTCAGTCAATCTGCCTGTTCTGTTCCCCACTCTGTCTCTGGTGAATCCCCTCCTGCCCCCCCACACCTCTGGCCTGTACCATAGTTCTTGTATGCATAAATAAATAAATCTTTAAAAAAATAAAATGAATTTTTAAAGGTCAACTTGTAATTGCACTTGGCTGCAAATAATCAAAAACCAACCAAAATGGCTTACACAAATAAGAGATGTATTCTTAAGTAAATAAATTCAGAAGGAAGCAGTTGATTGAATTGAGTCTACAGCTCAAGAACATCAACAGATACATAATTGTCCTCTAAGGCTGCTGTAGCTCCAGATATTATACCTACACTCTAGAAAGAAAATAGTAAAAAATGACAAGAAAGGGTCAGTCAATGCCGTGGGCAGGAAAGCGAAACTCACCATAAATCACAAGCAGATTTCCACTTCTATCTTGTTAGCAAAAACTGCATAGTCAACTCCAGCTTCCAGAAAGTTATTTTTAGCTAGGCATATTGCTGTCCTGAACAAAATCTTGGTAGATAATAAGGACAAAGAAAACAATGAATGTTGGGTAGTAACCAGCAGTGTGTGCATTTCCAGCTCTGCCAAAGCTTCTATCACTCCTTAGAGGCTATGTCTGTCTTTTTTGATCTTTCTGATCCCGGAAGTATCTGAATTTGTGTTAAAAGAGATTCACAGAGACTGAGTTTTTGAAAGTAGCCTTCAGTTTTGAAGATTTGGAGATAAAATTTTATCCATTCACCCAAAATGAAGTCTATTCCAAAGGTTATATACTAAGTAAACTTTCAGGACACTGGCTGGTTAGCAATGTTGCCAGTTTTTTAGCTTAGCTCTAGCAGAATGAGTAAGATGGCCACTCAGGACTCGGCTCCAGATGGAAAAAGTACACACAAAGGCTGGCCCACAGGTTGCTTATGGACTACAATGTGATTCATTAAAATGAGTTAAGCTGATTTATTGTTTTTACCCTCTGAGTAATTGACTACACAAAGAAAGAGAAGAGGACAGAACACCTAGCTGTCACTACCCATTCATTATTCCAGGTGATTTGTGTTACCTTTCAGGATGTTGAGGATTGAATGCTAACATCCTTTAAGAGAAGGAACTGAAATCCAGGAATGTCACTTGCCCAAGAGCCAGGATTTAATTTCAGGTTTGCTCACTAAACCATGACTCTAGAGCGTTCTTGCTCCTTATGTGGGTTACATCAGGCAGTCCCGTGTTCTGTCCACAGTCCTAAGCTACCCCAACTATGCCCCTCACTTTTCCAGACATAATTAGACTCATTCTTCTTAACCCTATTTCTCTGGTCCCACTTCTGAGCTTCATATAGGCCGTGGATTTCAGGAACTTAAAATCCACATCAGTTAAAACACAATTTATTCAGTTAGAACTTTCTTTAATTACTGTGTTGAAGGTGGTGTCCCCTGTAACCCAATTTCCAACAGGGGGTGTGGGTGCTGAGGCCTCTCCACACCAGTCAGCAATTCTCAGGCTCCAACAGTATCCAAGAATTCAACTCAGTCTTGGTGCTATCCACCGGGAATGCCTCACTTTCCACAGGGTAAGTCTCAAGATCATAGTTCAGATGCCGGCTATAAGCCCCAGGCAAGCTCCTGCTTCTCACTGACTATAGATCAGAGGTTCCCACTACCTTTCCTCATACTTCCGCTACCTGTCACAAATCCCAGGTTATGATCTATGCTTCTGATCAACTCATTATAAGTCAGAGATTCCCAGGACACCCACCTCAGATTTGATTTATTCGTGGTTTTCAAAAATTGATTTAACATAACAAGAAACTCAACATTATGGAAATCCCAAGACTTTTGAAGGAACTGTGAGATTGGAACTGTGAATGGAAATCAAATATGTGTGAAAAATTTATTTCAGTCCTAAATATATATATTTCCTATAAATCACAATATTACAACAATATTATTTGTCCTAAAAATAATATGTGGCCTCCTGGACAACTTTACAATTTCCAGTTCTTCTCAGTAACACATTCACAGCCCATCTCTAGAGATATTGGTCTTCTGATATGACTGCTTCCAAACCCTTACAATAATTTGTGTTGCTTCTGTCTTACAGCACGTATTTCATCCTGGGCATGCACTGACCTTGGTAAATACCGACCACTTCCTTAGCACATTGGATTTTACCATTTATGCTAAATACCTACATAAAGAAATAATTTTAAAACTCATTTTAGGTTGATTCTTTAAAACTCATGGTAATTCTCATTTTAGATTGGAGAATCTCTGTTAATACTATACACTGTGTTCATTGCAGTGATCTTTTTGCCACTAGACTATAAACCACAAGGGCAAGCTCCTACATGTCTGTACATAGCAGGGACTAGTTTCTCAAAACACAAACTTGTATCAGATGGCTGTGAGAATCTCCAAGTAGTAGAGCAACAGTTGGGAGTTAAAAGTCATTTCACAAGTCTGCACATTTTTTCCCACATAAATAATACTTGTGACACCAAAGGCTAACGAGGTTATTTCTGTACTATCAAAAAGGCAGGGGATCTTGTGGTGTTGTTTAATTTGGGGGGTCCCTGCCCTCAAACTATTTCTTGAAGTAAAGTATGTTTACCTTTCATCTGCTCTAGGGATTATAGACTCAAACTTTTAAAGTTATACAACCTTTCACACTCTGCCCACCACCAGGCCCCAAACAGTCCTCCACCATGTTCCATTGGGCACCTTTCCTCCCCACTTCCATTCCATCCCACCTTCTTCTTCCACTGGTTGCTTCAGCTTTGCAGTCAGATGTTGAGTTTATTGCTGGTTTGGCTTTGACTGACCCTTTGGTATGTTTCTCTATATTCCACAAATAAGTGAGACCATCTGGTTTCTATCTTTCTTTCTGACTTATTTCACTTAGCATGATCCTCTCCAGTTCCCTCCATGTTGTGGCAATGGCAGTAATATTCCACTGTGTGTGTGTATGTACCATATTTTTCTGATCCTCTTCTCTGTCTTTGAGCACTTCAGCCATTTCCATAATTTAGCTATTGTAAATAATGCTACAATGAACATAAAAGTACATATATCCCTTTGAATTAGTGTTTTTGCATTCTTTGGGTAGCTATCTAGAAGTGGAATTGCTGGGTCATATGGCCGGTCCATTTTTAACATTTTGAGAAATCTCCATACTGTTTTCCATAGAGGCTAGATCAGTTCATATTTCCACCAACAGTGTGTGAGGGTTCTCAAAAAGGCATTCTTATAAATGCTATAAAAATATCATTATCAGGCCTCCCATGGTGGCACAGGGGGTTGAGCACCGCACTGTGAAGCTGTCCACAGTCTCTGCAGTGCTGGTTCCATGCCAGCCAGCTGGTAAGGGTCCCACATGGCGCCACAGAACTCTTCTGTCCCGCCCGCTGCTCCCCTCAGCAGTGTGTTTCATCAGTCTGCCTGTTCTGTTCCCTGCTCCGTCTCTGGTGAATCCTCTCACCCTCCCGCACATCTGGACTGTACCCCAGTTCTTGTATAAATAAATAAATAAATACATAGATAGATAAATAGATAGATAAATCTTTAAAAAAAAATGTCATTATCATGTGAGTAAATATTAACTTAAAGATTCCTGGAAATGCTTACAAAATAACATTGCAAAGCACTAAATCTCAGACTACCTTTCTCATGTTTCAAAACTTTAAGAATAGACAGAAAAATGGAAACAAAACCATTTTATGAAAAGTTGGATGATAAAGGTAGCATCTGATATCAGTGAAGATGGATAATTCTATATATGATATCAAGACAATTAATTAATAGATAATTCATTCTTAAGACACCATACATGGCCTCCCCGGTGGCGCAGCGGTTGAGCGCTGGGTTGCAAAGCTGCCCGCAGCCTCTGCAGCACCAGTTCAATCCCCTGCTGCTCCGGAGGAGGGTCCCACATGGTGCGCAGACCTCTCCTGCCGGCCGCTGCTCCCCTCAGCAGTGTACTTCGGTCCTTCTGCCTGCTCTGCTCCCCGCTCTGGCTCTGGTGAATTCTCTCACTCTCCCACGCTTCTGACTGTACCCAGTGCTTGTATGTATGTATGTATGTATGTATGTATAAATAAATAAATAAACTTGCAAAAAAAAAAAAGACACCATACAGAAACAAATTCAAAATGAAATAAATATGTAACATATTTAGCCCATAAAAGTAATAGGAAAACACACGTAAAATTTTTTTAATGATAATTTTTAATTTTAAATGTCAAAATGGACACAGAGGATGAATTTCACCTACTGCCAGGCGCTGTTTATTGCACAGGAACACAAAAGTACACACGACAGTTAGGAAATAAGTTGTGTAAATCCCCAAAAAGAACTTCCTGAAAAGGGGTCAAATACATTCTCAAAGAGGGTTCTTATCAGAAATCACAATTCACAAATCACAATTCACACAAAAATATAAATATTCTAAAATTTGTAGTCTATTAAGGACACAAAACATTCTTTAAAAGACAAGTAACAATATGTAAAAAAATATATTTAAAACTTCCATACAACAGACATTACAGGAAAACAAGAGTACGTCAAATTTCAGCAAATCATAGGACAAAGAATCACTATCCATAAGGTGCTAAATTTTATAAGACAAAAAGGAAAAGTGCAATAGAAATGTAGTCAAAGACAGGAACAGGAAAGTGCTCATAAAAAATACTTCATTGTTTTTAAAATGCAGTTTTAAATGAGATATTTTCACAAATTGGAACTGGCCGTTCTTTGGACTTGTGACTGGGAAACCAGGCCCTCCAGCGCAGCTGCACATGACAGGGCCTGAATGCAATCTGTCCATGATTTTAATGTGCAATTGGCCTGGCACTTCAAGTTGCAGCAAGAGATCCTACAGAAATATTTGCACAGGCACGTAGGTGTTTGTAGCAGCTGTCTAAAACCAATAAGTTGAAAACTAATTGTCTATGAATAAGGAATGGTTAGGTACATCACAGTCCTTCCACGCCATGGAATACTTCTATGAAGCCACCGTTCTAAAGAATGAGGCACATCGTCACAGACTGACAGGTGAAGATGTTCCATAATATATCATTAAGTGACTTATGAAACAGCACAGATGGAACGATCTCAATTTTTTTAAGTGATACAACCTATAAATACATATTAGTAGGATATCGGTATGCCTACCCAAAGTAGTAAAAATACAGGCATTTACTTTTTAACCTCATGTGTTCATTGAATTCCACTAAGCTTGTATTATAACCCAAAAAGATTTTCAAGCACATAAAAATATCTTTTGAAGAAGGACCCCATTTCTGTAAGAGCTGTATATTTCCTTCCTAGTACTGCAAAAAGCCAGAAGTCAAGTGGGGCTAGACACTGTCCTTGCCCTGCAGTACAGGTGAGAGCCCTCTACGCAGACAGTCCTCACTCCCGCGAGCTTACACGCACATTAACAAGGGGTGTTGCTCTTCACTGTGTGGGAAGACACGAAGACACAGAGTAGTTAGTAAATATGCTGTGTGAACCCCTCAAAAAACTCTGAAATCAGCAGAATACATCCCCAAAAAGGGATACCTATCCCGATTCACAATCCACACACAAATATAAATATTTTAACATTTGACACTCAACATTTGACACTCAAATATTCCACGAGCCCTGCCAATGAGATTCTCACATCAGCTCTGCACTATCTTTACTGGCCGCTGAGCAGGATGGGCTGGTCACACCAACAAGCCCCTGTGTACATGTGTACATGCAGAGATGTGGCCAGTTGATTCAAGAGTCCTGTGGTCCTGATGGTCTAGGAGCTACAGCAGCTTCTTCATTCACCTCCAAGAAAGCACTAGTCTCTTTGGGAGAAGTGGACATTTTTTGGCAGGCTTCTGTAAACTCTGGGTTCTCTTTTCTGTGATCATTCTTCCATCTCCTCTTGTACACCTGATATGCTAGGTGTTAACATACAAGCATTAAAAGATCACTTTAGCAAAGACTGTAGTTGTGTGACATCATGTACTTACCAAGACTTCGGGGATTGTTTTAAGTAATATGTTTATAACAATACAGGAAAAATAAGGAGAAAAAAAGAGAAAATTGAAATGAAATAATTCAGTGTAGCAAAAGGCTAATTCTACCTGGAATGGACCATTTGAAATTGAGATTCATTCAGCAATCAGGTTGCTGATGGCTCATCCATCCATCCATCCCTCTATTCAGTCAGCAGTGAGTTAGTCAGTCGACAAACTGCCTCCCCATGAGAAGGCTGTAAACTTAGACCTAAGAGCAGAACTTTCACTCTGCTAGGATTTCTCTAATATTTTGGAAAAAAATTAATCCCAAGTATCCTTATATTGATTATTATATCAGTAATCAGTATATAACAACAATCAGCATATAATAAGTTGTATCAGTAATCATTGACGATTACTCAGAACCTGTTCCCTGACAATAGCAAGAAATTACATGGCTCAAGTTTAAAATATATATACAAATGTGTGTGTGCACACCTATTTATCTTTGTTTAAATTTACCTCCTATAAGCTGGAAGGGATTATGCTCAGAGAAACAAACCAGAAGGAAAAAGAAAAATATTGGATGGTATCATTTCTAGGAGGAATATAGGGGAAACAAATAAGAATCAAGAAAATATAATGATAATAATAATAATAAACAAAATTAACAGGCAACTATAAATCAGAGACATGCTGTAGGAGGGGGGAGGAAGAAGGATCAAAACAGGGGAGGGAAGAGCACAGGGGACTATGGTGATGGTGCACGGGTGAACTGGTGGTGGGAATTTTATAGGGACTACACCTGAGAGGAGAAAGCAAACATTGTACAAAAATGAATAATGATGTACAATATATATAAATTAATTAATTTTAAAAATAAATAAATAAAATTACTTCCTCTAGATTTCTGTAATGACTGACTCCAAAACTGATACAGATTTGACTGTAGAGATAGGTAACCAATATATGAAATATTTCAATATCTGTGTATGTAATAATATATTTCATAGCAGAAAAAATCTCATGGCCATTTCTCACAATTCTTAGTCACAGAGCACATGAAATAACTTGGCATGTGGAAGACCTCATGATTCTTAATAATCAACAACAAAAAAAAGACTCAAACATAACAAATGTCACTTTTGAGATCAATGATTGCTCATGGAGACTTACCAAATAATGGAATCTGATAGCTCATTGTTTCTTGTGAAACATGTTTATTTATAAGCTCATTATCACATTCTTTAAAATATTTTTTAAAATTTTATTTATGCAAGAGCCGGGATACAGGCCAGATGTGAGGGAGGGTGAGAGGATTCACCAGAGACAAAGCAGGGAACAGAACAGGCAGACTGACAAAAAAACACTGCTGAGGGGAGCAGCGCAAGAGACAGGAGTGGTCTGCTTGCCATGTGGGTTGCTCCGAGGCCAGCCGGGATCAAACCGGCACTGCAGAGGCTGCGGACAGATTCACAGCGCTGTACTCAAGCACCTGCGCCACAAGGGAGGCCCCTCATTATCACAATTTTTATATATTTCTGTGAAACTTCCATTTGTGGCTAATGAGTCTTGTTTATACACTACCATTTCTCCCAGAAATATCAGACAAAAAAAAAATGTATCATGAGGCAGCACAGGCACATTCAGACTCAAATAGCAGTTGGTAAGTTGGGCCAACAATTAGCAGTCAAGTCTACACGCCGGGGGCTCTGCTTACCTGCAACAATGAGAAATCCATCCAGCAGCTGGAAGAGTCCATATGCCAAGGGGAAGCTAAGCATCTGGACCAACTGCTTGGCGGTGAAAGACAGCTGAAGCATGGTGACACACATCTGAATATTCTGAGCTCCAGTTTCCAAGGAGATTGTCCTGCACCTACAACGAAGAAATTTGGGCAGTTACATACTAGCAATAAGAACAATTTTTAAGTTTTCTCTTATGCACACTGACAAATGTAAGCAACGCGCTTAGGGCACTAAAATAATATTTCCTTATTAATAATTTACTTGCTGAGTGCCTGCCCCACAGGGGGTCTCCTTAGCAGTACCCTAAAGTAGAATCCTATGCAGACTGCCCTTGGAATCGGGGTGAAAAGACATTAAATACACACGAGAAAGGTTCAGTAATAACACACCACAAAGATAGTCTAGGGCCAGAGACCTGCGGTGTGCAATGAAAAGTAGCCTAAGTGGTTAGAAGAGGCTTCACAGTGTAAGAGTGGGGTTAAAGGATGGGAAGAGTGGAGGAGGCATTTAATGTAGCAGAAATAATTAAAATTAAAGCCCCAGGGACAGACAAGAGCTTGGTCTTCTCAGGAGGCATTGCACATGCTCTCAGTATGTGTGGCAGAGTAGAGGGTCAGAGGAGATGAGATGAACAGTGAACCAGAGGTAGGAAACAGTATAAACTAAACAATACTTGAAAATAAACTTAAAAATCCTCAGTGATAACCAGATGTCTAAAACGGTTTCTTTAAAGAATACATTTTTTCTACTCTCTACTTTTCTATAATTTCTTGGCTTTTTAATTACAAAAAAGAAAGAAACCACACCTGGAAAAGAAAAAACAGGGAGGCAGCAAAAGGGAGACATAGGCAGGACCTTGGCAGTTAGGAAGCACTTTCATCTGTCGCTAGTGTCCATTTTATAAACGGAGGTGAAGAAAGAAGAGATGTTTCCAAAGTTAAAGCACCATCACTATGTAAGCTGGATTGGAATTTGGAGGTAACAAGGGGGTGTGATATAGGAATGAAAATATTGTCAGTAGGGCCTCCCCGGTGGCTCAGCGGTTGAGCACTGGGTTGCGAAGCTGCCTGCAGCCTCTGTAGCGCCACGCAGACCTCCCCTGCCGCCCGCTGCTCCCCTCAGCAGTATACTTCGTCGATCTGCCTGTTCTGTTCCCCACTCTGGCTCTGGTGAATCCTCTCACCCTCCCGCGCTTCTGACTGTATCCAGTGCTTGTATAAATAAATAAATAAATCTTAAAAAAAAAAAACTGATTAAAAAAAAAAGAACAGAAAATATTGTCAGTAGTATGGGAGAAGTTCTGCTGCTCTTTTATTTCTGCTTACCCTGTTGCTCACCATGCTATTTCAGACTTCCCTCACTTCTTTCAGACCCCTGGCACGAATATGATATGATTAAGCTACCGCGAGTCAGGGCAGGTACAGTATCTCAGCCCTAATCTTTCTCAAGGGATTGAGTATAAAAAAACAAGGTTGTTGTGCCTCCCCATGGCCTAGGGGTTAAGTCTCAGCGCTACACATAAACAGACTGAGTTCAATCCCCAGCCAGGAAGCAGACCCACACGGTGCAGCAGACCTCTCCTGACTCGCCTGCTGCTCCCCTCAGCGGTGTATGTCAGTAGATCCACGTGTTCTGCTCCCCTCTTTGTTTCTAGTGAATCCACTCACCTCCCCAACTCTGGCCTCCACCCCAGTTCTTCTACACAAAAACCAAGGTTGTTGACTACACTTTGCTATAGGAATACTTTTACTCTGGCTCCAATTACATGTTAACCATTCAATAGTCTGTGTTCCTAATTCTTGCTTTTAGAAACAAAGCTGAGCTCAAAGCCTTGCTCCACTACATTGTGATTTTGTGAATTTGATCAAGTCACTTATCTTTTAGGTTTAGTCTTCTGTTGAAAACAGGGTGCTAATATAATCTACCTCATAGGCTTATAGCAAGAAGTAACTCAGATATACTTGCAGGAGCCTGACTCAGTACAATCTTAAGTGATACCCAAATAGCACAAAGCCAATAAAAACTTTCCCAAACTCCACCTTTGGAATTCCAATGCATACATTAATTTTCTTCAATAATTCTTTTTAATTATGATTATTTAATGATTTTAACAGTTGCACATACTTATTAAAAACCTTAAAATATGTACCAAGGAAATATTAAGAAATTAAAATTACTCTTAGTCCCACTATACAAAATTAAATACTCTGAGCATGTAGCATGTAGTATATTTCATCCAAGTTTTTTTTTTTAAAGATTTATTTATTTATGCATGTAAGAGCTGGGATTTAGGCCAGAGGTGTTGGGGGTGAGAGGATTCACCAGTGACAGAGTGGGGAACAGAACTGGCAGATTGACTGAAGTACACTGATGAGGGGAGCAGCGGCGGAGTCAGGAGAGGTCTGCTGCACCATGTGGGCAACTGCTCCCTGGCCGGCCAGGGAATCAAACTCATGTGGAGAGGCTGCAGATAGCTTCATAGGTTGCGTCTTAACCTCTTGTGCCACCAGTGAGGCCCTTCATCCAAGATTTTTCCATGTGTAAATTTCCTTTGATTTCTTTGACAAAATATGAATCGAAATGCATACTGTTTTCTCTTCTTTTTAAATTTAAATTTATCTCATATTTTCCAAAATCAAGGATGTATTATCGTATTCCATCACATAAAAACATCATGAATTAAATATTTCCTTATTATTAGATATTTAAATTGATTCTATTTTTTATAGTTATAAATAACATCACCATTAACATTGTTGCACATCAATATTTGTATGCTTATCTGATAGTGCTAATTTCTGGATGGATTTCTATAAGTAAAATCACTGAGCTAACAGCTATAAATAGTTATAAAGGCTGTTAGGACTAAATTACCTTCCAGAGAGCTTATCCCAATTTACATTCCCTCCATCATCACATGACAATGCTCATCTCATTACAATCATGTCAACATAGCATACTGCAGTTTTCAATATTTCACAGTATTTATAAATTAAAATATTTAAGATGAATTCCTATCTTATGAAGTGTATTTCCCTTATCCTCTTGCTTATTATAATTAGCTTTTTTTTTAATTTGTCATGAATAGTTGGTAAAGGCTTAAACTCTTAATTCTTGCTCATGCTTAAAATGATCTTTATATTTACTCCAACTATCTAACTCCTCCTATTTAGTTACTTGAGTAAGAACAGAATAAGAAATTTCATCCAGATTTCAACAATCTGGATCCTAACAACAGTCCAATCCTGATTTCACAGATTACAATTTTTGTCAGGTTGGCCCTTGCTTTCATTTACAGAAAGATTTATCATGAAATTTTTGTGTTTTTTAGGTTAAGTTGTCCTTACCCATCCACCCTGTAGTCAAAACTCTATGTGTCCTGACATAGCCAAGCAGCAAAGCCTGCCAGTGGCAGTGTGTTTAACTTACTCTCCTTATAAAAAGTTTATGGATAATTTAACTGTACCTCTGCCAAGACTGGTGGGCAAGGAGTGCCAGCAGAAAACCCGTGACATGGCCAATCAAAGGAAAGATGAAACTGATGGTCAGAAGGGTGAAGTCTGAATTCCAAGATCCTTTCGCCAGCACCACACCAGCAACTGCAACCACCACAAGGAGGACCCCACCAACAAAGGCCCCAATCTAAAGCAAACCATAAAATAAGTACATGTGATCATCATGGTCTTCTGCTCTACGATGCAAAGTCCACCACTGCTCTAAAACATTGCTCAGTGCTCTAGAACAGAAGGAAAACTTAAGGACCACAAATTCTATCTCAATTTACAGAGAAGAAACCTAAGTGACAACGGTCAAGTGACTTGGCTAAGGTAGAAATTGCTTAGGCGCAATACAAACCTAAGACTTCTTATTTTATGATCATATCATTTTTCTTCAAGTAGAAGATTTGGCCAAAGGGTAGTGAAGTTTTTCATGGATAGAACAAAATTTAACAAAAATATTTTTTAAATCGTCACAATAGCAGCACATGATGTAATAAGTAAAATGTGACAAACATCTAACACCCCTACTTCTTAGACCTTGCCAGTAACCTGTGAGACTCAACCCTCTGCCTGACCATCGACCATTCTCCTCCTACCACCTCTTCACTACTTGGAATTTCCAAGTGGAAATTTATCCAGTCTTCATTAAACAATTGAGCAAATATTAATATAATGTGTATAAGATGTTGTGACAGTCACCTCTAATCACTCACGAATGGATATTGTTCTTTTGTCATGCAACAAAAACAAAAAAATCAACAAAAAATTTCCTAGTACTTTGAGTTTTAGATAAGATAGGAAGTAAGACCCAGAATATTTGGGAGAAAATTGGGATCTTAGCAAATGCTCATTCATACTGCATAGACAACAGACTATGCACCTAATAACAGAGTCCAGCTTGGTCATTCAGGGTTTGGAAGAAGATGGTCACAGAGAACCAAATAAAACAGAGAGCTCTGGGGCTCAAATACAGAAACAGGTGGGAAGATAATGGAACACACAAAGGGTTTGACTGGTGAACTTCCCTCTTCATCTTTCTACCAAAAGGGGATTTTATTTATTTTTTATTTTATTTTATTTTATATATTTTACATCATTTTTCATTTTTGCACAATGTATGCATTTTCATCTTGGTTATAGTCCCCATGCAATTCCCACCTGCCTTGTTTTGATCCTGTTTCTTTCTCTCCCCCACCCCCTGTAGTGTGTCTCTGGTTTATAGTTGCTTGTTGATTTTGATTTTTTCTTTATTATAGTTAGTCTTTTTCCTGGTCCCTTATTTAGGTTTTCTAAATTCCTGCTACGAGTAAGACCATCCGGTATTTTTCTTTTTCTTTCTGGCTTATTTCGCTGAGCATGATCCCTTCCAGCTCCATCCATGTTGCTTCAAATTGCATAGTTTATCTTTCTTGATTGCTGAGTAATATTCCATTGTGTATATAAACCACATCTTCTTGATCCAGTCATCTACTTTTGGGCATTTGGGTTGTTTCCATAGCTTACCTATTGTAAATAAGGCTGCTATAAACATAGGGGTGCAGGTGCCCCAAAAGGGGATTTTAAAAATTTGAACATTTGCCAAGAGCAACTTGTTTAGAAAGTGCATCAAATTTAAAAAAGAACTAAGAACAGAGAATGAAGCTATATCAATATAATAATTAAATTATGCATTTTTTACTAGGATGCTCTAGAATATTTAGTAATTATTAAATATTTTCTGCAACAAAACTATGAAAGAGACAAAGGAAAGGAGGAGTGGGTAAAATATGCTTCTTACAGATAATAAAACTGACATGTGGAAAAGTCTTCTGATTACTTCAGTGACTCTGATGGATGAATAGAGGATCTGGAATCACCAAAATCATGTTTGGGGGGTGAGGGGGAGGTTTGTTTGATTACTTTTAAGAAAGTAATCAAATATAAAATACTTGAAAAACAAGAGGTTCCCATGATCATACTCTCCTCATTTTATAAACAAAATTATAACCATATTCTGCCACTTTGGATATTTTCTCCTACTGAAATGACAAATAAGCAATTTGAAAAAGATGGGACTATATCATAAGTGTAGGTGAAATAAAGAAGGAAGTCAAGTGGGTCCCATAAATGTTAAAATCACCCATGTGCTACACAAATGCACAGTGGTTAGCTCCAGCTCTGTGTCTGACTCACTTGCTTGGGTGTCAACCCTTCTCCTCTCCTCCTTCATCTCCCTGGAGGAATAGTGGGAATTGTTCAACCTTGAGCCAAACTGGGGAAGTAGTAACTATTTATGCAGGCAAATGGGGTAGCGGTGTACTGTCAGGTACAGCCAAACCGTAAATCCCAAACTAAAACGATCCAAGCTTTGCTTGCTGCACCGCCAATGAGCCCATAATATTTCTTTCTTTATAAAGGAAAATAAAATATTTTTAAATCTTCACAAAAGCAGCATATGATACAATCTTATATCTTCTAAAATGACACAAAATTGGAAAAATGGAAAACGCTTAAGGAGATTGAGAACACTGAGATGCCTGTTCTTTAACTAAAGAAAGATGTTTGCTTCTCCAGCAGATAAAAAACAACCCCGTAAAGTCAAGAGGAGGTAGGAGGTTCCAGGTACATCACTCCATTGTCAGACTCCTCAGTGACTCTGGATTATTACATTTTCAAAGTTATTCACATGATTAGCAGCCCTTATATAAACTGCAACTTTTGAAGAGCCCCCAAGAATACTTCTGAAAGACAGCTCTTCACACAGATGAAACCAGCCACACTCCTGAACACTGGGGTCCATTTCATGCACACTTAACAGCTTTCACCTGTGTGCCTGTGTGAAGCCTTATGAATGAATGGGCTCTAAGTTTTCTCTGGCCACATACAGGGCTTAGCTTTTCTGTCACTGAAGCACAAGTTCCAAGCTTTCCAAGGTATCATAAACCTGAGTCTACCAGTCTTTGGGGTGACAGAGAGTAAGGCTTACAAGTGGAGGAAATATGGAGGTTGGATCCCCAAATGCAGGCCATGTGAGGAAAATTGCTGGGTAAGGACTGTGTGGCCTGGATCGTTTTGTGTCAGCCTTGGCCTATGTCAGATCTCCAAGCATGAGGATGTGTTGACCGCCACGTGGTGCTGCCTGCCATGTGGTGCTGCTTACCTTGAGAATGATTTTGGATTGCTTTGGCCACCTATAATTCACATAGATGCCGAAGGCCACAGGAATGATCAGGCATGCAAGGGTAATTCCTGAAAAGAAGAAAAATTCTCAGGCAGAATGCTCTTTCCCCCTAACTTCCCAAACCTCAGCAATTTTATTTCAATTCAGTAAAAGCTTTAATTAGAACTACAATTTATTTCTATACCCACTTCCAAAAAATTTTTTCTTAATCTTTGGATGAGTCTTAGAAGGTTCCTAACTACTGAACACCTTCACAACCAGGCTAACATTTCCCTCTCAGAGTCCCTCTGATAAGCAAAGGGATTTTAGAGACAACCTAAAGATTAGGTGACAGGAGGACCATTATGTGTCTGTGATATTCTTTGGGTGCTAGTATGGGGATACCACACTGTAGCCACAGTCGTTACTTCCCTGTTGGAGGCCAGTGGGTCATTGGCTTCACAAAGGAAGGAATACATGTCACAGATGTAAAAACAGCACTTGTTAAACAACAAAAGCAGGCCTCCCTGGTGGTGCAAGGTGTTAAGCACAGCATTGTGAAGCTATCTGCAGCTTCTGCAGCACGAGTTCAATCTCTGGACGTCCAGGGAGCTACCCACATGGTGCAGGGGACCTCTCCTGTCTCGCCCGCTGCTCCCCTCAGCAGTGTATTTCAGTCAGTCTGCCTGTTCTGTTGCCATCCCCCTCTGCTTCTCGTGAATCCTCTCATCCCCCTGCACCTCTGGCCTGTACCCTAGTTCTTGTATGCATAAATAAATGAATCTTTAAAAAAAAAAAAACATCAAAGCAATTTCTCATCTTCTCCCAGTGAAGCTAGGTACCCAAAGATGTATAGAGGAAATGCCTTTTAAATTAGCACAGGTGCATAAAAGCATTGGAGGCAGGCTCGCTGAAGCCCAGGTCTGCTTGCCAGCAGGGCCCAGACACTTAACAGTTGTGAGGGACACATCCCAAATCAGGCCCAATGCCTGCAATACTGGCTCCAAAGTGTGATTATATTATTATATGAGTTGCCCATAACATTTTGTGGTTTTAATTGTTTACTGGTGCTTTGCAAAATATACTGTCAGATTAAATAACTGTACATAAAGCCATAATTTCTAAATTAAAGTTTCACTCAAATTTTATAATTTCTATAGACTCCATCTGAGGCCACAACATGGTAACCCCAAAGCTTTGAACTATTGGTCACTAACATAAGGCCTCCAAGTGCTGACTAAGACGCCAAACTGACACTTTAGAGCTTTAAAAATCATAGTTTTACCAATTCTCCAAAAGCTCGGGCCAAACTAAAACAGGCAGATCATTTTCCCACATCTCCTTCTAAGCAAGTTAAGTCCACAGAGACCTCAAGAGAAAGGACAGTTTAATGAGAAATAACATCAAGAATAGAGCTAAATAGACACATAGGTGAGGTTGTACATGTGACTATGCCTTAATAATCAGTAGGAATCATTTATGTTAAATCGCAAAAGAAGTCAAAGCCCACAGAAAATGTGAAAAATAGAGCTGCAGAAACAAACTCCTATTTGGAGCCACTGTGATCCAGTTAATAATAAATAGTTCAATTGGTTTGGAATAAATTATATATGAGTTGCTTTGTTTTCTTCCTTTTAAAAAAGACAAATAAGTTCTTTGCTTTTATTTTCAAAAGTGAACTCCCATAGAGGACATAAGTTTGGAATTGCAGTCAGATCCCCAAGAATTCTAGTTCTGCACTTACCAGCTGCATGAGCCCCTAATTCCAAAAATCTAGGAAGTAGAACTAGTAATAGGACCTATACTGGAGGGTTATTTAGAGAACTAAATTAGAAATATATCTG
The DNA here is from genome assembly GCF_014898055.3 of Talpa occidentalis. Classification (NCBI taxonomy): domain Eukaryota; kingdom Metazoa; phylum Chordata; class Mammalia; order Eulipotyphla; family Talpidae; genus Talpa; species Talpa occidentalis. The sequence continues at coordinate 53,682,224 of NW_023604972.1, forward strand.
TTTCTTCTTGATGGGAGGCACCCATTTCCAAGATTAATTAAAATCAAGTAAACTAAGTCCTCATGTAACAATGTCAATAGGTTCTTGTAAACCACAACTTTAAGCAAAACGATAAAAAAAAAAAAGAAATATATGAAATCCCTGCATAAAGGAGACACATAGTAAACAACAGTTATGACCTTTGTTACCACCCCCAGTTCTGTTTAGTATTGCATTTTGCAAGTCAGATACAAACCTATATTCTGATATGGAATGGTGAGGTTCTGCTCAAGATTCCAGGACCAAGTGTAGAGGTAAAGGCAGAGTGGCATCATTCCCAGGGCAGCCACTGTGGAGCAGGTAGTCATACTGATGCTGAAAGTAAAATGTAAAAGATGCTTAAGAAGGGTAGTTGGAAATGAATTAGTTCTTACCAAGAGCAACTCCTGAGACCCAAATTTTTGGAGATTACATGGGGCAAATAAATGAAAGATGACTCCTATCTTATTAGTCAACAAACAATGGCTATATTTGTGGTCTCCAAAAAGATTTCTAGCAGTTCTTGCCATCCAACAATTAAGTCATATTAATGTATTTGTCCTAAATGTTCTGTGAGGTGCTATAAATATTTTTTGGTTTTCCCACAGTAGTTAGTTTTTAACAAAATATAATTCAGAGACCATGAACATCATTATTTTAAAATGTTTTTAGAGGCCTCCCCAGTGGCGCAGCGGTTGAGGTTGGGTTGCAAAGCTGCCCACAGCCTCTGCAGCGCCGGTTCGATCCCCGGCCACCTCAGGAGGGTCCACATGACGCGCAGACCTCTCCTGCCACCCGCTGCTCCCTTCAGCAGTGTACTTCGGTCCTTCTGCCTGCTCTGCTCCCAGCTCTGGCTCTGGTGAATTCTCTCACCCTCCCGCGCTTCTGACTGTACTCAGTGCTTGCATAAATAAATAATCTTTTTAAAAAATAATTAAAAAAAATAAAATGTTTTTAGTATATTCCCGATTGTGCAATCTAACGCACTCTACTTTCATAATGTTTTCATTACTCCAAAGAGAAACCCTGCCCCATTATCAGTAACTTCTCCCATTCCCTCCTTCCCAGTCCCTGGCAAACACTAATCTACTTTCTGCCTTTATAGGATTGCCTATTCTCTTTATAGGATTGCCTATTCTCTTTATAGGATTGCCTGTTCTCTTTATAGGATTGCCTATTCTGGACATTTCACGTGAGCACAATCGTACAATATGTGGCTTTTTTTTTTAATGTGCCTGGTTTCTTTAACTTAGCATAATGATTTACAGGTCCATCCAAACTTTAGCATGTATTAGTACTTCATTCCCTTTTATAACCAAATAATATTCCACTGTGTGGATATACCACATTATGCCTATCCATTCATAGATGTGTTAGAGGTGCTTCCACTTTTTTTGGCTACCATCAATAAAGCTGCTATAAATATTTAAGCATAACATTTTGTGTGGACATTTGTGTTCAGTTCTCTTGGGTATAACCTAGGAGTGAAATTTCTGAGTCATATACTAACTCCAAGTTTAATTTTTTGATGAAAATGCCAAACCATTTTCCAAAGCAACTTTCATCATTTTACATTCCTCCCAATATATGAAGGTCCCAATTTCTCCCTATCTTTGCCAACACTTGTTATTATCTTTTTTTATTTTATATATTTTTACATCATTTCAATTTTTGTACAACGTATACATTTTCATCTTGGTTATAGTCCCCATAAAATTCCCACCCCCGGCTTGTTTTGATACTACTCCCTTCTCTCGCCTGTAGTATGTCTCTAGTTTATAGTTGCCCGTTAATTTTGATTGTTACTTTATTATAATTAGTCTTTTTCCTAATCCCTTATTTGGGCCTTCTAAATTCCTGCTATGAGTGAGACCATCTGGTATTTTTCTTTTTCTTTCTGGCTTATTTCACTGAGCATGATCCCTTCCAGCTCCATCCATGTTGCTGCAAATGGTATGATTGTAGCCACCCTACATAGGACTTCATGGGACTCATGTCTCTGCAGAGATGACACAGATCCCTCAGGACTTTATCAGACCTTCAGTCACCCTTTGTTCTTCTTCATAGTATATATCACCAGCATTTTCATCTAAATAATCTGTCTTTGATTACTCTGACATTTTGTACCAGAAGAATGTTCATACTGTTGGCAAAGCAGCAACCATTTTACTTCAATTATGTGAAAAAATATTTCTGTGGTCTCATTCATTGCTGATGAAAATGCAAAATGACACATAACACAGAGAGATTTGGGCAATATCTAGCAAAATTACATATGCATTCACTCTTTGACCTAGCAATCCCATTTCTGGAAATCTACCCCAAAGAGGCACTGTCAAAACTGTGAAAAGAGGGCCTCCCTGGTGTCGCAAGGGGTAAAGCATAGCACTGTGAAGCTATCCATAGCCTCCGCAGCACAAGTTCGATCCCCAGCCAGCCAGGGAGCTACCCACATGGCACAGCAGATCTCTCCTGACTCATCTGCTGCTCCCCTCAGCAGTGTATTTCAGTCAGTCTGCCTGTTCTGTTCCCTGCTCTGTCTCTGGTGGATCCTCTCACCCATCCCCAACCTCTGGTCTGTACCTCAGTTTTTGTATGCATAAAGAAATAAATCCTTTAAAAAAAACATGAAAAAACCTATGTTTTTATAAGATAGATATTCATTATCTCTTGTTATTTTCCCGTCCCTGGGCAGGACTATTTCTGGAGAGTAGAAGCAGAAATTGCCAAACCCTTGAAGTTTCTGTTTGGAAGTCACAGAACATCATTTCTACCACATTCTACTGGTCGAAGCAAGATACCATCCAGCTCATGCCCAAGGGGTGGGAGGAAGTGTCCTCCTCTCATCATGGGAACACCAGACTTATCATATTACAAAGGAAAGCAAATATGAGAATGAAATGAATATATAACCATATTTTGTAATTTATCACAGAAAAAGACTAAAATATTTACAGGTGAAATAATTCCTCGAATTTTCCTCAAAATAATCTATTAGGTGAGTGGGGAATAGAGACAAATTGAGAGAAATCATATGATGATTGTTGAAGCTGGGTGAAGTCCACAATGGGGTTCTTTACACTATTCCTGTACTTTTATATACATTTTTTAAAAGATTTATTTATTTTTATACAAGAACTGGGGTACAGGCCAGATGCGCCAGAGGGTGAGAGGATTCACCAGAGACAGAGTGGGGAACAGAACAGGCAGACTGAAGAAATACACTGCTGAGGGGAGCAGCGGGCGAGACAGGAGAGGTCTGCTTCGCCATGTGGGATTCTCATAGGCCGGCTGGGATCGAACCCGCACTGCAGAGGCTGCGGACAGCTTCACAGTGCGGTGCTCAACTGCCTGCACCACCAGGGGAGGCCCTATATACATTTTTAATTTCCCATAATAAGAAATAGGTAAATAAATGTCCCTTTCATCATTTGAGGTACTATATGGCTTTGGTACCAATCTGGTTAGTTGAGGTTTTTTTCTATCTTTACCTAAAAAGGGCTTTGTTCTAAATTCAGTTTACACATACGCTGGGCATGGGGGTATCTAAAACACCGCCTGTCCAACTTGGGTGGCCCTGGCCTCTTCCTTCCTCAGTGTGCTATGGACTGCACTTCTCTGCCCTTTGTCTCATTCTTGGCAAACAGCTCCTGCTGCCCACTGTACACACTTTTATTGGCATACCTCACATAATGTACCCTACACTAGCGCTTGTGCACCTGTAGACATGTGGCATACTGTGAGCAGCTTGAGGACAAGGGCCTTATTATCTCCCCTCCCCGGGACCTGGCAGAATCTCCTGCTATAGCACATTAGAGAAGCTCATTGAAAAAAGTTATTGGGAGGCCTCCCTGGTGATGCAGGGGTAAAGCACAACACTATGAAGCAATCCGCAGCAACTGCAGCACAAGTTCCATCCCTGGCCAGCCAGGGAGGTGACCCACATGGTGCAGCAGACTTCTCCTGTCTCACCCACTGCTGCTCCCCTCAGCAGTGTATTTCAGTAGATCTGCCTGTTCTGTTCCCCACTCTGTCTCTGGTGAATCCTCTCACCCCCTGCATCTCTGGCCTGCACCCCAGCTCTTGTCTGCATGAATAAATAAAATCTTTAAAAAAAAAGTTACTGGATAAATGTATGAATCAAAGTATGAATCTATGTGTCAATACCCTGGTGCTATGAAAATGTTTTCTCTACCTTCCTCACATATCATGTGTCTGCAGGAGATGAATCTTGTGATACCTTAGTGTAATATCGCTCTACAATGAATTCCAGTGATAGACACCCCCAATGGTAATCCAAAGGAACAGAAATTTTCTATGAAAACATAACTTAAGTCAAGTATAAATGGAGTAACATTTTAAGGAGCAAATATTTAGCTGATTAGTGTCCTCTTCATAAATCCAGATTTAAGTAATTCACAAGTATTTACACATGTGTATTTGTATGCATCTGTGTATTATTTTCTTTTTAGCAGTCCTTCTCCTATTTGCTTATTTAATAGAGATTTATTCTTTTTAAAGCAATCACACAATATATCTTACTCAGCCACTTGATTGCTTTTTCCCCTCCATTTACTATCATAGATATCTTTTCAGAATAACACATATAACACATTCTTTTGAAGAACTACAGAATACACCATACTCACTAGTGATAAATTGCTTTTTCCAATATAAACAATGTCATAACAAACATTCTTATTCATATTTCACTTGAACTAATTATTTTATTCCCCAAAGAGGAATCACTATGTCAAAAGTCTGTTTTTCATTTTAATAGATAACGCATTTCACAATCAATTAATTTTAATTCATGAAAATCATGAAACTCTTAATTCTCATGAAAACATGTAAGAATGTATCTTTGTTATTTGGTTATACACCTGACACTATAAGATTGTGCTTTCTTTCATATTTTTTGGCCTCTGTTTTCTCTAATCAGTCTTATGATTTTGACATAATGAATAATTAACAGATAGTCAAATCTGTCCTTTTCAATGACTTCTGAGTTTCCTGTCTTGTGAAGGATTTCCCTCTATCCTCAGGATATTCAAATATTGCCCCTATTTTTTACTTTCTCAAAAGTTATTATTTTATATTTTATATGGTTATAAAGTATAAGATTAATTTATTTTCTTCTGTATTAAAAAGACAAAGTGTGTCAATACAATTTAGTAAACAAACCATTTTCCACTAAATTAAAACATACCATATTTATTTTATATTAAATGTCCAAGTGTATTTAATATGTTTTTTCCAAAACAAATACCAGATGTTTTGTTTTGTTTTAATGTGAGGTTGGGTTTCTGGGCTCAGTTCCTTTTTTTTTTTTTTTTTTTAAGATTTTTATTTATTTATGCATACAAGTGCTGGGGTACAGGTCAGAGGTGCAGGGGGTGAGAGGATTCACCAGAAACAGAGTAGGAAACAGAACAGGCAGACTGACTGAAACACACTGCTGAGAGGAGCAGCGGGTGAGACAGGAGAGGTCTGCTGGGCCATGTGGGCAGCTCCCTGGCTGGCCAGGATTGAACTTGTGCTGCCGAGGCTGTGGATTGCTTCATAGTGCTGTGCTCAAACCCTTGCACCACCAGGGAGGCCAGAGACTGTTTTTTTATTTTAGAAGTATATGTGGGGTGTGTTTATTTCTTTATTTATTTTTAAAAATTTATCTATTCATTCAAGAACTGGGGCATAGGCTTGAGATGTGGGGATGGTGAGAGGATTCACCAGAGAGAGATTGGGGAGCAGAACAGGCAGATCTACTGAAATAGACTGCTGAGGGGAGCAGCACGCAAGACAGGAGAGGTTTACTGCACCATGTGAGTCACCTCCCTGGTGGGGGATTGAATTCTGCAGTAGCTGAGTTCTACAGTAGCTGGCGATAGCTTGATGGTGCTATCTTTAACCCCTGCACCACCAAGGAGACCCCAAATACCAGACTTTTTTAACCCTACTTTTCACATATGACAGAGTAAATACTTTCACATCAGTTTTTCTTTTTAAACTTTTCTTAGGGTTTCTGTATATATTTAAAATCATTGTAGCCTATGAAAATGCTTCCTTTGAGCAAGACTTCCTAGCCAGAGAGATAAAAAAGCAAAGCAGTTTGCAAAGCTCTCAAGCCACTATATTGGTGTCTGGGAGCTTTGCCAAATTCTTAGCCTAAGATAGGGCTACATTCCTTGGCTCTTCATATTACCAAGCCCTGAAAGGAACTCCATGTTATATCACTCTATCTTGAACTTCTAGAGAACTAGCACAGCATTTTCTCCTTGCTTGATGTTGGCTCAAACAAAAGAGAAGATGCATGGTTGTGGGAAATACAGTGAGAGGTTTATATTAGACTAAACCTATATTCTTGATTACATTGGTTACAGCTTCCATCCCTCATGTAATTGTTTAAGCCATGCCACTCATGGTAAGAGTCAAGGATGATTGGGCCTCTCTGGTGGTACGGGGGTTAAAGTCTCAGCGCTATCAAGCTATGGCCAGCCACCGTGGCATGAGTTTGATCCCCAGCCAAGGAGCTAACTCACATGGTGCAGCAGACCTCTCCTCTCTCACTCGCTGCTCCCCTCAGCAGTGTATTTCAGTACATCTGCCTTTTCTGCTTCCCACTCTGTCTCTGGTGGATCCTCTCACCCCCACACCTCTGGCCTATACCCTAGTTCTTATATGTATAAATAAATAAAAATCAATCTTTAAGGAAAAAAGAAGAGTCAAGGAAGGTTACAGATGATTCTGGTGCTCTGCCAACTGCTATAAATACCAACAAAGCTGGAAAGTCACCCACTGAGCATGTATGAACGCAGCGGAAAATCACATCTTTTGTTTTACTGCCATGGAATTCCAACATAGCTTAAATAGGCTAACTGGTCCCCTTGACTGTTCACACAGAAGAAAATTGTTGGTAAAATCTGAGAAGAATGGCCTCACTGTCCCCAGACTAATAAATAGAATAATGAAACATAGTCAGTCTGGAGAAACAGGTATATCCTGAACCTCCCTTAAAACAGGGAAATCACATACACATGCACTATAATAAAATGAACAATGTGGAAACAACCTAAGTGCTCATTAACAGATGAATAAGGATGACATACAAAGAAGCCATACAATGGAATACTACTCAGCTGTTTAAAAAGAAAATAGAATCTTGGGGCCTCCCTGGTGGTGCAAAGGGTTAAAATGCAACGAATGAAGCTGTCCGCAGCCAGTGCAGCATGATTTACAGTCCTGTCAGGGGGCTACCCACATGGTGCAGCAGACCTCTCCTTTCTCACCCACTGCTTCCCTCAGCAGTGTATTTCAGTCAATCTGCCTGTTCTGTTTCCCATTCTGTCTCTGGTGAATCCTCTCACCACCACCACCCCCACACACACACACCCTTCTGGTCTGTTCCCTGGTTCTTGTATGCATAAATAAATATTTTTTTTAAGAAATAAGTGTATGACTTTATAATTGGGGGATATGTTATTCAAATGTTTTCTTTCAAACCAATAAAATCAGGAATTCTGACACTCAAAACTATGAAAGTACACACAGAAAAACAAATGCTTAATTATTTGGCTAAACAGGTGGACATGGAGAAAGCAATTAGGTCAGTTCAACAAAACTTAACCCCTCTCTCAACACTATAGCCCCGATGGCCTGAGTTCGATCCTGGGCCAGGGAGCTACCCACATGGCACAGCAGACCTCTCCTGCCTCGCCCACTGCTCCCCTCAGCAGTGTATTTCAGTCAGTCTGCCTGTTCTGTTCCCCAGAATCCTCTCTGTTCTGTTCTGGTGAATCTTCTCACTCCCCACACCTCTGGCCTGTACCCCAGTTCTTGTATGCATAAATAAATAAATCTTTTTTTAAAAATTAAAAAAAAAAAAACCTGAGATGGGGACTGGAGGACATGAAGAATATTTACTTTTCTTTTCCTATTGTCACAAAATACTTATAACTTAAAAGGACCTCAAACCCAGTTTTGGTTTATACCCAAAAGAATTGAAAGCAGAGACACAAATAGATATTTGTACACCCATGTTCTATGACTGATATATGCAATGAATTAATATTCAGCCTTAAAAAGTAAATTCTGACACATGATACTGCATGGAAGCACTTTAAAGAAATCCTGCAAAAGGGCCTCCCAAGAGGTGCAGCGGTTGAGCGCTGGGTTGCGAAGCTGCCCGCAGCCTCTGCAACGCCGGTTCAATCCCCAGCTGACTGGCAAGGGTCCCACATGGCGTGCAGACCTCTCCTGCCACCCACTGCTCCCCTCAGCTGTGTACTTCGTCAATCTGCCTGTTCTGCTCCCTGCTCTGACTCTGGTGAATTCTCTCACCTTCTCGGGCTTCTGACTGTAGCCAGTGCTTGTATAAATAAATAAAATAAATCTTAAAAAAAAAAAAAAAGAAATCCTGCAATGAACAGGACACAAAGGATAACTTTGTTACAACTTCACTTACATGATACACATAGAGTAATCAAACTCCTAAGGATAGAAAGTGGAATGATAATTGCCAGGGTTGGAAGGAAGGAAGAGTTATTGTTTAACGGATACAGAGTTTCAGTTAAAGAAGAGGAAATATTTCTAAATGTTCTTGGATTTTATCTAGCATGAAAAACAGGATAACTAACAATGACTAGCAACTGGTTTTGCTTAAAAGTTTTTTTTTTAAGTTATTTTTGTTGGTAAACAAGTAAGAAGAACTTGGATATTGTTTCACTCAGTTGTATTGAATTTTCTCCCATTTTCAGTTTTTACTGACAATGAAGGTTTTATTCCTCTCATATCTATGAGTTTTTGGAAATCTAATATTTAGTCTCCATTTCAGATTTTCATTTCCAACAATTTTTTCAATTAATTTTTATATTGTTTGTGAGACTAAAAATCAAATGTTTTTAAATTAATGTTTTATTTTATATAATTCTTACATCATTTTTCATTTTGCACAATGTATGCATTTTCATTTTGGTTATACTCCCCATACGATTGCACCCCACCTTATTTTGACCCTAGCCCTTCTTCTCCCCACCCCTACCCCATTGTTGTGTGTCTCTGGTTTATAGTTGCTTATTGATTTTGATTTTAAAAGTCAAATTTTAAAGAAAAAAATAGCTAGTTTTTATTACATACCTACCAAGCGCATGGTATTACACACACACACATACACACACACACATTTCCTCCTTCAAATATATTCCTTATGGGGAATAGGTAATTCTAACACCATTTTACAAATGAGGAGATGGAGTTTATAGGTTAAATAATTTGACCAAATTTAAAAGCTAATTAAGGATAGAGTTGGCAAAGGAAGTAAAATGAACATTATCTTTGATAGATTTCCTATCCATTGGTGTTTTTATTACAGTATTGGCTAATGATAGATGAAGGTAATAAATGTTCTCTTTCCCAGAACAGAAGTATTTGAAAACACTGTTTAAAAATTTATGCTCCTACTCAGAGCAGGAGACCTAGTTATGTTGCTAAATGGCATGGAAGAAAGTGCCTCAATTGCAAACTGATGTGAAACAGATGTCAATTCAAATCTGAGTTCTGTTATAGTCATTTGTAGCATTTGGCAACCTTCTTAACCAATTTGGGTCACAATTTTCTCAGCTGTAAATTCAGAATAATAAGAGGTCATTTATAAGATTATTATGAGAGCCATGAAGAGATGGAGAATACATGAAAACCCCTACCTCGTGCCTTTTGGGGTACTCAATAAATATCCTCTTTTCTTTCCAAAAATTTGTCCATCCTGGAATTTATCACCAACATATGGATTTCACATAAACGAATAGTCATCATTTACCAATTATTAGTGATCACCTTTTACTGAATTTAAATTAGCATTGCATATTAGTAGATTTTTTGAATAAGCAATGCCTCAAGTGATTTTTTTCAAACCTCTGATAATAGGCTATCTGAAAACATTGCATATGAAAGTTAACTCTCAGTCTGCATGGCCTGATCCCCTTAAAATGTATAGGTGAAATATGTTTTCTATTCTACACATTCAGCACATGTAGGAAACTAGAAACCCAAGGCTGCAACTGCTCTCACCGATGTCAACTCCCAGCATAGCCATCACATCTGATTCATTCATTCATCATATAATAAATCTCAACTAAACAACATATACACTGAACAAAGATTTAAATGTATAAATGGTTCTTTTCCTGGTTGGGAGGTGAAATAGTTTGTTCATACTTAAGCACAGAATCTAGAGAGTCACTGTTTTAAGCTTTAATTTTTCCAACAGTGACTCTTCTGTTCTTCCTCATATGTTCTCTCCTTTTTCCCCATTAAAATAAGTACCCCCAAAAATCTGCAATTAACACATCTTCATTAAAGTGTAAGTGAATAGTAAAGACTAATTCTCCCAGGAGTATTGATCTACACAGTAATTGGAAATAAAGTTACTGGCTAAAATCAAAGAATGAGATTTTAGTTAAGCATCAGCAAAGCAATGAGAAGGAACGTTGTAAGTCATAAAGGCCTTTATATGTTGCTCCCCAACATATAAATGAAGAGAGTACCAGCAGCACTTGAAGCAAGATATGTCTATCAGTTACCCCAAAGCCTCCTTTAACCAGTCCCCACAAATATGTTTCATAAAGCAGGTGTTCAAGCAATATCTGCTGGTCAGAAAGACGAGGTCTGCGCTGGTTATTATGCCACCACCACTACCGATACCAAACCACTATTATTAACTTCCTGGGATTCTCAGCTAAGTCCTGGGAGATTGTGAAACTGGGACTGTTGTTAAAGCTTCCAGTGTGGGTGAGAATGTGTTCATGCCTAGGGGTGTCACCGGATGAGGAGGCCTGTCTCCACTGTCACATGTGAACCAACCCCACTATTCAAAACGAACTTGTTGCCGGTAAAACAGAGGAGCATAGCAATGTAAACTTTGAGCTCAGAAAGGAGTTCTCCTTCCAGGGTTAAACAAATCTCTGTAAAATATTTCCCACTGGAATCTATACCAAATGTTGGGTACTTTTTAATATAAAAGTGTCAGATTTTCCCCCCAGCAAACTGCTATAGGGGAAGAACAACGAAGACACAGTTTCCCTGGTGAAACTTACCTGAGATCCATATCTCCATCAACCCAGAAGGTAAAAATGTTAGAGATGGTTCCTCCTGGACAGCAACCCATGATAAGAACAGCAACAGCTTGCACTGGTTTCAGAGAGAAGCTGATGGCCAGGAGATAGGCTGTCAGAGGCATGAGCCCAAACTGGCAGAGCAGTCCCACGGCGATGCCCCAGGGTCTCCTGATGTGCGCCCACAGCTTTCGGATCTCTACCGAGCACCCCAAGGAGAACATGAGCAGGCCCATCATCACGGCTGACACCACTGTGAAGACAAGTTCCAGGTTCCCATGTGCGTCCTGCCCCACTGGCAGCTCCTCTTCTGAACTGTTGGCAGGGCAGCCTGAGCTGCTGGAACAATTTGCTCTCATCTCCTCATCTCCTTAAGGCAGCGTTACAAATGAGCATTTGTGATGGCTGGGCAGGTTGATCCTGCCACGTTTTGTAATAATGCAACAAAGTCACGCGCAGAGAATCATTCCAATAGCTATTGGCCAGCCAGGTGATTCACCCTAATCTGATCAATTTATTCATGAGTGGCATTATAAAAGTAATTATCATGCACATGAAACATATAATAAATGGTGGTAAGTAAGGCTTTCCACTGGTGTTCTTACTCACCGCTGAATATTCAAGTGAAATGAGACAAGCAAACTTATTGTCAAGTGGAGTGAATGAGCTATGTCGTCAGCATCACATTGTGTTCCAGGAAAGGAGGCTGGATGGCAACACATAATTTTTCCAAATTCATTGGGGATTTCAAAGTGCCAGGATGCGATGTTTTGCAGAAAGAAAAACTAATTCCAGAAAATAAAACAATGGCAACTAAGCCAAAGCCACACCCCATTGCATTAGCAGAGCCTTTCTGCTGAAAAAATTAAAGCAAAGGCCAGTTAAGGCAATGTAGGGAGGGCCTAAGGATAATTTCACAAGCACTTGGGAATCAACCTCAGTTCTTCTCCTTTCTGATTCTATTATAATTTATGTCTAAAGCCAACAATTAAACACCTCCAAGAAAAATATGGTATGAAGCACCTGATTATATCTCATAAAACATGTGGAAACTCAGTTCTGTACCCAGAATAATTCAAGGGAGCTGTCACTTTCTTTTGGAGACTGGAGTCAGCTTTGAGAGGTCGTGCCCCTGGGCCTCCTGGTGAGGTCTGGGAATCCTGCTCAGAGGTGTGGGGGAGGGCTGAGCTTGGTCTGGAATCTGGAGGCAGGGTCTGAAATCAACCTCTAACCACAATGGCCCAGGGTCCCCTCTGTGCGTTCTAACCAGGCACCATTGTCGAAACCAGACAGGAAAATAGGGTTCTGCGAAACCAAACCTCCAGAAAAGCAGATGCCACACCCTTTCTCGATGAGAGCAGTGTTTACTTGTGGGGCAAAGGTTGGTGACAAGGCACACTTTATAAATGCCTCTACCTGTTTTAAGGATACTAGATCTACATTGTTTATTTTTGGATTTGCATTTTTTCCCATAACAAAATGCTCTGGGCATGTTCCCTGTATAAATTACAAGTTGAATACAAATATAAAATAAAATCTAACTATTTGAAGAGGGTTTAAACTGCCTCAGGGAAGCACACCCTAAAAGCAGCTCTGAGAGTAGGACTTCAGCAGGGTTCATGAGAGGTCAACATGAGGAGCTACAGCCTCCAACACTTGTTTTAAGCCAGAAAACAAACCGTTTTCCAAACTTGGCAAACCTGCCAGCAGACAACCCAGAACCATCTGTAATGCATTTACACCACAGCATCAAGCAGAGAAATGGGCACTGGAAATGGACTCGGTCACTGGAAAGTCATGTATTCCCAGTTTGAATGATTCCAAGGTGGGGTTGAGCTGAGAAAGAAGGGAGGCAGGAGAGAACACTTTCTGAGCACCTACTGTGTGACAGAGGTACACTAGGTGTTTGATACATACTTGTCTGATAAAGCAGAAATAATTTTTAAGCATTTTTAGTAAAAGGAGATATCAGATATCTGAATAAATTCCCTTGGTAGATCTTTATTCCTAGAAGAGTCACTTGAGTGACCTCTTGGATTTACACAGATTTAAGTTTCCTAAGCACCCCATTTCTGACAGAGGAGATGTGATAGGAACTTTTGTAATTTGCTTGGTACTCAGCACTGATAGCTGGGAGGAGGTGGCTAAATCTACCTAGTGAACCTCCTGGAGGGGAAGGTCACCGTGACCACTTTAATTCAGTATTATCATAATTATTATCATAGGATGTTTCCAACTGAGGTTCACAAGAAAGAGAGAGATGAAGTTCCAGTCACCCACTGTGAAATAAAGGGGTAGCAACTGGTGAAAAGCTTGTCTGAATCCAGTCACCCCGGCACAGACATTACAGGGTGGCTTGAGACACAGTGACTGAGTGTGTGGATGAAACTTGCAGAGAAGTAAATTAGAGAGGCCAAACTTGACACTGCCATGCAGCGCAAGGGGCTGGACCTGAGGTACCTTGGCAGCAGCAGGGAAGGCACATTGGACTGGGTGGGGCCAACTCAGTCAAGAAGCCCCAGCAAAACAACTGAATCAGAACTTTCTGGCCAGGCTTTTCCTAATTTCTCTCCATTCTGGGATGCGGAAGGAGACTCCTTTGGAAGAGTAAGCCCCTGGGGTTCTTGGTCAATCTAAAACGGTGATTTTTAAATAGGGAATCTGAAACACTGGCATGTAGGAATTAGAGTGATTAATTAGAGAATTAGAAAATTGCGGGCCTCCCTGGTGGCGCAAGGGGTTAAGACACAACCTATGAAGCTATCCGCAACCACTGCAGCACCAGTGCCATCCCTGGCCAGGGAGCTGACTCACATGGCACAGCAGACCTTTCCTGTCTCACCTGCTGCTCCCCTCAGCAGTGTATTTCAGTCAATCTGCCTGTTCTGCTCCCCACTCTGTCTCTGGTGAATCCTCTCAACACACACCCCCCCCCCACCTCTGGCCTGTACCCCAGGTCTTGTATGCATAAATAAGTAAATCTTAAAAAAAAAAAAAAAAAAAAAAAATTTTAAAGGGCATGAGCAAATGTATACCCCAAGCTAGTGCTGTGAGAACCATTTAATCTTCACATTCAAAAGTATAGTGTCATTCCTTACTTTACAGACAGGAAACAAAGGCTCACTGGACTATGTGATTTGCCCAAAGCCATTAAGCAAGTAGATTACACTGGGATTGAAACAGCAGCTTAATCCTCAGCCTGTCCTCATTTCCCTTGAGCAAACCCAAGTGGAAGTTGTGGAAAGTAATTGAAAGCATGACCATGCTGTAAAGACAACACAGGCATAGCTCAGGGGCAAACGCCACTACTTGGCATAAAGATGGAGAATTCAACCAACTAAACCCTAATCTCTAGTTTCATCTCGTATGCTAACAAGTTTAAAAAGTATCTGAATCTGTTCAATATACTATGCACCTTGATTTTGAAATTACATTTTACATATCACAGGAAATATTTCCTGTAATTCTACTCTCCACAAATAGAATTGAAAGACAAGATATTCTTCAAGAAAACCGTTTAAAAATTCTAGGCTCTTCAGGTTGACAATATAAAAAGGCTGAAGGAAAAAAAATAAAAAATAAAAAAGCTGAATGAAAAAAAGACTGAATGGAAACTAAACTGCAGAAGGAAAGGTAATTAAACATGGTTACTGTACTGTTCACCATACTGAAAATTAGCCCATGGGGAATCACCTAGAAGAATAAAGACCATAAAAAAAAAAACTTAGTTTTCGGGCCTCCCCGGTGGCGCAGCGGTTGAGCGCTGGGTTGCGAAGCTGCCCGTGACCTCTGCGGCACCGGCTCGATCCCCGGCTTCTCCCCTGCCACCGGAGGAGGGTTCCACATGGCGCGCAGACCTCTCCTGCCGCCCGCTGCTCCCCTCAGCAGTGTGCTTCGGTCCTTCTGCCTGCTCTGCTCCCTGCTCTGGCTCTGGTGAATTCTCTCACCCTCCCGCGCTTCTGACTGTACCCAGTGCATGTATAAACAAAAAAAACAAACAAATAAATAAATAGGGCCTCCCCGGTGGCGCAGCGGTTGAGCGCTGGGTTGCGAAGCTGCCCGCGGCCTCTGTGGCGCCGGTTCGATCCCCGGCTGCTTCCTGGCCACCGGAGGAGGGTCCCACATGGCGCGCAGACCTCTCCTGCCGCCCGCTGCTCCCCTCAGCAGTGTACTTCGGTCCTTCTGCCTGCTCTGCTCCTCGCTCTGGCTCTGGTGAATTCTCTCACCCTCCCGCGCTTGTATAAACAAAACAAACAAACAAATAAAATAAATAAATAAAGCATGCCTCTATAAAAAAAAAAAAAAATAAATAAATAAATAAAAACATGCCTCTATTAAAAAAAAAAAAAACAAAAAACTTAGTTTTCAAGAGACTTTAGGTAAACTCAGGAGAGCATGCTCCAAAACAAAAGAAATTATATATTTAATTCAAATTAATTACAGGCATACTTTGAAGATTTTGCAAATTGCATTCCAGTCCACGGGAATAAAGTGAATTGGGCAATAAAAAATTTTTTTTCTCCCTATATGTAAAAGTTTAGTTTATACTATACTGTAGTTGTTTAAAGATGCAATAGCACTATGTCTTTAAAAAACAAAGAACATTCCTTAACCATGACACCGAGGCATGAAGGCAGCAGACCTGCTCGATTCAGGGTTGTCATAAGCCTTCAATTTGTAAAAAAATTCAATATCAGTGAGCATAATAAAGCAAACACCAAAAAAAAAAGCTATGTCTGTGTTTATTATTAACTTGATCCAAATTAATTATGCATATTATCCAAAATTAAAGGAAATTGGAGTAAGGAAGTACACCATTTACTCAAAAATGACAAAAGATAATTCTCCATTTAAAAAAAAAAAACACACTTCAAAAATAAAAGTGTAATATAATAAAAGTGTTCTGACTCACAGAACAGAGTCAAATACTGAAAAGAAAATTCACAGTTAACATGCATAGGTATCCCAAAAAAATTTTAGTATATAAAAGAACAAGTGTTGACCAGTGATAAGAAAAAGATACTTTTAAAGTGAGTAATCCCGGGCCTATGAAGCTATTCGCAGCCACTGCAGCACGAGTTCTTTCCCTGGCCAGGGAGCTACCCACATGGCGCGCAGACCTCTCCTGCCGCCCGCTGCTCCCCTCAGCAGTGTACTTTGGTCCTTCTGCCTGCTCTGCTCCCCCCTCTGACTCTGGGGAATTCTCTCACCCTCCCACGCTTCTGACTGTGCCCAGTGCATGTATAAACAAATAAATAAATCTTTAAAAAAAAAAGTTCAGCCTGTCTCTTAAAAAAAAAAAAAAGCAAAGATTCAAAATTTCATAGTGACTGCTTTTGTATTATTAATGATTTTCTGTATATTAATGACTTTCTTTCTTACATTTTCCTCATTTTTTAATTATCTAATATTTTATATGGCTATGAACTATGATTTTTATCATCAAGAAAAAGGAACTGAAAAAAAAGGAATAAAACTAGAGGAAGTTGTGATTCTTTCAAGCAGCTCCCTAAAAGTTGATACCCACCTTCTGACTTTCTGAGGAGTCAGTCTGTTGAGATGATTCAATCACTGCTTTTGTTCTTAGATTTGTGAGGAAGCCTGACAAACACCAAAGCTTCTAGGTAAGAGATACCGGCAGCAAATGGAATGCATGGGCGTGAGAAGGACTGATTGGGGGGGGGCGGGGGTCAAGACCTAAAGAATGGTTGAACATGGACTCACAAAGTGTTTAGCCTGAAACAGCACCTGTTCCACCTTCAGGATAAAGTAACCAGAAGGGAAAAGCACCTTGTCAACAAACCAACTGGAAAGACCTGTTTGCTCTGCACTGTGGCATGCTATTTAGAACAGTACTTGAGATCTTTCTTGGTCACAGCTCATCAGGTCAGATTTTATTAAAATTATAACCATAAATTCTCAGTTTGTTTAAATTCTAGAATTCTGAGAAGAAAATTTACAATTGTTCTTTAAATGAGATTAATGGAATTTGTCACCCATAAGAGCAAATTACTGGTACTGATTTTCTATAATAATAATAGTAGCATGCCACCCCAAAAGCATCTTTAAAGCTTCTTTAAAAAGAAGCAAACACAAGGATAGTTCCCAGTCCTCCCTCTATTTGCCTAAGAGCAGGACATACATTTGTCAAGGCCCCCCCGTTCTTCCCCTGTCTATCAGGAAGGATAAAAGTTAATGACCAGAGACAAATATAAATGTCATCAGGCCAGAGACTGGCATCAAAGGAATCTACTTAACAAACCCTGCTAAAACTAACCCTTATCTACCATTAGTTCCCCCACATATTTGTCTTTTCATAATCTGCCACCCTAAAAGAGTTGGAAGTCTGTTTCTTTTGTCTTGTCCTTTCTCTAAAAATAATCTGTTATTTCTTAAGATGCTACATAAGCCAAAGTCCTAAACACCCTTTTAAGTCACTTATCCCTGAGTGCACCCAGGGATACATGTTAAATAAACTTGTTTTTTTTCTTGTTGATCTTTTAGTCTAACTTGCAGGGTTCCAGGTGGAGAATCCAAGGTGGGTAGACAAATGAAGAATTTTTTTCTGATCCTATGAGTATCTCATTTAACCCTCCCAACCATCCTTTACTTATTAATTCATGAGTAAAGAGAGGCTTAAAGTATTAAACAACCTGCCATGGAATAAGCTAGTAAATGACCAGGCAAGATGATAGGAGTTTACTCCAATGTCAACACAATATATGAAAAATAAATAAAATAACAAAAGTTCACAAGCTTCACTTGTATAAAATAATATTTTTGCTATTCAAACTAATATCACATCATGGTCACTATTATTCATCTTCCTAAACCTTTAATTCTCATGCCTTACCAGATGCTAAAATACACAATAAATATGTTACCTGGCATTATGAAAGAATAACAAAAGAGCAATATCTTAATTTACATGTCTGAATAACACTTTTATTTTGGAAGTAATTATCTGATTCAAACATTCATGATCCTAAATACAAAGAATTCACTAAGACTCACTGTAGGTTGTAAATGACTTTATTGTGACCTTCCTAAAAGAATACTTATGAAAGAAAGAGTGAAGAGAGGGAGGGAGGGAGGGAGAGAGGGAAAACTTAAGCAAAACAGATCCTTGTTTTTCTGACATCAAATCAGCTTTCTTCCAAATGCCAGAAGCAGACTTCCCCAAAAAAGGGGAAATTAGACATTTTACAGTAATGATGAAAATGGACATTCATCCCTTCCTTATATATTTTCAACAGATGTTAAATCCCAAAGCCATGTTTTAAAATGGTCAGAAATTTTTTGTCTTCATCCTCAATTACTAGGCCAGGACAACATGCACCTAGTCCTATAGTCAAAGTTAATTAAAATAAAGGGTGCTACTAAGCTCAAGTATTTCATAGGGAACCAGGGATCAACCCCAAGCATCTTGTAGAAACTTTCAGCTTTCTGGTCTGACCATGTCTAGCACTATTGCCTGTTGTTATTAATAACATCTGTTGAATTTAACCTACAAAAATAACATCAGTATAAAAAATAAACAATGTTACTCCTTTGTTCATGCTTCCAGTTTCCTGAGCTGTTTTCCAAATTATTTTTGTTAGTAAACACATGCAATTTGCAGCAACATGGATGACGCTGGAAGGGATCATGCTCAGTGAAATAAGCCAAAAAGAAAAAGAAAAATACCGGATGGTCTCACTCATAGCAGGGATCTAGAAAACTTAAATAAGGGACCAGGAAAATGAATAACTATAAGAAAGTAAAAATCAAAATCAACAAAAACTATGAACCAGAGACACTTTTTGGGGGGTGGGGGCGGGAGGGGAGGGATTGGGGTCAGAATGGGGGGATTGCAATTGTATGGGGAATATAAAAATAAAATTTATTAATTAAAAAAAAAAACCTAGAAATTTTGTTAGTAAAACCTAGAAACTTCTTTTAACTACTAAAAACTCATAGGAAATCATATATTTATATAAATATATATATATATACATGTCATGTGATTCCATGATAAAAGGAGATTACCCTCAGAAAATCATCCTGCTCTTGAAGGAAATTATGTCAACTATTTCCATTACTTAGTGTAAAGCAACTTTGGGATGGTTAAACTGCAATGCTAGAATGCTCACAATGATACTTCTGGGAACACCTGATCTTTGATGCAACAGGTAATACAGCCCAGGAAATGTCCAGTCATTTTTTGGGTTCAGGTTAGAATTACCTTCCCTGCCCTACACACTTCGTGAGAACAGCAGACAAAATTCCAGCCAGAAACAGCCCTATGGCGTGCAATCTCTGGAACAATGAGAGAGGAAGTCTGCTTCTGGCATTTGGAAGTAAATGCTCTGACAGAAAGCTGATTTGATGTCAGAAAAAATGACACCAGCTAATTAGACATCTAGTGGCGGGTGGAGCAGGATAGGTACTGTTGCTGAGGCAAGAAACTGAACACCTGACCTATGAGGTATTATAAACTAAAGTTAACTCGATAAAAAAGATTAGTCAAGTGCTCAAGAATTTCTTGTAGGCACTGCTCTTCCTCCTCCCATAATGGTTCTCTCTGAATGCGCTCTGAAAATGGTTCACTACTCACTTGACCCAGAGAACCCTACAAAGTCATACAAATCAAGAGATTCAAATCTTTGTGCTTATTTTAAGAACACTCATGAAATTGACCAGGCCACTAAAGTTCTGCATATCTGAAAAGCTTCAAGTATCTGGAGGCTGTCATTTGACCAAAATAATGAGGCCATCTATCATCACAATGGTGGAGAGGAGCTGTGTGCACAGGCCACACAGTGGGGCTGGGTGCAGGGTCACTGAACCAAAAAGTGTTGAGTTTTCACATGCAGCAAGTAACACTGAGCCTAAGGCTTTAGATGTGGATTCTCTGGTCATCCAGCACATCCAGGTGAACAAAGCTGTAAGTAACAGACCTTACCAGAGCTCACGGTTGGATTAACCCCTATATGAGCTCCCCCTGCCACACTGACATGATCCTTATTGGAAAAGAGCAGATTGTTCCTAAACCAGAAGAAGTAGTTGCAGGAAAGAAATAGACATAAGGAATTCAAAGAACCAAAACTTACAGCCTGGGAACAAATTCAGCAGAAAACAAATGCAAATGAAAGTTTTAAAAAAATTTTTGAAAATAATGGAAAAGTAAGATGACACATGGAGGAAATTGTACCTACATTGCAATACTGTTAAAGTTTCAAGTGCAAACCAAGTCTCTAGAGTGGAGATGGATGATTCAAAGAAAAGGAAAGGGATTGAAATTGAAAGCACATATGAATGGCAGTCGATTTTTCTATTAGTAGAAAATTCCAAAATTGAACCTGAGAGTCCTGGCGCATTGCCAACATTTTTCCATTTCTTGTGATCAATTAAGACTAATAGACTATGGCCATAATTGCAAATAAGATTAAGTCAAAGTCATTAGGTTCCTTTCATGGTATCTGCTCTGGGGGGACAATGAACCATCTCTAAATCTCCTTGTCAATGCCCCTATTGTCTTGTTCCTACCCCTTTGTCTCCCAAATGAAGCAAAGGAAAATTTAATTGGATTTTACCTTGGGCCCCATAGTTGTTGATTGGTGGCTGCATGAAGTCTGAATAGATTCAGCAGGCCTTTAGTATTTGCCCTCATCTGAGAGGAATGTAGGCTCTGTGGCCAGAGACCATCTGCCAGACTAAAGTGCCCAACGTTTTCATTGTGTGTCTATCCTGTTCTCTGTCCATCATCGGACAGCAATTGTGTTAGGGTTAATAGCATGTTATTTTGGCTGCAAGATCCAAATTAAAGAAAAGGACTGAGCATCAACCTGAAATCCTGGATGTGGAGCTGATGCAGCAACTAGATACAATTTTGAAGAATAAGGGAGCAGTATCTTTATATGGAAAGAACATGAGAGAATGCAAGTTGCCAAAAGAATACTGTAGAGGTCTGTTAATTGCTGCCCATCATTCATTTCCTCCTGCAATGATTGGGGGAAAAAAAAGCTCTCCATTTCTTTTAGAGAAGTGTCCCACCTTATGATTCTCAGCCATGCAGTTTGACTCAAACATCTGCTTCAGAAATGTGTGCTGAGGGGCTTCCTTGTTGGTGCAAGGGGTTAAGTCTCAGTGCTATGAAGCTATCCATGGCCACTGCATCATGAGCTGGATCCCCGGCCTGGGAGGTGACCCACATGGCACAGTAGACCTCTCCTGTCTCACCTGCTGCTCCCCTCAGCAGTGTATTTCAGTAGCTCCTCCTGTTGTTTCCCTTTTTGTCTCTGGGGAATCCTTTCACCCCACACCTCTGGCTTACACCCCAGCTCTTGTATGCATAAAGGAAAAAAATGTGTCCTGAATAGCATAAATCAATCAGATGAATCAGGGTTTCTAAATCTTGGCCACTATTGACATTAGGGCTAAAAAACTCTTTTGGGTGGGGGGCTATCTTGAGAATTGAAGTATATTTAACAGCATCCCTAGACTCCACCAGATCCTTTTATGAAACTTTAATGTTTCCAGCTTCTCCGAATATCCCCTGAGGGAGAGGCAAAAACACCTCTCATATACAACCATTGAGTTAAACCCATCCTTCATTTTACTAGACATTTTACTTATTTAAACCTAATTTTGTACTTATTACCCATCGGGAAACACTCAGATAACTGTCAATAGCTCCTGGATGTAGTCATTAGTGCAAAGATGAGATTTACACAACCAATACCCTAAAATGCAGAAAGCATCTTAGAAATCAAAGACATTTCTCTCATATTCAACAATCTGGATGTGCAGTCCAGGTTGGTGGGAATTCACAGTCATTCAAGGACCAGGCCCCTGCCATCATATTGTTCTAACACCATAGTCTCTATTATTCTCTATGTGGTCAAAGCTGGATGACCACCATGTCAGGGTTCTACCCACCAAGAAGGGGAAAAGGGGTACACAATATCTTCTAAGGTTTTGGATTTGGAGTGCACCTCGCTGCCACATGTGCCTTTGGCAAGAACTTTGCTACATATCCACACTTCATTACATGTCAAGCAACAAATGAAGCCTACTTGCCCAACCATGTGCCCAGCTACAGAATGTCTGTGCCTCCACAAAATTCATGCTGAAGCCCAATGTGTTGGTATTTGGAGGTGAGGCCATTAAGAGGTAATTAGGTCATGAGGGTGGAGCGCTCCTGAATGGGATTCACCCTTAGAAGAAGAAACTCAAGAGAGGTGATCTCTCTCCCTCTCTCCGATGTGAGGCCACAAGGCGGTGGCTGCCTATAAACTAGAAGTGGACACTCAGTAGGAACTGAACTCTCATCTCTGATTTCAAGCCTACAAAACTGTGGAAATAAATGTCTTGTTTAAGTTGCCCTGTCTTTGGCATTTTGTTACAGCAGACTGGACTGACTAAAACAAACACCATAATTTTGAATGGGAAAAAGAATTTTGGTAGAAAATTAGCAGTCTCCATCTATCACCCTGTTACAAATGAAGATAGTAAGATGCAAAGCTAAAGTAACTTGCCCAAGTTAATATGGTTGGCAAATGGAACTGGAACACGGCAGTTTCATTCTAGAATCCATGTTCTTAAACACCATCACTACTTTGCAAATGTTGTGAGCCATAACCTAAAAAAGTAAAGAAAAACATCTTATTTAGCAACCTAGCGCACATTTGCATCTATGTACATTTTTACATGTGCATGTCTCACCCAACAATCATTACCCATATTACAAGAACGCCACACTATTTATATTCTATGCTGTTTATTTATATTCTTAAATATTTATTTATATATATATTTTTAAAGATTTATTTACACATACAAGAACTGGGATATAGGCCAGAGGTGCAAGAGGGTGAAAGGATTCACCAGAGACAGAGTGGGGAGCAGAATAAGCAGACTGACTGAAATACACTGCTGAGGGGAACAGTGGGTGAGACAGGAGAGGTCTGCTGCGCCATGTGGGTTAGCTCCCTGGCTGGGGATCAAACTTGTGCTGCAGTGTCTGAGAATTGCTTCATAGTGCTGAGACTTAACCCCTTGTGCCACCAGGAAGACCCTATTTATATTCTTATAGTTGCTAAGATGTTCCACTGTTATTTATTTCGACTCCTGCCATTAAATGCTGGATACGATGGCCACTCTATAAACATATAGAATATGTGGCCTCACATAGGAGAGAGGGAGAGAGATCACCTCTCCTGAGTTTCTTCTTCTAAGGGTGAATCCCATTCAGGAGCACTCCACCCTCATGACCTAATTACCTCTAATTACCTTACAAATATTCTATACTATATCTATAGTATTTCATTTATTCTATACTACTTTTTTTTTAGATTTATTTTTATTTATTTATGCATATAAGAACTGGGGTAAGGCCAGAGGTGTGGGGGTGAGAGGATTCGCCAGAGACAGAGTGGGGAGCAGAACAGGTAGATCTACTGAAATACACTGCTGAGGAAGCAGTGGGCCAGACAGGGGAGGTCTGCTGCGCCATGTGGGTTAGCTCCCTGGACGGGGATCAAGCTCATGCCTCAATGACTGGCGATAGCTTGATAGTGCTGAGACTTAAACCACTGTGCCACCAGGGAGGCCCAACTATTTCATTTTTAAATGTCTCATATTCACTAAATTGCTGTCAAACTGTCCAATGTATTATATGATTATAATGTATTATAATGTATAATGTATTATATAATGTATAATGTATTATAATGTATAATGTATAATGTCCAATGTATTATATGATTATATGATTTCCAGTATGAAAAGAGTTCACTATATTTAATTCTAGTGGTAGTGGAATTGGAAAAATGCCAATGAATTAAAGTTCATTGGAAAGTAGCACTAGAGAGTTTACAGTATAAACTGTGTGAATTAGAAATCTAGAGAATAAGGTTCTAAAAAACAGTCAGAACCAAAGACTCCAGTTAACATAAAATCCCAGGCAAAATCTCGTAAAGAGAAGGAGCTGCTAAGATGTTCCACTGTGGATGTTTATTTCCACTCCTACCACTGAATGCTGGATGCCATGGCCACTATCACTGGAATGAATTCCAAACCAGCTAGGCTTCTATGTCTCACTCACTACAGATTCAAAGTCCCAGGAGGAAACATCCAGTTAGCATACTTTGGCCACATGCCTGTGTCCAGTCTTTTGAAATCAAGCAGACAGAATCAGACTTTTCAGCTCAAAAAACCACTGAAATGAGGTTAGATTCTAGGCAATAATAAAGAAATGAAAGAATGAACAAACAATAAGGCAATAATCATAAACCACTGGAATAAGCATGTATTGGGACAGCCACTTTGGCGAGTAATTCGGCATTCTTTTGTAGAAGCTATGACATAGAAATTCCATTTCTAGTTCTGATTCAAACTCTCATACAATGTGCAAAAGGAGATATGTTTAAGTATATTCACTGAAGCACTGGCTGTGATAATAAAAACCGAAAGCAACCAAAAGGTTTATCATATTAAAAATAAACACGACTGGGTCTTCTTATAGTTCAGTAACACCCCATTATTGCTGACAGATTATTAGAAAAAAATACTTGTTGAAATGAACTGCCACTGAATGAATCACCATTCAGAAATTACTTAGTGAGGGCCTCCCTGGTGCCGCAAGGGGTTAAGCACAGCACTGAGAAGCTATCTCCAGCCTCTGCAGCATGAGTTCAATCCCCGGCCAGGTAGCTACCCACATGGCACAGCAGACCTCTCCTGACTCACCCACTGCTCCCCTCAGCAGTGTATTTCCGTTGATCTGCCTATTCTGTTCCCCACTCTGTCTCTGGTGAATCCTCTCACCCCCCGCATCTCTGGCTTGTATCCCAGTTCTTCTATGCATAAATAAATAAATCTTAAAAAAAAAAAAAGAAAGAAATTATCCAGTGAGTGAGATGTAGGGTTACACCAAAATATTCATAATCCTTTAGAAGAAAACATAATGTACCATAAAGTATGCAGACTTTAGATTAAGAAAAAGCTTGAGGGCCTCCCCGGTGGCTCAGCGGGTTGAGCACAGAGTTGTGGAGCTGTTCGCAGCCTTTGCGGCGCAGGTTTGATTCCCTGTGGGCCAAGGACATGCCCACATGGCGCAGCAGACCTCTCCTGTCTCACCCACTGCTCCCCTCAGCAGTGTTTTCAGTCCATCTGCCTGTTCTGCTCCCCGCTCTGTCTCTGGTGAATTCTCTCACCTTCCCATACCTCTGGCCTATACCCCAGGTCTTGTATACATTAATAAATAAATCTTGAAAAAAAAAAAGAAAGAAAAAGCTTGATTCGGCATTCAGTTCTGCTTGTGGGAGATAAAGCAAGTTGCTTAATCCATGAGACTCAATGTTCTTGTCTATAATTAAGAATATCAATGAGATAAGGGATCACGGGTGTAGGGCTTCCCTACATGGCTTCCCCATTTTCCATTGCTGCACTGTGAAAAAGTGAAGAGTTGACCAGAATCCCTGGGTCTATCACCTTGGCTTTTAGCATCCTTGTTTATCTTTCATTCCATTATGCCATATAAATACTATAACTTTTGGGCCTCCCTGGTGGCACAAGGGGTTAAGTCTCAGCACAATCAAGCTATCCGCAGCCACTGCAGCATGAATTCCATCCCTAGCCAAGGAGCTGGCCCACATGGTGCAGCAGACCTCTCCTCTCTCACCAGTGTGTTTGCTCCCCTCAGCAGTGTATTTCAGTCAGTCTGCCTGTTCTGCTCCCCACTCTGTCTCTGGTGAATTTTCTCACTCCCCACACCTCTGGCCTACACCCAACTATTGTATGCATAAATAAAATAAATCTTTTTTAAAAATAAATAAATACTATAATTTTCTATGTGTGGATGACATGAAACATAATGGCGAGCAATATTTTTACACTAGCCTGGTGTAGTCTCCAGCACACAGAGCACACCAAGGACATGCTTGTCCCTCCTATATTCTGATGGAAGTTCTTATTCAGGTGTTGATAACACATATCATACTATATGATTCCATTTACATAAAGTTTTCAAAAATGAACTAATCTAAGAGATCTTTAGGGATCTGTAGGGGATCTCCAAATCTTCTTGGAGTGATTCTCCTAGTTATAAAGGACTAAAGAATAGTTTCAATATGCTTTTCACAATAAAGACCTAGAGTAGGACTTCTCTAAATACACAGAACAAAAGTCTAGAGTCATATGAAGAAAGGAAAGAAATTTCTTTCAATTCTACTTATTAAACTTCACTTTTTCCTATTCTACCATAAAGGATCTTTATCTGTCTTTTATGTTATCACCCATAAGTGGTGGTCAAAAGGAATATCTCTCTATTCTGGGTGTTTTCTTCATGTGAAGAGTATTGCATCCATATTACACCCTGAACATGTTTCTCCAAGGGAAGTGGAGCTAATTGATAAGTTTGGAGGGACGAAGTTTGGAAGGACCAACATCTTTCTTCCTTACTTCTTCTTGTGACCTGAGTTCTTAACTGAGTACACAGCACACTTACTAGAAATCATCCTGTTGCCCAGGAGGCCACCTTTGGCCCAGAGCTGTGGATCATTGGATTGGAAAACCTGCCTCATTCCAAAATTTACTGTAGGGCTTACATGTCCCATATAAAACATATTGTCCTGCACTTGCTTTCTCAATAGGCCATACAGGTAGCAGGCCAAGGATGGATCAAGCGGGTGACTTAGAAGCACAGGCTTCTGGAAAAAGTTAGACTTATAATTCACGAAGATCTAGAATTGCATCTCAGTTCAGTCCTTTAAAAGTTGTTTGCCCTTTGGGAAGTTATATAGCCTTCATCTAGCCCACCAATTCCCTCAGAACTAAAATAGGAATGTGAAGGTTAAATGTGTACCTAACATACAACTCTGTCGTTACAATCCTTGAAGTATTCACCCAAGAGACATGAAAGCAAATAACCTTTCCATACTTACAGCAGTTTTATTTGTCAGCATTTCAGACCTAGATTTAAAAAAAAAAAGCTGCTTATCAACTATTAATGGATAAACAAAGTGGGGAAGTCATACAGTAGAAAATCACTCAGCAATTAAAGAATATACACACAACAACATGAGTAAATCTCAAAATACTTATGTGAAGCAAAGAAGTCATACCAAAAAATAATACATATTATATGATTCAATTTATATAAAATATTCAAAAACAAACTAACCAATAGTGTCAGAAAGCAGATAGATTAGTGGTTGCCTAGGGGACTCTGAAAGAAAAATCAGTCAGAAGGAATGGATGACGAGGAACACAAGAAAACTCCTGGGGGAATTAGACAAATTAATTACCTTGATTTCGATGATGATGCAACAGGTATGAAAACTCATTAAATTTTATGTAAATACTTTATGTTCATGGGTCAACCAATTACATTCCAATAAGGTTGGGAAATATGGGTGTCAGTGCATATATAGAGAAGAAATAGAGGGATCAAATTCCCTAACCACTCTTCAAAAGTAGTGCCCTTTGCACCTGCATCCTTATGTTTATAGCAGCACTATTTACAATAGCTAAGCTATGGAAACAACACAAATGGCCAAAAATAGATGACTGGATCAAGAAGATATGGTTTATATACACAATGGAATATTACTCAGCAATCAAGAAAGATAAACTCATGCAATTTGCAGCAACATGGATGGAGCTGGAAGGGATCATGCTCAGTGAAATAAGCCAGAAAGAAAAAGAAAAATACCGGATGGTCTCACTCATAGCAGAAATTTAGAAAACATAAATAAGGGACCAGGAAAAAGACTAATTATAATAAAGAAAAAATCAAAATCAACAAGCAACTATAAACCAGAGACACACTACAGGGGGCAGGTGAGGAGAAGAAGGATTAGGGTCAAAATAAGGGGGGTGCAATTGTATGGGGAATATAACCAAAATGAAAATGCATACATTGTGCAAAAATGAAAAATGATGTAAGAATTATATAAAATAAAATTTTAAAAAAGTAGTGTCCTTTCAACAGTTTTTAAGGTGACACATTTATGGGTTCAATAAATACTAATAAAGTGGCTACTATGAGTAAGTACTATTGTAGACATTAGAGATACCACAGTGAAATAAAAAAAGTAAGCAAATAAATAATCATAGATAGTGATAAAAGTGGCTAAAAGTGGCTAGGTGAAAGGAAAGGAAAATTTATCTAGGGTGATCATAGGAGGCCTCCCTCAAGTGCTATCATTTGAGTTAAGTCCTAAACAATTAGGACACATTCCTGTGAAAATCTGAGGAAAGAGAATCTTGGGGAAAATAAACAGCAATTACAAGCTTTCCAAAGTAGGAAATAAGTCTGATATTACAAAGAACAGAAAGTAAGTTAGCTACCAAGTAGAGTTAAATGATGAGTGGGTGGAATGAGGTCAAAAAGAAAGGCAAGAGTCTGATAACACAGGACTGTGTAGATCCTGAGAAAGAATGGTAGGGGAGTGACATGATTTTTTGGCAATGAGATCATGCCATTATTAAAAGAACGCAATGGTGACTGAAAATAGACTACAGGAAGGCAGGTATGGGAGCAAGGAGGCCAGTTAAGAGGTTTTCTTCATATTCCACACAAGAGAAGATGAAGGCTTGGAAAAAGGTGATAGATATGGAAGAAGAAATTTATACATTTGGAATATAGTCTGAAGTTAAGGCCAACAAGAGTTGCTGATGGATTGGACTGGAAAGGGAGAGCTGATGAAAGACAGAGGAATCACAGATGACCTACAGGTTTCTGTCCTACATAATGAAATGAACATGGAGCTTTTCACTGGAATTAAAAAGATTAACTGTTCATGAAACCATAATGAAAATAGGCTAGAGAAACCCAGTGAAATCAATACCCTAAGAAACTTAGAGATAATTAACTAGAGAGAAGTCAAAAACTTCCCTATTTGAAAAAGAAAATGGACATCCAAATTCAAAAAGCAGAACAAACCCCAACTAGGATAAAGCAAGGAGACTCATATTGAGACACATAATCAAAGTTTTAAAAGCTGCAAACAAAGTGAGAATCTGGAAAAAATGAGAGAAAAGCAATTTATTGAGTATAAGGGAGCTTGTTATTATCAGTAGATTTCTCAGCAGAAACCTTACAAGGCAGGAAAGGAGTGGGATAATATATTCAAAGTGCTGAAAGGAAAAAAACTGCCAACTAGGAATACATGACATTAAGCAATACTGATCTTCAAAAATAAATGAAAGATTCTCTCCCACCTAAATAAAACACTGAGAGGGAGTTCACCACTAGATCTTCCCTAAAAGAAATGCTAAACAGAGTCCTTCATGTTGAAACAAAATGCCACTAGAAAGTAATAGAAAAGCATATGAAAGTATAAATGCTGTTAGAGGTAAATATATAGACAAACACAGCACACTATAATTGCAGTGCACTTTTAATTCTAGCAGAGATTTAAAAGGCAAAAGCAGTACATCTATATTAATGATACATAATATAAAATATATAATTTGTGATGTCAATAACAAAGGATGTCAGATATGTAAGACTAAAATTTTTGTAGGCAGATAAAATATCAGTTTAAATAGATTTAAATAGATTTTTATAACCTTCTGACAATTGATATAAATATTGTGGGGGGGGGGGCTCCCTGGTGGCACAGGGGTTAAAGTCTCAGCACGATCAAGTTATTGTCAACCACTGAGGCATGAGTTCAATCCCTGGCCAGGGAGCTGACCCACATGGCACAGGAGACCTCTCCTGTCTTGCGTGCTGCTCCCCTCAGCAGAGTATTTTAGTCGATCTACCTGTTCTGTTTCCCAGTCTGTCTCTGGTGAATCCTCTCACTTCCTCAAACCTCTGGCCTACACTCCAGTTCTTGTATGCATAAATAAATAAAAATAAATCTTAAAAAACAACTCAGAGTCCTTTTCAAAAAAAATTGTATATGTGTTCATTCTTTGTCTTGAATAGTGTGAGCCCCAAAGCAATCACATCACGGTTACTTCTTCAATATTACTCTATCACATATTAAGGACATTATGAAGTACTTTCTTTTGGACCTTTGACCATACGGAAACTTTCCATCAGTAAATGTACAACTGGCTCTTAACAACATGGGTTTGGACTGTACAAGTCCATGTAAATGAGGACTTTTTTTTTTTTTTTTTTAATAGAGGCATGCTTTATTTATTTATTTTATTTGTTTGTTTGTTTTGTTTATACATGCACTGGGTACAGTCAGAAGCGCAGGAGGGTGAGAGAATTCACCAGAGCCAGAGTGGGGAGCAGAGCAGGCAGAAGGACCGAAGTACACTGCTGAGGGGAGCAGCGGGCGGCAAGAGAGGTCTGCGCGCCATGTGGGATCCTCCTCCGGTGGCCAGGAAGCAGCCGGGGATCGAACCGGCGCCACAGAGGCCGCGGGCAGCTTCGCAACCCAGCGCTCAACCGCTGCGCCACCGGGGAGGCCCTAAATGAGGACTTTTTTCAACAAATAAAGTACAGTACTATAGGTGTGTTTTTGCTTTATTGTGATTGTCTTAATTTTATTTTCTCTACCTTACTTTAAAATCAGAAGAAAAAAAACAGACTATAACATATATAACATAATTAAGTACATATTAATCAACTCTTTTTTTTTTTTTTTTTTTTTTTTTTTTTTTTACATATATAAAGCATTCTTTATTTTTTTTTTTTTCTTTTTTTTTTTTTTTTTTTAAATATTAAATTTTATTTTTATATTCCCCCATACAATTGCAAACGCCCCATTCTGACCCCAATCCTTCCCCTCCCGCCCCCCACCCCCCAAAAAGTGTCTCTGGTTCATAGTTTTTTTGTTGATTTTGATTTTCACTTTCTTATATTCATTTTCCTGGTCCCTTATTTAAGTTTTCTAGATTCCTGCTATGAGTGAGACCATCCGGTATTTTTCTTTTTCTTTTTGGCTTATTTCGCTGAGCATGATCCCTTCCAGCGCCATCCATGTTGCTGCAAATTGCATGTGTTTATCTTTTTTGAATGCTGAGTAATATTCCATGGTATATATGTACCACATCTTCTTGATCCAGTCATCTATTTTTGGGCATTTGGGTTGTTTCCAAAGCTTAGCTATTGTAAACAGTGCTGCTATAAACATAGGAGTGCAGGTGCTCTTTGGAATTGATGTTTCTGTGTCCTTTGGGTAAATACCTAGGAGTGGAATTGCTGGATCATATGGAAGCTCTATGTTTAGTAGGTCCAGAAATCTCCACACAGCTCTCCATAGTGGTTGGACCAGTTTGCACTCCCACCAACAGTGCACAAGAGTTCCTTTTTCTCCACATCCTCGCCAACATTTGTTGTTGCTAGTTTTTTTAATATGTGCCATTCTCACTGGTGTGAGATGGTATCTCATGGTAGTTTTGATTTGCATTTCCCTGATTACAAGTGATGTTGAACATTTTTTCATATGTCTGTTGGCCATTTTCATTTCCTCTTCAGAGAAGTTTCTTTTTAGCTCTTCTGCCCATTTTTTGACTGGATTATTTTCTTTGTTGTTGCTGAGTCTCATCAGCTCTTTGCAGATTTTTGTGATCAGTCCTTTATCATTAGTGTTGGGTGCAAAAATGTTCTCCCAGTTGGTGGGGTTTCTCTTTGTTTTTGTTATTGTCTCTTTTGCTGTGCAGAAGCTCTTTAATTTGAGTACATATTAATCAACTCTTTATGTTACTGGGGAGGCTTATGGTCAACAGTAATTAAATTTTGGGAGAGGGCCTCCCCAGTGGTGCAGCGGGTTGAGTACAGCACTGTGAAGCTGTCTTCAGCCTCTGCAGTGTGAGTTCAATTCCCGGCCAGCCAGGGAGACACCAACATGGCACGGCAGACCTCTCTAGTTTTGCGTGCTGATCCCCTCAGCAGTGTATCAGTAGATCTGCCTGTTCTGCTCCCTGCTCTATCTCTGGTGAATTCTCTCATCCTCTCACACCTCTGGCCTGTACCCAAGTTCTTGTATAAATAAATAAATCTTTTTTAAAAAATTGGGGGGAGAGCAAAAGTTACATGCAGATTTTCTTTTTTTTTTTATGAAGTTGCCAACCCTGGCTTTAGCAATTTTTTTTTCCCCAAACAATTGCAACCCCTTTATTTTGACCCCAATCCCTCCCCCCTGCCCCCCTCCCCTCATAAAGTGTCTCTGGTTCATAGTTATTTGTTGATTATGATTTTCACTTTCTTGTAGATATTCATTTTCCTGGTCCCTTATTTAAGTTTTCTAGATTCCTGCTATGAGTGAGACCATCCAATATTTTTCTTTTTCTTTCTGGCTTATTTCGCTGAGCATGATCCCTTCCAGCGCCATCCATGTTGCTGCAAATTGCATGTGTTTATCTTTTTTGAATGCTGAGTAATATTCCATGGTGTATATGTACCACATCTTCTTGATCCAGTCATCTATTTTTGGGCATTTGGGTTGATTCCAAAGCTTAGCTATTGTAAACAGTGCTGCTATAAACATAGGGGTGCAGGTGCTCTTTGGAGTTGATGCTTCTGTGTCCTTTGGGTAAATAGTCTGGCACCCCTATCTCCCACATTGCTCAAGGGTCAACAACATGAGTTAGGGATTGAGTCAGGCAATAAAGTACTAATATAAGTAAGAAATCATTCCTGAAAAAAACCCCGAATAGCCAAAGCTCTCCTGAAAAAAAAAGAAGGGAATGGAGGCATCACACTCCCAGACTTCAAACTATACTACAAAGCCATAATCATCAAAACTGCATGGTATTGGAACAAGAACAGACATACAGACCAATGGAATCGAATAGAAAATCCAGAAATAAACCCACAGATTTATGGTCAACTAATCTTTGACAAAGGAGCAAAGACTATGCATTGGAGCAAAGAAAGTTTGTTCAATAAATGGTGCTGGGAAAACTGGGTCGCTACATGCAAAAGAATGAAGCTTGACCACTACCTCACACCATACACAAAAATCAACTCAAAATGGATTAAAGAACTAGACATAAGACCTGAAATCATAAAATATATAGAAGGAAATATAGGCGAAACACTACGTGATTTGCACATCAAAGACATCTTTACAGACACATCACCCAAAGCAGTGATAGTGAAGGCAAAGATAAACAGCTGGGACTACATCAAATTAAAGAGCTTCTGCACAGCAAAAGAGACAATAACAAAAACAAAGAGAAACCCCACCAACTGGGAGAACATTTTTGCACCCAACACTAATGATAAAGGACTGATCACAAAAATCTGCAAAGAGCTGATGAGACTCAACAACAACAAAGAAAATAATCCAGTCAAAAAATGGGCAGAAGAGCTAAAAAGAAACTTCTCTGAAGAGGAAATGCAAATGGCCAACAGGCATATGAAAAAATGTTCAACATCACTTGTCATCAGGGAAATGCAAATCAAAACTACCATGAGATACCATCTTACACCAGTGAGAATGGCACATATTAAAAAAACGAGCAACAACAAATGTTGGCGAGGGTGTGGAGAAAAAGGAACTCTTCTGCACTGTTGGTGGGAGTGCAAACTGGTCCAACCACTGTGGAGAGCTGTGTGGAGATTTCTGGACCTACTAAACATAGAGCTTCCATATGATCCAGCAATTCCACTCCTAGGTATTTACCCAAAGGACACAGAAACATCCATTCCAAAGAACACCTGCACCCCTATGTTTATAGCAGCACTGTTTACAATAGCTAAGCTTTGGAATCAACCCAAATGCCCAAAAATAGATGACTGGATCCAGAAGATGTGGTACATATATACCATGGAATATTACTCAGCATTCAAAAAAGATAAACACATGCAATTTGCAGCAACATGGATGGCGCGGGAAGGGATCATGCTCAGTGAAATAAGCCAAAAAGAAAAAGAAAAATACCGGATGGTCTCACTCATAGCAGGAATCTAGAAAACTTAAATAAGGGACCAGGAAAATGAATAACTATAAGAAAGTGAAAATCAAAACCAACAAAAAACTATGAACCAGAGACACTTTTTGGGGGGTGGGGGCGGGAGGGGAGGGATTGGGGTCAGAATGGGGGAGCTGCAATTGTATGGGGAATATAAAAATAAAATTTATTATTTAAAAAAAAAAAAAAACATAAGCTCCTGGGGCTCCTTTTTAGAAGTCTTGCACAGACCCATTTACCTCTGATTAAAAAGGGCTTTTTTCACCCAGGAAGGTATATTCCAGGGGCAGAAAGCCAACCACATTGGCAATCCTCATCCACTGAACAGTCGCCCTTAATCCAGAGCTTTTTACTGAACCATTTTTCAATCTTCCCCGGAAGTGTTGGTACCTGAAATTGGAGCAGGAAATTGTGACCTTTTGCTCCAGTCTGATGTAGGTTTCTGTGGAGAAGCTGGAAACCCCGTGGAAAAGGCTTTGCCCTTTCCGTGTAAAAAAAAAAAAAAAAAAAAAAAAAAAAAGAAATCATTCCTGATATTATGTAATTTCAGAAGAGGAACATGTAAACACACATTACTCAAATCTGTTTTTTAACACAATTTCATTTCACTAGATGCCATTTTTTTTTTAATAGAGGCATGTTTTATTTATTTATTTATTTGTTTGTTTTGTTTGTACATGCACTGGGTACAGTCAGAAGAGCGGGAGGGTGAGAGAATTCACCAGAGTCAGAGCAGGAAGCAGAGCAGGCAGAAGGACCGAAGTACACTGCTGAGGGGAGCAGCGGGCGGCAGGAGAGGTCTGCGTGCCATGTGGGACCCTCTCTGGTGGCCGGGGAGCAGCCAGGGATTGAACCGGCGCCGCAGAGGCTGCAGGCAGCTTCGCAACCCAGCGCTCAACCGCTGCGCCACCAGGGAGGCCCTCACTAGATGCCATTTTGAGCAGAGTCAGAAACATGTGCCTAAAAACATAACATAATTAGAAGAATCTTAAAGATGCAGCTGGCATTTTTCTCTCAAGAAAATGATGGGAAATTAAAATTTCTTCAAATCTTACCTTTTTTCAAAGAATATTAGAATGGAAATTAGAAATTAGAAATTAGAATGGAAATTCTAATATGGAAAGTTTTTTGTAAACTGATACATATTGCATTCATTTTTATAATAGTTCCAAAGAACAGAAGCAATTAATTCCTATTCCCAATGAATGTTACTAATTAGGGCTGTAAAGGTTACGTGGTGAGGACTAAGAGGCCTACAGTTTCTCTGGTAATTTCTAAAAACAAGCTATAGACTGATACCTATGTTCCCGGGTTACGCAGTGGAGACATTAGGACTTGGCCTAATGCACACAAATTATGTCTTTCAAGAGACAGATATAAGTGACATGCTGAGTATTAGAAATAATTATTTTTCAATAATAAAAGGTTATATAGTACGGCAAGTACATGCACACATACAATGACAGAAACAAAACAACTTTTTTGAAAATTCAAGGCTTCCAGTCTCTACAAAGGCTAGGAGAGCCATCCCAATTTACCTTCTATACGTACTATATTAGAGCATTCAAGGGTAGTGATGCTCACAGTGATAGCTAGCACTATAGAACTGCACCAGTTTTCATTTAATATCCATGATAACTCTACAAAGGAGGTTCCAGCACAATCTCTAGTTCACAAATAGGAAAATTGACATTTAGGGACATAAAACAACATAGACCAGGTATACCGCTACAACCAGCCAGGCTGTGATTTGCTGAAAGCAACCAGGTCTAAAGTATGTAGCTTTAAACACTATACTATAATGCCTGTCATTATGAGGCAAAGCTACCAGAAGATTCTAAAACACCTATTGATTCATCTAATAAACACTTAAGGGTGCTTAAATATAACATTCATATCCAAGTGTATTTTATTGGATTCAAATTCTATCAAAATTACTTCATGCAAATCCAATACTTTCCAGTTAATCAATTCCCCACTCTCCAGCTACTGTGCAAATAAGAACTTTCCTCACAATCAGGTCTCTGTATTTTGTTTTAAGTTTTTAAAGATTTATATATTTCTGCATATAAGAGCTGGTGTGCAGGCCAGAGATAGAGGGGGGAGAGGATTCACCAGAGACAAAGTGGGGAGCAGAACAGGCAGATCTACTGAAACACACTGCTGAGGGGAGCAGCAGGCAAGAGAGGAGAGGTCTGCTGTGCCATGTGGGCAACCTCCCTGGCCGGGGATCAAACTCGTGCTGCAGTGGCTGCAGACAGCGTCATAGGGCTGTGTCTTAATCACTTGGCCACCAGAGAGGCCCAGGTCTCTAAGTTTTGATGTCATTTTCACGCATGTATATGTGTTCTACATGCTGCGGGGCATCCCAGAGAGACAATATGAAAGCAGGCAGAAAGAAAAAGGCAAGTGTTTGGAAAAACAAAAAATAAGTCAACTTGCTACCTTAAAGTACCACGTGAGAGGTTATCAAAGGGAAGGGGAGAAAGGAGGTGAGTAAATTGATTAAAAGTGGTGAATTACATGGTAAGAATGGTACTTGTAGTGGTGAACTTAATGTAGTATGTACAGATGTTGACTTAAAATGATGCACATATAAAACTTATGTAACGTTATAATGTAATGTTACTTCAATTAAAAAACTTTTAAATAATTACATGAGAATAACAAATGAGTTTTTACTGAAAGTTGGAAACTGGAGTTTTGCCAAAATAAAATCTAAATTTTTTTTAAGGTTTTTTTTTTTTAAAGATTTATTTATTTATACAAGCACTGGGTACAGTCAGAAGCACCGGAGGGTGAGAGAATTCACCAGAGCCAGAGCGGGGAGCAGAACAGACAGACTGACGAAATACACTGCTGAGGGGAGCAGCGGGAGGCAGGAGAGGTCTGTCGTGCCATGTGGGACACTCACTCGGTGGCCGGGGATGGAACCAGCGCTGCAGAGGCTGCAGGCAGCTTTGCAACCCAGCGTTCAACTGCTGCGCCACCGGGGAGGCTCAAAATCTAAAATTTTTAACCAAACAAAATTTTTCATAGTTTATCATTCCTATTGGTGACTCCTTGGAATGTCAAAGTTGAAAATTCAAAGTGTTCTATAAAAAAATGTCTGACAAGGGCCTCCCCGGTGGCGCAGCAGTTGAGCGCTGGGTTGCGAAACTGCCCGCAGCCTCTGCAGCGCCGGTTCAATCCCCGGCTACTCCCCAGCCACCCCACCGGAGGAGGGTCCCGCATGGCACGCAGACCTTTCCTGCCGCCCGCTGCTCCCCTCAGCAGTGTACTTCAGTCCTACTACCTGCTCTGCTCCCCGCTCTGGCTCTGGTGAATTCTCTCACCCTCCCGCGCTTCTGACTGTACCCAGTGCTTGTATAAATAATCTAAAAAAAAAAAAAAATTAAAAAAAAATGTCTGACAAGAGGTTTCCTCCTCCCTTAGTGCAGGTTTTTTGTTTTTTTTTTTAAGATTTATTTATTTATGCATATAAGGACTGGGGTACAGGCCAGAGGTGCGGGGAGTGGGGGTGAGAGGATTCACTAGAGACAGAGTACGGAACAGAACAGGCAGATTGACTGAAACACTGCTGAGGGGAGCAGCAGGCGAGTCAGGAGAGGTCTGCTGCACCATAATATGGGTAGCTCCCTGGCTGGGAACCGATCTCGTGCTGCAGTGGCTACGGATAGCTTCATAGGTTGGGTCTTAACCCCTTGCACCACCATTGAGGCCCTCCCTTAGCGCAGTTTTTTAAAAAAATCAAAATAAATAACACGAATGAGCCTAGTGCAGCTGCACTTTCATCTACTTACAGTGCTGTTGCTTCAGACACAATGGAACTAGTGTGTGAAGAGACCCAGGAAATGCGAGCACTGCCCTCTAGTCCACAGGAGCTGAGTCCTCCAGCAGTGGGCACTCCTATGTTTGCACAGAACTCCACACAGTGAAAGACTGGGGCCCTTCATCCTCTTTGGATGAAGAACGAAGAGCACAGATTCAATTATGAGATGATTGTCACTTAGGTGGAAGAGGTCTTCTCAAACCAACTGGCCTTTCCCTTAGAGAAAACTGAATTTTCTCTGCTGCCTTTTTCTGACATTTCAGTTTATTCAAGCGCTTCATTTCATAATCCCTTTCAAATTTGACACCTGAAAAATAAAATACATGAAGCAATCCAACTGACATTTTTCTCCAGGTATAATTTAGTCAAAACAGAACATTTATCACACAGAAAAATTCACTATCTTGAATGCTAAACAAGAAGACAGGACTACATAGGTAGGGGGGGTGTGTATAAATGAGCATTAGTTCAACATTTCTCTGATAATAAGCAAAATAACACACACAAAACCTGCAATTTATTAAAGTAGTTCTAACAGAACTTACATTCCGGAGAAGGCAACAGATTATCCTTGACGGTTATATATTTTTGGAGGTGTAAAGGATTACCAAATGTAATTTCTTCCAAGAAAGGCAATTTGATGTTCATTATGTTTGTGTACCAGGTCTTTGTAAGCAGTGCAAGATCCCAAGGTTCCTGCCTGGGGTAAAAATTTATGAAGTCATTCAATGAATATTTATCAAGCATCTACTATAGGACATTCAGAAGACATCTTATTAATTACTAATTCCATTTTCCACTAGACACTTTAGCTTACAGGGATTATTCAGGATTTTTCAAAGCTGCATTCTAGCCAGGAGAAGGAAACTTATTTTAACTAGTGTGGATCTATACTGAAAAAAATATCATATGAAGGGTAAAATTGGACTTTTCATAGTGAACTTAATGTATGCAGTATATACAGCTGTTGATTTATAATTATGCACACCTGAAACTTATGTTATAATGCAAAATTACCCAATAAAAATCTTTTTTTTAATTACTATCACTTATAACAGGCATTTTATTCACAATACAACCTCCCTAGAGTGACTCCAACTTTCCATGTCTTTTTTTTAAAAGATTTATTTATTTATGCATATAAGAGCTGGGGTATAGGCCAGAGGTGTGGGGGGTCATGAGAGGATTCACCAGAGACAGAGTAGGGAGCAGAACAGGCAGATCTACTGAAATATACTGCTGAGGGGGAGCAGTGGGTGAGACAGGAGAGGTCTGCTGCGCCATGTGGGTTAGTTCCCTGTGGATTACTTCACAATGCTAAGACTTAATCCCTGCACCACCAGGGAGGCCCTTTCCATGTCTTTTAAGAAAATGTGTCTAAGAATTGTAAGCTCCAAATCTTTTATGATTAATCAAAAATAAGGTCACACTAGGGAAGAAACAAAGGGAATAATGCATTGAACAGTGCCTGTCATACACTAAGGCTTTGAGTGTGTGATCTTATTTTGATCCTTATAACCACCACATAGGGAGACAAGGAAACTGAGACTCAGAAGTCAATTAAGAACCAGAGCTGGTACTTAGCCTAGGTGTATTTATTTAGAAGCACTACTTCTAGGACTTAGAAGGCTGGAGAAGCGGGGCTCCCTGGTGGCTCAGGGGTTAAAGACAGAGCTATCAAGCTACTGCCAGCCTCTATAGCACGAGTTCAATCACTGGCCAGGGAGCTGAACCACATGGCGCAGAAACCTCTCTTGACTCACCCACCATTCTCCTCAGCAGTGTATTTCAGTCAGTCTGCCTGTTTTGCTCCCCATTCTGTCTTGTGAATGCTCTCATCGCCCCGCACCTCTGGCTTACACCCCAGTTCTTGTATGCATAAAAATAAATCTTTTTTTAAAAAAAAGAAGACTGGAGAATACATGAAATCCAAACTACATTATTAAAAATAATCACTGTGGGGCCTCCCCAGTGGTGCAGTGGTTGAGTGCTGGGCTGCGAAGCTGCCTGCAGCCTCTGCAGCACCAGTTCGATACCCGGCCATTGGCGAGGGTCCCACATGGCGTGCAGACCTCTCCTGCCTCCCACTGCTCCCCTCAGCAGTGTGTTTTGGTCCTTCTGCCTGTTCTGCTCCCCACTCTGTTCTGGTGAATTCTCTCACCCTCCTGCGCTTCTGACTGTACCCAGTGCTTGCATAAATAAATAAATAAATCTTTTGAAAAAAATAATAATCACTGTGAACCATAATTGTATTGTGTTATGTATCTCAGGTCAAAAATTTCAAATATCACTACATGCTTCCCATGTGAGTTCATGTGCAAGAGGAAAGTGGAAAGACCTGCCTTGGAACAAGTAAGGGACATAAAGATGTCACATACATACCATCCTTTATTTTCCTCCTCCAGCTTCCTTACTACTTTATGATCTAACTTTAAGGAGTGACATGACGTCTACCATTATTATAGATGTACTTGAACAAGTACACAAAGATGTATTTCTAGCAGTGTTCACTGAAGCATTGTTTGTTTTTAAAAAAAACACGGAAATAGCCTTACTATCTATCAAGAAAAGCCTTGAGAAACAAACATGTCATAAAAGATGGTTACCCTTATATGTAGATATGGAAAGATGAGCAATGAAAGAGCTAATATTTATCTGGCACTTACTATGCATTAGGCATTGTTTTAATCCATTTACAGATATGAACTCATTTAATTGCTGAGGTAATTCTAAGATGTATTCAGTTGCTAGTATTATGCTTGATTTACAAATCCGTAAACAAGAGCAGAGAACAGTTTGCCCAGTCACAAGGTTCATTGTGGGTTTGTGATTTCAACCCAGAAAGTCAGACTCTAGAATCTGTGCTTAACCACCAGACTAACTTAACCACCAGACTTAACCACCAGACTAACAAGATATACTGGAGGATGGGAGGATGCAGTGAAGTTCAATCCCACATGTAAAAATACGTGTATTTATATTCACGTGTATCTTGCACAACAGATAAAAATCCTAGAAGAATATAAAACATTTTACCTCTGAATAGGTCTAGAGAGGGATGGAAATTGGAGTATGAGAAGCAGCATTTTTATTTTCATTTCAGCTTTTATAGTGTTTTTAGTGTATCATTTTTGTAATTTTCTAAAAAACAGTTAACAAAGAAAAGCCTACAGTGAGGCGTTCCCCTAGCAAATGACCTCCAAAGGGTGCTAATACCATTTGGTTCCTCTTAATTTAACTGCTCTTATCAATATTGAATACTTTCCTGTGCAAATGAATGGGAAGTCATGGTTTTGCAGAG
The DNA here is from genome assembly GCF_014898055.3 of Talpa occidentalis. Taxonomy (NCBI): domain Eukaryota; kingdom Metazoa; phylum Chordata; class Mammalia; order Eulipotyphla; family Talpidae; genus Talpa; species Talpa occidentalis. The sequence continues at coordinate 53,723,349 of NW_023604972.1, forward strand.
ATTATTGATGATATAAAGTTCCACATTAAAAAATCCAAAAAAATCAGTGCTTTCAATCATTTTTCAGACATAAGGATATCTTCATTTTGATAATTATGTTTACAATAATATTGACTACTAGGGTATTTGCTTATATAGTTCAATGTCTAAATACATACTAAACTAACAAAACTAAATATGAATTTTCTCTGACTTTCCAATAGCTCTGGTTTTACAACCCCATAAATTGTCTCCAATTACTTCTCAGATTATTGTTAAAAAGAAAATTTCAATTGACTCAATGACAAATATGTCATTGACTAAAGTGGAGAGGTTAAAAAAAGTCAAAAAAGGGCCTCCCCGGTGGTGCAGCGGTTGAGCGCTGGGTTGCGAAGCTGCCCGCGGCCTCTGCGGCGCCAGTTCGATCCCCGGCTGCTCCCCGGCCACCGGAGGAGGGTCCCACATGGCGTGCAGACCTCTCCTGCCGCCCGCTGCTCCCCTCAGCAGTGTACTTCGGTCCTTCTGCCTGCTCTGCTCCCCGCTCTGGCTCTGGTGAATTCTCTCACCCTCCCGCACTTCTGACTGTACCCAGTGCATGTATAAACAAAACAAACAAACAAACCAGCAAACAAATAAATAAAGCATGCCTCTATAAAAAAAAAAAAAAAAAGTAAAAAAATCAAACAGAAAACAAGGCAGAACTATAATACTACAAAGGGAAGTTACTAAATGGTAACAACCCATGTTCATTGTGAGTTTGCTATATATCAGACAATATGCAACTACTTCACTTCATTTGTGCTCAACAACTTAGACAGATACTGTTGTGTCCACTTAACAGATGTGGAGGACAAGGCACAGAGAAATTAATTTACTCAGTGTCTCATAGGGAGCAAGGGCAGGGCCAGGCTTTTAGCCTAGGTCTTCCCAATTTCCAAGTCCATGTTGTCCATACATTGCCTGCCGGAGTCTACAGGATATGAAACTGACCCTTTGTACCAGCTAATTAAGTGTTGCTGAGATATGCCTGACATTAGGCATTTTCAAGTAGATTTACAGTAGGTATTCTAAGGTGGTGGGTGGTATTTAAAAAAATGTTGCTTTGGAATAAGAAGACTCAGGCTTCTAACCATTACTTACTACGACTATGAAACTTTGAGCAAACTACTTCTCTCGGTTTTCTCATTTGAAAGTGTTGTTTTGTTGTAAAGACCGAGTAAGATAATTTGTTAAGTCTTATAAAAATCACATTTCTTTATTTTTTTAAATCACATTTCTTTAAGAAAATCATTATCCAAACACCTAAAAATGCTTCAGATGGTCCATAATCTAACGGGGTACATAAAGGCACACTCCCATCCTCACTCAAGGCTTCCCAGGATAAAAATACTTACACTTTGTAAGAAGAGCCCCGCAAAATAGTTTTCATTGTGTTCTTTCTTGGCAAGCCATAAGCCATGTTGAATTATTACAGCCCTATCTCTCACAGAGATGTCTATTGTAATCACAGGGATACTCTTGATTTTTGCCTGAAAAGATGGCAAAGCGGTTAATCACCTTCACTTTACTATTTTTAAATAGTCAAATAATTAAAAAGATTCAGATAACGCATCTCTGAAAAACATTCAGAATGCCCCTAATAAATGTCCATTAAACCTGAACACCTAATGTAGAATTGTTTTCTTTCCCTGTCCATAAACTTGTTTTGTCGTTTCCAGCGATGTTGAGGAGAAAATGCCAGGCTAACAGCATGGGGATTCCGTCATGGTGCTATCATTGCCTCAACCAGCCAAACCGGCCCAAACACCGCATCACCAGGACGTGTCAGCGGGTGGCACCGTGGGGCGACTACTAGCGCCGCGGGCACAGGAACTTCCCGGCCCACGCCCCACCGCCCGAGCCCTTTAAAAGATGCAACCCTTTCCAGGATTCAAATATCTGAACTTAATAAGTGACCAACTTGAAGCGCCATCCTCCTGCCCTCTCCGGCACCCCTCTGGGGAGCGCGTCTCCCACCCACTACCTGCAGCTCCTAGTCGCAAGCGGGTCTCGCAGGCTGGGAGGCGTCGGCCCGGGGCGAAGGTGCGGGCCCCCGCGCGGCACCTTCCCACGCCCGCGCCCCGCTCTCGCTCCCACCCGCCCCACAAGTGCGGAGGCGCGCCCAGTCTGCCCAGCCCGGGTTGGGGAGTTGGTCCGGCCCGGGAAACGGGAGGGGCGCCTGATTACCAGCAAAGAGGGGCTGGGAGGGCCGCGGTCCCGCGCGGACCCAGGGCAGAGCTCGACGGGGTTTAGACGCACTAGTCTTCGCACACGACTCCGTCCTGTGGCGCTGGGAACAGCAGTGGCGCCCAGAGCGCAATACGCTGGCCTTCAACAAAGGGCTGTGTGATGCGGGGGAGTGGGAGGGGCCCTCGAGGGGGCCGGGGCGCCAAGTCCGAGCCCTGCGACCCCCAGAGTTCTCTCGGGGCGGGAGCTTAGGGTGACAGCCGAAGATAGACACACTTTTTAAAAAAATATATTTTTTATTTTATATAATTCTTACATCATTTTTTATTTGTGCACAATGTATGCATTTTCATGTTGGTTATATTCCCCAGGGGGTTCCGCCCCCCCTTATTTTGACACTAATCCCTCCTCTCCTCCTCACCCCGCCCCAGTGTGTCTCTGGTTTATAGTTGCTTGTTGATTTTTATTTTTTCTTTATTATAATTAGTCCTTTTCCTGGTCCCTTATTTAGGTTTTCTAAATACTTGCTATGAGTGGGACCATCCGGTATTTTTCCTTTTTATTTCTGGCTTATTTCGCTGAGCATGATCCCTTCCAGCTCCATCCATGTTGCTGCAAATTGCATGAGTTTATCTTTTTTGATTGCTGAGTAATATTCCATGGTGTATATGTACCACATCTTCTGGATCCAGTCATCTATTTTTGGGTATTTGGGTCGTTTCCAAAGCTTAGCTATTGTAAACAGTGCTGCTATAAACATAGGGGTGCAGGTGCTCTTTGGAATTGATGTTTCTGTGTCCTTTGGGTAAATACCTAGGAGTGGAATTGCTGGATCATATGGAAGCTCTATGTTCAGTAGGTCAAGAAATCTCCACACAGCTCTCCATAGTGGTTGCACCATTTTGCACTCCCACCAGCAGTGCAGGAGAGTTCCTTTTTCTTCACGTCCTTGTAAGATGGGCACACTCTTGACAGAACAAAACTCAGAAATGAATGAGAACTAAGCTAGGCCTGTCCCCTTAACTGATTCGGGGAACATTTGAGGGCACCTCTGAAGAAATGTGCTCAGTTCTGACATAGTCACTGTGAGCAACTCTTACTGGTCACGCTTGGGGGAACTGAAGCTTGTTTGTGTTTCCAACGTGCCTCAAGGCAGTTTTAAAAACTAATGCTCAAAATCCGCAAGTAAGTTAAGTTGTGTGTTCATATTATGAGGAGTGTGACAGGATAGGAAAGGTGCTCTGATGGACCAATTGCTGAAGTCATTACACTGATGTGATTCAGGATGAATCTATAATACCTCACTTGGTCACCAATCGACGTCAAACGAAAATAGCTTACCTTTTCATTTTGCATCAGGGTGCTGGAGTCAGAACTGGTTTGGGATTCTAGCTCTGCCATGTGCTCACTTTATCTTGCTTCTTGAACTTCTCTAAGCATCAATTTCTTAATCTATAAAATAGGTGTAATACTTTATAGCTTAATGGGTTGTTGTGAGGCTTCAAGACCATGTCTGTAAATTATCTGCTAAGTGAGTAATTATCTAATTTAGAGTCCAGTAACAACTTTATGAAATAGACTAGGGGAACACTACTTATTATACCACTTGTAGAGAGGTTAAAAGATTGCCCAAGGTCACATAACTACTGAGTTGCAAGGCCAACTTTTGAAGTTAAATACCCTCCGCACCCTGACAAGCTACATCTGATAGGAACTCCTACCTAATTAGAATAGACTCCCATAGTTGACCCATCTTCAAAAGGTGTTTTTGTGTCTCCCAGAGGCTAGAAGAGGAGGGCTCTCTTTCTCTTTAACATTTTTATCCTAGTTCCAATGAAAAATGAACAGCATGGGCCTCCCTGGTGGTACAAGGGGTTAAGCACAGCACTATGAAGCTATCCCCAGCCTCTGCAGCACAAGTTTGATCCCCAGCCAGCCAGGGAGCAACCCACATGGTAAAGCAGACCTCTCCTGTCTTGCCCGCTGCTATATTCAGCAGTGTATTTCAGTCAATCTGCCTGTTCTGCTCCCCACTCTGTCTCTGTTGAAGCCTCTCACACCCCCCCACACTTCTAGCCTACACCCCAGTTCCTGTATGCATAAATAAATAAAATAAATCTTAAAAAAAAAGAAAAATGAACAGCATGGAGTGAAATTGGATGTCAGTATTAAATACACACACGCACACACACACACACAAATAATGAAACAACTAATGTATTATGAAAACAATTTAATAGATTTGGGGCTAATTTTTTTTAATGAAATAGCATTGAATGGGGAGAAAATTAGTATACACTGTGTAAATAAGTGTGATTACATGTTTTTTTAATTTTATATATTTTTACATCATTTTTCATTTTTGTATAATGTATGCTTTTTCATCTTGATTATAGTTCCCACAAAATTCCCACCACCTTTATTTTGATCCTACTTTCTTCTCTGGTTTATAGTTGCCTATTGATTTTGGTTTTTACTTTTTTATAATTAGTTTTTTTCCTGATAATTACATATTGTTTTATGGAACTCTCATGCTTCTTATACATGTACATGCAGTTTCAATGCAAAATATAGTTGCTGCAGTGCATCTGGAAAATTTGAGGTTTGTTTGTCTAAGAACATTTCATTTCAGATACAGGTAAATTTTTGAGATAGGTAAAATTGCACTTTAGAGACAGACTGAGAAGTTAACTGATGCTCTAGAGACAGCCCATCTTCAGACTGAGGTTGCAATTGGATCCCTGACCTAGGCTCTTTCAATAAATAAAGAAATCAAGAATCAGAGAGAAGATGTGATGTGTCCAGGGCCATCAAAGAGAGAGTGCAGACAGCTTGTGATTTCTCCATGTGGGGTTTTCTATATATATTTTCTATATAGAGAGAGACAATTCTTGACAATTGTTTTTAGTACTTTTCTATGTGACTCACCTTGAACAAAAAAGTAGTGGAAGTTATGGATTATGACCTCTGAGATGAGGTCATAAAAGGCATTGTGATGTCTTGCTATCTCTCTTAGATCACTACCACTGGAACTGACTAGTTGCCAAGTTTTGGGAAGGTACTTAAGTCATCTGATAAGGAAATTCACATGCAAGGAATTGAGGCCCCTCACCAACAACTGGAGAGCTGAGACCAGACAATTATGTGAGTGAACCAACTTGGAAGTAGAGCCTCCAAGACTCAAGTCATACCTTCAGATGGCTGCAGTGTCAGATGATATTTGGCTGAAATTTCATGGAAGACCCTGAACCAGAAGCAATAAGCTAAGCTGCTCCAGTATTCCTGGCCCTTAGGAAATATAACAAATGTGTCATTTGAAGCTACCAACCTTTGATAAAAACAGCAGCAGATAGCTAATATACCATTCAGTGTCTTATTATAGAAGGAATTTGCACATAGACAAATATAGCCACATTTTTGCATTTGGGATCAATAATTTGAACCCAAAATGTATTTACAGGGCATACTGATTTTGCTAAATCTCACCCAGGATAGTTAGGATTCTTAAAAACTGTAAATACAGAAAATATGTGGCAACACCACTCCCCCACATGTATTTAAAAGTAAAAAAAAAAAAAAAAAAAAAACACTAATTCCCATAGAAGTTGGAAAGATATCCAATGAAGACATGGGTTCCCCTCACCCCAGGATGATTATTTCAATACTCTCCTTTGAAATACCAATTTCTTTCTAAGTCAGTGTCTGTCTGTCTGTCTGTCTCTCTCCCTCTCTCTCTCTCATGCCTTTCTCCCCTCTCTCCCTTTAACTCTATATCTCTCCCACTGTTTTCTGGAACCCTATGGACACTTTTGTATTGCTAAGCCTTCACCAGAAAGTTAGCCATTTTCATTTAATTCTATAAGAAGCCGTTGCTGCCACCTACTGTTAAACTGAAGTACCAGGATATAACAACACAAAAGCAGCGTTTTGGAAATTGCTCAAAATACTTCATATGTACTGTCTCACTTAATATTCTTAGCAATAGATGCAATTAACTTAGTGATGTTATTAGATTATTAAAAACTTGAGTTACCTCAAGCATGAATAATTTTTCCTAGGTTACAGGACGAACCCAATTCTGATTTGTTGCACGCCCCATCATAGTACAGTACACTTTCTCCTGGGATTGTAATTGGACAAGGTTTTAGAGTGTATACTTGTAAATATTTTTAGCACTACCCTTTTTAAGTATTCTGCTAATTTCTCATTTTATAGATATAAAATACACATATATAGACATATTCATTCTAATTTCAAAGGGTCATGTTTTATATTTTTGATATAGTATGTAAATTACAGATGCAGCTTACATGTTTTCATGATTATTTCCAAAGCTTCTCTAGTAAGGAAACTAACTTAAAAGTAATGATAAAGCAACATATCTGGAAAACTTAAAAAATCACCAAGAACAGCACTGAAAGTTCTGAATATTCTCAACATTTCTGTACTACTTCGGTCCTAATGCTCTCACCTCCCTAGCTTCTTCTTTACTTGTTCCCTATTTTCCCCCATCCCTTTTAAATGGGTGTATCCCCCTTATTGGTGTGTGTGTCCTTACCTACCCCAGAACTCTCAGTGGCTCCACCATCACTAATGCAACAGTCATTCTCTTTGGAGCGGATTCACTAGCCAGCCTTGGCTTCTGATCTGAGTTCATATCCTGTATTTCCATCATTTTGCAGGCCCTTCCTACCTGACTATTCTGTTCAGATGTTAATATATCTAATATGTAATCCATTACTCACTAAACCATCTCTTCTATCTTTTCTATTTCTGGGAATGACCCTATGAGTCTCCCTAGAGTCCAGCTTAGAGCACTGGAATGATTTTTAAGGTATATTGCTGGGCCAGCCATCATTCTTAGCTACCTGACATCTGGTCCTTACAACATAGGATGGAAGAAGATAGCCATTTTCCTAGTACAGTTAAGGAAAACAGAGTTTATAGGGCTATAAAAATGATTTGCTTACAGTTACACAGCTAGTAACTTGCAGAGCCAAATTTGAACCAGGTCAGTTTTACCCCTGATGCATCTCCTTTGAGTTCTCTGGATTCCCTGATGGAGTTGTATAGTCCCTCTGTCCATGAGATCTCTACTGCTTCCTTATAAAGGTGCTCATTACCCACCCATTTTATTTGAAGTCAACAGAATAGGTTTCTATACCACATTATTGCCTGAGCAGAATAGAAAATAAGTGCTCCACCAGGTTCCTCTGCTCCCCTTAGTGGCACAAGTTAAAGTCTCCCTGGTGCTAAGTTGAATAAAGGCCTGTTTTTTGGTAGGTAAAGCAGGGCAGAATTCATTATCCTATGGTGTGTGATTTGCAGACTAGGATTCTCTCCAGGAAAAGAGTGGATCATGGGAATCCCTGGCTCTCTCTCAGGCAGGCACCACTCAACCTGAGGGAGCATTTTCACTAGATGAGCTCAGTTCCTGACAACTACTCTTGAATTGCTGTATTGCTCAAGAGTAAAGCATCAGCCATCAGAATAGGATGTAAAGTTTTTCTTCACATCTTAACAGATGAGGACTTAAGTGTGTCACAGTGTTGCCCTGTAGAGTACTAATTTTAAAAAATGGATTTAGGGCCTCCCCAGTGGCTCAGCAGTTGAGCACTGCACTGTGAAGCTGCCCACAGCCTCTGCAGTGCCGGTTCGATCCCCAGCCACCGGCGAGGGTCCCACATGGCGCCACAGACCTCTCCTGCCACCCGCTGCTCCCCTCAGCAGTGTATTTCGTCAGTCTGGCTGTTCTGTTTCCCGCTCTGGCTCTGGTGAATTCTCTTACCCTCCTGTGCTTCCGGCTATACCCAGTGCTTGTATAAATAAATAAATAAGTCTTTAAAAAAATGGATTTATCTGCTTCATTTCCATTTCACACTAAATTTTCCTTACTTTAAGAGTAAGTAGAAATTAAAAAAAAAATCATGAAGACTTAATAAAAAAAGATTTAAAAAAGAGTAAGTAGGAAAATAGGAGCAATTAGTAAATTAAAATGCACTCTCTAGTTAGTTATTCATTTAACATATTTAATATTAGTCATTTTATTGATTTTTCAAATATAAATGTCATCAATTGAACTTTCTTCCTGAGGAGACAGAGATCATAGAAGGGGTCAAAATAGGGCCTCCCTGGTGGTGCAAGGGGTTAAAACATAGCACTATGAAGCTATCACCAGCCATTGAGGCATAAGTTTGATCCCCAGCCAGGGAGCTACCCAAACGGCACAGCAGACCTCTCCTGTCTCACTCACTTATCCCCTCAGCAGTGTATTTCAGTCAGTCTGCCTGTTCTGTTCCCCACTCTGTCTCTGGTGAATCCTTTTACCCCCACCCCTCTGGCCTATACCCCAGTTCTTTTATGCATAAATAAATCTTTTTTAAAAAGGGTCAAAATAAATGGGGCCTTAGACTCTTACACAAATATAGAAAGTTTCTAAGTCTTTATATCATTATAAAACATAACATATAATTCTCAAAAATCATTCCATAAATGTGTCTACACCCTTCACATGAATATTATAGAACTGCCTTTAATAAGTAAATGACTTTTGTTTAATAATTTTTTTATGTTTTTTGAGGTAACATTGATTTATAACACTTGTGTATTTTAGGGCTATGGGTTTTCACACATCTACGAAGGTGTGTTATCACTCCACACCCACCACCAAAGCCCCAGTATTCTTCCACAGTAATCCTTTGGGTCCCCTCTCTGTTGGCTCCCAACACCCCTAATGGCCCTTCTGGTAGCCTCAATTCCACACATTTCTAGGGTTTGTTTTGGTTAAGTTTTGCTGCTTATTAGTAAATGACTTTTAATAATTTTACCTAGTTTATGTTTATATAGAGACTTCACTAAATTTAGTGTATAAAAAATAAAAAAATTATTTGTCTTAAGATTTCTTCTTTTGAAGATTTATATACCAGGTTCATAGTATACACATAATCTTTAATCATATGCATTTTTGTGATTTATATTTCATCTTGTATTATTTTAACTGGAAAAAGTCCATTTAATACATGTCCACTGAGCATTTTTTGTATCCAAGTCTTTATGATTGGCCCCCTGCAGTCCAAAAATTGTCACTACCTCCCCATTCCCTCTATATGCAAGAAAGTTCTCTTCTTCCTTGAAGACTTAAGTCAATTATGAAAAATATATATTCTTAAGAATATGAAAAAATAAATTATCATCTCATATAATCATATCTTTCAGTTGTGAAAACTGTCTTGAATTAACATTCCTTCTTTAAGCCAAAAATCTAAAAATGAGATACATATAAACCTCAAAGGCAATAAATATCAATCTACTTAAATTCAGGATTTTTACAAAAGGAATTTTTCAAAGCTTAGCACTTGTACTTTCTCAAGCACTAATTTCCTAATGGTAACTCTGTCAGAATTTTACTCTTTGATTCCTTTTTGTATGTTGTTTCTCTAACACAAATTCTTTTTTTAACTTTATTAAGGGTTAATTGAAATATATATTAGTTTATAGATAAGTCTACAACATGGTGATGTAATATACATATAGGTTATACAATGATTACTAAGATCATTAATTAACACATCCATCATCTTATATAGTTAGCAATTCTCTCTCTTTGTGGTGATAATGTTGAGATCTAATCTCAAAAACGTTCAAATACAATACTGTGTTATTAACTATAGTCACCAATTCTTAATTGGTTTCTCAGTTTCCATTTCTATGTGTTCAATTTACCAACAGTAAATCAAAGATTACCCCCTGCAGTTCACTAGTAGGCATTGCAACCTAATATACTTGTAATTATTAAGGTTGATCCCATATATACTGTATATTTAAGAAAGGAGCGGGGGGAGGAAGAAATAAAGCAATGTAAGAACAAACTCATTCCTATCCCAAAGTTAAGAATGGTCTCTCAATGAATCTAAGTGGCTTTATAGAGGTTAGTTCTTCTATTATCTAAAACAGGTATCCCATTGTACACCTGAGGAAATACTTTATGTTCCAGAGAATGCTTTATATTTTACAAGTATTGAATCTTTCAAAAAAGACTTACAAAGTCTTTCAAAGAAGACTTACAACCCCACAGAACATGATAATTAATAACTTTCTAGTAAGCATTCATTAAGAGGCAACATAGACTTTTTACAACTCTAGCCAAAATGTATGTGTAGGAGGCAGAATTCTAAGGTGGCTCCTGTCATGGGTGGAGTTGTGTATTCTGCAAAATCCATATGTTGAAGTCCTAACCCCCAGTGCCTCAGAATGACTGTATTTGGAGATAGAGCCTTTAAAATGATAATTAAGATGAAATGAGGTCATATGGGTGGGTCCTAACCCAACATGACAAGTGTCGTTATAAGAAGAGGAAATTAGGACAGACTCAGAGGAAGGACTTTGTGAGGACACGGGAAGAGAAGACAGTCATCTACAAGCCAAGGAAAAAGACCTCAGAATGAAAACAATCCTGCTGACACCTTGATTTCAGACTCTTTGCCTCCAAAATAAGTATGTTTCTGTTGTTTAAGTCACCCAGTCTGTGGTACGTTGGTATGGCAACTCTAGAAAACTAATACAGTTCCCAAAATTCCCACCCATTTCTGCACACACCCTGTAGAAGCTGCCATAGAAGTAAACTGTCTTGTTGTGGCTAGGACCTGAGACTGGCCGCTAGGAGCTGGGAGCAACCACCACAGACAACCAGCAAGACAGGGGAGGGAGGAGGACAGGCCTCAGTCTTATAACCAAAGAGAACTGAAGCCAAAAGGCTGAATGAACTTGGAAAATGATCCCGAAAAGGAGGTGTTGATAAAATCTCTCAGATGCAAATTCAGCCCAACTGACATCTTCATTTCAGCCTTGTAACACTGTGACCACAAAACCCATTGATGCCACGCCCAAACTTCTGATCTGTGAAATAATAATTGGGTATTGTTTTAAACTGCTTCAGTTGTAATGCTGATTTACAGCATAGAAAACAAACACAGTATCTACAGACCCTACAAGAGTTGGGCCATCACTGTGTATGATTCAAGGTAATTTAATTTATAGCATCACAGAGAAGACCCAGACCCTAGGACTTTTCTTTTTCCCATGGTGTCTGAATAAGTCTCTGATATAATTCTAGGTTCAAATTTCCCATTTCGGGCCTCCCTGGTGGCACACGGGGTTAAGACACAACCTATGAAATTAACCACAGCCACTGCAGCACAAGTTCGATCCCCAGCCGGGAAGAAACCCACATGGCCCAGTCAGACCTCTCCTGTCTCACCCGCTGCTCCCCTCAGCAGTGTATTTCAGTCAATCTGCCTGTTCTGTTCCCCACTCTGTCTCTGGTGAATCCTCTTACCCCCACACCTCTGGCCTCTACCCCAGTTCTTGTATGCATAAATAAATAAATCTTTAAAAAAAAAAAAGAAATTTCCCATTCCCTTTTCAAGTACCACACTGTTTATTCAGAGTTACAGTGGATGGATTTGTTTTCTTCTGCCCACAATCTGCTTTCCTTTCTCTATTGGAGAATGTATCTGTGTGCATTTGGGGGGGAAATAGGGCTTGTCTTGTACTAAAAAGGACCAGACTATTCTTTCTCTGACCTCATTGGTTAGGACACAGGCTCTTACCCTGGTCTTAGCTCTCTCCTATGTTTCAGAATAGGTAGGTAATACAAGAAGCAGGGAGAGTAGAGTAGAGAACCTTTCTACAGTGATGCCTGAGATAGCATCTTGGGTTAACCCCAGCAGTACAGGCACAATGTAGGAAGCAGCACAGGGGAAGTTAAATATAAGTGTGCTGGAACCACATTGCCTGAGTTTGAATCCCTGCTCTGTCTCTGACTAACTGGGTATCAGTCAACTTGATCAAGTTAATTAGAATCAGACCTATCAATCTTGGATACTGCAATTTTTCTCAACACAGAAATCAGAGTAATGTGCTGAAAATATAAGTCAGATCATGTCATGCTCAAATTCTGCAAAGGCCATGTTCTAGCTCTCAGGTCACTCACTGCAGGGGGTGGGAGGGGAGGAGAAGCCAGCTTCCATGCTGAGCAGCCCCTAGGGAGAGGCCACAGGGAAGGAACGTTGCACTCATTAGACTCAATGGTCATATGACTGTGCCATCTTACAAGGGAATCCTCCAACCCCATCAAGTTTTTGGATAACTGCAGTTCTTGCGAAATTCTTGACTGATACTTCCTGAGATACCCTGGGCCAGAAACATTCACCTAAGCTGCTCTCAAATTGACTAACAGAAATAGTGTTAAGATATTTAAGTCACACAATTTGGTGATGTTACTCTAATAGATAACTAACACTATAGGCTAGATTACTCTTACATAAGAAAGAGCTAAAGAGACATGAAAGATCTAGAAAGAAAGGAGAGTTAGGATAAGAAAGAAGTAAAATGAGCGAGTGGTGAGGAGAGTTCCAAAGATGTTCACTTTGGGGAGACAGCATGAGTTTAGAGCAATTGAGATAAGAAGTGGGACTCTGAGAACACAGACATTACAAGGTATATTTAGAGTGTGGTGGGGGACTGTGGGCTCTTTGTGGTTGGAAACGATGGTGTCTGCACCTGAGGGCAGAAATCCTACATTGTGAAAAAATAAACAAGGTGGGGCCTCCCTGGTGGTGCAGAGGAGTTAAAGACAGCATTACAAAGCCATCGGCAGCCACTGTAGCACGAGCTTGATCTCTGGCCAGCCAGGGAGCAGCCCACATGGTGCAGCAGACCTCTCCTGTCTCGCCCGCTGCTCCCCTCAGCAGTGTGTTTCAGTAGATCTGCCTGTTCTGCTCCCCACTCTGTCTCTGGTGAATCCTCTCATGCCCCCTGCACCTCTGGCCTATACCCCAGTTCTTGTATGCATAAATAAATAAGGCTTTTTAAAAAAATAAGCAAGGAGTTTAAAAACAAAAATAAAATAAATGGTATATTTGGGAAACATTGCTGCACTACATGATATAAACTGTTGTAGGGTAAGGAAAAATGTCAGGCTTTTCTGCCCTCCCACCATCAGGATAGATGATGGATCCTTGCGGTTCTGAATGCATGCCTGATGGCGGGCACCTGGAGTAGGGTGTGGGCATAGGTAGATGGGATTCACCTGGGCTAAGACTGGGCTTTTAATGGTGGCATCATGAGGACGCCAGTAGAAGCCAAGAAGCCAAAAGAGAAGCCGAGAAAGAAGCAGCAGAAGCCGAGAGAGAGAGAGAAGTTGAAACAGAGATCACCGGAGAGCCCAGATAGAGTGAGGATTTGCTGGGGGCTAGGAGGAATGCCAGCCTCCCAGTCCCCCAGCACCCCTGCCTGCTGTGTACCGGTTAAATCCCAACAAAAAGACCTGCAAAAAAACCACTGAGGACTGACTCCTCCTTTACCCGGTCTGCATGGGATCCTAGAAAGCCTGCTCAGTGGCCATTCCTGCTCCCTACACCTTTGTTCCTAGGAAACTTTAAGATCTATATATTTTTTAAACAGTAATAATTATAATAAGCCAACACTACTCAGTGACTTAATGTGTCCCCAAGCACATAAACCACTAATCTAGGTCAACCATAATAATTTTATCCTTCTTTTCTAAATACTCAATTTCCCAGTTTTTTTACAGCTAGAGGTGTGTAGGGAAATGAGTGCTCAGACATTTCAGCCACTGGTCTCTGTGGCTATCACCTGCGGCCTTGAATGGAGGAGGTGCTTGGAAATGTGGGCTTGGGGCACTCAGGCCTGATGAAAGACACCTAGAATATGGTATGGGCGTGTGTAAGTGGGCACACCTGAGCCAAGAGACTGAGGCCATAAGGGCGACATCACAGAGGATGGTGTGTGGCAGAGAATGGTGTGTGGCAGGGGTGAACGGCTACACAAGAACGAGCAAGGGATGCCGAGCAGAAGCCCAGTGGAAAGAACACGTAGAAATTCTTAGGGGTCCCAACTTGCTCTTTCCCCACTGGCTTGTTTTCCCCTGTGTAGGGGGCTGGAAGGGGCACAGTGCAGGTTTTCTGATCCCATGCAGACCGGGTAAAGGAGGAGTCAGAGTCCTCAGTAGTTTTGCAGGTTTTTTATTTGGGGTTCACCAGGCATATGGCAGGCAGGGGTGCTGGCTGGGGGCTGGGAGGCTGGCAGGCCTCCCAGCCCCCAGCAAGTCCTCACTCTATCTGGGCTCTCTAGCGTTCGTTCTGCTGCTTGTCGGCTTCGGCTTCGGCTGCGGCGGCTGCTGCTGCTGGTGCTGGTGCTGCTAGCGTCCCCCCGTGACGCCGCCCTTAAAAGCACAGTCTTAGCTCAGCTGAATCCCATCTACCTATGCCCACACCCTATTCCAGGTGCCCACCATCAGGCATGCATTCAGGACAAGGATCCATCATCTATCCTGATGGCGGAAGGGCAGAAAAGCCTGATATTTTCTTTACCCTACAGTCCACCCCCTCAGGGTTTTCTGCCATACAGTCTATACATATATACACAATTTTCTAAGCAAACAAACAATGCAGCCATGGCCCACAAAAGCAAATACATCAAATAACAAAATACAACATAACAAAATACAACAGAACACAAATAAGTCCAGGCAGGGCACCAACCAAGTGCAAAAGACAATTATTGGTACCAGCAGATGAGCCACCAAATCTGCTGCCGAAGGCACTGCTCATACGAGGGAGGGGAAATCACACACGGCATCTGCTATAACACACCAGGAGCCGTCAGGCTTCCTGGCCTTCTCTGGCTGTAGTCTCAGCTACAAGGCACACACAGCATCCACCCCCAGGATGCACTAGCTCTGGGATTGGCAATTTTATTCTGTTGGGGGTAATCGCCAACCCTCAGGGTTTCTGTCTGCAGTCGCTCCAACACTCGGCCTTCATGGCCACCCATGCGACTCGCAGACCCCTGCACTCAAGCCAACCCACTGCACAAGCACATGGGTCGGGGATCCAAACTCTGCATTTGGCTTGGGCTCCACCCCAAGCCACATTCCCCACCCGTCCCCCAAGGACGGGCTCCTCAGCTCCTCACCCTCACTCAAGAATGAGCAGGGCATCACCCATAGGTGATTTTACGAGACTCACAGGGCTTCAGCATACCCAGGCTGCTTAACAGCTGCTTTAGGGCTTCTCAACTTAGCATCAGTACCAGCTTTTGCCACCTTAGTTGGCTTTTCTCCTCCACCTGGCCACTGGGCATACACAGGCTGCTTTTGGCCATCTAGGCCCACTGGCCACCCCCAGATTCTCAAAAAATAAACATAACCTGCTAAGGTCCTCCGCCTTCTGGCGGGATTGTCAGTCCAAAATCATCAGTTCATCAGTCTATCAGTCCATTGGCCTCTCCCTGCTTCAGCAATGGCCTGCTGCCTCAGGGGTCATTGGCTGGTCCTTTCCGGTGTCGTTGGCTGGTCCTATCCGGTGTCGTTGGCTGGTCCTTTCCGGTGTCGTTGGCTGGTCCTTTCGGGCGTCTCCTTCACGCCAGGTCTCATCCTATAGCTCGTGGACGTATCCATCTTCTATACTGCCATGGTGCCTCCAGCGTCGTCACAGGCAAAGTCTGTTCTCCTTAGTCCCTCCAGGTCTTCGGAGGGCTCCAATACCCGTCTGCATGGATCCTGCCGACTACGCCAATTGTAGGGGGCTGGAAGGGGCACAGTGCAGGTTTTCTGATCCCATGCAGACCGGGTAAAGGAGGAGTCAGAGTCCTCAGTAGTTTTGCAGGTTTTTTATTTGGGGTTCACCAGGCATATGGCAGGCAGGGGTGCTGGCTGGGGGGCTGGGAGGCTGGCAGGCCTCCCAGCCCCCAGCAAGTCCTCACTCTATCTGGGCTCTCTAGCGTTCGTTCTGCTGCTTGTCGGCTTCGGCTTCGGCTGCGGCGGCTGCTGCTGCTGGTGCTGGTGCTGCTAGCGTCCCCCCGTGACGCCGCCCTTAAAAGCACAGTCTTAGCTCAGCTGAATCCCATCTACCTATGCCCACACCCTATTCCAGGTGCCCACCATCAGGCATGCATTCAGGACAAGGATCCATCATCTATCCTGATGGCGGAAGGGCAGAAAAGCCTGATATTTTCTTTACCCTACACCCTGCATACTATTAAAAAATCTGTGGGGATGATGCCAAGGACTCCAAGGTTCTCTTTTAAACTGTCTGAACCAGGCCTCCCTGATGGTGCAGGGGTTCAAGACACAGAGCGACCAAGCTATCATCAGCCATTGCAGCATGAGTTCGATCCCCAGAGATCCCCAGCCAGGGAGCTACCCACATGGCACAGCAGATCTCTCCTGTCTCCCTGCTGCTCCCCTCAGCAATGTATTTAAGTGGATCCACTCTGTCTCTGGTGAATCCTCTCACACCCACAAACACACCTCTAGTCTACACCCCAGTTCTTGTATGCATAAATAAATATTTTAAAAAATGAAAATAAACTGCCTGAACCGACAGTGAACCTACCCAGCTGTAGGGTAAAGAAAATATCAGGCTTTTCTGCCCTTCCGCCATCAGGATAGATGATGGATCCTTGTCCTGAATGCATGCCTGATGGCGGGCACCTGGAATAGGGTGTGGGCATGGGTGGATGGGATTCAGCTGAGCTAAGACTGTGCTTTTAGGGGCGGCGTCACGGGGGGACGCCAGCAGCACCAGCACCAGCACCAGCAGCCGCCGCAGCCGAAGCCGAAGCCGAGAAGCAGCAGAGCGAACGCTGGAGGGCCCAGATGGAGTGAGGACTTGCTGGGGGCTGGGAGGCCTGCCTCCCCCAGCCAGCACCCCTGCCTGCCATATGCCTGGTGAACCCCAAATAAAAAACCTGCAAAACTACTGAGGACTCTGACTCCTCCTTTACCCGATCTGCATGGGATCAGAAAACCTGCACTGTGCCCGTTCCTGCCCTTACAATTGGCGTAAGTCGGCAAGATCCATGCAGACGGGTATTGGAGCCCTCCGAAGACCTGGAGGGACTAAGGAGAACAGACTTTGCCTGTGACGACGCTGGAGGCACCATGGCGGTATAGGAGATGGATACGTCCACGAGCTACAGGATGAGACCTGGCGTGAAGGAGACGCCCGAAAGGACCAGCCAACGACACCGGAAAGGACCAGCCAACGACACCGGATAGGACCAGCCAACGACACCGGATAGGACCAGCCAACGACACCGGAAAGGACCAGCCAATGACCCCTGAGGCAGCAGGCCATTGCTGAAGCAGGGAGAGGCCAATGGACTGATAGACTGATGAACTGATGATTTTGGACTGACAATCCTGCCAGAAGGCGGAGGACCTTAGCAGGTTATGTTTATTTTTTGAGAATCTGGGGGTGGCCAGTGGGCCTAGATGACCAAAAGCAGCCTGTGTATGCCCAGTGGCCAGGTGGAGGAGAAAAGCCAACTAAGGTGGCAAAAGCTGGTACTGATGCTAAGTTGAGAAGCCCTAAAGCGGCTGTTAAGCCGCCTGGGTATGCTGAAGCCCTGTGAGTCTCGTAAAATCACCTATGGGTGATGCCCTGCTCATTCTTGAGTGAGGGTGAGGAGCTGAGGAGCCCGTCCTTGTGGGACGGGTGGGGAATGTGGCTTGGGGTAGAGCCCAAGCCAAATGCAAAGTTTGGATCCCCAACCCATGTGCTTGTGCAGTGGGTTGGCTTGAGAGCAGGGGTCTGTGAGTCGCATGGGTGGCCATGAAGGCCGAGTGTTGGAGCGACTGCAGACAGAAACCCTGAGGGTTGGCGATTACCCCCAACAGAATAAAATTGCCAATCCCAGAGCTAGTGCATCCTGGGGGTGGATGCTGTGTGTGCCTTGTAGCCGAGACTACAGCCAGAGAAGGCCAGGAAGCCTGACGGCTCCTGGTGTGATATAGCAGATGCCGTGTGTGATTTCCCCTCCCTCGTATGAGCAGTGCCTTCGGCAGCAGATTTGGTGGCTCATCTGCTGGTACCAATAATTGTCTTTTGCACTTGGTTGGTGCCCTGCCTGGACTTATTTGTGTTCTGTTGTATTTTGTTATGTTGTATTTTGTTATTTGATGTATTTGCTTTTGTGGGCCATGGCTGCATTGTTTGTTTGCTTAGAAAATTGTGTATATATGTATAGACTGTATGGCAGAAAACCCTGAGGGGGTGGACTGTAGGGTAAAGAAAATATCAGGCTTTTCTGCCCTTCCGCCATCAGGATAGATGATGGATCCTTGTCCTGAATGCATGCCTGATGGCGGGCACCTGGAATAGGGTGTGGGCATGGGTGGATGGGATTCAGCTGAGCTAAGACTGTGCTTTTAGGGGCGGCGTCACGGGGGGACGCCAGCAGCACCAGCACCAGCACCAGCAGCCGCCGCAGCCGAAGCCGAAGCCGAGAAGCAGCAGAGCGAACGCTGGAGGGCCCAGATGGAGTGAGGACTTGCTGGGGGCTGGGAGGCCTGCCTCCCCCAGCCAGCACCCCTGCCTGCCATATGCCTGGTGAACCCCAAATAAAAAACCTGCAAAACTACTGAGGACTCTGACTCCTCCTTTACCCGATCTGCATGGGATCAGAAAACCTGCACTGTGGTCCTGTCCTGCCCTTACACCAGCCTAGGATAATTGTAGAACAAGGTGGTTATAGACAAAGCTCTAGCCAATGAAACAGAAGAACTTTCGGGAAATGTTTTGTTTCCTGCTAAAGAGAAAAACATACTTAAGAATTCAATACGATTGCCCCTGACCCTCTTCCTGGCTTCAAAGTGTCTTAAAAGGTTGTATGAGGTCTCTGTCTTAAGCCAGTAAGAACGTTTGTGTATGACTGAGAGTTACCTTGGGATCCCAAACTTGTACACTCTAAAGGGGTCTGTAAATTAAATGAAGATGATCAGGCTTTACGCCATTGGCCTCTGTGGCCATCACCTGCAGCCTTGATCTTACTAACATAGAGGGCGAGTGGGTATGGGGCACACGTACCTATGGACACCTGAGCATGGGTGTGTGCTCATGAGCAAGTGTGCACACCTCAGACTGGAGATCGGGGATATTAGGGCCATGTTGCTCAGAGACAGCCACAGTGGAACGGCTATGAGTGATGGCTGTGAGAGGAAGAGACCACGAGAGACACCAGAGAAAGCCCAGAGAAAAGGGCATATAGAGAATCGCAGGTGGCTCTAGTTGCTGCTGGTTTGTTTCCCCTGCTTACCATTAAAACCTGTGCATATGGGCCTCCCTGGTGGTGCAAGGGATTAAGATGCAACTTATGAAGCTACTCACAGCCACTGCAGAACGAGTTCGATCCCAGGCCAGGGAGCTACCACATGGCGCAGCAGACCTCTCCTGCCTAACCAACTGCTCCCCTCAGTAGTGTACTTCAGTCAGTCTGCCGGTTCTGTTCCCCGCTCTGTCTCTGGTGAATCCTCTCAACCCCCACACCTCTAGCCTGGACCCCAGCTCTTGTATGCCTAAATAAAAAATCTTAAAATAAAAATAAAACCTGTGAAAGTGATTGTAGGGTAAGGTAAAAGGTATCAACCTTTTCTGCCCTCCTGCCATCAGGATAGATGACGGAACCCTCCAGTCCTGAATGCATGCCTGATGGCAGGCACCTGGAGTAGGGTGTGGGCATAGGTAGATGGGATTCACCTGGGCTGAGACTGGGCTTTTAAGGGCGGCATCACGGGGACGCCAGAAGAAGCTGAGAGAGAAGCAAGAGAAGCAGAAGCCGAGAGAAGGCCAGAGAGCCCAGAGTGAAGATCTGCTGGGGGCTGGGAGGCCTGCCAGCCTACCGGCCCCCCAGCACCCTTGCCTGCCATATGCCTGGTAATTTAAATAAAAAGCCTGCAACCCACTGAGGACTCTGACTCCTCCTTTACCCGGTCTGCTGGATCAGAAAACCTGCACTGTGTCCTTCCTATCCTTACAATGATGACAAGGGCTCCAAAATTCTCCTTGAAATCGCTAGAAGCGAGAATAACCATGCTTGACCTGGGATGGTTGCAAAACATGGTCCAACCATCCATGCTGTAGGGTAAGTAAAGTATCAGGCTTTTCCACCCTCTTGCCATTAGATTAAATGCATGCCTGATGGCAGACACCTGGAGTAGGGTGTGGGCATGCATAGGTGGGTACACCTGGCCTGAGAGACTGGGCTTAGAAGGGCAGCATCAGAGGAAGGCTGGGACTGGAAGAGAAGGAGAACAAGCGAGGGACCAGAAGAGAACCAGCAGAGAAACAGAGGCCACCGAGAGAACGCCAGAAAGCCCAGAAAGAGTGAAGTTTTGCTGGGGGATGGGAGGCCTGCCAGCCTCTGGCCCCCCTGGCATGGCTGCCTGCCATGTACCTGGTAGAATCCCAAATAAAGCCTGAAAAATCCACTGAGTGTTCCAGGACTCCTTCACCCACCTGCTAGGATCATAGAGATCCTGCCCTGTGCCATCCTGCCACTACATATGCACATAAACACAAAGCACATTCAGTATAAAAGGTCTTTATACTTTAATTTTAATTAACTTTAATTTTAATACTTTATACTTTAATTAACAGAATTGGTATGCATAAAAAGAGAGAAGAAAGGTTAATAGTTTTCCAATAAATTTCAAAAAATTACCACTCCCCTTATATACCCTCAGGGGTAAATGCCCAGCCAAGCATGCTTGGCCCAAAGCAGCGCTGCTGAGGCCCAAAAGCTTTCCACAATCTAAGGCACTTTCTTGTAGGAAACCATAGGAAAGTGTCCAGGCAAGTCTGGGACAAAAGAAGAAAATCAAGGCAAGGCTGCGGTTATCAGTCTCCCCACATGTCTCTCCCCACATGTCTCCTTCAAGTGTCACATGTCTCGACTCCATGTGTCTCCTCCAAGTCCTGGCTGCAAGACTAAACCAAGAAGCAAGAGGTCCTTTCTTCTTCATGTGTCTGTCCATGCCCCTCCGTGTCTCTTCCAAGGGTTATGTAGTTTCACCCAGTTGCTCAGCCCTGCCTATAATTCCTAGTAGCTAGTCCAAGGGGCTGCTTACAAATGGGGGTGGGGAACATGGTTGCTCCCCCTTTTATGGAGACGCCTCTGTTACAATAAGACAAGTGTAATTTTGCAAAGACATCAAGCAGAAGGTGACTGAGCATTAGGATGAAAGCTCCCGGATCCTTGGAGATATGACTGAGTCGCTGCTCACACCTGGATTGCCTTGTTCTAGTCTTCTGATTAAGTGAGATTAACATCATTGCTTAAAACATTAAGGCGCAGTTAGCGTTTTCTGCTCCTTGCGATAAAAACCATTTCTTTTCTTAAAAAAGATTTATTTATTTATGCATATAAGAGCTGGAGTACAGGCCAGAGGTGTCGGGGGTGGGGGGTGGTGAGAGGCTTCACCAGAGACAGAGTAGGGAGCAAAACAGGCCGATCTATTGAAATACAGTGCTGAGGGGAGCAGCCAGTAAAACAGGACAGGTCTGCTGCACCATGTGGGTTGCTCCCTGGCAGGCCGGGATCGAACTTGTGCTGCAGAGACTGCAGGCAGCTTCATAGGTTGCATCTTAACCCCTTGCGCCACCAGGGAGGCCCCAGATGTGCAATTTGTTTTTTTGCTCTTCAGTGCAGAAAATCCTGAATAGATTCAAGCAAAGATATACTCAATCTCTATCAATGGTCACCCAAAGTCAGAAATTCTCAACATGTTTCCAATCTTGTTTAATGTGTCCTTTCCCCCATAAATTTCAGTAAGTTTTTTGAAGTCATTGATAAGCTGCTTTAATTTAAAAAGAAATTAAATATCTGCATATATATATAGTACTGGCAGGGTTTTGTTGTTTTCCTACATCTGTTTTGAATGTAAGATTTCAAACTGAATAATAAATATAGTTGGAAAAGTACAGGTTTTGGAGCCATTTATAGATGGACTTAAAATTCCAGTTCCCCCACTCCCTAGCTATGCGATCAGAAGCAAATTATTTAATTTCTCTGAGCCCCAGTTTTTCATCTGCAAAGAATTGCCGATAGGCAGTCAGGACCTACTCTCCAGGGTCATTGTGAGAAATAAATAGCAAAACAATGGTGAGTAATAGCTATAATTTACTAAACAAACTAGCACTGCCCTAAGTACATTTCCTGTAATAAATATCTTTAAGTCCTTGGCACTTGGCACAAACTGGCTGTTCAGCAATGTCCCCATATAGTGTGAGCAGCAGGGTTTATAGCCTGAATATGGTGGAGAGGCAGCAGACAGATCTGCTACTGTAATCACACGTGGTTATGGGAGGCTGCCTTATGGGCCCCAGGCCTCCACACAGGGGCTGGGGGCATCTGATGCCTTCACAAATACGCAGGGAGGGTAGAGGTGGAGAGAGAGTAAGGAATGGGGATAATGGAAGTGTGAAGAAAGGAAAAGAGGGCCTCCCTGGTGGCACAAAGGGTTAAGATGCAACCTATGAAGCTATTGGCAGCCGATGCAGCAAGAGTTCGATCCCCAGCTAGGGAGCTACCCACATGATGCAGCAGACCTCTCCTGACTTGCCTGCTGCTCCCCTCAACAGTGTATTTCAGTCTGCCTGTTCTGTTCCCCACTCTGTCTCAGGTGAATTCTCTCACCCCCCACACCTCTGGCATGTACCCCAGTTCTTGTATGCATAAATAAATAAATCTGAAAGAAAGAAAGAAAGAAAGAAAGAAAGAAAGAAAGAAAGAAAGAAAGAAAGAAAGAAAGAAAGAAAGAAAGAAAGAAAGAAAGAAAGAAAGAAAGAAAGAAAGAAAGAAAGAAAAAGGAAAAGAGCTTGTCTGCTGCACCCCTTCTGAGCTTTCCTGACCTCACACACTCGCACAGCAACTCCCAATAGTGGTCACTTTTTACTTAGGTTGGAGCTCAGTAGCTGATCCAAACTCCAACCTAGCAAGGGGCAAGGCAAAGATTCAAACACCCTCCATCTCAGGATGCTTGTTTCATGCCACACAACTCCACAATGTCCTTTTCAAATGATGTAATAACAAAATGGGCATCTGGCACGAAATGCTAGATGTGGTGTTGAGAGCAGGAGGTCAATGGGAAGCAAACTGATGAGCTGAGGTAGGCCCCAGGAAGACCATGGCCACCATTACCCAGGAAGGCAGTTCCCAACATGGCCTGGGCTTCTGAGGGGCGCATTACCATTCACACGCCCTCAGAGTGTGTTTGGTGGAAAAATCAGGGGGCGCTCCCTGGGCCCATCTGAATACCAGAGAGTACTGTCACCAGCTAAGGGGAAAGCCACTCTGAACTGTGCTTACAGAGACCAGGGCAGGATACTAGTAACTTCTGGACCAGACTGAAGCTGCCATTCCCAAGGCGGTAATGGTGTACAGGAAGAGATGTGTGCAAAGGCGCCTAGTGCAAAAAGAAATTATTTGCTCCTGACCACTGGAATTGTGCCTTGGGTACATGAGGAGCAACTCTTCACCCATAATGAACCCCAAATCCTTTGCTTGGGGAGAAGTTGTCTTTTGAGCAAGAGCTCATCCTTCTCCATTCCTTGATCAACAGTTTCCACTTGCTAGGTCAAACCTGGTTTCCTTTTATTGTGAGAATGATTTTGAATAGGGAAAGGTCAGAGGCCCCAGGGGTAGTAAGAGCATGAAGTATGACCCACCTTGGGAACCCCACCACTTCCCAGGAAATGCCCAGATCAGCAATAACCTGGGAATGGATTTGAAAATTGATGTTTATTAAAGAGGAAGCCCTTTTTTCTATTTCTATTTCTCTTTTTTCTATTTCTATTTCTCTTGAGGGCTTTGTGCCGTCACTGGGTTTTTGTGGGTTTTTTAAAAAATGGAACCAAACTATATTTGGCCTTTTGTGACTATTTTTACTTAATATATTTTCTTTTCTTTTTTTTTCTTCTTTCTTTTTTTTTTTTTTTTTTTGTGGGACCCTCGCCCGTGGCCGGGGATCGAACTGGCGCTGCAGAGGCTGCAGGCAGTGTAGCACTCAACCGCTGCACCACCAGGGGAGGCCCTTCTTTTCTTTTTTTTAAGATTTATTTATTTATGCATATAAAAACTGTGGTACAGGCCAGAGGTGCAGGGGGGAGGGTGAGAGGATTCACCAGAGACAGAGTGGGGAACAGAACAGGCAGATCAATGGAAATACACACTGCTGAGGGGAGCAGCAGGCAAGTCAGGAGAGGTCTGTTGCACCATGTGTGTAACTCCCTGGCTGGGGATCAAACTTGTGCTGCAGTGGCTGCGGACAGCTTCATAGGTTGCGTCTTAACCACTGTGCCACCAGGGAGACCGCTGTCGTCACTGGGTTTTAAATATAGAGCAGGAGATCTAATAATCCTTCTCAAAGGGGAACTCTGTGGACACATATGAATGAAGTGAAGAATGAGTTTAAAATGCATATTCCTGTATCTGCTGCCAAAAATTCTGACTCACATGGTTTGGGGGTAAGGATCAAGAATCAGCTTTTAATAAAATACCTAGGTGTTTCTCTTTCAGATCTTTTGGTCATTTCTCTAAGACTGGCCTGACATAAGAGCAGCACCTAGAATCTTATGAAAATTGCAAATTCAATAGACATTTTGACTTTTAATCTGTAGGGGAGGAGTGGGGGGTGTGGGAGGGAGAGCCAGGAAGGAAGGAAGCCCAGGATTCTGAATTTTAAAGGGATGTCCTAGGTGAAGGTTTACTGGTAAATTTTAAGGACTAACAAAATGTTCTCTTTAGGTATGTCCTAGAGGACCTATTTCTGCTGAATCTCACTAAACCTCTTTGGATATACATTCATGAGGAAACCACAAACCCAAGACCCAAATGAAGAATGAGAAAAGAACAGAGTTCTGAGAAGAATTAAATAATAATCAAAAGCACTTCCACATCAAAGAATTTCCATAAAGTTTCTCCAATAGGAGCCCTCTAGTCTAGCTTACTTTGCCTGAAGGGCAATTTATTTTTACATGTTGATGGTCAATAAGTACTTGATGGGGCCACCTTGGTGGCACAGGGGTTAAAGTCTCAGCTCTATCAAGCTATCGGCAGCCACTGCAGTATGAGTTTTGTCCCTGGCCAGGGAGCTGACCCACATGGCACAGCAGACCCCTCCTGTCTTGCTCACTGCTCCCCTCAGCAGTGTATTTCAGTAAATCTGTCTGTACTGCTCCCCCCTCAGTCTCTGGTGAATCCTCTCAACGCCCGTACCTCTGGCCTACACCCCAGTTCTTCTACACAAAAATAAATAAATAAAATCTTTTTAAAAATGAGTATCTGATGAATGCAGTTGAATGTATTTCCCTTTGTACAGCCAAAATTTCAATAGAAATGGAGTTTGGACAAGCATATATGTGTATAGAAGCAAGGAATAGAAGCGAGGTAGTAATGAAAGTGGGTTTGGTGAAGGACTGAGGAGAAAACTCAGAGAGTTGCTGAGTAGGCTGAAGTAGTTAGGAGAACTCTAAGTTCTCATTTTCGTTTACTTCTTTTGACCCAGTATCTGAAGCAAGCTACTTTCATTTTTCTATTTCAATTATGCCACTTTTTTTTTCTTAAAGGAATATGCCTTCTGGTATTATTTTAAGACGTTAGTAATAAAAGATTGAGAAACACCTTTTCCTCTTAGCCAAGATTGTGCAGAAGTGAATCTTTACCATTACGGTCAGTCTAATTTGTTTCTTTCTTTTCTTCTTTCATTTTATCTCTTTCCTCCTTTCTATAAGCTAAAGAGCATTAATTTAGTATTTCTTTCCATGCGCTAATTGTATGCTAGCAGCTATGATGACTTCTGGGATAGTAAAGAAGACATTTACTACCCGTATTTTTGGAGAAGCTAGGGAGTTAAGGGACTGAAAACAGCGACTGAAGGATTAGAGAAAAGTCACCCACCAGCTCTCTTTCACTGCTGGCACAGATGAGCAAGGAGGAGCTTGAAAAGCCATCTGAGACACCACATACTTGAGCTGTCACAGTGGAACCCCCAGCCTGAGGTTACTGTCAGGCAGCAGGACTGGCCCTTGAGAAGCAGAGCTGGGTGTGGAGTGAGGGAAGGGAGACACGTGGAACCTGTCACCAGCAGCATGTCTCTCTGTGTGGTGGAGACTGCGGCTAGCCTGGGACCACAGCCTCTCTGAGCATTTCTCCCACTGGTGGCAGGCAAATGTGGGGGTGGGGGGCACCTCAAGACCCCCAAGCCTTGCATGCTCTGAGTGGGTTCTGCCATCCATCACATAAAGATAAAACACATTCTTATTGTGTAAGATCTTCCATAGAAAAGAACTTTAATAGAATTAGTGCACAATAGAAAGAAGAAAAGAAAACAGACTCCCAACTAAACACCCAAAGTTACACATCCCCTCAGGGGTAAATGCCCAGCCAAACAGAGTTGGCCCAAAGTGGGCTGCTGAGGCTCAAAAACTTGCCACAAGTCTAAGGCACCTTATGGAAGGGAATCATAAGGGATAGAAGGAGCCAGGAATGTCTGGAAGGAAAGGAGTAATATCAAGACACAAGTCAAGATAGAGTTTGCCATTATCAGCCTCCTTACAGATCTCACGAGGTCTGCTTCAAGTGTCTCCTTCTATGTCCCCCAAGTCCCTGGTGCAAGTCCAAGGCCAATAAGCAAGAGTGACTTCTTCTTTCCATGTCTCTCTTCTCTACATGCCTCCTCAAGTCTTCTTTCCCAAGTCCTTTCTAGCCTCCCCTCTCTGCTCAGCAACACCCTCCCTTAGGTGGGGCAGGGAACATGGAGCATCACCTGTCTATGGGGATTACACCATGATACCACAACATGCTTGCTCTTTTATCTCTACTTCTGTTTCTGGTCAAAAGAACTAAAAACTGTTACTGGGTCAGAACCTCTTTACAGTTCCTGCTCCAGCCACTCACCACCACAGATCCAAGTAAAATTAGGCCTCTGGTGAAGCAGAAGAGGGGGTGGGGGTGAGGATTATTTTAACCAACAGAGGAGAGGGAGAGGGAGAAGTTCAGCTACAACTGATGGCACAATGTTCAACTGCAGCTATAGGAGCCAGTAGGGTGTGACAGAAGCCTGCTGCTGCTGAGGTGGGCACTCTAAGCAGAGTGGCAGAGCAGCTGACTTCTGCAGCAGTGCCAATAAAAAAAGCAAGCCTGGGCCTCCCTGGTGGTGCAGGGGTTAAAGACATGGTGCTATCAAGCTATTGCCAGTCACTGCAGCAGGAGTTCAATCCCCGGCCAGCCAAGGAGGTGGCCCACATGGTGTAGCAGACCTCTCCTGTTGCTCCTCCTGCTCCCCTCAGCAGTGTGTTTCAGTAGATCTGCCTGTTCTGCTCCCTACTCTATCTCTGGTGAATCCTCTCATGCCCCCCGCAACCTCTGGCCTGTACCCCAGTTCTTGTATGCATAAAAAAATAAGTAGCTTAGACATGTGGTAAGCTTTTGGGCCTCAGCCGCCCCCCTTCAGGCTAAACCTGCTTGACTGGGCATTTGCCCACAAGGGAATGGGTAATTTTTCGAGTTTTATTAAGAAACTATTATTTTAAATCTCTCTTTCTCTCTCTTTCTCCTCATTCCACTATCAAAAATCTATCACACTAAGAGTATGCTTCTTTACAGCATGCTCCCCTTAACAATTTGGGGTTCCTGGTTATCCCTTGACTAACAAAAGTGAAGTACCCTACTAGTTCTACATGAACCAAATACCCCCTCCTACTAGTTCTTGCTTACACCAAGTCAAATCCCCTTCCCCACTATACCAAATTCTCCACAATATTTACAATAAATAAAATCTGAGGATAAGGGAGAATGCAGGAGTTCCTGAGCCAAGTGACAAAGTTACAAGCTCTTACGTGACAAAATTTCATAGCCTAAGTTCAGAAGAATTAATCACAACTAAGGTGATTTAGTGAAAAACAGCAGTACTTCCATGTAATTAACTTTAAATCAAGAGGAGGATTTATAGGGCCTCCCTGGTGGCACAGGGGTTAAAGACAGCACTATCAAGCAATTGGCAGCCACTGCAGCATGAGTTAGATCCCGGCTGGTCAGGGAGCAACGCACATGGCACAGCAACCCTCCCTGTCTTGCCCGCTGCTCCCCTCAGCAGTGCATTGCAGTAGGTCCTCCTGTTCTGCTCCCTACTCTCTGGTGAATCCTCTCACCCCCATGCTTCTGGCCTGTACCCCAGTTCTTGTATGCATAAAAAAATAAATTCTTTAAAAAGAAAAAAAAAAAGGATTTATACTGGCTTATCGCAGGAGATTCTAGGGTAAGAACACAGCCTGCCTACCTGGTGGAACTGAAATCAAGAAGTGAGCCAGGAGTGCTTCCCTCTCTCTCATTTCTGCTTCTCTCTGCATTTACTCCTTCTCCTTGCAAGGTGAAGTTCTCTGATCCTCAAAGCACAAGTACAAAATATAGCTGACCCTCTTGAGGTTGAAGTTGTAGTTTGAATTGAAAGCAGTCTGAGTTGAGCAAGCATAAAAAAGTGAAATCTTCAATAGTGGAAAGTCCACAGATAATATCCAATTTTTTTCAATTGAGTAGCAACTTAAGCATGTAATTTAGAGATATGAAGGAAGATCCTAAAATAATCACCTAATAAGAGTGAAAGTTGTAGCCTCTGAGGAAAGGGAAATTGTGATGTGGGTAAGGGGTGCTGAAACTTAAACATCTTACACATTCTGTTTTTTTCCATGGGCACATTTAACTGGTTTTTTTTTTTAAAAAAAATTAATGGCAGGATATAAAAAGAAACAAACATTGCAAAAAGGAAAAGGAAGGAAGACTAGTAAAAAGCTTAGGTAGAAAAGGAAAACGTCTTCCCAAAGGACAGGGAGTGAATGACCTTTACTGGTCGTGTTATCCGACCTTGTTTAACTAACTGCCTGTTACTGAGCCCCAGGCTAACAGGAATGCTGCCAATCACCCTCCACCCTGCAGAGGCATCCAGTCTTATGTGCAATTGCTCTAGAACCAGCTGAAATCTGATGGCCGTGTAGACTCAGATGGCAGAAAACTGACCAAGAAGTGGCCTAGGTCTCTTAGATGGAGACTCAAGATGCTAATGAGACATGCAATGTATGAAGAAGCATATAGCTCTTCTGCGCATGCCCTAGGACAACCCAGCCCAAAGCATGTTCTCAATCCAGGACCCTGCCCTGGTAATCAGCTCCACAAACAGGACCCCCACCACTCTCAGACGGAGAGCATGGCTCAGGGTACTTGCCACTGATCACCTATTGTGTGGTCCACAAGAACTGTTCTACACATGAAACTCACTGTCTCTTTCAAAGTTTGTGGAGGATTAATTTGTAAAAGGTAGGCAAAGATCTTTCAGTGTCTGTGATGGTCACAAAAATGTGTAGCAGGTGATCCTTGAATGCCATCTAAGGAAAACAGTATATATCCTGAAGAAGTAAGTGTTAGGAATTCCAGTGTGAGTGTGGAAGCGTCAGAATAATCCCTGGGGGTCTCCCCGGTGGCGCAGCAGGTTGAGCGCAGTGCTGTGAATCTGTCCGCAGCCTCTGCAGCAGGGGTTCGATTCCTGGCCTGCCAGGGAGATACCCGCATGGCGCGGCAGACCTTTCCTGCCTCCCCCGCTGCTTCCCTCAGCAGTGTCTTGGGTCTGTCTGTCTGTTCTGCTCCCCCCTCTGTCTCTGGTGAATCCTCTCACCCTCCCACACCTCTGGCCTGTACCCCAGTTCTTTTTTTTTTTTAAATAATAAATTTTATTTTTATATTCCCCCATACAACTGCACATGCCCCATTCTGACCCCAATCCCTCCCCTCCCGGCCCCCACCCCCCAAAAAGTGTCTCTGGTTCATAGTTTTTTGTTGATTTTGATTTTCACTTTCTTATAGTTATTCTTTTTCCTGATCCCTTATTTAAGTTTTCTAGATTCCTGCTATGAGTGAGACCATCCGATATTTTTCTTTTTCTTTTTGGCTTATTTCGCTGAGCATGATCCCGACATTGAAATTTTGATTGGAATAGCATTGAATTGGTATATTGCTTTTGGTAGGATGGCCATTTTAATAATGTTTATTCTTCCAATCCATGAGCAGGGGATGTCTTTCCATTTCTTTGTGTCTTCTTCTATTTCTTTTAACAGTGTTTTATAATTTTCTTTGTATAGGTCCTTTACCTCTTTTGTTAGATTTATTCCCAAATATTTGATTTTTTTTTGTTTCGATAATAAAAGGGATGGGTTTTTTTATTTCTTCTTCTTCAGATTTATTGTTTGTGTATAGGAAGGCTACTGACTTTTGCGTGTTGATTTTGTATCCTGCCACTTTACTGAATTGATTGATAAGTTGAATTAGTTTTTCTGTGGAGTTTTTGGGTGTACCCCAGTTCTTGTATAAATAAAATAAAACTTTAAAAAAAAAGAGTAATCATTGGCAACCTGAAATAACTACTCAGCAGGATGAAGACTGGTTTGGAGGACATAGAATGTAGGATATAGAAACATAGAAATTTTTGTACAAATTAAGTCAGAATGAGGTCCAGAAATGCCTCAATTGTGGAGATGAAAAGAAGCAGACAAGTGGGAGGAAACTGAGGAGAAATGATCTGAGTTAATTACTGGTGGGAGAGGAAACAAACTTAGAAGTCTAGTTTGAGAAGTAGTGAGATTCCAGTAAGACCCTGTTTTCATAGGACTCTCCCTAAATAATGAATTTTGTGGAATAAAATCAAATTGTCATAATTCTTCTCATCCCACCCCCATCTTGACACTCCACTCTTTGGATTATCCAACACATAGGTAGGATCTTTTACCCCAAATGTTATTATTAGGTGTAGTTGACACATGTAATAATTACAAATTAATTTTGTGGCAGCTCTATGGGACTAGGAAGTCCCTAGAACTCTACCAAATGCCTGATGAGTATAAATGAATTTTCTAAAGTTTTCACAGTTTTTGTGTGTGTTTATTTAGTGATACATGCACCAACCTAAATAAACCTTAAAAACATTATGCTAAATGAAAGACGTCATTCACAAAAATCACATTTTGTATTATTCCATTCATATTCACTGTCCAGAATCAAATCTACAAGAGACAAAAAGTAGATTAATAGTTTCCTGCTCTTTCCACCATCTTGGTCCCTGTGGAGCCTGCTGAGAACAGGACTTCTAAAATATGGTTGGAAGGCTATGGTCCAAGGCCATTTTTGCTGGCTCCCGAACCAGAGGGAACATACAGCTCTTCTTAAAATTGAAGGTGTTTATGCTCGAGATGAAACAGAATTCTATCTAGGCAAGAAATGTGCTTATGTATACAAAGCAAAGAACGACACAATGACTCCTGGTGGCAAACCAAATAAAACTGGAGTAATCTGGGGGAAAGTAACATGTGCCCATGGAAACAGTAGTTCCAAAGCAACCTTCCAGCTAAGGCCATAGGACACAGAATTGGTGTGATGCTGTACCCCTCAAGGATTTAAATATACTGAAAGGTCAATAAAAGTGGATTTGTTCTTGTATTTTGTAAAAAAAAAAAGGGGGGGGCCTCCCTGCTGGTGCAGCGGATTGAGCATAGCACTGTGATGCTGTCTGCAGCCTCTGCAGTGTGGATTTGATCCCGACTGGCCGCTGAGAATCCCACATGGCGCAGCAGACCTCTCCTGTCTTGCCTACTACTCCCCTCAGTAGTGTATTTCGGTCAGTCTGCTTGTTCTGTTCCCCGCTCTGTCTCTGGTGAATCCTCTCACCCTCCCGCACATCTGGCCTGTACCCCGGTTCTTGTATGCATGAATAACTAAATCTTTAAAAAAAAATAGTTGCTTAAGCAGGTGAGGATCAGGCAATTAAGGGGAGGCAGGCAACAGGCAATAGCTAAAGGGCATAGGATTTCTTTTTGGCGTATTGAAATGTTCTAAAATTGAGGTGCAGAGGGTGAGAGGACCCACTCAAGACAGAGTGGGGAACAGAACAGGCAGATTGACTGAAATACACTGATGAGGGGAGGAGCAGGCGAGTCAGGAGAGAGTAGCTCCCTTGTCAGGGATCGAACTTGTGCTTCAGTGGCTGCAGATAGCTTCATAGGTTGTTGTCTTAACCCTTTGTGCCACCAGGGAAGGGTGTTATATTCTTGATTAAAATATTGATTGATTTAATATTAAAATATTATATTCTTGATTAAAATACTATACTCATTCCTCCTGGTCTATAGAATAATGATGAAACTTCTCAAGATGGCATGCAAAACCCTAAGGAATTTGGTCAGAATTTCCTGTCTCATTTCCAGCTGTGTGCCTCATACACAAAGAAATACATCCAAGGCCTTAAATATAGCGTGACCTCTCACACCCTCACATTTTAGCATTTGCAGATCTTATGTGCATGCAAAGCTTCCTACCTATTACATCTTCTGTTCCACCCTATCTCCCTTTCTGTACCTGACAAATGCTTATTCATACTATATGACTTAGCCCTGGAAGAGTCAATATTAGAGAGACAGAGATAGTTGGGAAAAAAAGGAAAGAGGAAGGAAAATTTTTTCTCCCACTTTTCCCTATCCTGATCTAGCTCTTAGTATAGAACTAGTCTCAATTAGGAACACAATAAGGAAAGGTGGGTTTATAGGACCCAAAGACCAGTATGGGGATGGTGGAAGCATAGAACATTACCAAGAAGGTAGGGTTATTCTTTGTTAACCTGATATAGCAGGATTTTTGCTGACAGTAGGCCAGGATGATCATATATAATAGAGGATGAGGATTTTCTCATATATCAAGGATGGTCAGATATTTAGGGTGAAAGATTCTGGTTAAATTGATTCACAGGATTCTTACTAAAACTGTGCAATGCAAAGATAGAGCAGATGTGCTAAAGTCAAAGCCTAGTTGAAAAAGGATTTAGATATGGCTACAGGAGAAACTGTTGCCAGGATCTTGCTCTTCAGAAAGTCTACATGAGGGCCTCCCTGGTAGCGCAAGGGGTTAAGTCTCAGCACTATTAAGCTATCACCAGACACTGCAGCATGAGTTCAATCACCTGTCAGGGAGCTAACCACACGGTTCATAAGACTCTCCTCTCTGGCCCTCAGTGCATTTCAATAAATCTGCCTGTTCTGCTCCCCACTTTGTCTCTGGTGAATCCTCTCACCCCCCCCCCGTATCTCTGGCATACACCCCAGTTCTTGTATGCATAAGTAAAATAAATCTTCAAAAAAGAAAAAGGTAAAAAGTAAGGCTTTATGAGTCAACACTTGCACAATAGAGCATGAAGATTTCTATTTTTCAATGTTTACCGATGTAATATATAAGAAGTCTTATTTCATTGTTTTAATTAACATTTCTCTTGTTACTAATACATTTGACCATCTCTTCACATCCTTGATAGCCTCTCAGATTTCCCGTTCAGCAAATTCCTGTTCAGATGATTTGCCCAGCTTTCTTTGGGTATTCCTGTCTCTTTTTTTGATTGATTTAGGATAATTTAGCCCCGTAGTCTAGTATGATAATAGCTCCCTGCCACTTTCAGACATCACAGTGTTTTCTCCCAACCTGTTATCATCTGTTATCCTCAGTTAACTTCATTCATGCTAACCTGGGAAGAAAGAAATCCTTAATTTTGATGTTAATTCATTGTTATTTTGCCTCGTTATTTGGGTTTTTATGGTTTTAAGAAGTTCTTATCTGTCCCAGATTTTTTAAAAAGTCCTACAGTCTTCTATTAATAATTTTGTCTTTCACATATGTATTCTTAAGTCATCTGTAGTCAACTTTTTATAAACTATTATAGGGCCTCCCCGGTGGCGCAGCGGTTGAGCGCTGGGTTGCGAAGCTGCCCGCGGCCTCTGCGGCGCCGGTTCGATCCCCGGCTGCTCCCCGGCCACCGGAGGAGGATCCCACATGGTGCGCAGATCTCTCCTGCCACCCGCTGCTCCCCTCAGCAGTGTACTTCAGTCCTTCTGCCTGCTCTGCTCCCCACTCTGGCTCTGGTGAATTCTCTCACCTTCCCGCGCTTCTGACTGTACCCAGTGCATGTATAAACAAAACAAACAAACAAATATAATAAATTAATAAATAAAAACATGCCTCTATTAAAAAAAAACACTATAAACTATTATAAAGGGACACTTTTTTATTCTCTCATTATTATGATCAAATTCCCTGCTTATCTGTCTGTCTATTCCTGTGGCAACAGCATCCAGGATTTATTACTATAACTTCATAATAAACCCTAATATCTTTTAGGACAAGACCTACATTTCAATTCTGCTTTTCTAAGGTTGACTTGGTTATTTATGGTTATTAACATTTTTCTCTATACAGGTAAGTTTATCAAGATCCTTAAAATTTTCAACTAAAAATTTGATTGGATTTGTATTGAATGTATAGGTTAATTTGGGAAACAAATATCTCCATATTAAGTTACCCCCATCCAAAAGCATAAAATGTCTTCTCACTTGTTCTCCCCGATGTTTTTATTGCAATATGATGTTTTTCTCCTAAATGTATTACTGCTTTTCTAAATGGTAGATTTTTCTTAAATTGTATTTCCTACATTTTTATTGCTTTCCCTTTATCTGGATTTATTATTTACTTTCTTCTTTTTCTTTGTATATTGTTTTTATTCAAATACCAGCTTTATTAAAATGCTGTGTTTTAAAACTATCTGTGCCTAAATAAAGGTATACAATGATCACTTTTTTCTACAAACTGCTTTAGCTATGACCTGCAAGTAATGCAGGCAATATTTTCATTATTATTTATTTCTAAGTATTAATTTACTTTGCACTATCATTTTTTTAAAAATTTATCCATGCATCAAAATCTGGGGTACAGGCCAGAGGTGTTGGGGGGTGCAAGAGGATTCACCAGAGATAGAGTGGGGAACAAAACAGGCAGATTGACTGAAATACACTGCTGAGGAGAGCAGTGGGTGAGCCAGGAGAGGTCTGCTGCACCATGTGGGTAGCTCCCTGGCTGGGGATCAAACTCATGCTGCAGTGGCTGCGGTTAGCTTCATAGGTTGTGTCTTAACCCCTTGCACCACCAGGGAGGGCTTGCACTATCATTTTTAACATAAAGTTTATTTAGTGATTTTCAAATATGTAAAATCCTATCTGTTTTTTTATAATTAAATTTTAACTTTAGGGCCTCCCTGGTAGCACAAAGGGTTAAGCAACACACTATGAAGCAATCCACAGCCTCTGCAGCACAAGTTCCATCTCCAGCTGGCCAGGGAGCAACCCACATGGTGCAGCAGACGTCTCCTGGCTCGCCCGCTGCTCCCCTCAGCAGTGTGTTTCAGTCAGTCTGCCTGTTCTGTTCCCCACTCTGTCTCTGGTGAATCCTCTCACCCACCGCATCTCTGGCCTATACCCCAACTCCTGTATGCATAAATCAATAAATCTTAAAAATAAATAAATAAGGCCCCCCTGGTGGCGCAGGTGGTTGAGAGCAGCACTGTGAAGCTGTCCGCAGCCTCTGCAGTGCTGGCTGGATCCCCACTGGCCGCAGAGCAACCCACATGGCGAGCAGACCTCCCGTGTCTCACCCGCTGCTCCCCTCAGCAGTGTATTTTGTCAGTGTGCCTGTTCTGTTCCCTGCTCTGTCTCTGGTGAATCCTCTCACACTCCCACGCATCTGGACTGTACCCCGGCTCTTGTATAAATTAAATAAAAATCTATAAAATAAATAAATAAATAAATTTTAACTTCATTGCAATATGCTTATACACACTCCACCAGAAAAGACTAATGGATAGTGATGAAGGGAAAACCCCATTAGGATTATCTGCTGAAGGATTATCTCCCTGGTGGCCTAGGAGTTAAGTCTCAGCGCTATCACCGCTATAGCCTGAGTTCAATCCCTGGCCAGGGAACAAACCCACATATGGTGCAGCAGACCTCTCCTGTCTTCCCTGCTGCTCCCCTCAGCAGTGTATTTCAGTCAGTCTGCCTGTTCTGTTCCCCACTCTGTCCCTGGTGAATCTCTCATCCCTCCCTGCACTTCTAAGCAAAAGGGAAAAAAAAAAGAATTATCTATTGCATTGTGTTGAAAATTGTCCTCCCCCAAAAAATGCATGTCCAGCCTCTTGTGGCCATCACAAAATGAAGTTCAGGCCCCTTGTTACCTATGACTGGAGGAAGAACCATAAAAGGCATTTCAGTGCACTTTCCTACATTTGTAGGAAATTATATCTTCTATTCCCAAAGTATTGAGACAGAAGTACAATGTTCCACCCATGTGCGTCTGATGAAGTTCAGACCATGTGAGTTTGCCACCAAGGGCAGAAAAATGTCAAAGCAGTTGAAGTTTAAATGAAGAAATATGTCCTCTACTTTGAATGGGTGTAGTGGGAGAATAAATATAGGGCACAATGTCCACCAGCAAGTTTATTATCATTAGACTAAAATTGGACAGGGCAATCAAAGAGGTCCTAGAACACAAAGCCAAATATCACCAAGTAGGAAAGGAAAAGGGTAAATACAAGGTAGAAACAACTGGGAAGATGCAGGAGTAAAGTAATCCAAAATACATGAAGTAATCAAATATGCTTCAAGTGAGCTCATGTCCCTCCAGAACCTGTAAATATGACCTATTTGCAAATAATGTTTTTGCAGAAAGAAGCAAATTAAAATAAGTTCACCCTGGGCCTCCCTGGTGGCACAAGGGGTTAAGACCCAATCTATGATGCTTTCCACAGCTACTGTACCACAAGTTAGATCCCTGGCCAGGGAGCTACCCACATGGCACAGCAGACCTCTCCTGTCTCACCCACTGCTCCTGTCAGCAGTGCATTTCAGTCAATCTTCCTGTTCTGCTCCCCACTCTATCTCTGGTGAATCCTCTCACCCCTCCACACCTCTGGCCTATACCCCAGTTCTTGCATACATAAATAAATCTTTAAAAACAATAAGCTCACTCTTGGTTATGGAGGGTCCTAATTTGATGACTAGTGTCCTTATAAGAGGGAAATTTGGACAAAAATGCACAGAGAAAATGTCATGTAACAGTGGACAAGAGATTGGAATGATATATCTACAAACCATGGAATACTGGTTGTCAGCAGGCCCCAGAAGCTGGGAAGAGGCAAGAAACAGCCTTTCTCTGGAGCCTTCACTACTAACACTTTGATTTCAGACTTCCAGCCTGCAAAACTGAGACAATAAATTTCCACTGCTCTAAGTCACCTGTTTTTTGTTCCTCTATTATTGCAACACTAGGAAATGAATAGATTTGCTTTATCAGAAGTGAGAAGGCAGAAGTATGTTTATAATTTGTGTGTGGCTGTTAACTATATGGTTTCATGGAAACCAAGAAAGGAAGCAGATTGAAAGCTTGGTGACTAGGAAGTATGGTGAAGAAGTGTATCCATGTTCTCCTTGGATTGGACACAGACTGCAAATATATTTGTGTCTATTGGATGCTCACCAAAGGAGAATCATTGCAGATGAGGTTTTTAATAACTAAGGGGATAAAATGACAAGCTCTGTGGATGTCAGACAACAATTTCCCCAGACACCCAGGGCTTACTCAAAGGACCCATGAACAAAATGATCATGGCAGGGACGGAGGCTAGCCATGTCTCAACAACATGGACTTTTCTCTACCAAGTCTGACCTGGCTAACACAAGTGCTGAGTGTCTTATCTGCCATTGGCAGAGACCAGCACTAGTCCCCTGATAAGGCAGGACTGCCCAGGGTGATAAGCAGCCACGCCACAGGGTAGTAGGTTGATTACATTGGAACTCTTCCATTTCTGAGAAAGCAGAAATACTTCCTGATTAAAATAGGCACATTCTGAGTATAGACACCTTTTCTACCCATAATAATTCTGCTAGAATCTCCATCAATTGATTGTCTTTTCAACCATCATGGAATTCCATACAGTACAGCCTCTGATCAAAGAACTCATTTCAGGGCCTCCCCTGGTGGCGCAGGCAGTTGAGGGCTGTGCTGTGAAGCTGTCCACAGCCTCAGCAGCGCCAGTTCGATCCCAGACAGACAGCCAGCGAGGGTCCCACATGGCGGCAGACCTCTCCTGTCTCACCCGCTACTCCCCTCAGCAGTGTATTTCGTCAGTCTGCCTGTTCTGTTCCCTGCTCTGTCTCCGGTGAATCCTCTCACCCTCCTATACATCTGGCTTATACCCCGGTTCTTGTATAAATAAATCTTAAAAAAAAAAACAACTCATTTTATAGCAGTGAAAATGCAGCAGAGAACTCATGCCTATAGCATTAACCATCTACAAGTGGCTGCACTAACTCAAAGGTAGAAACTTAGTTTTACTAATTTTACTGAAAATTTAGTTATGGGGCCTCCCTGTTAGCCTAGGGCTTAAATCTCAATGCTATCACTGCTACAGCCTGAGTTTCATCCTTGGCCAAGGAGCTAACCCATCCAGTATAGCAGACCTCTCCTGACTCATCCGCTGCTCCACTCAGCGGTGTATTTCAGTCAGTCTGCCTGTTCTATTCCCCACTCTGTCTCTGGTGAATCCTCTCAAATCCCCTCCCGCTCCTGCCACCCTGCACTCTGGCCTACACCTCAGCTCTTCAAGGCAAAAAAAAAAAAAAAAATTAGTTATGGTGCCATATATAAGACAATGCCTTTAAAGATAGAGTTCTGTCTTCAAGGTGTGGTATATGCTTTAAATCAGAGACCAGTGCATATTGCTATCTCTTCCATAGCCAGATGGTTTCAGGAATCAAGGGGATAAGAGGGAGTGGCTGCTCTCATTATTATATCAAATAACTCACTCACAAAAATTTTGCTTCCCACTCAGGCAACTCTGATGTTCACTGATGTAAAGGTCTTTATTCCCCAGCAAGTGTGCTTCCGCCAGGGGACACAATATCACCAGTAAGCTGGAAGATGATGCTGGAAGAAGAGGACCGTCATGGGCTTCTTTTGTCACAAACCCAGAGATCAAAAGGGCATCTTCTATTGTTGGAGTGACTGACTCCAACGACCAAGAGGGAGCTGCTAAACCATGAGAATAAACAAGACAGTGCCTGGAGCCCAGGGTAGTTCCGGGGTATCTCTCAGTAATTCCATGTCCAAAGTAAATGTTAATACAAAACTATAACCAAAAAGAGGTAGGAATATTGCTTCAAGAATAAAGGTTGATGTCATTCCATTAAAAAACTGTCTGGGGGGGGACCTCGTTGGTGGTACAAGGGGTTAAGACGCAATCTATGAAGCTGTCTGCAGCCACTGTAGCAAGAGTTCGATCTCCGGGCCATGGAGCTACCCACATGGCGCAGCAGACCTCTCCTATCTTGCCCGCTGCTCACCTCAGCAGTGTATTTCAGTTGGTCCACCTCTTCTGTTCCCCACTCTGTCTCTGGTGAATCCTCTCACCCTTCGGCATCTCTGGCCTGTGCCTCAGCTCTGGTATGCATAAATAAATAAATCTTTAAAAAAAAAAAACTGTCTAGGTCCTCTCTAGTGGTGCGAGGGGTTAAGGAGCAGCACTATGAAGCTATCAATAGCCAAGTTGTAGCACAAGTTCAATCCCCAGCCAGGTTGGTGACCCACATGGCGCAGCAGACCTCTGTCTCCCCACTGCCCCCCTCAGCAATGTATTTCAGTAGATCTGTCTTTTCTGCTCCCCACTTAGTCTCTAGTGAATCCTTTCCCCCCACTCCGCACCTCTGGCCTGCACCCCAGTACTTGTATGCATAAATAAATAAATCTTTTTAAAAAATTAAAAATTAAAAAAAATCTGTCTAGCTGAGCTTGTAGCTGAGAGCATAGGAAATGAACAGGCAGTAAAGGAAGGGAGTCATAAAGGCTAATGACCAAATACAAAAGCAAGAACTGTGCTAATTTGCATGTTTTCTCTCTACTTATTACGTTTATGCATTTATTTGTAAATATTAACGATTTTCCCCGTGGTGGTTAACTTTACATTCAGTCTTTAGTCGTATAATTTTTTAAATTTTTTACTTGTGTGAATTAAATTGCACACCATAAAATTTAACCCCTTTAACAGTATTAACAGTAGCATAAAATACATTCACGTTGTTGTGTAACTGTCCAACATTCATCTCCAGAACTTTCAACTTTTCACACTGTCACTGTGTGTCCATTAATAAACAGCTGTCCTTACCCTCCTGCCTTCCCTCCAGACCTGGCAATCATCAATCTACTTTCTGTCTCTTTGAATTTGGCTCTCTAGGGCTGGCTTAAGACATTGTTTTTTTAAGTTAAGAGTATAACTTTCATACAACTGTAAGCTGAATGTGTGTCAGAGGTCTTATTTATGTTCCTTATTAATTAAGGAGGAAATGAGTAAGATGTTACAAATAGATCAAAGGAGAAATCAAACAACCACACAAGCAACAAGGAATGCTAAAATGAATTTACAAAAAGATACAACAGGTTCTGAGCAGGGGAAAATAATGAATTGTATTCCACTATCCACAATTCATTCCATTTCTATGGGCTAAAGTTGTATTATTTCTTTACAACTCACAGAGCTATAAAATAACCCAAAAATAATGCAAGAGAAAGACAACCAGGAAATTTGTTCAAAACAGAATATTTAATCACTATATACTTAGGACATGGATAAATATAGACAAATAGCATGAGAGAGGGGAGGGAGGGAGGGGTTTAATTGGGAGGACTGTGCCTGTTTACCAGTTCATTGTTTTGCAGCTTCAAAGCTGGAAGGACACTCTGAAAGGTTGTTTGCCACATGGTGCAAGGGTAAGCCTTATCAGCAGAGGGCACTGGAGGGACACAGCAAAGCATAACACAAGCTCTTCCTAGATCTGTCCGCACCTGTTATAGGTATCTCCTATGGAGACTCACTGGCCTTCACTATCTAGCAAATTTTGCCACAACCCTAATGAATGACCTCCAACTGATTCCTCTGGCCTGCAGGACTCTGATGAGTTTCTCTTCCATCTAGCAGGCTGCAACCTCACCCTTCTCAAGGAGATCTGAATTTCAACTAAAGGTTGGTGCCTGTTCCAAATTCATTTCTCCTTTGCTTATTCTCCCTCAACCTTAGAGGTAGTAGTGTAGCTTACATTTGCTGTGTGGTAGAGTTATCTTTTACCTCTCTTTACAGGTAATCACCTTTCACTGGTTTTTAAGTGTCACAGTAAATTTTCCGTGATAAAAATTATTGTGGTTTCTGTCTCCAGACTGATATAACCATAAACTTATTTATTTTCTTCCTATTTATTTCTTAAACTTGACATATCTATATTAGATATGTCTAATATAAACAACAAAAGAAATATATTAGCATGTTCTTCCTCCCAAAATATCTACCATATTAAAATTTACTAGGACTTTAGTTCTTTTCTTTGACCCTATTTGCTTTTTATTTTTTCAGGCTACAACCAACTTGACTTACATACGCAATGCCCTAACTTCTGATTTTTCCTAAGGCATATCTGAATTTAAAATTTTTATTCTGAGGGCCTCCCCAGTGGCGCAGCGGGTTGAGCGCTGCGCTGTGAAGCTGTCCGCAGCCTCCGCAGCGTGGGTTTGATTCCCAATCAGCCAGGGAGAAACCTACATGGTGCAGCAGACCTCTCCATCCTCGACCACTGCTCCCCTCAGCAGTGTCTTCGACCTGTCTGCCTGTTTTGCTCCCCGCTCTCTCTGGTGAATCCTCTCACCCTCCCACGCCTCTGTACTGTACCCCAATTCTTGTATAAATAAATAAAACTTTAAAAAAAAAATTTTTATTCTCAGAACAACACTTCCTCAAAAATGTTTTGAAGGTGGGTCTTTGTGTGGCAAATTCGTTGAGAATTTGTACACTTGTGGCCAAATATCACTTTTACTATGCCTTTATATTGAATAACACTTTGGTTGAAAACAAGATTCCAGGCTGGAGTTTTTTTCAGTACTTAACATGTATTACTCATTTGTCTTTCTATAGTCACTGGGCTGTGGAAAAATCTAATGGCAATATGAGTCTTACTACTTTGTATATCACATCTAGAAACATCTACAAAGTTTCAGACTTTTGTCTATAGTTTTCTTAAGATTTACTCAAATTGTTCAGATCTGATTTTTCCTTATCTTTTTCTCTTTGGCAATTTATGATTTGAAATCATTCATCTTTAATTAGTTATGAAAAATTTAACTTTTATAAAAATAATAAAAAAATTATTATTTTTTCCAAATACGTCTTCCTGTTCCTTTTTCTTTTTAACCTTGTATTTTGAGGCTCCTCTTATATAGATGGCATGTCTACTTCTACCCTCAATATGTCTTTACTGGGTTTTTTTTTTAAAGATTTATTTATTTATGCAAGAATTGGGGTATAGGCCAGAGGTATGGGGGGTGAGAGGATTCAGAGACAGAATCCTGTGGGAACAGAACAGGCAGATTGAAATACACTGCTGAAGGGAGCAGCGGGTGAGTCATGTGGAGAGGTCTGCTGCGACATATGGGTAGCTCCCTGGCTGGGGATCGAACTCATGCAGCAGTAGCTGTGGACAGCTTCATAGGTTGTGTCTTAACCCCTTACAGCACCAGGGAGGCCCTGTCTTTGCTGTTTTATTCATTATTGTTTTCTGCTGTTTTTTCCATCTGTTTTAATATAAGTTTCCAAAGGAAGGGACATCATACTACAGTCCATTGCCAAATCTAGTTGACCACCTATTTTTGTAAATGAGTTTTAATTAGAATAGCCATACTCATGCATTCGTGGACTCTCTATAGCTGTTTCTGTGCAATGGTGGCAGAGATAAGGAGTTCCAAAGAGGCCATGTGACCCACAATGTTTAAAATGTTTGTTATCTAATCCTTTACATCTAGAGTCTGCTGAACCCCGGCCTCCCCGGTGGCGCAGCAGTTGAGCGTTGGGTTGTGAAGCTGCCCGCAGCCTCTGCAGTGCCGGTTCGATCCCCGGCTGCTCCCTGGCCACCGGAGGAGGGTCCCACATGGCGCGCAGACCTCTCCTACCGCCTGCTGCTCCCCTCAGCAGTGTGCTTCGGTCCTTCTGCCTGCTCTGCTCCCCGCTCTGGCTCGGTGAATTCTCTCACCCTCCTGTGCTTCTGACTGTACCCAGTGCTTGTATAAATAAATAAATAAATCTTTAAAAAAAAAAAAAGACTGCCACCTTTAAAAAAAAATAAGAGTTTGCTGAACCCTATTCTAGAAGACAGAGACAATTTTGTTCTTCATTCTATTATTTTTTGTTATTGAGATTATATTGGTTTACATTTATAACACTGTACATAATTTAGGGATATAGTTTCACACCTCTCCAGATGCATGCCACCACCTATAGTCCTTTAATCTACAATATTGTGCCCCCTTCCCCTTCTTCTTTCCATTCTGAGAAGTAGAATATACCAGGCCTAGGTTTGTTGAATGA
The DNA here is from genome assembly GCF_014898055.3 of Talpa occidentalis. Classification (NCBI taxonomy): domain Eukaryota; kingdom Metazoa; phylum Chordata; class Mammalia; order Eulipotyphla; family Talpidae; genus Talpa; species Talpa occidentalis. The sequence continues at coordinate 53,766,721 of NW_023604972.1, forward strand.
ATAAATAAATACAGAAGGAAGCTTTGAAGGACAGATATTAGTTCACAATGAAGAACTGAAAGAGTTCAAAAGTTGGAACTAGAGTACTCTAGTAAAGGGAATAGAAAAAATGTAAGTAAAGACATGAAAGTGAAAATCAAAGGTAGATTTCCAGTAGAATAAAATATTTCACAAAAATGAAGCCAAGAAAGTCTGATTTAAGAACTATTCTGGGAAGTCTTGAGTCTAGAATTGGGAGTTGGTTCTGAATTCTCTTTGCAGTTACCAGACATGTCACGAGACCAGAGATATGTGCAAGGAGAACTCATCCAGCGGTGCTGCTGCGGAGAGCAGATTAGAGAGAGGAGACAGGACGGGTGGAGAAGAGTTCAGTGGCTTAACAGTGAAATGAAAAGGAGTTGCTCAGTTTGAAGGACAGTGCCACATGATATGGAGATATACTTCAGAGTCACAGACTTGCTCTACGTCCCAGCCCCACTATATCCCAATCGTGTGTTATTAGGCAACTTGTTTAGTCTTTCTGAGTTTCAGTTGCTTAATCTGTAAAATATGATAATTCACTAAGGATCCAATTAGGAGAAGAATGCTCATGCTGGATAATTCAATAGACAGAATTTAATAAAGTAATTGGTATTGACTAAAGATCTGAAAAACCAAACAAGGAAGGTGAGGCTTTCCAGGGACTAAGCAGCTTTACCCGCAAGGCTGGGGATTAGGGAGGCCAAAGTGTTACCAGAGCAAAGTGTTAGCAGAAGCAGAGCCATTCATTGGTTCTCTCTGGGCACTGGAACCAGAGAGGAGTTACAGTAAACAGGTCAGAGTCATTGCCTGGAGCAGACAGGAAGACTAACACTCTGTAGCACTCTCTTCCTGCCCTCCAGTCTCTCCCTGGAGTCATTCATTGGGCAATCCAAGCCAGAAGCCAGTTTCCCAGCACAGAAGCCTGGGAAAGATGGTGTGCAAGACTCAATCCCTCCTGGCACAGGGGTTGGAGACACAGCGCTATCAAGCTATCAGTAGTCACTGCAACATGAGTTCAATCCCCAGCCAGGGAGCTACCCACAAGGTGCAGCAGACCTCTCCTGTCTTACCTGCTGCTCCCCTCAGCAGTGTATTTCAGCCAGTCTGCCTGTTCTGCTCCCCACTCTGTTGCTGGTGAATCCTCTCACCCACCCCCATACCTCTGGCCTATACCCCAGTTCTTGTATGCATAAATAAATAATTTTTTAAAAAAAAAGAAAGGAAGGGGGCCTCCCTGGTGGCGCAGATGGTTGAGCACAGCACTGTGAAGCTGTCTGCAGCCTCTGCAATGCCAGGTTTGATCCCCACAGGCCATGGAGATACCCACATGACGAGCAGACCTCTCCTGTCTCGCCCGCTGCTCCCCTCAGCAGTATATTTCGTCGGTCTGCCTGTTCTGTTCCCCACTCTGTCTCTGGTGAACCCTCTCACCCTCCCGCACATCTGGCCTGTACCCCAGTTCTTGTATAAATAAATAAATCTTAAAAAAAAAAAAGGAAGGAAGGGGGGAGAAAAGGAAAGGAAAGGAAAGGAAAGGAAAGGAAAGGAAAGGAAAGGAAAGGAAAGGAAAGGAAAGGAAGGAAAGGAAAGGAAGGAAAGGAAAGGAAGAAAGGAGGAAAGGAAAGGAAAGGAAAAAGGAAGGAAAGGAAAGGAAAGGAAAGGGAAGGGAAGGGAAGGGAAGGAAGGGAAGGGAAGGGAAGGGAAGGGAGGAAGGGAAGGGAAGGGAAGGAAGGAGGGAAGGGAAGGGAAGGGAAAGGGAAAGGGAAAGGAAGGGGGAAGGGGAAGGGAAGGGAAGGGAAGGGAAGGGAAGGGGGAAGGGAAGGGAAGGGAAGGGAAGGGAAGGGGAAGGGAAGGGAAAGGGAAGGGAAGGGAAAGGAAGGAGGAAAGGAAAGGAGAAAGAAAGGAAAGGAAAGGAAGGAAAGGAAAGGAAAGGAAAGGAAAGGAAGGAAAGGAAAGGAAAGAAGGAAAGGAAAGGAAAGGAAAGGAAAGGAAAGGAAAGAAGGGAAGGGAAGGGAGGAGGAAGGAAAGGGAAGGAGGGGAAGGGAAAGGGAAGGGAGGGAAGGAAGGGAAGGAAAGGGAGGGAAGGGAAGGAAGGGAAGGGAAGGGAAGGGAAGGGAAGGAAGGGAAGGGAAGGGAAGGAAGGGAAGGGAAGGGAAGGAAGGAAGGGAAGGGAAGGGAAGGGAAGGGAAGGGAAGGATCAATCCTGTGAATCTGACAAACAAGGAAATACCAGTAGTTTATGACTTGGGCTAATCAAGCATGCCTCAGGTGAGATAACACATTGGGCCGCCACACACAGCATACAATGAGTAAATGCTAAATGTTATTGGTTTCCTATCCCTTCTTACAGTTCTCTCCTCAACCAGCACACTTTGCCTTGGTCTGCTCTCAGGATCTCACTAGACTGAAAAGAGTGTTGGCCAGTTGTATCCTCATCTTGAGGACTAAGGGACGATTCATTTCTATGTAACCATGGAAAAATTGATTTTCTTGCAGTTGTATGACTGAGGTTCCTGATTTGTTGGTTTTTTTTTTTTTTTTTCCAGGTATCAATAATTCAGACCATTCTCAGGTCCTTGCTATGTGGTACTCTTTATAACATGGTGATTTGCTCCTTCAAGGCCAACAGGAGAGCATCTGCTGGAGTTTCAGATCTTTCAAATCTCCTCTTTCTTTTACTCCAAGTTCTTTTTTTTTAAGATTAATTTATTTATGCATACAAGAACTGGGGTACAGGCCAGAGGTGTGAGGGGTGAGAGAATTCACCAGAGACAGAGCAGGGAACAGAACAGGTAAATTGACTTAAATACACTGCTGAGGAGAGCAGCAGGTGAGACAGGAGAGGTCTGCTGTACCATGTGGGTAGCTCCCTGGCTGGGGATAGAACTCATGCTGCAGTGGCTGCAGATAGCTTCATAGGTTTTGTCTTAACCCCTTGTGCTACCAGGGAGGCCCCTCCAAGGTCTTATTTATTACAGATAAATCAGGTTAGGTTCCCCCACACTTGAGAGGAGATTCAATAGCACTTGCAGTTCATCTTGGAATTCTACCTTCCACACACTCTTCCAAATGTGAACTCTCCAAGACAAGGTCAGTCCCTTACTTGTCTTCATGTCCCCAGAATTGAATGACAGATGTAATGGACACTTAACAGTGACTCAATGAAATGAAGAAATAAAATAATAGAGAGAGAGGGAGAGAGAGAGAGAGAGAGAGAGAGAGAGAGAGAAGGAAATGTGCAGGGGATGGAGGTATTTAAAGGGGAAGTTTATTATAAATTGGTGAATAATGGACATTAGAACATGAATCCTGGGTACCATCTACAAGAAGTGGGAACCAAACAGGAGGATTGGGGTTGGGTGAGTTGCAAAAGAATAGGCGAACAGAGTAAAAAGCTATCAGATTCGTATTAAATGTATTAGACATGCTGAATTTTTTTTTTTTTTTTTTGAATGTCTGCCTGACAACCATGTAGAAATTTCCTGCAAACAAAGGAGGGTGATAGTCTGGAACTTAGAAGAGAGACATGGATTGCAGTAACTCAAAATACAGTAAGCCCTCTGTATCCTCAGGTCAGAATACATGGATTCAACCAACCAAGAACTGAAAATTCATTCCATGTAGTTAGGCCTACCATGGTTACATGTGTACCTAACATGTACTTCTTGTCCTTCTCATTATTCTCTAAACATTACAGTGTAACAGGGGGCCTCCCTGGTGGCGTAAGGGGTTAAGATGCAACCTATGCAGCTGTCTGCAGCCTCTGCAGCACAAGTTCGATCCCCGCCCAGAGAGCTACCTACATGGCACAGCAGACCTCTCTGGACTCATCCGCTGCTCCCCTCAGCAGTGTATTTCAGTCAGTCTGCCTGTCCTGTTCCTCACTCTGTCTCTGATGAATCCTCTCACCCCCTCCACACACACACACCTCTGGGTTGTACCACAGCTCTTGTATGTATATATAAATAAATTTTTTAAAAAATACAGTGTAACAGCCATTTACACTATATTAGGCAATTACTTGTAAGTAATGCAGAGATGACTTAAAATTTATGGGAGGATGTGTGTCTGTTGTACTCAAATTCTATGCCACTTTATATAAAGGACTTGAACATCCTCAGACTTTGGTATCCACGGGATGCCTGGAACTGTGAATATCAAGGACCCATTGTATTGAGTTTGTGAAGCTATGCTGTCATGTTCAAGGTGCTCTTACCCCTAATCATGTTTTCATTTGGGCAACACGACTTGGCTCTCATTTTCTGGCTCTGCCTATTATTTCTTTCCCTTTCCCCTTCCCAACTATTTGGTTTTCTCAAAATCATATGGTTTTTCTGATCCTCTGACTAGTTAACCCTCTAGATGTCACTATCAGAATGAAAATTCCATTGTCAATTTCCTCAGCCTGCTAATGTGAATTAATATTGCAATAGAAATTAGTTGGGATATATATGCTAATCTTATTCCATTTATAGTGGTAAGAACATCACTTTGAGGGCCTCCCCGGTGGCGCAGCGGTTGAGCGCTGGGTTGCGAAGCTGCCCGCAGCCACTGTGGCGCCGGTTCGATCCCCGGCTGCTCCCCGGCCACCGGAGGAGGGTCCCACATGGCGCGCAGACCTCTCCTGCCGCCCGCTGCTCCCCTCAGCAGTGTCCTTCGGTCCTTCTGCCTGCTCTGCTCCCCGCTCTGGCTCTGGTGAATTCTCTCACCCTCCCGCGCTTCTTCTGACTGTAACCCAGTGCATGTACAAAACAAACAAACTAAATAAATAAATAAAAAACATGCCTCTATAAAAAAAAAAAAAAAAAAAAAAAAAAAAAAAAAGAACATCACTTTGAGCTATGGAAGAATTAAGATCAAATACTGCTTCTGCTTTTGCTTGCTGCATAATCAGGGTAGAGATGGATGCTCTCTTTGGGTTTGTTCCTTCTTAAACATGAACTAGAAATATGCACATATTTTCAAAGATTCAACAAAATTATATGTGCGAAATATCTGGTAAATTGCAGAAATTCAATCATATTGCAACATTTTTTTCATATATTTTTTTTAAGATTTATTTATTTATGCATGTAAGAAGTGGAGTGTAAGCCAGAGTTGTGGGGGGGTGGGGTGAGAGTATTTGCTAGAGAGTGGGGAGCAAAACAGGCAGATGTTAGTGAAATACACTGCTGAGGGGAGCAGCAGGAAAGTCAGGAGAGGTCTGCTGCACCATGTGGGTTAGCTCCGAGGCTGGGGATCAAACTCGTCCTGTAGGGGCTGCGGATTGCTTCATAGTGCTGAGACTCAACCCCTTGTGCCACCAGGCACATCCTCCCCCCCTTTTTTTTTTGTAATTTGTCTTTCAGACCTTCGACTGTTTCTTTGGCTTTCTTATTGTTAAACCTTTGCTTTGATTTTTTTTTAAGATTTATTTATTTATGCATACAAGAACTGGGGTACAGGCCAGAGGCCTCAGCGGTGGATGAGAGGATTCAACAGAGACAGAGTGAGGAACAGAACAGATAGATTGACTGATATACACTGAGGAGAGCAACGGGTAAGTCAGGAGAGGTCTGCTGTGCCATGTGGGTGGCTCCTTGATCTGGGATGGAACTCGTGCTGTAGTGGCTGCAGATAGCTTCATAGGTTATGTCTTAACCCCTTGCACCACCAGGGAAGCCCAGATAATCCCCTTTTCATGGAGATCAATTTAACAGCAGTATCACACAACTGAACAAAATTCATAATTCCCACTGGGAATTAGGAGAACATAATTAGGGAGTAACATAGGTAGCAATAAGTAAAAGCATATGTTAGGGGGAAATGATGTCCTGAGATAATCCCATACAGGCTTTGTGGACCCCACCCCCACTCCAGACTAAAGCCATCAAGACTCTGGGAAAGACAAATCCCATCACCACCAAGGGAGGGTGGCTGGGACCTGAGGGTGGAGTTGGGCAGCCAGGTTGGATATAAAAACCAAACACGTGGGCCTTGGGCTCTCTCTCTGGCTCGCGATCGCTCGCCTCCTGGCTTCACCGCTCCTGGCTGGCGGCAAACTCTGAGAGTGCCATTTTGGGATTCCTGATTGGCGGATTGGGTAGGACTCATTTAAAACTTTGTCTCCCACTTTTCTCCCAGAGCTGTACATTTCTTCATTTCCCCTTCCCTTGTAAATAAACCTTTTATTAACCTTTTGCGTGTGCCTGCAGTAGAGCATTGATAAGTCCTTTTAAGCGTGCGGGTGAGGACCCACAGTCAGGCACCCCGTTTTGTATCGGGGTTGCTCTACAACAGTTTGGCGCCCAGCGTGGTTTCCACGTTACACCCGCGGTTGACCAGCCCAAAGTAACATTCCTTGCGTTGGTCACCATAAGCGCACTAGTTCTGCAGGACTCGCAGTATAATATTTGTCTCTAGTCCTGAAAAGGCTGTTTTTTCCCTGTGCGTACAGCCCTTGTGGGTGCGTTTTGACTCAAATATGGCCTCAACCATGAGCCTATACAGTTTCATCCCTAGCCTGAGTTCTTTCAGTTTCCTTCTGGCCTTGAATTTGAGTAGCCTTCTTCCATTAAATATCACCACCAGTTTCATTAATATAAATAATTTGATGAAGCCTGGTGTATGGCACGTGATTTTACTATTGTATACATACATGGGTGGTTTACAAGCCATCCCTTTACAGACTGTGATTCTGGGTGGTTTTTTGGTAATATGTGTAAGCGCAATTTGCTACATTCTTGTTTCTGTGAGAGGTAGAAGTTCTACTTCACATACTGAGAATGTGCAACAACACATTCAGGCTCTTAACATAGCCATGCAACAACAAATTCAGGCTTTTGATTTAACTATTAAGAGTATAAGGGATGGGGCCTCCCCGGTGGCGCAGCGGTTGAGCGCTGGGTTGCGAAGCTGCCCGCGGCCTCTGCGGCGCCGGCTCGATCCCCGGCTGCTCCCCGGCCACCGGAGGAGGGTCCCACATGGCGTGCAGACCTCTCCTGCCGCCCGCTGCTCCCCTCAGCAGTGTACTTCGGTCCTTCTGCCTGCTCTGCTCCCTGCCCTGGCTCGGTGAATTCTCTCACCCTCCCGCGCTTCTGACTGTACCCAGTGCATGTATAAACAAAACAAACAAACCAGCAAACAAATAAATAAAGCATGCCTCTATTAAAAAAAAAAAAAGAGTATAAGGGATGAAAATCGTAAAGTTTTTGAGTCAGCTTATCAAAGCATGCTGTATCAAGTGCAACAACAAAATCGGACTTTTGAGTCAGCTTTTAAAGGTATGCAGGACCAGATACAGGCTGCCCTCCATAAATTAGATATGGCGGAGGCGAAGGCTAGGCTAATGGTGCAGAGAAAGGATAGACCTTCCCCTTTCCATGAGGACAGCCAGCGAGCAGAGTTAGAAGAGGAGGAGCATCATATTTTATTTTTTTTTTAATAGAGGCATGTTTTATTTATTTATTTGTTTGTTTGTTTATACATGCACTGGGTACAGTCAGAAGCGTGGGAGGGTGAGAGAATCCACCAGAGCCAGAGCGGGGAGCAGAGCAGGCAGAAGGACCGAAGTACACTGCTGAGGGGAGCAGCGGGCGGCAGGAGAGGTCTGCGCGCCATGTGGGACCCTCCTCTGGTGGCTGGGGAGCAGCCGGGGATCGAACCGGCGCCGCAGAAGCCGCGGGCAGCTTCGCAACCCAGCGCTCAACCACTGCGCCACCGGGGAGGCCCAGCATCATATTTTAAATACTTTAAATACATCAGGACAAAATCCTCTTCCACGTGACAACGCCCCTCCCGTGCAGACCCCTGAGGCTGCACAGCCTCCACTGCCCTCTGGGGAGGACACTAAAATGGCGTCTCCTCCCCACACTAGACTCGGCACCCATTTTGGCAGGAAGGATCAACCTGAGGCAGGGCAGTTTCCCCTTCTCCAGATGCCAATGGGTGGCTTAAATGAACATGGGAGACCTGCTGGGTACTTTTGGTCGCACCATCCGTTCAGTACTGCGGACCTCCTAAATTGGAGGAGCTCTGTTCCCTCGTACCGGCAGGCTCCCAAGAGGATGGCGAACTTGTTTGCCTCTATCTTTGTCTCCCACCGCCCTAACTGGGCAGATATACAGTCCATGCTGCATACTTTATTAACGCTGGATGAGCAGAGGATGGTATTCAGGAAAGCCAGGGAGGAGGCTGACCGTCTCCACCAACAGGATAGGCAGTCCCCAGAGCCAGAGGTTGTTGTCCCAGAGAGAGATCCTGGATGGGACCCTAACAATGGAGGAACAGCAATGTTGGAGCTGTACAAAAAATGTTTATTGGTAGGACTGAAACAGGGGATCCCCAAAAAAAAAACTTTAACAAAATATTGCAACTCGAGCAAGGAGCTAATGAGGATCCATCAGAGTTCCTTGAGAGGATTATTCAAACTTACACTAACCACACGGATATAAACCCAGATGCTCCAGAAAATGCTCGTCTGATCACTATGGTTTTCATTACCCATAGTGCCCCAGACATAAAAAAAAAGTTAGCTAAGGTGGACGGCGTCACAGAGATGAGTCCGTCCCAGGTAGTGGACCTGGCATTTAGGGTTTATAATAATAGAGAGGACAGGAGACCGAAACCTGCGACTGTTTTCTTACAAAGAGAACACAGAACAGGGTTTCAGGGAAACAATAATGGACAGAGACGCGAACCCCTAGGAAGAAATCAGTGTGCTTTCTGTAGGGAAGAGGGACATTGGAAGTACAGTTGTCCCAGGTTACAGGGAAGTGGCAGACGCAATAATTATAGAAGGCAGGATAGAAGACAGAGAACACCAAGATATGATGATTCACGTAGGGGTTACAGGAGGGAATATAGAAGGAGTACACAGAACCAGGAACCAAGGAGAGAGGAAAGAAGACAAATGTTAGCACAGAGTAGAGGCTCAGATGATGACAGGGAATACAGACAGAGAAGGAATCGAGAGCCCAGCACAGAGGAAAGAGACAAATGACAGCACAGGGTAGAGACTCAGGTGAAGATAGGAGGGAATACAGACAGAGTAGAAGGAATCTAGAGCCAAGTGCAGAGGAGAGGAGACAAATGATAGTTCATGGAGAAAGTTCAGATGCAGAATAGGGGTGTCCGGGGGCTCCACTAGATCTAGAGAAGCCCATTAGAATAACCCCCTCAGAGCCCCAGGTAACACTCGCTGTGGGGGATCGTCTCATTGATTTCTTGGTGGACAATGGAGCGACATACTCAGTTTTGAATTCAAAATTAACTAAAATGAGCAAAGAGACTGCAGCAGTCACTGGGATTACAGGAAGGCCACAACAAAAAGCCTTCCTGCAACCTTTGGAGTGCTGGCTAGGCACCACACAGCTCCAGCATAGCTTCCTATACATGGAAGAGTGTCCAATCCCTCTACTTGGTTGCGATCTTTTAAGTAAGCTCAATGCACGAATTATATTCTCACCAAAACATCAGAGGCTTCACCTACAGGTGCCTCCAGAGCATGCTCTGCGGTTCCAGATGTTACTTACTCAAGATGTTCCGCCGAAAGGTGAAATTTTACATCCAGAAATTGTTGAAAGAGTAAGTAAATGGGTATGGGCTGATGGAACCCCAGGACGTGCGAAAAATGCTGAGCCTGTAAAAACAGAAGTGATAGAGGGGAGCAGAACCCCGAGGAGGAAGCAATACCCCTTAAAGGAGGAGGCCTTGAGGGGAATTGAGCCAGTATTGAAAAGGTTCCTTCAATCTGGACTCATTCGGCCCTGTCGCTCACCATATAACACTCCGATTCAGCCAGTGAAGAAACCCCATACAGGCGAGTATCGTTTTGTCCAAGATTTAAGGGCCATTAATGACATTGTTCGGGATTTACATTCCACCGTGCCTAATCCCTACACCTTATTAATTGCCATACCTGGTGACTTTGGGTGGTTTTCGGTATTAGACCTGAAGGATGCCTTTTTCTGTATCCCAATAGATGTCCAGGATCAACCGCTTTTTGCCTTCGAATGGCAAGACCCTAAGTCCAAGAGCACTCTCCAGTATTGCTGGACTGTGCTTCCACAGGGGTTTAAGAACTCCCCAACTATTTTGGGGAAATACTGGCAGGGATCTCAGGAAGGTTCAATTAAACCAGGGCGTCTTGTTGCAATACGTAGATGATTTATTGATTGCAAGTCCAGATTACAAATCTTGTCTGGAAAATACCATAGTGGTACTGAAGCACCTGGCAGAATGTGGCTATAAGGTGTCACCCCAAAAGGCACAGATCTGTAAACAAACGGTGACGTATTTGGGGTTTGAAATTAGGAAAGGCAGACGGAGCTTGATGACAGAAAGGAAACAAGTAATTTCAGCCCTTAAAGTCCCCAGCAACCGGCGACAGTTGCGTGGATTTTTGGGTATGGCTGGGTTTTGCAGGATTTGGATTCCTAACTTTGGATTAATAGCAAAACCCTTGTATGATGCTCTCAAAGGCCTGGACTCTGAACCTTTGTCTTGGACCTCAGAATGTCAAAAGGCCTTTGAAGAAATAAAAGTAAAGTTGATTTCAGCACCAGCATTAGGACTTCCAGATCTTAGGAAGCCATTCAAACTTTATGTACATGAGAGACAGGGTGTTGGCCTTGGAGTACTAATTCAATTGTTGGGACCAGAAATGCAGCCCGTTGCATATCTGTCCAAACAATTGGACCACACCACTAAGGGATGGCCTCCATGTTTGCGTGCTGTAGCTGCCACGTGTGACCTCCTACATGAGGCAGAGAAGTTTACATTGGGTCAGCCCATCACTGTGTGTGTGCCACATTGCTGGAGCAGAAGGGTGGACTTTGGTTGACTGCCGGGCGAATGGGAAAGTATCAAGCAGCTCTGTTGGACAATCCCAATGTGAAGCTGCAGGTTTCTAACTCCCTGAATCCTGCCACACTGCTTCCAAGCAATGCAGATGGACCTGAGGATGACACTTTAATCCACAACTGTTTAGAAACCATAGACACAGTGTATGCCAGCCGACCAGATCTAACTGACCAGCCTCTGCCAGACCCAGAGTGGGAGCTATTTACAGATGGCAGCAGCTTCATGGACCAAGGCCGTTGATGTGCTGGATATGCAGTGGTGATGCTCCAGAACACCGTGGAGGCCAAGGCTCTTCCGGCAGGTACATCAGCGCAAAAAGCTGAATTAATAGCCCTGACCCGTGCATTGGAACTCTCGAAAGGTAAAAGAGTCAATATATTTACTGACTCCAAGTACTCTTTTATGATTCTCCACATGCATGGGGCCATTTGGAAGGAGCGGGGACTTCTTACTGCCAGTAACAAGGACGTCAAACATCCATTAGAAATCCTGGCCCTGTTAAAGGCAGTAGCTTTACCATCAGCTGTTGCCGTGATGCATTGTCCTGGCCACCAAAAGGGTGGGTCTGACATGGCAAAGGGCAACAGGGAAGCCGATCGGGTGGCTAAGGCCGCTGCCCTCCAGGGTGCACTCATCCCTCTTGTGGACCTGACTCAGTATGCTCCTGAATACACCGAGCGGGATGAGGAGAGAGCTCGTGCGTGGGGATTTACTGAGTTTGACCCCAGCTCCACTTGGAGAGTAAACTCCCATGGGACGATACTCCTCCCGGAGGCCCTGGTATATCCGGTGCTAAAACATCTTCATGAAGGATCTCACTATGGGAGAGATGCCTTATTAGAAACAGTGCGCCCATATTTGAAGGGCCCGTATTTACACAAAATAGCACAACAGATCACCAGAGGTTGTGAGTTATGTGCCAGGAATAACCCCAAGACTAACTCCCACCCTAAAGCCATTGGGGTTCAATATCGGGGCAAGTGTCCTTTTGAGGACTGGCAGGTGGACTTTACACAAATGCCTAGGACAACAGGCAATTTCAAATATCTCTTGGTTTTTGTCGACACGTTCTCGGGATGGGTGGAAGCATTTCCCACAAAGACGGAAAAAGCTTCCGAGGTTGCCAAACAGCTACTGAAAGAGATAATCCCTCGCTTTGGGTTGCCGGACTCTATCCAGAGTGATAATGGGCCAGCATTTGTCTCTGACGTCACCCATGCAGTAAGCAGTGCGTTACAGATAAACTGGAAATTGCATGCTGCATGGAGACCACAGTCTTCCGGGCAAACAGAAAAGATGAACCACACCTTGAAGAAAACCTTGGCAAAACTGTGCCAAGAAACACAACTTCGTTGGGACCAGGTACTATCCCTTGCCCTCCTCCGCATAAGAGTGGCACCTAGAAGTGGGCTACAATTAAGCCCCTTTGAGATTGTGTTTGGAAGACCTTTCCAGGCCTCAGTTCTGAAAGCCAGTCCAGACATAGCACAAGATTGCCGGATCACGCAATATGTGAAACACATCCAGGAGGTTCTGGCAGTAATTCATAACTTTGCAGCCTCAAGGATCTCTATGCCTCCTGATCAGCCATTGCATCCCTTCAAACCTGGAGATCAGGTCTTACTGAAGACTTGGCAGAGCGGGGATGCTCAAAACCAGCTGTCAGAAAAATGGACTGGTCCCTATGATGTCTTGTTGAGCACACATACCTCTCTGAAACTTGCAGGCATAAAACCCTGGGTACATCATTCCAGAGTTAAGAAAGCCCCAGGAGGAACTGACCCAGATACGAAGTCCCATTGGTCTTGTGAACCCATTGAGGACTTGAGGTATTTGTTTAAGAAACAGACAAAAACTTGAATATTACTGACTTCTTTTCCAGTTATTGTTACAGGATACCCAAGGACTCATTTTTTTTTTTCCTGAAGAAACCCTGAGAAAACTAACATGCTCTAGCCAATCTTCTTCCTTTTGTTAGGGGGAAAGGATGTCCTGAGATAATCTCATACAGGCTTTGTGGACTCCACCCCCACTCCAGACTAAAGCCATCAGGACATTGGGAAAGACAAATCCCATCACCACAAAGGGGAGGGTGGCTGGGACCTGAGGGTGGAGTTGGGCAGCCAGGTTGGATATAAAAACCAAACACGTGGGCCTTGCTCGCGCTCTGGCTCACAATCGCTCGCCTCCTGGCTTCACCGCTCCTGGCTGGCGGCCAACTCTGAGAGCGCCATTTTGGGATTCCTGATCGGCGGATCGGGTAGGACGCATTTAAAACTTTGTCTCCCACTTTTCTCCCAGAGCTGTACATTTCCTCATTTCCCTTTCCGTTGTAAATAAACCTTTTATTAACCTTTCGCGTGTGCCTAGCAGTAGAGCATTGATAAGTCCTTTTAAGCGCGCGGGTGAGGACCCACAGTCAGGCACCCCGTTTTGTATCGGGGTTGCTCTACAACACTTTCAAAGTTTAGGAGATGTGAAATAACATCTAGGATCATGCATATGCTGCCACTATTTTTTTTTTTACACAGAGAGGTTTTCAATCTTGATTTTGATTTTGTTATTTTTTTTTAACTTTTTGCTTTTTTTTACCTTCGAGATTTTTTTCTCTGCTTTCTTTTTGTTGCTTTGGCCAATGAGTGAAACTGCAGTTGCATGAGATATCCCATGCGTGATAAATGGTAACTGAAGAGCTCTTTGTGTCTATATGTTGTATGTCTGTATGTCCTTTCCTTGTGTCCTTGTCTTGACCTCCAGTGGTTGACAAATTGGTACACATGGTGCCCATAGACTTTGGAAAAAAAAAAAAAAAGAGTCTCTAGTTATGAGGAAACACAAAGGTTATGGTTTCATTGTCAACATTGTGCTACTGAACTAAGCCTATGCCTTCATAGAGATTGAACATTGTTGTTTCTGTTATTTTTCTGATATTTATGGCAAAGCTTCCCAGAAATCTAAATTCAAGTACAAATTTGGTAGCCTGTCATTTGGCTGATACAAGGAAATTTTGTGGAACCTCAGTAGAGCTCCTGAGACACTCCACAAAGTTTTCTACCTTTCCTCCTGGGAAGGAATTAGATGAATTTGTTCTGTTTGGCTTTTACTTAATGAAGAAAAACTGGAAGGGAAGCATTGTCACGTGGGAAAATGGTAAAACTTTGGTATGTACAAAATGTTAACAGTGGTTTTCTGTAATGTGTATAAAAAAAAAAAACCTCAGTATCTGGTATGTATGTAAATTTTCAATGGTGATTGTCACCTTGTAATATTGTGTAATTCAATTGTTTCATATCTACAGAAATTGTTTCTGGAAATACAGGGAGAAAAAGGTCTCAACAGATTCCTATTGATGGAACTGTTGAGAGTAAAAAACTTTCCTACTAAGGACTGAATAGACCTGGAAATACACCTGATATTCACTAAGTTTTTCTTTGACATAATACTGATGATTTTTTTTTTCATTTTGTTCTAAATCCACAAAGTTCTCTTGTTTTGGTGACCAGGATCTGCAGCAAGGTTGCAAATTTTTTTTTCAACAAAGCTAACTTGTGTTTGCATTTTCTCTCCCCTTGATACCAACACAGCATAAAAATAGTGGTAGTAATCTTTTACTACTTATCTCAGAGTCTGTTTTTGCATAACTTCCATAGGGATTTTATTTAAACTGAAAAAAATTGGACATAACTTTCATTGCATGGCTTTGTGTGGAGTTCTTCCAGAAAGTTGAAACAGAGCTGAACCAAGAAGAGGAGAGGGCCTCCCCGGTGGCGCAGCGGTTGAGCGCTGGGTTGCGAAGCTGCCCGCGGCCTCTGCGGCGCCGGTTCGATCCCCGGCTGCTCCCCGGCCACCGGAGGAGGGTCCCACATGGCGTGCAGACTTCTCCTGCCGCCCGCTGCTCCCCTCAGCAGTGTACTTCGGTCCTTCTGCCTGCTCTGCTCCCCGCTCTGGCTCTGGTGAATTCTCTCACCCTCCCGCGCTTCTGACTGTACCCAGTGCATGTATAAAAACAAAAACAAACAAACCAGCAAACAAATAAATAAAGCATGCCTCTATAAAAAAAAAAAAAAAAAAAAAAAAGAAGAGGAGAACCTGTTTGCTTTGTTCGTAGGGTTCCAGAGACCTCCAAAGAAGGTGAGGAAGCTTGCCTCCATTGGCAGGACTGGACAACCCGGCCAACGAAAAGTCCCTGGTACCCTCGAGAAGAGGAAAGCCCAGGTGGAGTCTGATGAGACCAACTTGTTCCTGAAGCCTACACGGACCGGATGTCAACAGTTCGCTCTGAATCCTATATGGAGTATTCCAACGAAGCCAGCTAAAAATTGCTGCTTAGTTATTCTGCCCTGTGATTTTATGCAAAAATAGGCAATATGGTTTAAAAGTAGATTTAGTTTGCAAACTTTGCTATGCTGTTTAAAAATTTGGGATCAAGGTTGAGAGAATTTGTTTTTACATAAGTTGAACCATTTTAAGATTTTTTTTCCTGTGATTTTTGACATATCTGCTGTCTTGTTCTGGCTAATGCCTCCAGATGTTTTCTTTCGGCTGGGACTGATGAACTGTTTTTCCAGGAATGGAGGACTTTTGCTTTCCACAATGGACACTACCTGGAGGGATTCGTTTTCTTTCAGACTGGAACCCTGGAAAATTTTCATCTGAGACTGTATCCCAGCATCCATATGTTTGATCTTCATCACCATGGAAATGGTGGCAAAAAGTGAAAGGGGGGAATTGTTAGGGGGAAATGATGTCCTGAGATAATCCCATACAGGCTTTGTGGACCCCACCCCCACTCCAGACTAAAGCCATCAAGACTCTGGGAAAGACAAATCCCATCACCACCAAGGGAGGGTGGCTGGGACCTGAGGGTGGAGTTGGGCAGCCAGGTTGGATATAAAAAACCAAACACGTGGGCCTTGGGCTCTCTCTCTGGCTCGCTATCGCTCGCCTCCTGGCTTCACGGCTCCTGGCTGGCGGCCAACTCTGAGAGCGCCATTTTGGGATTCCTGATGGGCGGATTGGGTAGGACTCATTTAAAACTTTGTCTCGGGCCTCCCCGGTGGCGCAGCGGTTGAGCGCTGGGTTGTGAAGCTGCCCGCAGCCTCGGCGGCGCCGGTTCGATCCCCGGCTGCTCTCCAGCCACCAGAGGAGGGTCCCACATGGCGCGCAGACCTCTCCTGCCGCCCGCTGCTCCCCTGAAAGTGTACTTCAGTCCTTCTGCCTGCTCTGCTCCCCGCTCTGGCTCTGGTGGATTCTCTCACCCTCCCACGCTTCTGACTGTACCCAGTGCATGTATAAACAAACAAACAAACAAATAAATAAATAAATAAAACATGCCTCTATTAAAAAAAAAAAATGGAAAAAAAAATAAAATAAAACTTTGTCTCCCACTTTTCTCCCAGAGCTGTACATTTCCTCATTTCCCCTTCCCTTGTAAATAAACCTTTTATTAACCTTTGGCATATGCCTGCAATAGAGCATTGATAAGTCCTTTTAAGTGCGCGGGTGAGGACCCACAGTCAGGCACCCCGTTTTGTATCGGGGTTGCTCTACAACACATATACAATATGAAATTCATGACGTGCTTATTAGAAAAAGAGATGTCAGGTCACTAGAACCATGTTTTCTGCAAAGTGTTTATGATAAGGTAGTCATTTGAATTATAATAACTATGTATCTGGTTCTTATGGTAAAAGAGGCAGGTTTTTATATGTATATCCGCCTCAGGTAGAAGCAGAAAGCTAGGAATTTCTATATCTGCCTACAATCTATATTCAGTTATCTGTATACTTTCTTCCATTGCCTCAGGGTTTATAAGTGTAACCTGACTGTCTCCTATTCATTTTCACATGGCAGCCACAGTAGTCTTTCTAAAATACAACCCCTTCAAGCCATTCTCTACTTACTACACTTAGGATGAAAAGATTTTGAATAGGGGCCTCCCCGGTGGTGCAGCAGGTTGAGCGCAGCCCTGTGAAGCTGTCAGGAGCCTCTGCAGCTCGGGTTGGATTCCCGCCGGCCAGGGAGATACCCACATGGCACAGCAGACCTCTCCTGCCTCACCTGCTGCTCCCCTCAGCAGTGTTTTTGGTCTGTCTGCCTGTTCTGCTCCCCGCTCTGTCTCTGGTGAATCCTCTCATCCCTCCTGTGCCTCTGACCTGTACCCCAGTTCTTGTATAAATAAATAAAATCTTTAGAAAAAAAAAGATATTGAATAACTCCCTGGGCAACTTTCCTCCCAAACTGCCCATCTGTGTCTTCACAGGTGTCTCTCTTTTCTCCTCCTTTTCCCAATAAACGCGTCTTTTGAAAATGTTAAAAAAGAAAAAAAAATGCTAACTCCCTGGGTTGGCTCCCAGTGCCGTTATCACCAGGTTCCAGCTGACTTTTCTTCCCTTATTTCTTATCGCATTCACTCACAATCTTTGCCTTGAGGTCCTACTCCCCCTCTTGCTGTTTGGGAACTGGCTCATCCTCCACTTCCCTTAAACTTGGCTTGTGCTAATCCTTTCTCCTCCTCCCTCTATGTTATCTCTCCTCAATTAATGCCACCTTCCCCCAACCTTGAGTTATTTGCTCCCCCCCACCCCACAACCATATGCTCAGTTTTCAATTTGGTTGAGATTTATTTACATTTTGGAGAAGTAAATAAATAAAGAAATTAATGCAGTACTTTGGAATTAAATAATTAATGCATAATTTGTAATCAAAGAAATTAATGCATAATTTAAATTTCTGGTTTATAATGCTTGGGTCTTGATGATTTGACGAGTACTGCAAATTGCCAAACAGCTGTCCATGTGCTGATACTAGGCCCATTCCTCTAGATCTTAACGTTGTGTTCTTGCCCCTTGTATGAATCAGGTGCTGAGAATATAGCCTATGAGCGTAGGTGAGTCCTAGGTGGGTTCCTTGTTTGTCTTTAAATTTTAAGTAAAAGTGTGACTGAAAGCTATCAGGAAACATCCCAGGAATGTCAAGTGACAAAGCAACCAAAAACAAAATATCACTGTGTTAAAAAAAAAAAAAAAAAAAGAAGAAGAAGAAAAACTTCAGTTCTGTTAAAAAGAGATCACTTAATGTGATCTTCTGTAAGAGACATTTACCAGAAATATTTGTGAATAAATTGTGAAAATAAATCAAGTGCTAGAATTTTGAGTGTGCTAAAAATAAAATTTAAGAAGCCTTATGGGGGGGCCTCCCTGGTGCCTTAAGTCCCAACACTCTCACTGCTACAATCTAAGTTAGAGTCCCAGCCAAGAATCTAAGCCACATATGACGCAGCAGTGTATTTCAGTAAATCCATCTGTTCTGCTCCCCACTCTGTCTCTGGTGAATCCTCTCACCCTCCACATCTCTGGCCTACACCTCAGTTCTTCTATGCAAAGTAAAATTAGAACATGCATCATGCATTTGGAAAAATAAATTCCTGTGAAATTCTGTGAAAAGAAGGTGGGGATGGGGAGTGGGGAAGGAGAAAAAGAATTTCTATAAAAAAAGATAGAGAGGGCCTCCCCGGTGGCGCAGCGGTTGAGTGCTGGGTTGCGAAGCTGCCCGCAGCCTCTGCAGCGCTGGTTCGAGGCCCAACCACCCGCGAGGGTCCCACATGGCGCGCAGACCTCTCCTGCCCACCCACTGCTCCCCTCAGCAATGTACTTCATCAGTCTGCCTGTTCTGCTCTCTGCTCTGGCTCTGGTGAATTCTCTCACCCTCCCACACATCTGACTGTACTCAGTGCTTGTATAAATAAATCTTAAAAAAAAAAAACGAAAAATAAAAAAAGATAATAAATAAATAAATAAATAAATAAATAAATAAATAAATAAATAATAAACTAGATATCTGCATCTCTGGTGCAAATTACTTTTATTTTGTTTATGTCATAAATTTAAAACATTTTAGATATAGTATAATACTTTGTTAAATAGTCTGGTTTTAGGCTATACCATCAATATGCAAAAAAATTGTTCCATTCCTATACGCAAACAACAAATTAGAGAAAGAAATCACAAAAAATCTCGTTTACAATTGCATCAAAAAGAGTAAAATACTAGAAATAAACTTAAAAAAGGAGGTGAAAAACCTGTGCAATCACAACTGTGACTATTTTAAAAAATTTATTTATTTATGCATTCAAGAACTGGGGTGTAGGCCAGAAATGCAGAGGCATGGGGTTTGAGAGAATTCACTGGAGAAAGAGTGGGGAACAGAACAGGCAGATCTACTGAAATACACTGCTGAGGGGAGCAGTGAGGAGACAGGAGAGGTCTGCTGTGCCATGTGGGTCAGCTCCCTGGCCAGGGAATAGATTTGTGCAGCAGTGGCTGGTGCTAGCTTCATAGTGCTGAGAATTAACCCTTTGCACCACCAGGGAGGCTTGGAAACTATGGCTATTAAAAGAAATAGAAGATACACAGAAATGGAAAGATACGCCTAAGAATATCATTGGATTGGAAGAATTAATATTGCTAAAGTGGCCATTTTACCCAAACCAATATACAGATTCAACGCAATTCCTATTAAATTTTAAACGACACTCTTCAAAGAAATGGAGGAAACATTATTGAAATTTACACAAAGCCACAAAAGATCCCAAATAGCCAAAAAAAAAGCTGACAAAAAGGAAGAACAGAGACATCACACTCCCAGATATCAAATTATACTAGAAAGCTATAGTAATCAAAGCAGAATTGAAATATAGACACTGACTGATGGAACAGAATCGAATAACCAGAAATAAGTCCACAATAATATGGACAGTTAATTTATGAGAATGGAATCAAGAAAATAAAATGGAAAAAGTTTCTTTACAAATGGTGCCGGGAAAACTGGACAGTCACATGCAAAAGAGTGAAAGTAGACCACTCTTTCATACCATATATCATATAACTCAAAGTGGATAAAAGAACTGGAGGTGCGCCTCCCTGGTGGCTCAAGGGGTTAAGCATCACACTATGAGGTGGTCCGCAGCCTCTGCAGCACAAGTTCAATTCCCAGCCATCCAGAGAGAAGCCCACATGGTGCAGCAGACCTCTCCTATCTCTCCCACTGCTCCCCTCAGAAGTGTATTTTGGCCGGTCTGCTTGTTGTGTTCCCTGCTCTGTCTCTGGTGAATCCTCTCACCACCCTCATCTCTTTCCTGTGCCCCAGCTCTTGTATGCATAAATAAATAAATCTTAAAAAAAAAAAAAGAATTGGAGGTAAGACATGAAGCCATAAATCACATAGAAGAAAACATAAGTAAACCGGGGGACCTCCCCAATGGCCTAGGGGTTAAGTCTCAGCACTATCACCACTACAGCCTGAATTCAATCCTGGCCAGGGAGCTAACCCACATATGGCCCAGCAGACCTCTCCTGTTTCTGACGCTGTTTCCTGTCAGTAGTGTATTTCAGTAGATTCACCTGTTCTGCTC
Organism: Talpa occidentalis; assembly: GCF_014898055.3. Taxonomy (NCBI): domain Eukaryota; kingdom Metazoa; phylum Chordata; class Mammalia; order Eulipotyphla; family Talpidae; genus Talpa; species Talpa occidentalis. The sequence continues at coordinate 53,786,996 of NW_023604972.1, forward strand.
CCCACTCTGTCTGTGGTGAATCTTCTCACTCCCCCAGATCGCTGGCCTACACCCTAGTTCTACCAAATAAATAATTTTTTTAAGATTTATTTATATATGTATACAAGTACTAGGGTACAGGCCAGAGGTGTGGGGGTGAGAGGATTCACTAGAGACAGAATGGGGAACAGAACAGGCAGGCTGACTGAAATACACTGCTGAGAGGAACAGCGGGCTAGATAGGAGTGGTCTGCTACACCATGTGGGTTGCTCCCTGGCTGGCCAGAGATCGAACTCATGCTGCAGTGGCTCAGATAGCTTCATAGGTTGTGTCTTAACCCCTTGCACCACCAGGGAGGCCCAATAAATTAATATTAAAAAAAAAACAAAACAGTCCACATTCTGGGCTTCAGGGATGAATTTAAGGACTCCAAGTTTAAGGAAAACAAAAGCAAAAATAAACAAATGGGACTATCTTAAAAACCTGTACAGCAAAAGAAACTATCATTAAGACAAAATGACATTACTGAGTAGAAATAAAATTTGTATATCATGTATATGACAGGGGTTAATATATATAGATCTACAGAGAAATCATACTACTCAAAAAAAAAAAAGATAACAGACAACTCAATTTAAAAATAGCCATACCGACTGGGCCTCCCTGGTGGCGCAAGGGGTTAAGATGCAACTTATGAAGCTATAGCAGCCTCTGCAGCATAAGTTTGATCTCAGGCCAGCTAGGGAGCAACCCACACGGTTCAGCAGACCTCTCCTGTCTCGCCCGCTGCTCCCCTCAGCAGTGTATTTCAGTCAGGCTGCCTGTTCTGTTCCCTACTCTGTCTCTGGTGAATCCTCTCACCCCCCCCCCACCTCTGGCCTGTACCCCAGTTCTTGTATGCATAAATAAATAAATCTTCAAAAAAATTAAAAAAATAAAAATAGCCATGCCTCTGTGTGCTCACCTCCTTCCACTTTACGCTTTTGCCATCTTTCTTTTCTTTTTTTTCACTTTTTAAAAAAAATTTTTTAAAAGATTTATTTATTTATGCATACAAGAACTGGGGTGCAGGACAGAGGTGTGGGAAGGTGAGAGGATTCACCAGAAACAAAGTGGGGAGCATAACAGGCAGATGACCGAAAACACTGCTGAGGGGAGCAGTGGGTGAGTCAGGAGAGATCTGCTGCGCCATGTGGGTCCCTCCCCAGAGGGCTGGGAATTGAACCAGTGCTACAGAGGCTGCGGATAGCTTCACAACACTGCGGTCAACCTGCTGCGCCTCCAGGGAGGCCCACATCTTTCTGTACTGCCGTAACAATATGAAGGAACGTCCTCACTGATGTTCTGAAGAGCATCAATGCCAAGTTCTTATTAGGTTGTTCTCCAAAGTCATTATCTGGTGATGATAAAGCATGATTACATTGGTGAATTTGAAATCATTGATGATCATAGAGCTGGGAAAATTGTTCTGAATTTCACAGGCAAGTTAAATAAGTTTGGAGTGATCAGCCCCAGATTTAATGTCCAACTCAAAGATCTAGAAAATTGGCAGAATAACTTGCTCCCATCCTGTCTATTTGGTTTAATTGTGCTGACAACCATGTGCTGGCATCATGAACCTTGAAGAAGCAAGATGAAAACACACAAGAGGGAAAATCCTGGGGAAGTGTTTCGATGAAAAAAAAAAAAAATCAGAAGAGCTAAATAAACACTGGTTTTCCAAAGAAGATATAGAGTTGGCCAACAGGCACATGAAAAAAAAAAATGTTCCTCATTACTTGTCATTAGGGGAATGCAAATCGAAACCACACACAGATACCACCTCACTCATATGAGAATGGCCCACCTCAAAAAAAAAAAAAAACCATCATAACAAGTGCTGGTGAGGATGCAAAGAAAAAGAAACCTCTTACACTGTTGGTGGAAATGTATAATGGTTCAGTCCCTATGGAAAACAATATGGAGGTTTTTCAAAATTTAAAAAAATAGATCTGCTGCATGATCCAGAAATTCCTCTTTGCTGGTCCTTTTCCAAAGAATACAAAAACACTAATTTGGTGGGGTATATGCACTATGCAAAAACATTAATTCAAAGGGATATGTATTCAAAGGGATATATGAATATATTAATTCAAAGGGATATATTGCAGCACTATTTACAATAGCCAAGTTATGGAAACAACCTAAGAGCCCAACAACAGATGAGTGGATTAAGGCAAAGTGGTATATATACATAAAAGAATACTACACAACTATTTAAAAAGATGAACTTTTGTCATTTACAACAACATGGATTGAACTGGAGGGGTTTATATTATGCAAAATAAGTTAGGAGAAAGTCTAATACCAGACGATTCCATCAATACATAGAATACAGAGAAACAAAACAAGGGATCAGAAAAACTGAACAAAAACAAATCCTAGAAATCTAACTGTAGAACTGAAGCTACCAGAGAGGCTGGGGGAGACGGAAGCAGGAAATAGAGGACCCAATGAACTATAGTGGAAGATTATGGGAATTTTTGTGGTGAATGTGGTGTTGTAACATACATCTGAAGAGGTTTGAACTCATATCCCTAAATTATACATACTCACGAAAGCCTTGTTACTTCAATAAAAATAATAAAATGCTGCTTTTTGCACAGTTTACAATAGCTAAGCTTTGGAAACAACCCAAATGCCCAAAAATAGATGACTGGATCAAGAAGATGTGGTACATATATACCATGGAATATTACTCAGCATTCAAAAAAGATAAACACATGCAATTTGCAGCAACATGGATGGCGCTGGAAGGGATCATGCTCAGCAAAATAAACCAGAAAGAAGAAGAAAAATACCGGATGGTCTCACTCATAGCAGGAATCTAGAAAACTTTAATAGGGGACCAGGAAAATGAATAACTATAAGAATCAAAATCAACAAAAATCTATGAACCAGAGACACTCTATGGGGGATGGGGGGCGGGGAGGGGAGGGATTGGGGTCAAAATAAGGGGATTGCAATTGTATGGGGAATATAAAAATAAAACTTATAAAAAAAAACTCATTGACTTTACAAATGAAAAATAAAATAAAATAAAATAAAATGCTGCTTTTTAACCATGTATATAATGGGGCCTGAAGACAAAGCAGAAATATAACTTAACTTATTGGAATGACTACTCAGCTTTTTATTTTTTATTTTATTATTTTTTTTAGGCTAATTTATTTATTCTTTATTATTTTATATCTCCATTTTTTATCTTTAAAAATATTTGAGGGCATTTTAAAGAATGATTCTTCCTAATTATTTTTACTATTTTAAAATATCAAATTAAATTAATACACATTAAAATCTTTCAAAGAATTTCTTAATCTGTAAAAAAGGTGCACTTTTCCAGGTCAAAACACAAAATTACATCCCCTTGCTATAACAATTCTGTTAACATTATGTGTATACAGGTATAAACAAAAATTAAAGGGATTAAAATTAATGCTTGCAAGAAAATACAGAACTCTTTTTTATATTTCTAGAATTGTAATACTGACTATGTAATGAATCATTTTAAATATTTATCACTTATTATTTATCACCAAATATCTACCATTATTTTGATTCCATGGATATTTATATAGTAAACTTTGCTTGCCTAGGAATGCTACCTAGTTCATGTCTACAATTTTTTATATTAGATAAATTAAATCACATAAACTATATGTTCTTACTCAGCTTTTTATTATGAGAAAATTTATTCAGTCATTTCTTTATTTTAAAGATTTATTTATTTATGCATACAAGAGCTATGGTAAAGGGCAGAGGTGGGAGGAGAGTGGGTGAGAGGATTCACCAGAGACAGAGTGGGGAACAGAACAGACAGAGTGACCGAAATACACTGCTGAGGGGAGCAGCGGGCGAGACAGGAGAGGTCTGCTACACCATGTGGGTTAGCTCCCTGGCCTGGGATGGAACTCTGAGCTGTAGTGGCTGCAGATAGCTTCACAGTGCTGGGACTTAACCCCTTGTGCCACCAGGGAGGCCCTAACCTACCACTTTTCTGTAAATTAATCAATGGAAGTGTGCTTTGGGAATTGTTTTTTACTGGTTTATTTTTGTTAGGCACTGGATGCTCATGAAAAGAACTTTGTCTTTGTCATCGATCCATCCCCTAGCATGTTGTCTTAAGACTATTCATATAAATGAACAGAAGTCACATCAATGCCCATAAACAAATTTTGCAAAATTATACCCTTTGACTTCAAAACCAGGAAAATGAGATTATCAAACATCCACATCAACATCATTTATTAAGTTGAATATAGTTTGATGGTATTAGGAGGTATAATCAGATGATGACACAAAAGGAACACAAGGAAAATGTTTTAATAGGAATGGTTAAATTACAAAAAGGAAATAGGTATTAATCTCTATTAGAAACCTTAAGAAGTGTACAGACGCCCACCCATCTGTCAGCAGTGACTCCTCCATCTTATCCTGCAGTGAGATGACCTCCAAAACTTTCATATTGAGGCACACCAGATTTCAGCAGGGACATCTTAATTATTTGGGCTAAGGTAAATCAATTCTTATCACAGTGAGGGCATTGGCAATAGGGAGAAAAGTTATATTGTGGAAAACAATCCATGATAAATTAAGTCAAGTAGACAAAAGTTTAATTTGGAAATGCAAATATCTATCGATTAAGTTTTCCTTTTTTTAAAAAAAGTTTTTTTTTTTTTTTTAATGCAAGAGCTGGGGTACAGACCAGAGGGCTGGGAGGGTGAGAGGATTCACCAGAGGCAGAGCAGGGAACAGAACAGGTAGACGACAGAAATACACTGCTGAGGGGAGCAGCGGGGGAGACAGATGTCTGTTGTGCCATGTGGGATTCTCGCTGACTGGCCGGCATAGAGCCTGCACTGCAGAGGCTGCGGACAGCTTCACAGTGCGGGCGTTCAACCCTCTGCGCCACCCGGGAGGCCCTCGATTAAGTTTTCAATCAAACACTGTTCCTCTGGATAATAAAGGAGTTAGGGGGGCAAAACAAGGGATATTAAAAAAAGGAGGACAGAACAGAGGACATGGAGGGAGTATCTTCATACATTATATTAATTTACGTTTACATTGATAAAGGTGATTTTCTTCAAACAATTTCACCCTTTTGGGGCCTCCCTGGTGGCACAAGTGGTTAAGTCTCAGCACTATGACAGCAGATCTCTCTTGTCTTCCCTGATGCTCCCCTCAGCAGTCAATCTGCCTGTTCTGCTCCCCACTCTGTCTCTGGTGAATTCTATCACACATACTCCCCAACCCTGGCCTACACCCCAGCTCTTGTATGCATAAATAAGTAAAAACGGATCTTTAAAAAAAAAATTTCACCCTTTAAAATCATTACGATATTAGAAAAAAAACCTAATTAGGCATTTGATACAAGCTCTCTACATGTTTTTCAGAGAGGAATGTGAGAGGATGCAAAGACTGCTTGATGCTTTTCTTGATATGTGCACATAGGACCGCGGTAGCAATTTAACTGGCAGTGGCTTTCTCCTCTTCCTTTGTGAACACCCTAATTCATTAGAATTTTCTGGGGTTGTACTTTGACGAGCAAGAACCTGGAAGACGGATTCAGGAGAGTTGGTTTGCCATGCCACTTTGTTAGCTCGTGATATTGGGCACAATACTTATTTTCAATTCTTTCTTTATTTGGAAAATGGCAACAGCAATATTTTAGAAGGTGGTTGTGAAGAAGAGACAGGCCTGAGTGTACAAAGTCCTTAATGAACAGTAAAACGCCGCCCAGATGTTAGTTATTATCCCCTTTGGAGCGCCCAGAATCTGTTCCAATTGAACAGAGGCTGCAAAAAGACTCCTTGACACTTTTAATCAGAACTTGACCTTAATCTGGTTGTAACGGGAAAGCGTCCTCGCGTCCTGATTCAGGCCCACTGAGGGTGACCCACGCTGCCGAGGCGGTCCATTCAGGGTTGCTGCTCCCCCTCTATCCTCCCACCAGTGTCCCGGGGAGGGCAGTGACGTCCCTCGCCATTTGGGTGGCGCCAGCTAGAGAGCGCGGGCGGGCGGAGCTGGGTACCAGGGCTCGGGCGGCGGACTGGGCGGGGCTGGGGGCGGGGCTGGAGGCGGGGCCTCAGGAGACGGGCGTGGCCTCGCCTTCCGGGCGTGCAGGGGCTGCGGGCGCCCGGAGCCTGCGAGTCAGCGAGCTGAGCGGCGCGCGGCCCCTGCGCAGTCGGACGCTCGGACGCCGCTCGCGCGCGTAGCGGGCACAGCTGCACGCTCACCTCCGCCGCCCTGGAGCCGAGCCCGGCTTGAGGCGCCGCTGACTCCGGGAAGAGGCGCTCCCCTGTGCCCTCGCACCCGCGCCCCTTCCCCACCGCAACAGGTCAGGGGCGCGCGGAGGCGGTGAGGGCGCCCGGCACGGGCTGGAGGACCCCGGCGTTGGAAGGTGAGCCGAGCCCTGTGCCCCCGGGCTAGGGGTCAGCCTGGCCCGTGCGCCGCTGCCGCTGACTTCTGGGAAGGCCGGGCATTCCCTGCCTCCCGCCAGCTTCCCAGCACGCTGACTCAAGCCCCTGGCGTTCCTACTTTTCCGGTGGGAACCTTCGGGGAGAACGGGCGGAGGAGACGCGGAGCTCGTACTGCTGCTCTTGCTTGCAAATCCCGGGCAGGTTGTCTAGAAATACGGGCGAGGCGAGCACGGAAAGAGACCCGTCTTCCTCCCAGCCCTCCCCACATCGGACCGCTGTCTGCGCGCCCCGCGTCTTGCGGAAAGATGTTGGTTGGTAGAGCCTGATCCTTGGGTTGCGTAACAGAAGAGTCCCAGAAGTTTCTCGGGGAGTGAGCGGAGCTCTGATCTCCGCGGCCCGAGTTCCCCTTCCCTGGCGTCGACCCCTGGTGCTAGCGGGGAGAGTCGTTGCTCCCGTCCCGTCTAATTAAGAAGAGGGAGGCGCGTGTCGGGGTCCGCAGCGCTGGACGGGGAGGGGGAAGTGGGAAGCACCTACTGAGACTTGCTCTCGGGGCAGAGGGAGATGGCGTCGCAGAACATGGGAGTAGTTAATTTCTCTTGATGCCAAGGTTTTCCCCGGGTGTCTGATCCTGTGTGACGGCCGCGAGCCGCGGGGCCCACGAATTGAAGGCATGACTCGTTCTTTTACTTAAGTGTAATGGAGTAATGGAGCTGCGAGTGTCGTGATACTTTCCTACTAGGTTTGGCTTCTGGGAGTTTCTGAACACACGCACGCATGCACACACTCCGAATTGTTATGCAAATTGTCCCTGAAAGACCCTTGGCGTTGGAGGTGGAGACGTGTCCGTATTTTCCGGGAGCCAGTCTCTGCTGGGGATGGGGGTTGTAAAGAAAGGCCTGCGGACAGTGTTTGTTATGTTTTGTTTAGTTTTGTTTTAGGAGTGGGATAGGCTCATTTTAATCCCGTTGGTGCACGTTGGGTGCGGGCGGCTGTGTGTGTGTGGGGGGGGGCTCTGGGTTCTAGATAAACCAGACATTAAAACCTTCACGGCGAAACCACACCTTAAGGCGAAGACCTGGTGTTCCCTCGGACAGTTAGTTGCGCGGTACGGAGGTTAGTAATAGAGGCAAGGAGACACCAGATTCGGGAGCAGCCTGACAGTGTGGGGGGTTCTGTTTGTGCAGGATATATCAGAACAAGGTCATGCTGAATTCGTAGAAGGTAGGCGGAGGTGGGAAACCAATCCAGCAGCTGCGCGATGAAAAGACTCAGAGTGAGGATAGAAGGCAAGAAAAAGAAAAGATCTTTAGACTCGGGAGTCAGGAGTCCAGTTCTGCCCAGAGGCTTTAGAATACCCAGGCATGGCCCTGTTTCAATGTTTACTTCCTCTGTCTAATGTATTTCCTTAGCTTGCCTTTCATCTTTAGTGGAAAGGATTCCTTGAGTGGATATTCTGGAAATAAAATCACAGGAGAGTTGAAAATTCTACATGGTTCCCCTGCTTGAATTTAAAGGCGTTGTTTTTAGCCAGTATTGGGAAGCATCGTATTATAAATATGCAGAAAAGAAATAGTGAGAACTAAATGGTACAGCCCAAGAGAATGGAAACCAGGAGAGCAAGAGGACAAGTGGTACTTAAAACCAGGAAAATTAATTTGAATTCAGCTTCTTTAAGAGAGAGGAACCAAGGAAAGGATTGGGGACTAATTTGGTCACTTTGTGACAAAGAGATATTGAAGATTGGGACTCAAGGCTTTGGGGGGAAAAATGAGTTTAGATATTGGGGACTCCAGAACCCCTTCCCTTTTCTCCAAACATAACTTCTCAAGAATGATGGGTCTTGTGTTTGGGCTTGCAGGTATATTACAGTGAACTCACTACTTTCCATTTGCAGGAAGAAAGTGAATGGGTTTATATGAGAATTAATGTCTTACTCATTTTCTACAGCAATTGAATTTCTATGGTACCTTCATATTGGCTTAATTCTTCAACTTTGTAAAAATACAACTGAGAATCATAGTTGTTAAATTAGAATATAAAGATCATCCAGAGATGGAGAATAAAAGATCCAGAGATGGCAAGAATAAGATCCAGATGATTTTAAATGTTGCTTTCTCCTACAAGATACATAATATGCATGTATATATTTTTTTTTGCCAGCAGAAAGCATTGTTTCACTCTGTGGTTATAAGACAATAAGTGGTTGGACTACATCAAAATTGGCTGTCTCTCCTGTTTACTCTATGGTATAACTGAATTTTGTAAGGAGTTAGTTAAACTAAAAGTTACTTTTTATTGGCTAAGACTTACTGATTTTTGGATTACATTTAGAAGAGTGCTGTTGATTAATATATGTATATATGAACTGGATTTTTATTTTGTAATCACTATAGCCATATGATTGTTAAAGTTATATATTGCATTGGGAGTTGAAAAGATTGGTTGACAATTGCTCACCTCTGTAATTTATATTCTTTCATCACACAAATTGGCATTATCCCTTATGAAATTACTTGACTTAAAAATCCCAAGTCTTGGGCCTCCCTGGTGGCACAAAGGGTTACATCTCAGCTCTATGAAGCTATCTGCAGCCACTGCAGCACGAGTTTGATCCTCGGACAGGAAGGTGACCCACATGGCACAGCCAACCTCTCTTGTCTCTTCCCATGCTCCCCTCAGCAGTGTATTTCAGTCAGTCTGCCTGTTCTGCTCCCCACTCTGCCTCTGGTGAATTCTCTCACCTTCCCCCCCACACCTCTGGCCTGCACTCCATATGCATAAATAAATCTTTAAAAAAATTCCAAATCTTGAGATTTATACTTGCACTTTTCAAAAAATTAAAGCTGATTCATATATAAATATTTGCATCAGAATATGATATATATAGGGAATAATATACCCTGTATATATGTTAAAGTATGGCAATATGACTTGGATATGCTCCTTAGTACTAAAGTCCTACACTGTCCTTCAACTAGAATTGCTTTGCTATCTTAGTTATGTCTGTTGAAGGTAAAAACCCAAAGTGTCCCCTGTCTCAAGACTCTATACCATTAATTAAATTTTCAGGAGAATGAGAAAAGTATATTGGAGAAGGTACAAATGAAGGAAGTGTGTGCTTCCCATAAATATATAAATATTTAGTTCTATAAAACAAATTAATTATACTTTCTTCATAAATTAAACAATGGTTTCTGTTCCCAAAGTATATTTTAATGGTAATGATTTTCTTGCAGCCTCATTCTTCTTTTTGTATAGTAGCAATTTAGTAATTTATTTAATATTTGCTGAGTTGAATCTCATATTTTATTAAATTACATAAACCTAATTCCACTGATTAAAATTCTGCAATGGTACAAAAGTGTGACATACATAGCTTTTTGTAGGTTATACATCCTTTATTCCTGATTGTTTATATATGCACAAAAGATCATTGTAGACTTGAAACCATGAGGCTCTAAGACGAACAAGATTGCTAATAGAAGTTTCTGTCTTAAGCCTTAGGACAGAACGCCTTCAGTAGTGTTCTCCGGGGGAAGGAAATCAGCTGATTTTCTTAAATTATCTGGCCCATTTTAAACATGACTAAGGATTTCTTGTTAGAGTGACTTTTTCCTATTGAGAGACTGAGATTATTGTGACAAGTAGGGTCTAAAGGACTCAATTACATCATTAATATAATAGCTCATATTCATTCCTAATATCTCACAAGTACTGAGCATCTTCTGTGTGCCAGACAGTACTTTAAGCATTAAAGAAATTGATAATATCATGATAAACCAGAAGGAGCCCACTCAGGTGTTTACATTCAAGTAGCACAAAAGCTGTTTACCAGTGACATTCACATGACAAATCATTTAAGTCTGTTTGCAACTCTGAAGTTGGAGTACATTTTCCATTTTAAAATCAGGAAATTGAGTTGAAGAAGTTAAATGACTTGACTCTGTGACTCAAAGCCTGGTGCCCTGTCTACTCTGATACACTGTATTGGCTGTGTTGATATGTGGTTTCCTGTTTTTCAAGAATTACAGCTTGAGTCTAAAATATAAATAATGTTTCTTGGCTATGTAATTCTTTCTGATCATTATGGGAATAAGAAGCAGGTATTTTCATTTAGCATTCTGGACATTTATGACTCCAGAAAATATTACACAGGTCTATTAAACAGACATGTGGTGCTTATTTGCACTAAAGATCTTTACCTTCCTGAAATTAAATGAAAGGCCTTACAAATCATTTCCCTTAATGCTTGAAATCTGTTATTCAAGTTGTGAAAGGTTGTTTCTTATCTCTATGTAAAATAGGATATACCCATGCAATGTTTCCTTCGTCCTTATAGATACAATGAATATATGGAGTATAGCAATGGTTCTTCAAATGTAGTGTGCATCAGAATCTTCTGAAAAGCTGGTTAAAACCCAGGTTTGCCTTCTTTCCTGCCCCACCTCCCAAATTTCAGATTTACTATGTGTGGTAATGTCCAAGAATTTACATGTGCACCATGTTCACAGGTGATATTGATGCTGCTAGTTCTGGAACTATCCAGTATAGTATGGAATTTAAAGCATGATTTCTGAGCCAGACAGCTTGGATTTAAATCATGGATAGCCCTTCTACTAGCTATTAGACCTTAGGCAAATTGCTTCTTGTCAAGAACTGTGAAGGCTCTTAGATTTTACTCTGTTTTTAAGATAACAAGTTAACCTGCCACAGTTTTATGGACTCCTGAGAATGACTTTATTACTCTTAATTGCTGTAGCCAGAATATCAACATTTCTTACCTAGTTTTCTGAGCTCCAATTTCCAAAGGAGTTGTGCAGAGAACCAGGTGACATGTGCAAACAGTGGGTTGCATTATAAGAGGAATCTGGAGCTTATGGGGAATCCTAATCTTTTTTAATGGGCAGTAAATATGTGCATCCTTTGCTATAGAAGGAGACACTCAGTTTTCTAGGACAGTTTCTATACAAACACCCTTAAGTAGTGTGTGGGATTAATGCAGTCCGTGCCTCTGCTTGTATGACTTGCTGAAATCCCATAGACACAAGGAAAATTGTCTCCCAACATGTTTCCAATCCCTTATAAAATGAGGTTAATGGTATACTATAGATTAGTGGGGTAGATAAAAGATAAAAGATTTGACATGTATTCAGAGCCGAGCATAAATCCACATAAACATTTCCTGTTACTACTCCTGAAGGAAAAAAATTTATTTTTAAATGTAAATATTGCCTTAAAAGATGAAATAATTACATTACTGTTTATTCCAAGAAACTTCTTTATGGTTCTAAATTCTAAAATGAAAATAATGCATTGTGTAATATTTTACCAGCCTTTGGGGAATGAGGCAGAAACATTTACTTCCAATATTCACATGCTTTCCTATGTTTTTTAGCCTCCCTCTAGTTACACAGAATCACATGGTTAATTCTGTCCCATGAGCTGTGTATTTCTGGGCTGAAGCATTTAAGTGGCTCTTGTGAGACTCTTCAAATCTCCCTTGTGCCACAGGAAACCCTGAAGTCTCATTTTAAGATAGTGCAACTTCTAACAGGTTAGGTTTCTCAGTGTATTATGTGGAGGAAAGCTCCTGCCTTCCACTTTACCCCAACATATCAGCTTGCAATGAAATAAGTCTTTGTTCTATCTAGTTACTAAGATTTGGGGGTTAATTTGCCATTACAGCATAACCTAAAGGATTCTTACTCTATTCCAGTGCCTGTAATGCCTGCCTGCTGTAGGGCATTTGACAGCCGATTATTTTTAAAAACACAGACTCTGGGGATATATATAAAGCTAGACATGGAGTTTGCATTCCTTTGAGGGGTTCTAAGCAATTACCATTTATTTGTTTATTTTGCATAAGTTTATTTCAGATGGCAGTACTATGAAGACATAAGTGGATCAATATTTCTCTTTTCCTACCCAATGTCCACTCCTTTTCTGTTGTTGCTAAGAGAGCCTTAATTGTGTATGGGACTTTATTGTGCTCCGTTTTAGGTGATAGATTAGCTAGGGATGACAATTTACATGTTGATTTCCCTGCTTCCCCCGAAGCTCAAGAAGGTCTAGTGATCCAGTTCTGTTTCTTTTATAGTCAAGTATTTGGGGGAGGATTTTCCTTTCCTGACAAGAAGAGATAGATGTAGCTGCCGTAGCCACACCTTCCTCCTTTTATTGTCTTCCTTCTAAAGTAGATAAGATGTCTGGTTTATGTAGTAACTTTTTCATACCATGAGATGACAAGAATAAAGACAACATACTAAATGTGGCAGAGCAGAGAGAGCAAAAGTTCCCTATGGTCTCAGTGAACAACTGAAACTATCCCAGGAGCCACCTTCTCCTAGATATGCAATAGGGGAAACAAGTCTCAATTTATTATGCAGTTGTTGCTTGCAGCGGTCATATTCCTAACCAGTATTGGGAAACAGAGTGTGGATTGACCAGAGGGTGTGGTTGAGTGTACAGTAATGCTACAGTAGCTACTGTAATCAAGGAAAGTCTTAGTGAACTAAGAACTGAATGATGTGAGGGAGCCACTAAGAATTGGGGTGTGTAACACTGGAATCCCCCTTGAACAAACTTGGAAATGAGGAGAGACATTGGGAAATGGTAGTCCATCATGAATTTTTAAAAAAGATTTATTTATTTTTATGCATACAAGAACTGGGATATAGGCCAGAAGTGTGGGGGTGGGGGCGGTGAGAGTGGGGAACGGAACAGGCAGATCTACTGAAATACACTGCTGAGGGGAGCAGCAGGTGAGACAGGAGAGGTCTGCTGCACCATGTTGGTTAGCTTCATGGCCAGGATTGAATTGTGCTTCAGTGGCTGATGATAGCTTGATAGGGCTGTGTCTTTAACCACTGTGCCACCAGGGAGGCCCATCCATATGAATTTTAAGCTTGTGGACTCCACATGGCATTAAAGAGAAACCGCTAGCGATTAGACAGACCAATTTGGGCCCCTGGGAGATTACAATATGTTGGGGTACAGTTCTAGAGAATTCAGAGAAAACAGCATATGACCCATGACTCATGCCTGATGCTTTGCGGGTTACCAAGGCATTGTTTTTCCTGGTGGCTAAGTGTGTGGGTAAGGGGAAGGGAAGTAGAGTTGACCAGGAACTGACCAGTGCAGACGTCCTCTGGCCAGAGTAATTTCCCTTCAATTCTCCTTTGGAAACTGGGTCATGGTCATGGGACTTTGAGACCTGCAGAGCTTTTTCAATTGAAAAGCTTCTCTGATGTATGGATTCTCCCCACCATCTGCTTTGGTTGGCAGAAAAATAACCAGAACAATTACTATCATTAATGAGTGCTTAGCTTGATCTAGGTGTTGTGCTATAAATATTATAATTATTATTTTATTTAACCCTAAAACAATTCCATGACGCCCTGTATTACTGATAAGAAAACTGAGATGTTAGAGAACAGTCATTTTCTTGGGGTCATATAACTGGAAGTTTGCAAAGATCTGCCAAACAACTTGTCATAAAAATTTTGGACATTAGGGCCTCTCTGGTGGCACAAGCAGTTAAGTCTCAGCACAATGAAGCTATCAGTAGCCCTGCAGCATGTGTTTTATCCCCAGCCAGGGAGCTAACCCACATGGAGAAGCAGACCTCTCCTGTTGTGCCCACTGTTCCTCTTAGCAGTGTATTTCAGTAGATCTGCCTATTCTGCTCCCCACTCTCTCTGGTGAATCCTCTCACTTCTCTGCACCTCTGGCCAACACCCCAGCTCTTGCATGCATGCATAAATAAATAAATATGAAAAAAAAGATTCTGGACAGTAGATTTCCCAGAATTGTGCTAGGTTTGTGAAGGATGCAAAGGCCTAGGGCAGGATATTTTAAAAAATATCGTGTGTCATATTTTGTATATATTCCCTTTTTTCTTTCCCTCTGTGTGTGTCTTTAGTGCGAATACTCATGAAACTAAATAAAAACTTTTTAAAAAAAGATTTATTTATTTATGTATACAAGAACTGGGGTACAGACCAGAGGCGCGGAAGGGTGTGAGAATCCACCAGAGACAGAGCAGGGAGCAGAACAGGCAGAAGGACTGAAATTCACTGCTGAGGGGAGCAGCGGGTGAGACAGGAGAGGTCTGCGTGCCATGTGAGAATCTCCCTGGCCGGGCGGGAATGGAACCGGCGCCGTGGAGGATGTGGACAGCTTCACAGCATTGTGCTCAACCAGGGAGACCCCCTAAATAAAAACTTTTAACTTGAATTATTTTACCTGCAGTTTGGGGGAGAAAAGCATTTTTGATGTGCATGACATTTTTATTTCTGAAAAATTTGCATTGTAAGACACTGGAAGGACTCTAGGTGGGTCACTTAAAAAGACTTGGAATGAGGGCCTCCCTGGTGGTGCAAGGGGTAAGACACAACCTATGAAGCTATCCACAGACTCAGCAGCATGAGTTCTATCCCCGGCCAGGGAGCAACCCACATGGTGCAGCAGACCTCTCCTGGCTCTCCCGCTGCTCCCCTCAGCAGTGTATTTCAGTAGATCTGCCTGTTCTGTTCCCCACTCTGTCTCTGGTGAATCCTCTCACCCCCAGCACCTCTGGCCTGTACCCCAGTTCTTGTATGCATAAATAAATAAATCTTTTTTTTTTTTTTTTTTTATAAAAAGGAAGACTTGGAATGTACATTCCTGACTGAAACTTAATCTGTTTTATTTACATAAAATTTAATGTAGACAGGGCCTCCCCGGTGGCGCAGCGGTTGAGCGCTGGGTTGCGAAGCTGCCCGCAGCCTCTGCAGCGCCGGTTCGATCCCCGGCTGCTCCCCGGCCACCGGAGGAGGGTCCCACATGGCGCGCAGACCTCTCCTGCCGCCCGCTGCTCCCCTCAGCAGTGTACTTCGGTCCTTCTGCCTGCTCTGCTCCCCGCTCTGGCTCTGGTGAATTCTCTCACCCTCCCGCGCTTCTGACTGTACCCAGTGCTTGTATAAAAAACAAATAAATAAATAAATCTTTAAAAAAAAAAAATTTAATGTAGACATTGCTGACATAAATAGCAAGAGCTGATATGTATTGAATGCCTGTGGTGTATGCTGGGCATTTTAGCTAGCTTATGTAGTTCATTCTTCTCAGTAACAGTTTAATGGGCAATTTTTCATTTTACTGATGGATGCATTTAGAACCTATTTAGAAGTCTGTCTCACTAGAACCTACTCCATTTAAAACTACTCCTTTTTAAAACAGAGCCAGGTTGGTACTGCTTTTTTTTTAGTAGGAAGAATTTAAATTTATTTTTCTATTTTGTCCATGTATTATTCTGTCTTTATAATCTAATGGAAATAATATATACATATATGAAAACTTAAGGAAGAATTCCTGATTTCAATATTTTTAGGCTAGTACATTCCTCCCTCTACCCAATATTTATTGGTTTTTTTAAAAGATTTATTTATTTATGCATACAAGTGCTGAGGTACAGGCCAGAGATGCGGGGGGGTTAGAGGCGGGAGACAGAGACAGAGATAGAGGCGGGAGCAGAACAGGCAGATTGTTGTACACTGCTGAGGGGAGCAGCGGGTGATTCAGGAGAGGTCTGCTGTGCCATGTAGGTTGCTCCTTGGCGGGGTTGGGGGTGGGGGATTAAACTCGTGCTGCACAAGCTGCAGATTGCTTCATAGTCGGGTGCTTTCACCCCTTGCGCCACCAGGGAGGCCTTACCCTGTATTTAAAGGAAAAAATTCTTACACACATAATAAAGGATTCATAGCATACAGAGTAAAAGGGGAAAGTGTCCCTTTTCCAGAAAAGCTATTAATAGTTTTGTATGTATGTGTATGTTATGCATAAGCATAAATATATTTTCTTTTTAAACAGGTTAGCTCACTTTACATTTTGTTCTCTTTTTGTTTGGATAGACCTATCCTTTTTTTGATGTTCATTATGACATACTATAATTGATTTAGCCATTTCTGTGGATTTATATATTAGATTATTACTGGTTTCCTTACTATTATAAAGAATATTTTATTGCATGTACCTCCTTGTGCACATCTAAAAAAGATCCTTTGAAGGAGAAATTAACTGAAGTATAATTTCCTTTCTTAGCCGTGACTTAGTATAATTTCCTGACTACAGCATGTCTAACCTAACATCTTGGCTGAGCAGTTATTCCATTCAATTCTGTACATGTACCCACCAGCACCTAAACAGCCTTTCATAGAGTGAATTTGGTCATTCCTGTGAGATATTACTGAGATAACAGTAATCAAGTGAAACAGTTCCCAAGTCCCTGCCTCAATGGAGTAAAAGTAAAAGGATCATGCCTTCAGGCAAAGCTAAATATTTGAGTTGCACAGACAAGTCCCTGACTACCCACACGCCAGTATAGGGACTGTCCTTCAGAGACTATTATTCTCACCCACCCACCCTAGAAGCTAGTGGCAGACATAAGGGTTCCATTGGCTCCTTCACTCTTGAACTTGTGTGACTCTTGGACCATAAAAAAAAAAAAAGAAGACTTTAGGGGCTTCCTATGTGGTACAGGGGTTAAAGTCTCAGTGCTATCAAGTTATTGCCAGCCACTGTGGCCTGAGTTTCATCCCCAGCCAGGGAGCTAACCTACTTAGCACAGCAGATCTCTTCTGTCTCACCCGCTGCTCCCCTCAGCAGTGTATTTCAGTAGATCTGCCTGTTCTGCTCCCCACTCTGTCTCTGGTGAATCCTCTCACTCACCACACCTCTGGCCTACACCCTAATTCTTACATGCTTAAATAAATAAAAACAAATCTTTAAAAAAATTCTTTATTTTTTTAGAGTAGGTTTTAGTTTCACAGGAAAATCAAGCCAAATGTGCAGGGTAGCTTTAAATTCCCCTGCCCCTACACATGGTAGCTCCACCATCATAGCCTCCCACCAAATTGTTATATTTGCAATAGTTGATGAACCTGCTAGATGCAGCATGGTCCCCCAGAGTTGTATGGCCATTTTCCACTATAGATCTGCGTGACTTTGCACAAATGTTATATTCTCTGACCACCTCTGAAAATCGCGACACCTCACCCACCTCCTTTCCTCTCCAGCACTCTGTACTTTGGTTTGGTTTTGTTTCTCTTTAGTTCTTTCCCATTTCTACCATCTATAAATTATGCTCTTTGTTTACCTCCTATAGTTTGTAAGGTCAGTGATGGCAAGAGTCTGTTTTCTTCCGTGTTAATCATAGAACCTGGCTTAGAGTAGTTGCTCAGGAAATGTTTGGCCCAGTGAGTAAATGATCAGACAAGGGACCTCAGGACACTCTCTCAGGTCGGTATCCCTCAAAAAACCCGACCTATCTCCTCCTTCTCTATCCTCCCCACCAACCAACCCTGGGAGAAGGAGGTGCTGGTGGGTTGCAAACAATTGGGGCATTTTTCATAGGGGGTCGTTTGGAGAACGTCCTTCACCTACTCTTCAGACACCTTTACAGTATTAAGAAGGTAAATGCCAAAGTGAATACATACTGTTTTATTGGTTTAATGTGTGTGCCAGTCCTGAACATCAAGAGAGAGGAAATGTGAGAGCAGCGGTAGGGTGGGGGAGGGTAGGAAGAAAGGGAGACATGAAAGAGAGAAAAAGGTGGCAGAAAAAAAGGGAGGGGGAAGAAAAAACCAGAAATGTGTTTGAGAGTGGGGGAACTGAGAGAGAATAAGTAGTGGTGGAGGGAGGGAGAATCCTGAGGGAGATGTTTGGGATTTTGAGTTGGAGAATTTAGGAAACTTGCCTGTGGCCATATAGCTGGCTGGAGGAGTGTTCCCACGCCAAAGCATGTTTCACCCTGAAAAATTTAAGAGCCCTACTGGTGTGAGATTAACTAGAATCTTTGCAGCAACTATGTTGCATTCTTTTGGGGAAGAAGATAGTGACAAATGTTATCTACTAGTGTGGAAACATTGTAGTCAGCGAGTTAGCAATTTTTATGTCAGTGAGGAAGATAAAAGACCTTATCTAGAGGTAGAGTAGAGCTGACTACATTCAGTGTTTCAGCCTAAGCCAAAGTGTGACATTTAGCCTCTTAAACTAAGCAGATAAGCTAAAATTGTTGCTTATTTAATGTAGTGTTTGTTTCCATTTGTATCAAAAAAAGTTTGTTAAATCTGCACGAAGATAATTTAGTAACATATCCTTTGTCTTAAGGATGTTTGACAAAATAGAAACTATTTAAAGCAAGTTAAGTGCAGTAAATTTACAAATACATGAGAAAGGGAAGAGGAAACAGCTGTTGAGAGTGTTAACCATAGAGTCTGTCTCTAGAGATGCGCGAGATAGTAACAGCCATCTGCCCAGGTTGGATAACATTTTTTTTAATCCAATACTGTTTTTGAGAGGATGCTCAAAAATTGCTTTGTCGATTTAAGTACCTTTTATGTGCTGAAGTAAACTCTTATGCCTGACACTTTCTGGGGCCTGCTTTATTAAGTGATGAATTCCTCGTGAAGATCAAATGTTGATTTCCTTCCTTGGGCATATTCTAGCCTTTCTTTCTTTTCATTTTAGTGAGGATGCTGACACAACCTGTTATACCTCAGGCAAATTACTTAAAACTGAGTTTCAGTTTTCTTATTTATAAAGTGGGATATTGGTTTATTGGGTGTTAGTATCTAGCTTGTAAGTTTATTTTCATATTCTCAATGAAATGTTTTGAAAAGGCTTAGGGGCCTCCCTGGTGGCATGGGGGTGGGGGGGTTTGAGCACCTCACTGTGAGGTGGGCCGCACGCAGCCTCTGCAGTGAGAGTTCGGTCCCTGGCTGGCCAGGGAGCAATCCACATGGCAAGCGGGTCTCTCCTGTCTCTCCCACTGCTCCCCTCAGAAGTGTGTTTCGGTCAGTCCGCCTGTTCTGTTACCCACTCTGTCTTTGGTGAATCCTCTCACCACCCCCACCCCCACCGTGTCTTCTGGCCTGTTCCCCAGCTCTTGTATGCATGGATGAGTGAAGAAAAGAAAAGAAAAGAAGAGAAGAGAAGAGAAGAGAAGAGAAGAAGAGAAGGAAGAGAAGAGGCTTAACACAATGCTTGGCACAAAGTAGACATGAGGGAATTGTTATTTCCTTTCTTCCTCATGATCAAAAACTTGTGCCCACCTTTTTTCTTGCTGAAATGGCTTTGAGTACCAGCCTCAAAATTAAAAATGATATCTGCTAGTTAGTTTGCCCACACAACTTCAGAGTTGGTGAAGAACCATTTGCTAATTCTGTAACAGGGTGGTCCCCAGGAAAGGGGGAGGTTCCCTGCCCCACCCAAGGGAGGGTGGAGCTGAGCAGGAAGAGGAGAAGCTGCAGAGGAGACTGAGGAAGGAAGCAGGATGGAGCCAGGAGACCTGGAGGAGGCTCATGGAGCCTAGAGACATGTGAAGAAACTGTGCTTGCCCTTTGGTCGTGGACTGGGTGACACAGATGTGGGTGAGACCCGTGGGGAGGTGACAGTGGCAGCTTTTATCTTGATGTTGATTTTGCTCTTTTCCTTCCGGGCTTGTCTGGTTGTTTCTGACCCTTTGCTGTGGGTCCTCACTGGAAGATGCTTTAGACTTGTGGCAGGCTTTGGGGCCTTGCTCTGGGCCGATCCCATATGGATGGACTTTTACCCACAAGGGGATGGGTAACTTTGGGTGCTTCATTTAGAAACTAGACTCTTTGCCTTACCTGTATTGTTTCCTAGTTTTATTAAAGTTCCTTCCCATTAAAGTCTCCTATGTTTTGTGTTGATGCGGCGGATGGCAGAACCCATGTAGAATAGGCAGGTTTGCGGGGTTTGGGCTGCCCCTCTCCCTGTCCTATAACAATTCAAATGAGTAACAATTCAAATGAGCTTTGAATTCTCACTCCAGTAAGATTTCTTACAGGCCAGGTGTACCTACTGAAAGGTTCGGCGCGGTAAAGAAAAGGAGAGCCAGGCTACATTTCTCAAAGGGAGGGAAAGTTTATTGCTCCCGGGCGGACCTCACAGACCCAAGGCGGGGGTCAGTGGAGTCGCGCACGTTGTCAGGGGGAAGCAGGGTTTTATAGGGTGAGGAGAGGTCAGGTGGGTAGTTGGGCTCATACGGCGGGAAAAGTTTGGAGGGCAGGTAGAGGTTCTTTGTCTGAGATGAGACTCGTAGGGGGAGGGGGGAGGCTCACTGCCTGAGTCCTCCAGGCAGGTATCCACATTCCTGCCCCTCAGGTGGGCTTCCGGGTAGGCTTTTGCACTTCTGGCCTGCTGCATGGACCTTTCACCTACGAGTTTACTTATGGGCTAATGTTTACTGTCTGCTGTTTCTCTTTTAGATGAATAGACTCACCGCTTTCCACTGACTGGCAGCAATGGCATTTACTGAAAGAGTTAACAGCAGTAGCAACAGGTAATCATGAAATCCTGATTTCAAGATAAGAAAATAAGTAGTTTTATAACCAGTTTTTAAAAGAACAAGTTTGTTTCTCTTTATTTTGGCAACTTAGTGACCTCTGTGGCACAGGAAAATGTTTAAAATTTTTATTATTTTTTTACATGAACTCAAACCTGTTATCCTATCTATTTTTTTTTTTTTAAATGATTACTCTCTGGGGCCTCCCTGGTGGCACAGGGGTTAAAGTAGCCCTACTATCAAGCTATCACAGCCACTGCAGCATGAGTTCGATCCCTGGCCTGGGAGCTACCCACATGGCACAGCAGACCTCTCCTGTCTCTCCTGCTGCTCCCCTCAGCAGTGTATTTCAGTCTTTCCACCTGTTCTGCTCCCCCACTCTGTCTCTGGTGAAGTCTCTCACCCCCTATATTTCTGGCCTACACCCCAGTCCTTGTATGCATAAATAAGTAAAAATAAATCTTAAAAAAATATGATTATTCTCTGAATCTATTAACTCATTTCTTTAATATGTAGATGTTAGATTAGTAACCTGATTCTGTGTTCAAGATACTGGTCCATATTGCACTGCTTTGGAAAAATATGCCCATATTCATCTTGTGCCAAAAAAGTATCTTCGTGAAATCCATATTACAATGAGAGCCTTGAAGAAGGAAATTCTGTCATAGTTATATTTTATGGTTCTCACATATCACCCTCTAATTTTGCACTTAGAGTTAATTTACTTCCTTGAATATGACTGTATGAACACTGTTGGCTGAGTTGAGGGCGTATTAATATTCTGATGCAGTTATGAATACTCAGTGGATATCCAGAAGAAATTCTTAATATCATGATCAGTTTTTATTTATAGTATTAGATATTCAAAAACATTAAAGTATAAGACGTATAGACTCAAACTCACTCAACTAATATTATTTGAGTAATGGAATAAATGGTACCTATAGTTCTGGACCGTTTTGGATGTTTGCTCACTTTCTACTTCTTTTCTGGTTCATTTAGGAAGGTTTCCCTTTATTTCAGGTGGTCTTTTTGTTAAACGTGATACACCTCCCCCACAGAGAAGGCAGTGTCCCAGGCTGCAACAAACCACATTCTGTTAGAGCCTGGGTGGGAAACTGCTGTCATCTGTCTTTAGGCTTGTTCATAATGTTCAGTTACACATCAGTTTTGAATTTTTATGTAGTTAAATGTCTTGTCTTTTATGGGTTCTGGTTTTGAAAATGCTTAGAAAGGTCTTTTCTACTCCAAGATTGTGAAAATAATGTCATGTGTTCTTTGCTGGCACTTGCATGGTTTCATTTTTTGCATTTAAATCCAAACTTGTAAGCTGGTGGCCTGTGGGACAGATCTGGTGAACAGATGGGTTTTGTTTGGCCCCTTACGGTGTTCTTAAAAATATATATATCTGTTGCTTGTTGATTTTGATTTTTACTTTATTATAATTAGTCTTTTTCCTGGTCCCTTATTTAGGTTTTCTAAATGCCTGCTATGAGTGAGACCGTCTGGTATTTTTCTTTTTCTTTCTGGCTTATTTCGCTGAGCATGATCCCTTCCAGTCCCATCCATGTTGCTGCAAATTGCATGAGTTTATCTTTTTTGATTGCTGAATAATATTCTGTTGTGTATATGTACCACATCTTCTTGATGCAGTCATCTATTTTTGGGCATTTGGGTTGTTTCCATAGCTTAGCTATTGTGAATAGTGCTGCTATAAACATAGAGGTGCAGGTGCCCTTTTGAATTAATATTTCAGAGACACACTATGGGGGTGGGGGGAGGAGGGAGTAGGATCCAAATAAGGGGGATGGGAATTGTATGGGGACTATAACCAAGATGAAAATGCATACATTGTGCAAAAATGAAAAATGATGTAAAACATGTATAAAATAAAAAAAAGAGTATACTGTTTAACTTTTCTACCATATGTTACTTTTCCCTCAGAAAACATTAAATAATACTTGTATAAATACAAGGCATGAATTTTCTAATTCAAAACTTCAAGTGGTGTGCCATCAATCCTTTTCAGGTATGCCAAGATGTTGAGTCCCCTCAGCCTACAGGTCAGTCAGAACTCCTGATTTTCTCCTTTGGACACATTTGCTTGGTCAGCTTTCCCCAGAGAAACTTGATGCTTAAAAATGTTGGGAAAGCACTGATATTTTCTGGTTCACTACAATTTCCATACAACTGGATTCACCCTTTCATCTAGCTGCTTAGTCCTCTTAATTTACAACTCATTTCAGATTTTTGACTTTTTGGTGTTTTGATGATTCTTAATTTCTTTTTTCCTAATTTTAATTTTATTTCTGCGTAGAAGAACAGGGGTGTAGACCACAGTGTGGGGGGTGAGAGGATTCACCAGAGACAGAGTGGGGAACTGAATAGGCAGATCTACTGACATACACTGTGAAGGGGAGCAGCACACAAAACAGGCGAGGTCTGCTGTGCCATATATGGTTTAGCTCCCTAGCTTGATTGAACTCATGCTGTAGCAGTGATAGCACTGAGACTTCACCCCTAGGCCACCAGGGGTGGAGACTGGCTTGGGATCAAACTTGTGCTGCAGAGGCTGCAGATAGCTTCACAGTGCTTTGCTTAACCCCTTGGGCCACCAGGGAGGCCCTCCATCACATTTTTTTAAAAGATTTATTTATTCATGCATACAAGAACTGGAGTACAGGCCAAATGGTGGGAGAGTGAGAGGATTCACTCGAGATACAGTGGGTAACAGAACAGGCAGACCGACCGAAATATACTGCTGAAGGGAGCAATGGGTGAGACAGGAGAGGTCTGCCCTGCCGTGTGGGTATCTCTGAGGCTGGTGGGGATCGAACCGGCACTGCAGAGGCTGTGGACAACTTCATAGAGCTGCGCTCAACCGCCTGCGCCACCAGGGGAGGGCCCTCCATCACATTCTTGTGTTTATTATTAGATCATCTTTTACTCATTGGTTTGTCTTCTGGCAGTGGTGCTAGACTGTTTCAGTCTATCATTATAGATCTTAATATTCAGGCACATTATTCATTATTTTTCATTTTTAGAATTTTCACAGCTATTCACATCTGATTATATTTCCAGGTGTACTCTGAAGTCATTAGTCTTTTTCTAGACAAGTTTTTGGCATTTTGATTAGAGTTCCTTTGAATTCATTAATTAGGGAGAGTTGTCTATAGAATATTAAAACTGGATCTCCTTGTAAAAAGAACCTAAAACCAGAATGGTAATAATTTAAGGAGATAATAAAATTTGAATTTGAATTATAAGATTTTTTGTAGAAATATGATTTTTCATATTTTCTAGTTAATGACTTTGCATCCAGTACAATTTTTGGTAGAAGAATCAATTATAACAGTTAAACAGTATTATCAGTGGTAAGATTAGGAAGCTATTTTGTATTCTGCTACTTAATATGCTTTCTATTGTTGTGAATTATTACATTAGGATGGGTAACTTCCCTTTGTAGTAACATTCTAGCAATTACAGACTGTTGCTGTTTTTGTCTCTCCAGCTGTTCCCTCCTTGATGTGTTCCTGTTAATTTAAATACACACTGCAAGTGACAATAAGCTAGGGGAAATTCTAAATGGAGCTTTATTTTTAATATACACCAAAAACTCACCTGTTTACATATTTAACCATGATAGGTATTTAACCTTTTCATAGCCCAGGGGGAAAAAAAAACATCATGTGGAACTGGTCCAAGACTAGCGTGAATTTTAATGGAAACATATAGTGAGTGCACTGATCTAATTACTCAAACTACAAAGAAGTTTGAGTATGAACCTTTACTTTACTCAGGGCTATCAAAAGTTATAATCATGGACAGAATATTAATGTAATATATAAAGACAATATTTGTTTTAGTTTCTGTAAGTAATAGACTTTTTGGTGCTCTCCAGATTTATCAGCTTTAGACAGTACTGAATCTGAACTCACTCATACTTCCCCTACTTTCCTTCTCCTCCTCTTTCTTGTTTATTTTTTTTAAAGATTTATTTATTTATGCATACAAGAACTGGGGCATAGGCCAGAGGTACCTGGGTGGTAGAGATGGGGGTGTGGGGGATAGGGGTGTGAGAGGATTCACCAGAAACAGAGCAGGGAACAGAACAGGCACATCTACTGAAATACACTTCTGGGGGGAGCAGTGGGCAAGTCAGGAGAGGTCTATTGTGCAATGTGGGTATCTCCCTGGCCGGGGATCGAATTTGTGCTGCGGTGGCTGTGGATAGCTTCATAGGTTGTGTCTTAACCCCTTGCACCACCAGGGAAGCCCTCTTGTTTATTCTTTCTAAAAAATTGTTTTTGAAAGGCAGACATTATTAATATAGTTCAATGCATTTTCACAAAGTTAATACATTTGTATATCAGATCAAGAGACAATAATACTGTAACAGGGTGGTCCCCAGGAAAGGGGGAGGTTCCCTGACCCACCCAAGGGAGGGTGGAGCTGAGCAGGAAGGGGAGAAGCTGAAGAAGAGACTAAGGAAGGAAGCAGGATGGAGCCAGGAGACCTGGAGGAGGCGTGTGGAGCCTAGAGACACGTAAAGAAACTGCGCTTGTCTTTTGGTCGTGGACTAGGTGACACAGATGTGGGTGAGACCCGTGGGGAGGTGACAATGGCAGCTTTTATCTTGATGTTGATTTCGCTATTTTCCTTCCGGGCTTGTCCGGTTGTTTGTGACCCTTTTCTGTGGGTCCCCACTGGAAGATGCTTTAGACTTGTGGCAGGCTTTGGGGCCTTGCTCTGGGCCAATCCCATTTGGATGGACTTTTACCCACGAGGGGACGGGTAACTTTGTGTGTTTCATTTAGAAACTAGATTCTTTGCCTTACCTGTATTGTTTCCTAGTTTTATTAAAGTTCCTTTTCATTAAAGTCTCCTATGTTTTGGGTTGATGCAGCGGATGGTAGAACCCATTTAGAATAGGCAGGTTTGCGGGGTTTTGGGCTGCCCCTCTCCCCGTCCTATAACAGATTTGGCGCCCAACGTGATTTAGGATAGAGCCATCCGTGGTTAGTCAGCCCCATGGGGAAATTGGGCTTCCCTATGGCACTGGCTACCATAAGCGCAAATGTGATTTTTGGTTTCTCTAGTGTGTTTGTTTCATATGTCGATTTGCTGTTGAAAAACTGGCTTGGGCTTTGTAAAGATTCTGTGTGTTTGTGTGTAATTTTAATAACAATACCAGCTACCAGCTCTCCAGAACATCTTCCTCCCTTTTAGATACTACTTCCCTCAGAGGCTGACACTATTCTGATTTCTAATAGCTTGGATTTGCTTTGCCTACTTTTGAAATTTATTTAAATATAACCATAGATGACTTTAATGTTTTCTATTATGTTATTTTTCTCTTTCATAAATTTAAATCGTGTAATATTACAATATTACATGTGCTATATTACAGTGTTACATGTAATGTAATATTGCTTATTGTCTATTATATAACCAATATTAAAAACTTAAAATTTTCTTTTTCTATCAGCTTTACACATTCAAATATAAAATAATTACTCTTACTCTTTCTTCCATCTCTTGTCTTTCTGCTACCCTCCCAACATTAGCTCTCCTTTTAGTTTTAAATTGTCCAGTGCAGTTAATAGTACATTGACGTAAATATAATAAAACACTCTACATGGTACATTGATAGTGATCAGTAGTACATTTTACTTTACAATTATCTGTGTCCTTGTAAGACTTGCCTTTAAATTGATAATGAGTTGGAAAACCAGTAAGTATTATTTAGATTATTTTGCTCAGGAAACAAAATAATGTTTCAAGTTTCATTTCTTCTCTATGTGTTCAAAGTCAACTCAAGTAGCACTTGAGAAAGAGAAGATTCATATTGATCAGGCTAAATGAATACTTACCTTTAGCTGAATAGTTGTTCAAGTTCATGCCATGTTTTCACTTGCTTCATCTTTATGTTTTTACTTTGTGAAGATAAAACCATAAGAATGAAAGAAATTCTGTTTCAGGCTATCTCCCCAGATTTTGGGGAGATGATCTTACTGTTGTCTGCTATTAACATTGGGTGGTACTTATAAATGTTTTGGGAGATCTATTAACATGCTTTTTCATATTTGGGAAGATTTGAGGAATTAAGTGTTGCGTACTACTATATATTGTGTATGGTAATGCTGTAGTACTGGAAGCTCTCCTTCCCCTGGAGATTCTGTAATATTTAACTCTCCTAATTGGGAAGACTCCCCAATTAGTGAGGAAGCTACAAGGTGTTAAGCTGATTAACACCTATTATATGGACAGATTTTCTTTGTGAGTAAATCAGGGGGCCTAAATTCCAGATGCTTACTAGAGAGATTAATGGCTGGGGGCCTTGTTTTCTTGAAGTAGTGATTGGCCTGGGCATTGTAAATAATCCACACCTGGAATTATGAAATGGGGAAATAGGTTTTCAGTATTTCCCAGGCAAGTTGTTTTAGACATGATTTGTAAGTGCAATATTTCATATACAGAGCTCCTTCCTCCCCTTTATTTTAGAAAATGGCCCCTAACTGTTAAGTATTTCACTGTCATATGTGTGTATGTGTGTATATATACATATATACATATTGTTTTATATATATAGTTACATAGTCACATATATATAGTTTGAGATGAGTCAGTGTTTGAACAGCTTAGAATAGGCTGGTTCTAGATTTACCCTAGAAATAAGAAAATCTTGTTTCAGAGTTACTTCCCAATTGTGTAAACTTTGGGGGGAAAGAATAAACTGTAGAAATATCGAGCAGTTTCACTAGTAAAATCCAGTTGACCTTGTATTACATGTTGGAGCTTGAATTTGGAACTCTGGAGTTGCACAGCTTGTGTTTAGATCTCTGACACTTTGGTTACTTGGGCAAACCACTTAAATTTTAAAGCCTCATTAAAATGAGGATAAAGAGGATAAAGCATATAGCACTTATCATAGTACCTCATACATCATAAATCCTCAATGAATTATTAATTCCACTGCTTAGGTGATGATGGTAGAATGGTGGGTTTCAGGGAACCAGTAGATTCCTTAATTATAGTTTAAGGAGACTTTGTTTAGCACCAGTGTTTAGATAGAGAGATTTCTTTATGAGCTACTCTAGAATAGCATTCTTTAGAAGGAGAATGATAGAAAAACAGAACCTTTGAAAGTAAAACACACAGAGTGTGTTCATTTGTAGGGCATGTGTATACATTTACAAGTTTTACTGTGTTCTATTTTACCTTTGGTATTGGCTGTGGGATTGTCCTGAATCACAAAGTATAAGAAAACAGTATAGTAAAGTATACATATAAGTATATTTAAATACTTTATATAGACAAGTATAAGAAAACACTATTGTACTATTTTCTTTTCAGCAAGTGGCATAGTCTTCAAAAAACTTGTTATAATTTACATGCTATTTTAAGTAAACAATTTGATGATTTTTGGCATAGTTACTGAGTTGTGCTACCATCTCTATAATCCATTTGCATTACACCCCCCCATAGATATAATTGCCTATTTACAGTTAATTCCATTCCTGCTCCCAACACCAGGCAGCCATTACTCTACTTAATTCCTTTACGTATTCTGGATAGAATGTGGATTCTTTTTTATGACTGGCTTTTTTCACTTAGCATAAATTTCAGATAGCATAAGACCATATGCATAAGGTTTTCAAGGTTCTGCTTTTAGACCTGATTTATAAATGCAATAATATTTCATAAACGGAGCTCTTTCCTTCCATCTATTGTAGAAAATGGCTCCTAACTGTTAAGTTTGTTTTACCGTCATACACACACACACACAAGACACATGAGACACACATATATCCTCTATCACAATTTTATTTCTTTTTATTTCCAAATAATATTCCATGATATGGCTATGCCCATGTTTTACTATAGCTATGCATTGATGGACATTTGTGCTGTATCCACTTTTGGGCTATTATGAATAACATTGCACATTTTTTCTTTTGGGTAGATAGTTGCCTTCCTATAAAATATGCTTTTTAGAGTTATCTTTTTTTAGAGTTATCTTAGAGTTATCTTATTTAAAAGTTTACAAGTTAGTGTGTTCATGAGTCAGTTTCAAATTCATTTACATGTGGCATTTCTCTTTGCCTTCAACCCCATAAAGTTGAAAGAGAAAGAATACTCATTCAGTGGCTTAAATATAATGGCTACTAGTTCAGGAAGTGAAATTATGTCATTTTAACTGATACTTTAGCTGGATAAGATGGACATTAAATTGAATTGCTTGGATTACTCCATCTTTCTAGGGTTGCTATTTTTATACTAGCCTGGTTTGGGGAAGACCTTTTTCTTCTTTTGAAAGTTTATTATTGTAACAGTTCTGCTCTTGCTATAGCAGCAGGCTCCTTTGGTGTCAGAAATAGGGGTAGGAAGAAGAAAATTTCAATTCCACTTTCTTCTGTATTCAGAAGGTTGAGGCCATTATTTCAGAATCTGAGTCTTGTTTTTTTTTTTAATCCCATGATAACCCTGTAAAATGGTCCGATTAGATGGTTAATGGCCTCATTTTATAGGAGAAAGTGAAGGCTTGGGGAAGTTAATAGCTGAATATGTGAATCAGACTACAGGGAATGCTGGTACAATTAGTTTCTGTTTAGGAAATTTTTTAATCACTAAACTACATAACATTTAACAAGGCACTGTGTGCACTTTCATTTCTACTTTTGACCAATAAGTTCTGATGCCTTCACAGATGATATCTTCATAATCTGCAATAGAGTGCCTTAATTTTTTTTCTTTAAAATGATTTAAAAATGGTAGACATTGGATTTTATATATTTACATAGGTAAGATGTTAACTGATAAAGTTGTTTGACTAGGATTTATTAAAGCTATTAAAAACCGTAGGTGATCCAAGACTTCTTTTTAAGGAGTATAGAAAAGTCTACAGGTTAAGAGGGGGAGGGGAGGAAGCTATGGGTAGTACAAGGCATATGTATAAAGAATATTAGCCTTTTGGCCATGATGATAACATATTTAATTTAGTGTAGTGTAGCCTTGATTATAAGTCTTCATGCTTTCTCCTTTTTTCTTGTTCAGTTTATTTATTCCTTTAAAAAAGATTTATTTATTTATACAAGCACTGGGTACAGTCAGAAACGCGGGAGGGTGAGAGAATTCACCAGAGCCAGAGCGGGGAGCAGAGCAGGCAGAAGGACCGAAGTACACTGCTGAGGGGTGCAGCGTGTGGCAGGAGAAGTCTGCGCGCCATGTGGGACCCTCGCTGGTGGCCAGGGATCCAACTGGTGCTGCAGAGACTGCAGGCAGCTTCGCAGCCCAGCGCTCAACTGCTGAGCCACCAGGGGAGGCCCTTCTTGTTCAGTTTAAAAAAAACTTTTATCATAGAAATATTCAGACATCAGTAGAAGTAGAATAATTAACTTTCAAATTATCTCTTTGTGGCATCAACATTTTAAAATATTTTTTACACTTTAAAAAAATTAACCTTGGGCCTCCCCTGGTGGCACAGGCAGCTGAGCGCAGTGCTGTGAAGCTGTCCACAGTCTCTACAGTGCCGGTTTGATCCCGGCCGGCTGGCGAGGGTCCCACATGGCTCATAGAACTCTCCTGCCACCCGCTGCTCCCCTCAGCAGTGTATTTTGTCAGTCTGCCTGTTCTGTTCAAGCTCTGTCTCTGGTGAATTCTCTCACCTTCCTGTGCATCTGGTCTGTACCCCAGTTCTTGTATAAATAAATAAATCTTTAAAAAATATATAAAAATAAATAAAAAAATCTACTTTTTTTTTTGCTGAAGTGTTTTAAAACAAATCCTAGATCTGTCTATTCACTCCGCATATCTTATGCACATTTCTAAAAAACATGCATACCTCCCCATGAAGCTGCATACCAAATTCATAATTAATAAAATTAACATTTCAGATTCATCTAGCAACCAGCTCATCCAAACTGTCTAGATTATTTTAAATTGTCTATTAAAGTTGTTTACATCCTGATTCAAGTAAACCAAAGTGCACACATTGCATTAGGTTTTGTCTCTTGAGCCTTAATCTAGAACATTTATTGTGGGGGAGGAGGGACACTAACTAGCTTGAGTGAATGTGTGACCTAGTTTGTGGGTTTGTCTGTGTGCCTCCTTTCAGTGTGTTTAACTTCCTATGTAATAGTGCTTCCCATTTAACCACTTACGGGATCATTTAACATCCCCTCCCAATTTGACAATGATTGTAGAGATTCTTAGTTGTCATTAGCTAGTGGACAGAAGGCAGGGATGCTGTTAAACATCCCTTACAATGAATGTGCAGGACAGTCCCTACCACAAAGAATTTTCTGGCTCCAAACATCACTGTTGCTGAAGTTGAGAATCCCTGTGGTTCTACCCTAGGTATTTTCAGTAAGAATGAAAGTGGTTATCCTTAAAGCACAATCAGATTCAAGATAAGTCTTTTTTTTTTCTTAAGATTTCTAATTTATTTTTATGTAGAAGAACTGGGGTACAGTCCAGAGGTACGGCGGGTGAGAGGATTCACCTGAGAGAGAGTGGGGAGCAGAACAGGCAGATCTACTGAAATACACTATTGAGGGAAGCAGCATGTGAGACCTAGAGGTCTGTTGTGCCCTGTGGGTCAGCTCCCTGGCTGGGGATTGGGGATCTAACTTGTGCTACAGTGGCTGCGGACAGCTTCGTAGTGCTGAGACTTAACCCCTTGCACCACCAAGGAGGCCCTAATTTCCTCTTTTTTAAAGATTTATTTATTTATGCATTCATTAGCTGGGATACAGGTCAGGGGTTCTGGGAGTGAGAGGATTCACCAGAGACAGTGGGGAACAGAACAGGTAGAGTGAAATACACTGCTGAGGGGAGCAGCGGGCAAGTCAGGAGAGGTCTGCTGTGCCATGTGGGTAACTCCCTGCCTGGGGATCGAATTCATGCTGCAGAGGCTGTGGACAGCTTCATAGGTTCTATCTTAACCCCTTGCACCACCAGGAAGGCCCCTAATTTCCGCTTTTTGAATACCAGCTCAGATTCTCAGCTACTTCAAGAGATCTTTAAATCTTCCCTTAAAAACTTCCTTAATACAGTTATTTCCTGTAACTGCAAGAGACTGGTAAATATGGGGGAAAACCAGTGCCTTTTGACCTGATTATTAGAATGGGCAAATATATTCCTTTTATGGGGGGAAAACACCTAAATAAGTAATGTTAGGTTCTTGGGCTTTCTCCAAAAGCTGCAAGAGAAAGGCAAATCCTTGTCTGGGATGGCTTCCGGAGAGACGGTCACCTTTCATAAATGGTACGATTGGGAAAGTGGCAATTTGGGCAGAAAGAACCTGGGAATGTTAGGGGTGTAGGCTGGGAACCTTCACAGCCAGATTCTCTCCCTTGTCTTCTATAAATCATTAGAAGGAAAGGCAATGAATTTTTTCTGACAGTTGTTTCTTACAGGGGGCCAGCTCTTCCTTTGCAAATGAAAGGACTGCTGTTGGAGTAGTTGAAATCACAATGGGCCCTGACTTCTTTCACATCAAAGTGTAAAAGACTCTCCAGGGGTGATAAATGGGGCTGCTGGATTCATTACTTGTAAACAAAGCTGAGGGATGACCTCCAATTTTTTTTTAATTAAAAGAAAACAGGGTTTCCAAATAGTGAGCATGGGCTGTTCTTCCTTTGAATTTTGATTGCTTACACTGGAGATGATTTTTGTTAAGGTTAGAGGGAAGCAGCCACTGTTACCCAGCATTTGCCCTGACTCTCAAGTACAGAATAATTACCTTTGCTCAGGGTGACCCTTCTAGGATGAGAATTGAAGTGCACTGATTTCAGCTGTGTTTTTGTTGCAGTAGGGGGACTAGTGCAGAATTTTTGAGCCCCTTTCCTCTGCGCAGACTAAAGACTTAGACCCTTCTCTGTTCCTTTCCCCACCCAACATCAAGAGAAAAACTCCCTTATTCCTGTGCAGTCCAAAAAGAGATGTTTTTAAGTAAACTCTTAGAACATTGTAAAAAAGTCCAAAGACTACTGTTGCAAGTCTTAAATTTAAAAGTTTATAGATTGTATTCATTGTATTTGTGTAGTACAGGGCTTTGCATATAACTTTTAACCAAAATTTTAGTATCTGAGCACTAGATTTTCAATGTTATGTTGATAGCAACACTATTAAAACACTGTCATAAGCACTAATAATCTAGCATTTTATGGAGCCAAGACTTGAAAACTTCATTCTTAAATTCAGCCTCTCAGGTGAAGGTCCACCTTCATTAAACTCCCTTCCTTGTGTCTCGCTCTGGAGCTGCGCCATCTAACTGTTGCTTGCTGTTTTTTCACTTGGCAATTTTGTTGCAGTCAGTCCAAGCCCCAGCCAAACATTAAAGAACTAGAGGTCAGAGACTGCCCTTTGTAACCAGAGTGGAACTGTGCAGTGCTGGGCACCCAAGAATTTGAATGTGTTTACTGACCTCCAAATGTTTGCTAATCACCTTCTGAGCATATATTCTAACAAGTTGACTAGATTTTGCTAGAGAAAGGAGCAGGGGTCACAGCTGGAGGGGACACATCCCTAGATGGAAGGGAAAGAAAAGGGAGAAACCTTCCTTTTTTCAATGCAGCGCTCTCCTTTTCTCTTTTGGTATTGGAAGGGTGAGAAGAATTGGGAGACCCTGTGGTTAATTCAGTTTCATAAGTTCAGTACTAATAGCAGTGAGTATTTAATGAGCACAGTGACTAGACTTTGTTCTAGTAAGTATTTGATAGGCCTTGGGATTTTATTTCAATCTCACCACTCCCTTAAAGAAAATTCAATAGCTGGGCCTCCCTGGGGGCGCAAGGGGTTCAGACACAACCTATGAAGCTATCTGCAGCCAGTGCAGCATGAGTTTGATCCCCGGCCAGGGAGCTACCCACATGGTGCAGCAGACCTCTCCTGACTTGCCTGCTGCTCCCCTCAGCAGTGTATTTCAGTCAATCTGCCTGTTCTGTTCCCCACTCTGTCTCTGAATCCTCTTGCCCCCCCCCACACACCTCTGGCCTGTACCCCAGTTCTTGTATGCATAAATAAATAAATCTTTTTAGAAAAGAAAATTCAATAGCTGAGTCTCTGTGTTCTTTTAAAACTTAGTTTAAAAACAAACCACCACCATCGGTTATGTCTCCTTGACCCTACTGTTCACCCTTTCCTTTCTTGGTAACCTCAGTTCTGTTGTCCAAGTCCACTGGTTTATTTCGTTCTGTCCATTCATCTGCTTTGTTTCCTTATAGGCACATATCGATGAAATCGTTGAATATTTGCCTCTCTCCTTCTGACTTATGTTCACATAATTCCCCTGAGTTCCTTTCATTTTGCTGCCTGCAAATGGCAAAATTTCATCTTTTTAATGGTTGGATAGTATTCCATTGTGTACATATATTGCATTTTCTTTAATCATCTGGTGTGCACTTAGGTTGTCTCCATATCTTACCTATTGTAGGTAATGCTACAATTGTTAACGGGCAGAGTGAGGGGTACCCCAGAACCCCAAACCTGCCTGCTCTAAATAAGTTCTGCCATCTGCTACATCAAGACAAAACATATGCTAATTCATAAGACCTTTCATGGAAAGGAACTTTACTACAATTGGTGTGCAATAAAAAAAGAGAAAGGAAAGAATCGATAAAATAGTTTCCATGCAAAACACCCAAAGTTACTCATCCCCTTATAGGTAAATGTCCAGCCAAGTAGCGTTGGCCCAAAGTTGGACTGCTGAGGTGCAAAAACTTGCCACTAGTCTAAGACACCTTCGGTGGAACCCATAGGAAAGAGGCAGAAAGGGGCCAGGGCACGTCTGTGGTGAAAGGAGTAAAATCAAAATTTGTATTTGCCTAGTAATAAGTGTTGATGAGCATCTTTACATGTGCCTGTTGGCCATCTGTATGTCCTCTTTGGAGAATATCTATTCAGATTTTCTGTCCATCTTAAAATTGGGTTGCTTGTTTTTTTGTGGTTAAGTTGCTTGAGTTCTTTATGTACTGTGGGTACAGGTTTTTTGTTTTTTTTTTTTTTTTTTTGTTCTGCTGATAATGTTCTCTCACTGTGCAGAATCATTTCAGTATAGTCCCACCTGCTTATTTTTACTTTTATATTCAAATTCCCAAAGACATCTCTAATACTGATATGGAATGTATCACTTAGGTTACTTTCTGTGTATTTAATGGTTCAGGGTGTTAAAAATCAGGTCTTTAGTCCATTTCAAATTGATTTTTGTGTCTGAAGTTAGAGTATCCAGTTTCATTCTTTTGCATGTGGCTGGTCCATTTTGCTCAGCACCATTTGTTGAAGAGATTTTTGTCCTCCATTGTACAGTCACAACTCCTGTCATGGGGTAAGTGTTAGACATATGTGTGGCTTTATTTCTGAACTCTCACAGAGGTTGTATTTTACAGATGATCAAAGAAGGAAAGGAAGGCTAATTCATTCATCAGTGGTAGGTCTTTAAGCCATATTCCTTTTGTCACCAGACCCCATGTTCTTACTGCCCATTCCACAGTTGACCCAGCAGTCCTCATAATAATCCAGTAATCACACATTTAGTCATTGAAGACTTGTGGAGTCTTCAGTGGCTCAGCATATCTAGGGAGAGGGACAGGAGAGTAACAGGGTGGGCCCCAGGATATGGGAAAGTTCCAAGTTCCCTACCCACCCAAAGGAGGGTGGAGCTAAAGAGAAAAAGCTGGAGAGGAGACTGAGGTAGGAAGGAAGCAGGATGGAAACAAGGATACCTGGAGGAGACACATGGAACAGCGAGACATGTGAAGAAGCTGTACTTACTTTTTGGTCGTGGACTGGGTGAAACAGATGTGAGTGAGAGACCTGTGGGGAGGTTAACAATGGCAACTTTGATTTTGATTTTGATTTTTCTGTTTTCCTCCCAGACTTGTCTGGTTGTTTCTGATCCTTTTCTGTGGGTCCCTACTGCAAGATGCTTTAGACTCGTGGCAGGCTTTCGGGTCTTGCTCTGTGCCAATCCTGTTTGGGTGGACTTTTACCCAGGAGAGGATGGGTAACTTTGGGTGCTTGATTTAGAAACTATATTCTTTGTCTTTTCTGTATTGTTCACTAATTGTATTAAAGTTCCTTTCCATTAAAGTCTTACATGTTTTGTGTTGATGCGGCGGATGGCAGAACCTCTATGGAGCAAGCAGGTTTGGGGGCCCTGGGGTGCCTCTCTCCCTGCCCTGTAACAGGAGTAGATTAGTCTGGTAGAAGCTCATACTAGAACTTGCATTCTTGTTATGTAAAGATATTGCTATGACTAGTTTTGATCTAATGCTTTTAACTTTTTTTAGTTTATTCACATCTGATGCTGTATTTTAACCTCATAGGTATTGTATAAGGTGTACTATTTATGAGGAATGCTTGAAGAGGTTAAATGGTTTGCTCAAGGCCCCAGAGAAAATAATAAAACTGCCTTCTCAACTTGGAATGATTTTTTTTTCTCTTTCCCAGCTTCCTACCCCCACCCATCAAAACTTTTTCATACACAGTTCAATTGAAAGACCACTTCTTTAAAACTCTAATCACTCAAAAAAAATGGATTTCTCTTTTTGTGCATTCTCATCTTTTTTTTTTAAATGATTTATTTTATTTATTTATGCATATGAGGGTTGGAGTATAGGCCAGAGGTGCGGGGAGGGAGGAGTGAGAGGATTCACAGAGAGAGTAGGGAGCAGAACAGATGGATCTACTGAAATACACTGCTGAGGGGACTGAGGGGAACAGCGGGCGAGACAGGAAAGGTCTGCTGCGCCATATGGGTCAGCTCTCTGGCTGGGGATCGAACTCTTGCTGTAGTGGCTGCTGATAACGTCATAGTGCTGAAACTTAACCCCTTGCGCCACCAGGGAGGCCCTGTGCATTCTCATCTTTGCCTTTACCCCGTGCCAAAGTTTAATTAATGTCTTTTCCAAAATCACCCTTAAGTACCTGCTCAGCCTTAATGGATTGTAAGCATTTCTCCTTCAGAGTGAGTGAGCACAGTATTAAATTGGTCAGTAGGGGGTGCTGGAGGGACACTGCTGGAGAGTTCTGTCAGTGAGCATGCAGAGAGAGAGAGAGAGAGAGAGAGAGAGAGAGAGAGAGAGAGAAAATGTGTGTGTGTGTGTGTGTGTGTGTGTACGCGCACAGGTGCACTTTTACATTCTAGCTACTATGTCCCAGGTAAGCCCCTCAGAACATGTAGTCTTCGTGATATATCCTTTGCCTGAGCCCAAAGCCCACACTTGGTCCTTTCAGTGCAGACAGTGTACTGACATACACGCTCAGCTCTCTCTGTGCACCTACCATCAACCTTGACTGGCCTGTATCCCAGAGGATGGTTTCCTGTTGCTTGGCTAATGTAAACTAGTTCCAGTGAACTACCATCCCATGGGCTGCAACCATATATCCTCATCAGTGACATCTCTATTTCAGTATTGAGAAACAATCCCCATCAAAATTTGTCCCTCCTTAGGTACCCTTTCTCTCTCTCTCTTTCTCTCTCTCTCTCTTTTTTTAAATCTTATTTATGCAATTAAGAACTGGAGTGTAAGCCAGAGGTTCAAGAGGTGAGAGGATTTGCCAGAGAGTGGGGAACACAACAGGTGGATTGACTGAAATACGCTGCTGAAGGGAGCAGCGGGTGAGTCAGGAGAGGTCTGCTGCACCATGTGGGCACCTCCCTGGCCGGGAATCTAACTTGTGCTGCAGTGGCTGCAGATAGCTTCATAGTGCTGTGTCTTAACCCCTTGCGCCACCAGGGAGGCTCCAGGTAATCTTTCTTGACCAAGGCTGCCCTTTAGAGTTTCTTTGTCTTTATGGTTATTCTCCTATTGTAGATTAATATTTTTTTCATAGTTTAATATTTTTTATTAACAGTCTGGGCACATTATCCTATGGTTTCTGTTTCCTGACTAGATCCAGACTAATACGATCTCTAGTGCTTATTTCCCTCAGTGTCAGTGTTAGACATCTGTCTAGATTGTAAATTTCTTTTACACCAGAAGCCTGCTTAATCCTTCACATTATCTCTGCTTTGCAAATAACCAGTGGTTAATGAATGGTAGCTTGCTGCAGCTGTAGTTGTTGTAACATGGAGAACTGATGATGTTTATCATTGGTGTTTATTTGCCCATTCTTGGAAAAACATCTCAAAGTTCTTGCTCTACATTACTTGGTGTTTCTATGAAATTCTGTAACTATTGAGGTCATTCCTTTGACCCAGCTGTTGAGAAAACTACATTTTAAGGCCTTTATATAAAGTGTTCAGAATTGTATAAACAGTAATTTACTGTTACTTATTTGTTTTCATTGGCCTTTTGGAAGCAATTGCTTTAAAGTACAGCAAGCTTTATAACCAATGGTGCTTAAAAGTTACCTGTATTTCACTTTCCAGGCTGATTTGTCAGTGTCATCTTGCAATAGCGTTTTTTTGCCTGTTTTAGCCAGGGTGTCAGACTTGGGTTGATGTTCACATTTTGTGTACACATTTGCTAAAGCTTTTCTCTCCCCAGTCTATGAGCAGAAGGAAGTGGGTGGGAATGTAGCCCATAGAGGCTGTTTTTTTTTTTTCCTTTTGGTAGTCTAAGCCTTTATCTAGGAAAGCAGTATAGCCAAAAATCAAAGAAATATTGCCAATATTTAAAAAATAGGTGATCCATGCATGATGGCTCACAGAAAGAGAGTGTTGATATTTGGTATTATTATGAAACTAATAATAGACATTTTGGACTTTTTAAAAAAAGATTTATTTATTTATGCATATAAGAACTGGCATACAGGTCAGAGGAAGGGGGGATGGGGGTGAGAGGATTCACCAGAGACAGAGTGGGGAACAGAACAGGCAGACTGACTGAAATACACTGCTGAGGGGAGCAGCGGGCGAGACAGGAGAGGTCTGCTGTGCCATGTGGGTAGCTCCCTGACTGGCAGGGGTGATCGAACTTGTGCTGCAGAGGCTGCAGATAGCTTAACAGTGCTGTCTTAACCCCTTATGCCACCAAGGGGGCCCTATTTTGGACTTATTAACAGTTGTTTGGATCAGTTTGTCTGCTGATTGATCTTTTAAGATTTGCTGATTTTAGCTCCTGGTATTTGCTAGTGGGTTTTTGCATATGTGTTCCCTGTCCCAAGCCCTTTCTTCTCCATCAGAGTTTGTCTTTGCCCAATTCTTTGCAACCCTCCTCCCCCAAACCCACTCAGATGGCCTATTCACATTAAAGCAAGTGTCTCTCCTTTAAGAAGATGAGATATATTAACTCCCCCAAATTGAAAACCAGAGGGTAATTATTTATGTGAAGAAAATGTTACTGTTTTCTTTTTGAAAAGATTCACACCTGGCATCCTTTAGATCATGGAATTCGGTATATATTTTTTTTCAATATTGTCCCAAGTGTATGTGCTAGATCCTCCTTACTTCCTCAGGGTAACAATTTCTGTAAAATAATAGTGACTTGACTGAGAAATAGATGCAGCTTCTTTGGTATGCATATGCCCTCATCAGAGGTGCTCCGAGTATTATTTTATACTTCAACACCTGCTTTGTGCTGAGTCCTGCACAGTAGCTTGGACATAACAATGTAACCATCCTTCCCTACTCTGTGTTACCTTCTCTGGGCTACTCACCTTGTTCCTAGGCTCCTACCTTTCTGATGATGCCTCCCATGTACACATGTAACTTCCTTTTTTCCTACTTGATAAAAGTTGTTACATCTCAAACTTCCTGACTTGCTTCCTTCTTACACTATAGCTTTTCCTTGTATAATCACTCATGTGGCTCCACTGAAGCCTCCAATAAGTGACTTCCACAATTGGATTTCTATGCCAGAATTGCTTTCAGAGTGCCAATATTTCCATCTTCATATTCTTCTGCCCCTCTGAATGGTAGTCTTTATCTCACACTCCTAACATGATCGTTGCTTCTATTCTTCAATA
Organism: Talpa occidentalis; assembly: GCF_014898055.3. NCBI lineage: Eukaryota > Metazoa > Chordata > Mammalia > Eulipotyphla > Talpidae > Talpa > Talpa occidentalis. The sequence continues at coordinate 53,826,693 of NW_023604972.1, forward strand.
GAAGAAACTTCAGCGTGCTTGGAGGTTTCCTATATTTTCATTTTGCTTCTCTAGCTTACAAACTTTGAGGACTCTCTGATCCTACAGTTCAGAGCTGTTTCCTTAAATGTGGCATTCAAACCTTCCACCCCCTAGACCATAACCTTTTTCTGTAAGTTTCACCTCCCATCACCCCTGTCCTCCTACAAGTCCTGGTGTCCAATTGTGTAAAAGTCTCACTATTTCATTATAGATTTTTATCTTTTGACACCATGCCCTGGCATTTGCTCTCTCTTAGTCCTTCACCTGTAAGTGTAATCAAGGAAGTACAGGACTTTGCAGGAACATATAGAAAGGGCACCTAATTGTAGATTTGAGGAACGATCAGGGAAAACTTGGAGGAAGAAGTAGCAAGGCAGAAAATTAATGCGTGTGTATGTATATGAGTAAATTGAAAAAGTTAGAGAAGAGAAATGTATTCCATGTGAAAGGGAACATACTTTTGAAGATTTGGTTTAAAATAATCTGAGTACCCTATTGAGGAGCTGAATAAACCTGAACTTTAGTATAGCTGGAACATAAATTTACAGGCTGGAAATGCTTTGTGTCATGCTAAAAAATTAACCTTTATATTTAGATGAAGCCATCAAAGAAATTTTAGTAGGTAAATGGGTGAGATGATATTAGAAGGTCACTGGGAGTGCCAGAGAGAACTAAATGGATTTGAGATAATTTTGGAGAAATAGTGAAAAAAGGTTTTGTAGGTAGCGTGCATGTAAATGATGTATAAAAGAGAAGGGTCAAGACATATTTCTACTCATTTGGCTTTGTTACTGGGAGAAAATATGAAGATGGAGGGAATGCAAAGTAGTACAAATTCTTTGCAGAAGTAGGTTTGAGATGCCAATGCAAACACTTGCAAGTGGAAATGTCACACGGACAATTGGTTCGCTAATAATGGAGCACATTGGGGAAAGCCCAAACTTAATATATACATTTATTCAGTAGAAAGTGAAACACAGTTGTATTTGGAGTTTTCCTGGCAGAGAAAGATGAGAATACCTAGCAGAAGAAACTAAACAACTAAGTAGCAAGAAGTAGCAACTGAGTAGCAAGAAGGCTCAGATAGGATGAGATACAAACTCCAAGAAAAGGTTGGGGTGGCTAGGAGCTTACTATTTTAGGGGCCGACTGAAATGAACACAAGGAGTGGTTTCCAGTATGGAAACAACCATCTCTCTGAGCAACTTGCCCATTTACCCTCAGACAGTAATGGTCCCTGCCTCTCAAAGACACAATTCTTTATTAATGACATTTGTATCTTAAACTGCTTTTATATTTATCTTCCTCATAAAATTCTGTCATCAGAGAGCTAACAAAAACCTGTCATCTTTGAGTTTCCAGGAGCTGGCATTTTACTTAGTACAGTTGACTTGGTAGATATATAATAGATTGATCAATTAATTAAATTTAAAGATGAATGAGAATCGGCCTCAACCACCAACAAATGATTATGTCTTCCTAGTGATGTCTGATTTTTGTCTTTCGAGTCAGGGTGTGTGTGTGTGTGTGTGTGTGTGTGTGTGTGCGCGCGCGCGCACGCGCGTGCGTGTGTGTGTGTGTGTGTGTGTACATGTGCTTAATATATCAACTTTCCTTCATAGCCCCCTATAGAGTTTTCTGCACTCACAATGACAGAAGCATGGAATTTTGACTGTGCCTGGTTCTTGTGATGGGCAGACTTCTTTAGTGACCTTACCTAGGGGGTTTACACTGGAGGAGTATGGGAAATGGCAACTCTTGTAAAAATAAGCTGATCTGTGGGTGGTAGGTAAGCTGAGGGAAAAGATTTATGAGCCACATCCTGTCCTGGGATCACTGCTGGGGACCCAAGAAAGGGAGAAACTGTGATATAAATCACAAAGGCAACTCAGGAAGTAAGCCTGCCCTTAATTCCAGGGAGAGCCTGGAGGGAACTCTTTATGGATATCTTTTACATAACACACGGGTAAACCAGAATTGTCAGGTGGTATTCTTTAAGTCTATGTGGGGGTAGTGCTGGGTTAAGATAATCCAGCTTTCAGAGGGGGTAAAAAGGAGCAGAAGACTGAATGATGGTACAGTGGGTCCTAGAATCACCTACAGTTTTATAAATGCTTGCATAATTGTAAAGAAAAAAAAGAGTGAGAGGGCCATTTTGTAGGAAGCCAAAGCTTGTGTCCATGGTATCAGGTGTCCTCTGCATGGAGTGTCTCCCTGTGCATTCATAAACGGATATTGGTTTCTGTTCAGTTCAAGATGTGTAGATAAGGGTCTCCCTGGTGGCCTAGGGGTTAAGTCTTGGCGCTACCACTGAGATGGTCCTTCTGTGGCAGTGGCCTGAGTGGCCCGAGTTCGATCCCTCACAAAGGAGTTAACACACATGGAAGAGCAGACTTCTCCTATTTCACCTGCTATTCCCCTCAGCAGGGTATTTCAGTAGATCCACCTGTTCTGCTCCCCACTCTGTCTCTGGTGAACCATCTCATCCATCCCTGAACCCCCACCTCTGGCCTACATTCCAGTTCTTCTATGCAATAAATAAATAAAATAAAAGTCTTACAATAAAGGAATAATTCTTTTTTAAAAAGACTTATTTTTATTTACTTATGCAGACAAGAATTGGGGTGTAGGCCAGAGGTTCTGGGGGGGGGAGGGGGGAGAGGCTTCACCAGAGACAGAGTGGGGAGCAGAACAGGCAGACTGACTGAAATACACTGCTGAGGGGAGCAGCAGGCGAAACAGGAGAGGTCCTCTGCATGAAGGAATAATGCCTTTAAAAAAGAAAAAAAAAGATGTGTAGGTGAGATCCAAATGTCTTGGTCAGAGAGTGAAGAGGGTGAATTGTTCAGTCTGAGTTGGTTTTTTAGGGGGTGAGGCTGGCATCAGGAATCTTTTCAAATGAAAGGCTCTTGAATCCTTAAGGGGATTGAATTCTACATAAGTTATATCTGCAAAATAGAAAATTAGATCGCTATTACAAAGGATAAAACAATTCTGTGTATCAGCATGGCATGATATATAGTGTACAATTAATTATAGAATAGAGTCAGCAGTATAAGCCTATTTCTATGGATAGAAATATAGAGCTTTAGCTCTCTTTATAAATATATTCACAAAATAGATCTGAAAGAACATGCACCAACCTTGCAACATTAATTTACTCGGGAATATAATTATTAAAAATGCTTAGTAGGGTGGCTATTACAACTGGATTAAAGTATTTTTAAGAGGAGAAAAAGAGATAGGCAGTGGGTGTGGTGGAACCATTTCATCTAATAAGCCTGAACTGTTAAACAGTGTAATATAGTAGCCACTGGCCATATGTGGCTCTTGAGAACTTGGAATGTGACTGATCTGGATTGAGATGTCCTATAAAGCTACAAAATACACAGATTTCAGAGGCTCGGCCTAGAAAAAAATGTGAAAAATCCTATCAATAACTTTATTGTGGTTAAAAATCAAACAAAGAAAATTCTATTTAGGTATATTGATTTCAAATAGTTAAAAAAAATTGATTTCAAAAATTGATTTCAAATTGTTAAAAAAAAAGCCATTGCAACAAATTTGACTTTTTTAGTGTGGCTATTGACAAATTTTAAATGACCTGTGTAGCTCCCACTGTATTTCCATTGGCATTTTATTTCCTTGGGCATTAGATTTAGGCTAGGGCCAGTAGCTCTAAAAGACAGAGTATGAAAGTAGGGTGAATAGAAAGGAAAGGTTTAGAAAAAGATCACAGTCTCCAGGATTTACACAAGTTGATATGGGAGGGGTCAAAGACACCTCAGGCTTCTGGCCTTGATGTTGCAATCAACTTCAAGTGTGGGGGCGTTGAAGGGTGGAGGACAATGGTGATTTCATTCTCTGCCAGTTGATCACTGACTCTGTTGCAGGGAGAATAAATTGGCAACAATTTGTGGAGCTGGCAGAGGCTGGAGGTGGAGAGACCAGTTAGATTGGGTCCCGTGCCTATCACACCTGGTTGCTGTGGCCTCTTGGAGGGGGCAGGGTGAGAGGAGGGTGGGACACTCCAGAAGTAATCTGTAGAATTCCTTGGTGGTTGATGCTGGAGTTTATATTGAGCTTTGCAGTTCTACCTCAAATGATCCTCAATTTCTTTTCCTTAAGTTAGCATATACTTGGGCCTCTCTGGTGGCGCAAGGGGTTAAGATGCAACCTATAAAGCTCACTGAAGCCACTGCAGCACGAGTTTGATCCCCAACCAGGGAGCTACCCACATGTGTAGCAGATCTCTGCTGACTCTCCCACTGTTCCCCTCAGCAGTGTATTTCAGTGGATCTGCCTGTTCTGTTCCCCACTCTGTCTCTGGTGAATCCTCTCATCACCCCCACAACGCTGGCCTGTACCCCAGTTCTTGTATGTATAAATAAATAAATCTTTTCTAAAATTTATTTATTTATACAAGAACCGGGGTACAGGCCAGATGATTGGGAGGATAAGAGGATTCACCAGAGACAGAGCAGGGAACATAACAGGCAGACTGACGAAATACACTGCTGAGGGGAGCAGCAGGTGAGGCAGGAGAGGTCTGCTCACCATGTGGGACCCTCGCCTGCCCTCCAGGATCAAACCCGCGCTACCGAGGCTGCAGACAGCTTCACAGTGCGGCACTTAACCGCCTGCGTCACCAGGGGAAGCCCTAAATAAATAAATCTTAAAAAAAAAGTTAGAATACCCTTTATAGAAGAAACAGAAAGAAAAGGAAGTGTGCAAATTATGATATGACCAGACATTTTTAGTGCATTATATTTAGACTAGTTTAGCAGCTTACTTTTTTCCTTATTATTTTCTACAAGCAGATTGACTTGGTAAGAAAAAGGAAGTATCAAATAACAGATTTGCTGGGCTTTTATTTCCTAGAAACAGTATGTTGACTATGGAAGTTTTTACTATGAAAACTGTCCTTTTTGAAAGTTGTTTTCATTTGCTTATTAAGCAAGTACTTATTGAACATTTACTGTGCTGGTTGAAGCATTAAAATCTGATTTACCTGCCTGTCTAACCAGTTACATAGGCACACAGTAAATTATGAAAGTGTAACAAATGGTTTAACTGAAGTGTAAACAAAGTATTATATGGCCATAGAAGGCAGTGTGCCCTGCATGTCTTCCTGGTGAGGATCATGATTATTCTGATCCTTCTTTACTTCCTTTTGGGGACCTTGTGTTCTTATTGTAATCTTTGCTTAAAATAGTGTCATAGCAGAATTCAACTCTTCTGTTTACATTTTGTTTTAGATACTTTTGCATTTGTGTAAATGCAGTGATTTATAGTAAATATATTCTCATATGACTGTTCACCATCATCATTTTGGTTACTAAGAAGTTGCTTTTCTTTCACGATCTTAAATGAAAATGGAGGAGAGAGACAGGCAATGCCATCAAGAATTGCTAACTTGTGATTTCTTGTAAGGATGCTCTTTCTTCTAATTAACAGTATTCATATAAAATATTTTAAAGGTTAGCAATGTGAAAATCACAGAAGGAACAAGCTGTCAGGTTGTGGTGCCGGAGATTCTGCTGGCCTCTTTGGTCTCTGATTACAGGTCCTCTTTCCTTCCCTTTCACCTTAGGAATCTTGTTGACAGTACTGTCTGGAATTACCAGCAGACTCCAGGTCCCTATAGTCCAGCTAACTGTTGCTTCCTTCACCCACCTCTGTCTGCTGAAACAATCTCTCTGAAATCAAGACTGCTTCAGAAGCTCTGCTAGATCATGTCTGCCTAAAGAAAAACAGGGCAACTCAAGTGGGCACTCACTTGTCTAGTGCTTCCCCTGCTTCTCCCCTGTGCCTTGTAGTAAAAGACACGTGTTTACCCAAAAACCATATATATTTTCCTGTGCCTCTGTATTTCTGACATTATTGATTTCATCCCTGTAATGGCCTTCCAACACTATTTTATTTTGCTAGGGAAGTCCCATTTATCCCTCATAAGCCTTTATTTGATTTCAATTAACAACCCTGTACTTTCTTCCTGTGTGTTGTGGCTTAAATACAAAACTCATTAACACCCTCTTTTCTCCAAAGATCTAATAGTATAAGGAAGAAGGTATATAAATATTTACTAATAGTTCCTATGTACCTAGGGTTAGGTGTGAAAATACAATGACAAAATTGACAGTTATGCATTTTGTGCCTGAAGCATATGTGGAAGAGACATAAATCAAATTTAACAAATTGATTTGTGAGAAGTACTGTGAGGAGGAGGAAAAACCCCTTTGTTCTGAAAAAGCAATTTAACTTGGGAGGGTAGCGAAATCAACTCTAAAAAAATAAATAAATAAAAAAAGGACGGTTGACCTCCCTGGTGGTGCAAGGGTTAAGAACACAACCTATCAAGCTGTCCCACAGCCACTGCAACATGAGTTCGATCCCCGGCCTGGGAGCTACCCACATAGTGCTGCAGACCTTCTGACTCGCCCACTGCTCCCCTCAGCAGTGTATTTCAGCCTGCTTGTTCTGCTCCCCACTCCGTCGCTGGTGAATCCTCACACTTCTGGCCTGTATACCCCAGTTCTTGTATTAATAAATAAATAAATCTTTTTTTTAAAAAAAGGGACGGTTAAGATGTGCCTCTCTGAGGAGGTTAACATTTTTAGAAATTCATTTAAATAAGTAATTATAGTAAACTATAGTAAAGGTTAAATATTATAGAGTAAGAAAATGAAACCTATGTGTAGAAATATAAAAGCAAGTGAGTAGTTAAACAGTGTGACAGATTGAGTCTGGGCTGTACCAAAGGAGGACCCTTGCATGGAGGCATAGTTCCTTTCGCCGTCCAGTAGAAGAGGCTGATGAGGTGGAAGAGGCTGTAAGGTGAAGTGGAAGAGGCTGATGAGGTGGAAGAGGCTGTAAGGTGAAGGGCTTTCTTTGAAGAGGCATAGGGTTAAAAAATTTGAGTTATGGGCCTCCGAGGTGGCACAAGGGTTAAGACACAACCTATGAATCTGTCCTCAGCCACTGCAGCAGGAGTTCAATTCCTGGCCGGCCGGGGAACTACCCACATGGCTCAGCAGACCTTTTCTGTCTTGCCCACTGTTCCTCTCAGCAGTGTATTTCAGTCAGTCTGCCTGTTCTGTTCCCCACTCTGTCTCAGGTGAATCCTCTCACCCCCCACACTTCTGGCCTACACTCTAGCTCTTGTATGCATAAATAAATAAATCTTAAAAAAAAAAAAAAATTTGAGTTATGTTCAGAGAATTTAAAGTAGTTTGTTTTTACTGAAGTTTTGTAATGTAAACATCCCAGAGGCAGGAAGTGAAGCTGAAAGGTGAGTGAAATAAGAAAGGCACTGGGGGAGGGGTGGGGCCACCCTGGTGGCACAGGGGTTAAAGACAGTGCTATCAAGCTATTGCCAGCCACTGCCTCATGAGTTCAATCCCCGGCCTAGGAGCTAACCTACATGGTGCACCAGTCTCTCCCACTGCTCCCCTCAGCAGTGTGTTTCAGTAGATCTGCCTCTTCTGTTCCCCGCTCTGTCTCTGGTGAATCCTCTCACATACACTTTCCCCCTCCTACACCTCTGGCCTAGACCCCAGTTCTTGTATGCATAAATGAATAAATCTTATATAATAAAAAGAAAGGCACAGGGAACTCTGGTGGCAGTACTGGGTTCAGTATCTGACACCCCCATGCCTACTATCTAAGACAAGGTTTTTAAGAATCTTTCTGTGCCTCACTTTCCCCATCTATGGAACTGAGGTTATGATAGTGCCAATCTCTCAGGTTATTGTAGGGATTAAAAAAGACATGAATAATATTTATAAAATATTTAGATATTTTATAAAATATCTAAAATATAAAATATATTTATATAAAATATAAATATAAAATATTTAGAACAGTGTCTAGCACACAGCAGCTATCCACTAACTGCAGGTGGTGGTGGTGGTGGACTTTGTGTTTTGTGAAGATAAGGTTGACTGACCTATTGAGACCTATGATGGGTTCTTTGTGGTAGAATGACTCGATCGTGCTTCTGTTTTCCAAATATTTTAGAGCGAGTGTGAGCGTGTGTCAAGGAGGAAGAAACTGGAATTGTGTTTTTGTGGATTCTCTGACCTCATCTTTCCCCCTCATTCCCTGTGTAATTACTTGTTCCTTCTCCTGTGTTCCCACATCTTTTATCTTTGTGGTGGCATTTTCCCATTGTTTTTTATAGTCTCTGTTTCTCACACAAGACTAGAGTTCCCTCAGGGTATTAAGGACTGTGTTACTCATCTTGACATGCCAGTGCCAAGAATAGTGCCCAAAGTTGGCACATACTACAGGCTCTTGATAAGTGGTTGTTGAATTTATTTGATTGAAAGGTTTACTAGGGAGTTGCCTTAACTTATAATTCAAGAGAAAGGCCCTCCCATGGAAAAGTCTGGGCATGTTGCTATGGGAGGGTGTTTTCATTCTTTCATACACCAGGTATTTACTGAATGCCTACTGCATATGGCACTGTGGGGGATAGAGGTGAATCAGCGTGTACTTTGCCCTGGGTTGTGTTGACTCGTACAGTATTAATTGTGGGTGGAAGGGGAAAGGTAAGTGGTTGCTGATAGGTTTAATGGGAGATAAGCTATGAAGTGGTTTAGTTGTATTGGGATTCTTGTTTAGATGTGTAATTACTTCCAACAAGGAGTCTGAAAATTATTTTTTATTGCTGTCTCATTGATGATAACTTATTTCTCATTGTTATAGTATAGGCCAAGAGGTGTGGGGGGTGAGAGGATTCACCAGAGACAGAGTGGGGAACAGAACAGGCAGATGGACCAAAGTACACTGCTGAGGGGAGCAGCGGGTGAGTCAGGAGAGGTCTGCTGCACCATGTGGGTAGCTTCCTGGTCGGGGATCGAACTTGTGTTGCAGAGGCTGCGGACAGCTTCATAGGTTGCGTCTTAACACCTTGTGCCACCAGGGAGGCTCTCCATAATCAGTGTTGATTTTATGTTTCATAAGAGGTACCTAGTTACAAATTTTTATCATACCTATACTTTTAAGCTATCTATCTATCCTCCTTATAGCTCTCTGTCCCCTGTAACCTACCATGACTTACCCCCTCTTTTTTTAAATAGAAAAGGCAGCCTTGTTCTGTTGTGACCATTTATAACTATTTGCTCAGACCATCACTAAAGCTCAGAAAGCCTTTCTCTTCTGGCGCATCGAACTCCTGTGTCGAAAGTCTTCCAGATTCTCTCAATTCCAGTAATCTGGAGACTACTGGGACCCTGCTGGACACTTAGTCCTTGACCTTTCCCGATCCCCACCCCCCATTGCACTCTCCCCCCCTTTCCAGCTGCTTCCTTGAGCACACCAGGGGCAGGTCCTGGGATATTATCCCTCTTACATGTCTTGATTAGATAAACTGACATGAGTATAGCCTATTGGGAGTTGGAGTCTATTTAAATTACCCATTTTTTTTTTTAAAAAGATTTATTTATGCATGCAAGAACTGGGGTACAAGCTAGAGGTGCAGGAGATAAGAGGATTCACCAGAGACAGAGTGGGGAGTAGAACAGGCAGATTGCCTGAAATACACTGCTGAGGGGAGTAGCAGGTAAGACAGGAGAGGTCTGCTGCACCATGTGGGTCACCTCTCTGGCTGGGGATCTAACTTGTGCTGCAGTGGCTGCAGACTGCTTCATAGTTCTGATGCTTAACCCCTTGCACCACCAGGGATGCCCCTAAATTACTCATATTTTTAAGGGATACATTTAATAGTTCTCTTTATCTTTGTAAAAAGTTTATTGGCAAACTCATTCTAAAATATCAAACCTGTCAGCAGTTACATTCTTTTTTAAGTGTCCCTTTAGTATGAAGAGATACTCAGTCATGCGTAGTAACATGCAAATGAAAACTACACAATAAACAGTCATATCTTATATATCAGAGTAGTAAAAATCAAGTTTGTCAACATGTTTTGTTGATAAGGTTGTGGAGAAGAAGTACAGTGGCTCTCCTACATAAACTGGTGGGAATGTAAATGGTATAAACCTATCAGGAAAAATTGGCAGTAAATTACATTTGCATTTACCCTTTGATCCAACCGCTCACTTCTAGGAATTTATTCCCAAAGTACACTGGCAAAAATAAGAAAAAGACAATCTACACATTTATTTACTATAGACTGCATATATATCTAATAGCAAAAGACTTCAAATAATCCAAATATTGGGGCCTCCCTGGTGGTGCAAAGGGTTAAGTCTCACACTATGAAGCTATCTGCAACAAAGCAGCATGAGTTTGATTGCCACTAGGCAACTTAACCACCTGGTGAGCAGACCTCTCCTACTTAATCTGCTGCTCCCCTCAGCAGTGTATTTCAGTAGATCCGCTTGTTCTGCTCCCCATTTTGTCTCTGGTGAATCCTTTCACCAGCCTCCCCCCCACCCCCACACCTGTGGCCTACACCCCAGCTCTTGTATGCATAAATGAATAAAATAAATCTTTAAAAATATAATGATCCAAATATCAATAGAGAACTAGTTCTTAAAAATCTGACACTTCACAAAATGGAGCATTATTCAACTCTAAAAGGAAGTCAGGACTCTCTTTTCTACTGCTGTGTGAGCTCTCTAAGATATATTATTTTAAAAAAAGCAAGTAATAGAATAATATGTATAATAATACTGCCTTTTATTTAGTAAGTGAAGATGATGAAAATGTGTCTACTTATATTAAAAGAGTTAATAGAAGGATAAAGTAAAAAAAAATACTGATGAGAGAGAAGAGACTAGGTAGAGGGAAAAGAGAAGCTAGACTTTGTTGAATATACCCTGCTATGTTGCTGACTTTGGAATTATTAAATGTTATAATCACAAAATAAAATTACAAAACAAAATTAAGTCAAAATTATAGGAAGAGAAACCATTTCTAAAAAATTGAAAACAATAATGAATAAATGAACTGAATAGTTTCTCAATGTGGTGGTTAATCTTCACTGAGAGTAATTCTAAAGATATATTTATGCATACATGAGGTGGGGTGCAGGCCAGAGATTCAGGGCATGAGAGGATTCACCAGAGACAGAGCAGTGAGCAAAACAGGCAGATGTACTGAAATACACTGCTGAGGGGAACAGCGGGTAAGACAGGAGAGGTCTGCTGCACCAAGTGGGTCACCTTCCTGGCTGGGGATCAAACTCATGCTTGCAGAGGCTGTGAGTGTCTTCACAGTGCTGGGCTTTAACCTCTTGCACCACTCGGGAGGCCCCCCCCCCATGTCACTGCTTTTAAAGGCTGTTGGTCATTTAGTTCACACACAGATAGCAAAGCATGGAGTTGTGCCTTTTGTGGCTGCCTCATTGTCTCCTAATGATAAACCCATGTGACATTTCTTGTAAGTGGACACTCAAAGAGGGAATTGGCCAACAAAGATGGAAGTGCAGGAAAGAAACGAAAAGTGACTTTGTAAACCAGTGTCAGCACAATCAAAAGTTAAATAGTTTTTGGAAAAGAAACAAAAATGACAACCCTAGCAATAAAATTCTAATGGCATAAATGAAGTTATAGAAGAAATAGCTAACTGTGGAATGTTGCAGCCAGAGCAGTGTAGTGAAGGTGAACTTACCGGATAAATAAAGTGATTGATGAAAAGGATAAAGAGGTCCCAGTTGCCTCAAAACACTCACATTAAAAGAAATCTTGGAGATGCCTCACCACTTTGAGAGAGCAAAAGATAAAATGTTGGAAGTTGATCCGTACTTAAAAAGGAGTATGACAGCTTGCCAAGGCATAGAAAAAATATTTGCTTTGAGTTGTAAGTTATGTGACTAGATGAGCGCAAGTACTGTCCAAAGAACTCTTAAAATTTTTTTAACAAAGAAATGTAATCCTTTAACTCTCAAATGTCTCTGATGTTTTAAATCATAGCATGTTAATTAGTTTTACTATCTTCATTTCCTTATAAACATAACCATATATGGTTATTTATATGTCATTTATAGGTAACATATATAACCTACAAGCAACATATTAAGTTTATGTTATATACAGATGGATAGATAGATATGTTATTTCCCTATAAACTTAGAAGTTTTTGGTGTTTTGAGAAAACTTATAAAGGCCATGGAACAATTTAATTTCTCCCATTGATTATAAAGATTGCTTTACACAGTTTTAGCACCGACCTCTGCAAAGACAGGTCTATCTGTATCTCAAGTGACTTGTTAAAAACAGTCAAAAAACTAATCCAGCAGCAGGCCACTCTCCCAGACCCCACAGTGTGGATTTTACACACCATTTCCCACAAAAAGGAACCAAGGTTCTTTGGAGTAATGACTGGTTCTAGTCTGGGGCTGGAAATGTACATGGTGTGCCTAGAATTTTTCATCATCATCAGAGAGCAATGAGCTATCAAAGATTATTTTTTTTGTTTTTGTTTTTTTTTTTTAAATAGAGGCATGTTTTATTTATTTATTTGTTTGTTTGTTCATTTTGTTTATCCATGCACTGGGTACAGTCAGAAGCGTGGGAGGTGGGCCTCCCCGGTGGCGCAGCGGTTGAGCGCTGGGTTGCGAACCTGCCCGCGGCCTCTGCGGCGCCGGTTCGATCCCCAGCTGCTCCCCGGCCACCGGAGGAGGGTCCCGCATGGCGCGCAGACCTCTCCTGCCGCCCGCTGCTCCCCTCAGCAGTGTACTTCGGTCCTTCTGCCTGCTCTGCTCCCCGCTCTGGCTCTGGTGAATTCTCTCACCCTCCCGCGCTTCTGACTGTACCCAGTGCATGTATAAACAAAAACAAACAAACAAACAGATAAATAAATAAATAAACATGCCTCTATAAAAAAAAAAAAATTTAAAAAAAAAAAAAAAAAAAAAAAGAAGCGTGGGAGGGCGAGGGAATTCACCAGAGCCAGAGCGGGGAGCAGAGCAGGCAGAAGGACCGAAGTACACTGCTGAGGGGAGCAGCGGGCGGCAGGAGAGGTCTGTGCACCATGTGGGACCCTCCTCTGGTGGCCGGGGAGCAGCCGGGGATCGAACTGGCGCCACATAGGCCGCGGGCAGCTTTGCAACCCAGCGCTCAACTGCTGCGCCACCGTGAGGCCCTCAAAGATTATTAATGTGATACAAAAAACTCCTTAAGTGTTCTCAACTTGAAGGATTTGCCAGTGGCAAAAGGTCAGTCAATGGGAGCATAAAGTATGAAAATATATTTGATGTGGATTTAGTACACTGAATATATTTAAATTCATGGGTATAAAATGATGCTGACAACAAAAACTACCTTAGGGATATGGCAAGGAAATAACTCATTTTATTATTCTTTATATTTCTCATCTCATTTAATAAAAAAAATTAAAGGAAAGAATAAAACTTCTCTCTCAGTTATTTTTAAAGTTAAGCAACCAAATAGTCAATAAAGTTATTGTAGGATAAAAACTTATCTTAAATAACATATCTATCTATCTAATATAATGAGTGATAGCATTGGGATATTATTCTAATATTTGTGTTCTCAACCTGGACAGGCAATGCCTACTATTAAGTAGCAGATAATACTAATGCTACTAGGTTAAAAGCTGATGAGAAACTTTGTAAAGAGTTGGGTTACAGTGTCTGATAACATCTGAATCCATTGTTTAATGTTAAGTTTTTTTAAAAGGTAACTGTTGTGCTTTCAGATGTAATTTAGTGGGCTATGTAGACAAACCACCTGTTAAACAGTCTTAGCAAAAGTATGTACAGGAATCTGATCAGACTGGTTTACAGGAAATATACTGGACTGTGAAACATGTTAAAAGACACTTCTTGCTTGCCATCAGAAAGCCCAAAATGTGAGGACTCTAGAAAAAAATCTTTTAGTAGCAAATCTGAAGAAAGAAAAGAATACAGGGCCTCCCTGGTGGTGCAAGGGGTTAAGCACAGCACTGTGAAGCTATCTGCAGCCTCTGCAGCATGAGTTTGATCCCTGGCCAGCCAGGGAGATACCCACATGGTGCAGCAGACCTCTCCTGCCTTGCCCCCTGCTCCCTTCAGCAGTGTATTTCAGTAGATCTGCCTCTTCTGTTCCCCACTCTGTCTCTGGTGATTCCTCTCACTCCCTCCCAGACCTCAGGCCTGTACCCCAGTTCTTGTATGCATAAATAAATAAATCTTTAAAAAAAAGAAAGAAAATAATATAGATTATTTTAAAAACAGGAGACAGAGGCCTTCCTGGTGGTGCTGGGGATTAAGTCGCTGCATTATGAAGCTATCTGCAGCCACTGCAGCACGAGTTCCATCCCCCATCCTTGGCCATCCCCAGCTGCCCAGGGAGCTAACCCACATGGCACAGCAGACCTCTCCTGTCTCATCTCCTGCTCCCCCCTCAGCAGAGTATTTCAGTCCATCTGCCTGTTCTACTCCCCACTCTCTCTGGTGAATCCTCTCACCCTACCCCCACACTTCTGGCCTGTACCCCAGTTCTTGTATGATAAATAAAATAAAATCTTTTAAAAAAAAAACTTAGGAGACATATCAATCCTGTAATGAAATGACCTCTATTTAGATCTGAGCACACCAATTAAACTTGATGACCAAGTGGATATTTTTGAGACTGTTAAGGGAAATTTTAGCAACATTTAATAATTATTAATTAATGTTATATTAACATTAAAGGAAAACTTTTAGATGCAACAATAATATTGTAGGTTATATTGTACCTGAAAGCCATGGTCCTTAAAATTTCTTACCTATAAAATAAGAAAGAAGATTAAATGTATTTTCTGTTTTCTCTCTGTACCTTATGTAATAGTGTCTCTTGTTTTCCTTCTCACTCTTATACTATTATGTGCAAGCAGTGGTGTTACTTGTGAATAGTCTTTCTTTAATCAGTGGACCTCTGGGGGCAAGAGTGCCAATGCTCAGACTGAATGCTTTTATTAGGTACCCACTCTGTGCTCTTTTCTTTGTCATTTTATCCCTTCTGAGCATGGTCTGAACAGAACAGTTCTCAAGCTTGAGTTAGTGGTTTGCCAGGTTTTGACAATGAATATTTTATAGACTGGGATGTCTCAGACTTTTCTAAGAGCCAGCAGCCCTCTGTGTGGGAATCTTCATTCCTTAAAAGGTGACTTATTAATACCCATGTGGAAGCCAGAGGCAATAGCCATCGCAAAGTAGTGATGTAGCACTTTAAAAAAAAAAAAAGTTTCATTTTTTTGTTTATTTATGCATACAAGAACTGAGGTATAGGCCAGAGGTGCAGGGGGTAAGAGGATTCACCAGAGACAGAGTGGGGAGTAGAACAGGCAGACTGACTGAAATACACGGCTGAGGGGAGCAGAGGGTGAGACAGGAGAGGTCTGCTGTGCCATGTGGGTAGCTCCCTGGCCAGGGATTGAACTCATACTGCAGTGGCTGGTGATAGCCCAGTGGTGGTGAGACTTAACCGCTGTGCTAGGGAGACCCAGATGTAGCACTTCTTTAAGACTGCATAAGTAACAAAGCCAGCAGGACCGCTTTAGGGGGTTGTCACCAGCAGCTCTGCTTTGGTAATATCCCAAGAGCCATGGTTAGCTGTTGACAAAAGAAATCTGAAGAAAACAAGGCCATAAACCCATCTCCAGAGAGCTGTACACCAGATCTGTGTACAGCACAATTTCTTGGCACTCTGTTTTCTCTGAGAGTGTTTTCAGATTTTCTGCAGAGAGGTACCCTTCATGAGCAACTACACCCTCCACTAGCAGTGAATGAGGAGCATGCAAGGAGGTGCTTGCCAATGGTGTCATCAAAGATTATTGAAAAACTAGGGCTTGAGTATTGCATACAGTGTAAGCCTGTCTAAGACGATGTTTTTCTTAGGAACTTGCTTCATCTTTCAAAATAAATGTATGAGTGTTAGGAAAAGTGTTTGAGTAGAAATGGGGTTTTGTTTCTTTGTTATTTTATATTGGTCTCTCAGCTGTGATTCATTTATTTGAGGTTGTTGGAGAAATGTAACCTACATTTATGATATGTTAAGGGAGTAGGAGAAAAATGCTATTAGTCGAAATTGTTTCAGTCAAGTTAGTTCTTATTCTAAATCACTTTTTATTTATAAAATGATCGTTCAGCCATCATTAATAACTGGTTTTACAATAGCCCTCAGACTCAAGAACATTAAGTTACACCCTGCAGACTTTTTGCCACCATCTTTTCTGAAGAACTTTAGTAAAGTTCATGGTACCTGGGACATCAGGTTAAAAAAAAAAAGGCCTGGAATTTCATGTTCACTCCAGTTTGCTTGTTATAGCCTTATCTCTAGCCATTGAAATATGGTAGCTGCTCTGGTTCCAGACACTGAATTTCTTTTATTTTTTTTAAAGATTTATTTTTATTTATCCATACAAAAACTGGGGTGTAAGTCAGAGTGGGGGGCAGTGAGAGGATTCACCAGAGACAGACTGGGGAGCAGAACAGTCGTATCTACTGAAATATGCTGCTGAGGGGAGCAGTGGGCAAGACAGGAAAGGTATGCTGCGCCCCTGGCTGGGAATCTAACTCATGCTGCAGTGGCTGGTGATAGACTTTTAACCCCTGCACCACCGGGGCGGCCACTGAATTTTTTTTAAATGCTAACCCTCCTAGATAAAACCAACCAATCAAATGCAATAAATCACTATTGACTTTTGCAGGAGCCATCTATCTGATCTTAAAGTAATGTCAAACGTGGGAGTGCAATGATAAAACCTTGTTAGAGATCAGGAAAAATAATTTCTAAAACACTGTAAAAGTAATCTTGCGACATTTTTCTTGAAAGTGTAGCAGCAGCTTCCCCACATATGCTACATGGCATAATGATTGCGAGCATGGACTCTGGAGCCAGGGTGTTGGGGTCTCTTAAAATAGTCTCACAGCTTACCAGCTGCATAACTTCAAGAAAATTATCAAACTCCTTATGTCTTACTTTCCTTATCTGTCAGCAGGGATGGTAATAACTCTGCTTGCTTTAAAGGCTATGGTAGAAATTAATGTAATACAAACAAAGCACTCAGACCTCTGGGCATTGACGTTCAGGTCACAAAATTATTCCCAACAGCTTTTTTGCCATTGTGCCCAGGCTTTTGTATCTAAGATTGTAATTGAACATCTCAAGCATCTGTGCTGAGAGAATATCATATTTGAGTGAGAGTCATCTTTCCATGAATTTCCAAGTGGAAGTGTAGGGGCCCACTAAGTTGATAAGCATTTTAAAGAAGGAGGCCAGCACACTTTGAGATGTTAAGGGCTCTAACAAGTCTATCATCTGGGAGTTCCCAGCTAGGAGTTCACACCTTGATGGAGTTGGAATGCTATGTGTTCTAATTGATTTAGCCTGCTGGGAAGTCCCTTTTTCAGAAAGGAAGAAATTTCAGAGTTTAGGCAATACTGTGAAAGTCAAAAGCTTTGATAACACTGCTATAAGTTTCTTAAATGAATCTTTAAACCTAATGCTTAAAACTATATTTAAGTACTTCAATAACTTATATGTCCTTGTTCATGAAAAGGAATATAATCAACTTTTCTTTAGATTTGTTATATTTTCAAGATAATTAGGTTTTAGAAAATGGAGTAGCACTTTCTCCCAATTAATGCATAGAGGACAAGAATAAATAAAATATCTCCCTTCAGGGTTGCACACAACTTTGGAATATAATGGTACTTAATAAATGCTGATTTGATTTTTTTTTTATTAGCAATACCTGACACATAACAGATGCCTGATAAATGTTTGCCAAATAAATCAATCAAATTGTCATCACTTTAAAATTATAAAATATTACAGTGGTTTTAGCTTTGCTTTTATGTCATTATTTATCATAGTTATGGTTTCTTTGCTGAATTTTGGTAAGAAAGTCAACTTTTTAATCTCAATAAGTTATTTTTTTTTACAAAGAATAGTCTTTATTCTAGAAAACTTATAAAACAAAATTCTACAACTCACAACAATAGTAAGAAAAACTACCTTAAACATGAGGTACTTTAAATTTATTTAGATCTATTAAAATTCTTTTCAACATTATTCAACAATTTCAACTGCGACCTAGATATTAGGTAGAACTCATGACAAATAAACTCTAAATAAAACTACTCTGATTTTTTTGAGCGGAGATCCTCAGTGCTTCAATGGAATGTAAATTTCATGCCTGAAATTAGGTTTTGAATTGTTTGGATTGAGACATTTGCTAGGACTAAAAAAACAATTGCAAGAGGCCTGTGTATCACAGAAAATGTTAATCAGTGATGTAACTTCCTTGATGCGTGTGTGTGGGGTGGTGCAGATCTTAGTATAACTTAGAAGGTACAATTTACTGATCATTGTGGCTTATCTGTGTATGTGTTCCCTTCCCCACCTATACACACAATGGGAAAAAATAATCCCTGCAAAGACTGGGAAGTATCACCTATCTTGGGAGTTCTTAAATCCTTTTTTATGTGTAGGCAGTGATAGAAAAGTCCCCAACTCAGAGAACTGCACCAAGATGTTGATTAGAGATTAATGTTTTAGACTGAATATTGGAGGTAATATTGGTCACTTGTTTTGAGAGTTTGAAGTATTCTTAAATGTTCTATATTGTGTAATATATGATGTTATGTATTTTTGTACAGCAGGCATGCACAGGGTGGGCAGGTTCACTGTTGATTCTGGCAGATGGATAAAGAGAGTCTTGGAGCCCTTGATATCATCTGCACAGGTTTTTTAGTGCTGGATATGGGACCCAGGTAGAACAAGCAGACCAGTGGGCAGGAAGGCCAGGCAGGGGCCTGGAAGCCTGCAGAGTCAGCCCAATGCCTGAG
Organism: Talpa occidentalis; assembly: GCF_014898055.3. Classification (NCBI taxonomy): domain Eukaryota; kingdom Metazoa; phylum Chordata; class Mammalia; order Eulipotyphla; family Talpidae; genus Talpa; species Talpa occidentalis. The sequence continues at coordinate 53,845,456 of NW_023604972.1, forward strand.
TCCCGCAATCCCCCATGAATCTTCATGCTTTCTTTCTCTTCCCTCTCTCTGGTATTCCTTCTGGTGTTCTCCCTCTCAGTCTTGTGTCATCTCGTAGTCTTGTAGTCATCTCAGAGTGATGACGCCCCTTTAGTCCTCCTTTCTAGGCCCAGGTGTGTGCATTTAGGCATGTGCCCACCCATGCTCTTTTAACCCAAGTGTCCATAGTCCTAGGAGGAGTATAAGACTGCAGGTGCTGGCTATAGAGGCTAGTGGTAGGAGGATGGAAAAAAAGCCCAATAATTTATTTACCCTACAATTTTATAATGCTTCTCAGGCTTTTGTGGGCATATGAATCACTTAAAAATTTTACTAAAATGCAGATTCTGATTTGGGAGATGGGGAATGGACCATAAGATTCTAAATTTTTTTTTAAGATTTATTCATTTATGCACACAAGAACGGGGTACAGGCCAGAGGTACAGGCTGTGAGAGAATTCACCAGATACAGATTGGGGAACAGAACAGGCAGATTGACTGAAATACACTGCTGAGGCTGCGAGGTAGGGGAGGTCTGCTGTGCGATGTGGGTTACTCCTTGGCCGGGTATCGAATTCTTGCTGCAGTGGCTGCCTGTTAGCTTCATAGGTTTCGTCCCAACCCCTCTGGCCACCAGGGAGGCCCCAGATTCTGAATTGCTAACAAGCATCCGGTGTGGGGCTGCTGTCACTGTGGCCCTGTGGCCTTCACTTTGAACTTTCACAAAGCTGAAATGCATAGATTCTCCAACTTGGGTGCACATTAAATCACCTGAGAACATTTCAGAAATGAAGATGCGTGGGTTCCATCCCCAGGGATTAATTGGGCTGGGTGTGACCTAATGTCAGCAATTTATGAATCTTCAGGTGATTGTTATTATGTGTAGCCAAGATTGTGAACAGCTATTTAGTCTAAAGGTTTTCAATTACTGATTGGTTCATGACCTTGGGGACGCACCTGCCTTCAAAGTGATATTCAGTGTTAGTGTATGTGTTTTATTCTTGTCTTCTGTTTTCTTTTTTCCTTTGGAATACATGTTTTGAAAAAAGCCTGCAAGTAAAACTACATTTAGACAATATTGTTTGTTTTCCTATTTTTAATTAATCAAGTCACATGCATATTGTCAGTTAGACTTCCTGATCAGCCTGCGCTATCTGGTGTGCTACTACACTGGGTTGGCTGCTAAAGATAAGTCCTTTAGCACATGTTCGGAGGGCAAATATGTGGTTTGTGTTGGCCCTTTTGAAATGTTGTAAATAGTTCATTGATCTCCATGTGTTCCATCTGTCTGCAGACCCAGGTCAATGACATAATGAGAGAACTCTTCATGTGGTGCTGGTTTGGGGGCAGACCTCCCCCTTGAACTTCTGTGTAGGAGGAAATCTCAGGATCTGCAACTATAGCAGAGGTCTTCACACTTCTTTGTTTCAGTAATTACCTTTTAGCTTTCTTATCTTTTGTCTGCCTATTCAAATAAGCAAACATCCCTCTTAATCCCATCCAACCTACTGACTTGATATACTGGAGAGCTTAGGAGCTTGTGTTTAGGTAAAAAGTGGAGGTTAAGATAACAGAGAAGGCTTCCAGAAAAGCTGCATTCATTGGGGTTTGTATAATGGTAGGGGGTTTCCAGCTGGAGAAAAGAAGAAAGGAATTCCAACAAAGAGAAATAGTCTGTGCAAGGATTGGTGGCATGAGAAAAGAGTCTGGTGATGGGCATTTATGGTGAGGGTACTGGGAGGTTACTGATGTGTCAAGTTGGTAAGAACATTGGATGCTCCTTTAGGAGGTTAGTCTTCATCCTGGAGGCAGCAGGAAATGTACATTTTTTTCTTTGTTTTGTAAAACAGTAGTATCGACATGCATATTAGAATGAGAGAGTCTATATTCTGGCTAATGTTAAAGCCTGAGTGGGCAGAGATGGTAGGAGAAATAATTCTTATTAAACTGTTGAAAAGCCTGGTGATACTTGGGAAGAACTTGAACTCAGAGAATGGCAGGGGTTCTAGAAAAAAATGAAAGACTGATATTTAATTTCAGAAAGGAATTAGAAGATGGATGTGTCAGCTGTGAATTGGTACAATACTGATTCCAAATAGAATTTGGTGTTAGGGATGCATTTTAGAACAGTGGTTTCTAACTTGGTTTGTTGAAAATAATTACTGGACTCTACCCACAGAGTTTCAGATTCTGTAGGTTTGGGTGGGACCTGAATATTTGTAAAAGATTGCAGGAAAGGAGCAGGTATAAATGGAAGACAGATAGCAAGTTGGTAGATGTTAAATCCAACCGTGTCAATACTTAAAAACGTCTAAACATTTCAATTACAAGGCAGAGATCTGGCAGCTGGGCTTTCTGCTCCTAATAGATAAATTTTAAATATAAAAACATGTATAGGTGTAAATGCAGAGGATAGAAGATACACCTTCCAACAGTGCATATAAGAAAGCTGTACTGCTGTGTTTGAATCAAGAGACCAGTACGAGGATAGTTGAGGGCTGTAGGGAAGCCAATTTTAGCTCTGTGGAGGACAGAACTTTCCAGTGCTTATTATTGGCCAGTAGTGGAAAGGGTTGCCTTGTAATTACAATAAGTGTCCCTAGAGATGTGCAAATAGTCTGGATAGGGAAAGAGCAGTTTTGCATGGACAAGTGGGTTGGATAGCTTCTTTCTGGAGCTAAGGTTTGATAGTTTGTTTTTTTTTTAGACAATAAATGTGATACTCTAAAAGTTTGTGTGTTCATTTTATAGTATTTAGAAAAATTTCAAATGCCCAGAACAAGATATCACCCATCTCTTCTATCCAGAAATTATCTGCAGCTAGCATTTTGGTACAGGTGCCTTCTCAGTTTTTTTAACATGCACATTTCATTGAATTTTGATGAAGTGGGACCACAGCAAAGATACTCTATTGCCTTTTATCTCTAACCTGATACCACTGGGGTATCTCTTCATGTCATTAAGTATTTTGTAAAATGATGGTGGAGTCAAGTATGAAGCATATTCTACCCAGGGAGAGACGAACTTAGAGACTAATGGGATAAATTAAAAAAAATAAAGAAGTATTTAAAATGAAAATCTCCCACCCGCACACCTGCGCTTTCACTATCACAGGAGACTTGTAGGGGGTTGGCAATAATTACATGAGGAGAAAGAACCAGGAGAGTGAGAGACTGGTTGATGTTTAGTTTGGGTGACTGGTAGATGAACAGGGCACAGGAAGAGAGTAGTGGGTTGGTGTTGGAGTCACTGGCACTGTTGAGTTTGAGAGGTCACTGCCTGTCACTGGGTCATTTTGTAAGCTGACTTTTTCTCTTTACCTGTTTCCTTTTCAAAAGTGTCGCTGTTTCATTCTACACATGGCCTACACCATATTCCATATTGTGCACATTCACAGTTTTTTGCTAGGTACAAACTTCAGGAAACAGATTTTATTTTAAGGGATTTATGGCTGATGATCACAGTTAAAAACATATAAATATAGGGGACTTTTTAGTTCTATATTACCACATCCCTTCTGATCTGTTCATTGGAAGTACTCTTTGAATTCTTTCTTCTGCTTTTTGTTCTGAAGAATGGAACCACTAAAGACCTTTTCTTTAGACAATGGCCCCTTCTTCCTTACAGAAAACACCTTTTCAAGACCCAAGCAGCGGCTCAGGTTGAATGATAGAGATGTCTCTGCAAATCTCTAGGATGACACACTTTTTACTAAGTGAGTGATCCTTTTTGGACAGGTTCACAAATGCCTTTTCATACCTAGGAAAGAGTTTTTGGACATCTGGAAACACTAGACTCAGAGTTGTGAGGGGAGTTTGGACTAGAGTTAAACTTTTATTTATTTTTTAATTTTTTTAATTTCAATTTTATTTTTATATTCCCCATACAATTACAACCCCCTTATTTTGACCACAATCCCTCCTTTCCCCGCCCCCCACCCCCCATAGAGTGTCTCTGGTTCATAGTTGTTTGTTGATTTTGATATTTTCTTTCTTATAGTTATTCTTTTTCCTGGTCCCTTATTTAAGTTTTCGAGATTCCTGCTATGAGTGAGACCATCCTGTATTTTTCTTTTTCTTTTTGGCTTATTTCGCAGAGCATGATCCCTTCCAGCGCCATCCATGTTGCTGCAGATTGCATGTGTTTATCTTTTTTGAATGCTGAGTAATATTCCATGGTGTATATGTACCACATCTTCTTGATCCAGTCATCTATTTTTGGGCATTTGGGCTGTTTCCAAAGCTTGGCTATTGTAAATAGTGCTGCTATAAACATAGGGGTGCAGGTGTTCTTTGGAATTGATGTTTCTGTGTCCTTTGGGTAAATACCTAGGAGTGGATTTGCTAGATCATATGGAAGCTCTATGTTTAGTAGGTCCAGAAATCTCCACACAGCTCTCCATAGTGGTTGGACCAGTTTGCATTCCCACCAACAGTGCAGGAGAGTTCCTTTTTCTCCACACCCTCGCCAACATTTGTTGTTGCTAGTTTTTTTAATATGTGCCATTCTCACTGGTGTAAGATGGTATCTCATGGTAGTTTTGATTTGCATTTCCCTGATGACAAGTGATGTTGAACATTTTTTCATATGCCTGTTGGCCATTTGCATTTCCTCTTCAGAGAAGTTTCTTTTTAGCTCTTCTGCCCATTTTTTGACTGGATTATTTTCTTTGTTTTTGTTGTGTCTCATCAGCGCTTTGTAGATTTTTGTGATCAGTCCTTTATCATTAGTGTTGTGTGCAAAAATGTTCTCCCAGTCGGTGGGGTTTCTCTTTGTTTTGGTTATTGTCTCTTTTGCTGTGCAGAAACTTTTTAATTTGATGTAGTCCCAGCTGTTTATCTTTGCCTTCACTATCACTGCTTTGGGTGATGTGTCTGTAAAGATGTCTTTGATGTGCATATCGTGGAGTGTTTTGCCTATATTTCCTTCTATGTATTTTATGGTTTCAGGACTTATGTCTAGTTCTTTAATCCATTTTGAGTTGGTTTTTGTGCATGGTGTTAGGTAGTAGTCAAGCTTCATTCTTTTGCCTGTAGTGACCCAGTTTTCCCAGCACCATTTATTGAACAAACTTTCTTATTCCAATGCATATTCTTTGCTCCTTTGTCAAAGATTAGTTGACCATAAATCTGTGGGTTTAGGGCCTCCCCAGTGGTGCAGCTGTTGAGTGCTGTGTTGCTGCAGCGCTGGTTTGATCCCCAGCTGCTCCTCGGCCAATGGAGGAGGGTCCCACATGGCGTGCAGACCTCTCCTGCCGCCTGCTGCTCCCCTCAGCAGTGTACTTCGGTCCTTCTGCCTGTTCTGCTCCCCGCTCTGGCTAATTCTCTCACCCTCCTGCACTTCTGACTGTGATCAGTGCTTGTATAAATAAATAAAAATTAAAATCTTAAAAAAGAAATAAATCTGTGGGTTTATTTCTGGATTTTCTATTCGATTTCATTGGTCTGTGTGTCTGTTCTTGTTCCAATACCATGCAGTTTTGGTGATTATGGATTTGTAGTATAGTCTGAAGTCTGGGACTGTGATGCCTCCATTCCCTTCTTTTTTTTTCAGGAGAGCTTTGACTATTTGGGGTTTTTGGTGATTCCATATGAATTTCATGAATAATTGTTCTATTTCTTTGAAGAATGACATTGAAATTTTTATTGGAATAGCACTGAATCTGTAAATTGCTTTTGGTAGGATGGCCATTTTAATAATATTTATTCCTCCAATCCATGAGCAGGGGATGTCTTTCCATTTCTTTGTGTCTTCTTCTATTTCTTTTAACAGTGTTTTATAGTTTTCTTTGTATAGGTCCTTTACCTCTTTTGTTAGATTTATTCCCAAGTATTTGATTTTTTTTGTTTCGATAATAAAAGGGATGTTTTTTTTAATTTCTTCTTCTTCAGATTTATTGTTTGTGTATAGGAAGGCTACTGACTTTTGCGTGTTGATTTTATATCCTGCCACTTTACTGAACTGACTGATGAGTTGAATTAGTTTTTCTGTGGAGTTTTTGGGGTTCTCTATGTATATTATCATATCATCTGCGAATAGTGATAGTTTGACTTCTTCTTTTCCTATTTGGATTCCTTGTATGTCTTTCTCTTGTCTTATTGCTCTGGCTAGGACTTCCAGTATTATATTGAAAAGCAGTGGTGAGAGTGGACATCCTTGTCTTGTTCCAGATCTTAATGGAAATGCTTTCAGCTTTTCACCATTGAGAATGATATTGGCTGTTGGCTTGTCATAGATGGCCTTTATGATGTTGAGGTATGTTCCTTGTATCCCAAGAATTTCAAGGGCTTTTATCATGAATGGGTGATGCACTTTGTCGAAAGCTTTCTCAGCATGTATTGATATTATCATATGGTTTTTATATTTCTTTTTGTTGATGTGTTGGATAACGTTGATTGATTTTCGGATGTTGAACCATGCTTGTGTCCCTGGGATGAATCCTACTTAGTCATGGTGAATTATCTTATGATATATTGTTGGATTCTGATAGCTAAAATTTTATTGAGGATTTTTGCATCAGTGTTCATTAGCGAGATTGACCTGTAGTTTTCTTTTTTTGTGTTGTCCTTGTTCGGTTTTGGTATTAGTGTAATGTTGGCTTCATAGAACGTGTTTGGTATTATCCCTTCCTTCTCAATTTTTTGGAAGAGTTTGTGAAGGATAGGCACTAAGTTGTTATTAAATGTTTGGTAGAATTCATTTGTAAATCCATCAGGTCCTGGGCTTTTGTTTTTGGGAAGGTTTTTGATTACCATTTCAATTTCGCTGCTTGTAATTGGTCTGTTTAGGTGTTCTATTTCTTCTTTATCTAGCTTTGAGTGATTGTAGAGTTGTAGGAATTTGTCCATCTCTCTAGATTGTTGAACTTGTTTCCATATAACTGTTCATAGGAGTTTCTGATTATTCTTTAGATTTCTGCTGTGTCCATTGTGCTTTCTTCTCTTTTTTTTTTGTGATCCTGTTTATTTGTGCTTTCTCCCTTTTTTCCTTTGTGAGCCTGGCTAGGGGCTTTTCTATTTTATTTATTTATTTATTTATTTATTTATTTATTTATTTATTTATTTTTAAGGTTTCTGGATAAATTGCAATCACTTTTTTTAATATTTTATTTTATTTTATTTTAGATTTATTTATTTATTTATATAAGCACTGGGTACAGTCAGAAGCGTGGGAGGGTGAGAGAATTCACCAGAGCCAGAGCAGGGATGAGAGCAGGCAGAAGGATCGAAGTACAATGCTGAGGGGAGTAGCAGGCGGCAGGAGAGGTCTGCACGCCATGTGGGACCCTCCTCAGGTGGCTGGGGAGCAGCCGGGGATCGAACCGGCGCTGCAGAGGCTGCGGGCAGCTTCGCAACCCAGCGCTCAACCACTGCGCCACCAGGGAGACCCTATTTTATTTATTTTTTCGAAGAACCAGCTCTTGGTTTCATTGATCTTTTGGATCGTTTTTTTAGTTTCGATTTCATTTATTTCTGCTTTGGTTTTATTTCTTCTACTGGTTTTGGGGTTTTTTTTGTTGTTCTTTTTCTAGTTCTTTGAGCTTCGAGATTAGGTTGTTTCTTTGTGTTCTTTCTTTCTTGATGTGAGCCTCTATTGCTATATATTTTCCTCTTATTACTGCTTTTGCTGCATCCCATACATTTAGGAAATTGGTGTCCTCCTTTTCTTTCAATTCAAAGAATTTTTTAATTTCTTCTTTGATCTCCTCATTAGTCCAGTGTTCTTCCAGTAGTGTGGGTTTCAATCTCCATGAGGTAGGAGAGTTCCTTGCCTTCTTTTTATGGTTTGTTTCTAGTTTGATGCCTTCGTGGTCAGAAAAGATGGTTGGTATGATTTCAATCTTGGTGTATCTGTTGATGTTTTTCTTGTGTCCCAGTATGTGATTGATCCTGGAGAATGATCCGTGTGTGCTTGAGAAAAATGTGTACTCATATTTTTTTGGGTTTAGTGTTCTATAGATGTCTGTTAAGCCCAAGTGCTCTAGATCCTTATTTAGAACTTTAGTGTCTTTACTTATTTTTTGTCTCGTTCATCTATCCATTGTTGATAGTGGTGTGTTGAAGTCTCCCACTATGTATGTGTTTTCTCTGATGTCTGTTTTCAAAGATGACAATAGTTGTCTGATATATTTTGGTGCTCCTTCATTTGGTGAGTATATGTTAATGAGTGTTATTTCTTCTTGAAGTATTGTCCCCTTGATCATAATGTAGTGACTGTTTGGGTCTCTTTTTACCTTTTCGAGTTTGAAATCTGTTTTATCTGATATAAGTATAGCTGTCCCTGCTTTCTTTTTTGGTCCATTTGCTTGTAGGATTGTTTTCCATCCTTTAACTTTGAGTCTATTTTTATCTTTTGTAGCTAAATGTGTTTCCTGGAGACAGCAAAAGGTTGGATTTTGTTTCTTAACCCAGCTTGCGACTCTGTGTCTTTTTATTGAAGAGTTTAGTCCATTTACATTTAGAGTTAATATTGATATGTTAGCATCTCTATTTGCCATTGTGTTTGTCTGTCCTTTGATTTTATTTATTTATTCTTTTAATAACTTTTTTTTTTTGGCCTTTTTTGTTGTTATTCGTCCCTTTGAGGTTCTGGCTTTAGGACTCCTTGTAGTATTTTTTGGAGTGGGGGTTTCATCATAATGAAATTCCAGAGTTTCTGTTTGTCTGGGAAGGTCCTTATTCTTTCTTCATAGAGGAAGGAAAGCTTTGCAGGATAGCGTATTCTTGGTTGGCATCTGTTGTCTTTAAGTCTGTTGACTATGTCCCTCCACTCTTTCCTTGTCCGTAGTGTTTCTTCGGAGAAGTCTGATGTCAGTCTGATTGGTTTTCCTTTGTATGTTATCTGTTTCTTCTCTCTTGTCAGCTTCATTATTTTTTCCTTCCTCTTGGATTCTTGGGAGCTTTACTATTATGTGTCTTGCTGTATTTTTTCTTTCATCATGGAAGTTTGGTGTTCTTCTTGCTTCTTGTATATCAATTTTCAGCTCCTTCTTTATGTTTGGGAAGTTCTCTTCAATTATTTCCTTGAATATTTTCTCTTTTCCTAGGTCTCTCTCCTCTTCTTCTGGGATTCCTATAACTCTTATATTTCCTTTCCTCATAGAGTCAGATAGTTCCCAAAGTCTTTCTTCAGTTTTTTTCATTCGTACTTCTCTTTCCTTTTCTGTTTTGGTTCTTTTTATTTCTGTGTCTTCAAGAGTGCTTATTCATTCTTCCATTTCCTCTATTCTGTTATCACTGCTTTTCCCAGCATTCTTTAGCTCTTTTGTCAATCCTTTGATCTCCTGCATTTCCTTCATTTCCCTTTTTAAGGACTCAATTTCATTCTTCTGAGCGTTGTTTTCCTTAATGATTTCTGTCAGTTTTTTCATCATGGCAATTTTAAATTCTTTTTCTGGAAGTCTCAGAAGTTCTTCCAAGTCACCGTAGTTGCAAGCTGGTGGGTGGGTTTTTTTTTGTGGTGTGTCTTTTTTCTGAGGCGTTGCTACTTTGCTTGTAGTTTTTCTTTTTCTTGCTGCCTGTCTTTTAATTTGCCTTATGCATTGGGACACTGTGCCGCTGGTACTGGCTGGCATCTTTTTGGTGTGTTCTTCAGGAGTTTCAGAAACTGGCAATCCAAATGAGTCAAAAACTGTTATGCCAGAAGTCTAGTGGGGCAGTGTACTTTGAGTATGTTAATGGTCACTGTCACAGAATCTCTCCTCCTTCTGTGTTTAGTTACAAAGGTGCGTCTGAAGTCCCACAGACTTCCCTGGAGGTGGGGCAGCTGGATTGCACTCTGGGTTCCAAGTCTCTGGATTTTTCTCTGGGCTCCGACTTCCTGCCAGGTGGGACCAGGCTTGTGGGGGCCTTCAGCTCACCTCTGACTGCGCAGGGAACCTTCTCCCTTTGGCTCCACAGGGAGCCTTCTGCCAGGTTCAAGCAGTCTTTATTGAAGAAAGGCCCCTGTTGTAAAATGGCGCTTTGGAGACAGGCACACTCTTCCGCACACGCCAGGTCTACCCCGGCTGTGGGTGCCCGCTCCCCCTCTGGGTTCAGACTGGCCAGAAGGGGCCTGGTGTGGGCAAACTTCCCAGCTCACCTCTGTCTCCTCCGGGAGGCTTCTGCTGGTTTCAAGTAGTCTTTATTGAAGAAAGGTCCCTGTTCTAAAATGGCAATTCGGAGACAGACGCACTCTTCTGCGTGCCTGGTTGGCGCTGGCAGTGGGTGCCCGCTCCCCCTCTGGGCTCGGACTGCTGGCCAGAAGAGGCCGGGCATGGCCGAACTTCCCAGCTCACCTCTGGCTCCTCCGGGAGCCTTCTGCTGGTTTCAAGCAGTCTTTACTGAAGAAAGGTCCCTGTTCTAAAATGGCAATTCGGATACAGGCACATTCTTCTGCGCGCCCGGTCTGCTTTGGCCGTGGGTGCCCACTCCCCCTCTGGGTTCTGACTGCTGGTCAGAAGGGGCCTGGCTTGGGCAAACTTCCCAGCTCACCTCTGACTCCTCTGGGAACCTTTCTGTCGGTTTCAAGCAGTCTTTACTCTGGAGTTAAACTTTTAGAGAGCCACTGATACTGTCTGAGATGGCATGTAGACAGTTATGTGATGTTTCTAGAGTCTTTTATTATTGATAGGTTTTGCATATGTGAGTGGACAGAATTATTTTTTTTCCCCAAGAGCTATTTATTTGTGCTTACAAGAACCGGGGTGGGGGGTACAGGCCAGAGTTCGGGGGGGTGAGAGGATTTACCAGAGACAGAGTGGGGAGTAGAACAGGTAGATTGACTGAAATACACTGCTGAGGGGAGCAGCTGGTGAGATAGGAGCAGTCTGCTGCCCCCTGTGAGTCACCTCCCTGGCCGGGGATTGAACTGGGCTGCAGTAGCTTCAGATTGCTTCATAGTGCTGACACTTAACCCCTTGTGCCACCAGGGAGGCCCTGGAAAGAAATATTAGAAAATGAAAGGAGGGCCGCCCTGGTGATGAGGGGGTTAAGATGCAACCTATGAAGCTATCTGCAGTACCAGTTCAATCCCCAGCCATTCTATCCCTGGATGTCCAGGGAGCAATGTGCATGGCACAGCAGTCCTCTCCTGTCTTTCCTGTTGCTCCCCTCAGCAGTGTATTTCAGTCGGTCTGCCTATTCTGTTCCCCACGCTGTCTCTGGTGAATCCTCTCTTGCCCCACACCTCTGTCCTGAACCCCAGTTCTTGTATGCATAATTAAATAAATCTTTAAAAAAAATGAAAGGAGAGCTTCAGTAAGGATCACATAGTAGGCTGTTCTTTCTTTTTTTAAGATTTATTTTTATTTATTTATGTACTTTGAAGACCATGACTCAAGACCTCAGAATGGTAGAATAAAGCTTTGGCATATTTGGGGGTGGTGGTAAGAGATCTTTCTCAAGACCAGTTAAGGGGACAACTGCTTTGTATTGAGGTCATAGCTGAAGGGGAAGCCACTTAATTTCCAGTGGTGCTTATTACTCTGTTCTCCCTGCTGTGTTTGCACTCCAGGGACTGCTTTTCATTTTCCTTTTCTGTCTCTCCTCACTTTTCCTATGCCTGTTTTCTTTGATTTTCTAGTAGCAACCCTGAAAACCCTTCTTTTAGTGAAGTGATTTTTGCAGTGTCCTTGTTCAACATTATGCCATTGAAGTAAAGTAGCAATTCTTCATTGAAAAGAATTGACCTGTGTGGGGAGCGGGGAGAAGCGGGATTGTGGTCAAAATAAGGGGGGTGCAATTGTATGGGGAATATAACCAAGATGAAAATGCATACATTGTGCAAAAATGAAAAATGATGTAAGAAATATATAAAAAAATAAAATATATAAAAAAGAGAATTGATCTATATAACTTACAGACCAAAAATGACATGAAAGAGTAGAATCACTGAGTGACCATTGTGGTGCTATTAAATATATTGAATTGTTAATGCTGGACTGAGGGCTCTGCAGGGACCCCCAAACTATTGAGTTCGTGCTCTAAAAGGGGTTCTGCCATCTGTCACACAAAGGCAAAGGAAGCAGAGTTATAATGTGATAGATTGTTAATAGAATTAGTGTTAATAGAATTAGAGAAGACAGGACATTCCCAGTAAAAGTTTCCCAATAAAACATCCCCTGTAGGCAAATGCCCAACTGTACTAAGTTGGCCTGAAGTGGGATGGCTGAGACCTGAAAGCTTACCATAATTCTAAGGCATCTTCTAGTGGGGAACAACAAGAAAAAGGGGGTAAGGCAGGTTTCAGAAAGCTGGGGCAAAAGAAGAAAAAGAAAATGCAAAATCAAAGTATTAATCAAGATAATGGCTGCCATTGTCTCTGCTAAGGTCTAGGAGCAGCCTCTCCACATGTCTTACTCACATCTCTTTTCCAAGTACTCTACATATCTCTTCTTCAAGTTTCTGGATGAAAGTCAAAGTTGGAGGAGCAAATGCCCATCTGCCTTCCATGGGTTTTTGTTTTTTTTTTTAAGATTTATTTATTTATGCATACAAGAACTGGGGTATAAGCCGCAGAGGTGCAGGGGGTGAGAGCATTCACCAGTGAGAGTATTCACCAGTGAGAGTGGGGAGCAGAATGGGTGGATCTACTGAAATACACTGCTGAGGGGAGCAGCGGGCAAGACAGGAGAGGTCTGCTGTGCCATGTGGGTTAGCTCTCTGGCCGGCCGGGGATCGAACTTGTGCTGCAGTGGCTGATGATAGCTTGATAATGCTGTCTTTAACCCCCTATGCTACCAGGGAGGCCCTGCCTTCCATGTTATATACTTTCACCTAGCCACTCAGCTGGGCCCCTGGTTCCCACCAGTTCCCTCTAGCTCCCTCTCTTAGGAAGTCTGGTTCTTAGCACACTGGGATGTGTAGTCCAAGGGGGCTTTATGTGAGGGTAGGGGAAGTGGCACCTCCCCTTAATGGAGGTGTAGCTGTAACAGAATGAGGTATTTTACAGTTCTGAGTAGACAACCTGATAAATTTTTAAAAATTTCAACTAAAGTATGTTACCATTTTTAAAAATGCATATATATGCACACATATATAAATATATGTCATACATTTTGCCAAAATAAGTGATGAAGCACTGATGATTATCCTTATTTTTACTCTTGGATAACAATATCTAGTGCATATGTAATTATACTTAAGATGTGTTACATACGCCATTTATGTAATGTGTACAATCATAAAATTCATGAATTTATAGAGCTAATAAAAATGTACTCTTGTGATTCAAGAAACCATATCAGATAGTAAAATAGTCTCTCCCACTCATCTTTTAAATTCTGTCATGTTGATTGTGTGCTTTTTGGTTTTTAGCATAATAGTTGCTATAGAACTAATTTCAAGAAATGTAGAACTGATCAGCATATTCTCACTGTACCCAGAAACTTGCAGTTTTATTGTACAGATAATGTTTTGCTGTCATGTAACTTCTTTCTGTTGTTTTCCTTAGAAAATCTTCATGATATTGGAAATTATTAAGACAGTTCTAAGTTTTTAAAGGATCAGTGGAAATTGATAGGTTGTCTTCCTCCTTTCATTACAAATCTAGTGTGATCCCATTTCTGTTTCAAAATAACCCTTATATTTTATTTATATTATTGTAATTTATATTATGAATGCTTTTGAGATCCCGGGGGTTCCCAGTTGAAATCCCAACCTGTTGTTTCCATATTTCTTTTTGGGTAAATATTTGCTATATTCTTTCATTTTCTCATATTTACTTAGTGTCACAATAATTAAGGGTTCACAGAGGAAATTGTAATTTTAATATTAGTGATATGATGAAGCCTCTAGTAAATGGAGTATTTGTGAATAAATGCTATTATGAAATACTGTTTTGGCTTACTCATATCTGTTACTACTTTGCTTGAGGCATAAATTATCATAGTTGGTATTTAAAATGAATAGAATGAAGAGAAAAATGGGGAAAATAGTAACCAAAAAATTCTTGGGAGTATACTTTTACCTGAATTTATACTTTATTTTCCTGAAGACTTTATCACTTTTGTACTATAAAAGAATATATGTGTATAATTATATTTTATTATCTAATAGAGACCTCTTATGAATGAAAATACTTTCCAACTATGATATTTAAAATGAATCAAGGAGGCCTCCATGATTAAGGTGTTAAGTCACACACACAGCACTGTGAAGCTATCTGCAGCCACTGGAGTTCAATCCCTGACCAGGGAGATAACCCACATGGTGCAGCAGACCTCTCCTGTCTTGCCCACTGCTCCCCTCAGCAGTGTATTTCAGTCAATCAGCCTGTTCTGTTCCCCACTCTGTCTCTGGTGATCCTCTCACCACCACTACTACCCCAGCACCTTTGGCCTGTACACCAGTTCTTGTATGCATAAATAAATAAGTCTTTAAAAAAATAAAATGAATCAAGGATTATAAATTAATACTGAATCAAAAAACTTTCAGCATTATTTTCTAAATATGCATGAACTAGATAACTGATTTTGCATGTAAGCAGAAAACGAACATTACCTAGAGAATTTATTTATTTTATTTTTCAGTATTTATTTATTTATGCATACAAGAGCTGGGGTACAGGCCAGAGATGCGGGGGGTGAGAGGATTCACCAGAGACAGAGTGGGGAACAGAACAGGCAGACTGACTGAAACACACTGCTGAGGGGAGCAGAGGGAGAGACAGGAGAGGTCTGTCTCCATGTGGGTTGCTCCGTGGCTGGGGATCATAGAACTCGTGCTGCAGAGGCTGCAGATTGCTTCACAGTGGGGTGCTTAACCCCTTGTGCCACCAGGGAGGCCCTAGAGAATTTGTTTAAATCCATATCCCTGGGATCTGACCCCTTGACACTAATTTTGGAGTTTGTTTTTAACACATGCCACAGGTGATTTAACCACATATTGTGAAAAACTGATCTAGTTGATAAGCAGTTACTTGGGAATGTTACTATCTTACTTTATCATGAGAATTCAGTATCTAATGTGCAAAATTTATGTATATCAAGAATTATCAGTAAGATTTCTGGTCAACAGCAGGCAATTAGTAGTTAAATTTGCGGGGGGGGTTTAAAATTTATATATATAGATTTTCTACTGTAGGAGATGAAAATTGGTACCTCTCACCCCCTGGTTGTTTAAAGGTCAACTGTATTAATATTACCTTTAATATAAGAGAAGCTATAATGAATTTGAAGAAATGAGGGAGACATGGAAGTATTAGCAGTGACACAGAATAATTTTGCAGACCAAAATAATTGAGGCCCCAAAGAGCTTTTGTTATATGGGTTTTTAAAAAAATCTATTAATACTATTTAATAGATTTAATCTATTTAATACTTATTATATTAAAAATTTAAATTAATATATTTAACATATTAGCTGGTCTAGTATGTCATTTATTTTTTTATTGAGGTAACATTGTTTTATAGCACTGTGTGATTCAGAGGTATCTTGTATTTTATTTATTTATTTATTTTTAAATAGAGGCATGTTTTATTTATTTGTTTGTTTGTTTGTTTATACATGCACTGGGTACAGTCAGAAGCGTGGGAGGGTGAGAGAATTCACCAGAGCCAGAGTGGGGAGCAGAGCAGGCAGAAGGACAGAAGTACACTGCTGAGGGGAGCAGCGGGCGGCAGGAGAGGTCTGCGTGCCATGTGGGACCCTCCTCCTGTGGCTGGGGAGCAGCCGGGGATCGAACCTGCGCCGCAGAGGCCGCGGGCAGCTTCGCAACCCAGCGCTCAACCGCTGCGCCACCGGGGAGGCCCAAGTATCTTGTATTTTAAATGAATGTTTACTCATGATTTTGTATCATTTGGAAAATATTAGTCACTAAGTTTTCAGATCTTCTAAAATCACATTGATTACTATTCTTATTTCATCAGAAAAGTCTTTTAAATGTTATGAAACTGTCAAGTTCACAGTGGCAGATTTAAAGTTTTCCAAAATGCTTGAAAGCTCAAATTTGCTCATTGGCAGTAAATACTGTCAGTTGTTTTCCTTGAAGAAACAGATTGACTTTGTTCATTTTTAGAAAATGTCTGCCAAGTATCAAGTCAGAATAACCCAAATTTGTCGCTCATTCTCTCAGGTAATAGTGGTAACCTGTGAAAGATCAACTAGTTCAGTTTGCAACTCAATTACGCTAGTGTATTTCTTCTAGACAGCCATTGTATTTCATTCTGCAGTAGCATAGTGTACTTCCCACTGTCTCAGAACATGAAAAATCTGTACTCAAGGGCTAAGATTTAATGAAAGTAGTAATCCTGACTTCTTGCTTCTTTACTACTGCTTGCTTCATTAAGGACATTTCTAAAGGAAGTTGGCTCTTATTTAAACTGCTTGTGAGTGTTGAGGAACAGTGTCTTCTAGATCTGTTTACTCTCACTGCTTAATTAGTGCTAAGTCTCCAGCACTGTCAGTGCAAATGTCAGCATAGTGAAAAAGACAAATAATGTCTTTGTGTTATTCTAAACATAACTTTGAACTCTGAGTAGGTCTTGAGGACTCCAGTGGTCCACCAAGCACACTTTAAGAACCAAAATATAGATGCACTGTGCGCTCTGCCTTCCTCCCCAGCATTTTGTTTTTCTTGCCAGACATCGACATGTTTGTATTCCTTGGATTCTTAGTAATACAGTAATACTTTGCGAGATTGACAACACTGCCATGATTCTAGGTAGAATAGGGAATCCACAGGGCAATCTCTCA
The DNA here is from genome assembly GCF_014898055.3 of Talpa occidentalis. Lineage (NCBI taxonomy): Eukaryota > Metazoa > Chordata > Mammalia > Eulipotyphla > Talpidae > Talpa > Talpa occidentalis. The sequence goes on from NW_023604972.1 coordinate 53,862,147, forward strand.
ATTCAGCATTCTTTTAAGAGTTTCCAGTTTCTACAGTGTCTCCTGGTCCCCATGAGATGCTGAAACAAAACCTCCCTGTATCTCTGCTTTTGGGATTTTCTTCCTCCTTAGCTTTAGATACAGATTAAATGCCTCTCTTGGTCTCCTTAGTAGAATGCAATTCGTTATAACTTCTTAATGTGTTTACTACTTTGTTGGTTTGCATCCTCAGGAAAAAAAAAAAATTTAATATTGTCAACCCCCTCTAGTACTTCTTTGAAAGAACCCAAGTAAGTTTCCTTTTAATTGGCTTGTTGTCCAAAAAAGGGAAGAGGCGTTTTGTAAATATTTGCCTCAATGTAATGAAATCAAAACCGAAAATGAAGTATAATAAAGCAAGTGTGCATTAGTTGCCCATTTCCTGACTGCAAGCATTGGAATGATCAAGTGCAGCATACGTGGTTGACTGCTGTGGTTTTATTCACTGCAGCCTCTTGGGGCCCAAATACTCAAATTGGAACTGGAGTTCTGCGCGTCCGGGGACTGTGTGTTCCGGCGGTGTGTTTGTACATTGTTAAAACCTGGCAAGAGCGCACTAGCCAGGAGCCTGCAGGCGGGGCTCGGTGGAGAACGAACGGGCTTGGCTGCGGCTGCGTCGGCGCTGAGTTCGGTGCCCCCGCCCGGCGCAGCCTCGGGCTCGGGCCGAGCGCCGTGCCCATTTAAGGAGGCGGACCGTACCACCAGAACTTTCTTGACAGGGGTTATTCAGGAGAACCCGCACAACTTTAAGTCAACCAAAAGACGATTTCCCTGTCCCCCTAATGCCGCCGAAGGTCTCCTACTGCTCCGATGGAGTTGTGCGCTGGAGGGCTTTGAGCCTGTTCGCCAGTGGTTCCCCCCTTTCTGGAATCTCACTTGCTTTGAATTCGGACCGACGTTTCTCGGGCTTGTCCAAAGTGTAGTTCGCCTGCAGAGGCCCAGTGCCCGGATGTCCATCAGGATGCGTGCGAGCCAATACGGTCCGAGCCCGAGGCTGCGCTAAGGGCTGGGGGAGCAGGTAATCCCGTCACATTGGGGAGTCGCTCTGGGGAACCGTCCCCGCTTGCTCCGGCAAATGGTGAGCGCGGCACTGGCAGAAGAGCCGTGGGTTGAAGGCGCTAATGGACAGAAGACCTTGAGCACCAAAAACTGAATTATGGCAGCCCAGTCAAGGTAAGCCGGGCACCGAGAGAAACTTTTAAAATATCCTAGGAGCTAGGGGAATTGAAGGTTGCCCGGGTGGGGGTGGAGGCGCTGGGGTGCTGCGAAGAGGACTGGCAGGAAGCAGCTTTGTCATTTCTTTCTCATCATTCTTGATGCTGTGGTTCATTATTTAATGTCAAATAAAAAAGCAGTTTGGAGAACATAGGCAGTTTCTGCTGAGAGTGAAGAGGGTTTGGGTTAAAGTTGTGATCAAAGTTAGGTTTCTTGTAACCAGAAATAATTATTTTCACATAAATTAAGTTGATGCAACTTGTCTCCTTTACTCAAATTTTCATTTAGTTTCTTTGTGCACCCGCTGGTTCTCTTGAGGTTGTTTTGTTTGTTGTTGCTAATGTCTTGAACGGAATTTTAGAAATCAAATTAATGTAAAAACAGTTTGCCTTGGAGAGGGTGTTTGAGAATTTGCCTCGTGAGTGACTGAAATTATACTGCTAAAATGTAACATTGCATATAAAACGGCACCGCTTGTGTGAATCTGCTGAGTAGGCAAAGACCGGGAAGGTACTTAGGGTGGGTGAAGGGGAGAGGATAATTAACTGCAGTTCCTGTCAGAGGGAAGCTGTTAGAAGAACCTGAAGCTCTGCTAACTTTGTAATGAGTGTTAGAGAGCGATGACAAGGCATTTAGCGATTGTTATAAAATTCATACTGTTGTGTGCAATTTCATTTTACTTGTGCAGAAAACTTTGGAGTTACATATAAATTCTTTTTTTAACTTTCAGTTTTCTGGGAAGCAGTTCGGTGTCATAATTAAAATAATAGTGTCTCCGAGTTGATATTTGATGTAGTGAGTCATTTAAGGATGTCTTAGAAGTTTAAACACATTTCTGGTCTAAAAGCCCAGCTGGATCACTGAGAGAAATTGATCTTTTTAATGTTCAAGTTTGGGCTAGATGAGAATTTGAATTTTTTTCCTAGGAGATGGAACTTTCTAGGAAGAAAGAGAACACCTCTCCCTAGAGCATCTCACTTTCCTGCTACCTGCTTTGAATATTTAATCCTTTCAGTTTAGTGGTTTATCCTCTGGCCCCATTTTATTGATTGTTCTAAGAAAAGGGTTCTTGACTGGTTCCTAGTAGTAAGAGAATTTAAATGAGAAATAATAGTTACATCTTTATGTTGCTAATCTCTTCTGAAATTCAACTACCAGGGTTTCTATGGTATAAACCCTAGATTAAGTTTTAAAATAGCTTTATTGTGGAAGAAGTCATGTACCACAAGTGTACAACTTAATGATTTTTAGTAAATTTTCAGATTTGTACAACCATTATCACAATCTTCTTTTAGAGCATTCATTCCCATTATCCCTAGGAAATTCTGCACCCATTTGCATTGTTCCTCTCTCTCCCCTTCCTGCCTGCCTCTTCGGATTCTGTTTTATACAGGGGCCTACCACTAGGGTGGGGCTCTTGATCCTCTTTATGGCTAATGTTGCCTCCATACCCTGGCCCCGCTCCCTCAACTTTCTCAACAACATTGTTCCCTCTTTCTTTGAACCTGATTCTAAAGGACCCAAGTTTAGAGACTGAAGTGCCAGGGGTCAAACTATACCTTGCTCTGGCACTGCCTGGATGTTACTGTTCTAAAGCAGTCACCACCCATTTTGCAAGCATCAGATTAAGATAACTTGACATAAGAAATTAAGGAAATAATATCTAAGAGTGCTCAATAATATAGAGCAGGGATTCACACTCAGGTGTGAGTGATCTCAATGTCTGAGCCCTTAAGCTAATTAAGAATAAGATAATAGCTAAATTGAACACTGCTGTGTGCCAGGTACAACGGTAATGACCTTAATTGGATTATTCCTTTGACTCTTCTTAGTAATTTAAATAGGTAAGTACTTTTATTTTTCACATTTGATAGTTACAGAAACTGAGGCCTAGCTAGCCCCATACCAGGAAAGCAATGCCTGACTCCTGAGCTTCTCTGCAGCATAACCTTACATTTTAGGCTGCCTTTTTAATGCTGAGATGAGGTGTTAAAAGAGAACTACAAAGCCTCAGCACATGTGTATAAAAAGCAAATTCTGCTTTGCTATAAGTGCTTTGCTAAAAATTGAAATAATCTGAGATATCAGGGTGGCAATTTAACTTGCCAACAATTGAAATAGGAGTACCTGTACATATTCTTCTCCACTTGGCCTTCAGGCATGTCCTTGAACGAGGATCACAGCCACCAGGCTATGATGTCAGTTGTTTCTTAACTTGCATAAAAGGACTATATCACACAAGTTGTGAATGCTTGTTTTGTTCACATGCATCTCAAGAATTTCATTCAGACAGGGTGCTTTGTGGGAGAGTAGGTAATTTTTGAGGTCCAAAGACAATGTGTGGAGATGACTGCAGGTATTTTTGGATTTCAGGGAAACTCAAGGTTGGGCCACATTGCCCGAGGATTACTCAGAGAAACTGAAGCACAGGCTATAGTGTATAACCTGGGAGTAGTAAAATCTTGTCTATGCACCATTCATGGTACATAGAAGCAATTTAGATTGTTCAACTCAATGGAACTAAGGATTCATGGTTCAGGTTATTCTAACCAGAGTAGTTTCACTGTGCCTTTTTTTGAGTAATTTGTTTTTTGTTATTTTTAAGGTAGAAGAAGTGCATGGGAAAAAAAACTGAATTTTGTAGTATTGATAGGGAATACTTAAGCTGATCATGGCAGTTTTCTCTCAAAATTTGGCAGTTATAAGGTAATCTTCATTTGATGTTGATGGGGGTGTTTGTGGGACTAATTTTCCATGTAAATAATGTAGACAGGTGTTCTTTCTCAGTAGTCAGCTCCTTAAAGCGAGATGTTGTCTCATCTTTTAGTATCCCCTGGGTAAGCTGAAAGCTACTTTGAATGAGAGTAGTATTACCTAAATATTTTTCAGTTTGTGGATTTTTATAAATTGAGGTTGTATATTCCTGTTCCTCATTTTAGAAACGTAAAGTAGGAAACTGATTACTTTGTTTTGCTTTGACATTTACTGAAGCAAGACATTTATTGAATGAAATGTGAATTGCTAAAGTTTTAAAAATTAACTTCTGGGTCTATTTTGTAAACATTGAGTATTTGGTTTGAGATATCAGTTGTGGAGAAAGGCAAATGCTTAGAAGAAAGCAGAGCTGCTTTCTTTGGAACTTGTAAGCACAACTGATACATTGACTTCCTTGTGGGGATTGTAACAAACTTACTTCTCTTAATGTGAAATGATTGCAGAACATAGCTTTAGTTTCCAAATGCTGGTCTAAAGCTCATGGAGACCTTGGTTTTATAGAACTATGCAACCTGGCATGCCCTCTTTTGAGAGGCATATGATAGGCAGGGGTGACCATGGAATCACAAAAATTCATTGATCTGTCCTTTTCTATGAGTATTAGCTTGCTTTATTTTGAGGAGTGTGTTGATGGATGACAGAAGGGAAGACTGTCTAGTTTCCCACCTCTGTTAACCCCCTCATTGAAGCAATCCCTGAATTCTAGAAAGGAATATATGTAATGCATACCTTCAATTACTTTCAGAGATTAACTGGCTTTAAAAATGCACCCTGTGCTGCTGGTGAAGTCCTGGATCACCCTGACCCTGGGGATAAGTGTAGAAGGTGAACTTGCTTTTTCTTCAGGAGAGTAGCATCTGGTGGCTGAACTCATCTTCTCAAAAGAAAGCAATTTAAGACAAACTGCAAAAGGAATTTAGGTATAGTTAAGTCTGCCACAGTTTTTAGAATTTGACTAAAGCTAATGAAGTTTTATATAAAAAATAAACCCAAAATCAGATTGTTCCCAAGATTATTTTGAAGCCGGGTTTTGGTGGATCTCTGACTCTGGTGAAGGAATTTTTTCCATTGCAAAAAGCAATGCTCTTAAACTGGTATAGAACCAGTTTTGCTTTGTCCTGTGTCCCCCCTCCCCCAATTTATGAGCTACTTGATTACCTTGCAAGAAAATTCATGAAAGTAAAGAAGCTTTGACTAAATATCAGCAAATAATTAAAGAATGCTACAATGTTTTGAAATTTTCAGTTCAAGGAGGAAATAATTTATGTGATATTTTGACCCAGTAAATGTTCTCATTTTCCCCCCTTATTACACCATTGTAAACAGTGACCTTGACAAAAGAGAAACACAAGACAGGTCTCTTAGTGATTTCCTTCTAGTTCATCCTGAGAACCTAGCTGAGCTTCCTGACTCATGGACTAGAATTTCTTCCATGATAAAGATGGAAGGCCAACTAAAGTCTTTTTTTTTTTTTTTTTAAGTCAGTTGCTTTGGCAAAATTAATGAAAGTGATTGCCAGAGAGTTAGGGGATTCTATATTATGAAAGGAATTCAACAGTGGCTCTGTACTCAATTTTTTAAAAAAAGATATATTTATTTATGAATACAAGAGCTGGGGTACAGGCCAGAGGGGTGGGAGGGTGAGAAGATTCACCAGAGACAGAGTGGGGAGCAGAACAGGTAGATCTACTGAAATACACTGTTGAGGGGAGCAGCAGGAGAGTCAGGAGAGGTCTGTGCCATGTGGGTCACCACCCTGACGTGGATAGAACTCGTGCTGCTGTGGCTGCAGATAGCTTGACCCCTTGTACCACCAGGGAGGCCCCCGAGGCTCTATATTCTTTAGGAAGTGACATTTAGTGAATAGTGCATTTAAACAATTTAAATTTCAAATATACTCAGTAATGAAAAATATTTATCATGGTTAAGAGAGAAATCTACTCCCATTTGTTTTGAGCCTCCAAATCTAAGTATTACCTAGTAGCCATAGAATGGCTGAATTATCAAGCTGATTAGCATCATTACTACTTTTATGTAAAAAATTTACTTTTCTATTAGCAAACTTCTCCATTTTGTTTGTTCCAAGATTGGCAAGTAAACTGATTCTGGTAGTTCCAAAATATCCTGTCTTCTAAAAGGGAACGTCCTGTATGTGTAGTGGAAATGACTACAAGAAACAGTGTACTCTGAATTTTCCTTTTACTACTTGGAAATACAGTTTGCACCTTTAGAACAAAGTTTCTTGGCTCAGAAGTGCAAATACATAGCAGTCTTGGGTGTCATAATCTCTTTGTTGTGATTCAGTTATATTTTATTGATCACAGGGTTAGTCATGTGTAATTTTAACAACTTGAATGATTATTTACCTTTTCATTAAAGTGAAAAATTGATAGAGTTGAAGCTTTATTTTAGCTCTACTTTTGATTTTAATTCATTTTACTGTGACTATAACTTGCATTCATTTGCTCAAAATAATACACAGGTAGAATGTGCAATGATATCTTGATCAAGTATAAACGTAGGAAATTAAATTTAGATTTGGACCTCAGGGTTAAAATAAGGTTTTTTATAACTTTTAGTGTTAATGCCTTGGAGACCTAAAAATAAAGATTAACTTTATACCCATCCAAGTGCTAGAATTTTGTGTCTGCCAGTGATCAGTGTTAAGAATCCTTCCCCTGTGCAAATGTTTCCTTTTCCCTATCTATCCACACTGAGTTAAAGCTTAACCTGGTGACCACAGAGGCAGCAGAGTTAATATCCTGAAAGACTTGTTCTCTGGCGAACGTCTGTTGTTGCCAGTGGCGAACGTCTGTTGTTGCCTTGTGTTGGTTTATTGGCTTTGTTTTTAATTTAACCAGGTTGAACTATCAGATTCTTACAGCTGTTATTCAGAGCAATAATTTGATGTCAGGTTAATATAGCAAAAGGAAATCCCAGTAGTGATATTGCCTTGTCAAAAGAAACTGAAACATAGAAGGGGAGAGGGGGAGAATATATTTCTGTTGATACTTAAAGTGTCATTATTTTGATTGGGTATTATATTTCTAAAGAGCACCCACAGCTTGACCACAATCTAAAAGTACCCAGAATTATTTCCCCTCCGTAATGATAAAGAATGCTTGGAGACCTGTAGGCCACATGATCCTTTGTTGGAGGGGCTGGGGAGAGTTAAGGATCATCCTCTTTTTCTTAGTTTTGCTTACTGCTGGTGGACAGCTAAACAAAACTAAAAGAGTATTTTAGTGACAGTGAAAGTTCTGACTTCAGTCACCATAAATGCTTGTTGACATGCAGTTTATGCTCTCCCCCATCCCCTGAGATTCTCTTTGGGCAGGTTCAGGGTGGAGCTTGGGTGGAGCTCTGCCAGTTCTAAGACCAGAGGTCCACCTACCCCACTTTGTGAAGGGGGATGGGGGTGGGGTGGGGTGTGTGTGTGTGTGTTAAGCTATATCCTGTAATGCCATAAATTTTGTTTTAACATACACACACACACATTTTTTTTCCTACTGAAATGAGGTTGGTAGGAAAAGTATATTTCTAACTTCATAAATTTATGTACTTATCTTACAGACTGTTAATTGAAATATTCAAATGTACTTCTGTTTGAAAAATAAAAGGAAAAGGAAAGTACTAAGAAGTAATTCCCAATATGTAATCCTGCAGCACTTTCCCAAGAATTGCTTCTTCTCAAGGACCTGAAAACTTAGTTTCCCCTTTTCTATCCACTCTGGGCTCCCTCCCAGAACTACTAACTTACTCTCAACACACACCCCTTTATCAGGTGGCAGTTGTTTTCATTCCCAGGGAGAAGTTGCAACTGTCAATTGGTTAACTATGTCAAAACTCTATGAAACTAAAATGAAAGTTTGTTGTCTTTAAAAAAAAAATAGCGTTGTCTAGGTGTACTGTTGTTGAACAAGTAATGTTTAGTAAAAAATTTTTAAATGGCACTTCTACAGAGTAGTCAATGTTAAAGTTATAGCGCATGTCACTTCCTCTAACAAAATTCAGGAAACACTTTCTGGTATGTGGGTGCTGTAACTTTTCAGTTCTTGGAACTTTCCTTCAGGAAACTGTTCTGTCAAATACAGATCAGTCAATAAAATATGAAGCACAATTTGAAAACCTTGTCATGCAGTGTAATTACATTTTGGTGCCTCTGTTTTTGTGGTCATAATAAATTGGAGAGAGTCACGCGACTTTCATCCTGGATAATATAATGTGCATCTGGATAACTTGTTAAATTGTTTCTCTCCTCCAGTTCCTTTAAAAATACAGATGTATCTAATTTACTCTGGATGTGAATTTATGGAAAATGGTATAAAATTAACCAGCTCCCATTGTTTTGTACAAAAGTGTAAAGCCCATTTCCTATTCACCATTGCAGAAATTTCTTATTTTTGACTCACGATTAACAAATTAATATTTTACCTCAGACAATTCTAAGATGGCCTTTCTAGCAAGTGGGTAGCTTTAGCTACTAAAACACTGATAGGAATTTGAGTCTATGATACAAGTTTTGTTTTCTTTAAAGAAAAACAGCCTTTCTCACTGAGTTAATGTGCTAAGTTTTGAATAGCTTTAAACATTGGTTAAAATGTAATTCTATTTTTTTAAACAATTTTTAAAAAATTTTTATTTATTTTATTTATGCATACAAGAACTGGTGTACAGGCCACATGTGCGGGAGGGTGAGAGGATTCACCAGAGACAGAGCGGGGAGCAGAACAGGCAGATGGACTGAAAGCACTGCTGGGGGGAACAGCGGGCGAGACAGCAGAGGTCTGCCGCGCCATGTGGGATTCTTGCCAGCCAGCTGGGATCGAACCTGCGCTACAGAAGCAGTGGACAGCTTCATAGCGCTGCACTCAACCTACTGTGCCACCCGGGAGGCCCTAAAATGTATATTCTGTTGATGAAAAGTTCCCTTTGACCTAGGGATTGTAATTCCAAAAGTTATTTTTTCAACACTTTTTCTTAGTGTTTTTTTGGTTTCTCTCATGGAAAGAACCTATTTCTACTAGCATCTTCATATGTTCTCTAAAGAAAATGAAACTCAGGTTTACATAATACAACGTTTAATTTATAGGGTTTTAAAAATCATGACAGTTTGCACGATAAACGTAGAATGGGTTGTTATTATTATTTTAAAAAGTGAAATCTTCCCTCCTACTTTGTTCACTTTGTAAATGACCCCTCTTTTGGCAAGGGAAGAAGGGAGTAGTTATCTTTAATCTAGATGCATTTACTATCACCCAGCTTTTCTATCTATGTTACTTCTCATTTTATAAATGTTTTTTCCCACTCCTACCTTTTTTTTCTTTACAATTTTGAGGTATATTTTACATATCTTAAAGTTAGCTATTTCAAGTATACAATTTAATGATTATTACTTCTCATAATGAGGGATGCAGCCATCACCATAAATTAGTGTTAGAACATTTTATTTTCCCAGTAAGATCCCCTTAGGTAATCCCTGTTCCCATCCCAGACAACCATTAATCTAGGTTTTGTCTTTGTCTTTTTATTAATTTATTTATTTATGCATATAAGAACTGGGATATAGGCCAGAGGTGCGGGGGTTGAGAGGATTCACCAGAAGCAGACTGGGGAGCAGACCAGGCAGATCTACTGAAATACGCTACTGAGGGGAGCAGCGGGCAAGGCAGGAGAGGTCTGCTGTGCCATGTGGGTCACTTCCCTGGTCAGCTGGGGATGGAATTCGTGCTACAGTGGCTGTGGATAGCTTCACATTGGTGTGCTTAACCCCTTGCGCCACCAGGGAGCTCCTTGTAAATTCACCTTTTATGCGCACTTACCATATATAGAATTCTGTAGCTTCTAGCATCTGACAATTTTTGTATGTGCAGTGAACATTGCTTCTGAATTGAATAACAGTCAGCAATCACTTTAACAATACAAATAACAATCTTTAAAACTTTCCAGGGCCTCTCCGGTGGCGTAGCGGTTGAGCGCTGGGTTGCGAACCTGCCCGCAGCCTCTGCAGCACCGGTTCGATCCCTGGCTGTTCCCCGGCCCCCTGAGGAGGGTCCCACATGGTGCGCAGACCTCTCTTGCCGCCCGCTGCTCCCCTCAGCAGTGTACTTCGGTCCTTCTGCCTGCTCTGCTCCCCGCTCTGGCTCTGGTGAATTCTCTCACCCTCCCACGCTTCTGACTGTACCCAGTGCTTGTATAAATAAATAAATAAATCTTAAAAAAAAAAAAACAAACCTTTCCCAGTCTTTCTACATATCATAATAATTTTATTTTCTTTTATTTTTAATCCCTACCATTCCTTATATCCTCTTGTCTCTTTTCTCCTTAACCTCAGAGTCCTCCCCCTTTAACCTCAGAACCCTCTTCTGTCTTGGTTTTTGTAATGTTAATGAATTGTCTGCTATGTAAATGTCCAGTTTTTGTTTTTATCATTTTTACTTGCTTTACTACACATAACTAATCCACCCATTTTGTTGAAAATAGCTGTATTTCGTCTTTTCTTATGGATGAATAGAATTATATGCATGGATATACCACATCTTCTTGATCTATCATCATTTGGTGGTCATTTAGACTGTTTCCACGTCCTCACTATTGTAATTATGCTGCCTTGAAGGTTGTGGAACAGGATTTTTTTGTGTGTGAATTGATTGTACCTGGCGGTTTTTTACTTGCATAATTTTTAGATTCATCTGTACATAGCACATGTGGTAGTGCTGTACTTTTAATTGCTAAGAAGTGTTCCGTTGTTTGGATATGATAGGTTGGTTGTTGCTAGTGTTTTTTTGTTTGTTTGTAGTGGGAGGCTACTATGAGTAATGTTGCTGTGATGTACAGATAGATGTATGTTTTTCTTTTTTCGTGGTTAGATATTCAATGTGGAATTCTTGATCCTGCGATAGTTTCATGTTTCACTTTATGAGAAATCATCAAACTGTTTCCAAATTATATGCCTATTGTCAATATTTGATGTGATTTAACTCATTTGTTTTTTTTTTTAAACTTATTTATGCATACAGGAACTGGGGTATAGGCCAGAGGTTGAGGGGGTGAGGGGATTCACCAGAGACAGAGTAGGGAACAGAACAGGCAGACTGACTGAAATACACTGCTGAGTGGAGCAGTGGGCAAGAGAGGAAAGGTCTGCTGTGCCATGTGGGTTGCTCCCTAGCCAGCAGGGATTGAACTCATGCTGCAGAGGCCGAGGATAGCTTCCTAGTGCTGTGCTTAACCCATTGTGCCACCAGGGAGGCTAATGATTTAACTCATTTGTTTTGCAAGTTATTTTCTAGCTTCATCGTCAACTGGTCTGTCAAAGTAGTTGTTCTGAAAATAAGTTTTATGTTTGATTATCAGAAAATAGTATTATGTTTTAAATTTATAGGTGGCTTCAAAACAGTTTTTTTCTCTCATCAAGAATTCTTAACAATATTTTAAAGTTGATTGGACTTTCTGATGAAAACACATATCGAGGAATTTTTAACCAAATAAAAATTTAAAATATTAATACATGCTAATCATCATTAAATAGCAAATGAAGCTCACAACCCATAAACCCCTCCATTATAAAAACATTATTAAATGTAAATCCTTTACTTCTGTAAAGGACTGTAACATGCTGTAACATGCCTCTAGGAATCATTTCAAAGTGCTTTTTAATAAAAACATTCAGGCAAAAATTAGCTGTTCTCACTCATGAAAGCTTCTCATGCAAAGATATGTTATCCAAGTTAAGTTTCTGGAAATTATCATTAAATTTGAGTCTTACCAGGGGAAAGTGGGGCTAAGTGTACTCAATTGGTGGGGTACACCAAGTTTCAGGAAAAGATCTATTTTATGAAAAAAATATTTCATGACATACTCAGAAATTATCTTTACATTGTGCATTTGTGCTGGTAGTGAAGTTGAGTCATCTTTTCAGTACGCCATTGCTTTTCTGTAAAAACTAAGCCTTGGTTAGTTGGCGCCTACACGACTGCCTTTGTGAGTATGCCCTTTTAGCTTTGGGAACATGCACATTGTGGCATGTGATTGCAATTCATTGCTTCTATGTATTAATTTACATAGTTAAAGATTTTATCAGTATTAATAACTTTATAACTATGGCCAATTCACATGCATGAACAATGCTTTTAATACTAGTTATGTGTATCATATATTGAGGAATTCCTCATTGCTCGCTGAGAGCCAGCAGTGGTATGTGCAGGGTCTAAGCTTGCTAAGATACATACAAGGGCTTCCTCTCAACAAGGAGAGCAACTCATAGTCTGGGTGAAGGAGACAGAAAATAAGTAAACAAACTGGCCAATAAAACAACTGCAACCTATGTCAAGTATTAGGACAAAAAGCAAATAGGTTGCTGTGACAGAGTAATAAGACGTGGAGAATTTGCTCTCATGTTGTGCATGAAGTGAATAAAAGAAAATTCACAACATGGTAAAGAATATTAATTGTCCTTTCACAGTGTACATGGAAATGATAAGTTATGATGGAGAGGATGGCATTTCTAAACAGGAAAATACAAATTTAGCAACTAACCTTCATGGGGTAGTTTCTCAAGATAAAAATTATTTCTGTGGATTTTAATTCTGGCAAAACTTTTTTTTTGTTTCAATTTTCAGAAGGTAGAATGAGTTCCATAACAATATAACTTGAACTTTTGACTGTGTTTTCTAAACGCCTTAATGGGGCACATACTTATAAACAAATTAATTGTGCTAAAAAGAAAACCAAGAAAGCAGAAATGTTCTCTTAATGTAAGAGCTATCATATAAGACACATGATGGAAGTTGAGAAATTTCAGCTCAGTAACTGCAGTTATAAGGAAGTGAAAACTTAGATAATAAGGAAGGATATTTAGCCTGGCTATTAAATATAAATACAAATTACCGAAACAGTTTGGTAATTTACAAAGCAACCTTATTTTTTTTTAAAGATTATTTATGCATGCAAGAGCTGGGGTACAGGCCAGAGATGTAGAGGTAATAGAATTCACCAGAGACAGAGTGGGGAACAGAACAGGCAGACTGACTGAAGTAAACTGCTGAGGGGAGCAGAGGAAGAGACAGAAGAGGTCTGCTTCGCCATGTGGGTTGCTCCTTGGCTGCCAGGAATTGAACTTGTGCTGCAGAGGCTTGCAAATTGCTTCATAGTGCAGTGCTTAACCCCTTGAGCCACCAGGGAGGCCCCAAAGCAACCTTTTATACATGTGAAATATTGTTATAAAAGTGGAGTAAAAGATCATCTCATTTCTGCCAAAAACATATATTGTAAAAATAAATAATTTATGTATTCTAAGAGGTTTTAGGCAAAGCCCAGGAATGAACTTCTCATTGAGCATATTTAAATATGAAAACATGATAGAAGGTGGTGTTCTTATAGTATATATATAGAAATAGAAAATAGATAATCTTCGGGCCTCCCCGGTGGCGCAGCGGTTGAGCGCTGGGTTGCGAGGCTGCCCGCGGCCTCTGCGGTGCCGGTTCGATCCCCGGCTGCTCCCCGGCCACCGGAGGAGGGTCCCACATGGCGCGCAGACCTCTACTGCCGCCCGCTGCTCCCCTCAGCAGTGTACTTCGTCAGTCTGCCTGCTCTGCTCCCCGCTCTGGCTCTGGTGAGTTCTCTCGCCCTCCCGCGCTTCTGACTGTACCCAGTGCATGTGTAAACAAAACAAACAAATAAATAAAAAAAAATCACCACAGAACTGAAAGTTCTTAATCCTCATAGGCATCACCACTATATTTGATTATATAAAGTTGTTTCAACTTTATCCTGAATTCATTATTAATCTCTTTTGCACCTCTGTATTACTTGCTTTCACAGTATTTATTCTGGACCTCTTGTAGTATATAATTTTTAAAGATATAGATATTTAACTCATTTTCATGTGGATTTTGTTTTGGTTTAAGGAATGAAGTAGCAGAGTTCTAGAACTCGCTTTCCCCTGGAAGGTGCCATTCAAGAGCCACCATCAAACTCAATTATTGTAACTTTATCTAGTGTATTTTAGTAAATAATGGAGTTAATCTCCTTCCTTTACTTTTTGTGTTTTCATGGATATTTTCTCATGGATATTTTTCAAAGTCAACTTTAATATTTGTATAAAAAGCTGGTGGCCTCTTAATAGGATAACTTCCTAACGAACTTACAAACCCTCATCCTGTTTTTCAGAAATATTAAAACATTAAACAGGATTACTTTGTTCTTTGTAGGTTTTCATGGAATGGTGAAGAGTAAGTTAGCATGCCAGGGATTCCTGAATCACTAGTGGGACAACACTCCTTTCCACTGGAAACATTTGGGAAATCCTGTTTGCCTCAATTTCTCCAGAAAGAAGAGAATATGTACATTAGGTCTTGTCATAAATAAATGTAGTATTACAACTCTCCAAGAGAGGGATCATATTTTTGTAGGTGATTTACATCTGGCTTTAGGCAGAAGCAGCATTTTGCAATCTCTAGATCACTGTATTTAAGAGGAAAGGATAAGACTTTCAGATCTTTTAGGCTTAAAAATGTCATGCTAGGGATACATTTTTAAAAATCAAAAACAGCCCAGTTAGTATTTACAAAAGCAAGGTGTCATTTTATACATTGTGCTATGAGTCAATGTATTACACTCTGCCATTTAGGTTTAATAGATGTTTTGGTCTGTTTGTGATGCTGGTTGTAGAAATGACCGGAACATTTTAAAATTGACAAGGAAGGGCCTCTCTGGTGGCGCAGCGGTTGAGCGCTGGGTTGCGAAGCTGCCCGCAGCCTCTGTAGCGCTGGTTGGATCCCCAGCTGCCGGGGAGGGTCCCACATGGCGTGCAGACCTCTCCTGCGGCCCACTGCTCCCCTCAGCAGTGTACTTCGTCAGTTTGCCTGTTCTGCTCCCTGCTCTGGCTCTGGTGAATTCTCTCACCCTCCCGTGCTTCTGACTGTACCCAGTGCTTGTATAAACAAATAAATCTTTAAAAAAAAAATTGACAAGGAAATAAACAGATTTTTGGTAATTGTCTTTAAGTTTGGGAAACTTAACCTAATTTATGTTTGTTTAGATTTTCTTATAAGGAATAAAAATTCAGACACCTGTTTTTATAGGATTCTTTAAAAAAAATTGTGCCCCAATTGTAGAACAGCAAGAGCTACTGAATTTATTTATTGGAGGGGAAAATTACTGGTTTAGTCCAGAAGTTATTTTTTCACTATTTTCATAGTTGAGCTGGTAACAGTGGGTGGTTAAATTCAATAGGTGTTGGGAACTTAAAAAGAAAATAGGCATAGATGGTTTCCTCTTTATTAACTACTTTTCTTCTAAAAATGGATTTGGAGTACAGAAAATGTTTTGTAGAAGCAACAATGAAGGGTCTCCCCCGTGGTGCAGCGGTTGAGCGCTAGGCTGCAAAGCTGCCCTCAGCCTCTGCATCTCTGGTTCCATCCCTGGTCGCTGGTGAGGGTCTCACATGGCATGCAGACCTCCCCTGCTGTGCCCGCTGCTCCCCTCAGCAGTGTGCTTCATCAGTCCTGCTCCCCGCTCTGGCTCTGGGGAATCCTCTCACCCTCCTGCTTCTGACTGTACCCAGTGCTTGTATAAATAAATAAATAAATAAATCTAAAAAATAAAAAAAGCAACAATGAAAATCATGTGATGATGAAGGTTAGGTCTTAGACTGCAACCTAGGATTTTTTTTTTTTACCTTTTTTTAAGATTTATTTATTTATTTATACAAGCACTGGGTACAGTCAGAAGCACGGGAGGGTGAGAGAATTCACCAGAGCCAGAGCGGGGAGCAGAACAGGCAGAGTGACGAAATACACTGCTGAGGGGAGCAGCGGGAGTGGCAGGAGAGGTCTGTTGCGCCATGTGGGACCCTCACTGGCGCCTGGGGATCAAACTGGTGCTGCAGAGGCTGCGGGCAGTTTCGCAGCCCAGCACTCAATCGCTGCGCCACTGGGGAGGCCCCCCCCTTTTTTTTTTTTTAACTTTTATAGTGTTAAAAATGTCAAACATAAAAACTTACGCTTCACTTATCCTGTACTTAGGTTATTTCTTTTTTTTTAATCTTTTTTTTGGTGTAAGGAAGGGTTTAATATAAGGGATCATTAGGTTTAATAAGGGATCATTAGGTTTAGTAAAAGAATGTGGAAAAATGAATTTTAGGGGAGTATTTCTGTTGTGAAGTTGGATACTTGGAGGAGAGAGGTTTTGTGTATATTCTTGACATATAATATCTACCATATATTGACCATTCTTTTAGATTCTGAGTCCTGAGCCAGGAACTTTCTATATTTAATATAGTACAATCTGTAAGTCAGAGATTATTGCTGTCATTGTACAGATGAAGAAACTGAAGCTCAGGGAGATGAGCTGAGTGACCACTGTTTTGCAGCAGCGAGTAGGTGACAGCTGATGTGCAGCCTCTGCCAATCTACTTGAGACTTTTATATAAATGTTTTCTTAGTCATCCTTATAGTCAGTACTCCTTGGTTTGCTAATGGAGCAAAGGCAGAGTGAAGAAAATGGAAGAAGATTGTGTGTGTATGTTTGAACTGTGATTGTGAAACAGGAATGGGGAATGAGATTAGGGAACCATGGTATGTGTAAAATTGCACCCAAGGTGAAGAAATGTGCAGAAGAAATAAATGTAAGATCAGTGTTTCCTAATGCCCAGCACTGTGAAGTGCCTTCTTTTTTTTTCTTTTTTTTTTTTTTAAGATTTATTCATTTATGCGTACAAGAACCGGGATGTGGAACAGGGGTATGGGTGAGAGGATTCACCAGAGAGGGTGGGGAGCAGAACCGGCATATCTACTGATATACACTACTGAGGGGAGTAGCGCTCGAGACAAGAGAGGTCTGTTGCACCATGTGGGTTGCTCCCTGGCCGGGGATTGAACTCCTGCGGCAGTGGCTGCAAATAGCTTCAGAGTACTGAGACTTTAACTCCTCCGCCACCAGGGAGGCCCTGTGAAGTGCCTTTTCCACACAACTTGCTTACTACATGAGGAGTCAAGAAGAGAGGATGCAACCATTTGAAGTTTGGATACTTGTAACTCAGGGAACTCCTATAATATCTGGGAAGGGAGAGAGATGTGGGTGGAACCTTCTTGCATGAAAGGTTTAAAATCTCCTTTGCTCTTCATTTTCATTCAGGATCCCAGTTACTTAGATGAAACTTAGTTTAGATTCTGAAACTTATTTATACACACACAATAACTGTCCTCTGCCTTTTCCTTTTTCTTAAGAAATGTACATATCCCTTTGCCTTACCTTCAGGACAATACTACACTTACAATGCCATTCCAGGTTTCTCCTTTTTCTGCTGTTTTCTTACATTGTTCCATGTCCTGTCAGTACCAGGGACCAATTTGTTGTGGTATTATCTACTTTCTCTTTGGGAAGATGGGTCAGAGTGGCATAGAAAGAATGGAGATTGGTGGTGTCTATACTGCTTGGGCTCCAGCTGTCTATGTTTTTTAGAAATAAACTGGGTTACTGAGTACTTGTTTTGTTCCCGGCACTGGACTAAGCACTCTGTATGCATTGCTTCATTAAATTCTTCCATCAGCCACAATCTTATCTCCATTTTAGAGAAGAGGAAACTAAAACCTAGGGAGTTCCTGATGTGACCAACCCTGGTGGCTATAGTGACATTCTTGAACAGTGCCTGTCACAAATGGAGCTACTAGGAAACATTTCCCATAACTTTTGGTTGTCACAGATGGAAGATGTGCTACCATAATTTAAGATAGAGGTCAATGAATCTGCTAGGCATTCTGCAGTGCACAGGACAGCCCCCACCACAGGATTGTTCCAAAATGACAGCAGTGCCATGATTGAGAATTCCTGTTCTATGGCTTCCTTCTAGTTCATAGGATGAAAGTATTTGTGGTTCACAGAGCATTTGTACACTCAAATCTGGTCCCAGATGTTAGTTACTTAGCTTGTTTGTGTAGGATGCAGTATGTGCAAGACACTGTTGGGTGCCATGTGGGTTAAATAGTCCTACAGACAAGGAAGTGGTCTTACTTCTCATTGAGGTTAAGAAAATGGAAGAAACACTTCTGAGTATGGTGGTAAGGGAATAACTTGCTTAAGAAGAGGGGCTATAGGATGGTCAAAGGCTTGGATGGATGTTGAGTGGGGTACATGCAGCAAAGCTGGAATTTGGAAAAGTGTAAAACCTGAGTGTGATAGATAAAGAGCACAATATTTTTAATTTTGGTGGTATATCTAGGGGGACGTTTGCAAGACTTCTCTTTTCTTCCCACTTAAATTTTTTCCTCTTTATTGTGCACTTTTACAGTATCAGACTGGTACTATGATTATCACCATCCCTTTTAAACAACCGATTTAACTGAAACTCAGAGAGGTTAAGTGTCTTTCCCAAAGGATCACAGCTAGCAGATCCCAGGTTTGAATTCTTCACGAACTTCAGAGACCATGCTCTTAATTAGCTTCCTATACTGGTAAATAGTATTCTGGCCTGTCAAGTATTTGCTCAGCCTCACCCTTCCCTCTCCCCCAGATTCAATAAAGTCATGGTAGGAGATCGACAAGCAGCAGTTTCTGTTTAGGGACCTTGAGTGTCCATTTGGTTGCTCTGTAGCAGGAGGTGATAGAGAGGTCAGAGGTGAGACCCATTAATAGAGACCCATTAACAGAGAACTAAAGTGAGCCTTCTGAAAAACAAGGAGAGAATTCTGAGTGATATGGAGCTTCCACATATCTGGCAGGGAAGAGGTTGGTTGAAGCAGCATATCAAACTAACTCAAGGAGAAAGCATGCAGAAAGGTATAAGGTAACCACCTTATTGTATTACAGATTTACTTCTGTATAATACATTTCTAAAATCTGGGTCTTTTGTATTTTAGATCTCAGATGAAACTCAAACTAGGGAAAGTATAATCAGATACTTTTGTAGGGAAGGACTTGTAGGAAAAACATGTTGAAAATATAAAGAAGAAATGTGATTCTAGCGGTTCCTTTATAGGCATTAAATCAGTTCGTGAAGAAATAGGACAATAATCAGAAGATTAATTTTCTGAAACTTAACAAACAGCCTAATGCTCAAATTGGGAAAAGCAATTTTTTTTTTAAGATAAAGACTGTAAGAGGTAGAAGGGGAAGGTAAATTATGTCTTCACAGTGGCTGTTAAGGAGATTGCCTTGAAAGCTTTGCAGGTGGGAGCCTGAAACTTAACTTCAGAATGCATGTATGTATCTCTATTGGGTCACTTACAGTTCTCAATAGATCAAAAAGAGAAGCCAGAGCAGATTTTGCAGGCGCGACATAAGGCATTACTGTGTTTGCGTGCATAGATGATACTCCTTCAGCATGTGCACATATGCCCCCCTTGTTTCAGTTCTGCCAGGAGCACTTGTAATTATGTGGCTCCCAAATTCAGGGCCACTGTTCAGTTCCTTTCCTTCCAAAGATCCTTTATACTATTTGATAGATAAATTTGTGCTTCTAAATTATCCCTTTCTGGTAAAACTTAAGATTTAAGCAGAAGTCTCTATATGTTTCTAATGGAAGGGTATGGAAGCATCCAGGGTACAGCAGCCTCTCAGGCTAGTTTACTAATTTATTCTTTTTTTTTTTTTATTTTTTAATTAATTTATTTATTTGTTCGTTTGTTTGTTTGTACAAGCACTGGGTACAGTCAGAAGCGCGGGAGGGTGAGAGAATTCACCAGAGCCAGAGCAGGGAGCAGAGCAGGCAGAAGGACCTCAGCACACTGCTGAGGGGAGCAGCGGGCGGCAGGAGAGGTCTGCACGCCATGTGGGACCCTCCTCCCGTGGCCGGGGAGCAGCCGGGGATCGAACCGGCGGTGCAGAGGCTGCGGGCAGCTTCGCAACCCAGCGCTCAACCGCTGAGCCACCAGGGGAGGCCCTACTAATTTATTCTTATGGTTCTTTTTCCTAATACAGTATTATAAAAATTTTCAAGCATTCAGAAAAGTTGACAGAATTTCCTATTTATTCCCAAATAAAACTCTTATAATTGCATTGTGGTTTATCTCTTCCTGTCACATCCATCTACTAATGTTTTAGTTATGCTTTCTATATAAGTTTGTAAATTATTGATTTATAGTTTTTTCTTTTGTCATAAAATTTATATGCAAAAAATGTACTGATATGTTTTGACAGTGTATACATCTATGTAATCCAATACTCCATTAAAATATACAACTGTTCTTAAGGTTATTTTTTTGGTATAAATGTGGGAAGATGATAAGAAAATGAGTAAATAGTACATTCCTGTTAATTTTCCTTCCTTTCAAGGTGTCATTTCTATTTTTTCTTGTTGAGTCATATATTGATAATGTCTTACTTTATAGAGATTAGGTAATTTCTTGACATCTCCAGCAAAACCCTTGGAATAAGGTATATTTATCTTTTCCTAGGCTTTTTCTTGTTTTTCTTAAAGACTTATTGATTTATAAATACAAGAACTGGGGTGTAGGCTAGAGGTGCAGGGGGTAAGAGGATTCACCAGTGACAGAGTGGGGAGCAGAACAGGCAGATCAACTGAAATACACTGCTGAGGTGAGCAGCGGGCAAGTCAGGAGAGGTCTGCTGTGCCATGTCTGTAGCTCCCTGACTGGCTGGCCAGGAATCGAACTTGTGCTGCAGAGGCTGCTGTAGAGGCTGCAAATAGCTTCAGAGTGCTGTGCCTAACCCCTTGCGCCACCAGGGAGGCCCTCCTAGGCTTTTTCATTCTGAGAATTCTCCTGGGTTGCTTTGAGTTTTTGGGATTTTTTGACCCCATCTAAGATATGTTGAACATTGTTTTTACTTTTTCATTTCTTTTTGTGGAGAAGAGGAGGGGAAGTTGGGGGGATGAGAGAGAAGGAATGTGTGAAAGAATGGGAAGGTGGAAAGAGGGCTATATCTGAGAGAGAAGAGAGGTGATATGTGAGAGAAATTGTGTGTGAGGGGGTGAGGGGGAGATCTCGGGGCCCTTCAGAGAGAGGGCTGAACATTGTTTTTTATATATTTTTTTAAAGGAACTTTTTTTTTTAAAGCTTTATTTATTCATGCATACAAGAACCAGGGTACAGGCCAGATGTGCGGGAAGGTGAGAGGATTCACCAAAGACAGAGTGGGAAGCAGAAGAGGCAGATTGAATGAAATGCACTGCTGAGGGGAGCAGCGGGTGAGGCCAAAGAGGTCTGCTGCGCCATGTGGGATTCTCACTGGCCGGCCGGGAATCAAACCGCCTGTGGACAGCCTCTGCAACACTGAGCTCAACCACCTGCGCCACCAGGGGAGGCCCTGAATTTTTTTTTAATAGTTTATTTTATTTTTATTTTTTAAAGATTTATTTATTTATTTATTTTATACAAGAACCGGGGTACAGGCCAGATGCGCGGGAGGGTGAGAGGATTCACCAGAGACAGAGCGGGGAACAGAACAGGAAGACTGATGAAACACAGTGCTGAGGGGAGCAGTGGGTGAGGCAGGAGAGGTCTGCTGTACCATGTGGGATTCTCCCAGGCTGGCAGGGATCGAACCGGCACTGCAGAGGCTGTGGACAGCCTCACAGCATGGTGCCCAACCACCTGCACCACCAGGAGAGGCCCCTGAGCATTGTTTTTTAAAATGACTTCTCCCGGGCTGTTAGAAACTAAATTTTCTTAGTGTCTTTACTCTGGCTATGGTGACTGCTTTCTTTAAGTCCTCCCTATTTCTGGGTAACAAAATGCCCATGATGGAATGTAACCACTTCTTTAAGACTGCATGTAGTAGAGGAGCGCTAGAATGATTGGGTCGTGTTTTTCTGAGGTAATGTTGAAGATGTCTTGGGCAGGGAGGACAGGTTCTCACCTGAAAGAGGTGGACTCAGTTGATGTCAGTTACTCTGCACGGTGGGCTTACAGCTCTCAGAACATCTCTTTTGGGCTGCAATGAGAGAAATCTGGGATTGATGAAATGTCCTCCCATGTAACCTGGTATGGTAACCTAGAGCCCCAACCTCATGTTGGGCAAATTGTAATGTGTCAATCAAATCATCTGATTATGTGGGTTTTTTTTTTTTATGTTATTCTCCAACTTTTGGTAAAGTCTAATGTTAATGCTCTAGACATTTCTCAGCTATTTCATTATAAGGAATATTTGAGTGTTGATTGGAGCCATAGTTGCAGGGGAAGTAGTTCTGAGGACATAGTCAGGTTTGTAGCCCTTACTAGTGAGCGGTCCCCTAGGAGGTTTTAAATTTGAGGGAATAAGACATAAAAATGTATGGAGGTTCATTCTAACTCCATTTGAAGATCTTGATTTAATTTTATCAAAATTGCCAACCTATATCCATATACTGTCAACCTGACAGATATCCTTTCATTTAAATAGAAATATGCAAATCCAGCAGTTCAGTCTCCCCCCTGCCCCCCTCCCCCCAGTCTTCCAAAGAGCCAGGACATTTGAGGAACAGTGAGTTCTGACCTTTAATAGCAGCCACTGGCTTAATTCTTCAAATTTTCCAAAAACCACACCCGCCTGCTAGAGTAGATATCTCCGGGAAGTTGGATGGACTTTCTGTGCCTTGGGAATTTTTTAATCCCAGAGCTTCTCCTAATGTTCTGCCCTGCCATCTCCCTCACATGCTGTCCTTTTCAATATATTTCATCCTTAAATTATAAAGAATTATAGTGTGAAGTCCTTATTTCACATAAGATACAGCTGGAACCAGTGACTGGAATAGTTTTTATGCCTCTTACATCTCCTGAACTTTGACTGTCACACTTTATAACTTCTTTTTAGACTGTTGGCCATTAGGCCTGGTAAGGTGTTGGAGATGGAAGAAGTAGAATCCTAGAGAGATTGGGTAACATGTGAGTGGTGCTAAAGCATTCAGGCTGTCAGTTCAACACATTTTTCACCAGATAATAATGTGTTGTGCTAATATTTTGGAATAAGAGTAAGGCAATAAAATTAGATATGTAGAGATAAGAATGAAGATTTTTCATCTTTTCCACTCAAGTTAGGAAAGCTGATCAGATAGAAATGTTATGTTATTCTAGAAAAAAATTATTTTCATAAGCAGTCTACCCCCTTCAAAATGAAACACCTTAAAACAATTATTCAAAGTTTACCTGTTATTTCTCTTTCTTAGACTGGACCCTTAATAATTTAGGGTCTAGTCCAGGAGTTGACAGGGCTTTTCTGTAAAGGGCACAATGGTAAATATTTTAGGTTTTCCCACCCTTGTGATCTTTGTTGCAGCTACTCAACTCTGCCATTCTTGGGCCAATAGACAATATGTAAACAAATGAGCAGTACTGTGTCCCAATAAATCTCTATTTACAAAAACCCAGCAGCCTAGACATAGTTGACCTAAACCCTGGCCTAGTCCCTGTATTTATTTCTGCTGACTTTGTAGATTTTTAGGTTGAAATTTAAGCACTGATCAGTGCTAAATATGTTTTAAAAGTAGTTTCCCCTTTTTGCCACTTTTTTCCCTCTAACTGATTTTACTGACAAATCTGAAAGTGTTGGCTAAGAATGTTGGGAAGTAAGAAACAGTTTGGAGTATTGGAATGTTCAACTAAATGTTCATTTTAAATTTACTAAGGTACCCATTTAATCATGGAGTTGTGATAGGCAGCTCAACAAACAGAATGATAGGTGGAGGTTTTGAAAATAGTGTAAAACCATTTTCCTGAATTAGGAAATCAGGCAAGGCTTTGCACAGCAAGGCTGGGTGTAACCTCCAGTAGGCGGATAGCACTCTGTTAGTGCTCTTTGGGGCAATAAGGTGGAGTGATAAGTTCTGCTCGATGGTCATCGGAAGACACAGTTAATTCCACTTGCTTTCTAAACTTTGACATCCTCTGTTCATTTCCTAAAATTGACCACTTTCAATGTGCACAGTAATCTGAGAGCACCATTTCAGGCTGAGGAAAGCCCACAGATAATTTTCAGGGGATTGCTGCCCTAAAAAAGATTGAGGGGCTAGGCCAGCCTTGTGTAGAGAATGGCTTCAAAAGACTGTCATTCCTCTAAGTTACTAGGGATTCTTTGGATCCTTTCTATGACAAATTTGGAGATTGGGGGATGAGATAGGTTCAAACATCCTGTGGTGAATGATCACTCTTCCACTAGGTTCAAATACTTTTCAAGGGGTGTGGGGTCCGTCCCTCTATTCCAAGCCTTCACTGAATCTTTAAGTTCAGATGCGATGCTCTTAAGTTTCCTAGTCTCCTATATTTAGACTTAGTGTTTTCCTCCTATGATTCTTTAGCACTTGTAACCAACCTCTGCAATTACTTAGTGTTTGTACTCCCCTCCCCCCCCCCTTTTTTAAATCTCTTGGGTTATGTAGTGACAGCCTTATTTCTTTCATCCCTTAGCTCTAACACATATGAGGGTGTCAGTGTTTATGGAAACCAGTAGATTTTCTGTTTTCATTCTGAGGTTTAAGATCTTGACTTGGACTACAGAAAAACATAGATGTATGCATTAGTGCTCTTAAATAACTTTAAGTGGCATATAATGTTTTAAAATGCATTTCTTTTGAAAATATTTTAGAATCAGGTCTTGTACAATTTAATAAAATAAATTATAGTATATTTGAATTTATAATTTTGAATATTTGTTCTTTACAATAAATATATTAGTTTCTGCTTTTCAAAGATTTAAAAATGAAAAATTTAAAGCATTCTAAAGGACATAATCTCTAAAAATCCTGAGGTGTATATATTTCTTATCTTTTGTTACTAATTGAACTCTCAGAATCTAGTTTACTAGTGCTGAAGTAGAAGGCATGCTTTAGTTAGCTGATAAATACCCTTTGTTTTATGTAAGTGAACTGCCTGTTGGCAGCACTGGGAAAAAGATGATATATTCTGCATATAAATGTTGATGGCTGGGCCAAAATCCAGCCCAAAGAATCCTGACAAGCTTTGGAAGGCTCATAACATTGCTTAGCAGAGGTCAAAATGAAGGGAGACTTCTCCATACAAACAAAGACTTACTGTTTCACTTTAAGGAGATGCCAATTATAGCCAGTGGTAGGAGGTGAGCTGGGGTTATGATGAAAATGAGAATATTTAGAAACATGTAATTGTTGCTTGTTGTCATATGAAATACCAATACATGCTTCCAGATTTCTTCTCCCATAATAATCTCCCTGTTCTTCCTACTTGAAATGTCTGTGGAATTAAATGGAATAGAATAATAAGACAACCCTTAGGTTTTATGACATTAAGCTTTCTGTGAAATTGTGTGTCATGTGTAATTAAATAACAAAAGGAGAATAAGTCAAGTTGTAAAGGGAAAAATGCTGATGATTTCATAAAAATATATGATTACTTTATTCTTACCTTTTTAATGTTTTTTGAGTAATATGCAAATAACATTAGATATACTTTGTGTTTGTTAAAGCCTGAAGAAGCATTTTCAGTCATAGAAAGTTTATCTTTGTATATGTGTGTTCACGGCAGCCTGTTTAACTTGGTTTAAAGTATAGTCAGCAGTGGTTTCTGTTACAAAAAGTTGTGTGTTGACTGGGAATAGAAGATCCTCGAATGTCATTTTAGATATAGTCTCCCACAGTGAAATGAGGTTCATTAAATAGATACAGTGGGAGCCCTACAATTTTTTGGTTTGGTCAGTAACTGAAAATCATTGATGGCTCCTTTTGTGTCATCATTTAAAGAATAAATGTTTAAAAAAAAAGAATAAATGTTTCTTAATAGTTTCTTCTTTAGAGAAATAAGTTGCATCTTGCCAGTTTCCTTATTACCCCATTGTTTCCCCACTGTTCTTATCAATACACAGACATTGCTTTTCCTTTCATTTTCCAAGTGTAAGCCTTTTCCTGTTGCTTTTTGCTGTTGGTTAGCAAGTTTAAATGCTGAGCATTTGTTCTGGCTGAAGCTGTATTTGGTACATTGGCCCAGTTTCAAACAGTTCTTATCATATGTGGTGCAATTGGTTGTCTGGAATGTGTGTGTTAGAAGTTCAGTTGTTAGGAGGTACTCTTCCTTTTTAAAATGGTAAATCCTGTGCAGTTTTCCTAACTGTTTTAGAATGCACTTGATTCAATTTGATGGATGTTGAGAATTATCTGGTGCTGAAACCGTTGTGACATAAGATATCCCCCACTTAGTATGTTTGACTTCTTTTGGCTTAGAGTTAGTTTCTTCTTACAATGAACAAAAAACTTACTCCTGAATAATTTCTTGAGGAAAGAGTTGCTTTTTAAAAAATCCCTCTGGGTTCACTTCAGCAGTCTCATGAAATAGAAGATGAATTTGGAAATGATTTGTTTTTCTCATGCTTTGTGTGATATTTACTTTGATATTGCAATCGTTTAGAGGAAGCTGTCCATAACTGTTTGGTTTTAAAAAAAATTCTGCACTGTCTTTTGAAAATGCTACTGTTAACTTCCAAATATATGATTTTTTTTTTTAAAAAAGAAACTACAACCTGAGTCTGAATCTGAATGCCAAATTCCATCCATTCAACCAATATTTATTTAGCTAGGTGGGTTGGTACTGGGTTTATGTGGTGTGAGGAGCAAGAGAAAAAGGTGACTGACTTCCTGCAGCACACACTCTTGAGGGGGTGGATGCAGGAAGCCAGACATAATAAAACAGATAAATGAAGGACAAAATACTGTTTGATAGTACTAGAGAGCAATAAAGCTGGGTGAAATGCTGGACGACTTCTGTTGGTGGGGTGGCATGGCCATTTAGATTTGGAAACTTGCTGGGATTTGACCTGACAAATAAATGACAACAGAGATTCTGTAATCCCAGCTATAGGGACATAGCATCCAAGTCAGGATCAGCAATGGACAGCTTGACCTGTTCTAAAGTTGAGAAGGCCAGTCTGGCTAGTATTTGAGGGATGACAGTAGGAGGGAAAATTTCTGGGAGGTGGCAATAAAGAGGAAGTGTGCTGGAGGTGGAGACTTTATATATGCCAGGCTTCTCTGGATTTGAATCTTGAATGCTGAGGATGGAGGGTTTTTAGCAATGAAAGGATCTGATTTGTTTTTTAAAATTCTCTTTCTGGATTTTGTGTTTTCTTGTATGCTTTTCCCACAATGCATCTCTAGCAACAATTTTTCACTTGGGGGGAATTTTTGTTCAAGTTTTAGTTGTAGAGGCAGCTTACTAAAGTCCTGAATCTTGTTGCTTAAAATTGAATGTGTATTTGCTAGAAATGTTATCTAAACATTCTTTCCTATTTTTTTTTTTTTTTGTGTGTAATAAGCTTACTTTCATAACTCATTAATAAATGTAGTAGGGCCTCCCTGGTGGTGCAAGGGGTTAAGCACCGCACTATGAAGCAATCTAAAGCCTCTGCATCACGAGTTCAATCCCCGGCTGCCCAGGGAACAACCCACATGGTGCAGCAGACCTCTCTTGTCTCTCCCGCTGCTGCCCTCAGCAGTGTATTTCAGTCAGTCTGCCTGTTCTGTTCCCCACTCTGTCTCTGGCGAATCCTCTCACCTCCCGGCATCTCTGGCCTGTACCCCAGCTCTTGTATGCATAAATAAATAAATCTTAAAAAAAATAAATGTAGTAAAACAGAAGAATAAAACCTGTAACATTAACTGATAAACATACAGTGTTATCAGAGGCAGCTTTATGACAGGTCTAGGGAAGAGTGATATCAGCTCCTGCTAAGTTTGAGTCATTTGATGGCTATAATAGTCGGTAAAATCAGCTTTAGATAACAGACAATGAATCATATTTTGTCATCAAATAATAAGACTGACTAATAGAATTCAGATTGTTTGAAATTGAGTAGTGCTTGACATTTTCAAGCACTACAGACATTTCAAGTAATACAGACATTTTCACCAGGAATGTATAGTAAACATCACTCTTTGCTAAGCACTGTTCCCAGGGTTGATCCTTGCCCACAAGGAGTGCACAATTAGGGGCTTCCCTGGTGGCCTGGGGGTTAAGTTGCAGCAGTATCACCACTATGGCCTGAGTTCAATTGCCTGCCAGGAAGCTAACTCACATATGGTGCAGCAGACCTCTCCTTTCTGGCCCACTGCTCCCCTTAACTGTGTATTTCAGTCACTTTGCCTGCTCTGCTTCCCTCCTCTGTCTCTGGCGAATCCTTCTACTACCACACCTCTGGCCCACACCTCAATTCTTCTGTGCAGAAATAAATAAATAAAATCTTTTTTAAAAAGTGCATAGTTATAAGGAAAATCTGTAGATACTTGTAAAATCCATCCCTATTTTTGTAAATGCAAACAGATTTGCACGATCAGATGAAAGGAAGAAAGGGAGGAGGGGAGGAAGGAGCAAAGAAGAAAAGAAGGAAGATGGGAGGAGAGAGTAGAGGTTAAGGCTAGAGGCAGTGATATTTAGGAAGTGGTTGAAACCCAATTTAGGAAACTGACTGAAAAGGTCTGTCCTTTCTTTCCATAGTCTCCCAGTTCTTCTGCCTGAAAGGGTCTAGAGGTAAGGTAATGAGAGCAGAGTTTTTGTTTTTCTTTTTACTCCATGAAGGTGAGATAAACGGACCCAAGGTGACAAAGTGGCTGCTTGGCATACATACCCAGGCAGCCAGGAGCTCAGAAAGGTTTTGTAACAGGTGAATGACAAGATCAGATTCATGATTTATGGAAAGAAATCATGTGGGGTACCAGTGTGGAGATAGCCCAGGGTAAGGAACCTTTTGGGTCATGTTCCCAGTAAGAAGTGAGGAAGTTCTTTATTTGAATCTTGGGTGCTTCATACAGATTTAACATGCAAAATATTTTTCAAGTGAAGAATGAATTACATGAGGCAAGTTAAAAAAAATAAGCAAAAACCTCAAGCTTGCTTATCTACATTCTTTTGTAGTTTGTGACGTCAGAATTTTTTTAAAAAAATGTCACTATTATGAGTCAGACTTCAACCAACCTTATTATTTTGTAGGTATGTGTGATGTGTATGACGTGGTCTTTCATGATCAATTGAATGTGTATAAAGAATGGCATGGTAAAGAAGCCAATGCTGGGATTGATCTACTACAGACCAGACTTGTAGAGGGAGAACCATAAGCAGAGCCAATAAGGCAGGTGGTCAGAGTTGATTCTGATCATTAAGGACTTAATAACTAAAGGCAAGACAAACAACTCCTTAGGTGTTAGGTTTACCCCTAGTGAGTGTTGCCAATATAGGGGGTAACTTCTCTATATTCCCTTCATTTAAGCGCAGGTAGGCACAGTCAGCATTTGAGGGACCCCTTCTCATTCTGTAATTGGTTCTCACTTCGTGTAACATTAAAAACAAATACTTTACTACCCCCTACCTATAGATTGTCAACTCTTTGATGTCAGGAGGGATTTCTTTTCACTGGTATGATTTGTGTATTTGTGCCATTTGCATGATGACCTTGCTTAGTCAATACTAGTTTTTATTTTTAAAATGTATTTGTAAGGCAAAGGGACTTGGTGTACTACCCATGGGAAGACATAATTTCATGTCTCCTTTCTCCTCACCCCACTTCTGTTGGAGCTGTATATCCTCACCCATATAGTTTTCCCCCACTCCTTTTTTTAAACCAAATTAATGAGGAAGGGAAGTTTTTTGCTTTTCTATCTATAGGATGAAAAATGCCTCTCAAGAGTCATACGATCTATTAAGAGAAACAAAATGGGTTACAGTGTGAATACTCCAATTAAAAAAAAGAAACACAGCTGGTGTTTGAACTTAGTCTAATGCACTGAAACATAGTCTCTAATGTACTGCTTAATGCAGGTGGGTCTATAATTATGTAGTAACCATTGAAAGACTGATCCCAGAGCACATCAGTTTTCAGATAAGTTATTGTCAAAATGATCTATACCCCGCCTCACTGTTTCCATGCTCCTGATCTTGATGTTGTTGCATGTATATGAAGATATTTGTTTTGTTTCTAATCATAATTTTAAACTACTCCAATAATAAATTACTTTCTTATTATGAAAAGAATGTTTAAACCAAATGTTAGGGTAAATGCTCCCTAAGCCACACTACCACCTAGCCCCTTCACCTCCATCTGGTGTTCTTCCTTGTTAGGTTTTTATAGTATGTAGCCTTTCATACCTTTGCTACATATCAATATGTTTGCAGAAGTACCTTGCAGATTCCTTTTGACAGTTAGCACTTCTCAGAATAAGTTAGCCCCAAGTAGAGGAGGTTTCCATTTAAAACTCGCAATATGCCTTTAAGATAGGTAAAATGTCTTACAGATTGATTTTGCAATGTGGAATCTCATATAAACTGTTTTGGTAATATAAATGCTGCTGAGATTTTTGCATCAAACAGAAGTGAAACAATGAGATGATCAACCTTGGGAGCTCCTCCAGCCAAACAACAGTGATGTGACACTATTTTGTCATTTCATTTGGCTGATGCTTTTTGTATCATAATGATTCTATTTGTAAGATGTTTGTTTTGGGTTTTAGTCTCTGATTCCCTCCCTCCCCCTTTATTGTGTGTATGTTAGGTCATGGGGGACATATTGAAGGTGAAATTTTTGGAAGATTCAGCTGAGTGATTTTTATTATGAGAAAGCTTGTGAATTCTTTCACCTATAACAAAGTGAGAGAATAAAATTCTTTGTTCTTTGACACATTGATTTTGCTTTCAGGCATGGAACCTCTTTGACTTCTCATGGTTTAATTGTATTTGAGTGATGTAGTTTAATGAAAACTAAATTTGTGCATTGTAGTACATTGACATTTTTTCTCTGAAGTCACTGTGTGAAAAATGTTACCTCAATGTTAAGATTATAGAAACAGAGAAATGTGGAAACTAAGGGCCAGAAGACAGACTTAAAATGTCAACAGAGGTGGCTACCAAAATAAAAAAAAGGTCACTTGTATAAGGAGTAGGAATCCAAGCTTGCTTTCCTTTTGCCTTTGTCGCTTAATGACCATTCTAGGTTGCTCGACTTTTGTGAACAGTTATCACTTGGGAGTTTTATGTTTTGTTCAGTTCTTTGTACATTCAAATCAGAATGGCATAGTACTTCTAAAATATTAATTCTCTTTTCAAGAATTAACAATTGATTTCAAGATTTTCCCTTTCCTTCCCACCAAATATCTCTTTCATGTCTGTGAAGATAAATACATGAGAGGAATTACACCCTGTCCTCCAGGGTGAGACTCAAACTTATAAATGTGAGTTCTAATGAGAGTTAGTCACATCTATCAGAGGAAGGTCTGTGTGAACTGACCAGTCAAGGGTGATAAATGGATAGTTAGCTGTGCCAGCTAGCCCTGTGGGCAGACAGTTGCCATGGTAGCAGGAATGGCATTCAGCAACCCTGCATGACTAACCTAGATTAGTGGCGTGGCCCATGGGTTCCTGCCTGAAAGGAGAAGGTGCTTACAGCTAGATGACAGCTGAGTGAGCTGTGGATCCCAGATCCAACCTGGGCTTTCTTATTGCTGTGTTTTCCTTCTTAGAAATGTGCCTTTTTTTTTTTTTTTTTTTTTTTTGCATGGGAAAGAGAAAAAGGGGAAACACTCTTACTAATCCTTACCAAATTGTGATATTTTTTCATTTTATCACAAGAAAAATTTGAAAATTCTAGTCATTGTATCCTGACAGGCATAGGATAGGGTCAATAGAATGACTGCTTTCAGGGCTGAATAGGCAGTTTTGAATTAATTCCTTAGGAGTTCCACCACCTCTCAGAAAGTGAGAGCAACTAGGCATGTTTTAGATTTCCCAGATTCATTCTGCTTCCTGTGCTGCTTAGAATGGTGGAACTCTGTCAGTGAAAACATCTGTGGCAAGATCCCCTTAGTAATGGCTTGTGCATTTGTGTTCTGCAGGGTAAACCTCACATACTAATGCTCTCTCACCAGGAACTAGAAACTGGAGCCTGCGCTTTTCCCCCTTTGGTTTTTTCCAGTTCACCTAATTAAAAAAATACAAGCAGTGAAAGAGAGAGTGTGATCTATCGCATGCTGCAGAGATATTTTTGATGCAACAGGGTTGAACTCTGAAGATGATGGAGAGCAGTACATGATCCAAAAACAAAGAACTTGACTTTGAAGTAAAGTTATGTCCCATCTGAAAAATTTTTTTTTTTTTTTTTGGCAAACTTCTGGTGTTATTCATGGATGTCCCACCTGGTGACCAGACTTTGCACTCTTCCCCAAGGGGCACTTCCACATGTGGGCTTGTTTTTGTTTGCAGTCAGCAGCATCAGATAATCATGGACTCCTGAACTGTTTTGTAAGCTGGCATTGAGGCTCTGGGAAAATGGCCTAGGTCAGCCTGCCAGAAGTTAATGGTAGCAGAACCCAATACCAGAGATATAATGGCTACTTTGGTGCAAGTTTACTTACTTCAAGCTGTACTTGAAAAAATCGATGTGAAGAGTCTTTCGCAATTAGAGATGACCTGTGAATCCAGAGGTTATTATGGGGTCAGTGATTGCAAATGTATAATTTTTTAAAAGGCTATAAGATAAGATTTGTAGCACAATTTTTATTATTTGAAGAACAACTTCATGCTGTTGGCCACTCATCTCTCAAAGAGCGCTCTGGTTAGGTCCTTAGTCAAAGTCCAAGTCAAGTCAAGTGTGGTTGTACTTAGTCAAATTGTGTTTCTGACTCTGAGATTGCTCAACTGGTAGGGATAACACCCAAGATAATATCCAAATTTTGTGCCTTTTTGAGACTAAGGAATTATAAGAAATTATGAGTGATTGTAAGTTTACATGCTTTGGAATGCCTTCTTTGAGGTTGCCCTATTAAACACAGCCAGAAAACTTTGCTAGCAGAACTGTGATTCAGAACACAAGGTTTGGTGCCAGGCAGGTCAGGATTTGAATTTCCAAGTCTACCATTTAGCAATAGGAAATTAATCTCTGAACTTTTTTGTAAACCTGGAAAGTGGGGTTAATAATCTCCCTCCCACATAGTTGTAAAAAGTAACAGGATACTGTTGTGTTGTACCTAAATCGGTGCTGACAGATGCTCAGTAGTGGCATTCTTGGATGTACTGCTGTCAGTGCTGTCACTGGATTTTGGTAAGCCTAAGACAACCTGTAAGACCCAGAATTCTCAGAACCACCTAAAAACTTGTTAAAATACATATCTCATGTCTCACATCAGATCTACTGAATCAGAATTCAGTGTGAGTCTCTGCAGCCTTTGTGGGTGATTCCCATGCTCACAAAAGTTTGAGAACCTCATATAATGTAAAGTGCTGTTTAGGAATCAGTGAACTTAGGTGTAACTGTTTTGTGTGGGACTTAGAGAAAGTTTGATGAGGCTGATGTTGGGATGAGGTTATCCTGTGAGAGAGTGGATGTGTTTTGCCTCCACCTAAAGGAAAATGCCACCTTTAATTAAATGAAGTGATAGTCAACTTGTAATTATTCAAAAGTAATTACAGAGCTTATGGACAGTGTAGAACATTTACTGTTTCCTAAAATCCCCTCATTTAAAATGTTTCCATCCACCCCCTCCTTAGCTTGCACCTTGGTTTTAGAACAATGATATCTAGAGACTGAACAGTGGTTTTGTTTACTCCTATTGAGAATTGTGTTCATCTTTTTTATACTTAGGTTTTCTCCATTTTCAATATGGAAGCAATTAAGAGAAAATAATTCATGAAAAAAATTGCCTACGGGCTTTAATATACCTTAAAGCCATTGCAAACTTGAAATAGTAAAAACTAAATAAACCAAAGAGAAGTTAGACAATTCAGGAGAGTGTGGGCTTACAGTCTACTCTGTGATGTCTTGGAAAGATTGACGGGTCACTTCCTGTCTCTTCTTTCTGCTTCTGCCCTGCCCAGGAGCTTTGCTGAGTGACATCTACAGCGAGTTGCCCCCACAGGCAGTGTGGGTGAGAATAAATTTTCTCACAAAGTCTAGACTTCATAAAACTCACCCTACCAGTGACACTCATGTCTTTCTTCATGTCACTATTTTTAAGGCTTTTCCATTGAAGTATCATGGTGATGAGAAAAAAAAGATATGTTCAAAACTTTTCTCAGTTGACATGTATGTCTGCCAATCAAATTGTAATTTTTTTTAAATTACAATTTTAATCAAGTAAAATCTTAATTAACCAGAATTATTAATTCAATATGGATTTCCTCCCTGTGTGAAGCTCCTTGTTTTTTTGAGTCATATGATATGCCAGTGTTAAGAATTTTGGAAAATTGTGCTTTTCTCATTCTTTTCTGCAGTTTTTTAAAAAAATATTTTGGAATGGAAATCTGGAAATGTGATAAAACCTAACTGGTGCTGAAATAAAGATGGGCTGATTTAGAAATATTTCAGTCATTTTAAATAAGTGTAACTTTTTTGGGGGAAAGATTTATATATTTATGCATACAAGAGCTGGGGTACAGGCCAGAGATGCATGGAGGTGAGAGGATTCACCAGAGACAGAGTGGGGTGCAGAACAGGCAGACGGACTGAAATACACTGCTGAGGGGAGCAGCGGGGGAGATGGGAGAGGTTTGCTTCTCCATGTGGGTTGCTCCCTTGCCAGCTGGGGATCAAACTCGTGCTGCAGAGACTGCAGATTGCTTCATAGTGCGGTGCTTAACCCCTTGCACCACCAGGAAGGCCCAATGTAACTTTTTTTAAAGATGTGTGTAGATAGGTTGATAGGAAAATTAAGTGTGGACTCTGAGCAGCCTGTTTATACCATTACTTTTCAATCAGGGACCAAGAATTTTCCATCTGGTATTACTTTTTCAGAGACAAAAGTAGCAACTTCACAGAAGTGGGTAGAAATCTACCTTTTAAAAAGCAGAACCAAGTTTTTTTTTTAAAGATTTATATTTATTTATTTATTTGTTTGTTTGTTTGTTTGTTTGTTTTATTTATA
This sequence comes from Talpa occidentalis, assembly GCF_014898055.3. Taxonomy (NCBI): domain Eukaryota; kingdom Metazoa; phylum Chordata; class Mammalia; order Eulipotyphla; family Talpidae; genus Talpa; species Talpa occidentalis. Next base: position 53,896,951 of record NW_023604972.1, read on the forward strand.
CAAGCACTGGGTACAGTCAGAAGCGCGGGAGGGTGAGAGAATTCACCAGAGCCAGAGCGGGGAGCAGAGCAGGCAGGACAGAAGTACACTGCTGAGGGGAGCAGTGGGCAGCAGGAGAGGTCTGCGTGCCATGTGGGACCCTCCTCCGGTGGCCCGTGAGCAGCCAGGGTTGGAACCGGTGCTGCAGAGGCTGTGGGTAGCTTCGTAACCCAGCAGCGCTCAACTGCTGTGCCACCGGGGAGGCCCCAGAACCAAGTTTTTGATATGGCATGATAAATCATTCTTTATGACATACAACCAGATAGTTTAGCCCCCCCACCCCCAATATTGAACAGCTATGGAAATAGTAGACAATTTTTTTGATGGTTATAGTTTTCTCCCCCACCCCACAAAAACATTTTGTTTTATTTACTAATGCATATAAGAGCTGAGGTGTGGGCCAGAGGTGGGGGTGGTGGTGGTGGCAAGAGGATTCACCAGAGACAGTGGGGAGCAGAACAGGTGGATGACTGAAATACACTGCTGAGGGGAGCAGTGGGCGAGACAGGAGAGGTCTGCTGGGCCATGTGGGTTTCTCCCTAGCCGCGAATCGAACTCATGCTACAGTGGCTGGCAGTAGCTTGATAGTGCTGTCTTTAATCCCTGTGCCACTAGGGAGGCCCCAGACTAGAATTTCTAATGGTACATATAGTCTTGGCTAAACAACTGAATATTTTCCTATTTATTCAAGTAAAATAGGAAGATTGAGTTAATAGAAGCAAGTCTGTGAGGACAAAAGTCTTAATGTCCTTATCTGTCCTTATTCTGTATCACATCTGGGGGTTGGGAGGAATGGCCTGTGTTGCTGACATGAGGCAAGCCCCTTTTGGTTTACATGCTGACTAAAAGGGCACTCTTTCTGGTTTTCATCTCTGTGAATGTGTCTTTTCCATGAAAGCATTTTAGCCTTTTTGGTGCCAGGACCAATGACTTTTAGGATATTTTTTTATGTGGTTTAAGTGGAGCAGTCAGATTCTAAGACATCTCAGTTGGTAGAGCTGACATCTAAAATGGGATTTTCCCATCCATGACATTTTAAATGCGAAATAAAAATTATCTTTTTGGCTTTACACGCCAAGACACTCCCAGTAGAGTTGGCTGAGAATAAAATAAATGCTGTTTTGGGTGCCTGGTAAATCTTTTAATTATGAAATAAGCCTTTTGATTTTAATCTTCCAAAATGTACAATACCAATCCAGGAAAACAGCCTTTTTAAAGTTCGTATCCTGCTGACTTCTTCAGATAAAAAGCTTCTACCTCTACCCCATATTTTGCAAGCGGAAAGTAAAAATATCATTAATCTTGTCTTAGTCACAATGTTGCCTATAAATGATTGTTCAGCTTGGAATCAGTCTTGAGCCTTGACGGCAGTAACCCAGAATGAATGTGTAGGTTCCTGGGGCCAGGACCAGAGCTGGAGGGTCACAGCCCTTTGAGTCCATGATCTAGGAGTGGGGTGAGGATCTTAGGCTTCCTTTAAATAATCTCCCTTGTTCCTTCTTCTTTTTCACCTATCCTTGCCTTCTCACACAGAACAAAACTTGGATACTGATAAGTTTTATTATTTTTGTTCTTCTGTGGCATCTTGAAGCAGCTTGTACAATGAGGACAGAAACCTGCTTCGAATTAGAGAGAAGGAAAGACGCAACCAAGAAGCTCACCAAGAGAAAGAGGCATTTCCTGAAAAGATTCCCCTTTTTGGAGAGCCCTACAAGGTATTTATTGCATACTGGGAGGTGAAAGTCTGGCTTATCACAATATTTAGCTGTCTGATGAATGTGAGTTTGCACAAGGGTCACAACTGTGAAAATAAAACAGCATGTCCTAGAGATTGTTTTTAAAAACAAGATATAAAATTTTTCTGAATCTTGTTAGTCAAAGTTACCAAAGTTTGTGGTTTTCTTTTGTAATGTTATTTTCCTGTATGTAGTACTATGTGTCCTCTTCCAGGGAAACTGACTTTAAATTGCATGTTAAATTCTACATGTTACCTGTTAAGTTGGGGTGTTTCTTTTTTATTGATATTATATAACCTGGTTTATTAAATGGTTGTTTTTCTTAGCTTTTAAAAAATATTTAACCCTATTTTACTTTTCTTTTTTCAGACAGAAAAAGGTGATGAGCTGTCTAGTCGCATACAGAACATGCTGGGAAATTATGAAGAAGTGAAGGAGTTCCTGAGTACCAAGTCCCACCCTCAGCGCTCGGATGCTTCTGAGAATAGGTTGGGAAAACAGAGACATTCTTTTTTTCCTGAGAAGGGGAGCAGCGTTCCCTCCCACTCCTTCCATACTAGTGTCCACCACCAGCCTGTTAACACTCCTGCCTCTGGGCCACTGCCTGTTGGTAATATTAGCCACAATCCAAAGATGGCACAGCCAAGAATGGAACCAATGTCAAGTCGCCATGTCAAAAGCTACTGTCCATCGGACAGCCAGCATCTGACCCAAGATCGCCTTGGTCAGGAGGGATGTGGCTCTAGTCATCACAAAAAAGGTGACCGCAGAGTTGGTGGAGGAGACCACTGTGCGTCAGTGACAGACTCGGCTCCAGCAAGGGAGCTTTCTCCCTTACTCTCCTCTTTGCCTTCCCCTGTCCCCCCTTTGTCACCTATACATTCCAACCAGCAAACTCTTCCCAGGACACTCGGAAGCAACAAGGTTCACAGCAGTAACAGTAACAATAAAGGCTTCTACAGGGCAAAATCTCCAAAGGACCTCACCGGAAAGGTCCATGAGAGAGAGACCCCTCACGACAGTTTGGTGGCAGTTGCCAGCCTTGGCGTAGCCCCTCCCCAGCCACCTTCTCAGGCTTTCCCCCAACCTCCTCTCCCCTCAAAATGCATCGCAATGCAGCAAAAACCTACAGCTTATGTCCGGCCCATGGATGGTCAAGATCAGGCTCCTAGTGAGTCCCCTGAACTGAAACGGCTGCCGGAGGACTACCGGCAACAGACCTTTGAAAAAACAGACTTAAAAGTGCCTGCCAAAGCCAAACTCACCAAGCTGATGATGCCTTCTCAGTCTGTTGAGGTGAGTGGAATCTAATATCTGGGGCGGTTTCAGTGTGAAAGAGTATTTAAGATGAAAGTTTCTGGAAAGTGGTGGAAGTGACTTTGGGGTAGGAGATTCTGTTTTGACGTTATAATTTTGTTTATTCACACCAATTCAAGTCTCGGATTACTCATGACATACTTCAAGTGTGGTTTGCAGGAAGTTAAAAAAAAATCTACTTATTGAGCCATAATTTACATACAGTAAAATATATAGATCATTGTAAGGGTATATAGAGTTTGTGTTTTGAAAGATGTGTACCATCTGTATAACCCACAACCCGATCAAGATAGATAACATATCTATTATGAGAAAGTTTCAGGAAAGTTTTGAGTTGTACATTTTTTGTTTGGGGGAACACTGGCTTATTTATCAGTGTTTAAAAAAAAAAGTACTAGTTTTTTAGTTAATACTTCCTTACTCTCAACCTGAGCTCTGGGTGTAGGGTGAAATCTTATTTGAGAGTGAATTAGAGATATAAATTGTTACTCAACATGGCTTTTTAAGGTAACTAAAATACTATATATACATTTTTAACAGTTGTGGAAGGACGTTTTATTTTAAAACTATGCAGTACGGAGTGCCCAGTGGTAATTATACATATATATTTTAATGCGATATTTGGTAAACCAAGAAAAAATATTCTTTTTCTGTTCCTTTGATAAATGGCAGCATTGTGCTTGAGTGAGGACAATTCAAGCACTCATCCTATCACTGAAATTCTAAATAAGTACTACTTATTCCAAAATTAAGATCTGCAGAGCCAAGGGAAATGTTTAAAGAAGAAGCTTATCTGTTAAGGTAAATTCTGTGGTTTAGTTACATCTGTTGTATAAACATTTAATTTACATATCCAGGCCTCAGAGTGTGCAACAATCTACATGTCTTACCTACTGCTAAAAGGTAAAATTCCTGAAGGCTAAAAAAACCCAGCGGAAACAAAATCCTCTAGGATCCTTAGCTATAAAGATAACCTGTTCCTTTGTGACCAGCTTTTGGGTTGGAATCTGTCTTCAGTCAGCTCTTGAGTTGGAGTCTCCAGCATGCTTCAAGATGGGATTTGTTTGGAGGTCAAGGAAAAATGATAATGGGGAGTCAAAGCAAAGGGTAGAAATGGCCAAGATGGCAGAACTCTACCTTTAACTGCAAATTATAAAGTCTGCGATAAGCCATTTATTGGCAGGGGGAAAGAACAGAAGAATAAAATGAGATTCTCTCTCCCAAAATGGTCAGTCAAGCCCTTCTTTTAATTAAGATAGTAAAGAACTTAACGGGATTTTCTATGCTTGAGCAAATAGGGTCTGTTCTGTTTTCCTAGTTAACAAAACAAAATAAACATCAAGGGAATAGTAACTAAAAATTGCTTTAAAATGATTTTTAAAGGGCCAATTTTCTACCAAATGCCCAACCATGTGCTAATGTGCAGGATGGGGTGCCAAAAAACGTTCTGATCCCTGTCCCAGAAGAGACTGTAAGTCTAGGGTGGACGTGAGCTTACATACAGAACAACAAGGTATGAACTAAAGTTTTCAAATGTTAGCTAAGACAATGAACATATGTAAATTAAGCCGATAGATTTTTCCAGTAGAGCTTTTAGGGAAGAGGACCCTGGTTAACTTTAGTTGCCTTTTTTGGTGAAAAAAACATAAGCCCAATTGAGATTTCTCCAAGGTCCTCAGATTTTATAAATACTTCAAATACAGGACTATGCAAGATGGCATGTTCTCTCAGGGGACATTTGCAATGAACAGAATCCTCCATAAATTTGGTGATTGGAATTCGGTGATGGATTTTCTTGGCACAAATATATCTGCTAGGAATGATTGAGTAGATGTAAACGTTTTCATCCTTGGCCTGTTATTGCTATCAGCATTTTTAAAAATGTAATGACTCCCTCTAGTTTCTGCTGGAGCTCTCAGGTCAAGTGCAGCTATGGCTCCAACTTCCTCGGAATGCCTGGGTAGGATTGGTTGAATGGGAGGGGGAACCAAGATTCAGGGTGATCCGTGTGAGGGGTAGTTAGAACCTATGTACTGGGAATGAAGGGGGAGTAAATTTGGGATAATGATGCTCTCGGTCTGGGTTTTGGATTTGACTTAGTTCTTTTAACTGAGACCTCACATTTCACAGATATACCATTAATTTTCTGTTCACACAGCTTGTGAGAGGTTTTTTTTTAATGTAGAATTTGATTTAAAACCTTAGATTTTTATGTTCTGGTGAATTCCAAGGGAATCATAGAGGTGGGGCATAGAAAATGCAGGGAATTAAACCCCAGAGCAGGCAAACTGATGGGTACAGAAGAGGAAGTAGGCTGTTGGTAGAGCTGTGAAAAGGGAGTTAGGCTAGCCTGTGGTTTTCCTTTATTTGCTTAATTTCTCTTAAGGCAAATCTGAGGAAGACGTTTCCTGGCTTGCTTGAGGGCTTTTGATGTTTTGCATTGCTTCCCTTTCCCTATTGCTTTCATGAAACAGTATTATTTTAAAATGAACCAAAATGGGAAAGTCATCATGTCTGCTTGGAGTTCTTTCATCCTCAAGCTACCACATTAAGTGTGGATTCCCTGCACTATTGATTTTTTTACTTCCTGGTAAAGACTTGATTTCTATGGTAATTCTCCCTCCCCCCACCCCCTTTCTTTCATGGTTCTAATCCATTCTACAAACACAACTGTATAATGAAAATATAATATGAAGCCAATAATACATTGCTATTGCACAATTCATTCTGAGATGGTATGATTTGAAAATGTTGGCACATGACTAAGCTTATATAAGACTGATTTATATAAGACAAAAACACTGAGACAGTTTCACCTTATTGATATTAAAAAGATGAAATTAATAATGAATAAATTAAATTGGCAAAAGTTATTTAAAAATCACATAGAGTTTGCTAATGGAATGAGTGGAGAAGACCAAATGTTCATACCAGTTCACTAGCTTTTACATCATCATCATGCTTTTCAATAATTTGTTTCAATTTAATTGAAATATTCTTTTTAATTATTTATTTATAATTAAATAGATCTTTTCTTTTTTTTTTAAGATTTATTTATTTATTTATACAAGCACTGGATACAGTCAGAAACATGGGAGGTGAGAGAATTCACCAGAGCCAGAGTGGGAAGCAGAACAGGCAGAAGGACTGAAGTACACTGCTGAGGGGAGCAGCGGGTGGCAGGAGCGGTCTGCGCGCCATGTGGGACCCTCACCCAGTGGCGGGGGATCGAACTGGCTATGCAGAAGCTGTGGGCAGCTTTGCAGCCCAGCGCTCAATCGCTTTGCCACCAAACCGCTTTGCCACCGGGGAGGCCCGAAATAGTCTTTTTAATATACTCCTTAGGGTACATGGTTAGTTTAACATACTATTTTTATACAGTTCTACAACCACTTTTATGAAAGGAATGCATAAAGAATTAAAAACCCAGAACATTTCTATACCTCACTAAAAAAATCCATGGGCCCATTTGTCGAAAGATCGTCAGACATAAATAGGCTGTGATTGGCTCATATGCTAGCAGTTATTCAAATGTTCCACCCACATGGTTTAGTTGGTGGCAATTGCAATGCATTAAATCACAAAGTGATTTATATTTTAATAGGAAGGACTCATCATTGAAAAATGATTTGAGCATACAGTGGACCAATTATAAAGTCTGTATGTAAATTAGTTGTTTCTCCTAAAGAATGACATTCTTCCCAGGATAAGTTATTCTCATTTAACAGTCTTAATTTAGTCTTAATTCTCACTTAATTTAGTCTTTCCTAAAAATCATGAAGGGAAAAATTACTGAAAGGTCAATATTCTGACTAACTAGATGCCTGGACCACAGAAATCCACATTTGTTTTTCTCTAGTTGTCAGTTTTAATTTTGTGTCAGCTGGAAGATGACCCTGTAAAGGCACAGTCAGGGCTTGGTGATCTCATGTACATATCTTCCAGATGTATAATTGCCACCTCAGAGATAGACCTGCCTGAATGGAAGGTTGAGTTTCTTTTACATCCCTTTTTTTCTTCTAAAGATAACAAATGAAAGTGAGAAAAGAAGATGCCCCCCCTCCTCTCTCTGTCTGTGTGTGTGTGTTTTAGTAGCAGAGACAGAGCTCCTAGTTCTATGATCTTTCTACTTTTCTTGTGTAATTGAGAATGGAGATTATTGGATTGTTTTCAACAGGAGAGTGATTATATATATTTATATGCATACATAAATACACATATATATATATTTTTTGTTTATTTGTTTTTAAAGATCATGATGGCTCCTGGCTAGAGAATGGGTTGGAGGGGCAAGGTTAGAAGCAGGGAAACCAGCCGGGCTGTGAGAAATGATGAGGGCTCAGAGTAACTAGTAGGCATGGGCACAGTGAGAATGGACAAATTCTGGATGTATTTGTCAGGGAGCTAATATGACTTTGTGACTGATTAGTAATGGGAGTGGTCCTGAGGTGAGGAAGAGTGATGTATCAAAAAGGTCCATAGATATTTATTTGAAAAGTAAGGATGGTGGGACAGTACCAACTACTGAGATGGAATCAGCCCAGTGGAACAGGTCTAGCGGGAAAATCAAGAGCTCTGTATAACTCATGCAGTAAGTTTGAGATCCCCTTTTATGTCCAGATACAGGTAAGTTGGCAGTCATAAACGATAGACAAGAGCACAGAATTTGAGGATTGGAAATACAAAATTTGGGATGTGTTTGCATATAGTGGGTAAAGCTTTGGTACTAGGCAGTTGTACATGAGAAGAATCTGCACCAGGCCCTTCTAGCCTAGCATTACCTGTACCTATGGGCAGTGGGTGGAAAGAGATAAGAACCTACTGGATCTTCAGAAGTTAAAACTGAAGATCATCTTGGAAATCTGGGAATCTGTTTATAGATTAGTAGAAATTCTAAATTTCTGGGTTTTTTTTTTTTTTTTTTTTTCACTTAGATTTGGAAGTATACCTGTATATGGCACAATTTGCTTAGTTTATCCAAATAATTCACTGGAACCAAGCAAAATTTTCTGCCAGTTTAAAATTGCTACAGCTTTTATCTCTTTAAGGTCCTGCTTTATTCCCCTCCAGATAAAGCTGGCTTTGTGTCCTGATGGTCTTGTTTTCTGCTGAGCAGTTGCTCTTTTCTTGTGACCTCTTATGACATTATTTAAAAACAATTTGTTACCAGATGCTTCCACCTGATTCCCAAGATCTAAGTGTTACCTGCAGCTGTGAATTCATTGTTGGGCCATTTTGACTCATGGAAGCTCTTAAATTGACTGACAGTTTTTCAGTTTTAACAGCCAGTCTGTGTACATTAATCCACAGTGAAAAACTGTATGATAGTAACTCACTTTGCATCCCCACATGCACAGATGTTCTTTTCTACCACCTTATTTAGCTTTCTTCTTATCTTAGAAAACTTCCAAAGAGGAATTTCCCTATTATGAGCTAAATGGTAGTTCATTTTGGTGTGTATTCTTCAGCTCTACCACTCAAAGTTTAATTAAGACGATCACTCTCTCCCATATATATCACCAGTTTAGCACTTTCATCTAAAATATCTTGAACACATACTGTCTGCCAGACCTAGTGCTTGGGATCAGGTTATAATGGCAAAATCAGATAGTTCTGATCCTCTAGGACCTTAACCATCTAATTAAAAACTGACATTTAAATGACTCAGATAAGGGTATAAGAACTTTGGCAAGTGCTATAAAGGAATCTGCAAACTATTTTAAGATGAACAAAGGAGAACCAGGACTTAGAATAGAGGAGCTCAGAGAATAATACTCAAGGAAGTACTCTTCAAATGACAGACCTGAACAATGAGTAGACTTGATGAAAGTAAGGGGTTGTCTTAATGTACTGGAGGTGCTAAGCAAAATACTGCAGAAATGGGAGGTTTATAAACAACAGAAATTTATTTTTCATAGTTCTGGTGGCTGGAAGTTCAAGATCAAGGCAACAGCAGCGTGATGATGTTATTTTAAGTGCCCTCTTCCTGGTTCCCAGTCTGTATCTTCTCACCTTGTTTTCACTTGGAAGGAACTAGGAATCTCTCTGCAACTTCTTTTATAAGGTACTCATCCCATTCATGAGGGTATAACCCTCAGAACTTAAACTTCTCCCAAATGTCCTGCCTCTTATCACCATCTTTGAAGGTTAGAATTTCAGCATGAGTTTGAGGGGGTGGGTCATAAATTTTCAGATTAGAGCTGGAGTGTTAGAAGTTAAACAACATCCATATTCCAGGCATCCATATTCCAACTGGTATCATGTACCAGTTTGATGATGTATAGAGACCATTACGGTCTTGGCTTATACATCCAGCACTGTCGATCAAGGAGAATTTTTTAGTTCATTCTGAAATTTGGTGGTCCAATGGAATCACCTGTTAAAAATATAAATTGTAAAGATAAAAATTCCTTGGCTCCACCCTAGGAAACTGATTCTCTAAGTATTCAGGTAGGTTCAGGACTTTGTATCTGATTCTCTTGGTTTGTTCTAGGGCCTGGAAATGAAAACTGTGTTGGAAGAACTCCACAGGGCATTAGAGAAGGGTCCCTTTCCTGTGGTTTCAGAGACTCATCCGTGGGCCTGGGGCAAAATGATCTCATTAAATGGGTGGATAGGAAATGAACATAGGCTCAAGGAAGAAGCATGGAATGGAATTCCCCAAGATTATTAACTTTCTTGACAACTCATGTTTCTCCTTCACCTGCAACATTTTTAAGCTCATAGGGAAAGTAAGATTCTATTACAACCTTATCTACCTTTCCTCAATCTTCTAAAAATGCTTTTATTACAGTAACTCTTATATAGCAGATTTAAATGAGATTCCTAGAGTTAGTGCTCAGTTAAGTTAAACAGACCTGTTTGACTGTTTACATTAGGAAATTGATAGCAAAGCAAAAAGATAATCTGTAAATAGTATTCCCTGATGATGTTGGGTGTCTAGATCAGAATACTTCTAATCTATGTAAAATAATGAACAGTAAGTAACCTATGTTTGCTTAGAGGCTGGGTAAATATTAGACCCCAAAAATCTAAGTAGTAAATTAATACTAGCTAGCGACTGATGCAAATTTTAGAACAGAAGCTGCAGACTATTTTATTTGCCTATATAATGTATTTTCTTTTTCTTCCCCCCCCCCACCTTTGAGACAATATTTACAAAATGGAGAATTTTGGTGAAAAATCATATTTTTAGTTTTACCAGTTAGAACTAAGTAGAGACTGCTACCTTTAATTTCCTGATCCTGACAGTTTTTTTTAATTTGAAGAAGCAAACTCTGAAGAAAACATTTAAGATAATATAGGTAAGATAACTTTGAAAAAACTCTAAAATTGCTAGAAATGAGTTAGTATAAAGAATAAGATTGCTCAAGAGAAAGCTTGCAACTCAGCTTTGAATGTCTTTTTGGGAGGTATTAATTGGTGTTGTTTTCTTTGTTATGTTTTACTTTCTATTCCTCCTCAAAATGCCAGAAGTACATTTGGTACCAGGATAAGAAATTCCTGTTCCTTCTAGTTGTTTTCACACTTGAGATGTTTGTGGAGGGTTATTAGATCCCCCCTGGGTCCTTCAAGTTGTGCTTTGCCAAGATGCAGACATTCAACTCTTCAGAATCTTTCCAGACTCTGCTCTCCCAGGCTCTCACATAGCTACCCCGAGTCATTGTAGCTCTTCCCCAGATTAATTGTGTTTTATTTTGAGCCAACTGATAATCTTCAGGGACAGAAAGCCAGATATTCCAAGGGGAGTTCTGTTGATGACAGTTGGTGGTTTTGATTTGGAGTATTTTGGTGGGAGTGACCAATACTCATGAGATATTTAAGCAGAATTCCTTTCAAGAGAGGACCCTGGATCATGTTATCATAACAAGTTTATTTTCTGGCCTTGTATTTCTCCTCTCCAGTTGTCAAGATATATTTGAAAATCACTATTTCCCAAGGTTAACTTTGGTGCATATTCACATTTTCCAAGAGTGTTATAAGCAGCTATTTTTACATTGATATTGTTACTTTCTTTAATTGTTGTAATCACTAGACTGTTTTTTTTTCCTCACAGAGGTTGAGTCCACATACAACATCAGTTTCCTCTTGAATTGCATGTCATTCCCTATTTAAACTTGGCTTACTTTCTCTCTACATTTTTCCCCTGCTAACCCTGTGGTAATTTGTCAAGTCCATTCTAATCTCTTTAATCCCTTTGGTCGAAGGGTTTTGAGGTTTAATGTTTTAATCTAGGAAACTCAGTATTTAAGTAATTAGAGGTCCTATTTCTAGCTTTGTCCCTTAGGTTTTTTGGTTCCAATTTACAAATAAATTTCTTCTAAAAATTCATATTGGACTAGGATTTGAAGCTGGGAATTGAACAGCGTGAACTAGGAAAGAAATGACAGCATTCTGTGTTATCCTTGTTTCCTGCTATCATTCTCAAAACTCAAACTTTATGGATTCTCCTTTTCCTTACAGCTCATTTTTTGCAGTATTCCACCCCAAAGAAAGTATTTGCAGTTGCATTTTAGAAAAACATTTTGACAGAACTTTATGCTGTAAACTAGTTTGTTGTTTTCCAACTTTTTTTTTTCATGCTTGAGAATATGTTAATTTGTAAAAAAAAATCTTTCCTATTATCAAATAGTCTGGACATTGTTACAAAATGTTAAGAATTCTTTGCTGTCAGGAGCAATTTGGTCATAAAAGGATTCACTTTTGTACATTCTAGGTTTCTGCTTTTTTTACTCAACAAATATTTGAACACCCGCTAGCTATAAAGGGAGCTCGTGGGAGAGAGATGCATATACAGTAAACTTATTACATAGCATAACAAACTATAATGACTATGGAAAAAAGATGGAAATATTAATCATATAAACCTGTAATGCTTACACTGTTCTCTTTTATACCTTATGGTGGTAATTGTCATAAGTATTTTATGTATATGAACTCATTTAATCTTCACAAATATCCCATGTAGTAGACATTATCACCATTTTACCGAGAGACTTACAGAGGTACCTTGAGATGCATTTGTCCAAGCTTACCCAGACCTTAAGTGTTGGATCTGGAATCCAAATCCAAATAGTCTGACTCGAGTCCACACCCTTAACTATGATACCTATGTTCTGTCACCTTTCAAAAGAGGAAGCTATGTCTATATTTTTTTAAGAAATTAACTTTTGAAGCATTTTGTGGATTGGCAAAAGCACATTTCAGCCTAAAAGACTAGGGAGAGCAAAGGCATAGTAGCAAGACCTGGTGGGAAGTCTACTTAGGGAGAAGCTGGACCTGTGGTTTGGCAAAGCAGAGCAATGGGGAAATGAGCTGCCTGGTGAGAATAGAACCTGTTTTTGAAGTTCTTCTTCTTCTTCTTCTTTTTTTTTTCCAGATTTATTTATTTATTTATGCATACAAGAACTGGGGTATAGGCCAGAGGTGTGGGGGGAGGGGAAGAGAGGATTCACCAGAGACAGAGTGGGGAACAAAACAGGCAGACTGACTGAAATACACTGCTGAGGGGAGCAGCGGGCAAGTCAGGAGAGGTCTGCTGCGCCATGTGGGTAGCTTCCTGGCCGGGGATGAACTCGTGCTGCAGAGCTGCAGATAGCTTCTTAGGTTGTCTCTTAAGCCCTTGTGCCACCAGGGAGGCCCTGTTTTTGAAGTTCTTTTGTACTTTATTGAGTACTTTATCTAAGTATGAGACTTGTTAATTAAAATTATTTTGGTTACTAGCAAACAGTATAGTGTGGTGTTATGATTCTGGGATAGCTTGGGCAAGGAACATGACCTTGCTGTATTGTCAGTTTATTCCGCTCTAGAGTAGGGCCACTGGATTGAGATAATCCATTGTGAAATTCTAGAGCTGTGTTTACTGCAGAGAAAGAGCTCATTAGGTGGTGGTAGGAGTGATTAAAGTTTGAACTGACCTTAAGGAAAAAGGAAGGATTTAGACAAAGGGTTCTTAAAGTAAGGAATTAGGAGTAAGGAAGACAGAACACATTTGTAACTTGTTATTCGAGTATACTTTAGAGATGTAGGTGGGATCAGATCAGAGGGACTACGAATTCCCAGTTAAGATGTTCTAGCCAAATAAAGCCCTAAACATTTGATTAAGTGTTAAAGAGAAACAGGTGAAAAGCCTAGGGAAAGAACGTGTTTGCTTAGGAGTTAGCAAATTTCTTAAGAACTGGTTTGCCGAGGTGAGAGCATCTACTGCCCCTGGTGGCTCCTGTTTCCTGCCTCTGCCTGCTTCGTGGGGGCTGCTGACTCCTGAAGAGCAGTGTTCCCAGAGCTTGGCAGTCCCTGGTGTAAGCGGTTTACTTTATGAAACATTTGCACACTCAAATATTTTATTGCATCCCTCACTCCTTTTTAATTCCCAAAACACTTATTTGTTTCTCTTTGTATTGTCATAGCAATCTTACCAGATAGGCAGAGCAGTTGGCACAAATCACCATTTCACATGCCACAGAACAGAGTCTCTAAGAAGTTTAATGATTTTAAGCTCATAAATGGCAGAGGTGGAGTTAGGAAACCAAACAGACCTTCACTCTTACTTCCAGACTCCATAACAAGCATGGTCTTTTGTGTAACTTTTAAAGCATTAAGAGTTCTTATCCTACACAGCGCTTTATGGGGGGCACAGATGAATCAAATGAGAAGATAATTTTTCAATCTCAATTTTGGTCATGGAAACCATGTGGCTTGTTGGTGTCTTTAACTTTGCTGCTTCCATTTAGAGAAGAAAGTCACCAGGTATGAATTCTCTTCACTATGACTCCAAAGGGAAAAAAAAATTCTGTATGTACTACATCTACCACTTAACTCTTTCCCTTTGATCTCAGAAAAGGAGGTGTTCGTTTGCCCTCCACTTGCACACCCTTCCCCCTCTTACTTTTTTGGGGGTTACTGCAAACCTTTCTCCCATCACTTGGCTCTCTTCCTACCAGTCTGTAGTTGCATCCAGGCATTTTCTACCTTAAAGAGCAAATCAAACCTTTCCTCATCCTCGAGTCTTACCCTGATTACTACTTTCTTATTATTCCCTTCTCAAAGCTTAGGAGATGGAAGTGGGTAAACACTGTGTGCCTGCTTCCTCTCCTCCCTTCCATTCTCTGAACCCACTACAAATTGACTTATGTCCCTGTTACTCCGCTGCAGCTCTGCCCAGAGCCTCCAGTGGACTCCTGCTGTTCGAAGTCAAGAGCTGCTCTTGATGGCATAGTCTACTTAATCTCCCCATGGCATTTGATACTCTTGACCACTATTCTCTTAGACACTTCCCTCCTTTGTTGTCTGGGTTTCCCCCTGCCTCTTATGGACATGTCATAATCTCCCTTGGAGGCTGCCTTTCTTGCCCTTCCCCAGGGCTCTTCCCTCAGCCACCACTTCTCATTCTGAAAAACCTCCTGGTGATCTCAGCTTCACTTCAGTTTCAACTGCTGAAATACTGGTGACCACCAAATTGATTTTTAGAGGCTAAAATTCCCGCAAGTTTTCTGAGCTCCCCTTCCTTTTAATCCAACTGCCTGCTGGTCTTATGGGTGTTACATCTCAGACCCAAACTTTCTAAATGGATTCCATTAGCTGTGCCTTTTTACACACACATGAACATTCCCCTCTTTCCTCCTGGTCATCAGTCTCAATTCCTTGTTGTCACCTACTTTATGTGGTAACCCAATCCTACAGACACTACTCTCTAAATATTTTGTGGCTTTTGGGTTTAAAAGAACAGAAATTTATTATTTCAGAGCCTGGAAGTCGCAAGTCTGAGAGGAAGGAGTCAAGAGAGTTGTTCTCTTGGGCCTCCCCGGTGGCGCAATGGGTTGAGTGCAGCACTGTGAAGCTGTCCGCAGCCTCTGCAGCGCAGGTTCGATTCCCGGCCGGCCAGGAAGATTCCCACATGGTGTGGCAGACCTCTCCTGTTGCGTCTGCTGCTCCCCTCAGCAGTGCTTTCAGTCTGTCTGCCTCTTCTGCTCCCCACTCTGTCTCTGGTGAATCCTCTCACCCTCTGGCCTGTACCCCAGCTATTGTATAAATTTAAAAAAAAAAAAAAGAGAGAGAGAGTAGTTCTCTTTTGAAGGCACTGAGGAAGAGTTCTATGACACAACTTCCGGGTCTGGTGCCCAACATTCATTTTCTTAGGCTTGCAGTTGTAAGAGCTCTAGTCTTTGTCTCCATCTTCATATGGTTGTCCCCTCTGTCTTTCTCCTATCTAAACATTTGTTGAACATTTCTTTTTCTGTCCTTCTGTAGTTCAGATTTTTTTGTTTCTTGAACTATTGGCATCTGTCTTCCTGCTTTTTTCCTTCTCTTTAGACCATCACCTACACTGTTCCACAAGAGTGATTTTATAATATGAAAATCAGATCAAGTAATTGTTGAAGATTCTTCAGCAGCTCTCCATCATCTGCACGATAAAATCTGTATATCTCATTTGCCTTCTTCACAGGACTCTTACCTGTTTCTCTAGCCTAGGGCTAGGGCCTTCTTGCTGATGCTTCCTTCTCCCCCTGCTGTTCTCAGGCCCTTTAGAAATGACTTTTTCCTCTTGCTCACACAGACCTCTACACTCAGCACTTCTTCCTTGTATCATCCTCTGTGTCTTTCTCTAGGTGGCAGACATTTTGAGGGCAGGAATCATTTGTATCATAGCATGTTTGTCCTTTATTTTTAGCACTTCTGAGGACCAGGGCAAAACAGGGATTTTCCTGCTCTGTGCTGAGCCTTAGAAGTTCTTACCCAATTCACTTTGATCTGGAGTCTAAAAGATAATCTCTTATTAATTTTTGTCAGAGCAGAACAGCCAAAATTATTTGACTCAGGACTGAATTTCCTATGTAGGACTCTTAGATGGGAAGCAAGCATTAAGTTCAATAATTTTTAAGTTTGCTTGATTTCCATTTTCAGCCTATGTATTTCCCAGCTCATTTTAGGCAGTCTTATATGTGGGTTTGAAAATAGGCAGCGTAATGCAGTCTTTAGGCATTTTTAGTAAACTCTAGCCTCATAATTGCTATATTTTTTAGTATTGAGTTTGGAGATAAATCAGGTAGATTTGTGTACTATAAAAATTGGAGAACAATGATTTTTGTGTATCTGTCATGTATATAGGTGCTTTTCTCTGTATTAAATAAGACCAGAGTTCCTTAAATGTGCATTTGTGTACATATATGCACATGTGTATCTTATTATGTACATGTAGGTATATACATGTAAATATATACATGTAAGTATATATGTAAATATTAGTGGTGTATATAATAAATATATGCATATAAATACAAATACATAAGTGCTATATACAATAGAATGGCTGTTAATCTCAAAAATGGTTCTTAAGTTTAAAAATTTGCCATTGAGTGAATTACTTTTTGGGGAATGAGCCAACCATTTTGGGTTAGGAGCGTTAGCTGTTAGACCACTAGAGTATCATTAATTGGTATCCTAATAACTTAAGAACTATTGATCCTGAAAATGCCCAAATGGCAACCTGGATGTAATTTTCTAGTAAGATTAATTACCTTTCAGTAAAGGGTAAAACAGATACCAAGATCCTTTATGTCCCCTATATTTCCTCAAGGTTCCAGTGAACTAGTTGCTAAGGTAAGGGGAAACACTGGTGTGTTGTTCTGAACCTAATTGTGTCCTTTATTATGTTATGACTCACCTATAGTTCACAGATTTATTCCATGTGAGTCATGTAAAATAACTACACTGTGGTTTGTCTTGCTTACGTGGTTCATGTTTCTAGTGATCTGTCATACTGCGTATGCCGGTCCACTAGAGCGGGTTTTGGCAGGAACTGCAAAGAGAGGAGACCATCTCAGTAAAAACAATGAAGTTACCTAATACTTTGTCTCCCCATACTGAGAGTCTTTTCAGAATCCTTTCGGAGGATCTGAAAATGCTCATGATATATATTAGGACCATCTTTGCCATAAAAGAGTCTTCAAAATGAGCATGTTTCTCGATCTCTTAATTCTTTATTCCTCCATCTGGAACAGAAGGAAAGAAAGTCAACATTGAAAGAGTGGTCACCCACAGAGGGGCAGTGTCTTCTATGGTATATTGATTTGTTGCCAACATCTAAAAATCAGATTCACACATTGAAATCTGGGTTTTGATTTTTTTTCTTAAAAGAAGCAACATAGGACTTGCATTCCTACAAAGCAACAATGGTCAGTGCCTGGGACAGCAAATGCATTCTGGCTTGCTCAGTCCTCCCTGGGCCCTTCGTATCACCTGCTTGGGGCCTATGGGAGTTGGTGTTCTCTCACTCTGAATTGAAGTGTTTTTCTGTCTTTGTGGTTGTTTCTCATTTTGAGCAGATCAAAGAGATGAGAACCCAGACCTACAAAAACACATATATTTTTAGAGGGACTTAAAGTGAACTGTATTTAATGGTATTTAGATAAGGTAAACAGAAATAGATTTTCAGTCTTTTTAAAAGGAATTATGTACAGGTCATACTTTGATTCTTTGACCTTATTTCCAATGGTGGAACTGTTTTCCTGTAAGCCTTTAAAATATGTGATTCAAGCACTTGTTCATATTTAAAGAACTGCCCCCCCACACACACAAACATGTTAGCCTATTGCCACTAGCAATAACCATGAATTATTATCCTTGTTATCAAGTAGAAATGGGCTTGCTTAGTTTTTCAGTATATTTGTAATGAGGAGGTAGTCAGTGATGCTCTTTATATATCTGAAATATTAAGGTTCTTTTTGAAAAAGAAGTTTGAATTGTAGTAATTGGATTCGGTTGTTTCCTATACCAAGTCCAGTATCATGTCCTTTAATACCTTTTAATCTAATCTATTTATAGCTGGCAATAGGAAGTTGGTTTTCAAGGTCTGTGCTGCAAACAAGTCCTCTATACTTCCTGTGATATTAGCAGTGGGTGTATGTTAGGCCAGAGGCAAATTACTTAAATATTAAAAATTATTGCTAAAGCTTCAATTTTTTAAGTGTAATAGAAATAAAGATAGAACCTTCCTAATCAGGTAGTTGTCAGGTTTAAATAAGAAAATGTATGTGCAATCCTTAGATCCATAGCTAACATACATTATTTAATAAATAACTACTGTATCTGTGTCATTTTAACTTTAATACTGTCTGAATGCATGAGTAAATATAATAGATTAACCTCTTTTCTGTGACTTAAAATCTGAAATTTAGGTTGTTTTAATAGTTTTGAATGTTAAGCCTTTGAAGAAAGGTAATTGGGAGGTAGTGTTTCTAAGACAGTCCTATGAAGCCAGAACATGTGGGTTCCTTTTCCTCTACCTTTAAGTGTGACAGTTCTACCTGAGCTACCCACCATCATTAAAATTAAATGGGATATATTTGCCTAGCAGCTAATAAACTATAGATGTCCCACCTTCCTTTTACATGGATAATAGTAGAAGCGAATTCACAATGTAGGAAAGCTGTATATTATCTATCTTAAGCTTGTCCTTTATTGACTTTACAACTATGGTTAGAAGTCACCAGGACCCTAAGATATAGCCTAATGTTTTGGGTTGGTTTGATAATTCTCAGCTGCTTTGGTGAAGTAATGAAATTCTGTGTCATGGGTTTAATTTTACTTCAATGTTAAACTATACTTTTGGAGGGCCTCCCCGGGTGGCGCAGTGGTTGAGTCTGGGCTGCAAAGCTGCCCGCAGCCTCTGCAGTGCTGGTTCAATCCCCGGCTGCTGGGGAGGGTCCCACATGGCGCGCACACCTCTCCTGCTGTGCCCGCTGCTCCCCTCAGCAGTGTATTTCGTCGATCTGCCTGTTCTGTTCCCCACTCTGGCTCTGGTGAATTCTCTCACCCTCCCGCGCTTCTGACTGTACCCAGTGCTTGTATAAATAAATAAATAAATCTTTAAAAAAAAAAAGTTACCACTCAAAAATGGTCTCTAATAAAATGAAGCAAAATCTAATTAAAATATATATATATACACTTGTGGAGATAAAAGACTTAAATGAGTATTTTGTACCACTAATAATGTATTGGACTTGCTTGGACCAACTTTTGTGATTCCATAATTGTATTAGTTATTGTGAGAACTATACGGGCATAGTTCCTTCAAGACTGTGAAGAAAGGACTTTCGATTTTTTGGGGCATCATGACACACATGGAAAAAAAAAATTTATAGTACTGAACAGCAAATCATGTAATGTGAATTCTGTGGTCTGGGCCA
This sequence comes from Talpa occidentalis, assembly GCF_014898055.3. Lineage (NCBI taxonomy): Eukaryota > Metazoa > Chordata > Mammalia > Eulipotyphla > Talpidae > Talpa > Talpa occidentalis. The sequence continues at coordinate 53,916,227 of NW_023604972.1, forward strand.
CAAACTTAGTATGAATGGGCATGGGAATAGGCATACTTTCATTTCATTTAGCAGAGCCATGTCTGGAAGCTGGTGTGGTTGACTTGGGAACCACGCTCATAAGTTCTACCCTGCAAGGCCAAAACCAGTGGAGATCAATGAAGGAATATCTGAGATTGCTGCAAATTCCCTAAGTTGCAAAGTTTGCTCAAGTTTCTCCTATATACTGTAATATAAAAAACCTCACTTCACAAAAATTATTATGTGCCTCTGGGCAAGTAGTGAGTGATGAGCTATGGTGAAGTGTATTCTAGAGTGTTGAATTCATGTTTGTAGCTAAGCAGGATTACAGATCCATACTTCTAAAATTTTAGGTTTTTTAGGTTTTTGTTAAATCCTGAGTCAAGACCTCTTGGACGTACTTTTAGTGTTCCTAAGCATCAGTCAGTCTTTTCTGCTTCTATAAGCTTCAAGATAGAGACTTGATGAGAGCAAATAGGTCAGCCTGTCCTTGTTGTTGAAACTCAGTTCCTGTAGTATGTCTTTGAAAACATGTGTTTCTGGTATGTCAAAATTGCTTTGGCCAAAATAAAAGTTGTGGCCTGATTTGTTTAAAGGAACAAAAATAGCTACATGCCAAAGTTTTAATGCACAGAGCATGGTTTAATTCTTTGGTAGACTTTTATGCTTTTTATTACTCTGATTTGTATTTCCTATCAGAGTGCCAGATAAAAAGTAAAATGATAGGCAGAACATATGCACTACCCATAAAAGGCTTTGTTTTTTATATTAGCTTTTTCTGATTTATACAATTATAGTGTGAACTAACTTTAATGTTAATGAATAACCTCAGTAAAATGCTAAGGGACTATGTTAAGGATTAAAAAAAAAAGCATAGGTAACTGAAGATCATATGTTGTGAAATTTATAACATATGAATTACTCAAATGAATTTGTTTTTTTCCTAGGCTTTTTAGGTTCTTTGCCATGAGTGCATGCATGCGTGTGTGTGCTTGTATTTTTGTTTATGAGGTTGGACTATACAACGTGAGCATGAAAAAAAAAAATTGCCCTACCTATTCCTTGAGTAAATTGCCTTTATATTCTACCTTACCAAACCATATTTACATATAATACCTGGTGATAGAATTAGTTCTGTAGAAAATTGCCAACTAAATGGGGTTTTTAGTTCAGACACATCCTCAGGTGTAATTGTACAGACACAGTGCTTATTAGGTGGGGTTTAATAGGAGCTCCCAGTGGTGGCTTAAATATTTTGCTTAAGTGCTATCAACCACCTTAAATCCTGTAGTTTTCTATGTCGTGCTTTAAAAAAAATTAAATCAAAGTGAAAAATGAAACCGTTTGGTGTATCTTCGTATCCCCAACTGTAGGGAGGTGGAGGGGTGGATGGTTGCCCATTTCATAGAGTCGTATGTTTTTAAACTACGAGCATGGTGCTTTGCACAAGTCAAATCTGCCAAAGGGACAGATGTTGCCAATTTCAAATGTACAGGGGGAAGGCAAATATTGCTAAGCAACGGTGTACTTGAGAGAGCATTTTTAGGAGCAGAGCCAGGGGAGTTGTGCCTGGGAGCACTCGCTGCTTCTTATGGCTCAGTACAAGGGAAGATTAAAAGTTCTTTCCTGTCAGGGCCGCCATTGCAGCTACCAGCACAAAAGACAGTGACCTAGTAGCACCGATTAGGCCTGTCGAGGGGATGTATGAAAACAGGGAAGCATTTTTGCCATGTAGGAAGGCAGTAAGACATGTTCACGGAGGTAAGTGCCCCACAGTTACAGCGTCCCCACAGTAAGTACTTGTAAGCGACTGCCTGAGGTTCAGGTGGAGAAGATGGGAGGGGAGGAAATAAAGCCAGAGTGAGGCCTCAAAAGAAAGCCTGTCTCTTCTATCTCTTCCTCTCCTTCCCCCTGCCTCCCCACTCCAAATGTCCTTTCTCTCCTTTTCCTCTTTTGCCTCCTCTGTTAGGGCCTAACATCCAAGAAGAGGAGGATCAGAATAACCTCTGTAGATCAGTGCTGCTGTGTGCCTGACCTTATAAACAAGGTAAATAAGCTTTCCAGCCCCTCCCCTGTCCGCTCCCTTGGCATACATTTGATAGGTAACAGACAGGTGGTGTGGCTTTCTTTTCCTTTTGGCTGCCTCTAGAGACTTGGAAGACCTCTTGAGATTTGCATGGTTGTTGGTTTGAATTATGGATTTTCCTCTCTTGCTCTCTTATTCTAATGAAATAATGGAATAAGAGTAGAGAAAGTATATCATGTTATAGTTTTGTACCTGTACAGAATCATGGTGTATTTTTGGCAATACATTACAAGAAAAGCATTTTAAAATAAGGTATTCCTTAGCCCTCAGATTTTTTGTCCATCTTTCAAGTTCTGGTCTTGTACTTCTAGATCATTTGGCAGACGTTGATAGCTGCTTTTGTGTTCCTGAAGTTAAGGATATAAATTGAAGATATTGGCAGTTTAAAAGCTTGAATGTGTGTGTGTATACACATGTATGTGTGCTCCCCATCCATCCTCCTCTGTCTCTCCCTCCCTGTCTTTTTCTCTTTGCTCCCCAGCCTCCTTTGGCTTTTATTGCTTTGTTTTTGTTTTTCAGCAGACAAATGGAATTTTAAGTCAAATTTAAAAGATTATAGAGCTCCTACTTAGGCATTAGCATATTAGTGCCATTGATTTCCACTGGCCTAGGAGTATTTCTCAGGATCTTCAGTGCAGGCAGGTGTAGTAGATGGATTTTAATGTACTTGTGGCTTTATGAGTCTTATTAATTTATATAGCTAAGTTTATATCAACACAGCCTATCTGGAGTATAAATTTATTGTATGAAAGGCACATGAAAGAACTTAACAGTGTTTCTAATTTTTCCCCCTTAGAAACTAGAATTAATTTACTTGAACATTAAGCTGTAGTGACTCTATCAACTCTGAGAGTTGATAAATTGGGCAAAATTAATGAGAGAGGAGGACAAACCCTCAAGGCAATATCTTATAAACTCTTCCTGATAGATTTGAATTTAGACTATACTTTTGGCTTATTTCAATAGGAACTGTGTCGTAAAATGAGTTGGAATAATTGGTTACCCTTAGATTTTAAAAAAGCAATAGAGCTTTCTAGTGACTTAATTTCCTCACAAATTACGACTAAAAAGAATGTTCTCGTTAAGTCCAGAGGAAACTGATGTATTTTGCCCCACGAAAGGTTTCCAGAGGATTTTATTAAGGAAACAAATTTTGACAATGAAATCCCTCTTTCAAGTTTTACATAGAAGAGGTAATAAAACAGGTAAGACTGCTGGGGAGCTAATCTGAAACTTTTCAGACACTTATAATGTTACTTGGTAGACTGCATTATCGTGGCAATATAAGCAATGCTTATTTTTACAGACAATTTAGCTGTATACAGATTAAAGAACTTGAAAGAATTTTTGTTAATGCCACATGCACCGTCCCATCCCTGTTCCTCAAACCGACAATGTGATTATGACAATGTCAGGAAAGACGTGAAGTGGGCTCCAGGACATTTTCCCATGGGCCTTGTGCCAGGTATATGAAATAGTTTGGGGGGTGGGGAGCAGCATTGAATTTATGTACAACAGAGATAGAATTTACTTTTGCTGGTTTGGCCCTCCCATCATTTAAAAGTAATTTTCAAGGGAAGTTGCTTTTTCTGTTATTATTAAAATGATTGCTCATTTTTCATATTTCCTCTTCTCTGGCACTTGGATTCTGGAACTACTGTAAATGCAAGAATATGGGGAGTTAGAACCAAGGTGATCGAGTTACACTGTGCCTCAAATCACTTCCGACATTGAGATCTTAAAAAATACACTTTCAGTGTTTCTTCATTGCATGCGTGTTAGTGTGAAGGAATGAGAAGATCCAGAAGGAGACTGTGAGTGAAGTGTATTGAGACGAAGAAATTCGTGAGAAAAGTCACTGCTTCAGGTTTTCAAAATGGGCATAAGCTTACTGTTCTTAGGTGTAAATTGTGACCATATATATACTATGAGTGCTTAAAATACTCTAAGTACATACCAGACTGTATGTTTTTGCAAAGACAGTTTTCTCCTTGGCACATTACTAAATACCTACTCAAAACAAATTCAAGAACTCTTTTTTATATATATATATTTTTTTAATATATATTTTTATATATATTTATATATATATTTCTCTACCATTCTCCTTGTTTTATTAAACAAATGCTGGTAAATGTTGAGTGACTACTTATTTGTTTAAAACTTTTTATTAAGCACATTTTCATTTTTATCAGCTCAGTACATCATAAGATGAGCCATGCTTAAAGTCTCATGAAATTTGTATATATTCAGACCAAATTTACAAAGATAAATGCAATAAAAGAAAAGATTATTAAGGCTACCTGAGATTCAGTGGAATTGGTTTGGTTTTTCCCCTCAAAGAGGGAATGAATCTGGCTTTTAATAGGTTATAGAAAAGTAAAATACTCTTAAATTTAAGTACTCATTGATGATGGGATAGAATAATTGATTTGTAATCATTGGTATTATAATATTACATGAATGTACCTTCCTAGAATGATCTTTGGTTCTTTTTCTAGACCTTGGCAAATAGCCTGACTTCTTGTTACTCAATTTTTTTTTTGAAGAATTCATTTGTTCAGAATTAAGATGTAAAGGGCAAGACTATCATTATTTGCCTTCTCTCTATGTTTATTATAGTATCACTAATCCCCAGAGTACTTTGAAACACAGATCTTGTCCTCAGAGTATATGTATCTCTAACCTACTGCTTCAGTAATTTTCTTACCTTTTTTTTTTTTTTTTTTTCCTGTGTTCTGTTTTTTGTTTTTAAAAATGCCAGGAGACAGACAACCAACACCTAGCCCAGAAGGGACTGTTAAGATTACTGCTGGAATAAACCCAGGATAAAATCTTTATGTCCTTTCAGACAAAGCATGGATTAAATGGCTTATCTCATTCATATGACTTCAGTTTCTTTCAACCGCATCCAGAAACTGATGAAAAGTTTTTTTTCCTGGTGCCTCTATAGTCTTAGTTTATATGCAGCTATGAAAAAAAAAAGTGTCCAGGCACCTTTGTGAAACACAGAATTAGACATGGTTGCTGAACATGGTTTGCCACTTAAACTTGATAGACACATACACTCAAGGAACAGTAATACAGGTTTATGTATCTATAAATCCGGTCATGGTTGACAAAGTCATTTAGCAATGTTGTTTTAAACTCAGAACCATCAGTTAATATGATTTGCAGTGTGTGTATATGAGAGAGAGAGAGAGAGAGAGAGAGAGGTACAGTTCAGGGATGGAGTAAGGATGGTGGCAAACATCATCACACTACAGTCTAACACCCGCCCTGCAGTCATATTTTTAATTAAAAAGCTACTCAGGCTTTGCAAATTAATGTACTTGCTCAAAAATAAAAATTAAATCTATAGTAAAAAAGAAAGACTCTTAAGCTTGTTATAGTGAGTAGAATTGGTTGTGGAAGGGGAGGATAGATCCTTTGGTTTGGGCCCTTTGAAAGAACTTGTCAGTTTATTCTCACTGGAATGAAACCAGTGTCTAGACTTGTTGTTTGTGGTACCTTTTTATCCAGTTTTACTAAATCATTCATGGCAGCTACACCCACAATGGGCTTCATGGGGTCTCATGCGATCTTTCATCAAAGGCACAGTGTTTCAGAGTCTAGAGCACTGGCATTTTTGATTTCCTTTATTATATGCTGTGTGGTAATGATTCCGTCAAAGTTACAAAAGTTGGGCCTCCCCTGGTGGTGCACATGGTTGAGTGCCACGCTGTGAAGCTGTCCGCAGCCTCTGCAGCGCCGGTTCGATCCTGACTGGCCGGCGAGGGTCCCACACGGTGCGGCAGACCTTTCCTCTCTCGACCGCTGCTCCCCTCAGCAGTATATTTCGTCAGTCTGCCTGTTCTGTACCCTACTCTGTCTCTGGTGAATCCTCTCACCATCCCCCGTCTCTGGCCTGTACCCCGGTTCTTGTATAGATAAATCTTTAAAAAAAAAAAAGTTACAAAAGTTGATGAATAACTGATTACACATATATACTGTCATTAAATTTTTTACATGTTTTTCAGCCATGGACTTTGTTTTTTGTTTGTTTGTTTTTGTCATTTAAGCTGTCTTAGGTTTACCCCACCCCTTTTAACTATTATACCAAGAAGCTAGTTGCAATATTACCATAAATACTGGAACATTTCTGGAAACATTTCTGCATTTGATGCATTAACACTGAGTAGTTTTTTTTTAATTAGGAACTGTTTCATGTGACAATAGAAACCTTGTAAATATATTAAAATACATACATTCATGACATCTCAAGAAATACAGTAGTAATGAAAAAATGAAACCAACAATTTTATTTCTTCCATCATATTTGTTTCTTTAGTTATTTGCACAGAAGAACTGGGGGATAGGCCAAAGGTGCTGGGGGTGAGAGGATACACCAAAGTACACTGCTAAGGGTAGCAGCGGGAGAGACAGGAGAGGTCTGCTGCAACATATGTGGGTTAGCTCCCTGGCCATGGATTGAACTCAGGTGATAGTGGTGATAGAGTTAACCTGTAGGCCACCAGGGAGGCCCCCTGTTTGTATGTTTATATCATGCACTTAATATGTATAAACAGCTACTCACTGTTGTATTTTATTTGTTTAAATCAAATCTTAGGAACTGCATACTGCTTTCGTAATTAAAAGATGCCTTCTCTTATAGAGATAAAGCAATTTTCAGAATATTTTAAATACTTAAGTTATTACAAATGAGAACTTTAAAAAAATTTTAATATACTTTAGAAAAAAATCTTTCTGGTATTTAAAGCATATTCACTGGTGTAATAAAAAAAGAAAGGAATAATAAACTATTGATCTTAAAAATACTGATAGTTCAAAATATTTCTTTCTGCAAAGTTTTGTAAGTTAATGTGTGACATTTAGGGTTTTTTTAGGAGTCCATTTTTGCTAAAGCCCATTTTTGCTCTAGCAGTTAACCTAAAGGTGAACTTTTCAAAAGTTAGGGATATGGGATGTTATTTAATAAGTGAAGTGGAATCTTAGCGTATTTTCTAAGCTTGCAGTGATTTCTTTCAGTAATTATCCTGAAATATTTCTTAATCTCCTCTGCCAAGGAGATTCTTTCTTTTATCCCATGTGAGCATACCTGATTTACCTTTTCCCCCACACCAACCATGTGCCAATGTTAACTGTCAAATTTGAAACTTTGCTCATAAGAAACACACATTCCCAAACTGCACTTAGTTAATCCTTGGGTTAAAAACCTCAGATTGAATTGGTAGTGGTGATAGAATTTAAAATAAATACTTCTTTCTAAATTGATAATTTCTGTATCTAAAAATGCTGTTCAGTGAAGTTTTCTGGAGTTTCACAAATATGAGCAAACATGCTGCTTCTGATGCATATATACAACTTGAGGATTGATTACAAAATATTATTCCATAATTAACTTTTGGGCTAGCTCCTGTTTTTGAATTTTGTTGGATATGCCAGGTGATGACAAAATCAAATTCATCCATTTTCCAAGTATTATTTGCATATTTGTATTAGTCCAGAATTATGCTAAAGCCCTGGAAGACATAGAGATGAGTGAATCCTGGCTCTCCCACCTGTGGGAAACTAACTAGTCTGGGAATACCAGAGGTTACCCTTCAGAGTTAAAGGGGGTGGTGTGAGAGAGGGCCAAGGAGAAGGAAGACTGCCATGAAAGGGCAGCCAGTGTTTGTGATACTGTATCTATACTCCTCCCCCTCTTTTCTACATTCTCCAATATGAGTACAATTGTTTGATCTTTCCACATTAAATATCTGTTGAGCAATAATCGTAGGTGACCTACAGATACTTATTCTAAACAGTCTTGTCTTTTGTGAATCTCTTTCCTCGTCTCTTTGAAAAATTTATTTGGGGAACTATAGAGATTTCTACAGTTAGCAAAACATTTATTGTGTTAGCTTTCATGTGTCTCAGACAGTTTGGTGGCTTCCGTTAGCTGAGCCTAGGTGGTAGTCATTTCACAATATATGTATAACTCAAACCATCGTCTTATTTGCCTTAAGCTTATACAGTGATATATGACAATTATTTTTCAATAAAACTGGGGGGAGGAAGAGTTCTAGGTAACTTGTAAGTAATTCTTTGCTACACATTGGAGCTTAATCACCTTTTATAAAGCTATTTAAACCTTTTTGTTACTTGAAAATATTTGAGGAACGATGAAGGATATTAATTTTTTTCAAAGCAAACTTAATAAAATTGTATTTCATTTACATAATACTATTCATCTTTAAGAAAATGGTTTAAGGGTACTGTATTCTGTTTTCTAAACTTTTATCCTTCTTTCCACATTAATAATCTATAAAAATATAAGTATGTAGATCCAATTGAAAAAATCTAAGATTTTGAAAACTCTTAACCTTAAATTCTGGTTGTGAATAATTTAGTTAGTTACCCAAAGGGCATAATGCTTCTGAAGAAGTAATATTGCTAGCACCTTAATACCTTTTCCAGCCCAAGTGGACACACCCAGGCAACACGAACATGTTGTTGGATCTAGCTATGCAGGTAATTTTCTATGTCTTCTCAGAATAAAATTAATTTTTATGACAAAACCTTGCTCAGGCAGGCCTTTTGAGTTCCTCCTCTAATAGATTGGCTCTTGAAATGATGATTACAGCATTTAATGAAATGCTTGAATTAATTTCACGGCTTAATGTGTATTGTCTTAATTCTTCTAGAAAATAATCCTATGAGGTTTTGTGTGTTTCAAACGTGTCTTCTCAGAATCTAAGTGTTACTTGTTTAAGAGAGAGAGAGAGAGAGAGACCAAGAAATTCATCTCTTCATGAATCACCTCACCCACATCTCTTTCTAGTTTGGGAAACCAGAGTGAATTAGCCAGTAATCACTGGTTGCAAATCCTGGATTTCTCCTGGAGAGACCCTCACAGTCTGTTTGATAAGTCTCACTGCAAGTCTGTGACAGCTGAGTATGCTGAGTGTTAGACAGGGCAAGCCCTTGGCTTGGCTGTGGAAGCTGGGGACAGATTCAGAATTACAGGTGTATATTTAGGATAAGGAAAGTTACATAGAGGAACGCTAACAGGAAGCAACTACAAATGTGTTTTGTGTTTTTAGCTATACTTTAAGGAGAAACTTCTATCCTTCTATCCTTATTTTTATTTTATTTTTTAAAAAAGATTTATTTATGCAAACAAGAACTGGGATATATGCCAGGAGTGTGGGGGGTGAGAGGATTCACCAGAAACAGAGTGGGAAACAGAACAGGCAGACTGATTGAAATACACTGCTGAGGAGAGCAGCAGGCGAGTGTAACTCCCTGGTCGGGGATTGAACTCATGCTGCAGTGGCTGCAGATAGCTTCATAGTTGCGCCTTAACCCCTTGCGCCACCAGGGAGGCCCCCTTCTATCCTTATTTTTAAAATCACTATTTAATTTTTGTGTTTTTATAGATGAGTAGGTAACACATTTCATGATTTTCAAAATTTAAAAGGCAAAAAATCAGTGAAACCTCATAGGTGAAAATTTGCCTCTCAGATTAATAGCTTCAATGTATTTAAGGAATAAACAATACAAAATAATTTCCTTTTTGTCTCTAAGCATCTTTATTTCCATGTAATTTGTTTAGGTATTGATTTTTTAAAGATTTATTTATGTATACAAGAACTGGGGTGCAGGCCAGAGGTGTGTTCGTGAGAGGACTCACCAGAGACAGAGTGGTGAGCAGAACAGGCAGATTGACTGAAATACACTGCTGAAGGGAGAAGTGGGTGAGACAGGAGAGGTCTGCTGTGCCATGTGCATAGCTCCCTGGCTGCCTGGGATCAAACTCATGCTACAGAGGTTGCATATAGCTTCACAGTGCTGTGTTTAACGCCTTGCACCACCAGGGTATTGATTTTTAATTTAATGCTACAGTGCCTTGTAAGTTTCTAAAGCTTTTTTTTTTTTTTTAAAGATTTATTTATTTATGCATACCAGAACTGGGGTATAGGCCAGAGGTGTGGGGGGTGAGAAAATTCAGCAGAGACAGAGCGGGGAATAGAACAGGCAGTTCAACTGAAATGCACTGCTGAGGGGAGCAGCAGGCAACTCAGGGGAGATCTGCGCCATGTGGGTAGCTAACTGGCCAGAGATTGGACTTTTGCTACAGTGGCTGCGGATAGCTACTTAGGTTGTGTCTTAACCCCTTGCGCCACCAGGGAGGCCCAGTTTCTAAAGCTTTAAAAATTGAAAACTTATTTTCATATCCTGAAAGGTAGTTTGTGATCCTGATTCAACAAGGGAAAACTTGCTCCTGCTTTCATTGAAGTTGTAAGTAAAAGCAGCAGAAATGATACACACAGCATGAGGTGCTTTGACAAGGAAAGGACAGATGACTACGGGAGCACATGCACAGCTTCAACAGTGAAGGCCTCAGGCAGACTTACCAGAAGATAGCTTTTACTCTGTCACCTGAGGTCTGCATAGGAGTTTTGTGACATAGCAGGGGAGGGAAGGGGGAATCCAGATAGGAGCAAGAAAGGTGTGATTTATCTGGCTAGTTGTAAATACTGAGCCATAACCCAAAGGTGACACATAATTGAAGAAAAGTAATAGGTATTTGTTTTAATCTTTTAGCAATGATACCAATAGGTAACCTACTGGGATTACTATAAGCTTTCACATTATTAATGAATCCCTGGTATAATTGGTACCGTGTATTGTTTCATGTGCCTTTTGCTAATTTTTAAAGTTTCACATTTGACCTTCATACCAAGCCCACGAAGTGGTTAGGGATGGTAATATTACCCCTTTATCACCTTGAGGAAATAGTCCCACAAAAATTGAATCTTTTCCAAGACTGCAGAACCAATCCCCAGCTGAACCAGGACTAGCATCCAAGATCTTTTGGCTTCCTTCTTCAGCATGCTGGCTTTGTACTCCCGGCATTTCCTGGTCAGTGATAACTAAGCCTTTTGGACAACAGCATTGTTATAAAAGTGCTGCTGTGTTGAAACTTGAGAGACTTAAAACACAATATTGCCAGAGCCACCCAGTCTAAGCGGTGAGGTATATTTCTTCCGTCTGGCTCTTTTTAGCCTTTTCAAACAAACTGTGTCATGCTTAGAAGACATTTACTAACTTTTTATTTTGGTATCAGTACATTTCCTTATGATTACACAATGTCATTCCAAGAGGAGTGAGCAATCAGACTGAGCCAGCATTGCTGCCTTTTAAAGGTTTGAAGCACTCCAGGTAGTAAAGGCAATAACACTGAATACCAGAAGAATTCTTTATACAAACTAAAGGAAATTTTTCTCTTTGAGGAATGTATTTGGTCATGCATAGGACAACTGGGATCACATCCTCTCCTTAAAATGCTATTTTAAGGCTATTGAGGTTTTAAGAAGGCACTATAAAAATATTATGAAGCCATACTCAGTCATTTCAGAGCATTGTGCTACCTTGGACATACAACTTAATTTCTGTAGCCTTCAGTGACCACATTTTCATTCTAGGTCTCTGTGATAGGGATAGAGCTACAGTTGATGGGGTACATTTAGATGGTGGTATCATATGAAGGAAATAATAGAATGTAGGTTAATGCATTGTCAAGTACAGTCTGTATTTAATAAGTAGCTGCTATCATTTTTTTAAATTGAGTAGAATTACGATTTTTGTGCTAGGTCGGTCCAAATAGTAACGGGGAAGTGAGGTCTCCACTGGGAGATCTGTAGGGGAGGACACTCACTTGTGAAGGCAGGGAGGCAGGAAGAGAGCACTCTTCTCTAGGAACGCAGATGCTGAGAGACAACAAATGGTGAGTGAGTGAGGTTTGTGGTGGTTAGTGCTGAAGTCAATGTTTCTACTCTGAGGGAAAGCTAGAAAGGGAAGCTCCTGCAAACTGGACCTTCTTTTTCTTTTCTTTTTTTTTCTTAAAGATTTATTTATTTATTTATACAAGCACTGGGTACAGTCAGAAGCGCAGGAGGGTGAGAGAATTCACCAGAGCCAGAGCAGGGAGCAGAACAGGCAGAAGGACTGAAGCACACTGCTGAGGGGAGCAGCGGGCTCGGCAGGAGAGGTCTGCACGCCATGTGGGACCCTCGCAGGTGGCCGGGGATCAAACTGGCGCTGCAGAGGCTGCAGGCAGCTTTGCAGCCCAGTGTTCAACCGCTGCGCCACCAGGGGAGGCCCAAACTGGACCTTCTTAATTCATGCCACTATTAAGGATTTTCTTGCTCTTTTTTTTTTAAATCTCTATTCTTTGTTAGAAATCATTCCCAAAGAGCTTTTTAGTCTTAAGTCAGCTGCGCTTTAGTGAGACTGCTTGAGTTAAAGGAGATCCTGACTTCTCTTCGTAGGGATGGCAGTACTCAGCTGGGACCCTGTAGGGAAAGTGGATTTTAAAGAAAGGTTTTGTCATCATGGTTTGTTGAACTACCTTCCCTTTCTGGAAAGTGTCCTTCTAGTGGCAGTCTTAGAGGTGCCAAGTTGTATTTTAAGAAACATAGCTTGACCTTCCAATTTGTCTCTGAAAAGACATTGGCAATATCTATACCTCAGTTTCAGAGTCAAATTTGGGTTGGGGGAAAGAGTGGAGATAGGAATCTTGGTTAGATGGCACATTAAATGGGCTCATACTAAACAGACTATCTTGTAACCTTCCCTCTCTTACATAGCTTTAAAATGTATCTTGGTACACACAGAAGAATTTGGGATAATACTAACTTAATACTAACTCTCTCACTTGCTCTCAAATTGTTTATATGGGTATGGGTGGGATGGAAAGGAGGAATAAAAGGAATACATGTTAAAATACTGATGTTTGTGGGGATCTTTTTTACTTTCTTTTTTGAAATTTTTCTGTAAGTATAAAATTATTTCTAAATAAAAAATGAAAGTGCATAAATCCATTCAAACCCATATATTTTGCTATTACTGTCCAGTCTGCATAACATATTGTTGTGTGGATTCACTTAAAGGTATTTAGTTAAGCTTCCATTGCTGGGCATTTGAGCATTTCCAATTTCTTGCTGTCACAAACAGTGCTTCTTGGAGATCTTTAAATATGACGTATGTGCCTGTATTTGGAATAGAATCCCTACTCTGCTTTGAAACATTTCCATTCCCACAATGGATCTGATTGGAAAATTCACAGTAAGTCAGCCAATTAGTGCTTGAATCTGAGAACTTATTTAGAATTTAAAATGGGTTAAATGTTGACTGTTTATTTGTAAGATAAATATTGCTAATCTACAACAAATTCTAGAAAAATTTCTTCAGTCCTAGTCTAATATAATAAAACATTAGAAAAAATTAATTTTTTAGGGATATAAAACAGTAGGCTAAGTGTTGACTGTTTGAGTAATATTGAAGATCAGAAAGTCTTTTTATTGGTCTGAATTTGTAACTTTGTGACTTCATTTTGTGGGAAACATTGGGAAAGTCTTTTTTGTTCATTGAAACACACTTCTCTGTTTCATTGATTGCCAGCTCTTTTGTTTGGATTCCCAGTCTCATTCTAATAAACAGGATGGGGGAGCTATTTGACCATTCAGTATGCACTGTTAAACTGATTCATCTTCAACTTCTAATTGTTAGTTCTTCTAACAATGCATGTGAAAGATCGATACCCATAGAATATGACACATTTTACCCTGAGGGCACACCGCATTCATGTCTGTATCTGACATCTGTGCTAAAATGTTTGATTATTAATGTTTGGTCCAATTTTTAGGCAACCTTTAGTGGTTTTGGGAAAAACCAGTAGGCAGGTCTAGTAGTTGACATGCATAATGCCTAGAGGCAGAGTCCAGTAGGTTCGTGGATAAGAGAGTTACCCTTGATTATACCTCCTAACTTTCTGACCCTAGCTCAAAAGCAACCAATGGCAAAATTTTCAGAAAAAAAAAATTTTTATGAAGTTGACATGTTTTGAAGTGCCATTGTGGGAGTTGATATGCACCATGAAAAGGATTGAAAAGTTCAAAGTAAGGAGCCCAAGAAACCAGGACATCGACCTAAGGCTGCTGAGCAGGTTTTTGGCCCAACCAATGACTTCACCTTCAACAAAGTTGTGCTGAAAAAGATGTTCTTGAGTTGAAATAACCAGCTGCCTCCTTCCTCTTCCTGGAGGATCTGGAAGGTGAAGCTCCCTGACTGGGAAGGCAAAATAACCGTGGGAATAGGGACTATAGTGAATGATATGTGTGTCCAGGAGGTGCCCAAACTGAAGGTGTTTATGCTGCTTAAGGTTGGAAAGGGGAGAGATCTTCACTTTCAACCAGTTGGCCCTCAACTCCCCCAGAGACTGTGGCACCATCCTGGCCTCTCATCTTCTAACAGACCAAGAGGTATACAGGCATTCCTCAAGGTCCTGGCAACCCTGCACGCCATACCAAGTGCCCTACCTCTGAGGACTGGAAGTTTGAGCACGCCAGAGATCAACAAGTCAGGAATGGCTACAAAAATTAATCTAAGTTTATATGTTCAAGAAACAGACCCAGGCAGGTCAAATTGCATTTAAATTTTGACATAACTGGTAGATTCAGTTCCAGGGCAGTGTGAATGTTATATGTTCTTTCTTTTTCCTTTTTCCTTATACTATACTGGAATGAGGGAAATGCTAGATTAATCAACCCTAGATCAGGAATTAGTAACCAGTGATATATCAAATTACACTCTTAAATTACAAACAAGAGCCAGGAAAAGAACCACTTTACATCTGCTATCTAGCTGGTAGGCAAGTATTGCACTAAGCTGACTGGGAAGACCAGTGCTTTACAAGCAGCAGTGGCAATAGCGGGAGGGGTGTGTGTTACATAGGACTTGGCTTGGGCACTTGGCTCTTGAACTGACACAGAACAGGAATTGTTATTTCTTTGAAAACCATGAAGTTGTGGGATTTGCTTCATGCTCTAGTTAAGGAAAGTGATTTGTTTTTTAATATGACTTTATCCCTGTCTTTTTTGTGCTTAAAAATATAAATATGTATATTAAATGTCCTTAAATGACATTTCCTAGATACTATCTGTGATGCTGATACTACCAACTTTTGCCTTCATTTGTTTTGCTAGGGATAAGGAAGTGGTATAAAGAGTGGAGCTTTCCTCTAAGACACTAGGTAATCTCTTTCCTTAGTTGGGGAAATATGTCTGGGAGAGCATGTGCATATGTGAGAGTGTGTGTGTGTGTGTGTGTGGTATAAAGAGTGGAGCTTTCCTCTAAGACACTAGGTAATCTCTTTCCTTAGTTGGGGAAATATGTCTGGGAGAGCATGTGCATATGTGAGAGTGTGTGTGTGTGTGTGTGTGTGTATTTATATGTGCATAGATAAAAATGTAGATTTGAAATGTAGGGCTAGAGTGTTGCAACAGGAACTATGTTGCCGCCTTTAGGTGGGAACACAATGAAGGACACAGCAGTCATGGAGCAGGTTTGCAAGGCAAGACTGCTACTTGAGCAGAAGTTCTTGTGCCATTTATTGAAAGTATACAAGCTGGTAAAAGCTGATCATGCGACAATGGTATGAGGAATAAGGTCTGGAGGGTGGGATAGGAATGGGGGACAAAATTTTACAAGGGACAGGGAAGGGGACATCATGACCATGCGTCAAGAGCCATTTGCGTCAGCAAAGTATGATGTTATCAGAGTTATCCGAGACCACCATGGAGATAGTCACATAATCAGTTCAACACCGGCCTAGGCGTCCCCGGACCTGCCTCGTGATATGGACTATACTCCGTAGGCAGTCAAGGAATGCTCTGCTGTGATTTGCAGATAGCAAATAGGTCACAGTTGCCCATGAGTGGCCAGCTAGTAGTCAGCTCTTGGAACCCACACTAGAGTCATTTAACTTTAAAATATTTGGCAGCTTAGGCTGTTAACAAAAACTCAGCCCTTGATTGCATGGTGGCCTTCATATGGTGGGCTGGCTTACCCAGGTACTAGGTGATTACCATCTTTGTGTTCATTTAGCTTGACTCACTTGGACAGATGTTGCTATGAAAAATCACATGGTGATACTGATTTTAGCTGTCTTCACTTTTATCTGTTTTTTCCCTAGATATACTAATATTCTTGAATATACATGATTTCTGTTGAAGCTGTTGACTTGACCTAAGGATTAGAATTAGTTTGCTGTTGTCTCCAGCAGCATCTTCCCTGCTCCCGGGAACCCCCACATCGTATACATTCATATTAAAGACAGGTGTAATCTCTCTGGTCTTATTTCCTCCAGAAATGGTGAAAGGTGGCCATTGGAGTGATTTTATTAATGAGTATTGCTGTATTGATACCAATGGCTAAGACTATCACTGGTTGTTTTTTGTTTGTATGCTAATCTTTTCATTCTTGCTTTTCACATTCAGCAGACCTACTCCAATGAAGTCCATTGTGTTGAAGAAATTCTGAAGGTGAGTTCATTGTTACTGTTTCTCACTTCAAGAATATTCAAGTAGGCAGACAAGTATCATTACCTTACTTTAATGAGCCTTTCCCAAACCTCTTTAAAGAGTGGCTCCCTATCTCAAAAGCAAAATAAGCAGACCAGTTACAAAGAAAGTGTTGGAATATTATTGAATCCCTAGCAGATTTTACTAATTAAAAGGAAGCCTACAGATTGTAAGATATTTGGATCAGAGTTTTAAGACTTCTTTCTCAAGTTTTTCTGTAGTTGTCTGTAAAGATCCAAGGGAGTTACTTCCCAAAGAGGAAACTCCCTTTATTGATGAAGTACAGAAGGCACCAGAGGTTAAATAGTGCTTGATTTACACCTCTTGGTGTTTTGTAGGTGGCACCTCATGTGTATGGCCTCACCTTTAGCTAGACCATGAATTTTTAACTGATTAAAAAAAAAAATAGTAGAAATCCTTGGAGTATAATTTTTTGCTCTTGTTTACTGAGGTCATGCCATGAACATTTGTGCTGCTTCTGCAAATAATATCATTGAATCCATTACCCATTTCAGTTTTTCTTGCATAAAGATGACAGATTTCTTCTAGAATTCAATTTTAGGGGAAAAAAATTCTCATGGATCATCATGCTTTCTTTTATCAGAAAGGAATGATAAAAACTGGTATGTTTCCCATTTTGGCTTTATTTTCCAGGATTTCTAGAGTTAAATTTAATGCTAAATACAGTAATTATTATATCCAAGCATTTATTTCTCATTTCTTACCTATGACTCTTGTTTATATCAGTTTTAATACTTTCATCTTTTATTACAAGTTTTCTGATTTTTAGATTTATGACCCATTTTTAGATTTATGACCCATCTACCTATAAATTTGTATCTCTACTGCTGACTCTCTCCCCTTACCCCCAAATGCATGCTTACCCAATATTTTCCTTCAATTTTTCATTATAAGATATTAAGTGAAGTGGCACTGAAACCAGTATTAAGAGTATTGATTACCTTCTCACTTGTGAAACTTTTGACAGAGTAGTATCTAACCAGTTTCAAAACACTTCCATCATTTCTGTTTGACATTATTTTGTCCCCTATTTTTTGTAGTTTGGATTTTCTGAGAAAGAAATACCTCTCAGTAAACATATTTTATACTGCCTTTTTAAAAACTGTCAACCAGTAAGTAAGATTAATAATAAACAAATTTATCTTGATCAAACTTTGTTTCATCCTTTCCTTCTGGTATTTTTGAAATCTTTGGTATGGTGAGTCATAAAATAACAAACTACTTAGTTATAAAATAAGCCTGTAGCATATTCTCTGGAATTGCAAGATATTTGTTCTATAATTATTTCAAAAGTAAAGGTAACCCCATAGTTGTCTTCTTCATATATCAGATGCTTCTCTTGAAGTTTGGTGTGTTAATAATACAATTTGTTCAATCCTTTAATTAGGATGATGATAGTAAGAGCACCAGACAAGGATTTTAGTTTAATAAACTCATCCATCCTTCATTCCCATCCAGCCAACGTCATTTTAATAAGCTCTTGCTTACCTTAAAATGGTTAAACCAAGCAAATGATATTTCCATATGGAAATAATGACTAAGCAGAGCAAATTAAGGGATATCCTGAAGGGACACACAGATCTTGCGTAGTGGACTCTGAGAGTCTGTCCCCTTCTCTTTTCTTTTCGTGCCTTGGGTAAGTAAGGTGTTTTCCCTGGCCCTCAGTTTCCTCATTAGCAGAGGAAGGCCCTGGGCTAGCAGATCATTTCGGCTCTCACTCTCTGATGTTGATCCAGACACTTGCCTCAGCCTGGTGGTTGCTGTTCTTATCTGTACCAACAGTTTGTGGAGGTTGCCAGGAATCCTGACATAATCTTTCTGTGAGCGATTGAGGCAGTAGTTTTCTAACAGAGAAAAATCTATCATGGAAGAAGTTTTTTTTATTATTATTATTTTTATTTATACAAGCACTGAGTACAGTCAGAAGCGCGGGAGGGCGAGAGAATTCACCAGGGTCAGAGCGGAGAGCAGAACAGGCAGACTGACGAAGTACGCTGCTGAGGGGAGCAGTGGGCGGCAGGAGAGGTCTGCGCACCATGTGGGACCCTCACCAGGTGGCCGGGCATCGAACCAGCGCTGCAGAGGCTGTGGGCAACTTCGCAACCCAGCGCTCAACCGCTGCGCCACTGGGGAGGCCCAGTTGTTTGATTTTTTGGGGGGGAAATACTAAGGGTAGAAATGTTTCAATGAAGAGGAAGTGGTGACCTGGTACTCCCATAGGCCAATGGAGAGGGAAGATAGCAGAGAGACATCACTAGAAAACTGCATCTGCTCATGCTCAAGGTGTCTGGACAGTGCCCCTCCCCTCAGTGGTTATATGGAAAGAGCTGAGGTTTTCTATTTGGGGTGGCACAGCCTGCCTAGACAGTTTGAGGAGCTGGTGTAGAACTTGTAGATATTACCTCAGTGACACTGGTATGATGAGTGGAAGTCTACTATAGTTCATTCATTTATTCAACAAATACCCATCAAGCCTCAAATACCTTTCTAGACACTCAGGGTGAGTTATGAATAAAACAGTCCTTTCTCTCATGAAGATCACAGTGGGGAAGATGAATACATAATGTCAGGTATTGAAGTGCTATGAGTCCTGTAGCAGGCATGTGAACGGAGGATTTGGCAGAGGCATGACACTATGCAAACACCTCAAGGTGGGAGTAGATTGTTGTATTAGAGGAGCAGAAAGAATTGGACGGTGTGTGTTTAGAGCAAAGAGAACAAGGCAAGAGTAGAGAGATTTGCAGCTGTGGCGCTTAGAAGGCTGAGGCTGAGGCTGAGGCTGAGGCAAGGGTCTGCCCCCATTTCTATGTTAAGACATTGTTAAGGCAGGGAGCAAATTCATGGCCTTGTGATTCTGGCAGCCTGGTTTCCTCATGACCCCAATTCTTTTAAGGCTGTAAGTCCTTTCAGTAAGCTAGAAGTTTAGGGAAGTATATAAATTCTTACCCAACTAATGGCAAACCACTTAGGGCCTGAAAGACTTTATACACTTTCTAACTGCCTAATTTAATAGCTAGGACAGCCTTAGGCATTGTGAGAGTACAATGGGTATTTTCTGGGAATAATTGGTGACTAAGAGAGATACCATTGGGATTCTAAAGAAATTCTTAGAAAACAGGAGGGTGACATTTTCAAAATACCTTTTCAATTATTTTTTTTTTTTTAGTTGAAGTAACATTGTGTTATAAATTTTATAAGTTTCAGGTGTGTGTTACTGAGAATGAACACTTTCAGATATTTGTGACATGTTTTTATATTATAGCATTTAATGGTTCCATGCCTCTTAGTCAAATAAAGGCAGCAGGCAGCTCTCTTTGGTGCATTATTGAAATTCCTTAAAAATTAGACTTTTAGTTAAAAATTGTCGAGGGTTTAATTTTTAAAGTGTTTTCTGTACTCTATGTATCCAAGCCCTTTTTGTAAATTAACCTTGGAACATTTCGAAAATTAAGTGATTATTATTGAGAACCGAAGCTCAGAGAGTTCAGACAACTCAGGCTGAGTAGCTGGTAAAGGTCTGACTTCCAATGTGTTCGTCCGCCTCCAGAGCTTTACTCCTTCCATTATATTTTAGTACAGAATTCTTGTTTTGTACTGAATGAAAACAGATGGCTAGGTAATAGATAAGGGCATGATTTCACTTTTAACAAAATTTTCTTAAGAAAACTAGTATCAGGTTACTTTTCTTGTTACAATGTCAGGTCATTTATGTCTGTCCTGGGGCTATAGCAACTCAGAACAACTTGAGAAAGGCAAAGGACAGGCATGGAGGTTGAGAGTGGAAGAACTTGATAGCACTCTATCTCCAGTTATTGCAAGGGTCAGATTGCACTTTTATGGTGATAGAGATAGAGAAGTTGCTCAGCACTTTGAAAGGAAGGATGTGTTATAATAAAGTGTTGCATAGGTGGGGTAATATACCATCACCTGGGGTTCTCAGCTTGCTGGTAGAATCACCTATGCATACGTAAACCTGTTTGCCTGATGGCTCTCACATCTGTGGGAATTTTCTCTTGGACTGGAAAGGCTCTTGCCCTGTGCTTCACTCTGTTGTTGGCTTCCTGGGGGACCTGACCCATTATTTTGGACCTCAGTTTTCTCATCGGTGAAAAGAAGGGATTGACTCTTCAAAATAGTGTGTGTGCATTATGCACGTATGCACATATTTGTATTAGACACCTTTAATCTGACATTCTGTTTTCCACTAGGTTTTTTTTTTTTGTTTTTTAGCAAAGCATACTATAATTAATGAATATATTGTAATAAAAATTTCATGTCAAGATAAATACATTAATTCTAAGTTTTAGAGCTGTGGCCTCCATGAAAATATTGAATAGATATGAAATGTTATTTCATGGAAAGGGAAGGTAATTTTTTAAGGCTCTCTTTTCCAAAATAGTTCTTATGTACTAATTGTGTATATCAGGGAAGGGTCAAATCCATTAAAACTCTCCCAAGTGGAACAAGTGACCTGAATTACTTGTTTGCTTAAGTCAAACAGGAAAGTTCTTCTTCCTTTGAACTTAAATAATTCCAGGAAATGCAATAAAGAAGCTGAGCAAGAAAGCAAGCATTGCGTGGAGACTCAGTTTTCAGTTACATAAGCTCTGGTAATACCCATTACCGTTGATATGCTTATGTTATTCAGAGCGTTAAAACCATTCATGTTCCGTGTTCTTGTTTATCTTCTTTGAACTCATTTCTTTTCAGTTTTGTAAGCTGGAGATCTTCAACTTTTGGAACATAACTTTGGACCATGTAAGAGGGAGTACTTTTTTTGAAAAAATAAATGAAGTAACTGAAGATAATCACTTTTCATTTATCACCAGTCCACTCAATGTTAAGTTTAAAAAGTTAAGTAGCAAAAAATGTTCTACTTATAATTTACTTTTTCTTCCCTTTATAAATCTCTTTCCAGGAAATGACCCATTCATGGCCTCCTCCTTTGACAGCAATACATACGCCTAGTACGGCTGAGCCATCCAAATTTCCTTTCCCCACAAAGGTAATTCCTTATAAATTTAGCAGGCATTGCACTTAGACCAGTGAAAAAGTTTGAAGTGTTGCTGAGGGTCAGATTAATAAAGTATTACCAGTTGAAACTCATTGGAGAGTAGCTTAAAATTGCAATTAGTTTAGCTTTTGAACTGCTTCACAATACTTTCAAATACTTTATTCTCCAAATTATGTTAATAAGAACAACTTACATTTGTTTAGGACTTTATAGCCTTTGAAAGCATTCAGAACTTCCCAGTACTCTCACTCGAGTCACTTAAAGATAGCATAAGAGAGGTAGAGGGAAATTCAATTAGGTAATTTGTGTGATTTCTAGTTCATAATTCCAGTATGCATGTACTTAACATCCTCTTACACATCTCAACATCCCCTTCATCTTCTTAAAGTTTAATATAATCAATTATCTTTGTGTTGGCTTTAATAACAAGTGAATCAACAGCTGACCTGTATGTTTCCATTACAGTATTTGTGAAACATTATATTGAAAACGCTACCTTTTTCCATTTTTTTTTAACCCCTTTGCTTTGTACTTGTGGATGACCTTCAGAAAGTAGAAATATCATCTTCAGATCTATGTTCTGTCCATCCAGCCTGGTATGCACATATAATTTTAATATAGCTATTCCTTTCCATGATACTATTTTCAAAAGCGATTATACATCTATACAAACCAGGATTTGCCGTGTTAGATACTTTACGTATTTTCTAGTGATAGTTTTTGATTCATCATTACCAATTTAAGGTAAAACTTTATATACCTTTTTTAAGAAAAAAATCTTTATGCAGTACCAAAGGAAAAATAAAGAACAGAAGCAATAAAACCTATTTTACATAAAAATAGATTCATCAGTGTTTATATTAGCAGTGATGTAACTTTAATAGAAGTTTTTCTTTTTCTTTTTAGGATTCCCAGCACATCACTTCTGCAACTCAAAACCAAAGTAAGTAAATATGTATAATCAATTCTTATATTGGAGAACAAAGCATGTTTTGATATTTGAAAAAATAAAATTTTAATGAAAACTACCCTGGTAGAGATGTCCTCATGTTGAAAGAGCAGGAAAGAGGGCAAATTTAAAGCTGTTCCTCAGGTAGAATTTTAGATTATTATAAAAAATTAATGAAGATGTTTTTTATAAAGTATTCAATATAATTTGGCAATACCTGACACGTAAGTATTTTGAAAGTGGCTCCCAAAGCATTATATAACCCAGGAATTGTATATGAGAACAGATTTTGGCATTTTGTGTGATTCTTCATTTTTAGGCTAAACTAAGGAATTTTAGGGAATATAGCACACAGATTCTCTATTCCTTCTATATGTATTTGCCATCTAATTATTTTTGGTCCTTTTTTTTTTTTGAAAATTTATTATTTATGCATACAAGAGCTGGGGTATAGGCCAGAAGCGTGAGGGGTGAGCGGATTCACCAGAGACAGAGTGGGGAACAGAACAGGCAGACTGACTGAAATACACTGCTGAGGGGAGCAGCGGGCAAGTCAGGAGAGGTCTGCTGCGCCATGTGGGTTGCTCGCTGGCCGGCTGGGAACTTGTGCTGCAGAGGCTGCGGACAGCTTCATAGGTTGTGTTTTAACCCCTTGCACCACCAGGGAGACCCTATTTTTTGGTCCTTTTTAATGGATTGTAAATATTTGAGTTTGAGGGTAATGGAAGAGAGGTAACTGGATCCAACTTTTCTTTTTATCAGTACCCCTCAGGTCAATAAATTTTTTGTGTCTCAAGTATGTACAAGGCATTTTAAGCCTTACAAAAATAATGAGTGTATTTTCAATTATTCAGTTTGTCAGTTTGTGGTAAGCATCCAAGTTATGAAGTGTTACTAGTCTTCAAAGAATGGGAAGGAAGAGAGGATTTGTGGGAGTGTAGGTTGAGAGAAGGGAGATTCATCAGTGTTCCATGGACATGACTTTTCCACCTCATTCTTTTCCCTGATTTACATTTTTCTTTTATTATTTTACTATTTAAATTGCAAGAATGTAAAGAGTAAAAAATTTTAGAAAAGCAAGAAACAAAACCTCCTTTCTCTAGGGCAGGGTTGGGTGCTCTACAGCCTGAGTCAAAGCTCTTGTACAGCTAATTTTTGTAAAAGTTTCATTAGGATACTGCCATGCACATTCGTTTATAATTTTACTTGAGGTATAATAAGTAAAGACTAAAACATTTACTATCTGACCTTTTCAGAAAAAGCTTGACATCCTTTTTTGCTCTAAAGATGCTGAATAAGATCTTGCAAAGAACTCACAACTAAATTTCCCCCAAATGCAGAAAAATAAGACATAGCCTTTCCCACCATCCCTTAGGGCTACCAGTCATGCAGATGGTTTGCCTTCTGCTGGGTTGCTTTGGCTCTCATCATTGCTAACTTCTGATTTAGAAATATTCTTTAATCCTTCGTGCTGTTTGATTTACCCTTTTTAGCGAAAGAAAGTGAAAGATGAACTGATATGCTGAGCCTGAGTGACAGTCTTGCAGTAGTGTGGGCTGATTTCTCTTTGCTTTGATAAGAGACTATAAGAGACCATCACAGGTCTTCTATAGGTCTTGGCTCACCAGATGCTTACCCCGCAGTCTTTCATCATGCTACCCCTTTGTCTCTTGGTGTTCTGGAGAATTTTGTTTGGCTTTGTGAGAATGATTCTAGAGGGATGAAGAGGGAATGGAGTATATATGGGATATAGGTTTCAGAAATGTAGGGTATGACACATTTTTTCAGCAAGAGAATTCAAATTTCAAATTACCATATGGTTTTGGATTCTAATGAAAAGTGTAGGGATTTTACTTGTATACACCACTATTTATGTACACATGTGCAAATCTTGGCTCCTATAGAGAGTGTATGAAGTCTTGCCCCTTCCAAGGACCAATTCTTGGACATCAGCAGAATGTCTCAGAATTCAGCTCAATTCTGAGACTATCTAGCTGGAGGTGGCTTCAGATTCCACTGATAAAGGGCTCAGTTTCCCAAGACCACCCTCCATTTCTAATACCAGTCACAAGCCCAGGTAATGTTACCTGTGCCTCTGACCAATCTTCTATATATTGTCAGTTCCCACTACCCCGTCCTCAGATTTCTGATGCCAACTATAAGCCCAAGTTGTGACCTGTATGTCTACTGGCTGTCGATAATTTAGAGTTCCCAGGACCCCTCCTCAGGTTTGATTAATTTCCTAGAGCAGATCACAGAGCTCAGGAAACCGATTTACTCAATAAATCATGGATTTATTACAAAGGCTATAATTCAAGAATGACTGGATGGAAATTGATGCATAGGGCAGGGTATGGGGAAGGCACGGAGCTCCCATGCTCTCTCCCTGCATACCATTCTCCCCAAATTGCCATGTGTTCACCAACCAGCTCTCTGGAATCCCTTTTGGGTTTTTAATGGAAGCTTCTTTACATAGGCACGAGTAATTAAATCACTGCCCCTCTCCCTTCCCCAGAGGTATGGGGGTAGGACTGGAAGTTCCAACCCTCTCATCACATAGTTGGTTCTAGGCCCTCATCCTTATGTGCTTCCCTAATAGTCACCTCAGTCACATAACAGAAGACACCTTTGACTCTCTCAACTCTTTGAAAATACCATGGCTTTGGGGAGCTGAGAGCTGGGAACTGAAGAACACATATGTATGTGTAACCAGAGCCTTGTGGCACCTAGGATCAAGATTGGAGTTTCTGTGAGTGGTCAGAAGAGTAACTTAGGCCCCTCTTAATTTGTAGTCCTGGCCTTAGCTTTCTAGCCAGAAAAGAAAGAAATTTTGAAATAATCGTATGTGAACTGCTGCCACCATGAGGATAAATCATTAGTTGCAAAGATTCTAGGACATTTGTGGGAAGGCACCCATATTTCCACTGCACTTGGAGTTCCGTTTTAGGTCCCTGTTACTGATGACTAGACAAATAAATGAAGCTGCCTCCCTCCTGGTTTGTCGCCCCCTTGTGTAATATTTTCTGTTCCCTTCTAGGTCATATAACAGGCAGCACCACCAGATTAATCTTAATGAGGAATCCCTGTTTAAACATTTAGTAACCGCTCATTGCCCAACAAATATCATAACTTCGCATGCTGGCATTCAGAGCCCTCTAAAGTCTGACTTGTACCATCTTCCCATGCTGTCTATCACAGATTCTACACCCCGGCCTTATTAGTCTCTCCAAATTAGTGCCATTTTAACTCCTTTCACCTCCATATCATCCTTCACATTGTCTCCTCTGTCTGAAGGCCTTCTCTCCCTCCTGCCAGCAGTCATTCTATTGAAATTTTAACCATCCTTTGTGACACATTCTTTATGTGACACATTCTTTTTGTTCTTTTCTCATTTGCCTTTAGTCATGAGCAACGCAGTGACCATCCTTTAGATTCCTGCAATAGTTAGTGTAGTTGATTGATTCATGTGCTTACCTCACACTGCCAATGGGTGTGGAGATTTGTGTGCTTCTTTCAGATGCTCAGTCAGTTGTAAGCTCATTAAGAATAGGGCCAAGGGCCATGGACATCTTGCTATCTACTAGGTGGTCTATAAACAACTGTGAATAGATGCATGGGGGGCGGGGGGTGTTGAATAATGGAAGGACAGACAGAGCAGAGAGCACAAGGGACCAAAGACAGAAGCTGTGAAAAGGGAGTTGTGGCAAGTCATGCGTGTGTGTGGTTGACTCAGGTAGCGAGTCAGGGAAGCAGCCTTGCCATAGCACTTCATGTGAGCCCCCCACCAATGGATATCATGGAAAGGACAGTGTCCATCTCATAAGAAAGTTAACAGAGGGCCTCCCCGGTGGTGCAGCGGTTGAGCGCTGGGTTGCGAAGCTACCCGCAGCCTCTGCGGAGCCAGTTCGATCCCCGGCTGCTCCCCGGCCACTGGAGGAGGGTCCCACATGGCCCACAGACCTCCCCTGCCGCCCGCTGCTCCCCTCAGCAGTGTACTTCGGTCCCTCTGCCTGCTCTGCGCCCCGCTCTGGCTCTGGTGAATTCTCTCACCCTCCCACGCTTCTGACTGTACCCAGTGCATGTATAAACAAACAAACAAACAAACAAATAAATAAAAACATGCCTCTATAAAAAAAATTTTAAAAAAAAAAGAAAGTTAACAGAGGATGTGCTGCAACTGTTTACACTCTTATTATGGCTTCGTCAGTTCTGAGCAAGCACGCTGTAGAAGTAACATGAATGTTATTTTATATAATGGTGAGATTTCTACCCAAGTGTAGTGTCTCAGGATTTAAGTATCAAAAGGAATTGACACTCTCATGAATGTATGTCCCTGTGCTACTCTGATCCTTTTTTCTCTCCCCCACAGAGCATGATACATCTTCAAAAACCCACCATAATTCTCAGCAAGGAACATCGTAAGTAAAATGCTATTGCTTATTAAAAATTTATAATTTAATGTTGTGATTTCCAATGTAAATATATTGGTTAGATTCTTTTTTTCCTGCTTTCAGGTAGTCATTTTAATAAAATACTGCCACACTGTAAATGAAGGAAATATGACCCACAATTATATTTGGATTAAGTTCTCCTATTGAAGGTTGAAGCACCAGAGGAGAGTGTAATAAGGGGCTTTCTCAGAAGAAAGTACTTGAACTACTATTTGTATTTCTTATCATATTAACTGTGGACAAATATAATGTTTTGATTATAAATTTCAGCCCCAAATAACTTTAAAATTTGGAAACAAATTTGGGGGAAGTCACACAATGTAAGATTTTCTGCCACTTTTTTGGCCTGTGATGAAGAATGAGTTCAGTTGCATAGCTATTTTTTTTTTAAGACCAAGTAAGTGCAGAAATATTTTGGGTTTTAAAAGCTGTTTAAACTAGATAATAAAGACTTTAACAGCAATTGGTCCCAATTCATCATTTCTTGATGGTGCTGATCTAACATTTCTTACCCTTCATACAGCAGGATGTGGTTTTTAGGGACTCAGTGAGGAGGCCTTTCTATAAATTAGTCAGTTACTAAAACTGAATTACTAGTATCAGAGGATTTTAGGCTTTCACCCAGCTTTCTTCTACTTTGTAGGCACAATATTTGTCCCTGTGTTTTGGGAGGGGAGTTTGCTCTCAGTTAAGTATTCAGAAATTTATATAGTTGAGTCAAAGAAGATATTTTATCTCTTTGTCCTGATTGAATGTGGGGTGGATTTGATCACCAGCAATCACTCTTCCCAAAGGCCAGCGCCTTGACACAGTTTGTTTTCACTTCTCCATACACAGCAAGAAAAAAAGAATAATACAATAAGATCTTTTTTAAAAGGTAGATTCATTACAGTTTGAAATGTGGACTTGTGTGTGCAATGAAAATAATTTACAAATAAAATACTAGCAGATGGGAAGTTTTTTCTAGCAAAGGACAATAAAAAAAAACAGAAAATTCCCGTCCCTCTTTTAATTTTGCATTTTGTTTTCAATTCCTTTTTCTTTTCTTGAAAAAAGTTTCACTGACTCCTGAATTCTGAAAGTTTAGGCTCACTGACTTAGATTACATTTAAAGGAGGGAGTTTGTTAAGCCAGTTAATGTCTGCTAGAGAACAGAAACTGCAGCTCTGAGGACCACAAGGACGAATTCTGTGGAAGCTCTGTGACTTCCCCATGCTTCACCTTGAACTTCTTTGTCATGGTGGGCAGTAAAGCCCTTTGGACCACAAAGGCTCTGGCCTTTGTCTTTGGGGGCAGGGACAAAAGGGGGATGCTACTTGTGTTCCACTTGGCTATAAGCAAGCAGGGCAAGAGTGCTCCTAGGAGCCAGTGGGGGCCAGCGCCATCTAGAGAAGGAAGCAGCTGTGTCCCTGGGACTCTAGGTACAGGAAGAAAAGTTAGGTCTGCTCTAGTCCTGAGAAGTGCTTTGGCTTGATTGGGCCAAAGCCACACCTTCCCAGTCCAATTACCATCAGCTTTTATTCAGGTTTACATAGTTGGTAAGGACTGAGATCTTCTATGATGATTTCAGAGAAATGGGTTTGAGAAGTGGGCTAACCATCTGAAGTCAGTGGTGCCTGACAGTTTATAACAGGTTTACTTATATCTTGTGACATATGAACTGTGTTCTTCATAAATGCTATTAATTTGCCATATATAAAATTGCATGAGAGAGTGTCTGTGATCGCAACAGATGTGGAAGTGATAAAAGTATAGTGTAGTGGAGGTAAAGAGGAAAGGGAAAACTGACAGGAGAAAGTAATACTGAGATTGAGTATTTAACTAGGGTTGTGGCAGCGTTGAGGGGGCCAGTGGTGTTGATAAGTGCTGAAATAAAATGTACCTCTGGGATGAAGCAATCACTTTTTATAAACTTACTTTCAGTGGAGATTGGATAAAAACAGTTTCCTGGTTAATTTGTACAGTGCAGCCATTGTTTGAGATTTAGTGTGGCAAACCTCAGTGCTCACAGGTTAATTTGATCTAGTGTCAGCATCAGGGTTCTTTGACATGCAGTTAAAGTAATTGAGTGGCACTTAGAGTGCTAAGGAAATAGTCTAAAGTACTTTGAATGTCAGGAAAAAATGTTAATTACGGGGTCATTTGTACTTTGGTTTTAAAAATCAATCTAGGTCTTAATGCTTTTT
The DNA here is from genome assembly GCF_014898055.3 of Talpa occidentalis. Classification (NCBI taxonomy): domain Eukaryota; kingdom Metazoa; phylum Chordata; class Mammalia; order Eulipotyphla; family Talpidae; genus Talpa; species Talpa occidentalis. The sequence continues at coordinate 53,945,342 of NW_023604972.1, forward strand.
CTTAACAGATTTATTAGTACTTAAAAATCTTTAGAAAAAATGGAGTAGTACATATAAAAGGAAAAATAGGGGCCCAACATTAGAGAATCAGCTTTTAGATAGACTGCATTAACTTTTACATCTGTCCATACTTGGGGCAAAGAGGGTAGCCATGTGTTAGAAGGTGTGAAAGGAATATCCGCTCAGTCATTACTTTTAATCTCTGTAGTTGAGGGTCTAGTTATTTCTCAAGTGAATTCTGCAAATCAATGATTAGCTAAGATGTCATGCTACTTAACCCTACATTTTGGGGAGGAGATTGTTGGTTTAACGCTGTTGGTTTTGGCTTTGAATCACTTTCCTTTCCAAGGCTAGATTTGCTGAGTTCTCAGGGCAAAGTATTATTAGGTCTTTTATTTAGTTGTGGACAGTTCCATTTCTGTGCAGCCAAGTGATGTCAGATTAGTGATGTCAGAGCTTTTGTTGGCTTCTCAAAAGGAACATTAGAATATTACATAGTAATAATTTAGAAATTGTGGGTCTGCTACTCCTAAGCAGCCTGTTCAGCCACCATTTTGTTACCTGCAGTTCTGCATTCCTATACAAGGTCAGAACTGCCAGGCCAATCAGTCATAGCTAAACCTTACAAGGTGCCTTTCAAATCAATCAACAGCAGAAAGCTTGATCACCCTTGGAAGGGTTGGTTCACTTCTCCAGGTATGACCAGGAATGCCTGGTGCTCCAGGTATAACCGGGAACGCCTGGGGGGCTGAGGACAAATGTATAACAAGGGACCCCAGAAGCTTATCAGTGAACTGCCTTATTGATAAGATTGAAACCCTGGCTGGGGATCTGGGTCTTGATCTCAATTACAATACCAACTCAGCAAGCAGATGAGAAGTGCCTGGAGAGCAGACTCCCAACCGCTGATGCTATAGATGACAGAGCACATTTTCTAGATTCACCCCCTCCCTTTTCTTTTTGTCCTCCTTCCCCTTACAACTGATGCTGTACCAGAATTCTATCAATAAAAAGGTCAAGATCTTGCTCTTCAGCAGCAGCCTACATTTTGTAGCCTGCTCCACAACTCCCTCCCGTTTCTTTATCAGTGTGGTGTTACCAATGCAACAAGAAGTTAGGGGCCTCCCTGGTGGCACAAGGGGTTAAGTCTCAGCTCTATAAAGCTGTCCACAGCCACTGCAGGAAGCATGAGTTTGATCCCACCAGTTTGGTCCCCAGATGGCCAGGGAGCTGACCCACATGGCACAGCAGACCTCTCCTGTCTCGCCCGCTGCGCCCGCTGCTCCCCTCAGCAGTGTATTTCAATCAGTCTGTTTGTTTTGTTCCCCACTCTGTCTCTGGTGAATCCTCACACTCACACCCTCTCACACACCACTTGTATGTATAAATAAATGAATCTTTTCAAAAAAGTTATAAGACAGTTGATAATGTATCATTGTGTCTAACTTCCTTCTCCCTTGCCCCTCTGGCAGTAAATTGCCTGGTCTTGACTAAAAAGTGTCTTCCGTTATTTTTCTTTTCTTGATTTGCCTCTGAAATTGTTAATAATTATTTAGACAGCTTCAGAAAGGGACAGAAATTAACCACTAGAGCAATTTGAATTTTTTATTATGTGGAAAATTTCTTTTGAAATGACAGAAATTGTTCTAGAGCAACCCCGATATTAAAACGGGTTCCTGGCTGTGGGTCCTCACCCACGCGCTTTAAAGGGACTTATGAATACTCTACTACAGACACACACAAAAGGTTAATAAAAGGTTTATTTACAAGAGAAAAGGAAATAAGGAAAATGTACAACTCAGGGAGAAAATAGGGAAATAAAGTCTTTAATGCATCCTACCCTATCCGACGACATGGAAACCCAAAGTCACTCTCAGAGCTGGCCGGATGCTGCGAGCTGGTGGAGAGCCAAAATGGGGGATTCCCCAAAGCCCACGTGTCTGCCTTTTGTATCCACCTGGCTGCTTAACCCCACCCTCAGGTCCCAGCCACCTTCCCTTTGGTGGTGATGGGATTTGGAGTTCCCAGTGTCTTTGGCTTTGACCTGGGGTGGGGGTGGAGTCCACAAAGCCTATACGGAATTAGCTATGGGACATCCTTTTCCCCCTAACAAAATAACTGAATGGGAAGCCTGGGGTTGCGATCATCCTAGCCTTTGACATAAAGGATGGGCAAGGTTAATAAAGGTTGGAAATAGTCTGGCCTTTGAAACGATCCTTAGTTACCAACTTTTTAATTTTTTTAGATTATTTATCCATGCAAGAACTGGGGTACAGGCCAGAGCTATGGGGATTGAGAGGATTCACCAGAGACAGAGTGGGGAACAGAATAGGCACATCGACTGAAATATACTGCTGAGAGGAGCAGCCAAGTGATGTCAGACAAGTCAGGAGACGTCTGCTGCTGCGCCATGTGGGTAGCTTCCTGGCCAGGGATAGCTTTGTAGGTTGTGTCTTAACCCCGTGCACCACCAAGGAGCCCTTGAGTTACCAACTTTTATTTAAAACATTATTGACTTGTAAATATCTTGGTAAATAACTATGCCAAACCCATTTTTTCAGATTTCTGTAATATAGACACATCCATGAGGACATATGTAAGCTGAAATATCCTTGAACTAAGTCTGAAGAAGTAGCTTATTTGTACCATTAAAATCATACTTGTTCATTAAAGTCATACTTAGACCTAAGGAAATTATTTTTCCCTTTTAAAGATATTTATTTTTGTCTTGTCATTAAATGTTAGGTTAAATTATGTGAACATATTTTTACCAGAGTCCTTTGTTTTAGTGGCAGCTCTAATTTAAAGTGCCCCTTGCTGATAAATACTATGGAACAAAGTGGTAGAAATCACTTATAAGTTTTTTGTCATTGAGGTCAGACCTTTATCCCTTATTCCCAGTTCATCAGCTCTCATGAAAACAAAGAACACACATTTGTCTTGGTCAGATATATATTGATAGGTCTGCATTTACCTCTCAGTGTCAGAATGTAAATGGAGATCTTGTTCTTAATAATTCTCAGTAGTAAATACCAGGCTTTACTGAAGGAGGGTATACTTTTGTTTTCACTCCCAGCCTACCTAATAAAGTGATTGCGATGGTAGAGTTATTGATGTTCATGATTATTTTAGTAGTCTAGATATATTAGGAGCTGTTTTGTTTTTAGAGAATAATTTGGAGGTGTAAAATAAAGATCAGCAATAGAGCCTTATTTTTTAAAGTGAATTAATGTTAAATATACTGTAGAGAAATGAGAATTTCTAAAATATTGAAGAAATTTTCTTAAGTGAAAGCTAACAAAAAGAACCATTCTATGTAATGTTAATAATTTCTACTTATTTCAGAATTATAGTAACTAGGACACATTAAACCAGTATTTAGAAATACTGAAACTTCAAAAGGGTAGAATCAACTCCTTTCCTCATCTGCACTGTGCTCTTACTAGTTCATGGAAGAATTAGTCTCTTAGAAATAGTCAGTTTGACTATTCGATTTAGAGTTTTTAGTAGACAATCTTCTAGATTACTTGTAGGACAATTTCAACTCAACATTGTATACTAGTCCATGCTAGAAATTTTCATAATAGTAAAGAAATATTCTGACAAAGCTACAAAATGAAGTATACTTTAAGTACAAAAGTCCTGCTAAAAGCTGGAGGACTATCCTCTTCAACATATTCACTTTGGAGCTATCCTTTCTCTAATGATACAGTCATGATTTGAACTACTTTGAGAACACTCTTTTATATATAACCATATTTAATTAGTCTTAGCTCAAAGGTCAGAAAAAATAGAAAGGAATAAAAATTTTATCAAGTGCCTGCTCTATAAAAAATGTTTAGTTAAATGCATTTTAGCCTATGTTCTACAAAAAGATAAAATATTCTTATTACTCTTTAACATGCTTTTGACCCCAATTATATATTCTCTGGGCTTGGCTTCAAGTGACTGGGAGATATTTCAAAAAATGACCCCTATTCATGCTATTCAATGTATATTATTGAACACATACTGTGTATTTCATGCTGCTTTAAATACCTGGGGCCACTGTAACCAATAAGACAAAGTTCTTGTCTTCCATATCTTGTAACCAAATGCTGGTGTCGTATAATAAGGACTAGGTCATGTGATAGTGATAGACTTAGAGGAGTGGTTGGTTTGTTGGTGGGTTTGTTTTTCCTTTTGTATTGATGGTGGTGATACTTCTGGGATGGAGGTCAGGAAAGGTCTCCCAGAGGAGGTGACTTTGGAGCTGGAGCCTGAATGATGAGAGGCAGGGAGGGCTCTTGCCACCTTTAAAGAGGCTTGATAGATTGTGCTGTGGCTCTGAAGGCATTTGAAAACATCAGGAAATAATTATTTTTGGAAGTGACTACTTTCAAGTATTTATTTGCATAATTGAAACATAGTTTTAAGGATCTAAGTCTGATTTTTAACTGCTCACTTACTGGAAGAGTGATTTTATTATTTATTTTAAAGATTTATTTATTAATTTATACAAGCACTGGGTACAGTCAGCAGCATGGGAGGGTTGAGAGAATTCACCAGAGCCAGAGCGGGGAACAGAACAGGCAGGCTGACGAAGAAGTACACTGCTGAGGGGAGCAGCGGGCAACAGGAGAGGTCTGCGCGCCGTGTGGGACCCTCGCTGGTGGCCGGGGATCGAACCGGCGCTGCAGAGGCTCACTAGAAGAGTGATTTTAGATGAAACGTAGGTTGAAAGGTCTGATAACAAAAGTTTTAATTTGCTGAAAGCCTAGTCATTCTAAAGACAGTGTATATACTCCTCCTACTCTGGGATGCTGGGCTACCAAGCCAACAAGGTTTGATAAACCTCCACAAGAATTCTTCATATTCTCTCTCTCTCTCTCTCTACACACACACACACACACACACACACACACACACACACACACACAGAGCAAAGATCTCCAAGATACTCCATAACCCCCTCTCCCTCCAATTCCCCCCCCCTTTTCTACCCCCTTCATCTACCCCTTTCCCTTTATACACAAATTCATTCTCTTTTCTGGCCACCTTAGCCTCCTTCTGGTTTCTGTTACAGTTAACTCTGCCTCAAGTTTCTGCACTGTACACTCAGCTTTTTATTTCTCTCCTAGATGCCACCTTATCAGTAAGTACAGTCTTAACTGCCTTTAACAACAACCCGCACCCATCTTTTCTCTTTTGTTCTTTCCCCCTCAAGTGGTTTATGTGCCACAAGAACACGGACTTTTTTCCACTTGGAGTTGTATCCATAGGATCCAGAGCAGGGTTTGGCATATTGTAAATACTCAGAGTAAATGCAGAAGGAAAAAAATAGTACATAGAAGCTTGACTACCTATAAGAAATATTTATAGAGAGATGATTTTCACAGTCGTTTTCCTAGTTTGTGTTTCTACATTCCAGTATGTACTCTTGTTCTAGTATTTTATCACACTTACTGATTTAATCTTTGTCATTAACGTCAAAATTTTCTTCTTTTATAGTCTTGTGACTTCTCTCATTTCCTTAATTGACCTCAAGTAAATCATCACTTTATCCACAGAGTTTAATCTTTTACACCTCTGCAACAATTTTTACTTTATTGCCCATGAACTTGCTTAGTATAGTAAATCATGTACTAAGTCGGTTTCCCTGTGTTTTGTTAGTTCATAAGCTCCTATAGTCACTCCATGATTTTGAATTCTGCCAACTACTATGACCATTTGGAGAGTTTCCCTATATGTTGTCATAACTGTTTAATACTTGCTTTTTTTTTTCATTTATTATATGTGGAACCCTCTTCCGAATTTGTAACTTCCCATCAACTGCAAAGCACTTGTAGTCCTTATTTCTACCTTGTATCAAAAAAGAATCAAAGCTGTACAGAAATGAACACTGGTGTAAAAAAATATATGATATAATTAAAAAAAAAAAGCCTGACTGAATTTCAAATTTGGGAATTGTGTATTTGCTTTGGATCTCAGCCTCTTTCCCTTTCTTTTTACTCCATCACCCATTCTGTCCCCAACTCAATTTTTAAGTTTGTGATTGTGCACATTTACACATTCTAACATGTTCAGTAGCATTTTCTGCAAAGTATTACATTACTCAACATTTTTTTTAAAAGATTTATTTTTTCATGCATACAAGCACTGGGATACAGGCCAGATGTGTGGGAGGGTGAGAGGATTCACCAGAGACAGCGGGGAGCAGAATAGGCAGACCGACTGAAATACACTGCTGAGGGGAGCAGCGGGAGAGACAGGAGAGGTCTGCCGCACCATGTGGGTATCTCTGCCACCGGCCAGAATAGACCCCTCCCTACAGAGGCTGCGGAAAACTTCATAGCGCTGCACTCAACTGCCTGCGCCACCAGGGAGGCCCACATTACTCAACATTTTAAGGACACCTAACACCAGGGTTGTGATTTATTAATTGCAAACAACTCCTGGGAGCATGCCTTCAGTTTTTTCTTCCCCCAAATGAAATGTATGACCTGGTCATAGGAAATGTTAATCCAAGAAGTCAGCTTATTTAAATAGATTGTGGGTTTGGAATTGGAATGTTAGGGAGTAGTGGTAGTGAAAGCTTTGGGTTAGCCCCATATTGAGGAGCAGAAAAGGAAAAAAGGTTTGTGTTGTGTGTTTTTACACAGTAACAGTCAGACCGGAGTCACTAAAGTGTGCCTGCCGGAACCTGCACGTCTCTTTATAAGCCTCACAGAACAGCTGCATGAAGATTGCCTTTGTATGAAGGGATTTGAGGATTGTTTGCAATCTTTAAGTGAAAAGTTTACCTTACTAATAATGTAAAATGTGGTTTAACCTACATGGTAGTTCAAAGAGTTATACTAAGTATTTGGCTGCTTTTGAACAGGGCCAAGGTAGGCCATATGGTGCCATATTCTTTCAAATAGCTGCTTTGCCTTGGAGTTTGAAAATAAAATTTGACCAGTTTCAAAAGTATATAAGGTTTAAAGTTCATTTGTTTTCCAGAGGAAACAATAATATATTCACTTTATTCCAACAGCATAGTTACTGTTTTATTTTCTTAGTAATTATTTTTAAATTACTGTTTATTTTTATTTTTTACCATTTTATTTTAAATCAGCCTTTCAGTGGAGTCTGGAATTTTGATTCCATCACTTAGGTTTTCCTCTACTCATGGTGTCTGCCTTTGCCAGAGTGAGGGGTTCCTATCGGATGGAATGTCTTTTGCATCTTGCCTCCAGCAGGTACTGGCTTCATGACCTTGGTTGCCCCTCTGAGGTTTTTTTTTTTTTCAGAGCATGAAGGGATTGTCAGAGCCAGCCAACAGGGTTGAGTAAAGGCCATCCCTGTGAAGTTCTGGTCATAAGTGGACACAGCTGTGTTGTACTATTACTTAGGAGAGAGGGTGCTATTCATTCAGCCAGATTTTTAGGTTCTTGCCAAGTTCCAGGTATATTAAAGTGAAAAAGCATACTGTTAGATAGGAGGGGCCATTTCATTTGGGCCTCATGTCTTTTTTTTTTTTAATGTTAAGTCTCTCCATTTTTAATTAATTTATTTTTTATATATTTTTTGTTTTTTACATCACTTTTCATTTTTAAACAATATTTGCATTCTCCCACCCCCCCAGGTGTATTCCCTATAGAGTTTCCTTTACCCGTGCACCCATGCACCATCACCACAGTCTCCTGTGCTCCTCCCACCGCCCTCCAATCCCTCTCCCTTCTCCTCCCCTGCAAGATGTCTCTGATTTATAATTGTCTGTTTTTGCTTTGTTGTGTTTTGTACTGTTATTATTTTTTTACACTGATGTCTTATTTTGTTCCCCTGTATTCTTGCTGTAAGTGAAACCATCTGATATTTTTCTATTTCCTTGTGGCTTATTTCACCAAGCATAATTCCTTCTAGTTCCATCCATGTTGCTGTGAATGGCATGAGTTTATCTTTTTTGATTGCTGAATAATATTCCATTGTGTATATATGCCATAGCTTGTTTTTTTTAAAGATTTATTTATTTATACAAGAACCGGGGTACAGGCCAGATGTGCGGGAGGGTGAGAGGATTCACCTGAAACAGAGCGGGGAACAGAAGAGGCAGATGTGGGGACCCTCGCCAGCTGGCCGGGATCGAACCGGCGCTGCAGAGGCTGCGGACAGCTTCACAGCGCGGCGCTCAACCGCCTGTGCCACCAGGGGAGGCCCTATGCCACATCTTCTTGATCCAGTCATCTATTTTTGGGCATTTGGGTTGTTCCCAGTTTTTACCTATTGTAAATAGTGCTGCAATAAACATAAGGGTACAGGTGTTCTTTTGAGTCAATGTTTTTGTGTCCTTTGGGTAGATGCCTATGAGTGGAATTGCCAGGTCTTGTGGTCGCTCCATTTTTAGTAGACTGAGGAACCTCTAGACAGCTTTTCATAGTGGATGGACCAGTTTGCACTCCCACCAGCAATGTAGGAGAGTTCCTTTTTCACCTCATCCTCACCAACATTTGTTGTTGCTTTTTTGATATGTGCTATTCTTACTGGTGTAAGGTGGTATCTCAGTGTGGTTTTGATTTGCATTTCCCTGATTATAAGGGAAGTTCAACATTTTTTCATATGCCTGTTGACCAGTTGCAGTTCCTCTTTGGAGAAATGTCTTTTAAGTTCTTCTGCCCATTCTTGACTGGCGAGCCTCATGTCTTGATCTAGATTTTATTGGAACAAATGAGATGGGGTTTAAGAGAATGAATCTCCTTTAGTGGGTGCAGAGGGGCTTATCTATGTATGCTATAATTAATTTTGTCATTCTTCACATTCAAGGACCAGTTCTTCCACATATAATACATGAAATATAGTGTCATTAATGTGCTTGGCCTCAAATACAATTAATTGTATGTGGGACAAGTACAGTTTTTTAGCAGCTAATCCTTTAAAAAACTTTACTTATCTCTAAAAAATAAAACCTTCACCTTTCATCAGGTTGTGCTTTTCTTAACTATAGAGATTCTTTTTTAAAAAAACTCACATAGCATTCATGATTAATATTCTGTCTTAACAGCAAGTTAGGTGTTTGAGTAAACTTTATTCTTACTAGAGAGGCAACACATGTCTGTTACAACAAAAAACATTATGTCTTTTCCCCACTAATATCATGCTGTTTTTTGTTGAGCTACCCATCTCTGGTGAGCGAATAAACCATGCTTTCTGGGAGATTCTCTGGTCGTTGCTGGCTGGCTTGGCAGATATAGACAATACACTGCTGAATCTTGTGTCAGATTATACCTACAAATTTTCATTAAATGAAATACCATGTGTAACTTAGTATATCCCATCTAAGGATAGATACTGCTTGACCGTGTTGGTTTATCATTTCTTTTTGAGTGAGTGTTTCTTTGCAGATAGCTTCAGCAACTTACTTAAGTGGTCATTCTCAGTTCTTTAAATCCTGAATAAGTTTTGTGCCTGTAGGCTTATTTTGTTATTGTCTACTGAATGCTTTGAAGGGGAAAATTTCAGAATTTGGGACAGCATATTATGGCCCCCTCTTTTCCTTAAGAGCAAGTATAGCTAAAGGTCCATGCACACACACACACACAGAGAGAGAGAGAGAGAGAGAGAGAGAGAGAGTCAGAAAGTAGATAAAAATATACTTTGGGAGAATAAATCTTGGAACCCAGGCATTCAGTAGGTACACAAACAAGTTACAAGCCATTTAGTCCTCTGCTTGCAACAGGAAGTGTGGTTGGATTGCATGACCATTGATCTTTCAGGAAATTAAGGCAAGTCAGTTTTATAGAAAACAAACCCAATAACTAAGAAACAAAGAGGTCCATTTATCGTGGTTTTATTGTTGTTGGCTAATATTGTATACTTTGCCAGATTTTTTTTTTTCTGGTTGCATTGTACCTTACATTTATTCCGAAGACATATCTTTTATTTCTTGCTTGTGTGTATCCCAGCCAAGCTACCATTTAGCAGTAAACCTGTTGAGCGAGTTTTACTTATGCACCATTATAATTGCTAACTACCAAGTCCTATAATCTAAAGACTGTTTTCTAGCCTTAGTTTCCATTAGATAAATATTGAGCAAGATCTACATTTATAAGTAACTAACAGATTTCATATTTGTTAGAAACCTATCACAGGATGTTTTTAGTTTATTAGTTGGTGAAAGTAGTTCCTTGACAAAATTATAACTACATTTAGGTGGTCATTATGAAAGAGCTAAGATTTTCATTAGAAAGTAGTGATTTAACCAAGGGTTCCCAAAATCATGCCTGCTTACTTCAGAGGCAGTTAGTGGATTTATAGTAGAAACTGCTGGTCAGGTTATCAGAGAGGTAATTTTAGAAATAATGCATGATTGTAACCTCTAATGTAATTTGTTTTTTAGAATATCAATAATAGTCAAGCAGATTTCCCTCCCCCTTCCCTCCAGTTTCACTTACAACATTTACTCATATGGTCAGTGTTCATAAATTTCAAGTGGAGGGAGAAATTACTGATTCATTCCTTTTTGATATTTGGGTATCTCCCTGGAAGAAGGTAAAGGTGAGGGATGAGGGAAAGGACTAAGTTATGAGTAAATATGTACAGATTAGAAAATATTTGCTTTTAATATTTAGGTTTTTCAAAAAATCAGAATGTCTAGAAATAAGTACTAATACAACTTTGAGGAAGTAACTGACTTTATTTTCACAAGTACCATAGAATATGGTTCACTAATTTTCTAGACAACAGTATTACTTGTATCACTACCCTCCCTATTCACTGATTATTGTACAAGCAAGTATCAGAAAGTATTTGCGTGTGTGTGTAAAATAGAGTTATTATTAATGTCCTTTGGGCAGAAATATAAGATAACTGTTTTGCTACTTGGTGACAGTTGCCTTGATAGCTTCACATATCTGACTATGTATTTAATACAGGTAGAACACTTTATAAGTACCTGAAAGTGTTATAAGTACTTTGCAAATATTCATGTGTTCAATATAAACACATTTAATAGTGATTAATTACTCATATTAGTTAATTATTGATTCTACTAGAGACAATAGATGAAAATAATTTGTTTGTGTTCTATATACTTTTCTTTCTTCCCCTTTTTATTTGTTTTTTCTTTGTGGATCCTGTCCTCACTGATTAGTTTGGGGACTTTAGTCATAGAACTGACAACAAAGCCTTATTCTGTGATGGTTATTCTCTTAATGCTCAGAACATGAGATTTTGTGTTGAGATAGTAAGGAGCTTAGACAAAACTAATCTGTGTTACAATTGTAAAATGTCGATTTCCAGGAAAATAAAGTATTTGACGAATAAATAACCCTGTCTCATTACTCTTTGTGGCACTTTATTTTCTATTGACATGCTAAAAGCAAGTATCAGAAACGATTTTAAATTCTGTAATGTCTGTGTCTCTTTCCCCCATCCCCCAAATTCAGCATGCTTGAAGATGATCTCCAGCTCAGTGACAGTGAGGAAAGTGATGGCGAACAAGTAAGTTCTGTGCACTTTAGAATATCATTAATCCTTTGAAATCTGATGTTTCTGAGCTGCTTTTCCTAACCTGTGTTTTGTTCTTTTCCTGGTCCTCTCCTTTATTGTGAATGCCTAGGCCCCCGAGAAGCCTCCTTCCGCAGCTGCACCTCCAAGGTACTGTCTTTGTGTTTCTCCCCATCTGTACAAATGATTGCAGTCTTCTACCGAATGTGAAAAATAACAGCTTTATTTGACATGTTCATTGCCTCTTTCTGAAAGAGATGGAGAATCACAATGGAAAGGAAAGTACCCATTTAATACTTTATGGACCCCTGAGTCAGCCATAGGGAGGTTGTTAACTCCATACAAGGAGAAGATTCCCCACACCCATCTGAATCATCACTGTGGATGTTTTATATTTTTGAGTTTAAAAATAAGCTTAATCGGGGACCTCATTGGTGGCACAAGGAGTTAAGTCTCAGCACTGTGCAACTATCAGTAGCCACTGCAGCAAGAGTTCGATCCCTGGCCAGGGAGCTGACCAACATGGTGCAACAGACCTCTCCTGTCTCACCTGCTGCTCCCCTCAGCAGTGCATTTCAATAGAGCTTCCTATTCTGCTCCCTACTCTATCTCTGGTGGGTCCTCTCACCTCCCTGCACCTCTGACCTATACCCCAGCTCTTGTATGAATAAATAAATCTTTAAAAAAAAGATAAGCTTTTTATTATTTTCATCAGTAAGATGTAACTAGTATCTGAAAAGCTATACTGAAGAGTCCATTGTTTTTATGAAAATGACAGACTTGCTGTGTTTTCAAAAATTACAAAGCTCAATTACTTTTACAAATTAGTGTTCACCTTGTACATTTTCGTAGCTACATGAGAAGTTTCTAATTGGCTCAGCTGCTTTTAAAAATCTGAAGTATATTTTCGCATGCTAGATAATGGCCTTGTTTTCACTTTGTAAATAGCTAGTCATATTTTAGAAAATGGGGTGCTTTAACTTTCGAAAGTGGTAACTATCTGAACCACCTTTGTAGCATTTTCTTCTGGTACTGAATTTGGTGATTTAAAATGACAATAGCTTCCCTTCATGAACAAAAAGTTAAAAATAGCTATAGCAGCTTTACTCCCTTGAAACACCATCCATTTCCTAGATAAGCTGAGCAATAAAAATCTTCCCTCATAAAGGCAATGACAGTTTCTATCCCATTTCATTAAATAATTTCTGGTAGTTTATAAGGACTCATAAAAGTAGACTAAGTTAAAGTGGAGACAATAACAGAAAAACAAAGTAGGGATAAATTTGAGGCAGGAAGAGCATTGTTTAAGTATTCTGATTATTAAGATTATTCTGATCATCACTGGCTTAAGTTGTTTCAGCTACCAGTGTGAGAATGGTCAATTACTGATACAGCACTTTATAGGAGGAAATTATGTCATGGTATAATGTGCTTGTTTTAAAATTAAGTAATTTAATTTTAATTTAATGCTACTAATGATTAGCATTAGTACTTTTTTGTTAGTCTATTTAATATCTTTGCTTATATTATCAAATTTATTTTGAAAATATTTAGGTTCATTTAAAGACTTTCCAGGGCCTCCCTGGTGGCGCAGGCGGTTGAACGCTGCACTGTGAAGCTGTCTGCAGCCTCTGCAGCGTGGGTTCGATCCCGGCTGGCCGGCGAGAATCCCATATGGCGCAGCAGACCTCTCCTGTCGCGCCTGCTGCTCCCCTCAGCAGTGTGTTTTTCAGTCAGTCTGCCTGTTCTGTTCCCCACTCTGTCTCTGGTGAATCCTCTCACCCTCCCACACATCTGGCCTGTACCCCAGTTCTTGTATAAATAAATAAATCTTTTGAAAAAAAAAAAATAAATAAAGACTTTCCAGATTATGGTTATTGATGTAGTGCTTTGGCTAATGGCAGTAGGGAAAAGTTTGCAGATATGCTTTGACATTCTCTATGTGTCCAGTAGTGTGATCAGTGTGTGTTCTCACTGACCTAGAATTTGTGCCCTATTCTGAAACTTGCAGTGGTCAATCTATACCTCATCTGATATTTGGGGCTGGTTGCTAAGCCACTCAGAAAGAATGAACTATTTTAGAATTCTGCCCCCAAAAGTGATTGATCTACCTTTGAGGCCACTTTTCAAAGGAGCACCATTGATTAATAGTCAGTCATCTTTGACTTCCATATAGTTAGTTCTAATATGAGACTCTAGGGAGATTTTAATGTATTGGCTGCTATTTTATAAATGAACTTCTTTTGGTTTTGGTTCTATATAAAACATTTTGGGTTAGCATAGTAGGGTTCAACAATCCTCAAGGGTCATGCAATAAATACTTTAGACTTTGTGGGCCATATTGTCTCTGTGGCTACTGCATTCTGTAAAATAAAAGGCATAGACAATACATAAAATAATGGACGTGGCTATGTTCCAATAAAACTTTATTTAGACAGACAGGCTTCCAGCTCAGGTCATGGTTTACCAACCCCTGATACAATTCAAGAAAAGAGTTTCATAGACTTGTGTTTTTAATGCAGTTATCTATCTAGAGAGCTGTTTTAAGATTTTCTTCCTGCTCTTTAAGCCACTGTGATTCAGTCTCTCAGTTGGTCATTTATTAATATTAGGTCATGTTGAGGACCCTATCTTTTGAGTGGCAGAAAAATGAATAAAGAGAAATGAGTGAAGACAGGAACTTCACCCTACCTGGTGCCCTGACACTCTGTTGGTTGCCTTGCAGTGCTCCTCAGTCGCTTCCAGCAACAGCGGCCTCAGCACATTCCAGCAGTGCCGAATCTGAGAGCACCAGCGACTCTGACAGCTCCTCAGACTCAGAGAGTGAGAGCAGTTCAAGTGACAGTGAAGAGAACGAGCCCCTAGAAACTCCAGCGCCTGAGGTACTGTGTCCCCCCCCCCAGAGACAATCTGCATGGCAGCATTCTGCCTGAAGCTGGAGTCCACCTCTGGCCAGCACTCACCAAGGGCAGAGGCCCAGTCCCTCGGCCTCACCTCCTGCTCCTGCACTGTGTCAAACCAGCTGTTCCTATTTGCGTATTTCTTTGTCCCTTCATTTGAAAGAGAAAATGTGTTTTTAGTAGGCTGCTGTTCTAATATTAATGAGCATTTTTTTGAAATTTCAGGAATGCATGAATTAAGGAAATATAAAGGAGGCAGCTTGTTATAGCAAAGGGCAGGAACATGAACTAGAAATAAGTCATCAGAGGTTCTATTTTTAAACCACTAAAAGCCATCATTAAATTGATGGTAAAGTGATTTTGCCAGGTCTGTATTTTTTGCTCCCTCTGCTGTATATACAGCACAAATAATTGTGTTTGCCTCTCACTCATCCTTGGGAAATGTAAAGATAAACAGATGAGACTGAAAACTCCAAGCATTAAATCTATCTGAAGAATTTATGCTGTTTACTAGATTACTAAACAAAAAATGTAGGAACAACTGAAAAGGTGGCCAAACATTATTAAAACTTGGAGTAACAATGTAAAAAATATGATAGGGATGGCTACTTAGTGAAAAGGGAAGGCATTTCTCGTGAATGAGCCCAGTTTGCAGAGAAAAAATTATTCTCATATCTCTGATAGGAATGCCAAAAAAAGAGACTTTCTGATTAAGAAGCGTTCAAACTTTCAGTATTCGTTTCTGCTCTTTAGAAAGTAAGACCATTTCCTAGGACAGTGACCAAAAGCCTGTGGAGAACATGGAGTGAGACATAAGATCCATGACTGAGGGAAAGGGAAGCTGAGAAAAAGATTGTCGTTTTTTGGTTGGTAAGAATTTGTGTCTGCTCAGCAAGTATTTCTTGGAGTGAACAAACATGAATCGGCATTAACTGCACTCAAAGTGCCTTTCAGATTTTAGAAGCTGCTCTGTTTCTGGGACTCTCCTCTTTCTTTGTGTAATAGTAATTGCTGTTGAAATGATTTTTTTCTATGCCTCAGGGAAAAGGATATTGAACATGCTCTGCGGACAAATTGTGTTTGTTCACTGTTAGTGTTTATATGATCTTTATGTTACAACTTAATAAGAAAAATCTGCATGCTTGTTAGGTTACTGATACAAGGAAGAGGACTCATTTAAATAACAAAATCCAATTCAGATAGAAGAGAATGGCACAGAATTGACTGATAATTGAAACTTGAAGGTGTAGTGTTTGTATTAATGAAACAGTGATGTCTTATTGCTCAGGAGATTACTGGAATAGTTTTAGAGACTATTAGGTGAAAAGTAAATGTTTCCATCCTACTTTTTTTTTTTTAATTGCCTTACTAAAAAGGCTCCTGTTGATACATTTCTTTTGATGTACAAAAATCTAGACTTGGGACTGGTTTGTCCATCATGCACTGAAGCTCAGCTTTCCAGAAACATCTTGTCTTTGTCTAGGTTTTCAACATTTAATTTCCCACAAAGCATTTAACTACTGCTCTTTTGTTTCAAAATAAATAACATGCATTATTGTAAATCTCCTGTGTTCACTGAAAGTAATATGTATTCCATTACAGGTACAGTTACTACGTTTAGCTTTCTTACCCTTTTCTTTATTCTATTTTTAATGCACTTGTATTTTATGATTCCATTTTAAATTCATTTGATGAAATGTTACAGACATGCCAGTGGGCTCATGGTGAGCCTGGAAAACAGGCACCGCAGAATCCATTTCAATGTCTGCATTATAGTAGGAATTAAAATGTAAACCTCAGCTTTTCAAATGCATTAGATATGTCACCTTTTAATTGCATAAGTAAGGCTCAGAGAACAGGATTCTGTTCTCAGTTATTCAGAGATTTGCTTAGTTTTCTAATATTTTGTCTAATTCTTTGAAAGTAAACTACCTTATATTGATTGCCCAGTAGACTCTGGGTGCTTTTTGTAAATTATTTGATTTAATCCTTTATACACCCTGTAAGGTTGGTAGCTTTTATTTCAACTGTGAACAGTTATTACAAAGAATTAAGCCCATAGCTTTTAACTCTTTTTTCTCCCCTTTAAGCCCATGCTACTTCTTGCTTCATCACTTTTTCTTTTCAAATTTTTGGATCATGCTCCCTCACAACTGTGGTGTTTTAACAAAAAAGTAGGGCATTTATTATTATGCAAAACCCAAAATTTTTTCTTCAGAACCATAATTGATCCTAAAATACATGAACTCTTGCCATTGTGAGAAGCTAGGATAGATAAATGAACATGTGGTCAAACATTTATTGAAATACTTTTTCACTTCCAATGTGAAGTATTTGTGTGCACCAGCACCAGGATGCTGCAGGGTGAAGCATGAGGAAAGGCAAAGGAAGAAACAGAAGTCCAAACCTTGAGCCTCCACAGCACACTCTTAAAATTCATTTTAAAATCTGTTTTTAATTAATCTCTTATGTAAAAATTCCCCCCACCCCAATACACAGATGTCTGACTTTAAAGGGATTCTATCCACTTTACACTTTTATTAAGGTCAATATATGGACAGGACCACTCCAAACCATTTCTCCTTGTCTGGGCAGACTCACTCAAGTTTACCTTGCAACTGGGCCATAACCTCCATTCTAAACAGTTTGAGGACCACAGTGGAAGAAAGTTTTTTGTTTCTTTTTCTTATCAGGTCATTTCTTTAGGGACTATTAACGGTATCTTAATACTGCCTTATTTTGGTGGGGAAAAAGAACAATTGTATTTATACCGGAAATTGCTTTCCTTTTTCGTTCATGCATAAATACTCTTCTAAAGTACCTGTCAGTGACTGGAGAACAGTTATAAATGTCACTTTGGTGAGATAGCTATATACCTTTCCTGAGAAAGGGCGTGAAGGTTTGGTTCCTAAGGTAATCAGCAAATGATGTAGCATAATGCTTTGCCCCCAATCAGTTAGCCACTAGCATTACAACACCCTCAGGTCTTTGCATCAAGTAATGTTTGATAAGTAGGTATTATATGCTCACTTTTCTCTACCCTTAACAATCCTGACTTGTTAGAAATTTGAATAGAGTTAGATTACATGTGTGGTACATGAGACTACTTTTCCCTGCTCTGAAATTCAAATGTGAGCCTGGGTATAACATCCATGTAAGTGCTGGAAGCCATAAAGGAGTGATGTGATCTTAAGCCAACAGGATGGCATAGGCCCATAGGCTGTAAAAATGAATAATGCAGTCTTTTTGCCTAAAGTATGTTCTTATATAAGTTCTTACAGTTCTTCTTAGGGCTGTTCTATATAATCACACAATGCCTGGACTACGTGATCATTTTATTACCTGATTTTCTCCTAGCCAAAAAGTCTTCACATCATATCCACATATCTGCGCGTATTAAATTTGCATTTTTAATAGAATTAAGTTATTTGCAATATTGTCAACAGTCTTCCCCATAAAATACCATCTTCCATTGGAGTGAACTCCTTATCTATAGTTAGTTAGATCTCATGTGGTGGAATATCTACCAGTTAACTTCCTGGTATGTTGTATATGTGATACAGTCATTTGTACAAACCACCTATCAGATAGGAGTTTAAGAAAAGCAAAGTCAATGGCTTACTGCCCTTAAAATAAATGGTCTAACCAGTGCTTACTCAGTCCTACACTACACTTTTCTATATGGCATAAAATCCTGAAATAAGTTCCCTACTTACTCTACACAATGCTAGATAAAAGAGTAGAGCATGGGGATAAAATGCCAACTATCATTCTGTTAATAAAACTGATAGCAGGTTAGATGGTGGCATGCAGCAGCAGTTAATTAGCAACAAAGATTTAAACAACACATAACAGTAGAAGTTTGGAACTTCTGTTTATATGCTAAATCAGTTGCACAAATAATTAGTATAATCTCACTGCTCTGGAGCTACTCTGTTTCTGAGAAAAATAGGTGCTATTTCAGACTAGGTTGCTGGTATAAAGAGATTAATTAAAGTTTGATCTTTAAAGAATCCAGGTGAATTCATTAGAAATATGACCTCCTTGATTCCTTTTATCGAAATATAAAATTTGAAAGTCAGTATTGTGTATGATATACTGAAAATCTTGTCATGTATAAATGTTCATTTTTAATTAAAAAAAGGAAATCAAATTTTGAACACTTTCAATTGAAAACTATGTCCAAAAGAGTATAAAAGATGAAATCCACAGATACTTAGCCTTCTTCTAAAAATCCTATTTGAAGAGTTCTTTTCTTCATTTCTCCTTATTTTCTGATAGAATAGCTTACAAGTCAAAATATGTCAGTTCTGTGTAATTTTACTGTTGTACAATTACAACAGTAATTGTACAGCAAAACAAAATAATTGTTTAAAACAAAATGATTGTTATGAAACTTTCTTAGCAGTTGTTAATGGTTTATTACATTGGTCAGTATCTAATAGTCTAGTGTTAGTTAATATCTGCTACAACAAAATCCATATCACAAATTTTTTTTGGAAGATTGATTTAAGAGTTAATAGTAGAGAATCTGACCTGTAGTTAGAGGAGGATAAGAAAGGACCTGACTTCTTAGATTTGGGATGATATGTCTCCCTGGGATAGTCCTGTAGAGAAAAGTGAAGAGCATAAAAGAGTTTATCATCATTGGTCAGTTATCTCTCTTTCCTTGTTTTTAGCCTGAGCCTCCTACAACAAATAAATGGCAGCTGGACAATTGGTTGACCAAGGTCAGCCAACCTGCAGTGCCCCTGGACACTGTGGGGAGTACAGAGACCCCACCCCGGCACCTGGACAGTAAATTCAAGGGCTGCAGCGACAGTGCCAGGAGCACTGCTGGTCACGAGCACTCAGAATCCAAAGATCCTCCCCCCAAAAGCTCCAGCAAAGTCCCCCGGGTTCCTTCCGAAGGCCCCCATGCTGGCAAGAGACATTGTCAGAAGTCCCCTGCCCAACAGGAACCCCCACAGAGGCAAATTGTTGGAACCAAACAACCCAAGAAACCTGCCAAGACCTCTGCTCAGACAGACTCGCGGGCCAGCTTGCAGGTGGAAAGTGAGCTAGGACTTCTTCCCTATGGTTCCAAAGACCAGCCTTCCAAAGACAAGCCCAAGGTGAAGACGAAAGGGAGGCCCCGTGCCGGAGAAAGCAGAGAGTCCAAGCCAGCAGTGCCCACCCCCAGTGACAGGAAGAAGCACAGGGGCGCCCCCCAAGCCCCCTCAAAGGCGCTCTTGGGCCCGGAGCCCACGAAGGACAATGTGGAGGACAGGAGCCCTGAGCACTTTGCCCTGGTTCCCTTGACTCAGACCCAGGGGCCCCCCCATGGTGGTGGGGGCAGGACTAGTGGCTGCCGGCGTGCCGTGGTGGTCCCGGAGGACCGCCGGAAGGACAAACTCTCGGTGCCTTTGAGAGACACCAAGCTGCTCTCCCCACTCAGGGACACTCCACCCCTACAAAGCTTGATGGTGAAGATAACCTTAGACCTTCTTTCTCGGATACCCCAGCCCCCTGGGAAAGGGGGGCGCCCGAAGAAAACAGAGGACAAGCAGCCTCCTGCAGGGAAGAAGGTCGACTCTGAGAAGAGAAGTTTGGACAACTCGAGCAAGTTGGCCAAAAAGAGAAAGGTGAGTGCGGGCAAGTCTCCCCCTGCGGTGCGGGGTACACCTACTCTTGTCCTGGCGCTGTCTTTAATTGGCCCGTGATGATAACCCTAGTGGTCTTAGAAGCTGGAAGTCTGTGCTTGGGTTCCAGCCAGTCCCCGTTTTCACTGGGCCCCTAAATGCTTCCCACTCTACAGACAGACAAGAACAAATGTCAGGTGCCTTCCGCGGTCTTGCTAGTTTGAAAAAAGATGAGGCAATAATTGACAGGAAATCTTGTTGAAGGTAAATGTAGAATTTAGGAGTATTTTTTTCATTCTGATAACATTTGCTTTATGGGCCCCCTAACTCGTTAGGTTTTACCCTAGAAATTAAAACCTTACCTGAACTGAAATATTAGTTAGTAGTCTGAGTGTCTGAAAGAATTGTTCTATACTCTTGTAATATGATCTTTTTAATGCTGATATTACATTCATGTTTTATCTTTTTTTAAAAAGATTTATTTCTTTATGTATACAAGAGCTGGGGTGCAGGCCAGAGATGCAGGGGGGTGAGAGGATTCACCAGAGACAGAATGGGAAGCAGAACAGGCAGATCTACTGAAATACATTACTGAGGGGAAGAGCGGGTGAGACAGGAGAGGTCTGCTGTGCCCTGTGGGTCAACTCTGGGATCAAACTCGTCCTTCAGTGCCTGCAGATAGCTTCACAGTACTGTCTTAACCCCTTGCGTCACCAGGGAGGCCCCCATTCATATTTTAAATCATGGCCACCTAACAAGTTATTAATTTGAAGCCACTAGATTTAGAATTTGCGATCTCCATTAAGAACTTCTTAATAAGCAGAATATTATTTAAAAAAAAAACTTTTAGAGCTATTAAATATTAAGGTTAGGCTATTCTGTTGATTAATAGGTACATTGTGAAGTATTGAAAATCTGTCGTTTATCACAATTTTTACAAGTTTCACTTAAGGAATGAACATAGTAAAGAAGATAAGCATTGCATTATTTAAGGTCCTCAGTTACTTGGACACACCACTATTTTAGATAGCCTCCTTCCTTTACTCTGAGTCATTGAATTCTGGATAATATTTTTCACTGCTTCTAAATGATGAAAAATTACTGAGTTTGTTTCCCTTAGTGGCCTTTTTTAAGCCAGCCTTCCCAATATTCAGAATGAAAGACACAAGAAGAACCAATTCTTTCCTGCTGAGAAGGAATAAAAATTTCAACACTGTCATAAGTACACAAAAACCTTCATCGGTGTGGAAGTTGAGCTAAGAATAACAGGACAGAAAGATCATGTAGCCTGCTATGGTGTCTGATTCACCTGATTACAACACTGGGTTAAAAATATAACAAGACTTGGGGCCCCCCCCAGTGGCGCAGCGGTTGAGCGCTGGGTTGCAAAGCTGCCCGCAGCCTCTGCAGCGCCGGTTTGATCCCCGGCCACCGGAGGAGGGTCCCACATGGCACGCAGACCTCTCCTGCTGCCCACTGCTCCCCTCAGCAGTGTACTTCTGTCCTGCCTGTTCTGCTCCCCGCTCTGGCTCTGGTGAATTCTCAAACCCTCCCGCGCTTCTGACTGTACCCAGTGCTTGTATAAATAAATAAATAAATCTTTAAAAAAAAATGTGACTTGTACTACTTGTACTGGTCACTTTAAAAATAAAGTAAAGGGTGACAGTTTTCTCTAGAACCTGGTCAAATGGGACATGAGAATGTGTGTTGCCACCATATCTGTAGTAGCAAGTTGAGAGGGATGGGATCATGGTGGTGGTGGTGCAGCGAGAAGAGAGCATCTTCTCATGCCTATAACTTTTAAAACTCGTGTGTGTGTATATGTGTATGTTTGTGTGTATTAAAGGTGTGAAGCTTTATGGAAGAAAAATCTGCACCTAATATACTTGAGAAAATTTCAAAAATAGACTCATTTCCTATACTAATTTGTCCCCCCACTGTCTTGGTCTTATCTAGTCCCTAGTGCTAAACCCTTTTGCTAGCTAGCAGGGGGAGGATATTAGCATCTAAAATCCTCACTAACTAGAATTTGCACTAGAGTTGCTCAGACCAATCCACAGCTTCCAGTGCATGTCTAGAGAATGGGGAAGCTCCACTCTTCTTGTTGAATGTATAGACTGTGCCCTCTAAAAACGCCATCCCCAGCCCTTGGCACCACTAGGAAAACTCCTTTATCTTTCTATTTAGAGGATGGAGAAGTAATGGGCGTGTTGTGTTACTGCTCTGGCAAGCAGCTAGGAGTTCTGACCCTTGGGAGCAGCCTGTCTTTATGCTGTAGGATTGACAGGATCAGGGGTGTGAACCAGCATTTCCTAGCCTTAGGTTTGTGTGTTGTTTACCTGGGAGCCTTTACAGGATTTGGGTATGGACCACAGACCCCAAACCCCACTTGATGTTTTTTTTAAGTCCTCAGGTAATCCTTATGCCTAGGGGAATGGGAACTACTGGAGCAGAAACTTGGGGCCAAGATTATACAGTGTTCTTTGGAGCTCCTTTTAGACATTATGGATCTAGCAACCAGGAAGTTCTTGCCCTGAATTATGTTACTAGTTAAAAATATTATTTAGAAGCTTTTGAGTAAAAAATATAGATATTAGCCAATTACACTTATTTCATGGTAAGAGAACCATGTCATTTGCTTTTACTTCATGCAGGATTCCAGGTATTATCAGTAATGAACTTAATCTCAGATCCTTCCCTATTGGGGGCAGGTGGGCTATCCCCTTTCTATCAGGACCCTGGCTCCCTTCGTTCAGGCATAAAGGCTGTCGCCCCCGAAGCCAGCACTTGGGCCTGGGCTGCACGCCACAGGCAGGACAGTACTTTCTTTAAACTTGATCATTTTTCCCCAAATTTGGGGTTTTTTTTTTGTCACTTTAAGTATGAACATTAGGAAAAGTTCTCTAAGGATGTAGTGAGAGCAATTGAAGACTGTGCCTGAGCCTTCCCACTAGTGGAATTTAGTGTTTTTATTTAAAGACCCTCTAGAGTCTCTCTCTCTCCTGGTGTAAAATTTTGGCAGTATTTTTAGAGGGTTACGGACTTTAGATTTAAAAGTGTGAGAAGGGGTCTCCCTCGTGGCTCAAGGAGTTAAGTCTCAGCACTGTGAAGCTATCCACAGCCACTGCAGTCTCAAGTTGGACAGTCTCAAGTTGGGCACAAGTTCAATCCCTGGCCAGGGAGCTGACCCACATGGTGCTGCAGACCTCTCCTGTCTCTCCCACTGCTCTCCTCAGCAGTGTATTTCAGTAGATCTACCTGTTCTGCTCCCCACTCTGTCTCTGGTGAATTCTCTCACCTCCACCCCATGAATCTTTGGCCTATAACCCAGCTCTTGTATGCATGAATAAATAAATCTTTTTTAAAAAAGAATTGAAAATCTGACTTTTTAACCTCCTTTTCCATAATATTTAAACCAAGCTTTTGTTTTCCAGATTTGGGAGAAAAATTGAAGTTCAGAAATAGTATGACAGGCTGTTGCAATGTAGAAAATACCCACAGCAAGCATACATGGGGCTAAGCATTGTTCTGGGTGCCTTTATAGATATGACTGCATTTAATTCAACCATCTGAGAGATTGTCTTTCAAATACAATGCAAGACTGTCCCTAACAGTCATATAGACAAATACTGAACAGGGAGTTAAGCTCACCAAATCTATCTTGTTTTTTCTAAATAAATGCTTTACTGATCAAGAAGCTTTGGTATTTTAGGAAAACAATTTTCAGTGCCATCATTTATGTATGTTTTCAAGAACAGGGAAAGGAAGTAATGGGACGTTGTCAGAAAGTGTGTATTTGTCTTGCTTAAGGTTTAGTCCTTCCCTTGTTCCAAGATCTGACTGTTTTGGGCCTTGTTTCTCTGTATCAACATCCCTGGTTATTACCCTTCATAATCAAGGGTTTGAAAAGGCGTCACATATAATTTCCTAAAGCCAGATATCTAATTTCTTCATGCCTATTTAGTTACCCTAAAAGCAACATAACTAGATGCATGTGATAGCTAAGACTGTTTTAAGGATTGTAATATCTGTATTTCCTCACCAAAAAGTAAAAAAGTGAATTAATTTTCCTTTTGTATAGTGCTTATCCCAGTGAAGATAACCTGTATTCTCATTACTAATTCTCTGTACTCAGCCTTGCTACTAATTTGGACATGGTGTTAACTGTATTCTCTTCTTATCAACCTCCTGCAAAGGCAATTCCCAGGAAAATACACAAATTTCCATAAAGTTCACTTCTCTAGTTTTCCCATGACCCATGCATTACCGAGCTCATTTGCTTTTCTATGGGAGAAGACTATGACAGAGTCTTAGAACTTGAGTGCTAAAACCTTACAGATCACTGACTCAGCTATTACGTTTAAATAGATGGGATATTTCCTCAACTGTTTGTTTGGTATTTGCACACAAGTGTCTATTGCGGGGGATTCTTGAAGAGGTACAAATTGTAGTTCAAGATCAGTGGTAGGGACTCTGGCGGTTACCGTATCATCTCTGGTTCAGTCCTTCCAAGCCCCCCTCCTGCTACCGCAATACCCCACAGACAACTTCGCCAATCTAATTTCCCATTAGGTTGTCCGTTTTTCTCCCTATCACAGCCCAGTTCCTGGTAGGACTCTCTCTCTATACCTGTTATAAACTATGACCCCAAATGAATATCAATTCTGAAAAAACTGCCTTCATATCTCCTACTACCTACAGGTTACCTAGATGGGAGGTGTGCAGTGAGCCAGATACTGAGGCAGTGAGCCAGATACTGAGCCAGATACTGAGGCTGCCCTGAGGCATTTTCTTCCAGAAACCATGTTGGCCGCCCCAAGGGTTATCTCTTCCATTCATGGTCTTCATTCTTTCTCTCTTGCTTCACTCTGTAGGTCAAATAGCATTTAGCAGATAATCTGTGACTGCCTGACCTTACAGGTTCAGAAAAACGAACAAGTGATCAGTATCTGGTCATTGCCTGCAGCCTTCCTTTGTGGATGCAGGCACACCACCGGACTCTTGTGCTTCTTCCAAAACCCAGGCCTTAGATGACATTCCTGTAGTGAGGTTGATTTGTGTGTAAGCTATAGGCAAAGAAGACTTATTTTTCCTCCTAAACAGAATACATGTCATCTCATTTTCAAATGGCTTCTTGACCCAAAAAGAACTCCTGTTTTCCTTCTTGGAAATTCAAGCCTTTATTTCCTGCCTCCAGAACTGCGTGGCTCCCTCTTTGATGGTCCTTTCTTAAATCTGCCTGCTTTAATATTATAGTGCAGTCCTGCCTCCAGGGACCTCAACCATGCCCCTCAGCTGCTAAATTTAATTTCCATGCCACTTGACAAATATTGAGTGCCTGCTCTGGGGAGGCCTCTGTGACTGTTCCAGATAGAAGATGACAGGCTTCCAAGTGCATAGTGTACAAAATACTAACCTCAACCCCAGAGGCTTGAACTCAGTCAAGTAAGCAAAATAACAGAAGAGGATTTTGGCATTATTTGGTTTAATGGCTTACTTTCTCTTAGCTTACTGATTATGATTGGCTTCTAAGTTGCTAAATATCAATATAAAGCATATTATTCCAGAAAGTGACAACAGCGTTCTTAAGTATTAAAATTAAGTGTTTGGTGATTTCTCGGGTTTTGGCTGTTCTTTCAAGTCACCGATTGGCCCAAACTGGAGTTATGACCAATTTTAAGGGTTGACTCACTGTGAATCTTATTTTTATGTGTGGTTTGTAAGGTCTGCCACTTTGGTTTATGGTCATAAGTAGCAAGTTCTAAGCAGCATGAAAACACACAAACAGAAATTAACTGTCATTCCACCTCTGGGGTTTGGTGTTTTCTTCAGGAAGTAACCTTGGGGAAGACTTTTGTTAGTTTTGCCCTGGGGACTTAGCCTGTGATTCACTAACTGCCTGGAAATCCCTTCCATTGAAAACTGTGTCTATTACTAGCTACTACTCATGTACTAATATCTATCTGGATAGTTCAGCAAATTCTGTGACTTTTCCCAAAGATAAATGTACCATTTTTTTACATTGCTTGCTGAGCCGGCTATGCAGTGTTTAATCTGAAACTCAAGAGAGGGGCCTCCCTGGTGGCGCGAGGGCTTAAGACGCAGCACTATGAAGCTATCCTCAGCCACTGCAGCATGAGTTCAATCCCTGGCCAGGGAGGTGACCCACATGGTGTTGTAGACCTCTCCTGACTCCCCCACTGCTCCCTTCAGCAGTGTATTTCAGTAGATCTGCCTGTTCTGTTCCCCATTCTGTCTCTGGTGAATCCTCTCACCCCCTGTACCTCTGGCCTGCACCCCAGTTCTTGTATGTATAAATAAATATTTAAAAAAAAAAAAAAAAAAAATAAGAGAATTCCTAAGCCCCTTGGTGGCAGAGCCTCATAGGCACACTAACTTCTTAATTGATGGGGAGGGTACTCTTACCTCCCAATACCCCCCAGCCCCCATTGGTAGGTTTCTTTTAACCCAGCAATTTTAATTTTTTTTCCTCTGACAATATCAACTGTCTCTTAAGTGTCACCATTTTAAATTATTGATTGAAGATTATATGCTGAGCAAAACTCCAGCAGACTTTACCTGGCATGCGCCAGTGCATTTCATTTCTGCTGAATTGAATTCTGCTGCTGGTGCATGTTGAACGCCACAGGGGAAATCACTGTTGGCATTTCAGTTGTGCTTCCAGGATGTGTGTTTATTACACATCTTACCTCCTTATGAGTCCCTCAAGGTACGTTTTCTCTGACCATTGTGATGAAAGGTTATATTTCTGAGCAGCTATTTTGTTTTTATCTTCTCTAACTTGAACTTCTTTCATTGTATTAACTAATTGGAAATTCAGAGGCCATTTTGCAGATTATTCTAGCAAAGTATGGAGAAAGCAGTGTCAGTAGGAATATAATGTGAGTCATATAGGTAATGTTAGATCTTCTAGTAGCCAAATTAAAAAAATACTGAAAGGGGAAATAAAGAAAACCATAATAATAATTTTAAAATTAAAAATAATTTTTAATTTTTTCAATTTGTAATATTTAAAATATCATTTCAACATTTAATCAGTATAAAAATTATTGAATTTCCCCCATTTGCACTGAGTCTTTGGGGGTGCTTGTCACTTTGGATAAGGTGTGTCCATACACTCCCTAACTGTGTGCAAGAGAGGGCAGAACTGGGGCCTGTGCCGCAAGGGGTTAACACGCAACCTATGAAGCTATCTGCAGCCTCTGCAGCATGAGTTCGATCCCCAGCCAGGGAAGTGACCCACATGGCACAGTAGACCTCTCCTAACTCACCCGCTGCTCCCCTCAGCAGTGTATTTCAGTCGATCTGCCTGTTCTGCTCCCCACTCTGTCTCTGGTGAATCCTCTCACCCCCCCCACACACACCTCTGGCCTGTACCCCAGTTCTTGTATGCATAAATAAATAAATCTTTAAAAAAATACAACATCACTTGAAAAAAAAAAAAGAGGGCAGGCAGAACTGATAGCCTCTAGTCTTCTCTTGGAATTAAATTCTCTACCCATATTTTCCCTTCTTAAAGTTCTCACTTGTTCACGTGCCAAGAGATTAAAAATAAATATCTTTATCAGCCACCTTGAATAATCCATTTTGAAACAGGAAATGTTTTCCTAGAGGGTTTGCGAGGCCTGCTGGAAGGGCACACTCCAGCATAGCTGTGTGCAGAGAGCTCGGAAAAGGAAGGGCAGGTTTACCTGTTTCCCCGTGTTTGAGCAAGGCTGCTTAGTAGTGTCTGGCAGAGCTTGAGCCTCAATGTCTTAATTTGTTCTTTTTTTTTTTCTTTTTGGAGAAAATCAGGGACCATGGGAGGAGACAGTGGTGAAAACTGGGGCTCCCTGCAGTTTATTTGAAGAATGGTTTTTCCTTTAAGACTTTGAGAGGATTTCAGGTTTTTTAAGGGATTGTCCTAGATTGACTGGTGGTGTCCCAGATTTCTCTCTGGGTGAACTGACAGTTGGAGGAGTTTCGTTCTAAACATACATCAAAGTTAATTGCAGGACTCCCACTGATCACTTCACTGTCATTGCTGGAGAGTCGGTAGCTCCCCCTTCCCAGGTGCTGCTACCTCCAACCAGACCAGGAAGAGGGGGCACCCAGAATTTGGGGTGCACAGTTGGACAAATGTTGAACATGTTGGACTTTTTGTAAATTTGGTATACTTATTAACTAGTGAGCACAAAAACATGAAGCAGACTTTAGCCATGAAGAATTCTTTGTTTTCTTAATCATCACAGGTATTTATTTGCCTTGCATTTTAGTTGGTTTAAATGGTCTCCTTTGCGTGCCTAATTCCTGTGTTGTTTTTTTTTTAAAGATTTATTTTTATTTATACAAGAGCTGGGGTACAGGCCAGAGTCGTGGGAGGGTGAGAGGATTCACCAGAGACAGAGCGGGGAGCAGAACAAGCAGACAGACTGAAAGCACTGCTGAGGGGGCAAGGCAGGAGAGGTCTGCCACACCATGTGGGATTCTCCCTGGCCAGCCAGGAATCGAACTGGTGCTGCAGAGGGACAGCTTCACAGAGCCGTGCTCAACCTGCTGCGCCACCGGGGAGGCCCATCCTGTATTGTTAAATATTTCTCTTCTTAGCACTAATAGTCCCTCACTAAAATCATATTTACAATCCTTTATTTTTTTTCAAATTTTTGAAAGTTAATAAATCTCCATGAATGCAGATAATAAAGGCAATCCTTTTTTTAAAAAAAGGAAAAATTAACAGAAATTTAAAACAACTGTTTTTATTTTGTTGGATGTCTTTCTAGTCCTTATGTGTAAGATCTATAAGCAAATTTTTTTGTAGCCTATTTCTTTTCCAACAGTGTATTTGGTTTTCATTAGAAGATAATTAAGATTTAAATACTAATTTTATGCAAACAAGTTATTAGTTATAAATGGTTCTTTTGAAAGAAGGAGGAACTTACTTATAAAATCATCTGTTGTTACTTGTTGTGATATATTGATTTTTTTATGCTTAGGAAAACACCAATGATATGTTGAAATCTATTTATTCTTCTTGTCAGTATATTACTAAGACAACTTCCCTTTCCTGCGTATGAAAAATAGTATTTCCTCATGCAAAAATCTATCTCAATAAAAATCACATCAAATCTAGATTGTCTCCTCTCCCTTACCTCAAGTATATGTACTAATGTTGCCTTGCCATAGAGACTACAGATGCCTCCAAAAGTCTAGTCAATATTGCTGCCTTTGATGACTCCCTCCACCCCTTCTCTACAGTTATGCTTATAGCTATTTTGTTTACTGTAATAGGGTGAAGCAGAAAGAGACCATGATAACAAGAAAGTCAGACTGGAGAAAGAAAACAAATCACAGTCATCATCTTCATCCTCTCACAAAGAATCTTCTAAATCAAAGTGAGTATAGAGACGAGGCACAGCCTAAGGGTGATTGAGTCTTCCTGGGTCTTGACGTGGCAGAGATGCTTTCTTTCTGCAGTGACTCACACTTAGATGATGGGTTATGTTTGTTGCTTTCATCCAGAGAATGGTCTAAGAATTAACAGTTCATTTGGTAACAACTTGGATTTATCAAAAGCATTTTAACAATGAAAATGGAAAATTTCCTAAACATCTGGAATTAGTTTCTTTCTAAATGAACT
This sequence comes from Talpa occidentalis, assembly GCF_014898055.3. Taxonomy (NCBI): domain Eukaryota; kingdom Metazoa; phylum Chordata; class Mammalia; order Eulipotyphla; family Talpidae; genus Talpa; species Talpa occidentalis. Next base: position 53,974,963 of record NW_023604972.1, read on the forward strand.
TTTACATAAAAAAATAGAAAAGGTGCCAATATTGTCCAGACCTCACAGAACCAGAAACAGAGGCACAGAGAGATGAAACGACTTGTCCAAATCACACAATTCTTGGTGGGGAGCACTCATTTAAATTCTGGGAGCCTGGGCTTAGTCCTCTCGCTTTGAAGGATGAGTGAAAATCCTTGGGCCATGCACTACGTCTGTCCCTCAGGAGAGAGGGTGCATCCAAGAATGTGTGACTATAAAAGTAACTTTTTTGCTCTCCAGTTTATCAAGAAATTGCTTCACAAAATGATTTGACAAAAGCAAGGGCATAGTGTCACCAGTGGGAGCCAACAGAGTTGAGGGAGAGAGAAAGGACCAAATGTGAGGATGGCCACTAGGATAGCCTGCTTGTCAGCAAGGTGAAGCCTGAGGAGCAGCTGATACAGGTGTTGGTGGAGTCATTTCAGACCACTGAAAGACTGCAAGCTGAGTGACAGATTATACAATTTAATTTACTACTGTATTTCTCAAAGGCATTGAAAAGTTCCTGAAATTCTGTCTTTCTATAACTGGATCTCATGCTCTGATGTATTTACCTTCTATGCCAGCAGCTGTTGTCCTTTAGCTAAGTAATGGCGTTGTTTGCATTGTGCCTTCACTTGGTTTTGTATACTGTTTGATTCCAGATCATCCAGGCCCTCCTCTGAGCCCTCAAAGAAGGAAATGCTCCCCCGCCAAACTACGCCCTCGTCCTCCCAGAAGCCAGCCAAGCCTGCACAAAAGAGGCCAAGGCGGGAAGCAGATCTCTGTGGCCAGGACCCTCCCAAAAGTGCCAATAGTAGCAAAAGCAGCCACAAAGACTCTTCCACTTCCAAGCACAGAAGAGTAGAGGGGAAGGGCTCCGGGAGTTCTGCAGAGCACAGAGTGAGTGGGGGGGCATAACTGGGTGAAAGGGGCTATACTGGTATATCTTTACTTTCAGTTCCCAAAGTAGTTCCTAATGACAGTATTTCATGATTATTCATCACTTTCAAGTAATTTTAATAGCAATAATGAGTTTTTTGTGTTTAAAACTCTATTTTTTACAGAAAGAGTGAAAGACATCATTATATGAAAATTTAGATGTCCTTTCTTCTTAAAGTGGTTCAGATGTAAAAATTGGAATAGATTTTCCTGTCAATTTCCTGTCAATTTTCTAACAGACATTTTAGTATAAGAAATGGTTGCCTTGGTTATTTCTTGGTTTAGATGTTCTATATCAAATTTTGTTATTGTTTACCACAGAAAAAAACGTATCCACTTTCTAAATATAAGTTCCTTTCTCCCTGTTAATCTGGGTGGGTGGGTGTTGACTAAGAGAAAATTCTACATTTGATTTTATTGATTGCCTGTTCCATTTTGGAGTACCTTGTACAGTCAGAATCTACAGTTTCAGTTGAATTTACAGTTGGGAAAGTGCTTGACCTAGCTGAATTTTTGCAGCATTGGTTTCCTCTTTTTCAGACTACTATTTTGGACTAATTAGGAGATGGAACATTTAGGATGATGGTCTTAGATGTTTGAGTGTAATGTGTATCATGATTTTTTTTAAGGGATCTTCTGGAGATAGTGCAAATCCTTTTCCAGTGCCTTCTTTGCCAAATGGCAACTCCAAACCAGGGAAGCTTCAAGTAAAGTTTGACAAGTAAGACTTCAGATGCTTGCTTCTTCTCCTCCCCCTCCCCCTCCCCCCTCCTCCCCTCCTCTACTCCTCCCTTCCTCCTCTCCTCCTCTCCTCTCCTTTCTCTTTTTTGCTATACCCTCGTCTGTCCCCCTCTCCTTCCATTTTTTTATACCTTCTTAGTCTTCTAAGGTTGTCTTACCCTAGTCTAGTAATCGTAGATTCAGATGGCCTAACCTGATCTTTTCTTTCAGACAACAAGCAGATTTTCACATGAAGGAGGCCAAAAAGTTGAAGGACAAAGCAGAATCAATGGTCAGTCTTGTCTCCTTTGGTAGAATGTTATCTGATAAAATATTTGTAGTCTGATTCTTCTGGGAATGGGGGTGGAGCAGGGGACGGCAGGAGGGAGGAGAGTATAGGGCCTGATATTGGCCCCAATGTCAGCATGATCAGTTGTACCTTAAGAAACCAGGTAAGGAATTCTTAGTGAAGTTATTTTATTTCACTCCACTGACTCAGACTGATCATGGGCAAATAAACAAAGCCTCTAGTCTCAAGTGTAAATTAATGGAAGTTAATCTACCTGAAATGCACGAGTGCTTCCTTGTTGTAGGGAATTAATTCTGTGAATGTGGAAAATGAGTCTTGCTATTGAAAAGTTATCAGTTCACTTCAAAACATTTTGGAAGGAATGCTGTTTACATTCCAAAATTATCTTAAAGCCTTTGAGAAGCTAATCTGAGGGAATCGTAGACTAGTGCCAGGAGGTGAAATTTTAAGATGAAGGTAATGATTGCACTGTTAGTAAACATACTTTAAAAAATGAACCTCTCTTTGCTTGGTGGCTGTTGGACTTTCTGGAAAGTGGTGGTTTTGTTAATTGCATGTGTAATTAAATATGCTTTTATATTGCTGCTGTAATGTAATTAGATAATGTTTTCCCTTTGCGTATTTAAACATCTAAGATTCTGGGGCTTTTAATTGCTTACTGTATTCCCTAAATATATACCCCCACTAACACCATATACAGAACTTTCTACTGCAGGAGAAGATCAGGGGTTGCTTTATTTTCCCTGTGCATTCTACCCATATACTGAAGAGGCTCCCTGGGTCAGTTCCTTTTGACCATCATGATCTGACCTGTTGCTCATCAACCCCAGCTGTAGGCTGGCGTCTGTTCTCAGACAGGCTCGGAAAGAGTGGAGCAGAAACCCTTTTATCAGATCTCCATTTGTGGGACAAAATATTTGTTGAATTATACTAGGCAGGATGCATTTAAGGGGGTGAAAGACAAGTCTCTGTAGACCTAACTCAAGCTGTTCTGTACCAGCATGACCTGAGTCAGATTACAACACTTGGACTTGGTCAAAAATTGTCTTTTTAATTTCTTTCTTCCAGCTTTGCAAAGTTATTGCTAAAACTGTGTGACTCTTTGGGTTTTGAATAAGAGCAAACTATTCATTATTTTGTCAGCCAATTATCTAGAACTTATCATGATACTGGACACTTTCAGCACTGGAATCTCTCATTATTTAAACAATAACTCAGGGAATTTTTTGCTTTGCTTTTAATCTATACATATGTGTATCTTACTCCTCTCTACCTAACTTTACTGTTTGTCCCAGTGTGCCCAGGATATTCCTAGTGCTCTGTTTAAGCCTGTTGTAGCCCATTTTAATAAATAGTAATAACTTATTTCACCCTCAAAATATTCCAAGTTGGACAGTAACTGAATGCCCAGACCATTCATAATATCCTTAGTTGCACAGTGTCTCAAAGATGTCCATTTGATATTCCAAGTAGTTAATCCACAAGTGAATATAAAGGAGTATATTTCATCTCTCATTTTACTCATTTTTGTTGAGTGGGGAAATTGCAAGTCCACAATTGTAACACCATCTCAGGAGACACAGAGAGTTATCACAGGAATATTTCATGTGTTGTCTCACAAAATACATAAGGAGGTAAATATTGACAGGTATTGTATTGTAGTTGCTTTTGTTTCTACACTGAGGCCAATATTAATGGAAATTCAATGAAAGATGATGAGTAAGTAAATTTAAAGAGTTAAGTTTACATCAGTGAAGCAAACCAGTAAGGTCTCTATAACTGCTGATTAATTGGGCCATGTTAATCTGACTTTTATTCTTTTTTGTCAATAATTTTCTAAGCCTGGGTTCTCCAGAAAAAAAATACTTTAAAATAATTCTTTAAATTAGCAGCCCTATGCCAACTTTATTTGCTAACATCTCCTTACAGTCCTGTTGTATCTTTGCTATTTCCACAGTTTGTTCTTGAATATATCAAATTAAAAGCACTAGCTATAAGCAAATTTTCAAAACATCATGTCAATCAGCTGCACTAATATGTGATTCATATGCCACGTGTAGAGGAAGTAGCCTTGCTCATCACAGTCTCACTAGTTGAGTTGGTTGTGTTCCACCAAGTGAGAAGCGCATAAGTGACAAAATATGTAATTCAGGCATAGGGTGATTTCATATTTCTCTGTTCCCTTTCAGGGACTCTGTAATCCCTGTTAGCTTACAGGATAGCCTTGTACACTTAGCTGAAACTTCCACAGGAGGTTAAATAATCTTTTGGACTCCTCAGTACAAAAAAGTGATTACCTTAGACATAATACCTGTGCTGTTCACATACCATAATGTTTTCTCCTTGAGATAAACAAGACATGCAAAGAAGCATATGACAACATTATTCAGACTGTGTAGAATAATTGTTTCTCAGGAAACGTACATAATGAGTAATTATGGACTAGTTACAGGATGCTGTGTAGTTATCACCTCAGTTGGAATGTATACTTTAGTATAGTTTTGAGAAACATCAATACAAGCTTGATTTCTTTTTCCTACTGATTATTTTTCCTTTTATTCTGAGTTTTTGCTAAAAAAATTTTCAGTACCTCAGAGCCAACAGACCTTGGTTACCATTTTGAGTTCATTTGTTCTCACTTTTCATCATAATTAAACTAAGACAGTGGAGAGAAGTTACAGTAAAGAATGTGAGTGAGACACTAAATAAACATCTATCTTTGACCTAACAATGACTGTGTTCTTGTCCTGCAGACAGACAAGGTTGGGAAGGCTTTTAAGTACTTGGAGGCTGCCTTGTCCTTTATTGAGAGTGGGATTGCCATGGAGTCAGAAAGCCCAGCATCCAAGTCCGCTTACTCGGTGTACTCTGAAACTGTAGACCTCATTAAGTAAGTGCCAAGTCATTCTGCCATCCTCTTAAGTACTTCTCTTTCCTCACCTTTATTGCTGTGATCCTTTGGAATCTTCTATGAAGACAGCTTAATAATAGTGAGCCTTAAAAGAGTTACTGATACAGGAACTTTGTTTTTGTTCTGAACTAGAAGTGTATTCCTGATGAAGGGCTGAAACAGGAGTAACTGGGTCCAACCATATCACTTTGCCAAGTGCACTGTGAAATGCAAGCCTTTCAGGGAGAGGTTGGCTGCCTCATCAGATGCCCTCCACCTCAGTGCAGGCTCCCTTCTTTATTATCTGCTTTTCAGCAGGGGACTGGTAAGGACACAAGTCTACTTGGTTTCAAGCAATAGACAGGCCAGAGAAGAAACATGTCCTATCTTAGTTTTGTGAAAGGCTTGAACTATAGCCCTTAAACCTCATTTTTCACCCCATCATTGGCTCTCATGTCTTCCCATCTTTAGGAAAAATCAGCATAAAACCAAGCAAAATAAGAAGTCTTTGTTGTGTCTGTGGATTTCTATGTGTTTTTGCTTAACCAAGTATGTTCATATTTTCCTCTAGATTCATAATGTCATTGAAATCCTTCTCAGATGCAACAGCACCAACACAAGAGAAGATATTTGCTGTTTTATGGTGTGTACTTTTTTCTTTGTCTCAATTCTATTATATTTGCTTTCACATCTTTTGATGTCATAAAAATACTTGTTTTTCTTAACATGAGAATTATAATGAAAGGCAAATTAGTAGGATGTGTGGTCAAGGGTTTAATCCCGCCAATTGTTAATTTTTGTGACATGGCATCAGCTGCCATTTACTGATGACTCAGTAGCTGCGTGGGGCCTGTGACTTAATTTATGTTCATGTATTTTTGTGTTTTTCTGCTAATATTTACTTCTGATGGTAGTATGAACAGAACAGTGAGATTTTTTTTTTTTTTTAAGATTTATTTATTTATGCATAGAAAATCTGGGTGTAGGCCAGAAGTGTGGTGGGAGGAGGGATGAGAGGAGTCATCAGAGACAGAGTGGGGAGCAAAATGGGTGGATCTACTGAAATACACTGCTGAGGGGAGCGGCGGGCAAGACAGGAGAGGTCTGCCGTGCCATATGTGGTGAGCTCCCTGGTTGGGGATTGAACTTAGGCCATCCGCAGTGATAATGCTGAGACTTCACCCCCATGCCACTCATGGAGATGAGGAAGCCTCATGTGTTCATTAGACTGCATGTAAACTCTTAGATGGCTGTCTTTCTGTGGTGGTGACATCAGTCTACTGGGCACTATGTCACTTTAACTTCTGTTTATGTTCACAGCATGCGTTGCCAGTCCCTTCTGTACATGGCAATGTTTCGTTGTAAAAAAGATATAGCAATAAAGTATTCTCGTACTCTCAACGAACACTTCCAGAGTTCTTCCAAAGTTGCCCAGGCACCTTCTCCATGCATTGCAAGGTAATGATAAGTCTAATTTAAGTGATTTCCAAAATCAAGAGATTTATTTATCTTCTGCTTTTTGCAGCTTTTGTATTTATACATGACTTAGCTTTTCAAGAATTACATGCACTTGTGTGCTCATTTGCTTTTTAAATTCTTAGTATATTTCTACCTTTTCCAAGAGTAGTTACATACTAATGTGTTTGTTGATTGGATAATGTAAAAAGATTTAAGGAGTTAGGGGTCAACAATTTTAGAGCTTTGAGGGTCTTTAGCTTTGCCTAACAACACAAAACAATTAGTGGTAAAGCTACAGTCCTTTCTGCTTTTATCTGACATGTTGTCTTTTTTTTTTTTTTTTTTATAGAGGCATGTTTTCTTTCTTTCTTTCTTTCTTTTTTTTTTTACTGCCACAGAAATACAAAAAGCTTATAGGACTTTATTAAATGGAAAACATCATCATACATGATCACAACTGATATCCACAGTCACCACATAATAAAGAAAGCAACATGTATTGTATTCCCTGTTTTTACAAGGTGATAGAGTTGCAATATTTACCTATATACTAAAGCAGCAAAATGCATGAATGAATGGGGACTATAACACAACTCCTTGCATTCTTTTTTTTTTTTTTTTTTTAAATATTAAATTTTATTTTTATATTCCCCCATACAATTGCAAACGCCCCATTCTGACCCCAATCCTTCCCCTCCCGCCCCCCACTTTCTTTCTTTCTTTGTTTTTGTTTATACATGCACTGGGTACAGTCAGAAGCGCGGGAGGGTGAGAGAATTCACCAGAGCCAGAGCGGGGAGCAGAGCAGGCAGAAGGACCGAAGGACACTGCTGAGGGGAGCAGCGGGCGGCAGGAGAGGTCTGCGCGCCATGTGGGACCCTCCTCCGGTGGCCGGGGAGCAGCCGGGGATCGAACCGGCGCCGCAGAGGCTGTGGGCAGCTTCGCAACCCAGCGCTCAACCGCTGCGCCACTGGGGAGGCCCCTGACATGTTGTCTTAATGTTTTCTCAATTAACTAAAACTTTCTATAACTATCCCAAGATGTGGTCTAAGATTTATTTATAAGGAAGTTCATTAGTTGTAACTTTCTTACAACATGGGTTTAGAAACAACCCAAATGTTGGGAATAAAATGATTAAATAAACTCTGGTATGATTACATGGTAGAATACAATGCAGACTTACATTAATAGACTGTACTTGAAAGATTGTTTAATTCATGATAAAAATACTATGCATCCTATTTGTACAAATTTGGAAATACATCTTTATCGATAAATATAAATAAGGAACATAAAAGAAAAAGAACTTTCTATAACCATATGTCTCCACCTGTTCCAGAATTCATAAGTGATACTAAGAATGAAGTCAACTATCTCTAGCTGAATTGTATTCCCCACTTTTGTGAACTGAAATTGTTCATCTATGCCATAAGATAGTGGAAAAACAGAACCCTTGTCTAAGTGTTTTGAAGATGAAGATAGCATTTCTTTAGAACTTGGCTATGCTCCTTGAAAATATCCCAATTCTGATAGGTTTTGCTATTTTAAGACTATCACCTAGAAGATGGCCCCATTTTCAGTACATTCAAAAGAAGGGATTCCCAGATGACTTTTCATAAAAAAGTCCTAGAAAAGTAACTTCCTACTTCTGAAAATTCTCATAACTCCCACCTCTAAGGTATTATTCTAAGTTAGCAGATTGTTAGTCACATTATCTTAGATAACTCCTTCCCCACTTGCCTCACTTTGTACCAGACTGTGTTTTGGTACTGGAGACACAGCGATAAACAAGCCCAAACCCCTGCCTTCACAGAGTTTTCACTCTAGTCCTTCAAAATGTACATTCTGTAAAATAAAACTATTAATTGTTCTTATTCTTAGTTGATCTAAAAGATTACTGTTTGACAAGGGACTGTGGTGAAGATTCACGGGTACTGTGGCGGTGGGAGGCTTATGGGGACTCCACATCAGAGGAGAAATAGAATATTGTACAAAAGTAAACAACAATGTAAGAAAATAAAAAAAGCTTAATAAAAATAAATAAAAGAAAAAAAAAAACAAAATGTACATTCTGCTGGGACCACTTAGGGCATATTTAGTCCAAGGGTTGATGTTACCATATCATGAGCCCACTTCTGTGTATCTTTCATTTTATATCCTTTTGCTTTTTATATCTAAAAATTTTTTTATATCTAAAAATATTTTTATATCTAAAAATATTGCATTTGTGTTTTTCTTTTGATCCATTTTCAAGGCACTTGTTAACCTGTATGTCCAGGTATATAGGAGAGAAGTTTAAGAATCCTCTGATGCACAGTACTCCTTGTCCTATCTCCTCATAGACTGTCCTGTATTTCTTCAGTCATTGATTCAGTGAATATTTGTCAAGAGCCTAGTGTTTGCACCTGCAGTGCTAAGTACTGGAAATAAAAAGATTAAAAAGAGGGCCTCCCCGGTGGCGCAGCGGTTGTGCGCTGGGTTGCGAAGCTGCCCGCGGCCTCTGCGGCGCCGGTTCGATCCCCAGCTGCTCCCCGGCCACCAGAGGAGGGTCCCACATGGCGCGCAGACCTCTCCTGCCGCCCGCTGCTCCCCTCAGCAGTGTACTTCGGTCCTTCTGCCTGCTCTGCTCCCTGCTCTGGCTCTGGTGAATTCTCTCACCCTCCCGCGCTTCTGACTGTACCCAGTGCATGTATAAACAAAACAAACAAACAAATAAATAAAAATACATGCCTCTTTAAAATAAAAATAAAAAAAAAAAAAAAAAAAGATTAAAAAGAAGTGATCTCTGCCTCTGGCAGAGAGAAAGCTGTGCTATGTCTCCAGTCTAGAAAAGTATCAAGTACAGAGTAGGTTCTCAGTTAATGTTTACCGAGTGGGTGGTGTAGATATGAGATTAGCACTGTCTTCACAGGAGAAGTATTATCTTACTATTACTAGGAAAAGTTGGAACTGGGAGTAGGGAGAGGAAGGGATTCCAGGCAAAGGGAGCAACCTAGGTAAATGGCATGGAAAAGCATATTTGGAGAACAGATTCGCCCACCTGATTCTATGCCAGTTTGCCTCCATGCAGTTACTTTCATTTGGTGGCCCTGTTTCTCTGTGCTTTATGAACTATATTGCCAAAGTAATGAAGGCAAAGGGTGTCTCTTTGACCTTATATAGGGGTGACTAGATAAGAAGTGCTTATCACTTTGGCTGGTACTCACTGAAACAGTGACTGGGGCTATAGTTCCAGAAATAGGAAATCTATAATCTGGTGGTTTAGGTGATTAACCAGTTTTCTCTTTCCTTCTGTCCTCAGAAGCACAGGCGCACCCTCCCCTCTCTCACCAATGCCGTCTCCTGCTGGGTCCATAGGGTCCCAGTCAAGCGCTGGCAGTGTGGGGAGCAGTGGGATGCCTCCCACCATCAGTACCCCCGTCACGATCCAGAACATGACGTCTTCCTATGTCAACATTACTTCCCATGTCCTTACTGCCTTTGAGCTTTGGGAACAGGCTGAAGCCCTTACAAGGAAGAATAAAGGTAAATGACTCAGTGGTGGCAGCTACTGGGGTGTGGGAGTTGGAAGGGACCAATGCTCTTGGTTTGTATTTTATGTTCATTTTTCTGGAGATAAAAAAATGTGTATTTTACTATTTATTCTTGTCACGTTTTCTCCTTTCTTCTTCACAACCTATTAGCAATCATTTAGTTCTGTGACCTGGGGCTGGATTTCTGGGCAAGATCTTAGCAAAATTAAATTAGAAGTACTTCAAGCCCTGTCCCTCAAAAGTGTTCTGGCATGACTTTGAACTGAAATCCTAGCAAAGGAGCAAGGCAAATGAAGAAGGAAAGTTACTGGCTGCCCTGAGGCATTCCAATTTGAGATGTGCAGTAACATAACCTAAATACTGAGTTTATTTTCAGACTATGTTAAGATTGGTAGTATCAATACAAGAAATGGGGCATGGTAAACATTCTTTACACTTGTTTAAGAAGGTGCTTGAAGAAGCCAAGGTTTAAGTGATGGAACTGTGCCATGCTATTATAGGAACTACTTGGTGTCCATTCCACAGGCACTTATAAGTAAGTGCTTGTATGTAAATACCAGATTAATTTCATTACCTATTTTTTTCCTGGTTGTAGGGAAGAGACAACCAGCTTAGCTGTAGGCACTAGGTTTCCTCAGTCTCTTAGAATTTTCTTCCTTAGCAAACTAATGGTGCTTTTAATATGTTGCATTCATGCATTTGTTGATCCAGAAGTTTAAATTGGGTATTTCCTAGTGCCATCCACTGTGCTTGGCATTATGGATTCGAGTTTAAAACCCCAAAATGAGATAAAACAAATCCATTTCTTCCATTCTAGTATAGTGGAGGGATGTGGACAATCAGCAAATTCTTATAATAGATTATGATTTTTTTTGCTGTGATGAAGCACAGAGTGTTATAGGAAGATAGTTTCTAGAAACTTGCCTATTTGTTTCCTTTTTATGTTTGTGTGTGCAAGTGTGTTTACTTGGTTTTGTTTTTTGGCTTATTTGCAGAATTTTTTGCTCAACTCAGCACAAGTGTGTGTGCCTTGGCCCTCAACAGCAGTTTGGTGGATCTGGTGCACTATACAAGACAGGGTTTTCAGCGGCTAAAACACAAGTAACCAAAACACCTTAACAGAGGCCCAAGTGGATTTGATGCCTTGGGAGATTTTCTGCACATTGTCTCATCAGGACACCATGCTCAAGAATATAAGAAGTTGAGATATCCAGGACACTTGTCCACGTAAACTCTCAAGAGCTACGTGATCATTGGTTGGACGTGACGTTTGTGCAGAAGCGAAAGGGGGAGACTGGCCTCACAGATGCTCTTGCCTTTCCTAACAAAAGGACAGAAGTGCAATGTAGCCTAAGTGGATGTATGAATGGTCTAGAAACATTTCCGTAGTTTTTTAACCAGCAGGATGCAAGTCACAGATGAAATGCGAAGCAAATTCAACTTAAAAGCAAATCCACTTCATCTCAGTAGCCACATTCCCAGAAGGAAAACAATTTTTAACAATGAATTTTGGTGTAGGGTTTTGTGAATGATTTTTTTTTTTCCTTAATTTTACATTTTGGGGGAAGTACTTGTTTAATAAATGGTAACGGTCATCTATAAAATTCTGAAGGACTCCACTGTACCCACACTCTGCCAGCGAACAGTGGCTTTGATAATACCAAGTATTGTCATAATTTATGAAATGAAAGGTGACTTCCCATGGCCTGGAGCACTGAGCACTGTCCCAGGCTGGGCTTCTCCTACTGTGCTGTGAGTCAGCCCCCGCGGGACGCAGAGGGAGGAGCCTCCACACAGGAGCCAGCGCCGGGTCTCCAGGTGTGAGGGAGGCTGTGGCACCGCCACTACCACCCCAGCTTCCACGAAAGGCAGTCACCACTGACTATATTCTGAATTTCCTACCTGGGGAAGAAGGGAACCAACGTTTGTACCTGACCAGATGGCTAACGTGCTTTTTAGTTTTTGTTTAAGTAGAGCTGGAATTTGAGGTGCTGACCTGTGGTCTGCGGTTATGGGGTAACTCCTGTGTCTTACCAATTCAGAGTTTTGTCAGCGAACAACAACAACAAAAATGAAATCTACTTCTTAGAGAGGCTATATTTTTCTGCTACAAATTATTTTATATTTATAGTGAAACTAGACTTTCAGAGTCCTTGATTGTCTAGGGGAAATTAACTCCCTGAGAGGATGTGGAGATTTGGGGTGTTTAATTAGATTTAAAAAAAAAAAAGTCACCACTTGCCTTCACTCCCAAGTATTCTCAATCAACTAGATTTAATTAGATTGAAGAGGAACTGTGGCCTTTCCCCTGTGTTGTTATTGCCATATTAGATATGTTAAACCAAGCTCATTTTGAGTGACCCAAAATGAAGAACCCAATCAGAATTCCCATATATCCATAAAGCACAGATTTTCCTTTTCATTGAAATTTTGAAGGTTGTTATTGAAGCATTATTTTGAGTGCAGTGTTCTTTAAATGCCAATTCTTTTTTATCCCTCTTAGAAAAAAAATAGAACTTGCATATGTATTGAAATCGAAGCATGAGTGTTACCTCTACAGTTGGTTTATTTTCCTACCCGCCTTCTCTTTTTTTTTCCTTCTATATGTTGTTTCTTCCCAAGCATGTGTGACTTTTTCATATTTATTTATTAGCAAAGAAGGTATTACCATCTTTATTTATAATGCCATTTTAAGATCCATATGATGAATGTGAGAACTCCCTTGTGATGTGGTAAATCTGGAAAAGGATGTGTGGAAGATGAGGATGATGCTTATTTTCCTCACTACAAATTGTTTTTTATGAAGCTGTTCTTTCAGTGTCTTACAACCTGTTCTTTTGTTACCTATCCGTAGCTAGGTCACAGGCCTGTTCCTCACGTTTAGGGTAAAGCAGAGAGAATTACTACAGTAGTAATATGTGAGTAAGAACTCGATGTATGCTCTTGATGAACTGTTTTCATTTATTGATGTTTGAAAGCGAAGTCATGACCCTTTTTACACTAGCAGTTGCTCAGAGGACACAGTAGCCTGGTGGGTGGCACTGCGTGTCCCTCTCATACGTGGGAGAGGACAGACAAGGGTGAGGCTTTTGTGACTATTTAACATCTTGTTTCCCTCTTAGTCATTGCCTCTCCTTTACCCCACAACTCCCCAAGATGAGCCACTCATCTTTAGGATGAGCTCTGATCTATGCAGATTGGGGGTGGGGGGCCAGGGTGGAGAGAGGTGGGGGTGGGGGTTGGGGGAAGAGTGTGCAGTGCATGTTCCGTCAGCGTGTCCGGTGTTCCCTTCACTGAAGACATTTCCAAGGCAGTTTCTCAGCCAATTCTAAACTTACTGCAGTGGCCTTACTCTGTGTGTGTTTTCTTTTTTCCTGTCCTCTCTAGCAAAATTTTATTTGTCCCTTGAAGAACTAATGGACTTGCAGAGATCAGTTCATACTGTTTTGATCATAGAATATTTCACCTTCTTACTTCAACATGCATTGTACTGAAAAGGAAATTTCTAATGGCTACTTTTTAAAAAGACTATGAAAGGTAGTGGCAGATGAATACTTAATATTCACAAGGCCATTTTGCTGTTACAGTTGTGTATAGAAATCTAAGGATACTTCCAATCATTTGCACTTTTCTCTTCATACTTAAATTCTCAAAGGCAAAATGTATACTGAGATCATTGAAAGGACTAGAGTATGAAATTAAGTCTTTGAATATGTGAAATTCTTCTAATAGCAGTAACAGTACATGTTTCCAGTGAGACAAATACCAAAATATCGTAAGGAGTGAAAATTGAGTGTAGAATCTTGCCTCTCACACGACAGTTTTGTGTGTTTGTATGAATGTCTTTACTAGGAAATGGAAGAATGCTGTCTCTTAAAAATATTGGTTGTTTCTGTCCTTTCTGGAGATAATTAAAATGTGAATCACTGAACTTGAGATTTTAGCCAGACTGAGGTTTCTGCTGAGCATTGAAAAACACTTAATAAAATTTACCAGATTACACTGGGTTAAGATGTGAGATGCAGGCCACATGCTGGCGCGGTGAGGAGTTGGGGGGTCCAGCGAGCATGTTGCCAGGACGAGTTACCGCAGGAGAACAGCTTATCTCATGTTATGATTTAACCAAATACTGAGTGGGAGAGGCATCTGATTTCTTTGGACAAAAGGACCTTTATTTTATAGATCTGTTTTGACCAAAATGTTTATTTTCCTGACAGATTGGACCACACTTATCTCCCTGTTCAATCCTCTAATTCCAGATCTTAGGCTATGTAGAAGCTAACAAACCGTCCGTTTTTGGCCAAAAACTTGCCTTAATTGGTACCTTAAATGTTAATGTTAGTAGGATCAGGAGCGGCTTACTATTTTATTATGATTCCTGTTCAATAACTTTTAGAAGCAAAGAGAAACCATTGTGCCCTCCAAAATGAACAGAACTCTCTCTGGTTTGCAAGCAGTTTGTGTGTTTGCAGAATTAAGAGGCTGGTTGAATTGGATAGATTTACTGTGCCTTTGTTGACCAAACTGCATTATGAAATAATGCTAATTTGAAGATAGTGTTATATTTATTTTGCCATGGCTTTAAGAGATGTTTTGTTGGTCTTGCCACCTTTGGCTTTTCTGCTTCATGAAGTTTGAGGTGTATTTGTACATTTGAAGGTAAATGAATTAAATAAGGCTTGATTCCCTACCTCCCACCGCAGATTGTGCTTTTTTCTAAAGAATTTATTTTTCCAGACACTACACAAAATCTTTGAAAAATTCTACCACTTCACCTATTACACTCTTTACCACTGATTAGCAGTATTTACATTTGCAAGACTGTTTGGGCTTCTTTCAGAAACATAACCATGGAGAGTTGCTCCTGAGATGAATGAGTTCTGTGTTGTGGCTGGGGCGGGTGTCAGGACCAGGGTGGAGTTTACTCCTTTTCCCCTTTCTCCAGTGGCTGCCTCTTCTGTTTTATTTGGTCCTGTTAGAATTAGCCAATGTAAGATATTTCCTGTGCCTTTACCTTTTGTCATTTTGTTTGTGGGAGGTGGCGTGGCAGAATCTCCAACATGGAGTTGGGGGTTTTCCCTCCAGCAGTACAAGAGGTGTTTCCACTCTGTAAACCTCAAACATGCAGTCCATTTTGTTGATTTCTCAGTGACTGAGAGTGAATTGTGGCCACCAGCCGTGTTCTTTAGTTCTTACTTGGGATAACTTGACAAGTACCATCTGCTTCTTTCTTGAGATAGCTGTAAATTTCCTCGTGTCTGGGGGTGAATCTCACTATGTACATATCCATGTCAGAGAGCAGCAGGGACTGCGGTGGGTAGAGGTGGCTGTTTTTCTCTACCCAAGTGGGCAGGAAGGGCACCAACAGCTCCCTGGGAGCCTCAGATGAACCACATTGACCTGAAGGACAAGGGACTAAGACCACTGGCAGCCAGGCTGGCCGCTCGCCTCACACAGGCAGTGGCTGACCGAAGGAAGAGAACTTGCTTTTTGCTTCAAAGTAGATGTTTAAGCGATGCTTGCTTAACACAGGCAGTATTACCTTCGCCTTTTTTTCAGGCCATCAACATGTATTGTTAAAATTACTGCACATGCCCCCTCAGATATCAAGTATACACTGTTCATGTTGTGTGTGTCTGTCTGTGTGACGTGTGTGCGCGTGTGTATAGGCATGTGTCTCAAATCTTTAGGTTTTTTTGTTTTTTTTCTGAATGTGATCATATTTTGGATGATACCTGAGCAGGGTTGCCTTTTTTTATTTATTACCATTATATATTATATTATATTATATATTTTTTGCTTTCTTATAACTTTAGAGGAAAGTCAAATCTTGGTATTATTAAAATTGCTTTAAAAAGGAATAAATTGTCCAGTTGATAAATGAAAATCACTGGTCTATCATAAAATAATACGAATTTTCTTTTACTGTGGAATAAGGTGCCACCTATCTCGTCCACACAGTGATTTTGTGCATAGGATAGGGAAGCAGTGAGCTCTCAATGGGAAGATGTGCAACACAGACCTAGCAAGGGGGACTCCGTGTATTTTATCTACTTCAGCAATGGAACTGAACCTGGGGCTTTTGTGAATAAAATTTAGCTGCCTTGTATAGTCCTTTGAAAGAGACAAACCTGATCTGTGAGAATTCATTTGTTTTCTTTTTTTTAGAGGAAAAATTTGCAAAAGATCTCTCCAAAGATAATGTGCCACAGATCTTTTGTTTGTTCTTCTCTGTAATGAAGATTAATTGCTGTTTAAAAAGAAAACATGTAATTGACTTGTTCATCTTCAAATTCTTTCCTTTTCACAAGAGGATCGAGCTGTAAAAAAAAAAAAAATAATAAAAATTTAGAGAAATCGTGGGAGTGGAATCCATGCTTTCATTTTGCTGAATAAAGTTATTTGTAAAACAGCATTACCATTGCTCGATAGCCATGAGGAGCCATGAGCCTCCATTCCCAGTACGGATGTGCGGTTGAGATAAGAGCAGACAGAGAGGATGGCTCATCTTTTTTTTTTTCTTTTTTAAAGATTTTTATTTATTTATACAAGAACCGGGGTACAGGCCAGATGCGCTGGAGGGTGAGAGGACTCACCAGTGACAGAGCGGGGAGCAGAACAGGCAGACTGACAAAATACACTACTGAGGGGGCCAGCGGGTGAGATAGGAGGAGTCTGCTGCGCCATGTGGGATTCTTGCTGGCCAGCTGGGATCGAACCTGCGCTGCAGAGGCTGCGGACAGCTTCACTGCGCGGCGCTCAACCGCTGTGCCACCAGGGAGGACCTAGCTCATCTGTTTACTCAGTTTATCAGTAAGATCTTACATACAAATTAGCCTCCTGAGCTTGGCTTCTCTTAGCAACTGCCAGCCGCAACAGTGACCACTTATATATCTCAATAGACTGAAATTCGCGCATTGTGCCTCCTGGCCATCTTTAGTCCTTTTTATTTTTTTTCACATTGTCCTCACCTGAATTATCCAGGACACTCTCGCATCTGAACATCCTTAATCACATCTGCAAATACAATCACAGATTTCAAGGGTTAGTCTGTGGATGTCTTTCGGAAGCGTGGGGAGTGGTGGTATTCTTCGGCCCACTGCAGTCTCTGGGGATCCACCATGCCCTGTGTGATCTGCCCTCCACCCTCCCCCCATGCCTCTCTGGCCCCACTGTTAGGTGTTCCCCCTGTTCCTAGTTCTTTTGTCTAGTATCAGGTCCATTAAACTAGCTGTTTCTTTAGCCCAGAAAACATTTTATACACTTTTTTACTGTAAATCAGAGACATCCTATAGGGGAGGAGGCAGGAGAGGGATCAGAGGGAGGGAGGGAGGAGCACAGGGGACTGAGGTGATGGTGCACGGGTGCATTGGTGAAAGAAACTACAGGGACTACACCTGAAGGGGTAGGAGGAAGCAGATTGTTTAAAAATCAACAATGATGTAAAAAAAAATACACATAATTTTTTTTTATTGAAGTAGCATTTGATATTCTTGAATTATAGGATTCCCCTGCCTACCACTGCCCTGTATTTCCACCATAGTGCACCTGCCACCAAGTCACCCATAGTCCACCACAATAGTCCATTGAGCTCCCTTCGCTTTGTTTTCTCTCCTTCTATGTCCCTCCTCTCTGGATGTGTCAGTCTTTAGTTCTTACTGCCAAGTAGATTTGTAGAATGTTGGCATTGAATTTGAAGGCCATCTGGTCTGTCCTTTTGCCACTCCTAAACCAATAATACTGTGCCTCAATGGTTTGATGAAATGAATGGACCTGCAAGTCTGAAATCTGACTTCCTTAATATGAGTCCTATCTCTCCAGTTTGCTGTGCAAACTTGGGTGATCACATAACCTCTCTGGATTTATTTTCTCATTTATAAACTGTTGATTTGGTAGCTGCCTAGTAAGATAGAATCACATTAGAGGGTATATGGAAAGTGTTTGGCATAGTACCTGGCATGGGCACTCAGGTGCTGGTGACTTAGTTTGTTCCCTCCATTCATTGCACCACAAAATCCCAACAGCTGACCTTGGGCAGGTTCTGAACTGATGAAGACCTCACTACCCACTCCTTCCTTTTACATTTTTGTTGTTAAGGTAAGTTAACCTCTACTTACAGTGGCCTGAGTAACAGTGATGCACCCTTAGCAAGTTTAGTTCAAGTCAGCAATAACTGGAAAGCAAGCGAATGTGGGAGAATCTGTTTTCGTTTTTGTCAAGAGAAGTTACGGGGAAGAGATCTCATTTGAATTAGCCTTTCAACATGGGCCATAGAATACCTTTTAGCTTTCATCTTTTTCACAAAAACTTCCAATGTCATAGCTTATCTGTCAGAACTTTCAGCAGTTATGCATTGTGTGGTTATATTAATTTACTTAACCAACCCCACTGATTGAGTATTTCTAATTTGGGATTTGTAGGGAATGATCCCATGGCCACGCCTGAAGCAAGCTATTTAGGCAGAATCAATGTTTTCCTCTGTTTTCTTTTTTTTTTTTTTTTTTTTTTTTTTTTTTTATAGAGGCATGCTTTATTTATTTGTTTGCTGGTTTTGTTTTGTTTGTTTTTTGTTTTTATACATGCACTGGGTACAGTCAGAAGCGCGGGAGGGTGAGAGAATTCACCAGAGCCAGAGCGGGGAGCAGAGCAGGCAGAAGGACCGAAGTACACTGCTGAGGGGAGCAGCGGGCGGCAGGAGAGGTCTGCACGCCATGTGGGACCCTCCTCTGGTGGCCGGGGAGCAGCCGGGGATCGAACCGGCGCCGCAGAGGCCGCGGGCAGCTTCGCAACCCAGCGCTCAACCGCTGCGCCACCGGGGAGGCCCGTTTTCCTCTGTTTTCAATGTAAATGTGTGCGTGTGTATACTTACGCTGAATATATTTCACCCCTGAAAATATTTCCCGGGACACTTTCCAATGTAACTATAATACCATCATATCTAAGGAAATTTTCAACATCTAATATTTGATCCACATTCAAATTTGGAATTGTCCTTCAAAGGCCTTGCAGCTTGCTTTTTTTTGGCCAGGATGTAATCAATTTTCATGCACTACATTTGATCATTATCTTTATTAATCCAGAACAACAAAAAATGTTTTTTAAATGTAATGTCCTACATCTTGGGTTTATGTGCTTCCCAAAGTGATTCTTGGGTCTCCCCTGGTGGCGCAGGCGGATTGAGCGCAGCTCTGTGAAGCTGTCTGCAGCCTCTACAGTGCGGGTTCGATCCCGGCCGGCCAACAAGAATCCCACATGGCGCAGCAGACCTCTCCTGTCTCGCGCACTGCTCCCCTCAGCAGTGTGTTTCAGTCAGTCTGCCTGTTCTGCTCCCCACTCTGTCTCTGGTGAATCCTCTCACCCTCCCGCAAATCTAGCCTGTACCCTGGTTCTTGCATACATGAATAAATAAGTCTGTAAAAAAAAAAGTGATTCTTAATTCAGTCTTCTAATACCCATGTTCACTGTAAAGAGAAAGTTAGGTCTTGAGGCTTGGTTATATTTTGCAAGAATTCTTCAGGATAGAGGGTATTGTGCACTTCAGATTGCATCACATCTGTAGGCACCTGAAATTCTCTCTTAGTAAACTAATTTTGAGTCTTTGGTTAATGTATAACACTATTAAAAGTATGGGCTTTTCCCAGTTCCAACCTACCTTTCATTTGGTAAGCATGCATTCAAAATCATCGTTTGAATGAGTTATGTCTGTATTTTTAAGGACTTTAGTTATTGCCAAAATTGCCCTGGTTAAATTATGATCAATTTATACTCACAGTGTTTTTGGAATATATTCCTACCAATCCTGGATATTATGTTTGGAAAATGCAAAGGGGGTAAAATCACACATTCTGATAAGTGGGAAAATGTCTTCTGATGTTTTCATTTCTAGTTTTATTCCTATGGTATTTTTTTCCCCTCACATATCAAGTTGCTATTTTCACAGTATGGGTTATGTGACCAATCCTTGATCCAGTTCAGTGCCCCACTCAGTAGATGGGGGAGAAAATTTTCCCCTAAATCATATGGAATGGGTTCACCACCAAGAGTCTGTTAATAAAGGAAGAGGATGGTGAGCAGGGAAAGGAACAGATGGATCCTGCAGGCTTGTCATCTTTTTCCTTTGATTTCTATGTTCATGATATTAACATATATTTTGGCAATATTTGTCTCCAAATGATCTTTTGCTTCTCAGCTTATGATACTCTAGGACAGTCTTCTCAGTTTGAAGTCTGCCTACTTCTATCAATGTCTTTGCAGCTTCTGCTTTCTGTGTCTCCAGGCCCAGAAGGGCTGCCCCTCAGACACTGCCAGGCCGTTTTCCTACCGTGAAAACCAGTAACAGCTCTGAGGTAAGCAATAATTTCCCATTGTGTCCTTCTCAGTCTTTTTGTTATCAATATTTAGACACTTGGTGCCTGAATTATTTAATGGAGGTTTGTTCACTATTTGCCAGGGCAGCTGGGAATGTCAATTGTCATGTAAATGGAAATCACAATCCAAGCTACTTTTAATTAGGAATCTAGGACCCTCTAATCCATTACAAACAACTTTGAAGTCCAGCAGGTCTTTATAAGATAATAATCAGGAGTTTATCTGCTGTTATTTTGGTTGTGATTAGATAATTGTACCTGTCTAGTCTGTTTTGTCTCAGAACAGGACACTTTAAGTGTTTGTGGTTTCCTCATAGTCCACGCTCAGCTGAAAGCTGTACAGTTACTACAAAACTGTAGTGAGACACAAGCCTCTGATAATAAAGGCTGTGCCCTCCTGACACACTGAAACACTTTCGAAACAGACAATTCCGTTTTAGCTTTAAAAGAGCCAGCTAGAGCAGTGCTCTATGTCACTCTTTCTATTTACCAGCGTGACTGGAGCCCAGTTCTGACATCTCATGCACCTTATTTCATGTCTAGGAGGCAGAAGCAATTGCAGATTTGTATCTTTTCTTTGCTAGACATGCCTGTAAAAGAGCATCTAAGCAACAACATACAAAAATGCACACATTTTTCTATATGTCTTCCCATTGTTAGTTGTGGAAAAGCAATTGTACTCAATTGCATGAGCTTTAGAAAAATGTCTTTAGCTGACTTCTCAACTCCTTGCTTTACCATCTTTGTTGTTTTAAACAAAACAAACTCCTTCTGCAGGTAGATTTGGTACCCAGGATTGCAACTGAGGACTTCACAAACATCTCAAAGCGGCCTGTTCAGAATTGCTCGGTCAATCAGTCATAGGAGCCAAACCTTACAAGGTGCCTTTCAAATCAACCAAGAGCTTAACGCTTGATCACTCTGGGAAGGCTATGCATCACAAGGTATGACCTGATGTATGACAAGGGACCCCAGAAGCTGATCAGTGGAACTGCCTTATTGATAAGATTGAAACCCTGGCTGGGGATCTAGGGCTTGATCTCAATGACAATACCAAGTCAGCAAGCAGATGAGAAGTGCCTGGAGGGCAGACTCCCAACCCCTGACATAACAGAGCACATTTCTAGTCTTAACCCTCCCTTTTCTTTTTGTCCTCCTTCCCCTTACAACTGATGCTGTATAATTATTCTATCAACAAGAAGACCAAGATCTAGCTCTTCAGCAGTATCCTGCAGCCAACAGCTTGCTCCATGTCTCCCATTTGTCAGTGCAGTGTTGTCAATGCAACAGCAAGTGATCTGACATCTTGAAATGTCCCTAAATCTACATGTACATGAGAATCATTTGGGAATTTTTTTTTTTTTTTTTTGCTTAGAAGACCTGGGGTGTAGGCCAGAGGTGTGGGGGATGAGAGGACACACCAGAGACAGAGTGGGGAGTAGAACAGGCAGACTGGCTGAAATACACTGTTGAGGGGAGTAGCAGGTGAGACAGGAGAGTTCTGCTGTACCGTGTGGGTAACTCCCTGGCCGGGCATTGAACTCAGGCTGCAGCACAGTGATATGACTTAACCTCTAGACCACCAGGGAGGCCCCATTTGGGAGTTTTTAAAATTGTTTTCAAGTTGATTCACAAAGAGATTGATTAAAAGAATCAAATATGACAAAGGCATAGAGAGCAAAAAATTCAAGGCAAATCAACCTCATCCCTTCCTCTTCAGACTTAGCAGTCATTAAATTTGGTGTGCCTCCTTCAGAACTTTTTTTGAGCAATTACACATTTAAAAAAATTTTTTTTTTGGTGATTCTTCTCTTGTGAATTTCCCCACCACTACTATCCTTGTCTACTTGTTCACTTCCTTAACCTCAGAGCCCTCAAAATGTTTATTAATGACCACTAGTTTTTGAAAATGTTTCATGTTATCCAATTGTTTGCTATGTGAATGTCCAGCATTTGTTTTTATTGATCTGACTTTGCTGCACATAATTTTCTCAAATTCCCTCCACTTCATTGACAATGGCTACATTTATCCTTTCTCATGGCAATATAATACTCCATGGTGTGTACATACCATATCTTCTTGAGCCAGTCACCTATCAGTGACCATTCAGGCTGCCTCCCTGTCCTAGCTATTGTGTATAATGCTGCTGTGAACACACATGGTAGAACAGATAGTTTCATATTCTGTTGATTGTTTCATATTCACAGGATACATGCCCAAGAGTATGATTGTAAGTGGCAAAACTTTTAGTTTTTTAAGTTAAATCCAGATTGCTTTCCATGACGATTGCACCAGTGTAATGGGGTTCCTTTTTCTCCACATCCTCTCCAACACTTTTTGGGGTTTTCTTAACGCATGCCATTCTCACATACATGAGGGAGTAACTCTTTGTAGTTTTATTCTTTTTTTTTTTTTTTCATGTTTTTCTTTATTTGTTTGCTTGTTTGTTTGTTTTGTTTATACATGCACTGGGTACAGTCAGAAGCGCGGGAGGGTGAGAGAATTCACCAGAGCCAGAGCGGGGAGCAGAGCAGGCAGAAGGACCGAAGTACACTGCTGAGGGGAGCAGCGGGCGGCAGGAGAGGTCTGCGCGCCATGTGGGACCCTCCTCCGGTGGCCGGGGAGCAGCCGGGGATCGAACCGGCGCCGCAGAGGCCGCGGGCAGCTTCGCAACCCAGCGCTCCACTGCTGCGCCACCGGGGAGGCCCCTGTAGTTTTATTCTTCATCTTTCTTACTAGAAATCACGATGAACATTTTTTCATGTCTTTTGGCCATCTGCATATCCTCTTTGGTGAATAGTCCATTCATATCTGCTGCCCATTTATTAATTGGGTTTTTTTTATTTTTGGTTGAATTGTGTGAGTTTTATATATCTCTATACATTCTTTTAAAATATAACTTTGGGGGCCTCCCCGGTGGCGCAGCGGTTGAGCGCTGGGTTGCGAAGCTGCCCGCGGCCTCTGCAGCGCCGGTTCGATCCCCAGCTGCTCCCCGGCCACCAGAGGAGGGTCCCACATGGCGCACAGACCTCTTCTGCCGCCCGCTGCTCCCCTCAGCAGTGTACTTCGGTCCTTCTGCCTGCTCTGCTCCCCGCTCTGGCTCTGGTGAATTCTCTCACCCTCCCGCACTTCTGACTGTACCCAGTGCATGTATAAACAAAAAACAAACAAACAAATAAATTTAAAAAAAAATGCCTCTATAAAAAAAATATATATATATAACTTTGGATTTGCTATATTCTGTCTTTTTACTTTATTAGTGTTCTATGCTTTATATTTTTGCTGCAAAATATTGTGTAATAAGAATATATCACTATTTCATTGATATCCTCCTGTTAGGCACACAAGCATCCCCTCGCCTAATATTCTCCTATTACTAAGTGTTATACTGAGGGTCATTGTGCATTCTTCCAGTATTTCTACAGGATAAGTTTCTGGAAAGTAGATGTCTGGATCAAAATATATGCCAAATTAAAAATTTTAAGGTTACCAAACCACTTCTCCCCCCAAAATTCTGCTACTAACTGTGGTTGAACTTATATTCTTGCTAGCTTTGGATGCAATATAAATATGCAGGACTTTAATTTGCATTTATCAGACAATTGAAGTTACACATTACATCCTACTACAAATACATTGCCCATTTCTTTCTGATTCTGTGGAATACCTATCCCCATACTTAGCTCATTTTCTATGAGGCTGTATTTTTGTTCTCTAATTTTTAAATTGGGCCATGTTGTTAATTGCCTCTCATCTACTGCATGACTCTTTGGAGTTTACTCCATTGTCCCACACCTCAGAAGACATCATTCACACGCTGCTGAGAGTTTCCATCTCTTTCTTCTCCAATCCCATAGGAGACAATGATCAACAGCTGAGGGAATGAAATGCCATGTCTACCCCTGACATAGGCCTTTAGAATCTGAAGCTCCACTAATCTTTAAAAGTTATTACTTGACCAAGAAATGACATTCATCTGGGATAAATTGGAAGCTACAAAATAATGGCAACTTTTTTTTTTTTAAAGATTTATTTATATGTACAAGAGCTGGGGTGTTGGCCAGGGTTATTGTAATAATCAAACATAATTATGTTTATGAAAATACTTTGCAAACAGAAAGGAACTGTAGATGTTTTAGTTGTTGATATTTGTTTTCTCATCAGAAAAAGTGATCAGACATAACCAAATGTCCTAGAGCCTAGTTCTAATATGGCTCACAGTGTAGATTCTCCTGGGCAAAAGCATGTGGAAATATTTTCCAGTCTGCTGGCTTCATGATGCTTCCTACAAGCCCTGCATTCTGCCACAGCTACTGCTTCTCCGGCCACCTCCAGAGCATTAGTGAATTGCCTTGCTCTGCTGGGACTGCAGCGCCCCTCTGTTCTGGTGTGGGGGTTGTCATAGGAGCAGGTTGCAGAGAGAGAGTAGATGCAACATCAAATCAACTGTCAGAAAAAATTACAACAAATTGATACGTGCACATGCAAAACTCCTAGAAGAGATTACACTATGCATGCAAAGTCAATTATTTCTATCTAAACTTTATTTTTTTTAATATTTATTTATGCACACAAGAACTGGGGTACAGGCCAGAGGTACAGGGGGTGAGAGGATTCACCAGAGACAGAGTGGGGAGCAGAACAGACAGATCTACTGAAATACACTGCTGAGGGGCGCAGCGGGTGAGACAGGAGAGGTCTGCTGTCACCTCCTTGGCCAGGGATCAAACTCAGTGCTGCAGTAGTAGCTTCATTGTGCTGCGACTTAACCATTTGTGCCACCAGGGAGGCCCAATAATGGCAACTTTGACACCCACTGGATATCCAGAATGAATTTCACCATGGATTTCTCTATGGGCCATAGAGATCAAATCTCAAATTGGTCATTTCAGTTAGTTGTGAGACTCACTTGATGCAGTCCTATTAACCTGATATTTGTTATTTCAAACAAAGGTGAAAGAAAGAAAAGAGTGGTTTCTCACTTCTGAGGATTTATTCCTGCCCATTCAACAATTTGAGTGACTCCTTTGTGTAAGGTAACCTGCTTCAATGTTTATCGGCGTCGAGCATAGATGAGAGCCCCAGGTTCTGGACAGCCTCTCTCATCAGGTCACAGGTGACTTCATATTGACGTATTTCCAGCAAGACAGTGTGGCCTGAACCAGCTTCTCTGTTAGGCGGGGGACGACAGAACAGCCACTCAGCCATTTTCCTTTTATTTACTACACTGGGATACATTCCTACTGCTCCAGCACGACCGACCTAGAAAGTGAAATGATGTGGAAGGGGTAAGGAATATGTTAAATCACCATGAGTGCTGGGGACTTTTCACAGCTGTATTTTATTTCTTATTAATCACAGCTGTATTTTAAAACCCACCTTCCAAATGAGCTGCTATGCTTTACAGATGACATCTAAGCTGAAGTAGTTTGCCATACCCCAGCACACCCTAAAAGGTGATATCTCAATTTTGATACAGATGTGTCTGACTCAACCTTATGAAGGGTGTTTTGCAGGAGAATGAGCTGGAGGAAACATGGCTTTTACAAGCTGTTTTAAGGTCATCTGCTATCAGTATACTAACACTGTCACATTTAACCATTTTTGTACTGTACTAGATAACTAGTGAAATTGGGTTGAGTAGGAGGTGAAGGCTTTATAAATTGGAGCTGGAGGAAAGTCGGAGAATCTGCAATGTCTATAAACTTTATGACCAGCACCAAGGGGGATTTTCCTTGTCTGATGTTAGTTTACAAATTGCTCTTCCTTAACTAGTACTAGTCAAGACACTAGTGCACCTTGAGTGATTGCTAAAATTGCCAGAATTTTTGCTTATTTATATATTTTTTAAAGATTTATTTATGCATTCAAGACCTGGGATACAGGCCAGAGGTGTGGGAGGTGAGAGGAATCACCAAAGATGTAGTGGGAACAGAACAGGCAGCAGGTGAGGCAGGAGAGGTCTGTTGTGCAATGTGGGTCACCTCCCTCAGTGGGGATTGAACTTGTGCTGCAGTGGCTGGCAATAGCCCAACAGCACTGTCTTTAACCCCTGCGTCACCAGGGAGGCCCACCTAAAACATTTATTTTCAAAGGTCAGAGGTGAAAAAATTGTCCCTATTAATTCCTATATATCCAGAGGTTGTTTGGTTTTGGTAATGATACCATAGTTATTCAATATCTCCACATGTTCTTTAAAAAACAATATTCACTATAGCAACATTTTACAAGTTTAATCCCCGAGTATTTCAGTTTTCCCTGTTATCCAATGCTTATTCTTAAATGTATAAACTTCCTCCTATCCTAAAGCTTATACCCTGTTATCTGCCCTGATAAAAGGAGTGGACCCTTTTTACTATCAAGCAGTATCACTGTGTATCGTATCACACACAGATAGATGGATGGTGTGGCCTCCTTGGAGTAGTTCATCAAACATAGGCCCACCCACACTCTCAATTTTGAGTTCCGGCATTTGCGTGTATATATGCACACAAACATGACCGTTTTATGGAATTGGGTCAGCAAGATGCGTTGTTGGGTAAATGCACTGTGCTAAGGCACAAGAAGTTAGGGATATTTCTCACATGTACATTCTCTCCACTTTCTAAAAATGTAAGTGAGATCTGTTGCTTTAAAACAAAACTTGTAGAACCTTCTTTTAAACAACTATAAACATTTGGCTCTACTAATTTCCTGAAGCTGCATCTTTCTTTACTTACCAGATCCACATTCCTTAAGCAAATCCCTGGGCACGTCCTTTCCTTAATGCTCAATTTTTTCACTATTTTTATGTGCATGTTGCTTTCTCCTTTCAACAGAACCATAGGAGCCTGGGGGCAGCTAAAAATTTACAACTCTCCATAGGCATATTTACAAAGTGTTACCTGAAAATACCAAGGAACCACCAGGCATTCCATTTGTGTGCAATTCATTGTATCTACATTCATCCCGCTTATAAGAGCTATTTACTCCTTGACTCTGGTTTGAAAGGATGTGGTTGGTGGGTTTGAGTCAACAAAACTGTGGCCTTTCGCTCCCCTCCTTTGTAGCCACTCCACAGGTAAACCCTTACACCAAAAATTTTAGTACATAAATTGGATGAAATCTGAAGCACAAAAGCTTAGTTTTGACTATAATGCACCTCCGGGGATTAAGTAGAAGTCAAAAACAACCAGCCATCTCCTGAGGGTTATTATTAGTGCTAATGAGGTAAATATTTTGAACCTGGGTCTCAATGTACTCAACAATGTAGGCACATGAATGGAAACTTTAACAGGTTTTCCCTTCAGGCTTCAGATTTCTCGTTAACGAGCCTTTTCTAAGTGTAATGTGCAGGGTTCACCACTAGAGGACAGCCGTCGCCTTTAGAAAAAACACTGCAGAATTAAATGCATTGATTTAACCACATGAGATGCCACTTCACAGGCAGTGGGATGACTACAGTAAAAGAAACGGACAATATAAAGTGTTAGAGAGGAAGAAGAGAAACCAGAAACCCCATACCGTGCTGATAGGAAGGTAATATAGCACAGCCACGGTGGATAGCAGTTCAGTAGCTTCTTACAACGTTAAAAAAGCATTAGAAGCTAGCAATCCCGCTTGTCTGAGCTTACCCAAGATAAATGGGAAACACACGTTCACACTAAGAACGTGTTCATGACTATAATAGCCCAAAATTGGAAATAATCCAAATGACCAACTGGTGAATGGCTAAACAAATTGGGGTATAATCATAAAATGGCATACAGTTCAGCAAGAAAAATGCTGCTGTGGATGAGGTAAATCTTATGCTGAGAGAAAGAAGTCAGATGCAATAGACTATAGGGTCTTTCACTTCTATGAAATACTCTAAAGGCAGATTTATAGACAGCCTGGGGAAGAGGCAGGGAGAGAGGGTACTGACTGCAAGTATATAGCTCGTCAGAATTTTGGGGAGGGGGCAATGAAAATGATCTGTCTAGATTATGGTGATACTGGCACAACTCTAAATTTGCCAGACCAGGATTGCACACATGGTAGGTAAATTTAAACCTTAATAAAGCTGACCACATTGATTTAGTACTGCATTGGAGTAAGTATTGAGAAATGAAACAAAGATAAGGAAAATTAAAGCATGGTGTTAGAATGTAATAAAATAGCCACTGTAATACAAATAGCCACTGTATCGCTTATTTCTGAGCACTAGTTTCCAGACAGGAAAAAAATAATTGTTTGTACACTTGTAGGAGGAAATCAAGGAATTTATAGTCGGGTAAGAATTTTATTACTTTTGGCCAAAGGCCAAAGAATTTTAAAGAGGTTGCCGTTTCAGACAAAATGCAATTATTTTCTGAATCTACATCAAGTAGTTATATTTATAAAGGGGTTTATGACATCAGTACTCGAAGGATCTGGTGTATATAAAATAACTGATACTTGAGCTATTCAGGGTGAATAGACACAAAGTCATAGCAACATCAATGAGTAACGTTACTTTACTCTTTTCATGAATTATCCTTTTACAAACTCCTAGCTTTTTATTCAAGGCCTCAGGTATGATAATACATGGGACCAAAAAACTTATTCTGTAAAAGTCTACTAAAGCATTCAACAAACTTTATAGAGGAATCAAGTAGTTCATCAGAGATAGGCAAGTGACTATTAAGATGAAACTGACTTTTTTGGCTCTAGAATGGCAGTTGTAACATTCCGCTGTGGGGTTATGAAAGACTAAGCTGAAGGGTCTCCTGTTACTGTTGAATAAGTCATAAACATACTTTAGGAAAACAGGGAAGCCTCCGAGGCCAATATATAAATTAGAACCAGAGCAGAAGTGGTGAATAAACAGAAGTCAGGGTTGATGTAAGGACAGATGTGCTGTCACTGCTGGGAATGGGAGACTAAAGCTTTGGACCCAATGCAGGGGAGGAGCTGAATTAGGCCAGGAGCCAAGAGGAGAGCTAAAGTGTCCCATGAGCAGTTCCACATTAGAGAAGCAAGTGCATGCCCAATTAGAATGTTTTAATTCCCACAAATCAACTAAGTTTTTGCAAAATAAAATTACCCAACATAGGGAAGAATGGCATCACAAGGAAAAGTTCAGAAACTTCTTAAGCAGATTTAAACTGGCCAATGCAAGAAAAAGAAGTCATAAAAATCCATCAAAATGACCAAGTGTGTCTCAGAAATAATGAAATATGCCTTTTGAAAATGAGTAAGATGATAATTGAAATTTAAAAAATAGCCTAACAGATTATACAAAGCTGAAATAAAAATAAGAGCTTTAAAATCTCAGAAAGAGAACAATATTGAGTACAGAACAGACAACTACAGATCATAAAGACAAACATCATAAACCTAATGATCACAGTGTATGCCAACAGGACAACACAAAGAAAAGCATCTAGACACACAGTGAGACTGCAGATGGATGAAAAGACCTTAAAAGCAGCTGAGAAAAAGATCCCATAAGGAGAGACAACACCTTACACTATAAAGGAAACAGATGAGAATGGAGTAACAACTTCAAAATGTTAAGAAAAAAATATTCACTAGAATTGTCCTGAGTGAAACGATTAGGAATGACAGTTAAATATTGTGTTAAATACTGTGTGCTGAGCAGACCTTAGGCATTCTCTCTGCACAGTAACTGTGAGGTGATGGGTACATTGCTTAACCTGATTGTGAAGACCACCTCAAGGTTTGCATTCAGATCATCACATTGCCCTCTTAAATACATGCATTTTTGTCACTTATACTATAATAAAGAGGAAAAATATTTTTAAAAAAGAATGACAGTAAAATAAGGACATTTGCCTATGAACAAACTCAGATTACTTGAACAGAACTCCCCAAAAGTAACTTCCAGAAAAGCATTCATTCTTCAGGAAAAAAAAAAAAAATCTCGTGAGAAGGAAGTATCTGTTTTATGTTGGAAATACACAAAAGAGAAACGATATTGTAATTAATATTCTTAAAAATATGGAGAGGTGTATATTAATGAAAATACACACAAAAATTGGGTCTCCCTGATGGCGCGAAGGGTTAAGTCTCAGCACTATGAAGCTATCTGCAGCCACTCCCTGGCCAGGGAGGTGACCCAACATGGCACAGCAGACCTCTCCTGACTCACCCACTGCCCCTCTCAGCAGTGTATTTCAGATCTGCTTGTTCTGCTCCCAACTCTGTCGCTGGTGAGTCCTCTCACCCCCACACCTCTGGCCTGCACTCCAGTTCTTGTATGCATAAATAAATCTTTAAAAAAAGATTTCCTCAATCAACCAGAATAAAGAATACCAAGAGTAGAACAATTTTCCATTTACACAAAAAAGGGCCTCCCGGGTGGTGCAAGGGTTAGTTAAGCACCACACTATGAAGCAATCCACAGCCTCTGCAGCAGGAGTTCGATCCCTGGCCGGCCAGGGAGCAATCCACATGGCGCAGCAGACCTCTCCTGACTCTCCCACTGCTCCCCTCAGTAGTGTATTTCAGTCAGTCGGCCTGTTTTGTTCCCCACTCTGTCTCTGGTATATCCTCTCACCCACCTGCATCTCTGGCCTGCACCCCAGTCCTTGTATGCATAAATAATCTTTAAAAAAATCAAAATTTAGTAAGATTCAATATTGTAGAGCTGCCATAGTCCCTAATTTATACATTAAATATGATTCTAGTTTATAAACAAATCTTCTGGAATTCCCCAGCCCCTGCTCTTCTTCCAACAAAAAAAATTGCAAACTGATTCATTATTTAATAGAAAGAGCAAAAGGTCAAGAACATTCCTTAACAAAACTAGGGGGTGGGGGAGGCTCAGCTCTTAGAGATATCAAGACCTTTATTTAATCAAGTTACAGCAAATAAAATAATGTGCCACTTAACCCTCAGTTACACAAATTCACCAACCCAATGGAACAAAGGGTCCCCAAATATATGCTCATTCACATGGAAAATGGCAACACAGGTAAGATCCCCAAGGAAAGGCTGGATTAATCAATAGTGATAAGAAAATTTGTCATTCACATAGTAAAAAAGAAATATTTTTCTATCTCTTTGAGACAAGCTAAATAGACTTACCAAGATATCTGACTTTTAGAAGAGACTGTAAGAAATTTCTTAAGATATAAAAAGGAGCTACATTTGAATGTGAAAAATAAGGTATTTTCTTTAACAAAGTGAAAAGCAGCCATAAGCTGGGAGAAGTTATGTGCAATAAAAAGAAATGGAAATATTAGTGTCCTGTTATGAAGAACTCATGTAAATAAGGAATAGAAAAAAGATAAAAGACATCAAGAAATACTTCATAGACTAGGAATGACTAATAAGCATGGAAACATGTTTAACTCCTTAATATTGCAAATTAAAGATACAATAAAGTATTTTACACCTACCAGATTCTAAGTAGGTCTTATAATAATAAACCATATTATAAAGTGCCCTATTTTTGCAAAATGATTGCATTATCTTATAAAAGCAAACCGGGTACATAATTTACAGTCAATTCTACTTCTAGTATAGTCAAAGCTTTTGCATGTATACCAAGAAACTATATGAATGTTCACCAAAATAGTTCATAAAAGAAAAAAAAATTAGAAAACTTACCATTTTTAACGATAAAAACAAGATTTGTTGAAATGAGATCAAATTACTCAAGTTATACACAGTATACTATTTTTTATAAAGTTCACCAAGCAAAGTAGAAAATACATGGATTAGGGAATAGATGTATAAAAACAAGAGGAAAACACCAAAGGAATGATTGATTCAGGGCAGTAGTTACCACTAAGAGTAGAGTAGAGGAGGGATTGGAATTTAGAAGAAACACAAAGGTAGAGTCAATACCACCATGTGCAATGCTCTAATTAGGAGGTGGTACAGAGATGTATTGTTTCTTCTGCGTTCCATATCCTTTATACATGTATCAAATATTACAATGAGCAATGCTTGCAGAGGTAGGTGTAGGGAGAGGGAGTGTAACAGGGTGGTCCCCAGGAAAGGGGGAAGTTCCAGGTTCCCTGCCCCACCCAAGGGAGGGTGGAGCTGAGCAGGAAGAGAAGAAGCTGCAGGAAGAGACTGAGGAAGGAAGCAGGATGGAGCCAGGAGACCTGGAGGAGTCGCATGGAGCCTAGAGACACGTGAAGAAACTGCGCTTGTCTTTTGGTCGTGGACTGGGTGACACAGATGTGGGTGAGACCCGTGGGGAGGTGACCATGGCAGCTTTTATCTTGATGTTGATTTTGCTCTTTTCCTTCCGGGCTTGTCCGGTTGTTTCTGGCCCTTTTCTGTGGGTCCCCACTGGAAGATGCTTTAGACTTGTGGCAGGCTTTGGGGCCTTGCTCTGGGCCAATCCCATATGGATGGACTTTTACCCACGAGGGGATGGGTAACTTTGGGTGCTTCATTTAGAAACTAGACTCTTTGCCTTACCTGTATTGTTTCCTAGTTTTATTAAAGTTCCTTCCCATTAAAGTCTCATATGTTTTGTGTTGATGCGGCGGATGGCAGAACCCATGTAGAATAGGCAGGTTTGCGGGGTTTGGGCTGCCCCTCTCCCTGCCCTATAACAGGAGAAATGGATGAGGTATGAAATTTCAGTTGTATAAAATAAATCTTGGGGCTGGAATGTACAGCATGATTATAGTTAATACTGTACTATGTATTTGAAAGTTTCAAATACTGTACTATGTATTTGAAACTGTAGATCTTAAAAGTTCTCACTGCAAGAAAAACATGTAATCATATGTTGGAAGTTAACTAGATTTAGTGATCAATTCACAATATAGTAAATCATTATTTTGTACAATTGAAACTCTCAATTATCTCAAAGTAACCCAAAAAAGAAATGCAGTGACCACAAATATTTTTTGATACTGCTAGGAGTAGGAGCAAGAAAATCATCTTTCCTTAAATGTACGCATACTACCTTGTGAAAGCATAGCTACAAGTTGTTAGGTGAAACAGTGCAATTTTTCAGTCACAAAAAACACTGATTAGTTGTGGATCTTAGGCAAGTTACTGAATGTCTTTTAATCTAATTTTTAAATGCAGTACTGTTTATTAAAATATTGTAAAGTGACTACAAACTATACATTAAAAGTCCGTAATTATTAAATCTCCCCCATGCAAACTTAAACTCCGAATATTTATACTTTGTCAAGGTAGACTGAAATGAGCCACAACCATTAAGAAAGTGGGAGAATGGGGCCTCCCCGGTGGCGCAGCGGTTGAGCGCTGGGTTGCGAAGCTGCCCGCGGCCTCTGTGGCGCCGGTTCGATCCCCGGCTGCTCCCCGGCCACCGGAGGAGGGTCCCACATGGCGCGCAGACCTCTCCTGCCGCCCTCTGCTCCCCTCAGCAGTGTACCTCGGTCCTTCTGCCTGCTCTGCTCCCCACCGAGGAGGGTCCCACATGGCGCGCAGACCTCTCCTGCCGCCCTCTGCTCCCCTCAGCAGTGTACTTCGGTCCTTCTACCTGCTCTGCTCCCCGCTCTGGCTCTGGTGAATTCTCTCACCCTCCCGCACTTCTGACTGTACCCAGTGCTTGTATAAACAAAACAAACAAACAAATAAATAAAAACATGCCTCTATAAAAAAAAAAAAAAGTGGGAGAATGACTTGTTAAAACAACAAAAACCACCAGATGTTTTGCATTCAAATCATGTTTCAAAATAGCTTTGTATTTCTTTCACTTATGTTATTACTGCTTGGTTGATTTTAGGAATGCTCCATTGAAACAGTTTTCTTTTGAAAAACTTTTTTCCAATGGAGGGAAATCTTAGTCTTTTGAGGGTAGATTTCCCTTGTGAAGACAGACATAAAATATTTTGAATCAGGTCTGATGAATAAAGTATGCACAGCCATTTAAGATTCTGTCAAAATTGATTCATGACTACAATAAGACATTTTCTTGAATGACTTACAAATGGAATCTTTAACTTATTTTCAAAAGAGGAGCTTCAAAGTTTTTTAGTAAAAATTAAATTTTTTTCTTAAGATTTATTTATTCATTCATTCATTTATTTACAAGAACTGGGGTGTAGGTCAGAGATGCAGGGGAGTGGGGGTGAGAGGAATCACCAGAGACAGAGTGGGGAGCAGAACAGGCAGATCTACTGAAATACACTGCTGAGGGGTGTAGCTGAGAGACGGGAGGAGAGGTCTGCTGTGCCATGTGGGGATGAAACTCGTTCTGCAGGGGCTGGCGCTAGCTTGATAGTGCTGTCTTTAACCCCTGTGCCAGCAGGGAAGTTCTCATCAAAGCTTTTTAGTAATGGTAATGTTAGGGGGAAAGGATGTCCTGAGATAATCTCATACAGGCTTTGTGGACTCCACCCCCACTCCAGACTAAAGCCATCAGGTTTTTCTTAGTCATCAGGTTTTTCTTTTTTTTTTTTTTTATTTAAAAAAAAAAAAAAAAACCTGATGGCTTTAGTCTGGAGTGGGGGTGGAGTCCACAAAGCCTGTATGAGATTATCTCAGGACATCCTTTCCCCCTAACAGTAACACTGCTTAAAAAAACAAAACTGATAGCCTCATGAGATTACTACTTAGAAGTGATGTCATTTTGTGGAGTTGTGGGGTCCTTGGGTTCACTCTGGGAAAGATTTCACCAGAGCTCCTGGTTCAGCAGCACACGGTGAGATCCCCAGGTGGGTTTCTCCACTAGACTGAGACATTGGTTATATTTAAAGAACAGGCTTATTAGGGAAAGGGTTAGGGACAGGTTTGCTAAGAAAGGCCTGCATGGTTGCAGGCAGGCAGCCTTGAGGCCTCCGCTAAGGGAGGTCAGTGAGAAGCCCCGGCATGGTACAGGTCATGGGCAGCCAGAAAGCTGCTGCCCTGCAAAGAGAGAGAGCTGGTGAAGAGGCACCTGCATAGTCATGGTGGGCAGTGGGAGTACTGCTCCGAGCCTGTGCAGAGACTGCACTGATACAGTCCTTTTCTCTTTGGGAGGGGTCACTCCTCCGTGGAGTGGCTGCCTGTTGCCGATGTTGGGTAACAGGCAAAACTGCAAAGGGATCAGAGATTCCAGGGTGGGCCCAATCTCTGTATCTTCACCCTTAGGCCTGTGCTCCACTCCCTAGAGCATCTGATCCTGCTTGGGTCTCATGCCTTGTGATAAGGCCCTGGTGCCTGAGGGTCACGACCTCTACAGCTGGGTTAATGGTCATGTTATTTCCCTCAACCCCCACCTCCTTGTGTGAGTCAGGTTTTAGTCGTGTGAGGTCTCCTTTCTAGCTTTTCTATTCTTGTCCTTCATCAGGACAACATTCAACTGAACTCATAAATAATCTCAGTTCTCTACAGCATAAATTCGTAATTGCTGAAGAGAACTGCCTAATCAGTCGCTATGATTAGTGAAACTGTTATAGAGCAGCCCCGATATTAAAGGGGTTCCTGGCTGTGGGTCCTCACCCACGCGCTTTAAAGGGACTTATGAATACTCCACTACAGACACACACAAAAGGTTAATAAAAGGTTTATTTACAAGAGAAAAGGAAATAAGGAAAATGTACATCTCAGGGAGAAAATAGGGAAATAAAGTCTTTAATGCGTCCTACCCGATCCGACCACCTGGAAACCCAAAGTCACTCTCAGAGCTGGCCGGACGCTGCGAGCTGGTGGAGAGCCAAAAATGGGGGATCCTCCAAAGCCCACGTGTCTGCCTTTTGTATCCACCTGGCTGCTTAACCCCACCCTCAGGTCCCAGCCACCTTCCCTTTGGTGGTGATGGGATTTGGAGTTCCCAGTGTCTTTAACTTTGACCTAGGGTGGGGGTGGAGTCCACAAAGCCTATATGGAATTAGCTTTGGGACATCTTTTTCCCCCTAACAAAACTACATCGGTTGCTTTTAACCTTTAATTTCTGGAAGGGTCACAAAAATTTATTTTCAGTTAAACATGAAGATCTGCAACAGGGTGGTCCCCAGGAAAGGGGGAGGTTCCCTGCCCCACCCAAGGGAGGGTGGAGCTGAGCAGGGAGAGGAGAAGCTGCAGAAGAGACTAAGGAAGGAAGGAGGATGGAGCCAGAAGGAGACCTGGAGGAGGCGCATGGAGCCTAGAGACACGTGAAGAAACTGCGCTTGTCTTTTGGTCGTGGACTGGGTGACACAGATGTGGGTGAGACCCATGGGGAGGTGACAATGGCAGCTTTTATCTTGATGTTGATTTTGCTCTTTTCCTTCCGGGCTTGTCCGGTTGTTTCTGGCCCTTTTCTGTGGGTCCCCACTGGAAGATGCTTTAGACTTGTGGCAGGCTTTGGGGCCTTGCTCTGGGCCAATCCCATATGGATGGACTTTTACCCACGAGGGGATGGGTAACTTTGGGTGCTTCATTTAGAAACTAGACTCTTTGCCTTACCTGTATTGTTTCCTAGTTTTATTAAAGATCCTTCCCATTAAAGTCTCATATGTTTTGTGTTGATGCGGCGGATGGCAGAACCCATTTAGAATAGGCAGGTTTGCGGGGCTTGGGCTGCCCCTCTCCCTGTCCTACAACAGATCCTCTGTAACAGGAGAAAAAAAAATGACAGCCAACCTACTAATTCTGCATTTGAGTCCTGGAGAACAAAGTTTTGATAGGATTATACAAAAACAATGAGAAGCAAAGTTACACAGATCTTAGAGAACGTCCTATTCATAATATATGAAAGGTTTGGCGCGGTAAAGAAAAGGAGAGCCAGGCTAAATTTCTCAAAGAAAGGGAAAATTTATTGCGCCCCGGGCGGACCTCATGGACCCAAGGTGGGGGTCGGTGAAGTTGCGCACGTTGTCGGGGGAGGCAGGCTTTTATAGGGTAAGGAGAGGTCAGGTGGGAAACTGGGTTCATAAGGCGGGGAAAAGGTTTGTAGGGCAGGGGGAGGTTCTTTGTCTGAATTCTCTAGGCAGGCTTCTGCATTCCTGCCCCCAGGTGGGTTTCCTGGCGGGCTTTTGCATTCTGGCCTCCTGCATCGACCTTTCAATAGATACTTGCAATATATTTTGAAATCAATAAATAGCACTGATGTGAACCCAACTCTGATTTTAGTATTTGGTGTATGAGATAATTTATTGCTTTAATTTGTTGGAGTGTTACAATACTTATAGTTTTCATACAGTTTTAAGAAAAATAGGGAAGTTTATTGCCACTTGTAACTCCACATAAAGGGGAAAAAGAGTCAATGACATCTCAGTAGGAACTTCTTTAAAAGTCTCATATGTAAAACCACAACAAACATTCTTAATTGTAAGACGAATTCAATTCTAAGTACATTATCACACAAGACAGGAAAAAAATTATCAAGTTTACATTTGTAAGAGTAGTTTATACAGTTTCAACAATCTTTAAGCGTTTAACAGCATTGTCAGTTCAAAATTTGAGAAATAAGAGAATACTCATTCGAAACAGTATGAAGTTTATTCAAACAAAAAATAGTTACACAGAACATAGCAAAATTAGTTAAAAATAAAATCAAGCAATTTGTTTTTAAAGTGACAGTGCAATATAGTAAAGCAGTGGCTAATGACTACAGGGAAGAACCATACAAAATACCTAGAAATAGCTCTAGCAATATGCAAATTTTAACTTTTTTTCTATTAACTTCAAAATTTTAGCTGCATTTTATATCACTTTTTGGTAGGTTACAGGCCTCAGAGCTAAGTGGCCATCTTCTCTAAAAATTCCCTCTTTCTAGGAGTACCATCTCTCAACAGCATGATTCTTTTAGTCTGGTTCTCATTTCATATCTCAAGAATGTGTTTTCAGTAAACTATGCATATTGACTGCACCATTTATTTTTTCATACCTTTGTCAGGTCATTCAAGGCTATGCTTCTGACTGGTTGTGCATCAACTAACAAAAATAGTCACATGTCCTCTTTACTTTATTTCCCATTTGAGTTCACATTTTGTGGGTACTGAGAGTACCAACTTAGTACGACTACTGCATAATAAAAATCAGAAATGGAAATGTAAGATCTTTATGCCCCTAAGCTCTATATATACAACAAAGGCAGCAATGTTTTTTAAAAAAAGACATTTTAAATAATCTTAGAAACAATGAGACCAAGATATCCTCCGCCACAAAAATATATCAAACATACTACTAACCATAGGAAGACAAACATTATAATACAAGAACTCTATTAAATATGAGAAATAGATAACTGAAGTCAGATTCTGAGACCTATTTTCCACATTCAGCCAGCTGTAACCAGTCCAGTCAGAGGTATAGAATTAAATGATTTTGGGATTGACTAAAGTATGGTTACAGTTATGTAAGAGAACACCAGCTCATATGCAGCAATGGCTGATGACAAAAAATTGCATAATTTGGGAACTTTTAAATGTGCTCAATGAAAAACTTTTATCTGCTAGCCTGAGCCCTTACAATTTCTTTCTTTTTTTGGGTCTCATAAACCCGAACAAGCACTGATTTGTAATGGGGCTTTTGTCCCTATTGTACTGACAAGCCCATGCTGCCATGTGGTGAGACACATCACAGATACTAGGTAATAAACTTCAGGGCTAGCTGGATAGCGGCAGTGTTCTTCATTGCCCCAGCTTCGCTGCGACCCACAGGACTGACCAGCAGTGAACTGCACTAAATCTAAGGCATGACTAAAGGAAAATTTAGGAAGGCCTGAAAGAAAAATACCAAGATGCATTGCAAATACAAAATAGAATGCTTTAATGTTCTTAATATATATAAAAATATACATAAATAGGTTATTTATAATGCTAGTTTAAATTATGAAGAACTGTTAATTCAGTGGTATATCAATATCCTGGCTTCAAATTAATATGTTGAAATATTTTCAATTAAAGTTTAATAAATATATTGAAGGGGATTAAATATAATAATTGTAACAACAATTTCTTTTATTGGTAATGACAGACTTGAACTAGTAAGTAAACTGCAGTCTATAAAGGTGTTTTTTTAATGCATCCATTTTCTTTTTTTTTTCTTCAAAGATTTATTTATTTTTATACAAGAGCTAGGGTATAGGCCAGAGGCGAGGGAGGGTGAGAGGACTCACCAGAGACAGATCAGGGAGCAGAACAGGCAGATGACTGAAAACACTGCTGAGAGGAGCAGCGGGAGTGACAGGAGAGGTCTGCCACACCATGTGGGAATCTCCCTGGCCGGCTAAGAATCAAACCCGCGCTGCAGAGGCTGTGGACAGCTTCACAGTGCTGCACTCAACCCGCTGCGCCACCAGGGAGGCCCAAAGCATTCATTTTCTGATAGTAAGTCCAGATTCTGTACAATTTGTAAAACCAAGAAGATGGCAAGCAGCAAAATTTAAAAAAAGAAAATTGGGTTCTAAGTCAAATGATTAAATCAAAGACAAACACTAAACATGTTTTCTGATGCCCTTATTAGGGAGTCATAGCACCATCCCTTCTCAAAGTCTTTCCACCGGACAGGAGAACAACATCTACTCTAAAGCTTTCTCCTCTAATATTTCCTCTGATTCAATTTTTGCTTACTACAAAACACATCCTTTGTACATGAGATGAAAAAATAAGTGTTAATTAATTCATATAGAATTAGTTCAGCTAGGTTTTTTTTTTTTTTCAGCTAGGTTTTTAGATGACCTAATAATTCAAACAGAAATTAAAGTCTTCTTACAGCACTCCTACAAGAGTCTGAAAATGTAACCAAGTGGTACTCAGAAAGATGAAACATTTTTTCTATCTCTGTAAATATCCAAGAAATTGAAAAACCAACGCCTAGAAAAACAGCAGGGTATAAATTCATCAGCACCAAGTAGAAA
Organism: Talpa occidentalis; assembly: GCF_014898055.3. NCBI lineage: Eukaryota > Metazoa > Chordata > Mammalia > Eulipotyphla > Talpidae > Talpa > Talpa occidentalis. Next base: position 54,014,910 of record NW_023604972.1, read on the forward strand.
TGATCTTCAAAAGGTCTCTTATATGTCCCAGTATTGTGTTGGTGAACAGGTTCTAATCTACCCTCTATGAAAAATCTGCTTCAGGGTAACATCTTTAGGCAAAAGAAAAGGTAAAACTCAGTGAAATGACCTGGCTTTACATTTTGATCAATCCAAGGCATTACAAGGTTTTGGCACTACTTTAAAAATTTTCCAGAGAAGGTATGCTTTCAGGTTAGACTCTCTTCCTTCCCTACTCCAATTATTTACTAAAATGGAAAGTATCAAATTGAACTTTGTAATTCTTCAACTACCAATGCAGAAATTGCATTTAGTTACAACAGTTTACATTTAAATAAGACCTTAGTAGCAGTTTGAACTGTTTAAAGGTAGTCACACAAAGTTCTGGTTGTCTTTCTTGTCTTCAGTTATGACTAAATAATAGTTGATGGTTGGAATTCAAATCACATACAATCAACCACATTATTGGATCCATGACCTACATCTCGAATTTGGCTAGTTAAACAGGCACACACGGCTACACCTGCTCCAGCTCTACAGTGAGACACAGATCCAACAAGTTCCCACCTGAAAAGAGAAAAAATGTTATGGGATTGATTTTGAAAGACAGCAAGCTTCCTGAGGGAGATAAAATATCCCAAAGGTTTTATGTTAACAACCACATTTAGCAGCATTTTAGCATTCTGAAGTAATCTGTTACTGAAATACTCCATTAAAACACAGAGAAAACAGAAAATTACCTATTCAGTACTGGATCAAATGCTTCTACTGTATTTAAGTATGCGTTGCCATTGTGACCACCAACTGCAAAGATTTTGCCCATCACTGTTGCAATCCCCACTCCACCCCTGGGAGTGGTAAGTGCTGCCACATAATCCCACTTGTTGCTTCGAGGGTCGTATCGCTCAACTGAACTCAGAGGAGAATTATCATCAAAACCACCTATATAAAGAAAGATTTTAAAAACAGTATTACATTTCAGAGATGTTAATTACTAAATCTCAATTCTATAGCTTCCACAACATAATCTTAAAAACATTTAGAAAGCAGAGAAAATATTTCCCTTAACACCTCTCACCACTCCAACCCCAATAGACATTTTCTGCAATTCAAAAGAATTTTTGTGTTTTACTTCAATAGTAGGATGAAAATCTTAAAGCAGGAAAAACTAGAATCCTTGTATCTAAGCAGATAATTTAGTAGGAAAGCAAAACAAAACACAAGCATTTAGGTATTTTGTTCTATGGCTCCTAGGGATAAGCAAGACAATATTGAGATTCCTTCTCTCTGAGTGCACAGTATTATACTTTTATTTTATTTAAAGATTATTTATTTATACAAAAACTGGGGTACAGGCCAGAAGCGCGGGAGGATGAAAGGATTCACCAGAGACAGAGTGGGGAACAGAACAGGCATATTGACGAAATACACTGCTGAGGGGAGTAGCGCGCGAGACAGGAGAGGTCTGCCACGCCATGTGGGACCCTCAACGGCCAGCTGGAATCGAACTGGTGCTGCATAGGCTGCGGACAGCCTCACAGCACTGCGCTCAACCGCCTGCACCACCAGGGGAGGCCCTATTATATTTTTAAATAGTAAGCGCTGGAGAAGAAAATTAACTACATCAAGTCATTTACCGCCAGTTAGACATGTTTTCCAACTTTCGTTTAATAATATAATTGCCATGATCACAGAGATGCTGGACTATTATTGAACTCTTACCAGCCAGCACTACATCTTCATTTTATATTTTCTCGATGGTAACAATCTTCTCTATAGGTCACTCTAACAGTGTTATGTATTATAATCCAGAGATTAAATATAGGGACTATTATTTTGACAGTGCTCTTTCCTTTAAAAATAAATGTCTCGGGCCTCCCCAGTGGCTCAGCGGTTGAGCACTGGGTTGCGAAGCTGCCTGCAGCCTCTGCAGCTCTGGTTCGATCCCTGGCTGCTCCCCGGCCACTGGAGGAGGGTCCCACATGGCGCGCAGACCTCTCCTGCCACCCGCTGCTCCCCTCAGCAGTGTACTTCGATCCTTCTGCCTGTTCTGCTCCCCGCTCTGGCTCTGGTGAATTCTCTCACCCTCCCCACGCTTCTGACTGTACCCAGTGCTTGTATAAATATATAATTTTTTTAAATAAATAAATAAAAATAAATGTCTCTTTTTAAGCTCCATCTCAGTCACATTGAGCAATAGCTCTCTTGGTGACTAAGCCTATCTTCCTAAGAAAAAGTGCTGATATTATAAGCAGTCTATTTGTAAACAATGTCAGTAAAAAAATAAATCAACTTCTTTAATGGGTTTAGTTTAATGAAATCAACCTAACTAAGGTATAATTTACCAAAAATTCCGTGAGTTTTGACATACGTACATAGTAGTATCATCACTACAATAACCATGACAAAACCCTTTTTTTCATTAAAATAAAGGTTTTAATTTTACTTATAGCTCATGCTAATATAAAAGATCAAGTTTTCAATAGTTACCTTTTTTGTAGTTTTCTTATCCACTGTCTACCTGTCATTTCCCTAGGTAAAACACGTAAATTTATAATAAAGAATTCAAAGAAAAGGAATAGAAAAGGCAGATGCAATTAGCTTGCTAGACTTGTGCAGAGATGCCTTTGACCTTATTCCAATCAGTTCTACCTGTTTTAAATACATTTAAGTGACCAAGAGGAAGGTTTCTGTTTTAACTATAAAGGCCCTCCAAATTAAAAAATAACAGTAAAAATGATACTCTGCTGATATATATGTGTCAATGTCCATGCTAGATAGGGAGCTAGGAAAAGTAGTTTACTGTAAGGTTTCTGGTCTCTCACAGAACCCAGTTAAAATTCCAGTCTTGCAACATGTTTAGACATGCGACTATGAGTAAATTATTCACTATCTCTGACTACCTTACATAACTGCTGTGATGATCAACAAGATAAAAAGCTACATTATGTTATTTCTCTTCTTCCTCAATACAAAGGCATTCTTCTATCATTTGAAGATCTTTAAATGCTAACAATACCCCACTCTTACTGCAAACTGTAAGTTAGGTAACACCAATTTACATCAACTTTAAGTAAAGGGGACATATGCTAATGACAACCTCCAGGAACTAATTTCCTCTTCTGCAAAAGCAGAGGAACACTGAAAGAGGGTTGCAACACTGCAACCCTTTAACTGGGCAACTATAAAGTACAAGATGTGGTTTGAGATGCTTATCATATATTATCTCTAATTCTTAAAACAATTCTGAAAGATAGGCATTATTATTATTCCTATTTGATAGTCCATTAATGTCTTGTTACTGGAAGTGTGTTGAGTGGACACAGGTAGCACCCATTATTACGTGGGAGCTGTCTGAAACACAGAATCTGGGCTCCCCTCTTGCATTTACCAGTATTTTCAGATTGTTCATATGCATATTAAAGTTTGAGAAAACAATGCTCTATGGTCCCCTTTGAGTATACAACTCAGTAAGTCAAAAAGCAATATAAAGATGCCAACAGCCACTATGCATATGAAGTATTGATGTTTGTTTAGTCAATAGTTCTCTTGAAATGAACGTGAGAAAAATATGTCTTAAATCATCTAAAGATTTTAGCAAAGCAATTTCAATTTGTGCCCTTACATTAAAAAATAATGTGAGAAGAGCAAAAGAGGGAAGGGTTGAACTCAAGGGACTTTGATGACGGTTCATGGGTGATACAGTGGTGGGAGAACTACGGGAATTACAATGATGTAAGGAAAAAAATTTAATTAATTAAAGAAATAATGTGAACCTTAAAAACTCAAAAGCAAATCTTAAGACTGTTTCCACTTGAGCCTAAAGGAAATATGATTTTCATTGTGCTGTTTTACGTCACTGTCATTGTGTGGACATGTACTCCCATAATAAACCAGAGAAATACCATCCACTTACCAACAACATACAAGCAACCATGAAGCTCACTAACTCCATTGCCTGCTCTTCGTTGACCCATTTCTTTAACTTCTATCCACTTATCCAGATGTGGATCATACCTTTCCACACTAGATAAAGAAGCTACTCCATCATTGCCACCTACTGCATAAACATGGTTCTAAAAACAAACAAACATGACATTAGATTTTGAGTTGATCTGTATATATTGTCCCAATACTGTATTGTATGTATTTGTATATATTGTCCCAATACTGCAGAATGTGCAAGAAAGCAGTATTTCATGAAATATGGTGTGCAATCAGTATTGGCATACTGGAGATATGAATTTTCAGTTAGGGATGTAATACAGTGAAATAATGAACAAATTACCACATAACTTACTACAAGAGCCACAGAGCCAACTCCTCCACGGGGAGTGTTCATTGGTGCCACTGTACTCCACTGATCAGATTCTATATCATATCTTTCCACATCGTTGAAGCAAGTATTGTCATCTAATCCTCCAATTGCATAAATTGGGCCACCTAAGGAGGCCAAGGCAATCCCTCGCCTGCAAAGACAATAAAACATACTTTAACATCTGGGTTTGTTCCCAGAATAAAAGCAGCAAAAAAAATTGCGCTAATTCAAGTGATTTATCACATTATGCTTCAAAGTGATGATTTCCAATTATTTTTAGAATTATCAAAGCTTCTGAATAGATGGCTACAGGGTTGCCAAATTTTGCAACTGTGTGAGCCTTGTGTAGTTTATAATACAAGGCCTACATAGATTACTTCAGTCAAATGAAATAATAAAAATCCAACAAAATATTATTAACAGAGTCCAAAACATTCAATTAGTAAAACACACAGCTGCATAATTGAGAGGTTAATGAACTGATAGCAGTGGTGTACTACAAAGAAGTCAATTTTTATTTCTAAATTATTGTAATTGCAGAACATGTTTTGTTGTAAGACACAAAGAAACATAATTTTTACATTGTAAGTTTTATATCACATTGCTTTACTTCTCAAGAACATTTATTTCTCTTTTTGGAAAGGAAGATTTCATTGTAATGACGACTGGGAAAAATTGTATCAATTTCTTAAAAATCAAAGTTTATTCTATAATCTTCTCTGTCACTACCTTGGTATGTACTTTGGATAAGGTTGTCTATTTTATAAACTTCTACTATCTTGCTTCTTCATCTATAATTCACTTGCAAGAGTAGATACAGTTGACATTAATGAGTTACTATAAACACTTAGAATAGTGACGTCCAATATTTAATACTATGTATTACCTATTATTATTATAAGAGCTGCTGTTCTGAGATTCTAAGAGTATCCTAGGAAACAATTCTTAAAAATATTATTTCTTTTGGTCTTTTAAACTTCCTTTCTCTTGAGTATAAAGCAATGACTTACAAAATACTGTGTTTATAAAGATTCTTCAGGTGTGTGAACACATGTGTGCACTCTAGAACATAAGGGTGTTACATTATGGCAGAATTAAGTATACCTAATAATTCCTCACCACCTCTACATCCCAAACCACAAGCACATATGATATTACTGACAATTTCCTATTCCTTAAAATTCTTCTCTTGATTTTCATGATACTGTATTTTGAGATCACGCTTGTATCTCTGGCTGGTGTTTCTCAGTTTCCTTTATCAATGCTTTCTCTACTTCATCATTAATTATGTTCCTTAAAGTTTCCCAGCATTTTATACTCTCTCTCCCTAGGCAGTTTCATTCTTTCCATGGATTTTCATATTTCCAGACATATATCCAACTTCAATTTCAAATCTGTCTTGCTTTCTCTTCAGTCTCAACTTTAATATGAAATTAAACTCTCTACCTACTTCTCTGAGGCAGAAGTTTAAGGTGTACCCACCCAACCATTACATTCACCTTCAGGTTTAATTTCCATGGCTTTGCTACATCTAATGGTAAAAGAGTGGTTATCTGGGCAAACATCTGTCCATGACACAAGACTTATAGAAGTAGAGTCTTCTCTAGCTGGTACAGGTTTCTCCCATATACTGAAGTACTAAGTTCTACTGGTATGATTTGGTAGGATATTTTTTGGGTCTCAGAATGCTATTATCATTAATTAATTAATTTTTTAAAGATTTATTTATGCATACAAGAACTGGGGTACAGGCCAGAGGTGTGGTGGGTGAGAGACAGAGCGGGGAACAGAATAGGCAGACTGACTGAAATACACTGCTGAGGGGAGCAGCGGGCAAGTCAGGAGAGGTCTGCTGCGCCATGTGGGTCACCTCCCTGGCCAGGGATTAAACCCGTGCTGCAATGATTGTGGACAGCTTCATAGGTTGTCTTAATCCCTTGCGTCACCAGGGAGGCCCTATTACCATTAATTTATATGACATAATTGTTAAACAGTCCCAGACCCAAAATTAACCTATCAAATCATACCAAATAGAATGTTTTACTTTCAGTTACCAGGGAAAACCTGTATCAGGAGAAGAGTCAGAAACTCAGAGGTGGATACTGCACACTGTAGCTTGTCTGAAAATAGAGGAGTCTACCTCGGAAGGCACTGAGAGCGGCCTGTAGGAACTGAGAGTGACATCTAGCTTACAGTAAACATGAGAAACTCAGTCTTATAATCACTAAATTCTACCAATAACGTAAATGATGCTGGGAACAGTTTCTTCCTCACAGCCTACAGATAAGGGCCCAGCCCAGCCAACACCTTGATTTTAGCCTTGTGAGATCCTAAGTGGAAAGCCCAGTCAAACCAACTGGACTTCTAAAATAAATAAATCATGGGAGATATAAAGTATAGCATGACAACTCTAGTTGATACTACTGTATTACATATTTCAAAGTTGCTGAGAGGAGATCTTAAAAGTTCTGATGGTAAGAAAAAGATTTTAGGGCCTCCCCGGTGGCGCAGCGGTTGAGCGCTGGGTTGCGAATCTGCCCGCGGCCTCTGCGGCGCCAGTTCAATCCCCGGCTGATCCCCGGCCACCGGAGGAGGGTCCCACATGGCGCGCAGACCTCTCCTGCCGCCCGCTGCTCCCCTCAGCAGTGTACTTCGGTCCTTCTGCCTATTCTGCTCCCCGCTCTGGCTCTGGTGAATTCTCTCACCCTCCCGCACTTCTGACTGTACCCAGTGCTTGTATAAACCAACCAACCAACCAACCAAATAAATAAATAAAACATGCCTCTATAAAAAAAAAAAAAAATAAATGTAGTTTGACTTTAAAAAAAAAAAAAAGAAAAAGATTTTATAACTATGTAAGGTGATTTATATTAGATTATTGTGGTAATCATTTCACAATAAAAACATACAAATGGATGTTATTTTAAGCTGTTGAGTTTATGTAACTGGTTACAAAGCAATAGAAATTCAGCCATCACAAAACAAAAAATTTATTCTGAGACAACTTGTTTTTCCCAATTCAGAAAACCATACCACAATCCATATCCAGTTAAGTCAGAAATGGAAGGATGATCCTTGAACAGCCTCATTTTTCTCTCTACCTCCCACATCTAATTAGCATAAAATCCTGCTCTACACTTTTGCACTATCTCTCAATTATGTCCTCTCTTCTTTATCCCAACTTGAAATCTTACTGCAGAATGGGGGAAAGGGGAGGGAGTAAGGGAGGGAGAGTAGAACAAATAAGGAGGGGAGCAGAAGGGTCTATAGTGACGGACTAGAGGTTCTTTGGTGGTGGGCACACTATGGCAACAATACCTGAGGGGGGGGTCATATGCTTTAATTATGGCAACAATGATGTAAACTAATGTTAACTCAATTAAGAAAAATAAAAGATACAAAGGGCTATGAACCAGAGAACAATAAAAATAAAAATCTTCAGCAGACTGCTGCATTTACCAACATATACCACAATTTACCATAGGTGATAATTCTAAATATTAATGCTAATAATAACAAAAATAATGAAAACAGAAACTGAGGGATAATTTCTTAAAAAATTGAACTACACCTTAGTCCTAAAGTTGGTATCTTATTTAATAAGGAAACACTAGACATTTCCAATGTCATCAGGAACATTACAAAAACACTATCTCTGCTAGTAGTATCTATTAAATTATTGGCCAATACAATTAGATAAGAATATGCCAATTACTCTAGTAACAATGCATGGAAAAATTGGTAAAAGTTCAATAAGGCCTCCAGACTAATTGATAACACTGTATAAGTATTAATTTCCTAGTTTCAATAATTGTATCACTATGATGTGTAAAATGGGAGCTGGGTGAAGAATACAGCAAAGGATTTCTGTACCTAAGCACTGTTGAGAACAGAACTGGAAATTCTCTGCTGTGGGTGGTTTCCTACACATTATAGGATTTTTAACAGCACCCTTATACTCTCCCAACTATGTGTCAGTAGCAACTTCCCAAACTCCTCGCTCCCAAATTTTGACAACCAAAAATATCTTCAGACATTGCCAAATGTTCCACAGAGGGAGTAAAATTATCTTTAGTTGAGAACCAATGGTATATAGGACCTCTATTTTTTGCTCTTTTTTTTGTTCTTTTTTTGCAATTTTGGGGAAAATCTAGAACTATTTCAAAATAAAAAGTTCTTAAAAATCTGCTCTAGATGAAAACTATGAGAATCATTATCATACTCAAAAACATGATGATCTTTTTAATTCTTAAAAAAATATAAAAAGTTGTAACAAAACATAACACTGAACATTTTACAAAATGTGCTTAAGTAGGTACTTAGCTTCTGAAAACATAAAAAGTATCAGCCCTCTGAATAATAGGAAACTTTATTTTCTAACATCAAATCAAAAGAAATTTCCATGTTCATCTACCTCTTTGTGTTCATTGATGCTTTCATCATCCATTTATTAGTGAGAGGATCAAACATCTCCATACTACCTAAGTGTTCATTTCCATCATGTCCACCCACTGCATACACTTTACCTGTCAAATAGAGAGGTGTTTCATTTTATTCCAAACAGTTTATATATAAATATTTATATAAGCAATATGTAATAGTATGACAAATTAATTTTCAGCAATTACTCTTCTGTTCAACATTATGTACAATGTCAGTTCAGAAGTCAAATGAAAATAAATATATGCTTCCACTTATTAAAAATCCCTTGGACCTACTATTTTACATAGAGTATTTAAATGCTTAAGCACTATCTTTCCCTGAGATTTCTCAACTTTTTATTACTTAATAGATGAAATCACTAATTATGCTTTCAAAAAATGTTTAATAAAATGGAAAAAAATGCCCTTAATGTAAATTTAAGAAAATATAAAGCCTTTGATACAGTGTGAGCAATCTTTTCCTAAGTGAAATAAAAATACACAAAGTAAAATTAAGACGATTACATAGTAAAATGTTAACTGTGACTACTGGGTTACAGATCATTTTTATTTTTTTTAAGCATTTACATTTCTTCCCACCAAAATTTTTATTTTTAGAATCAGAAAAGCCTAAAAAATGCCCTAACAATTGCAATTTATCTGCAATTTTTAGCAACCAGTAAAGAAAATTCTCATTGAACGAACAGGCATAAAAAAAGGATACATACTTATTATTTGGGTTCAATAATCATTTTTCTTCAGTTTGCTTCTTCCAATATAACTGAGATAATTCATTTTACCTCTTTAACTCCCTTTTCTCTGATATTCACCTCCTGTTAAGCACCTATATGCAAGCATCTGAGGGGCACTGCACAACTATGCAAGTAAATAATCACTACCCAAATATTTAGCAATTTTCTTAAAGAAATTCTCAAGGTTGAAATATTCAAAAAGAGCATTATGATCACCTGATGTGATTTAAGACAACAGTAGACCCACCTTCCACAGAAATTACACCCACATGTCGCCTTCGACTATTCATCTCTGGTCCAAAGAACCAACTGTTTTTGTTGACAGAATAGCATTCAATACTGCGAAATGGGTCACCAGATCCACCCCGACCACCAACACAAAATAGCACACCTACAGGTAAAGACACAAAATAGAGACAAAAATCATAGTTCTCTATGTATTTTTTAATTAGTATGGAAAAAATATTTAGGAAATAAAAATTTTAATGGCAGAAGGAAGTGAGCTGTATAAATATCAAATACCATTCAATGTCAGTATGTTACTAAACATCTATTTTTCATTTCATTCCCTCATTTGAATTTCTCAAATAAGATACATCACCAATCTCTGCTTGCTAACATTCTACAATATGGGTTATGCCAATTCTGTAAAATTATTCTTGCTATGGTCCTAACAAAATTCAGTAAACTCTTAATTTCTTACCGAACACAAATGCAACATTAAACATGTTGAGGACCCTGTTTTTTTTTTTTTTGAAACTCTTTAACTCTTCATTTCCATAATATCAGTCTCCTTTTACCTCCAGTTATTTCTCACCTATGTTTTCAATGTTTCAACCTTACCCTACTTCTCACATATTACATATTACTTCTCACATATCACATAGGAAAAGTTCGTTCCTTTATTTTAAATTCCACCTGTATCATAATTAGTCTTCCAATCTACAACTCCAAGCCACATTTCCACTTGATGTCTCACAGCCACCATGTTTAAAAGGATCTCCCTTACTCTGTATCTACACAACCTCTTCCTTCCCTAACATGTCCTCCCCTCTCTCTCTAGTCTGAATACCACACTGCCTTAGTTTAGGTTCTCATCAGCTAATACACAATTATTAAAAAATCCTATCCTTTCTCATTAGTCATCTTGTTGCTTTCAGATTATCAAAAGAGCAATCTAATTAGAAAGCTCTTTTCAGCAGCTTTCTATAACTTATATCAGTTCTTAAAAACTTCACTGAACCACTGAACTGTACATTTAAAAATAGTTAAAATGGCAAACTTTTTATGTAATATAGATCTTTCCACATTTTTTAAAATTCAAACTTTAGTGTAGTTCAGAATAAGCTGGAAGACATAAAACACATTATTGATGGACCTGATCCCAAAATCTTTAATTCAGTAGGTTTGGGTACAAAAAATTTCTATTTCTAGAAAGTTCTCAAGTGAATGCTGATACTACTGGTCGGGGGTCAACATTTTCCTCATACTTTGAGAAACAATGCCCTACAAGATAAAATTTTGGCAAAGCATAAGGGCTTTGCAGTGCCTCCCCTGATCTTCTCTCTCTCAAATGTCATGTTCCTGCAACATTAATGCTAATCCCTCTTTGTTCCAATAGCAACACACAGTATTGAAATGATCCATTGACAGAGCTGACAACTAACCAAAATCTAATTGAAGTCTGTGTGTTAAGCATTTATGAACTAATAAGGACAAGCACGGTGCCTGGCATGTAGTAGACATTCAATAAATGTAAAATGAAATGAATACAGCTCACTTGGACACCCAGGAAAAAATCTATTTATTATTCAAAACTATGAGGTTTACTTCCTCTATAAACTTTTTCTTACCCTTCCAAAGTAAAAAATAAGTACTTTTTCTTTTTGCTTCCCACTGTCCCCTGTGATTATATCAATGTACCTGTGATATTTTATTGCATATTTATTCACACGTCTTTTTCCCTAGATCATACTAAAAGTTCTCTCAACATAGGGCTGGCTGTATTTATTTGTGCTTGCATTTCCAATACCTTACCCAGAACCTAGCATTTGGTAGGCACTTAATGGTTGCATAAATGAGTGATCAGATTGTTTGTGCAATCTTTTCCAACAATAATTCATTCTTTTAAGTCAGAGAAATTTAAAGCTGGGAGAGTCAATCTTGTTTATAAACAACTGAGGTCTTCCAAGATTAAGAAATCTGCCCCAAATTACAGATGGTTAATGTCAAAGCTGGAATTATAATTCCAGAATGTAACCCCAATCACCAATTAGATTTTTTTAAGTGGACACTAATATTTCAGCAATATAGGTTACACAGGAACATGGTATGGAATTACAAATTGATATACAAAGATTAGGATGCAAGTCCTCTGCTCTTCTGTGTGACCTTGGGCTTACATTTACCTTCTCTGATTCTTAATCTCATTCATAAAATGGAATATTGCCTATTTCAAAGTAAGGATTGAATCCTTCACTAAAATCTACTTCATAAATTTCTTGCCATCATGCGAGAGATCATGAATCTGAGGGTTTATATATGGCACACAGGAACACAACTAGGCTGCCAAGATACTGTTTGAATTGCAATCCGAATGTGAAGAACTTCATTAAATACCTTGACTTCCTATTTATCTTCTCTACATTTGTTAGAACAGTTGGCTATGTTGAATGCATTTTCAGGATGTATTTGTTAGCTACTTAATGGACATACTAAGCCAACATTTACCACAATCACAAGACACCTAACAAACATTTTCTACTTAAATTCTTTTACATCTGTTAAAATAGCTTGCCACACTGAATACATTTTCAGAATAATTTCCTCAACTTCCTGAAACAAGATTCAAAACTTACAAAGGTTTTGTACACTTCAAAAAACTTAAATTTTTGATATTAACCTACAAAATACAGCCAAGATAAATAAGCAGTCTTACTCACATTAAACTACTTAGAGAACAATTTCTTGATGAGAAGATCTATGACATTCAAACTTATATTACTTAGATAAAATCCCACTATTCATAATCAAGTATTGTATTCTGTTGTTATTTTTAGGTTATTCCATAGATCCCTTTATCAGATAACTATATCAGGTAGCAGCAAATGTAGAGGAAGTCTGTTAAGAGTACCACTTCTTGAATTCCTAGACTACTTACTTTCCCTCATCCCTCAAATATATTCTGTATATCTGTAAAGAGCAATATAAGTGAACACAAATTATTTTATTGGGAAAATATAAAGTCTTAAATTGTAGTCATAAATGTAAAACTACATGCCTCCTCAAATATAATAGCTTTAGATTCTAAGAGTCTAATATGGTATTATACAAATATTATTTACATGTGTTTAGTGCCTTTTTTTGCTTTGATAGAATGCAAAAATGAATATTTAAATATGTAATATATATAAAGTTCCATTCTTGGCACTAAGGATACAAACCTAAATAAGATAGTTACCTGTGTCTGAAGATCTCAAAACATATCAAATAAATTTCAATATGAAAACAGTAAAATAAAACAAATGCAAACAAAGTACCCCCAAAAGCACAAATAACAAAGGAACTATAAATCTGCTTAGAAGAATCAGGAAGACCTCAAAAGAAGATATTTCAGCAGGCTCTTCATAGTATCTTAAATTTGTTATGGTTGTTTTAAAACTTGGCTTACTAGTAAAAGTATCTGAATCATGTACAGAAAAATTATGTATATAAAAAAATATATAGCATTATTTACCAATGATTACTTTAAGACAATCAGATACTAATAAGTTTAGCTACATATGACCCCCCCAAGTACAATAAAGATCCTTCCAGTAGAGTTGATAAAATGAGTGATTTAATTACCAGCAGTATGCTTCCTTGGGGTAGTCCGAATGGAGTATTCAAAGTCAGGTACTGCTCTGCTACTCAAATGAAGGTGGTAATTTCTTGCTTCATCCAATAAATCTCTACATTTTAGATTTTGCTTGACAATCTGTTCCTTTGCCACGACACCCATAAGAAAATCAACTGGCAACAGCGGCAAACGAACCTACGATCATGAATAGTTGTGGATATAAAATTTAAGTTGTAACTGGATAGCTCACTCTCAACTTTCTCTGCAAAATGTTCTCTTTTTAAAAGTCATTTTCTTCATAAGGTCTTTCTAACATGTGAATGAAATTCAATGTGTTAAGCTCAAAAGCAATTTCCAGTATTCATCAGCACAAACAAAATCAGATTATATGTTAAATATATCTCCCATTTTAAATACAGATTTAAGTAGACTATAAAATAAGCCAACTGTCATCATAATCGCAGAATCCTTGTTGCGAAGGGTATGATCAAAACAAAAACACCATTCTTTGTTCTTTTGCTTCTTAAAGCATAAGGCTTAACATATGGAAATGTGATTTGTTTGTTAAACACACAAACATTCATATCTAAAACCAGTAAGTGTCCTTTCCTTTGAATCAGTTATCTTGGAAGATTATACACTAACTCAGGAATATTCTTCTTCAGCAGAGGCACTCACCACTCTCAAGGATGCACTGGTTTTCTAGTGGATTAAAGGGGGTGATCAAAACAGCTAACACAATTTCAAGTTATAAGCACACAAACACACAGGAAGATTAAAAAAATCTGTTTTTCTTGATAAACTTATTTTCAAAGTAATTCTAAGGTCTATTTATTATCTTCCTAGCCAAGCAACTCCATTAACAGTAAATATAAATAAATGTTAAAAAGAGATACTGTTCTGACATTACAAAAGTAAAATTATAGTAAGGGAAGAAAATGGAAAGTGATGCCTTGTAGTTCTTTCCACAATAAATTCATATACATTAGAAATAAGTGTACTTTTATTAGCAACATATTTTCAGTAAATCTTAGAAACTTCATTAAAAAACAAGTTATAATTTAGAGTTTTTACATCAGAACCATTTTGTACTAGCATAAATATTCATTATTGCAATCCAAAAGGAGTATTTTAAATAATCAGGTAATAAAGCAGAGAATATTTCTAATTTAAATGAAACAAATTCAGATTTATCCTTAAATGGTACAGTAAATATATAGGAAATAAGAGTCAAAGTTATTTTCACACTGTATTATACCAATGATCTCTACATTTCTTTGGTTAATCTACACTTCTCATGATAAATGATGAACAGCGTACATATTATTTGATTTCTATGTGCAACCTTATTTCAGCCCCTACCTGGGCAAGTGTTTCATCCAACCACTTGGAATGATGCTGAGGATTGGCAAGAAGCCACTTGATGGCTGCACTATACACCTGCTTTTCATTCTCAATATTTAGATCACTTGAGGATAAAAGCTTGTGTAGATGCTGGGGGGACACACTTACAAAGTCTTCGCATTCCACAACTTCAGTAAAATGCTCACAGGCATACTGATCTGCCATGTCCATTAAGTCTATTCGATTATGACTTTCTGCAAAAGCTCTTACTGCCAGGCAATTGGAGGGATGAAAATGCAATTTCATGTATTCACAACAAGCTCTAGCCACCAGTTCAACCTGTAGAATACAGGCTGCATATAAGAGAGGCTGGACATTGTCAACAGTCAAAGTCAGTCGTGAAGAATAGACAAACTTGACCAAATCTTCTATAGCATCACCATCAAAGTCCCTGATCTCAATCAGTGTTTGCTTGGCTTCAGCCATTTCAGAGAGAAACATGGCTTTGAAGTAGGGAATAACACACGCTAATACCAGTTTGTGACAAGAGATGAGCTTTGAGCCAACCTGTTTAAAACAAACAAAAAAAGGAGACCCAGGTTAATATCAAAAGTAGTTTCATATCAGCATGGAGCATGTACTTTAGCAGGGACAAAAACCCCAGACAAATTAAGTGTATTTTTTTTAACAATGTACTCTCTTGGACAATTACTTTCAAAGTAGGCCAGTTCCTTGAAGTCAAGCAATTTTCTTCTTCCAAATTAGCCGCTTATCTTTTATATATGTATCATAATGTATGTGTATGTGTGTGGCATATGGTAAACTATGATTTCTATATTATCGCATAGTTCAGGAGGATTATGTGAATTAATAAAAACAACAGCAAACATCATCTAGAACTTGGTATGTGTCAGGCACTAGTCTTTATTTTGGTCTATGAATCCCTTCTTTTTTTTTTTAAACTTGTTTCTAGTTTTATTGATAAAATTGGCATACGAGATTGTGTAACATTAGGATAAACAACATGATTTATATATTGCATTTATTATGACATGTTTACCACAATAAGGTCAGTAAATATCACCACACACAATTACAATTTTTTTCTTTCCTTGTGATAAGAACTTTGAAGATCTAATTTCTCAGCAACTTTCAAATATACAATACTGCTAACCACAGTCATCATGTCAGACACTATTCCAAGTGTGTTTTATATGTCAATTCAAGTATTCCAATATTCCCGAGTCTGTACTACTATTACCCACAATTCATTAGTGAGAAAACAGCACAGTTAATAAATCATTATTTCACAATATTATGAGCATAACTATCTTTTTCATTTCCTATTTAAATTATTTTGAAATGATACATTTTACATGAAAGGAACTAAAAACACTGAAATCTAACTATCTTGATTATTGAATTAATTAATTGCTTCCAATAGTTTGTCATTACAGAAGACACAGAAGTGAAATTTATGTTCACTGAATCTTTGTTCATGTACACATTATTTACTACTGATAAATTCCTAAAAAAAAATGCTGCTTCAAACAATAGGTACACTTTGGGTACACAATGCTAAATTGTCCATTTCTGACCTATATAACAGTATCTGTGCCTTATTGGGTGTTAAGAAATATCTACCAATATGATGAATGAAAATATTATTAGCTTCTTGTTTTATCTTTCTTTTTTAATATGTCTGAATCATTTATAAATTTGGGGCTATTTGTATATTACCTATGAACTGTGGCCTTTTTTCTTATTTACTTGTAAGAAAGCAAACATTTTATAGCCCTTTGTCATATTGCTTTAAATTTCCCTTTTTTTTTTAAAGATTTATTTATTTATGCATACAAGAACTGAGGTACAGGTCAGAGGTGTGAAGGGTGAGAGGATTCACCAGAGACAGAGTGGGGAACACAACAGGCAGATCGGATGAAATACACTGCTGAGGGGAGCAGCGGGCGAGACAGGAGAGGTCTGCTGCGCCATGTGGGTAGCTCCCTGGCCAGGGATCAAACTCATGCTGCAGTAGCTGCAGACAGCTTCATAGTTTGCATCTTAACCCTTGCGCCACCAGGGAGGCCCCTAAGTTTCCCTTTTTATGGTGTGCCTTTTAATCTTATTTGCCCTCTACAGATTTGTATACACTCAAATCCGTCATTTTCTTTAATTTTTGTCTTAGATACTATGCATGAAATAGGAATCACTAATATTCCACAAATATTTACTTCAGATATTTTTTTTAGTACATTTATGGTTTTATATTTTACACTTAATCTTTATTTCCATCTGGAAATTTTGGGTGCTGAGTAGAGAGATCTTCTTTTTAATACAGAAGTTATCCAGTTCTCTCAGCATGTTATTAAATAAACAATGAGTACAAATAAAAGGAGAACAGTGTTTTAGCAATTTTCTTGTTTTCATATAGTGTTCTGATTACATTTGTTTGGGAACTAATTTTAAAATGAGAATTTCTAAAGAAAGGGGCTGAGGATTGTTACAATGCATAAATGATTTTGCTTATAAAATCCTCTCCCAATCTTTCCCCAGCAATTGGAGAAAGAATGAATGTCATTTATTTCAACAAGTACAAGATGATTTTGGTTTCTTATGTTTTTATAAGAATTCACATATCAGAACTTTGAGTCTATACAGACTCAATGTGTTACCTAGACTACGGAAGAAACCTTGACATATTTTCACATTACATCTAAAATGGGATCTGAAATCTGATATTGCACATTTTAAAATACATGGTCAATTAAAGAACTTGCCAAAACACCATTACATAATAGCATTACAGTGTTTTTATATAAGCATTATTTTAAGACTGCATTCTTATGCAAGCTATACACATCAATGATCTACAAATTATTTTCATGTTGTTTATAATAAGGTGCTGCCCCTCCAAAGTCTATTTTCTGGATTCAAATAAACATAGATATAAATGCACACAGATACACATGTAATCTTACTCCAAAAAAGATCTTTGAGGGCCTCCCTGTTGGTGTAGGGGTTAAGTCTCAGTGCTATCATCACTACAGCCTAAGTTCGATCCCCAGACAAGGAGCTAACCCACATATGGTGCAGGAGACCTCTCCAGTCTCGCCTGCTGCTACCCTTAGCAGTGTATTTCAGTAAATCTGCCCGTTCTGCTCCCCATTTTGTGTCTGGTGAATCCTTACGCCCCGCACCTGTGGCCTACATGCCAGATCTTTTACAGAGACACACAAAAAAGATCTTTGAGCCGTATGTATGAAATAGGAAGATAAAACATTTTCTTTTTTTCACACATTAATTTTCCTTTGACACTATGTAGTTTCATTTTATTTTTGAAAATCTATTTCTACATTTTTCTTCTCTGGTACATAAAAATAATTATCAGTTACCAAAGATATTTCATCAGAAATTGAAATCAAAGTTTAAAGATTAGGTGCTTATAGTTAGGTGAAAAAAACACAAACTACAAAATATCAGACATTACATTTTTAAAATTATATACAGTGTGTCCTTGATAGTAGTGAATTTTCTAATTTGTAATTTTTATTAGATCAGTGAGCCTATGACTAATTCAAAATGCTCAGGGAAAAAGACACGGCAAGGGCCTCTCCGGTGGCACAGCGGTTGAGCGCTGGGTTGCAAAGCTGCCCGCGGCCTCTGCGGCCACCAGAGGAGGGTCCCACATGGTGCGCAGACCTCTCCTGCCGCCCGCTGCTCCCCTCAGCAGTCCTTCTGCCTGCTCTGCTCCCTGCTCTGGCTCTGGTGAATTCTCTCACCCTCCCACGCTTCTGACTGTACCCAGTGCATGTATAACCAACCAACCAACCAAAAAAACAAAATAAATAAATAAATAAATAAAGCATGCCTCTATAAAAAAAAAAATCATTTAAAAACTACTTAAAACTTTTTAAGTCATTCCAACACATCAGATTGAAATGCTTATAATTTTGCATTTTAACAATAACTCAAGCAGGTGATTGTGAATTACAATGAAATAAAGTTCAGAACACAAATAGTGGAAGGGAAATAAAGACTGGAGGGGGAAAAAACCCACCTTATATATTCAATTCTCTTTATATGAACTGTATTCTAATTTTTCACTTGAATCCCTTGTAATTTTGCTGTCTTAACTCAATTAGCCAGCCGCTCTTTTCAATAATCTACCAATTGTAATAAGTTTGTATAGCCAAAAATATGTCATATTGTCAAGGTAAAGATGATGTTAGACAGATTAAGACTTAACATGTCTTGGCTTACAGTGAATTACCACGCAGTGTCTAGCCACACTAACTGTTCTGCAATCTTCTTTTTTTTGGGATGTATTTTATGTATTTTTACATCCAAGAACTGGGGTACAGACCAGAGGTACGGGGTGAGAGGATTCACCAAAGACAGAGTGGGGAGCAGAAAAGGCCGGTTGACTGAAATACACTGCTGAGGGGAGCAGCGGGCGAGACAGGAGAGGTCTGCTGCACCATGTGGGTTAGCTCCCAGGCCAGGGATTGGGGTTCGAACTCATACTGCAGTGATGCTGATAGCTTGATAGTGCCGAGACTTAATAACTTGCGCCACCAGGGAGGTCCTTTTCTACAATCTTAACCAATCTTATTGTATCCTTTTTTAAAACTGTATATAATGGAAATAATAAAGATTTTGTTTATTTTTGCATGGAGGAACTGGGTTGTAGGACAGAGGTATGGGATGTGTGTGTGTGAGAAGATTCACCAGAGACAGAGTGGGGAGCAGAACAGGCAGATCTACTGAAATACACTGCTGAGGGGAGCAGCAGGTGAAACAGGAGAGGTCTGCTGCACCATGTGGGTTAGAGCCCTGGAAGGGGGACCAAATTCAGACTGTCCCAGTGGTAGCATGGAGATTTAACCCCTAAGCCACCAGGGAGGCCTGGAAATAAGAATTCAATTAGACCTTGGGAAGGTCAAATAAATAATGATCTAAAGAGACAAATATTTAAATACCCTGTTGTGTGAGCAACATGCAAAAAATGTAATGATTTACTTACTAGTTGACTGGAGAAAATACAGGTGATCAGACTTCCCAACACAGATTGCTGCTGTGTTAAATATAGGATCACTTTTTCCCTAATCATTTCTTTTATTAGATTATGTCTACGTTCTGCTCAGTCAACTGTTAAATTTATAAGGATAATAATTTTATCATTTCTACTTCTTGAAAGCATTTTATTACAATACAACTTACATATTTTGTTTCCCTGTAATTTTTCAGAACCTTATTCCTACCTGATTGGTTAGAAATTTTGACAGCAAATGATCAAAAAAATACTTAGAGCCTTGAACTTTTTTTAGAATCCTGTATTTGTTTAAAAAAAAAAAAAAAAAACAACATAGAAACATGCACCGCCATCCAAAATGAAGTCAATCGTATAATAAAACAATCAATGGTGACATGAAGAGGTGATGTAGGGAGTTGTCCTAGTAAAATTAATTGTGATCTCTTTATAAGGACAATGCCATTTCTTCAGACTACATAAACAAAAACATCTTTGTAAATACTTTGCTTGCTGATCTGTAACATATAATATAAGCATTCTGAGTGGTATTCCATACTCTTTTCAAGACAAATTTCCCCTACCTTTTCTCAACTAAATTGTTGCCCTTAAACTTCTCCCATAATTTTAGAGCTGCCACTATTTATAAACATGTTCACTAATAAACACAGTAATATATAACTAAATTCTACTTCTTCCTGGAATGACCTCAAGGTAATACATAAATCTCCTATGTGAAGTCTTTATAATCTTCTCAGACATAATTTTCAGATCCTCTCCGCGCCTATGCTTCCACAAATATACCACAAAAAAATGGCAATCACTAAATTGCATTATACTTACTTCATTTGTACCTCTCTCTAGCTAAAGTTCAAACTCCCTCAAGGCAAGTACATTATTCATATTTATTTATACTTTTCATGTACTAGTAAATATTTGTTAAATCATTTGTTCCTACTATAGGTGTTCACCTTGAAATTCAAAATAAGTTAATAACCTTTTATATTAATAAAATACCAAAAATTTCCTTTTTAAAATGTCTTAAAAACAATGATTACAGGAAAAATAGTAAAAGATGAATTTATATCAAGAATACCCTAAAGGGGGCCTCCCCAGTGGTGCAGCGGTTGAGCGTTGGGTTGCGAAGCTGCCCGCAGCGTCTGCGGCGCCGGTTCGATTCCCGGCTGCTCCCTGGCCACCGGAGGAGGGTCCCACATGGCGCGCAGACCTCTCCTGCCGCCCGCTGCTCCCCTCAGCAGTGTACTTCGGTCCTTCTGCCTGTTCTGCTCCCCGCTCTGACTCTGGTGAATTCTCTCACCCTCCCGCACTTCTGACTGTACCCAGTGCATATATAAACAAAACAAACAAACAAACAAATAAATAAAACATGCCTCTATAAAAAAAAAAAAATACCCTAAAGGTTAATTGAATATAAAAAAAAATGAAGTTTACTTTGCAGAGAGCATTATAAATTATCCACAATCCTACATGGTTTAGGTCTGCAACAAATTCTGAAATTTCAAAAAATGTTGAATAAATCCAGTAACACATACCAAAAAATGAAACTGTACTTCTTTCTACTGAGTAGGAACTGAATTATTTCTTATATTTCCATGATAATATAAATTTATAAGAAATATGTATGTTGGTCACTTAGTTATTTCTCATACATATTTGGTCTTCATGCACACTTTGGCTCACAGTTCCCTGTGGAATTTCCTAAGTGTGGTGAGTGATAAACACATCTCTTGCTATGTTAATAAAGACAATGTTTGGAAAAAAGCAGGGGTGAGGGGAGAACCACGAAGAATAGGGGGTTGGAACTTGCAGTCCCACCCCTCGGACCTGTGGGGAGGAGAGAGGGGCTGGATGTTGAGGTCAGTCGTCAATGGCCAAGGAGTAACCCTGCCTACATAATCAGGTCTCCATAAAAACCCAAAAGAGAGCTTCAGGGTTGATGAACTGGTGAACATTTGGGGCAGGATGGCACATCTGGAAAGACAGCAAGAAGTGTTGTGCCTTTGCCCATACCTTGCCCTATGCAGCTCTTCCATCTGGTTGATTCGTGTCCTTAGGATCCTTTGTAATAAATGAGTGAATAGTGAGTAAACAGGTTTCCTGAATTCATGTGCATTGTAGCTCATTAATCAAACCTAAGGAGGGTATCCCAGGAGCACCTGATTTATAGCCACTCTGTGGAAGCACAGTTAGTAATCTAGGCTTGCAAAGGGCACCTGCAGTCTGAGGAGGAGGTCCTGGGACCTCTAATATGCAGTCAGTAGGTAAGAAGCACAGGCTGCCTGGGGCTTGTGGCCAGTGTTTGAAGTGGAGGGTGGTCATGGGAAAGACTAGCTTCTAACTTGTGGAACCTGCTACTCAAAAATGAGTTGACTTCTCAGACGCCCTTTTAAAAGCTTGAGGATGGCTTGTGGATGTGGGTCTCAGCACTTACACCCCCCCTTAGAATTGGGTCTTAGGACAACACCACATTTTGGAACAATGGCAGTAAACATAAAGATTCCAATAATTAGAGTTATTTGTTATGCACCAAGCTCTAGCACAAGGACCTCTATTTATCGATTCACTTATTTCTTACAAAAACTTAACCACTATCACAATTTTCCAGTGGAGAAAATAAAAATATAGTCCCTTTAAATTAGTAAATTGTTTCTTATTCCTAAATTCTAACAGGGTGGTCCCCAGGAAAAGAGGAAGTTCCAGGTTCCCTGCCCCACCCAAAGGAGGGTGGAGCTAAAGAGAAGAAGCTGCAGAGGAGAGTGGTGGCACAGGGGTGAAGTCTCAGCACTATAAAGCTATCAGCAGTGACTGCAGGAGTAGTGTCCATCCCCAGCCAGGGAGCTACCCACATGGTGCAGCAGACCTCTCCTGTCTCACCCGCTGCTCCCCTCAGCAGTGTACTTCAGTCAATCTGCCTATTCTGTTCCCCACTCTGTATCTGATGAATCTTCTCATCAGCCCTCCATCCCACACACCTCTGGCCTGCACCCCAGCTTTTGTATGCATAAATAAACAAAGCTTTAAAAAAATGAGTAATAAGAAACAACTGGAACACAAACACTTATATACTGCATTATCACTTATTTCCAATCGTATTAAAACTGTTTTTTGAGGCAGTGATCCCACAGACTACAGACTTAAACAGAATAAATTTCCAGAATAGAAAAATACAGTAAAACATTAGTGCAGGTGACTTCTAACCAGTATCAGGAGTAAATCAATACTTGAAGAATTTTAAATTCACAAGTTAAAAGCTTCTCTGGTCAACAGTGATTTATTAATTTTACTAATAATAACGATCTCATTTTATCTTATTTTAGTTTTAGGTTCCTGAATTCTCATAAGTTAGACATCATGAATATCATTTAATTAGTACAATCAAGTTGTCTTATCTACTCTTCCCTAGGTACCTTTCTCTCAATAAAAAAGGATACTAAAATTCTGACTAAAGCAAATAAGTGCAGCACTAAAAATTTGCTTTGTGTGATTTACAAACCCTCATTTTTCATAATTCACCGAAGAGACTGAGAAAACTAAGAAAAAAAGAGTCTTGCCTTTAGTGTGACATCGCAGAGTTCTCCATTTTCATAAAACCGAAGAAGAGATCCATGAAAATCTTTCCAAGCTTCATTAGCTTCAAAGGTAAAGGAGTCTTCTCCATCACCATCACTGATTGAAGATCTGTTTTTAATCTGCTGATGCTGTTGCCTTTTCCCTTTTGTGAAGTGATTCCTAGCTTGTTTTACATTCATAGATTCTGAAGCCATTTGCAAACAGTCTTCTTTTAATACAATTCTCTTCTCAAACATCCCATGTATTCTTTTGTCAAGGGTATAGAGAAGGCAGAAAGTAGCTGCAGCCCACTAAACTTCAGTTTTCAAAAAACATGTAACTGACATTGTCCAGTTCGCTAAGATTGGAAAATCAACCACGAATCACACATAAAAACAAACCAAAAGAAAAAGCTATCATTAGTAATTGTAGTGTACCAATAATCTATGTATCAAATAACCACACAAATTATCAATAGAGAGATAACTAACTTTTCTGCTAAGTGTCACATAAAGTTACTTCAGTTCATTATTTTTTTAATCAGTGAAGGAACTCCTTTAAAATTTAATTTGAAAATTCTTAGAAGATGGTGATGTGAGAACCACGAGGAATCTGTTAGCCCACGGTAAATTATGATCAGTTTTGGTGAATTGTAGCTCTATTAGTAGTTCAGTAGTGGCTACCCCTCCCACAGCATTAGGCACATTATCCCCAGTCCAACAGCATTAGGTACATTATCTCTGAGTAGCAGCACATTTAATCTTACAGCAAGTTTGGGAGGAGGGATGGAGTTCAGAGGTTGGTAGACTTTCAGAGGCTTAGAAGCATGCTTACTGGAAGGACTGCCATTGACTATTAAATAAACAGTCAAGACTCTCCTAAGAGTTTGGGAACTTGCTTTCATTTTTTACATGTAACCAACACACACATACAAATATAGTAAGGATACCTATTAATCACATAATTTTATAACTAAATTTCAAGAAATGAAAATAAAAAGATAGAAATATTATCAGTGGTAAGGGGAAATAATGTTTGTCTTTATTGGTCACCACATATACTGCAGATTCTGGAAATTCAAAGGTGAACATGCAAAGCACCAACAAGTGTTTTATAGCAGTGTTATTCTAAGTTGAGTCTGGTTCACAAACTTTTTTACAGGTCCAAAATAAAGTAAGTATGGACACAGAGTGTTTAGAAACACTTATAACAAAGTTGTATTTGACAATAATTTTGCTCAATGACTCTAATTAAAAAAATTGAAGTTTGCATTTTGTATGACTTTTTTTTCATTTCATTTTTAAAGTAATTCATTTTATTCTTTTTTTTAAAGATTTATTTATACATACAAGAACCGGGGTACAGGCCCGATGTGCCGGAGGGTGAGAGGATTCACCAGAGACAGAGCAGGTAACACAACAGGCAGACTGACTGAAATACACTGTTGAGGGGAGCAGTAGGCGAGACAGGAGAGGTCTACCATGCCATGTGGTTATCTCCCCGGCAGGCCCAGGATTGAACCCACACTGCAGAGGATGCGGACAGCTTCACAGCACTGCACTCAACCTCCTGCGCCACCAGGGAGGAGCTCATTTTCTTCTTTTATAAAAAATAGTTTCATAAACTGTTCTTCTGCCACAGAGAGTTTGAGAAGCACTACTTTAAAGAACTCAAGAGGCAGATATCCATAATTGATAAGGCTGTATTGTGTGTTGTTATTCAAAAAAGGCAAAAGGGATATGTATAACACACCAAACAAGTAAACACTTGGCATCAAATTTTGAAGACTGCTGCTGGCAGCTTAAAAGAAATCCCTCAGAAGGTGATAGAGCACACTTAACAAAGGATGCATCATAAACCTTCTACATGAATTAGGAGAGCATACCGTATGGAAAAACATGATTATGAGACAAAATTGCTTCAGTACAGTCAGACTCTCAATGTGAAATATTTAAGAATACCTCAACTAATTGATCTTTCTTATTCTCCTTTAAAAAAATGGATGCACAAAATAACCTAATTTTTAAGTTTTATAAAATACCCCCCCCACAAGGAGTTGAATGAAAGATAATTCCTTCCATTAAGGGGCTTGAATAAAGTAATCTAGATGGGCCCATAAACAGATGATAATAAGGTAAAAGCAACAGAAGAGATATATGGAATATAATGAGTGAACCTACATTTGGGTGATCAAGAAGGCTTCCCCCACTGAATGTCTTAATTCACATGTACTCAAAGTTCCCATTCTACTCTATTTAACTCTAACCAAGTTTTATACATTCTACTAAATGTTCATACATTCTACTTCCTAAATTCCTCTCATTTAGTTGGCTCTGCTTCTCCAACCACACCCTTTTAGTCATAAGTTCCATCATCTGACAGCTATATTGTGACAGCCTCTTAACAGCCTCATTTCTCAACAATACACTCTTTTTCATGCTGCCAGTAATCATTCCCAAGTTCAAATCATTTCACATCACCTCAATATAGCAGAACTGTTAACTAGCTGTATCACTGGGAAGTTACCTAATCTCTTCAAATCTCAGTTTCTTCATCTATAAAAGAACCTGTGGGTCTGCTAAACTTAAGCGGCCTGTTGGGCCACCATTATTGTTACCTGCAGTTCTGCATTCCTATACAAGGTCAGAACTGCCCTTTAGAACCAGTCAATCAGCCATAGGAGCCAAACCTTACAAGGTGCTTTTCACATCAATCAAGAGCATAAAGCGTGATCACCTGGGAAGGGTGTGCATCAAGAGGTACGACCAGGAACGCCCCAGGGGGCCGAGGACCGACGTATGGCAAGGGACCCCAGACGCTGACCAGTGGAATGCCTTGTTGAAAAGATTAGGACCATGGCCGGGGGTCTTGTTTCCATTGCAACACTTGGTCATCAAGCCGATAACATGGTCAGCAGACTCATGTCCCCCACCCCAAGCCCTAGATGACATTCCTTCGTTTCACCCATCCTTTTCTCCTTGTCCTCCTGACCCATGGAGTTGATGCTGTATCATTATTCTATCAATAAAAACGGCCAGGATCTTGCTCTCAAGCAGCATCCTGCATTACGTAGCCTGCTCTATGACTCCCGTATCTTTATCATTGTGGTGTTGCTTGATGCAACAAGAACAGGTTTGGTATAGGTGAGAAGTCAGTAATTTTTTGCCTGAGTCTCAGTTTTCTCTTGCAGTTGTTGTGAAGGTTACATGAATTAACATATGTATAGTACTTAGCCCTAACACTAACCATTCAGTAAGTGGACTTTATTACTTCTATAAATTATGTGACCCTGAGCCCTTGGTCTGGAACATAATTCTCCAAACAACATTTTTCCCAACAAAGAAATAAAATATAATTTACATGATTTATGATTTACATTAAGATGCACTTTTAACTATAATAAAAGATGAGGACTGGGCCTCCCTGGTGGCACAAAGGGTTAAGCACAGCACTATGAAGCTATATACAGCCTCTGCAAACGGCCAGGGAGCTACCCACATGGCATAGCAAACCTTTCCTGACTCACCCGCTGCTCCCTCAGCAGTGTATTTCAGTCAGTCTGCCTGTTCTGCTCCCCACTCTGTCTCTGGTGAATCCTCTCACCTGCCACACCTCTCACCTGTGACCCAGCTCTTGCAGGGATAAAAAAATCTTAAAAAAAAAAAATGAGGATTGACTATATCACCCTGCCATCTGCCATCTTATTTAATGACTACAGTCAGCATTGGGTGCTTACTATCTACTTATTAGCTACCTGTATGACCTTTGTTAAGTTACACAACTTGTCATTAGCCTCAGTTTACATATAAAAATGAAAAAAATAACCGCACCAACTTTGTTATTACTTTGTTATTTGGATTAAATGAGTTAATTGTCTGGCACATGTGTTATATTAAGTAATTGTTACTATTTAAGTTAGGTACTTCACATTGATTCATTTCAATTCTCAGGACAATCCAAAGAGGTATCAAACCTATTATTTACCACTGTGCATGATGAGACTCAGAGAAGTTAAGAAACCTACCCAAGGTCACAGATATTAAGTGACAACGTTGGACTCATTATAGGTACTGTTACAGGGCAACTCCGATATAAAACAGGTTGCCTGACTGTGGGTCCTCACCCACACGCTTAAAGGGGACTTATTAATGCTAAACAGCAGACACACACAAAAGGTTGATAAAAGGTTTATTTACAAGGGGAAATGAATAACTCAGGGAGAAAAAGAGGGAGATAAGTTCATAATGCATCCTACCTGATCCGCTGACCGGGAATCCCAATGCCCACTGAGCTGCTGAAAAACCAAGCACGCGGTGTGGCCAAGAGAGAGACTCCCGGCCGCATGGCCAGTTAAAAACTCAAACAGAGAACATAGCTGCTTAACTCCACCCTCAGGTCCTCGCAACCTTCCCTTTGGTGATCATGGGATTTGTAGTTCCCAGTGTCTTGATGGAGCAAGGTGGAGTCCACAAAGCCTGTATGGAGTTTGCTCAGGACATCCTTTCCCCCTAACAGTACCTCTAGGCCAAAGATGGCACTGACTGTATCTTTAAATGGTAATTATCATTGACTTCATGAAAACTAAAATAAGAGTAGTAATACAGACATTGCTCTTGAATTTTTAAAAAACATTTTTTCAAGAATAAGATAATGCACATTAAAGCACTGATTTTCATAAAATAGCAGCACTCCCACAGGTAAAATTTTTGCTGAAAAAAATTTTGCTGAAAAAATTTTGGTGGTGCTAGGGGTTAAGTCTCAGCACTATGAAGCTATTGGTAGCCACTGAACCACCAGTTTGACACCCAGCCAGGGAGCTAACCCACATGCAAGCAGACCTCCCCTGTCTTGCCCGCTGCTCCCCTCAGCAGTGTTTTTCAGAGGATCTGCCTGTTCTGCTCCCCACTCTGTTTCTGGTGAATCCTCTCACCACCACCACTTCCCCATACAGCACTGGCCTACACCCCAGCTCTTGTATGCATGAATAAATAAATCTTAAAAAAAAATTTTTGCTGAAATAAGTACCCTTTTCCATATCCAATTAATATAACTCAAATTTTCATTGTTAAAGTAATTAAGACCAGTTTTTTATTGATAAAGGAAGTGAAGAGATGATTTTTGAAGCACCGTGAGTCCTTGTTTTTCTTTCAGAACTAGAGTTGATATTTATGATACATTACATTCAATTCTCTGCATTAAAATAACCAAAGGTGCAGCAGAGTGATGTATCTTTTATACATGAATGCAAATTCTGGTATGCATCTCTAATTGATCTTTGAGATTGATATAGACTTCTCAGACTATTTTTTTAAAGAGTAAATCTGGAGAACCAGTTCCTGTTTCTTTAAAGCAAAATGATTTAGAACCTTGAACTCTGAAAAGCATTAAGATTTCAAATGAATATACTGACTAATATTAAAGAGTCTCAAGGAAAAAATATAAAAAAACATTATTCCAGTGGTCAGATTTATTACTCAGTTTGTATAGCATCACTTGATCCACCTCATAGTTTTCAAGACTTTGTGAATGTTCTTACTAGTAACTGACCGAGAAACAAAATTTGGCTCAATGCTATTAAATCTTATAGCCCCAGCAACCTAGCACTACTAAGAAAAATAGAGCAGTTTGCTACAGTTTACTTCCAAACTCCACTCCAAGCATGAATTCAAATTTAGGATTCCGACCTGGTTCTACAACTCACAAAACGCAAATAAGATTAATTTTAAATGTCACAAATTAAAATTATAATCTAATCTACATAAAAGAATACAAATTCCTTGAAAAGTACATATTGATGTTCTTTCCAAATAGGCAGTACTGAAAGTTGTATCTAATCACCAATTAGAAAATAATATAACTATACACTCAACAAATGAACTATGTAAATATTCCCTGATTTGAAAGATAAAATACATAATTTCCTTTAGCACCTGGCATTTTGTTGAGAAAAGAAAATATGTCCAAATTTTAGAATAAACAAAACAAATGAACTTTTATTATTTCAAAATTATATTCTAACATGCTGGATTGCATCACGGTGCCACTCAATATATTCTATTGCACATCGAAGCTGAGGGGAAAGGGAGGAGTGGACTATAACTGCCAAATGATAATGAATCAATCAGTGGTATCATCTCCAGGCACAAAAAGCAGCACTATTAATTGTATGAATGTAATAAATACATCATAATATCAATCTCTAGTTTTGAAAGAAAAAAGCAGTGCTTCAAAAATCATCACTTCCTTTCTCAAAAAGCTGATGTTAAAAATAACCTGCAAAATGTATAATGAAAAAAATTACGCAGTAACTGAAGCTGATGGTTCTTATTTCCTCAGGAAAAGATAGTCACGAATCCCTCTGAACATCATTTTGTTGAAAGCTATGGGTCTTCTCCTCTAGAGAAGTACCAATATGCAGTTTACAGACTCTTGGAAGGCCATTTATGAGCATGCCCATATACAGATCCAGGTTACGAACCTGAGAGATGAAGTAAAACTTTTGACTCTCTTCCATAATTTTATCTCTGACTCACAAGAACCAACTAAACTATTCATAGCCAGACAATGACCTCTTGTACAGACAGTCCTTTAAAAAAAAAAAAAAAGTTTGATGGTATTTACAGAAGCACTATTCATCAGAAAATAAACTGTACTGGCAGCATTTTACAATACAGCATGTGACTAGTGATATCAATGAATATTATATTCAATTACAGTTTATAAAATGATTACAATACTATATGACTATTCCTATCACTCTTTTACAGCTAATGAAACAATTTCAGAAAAGAACTTGCCATAGGAAACTCACAGAGAAGTGTAAAAGACTTCCAGGGGAAATGAAACTATCAGAAGAAAAAGGCACCTGACAGATGAAGGCTCCAGGCTCAGAAAGGTAGCATATTTACATAAACGTGGGTCAAGCTCAACTGCTTCCTTCACTTCCTGTTGTAACTGCAGCCATTTTCACTGGATTCTTTCTAGGGAAATTCATCTTATAGAGTAAAGAATGGGGAGAGCTACTTTTTCTTTCTCTTAACCAGAAAACGATGTGTTTACCTACCATTTCATTGGCAGAGTCCTTCCCCCCAATAGTAGTGTGGTCCATAGTGACCATGTGTGGTGTGTGTGCGTAAGGGTCTGTACTTGTGTGTCTGTAACAGCATAATATAGACTCTATCCCAGTCCCTTATGAGATTCATAAAGAATTGTTCTCTTGTAGTTTTAATGAGTTCAAGAATTGTTCAGTCTTGCAGATGTTATTTTAATTATTCCTTTAAATTTTATCTGTTGCTCTTACCTTTTGAAACATGATTTATTTAGATTGCTAATCCCACTCATTCAGGAAATTCCAAGAGGTATTATTTTCTGGGGAAATGGTGCCTCTTATCATGTAAATTTTCTCCTTTAACTTTACTAATATCACAGCAGAATTTTTCTTATCCTTTATGAGGCAGCTGTTGACTGCCTCATCCATACAATTCTGTCCCATGTTATTTTAATATTTAAAAAAAATAAACTGTTAACAATAAAAGAAAAAGAAATTAGCTTGCATGTTAACACACTCAACAAATCCAAGAGCTAGGATTCTAAGCCAGATTTATCCAAATCCGGGACTGAGGTTGAGTACATTATTATACCCTAGCACTTCTACAAAAGTTCCTCAGAGAGGGGAGAAGCCTTATAGATCACAATTTATTGTAGGTATCCTGACATTAGTAAAGAAAAAATTAATGTATTGTAAATGCTGTTTCTTCTTGCTTCATTGTTTAACAAGAACAGGTTTTTTGGAAAAATGATGAAATGGTCCAACTGATGAGTTTTGAGATTGAAAAATGACATTTTGTTATTTTATTAAGCATTTCTTCTCCCTCATCTCTATTTCCTAATATAAAATTGAAATGTGTAAATATCCAAACACAAGGCACCGAAGTTTAAATATCGTAACAAAAAAAATCTTTTTAAATTTTAGGATGCCCAAAATATTCCTTTTAATCTTTTTAAAATGGCAATACTCATTTCAGTTCTGTAAAACGTATTAAGTTCTTGATTTTTTTTTTACAATGTCACGTGTCTAAACTCATACAATGTACTCTAACATAAACAAACTGTACACTTTGGGTGATAACGAAGTTGTGGCTTCATGGATGGTAAACATGTATCACTTATGCGTGGGAAGTTTGAGAGTGGAGGAGGCTTTGCATATGCGGGACAGGAAGGGGCATATGCAAAAATCTTTGTACCTTCCAGTAAGTTTTGCTGTGATCTAAAACTGCTCTAAAAATAAAATACACTTTGAAGGTGGGGGAGGTGCATCAAAATTCACGTACGTTATTCTCTGCTAACAAAGGAAGAAATACTGTTTTTAAAAAGTATCCTTACTGTGTTAATAACGTGCAATATGACAGAATATATTGCCATCATATAAATAACAGTAATCTCATTTTAAAACAAAAATAGCAGTTTTAAATTGTAACATGATGATGCTAAGTGAATTTAGTTGAGTACAGTATGCTGACTATAAGTTTGAGGAGAGTCATGGGCTGAAAAACTAAAAGGGGGGTGCCGATACGAAGGAGCACAAAAAGTAGCAAATAGGAAAAAAATCATCGTAAGAAAGCTGAGGGCCTGACTACTTATCCAAGTGTACCGTTGAAAGCGCGGGCTGGGGTTAGAGGGAGGGGGAGGAGGTCTAGGTCTCGCCAGGGAGTTAGAAGAACATTTCCTTGGGCCTCCCTGGCGCAAGGGGTTAAGCACAGCACTATGAAGCTACCCGCAGACACTGCAGCACGAGTTCGATCCCCGGCCAGGGAGCAACCCACATGGCGCGGCAGACCTCTCCTGGCTCGCCTGCTGCTCCCCTCAGCAGTGTCTTCAGTCGGTCTGCCTGTTCCCCACTTTATCTCTGGTGAGTCCTCTCACCCCCACAACTGGCCTATACCCCAGTTCTTGTATGCAAAAAAAAAAAAAAAAAAAAAAAAACCACAAAAAAAAAAAAAAGATTTCCTCAATGCACCAGAATAAAGAACGCCAAGAGTAGAACAATTTTCCACTTACATGTGAGAAAATGCAAAGAAAGAAAAAGTGCCACCAGCAGCAGGCAAGATAAGATACCTGCGTCAGTCCAGGTTCCTTCAAGAACCTTTTCCCAAGGAATGCCCCTAGAGTGGCAAACTCAGCATAAGGTAAAAGTCCACAAAGAGTTACACCATTAAAATAGATACTAAGTTCCATTTTCGACGAAAAGGCATTGCATGAAACATTTCCCAGTGGGAAAATAAAGAAAAAGCTTTCCGAACCCAGGCGCCCAAATGCAGGACCGTGCAAATCCAGTGAAGGAGGAGCCCCGAGCTAGCCAAGCCCCACTACGCCGGCAAACTGACCTCCCTGAAGAAATCAGCCAGAAAAACCCGCAAGAGCGGGGGGCAGAGCTGCGCGGCGGCAGGAGGACAACTCCGCGGAGCAGCTGCAGGTCTGAAGGAGCTGCAGTTTCTGGAGTCGCACCCGGAGCGACGATTAGGTGCGGTCTCCAGCGCCGCGGAAAAAAGCCCGGGAGGGGGTGGGTCAGCGAGCCCCAGAAGGCAAGTCCAGAGCCGCTACGAGCGCCCCGGCCCCAGGCGAGCTAGACGCGCCCGGCCCGCTCACCCCAAAACCCGCGAGTCCCCTCCAGGCAATAAGCGGCTCCAGCGCCCCCGCCCGCCTCCGGCCCCCGAGCCGGCGCCTTCCCCGCGCGGCACCCGAGCCCAGTTCTTCTTGGAAAGACGGAGACGAGAGGATCCAGGGGCTGCCCGAGGCTGGGGCTCCCTTCGGGAAAGCGACCCCGTTCCTCCCGCCGACGGGGGGCGACAGACACCGTGCCGCGGCTGCACGGGCCCCAACCCCACTCAGCTGTAGTTTTCGCTCACGGCTCGCAGGGCTGCACTTTCCCGGCGCCAGGAGCGCGAGCACCGAGGCGCTGGGACTTGGGGCCCGGGATTTGGGGCGCGGTCCACCCGCGCCGCACAAAGAAGGGGGCCGAGAGGAGGGGCCGGCTACCTGGTTCTCCGCTCGTCGCTGCGCTCGGCTCCTCCTGACCTCTCCAAGGCTGCGGCCACAATGGAGCAAGCGGAGTCCGTGCGCCGCAAGCTGCGCCCCACCAGCCCCGCGCGAGCATCGGACGGGCGCGCGCCCTCCTGCGCGACCCCGCCGGTCTTCGGCGGGCGCCCGGCGTCCTCTCGCCTTCGCCTCCAGAGCGAAGGGGCGGGGCGAGGGGCGCGCGCGCGGCCGGCGCACAGCACTCTGGGAAGTGTGGTCTCTGGTTACCCGCCCCGGGCGGGGGTCACTGCCCGCGCGCGTCCGCCGTGGGCGCCGCGGGCGTCGAGGTTTCGGCCTGTTGTCCTGCCGGGTGCGGGTCGGCCAGGGCCCCGCGGACAGCTTCGAAACTCTCGTTGGGACACGACGCCGCAGAAAAACTTCTCAAGTTGTCCGTTTCTTCCCTTCCATGCAATGGGAAAATTGAACTGGTTTTTATAGTCACCAATTCTCCTTCTGCGTGTTGTGTTCTTAGGGCTTCGTGGCTGTTTCTTTGAAAAGGAAGGAAAAGGAATTCCTAAGTGACAGTATCCTGTGTCACTTTCGCCACAAGTTCTGCATAGGATATACAAAACAGCTTATGTTTATAAGTACAGATCCAGTTTATAAATCTAGGGAAGCAGTGATTGACCTAAGGAAGCTCTCGCTGCCAAAGCCCATTGCAAATAGAAATGATCAGCCAATTTTCACATAAAGTCCATGGATTGAGGAAGAAGTTTAAGCCTCTAGAGAGCAGAGGAAAAAAGAGAATCTCTTAAATGCGTCTTTTGCTAGAGAACCTCAAGTTTTCCCTGCTATAGAACTCTACTTCAGAATAAGGCAGCCCTAGGTACATTTATATTTATGCAGGTTTGTATTTATTCTCCTAGAAAAGAGCTTTTCATACATTACTAGCATAGCACATAAAAACCCCAAAATAACTCTGAATGATTTCATTCCACGAAAAGAAAATCAGCTTTTTATATAGTAGAAATAGAAATAAATCATTTCAAAATAGCTCTTCAGAGTATTATATTTTTCATATTTAATGCAAATGCCCTTAGAAAAATAGAGCAGTGTCAGTTTTAAATTATGCATTAGAACAAAGAAATTGTAAAATTTACGTAGAAACATGTTGTTACACTATATATTTAATAAGAGCATGTTCTAATAGAATTTTTTAATAGTCTGAACTTTTCTCCTTAATCAGGCGTACAATGTCTCCTAAAAATGTTTAAAGAGCAGAAGTGGACTTTGTTCTCTGCTAATTGACATTCAGTAGACTACTTGTAGTTATTAACTAGATCAAATAAACACGAAATTTCAATATTATCATTTACTTATTCAACAGTATTTTTTAATTTTAATTTTTATTAATTTTTTAAAGATTTATTTTATTTATACAAGAACTGAGGTATAGGCCAGAGGCGCAGGAGGGTGAGAGGATTCACCAGAGACAGAGCGGAGAACAGAACAGGCAGACTGACTAAATACACTGCTGAGGGGATCCCCCGGCGAGACAGGAGAGGTCTGCTGCCATGTGGGTTGCTCCGGGGCCGGCGGGGGATCGAACCAGCACTGCAGAGGCTGCAGACAGCTTCATAGCGCTGTGCTCAACCACCTGTGCCACCAGGGATGCTCTTCAACAATATTTATTCATCATCTACTGTATGTCAGAAATAGAGAGCTAGGAACTGTGAACTAAACTGAACAAAATTGAATAGTCCCTGCAACTCAGAGAGACTTGTAAACACATAATAACAAATAAAAACAGTGGCGGGCTTCCCTGGTGGCACAAGGGGTTAAGATGCAACCTATGAAGCTATCCGCAGCCACTGCAGCTCAAGTTCTAATCCTGGCCAGGGAGCTACCCACATGGAGCAGCAGACCTCTCCTGACTCCCCCGCTGCTCCTCTCAGTGGTGTGTTTCAGTGATCTGCCTGTTCTGTTCCCCACTCTGTCTCTGGTGAATCCTCTCACCCCCCCCACACACACACACCTCTGGCCTATACCCCAGTTCTTGTATGTATAAATAAATAAATCTTTAAAAAAATAAAAAAAATAAAAAATAAAGAGTGGCAAGAAGTGTGGGGAACACGCAATGTACACTAACCTGGAGCTTTTTTGTTGGGGGAGTGGAATCAGACGAAAGTTCTGAAAATTAAAAGAAATGCTAAAAGCAAATAACAAACTGGGTGTGTGTGGGGGGGGGGTGCTGGTCTTTCCCTAAAAAGTCACATATTCAGAACAGTATTCTCAAGTTAATTTTTTTTTTAAAGTGTGTATCTTCCAAAACAGGATATACCTTTATGGAATTCAGGACATGCAACCCCAAAATATGACACCTTGGCATATCGATATCTTAAACTGAAAGAATAATAAAATACAGAAGCAAAAAGGTGATCTGAGTATCTCCTCCCCATCCTTCTTCCTTGAAATAGGTCATAAAACTTTATGTGGGGTCTCCCCAGTGGCGAAGCGGTTGAGCTCTGGGTTGCGGAGCTGCCCGCAGCCTCTGCAGTGCTAGTTAATCCCCTGCCGCTGGGTGAGGGTCCCACGTGGCGCGCAGACCTCTCCTGCCGCCCGCTGCTCCCCTAGGGCAGTGTACTTCGGTCCTTCTGCTTGTTCTGTTCCCCGTTCTCGCTCTGGTGAATTCTTCACCCTCCCGCGCTTCTGACTGTGCCCAGTGCTTGTATAAATAAATAAATCTTAAAAAAAAAAACAACTTTATGTGAAGGGCACCCTCTCTATACCGAAGACATACTTTTCTTCACACTCTGACTCCTCTTAGCACATGTCTCCACAGTCAACATTAACTGTGGTGTTTCAACTTTTCTTAACACAATTACTTCCTTCTTTCTGCCTTAAGACATGGATGGCTGCCTTTTCTGGCCTTGACTCTGGCACATCTTATGTTATTTTAATCAGATTTGGGCGGGGGGGGGGGTGAGAAGGCTGTAAAAGCAAACCTTGTTAAACTAACATTGATCTATCCAGTTACTTCTTTATTTACTACCCTAAGCACAAACACCTTTGTCTTGTTAGTCCTTCACAAATTTACTGTTTCTTTATCTAAAAGGTTGTAAAAGTTTCTTGAGCTGGCCACTTCTTCACATCTTCATTCTCTTGTGAATGCTCCATAAACATGTAAAAATGCAATAAAATTTTTGAGATTAACCTGTTGTAGGGTAAGGAAAAGGTATCAGGCTTTTCTGCCCTCCCTCCATTAGGATAGAGGAGGGAACCCTGTGGTCCTGAATGCATGTCTGATGGCGGGCACCTGGAGTGGGTACACCTGGGCTGAGAGACTGAGTTTATAAGGGTGGCGTCATGGGGATGCCAGCAGAAGCAGAACGAGAAGCAGAGGAGAAGACGAGAGAAGAAGAGAAGCGGAGAGAACGCTGTAGAGTCCAGATAGAGTGAGGCTTTGCTGGGGGCTGGGAGGACTGCCAGCCTCCCGGCCCCCCAGCACCCCTGCCTGCTGTGTGCCTGGTAAATGTAAATATAAAACCTACAAAAAACCACTGAGGACTGTGACTCCTCCTTTACTCGGTCTGCTGGATCAGAAAACCCGCTCAGTGGCCTGTCCTACCCCTACACCTGTTAATCTTAGTTTAATTTTCAGACCAAGCCAGGCACCCTAATGGGAGTCAAGGAACACTTTCCTCCCTACAACCTCAATACATTTCCTAAATCTGACAGAGTATTTTTTTCCTCCTCCTAGATCCACATAAGAATAAAAAGACTTGGACCTTAATAAGTGTAGGGTAAGGTAAAAAATCTCAGGCTTTTCTGCCCTCCCACCATTAGGATAGATGACAAACCCTGTGGTCCCTGATGCATGCCTGATGGCGGGCACCTGGGGTAGGGTGTGGGCATATGTAGATGGGATTCACCTGGGCTAAGACTGGGCTTTTAAGGGCGGCTTCCCGGGAACGCAAGTAGAAGAAGCAGCAGAGAAGCAGAGAGAACACGAGAGAAGGCCAAGAGCCCAGAAAAAGTGAAGACTTGCCTCCTGGCCCCCCAGCACCCCTGGCTGCCATGTGCCTGGCAAATCCCAATAAAAGCCTGCAAAAGCCACTGCGGGCTCCAGGCCTCTCTCCTTTACCTGGTCTGCTGGATCGGAAAACCTGCCCTGTGGCCTTCCTGTCCTGCCCCTTACAATAAGTAAGCATCTTTTGCTGGAGACTCCTGTCTCCTGCCCTTCCTTAAAGTCCCATAAATTAAAACTGAAAGATACTTGATACCTATTAGATCATTGTCTGATTGTAACTTTGGTCCAAATAAACTGTAATGTTTTAACCTCAATTGACATTTGCATTTTAAGTCTTTAACCCTAATCCTGGAATAATAATAATCCTTAATAATTTCCAAAAGATTTTCAGATGTGGTCTGCAGAGGGATTTGTAAAGATTAGTAAAGAGAATATTTTTATCTTCATTGCAATGGAAGCAAAGCTTGCAGTCAGAGGGCAGTTCCCTGGAGAACTGCCTGTCAATAAAAACTTCCTTAAAGAGTTGAAACCACTGGCAGACCACCCTCCTGGTCTAGAGTATAATTAGTGTCTTACAGTAATTCATTTTCTTCCCACCCCTGACTCATGATGTTA
This sequence comes from Talpa occidentalis, assembly GCF_014898055.3. Classification (NCBI taxonomy): domain Eukaryota; kingdom Metazoa; phylum Chordata; class Mammalia; order Eulipotyphla; family Talpidae; genus Talpa; species Talpa occidentalis. The sequence continues at coordinate 54,052,844 of NW_023604972.1, forward strand.
GCACCTGCCTTCATAGTCAACATTTACTGTGGTGCTCTAACTTCTCTTAACACAATTACTTCCTTCTTTCTGCCTTAAGATACAGATGGCTACCTTTTCTGGTCTTGACTCTGGCACATCTTATGCTATTGTAATCAGTTAGTGATAAGGGCTAGAGAGGAAGGGAAGGGCATCATATCTAGTTTAGGAATCTGCACATATACGCATTGCATAGGCTACATGAAAACACCGTGTGATTAATAATCAGAGTTTTGAGCTAAAACTCTTGTTTTGAACTGAGAGCACTACCCCAGTGGTGCCTGAAGAAATGTTGAATATTGGCACCATCAGAAAAACAGGATGTTTTTCCCAGGCTCAGGAAAACAGAATATACCTGAGTCAAGAAAACCAACAAAGCAACAACAATCTCTGGGGACATGAAAGAGATTGGAGGGCCAAATGTGATAGGCTGCTGTGGTGGGAGGGTCACATGACTAACTGTAAAATACCCCTGTTCTCTCAGATTGCCAGCTTTCTGACATTAAAGTGCATATTACAGATTCAATTCCTGTCTCTGTTCAGTTGGCTTCCGCCGGTGATAGGCAGCAGAATCTGGCATTTTCTGATTATATTAGTTGATAGCAGTTCTTACATCCTCTACCCTTGCCAAAGATCTGACATCACTTTCATTTCTGAAATACTTCAATTTCCCTAATTTCTCTATGGACTTTTGTAGTTGGTGTGTGTAGGGTAAATGATTGTCAGGCTTTTCTGCCCTCCCACTATTAGGATTGATGATGGGTCCCTGTGGTCCTGAATGCATGCCTGATGGTGGACACCTGGAGTAGGGTGTGGGCATGTGTAGGTGGATACACTTTGGCTAAGACTGGGCTTATAAGACTGGCGTCATGGGGACGCCAACAGAGTGAAGAGGAGAGCGAAAGAAGCATAAAAGCAAAGGCCATGAGAGAATGTCAGAGAGCCCAGAGAGAGTGAAGATTTGCTGGGGGCTAGGAGGCCTGCCAGACTCCCACCCGTACCCCACCCCTACCTGCTGTGTACCAATAAAAGCCTGCAAAGGCCACTGAGGGCTCCAGGACTCCTCCATCACTCATCTGCTAGGATCATAAAGATGCTGCACTGGGCCCATCCTGCCACTACAGTGTGCCTTCTTCTTTGCCTGCCTAACTCCTATTTACCATCCAATATCAACTTAAATACTGTTCATTGGTAAGTCTTTCCTGATTGCAGTTCCCTGTCCTCAGTTCTGGGTTAGTTTTTCCTATATATGCTCACATTACAACCTATTTGTGCCACTTGTCAGTGGGCATATTAATTAGTTATCAATCTCTTTCATTTATCCAAAAACTTGTAAAGTAGAAAGTATGAGCACCATATAAAGGTTGTTTAGTGAATAAATGAATACTCAGGCAGTAAATGAATGACTTGCAACTTTGTGCAACAAAAAGGGATTCAGCAAGGATTTTCTGTGAAGGACCAGATTGTAAATATTTTGGGTTTGTGGACCAGAGAGTCTCAGTCACAAGGATTCAACTCTGCTTCCTAACGGGTAATGGCTAGACCTTAAGGTAATTCCAACTAACTATATAAAACAAAATTTGAGTTTAAAATTTGAGTGGAAGTATAATCAGATCCCAGTAGCACCCAAAGGCTGTGGGGCAAGGCTGCTTTGTTGGGCTGAGGCATCCCTGCCTAGCCCATTGCCTGTGGATTTTCCCTGGTCCTGGTCCCAGCCCCAGCAAGGCTGGGCCTCTGAACCTAAGTGGCCCCACAAGACTGCTATGACCTGAGTGCAGGCCAGGCTGGGCTTTCCCCACCTTTATATCTGGCTCTATGATCCTAAATGAACCAATAAGATTCAAGCTCAGTTCATTAGCTTATAATTTGGATTGAAAATTATAAATTGAATAGCCTGACTGGTGCTAAGTGGTCTAATCAGATGCTTAAGATTGAAAATGGTCCAATCGGGCTTGTTAGGTGGGGGACCCCGAAGGGGATATAAGGCAGAGTAAGAGCCAGCTTGAGTTATTGTGCTCCAGGCCTCCAAAGAGGAAGCATTCACAGGACCACCTTTGAAGATGGATTCCACAACTAGCCTCAGAAAAAAAAGATTCTGCTCTTGGCCTCTGAAGAGAGAAGCACTGAGTCGTTGACCTCTGTGAGATTTAGTGGATCACCTGTAAGATTTCTAAGATCTCAGAGCTCTGTAGAACTACACGAAAACTTGGCTGTTTCACCTGCCTCTTGCCTTGCCTCTGACATCTCCTGTAAGGAGACCAACTGACTCAGCCCAGCCTCCCAAACAGCCGGCCCCGGCCCCTGGCACCATCTCCTGGTGCTGTTGGTCCATCAGCCAAATCACTGGTTCGGCATCTTGCCTGGCCTTTAGACTGCTGCTGTGGGCTGCTGCAGTCATGATTGGCTTTTATTTGGGATTTCTGAACACTGTGGATGTTATCTAGGGTGAGAGGGTGGCCACGTGTGGTCGTAAGAACTCTTTCCTTTTCCCCAATCTCCTGTTTATTAAATAAACTCTGCTGTTGTTGGTCCCTAAGCCTGAGTGATCTTGCAGTTGAGCATGTAGCTGAGAACCCACTGACAGTGACCTGTCCCCACACCTTGGACACTACCTTTATAACCCTGTTTCAGTGCTGTCCCTTAGCACTTTGCTTTGGCACCATTTTCAGTATACTTTTGGATGGTTTCAGTACTGTTTCAGGGGGAGTGTGTGGGTAGTTCAATTAATAGGACACTGACTGGGGGTATATTTATATATACAGGAGGAACATTGTTCTCTTAGAATGATTATTTGTTTTGGTTTTGGAGGGGATTGGTGACTAAAGTTGAAGTGGAAAACATCCTTGGTATGGTCACTGCTAGTTCAGTTTGTGCACTGTTATTTTTATTTTTTGAAAATTACTTGGTGAGTTTTTTAAACTTATAATTTTTTTTTCAATTTCTCTCCCATTTTTTAACACTTCACTTTTGCTCATCGTACCTAAGTCAAATCACATTCCATTCCCCATGAACCTGTCCAGATGTGGTTGAGCTTTCAGGATGCATGTGTGTTGAGCTGTGGAACACTCTAGAGAAACCTATGAAATGACAGGATGAAAGCAATTTTTCTCCACACTCCAAAAGTGTTGAGACATTAATTATCAGAAAAACACATTTCAGAAGCTTCATTTTCTAATAGGGATATTTGAAATATGTGCGATATACTTTTGAACAAAGTTGTAGTTATATATATGGTAGGAACTGGCAGGGTGAAACAAATGTAATTACATTTCAATTCTAATAAGTATTCCAAATGTATGATCAGTACAAAATGTGCTTCTTTCATTAAGATATAGATCTACATTATATTAATTTTCTGATTTCTTCACATTCTCATAATGGAATCTATCTCTGAAAAGCTTTCTTTGATTTTTTTAAAATTAAAATACATGCATCATGGCTGCTACTGCTAACTACTTAAACAGTATTTTCTAATCTTCATTATTAATGATCCCAATATTTTTTGAGGGATAATTATGTATCCAACTAAGAGATTATTTTCCATCCCCCTCCCAGACTAAATTCTATCCTTGACACATAAGTACAAGTGTTATGTAAGGCTTTGGGGTGCTTCCTCAAAGGGAATTGACTTAGTTTTGGGAGAAACTTATTATGCTGCCTCTTCTTTCCTGGAAATAATGGTTTGAGTTTTATCAGCCATTTTGGACTATGAAGTTATTTGAGGGTAGAAATCATATGTAAGATGGAGGAAGAATGACAGAAGGAACCAGAGTCCCTGGTGACTATGGGGGTCACCAAATAGTCTCATAACACACTTTGAGTGACTGGAATTTACAGATGCAAAAATAATTTTTATATCTGATAAACTGTGACTGCTTCCATATTTTGGAACTAACACAGCAGAGTGAACTGTCCAACCTTGCAGGCTTTCTCTCCTTATTAATTAGCAGTTTAGAGCAGCTCTTTCACTGGGTCAGTGGAGAAAGAAGGTACAAGAGTGGGGAGCCATGAAAAAATCAGCTGGTGAAAACCTCTGATAGAAAAAGTTAAATCAGGGTTGAGCAGTCAGAGTATGTGAACTTACTTCCCTAGCTTTGAAACTTTTTGCATTGGAACTTTAAAACAATACTTTGCGTTTATCTTTGGCAACCGTTTGTAGATGATGTAATTTCCCCTGAATTGTTGTTGAATGTAGCCACAATCTAGAATTTATGCACCCAAAATCCTTTCTCAGATGGTAAAGAAAGAAGCTCAAATTTTTGGATCCTTTTTGTAAGTGATTCTCTTTAGAATTTATAAGTTAACAGTGAAAAAGAGAAATTGTTATAACTGCATTTCTTTTTCAAGGAAACAAAACCAGAGAAAAACTTTCACAATACAATAACTTATTGTTCAGTCTATATGGAGTTTTCGATGGCTACTTTTGTCATCAGCTAAGACTTGAATCACAGTAGCCCAGAGAGCAATTGGATATGTGCCTGCCTGGTAGAGGCGTAACAAAAACACTCTTCCTTTGTGCTCACAACTGTTAAGTTGAAGACAGATGGGGCCAAGGAGAGCTGAGGATAGAAGGTCCGTACTCAACTGTGCTGCAGGCTCATTGGCAAAAGACATTTACATGTCAGTGAAGCGTTTCTCAACTTCATACAGAATATTGCATCAGATCTGCAGTTCCAGTTTTTTCCTGAAAAAAAAAAAAATTAAAGAAATGTCCATCTTCCCTCCTCTACTTCTTAACATGAATCTTACACTTTGCTGAAAGTTTCACTTCTCTCTCAAGGAGCCCACACCCACCCTCTCAGTCAGGCTGGTTAAAACAACAACAACAACAACAAAACCACTACAGTATATTTAAGAAGACTTGAGGAGAACTTATTAAGATGTGGGCAGATTCTTGGACAAGCTATAATAAATAGCATAATACATCTGAGTTAGAAAGAAAGCAGTTACTAGAGCCTGGAGAAGAGAGGAAGCGGGTGTGAGGGCCTGCTGACTGTCATAAAGCCTTCATAGAGCAAAGTGACCTAACTTGTGGTTGACCTTGCCTGCAAAGAGGGAACTGAAACAGAAATATCACAATCCCTGTCTTCTTTTCTTTGACCTCAAGTGACACCCCATGCCAAAGGCAGCAGCTGGAAGCTAGAGGACAAGGACACCTGTTCATTTGTTCAGAAAGGTCAGCTTTTCTAGCACAGGGCAGGACGGAGAGGATGAAGAGTGTCTAAGAGACAACTGGAGGACATTCAGCCTACTTGCTATTACATTTTTGCTTCTTCTTGGCTCATGATCTAGAATATGTTCATTTTCAACCATTTACCACATTCAACCATTTATCAGATTAGTGTAATCCTCCGGTCTGGCTTGGATTTACTGTATGACCTACTTTTAAATCCAGAAATGCCTCTCTACTCATTTTTATATCACTCATAGTGACACTTAACTATATATTACCTTTACTGCCACATAAATATTTCATATGTGACAAGTATTCCATTATATTGTAAACTCTGTGGGCCAGAATTTATGAAGTAGACTTCTGTTTCTATAATCCCTAACACAGTGTTCAACGCTAACCAGTTGAAACAAATTGTAATCTTCTTAATTTCCCTCTCTTTTTTTGTCTCCACCCCCTACATGCTCCAGGGGAAGCTCATACCTTCATATTATTATGTGGACACTCAAGGGGAAAAATCACTTAAAAGCAGTATTAGAAAGTACAAGAAAGTCTTTAGATATTAAGATTTTTACATAGTTGTGTCATAGGGGTGTTCCTGCAGTTATGGCTTCCATCTGCAAACTCTTGTAACTTTACACCTGCAGGTTTTTCTGTCTCCTGCCTCTCTCTCTTTTTCCACCAAGCAGCGCTTAATCAGTGACTGGAGGGAGTTGGTGGCTAAATATCACAGTAACTTTACCTACCTGATTGGGTGGGAGGGGGGCATCTCTGAAGTACTTGTAACCTTGTTTTACAGAATTCCCTAGGAGACTGAGTCCTGGTGCCTGCAGGGGTGCTCTGCATGATGATGTGCCCTTTATTCCTTCCCTTTCTTCCTCACTCCCCATTTCTGTTGCCAATGCTTCTTGGAATTGTGTCTCAAATGAAATACTCTGACTTAAATTCTTACCATCAACTTTACCTCTAGGACAACCCAATCTAAGGCAGGATGTGGCTGTTGTACCAGCCTCCTATTTCCAAATGCCAGGAGAGGTCTGTGGAGCCATGTGGGTCACCTCCCTCATTGGGGTCTGCGGATTGCTTCAGAGCCCTGCATCTTAACCCCTTCCGCCACCAGGGAGGACCCTCTAACTTGTTTCCTTTTTTGTCTCTAAATCCAGTCAAATATGTTATGTGATTGCTTTGTTCACCATATATCACATATTTTTTCCCTAATTTTTTATCTGTATAATCACGGCTCTATTTCAAACCTGTCCCATTCTATCACAGTGATTTCTCCCTATCTAGAGCCAATATAGCTTTAAAGATACAAATTTATCAGGGATTATGAATCCCTAAAAAAATACACAATTTAGGGTCCCCCTCCCCCCCAGTGGTATAGCAGGTTGAGCACAGCGCTGTGAAGCTGTTTGCAGCCTCTGCAGCGTGGCTTCGATTCCCGACCAGCCAAGAAGATTCCCACATGGCACGGCAGACCTCTCCTGTCGCATCCACTGCTCCCCTCAGCAGTGCTTTTGGTCTCTCTGCCTGTTCTGCTCCCCGCTCTGTCTCTGGTGAATCCTCTCACCCTCCTCTAGATTGTACCCCAGCTATTGTATAAATAAAAAAAATCTTTTAAAAAATACAATTTAAAAATAATTGAATATATCTGGCATTTTACAATATGTGTGTGTGTGTGTGTGTGTGTATAAGTGTATAAGGTATAAAGAACAATTACATAGAACTTACTTATCTCTATGGACTCCTTTCCCAAACACATCCTTCTCTTTCCAAAGAGGTAAACACTATCTTGAATGTAATATTTTATCTTTCCCATATCTTTCCTTGTACCTATACTGTTGGCATTTAGTTTGTATGGTTCTGAACTTTAAATAAACAGTATCTGATATGAACACCAGTGACATGTACAAGCAAGTGTATATTCACAAAGAAAATGCAAGTTTCCCTAGAAATGGAATTGTTGATTTCATAGTATTTGTGATTTTGATATCACTGGATAATGCCAGATTACCTTCTAAGATGGTATTATCAATTTACATTTGTTCCATACTCTGGCAGTGCTAAGCTTTGCCAGACTTCTTAAAATTTTTGTCAATCCAGTAACTATAAAACTATATCTACTGGCTTTAATTCCCATTTACCTAGTTATGGATCCGATTTTAATGTTTCATATGTTTACTACCAATTCAGATTTCTTTTTCTGAAAAATTCTTCCTCAATTCTCCCCCATTTTTCTATTGGAACCTTGTTTTTTCTTATATTCAGTTTTATGGATAATTATTACTAATCTAAACAATAACCCTCTTTCTTATATGAGCATTATATATCGTCTTCCAGTTTATAGCTGGTTTTCTTGCTTTTTAATGGTATCTTTTTTTTTTTATAGAGGCATGTTTTTATTTATTTATTTGTTTGTTTGTTTGCTTTGTTTATACAAGCACTGGGTACAGTCAGAAGTGCAGGAGGGTGAGAGAATTCACCAGAGCCAGAGCGGGGAGCAGAGCAGGTAGAAGGACCGAAGTACACTGCTGAGGGGAGCAGCGGGTGGCAGGAGAGGTCTGCGCGCCATGTGGGACCCTCCTCTGGTGGCCGGGGAGCAGCCGGGGATCGAACCAGCGCTGCAGAGGCCGGGGGCAGCTTTGCAACCCAGCGCTCAACCGCTGTGCCACCGGGGAGGCCCTGGTATCTTTTTTTTTTAAAGATTTTATTTATTTATACAAGAACCAGGGTACAGGCCAGATGCGTGAGAGGGTGAGAGGATTCACCAGAGACAGAGAGAGGAACAGAACAGGCAGACTAAGGAAATACACTGCTGAGGGGAGCAGCGGGCGCGACAGGAGAAGTTTGCAGCACCATGTGGGACCCTTGTCGGCCATCCGGGATCGAACCGGCGCTGCAGAGGCTGCAGGCAGCTTCATAGTGCATCACTCAACCGCCTGTGCCACCAGGGGAGGCCCTAATGGTATCTTTTGACAATTAGAAGTTGCTAATTAGAATGTAATTCAATTTATCTATTTTTACCTAATTGGTTGAGATTTTTATGCCTTCTTTAAGAAACACTTTCCTTTTCCTGAGACATAAAAATACTTTCCTTTAAAATCTTTGAACTTTACATTTTATGTTTGAACACTTAGTCTGCTGGAGTTGGTTTTTAGTGAATGAAATTTTTATCATGTTACCTTTTATGCCTAAACCATAGCCAGTCCATAGAAGATACTTGATACTTTTCACTTTTTTCATTCGTTGTTGTGTTATTTTAAATAAATATTTTTAAAAGGTATTGCTAGCTAAATGTATCTTTTAGAAGCACCCCACAATGATTCTTTATCATTGTTTAAATGTTGTGCAAACTATGGACAAACCAACAATTTGCCACAATCAGCATTTAATTATTGTCAGGATCACAAGAGGGGAATGAATTCTGGGTATATATCGTAGATATATTTTAAATACTTGGCCTGCTAAATGAAGAAAATATAAAAATATACTTGTGTCATCCTTTGAAATAACTTGTGTAAGTTACACCTGGGGGAGGGGGGAAGGAGAGGAAGATGATTGTTAATCATTATCACTACCTCATTTTTAGCTTTAAATTATTTTACTGAGGAATTATTGGTTTACAACAATGTCCATGTTTTAGAGATATGGGTTCACACCTAATGTATGTAATCACATCACACCACAAAAGCATGAATAACCCTCTATCACAGCATCCTGGACTCCCTTTGTTTCCTCTTCCTACTCTCCCTTCTGGTAGCCTCTGTTCTTCAGTCAGATTTCTAGAGTTTTTCTTTTTTTGGTTTAGTTTTGCCTGTTCCTTTGATTTCTTTTTATTTTTTTTAAAAGATTTTATTTTATTCATTTTTGCATAGAACTAGGGTACAGACCAGATGTGCAGGGGGTGAGAGGATTCACCAGAGTGGGGAGCAGAGTAGGTAGATTTACTGAAATACACTGCTAAGGGGAGCAGTGGGCAAGACAGGAGAGGTCTACTGAGCCATGTGGGTTAGCTCCCTGGCTGGGATCAAACTCAGGCTATTGTGTGGTGATAGTGTTAATACTTAACCCCTAGGCCAACAGGGAGGCCCTGACTTGTTTCTTTATATTCCATATATGAATGAAATTATTCAGTATTTGTCTTTCTCTTTCTGACTTTTTTCACTTAAGATGTGTTCATTATCTCTAATTATGACAAATCAAGCATTATAAATTAAGCTCTATACTTCACATTGTATAATTAAATATGAACTTCATTGAATATGGAGACATGATAAAAAATCAGAGTTTCTCTTCAAGTTATACAATCTAAGACCTCCCTGGTGGTGCAAGGGGTTACGCACAGTACTATGAAACTTTCCACAGCCTCTGCAGCACGAGTTCTACCCTCAGCCTGCCAGGGAGCTACACACATGGCACAGGAGACCTCTCCTGTCTTGCCCACTTACTCCCCTCAGCAGTGTATTTCAGTCAGTCTGACTGTTCTGTTCCCCGCTCTGTCTCTGGTAAATCCTCTCAACCCCTGCACCTCTGGCATGTGCCCCAGTTCTTGTATGCTTAAATAAATAAATATTTAAAATGTTATTCAATCCCTACCAGCTTCTAATATACTTTCAGGTGAAAGTCAGACTCATTCAATCTTGGCACCAGAATTAGGCCAAAATGTAATCTTTGGATATAGAGTGGAAAGTGTTACCACAGCAACATAGTATAGTTGTAAAACACTTGGAGCGCCCTCTGCTGGAATATATTGATAAAGGAACAGTAGTGAAGGAAGGACTCTACATCCAAGGTGGATCAAGAAATGAAGGAAATGACTCTGAAATTAGTTTTGACAGCAGATTAAAAGGAAAGCTTTAAAGAACAGTAGTAGTCTTTTTTCCTATGGATATACATAAAAATTCACATTCCCTTCTAATTTAGAATGTTTGCCTGATAGTAGGAAAAAGCATGAACTTGATTTGTTAATAGATACCTCACCAGAACAGCCTCAGGGAAAAACATAGCATCATTTTAGAAAGTGGAGGACTGAAAATTTATTTATTTATTTTATTCACTGTGTAACTTTTGGAAAATCATTTCACTTCTTTATACTGTACATCTCCAATTTTAAAGTGAAAATGACAATAACAATCTGAAACTTGTTGATAATGGGAGGGTAAACAAGAAGACAAAAACAAACTTCCAAAGTGCCACATATCTTCACAGCTTACATCCCAGAATCAGCCAGATGCCATTTTCCCAGATGGACAAGGTGTTGAGTCCTAGTCACAGCCATCGGGTCCTGGTGACCACAGTGATGAACAAAGCATGTTCCTAACTCTCCCCAATTCAGAGTCTAACAACCTACTTGGGAAAGGTAGACACTATGATAACACAAACAGTAACAGTAAAGCATGGCAAATCCTATAAAAGAATGTCTTGGAACATTATGAAGACAGATAAATTTGTAAATTATCAGATAAGGATTCAAATAATAGTTTTATTTGATCTGGGACTTGAACAATGAGGTACTTGACAGCGTATGTTTCTTTCTTAGTATTGTTTGGTTAGTTGTTCTCATAACAGCTCTCATCCAAAAACTTTTTAAAACAAAATATTTAGGGGAAATAAAAGTCACCATAAAACAAGATAATAGCTAGAATGAAGAACCCAGACAAATGGCAGTAGAAGTCCTTTAATATCTATAATCACTCTAAATATAATGGACTAATTCACCAATCAAAAGACACAGAGTGACTGATTGAATCAGAAAACAAAACTCAACTCTTTTCTCTCTCCAAGGGATCCATCGAAATCTCCAAAAGTAAACATAGGCTCAAAGTAAGTGGTTGGAAAATAATCTTACAAGCAAATTGGATCCCATAAAAAGAACAGGACAGCAATAGTTATATGAGATAAAATAGACTTTCAGCTAAAAAAGGTAATAAGAGACAGGCACTGACATTATATAATGATCAACACACCAGGAAAACACAATACTCATCTATATACATATACATCAAATTAACTAGAATAAAAATGTATACAGCACATATTAAGAAATGTGAGTACAAATTTTGGAGACAACAATAGTTATAGGGGACTTTAGTACCCTACTCTAATCAATCAGACAGAAATTCTAGAAAGTAACTATAGCCTTACACAAGGTAATAGACTATATGGACTTAATAGATATTTATACGACATTGCTTCCTCAAAAGAACTAAGAACATGGTCTTCTCAGGTGAACGTGGACCACATTGAGTCACAAATCAAGTGTTAATAAATTCATATCAAATATATCATAATGGTATCAAAGTGGAATTGAAACACACACACACACACAACAGGAAACCTCCAATATGTGGAAACTGAACAACATATTATTGAATGATTATTGGGTTAAAAAGGAAATCAAAAAAGAATTAAAAAATTCCTGAAGATGAATAAAATTAAGACATAACCTATTAGAACCTACGGGACACAATAAAAGCATACAACAATACAGGGAAGTATATAACAATACAGGTACAATCAAGACACAAGCGAGTTCAAACAAGTACTCAAACTGTATGCCTTAAGGAACCAGAAGAAGAAGAACATTTTAAACCAAAAGTTAGTAGAAGACAGAAAATAATAAAAAAAGACCAGAAATAAATGAAAGAGATATTAAAAAGTCAGTCCAAGGCAGCAATGAAACCAAAAATTGTTTTTTTTTTTTTTAAAATGGACAAACTTTCAACCTGGCTCACAAATCAATGGGAAAAAAACATTAATAAATAGAATCAGAATAAAAAAGAAGTAGCAATAGACACCTCAGAAACACAAAGGATCATGAAAGACCACTGTGAACATCTATCTGCCAACAAATTGAATAACCTAGAAGTAATTCTACTCTTAGCACTATAGTTGATGTTGAAAATCCATATAGTCCTCATTATAAAAGTCCATAATATATCCTGTTTCTATATTTTTAAGAAAGAAAACCTGTTCTTGGGGAGTTTAAGCAACTTGCTTAAGGTTATACAATTAAGAAACGGACACAGCTGGGATTCTCCAAGCAGTCCAACATGGATGTCTTTTCAACCAGTAAGTATATTTGGTTTGTTATTATGACTATGCAACAAAGTTCCCAAGGAATTTGTGAACAGGAAATAACTTCATAAAATGATTCATGATGACAAAAATTACGGTGCTTACTAGAGAATATTGGGAAAACTAATCTTACACAGCAGAAAAATAAAACAATTTCTTATTATAATTAATAATTTCCTGAGTTAAGAGAAAGGTCCTTTCTTGGTACATACATCTTAGATTTTATTGGTAGCATGCAAACCCAAAATCTTCCATATTAAGTCTCTTTGAAAATACGTTTTGAGTGAAATCTTTGAGTTCTACTTGCAGAGCTCAATAGAATTAGAGATACTTATTTTACTTTGAAGTGGAAGCTAGAGAAAAACAGGATGAGGCATTTTGCTCTGACAATTAACAAGGGCTGAGTTTCTTTTAACACTGCCAACTCCAGCACTCAGTGAGGCTTGTTGCTGAAAACTGCTGTTAACAGTGGGATTCAGTTCTTACTAGTGAGCCTGGCCATGGTCCACTTTGTCTTTGCACAGAGGGGAGCACTTCAGAGCAAGTGAGGGCTAATTCTCTGGCATGCCAAGATTACTCTGCTGTGAGTTCACTAATGTTCATTATCAAGAATCCTGAAAAGAAGGTTGTTTTCTGTTCCAAAAAGAAGTGTTTAGCAGGAAGTATCTGTGTCCCATGTAATCAATGATAATCTTCAACATGGAAAAATCTTCTTGTGAAGTCATCAGTGAGGGATGTAAAATTAAGGACAGTGCCTAAGTATTGGAGGATGCAGTGATTCTGTTTTCACTCTTGTCTACTATAATCTAATACCCACAATATAGTCAGAATGAGAATGAAGTCCGAAAAACCTGAGTTCACAATAGTTTATTTTCCTTTATTTTATTTTTAATTTTTAAAATAAATTATTTTTTTAATTGTTTACATCATTGTTCATTTTTAAACAATATTTGCTTGTCCCGACCCCCTCAGGTGTAGTCCCCATAGAGTTTCCTTCACCAATGTCCCCGTGCACCATCACCTCATTCCCCTGTGCTCCTCCCTTCCTCCTTCTGATCCCTCTCCCGCCTCCCCGCCTGCAGTTTGTCTCTGATTTATTGGGTCTGTTTTTGCTTTGTTGGGTTTTGTATTGTTATTATTTTTATTTTTTTACACTGATGTCTTATTTGGTCCCCCTATATTCCTGCTATAAGTGAGACAGTGTGATATTTTTATTTTTCCTTCTGGCTTATTTCACTGAGCATAATTCTTTCTAGCTCCATCCACATTGCTGCAAATGGCATGAGTTTATCTTTTTGGATTGCTGAATAATATTCCATTGTGTATATATACCACATCTTCTTGATCCAGTCATCTATTTTTGGGCATTTGGGTTGTTCCCAACTTTTATCTATTGTAAATAGTGCTGCAATAAACGTAGGGGTACAGGTGTTCTTTTGAATCAATGTTTTTGTGTCCTTTGCATATATCCCTAGGAGTGGAATTGCCAGGTCATATGGTATTTCCATTTTTAGTAGACTGAGGAATCTCCAGACATCTTTCCATAGTGGTTGGGCCAGTTTGCACTCCCACCAGCAATGTAGGAGAGTTCCTTTTTCACCACATCCTCATCAACATTTGTTGTTGCTTGTTTTTTTGATATGTGCCATTCTTACTGGTATAAGGTGTTATCTCATGTGGTTTTGATTTGCATTTCCCTGATTATAAGGGAAATTGAACATTTTTTCATATGCCTGTTGGCCATTTGCATTTCCTCTTTGGAGAAATGTCTTTTAAGTTCTTCTGCCCATTTCTTGACTGGATTGTTTACTTTGTTTTTGTTGAGTCATGTGAGTTCTTTGTATATCTTTATGATCAGTCCCTTATCAGTTGTATGAGTACAAAGATTTTTTTCCCAATCAGTGGGGTGTCTCTTTGTTTTGGTTAATGTCTCTTTTGCTGTACAGAAGCTTTTCAGTTTAATGTAATCCCAGGACATTATCTTTTCCTTGACTTTCTTTGCTTTGGGTGATGAGTCTTTAAATATGTTTTTGAGATGTATGTCTTGTAATGTTTTACCTGTATTTTCTTCTATATATTTTATGGTTTCAGGTCTTATGTCCAGTTCTTTTATCCATTCACAATAGTTTATTTTCCTAATGGATTTCTGTTACAGTTGAAATCCAGTGTTCTTACAATGGCATATAAGGTACTCCAAAACTCATCCATTGGCTGCATATATGGGCCCCTTTCCTACTTCTAGTTTCTTCAAGAACAAATTGTAAAGAAAAAAAAAGTTAGAGAACTATAAGTTTGAAAGAACTTAAGAGACCTCCAGACTTCATGCCATGCTGGATTCTAAATTGAAAAAAAAAAAACAACAACAAAACATAACAGACAATTGGAGTAAACCAAACAAAGATTGGGTATTTGTATTAAGAATTATTGTTAATTTTTGGGCCTCCCTTGTGGCACAAGGGGTTAAGTCTCAGCACTATGACATTGTTAGCAGCCACTGCAGCACAGTTTGATCCCCAGCCAGGGACCTAACTTACATGGTACAGCTGACATCTTCTGTCTCACCCGCTGATCCCCTCAGCAGTGTATTTCAGTAAATTTGCTTGTTCTGCTCCCCACTCTATCTCTGGTGAATCCTCTCACCTCCACACCTCTGGCTTGCACCCAGCTCTTGTATGAATAAATAAATAAAATAAATCTTTCAATAAAAAGAATTATTGTTAATTTTCAGGTGCCTTTTAAAATCCAGGTGAAACAATACAATATTTGGGATTCACTTCAAAATAATTTAATGAATGGGGCGAGGAGTGTGGAGGTATAAATGAAACATGCTGGTTAAGGAGACAATGATTAGAGATGGATGATGAGTATGTTGGACTTGATTATATTATTTTCCTTTCTGTCAGACAGATTTCTTGCCCATTGGTAATTTCTATTTGTTATCTCCAAACACAGGCATATCATTTTTCATTTTAATGACTCAGAAGCTGTATAAAAGCCAGTTGATTGGGATTACTGAAAATTTCTACTTGACTGTTTTCATATCTTAAGTTATTCTATGTAATTTTCTAAAATGTTCTTACAGTTACAGACCCTAGGATTTTGTGATTCTCCTACTCTATCATATAATATGGCTTTCTACTTTACCATGGAAGAATTTAGTCATCCACGAAATCTCTTGCTTACCCTTTTTCTTCTCAAAACCTCTCTTTCACCATACTCTCTTGCATTATACCATTTTTAATTCTTGGATAAATTTTACTTTGGATTTTTTCATTTGATTGATCTTTACTACATTTGGTTATGCCCATTTCTAACACAATTCAGATACTATCAAAGTCTAAAATTCAAGGATAAGAAGTATATAACATTAAGTTTTTTATATACTTATTATGCAAATGTATCAAAGATCATAAAAACAGAACAAAATTAAAAATTTTCTTGAGTCTATGTCTCCTGAGCTGCAGTCTTGAACCCCTCCTCTCACAAATAAATGCTTATGTTTTGTGTAAAAAAAATCAGAAACTAAACCCACACATAAATGGACAGTTAATCTTCAACAAAGGGGTCAAGAGGATACATTGAAAAAAAGGAAAGTCTCTTCAACAAATGGTGTTGGAAAAGCTGGACAGCCACATGCAAAATAAAGATCTAGACCATTGTCTCATACCATTTAGAAAAATTAAATCAGAGTGGATTAAAAACTTGTTGGACATATGACCTGAAACTAAAATACATAGAAGAAAACATAGACGAAATATTCCATGACATTGACTTCAGGAATATCTTTGGGAATTTGTTCACATCATTAAAGTAACTACAGAGAAAATAAACAAGTGTGATATCAAACCAGAAAGAATTTGTACAGTGAAAGAAACTATCATTAAGACAAAAAGACACCCTACAGATTGAGAGAAAATACTTGCATACCATACATATGACAAGAGGCTGATATTCAAGATCTACAAAGAGCTCATATAACTCAACAGGAAGAAAAAAACCCAATCAAAAAATAGAAGAGCTAAATAGGTAGTTCTCTAAAAAAGCATACAGATGGCCAAAAGCACGTAAGAAAGTGATCATCACCACATCTATCAGGGAAATGCCAATCAAAATCACAGTGAGATAACATCTCATACCTGTAAGAACAGCCCATATCAAAAAAGACCAGAAATTGTAAGTGTTGGCAATTATATGGGGGGAAAGGAACCTTCAACATTACTGATGGGAATGCAGTCTGGTCTTCCCCTGGGAAAAGTGTATGGACCTATCTAAAAATTTTAAAAATAGGTATACCATATGGTCCAGCAATTCCACTCCAGGTATCTACTCAAGGAATGCAAAAACACTAATGTGAAAGAAGATATGCACTCTTGGGTTCATTGCAGCACTATTTATAATAGCCAAGTTATGGAAATAAACTAAGTACACAATAACAAATAAGCAAATTAAGAAGATATGGAATAGTACTCAGCTGTTACAAAGTATGAGCTCTTGCCATTTGTAACAACCTGGATGGAACTGGAGAGTGAATAAGTCAGAAGGAAAAAGACAAATACTGAATGGTTTCACTCATATGTGGAATATGGAGAAATAAAGCAAAGTGTTAGACAAAACCAAACCTATAACAAACCCTACACATCAGACTGCAGAATTGAGATTAACAGTGAGGGAGGTGGAGGCTGCAGAGCAGAGTGTAGAGGGCAGCCAGTGGCCTGGATGACTATGGGTGCCTTGGTGTAGATGTGGTGTTACAACATACATCTCAAGGGGTGTGTTCTTATACCTCTGAGTCATATCCAGTGTTGTAAACCAAGTAACCTCGATAAAAAAGAAAAAGAAAAAAAGATCATAAAAATTTGTTTTGTTAGCAGATGTGGAGTATGGTCACAATACTTTCCCAAAAGAAGAAAACACTTGGGAAATTGCATCAGGAAAAAAAAATCAATAAGAGGGGAAAAAAATCAGTTTACACAATGGGGAAGTATCTTTGTATTTAAGTTTTGTTGTTAATTTGGTTCCATATTGGTTTAAATTTTGATTTAACAATTCTTTTTTGAAGATGGTATTTCCAAGTTGGTACTTGAAGATTTTTGTAAACTTGAAAACAACAGTCCTTTGTTTGAGATGAAATTAAGGCTGTAACTTAACTTATGTTCATTTTTGTATCACCAATGTTTAGCATATAGTAGATGAGAAGAAAATACTAGCTGCATTAATTAATATTTGACCAGCTCTAATATTGGCCACATTTTTCTTTATTCATTTAGGAAATATTTATCCTATCATGTTCTAATTTATTGTGGAAAAGGGTTGGAGTGAGGGAGTTGGAGAGTTGAAAGTGTTGGAGCTAGAGGGCAATGCACATTTAAAGAACTGCTGGTATGAAGAAACTTGATGTGCTGAGAAGCAGAAAAAAAGGCAAATTTAACTGGAAGGTTAACACAGTAAGAGTGAAGCAGGAGAGGAAGTCAGATACATATTCAGGGGCCAGATTCTGTCTGACTTTATAAGCCATTGTTAAGATGAAATTTTATGGATATTGGAGTGTCATTCAGAAGCAAAATATTATGATCTAGCTTTTTTCTACCCTCATTTACTTTCTCCTGTGTAGACAGTAGATTATTATGGGACAAAGTGGAAGAAGGCAGAATTCTTCCTGCCTCCAGTTAGGCATTGACCTTAATCTTGTGTCCTTCTTATTTAACGTGGTGATTTTCCTGTTCTCAAAATAAACTTGAGTCATAGAGAAAATTATACCTAAGGGAGTTAAGAATGCTTAACTATACATAACACACAAGCCAGGGGAAAAGGAAAACCCAGGAGAGGCAAGAAGAGTTGAAATATGAAGTAAATAGTATGTCTCCATTCATTAGTGTTTAATTTGGCTGGGTCTCCTTTGAATCAAATTAGTCCCTTCTAGAAATTTTGTAGTAGTCCCAAATTTTATAATTCTAAAGCGTTTCCTTGGCTCATTGTTGGTTATGATAATGTCCCACTCCTTAAACTGTTAGATTCAAACTTCCAATTGTAAGTAGTTTTTTAAGAAGTTCCACTGGTTTTATTTTCTGTGTCATAACCCAGTTTGTTGAAAAACTGGCAAGGTCTTTGATAAAACATTAAAGAGCTGTGAGAATGAAGTGAAAGTCTGAAGTTAAACCACATGTTTAAAGTATATGTGACAAAAGAAATGAAGGCTCTGAAAGTAGTGTAGTCAGAACTTTTTTTTTTTTTAATTTATTTTTATTTATTTATACAAGCACTGGGTACAGTCAGAAGCACGGAGGGTGAGAGAATTCACCAGAGCCAGAGCGGGGAGCAGAGCAGGCAGAAGGACCGAAGTACACTGCTGGGGGAGCAGCGGGGGGCAGGAGAGGTCTGCGCGCCATGTGGGACCCTCCTCCGGTGGCCGGGGAGCAGCCGGGGATCGAACCGGCGCTGCAGAGGCTGCGGGCAGCTTCGCAACCCAGCGCTCAACCGCTGCGCCACCGGGGAGGCCCATAGTCAGAACTTTTTAAAGAACATTACAACTAGGATCTTTTTAATTAGTAATAATATTTTAGTTAATATTAAGTATTTGGAAAATTCTATACACTATTGTAGAATTGAATATTTGGTAAACATATAACTAGATTTCTTTAGAAATGAAATATATATTGACAAGATTCTGTACTTTTAATTATGAATCAATGAGCAATAAGCAGGATAAAATTATAGTGAACTGTAACTATTTTACAGTTCATTTGTATTGTCAAAGACTTAAACAAAATGGTAATACTTAGTGTTTATGAAAGTATAGGAAA
Organism: Talpa occidentalis; assembly: GCF_014898055.3. Taxonomy (NCBI): domain Eukaryota; kingdom Metazoa; phylum Chordata; class Mammalia; order Eulipotyphla; family Talpidae; genus Talpa; species Talpa occidentalis. The sequence continues at coordinate 54,071,912 of NW_023604972.1, forward strand.
ACTAAGCTTGCACTTAAACACTGTCAATTGGGAAATTGCTACAACCTTTTAGGAAACACTTTAGCATTATAGATTAAAAGATTAATGTACCTAGTCTTTGATCTTATAATTCCACTTCTGGGACTTGAACCCATAAGTGTTCCTCTGCAGAAACACATCCTTCTTTTTGCAGCATTATTTACAACAGTAGAGAAACATATCAAGTAATTTTCAAGACAAAATTTGATAAGTAAATAATGATATACAAACATAATGAAATAGCATGCAATGACTAAAACACAATAAAGCAAGTCTGTATACAATGACATGGAATTATACCTGCAATCTATTTTTGAACTGAAAAAAGCAGTGTCAGAATGTAATGTATGTGTAAAAGTAATAATTACACACACACACACACACACATATATATATATATATTTGGATTTATATAGATAATGACTCTTCATCCAAGCCTACTCTGGACACCCTGTTTAAAACTGTACCTCACCCAACTGCATTTCTAAACACCCCTTGCTCCACTTAAGATGGTTTTTCCACAGCACTTAGCACCTTCTAATATTCCACCTTACTTAAATATTGATTATTTGTGGCTTTTCTACCTCTACAATGTAAAATCCATGAAAATAAAGATATCTGTCTGTTTTGTTCATGGATTTCCCAGGAATCTAGGTATTACATAGCCTGATGCAAGTAGGCACTAAATAAATATTTGTTGACTAATGAATGAATGGAAGGATCCTAGGAGAGTAGCATGAAAAATGGGGTGCTTTTACTTTAAATGTATTTTTATTGCTAGAATTTTTACATGATTATGTCTTAACTTTTTTTTTTTTTTTAAATTTATACAAGCACTGGGTACATCAGAAGCGCAGGAGGGAGAGAGAATTCACCAGAGCCAGAGTGGGGAGCAGGCAGACTGAAGTACACTGCTGGGGGGAGCAGCGGGCAGCAGGAGAAGTCTGCGCGCCATGTGGGACCCTCCTCTGGTGGCCGGGGAGCAGCCGGGGATAGAACCAGCGCTGCAGAGGCTGCAGACAGCTTTGCAACCCAGCGCTCAACCGCTGGGCCACCAGGGAGGCCCTGTATTACTTTGTTATTTAAAATATGTATAGGGCCTCCCCGGTGGTGCAGGCGGTTGAGTGCCACACTGTGAAGCTGTCCATAGCCTGTGCAGCACAGGTTTTATCCCAGCCAGCCGGCCAGAATCCCACATTGAGAAGCAGACCTCTCCTGTCTCGCCCGCTGCTCCCCTCAGCAGTGTATTTCAGTCAGTCTGCCTGTTCTGTTCCCCACTCTGTCTCTGGTGAATCTTCTCATCCTCCCCCGCATCTGACCTGTACCCCAGTTCTTGTATAAATAAATAAATCTTAAAAAAATATATGTATAACAGAATTGCAAATATTGTATTTAGTTTTGAATAGATATCTACAGAAGTATATTATTACTGATCTTTTGGGTTATTAGAACACTAGTTTACAATTCCCAGGAAAATGAAAGATATGTTGAATATGATCATAGCCATCCTTAGGATCTTGCCTGAGGTCAAACATGACTAACTATAGAACCCATACTTCAGATATCTTTTTTTAAAGATTTATTTATTTATGCATACAAGAACTGGAGTACAGGCCAGAGGTGTGGGGGTGGGGGAGTGAGAGGATTCCCCTGAGACAGAGTGGGGAGTAGAACAGGCAGGCTGACTGACTGAAATACACTGCTGAGGGGAGCAGCGGGGCAAGGCAGGAGAGGTCTACTGTGGTAGCTACCTCACAGGAGAGGTCTACTGTGGTAGAGGCCATGTGGGTAGCTCTCTGGCTGGCTGGGGATCAAGCTTGTGCTGCAGAAGCTGCAGATAGCTTCATAGTGCTGTGCTTAACCCCTTGCACCAACAGGGAGGCCCCAATTTGCATCTTTCTCCCTTGATCAACTGTTAGCAACTTGAATAGAAGGGTTGAATCTTACTTCATTTTAGATTCCTCAAGTTATGGTTAAAACTCCTGCCTTCCATGAAAGTTCCCTGCCCATCTTTAATTAACCCTTCATCCTTTAACATGCACACTGAACAGTGAGCACAAATTTTCCTGAGTAATCCATATTTCAAATTCTTGGACCACTTATTCCTCATAAATTTCTCAAAATGTCCCAGTAATTCCAGAATTTCATTATCTAAGCTACATTTCCTAAATAACTCAGGGGCCTCCCTGGTGGTGCAAGGGGTTAAGCACAACACTGTGAAGCTACCTGTGGCCTCTGCAGCTGAGTTCGATCCCCAGCTGTCCAGGGAGCTGTTCCCCTCAGTAGTGTATTTCAGTCAATCTGCCTGTTCTGTTCCCCACTCTGTCTCTGGTGAATCCTCTCATACCCTGCACCTCTGGCCTGTATCCCAGTTCCTATATGCATAAATAAATAAATCTTTAAGAAAAAAAGGAAGAAAGCATATGATCTTTGAAGTAAAACAACAGGAATCCTAAACTCTGGCTTTAACTAACAATGTCACCTTGAGTAACATCTCAAAATATCTGTTTTATTTTCTGTAAACCTATGGATAATAAACCTAACTTGAAGCAAAGTTGTGAATCCTAATGAAATAATGTAAATAAATTACTTACAACAATGTCTAGCACATAGAAGCAGCTTAATAAATGGACTATTTTGCTCTTTATTAAGAGACAGTAAGTATAGTAATTTACTCCTGTTATAAGCTTCTCGGTTCCTATCTCTCTGTTCTGTTATTTAATTTTTCCTGTTTATTTTTTCCCCTTGCAGACCAGAACAAAAGTTTCTCAAAGAAGTTTTAATTTTTTTTGTATTGTTTCTTGTACCTGCAACAGTGATGGGCATAATAGATAATTAATGACTGATTGAACAAAGTAAGAGAAGAGGTTTAGCTTCTGCATTTGGGTATCAAGAACTACATCGAGGGCCTCCCTGGTGGCGCAGCGGTTGAGCGCTGGGTTGCGAAGCTGCCCGCAGCCTCTGCAGCGCCGGTTTGATCTCTGGCTGCAACCCGGCCAACGGAGGAGGGTCCCACATGGCGCGCAGACCTCTCCTGCTGCCCGCTGCTCCTCTCAGCAGTGTACTTAGGTCCTTCTGCCTGCTCTGCTCCCCACTCTGGTTCTGGTGAATTCTCTCACCTTCCCGTGCTTCTGACTGTATCCAGTGCTTGTATAAATAAATAAATAAATAAATAAATAAATAAATAAATAAATAAATAGATAGATAGATAGATAAATAGATAGATAGATAGATAGATAAATCTTTTAAAAAAAAAAACTACATCGAATTATTAACATTAATAATGTCCATGAAACATCAGTGCTTTTAAAACTCATGTTATTAAACACTTATTGAGTGCTCAATATGTGCCAAGCTCTGTTCTAGGTACAAGGAAGTACTGAAAGTTGGAGGGAGAGAATTTTTAAATACTGGTTAAGATTATGAGATTAGTTGTATTAACTGTATTCTATAATTTTTGTTAATATAAATAGTAACACTTTCTAATTTTTGCTGCAGTTCTTTCATGTTTTGTATTAAGAGCAATTTACTTGACATTGTATGTGCTTGGCATTAAAAACAGGGTGAGAATTCTGTTTTCAAAAGGGGCATAGTTAACTGTTAGATTCTTTGCCAAAGCAATGTTCCCTTCCAATTTAACCTCCCAAGGAGACAATTGGTTACATTCTAAGCAGATGCTTGCTCAGAGAGTGGGCAGCAAGCAGTGGGCAGCCTGCTGGATTAATTTTAAACAAGATCTTTGTAGTTTTTATTATATTAATTAGTGTATCAATGGGGTTTTTAAACCAGCAGGGGTTTTGCTGATCCCTTAATTTGCAATTTGCAATGGTTCTTTTGTTTTTGTTTTTATTTTTCCACTCCTTAAACACTTAAGTCTACATTAGCTGTAACTCCCTGTAATTCTAGATCTTTTTTTAAAAAAGATTAATTTATTTATGCATACAAGAACTGGGGTGCAGGCCAGAGGTGCATGGGGGTGAGAGGATTCACCAGAAACAGAGTGGGGAGCAGAACAGGCCAACCTACCGAAACACACTGCTGAGGGGAGCAGCGGGCAAGACAGGAGAGGTCTGCTACTCCATGCGGGTCACCTCCCTGGCTGGTTTTCGAACTCGAGCTGCAGTGGCTACGGACAGCTTCACAGTACTGATGCTCAATCTCTTGTAGCACCAGAGAAGCCCTCATTCTAGATCTTAAGGGAGTGATATATGAAGATGGTTGGAAGCTCTGGTGAGGAAGGCAAAGTGCACTTTCTCTTTGGTACTGCTTTGGAAGTGGGCAGCTCCACTTGTTTTCCACACACAAGCATTTAGTTATAGGAATGAACTCTGAGAAAGATGACACTATCTCCTATGTGCTTTTTAGTAAAGTGTGGAACAATTCTTCATCCTTTTATTCAAGCTTTAGATTATTCAAGTGAAAAGCACCTGATTTATATATCCTGGATAGGCCGAGAGAAGGCTGTAGGAAACACATCAGGAGGGATGTTTGAGGGTTTGTGTACTGGATGTTTGAAAAAATGCTAAGGGTCAGTGCCCAGGTGGGGGACAGGTCTCTGTCAGAGGGTTCTCACCCATGCATGCAGTTGAAAGATCACTCAGACTCAAAGTCGAGCAACAACAGGGTTTATTTAATAAACAGGAGATTGAGGAAAAGGAGAGTTTCTAAGGCCACAAGTGGCCAATTATCTCAACCTAGATAGTGTCTACAGTGTCCAGAAATCCCAACTACGGGCCACTTGTGGAAGATGAGGTGACACATCACTAGCTCAGCGCAGCAGACTAGTAGCCACGCTGCATGCCAGAGCAGACAACGATGGACTCAACAGCACCGGGAAGTGGTGCCGGAGAACAAGAGGCTGTGGTTAGCTCTTTGAGAGACTGGGCCAAGCCCAATGGTGCTCCTTGCAGGTGATGTCAGAGGCAGGGCCAAAGGCAGGTGCAATGGCTGAGTCTCTGCACAGAGCTAGTGTGGAGGCCTGGAGGTGTGGAAATTATCTAGAGTCTATGGAAGTCTACTGAATCCCACAGAGGTCAATTGCTCAATGCTTCTCTCCCTTCAGAGGTTGTCTGTTCAATCCTTCTTCTGTCTTTGGAGACCATACGACTTCTTTCTTTGATGGTGGACCAATAAATGCTTTCTTTTTGAATGCCGGCTGCTGACTGACTCAAGCTGACTCTTGCTCTGCCTTATATTCTCTGCAGGGTTCCCTACCGTATACAAGCCTGATTGGACCATTTTCAATCCAAAGTGTCAGATTGAACCATTTAGTGCCAATCAGCTTATTTTCCATTTTCAATCTAAATAAATTAACTCAAAGCTGAATAACATCTGGAGAGCTGGAACCTGATTGGCCCATTTAGGATCCATTTAGAGTCAGATATAAAAAGGGTGAAAGCCCAGCCTTTGTCTGGACAGGTCTGCTCTCCTGTCAGGGATGGCTTGTGGGCCTTTTGGCTCCAGAGAGCCATGGCCATATGGGATTCCAGGTCGGCTGAACGAGTCGAGTCGGATGCATTTAAGAATTTATCTCCCTCTTTTCTCCCTGAGTTGTACATTTCCTCATTCTCCCTCCCTTGTAAATAAACCTTCTGTTAACCTTTTGTGTGTGCCTGCAGGGTAAGTCCCTTTAAAATGCGCAGGTTGAGGACCCACAGTAAGGCAACTGGATTTATATTGGGGTTGCTCTGTGACAGCTGGAGAAGAAGGGATACTTAATCATCATTGTTATTTTCCTATATTTGTTTCAAAGGCAGTAGGAAGGATTGGAGATCTTCGTTCTAGTCCAGGAAATCACATATCCTCTAAAATAAAATTAAAAACAAGTTATTAATCATGATTTTAGTAAGTGAAAATGAGGACAAACTATTAATAGATTCTGTGGCCAAGAATGGATTATAAAGAAATGCATTCCCCACCCCCATTTTTATTGCATTATTAATCATGGAAGGAAGGATAGGCGGTCCTTTCTTCTGTTCATTCCATTATTCTTGTTGGAGAATCTGTGTGTCTTACTTATTTTGTCAAAATGTAAATGAAGGCATTTAAAGAACACATTTTTTCATAAAAATAGAGAATTTACTGACTTGTTTTCTGTCCTGGTATTAAATCCATCCCAGGTGGGACTTCAGAGAGTGATTTACTCAAGGTTTATATAAAAATATAACAAAAATTGTCAAGTGTAAAAATTATGTTTAAAGCACATGCTTTCTCTGTGTGTTTATAATGCTTTGCAAATATTTAGCTTTGCTTCTTCTCATTTCTTTGACACCATAAATTTTATACCACTTCCCTTTTAGAAAGGAAGAGAAATATGAATACTAATCCTGCTGCAAAATGATTCAGATTTTTCTTGCAAACATGAATTCCAGGAAAGCACAGTGTGCCAGGAAGGCACATAGCAGATTTTCTATGATCTGAGCAGACCAAGTAAAGGAGAGTCCTGGAGCCCTCGGTGGCTTTCTCAGGCTTTTATTGAGCATTTACGTGTAGTGCAGCAACCAGGTACATGGAAGGCAGGAGTGCCGGGGGCGGGGGAGGGGAGGGCAGTAGGCTGGTAGGCCTCCCAGCCTCTGGCGAACCTTCACTCTTTACTGGGCACTCTGGCATTCTCTTTCCTCTTCTCTCTCTTGTTCTCTCTCCTGTTCTGCTTCTTGCCTCTGCTTCTCTTGGCCAATATATTAATACGGCAGCCATGGCCTACAGAAATAAACACCACCACTAAAAATAACAATGTAACAAAATGCAGGTGCTGGCCATCAGTCATGCAATCCTAACGGCAGGAGGGCAGAAAAGCCTGAAAATCATTTACCCTGCACATGAGAATTAGAAACCATGAACAGTAGGCCTATCAGAACCTTAAACTATGATGTACTGTAGATCCAAGGTCTTTTTTTTTTTTTTTAATAGAGGCATGTTATTTATTTGTTTGTTTTGTTTGTACATGCACTGGGTACAGTCAGAAGCACGGGAGGGTGAGAGAATTCACCAGAGCCAGAGAGGGGAGCAGAGCAGGCAGAAGGACCGAAGTACACTGCTGAGGGGAGCAGCGGGCAGCAGGAGAGGTCTGCGCGCCATGTGGGACCCTCCTCCGGTGGCCGGGGAGCAGCCGGGGATCGAACTGGCGCTACAGAGGCTGCGGGCAGCTTCGCAACCCAGCGCTCAACCACTGCGCCACCGGGGAGGCCCAGATCCAAGGTCTTAATTGTTTAAGGACCTTCCTTGCTGCACCTCCCCCTGCAGTGACCTTTAGGGCTAACCGTCTCTAGGTCTGGCTGGGCAACCAGTGTGCAGGGGGAGAACAGCAAAACCCTCTGAAGACATACCTGCTGCACCTCCCCCTGCAGTGACCTTTAGGAATGGCTTTCGCCACGGTCCCTAGGTCCGGTTGGGCAACCAGGGCGCACAGGGGGAGAACAGCAAAACACCCTGAAGCAGAGGAAGTACAGCGGAAGTTCCCTGAAAAGACAGAAGCTTATCAAAAGATAACAGAATGCTAAAAATCTTATCCCGTCTTTCTAGAACTACAAACTTTAATCCCTTATTGTCTTTCTAATCTTCCTTCTTTCTTCTATAAAGGTCATTGCTTGTTATGTAGATCACCACCCTGATGCTGAGCCCATGAGCAAGCTGATTTCATTGATATTTATTGTTCCTGTGCTTTTGGAAAACATATATATACTGGTCACAAACTCAAAGAAAATTACACTCAGATTTTCACTCTTGAAGTGTGTCTGTTTGTCATTTCTTTCACCGACGCCCTGACTACCCTGCACGCTTCTCTCAACCCTGAGGTGGCCTCATCATCTACTGCTGTGCTGGTCCGCGGCAGGTGGCGCCCAACGTGGGGCCCCGACATTTCATTTCATTTCATTGAGTCTTCCACCCAAAGAAGAGGTGAGTAACAAAGAGATCATGTTGGGTAAGCTACAGAGGCTGCGGGCAGCTTCGCAACCCAGCGCTCAACCACTGCGCCACCGGGGAGGCCCAGATCCAAGGTCCCCCTGCTGGTGTGAGCCCTGTACTGACAGCTCCCCCGTTTTTACTTTATTGATGGGGGGGGACACACACCGGGCCTGTCTTAGGTTGTGGCAGTTTTACTCACGTGCTTACCCATCATAGCCACCCACTACCAGGATCCTAGGTAACGTAGTGGAGCTGTCTTAGGTTGCTACAGGTACACCACCATCTTACCCATCATTGGCCTACAGGTGGTCAAGGGCAATGTTTATCCACACCCTGGGATTTTCAGTGGGCTGTAATGGAGAATAGCGCATGTTTTGGAGAGCTACTTGCAGATTTTTGCGTCTATTCCACTGGCACCACAGGATGTAGAAAATGATTCCCAGGCAGAAGAGGATTGTACCTAGGAGTGATATTGCTCCCCCCAAGGATTTTGTCAGTCCCCAGGCCTTTGAAAGCCAGGAGAGGGCCTGATCAGGATTATATACCGAAGCACGGATGTTGTTAATGGTTAGAATTTGATTAGCCAATTGTGCAGTAAAATTGAGAAAGGTTTGGTTCCACAGGCCGCGCAGGTAGGCAGTAAGGGTATGAACTTGAAAGGAATAGTTGGAAAGGATGGCAGGTGTAACACACGTGAAGGCATAGGTAGGAATACAAGGAACATGAACAGTTAAAGTCAATAAGTCGATTTCTTCCTGTATTAAGGAAACTTGTTGATTCAACTGGAGTAGTCCGACTGCGAGATGGTTGTTGATGGAATTTTGTGTGAGAAAGGTGCTGGAGACTCTTTCCGAGAGAAGGTTGATTGTATCTCCATTGAGTATGGAGTTGGATAGAGTCAGACTCCCGACTACCGCGGCCACTGTTGCCAACGTCGAGAAAACGGAGACCAAGGCACCAACAGCCAAAGCCAGTACTGCGCGTCCATGGCGAATAATTACCTGGGAGGTAGACTCAGACACATTGACAGGCATAATTATAACCTTTGGGAAACGCATGATAACAAAGGAATTGCTGAGGGTTCTGGACCAACAAGAGGAGATTTGACAGGGGTGACAGCTGCAATTGAGGGAGGATTGATTGTTGAACGATAGATTGAAAGACACTATATAAAAAGGAGACAGGACGCAAACGCCTGCTTGAACAGTAAAATTAACTTTGGAACTGAGAGTGGCATTGTCAGAGAGAGTGCTGGGATGGTTACCACAGGTAGCATTATAGGAAGGGAATTGCAGAGAAACCAGCCAGAGCGAATGGGATGTTGTCCCTCAGTGGTGTGGGGGTCTCTATGGAGCACCATAGGCACGGAGTGGGGATGGGGACCTTGGAGTCCCCCTCGAGTTTGACTGACGAAAAGGAGTTATGGGCGAGCCAGTTACATCAAATTTTGAACGGCATTCATTAGCCCAATGGAGGCCCTTTTTGCAACGAGGACAGGGACTGGGAGGTCGCGGACGTGTAAGGGCACCCCCCTGTGGCCGGGAAGTGGAACTATTAGGGCGGGAGGGGCACTCATTACGAAAATGTCCCGTTTGACCGCACCCAAAACAGGAACCCCCTCTAGAGGGGTGTTGAGCAGACGGCTGCAGAGCCGCCGCCATAACGGTACCGGTAACAGTGGCGCCATCGATATCCTTACACAGGCGTATATACCCCGAGATGTCATGTTTGTCTTTCCAGGGGCGGATGGCTTCCTGGCACCATTTATTGGCTTTTTCGAAAGCCAATTGTTTAACCAGTATGGAGGTAGGTTCACCCTCCCCCATAATTCGGGAAGCCGCTGTTAAGAGGCGGGCCACAAAGTCCGCGAACGGCTCTGAGGGTCCTTGCAGAATTTTAGTAAGGGATTGGTGAGGTTGCCCCCTTGATCCCAGGGCCTTCCAAACCGATTTGGCTGCCAAGGCCACTTGCTCAAAAACGGCAGGATTATACAAACATTGTTGCTGGTTAGTACTATAATTGGGACCCTCCCCAGTTAACATTTCTTTAGTTTGTTGGGGAAAACCTCTCTGAAGGTTGGTTTGAGCATACTGGTCACAGAGTTCCGTAAACTGACCCTTCCACAAAAGATAATCCCCCGGGCTCAAAACCGCGCGGAAAGTGTCCTTCCAGTCATTGGGTGTCATAATAAAGGTTTCAAAGGTGTCTAACATTTGGTGAATAAAAGGGCTCTGAAGTCCATAGTCTCTGATAGATTCTTTTAAGAGCTTGAGGTCTTGGAAAGGCAGTGCCGAATGCTGCCGGACCGCCTGTCCCTGATCATTTTGAATAACCGAGACCGGGCAGGCCAGAAGGGATTCCCGAGAATTTTCAGAGTTGGAGGGTACAAATCTCGAAAGAACAGAAGTTAGGGACTGGTATAAGCCCAGGAAAGTCTGGGTCAGAGCCATGGGAGTTGAGTGGAGGGGCAGAGGGGAGATTGGGGAGGGAGGGATACCGCCAATTTTTGGTTGATGGGGGTGGTCTATCATAGGGAGGTGGATGGTCTGTATTGTCCTCCACATCCCCCTCGTCTGAAGAGGAATCTCCCCCCAGTTTTGAGGATTGAGAAGGGGGGGTTTCCATGGCTGAGCTTGCCGCGGCTGAGTATGTGGCGGGCGTTTTGCTTTCGGACTGAGCTGCGAAGTGCAATACCTCAGCCACTAGTTCACAAGCAGCTGCTCCCCCGTCACTAAGGGCATCATGGACTAGCTGCCACACAGAAAAAATACAGGGGGGAACAGTTTGGGGTCCGTAAAGGTCCCTGTGAAGAAGGAGGTCCGCTTTGACCTTTTCCCAGTTTTGTACTGAGACGGTGTCTTGCTGAAGGAACCATTTGCTGGTATTTGCGAGGACTGAGACTAGATTATGAAGGGTCTGAACCTTAACGGGAGTTCCATAATTTTTAAGGAGAAGTTGTAGGGCTCTAACAAGTTGGCCCTTGGACATGGTATTGCCCATGCCGATCACTTACCAATGACCTTACCTTACTGATTGATCGGTCCCTCAGAAGATCCTTCGTACTTGCGTCCCTGTTAAGGCGCCACTTGTCGGCCCGTCCCGCAGGCCGACGGGGTTCAGGAGCACGGCGGAGGGGCTGGGGATGAAAGACACGTACACAGTCTGGTTGCAGGAAGCAGGAACTCTCTCTCTATTGAAAAGAGGCATGTATATTTATATGAAAAGCCAGCACATGCGCTTTTCGTACCACAGCAGGCAGCCTGCACATGCACTTTTCGTGGATCTTGCAATATCCGGCTACTGTTGCATCAGATTTTGGTGACTCATCCTTGGGCGGAAGCGAACTCCACCCCAGGTCCCCCTGCTGGTGTGAGCCCTGTACTGACAGTGGATGCCATCCCCTCTACATCAAGACACTGGGAACTATAAATCCCATGATCCTCAAAGGGAAGTTGTGAGGACCTAAGGGCGGAGCTAAGCAGTCATTTTCTCTGTTTGTAAATAAAACCAGCCATGTTAGTGGGATCTGGGGCACTTGGCTGGTGCTCTTGGCCAGGCAGGTTTGGTCTCGGTGGTTCGTTTGGGATTCCAGGTCTGCGGAACAGGTAGGATGCATTTAAGAATTATCTTCCTCTTTTCCCCCTGAGTTGTACATGTCCTCATTTCCTTTTCCCTTGTATATAAACCTTTGTTAACCTTTAGTGTGTGCCTGCAGTTTAAGTCCCCTTTAAACACATGGCTGAAGACCCGTAGTCAGGCAACCGGTTTTATATCAGGGTTGTCCTGTAACAATATCTTAATGTGGCTTATAATGAAATACATCATCCTATGCTACACTGTCATTCTTACCAGAAGAAACATTTATGTGTTTCAACTAGTTCTTCATTTACTGCACATGATGTTCAGTGGACTCTTCCTAATTGAAAAGTTATAACCATCATTTTTGAGTAACCTCCATGCAATGGGGAATTTTACTGCTTACTGCTGAATTCTCATCACTTAGCACATAGCAGGTAGTCACTAAAAAATGAATAAATAAATTCACTGAATGGGGGAATTTTTTCACTATAGTCCTTTGTAAATTTCCTCTCTTCTGCTCTCTAGAACAACTCTTCTCATTTTTTTTCTTTATCTCCTTTTATTTTAAATCTTTTCCTCTTTATTTTCATTTCTGTAAAAATTCCCTGACTATCTTCTAAGTCATTTATTGCATTTCTAATATTTGTAATAGTATGTTTAACTTCAAAGATTTCTCCTTTTTTTTCTAACTGTTCTTTTTATAGTTGTATATTTTCTTTGTTTTAAGGATATCTTCTATCTTATATGGTATCTTCAGTCTTTAGGGATATCATTGTTTGCTTGTTTTACTTTAATTTCCTGAAAAGTTTGGTGCCAAGATTGGCTTGCTTCTTTTTGATTTCCCACTCTAGTTCTGCTATTAGCACCTAGCCATCTTTTTCCTGTATGCTTTTCTCTATTGTGGCAAAAGTTTGTAATTTTATAACTTTTAAAGTTTCCTTCCTTGCCATTTTGGCAGAATTATGAGAGGAATTGGTGGTATGTTTATGTTTCAATGTATCAGTTTAAGTAGAATATCCCACTATATTTTAGTTGAAAAATTTAAAGGATTTAGGATTAGGTTAGGTAGTTTTTTCATAAAGAATTGCAGACAGCATGGGCAAATACTCTACATGAAGATAGTGAATGGTGTTATTATTTTTTAATAATAAAATATAACATTTCAGTAATCTGTCTTAGCATATTAAATATTTTTATAAGTTTGAAAAACCACATTACTAGATTTTGTTAAAAAGTTCTAGTGATAGTTTTGGGGATTTGTACCACTTTTAAGGTCATTTGCAAAAATCCCCAAGGCAAAGTCGTACTAAGAACATATGAATAACTTGTATACCTGAAATGGGGAGGGTAGGAAGGGAAATAACATCTCTGAAAACTATCCTTCCATAAGTAGCAAATATAGAAACAACTTATAGGAATTGTCAATAGTGTTTCAATTCCTAAGTGGATGCTTAAATGACAGATCATTTTCTTCCCTCCAGGAGGCACTGTCTGCAATGAATCAGTCCGTCACCACGGATATCCATGAAGAAAATGAAAGGAGTCATTGGTAGAAGTACAGATGAGAAAGTTTTGATAAAACTTTGGTTTCCTTCAATAACCTAATAAAAAAGGTCTATGGTAGTGATCTTTTCATTTTAAAAACAATTTATTTATACATACAGAATAGATACATAAATTAAAAAGTGGAGTAGTACTGAAGACTTTTAAAATGTGTGCCCCTTTCCACCTTTTTTCTTTCAAATATTTTTCTATATCTACATGCTTATTTTAAGAAAAAAGAGGTACATACAATTTTCTTTTAATCAATCAGTTTTAGATATTATTTAACTTATATGTTAGTCCAGACACTCCAAGAAGCACAAAGACAGAAACTTTATTGGGGGAATAAAACCTGTGAGTAAAAATGGAGAGGGGCCTGGAGATAGGACTGGGAATACTCTCAGATTGCTTGCAAGTCTAAGTCAGAAGGCAGGGAAGGAAGGATGGAATCACCTTTGGCTATAGAGCATTTTTTTTAAAGATTTATTTATTTGTGCATACAGGAGCTGGGGTGAAGGCCAGAGGTGTGAAGGGTGAGAGACTTCACCTGAGACAGAGTGCGGAACAGAACAGATGAACTGACTGTGAAGTACACTGCTGAGAAGAGCAGCAGGCGAGCCAAGAGAGGACTGCTGTGCCATGTGGGTAGCTTCCTGGCCGGGGATCGAATTCCTGCTGCAGAGGCTGTGGATAGCTTCATAGGTTGTATCTTAAGCCCTTGCGCCATGAGGGAGGCCTTATAGAGCATTTCTAAGGAATCTATAGTCAATGATCTACTTACTGAGCAAGTCCCTCTCTCCTAGCAACAAGCTATCTTACTTTCCTTTTGTCTTTCCCTTTGTCTTTTAGTCATTGTCTATGAGAAACCCGTGGGAAGTATCACCTTTGCATAAATGTGCTAATGGATTTCAAATTGCAGCCACTGGACCTATTGAGCAGATATATTCTCTGCAATTGAATCCTGAGACAGAGCAGTCTCCTGTGTGCCACCACTTTCAATATGACTGGTGAAGATTTTAACTCTCTTATAAAACCCCATTTCTCTTTTTATCTCCCCTCAAATGTAATTATACTCCAATTTTGATTAAATCCATATTCAGTGCTTTTGTTGTTATGACTGTAAAATTTGCTCATAGGTGAGACAGATAACGTGCTGTGATGGTATTTATTGTGCACTTTTTATTTTTCCTAGAAATTATAATTGTCTTATTTTCTCCAACTTGATTAGTTTTCTTTGAATGTAATGCCAAAATTCTTTACAATCTCTAATAGCTTTGTGAAATATTTCTTAACATAAATTTCCATATAGTCAAATTTTACAGCATATCTGCTAAATTCAGGAATGAGCAGGTAAATGTTTAACAACTAGCTCTCCTGATTGGGGGGACTGTATGATCTTACCTTGATTTTTAACTTTTTCTCTAATCAGTTTCATAAATACCACCAGTACAGCAGATTTCAATTAACCAGTGTAATGTCACTGAATGCCAAGTTGGGAAGAAAAGCACACAGTCAGCTCTTATAAGCCTGGGCAAGTTGTCTCTAGGGTACTCCTGCATAAGTTCCAGCTATGGCATACTGCTGAGCTCGACCTCCTGGAACCTCTCTTCATCCTGCTGCAATGTAGATTTGTCATTCTCCAGGCCTGCTGTAACTTCAACTCTCCTGTGTTTCCCTACTTTCCTTCCTGACAACAGGTATTGTCTTGGTTTACCACCTCATTTTGTTGAAAAGTATCCTTAGTTACTTCCTGAGAAAGTCTACAGAGGAGGGTGATAAACCTCCATTTCTTTTTACATTTACAGTTGCTAGCTTGCATCTCTGAAGAATGTCTCCCTCTACTCTTATATTTCTTTGTAACTTTCTGGGATATAGAACTCTGGTTTTAAAATTGTATCTCTCCACAATTTTATAGATATTGCCCCCTCCTCTTTTAGTTTCTCAATGTTGCTATTGAGAAGTTTGATGCCATAGTCTCTCTAAACTTTTATTTTTTTATTTTTTTTTTTTTTAGAGGCATGTTTTATTTATTTATTTGTTTGTTTTGTTTATACATGCACTGGGTACAGTCAGAAGCGCGGGAGGGTGAGAGAATTCACCAGAGCCAGAGCGGGGAGCAGAGCAGGCAGAAGGACCGAAGTACACTGCTGAGGGGAGCAGCGGGCGGCAGGAGAGGTCTGCGCGCCATGTGGGACCCTCCTCTGGTGGCCGGGGAGCAGCCGGGGATCAAACCGGCGTCACAGAGGCCGCGGGCAGCTTCGCAACTCAGCGCTCAACCGCTGCGCCACCGGGGAGGCCTCTCTAAACTTTTAAATGTGACTTTTTTTCTTTCTGCAAATTTTCAGGATCATTTCTCTCCCTAGTAGTCTGCAATTTCATGATGTTGCACTTACCATAATTTTCCCGTTCACTATTGGTAGCAATCTATCTGGAGCTTGTACATATTAGTAGTCTTTTTTTTTTAAACATTTATTTATTTCTTTGTTTATTTGTTTATTCATTTATTCAAGAACTGGGGTATAGGCCAGATGTGCGGGAGGGTGAGAGGATTCACCATAGACAAAGCAGGGAACAGAACAGGCAGACTGACTGAAATACACTGCTGAGGGGAGCAGCAGGCAAGACAGGAGAGGTCTGCCACGCCATGTGGAACCATCGCAGCCACCGGGATCAAACTGATGCTGCAGAGGCTACGGACAGCTTCACAGCACAGCGCTCAACCCCCTGCGCCACCAGGGGAGGCCCTAAGTAGTCCTTTCAATGTGTACACTCATTTTGCTTTCTGTAAAATGACCATTTTTAATAAAAAAATAAAATTCATGTGTGTATGTAAAACAATGATGTTTTTGCCATAAATAAATAAATAAAGCCAACATGGGATAGGAAAGGACTCCTACCAACATTTTCGTCATTGGACATGTCAATTAAGGCAAGTCTACCTCTACTGGTCATCTGATCTACAAATGTTGTAGAATTGACTCAAGAACCATTGAGATATTTAAGGAGGCTGCTGAGATGGAGAGGACTCTTTCAAGTATGCCTGGGTCTTGGGTAAACGGAAAGGTGAATGTGAGTGTGGTATCACCATCTATATCTCCCTGTGGAAATTTGAGACAAATAAGTATTATGACTTTTACCAATGCCCTAGCACACAGAACCTTTATCAAATACATGATTGAAAGTTCATCTCAGGCTGACTGTGCTGTCCCAATTGTTGCTGGTGTTGGTGAATTTGAAGCCTGTGTGTCCAAAAATGGGCCGACCTGTTAGCATACCCTTCTGGCTGACACATTAGGTATAAAAAACTAATTGTTGGAATTAATAAAATGGATTCCATTGATCCACTTTATAGCCAGAAGAGGTACGAGGATATCGTTAAGAAAGTCAGCACTTACATTAAGAAAATTAGCTACAGGGACCTCCCTGGTGGCACAAGGGGTTAAGCACAGCATTGTGAAGCTATCTGCAGCTTCTGCAGCACAAGTTTGATCCCCAGCCAGCCAGGGAGTTACCGACATGGCGCAGCAGACCTCTCCTGCCTTGCTCTGCTGCTCCCCTCAGCAGTGTATTTCAGTCAGTCTACCTGTTCTGCTCCCCACTCTGTCTCTGGTGAATCCTCTCATTCCCCCTACCCTCGCACCCTGGCCTGTACCCCAATTCTCACCCCCCACACCTCTGGCCTGTACCCCAGTTCTTGTATGCATAAATAAATAAATCTTTAAAAAAAGAAAACTGACTACAACCTGACACAGTAGCTTTTGTGCCTGTTTCTTGTTGGAATGGTGATAACATGTGGGAGCCAAGTGCTAAAATACCTTAGTTCAAGAGATGGAAAGTCACTTATAAGGATGGCAATGCCAGTGGGGCCATGCTGTTTGAAGCTTTGGATTGCATCCTGCTGACAGATCACCCAAATGACAAGCCTGCCCCTCCAGGACATCTACAAAATTCGTGGTGTCTGGACTGTATCTGTGGGCCGAGTTGAGATTGGTGTCCTTAAACTTGATATAGTGGTCACGTTTGCTCCAGTCAGTGTTACAACTGAGGTAAAGTCTGTGGAAATGCACCATGAAACATTGAGTGACGCTCTTCCTGGGGACAATGTGGGCTTTCATGTCAAGAACGTGTCTTTCAAAGATGTTCATTGTGGCAACGTGACTGGTGATAGCAAAAACAATCCACCAATGAAAAAAAAAAAAACAACAAAAACAATCCACTAATGAAAGCTGCTTGCTTTACAGCTTAGTTGATTATTCTGAACCATTCTGGCAAAATCAGTGTTGGATACTCACCTATGTTGGGTTTTCACAGAGCTCACATGGCTTGCAGTTTTGCTGAGGTGAAAGAGAGAAGATCGGTCATCATTCTGGGAAAAAGCTGGAAGATAGCCCCAATTTCTTGAAATCTGGTGATGCTGCTATAGCTGCTATGGTTCCTAGCAAGCCTGTGTGTGTTGAGAGCTTCTCTGACTATCCCCTTCTGAACTCTTTTGCTGTTCATGACATGAGACAGAGAGTTGCCATGGGCGTCATCAAAGCAGTGGACTAGAAGGCAGCTGAACTGACAAGGTCATCAAGCCTGCCCAGAAAGCTCAGCAGGCTAAATGAATATTATCCCCAATACCTTAATCAGTGGTGGAAGAATGATCTCAGATCTCTTTATCTCAATTGGCCATTTAACTTTAATAATAAAAGATAGGTTGATGATAACAATGTATCATAAAAACTTCAGAATGAAAGGCGGATTTTTGGGGGGGACATTTTGGTTTCTTTTATGTGATAGTTTTAATAGTTTTTAAAACCAGTATTTTTTAATGGAAACAACTTGACCAAAAACCAGTCACAGAATTTTGAGACCCATTAAAACAAAGTTTAATGAGAAAAAAATTGGTTTCCATAAGCAAATATGGACTTGTTTTGAGGTAGATTTTATCTCTTGTTATAACCAGCTGCATTATGTTGGGAAAAAGGATGAATACCTTTTCTTTCCCATCCTTTAGATGATCTCTTCTTTGAGGTAGAAAACTTAAATCTCATGCCAGAAGAACTTAGAAAATTCAATTGTTTTGAAGAATGGACCATGCAATGAAAATTTAATACAAAACCCCCCTTTATTATGTTTCAATTCAACAAACTTGTGTCGAGACTCTACTTTGCGCCAGACTTCCAGAGAATAAAGAGATGAAAAACAAATGGTACCTGTACCTAAGGAACTAGTTCCCAGTCTCCTGGGAATGATAATTAGAATATAAGCCAGGATATATGTCATAAATGCATGCAATATTCTGTGAGGTCCAGTTTGGGGGAGGAAAAAGAAGGTGGCCATTTTAACAATGTTTTAGCAGTAAAAAGATGAAAAAAAAACCCCACAAAACCAAGCAAGTGAATGGTGAAGAAAGCCATTCCTTAACTAAACTAACTAAAAACATGAGGCCATTCAGGTATACAGACTTAAAGACCTGGTCCTGATTGGCAGGAAGTTTTACCCACAGGAAAAAAGAAGTTGTGAGGGAATTCCTTGCCATACAGCTCAGGAATTCTCCCCCAATCTTATTTAGTGAGAAAAGAATCAGGTCTCCCCAGTTATAGTTCTCTTGTCAGTTAAGACAGTTGTTAGTCCTGAGTCACCCCAAGGCACTACCTGAAATGTGTTCTACAACCTCATTCAAACACCAAAGGATTCACATAAAAAATAGTACACTTTAGAGAGAATAAACATTT
Organism: Talpa occidentalis; assembly: GCF_014898055.3. Lineage (NCBI taxonomy): Eukaryota > Metazoa > Chordata > Mammalia > Eulipotyphla > Talpidae > Talpa > Talpa occidentalis. The sequence continues at coordinate 54,090,676 of NW_023604972.1, forward strand.
TGGATCTGATTGTAACTACAGGCCTATCTCCTATTTAAACCATCAGAAATGCCGATACAACAGCTGTTTTCCTGGAAGCCTTTTCCTGGCAGTCACAACAGGAGGAGGCTTGTGAAGACACCCTAAGAGTAGTCCTATACATTAGGCTGCAGAATTAGGTTTATCACAGGAAAACCCAGAATGATTTAGTCTTTTCATCTCTCACTCCATTGTAATGGTGGCAAACACAGCATCTATTTCAAGAAGACAAAGAGAATTACAGATATTGAAGATTCTGGTTGCTCCTTTCCTTTCCTCTGGTACAGCCTTTGTTGTTCAATCACAAACAGTGATATTTCCTCCAATAGATTTGTTAGGATCTGCAGCAAGCATGGTTGCTCCAGAATCTACTTGCTGTACTGTCTGGTTGGTAATTACCACTGCAACACCAAACCCATCTGCTAGCTGCAGAAGTGTCTGCAGAAACCTGGCCAAATGCATCTGCCCGGCAGAGAGCGCACCTTAACTGTAATAGTCTATTCTGTTAGCAGTACATACCTGGACTCTTCCATGATGGCTGGTGCTTGGTAAAGAAGCTGGCTCTGGTGTCTGTGTTGAACCCTCTGGTATATGCTACATTATTCAGGATGTCACTACCAGAGAGGCCATATCTCTGTCACTGCTAGCAGTGATTCTTGCCTAATGGGACCCTCAGTGTCAATGTGCATAGCCTTTCCTTCACCTCCAACTCCATTGATGGGAAGTTGGTATGTTATAATGTATGGCAGATCTGGCTCTTGCCCTTTTGGAACTGAACAAACATTTCTTTGATAGATCAAGGCTCAATTTCTCTTTGAAGTAGCTTGTCAAGTTCTTTGGAACAAGAGGTAATCTACATGATTTCAGTCGCCTTTGGTGGATTCAGTTGCAGCGGTGAAGCCCATTGTTACTAATTCAGTTGCCTCAGAATTTTATCAGCTTGGACCTCACCTATCCTTTTAATGTTTATTAGCCCCTTCTTTGGTGTATAAGCAACACTCTCAATAGTATGAAGTTTGGCATCTTCCAATTTCTTCACATCATTGACATTTATGATATATTATACTGTTTGTGAAATAAGTTGTGGTCAAATCTGTTAGAGGATTCACCAGAGAGAGTGGGGAGCAGAACAACCAGATCTACTGAAATACACTGCTGAGGGGAGGAGCAGGCAAGACAGGAGAGGCCTGCTGAGCCATGTGGGTTGCTTCTTGGCTGACTTGGGATTGAATTTGTGCTGTAGTGGCTGGCAGTAGCTTGATAGTGCTGTCTTTAACCCCTGTTCCACCAGGGTGGTTCCAAAGCTTTCTTCTTCTGCTGAAGTATCTTGCATTTGCTTCAAGCTGCACCTGCATAGCCATTACTCAGTGTTTCATAGTGGCCGACAGGACTGCTTCCTCTGCTAATAGCATGCTCTGGCTTCCTTTAGCTGGCCCAGTGTGCACCCACATGTGGCTGAGCCCCAGACCTCCTTTCTGGTGCCCTACTTCTACTCCCTTACTCAGGCTTTCTGCATAGAACTTGAAGGAATTTCAACCCCTATTCATGTGTCTAGAGGATGGGAGGTAAGGTCTCAGCTCACCTCAGGACCAGGTCTCAGCGTGTACTTGTCGTGTGACTTTCAGAAATCACGCCGAACCCTCGCTATAGCTTAGGAGTTTAAGATAAGATTTATGTTTGCTTGCTGGATAAAAATGACTTTGAAATCAATAGCCACTGTAGTTTTTACTATCAGACTCAAAGATTATATAAATTGCATAACAAATGGTCAGATATTAATATGAGTTTATCGAACATAGGAAGTCTATGATAAGCTTATGCAAACACACAGGAATAAAGCATGAAGAAGAAATTCATAAAAAATTATTTCCAATTATTATGAAGGTCATGTAAGTGCATTTAATTTGAATATTTTTCTTTATGCTAATTGCATTAAATTAAAATGAAGCCAAGTGCTATTTTTCCTGTATTTTTACATAGCTCTAAATTTCATGTTTAGTTTGCCCTATTGCAGAAAAAAATTTGGTTCTTATTTTTAAAAATCAAAGATTTAGAAATTGTTGAATCTGAAAAAAAATTGTTGGATCTATACTTAGTTGTTACCACCTGAGTCTTCTTTATACATCGAAAATGCAGCTGGGTCTTTGGGCAGGAAGCTCCCGGCATTTCCTGGTGAGATATAGATTGACCAAGAGGATAGCCCTTTTATTTTTAACTAGGATGGTATATACATTTCTTTTTATTTATTTATTTGTTTGTTTGTTTGTTTGTTTTGTTTTGTTTATACATGCACTGGGTACAGTCAGAAGCGCGGGAGGGTGAGAGAATTCACCAGAGCCAGAGCGGGGAGCAGAGCAGTCAGAAGGACCGAAGTACACTGCTGAGGGGAGCAGCCGGCGGCAGGAGAGGTCTGCGCACCATGTGGGACCCTCCTCCGGTGGCTGGCCGGGGAGCAGCCGGGGATCGAACCAGCGCCGCAGAGGCCGTGGGCAGCTTTGCAACCCAGCACTCTACCACTGCGCCACCGGGGAGGCCCTATATACATTTCTTAACATGACAATTGGTACTCACTGCATCATAGAGGTAATAGATGCCAACACTACCACTGCTGAAAGTCACCAGAGCACATTTGTTTTAGAAGTGCTGGGCTGGCACTGTGACTGTTTGGCCCTTGTCGCCACTTTTTCCTGTGGACTCAACTGGATTTTTATTCCTGAATGCCCTCCAGATGGTAACTGGGTGGAAAATCTCTGTTACTGGCTCACTGAGATAAGGACCCATGGTTCTCACCTCAATATCATCATTGTGGCTGAAGATGCAATTAATAAAATAAATATGGAAAATCAATCACCTCAGAAGACCCTGAGAACACTATAGTGAAGCATCTGGAGTGTGACATATAGGTCACTGTCTTGCGAATGTGTAATGGGTGGGACTCCATCAGCCTTTGTCTCAACCCTAGACAAGAGGATGGTGTGGAGGCAGTGATGGCATTATTGGAGGGGCCCAGACACCCCAGCGTGTGTGGTGAGCCGCTCTGGTAACCTGGCTGCATGCCTGCCCCTCATGAAATGTGTCCATGTGAACAAAGGTGTGCCCATGGTGACAGATTAGAAGAAATTTGACTGTGATTGCTGTTACTATAAAAGATTTCTGCTACAGACTGAATGTTTGTGTCCTTCCGAAATTCTTATCTTGAAAACTATACTTCAATGTGATGGTGTTTGGAAGTAGGTCCTTTGGGAAATTGATTAAGGCAGGTCATGAAGACCTGCCCTCACAAATGGGATTAGTAAGGGAAAATTACGAGGGGAAAAATATTCCTTTCTTTTTCATGTGTCAAGGAAATAAGACATATTTTCATTTTGGGGCCTCCCTGGTGGCACAAGGGGTTAAGATGCAACCTATGGAGCTATCCGCAGCCACTGCAGCAGCATGAGTTCGATCCCCAACCAGGGAGCTAACCACATGGCACAGCAGACCTCTCCTGTCTAGCATGCTGTTCCCCTCAGCAGTGTATTTCAGTTGAGCTGCCTGTTCTGCTTCCCACTCTGTCTCTGGTGAATCCTCTCACACACCCCCACCCCTCATCTCTGGCCTGTACCCCAGCTCTTGTATGCATAAATAAATAAATTTTTACAAAAATATTTTCATTTTGCCCACAAAGAATAAACTGAGAGCAATATGAACATCCTCCATCAGAGTATAAATAATAATAAATATTTTTTGGATGACAAAAATTTTTGGATCTTTTCTTAAAATTTTAATGATTTTATCCTTTGACCCAGTCTAACTACATTAAGTGCTTTTATAAAATATTTGCACAAAATTTCAAATATATATATGTGAAAACATGTTTGTTGCATTTCTACTTGCTTGTCTAATAGGCATCTCAAATTAACATATCAGAATCACACTCTTGAATTCCCCCATCTGATTCCCAAACACTGCCCTTTCAAAACCCACTTACTCTTTGTCTTTCCTCAACTCAGTAAATAGCAACTCCGTTTTTTAGTTGCTTAGGACAAAACCAGAACTTACCCTTAACTTCTTTCTCCATTACCCCATTTTCAGTCTATCAGGAAGCTCTGCTTGTTCTGATTTAAAAAATATATAATTTATCCAAATGTTTATAACACTTCTATAGATATCTAATTGGGTCACCATCACCTATCATCTATACTATTAAAATAGCTTTGAACTGATCTGTTTTCTCACTTGCCACTTTACTGTAAGACAGAAGAGTCTTTTCTTAAATGTAAAAGCCAGTTTTATTGCTCTGCAACTCCTCTTTTTTTCCCTATGTGATTTTAAGGACAAATGTTTGTTAAAGACAAACAACAATCATAAATCTGTGTTAATGAGCACACAATGCATAAAGATGTAATCTGTGAGAATAACAATATAAAGTAGGAAGGAAAAGAGTGCATACTATTGAAGATGAGTTTATATTAATTCAAACTTGGTTATTATAAATTGAAGATGTCTTGGTTTTATAAACTCCAGAGAGAACACTAACAGAATAACTCAAGCAGGGGCCTCCCTGGTGGACTAGGGGTTAAGTCTCAGCACTATCACCACTATGTTGGGTTCGATCCCCAGCCAGGGAGCTAACCCACACGGCACAGAAGACCTCTCCTATCTCTCTGGCTGCTCCCCTTTGCAGTGTATTTCAGTAAATCTGCCTGTTCTGCTCCCCACTCTGTCTCTGGTGAATCCTCTCACCCCCTGCACCTCTGGCCTATACCCCGGTTCTTCTATGCAAAATAAATGAAACCTTTAAAAAAAATAACTAAAGTATATGCAGAAAAAGGAAGGGAATTAAAAGAGTATTGTCCAAAATCAATTAAACACAAAAGACAGTAATAGAAGACTTTCAGGGAGAAAGAGATGTATAATATATAGAAAACATTGTGCTCATCTTATCTTGTCTATAATTACATCAAATATAAGTGAACTAAATTTTCCAATTAAAGGGCAGAGATGGGCAAAGTGAATTAAAAAAAGATAAAAGCAAGATTGGACTATATGATGTCTACAACAAGAGGAGTCTTTTTAAAACATAAATTGGATAAGGTCGCTCTTCAACTTAATTTACTTAGAATTCTCTCACTAGAGAAAAATGAAAACTTTTTTTTTAAAGATTTATTTATTTATACATACAAGAGCTGGGGTGCAGGCCAGAGATGCAGGGGGGTGAGAGGATTCACCAGAGACAGAATGGGGAACAGAACAGACAGATTGACTGAAATACACTGCTGAGGAGAGCAGCGGGCAAGACAGGAGAGTTTTTCTGTGCCCTGTGGGTTACCTCCCTGGTCGGGGATCAAACTCATGCTGCAGTGGCTGCAGATAGCTTCATAGTGCTATGACTTAACTCCTTGTGCCACCAGGGAGGCCACTCCCCCAAAATAAAAACTTCTTACTTCTCTTAGTGTAGTATCTACAACCCTGGCCACTCAATCCTCCACTCTGGCCTCAGTAACCCTCATACAGTTCTTTGGAGAAATTTGATTCTTCATCAAAAAATTTGCACTGTCCTTTTCTCTATATATTTGCATGGGCTGTGCCTTCCCTCCACACTTTTTTATGACAAAATGTTCCTCTCTCAGCGAGTTCTTCCCTGACTTTAGAATTTAAAACACTCATAATATTTATTATCTTTTTATTGTTTGTACCACATACTAGAATGCAAGCTCTAGTAAAGCATGGAGTGTGCCTTAGTCACTGATGCCTTTCCTAGGCCTATAACTGTTAATGACAAGAAGTATTTTTTAAGTAAATAAATAAGCTGAGAAAAACTGTAAATATCCTAAATGTTTATCATGAAGGCATAGTTAAATATAGTACCATTCAGTACTGTGTACCCATGAAAAAGGATGAGGTTAAACTCTACATACTAAAAGAAAAGACTGGTAAGTTTGTAAGTTAAAAGAACAAGTTACAAAATATAATGCATGTTATAATCTTCTTTATGCAATACAAGAATATAACGTATTTGTCATATATGTGCTTACATTTGCATTAAAAATATTGGAAGATTTTATATTAAAAGCTTGATCTCTGAGGACTTGGTAGATGGGGGGTAGGCTTATATTTTTACATTACACATTTCTTTTTCAAAAATTTATTTTATTTTATTTTTTTATTTATTTATACAAGCACTGGGTACAGTCAGAAGCATGGGAGGGTGAGAGAATTCACCAGAGCCAGAGCAGAGAGCAGAGCAGAGCAGATAGACTGATGAAGTACACTGCTGAGGGGAGCAGCAAGCACTGCAGGAGAGGTTTGCGGCCAAGTGGGACCCTTGCCCGGTGGCTGGGGATCAAACCGGGGAACCGGCGTTGAAGAGGCTGCAGGCAGCTTTGCAACCCAGCGCTTAACTGCTGCACCACTGGGGAGGCCCTCTTTTTCAAAATTTTTAACGAAGCTATTAAAAGAAAACATTTTAAATTTTCATTATAGCTTTTAGTTTTAAGGCAAGGAATTAAAAGAGTATCATGAACACAAATTATTGCCAAGTAAGTAGGATAAAAAAAATCTCAAAACAATAGTAATATGTGTGGTGCCATTCATGTTTCAGTTGAAATACCAACATTCCTACAGTCAAAAAAAACCCCAGAGGACTCCAGAGCCTCCTGAGTATCTGTAAGATCTAGCATTAGCATCTAGGTCCTTACCTCTCGAAGGAGATTCACAGAGACTCCGAAATTAGAAATGAAACCTTTTTATTTTATAACTACAGGAAGCTATTTTTAAAGACATAACATATTTACCATATGTTCTTAAGAAATTGTTTTTATTAGTAGTTTTAAGTAAAAACAGGATTGATAGCTGATATAAATGTAGTCTATATTATCCATGAAAAACACACAAAACAAGATTAGTCTTGATGGAGAGGGAGTCGGGTTTTTCTTTCTATTGAGAAAAAACAGAGCCTCCTCGGTGGTGCAGCGGTTGAACGCTGGGTTGCGAAGCTGCCCGCAGCCTCCGCAGCGCCGGTTCGATCCCCGGCTGATCCCCGGCCACCGGAGGAGGGTCCCACATGGCGCGCAGACCTCTCCTGCCGCCCGCTGCTCCCCTCAGCAGTGTACTTCGGTCCTTCTGCCTGCTCTGCTCCCCGCTCTGGCTCTGGTGAATTCTCTCACCCTCCCGTGCTTCTGACTGTACCCAGTGCATGTATAAACAAACAAATAAATAAATAAAGCATGCCTCTATAAACAAACAAACAAACAAACAAAAACAACACTCTTCTCCCTTTCTGTCTTATATTTTTTTGACCAGTACTAGGTAGCCAGCCTGGTTCCTTTTTCTGTGCTAGTTTTCATTTTTGGAGTTCAAAACTAAACAGCCCTGGGCCCAATGATTAGTGAAAGCATAAACTTCAAAGACAGAGGTTATCATGTAGGTAAAATCTCAGACACACTTCAATTTAAGATTTACTTTTTTGCAATGCATTAGTATTTTAAGAGATTATGAAAAGGGGTGAAAGCATGTGGGGGCCACTGTTGGTGAAATAAGGGCTACACAAAAGATAGATGAGAAAATCCAAAATACCACAGCCCTGTTAGAAGCTGATGACAAAGAGAGCGGTTAGAGAAAGCTTCCATGTGTTGAAGTTGATAAAAGTACGCTGCCTGCCCTCTGGAGTGAAGCTTTCCTACTTAAACTTTGATCTCAAGTTGTTAACTCACACTGTGTATTTGTTGATATTCTGTAGTCTGGCTACAGAGTAGAAGGATACTTAAAAAAAAAATTATTTATATGTATTTTACATCATTGCTCATTTTTGTACAATATTTGCTTTCTCCTCTCAGGTGTAGTCCCGGTAAAATTCCCACCACCAATTCACTTGTGCACCATCACCATAGTCCCTTGTGCTCTTCCCTTCCCTGTTTTGCTGCCTCTCTCTAGCAAAGTGTCTCTGATTTATAGTTGCCTATTAATTTTGTTTATTTATTATTGTTATTATTTTTTTCTGATCCCTTACTGGGTTCCCCTATATTCCTCCTATAAATGAATGAAACCATCTGATATTTTTCTTTTTCCATCTGGCTTATTTCACTGAGCATAATCCCTAGTAGGCTACTTTTGAAAGCAGTCTTAAATCTTCCTTGTGAAAGTAAGTTCTCTTTGCATTTATTCCCCAAAGGTAGCTTTGTTCACCTTTGATGGAAAGAAATAGACTATATTAAAGAAAAATGACCTTTTAAATATATTTATGTAAGCTTAGAAGCTTTTAAGAAGCACGGAATGAAAAATGGACGTGACTATTAAAATTACATTAGTATTCTTGAGAAGCAGAAAAACAAGTAATTAGTCTTGTTTGGCTGCTGCTAATGCCAAACCAATGTTTTCAATATTAATAACATTGAAAAATGTGAAATAAAGTTTTGAAGCATTAACTCTAAACTTAGATCCATATAATTAAGGTACATGTATCTCCGACTGGAGCTCATTAATTCATTTCATTTTTGTTTTGTGGCCAATAACTGCTTCAAACTGAATATTCTGTACATGATTTATAGCTGCCAAGGCACGTTCAGGAAGAAATGTGTATAAGGAAAAAAAAACTTTCTAATTTAAAACTGTTGATTGATGTGTAAAGCTATACTCCTGAAATAACATACTTTGTTAGTGAATGGTAAACAAACTTTGCTTAAAAATAATTATTGACACCAGAGGTTTTCTTTGTTATCAGTTCAAACACCCTGCAAGCTATCCAATTTGCATTTTCTTTTCTTTTTTCTTTATTTCTTTTTAAAGATTTATTTATTATGTATACAAGAACTGGGGTACAGGCCAGAGGTGTGGGGGTGAGAGGATTCACCAGAGACAGAGTGGGGAAGAGAATAGGCTGATTGACTGAAATACACTGCTGAGGGGAGCAGCAGATGAGTCAGGAGAGGTCTGTTGTGCCGTGTGGGTAGCTCCCTGGCTGGAGAGCGAACACATGCTACAGTGGCTGCTGATAGCTTCATAGGTTATGTCTTAACCCCTTGCGCCACCAGGGAGGCCTGCATTTAATTTTTCTCTCTTCTTCCTTTCTTTCTTCATATTCATTCACTCTCTTTTTTGTGCATGAATTTTAATACTCATATTTCAAATTGTATGCAAATATAAAGAAAGCACGAGAACACACCACTCTTTCCTTCCTTTTATATAAATAAAATCTTAAATGAGTGAAGATCTAACACTGAAAATCTGCAAATAAAACTGTTTGAAACTGTTGAAACTGTCAATTAATGCTGATACTAAGAGCTCACAAAGAAACACCACCAAAATCCGTCCTTCAGTATTCACTGAACATGTAATATGCATTCTATAAAAAGGTAAATGAAAGTACTTTTTAAACAGTTACTGCCATAGATGAGCTTATTGTTTAGCTCATCTAAACAGGTTGAGATGACTATCTTGAAACAATTATTAAGAAATATTACCATTGCTAATTCAGGACTACAATTGAGGAGGGCTAATGTGGACTGGAATTCTGAAGAAAGCTTCAAAAGGACAGTAGGGTGTCAAGCATGCTAAGATTCTAGTAGGCAGATGACTGGAAGAGAGCAAGAATGAATGTAAGGGGGACAGACATAAGACAGTCAGTTTGTTAACAAGATTGACTTCCTCCTTGTCTTTGAGGGGAAGTAGTGGGAGGAAGATGGAGGAATAAGCAAAGGGGCAGGAAAGATGTAGCTCAGAGAAAGACAAGAACAAGGAGACAGCATGTACAGGCTTTTAACCATCCTCCCAAAGAAACCTTCATGTTAATAGTTGCATTCGCTCACTAAATTGCCTATCTTCTTTTCGGCCACTAAAGGCCCAAAGAACTAGGCAGCATTGGCCATGCGGGGAGGGTGATGGTGCCAGCAGGACCATTGCCGGGCTCTTGGATGTGAAACAGAGCCTACGAATTTTGAAGATGTATGAAGGTCGTGATGAATCTTTTCCAAAATTTGTCAAAGAGGATAATGGAAATCAAAACAAAACAAAACCCAGTAGGAAAACAGCTACATGCAATGAGGTAACCACCTGCCAATGAAAGTTCTAATCCCTTAGCTGTGGTGTTTAAAAATTCTCCTTTGCCTCAAAGGCATAGCATGCAACATTTGGGAAAGAGAATGAAGAAGTAGTCAAGAAAACTTGAAGCAAATGACAAAAGGTAATATTTTATCTGATGCTGATCACCTCACAATAATTATGTAGAAATAAAATTAAATTTCTGTCTCTACAAAGGGAATTAAATACAAAGAGGATTAAAAATAAGTCCCTGTTGGGGAGTAGCAAATAGCCATGACATCTCCACAATACCAAAGATATTGGGACTCTGTTTACTATACAGGGATACCTGTTTTCCAACTTTGGCAAATATTATGTTCATTATGGGTTTTTTTAAAGATTAATTTTATTTATACAAGAGCTGGGGTACAGGCCAGAGGCCCCAGAGGGTGAGAGGATTCACCATAGACAGAGAGGGGAGCAGAACAGGCAGATGGACCGAAAGCACTGCTGAGGGGAGCAGCGGGTGAGACAGGAGAGGTCTGCCCTGCCATGTGTTGATCACACACAAGTGTTATGATTTTAGATATTTGCAACATTCATACAAAAGCACATATACACTATGAGGGTAAGAGGGTGCACAGTTGGTGGTTAGAACAGAGGATGCATGACTGGAGAACTACAGGGCTAGGGACACAAAATGATGATTACTGACTTGAGCCTGAGGTTCCCAATACATTAAAAAAAAAATTCAAAAATTGAAAATAGTGGGTAGCCCAAAGAAAAATGACATCAGTACCATAGGGTTCTCAGAAGGAAAAAAGAAAGATGTGAAAAATGTATTTAGTGAAATAATTGCTGCCAACCATCTCAATCAGATATTCTGATGGAAGAATTTTAAATAAGAAAATGCCAGATTGACACACCTCAAGACACATTATAGTTAAACTGTTGAAATCCAGGGACAAAGCATCAAAAAGAAGAGAATAAACTATGAGAGAAGACCTGTTAGACTACTGATGGACTCTTCAGTGTAAAGTTTACAGGCAAGTTTACAGAGAAGGGCAGATGATATTCAAAGTACTCAGGGAAAATAATTCCAACCTAGAATGTTATTCTGAAAGATTATCATCCAAGACAGAAGAAAAGGCAAGGAGATTTACTGAAAAATAAAAAATTAAAAGAATATATCAACACAAAGCAGAATATGAATGAAGTATTGAAGGGGTTATTATAAAGATGCCAAAAAATTAAATACAGAAGTAACAGGCACACACACTATACAATCCAAGAAGGAGCGGAGGAAAATGTGGCCCATAAGAATCAATTTCAGACCAAACCATCCAATGGGCTACACAAGTAGTCCCTCATACACTGGCCTCAATATATCCTTCCAACAAAAATCAGAAGATACTGGGCTTCTCTGGTGGCCTAAGGGTTAAGTTTTAGTACTATCACCACTATGGCCTGAGTTTCCTGCCAGGGAGCTAACCTACATATGGTGCAGCAGACCTCTCCTGTCTCTCCTGCTGCCCTCCTCAGCAGTGTATTTCAGCAAATCTGCCTGTTCTGTTCCCCATTCTGGTGAATCCTCTCAATCCTCCCCACCTCTGGCCTATATGCTGGCTCTTCTATGCAAAAAAACAAACTAACTAACAAAAAACAACAGAAATAACACATAAGACAATAGAAATGGGACCTAAACAAAGCATAAAAAGATGACAAAAAGTAAGGGCCTCCCTTGGCACAGGCCATGCTACCCACGCGGGCATGGGGGAAATTTCTGGAAAGTCAGAAAGCTCCATAGCTGGCTCCTGCTGCTTCCTTTTATTTGTTTGTGCCAGTTATTGAAACCATGGAAATTTTCTATAAGTTTTAAACTAACACAATGAGTGTTGGCATCAATGCCAGTTTCGGTAATGCACACCTCAGTAGTTTGAGAAAAGTACCTTCTAACGTGATTGATAGTGAAATGGTTCCCAATTTTCTTCCACGTCCTCCAATTTATAATTCTGTTACTTTGAGTAACACTGAGTTCTTTAGCAAGCCACGCTTGACAAAGCTCTCGGAATCGAGCCCAGCAAAAGTCCCTCACTAGACAAGGCCCTGAAACCCCCTGGTAGGCGAAATGGCCTAGGAGAAACACACCACATACTGTTCCCATGGCACCGGGACACTTTGGTTCTATATAGAAAATAGAAAGCCGCCCTCGATTTCACAATGCCTGCTTAGCTTTGTTTTAGTTACCTAGCTTGACTGCTTAAAGCACCTGTTTCTATTTTCTGAATAATATACATCACCTAGGAAAATATGTACCCAAGTTAATGTAACCAAGTGACCAAGTTAATCATAGACTAGGAAAAATAGAAAAAGGACTGTGCACTGTTAATGATCATTAATAATTTCTGAAACAACGTAAAAGTAAAATCAATCATGATTGCATGATGTAATGATCACATAACAATTTCTGATGTTATAAATAAAGCTCCGCTGAGGCTATTAGTGGGAGATGTCTGCACCCTGATCAAGTGTCAGTGTCTCCTCACTACCTCATTTACCTCATCCCCCTCCCCTCATCCCTCCACATCGCCTCAGCCAAACTCTCCTTACGGAAACCCGGCCCTGGTCAGAGCTGGACTCCGGCACTCCCTGGTGGTGCAAGGAGTTAAGCACTGCACTATGAAGCTGTTCGCAGCCTCTGCAACATGAGTTCGATCCCCGGCCAGCAAGGGAGCAACCCACATGGCGAAGCAGACCTCTCCTGTCTCACCCACTGATCCTTTTAATAGTGTATTTCAGTCAGTCTGCCTGTTCTGTTCCCCACTGTCTCTGGTGAATCCTCTCACCCCGCCCCCCCACAGCTCTGGCCTGTATCCCAGCTCTTGTATCCATAAATAAATAAATCTTTTAAAAAAACACTTAAAAAAAGGTGACAAAAAGTAAAAAGACAAACTAAAAAAGCAAGCAAACAATAAAACAAAATGGGAAGAGGTACTTAATATTTCAATAGTTACTTTAAATTTAAATGAGCTGATGGGCCTCCCTGGTTCTTGTATGCATAAACAAATAAATCTTTAAAAAATGTAAATGAGCTGTATTCACGAGTTAAAAGGTATATGAATGAATTTCAAAACAAAGACCAACCATCTACTGTTCATAAGAAACCCATATTGTTAACAAAGACAGAAGACATAGATTTAAAGATTGGAAGGCAATCCTACAAGCGAATGGCGATTTAAAAAAAAATAGCCAGAACAGCTTTACACCGGATAAAATAGACTTCAAATTAAAAAAAAGGTAATAAGAGATTGAAAGAGATAGAGATGGACGTAATACTATGATTGAAGGTCTAATAAGAAGAAATGACCCTTTTAAACATATATGAACTGAATGATAGAGAACCAAGATATATAGGACAGTTACTAACAGAACTAAAGAAAGATATTGATAACAACATAATAATACCAAGGGATTTTAATAGTCCATTTATAACTATGGATGCATCAGCAAGATAGAGAATAAATAAGGAAATGATAGGCCTACATGAGGAGCTGGACCAAACAGACTTAACAGATATTTGCTGCTGCATATACCTATTTTTTCAAGTGCACATGGAACATTTTCAAGAATAAAGTATATGTTGGGACACAAGACAACTGTTAATAAGACTACAAAGATTGAAATCATTCCAAATACTCTTTCTGGCCATAATTCCATAAAGCTAGAAATAAACTATATATATGTGTATATATATGAATGATATGGTATAAAAATGAATCATGTTATTTTTATAGATCAAGCAAGGCAAGAATAGAGAGAATGTGACCATTTTTTCCCAGACATGGAGAGTTTCCATGGTAATGCTCACAAGTGAAAGATTCTCTACAATCCTAGCTCTATTGGTGTTTTAGTATTTTAGCAGTTTGGGCAGGACTCACCTCCCTAGTGTTAGGCAGATATTGAGATATGATGGGACAAATATCATTTTCTTATTGGTAAGTATCCCATCAATCAAGCTTCTTGCAACTTCATCTGTCTCCAATACAGGCCACAGTCTGTGAATCCAAAGAGAAAAAAAAGTTTGGTTCTAAAGCTGTGGTTAGAAACTGTCTTGCAAAGCTCAAGCCTGTCTCACCAGAAATTGTCAGTACATGCTCATTGTTCTCCTTTTCTGTGTATCTCCCTTTCCGCCTCTACCACAAACATTTGCCAGCTTGTTTTTGCAAGGTCAGCAACGGCTGATGTAGGGGCAGGATGGGCACAGAGCAGGATATCTAGGATCTGAGCAAATGGGGTAAAGGAGAGTCGTGGAGTCTCGGTGGCTTTCTCAGACTTTTATTTTTATTTTTTAATATTTTATTTTATATAATTCTTACATCATTTTTCATTTTCTCACAATGTATGCATTTTCACTTTGGTTATATTTCCCATACAATTGCACCCCCCCCTTATCGAGCTTTACATGCATTGTAGCAACCAGGTACAGGGCACGCAGGCGTGCCCCGGGGCGAGGAGGCCAGCAGCCTTCCAGGCCCCAAGCAAGTCTTCACTCTGGGCTTCTCTGGTCTCTTTCTCCCCTTTCTTCTCCTTCCTCTTCCCCTGCCTCTACTTCTCTTGGTGACTATCTCAATACTCCTCCCATGGCTCACAGAAGTAAAATAAGACAGCTTGCAACAATGTAACAACTACAGGTGCCCCATCAGGCAGGGCAATCCTAATGGTGGGAGGACAGAAAAGCCTGAAAAACCATTTACCCTTCACCTGAAGAAATAGGTAGAAGCTGGTTCTAATAGGTTATGGAGAACCTCTGTTCTAGGGTGCATGGATGAAACCAGAAGAAACAATCCCCCTTAGAGCACATGTAAGCCCCCCAAAATGAAAATGCAACCCATGAAGAGACAGGCGCAGCCACTGCATTTGCACATTGGGAACTTTCCTCCTCCCTTCTTCCTTCTCTCTGACCAATCCAGACATTTCTTTGCCCTCTACTCGCCCTTTAACGACCCTAGCCCCACAAGGATTGAGGGGGAGTGACTACTTCACCTGTCATGTATTAAAGCATCTTTCTTTGATGTAAAGGTTGTCATCACAGCGTCTGGTTGTCAGTTTGCAATGGACAGAGAGCCCAGATTAGATCTGATTAATTATTTTTGTTGTATTAACCTATCTTTTTACGAAATTAGGATTTAAAATATTCTGGCTTCACTGCACAGATGCCACATCCCATATTGGTACATTTTTAGCATAATCTGATGCTTTCTTATCTAGTAAATTTGCTTCATGGCTCCTTAAGTCAGAGTATCAAAACGGCAGAAAGGAATTAGATGGCAGGGGAGGAGAGGAGCCAGCTGCCGCAGAGAAGTGCTAGGATTGATTATGAAACAGAAAGGAACCATCTGGCTTCTCTCCTCAGTGCTTGCTGGCTACAAGGAGAGAGTTCTATGGCTAAGTATACTTTCTTGTGAAGGTGTCTCATAAACTGCATTGTTTTGAGGGCATTCAGGACACAGGAGTCACCTCTGACTTGTCTATGCTGTAATATAATGAGAGTTCAAGATGCTCATGGACTCTATTGCTGTACAACTGGAGGGATGACCTGGTTTATACCGAAGACTGTGTACATGGTTCCTGAGAAGTATTCATAACCACAGGGCACATAGAATGCCTATTTGTGCAAAATGATGACAGAAAATTAAAATGTAAATGGATTGACAGTGTTGCACTGACATTAAGATGGATGACCTGTGAATGAAAAGGTTGTGTAGAGGAGTTAAGCAGCCATTATTAAAACCTCTTTCTCTAAGCTATGCTGTCATTTACTGCAAATTATTATGCATTTGAGGTTTCAGTAGCATAGAGTAGCAGATCAGCAGAGACAAGTGCAAATGACCACTTTCTAAATTATTAGGTTCTGTCTCTGATTTCTCTCACCTGGATCTATAATAGACTCAGTCAAGCCTGACGTTAGCATATGATCATTTTAGCTGTTGCCAAGGAAATTCAGAATCCAGCAGCCAGGGAGACCAATCACAGGCATCCACACTACTCACTGCCCAGGGTCATATTAGCCCTTTTTTTTTTCTCAGTTATTGTGCTTTCCCCACTGGTTGGCCTGGTACTCTTGGCGCACACTGAGCCTTATTGAATAAAATTGGGCCACAGTAATGAGTTACATGTTATGTACTTGTTAAGTACCGTTGATCTAACATTGTTAAGGGATCCCTAGAGACATACAATACCACTGATTCAGAATTTCAGAGTTGATGGATTCAAATGAGGCCAAGGCTAAAGCTAATGTGTTCTTTTGCATTATAATATATTTAGAACTAATTTCTTTCCACCTCAGATTAGCAAATTTAGTGTTTTGTGGACATGCAGTAGCACACATACTTGATTAAAGCAAATTTGTGAAACAAGTGGCTTAATTTTAATGCCCTGTCCTCACCTTTTAGTTTCTCTCCTCTCCTTCCAGGAACAATTTTTCCTCTCTTATTGTCACAAATCCTCCCTCACAAGAGATAACGTTCTTGCATAAATTCACTTTGACTAAGGGATTAGGGATTCAAATTATTGTTGCTTCTAGTAATATTTGCATTTTTAAGGAGGACAAGTGGCTACTAATGATCAAATGCAAGTGTTTATATTTACTTTATCAATGTTTTCCAGATCTGTGTCCCTACCCACCTGGCTTGCTTTTAACAAAACTAAACAAAACACGTCATTCTTACTGAATCAGATTCTTTAAGGAATCAGATTCTGAGAACATTTCTTTTTTATGCAAACTGACTTTAGGATTAGCAAATTTGGAAACTATTGGAATCCATTGTGGCCATACCATGGAAGATAAAAACGGGGCATACACCTGTACCTCTCCATGCTGAGGGGGATGAACCACTAACTTGAGAGAGGGATCATAGGTATCATTCATTTTAGGAGTGTAAATGGATTAAAATGGCTTACAGGAGGGGACACTCTAAAGAGAGGACATGATTCTCAGGCTATCTTGCCTCCACACCCTTTTTTAAAATTAATTAATTTATATTTTAATATAATTTTTTTTTATTTTTATATTCCCCATACAATTGCGACCCCCTTATTTTGACCCCAAACCCTCCCGGCCCCGCCCCCTACCCCCCATAGAGTGTCTCTGGTTCATAGTTGTTGATTTTGATTTTTACTTTCTTATAGTTATTCTTTTTCCTGGTCCCTTATTTAAGTTTTCTAGATTCCTGCTATGAGTGAGGCCATCCGGTATTTTTCTTTTTCTTTCTGGCTTATTTCGCTGAGCATAATTCCTTCTAGCTCCATCCATGTTGCTGTGGATGACATGAGTTTATCTTTTTTGATTGCTGAATAATATTGCATTGTGTATATATACCACATCTTTTTTTTCTTTTTTAAAGATTTATTTATTTACTCATACAAGCACTGGGTACAGTCAGAAGCGCGGGAGGGTGAGAGAATTCACCAGAGCCAGAGTGGGGAGCAGAACAGGCAGAAGGACCGAAGTACACTGCTGAGGGGAGCAGCGGGAGGCAGGAGAGGTCTGCGGCCATGTGGGACCCTCCTCCGTGGCCGGGGAGCAGCCGGGGATCGAACCGGCGCCGCAAAGGCTGCGGGCAGCTTCGCAACCCAGCGCTCAACCACTGCGCCACCAGGGAGGCCCTATACCACATCTTCTTGATCCAGTCATCTATTTTTGGGCATTTGGGTTGTTCCCCGCTTTTACCTATTGTAAATAGTGCTGCAATAAACATAGGTGTACAGGTGCTCTTTTGAATCACTGTTTTTGTATCCTTTGGGTAGATCCCTAGGAGTGGAATTGCTGGATCGTATGATAGCTCCATTTTTAGTAGACTGAGGAACCTCCAGGCAGCTTTCCACAATGGTTGGACCAGTTTGCACTCCCACTGGCAATGTAGGAGAGTTCCTTTTTCACTGCATCCTCGCCAACATTTGCTGTTGCTTGTTTTTTTGATATGTGCCATTCTTACTGGTGTAAGGTGGTATCTCAGTGTGGTTTTGATTTGCATTTCACTGATTACAAGGGATGTTGAACATTTTTTCATATGCCTGTTGGCCATTTGCATTTCCTCTTTGGAGAAACATCTTTTGAGTTCTTCTGCCCATTTCTTGACTGGATTGTTTATTTTGTTTTTGTTGAGCCGTGTGAGTTCTTTGTATATTATTGTGATCAGTCCCTTATCAGTTGGATGGAGTGCAATCAGTGGGGTGTCTCTCTGTTTTGGTTAATGTCTCTTTTGCTGTGCAGAAGCTTTTCAGTTTGATGTAATCCCAGGTGTTTATCTTTGCCTTCACTATCACTGCTTTGGGTGATGAGTCTTTAAAAATGTTTTTGAGATATAGTTGTTCATGTAAGTGCAGCTTTATTTCTGGGATCTCTATTCACTTCCATTGGTCTGTGTGTCTGTTTTTGTTCCAATATCAAACTGTTTTAATTATTATGGCTTTGTAGTATAGCTTGAAGTTTGGAAGTGTGATACCTCCTTTCTCCTTTGTTTTCATCAGTAGGGCTTTAGCTATTTGTGGTTTTTGTGGTTCTGTTAGGGGGAAAAGGATGTCCTAAAGCTAATTCCATACAGGCTTTGTGGACTCCACCCCCAATCCAGACCAAAGCCAAAAGACACTGGGAACTACAAATCCCATCACCATCAAAGGGAAGGTTGCTGGAACTGAGGGTGAGGTTAAGCAGCCAGGTTTGGTATAAAACCAGACACGTGGACTTCGGGGGATTCCCTTTTTGGCTCTACACCAGCTCGCAGCACTCAGCCAGCTCTGAGAGTGCCTTTGGGTTTCCAGGTTGGTGGATCGGGTAGGACGCATTAAAGACTTTATTTCCCTATTTTCTCCCTGAGTTGTACATTTCCTCAATTTCCTTTCCCTTGTAAATAAACCTTTTATTAACCTTTTGTGTGTGCCTGCAGTGGAGTATTAATAAGTCCCTTTTAAGCACGTGGGTGAGGACCCACAGCCAGGCAACCCATTTTATATCGGGGCTGCTCCGTAACAGTTCCATATGAATTTCATCAGTATTTGTTCTATTTCTTTGAAGAATATCATTGGGATTTTTGTTGGAATAGCACTGAATCTGTATATTGCTTTTGGGAGGATGGCCATTTTAATAATGTTGATTCTTCCAGTCCATGAGCAGGGGATGTCTTTCCATTTCTTTGTGTCTTCTTCAGTTTCTTTTAATAGTGTTTTATAATTTTCTTTGTATAGGTCTTTCATCTCTTTTGTTAGGTTTATTCCCAAGTATTTGATTTTTTTGGTTTCAATTATAAAAAGGATGTTTTTTTTTATTTCTTCTTCTTCCAATTGACTGTGTACAGGAAGGCTACTGATTTTTGTGTGTTGATTTTGTATCCTGCTTCTTTACTGAACTGGTTGATTATTTTGAGTAGTTTTTCTGTGGTGTTTTTAGGGTTCTCTATGTATATTATCATATTGTCTACAAATAGTGATACTTTTACTTCTTCTTTCCCTATCTGGATTCCTTGTATGTCTTTCTCTTGTCTTACTGCCCTGGCTAGGACCTCCAGTATTATATTGAAGAGCAGTGGTGAGAGAGGACATCCTTGTCTTGTTCCTGACTTAAAGGAAAGGCCTTCAGCAAGAATAATGTTGGCAGTGGGTTTGTCGTATATGGCTTTTCTCATGTTAAGTATTTTCCTTCCATCCCGAGAATTTCAAGGGCCTTCAGTTGGGTGCATAATTTACAAGTATCTTCTCCCATTCAGTAGGTTGCCTTTTTGTGTTAATGATGGTTTCTTTACATATCAGTTTTCATAATTTATCCTAAACTTCTATATAAATCCTATAAATCCAATGTGCCCTGCTATGGGGATTGGAATATGAAGTCTAATAAAACCCTTAGACTTATATAAATAAGTAACAGTGCAACAACATAATACCCACCAATATGGAATAAGGTAAGGAATCACTCCATGGCACACTGAAGCCACAGTGACAATGTGGCCATGATTTCTTTTCATCATGAGGGAAGAAGTGCCTTTGTAATCCTAAGGATCATTGTCAAAAAGTACAAAAAACCAAAACAAAACATGTAAACAATGACATTGATGCTGTTCCCAAATCAAGTAATGTTTTTGTGTTAGGATAGATGACATCTGAGACAATTTATGGGATAAAAGGAGATAGATGCCAAGATTTCATGATTACTTGTATGCAGGTGATAGAAATGAAAAATACTTGCTCTGTATGTCACCTGCCACAAACCACCCTAATATTTCTCCTATCCCCTTCAGTGGGAATCAAATACCTCTTTTTTTGAATATGTCATAATTGAAAAAATTACTTAAGGTAATCTAGTATATAATATTTTTGGTTTAGAGCTTTTTCTTTCAAATGAAAAGACTTGAAATCTTGTGTAGCTATATCAAGACAGAGGAGTAGGACAAGCTAAGAGTTCTGCAATATTGTGCATCATATGTCTTTACAGGGAACAAAAAGTGTTTATCTCCAAAAAAACTTTATTATTTTGCAATAAATATTAACACTATTTTATGAGAATTACATAGACCCACCTTATGAGACTTATGCAAATTATGAGTCAAAAATGTCAAATCAAAACACCCCCAAAACAAGACACCCTCTCATAGAAGTTGTGAGAGGAAAATGAACATTTACTGTTGCTTTAAAATTTTGGTATAATTCATTATGTAACTACATGAGGTCCTACATAGTTTGGAAGGCATAACCAGTTCTCATTTGCATGAATGAGGGTCTGAGCAAGATGGGAGGGGGACTCATCTCTTTTCTTCTCTCTTCCAGAATCATGATTTGCCCTCAGTTCTAAGTTAATGTTGAGGCAATGGAAGATGAATTCATACAAATGCTCACTACAAGGGCATATTTCAGTCTTCCAGAAGACTGGAATGTAGACTTCTAAAATGAAGAGCCATTTATTTCTAAGTTCCAGCATGTGCCTAGAGCTGTCTCAGAGTCCCATCTAGAAGAGTTCCCAATTTCTATGTATATCCAATATTGATTTTTGTTGTCCTTTCAGTTCTACAATCCATAACATGAGGTCACAAGTAAGGTACACTGTATATATTTCTCTAAAACACTGAAAAGATGTACATTGATAATACTGAGCAAACCCTCACAAATATTTTTTTAGCACCTGGTACTGCCAGGTCTTGTATTAGATACTGGTGGATAAGACCAGCCAGCTCCTCGCCTATTTTCTGTGAGTCTCATGTCCTCTTGAACTCTTTGCTCTTCTGTCAGAGATGTTTCTACTTAACTAGTTTCCTAATTCTTCATTTAAGGCAAAAATAAGGACAATCTCTTACTCAGAAGATTGTGAATTCAGTTATGAACTTCATGTCATTAAGAGGAAGTGCCATAGAATCACAAACCAGAGTATTTTCTGACTCACCCCAAAATGTTCTAGGATGTTGATTTCAAATGTTTTCTTAATTTTCATTCTTGGTGCTAAGATCAGCTGGATATATTGCCCCAGCATTATTCACAAGGATGGTTATATCACCTACTTCTTTCTTTACCTTTGAAATGGAATGAGCACATACATTATGTGTGTTAGAGAAACTCAAAGTTTGGAGGTTGATATCCAACAGTTAGATCCTTTATTCTATGTGATGAGATATCTGAGTTCAGGCAGGATAGAGCTTTGGGCCAAATAGTGGCTGCAATAAGAACACTGCCAGAAAACGTGGACAAATTATTTTTTTAACATCTAAATTTCAATACTTAGCATATCATGAAATTTTTTTTTGAAGATTTATTTATTTATTTATTTATTTATACAAGCACTGGATATAGTCAGAAGCACGGGAGGGTGAAAGAATTCACCAGAGCCAGAGCAGGGAACAGAACAAATAGGCCGATGAAATACACCGCTTAGGGGAGCAGTGGGCATGGCAGGAGAGGTCTGCATGCCATGAGGGACCCTCGCCGGTGGCCGGGGATCGAACCGGTGCTGCAGAGGCTGTGGCAGCTTCTCAACCCAGCGCTCAACCGCTGCGCCACCAGGGGAGGCCCCATATCATGAATTTTTAAAGTGAAATTAATATTTGGGTTAACTTAATGATATATAAGATCTGACTAAACATTTTAAAAGTGTTGATTGAATAGTCCTGGTTTTACCACCTACCAGCTGTATTGCCTTGGTCTAACATGATCTCTCTGAGCCTCAATTTGCTCATCTGTCAAATGAGGTTAATAGGGTTTTTGTAGGGAATTTAAGAATGCA
This sequence comes from Talpa occidentalis, assembly GCF_014898055.3. Taxonomy (NCBI): domain Eukaryota; kingdom Metazoa; phylum Chordata; class Mammalia; order Eulipotyphla; family Talpidae; genus Talpa; species Talpa occidentalis. Next base: position 54,112,949 of record NW_023604972.1, read on the forward strand.
ATCATTTATCAGAACACTTATTTCAATGTTTGTTATTTATCTTTATAAATGTTATAATTATTAATCTTACATTTCCTATAGAAGACTAGATTAACACAAATAGAAATAAAATTGCAAAAAGGAAATACTTAAAGATAAAAAAAAATTACCACAAAGTAATTGGACTAAAATGAAATTAGTGATGCTTTTCCTGGTGATAATTCTTTTTTCTGTCACTCTGTACCACTGCTTAAACTTGTGATGAAAATGAAATTGATTAATAATATAAAACAGTGGTAATAGGCAGAACTGAGTGGGTTTTATGCAACGAAAAAGCATATGCCCCACTTTGTTCACACAACTAACTCAGCAGAAGGTAAAAGTCTAATTTAAATCAAGCAATCATAGAGAAACATTTAATTTTCCACATCAGTGGGTACAAAATTATTTGAAGAAATTTGTATCGTGAAGTCTCACCTGGCTTACAGATTTATAAATCTCCGTTGCTGCAGCCTACCACATATGCATGCTCCTTCGCCCCCAGTTTTCCACATTTGATGGCAGTTTCCTCAACACCATGCTGTCATGGAAAGCACATTCAGAAAATGTAGGTCAGCTAGGGGGTAAGGGTCGGGAGAAAAGCATTGGAGCAGACAATTGTTTTAAAGATTAAAATTCAAGTTCTAAACGCCTCCTTATTTGTAAGAAAATTTCATGAGAGACATTGCTTGCCTAATGCGCCTAATTCATGGAGATTATACTTGGTTTTTCTGCCAGGCAATGCTTTAGTGTTTTCACTATGCTTTGCTACATTTCAAAAGCTATTCTGGACCAAAGCAAATTTCCAGCTTTCAGGGGTGGAAAGCAGGCTATTATTTAGCCATTATTTTCACCCCTTGAAGAATATGCTTGAAAGATGTTCTTCGTGGTCATGGAAGGAAATGTTTAAGTATGGACAGGGAAACTCAACAATTCATTTAACATACATTTTATAGTATCATGGAATATAAGAGGCAGTAAAACACTAAGTAGCACTTATAGTGGTAATTTTAAACTACATACCTCGGTCCATCCTACTTTTCTTGATCTCAATGATTTTGATTTAACTCACTAAGAGGGAAGGGAAAAGAGGTTTTTATTCGAGGAAGACTTTCATAGGGACACATTGCTAATACCCTTGGGGATATATTATATTTTTAAAAAATACTCTGGAGTGAAAATGGGTAAGGGCGGGCCTCCCTGGTGGTGCAAGGGGTAAAGACGCAACCTATGAAGCAATCGGCAGCCACTGCAGTACGAGTTGATCCCTGGCCAGGGAGCTACCCACATGGTGCAGCAGACCTCTCCTGTCTCACCTGCTGCTCCCTTCACCAGTGTATTTCAGTCAATCTGCCTGTTCTGTTCCCCACTGTTGTCTCTGGTGGATCCTCTCACCCCCCCCCCACACCTCTGGCCTGTATCCCAGTTCTTTATTTATGCATAATAAATAAATCTTTAAAAATAAATAAATAAATCTCTGAAAAAATTAATAAATCTTTAAAAAATAAATAAATCTTAAAAAAAAAACAACAGGTAAGGGACCGTGAGTGGAATTTTATGTGTGTAGAAATATTGTACTTGACTCCAGAACATGGAGACAGAGAAACTCACTTTTTTTTTTTTTTAAGATTGAAGTAACTTCACTTTATAACATTGGATAAATTTCAGGTGAATCACTATGTGTATAAACCACATTAAGCTCACAGCTAAAAATCAAAATCTGTCTTCTCACACCATTGTCCCCTTTTCTGGATTCACTCATCCACCTTCCCCTCTGACAATCACCACCTGGTCTTATAGTCCATTTTTGTTTTCTTTACTTAATTTCTTTGTTTTCTCTATATCCTACACATGACTTTAATCATATGATATTTATTTTCTCTGTCTTGCTTATTTCACTAAACATAATTCCCTCTAGGTCCATCCATGTTGTTGCAAATGACAGTATTTCAACTTTTTTATAGTTGAATAGTATTTCTTTGTGTCTATATACCACATCATCTTTATTCATTTGTCAATTGATGGACACTTTATATTATTTCCAGCTTTTGGTTATAGTAAATAATGCTGCTATAAACATGGGGATACATATAGTTTTTGAATGCATGTTCTCATATTTTTTTTTGGTAAATATTCAGCAGTGAGGTAACTGGACTGTATGGGATTTCTATTTTTAATTGTTTGAGGAATCAAAATTGGCTGCACCAATTTACATTCCCACCAAGAGTGTATGAAGTTTCTCTCCTCTCCATGTCCTCTGTTAACATTTGTTGTTTCTTGTCTTTTGGATACTAGACATTCCCACAGGAGTAAGGTATTATTCTCATTCTCTAATAATGAGAGATGATAAACATCTTTTTCAATGTGCCTATTGGCCATCTATATATCTTCTTTTGAGAAATATGTGTTCAGATCCTTTGCCTTTTGGTTTTTTGTTGTTGAGTTTTATGAGCACTTTGCATATTTTGGATATTTGCTCCCTTTTGGATGTATGACAGGTACATCTCCCATTCAGTAACATTTTTTTTTAAATATTTATTTTATTTATTTATGCATATAAAAACTGGGGTGTAGGCCAGAAGTGTGTGGGGGAGGGAGTGAAAGGATTCACCATACAGAGTGGGGAGCAGAACAGGTGGATCTACTGAAATACACAGCTGAGGGGAGCAGCGGGTGAGACAGGAGAGGTCTGCTGTGCCATGTGGTCACCTCGCCAGGGATCGAACTCATACTGCAGTGGCTGCTGAGAGCTTCATAGTGCAGAGACTTAACTCCTTGTACCACCAATGAGGCCCCATGTCTTTTTTTTTTTTTTTTTAAAGATTTATTTATTTATTTTTTACAAGAACCAGGGGCACAGGTCAGATGTGCGGGAGGGTGCGAGGCATCATCAGAGACAGAGCGGGGAACAGAACAGACAGACTGATGAAATACACTGTTGAGGGGAGCAGTTGGCGAGACAGGAGAGGTCTGCCGCGCCCTGTGGGACTCTGGCCGGCCGGGATCCAAACGGTGCTGCAGAGGCTGCGGGACAGCTTCATAGCATGGCGCTCAACCGCCTGTGCCACCAGCGGAGGCCCTTTGTCTTTTTGTTTTGATACAAGTTTCCTTGCTGTGAAACAACTCATTTTAAGCCTAAATGCAAAGATTTCTTTCCTATAATAAAATTGATCTTATGTTTCCACATTTCTGAACAATTAGGATTCTTTGCATGTTTTGACATCTGTTGACTTTTATAAAGGTTACAAGTCTTCTAAAAATTACACTTTTTCCTTTCACAATTTGTAAAGTCTTCTTTGTGTTGAAGAGGCCAGACACCTGAAAACTCTTTTTGCACATTGGGGTGTTAGTGGTGTGAATGAATGAGTGGTCAGTCAACTGGTTTCCCTTAGCGGGCGCTGTCTCCCTAAAGTCCTTTGATTTTCACTAGGGCTACACTCAGGACCCTGAAACCCCAAGAACAGACCCTAAGAGATTAGGATTCTTAATGTTAGAGCCATTGTTCCCTCAAAGCCATTTGTAAGATTACAGAGTAAAAGAGGGAGAATGGGCGCCTCTTTCACCAATTCAGGCTTCAGCTGGTAGCTTGTTCATCGTGAGATTACAAAGAACCACTATACATCCTTTTTTGTCTTTAGATTCAATTGAGAACATATGGTTAGAGCTTTGATCCCATCCTTTGATTGAAGAATTAAAAATTATTCAGTTTTATAACTTAGTGGAAGCACCACAAAATGTAGTGCCCTGTATTCTTGCAATCAAAATGCTTGCTTTGGCTTTAATTCCAATATGCTTCCTCAGGTAAAAGAAATGTGTGTTACATGTTTAGCCTTAGATGGAATCATTTAATACCTTGAATGTTTAACCATAAAATTCAAAGAGTAAACAACATCCTATGAGGTTTGGCGACCCATCCTTCAGGCAGAATCTTAATTAAGTCATGTTTATTTCTTGTCACTGGAAAGTTTAAAATAAAATAAATAATGAATATTATATTTCTCCCCAAAAATACATATCTGGAAAAAGATGAAATGGTTAAACTTCATCAAGACTTTTTTCAAGAATTTTTATTATTTATATTTTTTGATAAATGCCTGAGAAAGGTAGAGAATATTTTTTCTCAATTTGTAAATTCTTGTTCTCTTCTAGAAATCTCATTGGAATCTCTTCAAGTACCAAATCGATACCTAATCACCTTCAAGTATATCAATTCATGTAGTAGATAAATGCATACATCTGTTATATAAAAATGTGTCAATTTTTTCTTGCGTAGCAGTCTTCATTTTCTAAAAAGATTTTTTTAAAGATTTATTTATACATGCATACAAGAATTGGGGTGTAAGTCAGACGTGTGGGGGGTGAGAGGATTCACCAGAGTGGGGAGCAGAACAGGTAGATCTACTGAAATACACTGCTGAAGGGAGCAGTGGGTGAGACAGGAGAGGTCTGCCACGCTGTGTGGGTTGCTCCCTGGTCAGGGATTGAATTAGTGCTGCTGTAGCTCGTGATAGCTTGATAGCGCTGTCTTTAACCCCTGCACCACCAGGAAGGCCCTCTAAAAAGAATTTAATTTTCCAAGTTCAAGAGACATTTTTGAACACTGTAATAAAAAGGTGCCAACTAGATATGACAGCAAGGAGTATGAGGGAATGATAATAAAATGGCAGTTAAAATCTTACTATGATTTGTGGAAAATACAATTCTCAAAAAAATTTCATTAATTTTTCCATCTTAAGGTCCCATAAATATTTTTATATAGAGGGCCTCCTCTGGTGGTGCAGTGGTTGAGCGCTGGGCTGTGAAGCTGCCCACAGCCTCTGCAGCGCTGGTTTGATCCCCGGCTACAGGGGACGGTCCCACATGGCACGCAGACCTCTCCTGCCATGCCTGCTGCTCCCCTCGGCAGTGTACTTCGGTCCTTCTGCCTGTTCTGCTTCCCGCTCTGGCTCTGGTGAATTCTCTCACCCTCCCATGCTTCTGACTGTACCCAGTGCTTGTATAAATAAATAAATCTTTTAAAAAATATTTTTATGTATATATTCTCATGGTCTTACTGGAATTAATAAGTTTAGGGAAAATAAAAATTTTCTGTAACTTTAGTTTTATTTTGATAAGTTAATTTAGTTTTACAACTAACAATACAAGAAAAATATGAATGCCCAAGAGAAAGCCTGATTCACTGACTGTAGATTTTATGAATATAACTAATATTTATATAGATAAACATTGTTCTTAGCATTAAAAATTTTCACTCGTTTCAGGGGTCTCCCAGGTGGCACAAGGGGTTAAGGCTCAGTATAATGAAGGTATTGGCAGATACTGCAGCACCAGTTCGATCCCAGCCAAGGATCTGATCCACTTGGCACAGCAGAACTCTCCTGTCCCGACCAATGCTCCCCTCAGCAGTGTATTTCAGTAGATCTGCCTGTTCTGTTCCTCTGTCCCTGGTGATCCTCTTACTCCCACCCCACACCTCTGGCCTACACACCAGCTCTTGTATACATAAATAAATTAAATAAATCTTTTTTAAAAAAATATTCACTCATTTAATCCTCTTGCCCAAGAGTCAGCAAACTTTCTTTTCAAAGAGCCTGATAGCAAATATTTTAGGATGGTGTGTGAGGGGAAATTTCTGTTGCATATTCTTAGTTTTTTTTATCTTTGTGTTGCCAACTCTTTTTTTTTTTTTTTTAAGATTTATATTTTTATTTATACAAGCACTGGGTACAGTCAGAAGCGCGGGAGGGTGAGAGAATTCACCAGAGCCAGAGTGGAGAGCAGAACAGGCAGACTGACGAAGTACACTGCTGAGGGTCCAGCGGGTGGCAGGAGAGGTCTGCGTGTCATGTGGGACCCTTGCCGGCAGGCGGGGATCAAACCAGCACTGCAGAAGCTGTGGGCAGCTTCGCAACCCAGTGCTCAACCGGGGGGCCACTGCGGAAGCCCCAAGTGTTGACAACTCTTTAAAATGTAAAAATATTCCAGGCTGTGTCTCAGTGTTCTCATTTGTGAACTCAGTTCAGGAACACTATTTTGCAAGACTGTCTATTTGGTGTGTAATGATTGTTCAATAAATGATATCTCCTTTCCCTTCAAAAAAAGTCTATTCCAGGCTAGCCATGGACCAGGTTTGGTTTTAAGATTTATTTATTTATACAAGAATTGGGGTACAGGCCACAGGCATGGGAGGTTGAGAGGATTCACCAGAGATAGAGTGGGGAACTGAATAGACAGACAGGGCCTCCCAGGTGGCACAGCAGGTTGAGCACCACACTGTGTTACTATCCACAGCCTCTGCAGTGCAGGTTTGATTCCCACCCGCAGGCGATTCCCACCCGCTTGTATAAATAAATAAATAAATAAATCTTTTTTTTTATAGCTTTTATTTTTTTAATTTAATTTTATTTTTTTAAATAATAAATTTTATTTTTATATTCCCCCATACAATTCAAATGCCCCATTCTGACCCCAATCCCTCCCCTCCCGGCCCCCACCCCCCAAAAAGTGTCTCTGGTTCATAGTTTTTTGTTGATTTTGATTTTCACTTTCTTATAGTTATTCATTTTCCTGGTCCCTTATTTAAGTTTTCTAGATTCCTGCTATGAGTGAGACCATCCGGTATTTTTCTTTTTCTTTTTGGCTTATTTCGCTGAGCATGATCCCTTCCAGCGCCATCCATGTTGCAGCAAATTGCATGTGTTTATCTTTTTTGAATGCTGAGTAATATTCCATGGTATATATGTACCACATCTTCTTGATCCAGTCATCTATTTTTGGGCATTTGGGTTGTTTCCAAAGCTTAGCTATTGTAAACAGTGCTGCTATAAACATAGGGGTGCAGGTGTTCTTTGGAATTGATGTTTCTGTGTCCTTTGGGTAAATCCCTAGGAGTGGAATTGCTCGATCATATGGAAGCTCTATGTTTAGTAGGTCCAGAAATCTCCACACAGCTCTCCATAGTGGTTGGACCAGTTTGCACTCCCACCAACAGTGTAAAAGAGTTCCTTTTTCTCCACAACCTCGCCAACATTTGTTGTTGCTCGTTTTTTTAATATGTGCCATTCTCACTGGTGTGAGATGGTATCTCATGGTAGTTTTGATTTGCATTTCCCTGATTACAAGTGATGTTGAACATTTTTTCATATTAAAAAAAAAAAATCCCACAGAACCAGTCTGCTTTTCCACTTTGCAAATTTATAGGCAGTCAGTCTGCCTATTGCATGGCCAGCTCCTGTAATCCCACATGGTGCAGCAGTCCTCTCCTGTTGCGCCTGCTGCTCTCCTCAGCAGTGTATTTTGGTCATCCGCCTGTTCTGCTCCCTGCTCTGCCTCTGGTGAATCCTCTCACCCTCCCAGGCCTCTGGCCTGTACCCCAGCTCTTGTATAAAAATAAATAAATCTTAAAAAAAAAAAAAAGAATAGACAGATAGACCAAAGTCACTGCTGAGGTGAGCAGCGGGCGATACAGGAGAGGTCTGCTGCGTCATGTGGGTATCTCCCTGGCTGGCCTGGATTTGAACCCACGATGCAGACGGTGCAGACAGCTCCACAATGCTGCACTCAACCTGCTGTGCCACCAGGGAGGCCCTGCTAACCTCTGTTCTTAACCAGCCCATGAGGTAGTATTCCCATTCCCAACTCAGACAAGGAAATAGACTTTAAACAGTTTGGAAATATCCTGGCTTCTGAGTCTGTGTATCAACCTGCAAATCTCGACAAAAAGACTTCTGCTTAGGTGTCAGTTTTGTTCACCAAACCATTCTCATGCACATGATAAGGCTCCAGGGAATTTAGTCATCAATCTTTAAAAAAGAAAAATATGAAAGTAAGAAGATGCTAAGACCCATCCCTCCCCTATCAGGTAATTTTTAAAACATGTGCCTTACTTTGTGACTTTAAAAGAAAAATAAACAGGGGCCTCCCTGGTGGCGCAAGGGGGTAAGCACTGCACTACGAAGCAATCCACAGCCTCTGCAGCATGAGTTCGATCCCTGGCTGGCCAGAGAGAGACCCACATGGTGAAGCGACCTCTCCTGTCTCGTCTGCTGCTATCCTCAGCAGCATATTTCAGTCAGTTTGCCTGTTCTGTTCCCCACTCTGTCTCTGGTGAATCCTCTCACCCCCACCCCCCCCCCCACACACACATCTCTGGCCTATACCCCAGCTCTTGTATGCACAAATAAATTAATCTTTAAAAAAAAAAAAAAGAAAAGCAAGTAAATTCATCACCTTATTAATATCCCACAGAACCAGGTACTCCCTGGTGAGCGCTGGGCTGCGAAGCTGCTCACAGCCTCTGCAGTGCCGGTTCAATCCCTGGCCACCGGCGAGGGTCCCACATGGGGCGCAGACCTCTCCTGCCGCGCCCGCTTCTCCCCTTAGCAGTGTTGCTCGGTCCCTCTCCCTATTCTGCTCCCTGCTCTGGCTCTGGTGAATTCTCTTACCCTCCCGCGCTTCTGACTGTACCCAGTGCTTGTATAAATCAATCAATCAATCAATCTTAAAAAAAAAAAAATCCCACAGAACCAGTCTGCTTTTCCGCTTTGCAAATTCATAGGCAGTCAGCCTGCCTATTCCATGGCCGGCTCCTGTAATGAGAACAATCTCCCCAGGCACAGATTTTCTCCTTTGGGGAATGAACAACTTCACTAAGGACGCCAGGTAGGAGTAGATGATAGTGGTCAGAAGCAGAAGGAGATCCAAAATGGTGTTTGTGGCTTTGCTCTTTGTCTTCTCCTCTAGATCAGACCTGTCTAGTCCCAGGAAAAAGCTGTCTTCTGCGTGGTTCTCTAGGAGGGGCTGTGCTGTGCTCCAGGTGTTGAAGGCATTGGTAAAGGTAAGCTGAGTTTACAGGCGGTCTTTGTCTACGTGTTCTAATGGGTTGGAACACGTAGAACACCTCCAGTTTTTGTAGTGATGCCAATTGCTAGTAAGAGAAAGCACAGTCTGTACCTGATTAGATGGGAAACAGTTCTTTACCCTGTTTCACCATGAAACTTCACCTTTAGAAATAATTCTACAGATATTGCATCAGCTAATGGTTTCTTGCTATCTTTTTGTAAACAGTTTTTTTTAAATGGGGAAAAAGGGAAAAATAGAGATATTTTCAGTAAACTTAAAGTGTGAGTCAACAAAGCTTAGCTGTTTGATTCATTTATTCATGAAAGCTCAGCATCAGTAATTCAGTTAGCTAAATTTTTCATGAGATGCCCATGTCACTGAAGATCTCTTGCGTTAGGAACAGATTGTAGGTTATATAGAGCAATCAGTTCTCTCTGTTGTAATCTGAGAAAAAGCATTAGCCCAAGAGCCAGAAGTTTCCACTTAAAAGTGGTATGACTTTCAATAGCCAAAAAAATGGAAAGAAATTAAATATCCATCTATGCATGTTGGATAAACAAAACTTGTATACAGGCAATGGAATATTATTTAGTTTTAAAAAATGCAATTCTGATACATGCTACAACATGGATGTACCTTAAAAACATGCTAAGTGAAATAAGCCAGACACAAAAGGACAGACATTATATGATTTTACCTATATTAGTTACCTAAAATAGTCAAATACCAGGGACAGAAAGTAGGATGCTGATTACCAGCGACAGAGGGGAGAGAAAATGCAGAATTAAATGAATATGAAGTTTCAGTTTGAGGTGGTGAAAATGTATGGATTGAGGACTGCATTACAATGTGAATGTATTTAATGCCCCTGACTGTACATGGAGGGTGGGTGGAGCACAATGGACTTTGGTGGAGGACTATGTGTGCCTTGATGGTGGGAGAGCTACAGTGACCACACCTGAGGGGAGAAATCTTATACTGTCAAAAAATAAACAAAGATGTAAGAAATAGTACTTCATTAAAAATAAATAAATAAAATACATAAACAAATATGGTTAAAATAGTAAACCTTACGTTATGCAAATTTTACCAAAATTAAAAAAATAATGTGATTTCAGTCAATCTTATTTACTTTGTTTATGCTTCACTTTCCTTATCTGGAAAGTAGAGATAAAACTAGCGTATGTGCTTAGGTGACATAGACCTTCTCATACGTCACAAGCTCAACCTTCACTACAAACCCATTCACAAATGGGCTTTAAAGATCAAAGGAGAGGGCCTCCCCGGTGGCGCAGTGGTTGAGCGCTGGGTTGCCTCTGCAATGCCGGTTCGATCCCTGGCTGCTCCCTGGCCACCGGAGGAGAGTCCCACATGGCGCGCAGACCTCTCCTGCCACCCGCTGCTCCCCTCAGCAGTGTACTTCCGTCCTTCTGCCTGCTCTGCTCCCTGCTCTGGCTCTGGTGAATCCTCTCACCCTCCCGTGCTTCTGACTGTACCCACTGCTTATATAAATAAATAAATAAATAAATATTTTAAAAAAAAGAATTAAAAAAAAAATAAAGATCAAAGGAGAGAGCATGTATATGAAATTACTTTGCAAAAGGAAAATGGGTGTACAAATCAAATAATAATAATAGTTACAATTTAAATTTATTAAGCACTTAATATATGTCATGAGCTGATTTAAAGGTTTTATATGCCAACTTATTTAAACCTCACAAGAAACATTTGATATGATTAAAATCTGCATTGTGCAGATGAAGAAACTGATTTATAGTTAAGCAACTTGCCAAAAGTCATGCCATCTGTAAGAGGATGAGGATTCAAACTAGGAAAGTCTGATTGTAGAGCCCTAACTCTTAACTTAGACCAACTAGGCCAGCTATATAAAACCAGCCAACCAGCTGGTTCTCAACTCCTCAGGGAACATCTTGCCATGTCTGGTGAAGTTTTGGTTTTCATAACTTGGACATGCCACTATCATCTAGTAGGAAAGGCAGCCATTAGACACCTCACAATGCACAGACAGCTCTGTGTATTGAATTCAACCCATATCAGTAGTAATGAGTTGATCTAGGTTATATCATATTGTATTGGAAAGAGTATTGGATTGGTTTGACCCTTGAGTGTACTTATAAAAAGAAATACTTGACCATTTCTTTCAGCATGCAAATTTGCAAGGATATTTAGTGGAGTCATATAAATGTTAATATATTAACATAGATGGATTAGATCAGATTTCATGCAGGGCTGCAATGTCAGGAATGTGTTCTCAGGTTGAGCATCTGTAACTTCAATATTCACACTTACCAGAGTGGGCCAGACTGGAGATCCTCACCATCCAAATTCATAAGCTACTGATATCCTTTTTTTTTTAATTAATACTGATGACATATCATTATTGCCACTGATATACTTTTGAAAGGCAATTTTTAAATTTATAACAGGATCTAAATGCTTTTGTCAACTGGATTACTTGTATCATCCAAAAATTAAGAAAGTTTAAGGATGCGAAAATTACTTTGCTAAATTTATGGTCAAATCATTTGTTTGGGTGCTGAGACATTTCATTCAGTCTGAGATTACCTGACAAACTACCTTCTATTTGTTTATTTTTTCTATACTGGTCAAACTATTCATGTTCCTCAAATACAGTGTTCTACTTTCTTAATAAAGAGAGAAGCATAGACTCTGTCCTGTGTTTTTTCCCCTAGATTTTGGAGACTTTTGTTTGTATGTCTTTATGACATCATTGACTTTACTTCAACAGATATCTATAAGAAGTAAACATAGTTTATTCTGATCACATTTTAGGACAGTTATTTCCTACTGACTTTAATGAAGTCACCTCACGTTGGTCATTAATTTGTTTTCACATCACATTTTAGGATGAGTTGCTTTGGGGAAAATTTTCTCATCTAAACTAACACCATCCCTAGCATTTGGATTCTTACTGAACTGAAATATCTTCTGAATTTTGTGTGCTTTTTTTCCTTCCTCTCATTAATGCCCCTAGTGAGAACCCACCCCCGACTGCCAATTTCAGAAATGGAATTATTTTTACATAGGTGATAAGAATGAGAAAAGGAAAAAGATAGGGCAGAATAACTAGGAAAAAGAGGACATGCAAGAGAACTGTTGGCAGAGGGGTCATCTATGCTGGATTTTCTCTTCTGTGCTGAGCAAGTCTGTCCTATCACCCACTAGAAGACTCAGAAGAGTTGATATATTGTGATTTATGGGGATAAAGAGTATGATATGGAGAAAAGACAGGTAAACATTAAGTCATTGTTTGTATAGAGGCCATAACATGAGGAAGCTGTGGGATTTATACACATTGCTTAATCCGCTGTTATTTTAGCTAAACCATAATAATCTCTTCAAATGAAAATTATTATTTTTCTTTCCTGGTTCACTAGTTCATTGTCAAGGGTTCTGTGTATTGCCAAATTGATAAAACAGTGTTAGGTAGCCTTAAAGGTCATATAAACTTCTCCTTGAGGCACCGAAACCTGTTTATCCAAACAAACAAATCCCAAGTTCACATCTCATAGAGACTGTCAGCATATTTTTGGCTTATAAAATCCTTCTCCTTATGGGCCTCCCTGGTGGCGCAGGTGGTTGAGCGCCGCACTGTGAAGCTATCCGAAGCCTCTGCAGTGTGGGTTCGATGCTGGCCAGCCGGTGATGGTCCCACGTGGTGAGGCAGACCTCTCCTGTCTCGCCTGCTGCTCCCCTCAGCAGTGTATTTCGTCAGTCTGCCTGTTCTGCTCCCCACTCTGTCTCTGGTGAGTCCTCTCACCCTCCCGTGCATCTGGCTGGTACCCCGTTCTTGTATAAATAAATAAATCTTAAAAAAAAATCCTTCTCCTTATTCTATATACAAGTCTAGTGTGTGCTCATCAGTCTGCTTCTCAGCCTTTCTTTTCTTATTCCTCTAATTATTCTTCTTTCCCTATTAATTCCAATCTTTTCCTGCCTATAGCATATGTCTCTTAAGCTTTCAAATATACATTTTTCCCATCATGAAAATATTCAGTGAAACTTTTTCTCCACCCCATCCCCATTTGCCACCCTGTCTATAATATCTTAATGTCAAATTAATTTATAACAATTACCCCCATTTCCTGGTTACCCGTTTTCTTGGGAGAACAGAAATCTTTTGCCTCTTTACTCTCCACCTGGTACAAAGTGCTCTGACAATCCTAAATATAGGCGCTCTGGGAGCTCCCAGAAAGGGCAAATCACCCAGTTCTGCAGATAAGGGTGGGGGCTGGGAGTGAGCTGTAAATGGAAACTACTAGGAGCAATGTTTTAGACAGACGATGAAGCGATAAAGGTGTAGGAAACTGTGTGTGCAGGCACTGAAAGGTGAGAAATAAATGTATATGCAATGATAGGAAGTTCTGACTTGAAGACCAGAGTGTGAAGTAGAGAGGAGAGAGAATTTAGCAGAGGTGCAATCACTCAGAGTCTTAGGACCAGAGAAGGCAGGTGAAAGTTTCGGACCAGGGGACTGCTATCTTTATATTTAGAAAAGCTGCAGGATGGAGAATGCACTGGAAAAAGGACAAGAACAGATGGAGGGAGATCAGCTACAAAGCTTTTCAGTAATCCAGGTGAGAGCTAATGGTGGACCAAATGAGGGTGGTGGTTGTTCAAAAGAGAGAAAAACAGGTCCAAAATGTATTCTTTCATGCTGGGCCCACCAATACTTAATACCTAACCAATTGCAGTTTTATCTCTTCCAAAAGTGAAATTTTAAACCAATCAGTCTGGAGTTTCCTGATCAGTTCTACTGAGGCAATGTATTTTTTTTTTTTGTACCATTGTTTTGCATCTTTATCAGTGTTCTGTCAGTATAGGATTTCCCCTCTCAGATGTAGTCACCATAGCACTCCCGCCACTAAGCACTCACAGTTAGTGAGGTAATCTTCATACAACTCTCCCTGCCCAAACTTCTCCTAATAAAAGATAGCTTTGCCTGAAGTAATGTTTGTTCTTCTTTTTTTTGTTGTTTTTAAGGATTTATTTATTTATGCATAAAAGATCTGGGATATAGGTCAAAAGTACGGGAGGGTGAGAGGATTTACCAGAGACAGAGTGGGGATCATAACAGGCAGATCGACTGAAATACACTGCTGAGGGGAGCAACAGGCAAGACAGGAGAGGTCTGCTGTGCCATGTGGTTTAACACCCTGGCTGGGGATCAAACCTGTGATACAGTGGCTGCGGATAGACTTAATCCTTTGAGCCACCAGGGAGGCCCTTCTTTTTTTTTTTTTTGTATGGCTAATAGCCTTATCCTACCCTCTTTCTAACTATAATGACCTCTCATTTTATGTGATTTTTTTCAGCACCTTTCACTTGCTAAATGGAATGCTGCCTGATTCATGAATCATCAAATAAAGTCAACAAGACCTTTAAAATAAGCTTGGTTGAATTTTTGTCATTTAATATGGCAAAGGAGATATAGAGTAGATAAAATAATAGACGAAATAGGCATTTAATAAACCTATATTAAGCACCTTGTATGTTTCAGTGAGTGCTGGCACTGGGATACAACAGTGAAGAAAATTAAAAAACACTTCCCCTGGAGTAGCTTTTACTCTAAGGGAAATGTAGACAATAAAGAAGGTAAGGTTTTGCTTTAAGGGTCATGTAGACAATAAAGAAAATAAGCCAAGAAGATAAGAAATGCTCTGTAACATAAATTCCAAGGAGAAAACAGAGTAGAGGGAGAAACGGAATCTTGTCGGTTATGGCTGTATAGGCAATTGCAGTTGGAGGTATGAGGTGAGAATATATGAAGAGATGTAAGGAAAAAGAGGAAACTAGTCAGGCAGATACCAGGAGAAGGAACATTCTAGCGAGGGACAGTAATGTATTGAGATGGGAACATGTCCAGTAGGTTGAAGAACATCAACCAAGGAGCAAATGTGGCTGGAGTGAACTGAAAGAGGAAGCAGATCATGTTGGTCCAGGATGTATCTCAGAGGTTGGGGAAGAGCACACACTGAGGCCAAGAAAATGCTTGCCATCTTCTCCACCCCACTTCCACACCCCCTACATGCCGTGGGCTACAACTCCCAGCATGCTATGAATAAGCCTTCTTGACTGTGTATTTTGGGAAGCGGGGGCTTGCTGGGAACTAAGAGTGGAACATGGTGGTCTGAGTGACCTTTAAAACCCTAATGTGGACTTCTGCAGTGCTGGTTTGATCCCGGCCGTCCTGCGACGGTCCCGCATGGTGAGCAGACCTCTCCTATCTTGCTGGCTGCTCCCCTCAGCAGTGTATTTTGTCAGTCTGCCTGTTCTGTTCCCCGCTCTGTCTCTGGTGAATCCTCTCACCCTCCCATGTATCTGGCCTGTACCCTGCTTCTTGCATAAATAAATAATCTTTAAAAAAAAAAAGAAACAACAGCCAAAAGCCCCCAAACAAATGATTGGAATAAGATGTGAATAGGGCATCCCTGTTAGCGTAAGGGGTTAAGCACTGCACTATGAAGCAATACACAGCCTCTGCAGCAAGAGTTCGATCCCCAGCCAACCAGAGAGTAACCCACAGCAGACCTCTCCTGTCTCGCCTGCTGCTCCCCTCAGCAGTGTATTTCAGCCAGTCTGCCTGCTCTGTTCCCCGCTCTGTCTCTGGTGAATCCTCTCATCCCCTGCATCTCTGGCCTGTACCCCAGCTGTTGTATACATAAATAAATAAATCTTTAAAAAAAAAAAGATGTGGAATATATACACAATGGAATACTATTCATCAATCAAAAAAGATAAACTTATGGCATTTGCAGCAACATGGATGGAGCTGGAAGGGATCATGCTCAATGAAATAAGAAAAAGAAAAATATCAAATGGTTTCACTAATAGGAAGAATATGAAAAAATAATAACAACTAACAATAAATAAATAAAAAAATGAAAGTAACAGGTGACTATAAATCAGGGACATTCTGCGGGGAGAGGGAGGGAGAGGGAGCAAAGGAGGGGAGGAAAGAGCACAAGGGACTATGGTGATGGTGCACAAGTGAATTGGTGGTGGGAATTTTACAGGGACTACACCTGAGAGGAGAAAGCAAATATTGTACAACAATGAACAATGATGTAAAATTCATATAAATAATTTTTTTAAAGATTTATTTATTTTATACAAGAACCTGGGTACAGACTAGATATGTGGGAGGGTGAGAGGATTCTCCAGAGACAGAGTGGGGAACAGAACAGGCAGACTGACGAAGTATACTGCTGAGGAGAGCAGTAGGCGAGACAGGAGAGGTCTGCCATGCCATGTGGGTAGCTCCCTGGCTGGGGATAGAAGTTGGCTGCAGTGGCTGGTGATAGCTTGCTAGTGCTGATATATTAGCCCCTTGCTCCACTAGGGAGGCCGTTTAATGATGTTTTGGAAAGCAACATTTTTGACTCAGATATGTATTTATATAAACTAAAGTTGACCAGTAACAATTGTATTTTGATTTTTTAATAGCAAAGAGAAATTTATTGTAAGAATGACATCTTCTATTAAATTTTCTTATGTTATAGTCTTAGTATGGCCTTCCTTAAACAGATTATCAGATGAGCCTTATAATCTGAGTGGCACTGATGAGAAGACTTAATTTGTGAGTTTAAAATAGTACCTACACATGTTAAATTAATATTAGTTTCTGCTTAAAAACTGGATTAAAATATTTTACTCTGAAATTTCTGTATGTGGCTCATTTGCATTTCAAAAGTGTATGTTTTCTGAGTATGAATTTTGAAAATATTTTTCTTTAGTAGAAGCCCCACCTACTTATTTTTTTAATTTATACATTTCATCTTATAGTCCCATCTCAATGAATCTCACTCATGTCCAATACATTTTAGACACTAAAAAAAATACATTGCTTAAGTCATGTTCAAGTCAAAAATATGGAAACACCAGAAGTTTAAGTTTCATCCATTTTTTTCATCCATTTATTATTGCCACTTATTGGTGCATTATCCCAATTCTCTGCTTCAAACCCCATGATACAATAATTCTTGCAACATGTGTCCATTTCTAGTTTACTTATGCTAAAATGTTTGGCATTGGAATGTGAGGTATTTGTCAGGAAACAGAGTGGATGTGTAGGATGAAATGTTCAAGAATTATTTCTTACATCAATGAAATTCATTATGATATGCCACAAGGTAGAGTCCTTGCGTTTAGAGAGCTTGAAGTTTCTGTTTATAGGTAGACTAGAACAGAAAAGGTACATTATATAAATTTTAAGTATAACTAAAAATAAAAAATCTTAAACATTTCTAGTACAAATTTGGAAAGCCATAATATGAGTCACACAATCTTAGAAATTATAGTAAAATTGTTCTTTTGCTCTATTTTCCATAAGGTCAATTCCTAAGATATTGCTCTTGAAGAAATTAGCTTTTAGCAACAGAGTAAGTGGTACACAAGACTGCCGGAGCCTCAAAAGATGATACCAAAAAAAAAAAAAAAATATTTAGGAATGTCAGAAGTTCAAACATGAAAATTGTCAATAATATTAGATGAAGTCAATTGAAACTTGGTAGATGAGTTTTCAAAAAAAAAAAAAAAAGCACTTATTGCCCTTTATCTTTGTATCCAATAATTGCATCAAACTTAACATTGATCCTTCTTTTTAAAATTGACAGGAAACGCTCAGGAAAGATCCTAAAAGAAAGATACATGAAAATAATTAGGAAATTGATATTAAGTGCATTTGAAAAGCATCATTTAGCATATTTATACTTATCATGCATCATGTCCATACTTATATTAAGTCATATTAATAACTACCTGGGTGACTGCTATATGTTCCTTTCAATTAAACCTATTTCCTTTTCTTTTTCTTTTCTTTCTTTTTTTTTAAGGTTTATTTATTTATGCATACAAGAGCTGGGGTATAGGCCAGAGGTGTGGGGGGTGGTTGTGAGAGGATTCACCAGAGACAGAGTGGGGAACAGAACAGGCAGATCTACTGAAATACACCACGGAGGGGAGCAGCCAGACAGAAAGGTTTGCTGTGCCATGCAGGTCAGCTCTCTGGCTGGGGATCAAACTCGTGCTGCAGCAGCTGCAGATCTCTTCATAGTGCTGAGACTTAACCTCTGTGCCACCAGGGAGACCCCCAAACCTATTTCCTTTTCAAAAGGAAGGTTTAACCTTTTTTTTAGGGTATGAGTGACCTTCAATATTTAGATTTTGAAATATCCGTACTCCGGTATTTTTCAAAAGATTTAAGAAAGAAACTGTATAGGACTGAATAGTTGAGATGCCTAAGACTTTAAATTAAAAAAAGAAGAACGGGCCTCCCCGGTGGCGCAGCGGTTGAGCACTGGGTTGCAAAGCTGCCCGCACCTCTGCAGCGCCGGTTCGATCCCCGGCTGCTCCCCGGCCACCGGAGGAGGGTCCCACATGGCGCACAGACCTCTCCTGCTCCCCTCAGCAGTGTACCTCTGTCCTTCTGCCTGCTCTGCTCCCCACTCTGGCTCTGGTGAATTCTCTCACCCTCCCGCGCTTTTGACTGTACCCAGTCCTTGTATAAATAAATAAAAAATAATAAAATCTTTAAAAAAAAAAATAAAAAAAATAAAAAAAGAAGAAGAAGAAAAAAAGAAACCTGGTATTGATTGGGAAGGTAGTGAGAATAGAAGTTAACTTTATATACTCTATAATCCAGAACACTATCAAAATATTCCATTGAGAGACTGGGGGATTGCTAAGTGAAAATGCAGGTAACAAATTTGGTTTTGAGCATAATGCTGAACAAATTACTTAACTTTTGAGTTTAAATTTCTCACATGTGAACAGAAAAATTAACATCTACTCTACAGCTCTTGTGAAGAATCAATTTGTTTATATAAAATGTCTTAAACAGTGATGGGCACATAGTAGGTATAATCTTTTTTTATCCTTACTGTATACCTAAGAATATTCAGAAACATGTAAAATTCTGAAGACTCTGAAGACACTAATCAGAAAAATAACTATATACAATCTGCCAAGATGATATTAATATAAACTTTGGAAATTAAGCCAACATTTACAGCCTGAGGAAAATTAAGGCAATGATTATAATAGTGCCAAAAACAATGATATGGGTAGGAAATAGTGGTATAACATTTGTTGAATTTTTATACAGTACTGGATTTTTGAAATGCATTTATTTATTTATTCACAGCCTTATAGTCACATTACTGTTTCCATGTGACAAATGAAGAAACAGAACTTTAAAGAAGTTAAAAAACGTCATCCATGTTCATTCAAACAAGTCACAGAAACACAGTTTCATCTAATGCCAGAACAAAAATTTGGAGTCTCTATGTTAGAGGTCTAGGAAATAGAATTATTTTTTCCAATGAACATTTTTGGTGTCTTATGTATCCACCTCTCTTTAAAGTGCAGGAGTCAGTGATAAAGAAAAAGTACATTTTTTTCCCTTCAGTTACATTCTAAAGATCTTAATCATTGAGTGCTTAAGAATAATAATGCTAAATGCCACACAGGTTGTGTTTATGCACCTAAGAAACCCTTGAGCTTTGCTGCGTAAATTTCTAAAGAATGTTCAACTATAGTTCCAGCAGAAGGGGCTTAAAAGGCCTGAGACGTGTCACTTTGCTTTGACCACTTCAGTTGTTTTAAGTCTCTAGGTCAGTAACTCAAAGTATGACTTTTAAAGCAATTGTCTGTTAAAATATAGATTTCTGGGTCCCAACCCAAACATCCTATAAGACCAAATTAGTGGTTACCTAAAGGGGAGGGGGAAGGGCAGGTGAGTAAATCAGGTTAAAGGGCCAATTGTATGGTGGAGGATAAATTTGGATTTTTAGTAGTGAATTTAATATAGTGGTTAATGTAATGTAATATATTCACAGGTTGATTTGTAATGACACACACTGAAACTTACATTATAATGCAATGTTATGTCAATAAAAATTATAAAAAATAAAAACACTAATAATAAAATCTTTAGAGGCGAGGTCTTGGAATCTTTTTTAAATTGACTTCCCAAGTGATCCTGAAACCTGACTCTAAGTGACATAAAGTTTTTTTCCCCCTTGGTCTAAAACACCTCACTACCTGGCCAGCCTCCTGGTCATATAGCTTCCCAGATGAATAATGAGGGAATATATTATGATGGGCATTCTTTAAACCAGTGGTTCTCAATCTTGGCTGTACATGAGAATCACCAGGACAGTTATTATATATAATTCCTGGAAATCAGACCACACTCTGGACCAATAAAATAGAAATCTCGGGGAACTGGTTTCAGGTATCAGCATTTAAAATCCCACATGAATTCTAACATGCATTGAACTTGAGTACTATCACTCTAAAGAAGTGTTTCTCAATTTTTAAATGCATACGAATCATCTGTGGATCTTTTTAAAGTGCAAATTCTCCTCAGAAGATGAGAAGACTATTTCTACCAGGTAATGCTGATGCTGTTAGACATGGATCACATTTGAAGTAGCAAGATTCAAGGATCTCTAAGTTATAAAGGATTATTTAGCAATTCCTATGCTTCAGTATTATTTTGCACAAATAAGAGTTCAGATGATTATCTGTTATATATACATATTTAAAAATTTAAATATATATAAATATATGTACATATATGTTTAAAATTAAGTATATATATTTAAACATATATATATTTTAAGATCTTTTTTTTTTTAATTTTTGTGTAGAACTGGGATGTAAGCCAGAGGTGGGGAGGTAAAAGGATTTACCAGGCAGAGTGGGGAGCAGAACAGGCAGAACTGCTGAAATACACTGCTGAGAGGAGCAGAAGGTGAGACAAGAGAGGTCTGCTGCGCCATATGTGGGTTATGCTCCCTGGCTGGGGATCAAATTCAGGCCATGGGGGTGACAGCACAGAAACTTAACCCCTAGGCCACCGCAGAGGCCCTATTTTTTTTTTTTTATTATGTTTTACCTTCAAACATATACTCCACAGAAGTGGAGTTTCTGCTGTATATTTAAATAAATATATAAAACCTAACTATGGTCTCTTCCGTATTACTGTCTTATGCTTGCATTATGTAAATGCTTAAAATTATATTTACTCATATGTATTTACAACAAGAGTTCTAGAAATATACAGCTTTCTTTTTCTTAAAAGAACTCAAAATCTGTGGAAATTATTTCAGTTCATTTACCTAATGGATTTGTGAATCTTACTTCAATGATTAACATTTGTGGTTTTAAAACTGATGGAAACTTCAAGTCTATTTTTTTTACACTTAATTTAACTGTACTTTTATCAAATGCCTAGATCTAAATCTTAGTAAAAGCACACAATAGATAAATCTCTATCAACAATGCTAACCGACCTAACTGTTGCTTACCTTTCTACCAGTAAGAAAAAGCTTAGAAAGGATGGAACAAAAATAATTTTCTGCTCAGTCAGGATGCCATTCACCAGCTTGTTGACCACTTCCTCGGGTTCCAGAGTGGGTCCCAAACTGAAATCAGAAGCATTCTTCAGAAACAAAACATTTCACTGGGGCTTCAACTTTAGTTTGATGTTAAACAAATAAGTCAAATTGCCTTAAGAACCATAACACATCTGACTTACTGTAATGTCTAGCCCATCAGAGATAATCCAAAGTGGAAGCTGCTTTAGCCTTAATAACACGACCAACAGCCATTTATTTAGAACTTCACATCTACTGTACTCCATGCTAAATATTCCTCATGGGAGTTTTACAAGATTCTGAGGGAGACACAATAGTTCTTATTTTGCAAATGGGACCTGTAGAAGGAACTAGACTCAAAATAATTTAGCCAAATTAGGACTGACAGATTCACTTTTACATCTTGAAAAATTTTGGGAAAGAAATCAAATGCCATTATATAAATTGTATTAGGTCTTGATTTAATTTCAGCTTTGTTTTTTAGTTCCACATTACATTTTCACGTGTTGTCACCCTGGTGTATGTACCTTTGATAACTAGGTGGTCCTTACAAAGGGGTTTCTGTTCTGGGGCTAGATTAAGTGCACTGAGGATGGAGTTGAGTAAGAGTTGGTTCTGAGTTTTTTTAACATTTTATTAATGACTTAGAAAAAAGATACACTATTAAATACACTGATGAGATTTGACAAAGTAACCAAATTGTTTCATTGACTAATAGTTTGGGGAGACAAATTGTAAATGTATTTCACTAGTAAGAGAAATAGGACCAAAAAAAAAGTTAGAGGAGATTCTTTAGGGACAAATACAGAATAGTTCATTCAGAAAGAAAATAAATATATGCAGTAAACTTGGGACAACTAAGAACTGAAATATTGTACTTACATGTGAGCATGACAATGGATGTATAGAGAAAACAGAGTGTAAACTATGTATGATGTAGTATTTCTTTCTTACCATAAGTCATTTATTAGAAAACTGGTGTTCACTCAGAATCTGAAGCAATAGCATTACATAAGGAAAGCTTGGAGATGTGGCAGGAAATATAATAATGAATCAGATGGCTTTTGGCCCAAAGACAATGGGTAGCAAGGAGGATAAATCCAGAACATGAAGGATGCTTGTGCCTTGAGAAATGTTCAGAGGGAAATTGACTAAGCAGCATATTTCCACCAGACTTCAATATTCCCAAGCTCCAAGAAAGCTAACAAACACCTGTTTTAAACAGCATGGCAAACCCCCTTATTCACACTGTGGGCTTGTTAATCTATCAAGCAAATGTTGTTGCACTGACTGAATTCCCCTTAGTTTAAACTTAGTCTAAAGAGAATGCCTGATCTCTTTACCTAAAGGTCTTAGCCTCTGTCAGAGGAATTTCTTTTCTTTTCTTTTTTTCTTTTTTTTTTTTTTGTGGGACCCTCACCAGTGGCTGGGGGTTGAACCGGCGCTGCAGAAGCTGCGGGCAGCCTCGCAACCCAGCGCTCAACCACTGCGACACCAGGGGAGGCCCTGTCAGAGGAATTTCTTTTTAAAGATTTATTTATTTTATGCATACAAGAACTGGGGTGTGGGCCAGAGGTGTGGGGGGTGAAAGGATTCACCAGAAACAGAGTAGGGAGCAGAACAGGCAGATGTACTGAAATACACTAGTGAGAGGAGCAGCGGGCGAGACAGGAGAGGTCTGGTGCACCATGTGGGTTAGCTCCCTGGCTGGGGATTGAACTAATGTTGCGGTGGCTGGTGATAGCTTGATAGTGCTGTGCCTTTAACCTATGTGGCACCAGGAAGGCCCCCATCAGAGGAATTTTCATTGAAATTTAATGGCTGTTCAATACCATGATTTTTAAGGCCAAAAAAGAAAAAGCTTCCAGGAAAAAATTCAATTTTCTAGCAGAACATTAGTATGCGGAAATATATTTTTTTCTTGAAAAACTAATGTTAATGAGTGTTGTAAATCCTATAAAACAGATGTTCATAATGGATTTTGTAGGAACTATTAAAAAAGCAATTTGGACCAATCTCTTGTGGGTAAGGAAGGAGAAGTATGTGGGGGCAGAGTTACTTAAGGAGAAAGAGTGTTTTTATGTAGAAGGACTGTATTTGATTGTCTACTTTGCCACTTACGTAGCTGAGTAATTTTGGAGAAGATATTTCTACTCTTTAAGGTTCAGGCTTTTGTTTTTGTGTTTAATGTAAATAATGGGGATAATGCAATAGCATGCTGGTGAATTTTGAACAACAGCCCCAGCAGGGAACAGAATACTAGTTTTGTAGCATTTTCCAATTTTTTTGGTAGCTTCAACACCATCATGAATTTAAAACTACAAACATTGCATCACAGAATAAATACAAGTTGGCTTTAGCACTCCACTACAAATGTGACAGTTAAGTGGGACATTTACATAGAAACAATATACACAACTATTTTATGCAAATATTACTTGTCACCTTCTTATATAACAGCTTCTTTTTATGGTATTAGTTAACAGAAATATCTTTTTATAGAAAACAAATTAAATTTTTAGAGAAAGAAAAAATTATTATGTTATAAGAATGTTCGGTAAAAATAATTCTAGGCTGTGAGAAATTTAATCAGAGTATCCACTTATACTTAATCTCATAAGTTTATTATATTATGATGCATTGAGAAAGAGCTAACTCACTTGGGAGAGAAAACAGTTAATTAAAATTTATTCATGTACCTAAACTAGAGCCCCAAAATACAGGAAGCAAAAATTAACAGATTGAAGGGAGAGAGAGACAGTTTACAATGAATTGCAGACATTAATCTCACTTTCAATGATAAACTGAACAACTAAACAGAAGATCAGAAAAGAAACAAAAGGCTTGAATGACGTTATAGACCTAACAGCATCTATAGAACACCCCACCCAACAACAGCAGAATATATAATCTTCTCAAGGGCACAGGAACATTCTCCATACCACATACTAAACCATAAAACAAGTCTTGGTAAATTTTAAAAGACTGAAATTGTACCACGAATGTACTCTGAATACAATGGAATGAAATTAGAAATCAATAACAGAAAGAAATCTACAAAAATTCACAAATATGTGTATATTAGCCAATGGGAAAAGAAGAAATCACAGGAAATTAGAAAATACCTTAAGGTGAATAAAAAAACACAACATATTGAAATTTATGGGATTCAGCAAAAGCAGTACATCAAGAGGGCTAAATTTAACAAAGAAGGAGATAGATCTAAACAATGGAAATTGTCAGAAACTATTAACAAATTTAGAACAAGACACAGGGACATGAAAAGATATCCCATATTCATGAATGAAGAGGATTAATATAGGCAAAATGACCATCCTACCAGAACCAAAATATAGATTCAATGCAATATTTTTCATGGAAACACAATAATACCAAAATTTATATGAAAGCACAAAAGATCTGGAATAGCTAAAGCAAATTCTAGAAAAAAGGAGGAAAATGGAGGCATCATGTGACCCAACTTTAAACTATATTACAAAGCAACAGTAATTAGAATAGCATGGCTTTGGAATAAAAAGACACAGGATCAATGGAACAGCATCAAGAACCCATAAATAAACCCATACATATATTGACCCCTAATTTATATCAAAGGAGCCAAAACTATACAATGGAGAGAAGAAAAGCTCTTCAACATATGATGTTGGTAAAATTGGACTGTCACATGTAGAATGAAACTGGATCAGTTTCTAAATCCAAAAAGAAAAAAATTCAAAATGTACTGAAAAATCGTGAGATCTGAAGTCATAAAATACATAGACGAAAATAGAAAACACAGTCCATGACATCAACAACAATTGTTTATGGAAACTCCACCACAACTGCAAGGAAATGAAAGCAAAAATAAACAACACATCCAAGAGGGGGGTTCATATGCAAAGTATATAAAGAACTCATCTAATTTCAAAACAAAAAGACAAAAAATACAATTAAAAAATGGGCATTCAAGATCTGAATAGACACTTTTCCAAAGAGGATGGAGTGATGGCAGCAGACACATGAAAATATGTCCATTAACATTCATTAGGGAAATGCAAATAAAAACCACAAAAGGTATCATTTCATACATGCAAGAATGACTTGCATCAAAAAGATTGCTAAAGAGGACCGATTAAACGCTGTTGGTGGGAATGCAAATTGGTGCAGCCATTTTGGAAAACGTGGATCTTCCTCAAAACCTAAAAATGGAACTGCCATGTAATCCCCCTTCTGGATATCTATTCAAAGAATATGAAATCACCAAACTTAATGAGTTGTTTACTGTAGCGTTATTTATAATAGCTAAGATAAGGAAACAACCTAAGTGCCCACTGACTGATGATTGGATAAGGAAGAATGTGGCATATACGCACAATGAAATACTGCTAAGCTACTGGGAAAGATGGAGTTTTGTCAATTGGGACAAAATGGAAGGAACTCAAGGGGGTGAAGAGAAGTGAAAATAGTCAGACTTATATGTGCAATGTCAGGAGACAAAGCAGATGAATGAATAAAACAAAACAAGTGACATTGAAAACCAAAATGAGGTTACCAGAGGTGAAGAGAAGGGACGGGATTAAGCCAAGGGGGCATAACAAATGGTATCAGATGTTTTGTTTTTTTTTCTTTAAAAAAAAACTCATAATTTTACTATAAATCTATTAAGAATAAATCTATTACCATATAATCCAGCAATTCCACTCCTAGGTCTACCTGAAGAATACAAAAGAAATATATGCACACCTATGGTCACTGAAGCACTATTCACAGTAGCCAAATTGTGGAAGCAACAGTGACCAAAGACAGATGAGTGAATGAAGACAGATGAGTGAATGAAGACACACAAGTATGCATGCATTGTACGCATGAATACTATTCAGCTATAGAAAAGATCAGCTGCTGTCACTTATGTCAACATGGGTGGAACTGGAGAGGGTTATGCTAAACGAAGTAAGTCAGAAAGAAAATGACAAATACTGGATGGCATCACTCATACAAAACAGTCAGACAACTTCAGGGCCTCCCTGGTAGAGCAACAGGTTAAGACGTAACCTATGATGCTATCTGCACATTCTGCAGCACGAATTTAAGCCCTGGCCAGGGAGCTACCCACATGGTACAGCAGACCTCTCCTGACTTGTCCGCTGCTCCCCTCAGCAGTGTATTTTAGTCAGTCTGCCTGTTCTGCTCCCCACTCTGTCTCTGGTGAATCCTCTTTACCCTCTGCACCTCTAGCCTGTACCCCAGTTCTTGTATGCACAAATAAATAAATCTTAAAAAAAAAACAACAAACAGTCAGACAACTTAAAACCAAAACCTACTACAGGGGGAGGATGCAGAACAGAAGAGGACGATGCACAGTGGACTGTGGTGGAGGACTATGGGTACCTTAGTAGTGTCGTGACATATCCCGAAGAGATAACATCCTGTATTTCTGAATCATATACAGTGTTGTAAACCAATGTTACCTTGTTAAAAAAATAAAAAAAAAATTATAAAAAAATAGAACTAGGAATTTTAGGGCAGTTGGAGTCAGAAGCCTAGGTAGGAATTCCAGTCTGCCACACCGAAGCAGTGTGACATTTGATGATTTTTGTAACTTCTTCAAGTTTCATGTTTTTTGTTCCTAAAATGGATACAATAAATTTGTCTTGTAGAATTGTTATAAGGATAAGAACAGAGGTAGGCAAACTTTGGCCTAGATGCCAAATTTAGCTTTGACAGATTAGAAGTTACAGGTATCTAGAACCAGTAAGGTATTTGGTATTTAGTAGGCCTTCAATAAGTTCAAGATATGATGATTTTTTTTTAATTTTTTTTAATTTTTTTTTAATAGAGGCATGTTTTTTTATTTTATTTGTTTGTTTGTTTTGTTTATACATGCACTGGGTACAGTCAGAAGCACGGGAGGGTGAGAGAATTCACCAGAGCCAGAGCAGGGAGCAGAGCAGGCAGAAGGACCGAAGTACACTGCTGAGGGGAGCAGCGGGCGGCAGGAGAGGTCTGCACGCCATGTGGGACCCTCCTCTGGTGGCCGGGGAGCAGCCGGGGATCGAACCGGCGCCGCAGAGGCCGCGGGCAGCTTCGCAACCCAGCACTCAACCGCTGCGCCACCGGGGAGGCCCAAGATATGATGATTTTTTGATATGAAAACATATCACAAAAATAACTCTTTAGCCATCAAAAAGAAAAAAATTCTCAGTATACCAGATTATTCTTTATTCCAATGAACTCAGATCATGCTGCATTATAACCCCTAGAGTAAACCAGCTTCTTTGCAGTGTATTAAATGTGTAAACATAGAGCCAATAACCCACATCTTCAATGTGTTTAAAGGGAATTTAAGTGCCAATATTAATATGATACAAATTATTTGTAGTCAGTCATTCAGAGATTGGTTTTGGTTTCCCACTTTCAGAAAGTTGACTGCTGTGTAAAAAGGAAAAAGTTGGGTCTGAAATCACAGTTCTGCTGCTTAAGGGCAAGTCCCTTGACATCTAAAAGCAAAGTATTTTTGAGAGGTTTATAGATTTTATTTAGTGTCCTAAATATAAACTAGAATAAGATATCTAACCTCTAAATTAGAATTAAATTTCTAGGTGAAAGCTAGCTTCACTTTTGGCATCCACTCCAGTGCAAGCTTATTTTAAAGGAGTTCATGTGGCAGGATTAAGCTTCAGACTCTTGCTTAGCCAGGTTATAGCAATATGACTAGGTTAGAATCACTCCAGCTTCTATTTATTTTTACTTTGCACAGCAAGTTTTATTTTTTAGATGTACTATTAGAGCTCTGCCAGGAGAGGGCACTCTGCCCACATGAAGGTTAGCCTTGTGCAGCCTTGTTCTAGGGCAACGCTAAACAATTCAATTATAATCTTTAAATATGGTGTCTATTTTTAACTGCTGAAAGGCTGAGTGAAAAACTTTCACTCAGACATATTCTTTTAGTATGTAAATCCTGAAAATAATGGAGGAAACAGGCAAATTTTATTCTCAGGGATAATGCACCTCCTTTTGAAACACACCTCCTTTCACTTTTAGTAAACTTTTACAAAAATTAATTAATTTTTGAAATATAGTACCACATTTTGTAAATATAAGGGGCACGGTGTTTTGACACTTTTTTATATTGCAGTATAATTCCACCATAGCATTAGCTAACACCTAAGTCATGTGTCATAATTATTTCTTTTTTAGTGTGTTATGAGAAAAATTAAGATGTAGGTTTTTTAGCACCTATAATATTTATAATACAATATTGTTGTCTATAATCACTATGTAGTGCATTAGAGTTCCAGAACTTATGTATTGGTTGCTAGCTTGTACCTCTTAAATAATAACCTCAACCCCTTAACCCTGAGTAACCACTATCCTACTGTTTTTGTGCTTGGCTTTTTCAGATATGAGGGCTATCGTACTGTATTTGTCTCTGACAGTTTTAGTGAATTTTTTAAAAAAAGATTTATTTTTATTTATTTATGCATACAAGAACTGGGGTGCAGGCCAGAAGTGCGGGGAGGTGGGAGTGGGTGAAAAGAGTCACTAGAGAGAGAGTGAGGAGTAGACCAGGTGGATCTATTGAAATACACTGCTGAGGAGAGCAGCATGTGAGAGAGGAGAGGTCTGCTGTGTGCCATGTGGGTTAGCTCCCTGGCTGGGGATCAAACTCATGATGCAGGGACTCATGGTGCAGTGGCTGGCAATAGCTTGAAAGTGCTGTGACTTTAACCCCATTTTTAGTGAGTTCTTATCCTCTTTTTACTCCTTGCTCCCACTCAGTTCCACTCCTCAACCCAAAATTTATGTTCTGTCTCTAGGTCTTACTTAGAGTTTTTCTTAGTTAAAATGGATGAATTATCTATATTATCTGAAGTAAATATACTTTTAGGACAATTTGATAACTTCATTGGAGACGAGATCTTTGGACAGTTACCACATTTCAGGCTAATGTTGACTTTACTATCTGGAGGGGTGGGTGACTTAAGATTAAGGTGTATTTAAATAGAATTTGCTATCTTCCCATAGCAGCCACAGAGAATATTCATTAATCTGTAATGCATTTTCATCAAAAGCAGACAAAATGGGGAAAAGAGTGGGAAAATTTAAGAGAGGAGAATAAAATTTAGAGATTGAATTTCATCAGTGTAATTGAATAAAGAACCCAGCATTAGATTCCATTAAATATGCGAATTTATTATAAAGGTGACTTTTCAAGTCAGTGGAGGGAATGATAATTGATTTCATAAATAGTGCAGCAACAACTCATTAACCATTTGGGGAAAACAATTAGCTCTACTTTGACTTCTTAAAGTAAATTTTGGTGCGGCAAAGATTTATAAGTGGAAAGTGCAACCACACAAGTATTAGGGAAAAAATATGGTAGATATTGTAATAAGCTTGATAACTTTACATTCAGTAAAACTCTATGAAAGGCTGAAGGGGAAAAAAATCTGAGAAATTTTAATGTAAAACTCAATAAAAATAAGTTAAAAGTCAAATACAGAGAGAATTATATGCAACATATACAATATAAAAAAAAGGATTATCTTGAATGTACAAAGAGAACTGTAGCTCAATAGGAAAAAAATGGGTAGAAGCCATAAAACAGGAAATACACAAAAGAAGTCAAAAGACCAAAACCATAAGAAAACACTTTAATCTAGGTGGTTAGTCATCAAAACAAGAATAAAGATGATTCTTTGTGCATGGAAATAACATAAAAGATGAAGCAGAAAACATACTGGTGAAGAAGTGAAGTTGTTCTTCTTTCACTGAGGACCGGAGTTAGAGAGGAGCAGTACTTCCGGGAGAAGGAATACTAAAATTTTTGCATAACCTTTTGACCTGTAATCCCTCTTCTGGATCTACCTGAAAGAGTTTACCCAAATAGGAAAATATCCATTCACTAGATGTCCATTATAGCTTTGCTGTGTTAAAGATTACCAGGGGATACTCTGACTCAGGCCTGGTAATTCAATACACTTTGACAAGTTCTGCATTTATTGACATGCAAAATGTCCATGACATAATGCTGGGAGAAGTAAGCAATTTACTTACTATGCTTCCAGAAACCCACATATAATATTACATCAGTTATATAACATTTAAAAATACAATTTAAACATAAAGGGGTGGTCATCAAAGTGATAAAAGTAGCTTGAAACAGAAAGAGAAAATTTGGAAAGAAACTTTACTGTTTTCATATGTTAGAGTGTTTTTTTTTTTTCAATTATGCATCATAGATACATTAAAGCTAATCCCAAGAGATAAAATATTAAAAATTAACAATCCTTGAAAATTTTACTTTGTAATTAAGGAAAGACTATGGTCTGGTGTTCATTTTGGAGAATAATCTCTAGATCATCAAAAAGAAACTGTTTTTCACATTGTGACTTTGGGTTAGCACTGCCAGAATTAACTATGATGGCTGTTAAGCGAAGAGTTCTAGGTCCTTTTCCCCACCACTATCCTATCCCAACTAAACCACAACATTTCCAGTGGGCCCCCAACATGGTTCCCAAGAAGTACTGGTGAAGTGTATGTATCCTGTACTTGTCAGAGAACAATTGCTTCGGAGAAGAAAAATGGGAGGATTAGCAAGTTCACCTGTTATTCATATTTATATTTACATAAATGCTCCTACTCTTTTTGTCTGTCCACCTGCTTTCCCACAACCTGCAGAAACTGAAATTGAGATGTGCTAAAGGCATTGAATATCATGTGTTTTAAGGATTAGCTATTTTGGAAAACCCACAGAATGGTTGATATTCACAGCAGTCACCAACCTTTGTCTCTATTTCTGTCTCAACTTACTTGGTACTTGGATTTTTGATGAAGCCAGTGTTTATGAAATTAGGACAGAGACATGATGTTTTGATTCCAGTTTTTTCATAGGCATTCAGTTCTGCAGTCAAAGCTTGATGAAATCCAACAGCAGCAAATTTGCTTGAACTGAAAGTAAACAAAAAAAAAGTCACAAATTCAAGAAAGCTACTTAATTCAGACGCCTATTTCCCTTAGTCAAGTGTTAACCTCTGCCCATAGCATGGCAGTGTGTATGAATATTTAAAGATTGAATTTCATCAATGGAATAGAATAGAGAACCCAAAAGCAGATCTTAGTAAATATGTGAATTTATTATAAAGGTGACATTATCTGAAATTCAGGGCCCGGCCCAGCCCTAGTGAATCAGAATCTGCATTCTAGTGGATAGTCCGGTAGATTTCTGACATGGAACATTTACTGTATTCCAGCTTCGTTTATCAAATGAGAAATAAAGAGGTTTAAATGTCTTTTTTTTTTTTTTTTTTTTTTTTGTGGGACCCTCACCGGTGGCCGGGGATTGAACTGGCGCTGCAGAGGATGCAGGCAGGCTTGCAACCCAGCGCTCAACCTCTGCGCCACCAGGGGAGGCCCTAAATGTCTTGCTAGGAAAATGGGTAGGGTGTTTTTCACTGTGCTGTTTCCATAAAAATTTAATGTGACTGTAGGCTGTTCATTCTTTACTGTAAGCTCATGGAATTCACGAATGAATTCTAGAACTTGGACATTTAAAAGCATTACTGTGCTTTCCCCACCTGCTGGACTTGGGGTTGAAAGGTCACCAGTTGGGAACTGCCACCACAGGAGGATAGCCTGTCTGAGATTTTAATGACAGAGCCCAGAATTTCTGTTTTGATCTGTGGCAGTTTGAGTTTTGTGTTCGTGCATCTGGAATGACCTTACAAATAAGTTACCCAAAATTAATAGATACATCAAATAAATAGTGACACACTGAAACAGCGGGATATCATGCAACAATTAAAAATGATATTGCATGTACACAAAAACAAATTACATATTCATTTTATTTATTTATTTATTTTAAAGATTTATTTATTTATACAAGCACTGGGTACAGTCAGAAGTGCAGGAGGGTGAGAGAATTCACCAGAGCCAGAGGGAGGAACAGAACAGACAGAACGACGAAATACACTGCTGAGGGGAGCAGAGGGCATGGCAGGAGAGGTCTGCGCGCCTTGTGGGACCCTCGCCGGTGGCCGGGGATCGATCCGGTGCTACAGAGGCTGCAGGCAGCTTCGCAGCCCAGCGCTCAACCTCTGCACCCCAGGGAAGGCCTGACATAATCATTTTTTTTTTCTTAAAGATTTATTTTTATTTATTTATACAAGCACTGGGTACAGTCAGAAGTGCGGGAGGGTGAGTGAATTCACCAGAGCCAGAGTGGGGAGCAGAGCAGGCAGAAGGACCGAAGCACACTGCTGAGGGGAGCAGCGGGCAGCAGGAGAGGTCTGCGCGCCATGTGGGACCCTCCTCCGGTAGCCAGGGAGCAGCCGGGGATCAAACCAGTGCTGCAGAGGCCGCGGGCAGCTTCGCAACCCAGCGCTCAACCGCTGCTCCACGGGGAGGCCCCTGACATAATCATTTTAAATAAACAAAAATTAAGATTATGGTGCAGATTTTTTTCAATGTACTACTACAGATCTGTATTTTAAATGCCCTAAAAATTATAACCAATGCTTTTTATCATGGTTGTTTCTTTATGGTGAGATTATCAACAAACATTTTTCTTTCTTCTTTACTAGACTGCATGTATTTTCAAAAATTTTCTTAAGTGAAACAGAAGTAAGGGGGCATACTTTTGTATGTTAATGATCTTGAGTATGTTAAAGAAATATTTAACTTGAAGGTTAATTTTCATATAGACATGTAAATGAAAGCTAACAGTGAGTGGATTTTTTCTGCACTTTACATCAAATTTTCAATTAATATTTTGAATTATTATTTCTTTTTTGAAATTATTCTTTTAAATAACATTTCATTACAAGCTAATGATCAGGGCTCAATTTTGCCATGTCTTCCTTCACCCGTAGTTTTAATGATTATAAA
Organism: Talpa occidentalis; assembly: GCF_014898055.3. Taxonomy (NCBI): domain Eukaryota; kingdom Metazoa; phylum Chordata; class Mammalia; order Eulipotyphla; family Talpidae; genus Talpa; species Talpa occidentalis. Next base: position 54,146,122 of record NW_023604972.1, read on the forward strand.
TTAGTTATTTGAGTTGACAATATTATGTTAAAGGAGTGTGTGACACCTAATTGTTTTCTTTTTAAAATCTAAATATTTTTGGACAAAATACTTAGCAATACTTAATGACAAAAAACATTTTAGAATAGAATCAAGAGATTAACCTCCCTCAACATGAATCCAGTTCCTCCATTTTTTCACCTTAATAATTAAAATCAGTATTAGAGCTGTAGTTTATTCTTACTGTGGCTGCAGCAGTTCTGCACAGTGATAGCTGAGGACTGGATTATAGGAAAAATAACCAGGTATTTTTTCCCTTTATTTCATTCTAACAATCAGGAGCCAGAACATATAGATGATTAGTTCTGGGATGACGCATTCTGGAATCTAAATGACAGGGGAACATTACTATTTTGTGTGAATACAGGGAAGTAAAATACAACGCCAGACACTCTTCTGTTATTCGACATTTGCAGGATTACAGATTCTATGCTAAGTGCATTAGGGTATATGATTTAAACATTACAGAATCTCGATGAGTTCCTTAGTTGCCATGTTTAATCTGTTTTATGGATGAAGAAAATAAAGCACAGAGAGAACTTGAGTAACTTGCCCAAGATCACATAAAGTTAGTAAATGATTGAGTTCAAGATTCATAACATCGGGCCTCCCCGGTGGCGCAGCGGTTGAGCGCTGGGTTGCGAAGCTGCCCGCAGCCTCAGCGGCACCGGTTCAATCCCCGGCTGCTCCCCGGCCACCGGAGGAGGGTCCCACATGGTGCGCAGACCTCTCCTGCCACCCGCTGCTCCCCTCAGCAGTGTACTTCGGTCCTTCTGCCTGCTCTGCTCCCCGCTCTGGCTCTGGTGAATTCTCTCACCCTCCCGCGCTTCTGACTGTACCCAGTGCATGTATAAACAAAGCAAGCAAACAAACAAATAAATAAATAAATAACATGCCTCTATTAAAAAAAAAAAAGTTTAAAAAAAAAAAAAAGATTCATAACATCATTATTCATAATAATCCTATCCTGGAAACAACCCAGATGTCCACAAACAATAGTACCAAATAAATTGCTGTCTAATCTCATGAAACAAAACCACACAGGCATGAAAAAGATGAAATGACAGCTGCCAACAACATATGTAAGTCCCACAAATACTGAGATTTCATTTATCTAGAAATCAAAAATAAACAAAATATAAGGTATTACAAATCAGTAGAGGGGTTACTATTGAGAAAGAAAGAGAAACTGGAATGGGAAGAGTCCTAAAAGGAGTTTTCTGAGGTCTCATAGGTTTTATTTTTTTGACCTGCATAGTGGCTAAACAGATGTGTCTATTTTGTGGCAACTCATTGAGCTGTACACATGTGCTATCTGAATTTTTTTAAATGTGTGTTATACCTCAATTAAAAAGTTTATGTTTAGGGCCTCCCCTGGTGGCGCAGCGGTTGAGCGCTGGGCTGCGAGGCTGCCCGCAGCCTCTGCAGCACCAGTTCGTTCCCCGACCGCCAGCAAGGGTCCCACAAAAAAAAAAAAAAAAAAAAAGTTTATGTTTAGGGCCTTCCTGGTGGCACAGGAGTTAAAGATAGCGCTATCAAGCTACCCACCAGGGAGGTGACCCACATGGTATAGCAGACCTCTCCTTTCTCGCTTGCTGCTCCCCTCAGCAGTGTATTTCATTCAATCTGCCTGTTCTTTTTTTTTTTTAAGATTTATTTATTTATGCATACAAGAACTGGGGCATAGGCCAGAGATGCAGAGGGTAAGAGGATTCACCAGACACAGAGCAGGGAAAAGAACAGGCAGATCTACTGAAATACACTGCTGAGGGGAGCAGCGGGTGAGACAGGAGAGGTCTGCTGCGCCATGTGGGTAGCTCCCTGGCTGGGGCTCGAACTCATACTGAAGAGGCTGCGGACAGCTTCACAGTGCTGTGTCTTAACCCCTTGCACCTCCACCTGTTGTGCTCCCCACTCTGTCTCTGGTGTATCCTCTCACCCAACACACCCCAGTTCTTGTAGGAATAAATAAAGAAATCTTTGGAAAAAAGAAAAGAAGGAACAAGGGAGAGAAAAAGGGAAGGGAAGGAAGGAGGGAGAGAAGGAGGAGGAGGGAAGGAAAGAAAACAGATGAACAAAAAAAAAAGGGACAAAATAAAGCCACTTGTCTTATTACCAAACAATAGATATGGTTAGAATAAAACAATGGTACATATCCTTGCAAACTCTTTAAATACAAGATTATCTATCTATCTAATAAAAATAAGTTACCCACCCATGCCTATATCTATTTATGCACATATTTATAGCTACATGTACAATTATATCTGTGTTGTTTCTAGAATTTAGATAATTAATTCCCAAAGTACACAATGGTAGAAAATAAATCTGAGCATTACATTATTGCATGTATATTTATTTGCACAATGGTAATTCAACATTTTAAGAGTTATTATTTGCTAAAATGTAAAAATGGCCAAGAATTGTTAGAGGGTGTGCGGCAGTAGATCACCTTGGCTACAGGGCCTCACTGATTACTTCTGTATAACATATGGGAGAGCACAGCATTACCGCACCCTATGTACTACTGCAAGCCTTTCACCCATTAACATTGGCATGGGTTTCTATTTCATTGAATAACTGCCATCTCATTTAAATTATGAATTTATGTCCCAGATGCTTACCATTTGTCATCAGTCCCTTCTATCATCCCATAGTAAATGAGTATTATAATGTAGAGCTTTCAAAGGAATGTAGACATAATGTGAAATTGTTAGAAAAGAGTTTGGTTATGTTTCATTGTTTTGATGGCTTTAATGTTTAAAATCTCAGATTATACTCTTTTTACACTGTTTTCTTTCCACAAAATTACCTTATTAAAGATTATGAACATTAACTTTTGTTCATAGTACAAAAATATTGCTATGGTTTTGTAATTCCTTGCTGCTAAAGGAGATGAGAAATGCTTTAAGTGGCTGACTCTGAATTTCCCTGCAGCCACCTCTAGAATTATCAACCTAGAGGACAAGTAATGGTTGATAATTTTACTGTACAAGACACAATTTCAGCAACTTCAAGCCTATCATCATTATTGGTAGTCCACATTAGACAGGATAAAAATAACACAAGTTAAGCATAGGAACCAATGAAGGAAGACCATGTTCACTTACCAATAAGCCATTAAATAAGGGACCACAGTATGCCCAGCTGCTGAAGCCACAGTGACAATGTGACCATGATTATTACTCATCATTGCTGGAAGAAATGCCTTTGTAGTCTAAAATAGTTTCATTAAAACAGAAAAATGGTTATTTTTGACTCAAGCTCATTGGGAATATTTCTATAACAAAGGTGTATTTGCTAAGATCATTCCTGGCTGAAATGAGAAAACCGAGATTGACAGTCAATGTGGCAACATAAGGAGCTGGAGAGATTGCCCAGATTAGAAAAACCAAGCGAAGCAATTGATGCTGAGAGTTTTGAGAATTCATCTCATTTAAATAGTGGATTTATGCCCCTGGTTCTATCTTTTGTCATCAATATCTTCTATCATTTCATATTAAATATGTATTATAATCTAGAGTTATTAAGAGAATTTCACTTAATGTGAAATTGTTAGAAAATAGTTTAGTGATGTTTCAAAATACTGAAATGAACAGTCTTCCAGTAGTCATTGAATGATTCATGCAATAAATATTGAGCACTTACTATGTCCTGGGGATTCAGAAACAAGAAAATACATTTGAACAGAGGCAGATAAACAGCCAAACTCAAATCATAAAAATACAAAGACAGTAACAACACCTGAAGAGTGTGTGCCTATGCCTCTAAATCCTACAATAGTGTAAACCAATGGTACCTCAATTTTAAAAAAATCAATAATTAGAAAAAATGCAATGACAGATGTGAATAATAGGGATATTAGCATAAAATAATGCTGCTTTTTAACCAACCTTCCTATCTTTTTGAGATCCGTCATTCCAGCTTACATCTAAGAAAACTTTGAGGGACCATTTCAGGAACTGTTTATTGGACAATATTCAAAAACTCTCATTGTCTTTCTACACCTGCATCTATCTATTTAGTATGTAAGACTTTGAATGGTGAGACTCATAACAAAGTTTACAATTCTGTGGCCATGAGTCTCACAAGAATCTGAAGCAAACTGAGTTCACCTTTTTATATAAATCATAGAAGATGACTTGGATGATCTCTAAGTTCTTCCTTTATCTCTAAACTGGACCACCCAGAGTTGTGAGACACTATTTTAGAATTAAAATATATAATACTTGAAGGTTATTACTATTTATTAAAGTTTTTGAGGGGGAGGGAGTATGATTGGTGGATTTAGGTTGCAGTATGTAAATGATCTCTTTGGGGTCCTCCCTGGTGGTGCAAGGGGTTGAGATGCAGTGCTATGAAGCTGTCCACAGCCTCTGCAGCACAAGTTCGATCCCCAGCCAGGTTGGTGATCCACATGGTGCAGCAGACCTCTCCTGTCTCGCCTGCTGCTCCCCTCAGCACAGTATTTCAGTTGTTCTGGCTGTTCTGTTCTCCACTCTGTCTCTGGTGAACGCTCTAGCACCCCCAAACCTCTGGCCTGTACCCCAGTTCTCATATGCATAAATAAATACATAAATCTTTAAAAAAAAAATAAAAGGATCGCTTTGGTTGTTCTATCTGAATATCCTTGGAGAAAACTTTAACTTATATTTGCTATGACCTTTATGTCCACTAAAAGCTCACTTTAAATTTAATCTTCAGGTTTCACAAAAGTGTTTTGTAAAACAAATCAACTTACCCAGAAATGTGCAAGTACATTAACTTCAAAAGTCTTTTCAATCTGAGGGTCTTGTGTAGCAAACAAATCTGATGTGTACACTACACCAGCATTATTTATTAAGATACCAACATCTCCAACTTCTGTCTTCACCTTCAAAAATAGACAAGAACCATGTGTATTCAATGATTAGTAAAGTATGGATTTTTCTACTAGAGGTAGAAAAGTAATACAGTAAAATATATGCCAATATAGAAAAAACACTTTATTTATTTATTTATTTATTTTTTAAAAAGACTTATTTATTTATTTATACCAGCACTGGGTACAGTCAGAAGCGCGAGAAGGTGAGAGAATTCACCAGAGCCAGAGTGGGGAGCAGAGCAGGCAGAAGGACAGAAGTACACTGTTGAGGGGAGCAGCGGGCGGCAGGAGAGGTCTGCGCGCCATGTGGGACCCTTGCCCGGTGGCCGGGGATTGAACCGGTGCCACAGAGGCTGCGGGCAGCTTCGCAAGCCAGCGCTCAACTGCTGCGCCACCGGGGAGGCCCTAGAAAAAACACTTTAACTTTAGTTAATATTAAATCAGCATTGCCTGTAAGTTTACTAGGTTGAAATTTTCTTTTGCAATTAGTCTCTTGACTTTGCTCTATTGATTACAACCAAGAGGCATTTGGTTAACAAAAACAACTTATGACAAATAAAACTATTAATCATTTAAAAGATAAGTAGGGGCCTCCTTGGTGGCGCAAGGGGTTAAATCTCAGCACTATGAAGCTGGGGGCAGTCACTCAGGCCACTCAGCAAGAGTTTGATCCCTGGCCAGGGAGCTGACCCACATGGCCCAGCAGACCTCTCATGTCTGGCCAGCTGCTCCCCTCAGCAGTGTATCTCAGACAATCTGCCTGTTCTGCTCCCAACTCTGTCTCTGGTGAATCCTCTCACTACCCTTCACCCCCACCACAGTGGCCTACACCCCAGCTCTTGTATGCATAAATAAATAAAATAAATATTTAAAAAAATAAAAAAGTGCTTATTAGTTTATTGGTCTTATTTTGGACACATTTAGTTTGAGGTTTGAGTAGAAATCTGAGCTGTTGTCAGGCAAGCAAGTGGCAAGCGAGGGTGGGAGCTAGGAAAGTGTCCCCAGCTAAAGGAACTAAAATGGGAGAGTTAGAAGGTTCTGGGATTAAAAGAAATCATCCCTTGCCCCTCTGGGTTCTTCTGGCTGACAAATAATCCAGACAGATTGATAAGAGAAGAAGCAGTAAAGAAGTTGAATAATCACATGTTTACTTCCTGTATTCACAGGAGAGACCCAGCATGCCTGGGTGACCCATCAGGTGGCTTTAGGTGGCATCTTAACTAGCTTAACTAGAAGAAGGAGGTTGGGGAAGAAAGGGAAAGTCATTTAGGGCACTTACTGGGGAAAACAATGGTACTTCTGCCTTCTCCACAGAAGGGGATTGGCTCTTCCTAGACAAGACCCTTTCAGAGAGTTTAGCTACAAACATCAAGAGTAACTTCCACCCAGCCTTCAGAGTCCCTCTTCATGACAAAGACAAGAAAGTTCTAGGTTGACAGATTTTTGCTCCCTTGCAGTCTCAAAAAGTTTCATATTTCAGAAGTTGTTCAATTATTTCATAGAACCAATCTTCAGTCCTAAGGGTAGATCAAGTCCAATTACACAGTTGTGAAACAATTTCTGGGGGCATTCCTGGAGTTGATCCCAAGTTAAGCCTATATGGGGTCAAGAACTTCTATGAAGGGCCTCCCCAGTGGCGCAGCGGTTGAGCGCTGGGCTGTGAAGCTACCCGCAGCCTCTGCAGCGCCGGTTCGATCCCCAGCTGTCGGGCGAGGGTCCCACATGGTGCGCAGACCTCTCCAGCCGCTTGCTGCTCCCCTCAGTGTGTATTTCGTCAGTCTGCCTGCTCTGCTCTCCCCTCTGGCTCTGGTGAATTCTCTCACCCTCCTGCGCTTCTGACTGTACCCAGTGCTTGTATAAATAAATAAATAAATAAATCTTTTAAAAAAAGTGTTAAAAAAAAAAGAACTTCTATGAAAACAAGCATTTAATTTTTTAATACCACAAAAAGTAAGCAAAAAAACTGGCAAATGTAGGGACTATCATAAGAAACTATATAAAACAGATTACACCTTAAATTGGCCATATTTATTTTTTTTTCGGTTACTCCATTCTATTGCCCACCAAGCTTTATCGGGTATTAGTAGGCTTAGACACCAGAAACACGAGAATATCTCATTCAATAATTTTGTGCATTTTTGAGATGCTAAATGTCTTGGAGGATGAACCCTAGAGTTACTATGCATTTTGTTAGATTTACTGTTCCAAATAAAGGTGAACTTCTATTAATATCATTATTTAGACAGTGCTTGGGTGTGTTTGGGAGTTGGCAAATAGCCTTAAAAGCTTTCCTTGTGCTACACATTTTATCATTTATCATTTAATTCTCATAATTCTAGGAAGTAGCTCATTTAAAAAATGAGAAATGTGAAACAGAATGGCTAAGTCTCTTACCCGAGTTCACATGGATTAGGGTCATATGCAGCTGAGACTTGCCCAGATCTTCTGACCTTAGAACTCCAAACAAGCCTCAAACTTTAAACAGAAAGGAAGCTCAGGGCAAAGTCCCATCAACATACCTGCAGGACTTCAATGTGCCAGTGCAGAAGGCCTGTCAGCCTGAATTGAGTTTCAGTGTCATCAACTTGTATTTGAAATGTCAAAGAGTCAAGCTAAGTTAGTTGGCCCTATTTTACATAAATCCACATCTCTAGCACAATATGAAAATTGTTGTTCAGAATAAGACCCTTAAGTTACTGAGAAAAACCAAACATTTTGCACTGTGGAATTGATAAAGCTGAAGTAATGCCTCTAAATTAATATGGCTCAAAAACACTGTTTTAAAGTGCGGAAGAAATTGCTCAGACAGCGCCTCCCTGATGGCGCAAGGGGTTATGCATAAATAAATAAATCTTAAAAAAAAAATAGAAATGGTCAGACGGTCTAGATCCCTTGCTTCATATTTGTCTATCCATGGTGCAAATAAATGTCTTACTTGCTTATTTCTTTTCTTTTTTAAATTTTTTAAAGGTTTATTTATTTATACAAGAACTGGGATACAGGCCAGAGGTGCTGGAGGGTGAGAGGATTCACCAGAGACAGAGTGGGGAGCAGAACAGGCAGAACGACCAAAAACACTGCTGAGAGGAGCAGCGGTTGAGAGAGGAGAGGTCTGCTGTGCCATGTGGGTTTTTACCTGGCCGGCCGGGAATTGAACCTGTGCTACAGTAGACAGCTTCACAGCGCTGTGCTCAACCCGCTGCACCACCAGGGAAGCCCTGACTTATTTATTTCTTGACAGTAAAAGCAAGCCAAGAGTTTGTTTAGGTGGCATAAAAATGTTGTGATACCAAAACAGCCACAAATAGGTATTTGAGAATACAATCACATTGATGTGTATATTCTAAGCATGTATTTATCTTAGTACAACTTCATTAACAACAATATGTTAAAATCATGAAATTGGTTCAAATAATAAAATAATCTTTTTCAGAAAAGCTTATTCCCAGGTGAATCAAGAAATGAATATTTTCCATTCAGGTAAGTAATGGTGTGGGTTATAGATCTTAACTTTAACAATGACTAATGACACAATTATACAGATAGTATTGGTAATTCTATTATAATACTAATAATCAATTTTTACAAAGTGATCGGTGTGTCAGGTATTGTTCTAAGAACTTTACATCATTAACTTAATGTTGGGTATCATTATTGACATTAAAAACTAAGCCCTCATGTCTTGCCCAGCAGACAAGTTTGGGAGGCTTGAATATATAAAGGGAACGGATAACATTGTTATGGGAACCAACCCCTCCTCTTGACCATAAATGCGGAAGCACACTTAGGACAAATGCTGTGTCAAAGGTCAATGCCAGACAGAAACCAGACATCCCAGCAGATAACTGGTGCAAACTGGCACCCCAAATAAAAAAGCCCACAGGAAAAGACTATTAAAGGGCGCCTCAAATCCTCCTTCCCACACAGGTAACTTCCATCTCGCCCCCTGCTCCCCTGTATGATATTTCAATAAATTTGCCTTTTCTACTCTCCACTCTGTTTCTGGTGAATTCTTTCACCCCCATGCCTCAGCCTCACTCCAATATTATTCTGCCACATTTAATTAACCTTCTTAACAATACTATGAGGTAGGGAGGGTACTTCTGTGACGCATAGTTTTATAAGTGAGGAAACTTAAGCCTCAGGAGGTTAAGTAACTTGATCAAGGTGACATTGCTAGCAGTAACGGGGAGGGCACTCCTCTTTGCAAAGGACAGTCATTGCTGTTTTAAGTAAAATATTGTTAAAGGCTGGTTATCACTTTCCTCTAGGCCTTGCTCTCACTGTAATCCCTCTCAGGAAAGCCATTTCCCACCACTGGCCTGTGTAAACTTCTACTTACTCTATTGACTTAGCCCATGCTTCACTAATAACAATAATTTTGAAATTAAAGATTAAAATTTAAAATTAGAATTTAATATAAAATTTAAAAATGTCCCTAAACCTAAAATTCCCAAAACAAAGCCGTTCTCGGGGCCTCCCTGGTGGTGCAGGGGTTAAAGTCAGTGCTATCAAGTTATCAGCAGCCACTGAGGCATGAGTTGGATCTGGGCCATGGAGCTACCCACATGGTGCAACAGACCTCTCCTGTCTCGCTTGCTGCTCCCCTCAGCAGTGTATTTCAGTTGTCTGCCTGTTCTGCTCCTCGCTCTGTCTCCAGTGAATCCTCTCACCCACCCGCGCATCTGGCCTGTACCCCGGTTCTTGAATAAAATAAATAAATCTTTAAAAAAAAAAAAAAAAGGATGAGAAAAGCTTTTAAAAAAAAAAAAAAGCAGTTCTCAAATCTCCTTGAATCAGAACTTTTACTCTGGACTAAATCAGAATATGTAGGAGTGAGGTCCAGGAGTATGTAATGGTTATGAATTTGCCCAGATCATTCTGTAGCAGTGTGGTACTCATAGAAAGAGGAAGTTTCAGGTTCCCTGCCCCATCCAAAGAAGGGTAAAGCTGAGCAGTGAGGAGAAGCTAGAAAAGGCTGGGAAAAGGAAGGAAAGAGAAGATTAAGACCTGGAGGATGCACGTGGAGCAAAGACATGTGAAGAAGAAGCTGCACTCGCTTCTTGGCCTTGCATTTGTGCCAGGGATGTGGGGGACATGGAAGGAGGAGACACTTGAAAGAGACAGAGACGTGGGTGAAGAGACCCCTGGGGAGGCTGACAATGGCAGCCTTTGCCTTAACTTGTATTTTGATTTTACTCCTTTCCTTCCAGACTTGCCAGGCCCCTTCTGCCCCTTTCCTCTGGGTCCTCACCAGAAGGAGCCTTTGACTGTGGCAAGCTTTCAGGCTTCAGTGACCCCACTTTGGGCCAACCCTGTTTGCCAGGGCATTTACCCTTGAGGGGTTGGGTAACTTTGGGTGTTTAACTGGAAACTATTTTAATTATATTCTTTCTCTTCTCTCTATTGCACACTATTTCTATAAAAGTTCCTTTCATTGGTGGTCTTACACACTAAGAATATGTTTTGTTTTTATGCAGAGGATGGCAGAACCCATTTAGAAAGCAGGCAGTTTTGGGGGTGCGGGGGTACCCCTTATTCTGCCCACTAAATTCTACTGACCTTCTTATTGTGATACTATTTAGTTAATGAGTGCATTCATAGTGAAACCCCTTTTTATATACAGCACATCTTAGTTTTATATAGAATAGATAAATGATGCTTTATAGAAACAGAGCTACAGTTAGACTTATACTTGTTTCAAAGTCCAGAACTTTAACTGGTTTCAGAAGAACCTGTCAGTGACTCTGCATTGTTATCTAAAGAGTCACCTATTTCAGAATCAGATGAGAGAGGTGTGGGTTTCCTGCTAAACATGCCGACTGCTGGGACCAGCACTTGAACCAACGAAGAAAACCTCTGGGGCCAGAGGCCACATTTTTATTTATTATTTTTAAATATTTATTTATTCATTTAGTAGAAGAACTGGGCTGGAAGTGTGGGGCATGAAAGGATTCCCCTGAGACAGAGTGGGGAGCAGAACAAGTGGATTTACTAAAATATACTACTGAGGGGAGCAGCGGGGAGACAGGAGAGGTCTGCTGTGCCATGTGGTCAGAAGCCTGGCTGGGGATTGAACTCAGGCTGTGGCAGTGATAGGACTGAGACTTAACCCCTAATCTACCAGGGAGGACCAAGGCTACATTTTTAAGCAAGATCCCTTGAAAATTCTGGAACACACTAAAATCTGAGAACCTCATTTTGAGATTGTGCCACTAGCTATTTGCACACCTTAGGCAAATCACAGATATTCTAACAATCCTGCATCATGAACAGACTGAAATCCCTCCCAGCTCTGTCACCATACCAGTCTAAACAAATGTAAATATTCACCTTCTTGGCGGAAGTATAAATATCTTCACGGTTACTGCAGTCCACCACATAGGTATGAGTTTTGGCACCCAGTCTCCTGCATTCAGCAGCTGTTTCCTCAATTCCATGCTAGGAAAAGCAACAAAGAGGCAAGAGAATAAAATTAATGAAATAAGTATATTCAGATTCTTTATTATTTTTTAAGATTTATTTATTTATTTATTTGTTTATTTATTTATTTATTTATACATACAAGCACTGGGTACAGCCAGAAGCGCAGGAGGGTGAGAGAATTCACCAGAGCCAGAGCGGGGAGCAGAGCAGGCAGAAGGACTGAAGTACACTGCTGAGGGGAGCAGTGGGCAGCAGGAGAGGTTTGCGCGCCATGTGGCATCCTCCTCCGGTGGCCGGGGAGCAGCCGGGGATCGAACCTGTGCTGCAGAGGCTGCGGCAGCTTCGCAACCCAGCGCTCAACCGCTGCGCCACTGGGGAGGCCCTATGCAGATTCTTTAAAGTTAGAGTGGGCGGTGATTTAATTGACACATATTTTTACAAGGTGACAGGCACTTTGTTCTCAGTACTTTTACTGGCTACGTCAGCTGTGGTATCATTAATAAAGGTAAAAGCTAAGTCCCTACTCCTCACAGTAGGCAAATTTGGGAGGCTTGACTGGAAAGGAATAGGTGAGGTTGCTATGGGAACAGATCCATCACTCTGCCCTTGAATGTGGAAGCAGAGTCAGGACACATTTTGTGTCAAAGGTCAAGGCCCACAACCAGACATCCTAGCAGGTAACAAGTTATAAGAGACCTTCAAATCCTTTTCCAGTGCAGACAACCTCTCCAGTCTCGGCCACTACTCCCCACAGCAATATATTCAATAAATCTGCCTTTCTTGTTCTCCACTCTTGTCTCTGCTGAATTTTTTCACTCCTGTGCCTCCAGCCCTCACCCCACTTTCCCTACTGCAACTTCTATTTGGAATTGAATTTAAAGCAATCTTTTTTTTTTTTTTTTTTTTTTAAAGATTTATTTATTTATTTATTTATACACGCACTGGGTACAGTCAGAATTCACCAGAGCCAGAGCGGGGAGCAGAGCAGGCAGAAGGACCGAAGGACACTGCTGAGGGGAGCAGCGGGTGGCAGGAGAGGTCTGCACGCCATGTGGGACCCTCCTCCGGTGGCCGGGGAGCAGCCGGGGATCGAACAGGCGCTGCAGAGGCTGTGGGCAGCTTCGCAACCCAGCGCTCAACCGCTGGGCCACCGGGGAGGCCCTTAAAGCAATCTTTAATAAAAATAAATACATATGTGTGTGTATTCCTGATAAGACTTTAAAAACAAAACAAAATGAAAAAACAAAACTTTTTTCCTGGGTCAAGAAAAACTCTTCATGGATTTTCTAGCTATATATAAATAAATGCATTAACTACAGTTTGTTCATTCATTCGCTCATTCCTTCAGCATTTTTTTTTAAATATTTATTTACTTATTTATACAAGCACTGGGCAGTCAGAAGCGCAGGAGGACTTTGCCAGGAACTGGTGGAGGAGGATACGGAGACTTACAGAGCATAAGCTTGGGTTGATGATGAAAGAGCTGTTAAATGGATAGTAGAGATGATTGCATAACATTCTGAATGTACTTAAATCATATTGGCAGAACACTTAAAAATGTTAAATTTTATGTTATATATATTTTACCATAATAAAAAACACCTAATAAAAGTATTCAATATATTGCCTGGATTCTTTAGGTCTTCCATTTATAAAATTCAGTGCTTTTTTAGAACAAAATTTACAGTAATTTATTTTTCATTTATCCCAATTTCCGAGATTTTCTTATTAATGATTGGCTTCCTTTTTTCAATGAACAATGTACAGAGCAAAGTTCTCCTTCCTCTATACTTGTAATCTCACTTTCGCCCAATTTCCTTGATCTTAGATCCAAGGTCTACTGTCTTCTGAACTGTGCAAATATAAGTTCTATCTCCTCTAGGAAAAGTTTTAGACAGCTTCCATAGTCACTTGATAAGAAATAAAAAATAAGCAGAGTTTCAGGAGGGAAGGAATTCTTCCCTTAAACATATTCTCAGCATGGTGGATTTTTCAGCACTTCTCACAATTCTTCAAGATTTCCTCTGATAATTTTTCTCCAATGTGTTGGATTCACTTCTCAAGCTGCACTCCTTTCCTTTTATTCCTTGCCCTCTTCTACAACTGAAACCTTTTTGCCCATTACTTAGATTATTAAACCTTCTGATTCTGTCCATTACTTTTTGCAATTATTCATTAATTCACTTTTCATTCAATAGTCTTTGAGTATACATTATGTGTTCAGTATTTACTGTAAATATATCATTCTGTTACAGGGCATGGAGAGGGGCAGCCCAAACCCGCAAACCTGCCTATTCTATATAGGGTTCTGCCATCTGCTGCATCAACACAAAACATGTGAGACTTTAATGGGAAGGAACTTTAATAAAACTAGGAAACAATACAGGAAAGGCAAAGAGTCTAGTTTCTAAATGAAGCACCCAAAGTTACCCGTCCCCTCGTGGGTAAAACTCCATCCAAATGGGATTGGTCCAGAACAAGGCCCCAAAGCCTGCCACAAGTCTAAAGCATCTTCCAGTGGGGACCCACAGAAAAGGGTCAGAAACAACCAGACAAGCCCGGAAGGAAAAGAGCAAAATCAACATCAAGATAAAAGCTGCCATTGTCACCTCCCCTCGGGTCTCTCACCCACATCTGTGTCACCCAGTCCACGACCAAAAGACAAGTGCAGTTTCTTCACATGTCTCTAGGCTCCATGTGCCTCCTCCAGGTCTCCTTCTGGCTCCATCCTGCTTCCTTCCTTCCTCAGTCTCCTCTGCAGCCTCTTCTCTCCCTGCTCAGCTCCACCCTCCCTTGGGTGGGGCAGGGAACCTGGAACCTTCCCCTTTCCTGGGGACCACCCGGTTACAATTCCAAATTTATTTAAAGAGGCTTGGAAGTGAGAAGGGACATTGCTATTCTCATTGAGTTTATCTGAGAAATTATCTTTGGGGACAATTTGTCTTTGTAATTTTGGTAATAAAAATGTGATCTGGCTCCTTCTTCACCCTCCAGCTTCCTCCTAAACCAATCTTACGTTTCCTTCACTTTCTGGCTCATTCTCCAATTATGTACCTGTCCAAGGAATTTACTTTTCTGGGTTCTTCTGCCTGGATTATTAGGAACCCTACTCTTTTTACCCTTTCAGATTTAGTGCATCTCAGATTTTCATGATTTTAAAATATGTAAAATTCCAAGAAAAATAGACTGGCATATATATACTGATGTGGGACTTATTTGACCAAATGAAGTCATTAAAAACCAATATAACTATTTCATTAAAAATATATCTTATCGGGCCTCCCCAGTGGCGCAGCGGTTGAGCGCTGGGTTGTGAAGCTGCCGGCGACCTCTGTGGCGCCGGTTCGATCCCCGGCTGCTCCCCGGCCACTGGAGGAGGGTCCCACATGGCGTGCAGACCTCTCCTGCTGCCCGCTGCGCCCCTTAGCAGTGTACTTCACTCCTTCTGCCTACTCTGCTCCCCGCTCTGGCTCTGGTGAATTCTCTCACCCTCCTGCGCTTCTGACTGTACCCAGTGCTTGTATAAACAAAACAAACAAACAAACAAATAAATAAATAAATAATAATAAAAAAAAATGTTTAAAAAAAATATATATATCTTATCCACAAAAAATAGTAAGGACCTAAAAGACGGATTATTTAAATAAAGAGCTGTTACCTTAACAAAACTTCACTGCATTGTCCTTAATTTCTTACTACTTTCCACTAATTTCCACGACTACTTTTCTGGTCTGACATGTCAGCATCATCTCCCACCTGTATTATCACAACAGTATCCGAACTGTTTTCCTGAGTCATCAGAGGAACCTCTCCAATAGAAATTGGCTCAAAACCAAAGCACGTATAATAGGAAATTGTGTGAACTGGAGAAACTGAACCTAAATCTCTAGATCAGCATTCTCCCGTAGAAATATAATGCTAGCCACTATGTAAGTAATTTCATTTATTTTTAAAGATTTATTTTATTTATTTATGCATACAAGAGTTGGGGTGTAAGGATTCACCAGAGGCAGAGTAGGGAGCAAAACAGACAGATCTACTGAAATACACTGCTGAGGGGAGCAGCAGGCGAGACAGGAGAGGTCTGCTGTGCCAAATAGGTTAGCTCCCTGGCTGGGAATAGAACTAGTGCTGCAGTGGCTGCCCATAGCTTCATAGTGCTGAGACTTAACCCCTTGTGCCACCAGGGAGGCCCTATGTAAGGAATTTTAATTTTTCAGTAGTCTCACTAAAAAACATAAAATTTTATTTCAACTTAGTATAAACATGTTATCATTTCAATATGCAATATATTATTAATAAACTATTGCACATTCTTTTTTCATATTAAGTCTTTGATACCCCCTGGGTATTCACACCTACAGTGAAAAGGAAAGCCAGTAAACAAATGAATGCAGTAAAAGTCTCATTAGATAAACATTCCAACCCAGGTGCAATCCAGGTGATGGATTTATGGCTAGTCTTAACAAGAAGGGGGGACAGCAGAGTAAGCCAACTCCTCTTATCTTCTGCTAGCCCCTTTTCTCCTCTCATTTCGCTCATCCTCTCTTTGAATTACCTTGTATACCTAAAAATGTAATCTACCCATGTAATCTATGTTAAAATAACTGAGTATAAAAGGAAACTTTTGTGTATGCTCAGGGCCCAGATTTTTTCCTGGAGAGAATTCTCCTATCTGCTGCCCACTAGCATTATAATAATAAAAACCTGTAACCTGCTTCTTTCTGGAGTGCCATTTGGTCTTTTCCACTCTGGCAAAACAGTTTTTCCATAACAACAGCACATCTCCATTCAGATGAGCCACATTTCAAATGCTTTAGTGACTGAGAGGACTGCCTACTGTTGTATTGGAGAGTGCAGAGCTAGACCCTCCCTTTGTTTCTCTTCTTTCCTTCTGTGTTAAATTTTGCATATTGCTCATCCTTTCCTGAAGAGGTACGCATGGGCTTGCTGTACCCTCAGCATCTTCTGATCTTGACTCAATTATCTCCATCCCACTGAGGCTGCAGAATAAGATCGACTTTCAACTCCTACTCTCCCCACCATACACACAGTGCCTACCTATTTCTTTTATTTTTTCCTTATACTTCTCACCATTCAACAATTACATATTTTATTATATAGCATGCCTAGCTTAATATCCCAACCTCATGGGGCTTGTGTTTTCCTCGCTGCTTATCCTTGGTTATGCATTAGAACAGTATATGACAGATAGTAGGTGCTCAGTAAACACTTGTTGCATAAATACACTTCAGAACACAGAAAATTTTGTACAAACCAGGCAGCAGCATTGGAAGGCATTAACTTTGCTAACTTTTACACATCTTCGAATTTTAGCTCAAACTCCACTTTGTGAAGGAATGATTGCTAATATTGTGCCAGACACTGTGCTAAATGCTTTGCATGCATTCTTTGGTATAATCCTCACACTAAGATAATTACCCATTTTACCTATTTTGTAGAATAAACCCAACCTATTTTGCAGAACCCTAAAGTTAAGTTACCATGAAGAAGTACAGAGCCCAAAAGTCTCTAACCACTGGACTAGAATGGCCTTGTTTGTATGTCTCATTGCACATGTAATTATTTAACATCTATTTTCCCTACCAGAGAGAGGGCAAGGGACTCTACTGCTTGTTTCTCAATATCTAGGCAACAGATATTGTGTATCCATCAACCACTGACAAGTAGAGTCAGCTGACTTTTTTACACACCCAAAATCCTTGTTTGCAGCATTGGATGTTGACTAGATTGTAGGGGTTTGACTTCTGGCTGTCAGGTGCTTTTGGTAAATCACCTTGCCTACCTACCTCTGGCCAGACACTAAGTAGGATTCCAAATTCTACTCATTTCCTTAAGCCTATATCTGTTTTGGTAAAAATTACATTGAAGATTTCTTTTTTCTTTTTTATTGTTTTCAACTAAAAGATGATTTTTAACAATTACTCTTGGCAATAACTTTGGCAGTTACGTTGCTTTCTGATGCATCTCTCAAAATCTTCAAGTAGGGTTTTTTCCTTAATGGGTCCAAACCTCTTACTCTTTAAATATACTAGCTAAAACTTACTATGAAATCAGGTTTGGAAGATTACAAATTATTTTCAGGACAAAAGTGAGGATAAATTTACAATGTCAGACTAGTGATAGGCAGACAATGGAAATCTCTTCTAGTTCTGTTTATCATGTGATCATAAACACATTAATTAATTCACCCTCTTCCTCCCTCCCTATTTATAAAAAAGCATGTAGTAATTCTTTTTTCCTACCCACTTTGCAAAGATGCTGTAAGGGGTTGTGGCCTGCAAAATGCAGAGATGACTGCAGATTAAAGGTACTAACAGTAAAACACAGTAAGAACAATTACCTTATTTATATCCCACAGGACCAGTTTGGTTTTAAGTTTAGCAAATTCGTAGGCGGTCAGCCTCCCAATTCCATGTCCAGCTCCGGTTATCAGGACGATTTCTCCAGTTACTGATTTTCTCTTCTTAGGAATAAAAAGCTTTAGGAGAGACTCTAAGGAGAAGACGAGCAGTAAGGGCAGAAGCAGGATGCAGTCCAGGAAGAATCTCATCCTTTACGTTGCTGCGAGCTTCGGCTGAGCTTTTGGTTTGTTTTCTTTTACCAAGCACTCTAAGTAATTTCTGGAGCGTTGCTAGGTCTCACAGCAGAGAGAATAAAAGCGAGAGCAAGGAAAGTCTCCTTTATCAAAGACAAATAAACAACCCCGAAACCGTTCCTTCCGCTGGGTTGGGCTTGGTTAGGTCTTTTGCAATTGGCTCGGACTGCAACGTGGAGCGACAGCTCGCAGGCTGAAATCTGGGAGGGACAAAGTCCAGAGCGGAGCAAAGCTTCCTAGTTCCCAGTTGCGTAGCCCGCGCTCGCTGCGCTGCCAGAGGTCGTCTGTACCCACTTTTCCTGAGCTCGTAAGCCGACCTTGAAGCATTCGTTGCAGCTTGTTTTCTCAAATTTGATCAGTTTCTCTCAAAGCAGCAAAGTGCCCTCAGTCCAGATGCTTGTTTGAAACTTGGTGGTTGCCCATTATGACTTAAAGGAAGCAAATGTTGTTTTCTGTCTTAAAGAATCCTCACTAGAGGGAAGGATTCTCCCCGCTGAGAAGACGCCACATCACACTCAGTTTGAACTAAGTGCGAATTCTGGAGGGCAGAGGAAATTTTGTCCTTTTAAGGACAGCAATAACAAAGTCCCATTATAATAATCTGTCCCGCTGATCATATTGAACTGGAGTGTTTCCACAAGGAAACAAATACACTCCAAATATGCTCAATAATTTCCAAATGCACTCAATAGTAGAAACGTTTCACTCAACTTATTAGAACTTGTGAAAAAACATATATTACATTTGAGTAATGGTATTGTTGGAGAGCAGCCTCATTTCTCCCTAACAGTATCATTATCCAGGCAAAAAAATAACTGCCTCCAGAACGAATTAAAAAAAAGGAGAAAATCACTGCCTAAAGATTACCTATGCAGTTTTTGGTTTCATAGCCTCTATGTGTAAGTATTCAAAACAGAACTGGTGATTTTTAAAAAATCCTAGAGATTGGTTACGAGGGAGTAAAAAGACTGAACTCTGGGCTTGTATGCAGTAAGAACTTAATAATTGTTACCTGGATATACATTTTTCAATCCAGTTCTTGAAAGTAATTAAACTGTGATTTTTGTGTGTGTGTGTTTCTCTCTCTGTGTGTGTGTGTGTGTGTGTGTGTGTGAGAGAGAGAGAGAGAGAGACACTGTAGCTCTTGGAAAGAGATTTTTGCCATGTAGTTAACTATTGGTTACTCTTTATATATAAAGCAGGAAGATCACAAAACACTGAGGTTCAGAAATAAATCATACCCACTTTTCCCTCTTACACAGCCCTGCACTGTTGTAGGGGATGAAGGGATGGATAGTGACAGTTCTGTAAAAGTAGAACTCTACCTTGGAATTCTTGAAAATTCTGAATACCATTGCAATTTTTTTGGTCTAGTACAATATACAACCATTTGTATAGAAAGTACAGTTTTCAGAGTTTTTCCCACTTTCTCATTTGATTTTCAAAAAACCTCTGGGAAAGTACAAAAAAAAATTTATATCCTTATTTGTAAATGAATAAATCGGATTCCCACGGCAATAAAACATGTAATTGGGGCTAGACACATGGTCAATATTGGTCAAACTGTTAGGGGGAAAAGGATGTCCTAAAGCTAATTCCATACAGGCTTTGTGGACTCCACCCCCACCCCAGGCCAAAGCCAAAGACACTGGGAACTCCAAATCCCATCACCACCAAAGGGAAGGTGGCTGGGACCTGAGGGTGGGGTTAAGCAGCCAGGTTGGTATAAAGCCAGACACGTGGGCTTTGGAGGGGTTCCCCCATTTTGGCTCCCCGCCAGCTCGCAGCATCCGGCCAGCTCTGAGAGTGACTTTGTTTCCAGGTAGGCAGATCGGTTAGAATGCATTAAAGACTTTATTTCCCTGTTTTCTCCCTGGGTTGTACATTTTCCTTATTTCCTTTTCCCTTGTAAATAAACCTTTTATTAACCTTTTGTGTGTGCCTGTAGTGGAGTATTAATAAGTCCCTTTTAAGCACGTGGGTGAGGACCCACAGCCAGGCAATCCGTTCAATATCGGGGCTCCCTATAACAAAACCTCTTTGTCCATTACTTATAGATAGAAGAACTTGTAACATCTGTGGTGACCTGGCATATGTGTGTGTGTTTGTGATACCAAACGCTGGCCTCAGTTTTCCTCAGACAATAAAAGGAAACAGTTTAAAGAGAGGAAAGTATTGTAATTTGTCGGCAAACTGAGGAGGGAAGCAGACTCGTGTCTGAACACCACCATCACGCTCTTTGGCAGAGTACAGGGTTATTTATACAAAGAAGAGGAATGAAAGGGAGATGGCAAGGGTTGGAATGTCATTTCGATGCAGGCATTGGGAGATTTTGGGTGAGCGCCAGCTTGCTTTGTTAACACCTGATGTTTAACTTTCTTATTATCCTCTTAGAGATAACCTTCCTTTTCCTTAGACAGCAAGAAGACAAACTTGTTTAATGCAACAGATAGGAATATTTATCTGATGGGACAAAAGGGGAACCTGCCCTGTTTTATTGCATCATTTCTGTTCAAATATGTTGGCTTTCATTATGTACTGAGACTCTGGCTCTACTATTTCTCATTTCATTGCATTAAAAAAAATTATTAGAAAAATTGGGTAGTGTTGACCCACTCAGTATACCAAGGTCTAGGGAAAGAACCCTAGTGTCTGAAAGCAGTCACCTCTGAATCCCCTATGTGTAATGTGACTTTACTTTGGGATGCAACTAATATCCTACAGGTTTCTTATGAAGTTCAAATGTATTGCCATAAAGCATTGTTGCAGAAATAAATAATAGCCTTTTACCCAGGAGGGGAAGAACAAGTGGTACTTTAGGAATGGTGAGGCAGGAAAGCTTTATTACTCATGCATGAGTTCTCAGACCCAGGTCTGAGCACTGGTCTAGAGACAAAGAGTTTCTTTTACACACAACTACTTTACATTGATAAAGTTGGTTAGTTTGCATACAAGTTCTTGACACAGGAAAAGGGGTAGGATACAGATCTTCCAGGATGGCCTGGGAGATCAATCAGCCTAGCAGGCTGCCAGACCTTGTTTAGATATGCTTATGCTCTATTTACTTTACATTTCCAGGTCTATGACTCTTTCACAGGGAAAGATTTCTTTTTCTTAGCAGTTCCCTTTCAGCATGTTTTGTCAACTCTTCAACTCAATGTGAATTATAATTAACGTTCATAAAATTATAATGGGAATGGTTTTGTGAGTAATAATTAGCTACTGATCTGACACAACGGTAAAACATATGAATCTATGTATTTGTGGTTTTTAAAACTAATTTTCACTGGGAGATTTCAAATGTTTTGTAAATGGGGCATCTTAATTTATGCTGTCTTCCCAGCTGTTGAACTGGGATTAAAAGAAAAAAAGGTAAGAACAAAGAATCCTTTCATTATGTTTTTTTTAGCAATTACTGTGGCCAAAGATTAAACTGAATTTTCTTCATACATAAAGGTTCATTTTCTCCTATCAATAGCCTCAGGTAGTAGGTTCATTACATTCAATTGAGATGTCTATAATATTAGTGAAGAAAGGATTAAGAGAAATTAAGCAGATTGCTTGAGGTAACATTATAAATGACAGCTTTGAATTTAAGCCTACATTATTATCACTATGTAGATTACCTTCCTTGTTAGAACAAAGAAGAAAAGCTAAGCTATTTCTAAATTGATATGAAAATTCAAAGAATTGAAACTCCTACTATCCATAAAACCTCCTGTTAAGAACTCCTAGAGCATTCAGACCACTCCCTCTCATTTTATTTGATAGCTTAAATGCCCAATTAGCAGGAAATAGAGTGCAGTTATTAAAACAATGAGTTTGAATTTCAGCCAAGCCTTTTATTTGCTATATGACAGCTAAATTGATTACTTATCCTCTCCTGAGGTCTCAGTTGCTTCATCTGTAAAATGGATATAACAACATGGTTGAGTGAATAAGATATTTAAAAAGCACAGAGCATGGCATTTTACATGCTAATATACTTAACGAATGATAGCTTTTTCTGTATCTTAACATATTATCAGTCAGAGGTTTACAAGGCTGGCTTTGTAGCATCCCAGTGGCTTTGGAATGAAAGGCCACCATACTCAGCAATTACATAGTCTAGGGAGGAACAATCACTTTTCCTCTTCCTGTTACCTAAAGAATACCCTAAGAAGAAAGGCCAGAGGGCCTCCCCTGGTGGCACAGGTGGTTGAGCGCCACACTGTGAAGCTGTTCCCAGCCTCTATAGCACCGGTTTGATCCCCGGCCCCTGGTAAGGTTCCTACATGGGGTGCAGACCTCTCCTGCTGTAACAGGGTGGTCCCCAGGAAAGGGGTAGGTTCCAAGTTCCCTGCGCTACCCAAATGGAGGGTGGAGCTGAGCAGGGAGAGAAGAAGCTGAAGAAGAGACTGAGAAGGAAGGAAGCATGATGGAGGGCCAGAAGGAGTCCTGGAGGAGGCACATGGAGCTGAGAGACACATGAAGAAACTACACTTGCCTTTTGGTGATGGACTGGTTGATACAGATGTGGGTGAGAGACCCATGGGGAGGTGACATGGAGGTTTTTGTCTTGATTTTGATTTTGCTTTTTTCCTTCCAGACTTGTCTGGTTGTTTCTGATCCTTTTCTGTGAGTCCCCACTGGAAGATGCCTTAGACTTGTGGCAGGCTTTGGGGCCTCGTTCTGGGCCAGTCCCTGTTGGGTGGACTTTTACCCACGAGGGGATGGGTAACTTTGGGTGCTTGATTTAAAAACTATATTTTTTTGTCTTTCCTGTATTTCCTAATTGTATTAAAGTTCCTTCCTATTAAAGTCTCATATGTTTTGTGTTGATTCAGCAGATGGCGGAACCCATTTAGAACAGGCAGGTTTGCGGGGTTTGGGGTGCCCTTCTCCCTGCCCTGTAACAATTTGACACTCTCTGAGTTGACTTCCCCGACTCTAATACAGGCTTACAGTGCCGTTTCTCAATTTATTAACTATGAAACTATCTTTTTTTTTCATTTTGTTAAGTTTAAAACTTTTATACTCTTTATGTCTATTACAGCAATTGCTGAAACTTTTGATTTAACTGTTTTATAAGAGGAAGATATACCCTGTTTTTTGCCTCAGCTGTCCATTTCTACCATCCTGCTTCTATTTTCTGCACATTTACTTTTCCATTTTCAGGTAATATTAGTAATTGCTACCTTTTCTATATTTGGCCTGTTGGTTGATTATGAAAATTGAAAGCCAACAAGTAGCTTTTTTTTTTTTTTAGGTCTAACTGAAAGATCATTTATTTACTAGGAGAAGACTTTTCTTGGCTTGCAATTTTTGTTGTTTTCTTGGGCTCACAACACTCTAAACTCTTCTTTAACAGTGATTATCACAGATTATAATAAAAGGCTTATCACTGTAATTATTTGCCTAATGCCTGCCCCTCTATTAAAATACGTGCTGCAGAGACAGCTCTCCTGCCTACCTGTGACTATACAGGTACCTTTCTCTTTCTTTCTTTTTTTCTTTAATTAAATTTTATTTTTATATTCCCCATACAATTGCAACCCCCTTATTTTGAACCCAATCCCTCCCCTTCCCGCCCCCACCCCCCATAGAGTGTCTCTGGTTCATAGTTTTTTGGTTACTTTGATTTTCACTTTCTTATAGTTATTCTTTTTCCTGGTCACTTATTTAAGTTTTCTAGATTCCTGCTATGAGTGAGACCATCCGGTATTTTTCTTTTTCTTTCTGGCTTATTTCGCTGAGCATGATCCCTTCCAGCGCCATCCATGTTGCTGCAAATTGCATGTGTTTATCTTTTTTGAATGCTGAGTAATATTCCATGGTGTATATGTACCACATCTTCTTGATCCAGTCATCTATTTTTGGGCATTTGGGTTGTTTCCAAAGCTTAGCTATTGTAAATAGTGCTGCTATAAACACAGGGGTGCAGGTGCTCTTTGGAATTGATCCAACAAGTAGCATTTACCTTCTAGTGTCTGATTAGTGCTTTCTCAATATGATGCTGGGACCGATTGAACTAAAAGCAATCACTGTCATCTCAAAACCTTTCATCATTGAGCTCCATCAAATCAGAGGGAACCAGCATTAAAGCAGAAGCTCTGAAGTTAGGCTGGCATTCCAGTTCTATTGGTCACTTGTATAAATTTGGACAAGTCATCTAAACTCTTTGTGCCTCAGTTTCCTTAGCTATAACATATTAATAGTTACCTTATATGACTGTCAAGAGCATTAAAAGACTTAACATTTATAGTGTTTAGAACAATGCCTGGTATAGTGTAAGGGCTGTATATATTTTGAAATGTCAAGAGAAACAAAAGCAAATATATCCAAATGAGATATCTGAAGTAAGCACACATAAGCCCCAGGTAAAACCCAGGGATAAGCTAAACTAGAGATAAGCTGACAGCTGTAAATCCCAGCACATCCTCCCCTGGCAGGAGAGACCCTGCTGCCCTCCGCCCTATGCTTTTGTGTGCCAAAAAACTGCAGCAGTAGCCTAAACCTATAAAAAAGTGCACTCCCATTTGGGGGCGTGACTCTTGGCCTGCAGAGAGTCGTCACCTCATGGACTTTCAATAAAGTCCACTTTTGTCTGATAATTTTGGCCTTTCTTTCCTAACAATATCAAACTAAAAAACGTATACACAATGAAAGAAACTCATTTAAAAAATAAAATAATCTTACTGAATGAGAAAAAATATTTGCACACTGTACATTTGAAAAGGGACTGATTTCCAAGATATATAAAAACTTATACAATCAGCAAAATAAAGCTAATAATCTAATCAAAAACTGTACAGAAGAAATAAATAAGCACTTCTCCAAAGAAGACATACAGATGGCCAGCCAGGAACATGAAAATATGCTTTTCATCACTCACCAACAGGGAAATACAAGTCAAAACTGTAACAGGGTGGAGCCCAGGAAAAAGGGAGAATCCAGGTTCCCTCACCCACCCAAAGGAGGGTGGAACTGAGCAGGGAGGAGAAGAAACTGGAGAGGAGACTGAAGAAGGAAGAAGCAGGATGGAGAGCAAGAAGGAGACCTGCAGGAGGCACAAGGAGCAGAGAGACATGTGAAGAAGCTGCACTTGCTTTTGGTCCTGGACTGAAAGAGATGGGGGTGAGAGATCCTTGAGGAGGTTGACAATGGCAGATTTTATCTGGATTTTGATTTTGCTCTTTTCCCCCCAGACTTGTCTGGCTGTTTCTGACCTTTTTTTTTTTTTGGTAAGATTTATTTATTTATGCATACAAGAACTGGGGTACAGGCCAGAGGTGGGGGGGTGAGAGGATTCACCAGAGACAGAGTGGGGAACATAACAAGCAGATTGACTGAAATACACTGCTGAGGGGAGCAGCGGGCGAGTCAGGAGAGGTCTGCTGCACCATGTGGGTGGCTCCCTGGCTGGGCAGGGATGGAACGTGTGCTGCAGTTGCAGTGGATAGCTTACCAAAGGCCAGTTCTCTTTCTATATTATGCAGTCACTAAGTGGTATTTTTTTAAAAATACTTTTAGGGGCCTCCCTAGTGGCACAAGGGGTTAAGCTGTAGCACTATGAAGCTATCTGCAGCCACTGCAGCACAAGTTCAATCCCCAGTCACGGAGCTCACCCACGTGGCGCAGCAGACCTCTCCTGTCTCACCTGCTGCTCCCTTCAGTAGTGTATTTCAGTAAATCTGCCTGTTCTGCTCCCTACTCTGTCTCTGGTAAATCTTCTCACTCCCGGCAACTCTGGCCTATATGCCAGTTCTTGTATGTATAAATAAATAAAATATAAATCTTTAAAAAAATAAAACATTATATTGAGCAGTGTGAAAAGTACTATGAGAGATAAAGACAGGCTTAAAGAAGCTGAAAGAAAGGAGCAGTCATCTCTCCCTCTGCAGGGTATGGAATGCTCACAGGCAAACAGGTAGGAGTTCATCACATTTATTGAAAAGGAAGAAGAAGAAGAACATTCAAAACAGATGGCACAGGGTGTACAAGAACAAGATGACTATGACATGGCAGTTTCTGGTAATTATGAAAGACCTCAATGGGGAGAGGTGGGAAATAAGACTGAGGAAGTGGATTAAGGCTAAATTTTGTAAAGCTTTGTATGTCCTAAACTGGAATATGATATTATGTAGTTGGAGATCATGAATATTGATGCATTTTAAATAGGGTAATATGATTGAATCCTTCATGCATTCGTATAACAAATTACTACATACCTCCCTTGTGCCAATGACTGTGATCTGTTCTGGGTTTACAGGGAGAAGTGTGACTTGGTGGTAGTAGCAGGACATCAGGTTAATGGTACTGATTTTGGAGCCAAATTACTAGGATTGAATCCTTATTCCATTGTTCCTAGATTCAAGGCTTTGGACTAGTTACTTACCCCTCTGTACCTCCTTTTCCTCACCTAGAAATTATAGATAAGAATGAAAACTAACTTTTAGGATTGCTGTGAGGATAAATCTGTTAATGTATACAAAGCATTTAGAAGAGTTTGCTGTTATTATTATTGAGACAGTTTTGACTAAAACCACTCACTATCAGTCCTTATGAATCTCACATCCTAGTGGAGAAAACAGAAAATGAAGTAATAACCCATGAACATGTAAAAAAATTTGCCATTATAAAAATTCTATGAAAGAGTCAAAGGAGTGTTTTGACAGAGAAAAAGAGGCAGGTAGAAGGAATACATCCTTTATTTAGGGCAACCAAAAGAGGCAATATTTAATCTGAAATCTGAAGAATCTGTCAATAATTGATCTGTCTAGACATTTTACCTAAGTCTATAGCTTCAATTTCAACGTCTTGTGAGTGTAGCTGAGTTTGTTCAGGCTGTAATAGCAAAGCACCCATAGACTGGGTGGCTTTATTTCTCACAGTTCTGGAGGCTGGGAGATGTAAGATCAAGGTGTCAGGAGATTTGTTTTTGGGGAGGGTCTCCTTCCTGGTTCATAGATGACCATCTTCCATATCCTCACATGCCAGAAGGGGTGAGGGAGCTCATTAGGATTCTTTTGATAGGGACCATTCATGAAGGCTCCTCCATCATTACTTAATCATATGCTAATGACCCCACTTCATA
This sequence comes from Talpa occidentalis, assembly GCF_014898055.3. NCBI lineage: Eukaryota > Metazoa > Chordata > Mammalia > Eulipotyphla > Talpidae > Talpa > Talpa occidentalis. The sequence goes on from NW_023604972.1 coordinate 54,173,146, forward strand.
ATATTATCATATTGAGGCTTAAGTTTAAACATTTATTTTGAGAGGATACAAATGTTCAGTCTAGGCCATTCCACTCCCTGTTCTCTCAAAATTCATGTCCTTCTTACGTGCCAAACTGTACATGCCTGTAGCTCCAAAGTCTTCATGCATACCAGCATGAACTCCAAAGTCTAAAATCCAGAGTCTCATTTTTATATTATCTAAATCAGATACGGGTGAGACTCAAGCTGTGATTCACCCTGCGACAAATCCTCTCCAGCTGTATGTCTGTGAAACCAACTTTCTATGTGCTTTCAAAATACAATGGAGGGGGTGGGCATAGCACAGATAGTGCCATTCCAAAGGGGGGGAAAACAGAGAAGAAAGACGTGATAGCTCTCAGGTAAAGCAAAACTTAACAGTGCAAGGAACATTTCAACTTTAAGACTAGAACAATCTCCTTTTGTTCAATGCTCTGTGTTCTGGGCACACTGGGGCTTTGGCCCTGCCTCTTCCTTTTTCCCTGATTAGGGTCAGTTATAGACAGTTCTGCAGTCCTGGTTTAGGGGAGTGACCCAGCCACAAGGCTCTAGTGGGTATTGCTCAAACAGGGACTTCCCGCAGGGTGGGAGACTCGCTCTTTCCTATCTAGTTAAGTCAGTCATGACACTGGACCTTACTCTGACACCACTAAAGTTTGCCATTTGTGCCATTTGGAGGGATAGCCACCATGCCCACACTGCATGGAGACCACTGGAGCCACACCTGGGGTGGCAGTGGTGTTCAGGGAGTGGAATCAATGATGTGAGGCAGCACCAGGTGGCACTGGCAGAGGTCATATAGGCACTGGAGGCCCCTCTGAAACTGTCTGCTCCTGTGGCCCTTATACTAAGGGTCTGTGATGGGTGGGGCAGCTCTCAGGATCTCTAAAGTTCCTTGAAGTCATTCTAGTTGGTTAGTCTTGTCTTGGAAATAAGATCCTGGCTTCTTTTGAGGTGACACATCCAATGCTAATATCATGATCAAATCTTCACGTGGCTACACCTTTAATGCTTTCCAAACATACTTTCTCTTTTTCCACAACACAGATAGGTTAAGAATTTACTAAATTCTGTTCCCTTTTTGGAAAGATAGAACACTTTCATCTTTAAATCATTTATCTCATCTTGTCTCTACTATAAGAAGTCAGGAGGAATCAGGTTGCTCCTTGAACACTTTGCTTAAAAACAGCTTCAGCTGAATATCCAATTTTATTACTTACTACTTCTATCTTTCAGAAAGCATTAGAACATGAACACAATTCCAGTACATTCTTTGCCATTTTATGACAAGGGTAGCCTTCCCTTCAGTTTCCAATAACATGTTTGATGTCGTGTAATGAATGAGACTTGATTGAAGCAAAAATGCAAACATTTATTTGGGAATTTTTTTTAGAACTACAGTCTGGGGAACAAATACCCAAGAAGCATTTGAATTGTGTGACTGAGAAATGAGAGATTAGAAGCATTTATATGCACAAAAAAACAGGTTAGTCCCCACTCAGGTTACCTTTATGTAAATGAAGTTTTCAGTCAGTACAGTTCTGATTGGTAGAAAGTTAATCAAATGGTGATTGGATCATCTGGGATTGGCCAGTTTTGGTTCAGACTCTTCTCAGAGTTACCTGTGCTTGGGAATGCCTGGGGCCTGAATCTTAAAGGCCTCCCAACACTGTATTAAGTATCTGGATTCAAGCGACTCCAAAATGTTTCATATTATCATGTTCTTCATTTCCATCTGAAGCCTCATCAGAGTTGACTCTTGTGTATGTATGTCTATCAACACTGTTCAGGATTATGGAGGCATTTTTAGAAAGACTGAGGCTTTCTCTGCAACCCTCCTCCTTTTTCTGAATCCTGACCCAAAAGCACTTTAATAGTTCTTTCACTGTAATCTAGAATTTTTCTAGCATACACCTCAAAACTCTTCTAGCTGCTACCCAGTATCAAAGTCACTTCCACATTTTTTGAATATTTGTTACCACAAAATCCTACTCCCGGTATAATTTTCTGTCTTAGTTTATTTGGGCTGCTGTAATAAAAGTGCCTATTTGGGTGCTTTAAACACTAAGCATTCTTTTCTCACAGTTTCAGAAACTATGGTGTCAAGATTAAGGTGCTAACAGATTCAGTGTCTGGTGAGAGGCTGTTTCCTGGCGCAAGGATGATTACCTTCTCCTATGTCCTCACGTCGCTGAAGGGGTCTAGGAGCTCTCTGAGGTCTCTTTTATTTATTTATTTTTAAAAGATTTATTTATTTATTTATTTATTTATACAAGCACTGGATACAGTCAGAAGCGCGGGAGGGTGAGATAATTCACCAGAGCCAGAGCGGGGAACAGAACAGACAGATTGACGAAATACACTACTGAGGGGAGCAGTGAGCACAGCAGGAGAGGTCTGTGTGCCATGTGGGATTGAACTGGCAGAGGCTGCAGAGGCTGTGGGCAACTCCACAGCCCAGTTCTCAACTGCCGCGCCACCAGGGGAGGCCCTTTGGGATCTCTTTTAAAAGGGCAGTAACCTGGGCCACCCTGGTGGTGCAAGGGGTTAAGACGCAACCTATGAAGCTATCTGGCCACTGCAGCATGAGTTCAATCCCCCGGCCTGCCAGGGAGCAACCCATATGGCACAGCAGACCTCTCCTGATTCACCCTTGCCCACTGCTCCCCTCAGCAGTGTACTTTGGTCAATCTGCCTATTCTGTTACCCACTCTGTCTCTGGTGAATCCTCTCACCCCCCACACCTCTGGCCTGTACCCCAGATCTTGTATGCATAAATAAATAAATCTTTAAAAAATAAATAAATATAAGGGCAGTAATTCCCTGAGGCCCCACCCTCATGACCTAACCACCTACTGAAGGCTCCACCTCCAAATATCATCACCTTGGGGACTAGGTTTAAATTTATGAATTAGGAGGGCATATAAATCTTCAGTCTATAGCAGTGAATCAAGATATACAGCTCTGAACATAACCTTTCTCCTGAACTTCATGCTCTTTGTTTAGCTTCTTGCTGCACACCTTAAGTTCTTTGCCCATTGCAAACTCAGTTTTCCTAATCAAACGCTTTATCTCTTTCAAAGACAACTCCTTGCCCCAGACACCCTATTTCTGTTGTTTGTTGTTGTTCACATTCCAACTCTCTATTTACTAATAGTATGATTCTGGGAAGGTTCTTTGACTGCATTGTCATTCAGTTTTTTCGGTTGTAACAGGGAATAACCACTTAACAGCATCATCTTATTTAATCCTCACAGCAGTTTTTGAAATAGTAAGGTATTAAAATCCTTAGTCTGCAGTTGAGAAAACCAAAGTACAGGAAAGTGTTGTAATATGTGCAGTGTGCTCTGGATCATAATATGTGAACCAGGCTCTCTTTGGCTCTAAGATCATACTCTTGAAAATTATGCACGAACATTTTTAGTCCTGAATATTCCTTGGATTCTAACCTCAAGTGCTTGTCAGTTGGCCTTAAGTTGGTCCTTAAGAAAAGGACCCCGCGCAGCCTCTGCAGCACCAGTTCCATCCCTGGCTGCTCCCCGGCCACCAGAAGAGGGTCCCACATGGCGCTCAAACCTCTCCTGCCGCCTGCTGCTCCCCTCAGCAGTGTACTTCGGTCCTTCTGCCTGCTCTGCTCCCCACTCTGGCTCTGGTGAATTCTCTCACCCTCCAGCGCTTCTGACTGTACCCAGTGCTTGTATGTATGTATGTATGTATGTATGTATGTATGTATGTATGTATAAATAAATAAATAAATAAATCTTAAAAAAAAAAAAAGAAAAGAAAAGGACCCCTCAAAACAAACAAAGTAGGGGCCTTCCTGGTGGCACAAGGGGTTAAGACGCAACCTATGAAGCTGTCTGCAGCCACTGCAGCATGAGTTTGATACCCGGCAAGGGAGCTACCCACATGGGGCAGGCAGACCTCTCCTGACTCGCCTGCTGCTCCCCTCAGCAGTGTACTTTGGTTAATCTGTCTATTCTGTTCCCTGCTCTGTCTCTGGTGAATCCTCTCACCCCTGCACCTCTGGCCTGTACCCCGGCTCTTGTATGCATAAATAAATAAATCTTAAAAAACAGACAGACAAAGTAACACACACAGGGTGATCAATTCACAAATATCCAATCAATATTTGGGGCAGGTGGACAGTTTTCTCAGGACTTTCCTACCTGTGTAACAGCCAGGTGTGGACAGGAGTGGAATGCTGCCCCTGATATCCGAGATCACCCAAGTTAGAAATAAACTTCCTGCCAAGACATGTCTTGTGGTGGCAGATTTTTGTTCTTCCGCAGATCTAAGTGACTTGTAAATACTATTCACTTGAACTAAAGACTTTGAGGGAAATACCACTTCCATTTGCTTTTCTTTCCTATTTATGCATAAACTCTAAAATGTACAATTTACCAAATAAAATCACAGCAACACGTGAACTTAAAAAGAAATGGAGGGCCTCCCCTCGTGGCGCAGGAGGTTGAGTGCAGTGCTGTGAAGCTGTCCGCAGCTTCTGCAGCACCAGTTTGATCCTGGCCTGCAAGCGAGGGTCCCACATGGCAATGCAGACCTCTCCTGTCTCGCCTGCTGCTCCCCTCAGCAGTGTATTTCAGTCAGTCTGCCTGTTCTGTTCCCCGCTCTGTCGCTGGTGAATCCTCTCACCCTCCTGCGCATCTGGTCTGTACCCCGTTTTATGTATAAGTAAATAAATCTTAAAAAAAAAAAGAAAAGAAATGTAAAGACAAGTACCTTTCATTAAAAAGAAAAACTTCAGGGCCTCCCCGGTGGCGCAGGGGTTGAGCGCTGGGTTGCGAAGCTGCCCGCAGCCTCTGCAGTGCCGGTTCGATCCCCAGCTGCTCTCCTGCCACCGGAGGAGGGTCCCACATGGTGCGCAGACCTCTCCTGCTGCCCGCTGCTCCCCTCAGCAGTGTACTTCGGTCCTTCTGCCTGTTCTGCTCCCCGCTCTGGCTCTGGTGAATTCTCTCACCCTCCCGCGCTTCTGACTGTACCCAGTGCTTGTATAAATAAATAAATCTTTTTTTTAAAAAAAAAAAGAAGAAAAACTTTTCAAAGGTCAATTTCACTATATAATTTGTAATAAATTTACTTCTGTTCTTTGGTTGGAGAGGTCGCAGGTAAGAGTGGAGAGGTGGAAGCAGCTTGATGTATTGCGGTGTCTTCAAAACGTTACATGTCAGGATCCACGGAAACATACGCTTTACACTGTGAAAGGGCTTCGCCTGTACATACAAAGGCGAGGTGTGTGGGGCATGTTTGAGTGAAATACATTCGGTATTGAAAGTTAAGTTGGCCTGGGGCTTCTGATTCTGCACTTGCCGTTAGGCCTAGGACAACAAAGTCAACCTTATTTTTTGGCTTTTTTTTTTTTTTTAAACTTGGGACCATTTTGATTTAAAAAATAAGATTTAAACTTCATGACTTCCTTCAATGTTATTTGGAGTGACTGAACGTTTGTTCAATTACAAATAATTATGTTTAATTAATAGTGAAATAGGTCTTGGGAATCACAATTGATAGTATCTAGTAGGTTAGTGTTTAACATCTAATAGTTTTCTAACTATGTGTGGTCCTGATCATCACTCCCTAGCAGGATGCCCAGGGTTGAGGCCAGCAGTGAGTTGCATTCCAGACTCACCCTCTGACATTGTGAATGGACTGCATCCTCCCCTTTGAGTAGCGGACCTCTCCGAGTCTGAGCCCTACAACTTTCGGCATGAACCTGACTTTCTGAATGGGGAGGGAGGCTAGTGGGAACAGGGGCAGAGCTAAGCAGCCATGTTGGAGTTAAAACACTGATCCCGTGTACGGCGATGTCTCTTTTCTGTGCTTTCACAGGTGGTATAATTGTGCTCTCTCTCTCTTTTTTAAACATTTATTTATTTATGCATACAAGAGCTGGGGTTCAGGCCAGAGTTGCAGGGGGTGAGAATATTCACCAGAGACAGAGTGGGGAACAGAAAAGGCAGATGGATGAAATACACTGCTGAGGGGAGCAGCGGGCGAAACAGGAGAGGTCTGCTGGGCCATATGAGTAGTTCCCTGGCCGGCCGGGGATTGAACTCATGCTGCAGAGGCAGCGAATTGCTTCATAGTGCAGTGCCGAACCCCCGGCGCCACCAGGGAGGCCCCAAAATTGTGTTCTCTTGAGAGACTGATAGCTGTCATCTTGACATCATGGTGGGTAAACTTTGGTCCTACATTTTGGGTTTTGCTTCTCTTCTTTTTTTTTTTAAAGATTTATTTATTTATTATTTATACAAGCACTGGGTACAGTCAGAAGCACAGGAGGGTGAGAGAATTCACCAGAGCCAGAGCAGGGAGCAGAGCAGGCAGAAGGACCGAAGTACACTGCTGAGGGGAGCAGCGGGCGGCAGGAGAGGTCTGCGCACCATGCGGGACCCTCCTCCGGTGGCCCGGGAGCAGCCGGGGATGGAACCAGCGCAGCAGAGGCTGCGGGCAGCTTTGCAACCCAGGGCTCAACTCCTGCGCCACCGGGGAGGCCCTCTCTTCATTTTTTTTAAAGAATTTATTTATTTATACAAAAACTGGGATATAGGCCAGAAGTGCAGCGGATGGGAGGTAAGAGGATTCACCAGAGACAGAGTGGGGAGCAGAAAAGGCAGATCCAGTGAAATCCACTGCTGAGGGGAGCAGTGGGCGAGACAGGAGGGGTCTGCTGCGCCATGTGTGTAGCTCCCTGGCTGGGGATTGAACTTGTGCTGCAGTGGCTGGCCATAGCTTGATAGCACTGTGTCTTTAACCCCTGCACCACCAGGGAGGCCTTGGTTTTCTTCTTTTCCAGCCCTTTGTGCCCTATACAATAGCCTGTTGGAGGTGCATTGGATTCATTTCCCTAGTGGTTCTGCTCTTGATTTTTGGCTGCTCTGTTTAGAACCTTGCCTGTTTGGCTGAACCTTTGCCCACGATGGGATGGTTGATTTTAGAGTATGATTGGCTGTCTATATTTTGAAATCCTTCTCTCCCCTACTCATTTTGCCCCTCTTTCTATACCATTTGACCTCTCACTGTTAAAAAACTTTATGTGGGCCTCCCCGGTGGTGCAGCGGTTGAGCGCTGGGCTGCGAGGCTGCCCGCAGCCTCTGCAGCACTGGTTCGATCCCCGGCCACCAGCGAGGGTCCCACATGGCGCGCAGACCGCTGCCGGCTGCTCCCCTCAGCAGTGTACTTCGGTCCTTCTGCCTGCTCTGCTCTCCCCTCTAGCTCTGGTGAATTCTCTCACCCTCCCGCGCTTCTGACTGTACCCAGTGCTTGTATAAATAAATAAATAAATTTTTAAAAAAATAAAAAAAAAAACACTTTAAGTATACTAGAGTTTAATTATTTTGCTTTTATGCACATGGGCACTTAAAATAGGCAGCAATTTGGGGTCCCTGGGCACCCCTTGGTTTTGCCCTGTAACACTTTGGGAAACATTTGTTTTATCCTCTGGTCCATTTTAACCCTCAATTGAGAATCCCTTATCTAAATCTCAGTGGGTCAAAAAATGTTCTTCATTGTGGTATGAGCCACATAACTCTACTTTTTATAGTGCATTTCCTTTCTGGGAAACTGTCTGAAAGAAGCATATACTTTGCTTCCTTATTTTGTAATTATATCTAATGCTGCAGCTACAACACAATCATTTTTTCCTGTAGTCCTCAGTTTTTCTATTATAATTCTTTGATAGTATAAATTATTAAAAGTGATAATGTATTTCTTAAATATGGGGCAATGAATAACATTTGAGTACTATTTGGATGGTAACTGAAATCTTATTCCCTAGATTCCTTTAAAAAACAGTACATTTTCAATAATCTATAATTCTAAACCTATTTCACTTCCCTGTGTTTTAAAGGTGATGAGACAATATTCATTAAATTGAAGAAGAGAGGATCAAATAGGCATAAAAATTAACTACTTTTAAGAGTAATCAGTCACAACAGTGAGAAGTTTCAGAAAACTGATCTATAAATCTGATGACCAGGAAGAGAACAGCTTATATGAAAATCATCTAAGTTTGTGCCCTGGGAAAGTATAATGGTAAGGCTGCAAATGGGATTATAAAGTTATGAAACCAGATACATGTTAAATCATTGTCTGAATGTATAGTTCTTTTCTGCCTTATAAGTGAGACTAGAATTTGAACATGGAGAGCTTATCTGAGCACATCTACATATATAATGTCCCAAATGAAAGATTTTTAATCCCATATTTGAAAGATATTGTTTACACTCCTCACTGGGCCTTAAGGCTGTTTCCATTGAATTTATTTACAGTTTTCTGTTATTCAGTCACTCAGGGTAAACCTTGTACTGAGAGAAAGATTTTCGGAATCTTTCCTATATCTTCCACCTTTGTTTTATTTTAATTTATGTTGCTCTTCACGCTCCTGTGAATGTCAGTTATAACTTGATTCATTTCATTTGAAAATATTCCCATATGGAGAGATGAGGGGGTAATAAGAGTAAGCAGGGTTATTTGTCCTTCAGTTGTAACCCTAAATATTACAGTGAATTTACTCAAGTCAATACCTCTTTCTCACTATTGAGCAGTTTAAGCAAAAGCACTCAACACTATTCTATTTTCATCACCTTTGTTATTTACTGCCTTCCAAGTCTCACAGGGGTTTATACCCTGGATTTTCCCTGGAGCTTTATTAGGCTTTGTCTTATGATCTCTTTGTCTTATGATCTCTCCTGTGTGAATTACAGGTCTCATTGTGCTTGCACTATCTACCTACTGGTGAAAACCTTACAGAGTTCACTGCTTTTTCATAATACTTAGTACTACACCCTCTGAGAACTGCCAACTCTACTGTTATTGTGCAATGGTAAACACAGTTACATGTTGGAATCAATGTACAGAGAAGAGACTAGAATAAGGTCAAGAAATAATAGATGGTTTTTCCTCAGTTCTCTTTACCATTCACATTCAGGGGTGTATTTATGACCTTGATACCCCCAGCAACTGCTCTGCGTCCCAACCTCAATTCAGGACTCCTGCAAGTTCACCACTCCCAGCTGCCAGCTCCCCACTTGAGTATACCTCCTACAGCAACTACTTGATGGGTGATGTTCAGTCTGTTGACTCATCCAGTCACTCCCAATCACAGATTACTTGACCCAGCAGCCTCCTCCTCTCCTTACTGAGCTTAGATCCCATGCCCTTTGTAGTAGTCATTCTCCCTGTGGAACCAAGCATAAGTATTCTTAGCCATTGCTTTGTCATTTTGTGTGTAACTGCCATTTTAGAATTTCAGGTCTTGCAGGTCTTGCTGTCCCGGGAAAGGACTGCATTCCAGAGATAGTTTGGACCCTCACTCCACCCTTACTCTCTGGTCACCAATGAGGGTGAACTTGCTGTAATTGGAGTTGCAGGTTGGAGCTGCATCTTGGCCTGGCCAGTCAGCTTAGAATGATAGCCTGGCAAAGTTGGAGAACGCATCCTTGTAGCCAATGAGTAACTGCCAGCATAATTTAACCTAATTAAAAGACCCCTGCTTCCTTTGTTCGAGGCTCTCGGTATCTGCCACTGCGTTGGTAGGTGCCGTGAACCCGGACTCGAGTCTGAAATAAACTCCCTTTTGTGTTTGCATCAGCTGCCTTTGGGTTCTTGGAGGCTATGCTCGCCGAGTCTGCTAACCTTGGGCACAACACTCCCAATTCTTGTTCCCTCTACTGGACACAAAGATCCCACCCTCATTAAATCCCTCTCTCTTCCACTTTGTGTTTGCACCAAGAAGCTGGGTATTACTGAAAACAGGCAAACAAATAACCAAGCAGAAGAATTCATACACACAAATCTCAGATGGATGTGAAGTACTTCCTGGGAGGACACTCTCTATTTTATTTACTTTCCCCGCTCTTAAACAAGCCACATCACATCATTACTGTTATTCTGTCTTTTTAAATTGCCTAGATTTCCCTTTCCTACCTTGAGTCTCAGTTGATGAACCTCTCTCAACTGACAAAAATAAGAACAGTCAAAGGTCTCTCCTCATTGCCCAATTCCCAAATTGATCACACTTGAGGTTCTCTATATCAACTTCTGTTCCTATGAATGAGATGTTACAACATCTATCTCCAGGGACAGCTCCTTTAAGTACATAAGATCCCATTCCTTCTTACCCCTCCTGCTCTTCTAGTCCTATGAAGAACTTCATTTCTGCAATTACTCCTCCTTCCTTCTATAGGACTTTTTAAATCAAGTACTTCTCTACCCTAGATGGCAAGTCTTCTCTGGAACCCTAGGGTCAACTCTGTGACACTCCTATTGAATGACTTTCTAGCCACTGGGGTGGAAAAACTTCTCTTCTACCCTCTTAATTGGAGATCTAGAAATTAAACTTACAAAAACAGAGTAGCAAAAGAAATGACAGACTTTCATTCATGTGTTCAGAGCCCACAAAAAAATCTAACTCAAAAAAGTCATTAGCATTGGGTCTTGTATACTATTTTAATAGGGGAAAGAGAGGAAAAAACAGGAACGTATGGGGAAATAAGTGACTTTTAGGAAAGATGAATGGCCCTCAGTGCAACAGGGTGGTCCCCAGGAAAGGGGGAGGTTCCCTGCCCCACCCAAGGGAGGGTGGAGCTGAGCAGGAAGAGGAGAAGCTGCAGAAGAGACTGAGGAAGGAAGCAGGATGGAGCCAGGAGACCTGGAGGAGGCGCATGGAGCCTAGAGACATGTGAAGAAACTGCGCTTGTCTTTTGGTCGTGGACTGGGTGACACAGATGTGGGTGAGACCCGTGGGGAGGTGACAATGGCAGCTTTTATCTTGATGTTGATTTTGCTCTTTTCCTTCCGGGCTTGTCCGGTTGTTTGTGACCCTTTTCTGTGGGTCCCCACTGGAAGATGCTTTAGACTTGTGGCAGGCTTTGGGGCCTTGTTCTGGGCCAATCCCATTTGGATGGACTTTTACCCACGAGGGGACGGGTAACTTTGGGTGCTTCATTTAGAAACTAGACTCTTTGCCTTTCCTGTATTGTTTCCTAGTTTTATTAAAGTTCCTTCCCATTAAAGTCTCCTATGTTTTGTGTTGATGCGGCGGATGGCAGAACCCATGTAGAATAGGCAGGTTTGTGGGGTTTGGGCTGCCCCTCTCCCTGTCCTATAACAGATTTGGCGCCCAACGTAATTTAGGACAGAGCCATCCGTGGTTAGTCAGCCCCATGGGGAAATTGGGCTTCCCTATGGCACTGGCTACCATAAGCGCAAATGCGATTTTGGTTTCTCCAGTGTGTTTGTTTCATATAACAGATTTGCTGTTGAAAAAAACTGGCTTGGGCTTTGTGAAGATTCTGTGTGTCTGTATGTAATTTGTTTGTAGTGACTTGCTAAGACATTTGATTTTGTGGAAATTGTTCTGTGCCAGTTTTACTCAAAAGATTAGGCAGTACATTGGACCATGTGGCCAGATCAAAGATGGCGTCTGAGGCCACTTGGAACTTTTTTTTTTTTTCTTTTTGTAATCTCTGCTGTCTCATTAGCATTTCTAAAGGCAATAATGGTTCTTCAGTGGTATGTTGCTTTGTCTTTGACTACTTCCTGCCCTGTGTCTGATGGGTTTTGCAAGCCAACTGTGGAGCAGTGGTGTTTTAATTAGCAAATGTATGCCTGGGTGTTAAGGAAAGAGTAGCCTTAAGCAGTAACTGGTAATCGCTGGTATCCTTGATGGATTCTTGGAGATAACTTGAATTTTTGCAAAGTCTGGATCAGAAAAATTAACAAGATTTTGTCTGAGTCTGAAAGGATTTGCTGCTGTGAATTTTGTCTACACAATTTGTTTTGGGCATGTTTGCCATTTTGAATCCTGGATTTGTTCAATTGCTGGTGTAAGACAAGATTTTAAGTTTCTGCTTCCTACTGAGGAAGGTCTGTTGTGGAAAGCACTCTTTAGGGTGCATCATGTAACTGTACCAGGTTTTCATACCTGTGTTGTTGTTGTTCCTCCCTAGTGTGGGGGAGGTGTAATCTATGCTTAGATGTTGAATCTGCTCTTTCAGCTTCTGTCCCAGAGTGGCTAACAGAAGTAAGGAGATGACTCCTTTTAATTGAAAGTTAATTACTGATATTTTGATTTTGCTTTTTCAGGTTCTATTCCAGGAAACCCAAGGAGTGCCTGCTTGGTGGCTAACAAGAGATGACTCCTTTTGCTTGAAAGTTAACTGTTACTTTTATTCTTTCAGTTGCTGTACAGAATACCCCAGGATTGACTTCTAATAAAAAGTCTTCAACACTGAAAACCCTAAGGTGATAAACAAGGTCATGTAATTCTTGTGATTAATAAAACTTTTCCTTCCTATTTCCAAAGTCTTAGGTTTGCAGGATGACAACTGGAAATTTTTCTGCCACCAACATTCCACATTTTTTTTGGACTTTGACATTTTTTTCTGAGCCTATGGAGTAAAACTGCAGTTACATAACATATTCTACGTGGCATAAAAAAAAAAAAACTGTCTTTGTCTATACGTTGTATGTCTGTATGTCCTTGTGTCTAACTGTCTTGACCTCCAGTGATCGACGAATTGATATACATGGTGCCCATAGACGTTGGAAAGGAAAAAAAAGTCTCCAGTTATGAGAAAAAAATAAAGGTTATGGTTTGATTGTCAACATTGTGCTACTGAACTAAGCCGGTGCCTTCTTAGAGATTGAATATTGTTGTTTCTGTTAATTTTCTGATATTTATGGCAAAGCTTCCCAGAAATCTAAATTCAAGTACAAATTTGGTGGCCTGTCATTTGACTGATGCAAGGAAATTTTGTGAAACCTCAGTAGAGCTCCTGAGACACTCCACAAAGTTTCTCCTTTTCCTCCTGGGAAGGCATTACATGAATTTGTTCTATTTGGCTTTTACCTAATGAAGTAAAACTGGAAGGGAAGCATTGTCACTTGGGAAAATGGTAAAAAACTTTGGTATGTCCAATATGTTAACAGTAGTATCGGGTATGTATGTAAATTGTCAGTGGTGATTGTCACCTTGTAATATTGTATAATTCAATTGTTTCACATCTACAGAAATTGTTTCTGGAAATATAGGGAGAAAAGGTCTCAACAGATTCTTATTGATGGAACTGTTGAGAGTAAAACTTTCTTACAAAGGACTCAATAGACCTGGAAATACACCTGACATTTACTAAGGTTTCTTTGACATAATACTGGAACTTTTTTTTTATGCATTCTGTCCTGAATCCACGAAATTTTTGTTTTGTTTTGTTTTGTTTTGACTAACCAGGATCTGCAGAAAGGTTGTAATTTTTTTCCAGCAAAGCTAACTTGTCACATTTTCTCTCCCCTTGATACCAACACAGCATACAAATAGTGGTAGTAATTTTTGCTACTTATTTCAGAGTCTGTTTTTGCATAACTTCCATAGGGATTTTGTCTGTTTTAACGAAAATTGGACGTGAGTTTGATTGTGTGGCTTTGTGTGGAGTTCTTCCAGAAAGTTGAAAAAGAGCTGAACCAAGAAGAGGAGAACCTGTTTGCCTTGTTTGTAGGGTTCCAGAGACCTCCAAAGAAGGTGAGGAAGCTTGCCTCCATTGGCAGGACTGGACAACCCGGCCAACGAAAATGCCCTGGTACCCTCGAGAAGAGGAAAGCCCAGGTGGAGTCTGATGAGACCAACTTTATACCTGAAGCCTACATCGACTGGATGCCACCGGTTCGCTCTGATCCTGTATGGAGTATTTCAACAAAGCCAGCTAAAAATTGCTGTTAGTTATTTTTGCCGTGTGATTTTATGCAAAAATAGGAAAAATGGTTTAAAAGAGGATTTAGTTTGCAAACTTTTGCTATGCTGTTAAAAGTTTGGGATCAAGGTTGAGAAAATTTGTGTTTTACATCAGTTGAACCATTTTAACATTTTTTCCCTGTGATTTTGATATATTTGCTATCTTGTTTTAGCCAATTCTCCAAATTTTTTTTTCTTTTGGCTTGGATAATGGACTATTTTTAAGTAATGAAACTGTCATACTGGACATTCATGGACAATGCTGCTGACTAATTGTTGCTTCTCTTACACACATTGTAACCCTCAAAAAAGACTGTCTCCTAAGATTACACCATGAGATCTGTGCCACCATAGATATGGTGGAATAAAAATTAAAAGGGGGATTGCAACAGGGTGGTCCCCAGGAAAGGGGGAGGTTCCCTGCCCCACCCAAGGGAGGGTGGAGCTGAGCAGGAAGAGGAGAAGCTGCAGAAGAGACTGAGGAAGGAAGCAGGATGGAGCCAGGAGACCTGGAGGAGGCGCATGGAGCCTAGAGACATGTGAAGAAACTGCGCTTGTCTTTTGGTCGTGGACTGGGTGACACAGATGTGGGTGAGACCCGTGGGGAGGTGACAATGGCAGCTTTTATCTTGATGTTGATTTTGCTCTTTTCCTTCCGGGCTTGTCCGGTTGTTTGTGACCCTTTTCTGTGGGTCCCCACTGGAAGATGCTTTAGACTTGTGGCAGGCTTTGGGGCCTTGTTCTGGGCCAATCCCATTTGGATGGACTTTTACCCACGAGGGGACGGGTAACTTTGGGTGCTTCATTTAGAAACTAGACTCTTTGCCTTTCCTGTATTGTTTCCTAGTTTTATTAAAGTTCCTTCCCATTAAAGTCTCCTATGTTTTGTGTTGATGCGGCGGATGGCAGAACCCATGTAGAATAGGCAGGTTTGTGGGGTTTGGGCTGCCCCTCTCCCTGTCCTATAACATCAGGAGAATAGAAGGGAGACATAGTAATTTTGTATCTGTGTAGGTATGGTGTCAACTTCTTTTTTCAATCTCTCTAGTTTCAAAACTCTCAAATTTCTGGGGAGAGTATTTTCAAAAAATGGAATTTTTTTCTGGGAAACTCTGCTTTCAGATAGATAAAAGAGTTTGAACAAAAGCCAATTCTCAAAGGCCTTTACTATAAAATAGTTTTTATGGTACAGTGGCCATATTCTGCACCACTTCATAGTGCTGTACTGAATCATTCTCATTGGCATACAAATACACGCTATCGCCTATCTTTACAAAAACTGTTTTAGTAACACTCTGACCACTTGCCACCCCATTTCCTCCCTTCACTTTAGCCTGAGGGACACTTTAAAAATGAAAATCAAATCCTGTCAGGATCCTGATCCATTCACTCCTGGCTTCTCATTACACTAAGTCTAAAATCCAAACTCCTTGCCTTCTTTTGCAAATTTCCACTTGATGTGTTCTATGTGTGCTTCCTGTTCACACTTAATCCCTCTGTTTACTAATCCTGTAGAATTTGGAGGATCATTCAAAAGCCGTGCCTCTGATACAGGGCAGCAAGGGGCACTAAAACTGGCCAACGACACTGCCCAAATAGTTTACCAGTCACTGTCTGAGTTCTTCACCCATGTGCACAATTGCAAGACTACTCAGGTTCAGAGAACTACAACAATGGGATTTATTTAAACCAGGGAAAAACAAAGAGTTACTGAGGCCAAAAATGGCTGCTTACTTCACCTGAAGCAGTGTTTTCCAGTCCTAAACAAAAGGCAGCTAAGATGGCATTTTTCTGCCACTGAGGAAACAGAGCTCCTCTGAACAATAGGCTACATGGCCAAGATAGCGTCTTCCTGCCATTGCGAACCTAGAGCACACAGCAGCCAGACTCTAGGCCAGGTTCCAACTCAGGAAAACAACAGAAGATACAACAGGACCTACTGGAGCTGCTAAGATGCCCCAGCACAGTACCAGACAAGCAACACTCAAAACAGCAGCTGCAACGCGGTGTATTTCGTCAGTCTGCCTGTTCTGGCTCTGTTGAATTCTCTCACCCTCCTATGCTTCTGACTGTACCCAGTGCTTGTATAAATAAATAAATAAATCTTTAAAAAAACAAAACAAAACAATAAAAAACCAGCAGCTGCAGCGGCCAAAGGACCCGACAAATAGCCACACTTACACATCTCTGCAAGGCACCCAGCTCTGGGTCTTCACCTGACCTGCCAGGCTGTAACAGCAGCAAAACTGATAGTTTCAGTTGCTTGGCTGCTTAAAAAACCTCTGAACTTTTCCTCTCTGAGGTTGACTGCTGGAGGCCTCTCCACCTTCATCAGAGAACTACAGCAGCCTTCCGGAATATCTGGATGGTGGGGGCCAAAATTGCTGACCTCAGAATCGCTAAAGACCCAAAAACACTAAATCCCGAACACTGAATTCTTAAACACTGAATACCCAACACTACATAATCAAAAGCTGAATCCTGAACACCAAATCCTTGAATGCTAAATCCGGAACACTGAGTAATCTGGGGCTGCTTCTGCAGTCCCTTATATTTCTTATCAGTTGCTTTAGCCCAAAATGTGATACTTGTCCCTGGGGCTCTCTAGCCTTACCAGCAACCCCTTCCAGGGGACAGCACCTGTAATATAGTCTTTGGCTTCAGCCACTGGTTTATACCTTGAGTGTACTAATTGCTCTTTGTAATGGCATGATAGTTACTACAGTTTCCTCAAGTGGTTTAGTCACTTGATTTCCTGTGGTCAGTCACTTGACATTTACAAAGGCCAATTAACATGCTGGAAGATGACTTTCAAATAATGAGGAACTTTCTGGAATGGAAGGAAAGTACCATCCTGCTGCAGAGCCTGAGGGTTTTGCTTTGTGAACTCTGCACAACTTCCTTAACTACTATGCATAACCCTTGTCCAAGAAGCAGGCAACCATGCAGCATAGCCTCAAGTGCTCGATCTTTCTGGCTATTTTTAAATTTGGCAGCATTCTGACTTAATGGAGAAATCAGTTGGAGTGCTCCCCACAGTGATACATACTTTTGTATGTGCCACATTTAAACCCTGAAGAGACCATGCATGATAGTTAAGGAAGTGATACTTGCACCTGGGGCTCTCTAGCCTCACCAGCAACCCCTTCCAGGGTTATAAAGCACAGCCTTTATCTAAAAGAATCACCTCATTCCCCTGTGTCTAAAAACTTAATGGATGGGGCAGGTTTCTAATTTTGTGGGATTTATTTGCATTTCTCATGCTCATGTGTCTAACCAAAACATCCAGAGTAGAAGTCATTTCCTGCCACTGGCTGCATTTAGGGTTATGCTTTCAATAAAATGGGCCAGGACATTGTACTGAGGAATGTCAAGTCAAGTCAAGTCAATTCAAGTCCCTATTGACCATATGGAACCTGTTTTGAGTCTGAAAGATTCCATCTTGGCTCTAAATACCATGTTGAGCTATCTAGGTAAAAGTTGGACAGAACTCAGTAATTCAGCAACTACAAAGAAACAGGGCACATTTGCCTATGACAACAGACCCCTACACACCGCCTCCTGGTTGGAGACTTTGGCCCATCAAAGCCAGACAAGGGAGCCATGGGTCAGCTCTGGGACGTTCTTATTCAGTATCATTTTCCAGCCATTTGAGAGGAAAAACTTCTTCTCTACCCGAAGTCCAACCTGTGGCTCACCATGGACAAATCAATGGATTTAAGAACCAATCCAGGGGCCTCCCTTGTGGCGCAGGGGTTAAAGACAGTGATCTCAAGCTACTGCCAGCCACTAACCCACATAGTGTGGCAGACCTCTCCTGTCATTCCTGCTGCTCCCCTCAGCAGTGGATTTCAGTCAATCTGCCTGTTCTCCCCACTCTCTCTGGTAAATCCTCTCGCCCCCTACACCTCTGGCTTACACCCCAGTTCTTGTGTGCATAAATAAATAAATCTTTAAAAAAAAAAAAAAGAACCATTCCAAAAGGTTGTTATGACCAGGAAGAAGCCATGAAGTGGGCAGAAGTGGGGGGCTGTTGTGTTTTCTTCTGTCAGGTCAAGATCAAGTGGTGAGGTGGCTAGGTAGAAGAAATTGCAAACTGGTAGGATGAATTGCCCCAAGTCCTGTTCGATTAGGTGGACTACTACCTGGACTAACTAGTCCTGTCCAAACAGCTCAGCCCCCCACACTGATCATGGGGCACTATGACAGAGAAAAAGCATCAGATCCTGACTAATGCTTATCTCACCATTTCTGGAGTGAGAATGCTGAGAGCCCACATGCGGGGCTGGAATGTAATTAAATACCCAGGTATAGCCCAACCTGAACAAGCTATGATGCGGCTCTTGTCCCCATCTTGTAGACTTAAACCCTTTAAATATCTCTTCCTAACTCCCTTTGGTAAGCCAGGTTATATTCTCCCTTCCCAAAATGGCTCCCTCATGCAAGAGTCTCTCTAATAAAGTCTTCCCTGTCATGGTTATTATTACTAAATTTAAAAACTGAGCCCCCACTTCTTGCCCAACAGGCAAATTTGGGAGACTTGAATGGAGAAAGGGAGTGGATGGGGCAGCCCTGAGAACTGGTCCTTATGCTGATGATCTGGATCATGAGTCAGGTGACACCCAAGGTTAGACACCCTAACCAATCAATGAAGCCCAGGGTATAAATAGAGAGCCTCAGGACCTGCTTCTCTGTGCAGGTGACCCCTCCATTCCAACCCACTGCTTTTCTCATCAGCATATTTAAAGAAATCCCCTTTTTATAATAAAGTAAAAGTCAAAATCAACAAGCAACTATAAGCCAGAGACACACTACAAGGGGGTGAGGGGAAGAGGGATTAGGATCAAAATAAGGGGGCTGGGAATTGTATGGGGCATATAACCAAGATGAAAATGCATACATTGTGCAAAAATGAAAAATGATGTAAAAAATATATAAAATTAAATTTAAAAAAAAATTCTAACCCTTAGGCCTCCCCTGGTGGCGCAGGCGTTTGATTGCCAGACTGTGAAGCTGTCCGCAGCCTCTGCAGCGCAGGTTCGATCCCGGCCGGCCAGCGAGGGTCCCACATAGCACAGCAGACCTCTCCTGTCTCGCCTGCTGCTCCCCTCAGCAGTGTGTTTTGTCAGTCTGCCTGTTTTGCTCCCCACTCACTCTGTCTCTGGTGAATCCTCTCACCGTCTCGCGCATCTGGCCTGAACCCCTGTTCTTGTGTGCATGAATAAATAAAATCTTTTTAAAAAAAAAGATTTCTAACCCTTACAAAAAGGGGGGGGGGATTTTAAAATTATAAATAAATAAATAAACAAACAAACAAATAAATAAATCCCCTTTTTCCTGTTCTCCACTTTTTTACCCTGGAGCTTCTGGTGTATACCCTGATTCTTCCTCGCAACATTCCCTTGCAACTGCAATTAGTAGTCTCTGGTGAATCTTTCCTTAAAGGGCAAAAGACTCATTCTTTTGGGCTGGGGACTCTGTAACAGTGGTGTCAACACTGGAAGAACTTCCTCCAGAGTCGTAGTATATGTGGATCTTTTCTGCACAAGTGGAAAGGATTCAAATTCATAACTAAAGAGCAAAAATTTGGAGTTCAGGACCTTCCTGGTGGTGCAAGGGGTTAAGTTGCAGCACTATGAAGCTATCTGCAACCTCTGCAGCGCAGTATGAGTTCAGTCCCTGCTGGCCAGGAAGCTACCAGATGGCACAGCAGACCTCTCATGTCTTGCCTGCTGCTCCCCTCAGCAGTGTGTTTCAGTCAATTAGTCTGTTCTGTTCCCCACACTGTCTCTGGTCATTCCTCTCCCCTTTGCATCTCTGGCCTACACCCCAGCTCTTGTATGCATAAATAAATCTTTTTTAAAAATTTAGGGGTTCAGCAGAAATACTTGGTTATTTGCAACTATGAATTAGGAAACTTGGGAGTTAAGAAACTTAATAATGTCAGAGATGGAAAAGGAAAGTATCTTTTGGGAGCCTGCTGCCCTAAAGGGAGCAGGAGTTTTTGGATAACACCTGTTTACTCTGCATATGGAGTTCCAGGACATTAGAAGTTCTGCAGAACTTCTTCCCAGAATTGACTCCTGTTCTCTGAGGACGTACTGGCTTGTGTGCATATTCCCTATTAACTAGAAAAGCTTGTTTTCAGCAGTAACTTATTAATCTGTATAAGCAAAAACACAATTGTGTGCTATTTTCTTGTTCCTTGCTCATATCTTTAGTAAAAGCTTGGGCTGGGAGAGTGAAAGGCATTGTTGCTCTCAATGGCACTCTCCCCGGCCTCCTCCTACTGCAGATTCATTTAGATTCTGCGTCTACATTAATGGCTGAGAACTTCATCAGCTGTCCTGACTGCAGCAAGTATCCACAACTGGTACTAGTTAACAGAGATTTGACTTAAAGATGTCATTTCAGGTTACAGAACTGTTGAAAGAATTTATTCCAGTTCTTGAGAGACTTAGATTTGATGAAAATTTTTTGGTTCTAACAGAAATGGTTCAGAAGAGACTATAGCAGCTTCAAAGTGATGACTTTTCAGCAATGACTATGTCATGTCATAAAATAATTAGTCTGTAAACCAGCACATCTTACGCATCTGTGTACTCGTTTGATCTCAGCTGCAGTGGAGCTGTGGAAAGCCATGTATGATCGGCTGGGTTTTGCTGGTTTTGCCTCAGTGGCTTCTAATAAATCACTGGCAAATTAGTTTCTGGTGCCTTTAAACCTCTTTCATAGTTTGAATCACATAAAGGAAATGGCTGGTGTGGGGTCCGTCTCCCCAAGAGCCAGATAGACTTTTTCTCATTGGGCCCAGAGAAGACTTGTCACTTTGGTATGAGAGAGGTCAATCAAGGCTCTGTAGCCTCAGGACATCAATTACTATTATTTAAAGAATGTAGATTATTTTGGGTTGAGGGCAGTAAGGCCCTGAAGGTAAGGAGAAGCTTCTGGTTGCATTTTTTAAAAAGATTTATTTATTTATGCATATAAGAACTGGGGTACTGGTGTGAGGGGATTCATCAGAGACAGAATGGGGAACAGAACAGGTGGATTGACTGAAATACACTGCTGAGGGGAGCAGCAGGTGAGTCAGGAGAGGTCTGCTGTGCCATGGGGGTAGCTCCCTGGCCGGGGATTGAACTCGTGCTGCAGTGGCTGCAGATAACTTCATAGGTTGAGTCTTAACCCCTTATGCCACCAGCAAGGCCCCAGAAGCTTCTGTTTTTGCCCAAGTGTTCTTCCTTTCCTAGTTGAGAAAAGATCACATCCTGAGCTTCTGTCCTTTTCCTAGTGGAAGAAGCAGTCACTGCTTTCCTTTCTATTGCCTTGAGGAATGTAGTTTGGTGGTGTCACTCTGTTCTAGTTTACAGGTTTATCAGTAAATGTATTCTATTCAAGAATCTCATCTTTACTCTCAGGGTAAGAATGATGTTATCTCCTCCTTGTCCTGTGAAGTCTTCCCTTCTCTGTCCTTGATGGCTCAGGTCCTAAAATGCAGCATTTTTGTTCTGATCCATTATTCTGTAGAATTAATAACTATGTGCATGCATGTCATTAAATTCATTGTTTTTCCTTTGTTAACCCATCTGATGTTGTTTAGATACTAATCCAGACTGAGAAGAACCCAGAAAGGTGCCAGATGATTTATTTTGTGCCCTGGATCTGATACTGGTTTAAAACTACCTAATGCCTTGAAGCACTGTGTATCAGTAGTATGTATGACATTAAGTCCTTTCCATCAAAAATATTAGAAAAGGAATTAGGGATTTCAGCTTATCCAATTTCAGCATATCTAGAAGCTTAATTTTGGAGAGGCTAATGCTCCTGTAATGCCCTCAGGACCATCTCAATCTTAAAGTGAAACGGATTCATTTAAAAAAATGTTCATCAGTAGTCAAAGCTAAGAATAAGTACTCGCTAGTGTTTTGAACTGAGGGTGCCAAAATGCAAGGAAGTCATACGATGAGATTATTATTCATCAGTATTCGGTATTCATCTACAAAGTACTGTAGTCAGTGCCTTACTCCATCCCATGTAATTCAGAAATTAGGGACAGGAAATTATTTTTTTAATTTTTTTTAGATTTATTTATTTGTTTGTTTGTTTGTTTGTTTGTTTGTTTGTTTATACAAGCACTGGGTACAGTCAGAAACACGGGAGGGTGAGAGAATTCACCAGAGCCAGAGCGGAGAGCAGAGCAGGCAGACTGACAAGTACACTGCTGAAGGGAGCAGCTGGAGGCAGGAGAGGTCTGCGCGCCGTGTGGGACTCTCGCCCAGTAGCCGGGGATCAAACGGGCTCTGCAGAGGCTGCGGGCAGCTTTGCAACCCAGCGCTCAACCGCTGTGCCACCGGGGGAGGCCCAGGGACTGGAAATTATGGGATGACCCCAATGGTAGATATACTTTATGAGTCTTTTTTGAGATATGGTGAATGCAAAGGTACTATTTCATCTTATCCTTTTAAGTGTGTGCTTCTGCAACCTTAACGCACTAAATACTGTTAAGAAATGAGCTATTGATTATCACTTGAAACCATATTTGTCAACAACTTCTCTCTCTGGCAAGTACAGTTTTAAAATGAAAGACATTCACATGAAGGATGTTTCCAAAAACAAAGAAACAAATTGGGATTTTCTACCAAATGGAAAAATTTAAAGTGCAAGAACTGGAGAATCTCCACTTGATAGTGTGATTCGTTCCTAAGAAAGAGATATTAATAAGTCCCTGCAATCTGCTCACTCCTAAGGGTATTGATCAAGAAGTCTTCAAGCAACATACAGTAGGTATTCAAGAAAAAATGCCTTCTGGAAAGTCTAGAGAAAAAAATTCAGTGGAAAGGAAGTTTAAGATGTCCTTTACATACCTCTAAAGGAATATGATCTATCTTTTCTGTAAAAACAAAACAAAACAAGATCTCTTAAATCCTAGATATTTGTTTATCCACTAGCAAACAGATATTCTCTGTATCGCCCTGTGAACAAGGAACTTAGTTTAAATAGCAGAAGTTTTTTTTTTTTTTTAACCTTTTTATCCAAAGGGATTCTTCACATTATTCGGACAACAAATTGAGGATGAACAAATGAGTCAAGGTTCAGAAAAAGTCTCAAGGATTCCACTTTTCTTTTTTTTTTTTTTAATGGCTTTGGACACTTTTCTCCAGGTTTTTTTTTTTTTTTTTTTTAAGATTTATTTATTTATTTATACAAGCATTGGGGACAGTCAGAGGCCCAGGAAGGTGAGAGAATTCACCAGAGCCAGAGCAGGGAGCAGAGCAGGCAGAAGGACCGAAGTACACTGCTGAGGGGAGCAGCGGGCAGCAGGAGAGGTCTGTGCGCCATGCGGGACCCTCGTCCGGTGGCCTGGGAGCAGCCGGGGATCGAACCTGTGCTGTAGAAGCTGCGGGCAGCTTCGCAACCCAGCGCTCAACCGCTGTGCCACCGGGGAGGCTCAAGGATTCCACTTTTCAGAAACAAACCTCTCACTATCTATTTTCCATTCTTTTCCAAATTTCCAAAATTGGAGAAAAGTGAACAATTTTTCTTCAAAAACTGCGATAACCAATAGCAATAGTCTCATCATGAAGGGCTTACAGAAAATAGAGAGCAGGATTCCACTGATGAGAAAATTACTTTTCTTTCTGACATTGATCCTGAAGTTTTTTATGAATGACCAGAGGAGGTACAAAAAAGATTGCTGGCTGATTGAGAAGAGAACAGGATCAGATTTCCACAGTGTACATAAACAAGGGTGTTCAGGGAAAAGATCTAAAAAAGAAGGGGATGATGACCATTGTCCTCAGGTTAGCAGTTAAAACTCGAAATTAAACACTAGTAGATATTCAGTAATGCAGAAAACCAGATAAAATGTTTTAGATAAAGCAAGAAGTAAATTCTAGCACAAAGCATTCAATTATTGAAACAGAAGACATCCTGTAAAATATTATCTTCCTCTTATTTCTAAAACTATTTTATATTGCTTTTCAATTGAAAAAACTCTTGGTCAAAAAAGAACCCGTTCAAAAGGCTAAACGATAAATTAATTAAACTCAGACTATTTCCCTACCTGGTCCTTTAAAACTCCCCTGTGTCCTGACTGTTGGAGCAACTGTGCAGAAAAGTGGCTGAACTACGCCCCCTGATGGCAAAATACCACACAGTCGCCCGAAGT
Source organism: Talpa occidentalis (assembly GCF_014898055.3). Taxonomy (NCBI): domain Eukaryota; kingdom Metazoa; phylum Chordata; class Mammalia; order Eulipotyphla; family Talpidae; genus Talpa; species Talpa occidentalis. The sequence continues at coordinate 54,197,081 of NW_023604972.1, forward strand.
GTCTTGAATGCGTGTGAGCTCTTGAGCGAGGAGGCTGCGGGGAAGGGACCAGAACTGAAACTATTTTGGTAGCAAAGCAGATGCGCTGGCTCTTTTATCTTAGGAGCCACTGTGGAAGTCAGTCACTTCACTGGCCATGGTTAGGCCTTTGTCGCCTTCTGTACCTCCCCTTTGCCTCCCCAGCACACCCCAACCTCAGCAGCAGCAGGTCTCTGCTGCACACTGCTGTCTCCTAGAGCTGCAACTCCACCTTGTACCATCAGTTAATAACTGGATCTTCTCTCTCTTCCTCTACCTTGTTAATTCTCCCTTTCCCTCTACCCTATTGGTTGGAGTATTATTATTATTTTTTTTTTTCACTGTCCCAAAGGCCCTTTTGTTTGCATTTGTGGTAATGCATGGCTGGACTCGGAACTGGTAAGACAGGTTCTGACCTGGTGAGAGTTTTTAGACTTTTCACCCCATAACAAGAGTCTTGCCTGGGGACTACCTCCTTAGCTTTGGATCTCGATCATGATTCCCTTTCTTGAATCCCTTCTTGGTTAGGGACTGATTTTTTTTCTCTCCAGTCAACAACTGTATTTGCAGAACAAAACCCTGGGGTAGGTTAGTATTTGCCTTTTCCAAAAGGGAACTCCTTTTGATCTTCTTTGAAATGATGAGGATTGAAAACATTTAGCAGCCCAATAGGTACATACCAAGTGCTGGAGTCTACATTTCAGTAAAGGTGCTATAATGACAGAGTAGCTAAGATTGTGTCTACTACTTGATTCATTTTGTGAGAGTCTAACACCTACTAGCATTCACTACAATCCATCTTGCAAGGGCCTTAGCGATGAATGTAATGAGATTATGGTAAGGAATGCCAATCTGGCATTATGAACTCTTCCATAGTATGCAATCTTTGCAGTCCCATGAGATAATGCTTGAGTTTACTTGGACCTTGCTTTTGCAGTGCTTCATGCATAATTCAGGGAACAATAAGAGGGCTCTGCCTGCTTTTAAGTATATTTATTCCAGCTCTTCATTAAGGGTCAATGAAATAACCATAGGTTGGGTTCAGTATTACGAGTATTTTTTTAAAGACTTATTTATTTATGCATACAAGAGCTGGGGTACAGGCCAGAGGTGTGGGAGGTGAGAGTGTTGTAGAGCAACCCCGATACAAAACGGGGTGCCTGACTGTGGGTCCTCACCCGCGCGTTTAAAAGGACTTATCAATGCTCTACTGCAGGCACACGTGAAAGTGTTGTAGAGCAACCCCGATACAAAACGGGGTGCCTGACTGTGGGTCCTCACCCGCGCGCTTAAAAGGACTTATCAATGCTCTACTGCAGGCACACGTGAAAGGTTAATAAAAGGTTTATTTACAACGGAAAGGGAAATGAGGAAATGTACAGCTCTGGGAGAAAAGTGGGAGACAAAGTTTTAAATGCGTCCTACCCGATCCGCCGATCAGGAATCCCAAAATGGCGCTCTCAGTTGGCCGCCAGCCAGGAGCGGTGAAGCCAGGAGGCGAGCGATCGCGAGCCAGAGAGGGAGCAAGGCCCACGTGTTTGGTTTTTATATCCAACCTGGCTGCCCAACTCCACCCTCAGGTCCCAGCCACCCTCCCCTTGGTGGTGATGGGATTTGTCTTTCCCAATGTCCTGATGGCTTTAGTCTGGAGTGGGGGTGGAGTCCACAAAGTCTGTATGAGATTATCTCAGGACATCCTACTTTGGGCTGGTCAACCGCGGGTGTAACTTGGAAACCACGTTGGGCGCCAAACTGTTGTAGAGCAACCCCGATACAAAACGGGGTGCCTGACTGTGGGTCCTCACCCGCGCGCTTAAAAGGACTTATCAATGCTCTACTGCAGGCACACGTGAAAGGTTAATAAAAGGTTTATTTACAACGGAAAGGGAAATGAGGAAATGTACAGCTCTGGGAGAAAAGTGGGAGACAAAGTTTTAAATGCGTCCTACCCGATCCGCCGATCAGGAATCCCAAAATGGCGCTCTCAGTTGGCCGCCAGCCAGGAGCGGTGAAGCCAGGAGGCGAGCGATCGCGAGCCAGAGAGGGAGCAAGGCCCACGTGTTTGGTTTTTATATCCAACCTGGCTGCCCAACTCCACCCTCAGGTCCCAGCCACCCTCCCCTTGGTGGTGATGGGATTTGTCTTTCCCAATGTCCTGATGGCTTTAGTCTGGAGTGGGGGTGGAGTCCACAAAGTCTGTATGAAATTATCTCAAGACATCCTTTCCCCCTAACAAAAGGTTAATAAAAGGTTTATTTACAAGGGAAGGGGAAATGAAGAAATGTACAGCTCTGGGAGAAAAGTGGGAGACAAAGTTTTAAATGAGTCCTACCCAATCCGCTGATCAGGAATCCCAAAATGGCGCTCTCAGAGTTCGCCGCCAGCCAGGAGTGGTGAAGCCAGGAGGCGAGCGATCGCGAGCCAGAGAGAGAGCCCAAGGCCCACGTGTTTGGTTTTTTATATCCAACCTGGCTGCCCAACTCCACCCTCAGGTCCCAGCCACCCTCCCTTGGTGGTGATGGGATTTGTCTTTCCCAGAGTCTTGATGGCTTTAGTCTGGAGTGGGGGTGGGGTCCACAAAGCCTGTATGGGATTATCTCAGAACATCATTTCCCCCTAACACTGGCGGGGAGCCAAAATGGGGGATCCCCTCCAAAAGCCCACGTGTCTGGCTTTCTACCAAATCTGGCTGCTTAACCCTACCCTCAGGTCCCAGCCACCTTCCCTTTGGTGGTGATGGGATTTGGAGTTCCCAGTGACTTTTGGCTTTGGTCTGGAGTGGGGGTGGAGTCCACAAAGCCTGTATGGAATTAGCTTTAGGACATCCTTTTCCCCCTAACAATATGAGCCAATTTCTTAAAATTCATCCTCTGCCTATTTGTTTTTTTGATGTTTTACAGTTCAGTGTTTTTTGTACAAAACACTCCCTTCTTTAAAGTTTTTCTAAAGTTGGTGGAGGAGGAATCTTTATCGTTAGCCAAGGACTTCTGAATTCAGCCCTGGAGAATTTTTCCTTTAATTTCCACATATATTTTGCAAGTATCTTCCTGTCTCTATTGAATTTACTTGTGTACTACTTCATGAGTCATAATAGAGAAAGGTAGAATTTTACCACCAACTAGATGATACAATTAATGTTTATTATATCACATCTTTTAAGTTTCTTTATCTATCTTTACATTTCAAAAATCTGTGACACAGACTAGCAAATATTGTTGCTCAGTATTTAATGATAAAGTTAAATGTGTGAAGGTACAATAAATTGTAAAGCTTATATATCCAAGCAATAATTGAATGGGGATTCCTCAGAGTGACTAACAGTAATGTGTTTATTACCCTAAATAGAAAAGCATATGTAAATAGGAGGGCACTTGTGAATGTGTTATGTAAATAGAGGGTCCTTGTGAATGTGATGTCCCTATACAAAACTCCCTGGTGTGAGGGAGAGAAATAGGTGGGGTCCTGGACCTTCTAAATGAATCCTAGTCTCCTGCCTAGCTTTAACAATGGTTACTATTCTTCCCTTTAAAAGAAATTGGTAGACATTTATATGGGACTGATAAGGACTCAGGGGAAAAAGCCCACAATGTGTGGAGTTGCCTCACCCTGCTATTAGAACAGTGCCATATTCTCCAAATAGTTCTAACTCTTAAGCTCATTATCTGCAGCTTGATTTTTCCATGTGATAATGGAAAAGTCCACTATCACTTTTAACTTATCTCCTCTTTGGACTGTAATAACTTGCTTTGGATATTACATTTCCTTCAATCCTAATCACATAGATTAAATTTTCCACATATGTTGTCAATGAATCTTTCAATAGTTGGGTACCATAAAACTAGCAAAGATTTGACTGTTGAAATCTCTGTTGAATCTGACTGCAGAACTATCCATTAAAGAGAATGATACTTGAAAAAGCACAAAGATTTGAAAGAGGAGGCAGGGTCCCTTCAACAGGGAGAATTAAGCCATTTTTATTTATAATTTTTCCATTTATATTTACTAAATGGAATAGATCAAGTGGCTGACTAATGGATTAAAAGTCTTGCAAAATCCCTTTAGCAAGCTATAGTTAAATATGGAATAGACAACTATATTCAAGTGACTTATATGTATCAGAGAGTACATTCTTTAGGAGTGCTAGCATTTTTAGGAATGCTTATTTCTTGTGTGCATACCCATAACTAAGTGCCATTTTAGATCCTTACCAGTATTTTGTGTTGACTATTTCCCCTCCACTCTTCTTAATTTTAGGTGAAAGCAATCTGTCCCTTTTGGTAAATTCAGTCTGTGGAACCAAGCTTAGCCGAGGCTTCGCCATTTTGTATATCCTCCATCTTGATATTTTAGTTCTTGCAAACTGCATTCTGGAGATAGTTCCAACAATCACAACCCTCACCCTACTTGTTGACGTAAAATCAGGCCTTACCCAGCTGCCAATGAGAGTGGTCTTATCCATACATGAAGCTGCATTTCTACCCATCCATTCAGCCTAGGACTATAACCACATGCGCCAAAATGCACTCTAGCAGCCAATGGGTGACAATCAGCATGATTTGATTTTCCAGCCCGTCTGTAACCTTATAAAAAAAACCCTGCTTCCTTTGTGCGGGCCTCTAGATCTCTGCCACTGTGTCAGTGCATATCATGAGCCTGGACTAGAGCCCGTAACAAACTCCTTTGTGTTCTTGCATCCGCTGTCTGTGTGTCCTTGGGGGCTGCACCCGTCGACGCTGGGCACAACAAATCAACCCTTAAAAACAAACAAAATATTTCATTCGATATAAAAGATACCCTATCTAAACTGTTAATAAATGAAAAGTATATATATTTTAATAAGAGAAATGGAAGGTGGAAAGATAAGGATGGGAGCTCCTAATTATGGAGAAGTGTCCAGATAGTGCTTGTATTATTCTTTGAGGCACTGCTAGTATGCACAGTATTTTTTTTTTTTTTAAGACTTCTGTAATTTTTTTTTTTAAAGATTTATTTATTTATACAAGCACTGGGTACAGTCAGAAGCGCGGGAGGGTGAGAGGATTCACCAGAGCCAGAGCAGGGAGCAGAGCAGGCAGAAGGACCGAAGTACACTGCTGAGGGGAGCAGCGGGCGGCAGGAGAGGTCTGCGCGCCATGTGGGACCCTCCTCTGGTGGCCGGGGAGCAGCCGGGGATGGAACCGGCGCTGCAGAGGCTGCGGGCAGCTTGGCAACCCAGCGCTCAACCGCTGCGCCACCGGGGAGGCCCTGCACAGTATTTTTGATTAGATTTAACCCATGTTTCTGAGTTCTTTCTCTAGCCGTAAATGTTAATTACAGTTTATGGAAACATATGAAATCCAACAAAAGGAAAAAAATACTGTCTTAACATATGGAAACAAAATGTGTTTTGTTTTCAAATCAGCTCTTACATTAGCTAACTTTGTTTCTTTCGCATAAAAATTCTAACAGAATATCAACGAAAATCTTGGAAAATGCTTATTTTCAAGTGCAAAAGAACGTATTTTGGAAATCACTTTCATGTAACACATAGTAACATTTGTAGATTGTCCTTGAACAAATTTCTTTTCTTATAAACCTGGGCATCAAGAAGGCCTTCTATTTTTTTTTTTCAATACAGCTGGAGAACTTTTATTCTTGCAGATTTATACTAGGATGTTAACATTTACTAATCCATTGTTCACAATTGATTTATAAAAAAAAATTAATCCTTAAATTGTACATCAATATCCTATGACTCCAAATTTTATTCATCACTCTCCTTCAAGTCTGAAGAAAATGATTAATTTATTAAGTTCCACAGACAGCACAGTCCAACTGACCCCACTGACATAACATTTAGTCTGAAGTCCTACATTCATGTGAGAATTAAGAATAGCCAGTATCAAACTGACATGACACCTGATGTCATGTTCCTGCCTCAGGATACCTACAGTAAATTTGTAAGTCCACACTAAGACACAAAAATAAATGAGGGTGTGTGTGTCACGTAAAAAACTTTTCACAGTAGAGTAAACAAACAAAAAAAATGTTACCACATTTCAGCCATATATTGGTGTTTTATCTAATTACCTTTCAAAATGCCTCATTAACTGTGAATTAATTGCAAATAACTTCATGTAGGATTTTTAAAAAAGTTTGCTCAGCATTTCAAAATGGAATTAATATAACCTTTATAATGTCAAAGTATGCTAAACATATTGAGCTTTTCTTTTACACTGGGCTAGTATCTTCCATGGCAAGCTACCTAAACTATTGAATAAAATACACTTTAAAATCAATAGGTACTTGATTAATTTCCCTGAAATTATCAACATCATTACCAAAATCTTCCAGGATTTTGTAAGATTTGATTCCTTAAATACAGTTTCAAATTTAAATTAAGGAGGGGGGGGGGAACAACCCTCATATATTTGACTTTTTTAATGTCCTTTTTTTGGTCCTTTCAATGACCAAAGAGAATTTTAAACAAATTATGTTTCCTGGCTTAATAAAAAGCTGTAATTTTTATAATCCAAATTAAGAAAAACTACACTAATCACAAGCTATTAAGTTTGAAATATCTAGGCCCTCCCCGGTGGCACGGTGGGTTGAGCGCCTCACTGTGAAGCTGTCCGCAGCCTCTGCAGCGTGGGTTCAATTCCCGGCCCGCGGCAAGAATCCCAGATGGTGCAGCAGACCTCTCCTGTCTCACCCGCTGCTCCCCTCAGCAGTGTATTTCTGTCATCTGCCTGTTCTGTTTCTCACTCTGTCTCTGGTGAATCCTCTCACCCTCCTACACATCTGGCCTGTACCCCAGCTCTTGTATAAAAATAAATCTTAGGGGAAAAAAAAGTTTGAAATATCTGTCTGTAGGTCCCCTTAGAACCTTTCCAAACTTATTTTGCAGAAAATAAAATCACTTCCCAATATGCTTGACAGAAACAAGCTATTCATTTTCATTTGTATTCCACTGAAGACATTACTGAAATCTGTCCAATGGTTTATTTCCAGTTGGTCCACTACAGAATTCTTTGGAATGTTTTAAGATCGGCTGTAGCTAGAGTTCTGACTTCCATTTGGACCCTGCTCTCCTTCACTGTTTGGAGGAGGTTTTGGTTTGGGCATCTTACTAAGAATAGTTGCCATCTCTTTTCTCTCATCAAAATTCTTCCACTGTTTATACAGTTTTAAAATAACCCTGATTATTTCCAAAATCTTCTCCATATCCACAGAAAGCTCAGCAAACCACTGTCTGGCATCTTTCTGTTGTACAACACAGGCTACATGCAGGCAGGCTAAAGATATCATAAAAGGAGGATATAGTAGGCACAGATCTGTTCTAAAGGTATCATTCACTATCCTCCGTGCAAGGGGAAGCACCATGTCTTCTTGGCCCATGTCCTGCACATACTGGAGCAAAGGTCTATAAGGATGATACACTATCAAGCAACAATCCATTAATTCTAAAAGACAGAATTCACATTCTAATATATGGTTCATCCTATAAGGAAATTCCTTTGGAAAGGCATATGAAAATCTAGTTTTTAATATAGAAGTAACAGCAGAAATCAATCTTGTATTTGAGACTACTCCAAGTCCCTCTACTTTAGATGCTAAACACACATGTAGGAGCCATTAATGCAGGATCTATAGTTTTCTGAGAATACCTGGCATAGAATCTCTTGAAACAGACCGTAGCAGTGGCAACAACTTGTCTTAATTTAAGATGTTCACTTGATGCTTGGATAACACTTGTAAAAATATTTGTAATTTCCAATGCTCTTCTTCTGAGAGAAACTTTAAGTCCTTTTGGTGTTCCTTTAACAGATCTTGTTTATCCAAAATCCAATGCAAATAATAGGAGCTCTGCAGAAATTTCCCTGCCATGGAGCACAACGTGTCCTGATTAAAAAAACACCAGCCGGTAGAGTGGCCCGCGGAGCAACCATAGACCCAGCCCGCCCAGTAACCGTGTTCCTCGATTTTCTTATTTTTTTTTAATGTTTTGTTAGAGGATAGCTTGTTGAGATTTTTGAATGTGCTTGATCATGTTCAATTCCATACTGGAACACTGATTACAGTGGAAAAAAAAATGTTTGGCTTTGTACATAACAAATTAGATTTATTTCTTGATTCCTGCCTTGCTGATTGTGACTATATTAACTATTACTATATTATTACACTACAGATGAACTATGACCTGTTAAGGCAGTGGTTGCAAGGGCTATTGCATGCATTATGGGTTGGGAAGACTCAAAACCTGTGAGGAGGTCCCACTGTACTAGTTCTATATCTCTTGGAATAGCACTAGTAGGTGCTACCTACTTAGATAGGTCCTTATGGAATGGAGAGAAGTTGGGAAGAGAATTTGATTTACTGGAAGAAATACATAGGGTTTTTTTTTTCTTTTTCTCTTTTTTTATGTCTAATTGACACCTTCCTTCAGGTCTAATCTCAAGTATTATTTTTCAAGTGTATTTTTCTCAGACTTGACCAAATCTCCCTATTACACATTTTCAGAGTACTGTGAGCCTCCATAATGTTTATCATTGTTACTACTCTACAATTATTTGTGTGATTATTTTGCCTAATACCTAACTCCCCAACAGCCTACATATTCATGAGGGCTGTACTCCCAACTGGGTTTGGTCATCACTGTATCCACAGTACTTACCACAGTGTTTACTTAAACCAGGTTTTAAAGAAAGATTTGTTGAACAAATTAGGGTTAAGAGTTTGAGCTTAACCAGCAGAGGCCCTGAAAAAAAATAGCAATATGAATCCTCAGAGGAGTACTACACCAAGAAAGAGAGCAAACTCCAGAACACAATCACAAAGACAAGGGAAGATCTAGTCTTCCTATCAAATGCAGAGTTTGAAATTGCCATGATTAAGAAATTCACAGAAATGGAAGAAAAACAAGAAAATTCAGAAAAACAAATGAATATCCTGAGAAATAAAGTCAATGAAGATTGAATTTGAATACAGTAACAAAGATGTAAGATGTAAAAAGACCAATATAGGACACAAAAAATTCTGAAGAAAGCAATGAAAGTAGACTAAACCAAGTGGAAAACCAAATTGGTGAACTTGAAGACGTGAATGCACAAAGAATATGGGTAGAAAAAGAAAGAGTGAACCAAAGTAAAAACAATCAAGAATCATCCAAATCCATGAGGAAAGGCAGATAAAAATGAATGGTGTCCCAGAGGGGTAAGAGCAAGAGATGGGAACAGAGACCATATTTAAAGATATAATGGGAGGAAACTTCCTGAATCTGGAAAAGAAACTAAATATACAAATCCTGGAGCTAAAAAATGCTAGAGTACTTCAACAAAATGAGAAGACATTAAAGACATACAGTACTGAATCTTCCCAGAGTTCAGGACAAAGGAAAAATATTGAAGCTGGTAAGGGGAAAGAATCAGATAACTTATTAAGGTACCCCAATTGGGTTAACATCATACTTCTGATTGGTAAACAGAATCCAACTTTCTGCTATCTCCAGGAAAACACCTGATCCGCAAAGATAAACATGGATTCAGAGTAAAGGATTGAAAAACAATCCTGCAAATGAAAGGGACACAAAGGAAGGCAGGAACAGCAATACATATATCTGACAAAATAAATTTCTAGTTAAAAAAAGGTAACAAGGGCCTCCCTGGTGGCACAAGGGGTTAAGACACAACCTATGAAGCTGTCCGCAGCCACTGCAGCATGAATTTGGTCCCTGGCCGGGAAGCTGACCCACATGGCACAGCAGACCTCTCCTGACTCAACTGCTGCTCCCCTCAGCAATGTATTTCAGTAGATCTGCCTGTTCTGTTCCCCACTCTGTCTCTGGTGAATCCTCTCACCCCCCACCCCGCTGGCCTATACCCTAGTTCTTATATGCATAAGTAAATAAATCGTTAAAAAAAAAAAGGTAACAAGATACAAAGATGGACACTATATAATAATTAAAGGAACAACCTGTTAGGAAGGCAGAACTTTCATTCATGTTTACTTACCAAACAAAGGAACACCAAAATATGTTGGGCAATTTCTATCAACTCTGAACACAGACACTGGAAAAAACCAATTTGTGGTAGGAGACTTCAACATCCCTTTGTCATGGATAGACAAATCAATGAGACAAAAAATGAATAGGGACATAAAAGCTTTAAACAAAGTTCCATGGTCACCAGTTGTGGAATACCAGCAGCCACTAGAAGCCAGACAAGGCAAAGAATAGATGGTCCCTAAAACCTCCAGAGGGAACATGGTCCTGTTGACTACTTGATTTTGGCATAGTGAAACTGAATTACAACTTCTGGTTGTAATGTGAGAAATGTGAGAAAGTAAGTTTGTATTGCTTTACACTGCAGGTTTGTAATAATTTGTTAGCTACCCTAGGAAACAAACACATTTGTTTTTAATTTTCATTATTTTATTAGGTAGTATATGTGGTCTTAGGCAAATTATTTAACTTCTTCAAGACTGCATAGCTCATCTCTAAAGTAGGGACAATCAATGAGATTTTTGGGATTTCTGTCAAGAATTATATTTGACAATATGTGTAAAAGCATAGCAAATAGTAGGTACAGTTTTAAGTGCTTAATAAGAATATTATTTGCAATTTTTGTTAGACATTTAATATAACTTATTTAATTCACAACTTTATGATGCTGAGTACCACATCTCTTCATTTTAGAGGTGCGGAAAGGCAAAGGGAAATCAAATAATTTGCCTAGATTACACAGTCAAAATAAAATAGGAGAATAATACTTCTGAAACATTTTTAAATGTGAAACATTTTAGATTTTATACTCTGTGTATCTTATTTCCCTGTACACTCCATCCATGCACATAATGGCTTTAGTGTTTTGGGAAGAATAACAGATATGTACTAGAACATAGAGGAGCCTGTCAAATGGGATTTTTGAGTCGCTAGGACAGGATTTGTCTTGAAAGCCAGGCATTGTCAAGTGAGAAGGGATTTAAAATTTCCTTCAGCATGCATTAACTTATTAAGAAACAGGAGTGGTGGGTGTGAAGTTCCTCCTAAGTTAATATATAAAGAAAATCTTTGCTATGGGGAAGAGAAAAAAGGGAAGCAGGTGACTTCTGACTCAGAGGATTATGAGAAAGAAGAGAGAGATGATAGTAGGGGAGGTAAGTATTATGAATCTAGTAATAAGATGCTGCATTCCACCCCCACCCCAAAATTGCTGCTTTATCAGTTTCAACTTTTATAATGCCCACTTTTCTACGTAGTGAGGAATAAAGTTTGGTGGAGTAATAATGGCTTTCCATGGCATTTGGGATGATCTCCTAATTCCTCATGGTAGCCTACAAAACCTTACGAGTTCTGGCTCTTTGATCAAGATTTTTACATAAAATTAACTTAACTGTTGTAGCTTAGCCAAATAGAAGCAGTCCAGGAGCAGCCTTTCCAGGACTGTAGCAGTTTCTGGAAGAAGTCATACACAACTCAGATTCCTTCTTTTTTTTTATAATTTTTTTAAATATTTATTTATTTATACAAGCACTGGGTACAGTCAGAAGCGAGGGAGGGTGAGAGAATTCACCAGAACCAGAGGAAAGAGTAGAGCAGGCAGACTGACAAAATACACTGCTGAGGGGAGCAGCGGGCAGCAGGAGAGGTCTGCACGCTATGTGGGACCCTCGCCCGGCGGCCAGGGATCGAACTTGCACTGTAGAGGCTGTAGGCAGCTTTGCAAACCAGCGCTCAACCACTGCACCAACCAGGGAGGCCCCAGATTCCTTTTTGAACCCTAGTCTGTCAGTCATAATCTGTGACTTTTCTTATTGTGGTCTCCAGATAACTGCTCCTTATTTGTTTCCTCTTTTTAAGCAGGAATAAAGGAGGGAGGGGAAATGGCAAGGGGTTATTAGTTCCCGTCAAATAAGCCAGTTCCTTTTTCATCACAAACAAAACAAAAAACGGTAGCATTCCCAAAAGATCCGCACAAAAGATCTTTAGCTGCAGAGAGATAAGGGAGATAAATTTGTAAATTGGACTCATTTTTCTTTATCATGTGAATGAAGGGAGGGTGGCAAAAGGAGTTGGGAAGCAACTGTATGTGTATATGTGTGTATACTGTGTGGCACACCTCTTCAGTTCGCAGTTCCTCTGGCTTACCACCATGCTTTCCCACGCAGACTTTTTTTTTTAAAGTACATTTTTATTATTATCACAATGTTTCACTTTTTTTTTTTTTTTTTTTGTGGGATCCTCGCTGGTGGCCGGGGACTGAACCGGTGCTGCAGAGGCTGCGGGCAGCTTCGCAGCCCAGCACTCAACCGCTGCACCACCAGGGGTGGCCCTAGCGTAGACTTTTATGTTACTTGACTATGGCCAACTTCTTTCCTGTCTCAGAGATTTTGCACTCTATCAGGAATGCTTTTTTTTTTTTTTTTTTGCTCAACCCGCTCAGCCACCAGGGAGGTCCAGGCACCTGGGTTTTAAGGAGAAAAACCAAATTTGTGTTTATCTCAGATTTCCAGAAATATTTTCTTGAAACTATTACCATATTGAAATGACATTATAACTCATATTTTTGATTTTTAGAAAAGCTAGAATTGAGGTTCTGCAGATCTGAAAATGGAACTATATTCCAGAAAAGCTACTTATTTATGTGCCAGGTGGAGTGCTGATGCCCCCTTTTCCATCTGCCGCCATCTATTCATACATATTCAGTTCTCAGAAAACAATTTGACAGGCATAGGGACCAAGTAGGGACTGAGCTACTATTTTTGAGTTGTAGTTCCTAAAAACAACAGACTTTCCAACTAGCAAGAGAAAAAATCCCTATCATTTTATGTGTACAATTGTAATTTACTAGGTAATGTAAATATATTTGAGCATTCTTTTCAAACTTTTGAATATCCAGTTATGAAAGAGTGACCACATATCATTATTATGTGCATATTTATTTATGTATGGATTTTATATGTTATAAATACTACTTTATTATAATATTTTATTTACATTGTGATGTATGTGCAAAAAGTGAGTTCAAGAGCCAAGAAAAGTTTTAAATATCTCTCTCATATTGTCTCATGGCATAAAACTGTTCAATAATTTTAGTAAGAGAAGTTTGGTTATTTTGTAATTTGAAAATACTGATTGGATATTTGTGATGCAATGTCTCCAATGTTGGGCTCTAAGTTAGCTTAATTTCTCTGCAAGCTTTTATTGTCCATCATATCTAAAAACAATAGTCCATAGAGGAACATAGTTCTAAATGGAAGTAATATTTCAGTGGTGCTATTTAATAAATTAGTTTTTCTTAATTCCTTCTACCAGTTATACAAAGATTTATTAAGCATCTGCTTTGAAAACTTCTGTAATGATGTCAAAAATTGCTTTCTTTATAATACAAGGGGGAAAATTACATTTTAAAAAAGTAAGATTAAAAACCATAGTAAAACTTCAGCAGCAGGACTGTCACTGGGTGGTTTTGAATAGATTAGAATCATTCATTTTTAAAGTATGCAGATATGACTTTTTTGAGTGATAAAATGCTATTTATTTTGGTAACTAAATTCTTTAGAATGGAAGGATGATTAAATGTTTGTAAATTTTCTAGACTGGCTTCCTTTAAAAAAAAGTTACTTTCTCAGTTCTTAAGTTCACTTTTAATTCAAAGGTATAGATTATATGAGTGTTTTATTTGCATATATTTTTTTATTAATAAATTTTATTTTTATATTCCCCATACAATTGCAACTCCCTTATTTTGACCCCAATCCCTCCCCTCCCCACCCCCTACTCCCCATAGAGTGTCTCTGGTTCATAGTTTTTTGTTGATTTTATCAGGAATGCTTTTCCCATGACTTTTAGGGATCTAAAGTTTCATCACTTTAGATCTCTTTCAATTATGACCTTCTCAGAAAAGTCTCTGATACCCCTTCACTACAATTTTAATTACTTACTCATGCTCCAATTATTCTTTTCCACAGCAAATTTTCTATTGCCTTCATAGTATTGCCAGTTAGGAGCTGCAATGTTCGGGTTATTTACTTATTCATAAGTTACCTAGAAGGTAAACTTCATGAGAGAAGGACCATCCATCTTAACAAGTGTAATCCTGACACCTAGAGAACACTAAACAATTAGTAAGTATTTTTGCATAATGAAGTGAAGGGGAAAAAAGAGAATATGTGGAATTCTTAATCACTCTTACTTTTATTGTACCTGTCATTCCAGTAATCACACACACTGCTTCCCTATTTAAAAATATTTATTTGTTCTGTTTCCCACTCTGTCTCTGGTGAATCCTCTCATCCCCATAACTCTGGCCTGTACCCCAATCTTTCATGTATAAATAAATAAATCTTAAAAACAAAACAAAACAAAAAACAAAGTCCATTCCAACTTTCCCTTAAGGAATATAGAATTAGAAGACTAGGATCTCAAAAACTTCTTCTGAGAACTATTTTGTTTCTCACATTCTTTGCTCAGAAGTTTTGTGCCTCAGTGCGTTACTCCTTTTCTCCCTAATGACTAGTTTGTCAGCAGACTTCCAGGAGCTGAACCTTGTAATAGAGCCGGCCTTACACATTTCCAGAGGAAGCCAAGTTCAGACATTCATTTTTTTAAAGCAAGCACTGCGGCAGCCTCTGCCGCTGAACACCAGTGAACTTACTGGAAAGAGGGAGGCTTTCACTCAGACACATCAGAGTGAGTAAGACCCCCTTCCCCTGTGCGCTGGACTGGACAGTCAATGACGGGTAAGATCGGGGGCAGACTAAAGAAGGCACTGGCCAGCCTCATGTCTGTGACTCCTGACGACCTAAGACAGGCGCAGTCCCGGAGGGGCTTCATCATGATAAACTTTGGCGTTCAGATCAAACAAGGTCTACATGCCTATAAGCCTAATTTAGGCAACAAGCCCGCAGTAAATAACCCCTCCTTTGATGGAAACAAGGCTGCTAAGAACGTCACCTGCAAACAAGTCTGATGGAATTACCTACAAAGCAGTTTAACCATCAATCAGATAGTCATTGTTTCAGAATAAGTAGCAACCTAGCAACCTGTCTATAATCATACTACTTTTTCGCTTATTTTGCTTTTTCCTTATATGTGTACAATCAGTTTCAGGAAATGCATGATAAAGAAAATAGTGTGTGGCAATAGTAGTTTTATAATAATCACAATACTTCTCACATGAGACAACACCATAAAAATCAAAATGCTTACGTAGAATATATTGCTTGTGATCACTAAAAGTAGAAGGTGCCAGTAGGTAAATATCAATGTTTTTGATCATTGTGGTTTTGGGATACGAATCAAGAAAAGCTAGCTTAAAGAATGCTGTTCTGTGTAAACAAAACTGATTGTGTAGATTCAGTACTTTGAGATTTTTTGCTGTGCCATGCCATGGAACATCGATCACATGAACATGAATAACAAAGTAGATGTCTTATGCTGAGAAAGAATTAAATTGTATGTAATCATCTATTGTTAGAAAAGGTATAAAAGTCTATGATGATTTTGAGCACATTACATTCAGATCTTCACTCTTGAAGTGTGTCTGTCTGTCATTGATGTGTCTGTCTGTCATTTATGCGCCGATTCCTTGAGCATCCTCACAGTTTCTCAATCCTGAGACAGTCCTGCAAGTCTACCGCTGCGCTGGTCCGCGGCAAAGCACATTTTAGTAATTGTGTTTCATTTCCATTAGAACTGTGAAAGAGAATCAAAGCTGTACAGTACCATACTATAAATAAATATAGTAAGGCAATATTATATTCAGTGTCACATTTTAGTCAATAATACTGGGCAAAGGGTCTAAAAAACGGTCACTGTGTCAGACCACCTCTAATTGGTTCTGGGTGAGCTTACCCACCACCACAGATACAAGCAAAGGGGCCTTTGGTGCAGCAAGAGAAAAAAGATTATTTTAGCCAACAGGCATAGTGAGAGAGAGGAGGGGTGAGAGTTTCAGCCCATACAGGGTGCCGGTGGGGGTGTTCTGCAAAGGTTCCCCCACCCAGCGGGGTGGACATCTGCCTCCCATAGAAGCTACTATGAAAAAGAAAGAATCCACGTGCACTGCTTCCTTTAAGGATTCCCCCCAAAATGGCTACTCAGCACTACCTCCTTGCTCAGGACTCAAGCAACAGAGTATAATTCAGAACATCTTCCTGCTGAGGCATATTCCCGTGTGGCTAGGAAGGTTCCAGACAGAGGGGGTGGGAGCACGGACAGGCGCAGGCAGGTGCAGTTAGGAGTTCCACCACTCCAACATTATTGCAACAGGAAAGAGTCCAGCATGAACTGAATTCCACCTTCTTGAAACAGAAGACTGGGCCATTTTAAGAGGTTGGAGTGTACAGAGGGAAAGTTACTGAGGGTGTTAAGTATGTGTGGGAAACCCATGTGACTAGTTTTTCTGCGTTTGTTATTTGGAGCTTATCAGAGGAGAAACAAACTTCTAGCTTTGGGACTGGAGGAAGAAGTGCAAACTACAGAAAGCTGCCTGATGAAGTGAGGCCTTTATCCTCCTGCACTGACTGGGAGATGAATCCTTTCTCTTAATGTTTGCCTATAAGGAGACAGGTTATCAAGTCCTTGAGTAGACATTTCTGGGTGGTAGATTCACATTACAAAAGGCAGAGGGATTCTGAGGTCTATCTGCTTACCATCAGCTTTCGTCTGGGACAAACAGTAAATTCTCCTGGAAGTGTTTTTCCAGGCAGGCATCTTAAAGGAATTTGGGGGTCTTTTTTTTCTTTTTTTTTTTAAAGCAGAGGCAAGGCCTTAAACTGCTGACAGATTACAGTTTGGACAAGCCTCTCTTAGTGCAGAGGTTTGGATGGAGATTAAGTGCCAAGAGTCTTGCAGTTTTCAGAAGAGTAGTTTGGTTAATTTGATTTTGAACTGATCAACATTTTATCATGTCTGTGTCGATACCAGCCTACTGAAAACTGGATTACATACTTAAAAGTTAAATATTTGCTATATTAGAAGATGAATATAAAAGATGAAAGTCAGTTATAAATTTTTTGGACATCAGGATTTCCAATTTTCACTTTGGTCATCTTGTTAGAGGGCAGGGAGAGGGGCAGCCCAGATCCCGCAAACCTGCCTACTCTAAATGGGTTCTGACTGTTGTGCCCAACGTCGACCAGTGCAGCCCCCAAGGACACAGACAACCGATGCAAGGACACAAAGGAGTTTATTACAGGCTCGAGTACGGGCCCTCGACACGCACCGAAGCAACGGCAGAGGTCGAGAGCCCCGAACAGAGGAAGCAGGGGTATCTTATAGGGTCACGGGTGGCGCGAATTTTGAAAGAAGCTGGCAATTACTCATTGGCTACTACAAAGGCATTTTGGTGCACATGGTTATAGTTTCAAACTGATTGGACGGTTAGAGATGCTGTCCCATTCATGGATAGGACTTCCCTCATTGGCGGCTGGGGTGGTCTTTTTCGTCACCAAGTGGAGTGAGGGTTGTGACTGCTGAAACTATCTCCGGAATGCGGCTGGACAAGGACTAACATATCAAGGTGGAGGATATACAAAATGGCGAAACCTCGGCTAAGCTTGGTTCCACACTGACATCCACCGCATCAACACAAAACATATGAGACTTTAATGGGAAGGAACTTTAATACAATTAGGGAGCAATACAGGAAAGGCAAAGAATCTCGTTTCTAAATCAAGCACACAAAGTTACCTGAACCCTCTTGGGTAAAACTCCATCCAAATGGGATTGGCCCAGAGCAAGGTCCCAAAGCCTGCCACAAGTCTAAAGCGTCTTCCAGTGGGGACCCACAGAAAAGGATCAGAAACAATCAGACAAGTCTGGAAGGAAAAAAGCAAAACCAAAATCAAGACAAAAACCACCACTGTTACTTCCCCATGGT
This sequence comes from Talpa occidentalis, assembly GCF_014898055.3. Classification (NCBI taxonomy): domain Eukaryota; kingdom Metazoa; phylum Chordata; class Mammalia; order Eulipotyphla; family Talpidae; genus Talpa; species Talpa occidentalis. The sequence continues at coordinate 54,214,960 of NW_023604972.1, forward strand.
CTCTCACCCACATCTGTGTCAATCAGTCCACAACCAAAAGGCAAGCGCAGTTTCTTCCTGTGTTTCTCAGCTCCATGTGCCTCCTCCAGGGCTCCTTCTGGCTCTCCATCCTGCTTTCTTCCTTCCTCAGTCTCTGCAGCTTCTTCTCCTCCCTGCTCAGCTCCACCCTCCTTTTGGGTGGGACAGGAAACCTGTAACCTCCCCCTTTCCTGGGGACCACCGTTACTATCCCCCCCTTTTAATTTTTATTCCACCATATCTATGGTGGCACAGATCCCAGGGTGTAGTCTTAGCAGACAGTCTTTTTTTAGGGTTACAATATATGTAAGAAAAGCAGCAATTAGCAGTAGCATTGTCCATGAATGTCCAGTATGACAGTTTTCCATTAAATGGTGGCAAAAAGTGAAAGGGGGGAATTGTTAGAGGGAAAGGATGTCCTGAGCTAAATCCATACAGGATTTGTGGACTCCAATCCCCTACTCCAGACTGAAGCATCAAGACATTGGGAATGACAAATACCATCATCACCAAAGGGAGGGTTGTTGGGACCTGAGGGTGGTGTTAAACAGTCACTGTTTGGTATAAAATCAGACACCTGGGCTTTGCGGGTGCTCTCTTGGCTTCATGGCTCTTGGCTCTCCGCCAGCTCTCAGATTGCCATTGGGATTCCAGGTGGGTGGAACTGGTAGGAGCATTTAAGACTTTATCTCTCTCTTTTCCCCCTGAGTTGTACATTTCCTCATTTCCCTTCCCTTGTAAATAAACCTTTTATTAACCTTTCGTGTGTGCCTGCAGTTGAGTATTAAGTCCCTTATAAGCTTGCTTGCGGCTGAGGACCCACAGTCAGGCAACCCATTTTTATATCAGGGCTGTCCTGTAACACTTTGGCTAATTTCTGCTCCTGTAATTCATTATGCAGAGTGACGCCCACCCCACCCCCTTCCCGCCGCGTGACTATCCCCGGGCTTGCCAGGGTCACAGCCGGCAAAACCTCGTGAAATTGAGCAACCGAAGTGAACGACTTGCTAAAGAAGGTAGAGAAAAACCTCGGATTCGTGGGTTGCAAATCCCTTGTCTAGACTCCTTAGGCTTAGTTTTCCGTAACCACTAATTATTCAGATGAGACTAGGTCGCGCGTGGTTTACAACAGCTGCCTTTGCGCCTCCCTTCTCCCCCCAAAAGCAAAAACAACCAAAAATTCACAACAAATTTCTCTCCAGTCCCTTTTCTTTCTTTTCTCTTCTTCCCCGTTCGAATTTCGGTAACTCTTTTCTCTTTCTCAGAAATTCCTTCGCGCGGGGGCGCGGGGGCCGCGGGGGGCGCGGGGGCCGCGGGGGCGCGGGGGGCCGCGGGGGCGCGGGGGCCGCGGGGGCGCGGGGGCCGCGGGGGCGCGGGGGCCGCGGGGGCGGACAGGCTGGCGTTACGACGCCTGCGCGGCGGACGCCGTCTGCTTTGCGGCACGGCCATAAAGCGCTGCTGTTCGCCAGGCGGTTCCTGTGCCCGGCCTGCCGGCCGGCGCGCGCCACCCAGCTGGGCGTGTTGGCGACATCTGCTGCTCTGGTCGCCCTAAGCACCCAGGTGGAAGCCGGGGCTGTTGTTATGGGAAGGCGCCTCGTCAGGGTGTGTCTGAGTCAAGACAAAACTAACCCTCTTGGCAACGGAAGGGCGGTCCGCTCCTAGGGACCGCTGGGTGCGGGGCGCGCGGTTCCGGGGTGGGCGGAGGTTGCTGCCCAAGCCAAGCTTGACTTCGCCTCGTAGGGCGCCGATGTCCGGGCGCGGCCTGGGAAAGGCTTTAGCCGCGGTGTCGCTGTCTGTAGCCTTGGCGTCTGTGACTGTCAAGTCCTCGGACGGCCACAGCATCTCGGCGTGCAGGTACTTACTGCCCCCCCCCCCCCCCCCCCCCGGCCCCGGCCCCGGCCCCAGCCCCGGCCCTATCCCCCAGCTCAGGCGCCTTCCAGGTCCTTGGGGTGCGGCAGGGAGCTAGCTTCCGGTTTGGCTTATCCTCCCAGTGTTATAGGACAGCCCGGATACTGAACGGGTGGCCTGGCTGTGGGTCCTCACCCGCGCCCTTAAAAGGGACTTATTAATACTCCACTACAGGCACACACAAAAGGTTAATAATAGGTTTATTTACGAGGGAAAAGGAAATAAGGAAAATGTACAACTCAGGGAGAAAATAGGGAAATAAAGTCTTTAATGCGTCCTACCTGATCCGCAGACCTGGCCAGACGCTGCTAGCTGGTGGAGAGCCAAAATGGGGGACCCCCCCTCCAAAGCCCACGTGTCTGGCTTTATATCCACCTGGCTGCTTAACCCCACCCTCAGGTCCCAGCCACCTTCCCTTTGGTGGTGATGGGATTTGGCGTTCCCAGTGTCTTTGGCTTTGGCCTGGGGTGGGGGTGGAGTCTACGAAGCCTGTATGGAATTAGCTTTAGGACATCCTTTTCCCACTAGCACTAGGTCTATGCTACACGGGTTTCTGCTGCCTTTGAGGAAAACTAGTGGTAGTGACCTTTCTTAACCTCTCTTTCTGCAGTTTGCCTTTTTGCAGAAGTCACCAAGATTATTATCCCCAAAGAGTTTAAATGGAACTTGTTGGGGTGTGGTGATATCCCGTGCTGTTTTTTCATAGTTAATTCTTAAGACATTATTAAATTAATAAATTCACAGTTTAAAAATGTAAATAGTAAAATAAATGGTGTAAAGTACAAACGATAAATTGTTATTCCTCCCTCTACTCAAAGTAGATAATATCTTTTTCTTGATCTGTCAACTCAGAATAAATCAGGCAGTTATGGTATCTCGCAGCCTCCTTTTATTTTTGTCCCTCCTTTTATTGTTTGTTTAGTAATGCTAAGTATGCTAGGCCAGAGTAATGGCAAGTTTTATGAGGCTATCTCTGAGAGTGTGGTGTGTGTATTCATCTTGCTTGAATTGATTTAGCCCGAGGACATTCTATTCTTACGCTATCACACCCTCTTCTTGTCCTGTAGTGTTCTCTTTGTTCTGGAAATCTTGTGATAGTTGTTGGAACCTCATTTTCTTTTTCTTTAATTTTCCTTTTTTTTTTAAAATGCACCATGTGCTTAGAGATATTCCTCTACTTTGCTTTCCAGATGACTAATTCAGACTTTAATCCTGTGCATTCTGTTAGTCATATCTTCTGCTGGATTGTAAATTTTGACAAGAACGGTTTTCCACTAATTGCTTTAATAGCATTTTCTTAATTTATGGATACAAAAGTCCATTGAACATATTGATACCGGAATTGTCAGGCCTAGTCTCCCAGCCAGGAACGGATTCCAGGCTGCAGGGCAGTGCTGAGCCCCAGCCGCTAGACGCCCCCACGGGTTGGTGTCTCACGAAGCCACAGCAGGAACTTCGCAGACGCTCAGGCAAGCAAGCGAGAAGAGGCAGGTTCGTTTATAGAAAGAAAAAGTTTATTGAGGAGAAAAAGAGCAGAAATAAAGTGGGACTCCCAGGCCAGGGAACCAGGCCTGGGACGGGCAAGGAAGCCAAAGTGGAGTCGTGTCTCAGGGAATATATACTTTCTTTCCCTGATTATTCTAAAGCTCCACCAGTCTCTTTGTGATTGGTCAGTTCTCGGCTGTCTCACTTAATTTGCTACTGAGTGGGGGATCTTCACATTCCTTATCTAACAGGTTTGTCTTTCCCCATTTGTTACATCTTTATCTTTATGGCCTAGTCTTCCAGGAGAGCATCTCCACACCTTATCTTTATCACCTGAAGAAAACCAGGACCATCCTTAACAAGATTGTCTGTGGTTCTAGGATGTTTGTTTTTCCCCAGTGGAATTGGTTACATTTCCTTGGTTGTCCTTATCTCTGAAGCCTCCCTAAATTCTTCAGAGGTCCCCTCCTGCACTGTCCCTAAAACAGCCTAATTTCTAGCTTGCCCTGTGTCTCAATATAAAAATGACATTAGGATAGAAAAGCATCTTGTTTTTCTGAATTATCTGCTGTGGGCCATGGTTCTGTTATTATTTAATCTGATGGATATAGTTTATCTAATTATTTATTTTTTTAAACATTTATTTATTTATGCATAGGAGAGCTGGGGTGCAGGCCAGAGATGCAGGGCCTGAGAGGATTCACCAGAGACTGAGTGGGGAGCATTACAGGCAGATGTACTGAAGTATACTGCTGAGGGGAGCAGCTGGCAAGACTGGAGAGCTCTGCTGCGCCATGTGGTCACCTCCCTGGCAGGGTATTAAACTCGTGTTGCAGTTGTTACCGAACGCCGGCCTCAGTTTCCCTCAGCCAATAAAAGGAAACTAAGTTTGAGGAAAAGGAAAGCGGTTTTATTTGTCGACAAATGAGGAGGGCGGCAGACTCATGTCCGAAAAACCACCGTCCTGCTCTTTGGCAGTGGGCAGGGGTATTTATACAGGGGGAGATGGGTAGGCATCCGCGAAGGGGAGGGGGAAGGGGTCCGCCCAGAGACAAGTGGGCTCCAGCTCAACAGGGAGATGGATGGGGGTCAGCTCATTCATCTTAAGGGAAGGGGAAGGTGTCAAGGCACAGAGAGGGGTGATCGCCAACTTGTTTTCCTTAGGGCGAGGGGGAAGGGTCTACAGGGAAACCGGTGGGCGCCAGCTTTTTTTTCTTCCCAAGGGGAGGGGAAGCTGCAACAAATGGGAAAGACAAGTCATCAATCCTGTTAATGCTAGATAAGGGGAATTGCAAAAAATGGGGGAAAGATGAACTTGTTAACTGTATCATAATCCCCACTCTCAGTTATGACCTTCCATTTCTATGGGAAAAGGGGCGTCGTGTCATCTGGCTGCTTCCTGCTGAACAGGGTCGTCGTGGTGGGGGGTTTACGATGGAAGGCCTGCACTTACTGGTGCCATAGTTCCCGACATGATGTTAAGGTCTTGGTGCTGGTGTGGCAGCGACAAGATATACAACACAGCATAGTCCTAAATGTAAGAGGGATTACTTTTTCTCTTCCTCAAGATGATGACATTAAGGTTATAGCCCTCACTGGAGAGGACCAGAGAATAATATAGTTACGGAAACATAATTTTTCTCTACCCTCATCCCAATTCTGTAAAATAGTAAACCAAATCTAATTTTAACAATTTTCCCTATATTTGCATAAACTCATAGGGCAGAGTAAACAAGTAGAGTGTTGTTGGCTTTGTTGAAAATTCCACAGGCCTTAGCGTGAGCTTTTTAACATCCAGTCCATGCCGGCTTTATCAAAGTCACAGTCTCACCAATCTTCACCTGAGATTTCCTCTTCTCAAGGTTCCCAGGACTTTTTCCAGGGTTTTCCTCAGTCCTGTCCATGGAGGCAGCTTCCTCATTTTTCATGGAGGTCTCTGGAACCCAGTAAGCAAGGTGACAGGATCTTCTTGGCTCGCTCTTCTCAGCTCAGCACGGTTTATTCCCAGAAGAATTTCAATCAAAGCCTTTTAACAAAACATGTTTAATTTACCAGGTTAAGGAGAAATAAATAAAATTCCCTATTGAGATTATGCAAAGATAGACATTGTCCTGAGAAGTACAAATATTGCTTATAAATTTTTGGGATGAGACAAGAGAAAAGCAAATGCTTCAGTTTGTTCATAAAAGATGCAAATTGTCATTGTTAAGATCATAGCCCAGCTTAAAGACAAGGTTTCTGGAGACCCAAAAAACCAAAACATTAAAAACTAATTTTTTTTTAAAAAGTCATGAAATATTCAAATCTTCCTCAGTGTACTTTCCATATATTAAGTCTCCATCTTCTGTTGGTAATTTTCATAAATCAAATTTTTATAGGCTCAGTAGGTCTTTTCAGTTCCAAAACATATCTATATTGTCAGTCTCTTTTTGTGAGTTTTTTTTAAAGACAAAGCTCAGCAAATAAACTTTAGAAAGAACAAAAACTCGAAAATGACCATACCTAAAATCATGGCTTAAGGTAAAAGACAAGGATGTTTGCTCAGTTTTGTGACAAACATACACATATATATTTCAGTATAATCAGAACCATCCAATAATATTATACCAGAACATACTAGGTTTTAAAAATCACATATATTTTAGAACACTTTAATCAATTTTATATATGCTGAAAAGGTATAACTTTTTCCCTCAATGACAATTTTTATGAAGTTTTAACATTTCTAGATTGGTCCAATGTGTTTTAGCATTTTGCTATAAGGAAAATAATTTATTAAGAGTCCTAAGACGCATCAAATAATTTTACTTGATTCAAAAAAAAACTTTACCATTTCTTAAATTTGACTCCAAGAAAAGTTTCTTCACAGGCTTAATAATATATACAGATTTTTATAAAACAACACTAAGGTACCCAGAGTGATAACTAGAGGTTTTTAAAAGTAGATATATTTTCACAGTGCTCAACAATGCTGACAGGACTATATTTTTCAGTTTACCAAGTCCAAGGGTAAAAGAGAACCAAGATTTCAGATTACCTAAACAGTTTTTAATTTTTCATCAAGAACTAGTAAAAGCAGTTTAAGAATACTTGAGCCTTTACTGCAGATGGAAAAGAAATTAAATTTTGGTTTTACGTAAGTACACCACTGATAATAAATTTGAATATTCCTAAAGCAAGTCATTCTAGCACATAGCATTTTACTAAGATACCTCTCTCAGATCTGCAAAGCTTTAACACCTTTTTTTTTCAAGATAGCCATTTTGTTTTGACACTAAATTTTTCAGACCTTTAGCATATTTTTTTACATACATATCTTAACACAATCTCGCTTTATTTGCATTTAGAGTTACAACATTTTAGTTTTTAATTTTTAGATTGTAAGACTGTTATAGAAGACTTTTGTCTTTATTTATGCCCACAGGCCCAGAGATCTTTTTCCAAAGTTCAAGCCCCCAGCAATTAGGCAATAGAGCATCCATTGCCCCAGCAGAGGCACATTCGCACTTTAAAACAAGCAGGGAGTACAGAAGCTGGAGACTCCAAGAGATCATCTGGGGCACACAAGTCAGGCGCCTGGCCAGAGAAAGTCCATCAGTCACTCCCTGAAACTTTAGTCCACTCAGGCCTTGTCCCAACAAAACTTCAGCTAATTAACAGGCAAGCCTCACATTTTTTACTTTAAGACATTGTTAGAGCTGTTATGCTATTATTCCTTTGTACTGGATAACTCATACATAAACACATGTTTTATTTTTTCCTGGATGATAACAATAAAGTTTTGTTTTCCTACTATAAGAAGCAAAAATACACCAAAAGCTCATCAAGCAGTCAACAAACTTTCGTTATTAAACTTAGTAAATCCTTAGTTTTATAGGAAAAATATACCACCATTTAAATAATGATAAGAAGAACAGAGATACCAACTGTAGCTCTAGTTTTTCTTAGGATACGAAGTTCAAATTGCAGAGTTATAAATGAAACAAATTTATATACCAGAGGTTTTTCTTTTTTTTTTTTTCCTTGGCTAGGACAAGGGAAGGAAAAATCAATTAAGTTGCTTACCTGGGGAACAAAGGTATTTCTTTCAAGGTAAATAAATAGTGGGCCAGTCTTTTTAGAAGAGAATTTTATCAAAAAGAAGTCCAGCTATAAACAAAATCACACTTATCTCTGTTAACATAGACCAGGTCAATATTTTTTCTTTTTTTTTTTTTGACCACTCCAAATTTTTTAAAACACATTTAACATACAATAAAACTTTTAACTCCCAACATTATAAATCTAAGACATATGTGCTTTAATTAAACCATTACATTTTGGTTTTTTTTTTTTTTTTTTTTTTTTTATAAATTTTATTGTTATATTCCCCATACAATTGCAGCCCCCCATTCTGACCCCAATCCCTCCCCTCCCGCCCCCGTCCCCCTAAAAGTGTCTCTGGTTCATAGTTTTTTGTTGATTTTGATTTTCACTTTCTTATAGTTTTTCATTTTCCTGGTCCATTATTTAAGTTTTCTAGATTCCTGCTATGAGTGAGACCATCCGGTATTTTTCTTTTTCTTTTGGCTTATTTCGCTGAGCATGATCCCTTCCAGCGCCATCCATGTTGCTGCAAATTGCATGTGTTTATCTTTTTTGAATGCTGAGTAATATTCCATGGTATATATGTACCACATCTTCTTGATCCAGTCATCTATTTTTGGGCATTTGGGTTGTTTCCAAAGCTTAGCTATTGTAAACAGTGCTGCTATAAACATAGGGGTGCAGGTGTTCTTTGGAATTGATGTTTCTGTGTCCTTTGGGTAAATACCTAGGAGTGGAATTGCTGGGTCATATGGAAGCTCTATGTTTAGTAGGTCCAGAAATCTCCACACAGCTTTCCACAGTGGTTGGACCAGTTTGCACTCCCACCAACAGTGCAGAAGAGTTCCTTTTTCTCCACACCCTCGCCAACATTTGTTGTTGCTAGTTTTTTTAATATGTGCCATTCTCACTGGTGTAAGATGGTATCTCATGGTAGTTTTGATTTGCATTTCCCTGATGACAAGTGATGTTGAACATTTTTCATATGCCTGTTGGCCATTTGCATTTCCTCTTCAGAGAAGTTTCTTTTAAGCTCTTCTGCCCATTTTTTGACTGGATTATTTTCTTTGTTGTTGTTGAGTCTCATCAGCTCTTTGCAGATTTTTGTGATCAGTCCTTTATCATTAGTGTTGGGTGCAAAAATGTTCTCCCAGTTGGTGGGGTTTCTCTTTGTTTTTGTTATTGTCTCTTTTGCTGTGCAAAAGCTCTTTAATTTGATATAGTCCCAGCTGTTTATCTTTGCCTTCACTATCACTGCTTTGGGTGATGTGTCTGTAAAGATGTCTTTGATGTGCAAATCACGTAGTGTTTCGCCTATATTTCCTTCTATATATTTTATGGTTTCAGGTCTTATGTCTAGTTCTTTAATCCATTTTGAGTTGATTTTTGTGTATGGTGTGAGGTGGTGGTCAAGCTTCATTCTTTTGCATGTAGCGACCCAGTTTTCCCAGCACCATTTATTGAACAAACTTTCTTTGCTCCAATGCATAGTCTTTGCTCCTTTGTCAAAGATTAGTTGACCATAAATCTGTGGGTTTATTTCTGGATTTTCTATTCGATTCCATTGGTCTGTATGTCTGTTCTTGTTCCAATACCATGCAGTTTTGATGATTATGGCTTTGTAGTATAGTTTGAAGTCTGGGAGTCTGATGCCTCCATTCCCTTCTTTTTTTTTCAGGAGAGCTTTGGCTATTCGGGGTTTTTTGTGATTCCATATGAATTTCATCAATAATTGTTCTATTTCTTTGAAGAATGACATTGAAATTTTGATTGGAATAGCATTGAATCTGTATATTGCTTTTGGAAGGATGGCCATTTTAATAATGTTTATTCTTCCAATCCATGAGCAGGGGATGTCTCTCCATTTCTTTGTGTCTTCTTCTATTTCTTTTAACAGTGTTTTATAGTTTTCTTTGTATAGGTCCTTTACCTCTTTTGTTAGATTTATTCCCAAATATTTGATTTTTTTTGTTTCAATAACAAAAGGGATGGTCTTTTCGATTTCTTCTTCTTCAGATTTATTGTTTGTGTATAGGAAGGCTACTGACTTTTGCGTGTTGATTTTGTATCCTGCCACTTTACTGAACTGATTGATGAGTTGAATTAGCTTTTCTGTGGAGTTTTTGGGGTTCTCTATGTATAATATCATATCGTCTGCAAATAGTGATAGTTTGACTTCTCCTTTTCCTATTTGGATTCCTTGGATGTCTTTCTCTTGTCTTATTGCCCTGGCTAGGACTTCCAGTATTATATTGAAAAGCAATGGTGAGAGTGGACATCCTTGTCTTGTTCCAGATCTTAATGGAATTGCTTTCAGCTTTTCACCATTGAGAATGATACTGGCTGTTGGCTTGTCATAGATGGCCTTTATGATGTTGAGGTATGTTCCTTGTATCCCAAGAACTTCAAGGGCTTTTATCATGAATGGGTGTTGCACTTTGTCGAAAGCTTTCTCAGCATCTATTGATATTATCATATGGTTTTTATATTTCTTTTGTTGATGTGTTGGATAACGTTGATTGATTTTCGGATGTTAAACCATCCTTGTGCCCCTGGAATGAATCCAACTTGGTCGTGGTGAATTATCTTATGGATACATTGTTGGATTCTGATAGCTAAAATTTTATTGAGGATTTTTGCATCAGTGTTCATTAGGGAGATTGGCCTGTAGTTTTCCTTTTTTGTGTTGTCCTTGTTCGGTTTTGGTATTAGTGTAATGTTGGCTTCATAGAACGTGTTTGGTATTGTCCCTTCCTTCTCAATTTTTTGGAAGAGTTTGTGAAGGATAGGCACTAATTCGTCTCTGAATGTTTGGTAGAATTCATTTGTAAATCCATCAGGTCCTGGGCTTTTGTTTTTGGGGAGGTTTTTGATTACCATTTCAATTTCGCTAATTGTAATTGGTCTGTTTAGGTGTTCTATTTCTTCTTTATCTAGCTTTGGGTGATTGTAGAGTTGTAGGAATTTGTCCATCTCCTCTAGATTGTTAAACTTGTTTCCATATAACTGTTCATAGTAGTTACTGATTATTCTTTTGATTTCTGCTGTGTCCGTTGTGATTTCTCCTCTTTCATTGATGATCCTGTTTATTTGTGCTTTCTCCCTTTTTCCTTTGTGAGCCTGGCTAGGGGTTTGTCTATTTTATTGATTTTTTCAAAGAACCAGCTCTTGGTTTCATTGATCTTTTGGATTGTTTTTTTAGTTTCAATTTCATTTATTTCTGCTTTTTTTATTATTTCTTTTCTTCTACTGGTTTTGGGGTTTTCTTGTTGTTCTTTTTCTAGATCTTTGAGCTTCGAGATTAGGTTGTTTCTTTGCGTTCTTTCTTGTTTCTTGATGTGAGCTTCTATTGCTATATATTTTCCTCTTATTACTGCTTTTGCTGCATCCCATACATTTAGGATATTGGTGTCCTCCTTGTCGTTCAATTCAAAAAATTTTTTAATTTCTTCTTTGATCTCCTCATTAGTCCAATGGTCTTCCAGTAGTGTGGTTTTTAATCTCCATGAGGTAGGAAAGTTCCTTGCCTTCTTTTTATGGTTTATTTCTAGTTTGATGCCTTCATGGTCAGAAAAGATGGTTGATATGATTTCAATCTTGGTGTATCTGTTGATGTTTGTCTTGTGCCCCAGTATGTGATCGATCCTGGAGAATGATCCGTGTGCGCTTGAGAAAAATGTGTACTCCGTTTTTTTGGGGTTTAGTGTTCTATAGATGTCTGTTAAGCCCAATTGCTCTAGGTCCTTATTTAGAGCTTTGGTTTCTTTACTTATTTTTTGTCTTGTTGATCTATCCATTGTTGATAGTGGTGTGTTGAAGTCTCCCACTACGTATGTGTTTTCTCTGATGTCTGTTTTCAGAGAGGACAACAGTTGTCTGATATATTTTGGTGCTCCTTCGTTTGGTGAGTATATGTTAATGAGTGTTATTTCTTCTTGAAGTATTGTCCCCTTGATCATAATGTAGTGACCATTGGGGTCTCTTTTTATCTTTTTGAGTTTGAAATCTGTTTTATCTGATATAAGTATAGCTGTTCCTGCTTTCTTTTTTGGTCCATTTGCTTGTAGGATTGTTTTCCATCCTTTAACTTTGAGCCTATTTTTATCTTTTGTAGCTAAATGTGTTTCCTGGAGACAGCAAAAGGTTGGGTTTTGTTTCTTAATCCAGGCTGCAACTCTGTGTCTTTTTATTGAAGAGTTTAGTCCATTTACATTTAGAGTTAATATTGATATGTTAACATCTGTATTTGCCATTGTGTTTGTCTTTCCTTTGATTTTATTTATTTATTCTTTTAATAACTTTTTTTTTTTTTTGGCCTTCTTTCATTGTTATTCGTCGCTCTGAGGTTCTGGCTTTAGAACTCCTTGTAGTATTTTTTGGAGTGGGGGTTTAGTTGCAATGAAATTCCAGAGTTTCTGTTTGTCTGGGAAGGTCCATATTCTTTCTTCAAAGAGGAAGGAGAGCTTTGCGGGATAGAGTATTCTTGGTTGGCATCTGTTTTCTTGGAGTCTGTTGACTATGTCCCTCCACTCTCTCCTTGCCCGTAGTGTTTCTTCGGAGAAGTCTGATGTCAGCCTGATTGGTTTTCCTTTGAATGTTATCTGTTTCTTCCCTCTTGCCAGCTTCATTATTTTTTCCTTGTCCTGGATTCTTGGGAGCTTTACTATTATGTGTCTTGCTGTATTTTTCCTTTCGTCGTGGAAGTTTGGTGTTCTTCTTGCTTCTTGTATATCAATTTTCAGCTCCTTCTTCACATTTGGGAAGTTCTCTTCAATTATCTCTTTGAATATTTTCTCTGTTCCTACATCTCTCTCCTCTCCTTCTGGTATTCCTATAACTCTTATATTTCCTTTCCTCATGGAGTCCGATAGTTCCCGAAGTCTTTCTTCGTTCTTTTTCCTTCGTACTTCTCTTTCCTTCTCTGTTTTGGTTCTTTTTATTTCTGTGTCTTCAAGATTACTTATTCGTTCTTCCATTTCATCTATTCTGCTTTCATTGCTTTTCCCAGAATTCTTTAGTTCTTCCATTAATTCTTTGATCTCCTGCATTTCTTTTACTTCCCTCTTTAGGGACTCAATTTCTTTCTTCTGACCATTGTTTTCCCTCTCTAGGGACTCAATTGCATTCTTCTGATCGTTGATTATTTTTCCCTTATCATTGTTTTCCTTTATGACTTCTGTCAGTTTTTTAATCACGGCAATTTTAAATTCTCTTTCTGGAAGGCTCAGAAATTCTTCCAAGTTATTGTCGTTGCAATCTGGGGGCTGGCTTTCTTTTTGTGGTGTGCTTTTTCTCTGGAGAGTTGCTAGGTTGCGTGTGGTTCTTCTCCTCCCTACTGTCTGTTTTCTAATTTGCCGTATGCGTTGGGACACTGTGTTGTTGGGACTTGCCGGCATCTTGGGTGGGCTTCTCTGTTCCCCTCTGGTTCTTCCAGGAGTCATCTGTCAGTTTCAAGCAGCCTTTACTGGAGAAAGGTCCCTGTTCTAAAATGCCGATGTGGGGACACACTCCCCTGTGCGCCTGGTCTGCCCCGGCGGTGGGTTCCTGCTCCCCTCTGGGCTTGGACTGCAGGCCAGAGGGGGTCTGGCGTGGGCGAACTTCCCCCGCTCACCTCTGGCTCCTGAGGAAGCCTTCTGCAGGTAGTCTTTACTGAAGAAATGTCCCTGTTCTAAAATGGTGATGTGGGACACACTCCCTGCGCTTCTGGTCTCAGGCACACTATTCTGCGCGCCTGGTCTGCCCCGGCTGTGGGTGCTCGCTCTCCCTGTGGGCTCAGACTACTTGTTCAGAAGGGGCCCGGTGTGGGCTAACTCCCCAGCTGGCCACTAGCTCCTTCAGTAGCCTGTGCTGGGGTCAAGTCGCTAGGTGGCACCAGAGATCTCTCCTAGAGCCCTTGGGGAGCTGATTTTCCACCCCGTGGGACAGGGAGCAGAGCGGGGATGGTAGGGTACACCTCAACGGCTTTGGGGTGCTGTGTCTGCCTTGTGCCCCACCGTCGTGGGGAACCCACGCCCCTAATTTCGTGCCCCGGGTCTCAGTTCCAAAGCCCTCAGTTCCAGGACGCGGGCTGTAGCCCAGATCAGTGGCGCGGGAATGGCGCCTTTTGAATCCCGCTCCCCTGCCTGGGCGCCTTGTTCCTGCTCACTCAGGGAGGGCCTCCGCCCGGGTCTCAGTTCCAAAGCCCTCAGTTCCAGGACACGGGCTGTAGCCCAGATCAGTCGCGCGGGAATGGCGCCTTTTGAATCCCGCTCCCCTGCCTGGGTGCCTTGTTCCTGCTCACTCAGGGAGGGCCTCCGCCGTCTCCCCGCAAGCCTAGGTCGCAGGCGCAGGGCCCTGGGCAGCTGCAATCCGAGCGCCGCTTTCGCGCAAGCTTACCGGGCGGCTGGGGCTGTGTGCTGGTGCTGGTCTCCTCCTGGGGGGCGGGGCTCTCTTTAATGGCGCCTGGAGCTCACCTCCGCGGCGGATCCTGCAGGGTTCGCCTCAGCTCCCGTTCACGGGGTGTGGTGGCTGAAATAGTTCCTTTCCACTCACAGTCCCACTTGCTGCATCCGTTTTTCTTGTTGGGCGTTTTGGTTTGTTGTTTCCCTCGTCTCTGCCGGTCGGAGAGTGCCGCCTCTGTGGGCGGGGGAGGGGAGCAGGGTTCTGCGCTTCCCTCCCTTCTCGTCCTCTTTTATGGCAACTTTCTTCTTCGGGCAGTTTGCTGGAGTCACCCGTTTATCTTCCGTGTCTCAGTTCTCACTGGGACCTGCCGCTTTTCCTCCCTATTAACTTTTTTTAATGGGAGATCTTACTCGCAGCGTCTCCTCGCCGCCATGTTGCTCCGCCCTAAACCATTACATTTTGAACTAGTTTTTGTTTACCAAAAATTTTAGATCGCGATCTCAAAATTTGGGTTCTTTTCTATTAGAATTTATATAGGCGCCATTTAAAATGATTTTTAACACAGTAACCCTCCAGAGACAAAAAAACACAAAGGCAAAGACATAGACACAGAGATCTCTTTCATTTAGAATTTTGGCCATTTGCACTAATTTTTAGAGATAGTTATTTTACCAATATTTCTGACAACACTGACAACAATTATTAATTTGTTTTTTAATATCTTTTCTAACTAACTCCTTCAGATAAGAAAACATTTCTCAAGTTATAGTTGTAAGAATGCCCCTTAGGTTCTAAAGAAAGTGGGGCATAAAATTCCCTATCAGTTTTCTAAGGCCACATATTCCTTTAAATTCCTAGAAGAGATATTGGATGGGTAGACAGTTTCACCAAAACTATATCCCTTTCAATACAAAGATAGACTAATTCCTAAAACAACTTAAGTTTTCAAGTTAAGTTGATATAGCCATCTAAGTTCTGTTGGTTTTTTTTTTGTTTGTTTGTTTGTTTTTTAATCAAGGAGGTTTCCAATAAGAGAGATGGAAGTTAAAGTCCTTACATGTTCTAATAAGCATCCCATTTTAATCATTTTAAAACCTCTAGAACCCAAGATTGGAACCATTTTTAAAGACAAGCATAGAAAACTCAAATTGCTTCACAGAGTCCTAGTTTCTGTTTGACCTCACGGATGAGGCCTGGTCCAAGAAAGATAGAACATGGGCCATGAGATATACATGGGCCACGAGAAGGACAGCAGAAGAGGCAAATTAAGATCTTAACTTGGCAGCTTATTTGTTCTTAGATTCTTACTAGAAATTTTATAAGGAATATTATTTACAGAAACCTACTATGTAGTTTGATTAGTAAATTGATTATTTTAAGAGACTTAGATTTTCAAGGAAACCTAAAATTTTATGGTCAATAAGAAGTTTAGAAATTTTCCAACCAACTAGCAAGCTTCCTTTATAGCTAACTAGAAAGTCCAAAGTAATCTTGACAAAACCATCTGAGCCTGATCCCAGAAGTCTCAGCACGTGATCAGAAAAAGCCTGCAAATTTATAGGAAGAAAACACCTCCTTAAAGTGGAGAACACTCTCTTCAGCTTACTTTACATCCAATTATTACAGTGACTGGTAAATACTGAGTTAGGTATCTGACTAAAACATAAAAAGCAGAAAAATACCAAATTTTTAAATTATCCAAGACCTGATTCCAGATACTTGCTTGAATTCCTTACACAGGCACAAAGATCAGATTTACAAATCTATTTGCATAAAATGGGGAAAAGGTAAGGTAAGACAAGAATAGAAAAACTGAAAAAGAGATGTCCACAAGACCAAAAACCTGGCTCACAAAATGCCAAGAGCTGGAGGCCTGGGTAGAAGGGATTAGCATAGCCATTGACACAGCTATGGAAACCAAGATCCTCAGTCTCCAATGCCTAGATTACAAAGCATAACACCCAAGCAGGTATAAAGATATGGAGATTGGGCCTATTGTAGAATTGGGCCTATTGTAGAATCTCTGGTCACTTTCAGATTCTACATAATTATCCAGAATCAGCAACTAACCCGAAGGCTCACAAGGGGCAAATCCCTCCCAAACAGAAGACAACTAAATCCGTTCAATCTCTGCACAGGCTCCGGAGAGCATACCGTCTGCCCACCTGTGCCTAAGTAGCTTCCTCTTTTCACCAACCCTCTCCCTCTGCAGGGCAGCAGCCTCCCTGCCTGCCCATGACCTGTCTCTCTGGGGCCTCTCCTCACTGACCTCCCTCAGCGGAGGTCACTCTCCTCAAAGCCACCCACCTGCAACCACGCAGGCCTCTCTCAGCAAACCTGTCCCTCCTGGGGCAGCTGTTCCTGCCCGCTTGTGTCTCCTTTACTTTCCTTGTCCCCTTTCCCTAATAAGCCTGCCCTTTCAATATAACTAATGTCTCTGTCTCGTGGAGAAACTGGCCTGGGAAGCTTGCTGCAGGTCCCTGAAACAGGAGCTCTGGCAACACCTTTCCCATAGTGAACCCAAAGACCCCGCACTCCAGACCCACTAACTCCAAAAACAACATCAAGTAGAAGTCCTGGTCCAAGCCCAGTTTTCTCTCTGGAACAATTACAGTCCTTCCAGCCATCTGCCAATGTCCTAGAAGAGTCAGAATAATCTTAGGTTGCCTAAAGCCAAAGCATCTGGACTGACACTGAATGTCAGGGTAAGATTTTAGCAGAGCATAGATAAAAGGAGCTCACAGGTGAGCCAGCCAATGTGGAAAAGGAGAGTATATTGCCTGGCTCTTGTGCTAAAAAAAAATCAGTCTGTTCCCCATAATCAGTTTTTCCTGGGCTCCTGCAGGGAAACCATGATAGGGGTTGCTTCTTAGACATAGGTTTGTAGCTACAGGTCGACCACTCAGTTAATATTTTCCCCAAGGGGCTTTTAGATGGAACAAATACGGCACCTCTCATAAGTTTAACTAAATCCCTGGCTTCCAAAAACAAACGGGAAACTCCAAATACCAAATACCAAATAGATATCAAGTGACAAAAACACCAAATGTTTCCCAATTCCCACTCAACCGGGCCTAACACACCAAAGAGCGCTCCAAATTGAGGGAGACTCATAGACTCCCTCCCAAATGAGGAGACCTGAACTCCCTCCGCGAGGGGACTCAGATTCCTCCCGAATGTGTGAAGGCCAAGGTCTTGGCGTGCACGCCAGGGGAACTTACACCAAACGCCAGGGGACCGCGGTTTTCCATCCAGTTTCCATTTCCTCAAAGGTAAATCCAGGGTGCAGAGAAGAGCTGTGCCTCTCCCGAGGAGGACTTGGGAAGTTCCCCGGAGGAAAAAGAACTCCGGCAGCTGCTGGGACTCTCCCTCATCCTCCTGGAGAGAGGGCGCTCCCTCTCAGCAGGAGGGTCAGGATGCCACCCGGGATGCCCAGGTCCCTCTCTGACAGCACAGACCAGCATAGATAGGTGAGCCCTGGTGCTCTGCAGCAGGCAACAGCTCCGTCAGTTGGAAGTCAGAGTTGGGGTTGGGAGAGCCGAAGTGGCATCCACCTCCTGGCTGGCTCGCCAAAATTGTTACCGAACGCCGGCCTCAGTTTCCCTCAGCCAATAAAAGGAAACTAAGTTTGAGGAAAAGGAAAGCGGTTTTATTTGTCGACAAATGAGGAGGGCGGCAGACTCATGTCCGAAAAACCACCGTCCTGCTCTTTGGCAGTGGGCAGGGGTATTTATACAGGGGGAGATGGGTAGGCATCCGCGAAGGGGAGGGGGAAGGGGTCCGCCCAGAGACAAGTGGGCTCCAGCTCAACAGGGAGATGGATGGGGGTCAGCTCATTCATCTTAAGGGAAGGGGAAGGTGTCAAGGCACAGAGAGGGGTGATCGCCAACTTGTTTTCCTTAGGGCGAGGGGGAAGGGTCTACAGGGAAACCGGTGGGCGCCAGCTTTTTTTTCTTCCCAAGGGGAGGGGAAGCTGCAACAAATGGGAAAGACAAGTCATCAATCCTGTTAATGCTAGATAAGGGGAATTGCAAAAAATGGGGGAAAGATGAACTTGTTAACTGTATCACAGTGGCTTCGTATAGATTCATCGTGTCATGTCTTAACCCCTTTTGCAACTAGGAAGACCCCTATCTATTTATATTTTTAATGTACATGATAGGCATTGTTTTTGCTTACATGGGAGTACTGATGACCTGTTGGCTCTAGGCTCCATGGTGCCTGAAGTTAAAGGTTTCTTTTGAGTTTGTGAGAGCAAGTAGCAGGTCTGCAGACTGGGAACTTCCCTTCCCCTTTTGCTCCAGGCTTTACCCTAGTGGAGCAGTTTTTCTGCTGAGCACAGAAGCCTTAATTTTTTTCTCAGTGAGAGCTAAAGAGGTATTAATCTTAAGTTTCTACTATGTCCCCTAATATCAACATTCACAGTAGAGATCCTTTGCTTTAATTTTTGAGTAACTTTTGGCTTTATCCTGTATGCAAATTTAATTTTTGCCAGCTTTCTATTTGGAGATGGGGAGAAAAGGAGACTGATTTCCCAGGTTATTGTCCCCCTGCCTGCTTGTTTCAAACTTCTCAGGCCTCCTCTTACAGAAATGCCTTCTGTCCTTCGTTCTTTTGTGCATATTCTCAAATAGAATTGGTTTCCAGTTTGTAGGTCAATATAATTTCATCCACTTTCTATCTTCCTGAAATTGATTAAAATCTCATATACTGGTGGTGGCCTATTCCCTCTCCTGTTGTGGATTTTATTGCCTTTCGTATATCTTTATTTCTTTACATTGGGGTTTAGGTAAGGAAGGAATAAACATCTATATGCTCTGGAAGTCACTACTGCTATTGATATGAGACAGGACAAGCTAGGGTTATTAGGCAGTTTTAGGGACAGTGCAGGAGGGGACCTCTGAAGAATTTAGGGAGGCTTCAGAGATAAGGACAACCAAAGGAATATAACCAATTCCATTAGGAAAAACAAACATGCCAGGACCAAGGACAACATTGTTAATGCTGGTCCTGGTTTCCTTCAGGTGGTAAAGGGAGGCGGAGATTGGAGAAATGGAGAGTGGTTTAATTTATGGTCACATTAGAAGGGCAGCTGTTTAACTTCAATGCAGGGATGCCCATCCAGAAGACTGGGCCATAAATTTAAAGATGCAACAAATGGGGAAAGAGAAACCTGTTAGATAAGGAATGTGAAGATCCCCACTCAGTAGCAAATTGAGTGAGACAGCCGAGAACTGACCAATCACAAAGAGACTGGGGCAGCTTTAGAATAATGAGGGAAAAAAGGTATATATTCCCTAAGACACGACTCTACTTTGGCTTCCTTGCCCCTCCCAGGCCTGGTTCCCTGGCCTGGGAGTCCCACTTTATTTCTGCTCTTTTTCTCCTCAATAAACTTTTTCTTCTAAACAAACCTGCCTCTTCTCGCTTGCTTGCCTGAGCGTCTGCGAAGTTCCTGCTGTGGCTTCGTGAGACACCAACCCGTGGGGGTCTAGCGGCTGGGGCTCAGCGCTGCCCTGCAGCCTGAGATCCATTCCTGGCTGGGAGACTAGACCTGACAATTCCGGTATCAGATAGGTGTCACTAGTAATATGAAACTGGCAGTTATTCTGTGGTTTTATAATGTTGGGGATGCCAGCATTATAGGATATATCTGAAATGGTGACTACTTTGTGAACTTGGAAAAAGAGGCTAAAGATAAGCCAACAAAAATGAGTACCTGGTATCTTACCTTGAAAGGCATCTTGAAAGAGACAAGAGGAATTCATCAAGGATTTTACTTCTAATAATTTGGGCAAATCCAGAAAGTGACAGTTTTGCAGTTGATCATTGTGATTTTTTTTTTTTTTTTAAATTTTTTTTTAATAGAGGCATGTTTTATTTATTTGTTTATTTGTTTGTTTGTTTTTTTGTTTATACATGCACTGGGTACAGTCAGAAGCGCGGGAGGGTGAGAGAATTCACCAGAGCCAGAGCGGGGAGCAGAGCAGGCAGAAGGACCAAAGTACACTGCTGAGGGGAGCAGCGGGCGGCAGGAGAGGTCTGCGCGCCATGTGGGACCCTCCTCTGGTGGCCGGGGAGCAGCCGGGGATTGAACCAGCGCTGCAGAGGCCGCTGGCAGCTTTGCAACCCAGCGCTCAACCGCTGCGCCACCGGGGAGGCCCTGATCATTGTGATTTAACTAGAAAGTTGTAATACTGATAATCTGGGGGGAAAAAAAAAGGTAACATAAAAAGACTTATTTTGAATGCTTTCACATTTTCCAGCAGGATCTATCAGCGACATGGCTAGGGAATATATATATTTTATTCCCATGAATACATGTAAATAAGTCTGGTTAAAAATTAGGTGGAGACAGAATAGCATAATCTTAAGAACCTGGAATTGAGACCCAGCTTGCCTGGGATTGGATCCTGATTTCTCTATCACTTTTGTGACCTAGTTAACTTAGCGTCTCTGGGTCTTATTTCTAAAATCAGATAGTTGTACTAACTTCAGAACTGTGAGCTGTACTGTATTAACATCTCTTTGGAAGGTGTCTTGCACATAGCAATCATTATATACATATAACTATTATTATGGCTATTTGTATTATTTCACATTTGTTTTATTTCTGAGCACCATTATTAGTATGGTATTCAAGTTTTAAGAACTGGTTTTTGATTTGTAAAATGAACTTTAATATCTTTAAAATAAACTTTCTATGCAAATGTAATCACATAAATTGATCTAAGTGAACAAATGTGATCATTATTTTGGGGTAGGTTTTTTTTTTTCTTTTTGCTTTTCTTTTCTGTTTACTTTCTTGTCCCTTGTTCCAACTCCCTCTGCTTTCCTCTGGTTTTCATCCCTTTAATGTCACCCTCCTTTCCTCTTACCTTTTGTTTTCCCTTTCCTTTTTTCTTTCCCCTCCTCCATTCACTTTTTCTGTCTTTCCCCCCTTTTTCCTCCCTCCTTTTTATTCTCCTTTTCTTCTCTTTTTCCCTTTTCCCTTTACCTATATCTGTACTCTATTTTCTAACCCATGTTCAGATCCCAGTGGTTTAGGTCTTCCTATATTTTTCTTGTACTCCTGTAATAAATAGTGTGGGCATTTCTGGTGAGTAGTCTAATGGCTCCAGAAAGATCTCCACATTCTAATCCTTGGAACCTGTGAATATTTTGCCTTTCATGGCAAAAGAAATTTCACAGATGTGATTAAGGTTAGGAAATTTGAGAGGCAGAGAGTAGCCCTTATTATGAGTCTTTTTTATTTTTAATAAAGAGTTGTTCCCAGTTGTCAGAGAGGGTCACTCAAACTACTGAAAAAGATTTGATGTTGTTGACTTTGAAGATGAAGGCAGGTGACCAGGAATCGTGGGATGGGGGTAACCTTTAGAAACTGGTAAAGGTAAGGAAATGAATTCTTCTAGAGTCTCCAGAAAGGAATGGAGCTTGGACGACATGTAGATTTGAACCCAGTGCTGTCTGTGTCCGACTTCTAACCTACAGAACTGTAAGATAATAAAATTGTTTTGGGTCACTAATTTGTGTTAATTCGTTATGGTAGTAGAGAATGAATATATAATGCACATACACTAAATTGTATGTCCTTAAAATTTTTTTCTGTCATTTTATAAAAATGGGATCATATTACATACACTTTTTTGTATCTTCCTTTTTTTCAGTAGTTCCTTGTGATAATAGTGACAAGTCACTTGATACCATTATTTTTAATAACTGCACAATATTTCATTGTGTAGTTCTTCCATAATTTATTAACCCATTCCCATTATTGGACATTCATTTTACTGCTTGCCCACTGAACACTATTAAAGCAAACATTATTATTTTTTCCCAAAGGGCAAGTATATTTATTTATAGCACCCACACACCCTCTCTTTCAGCATGTAATACCTGGGGGTAGGGGCAGCCTAAGGGCCTTAAGCCCCTGAAACCCCAGGAGGACCAGGGTGGTCTGGAGGAGACCCTGGTTCTAGTCCCATCCCCTGTGCGCTCCACCCCACTTTCTCACCCTTAACTCCTGGGCATCCAGGGTTGGGTAGGGCATGGAAAGGCAGTATTCCCTCTCTAGATTACGACCGTCTGTCCAGTATGTTCATGTACACTTTTAAGGCCTTTAAGCAGGTATCTATTTCGGCCTCCTGGTGATTGGAGCTGTACTCTTTGATGGGGATGCAGTTCCCGGAACAGACCAGGCATCATTTATTGGGGATCAAGTTCCCTGAAGTGGCCAGGCATATGTAATGGAGGTCTCATTTTAGGGGGATGGACTTTTCCACATTGATCAGGTAGTGGGGCTGTGAACCGTACTTTATTTACTGGGTATTTTATTTTTATAGATAGATTGCCAGGAATGGACTATGTTAAAGGATATAAATGTATAATCATTATTGTCAGATTGCTTTTCAGAGTGTGGGGAGGACTGGCGATAATTCTTCTTTAAATATTTAATAGAATTCACTACTGAAGTCATCTGATCCTAAGCTTTTCTTTGTTGAGAGTAAGTAGATATTTTTTTTATTACTTTTAAAAATTATTTCTATAACCTTATTTAAATTTCACCACTTGTCCCATACTTTTTTCCCCTTCTGTTTCAGGAAACAATCCAGAATATTTGATTGCATTTAGTTTTCTTATCTCTCTAGTCTCCATCTATCTGCAAGAGTTTCTCTGACTTTATTATTCCTATTTCATTTTAAAAGTACAGATGCCCTGGTTCTGTATTTCATGTCTGACTCAGGTCACATGTTCTTATAAGAAGTTTCTGGAAGTGATCACTGTGTACTTCTCAATTTACGGTATCAGAAGGCAATTCATGTTGACTTGCCCAATCACCACATTAAATTGGTGTTTGCCCCATCAGCTTTGTGTCAAGAGAGACAAGCTGACTGGCATTGTGAGAACAAGGGAAGGGCCTCTTATCAGTTTACCCTGTTCTCAGAATTCCATTTTCTATTTTAGAGATTCTTACTTAGGATCATTAGAAATTTAATCATTATTTTAAGAATAATGAGAAACCATTCAAGTTTTTGTTTTTTTAAAAGATTTATTTATTTATTTATTTATTTATTTATACAAGCACTGGGTGCAGTCAGAAGCGTGGGAGGGTGAGAGGATTCACCAGGCCAGAGCGGGGAGCAGAGC
This sequence comes from Talpa occidentalis, assembly GCF_014898055.3. Classification (NCBI taxonomy): domain Eukaryota; kingdom Metazoa; phylum Chordata; class Mammalia; order Eulipotyphla; family Talpidae; genus Talpa; species Talpa occidentalis. The sequence goes on from NW_023604972.1 coordinate 54,237,985, forward strand.
AGGCAGAATGACGAAGTACACTGCTGAGGGGAGCAGCGGGCGGCAGGAGAGGTCTGAGCTCCATGCAGGACCCTCCTCCAGTGGCAGGGGAGCAGCCGGGGATGTAACTGGCGCTGCAGAGGCTGCGGGCAGCTTCGCAACCCAGCGCTCAACCGCTGCGCCACCGGGGAGGCCCGAAACCATAAAAGTTTTTAGGCAGGAGGCATAATAAGGAATTTTGCGTATGCTGTGATGTAGAGATCAAGGCTCAATTTTTTTGTTTTGGTTTATGTTTTGTTTTTATATGTGTTGCACAATTATTTCAATTAATTTATGTTTCTTTCCTTAAACTTTACTATTACTTATAATAGTGACTTTATTAAAAAATTGTGAATTGTAGTCATCCTCCAAATAACATTATATTATGTATCATGAATGAATCTTACAGCCATCTATTTCCATATCCCTATTCATCCTTTGTGCTATTTTTGTGATATATTTGTGCTATTTTTGTGATACATTTTACACATGTATGTTAGACTATAGACTTTTTAAAAAATATTCTTTCATGTAGACTTAAATAATCTTTTACATTTATTTTAATAGTTGAGTTTTCATAACAAACTTACCTTCTGTGAATATGACACAACTGTAAACTTCTTTTTTTTTTTTTTTTTTTTAATAATAAATTTTATTGTTGTATTCCCCATACAATTGCAGCCCCCCCATTCTGACCCCAATCCCTCCCCTCCCGCCCCCACCCCCCTAAAAGTGTCTCTGGTTCATAGTTTTTTGTTGATTTTGATTTTCACTTTCTTATAGTTATTCGTTTTCCTGGTCCCTTATTTAAGTTTTCTAGATTCCTGCTATGAGTGAGACCATCCGGTATTTTTCTTTTTCTTTTTGGCTTATTTCGCTGAGCATGATCCCTTCCAGCGCCATCCATGTTGCTGCAAATTGCATGTGTTTATCTTTTTTGAATGCTGAGTAATATTCCATGGTATATATGGACCACATCTTCTTGATCCAGTCATCTATTTTTGGGCATTTGGGTTGTTTCCAAAGCTTAGCTATTGTAAACAGTGCTGCTATAAACATAGGGGTGCAGGTGTTCTTTGGAATTGATGTTTCTGTGTCCTTTGGGTAAATACCTAGGAGTGGAATTGCTGGATCATATGGAAGCTCTATGTTTAGTAGGTCCAGAAATCTCCACACAGCTTTCCACAGTGGTTGGACCAGTTTGCACTCCCACCAACAGTGTAGAAGAGTTCCTTTTTCTCCACACCCTCGCCAGCATTTGTTGTTGCTAGTTTTTTTAATATGTGCCATTCTCACTGGTGTAAGATGGTATCTCATGGTAGTTTTGATTTGCATTTCCCTGATGGCAAGTGATACAACTGTAAACTTCTACCCCCTTTCCTCAACTAAAATAAATTTACTGAGTAAGTATTAATAGTTTAGCTATATTTTAAAATTTTTCATATCTGAAAATAATCTTTCACAGATACTGTCTTTCATACTTATCCATATCAACTTTGAATTTTTTTTCAAATTTGAATTTTCTGAATTATAGTTCTCTGGTATTAAAAGGTAAGTTTTTGGGTCTTTGAATTAGGTTTTTTTTTTTTTTATATTTATGTAAAACATTTTTCTTTTTTGTTTCCCCCCAGAAACTTATTTTCATCCTGCTGGTTTCATCTTAACTCCAACATCATGTCTGGTTTTAGTGGTCCCATCAGGAATTACCACATCAAGGCTCGGGTATGCCCTTACCCAGGTTCAAAAGTTAAGCGCAGCCCGGTTCCTGATGAGAAAGTAAGCTGGCTTGCTGAGTGGAATGACTATAAGCCTGTTGAATACACTGCAGACTCTGTCTTGGCTGGACCCACGTGGGCAGATCCTCTGATTGGGTGAGCATATTAGCTGCAGACACGGGTAACTGTCATTTTGTTAGCAGACTTAGGGGTACCCCAGGACCCCCAGACTTGTATGCTCTAAAGGGTTTCTGCCATCTGCCGCATAAAGACAGAGCATACTCTTAGTGTGAAAGAACTTTAATAGATTAGAGTACATAGAGAAGGCAGAAGAGAAAGGATATAATTTCCCAATGAAATACCCAGTTACCCATCCCCTGTGGGTAAATGCCCAGCCAGAGAGAGTCGACCCAAAGCAGGGGCACTGAAGCCTGGAAACTTGTCACAAGTCTAAGATACCTTCTGACAGGGAGCCTTAGGAGAGGGACAGAAGGGGCCAGGCAAGTCTGAAACTAAAGGAGCAAAATCAAAGTACAAATCAATGTAACGGCTGCCATTGTCAGCCTCCATACGGGTCTCTTACCACATGTCCCTTCCAACTGTCTTTATGTATCTTGACTCCACGCATCTCCTCCTAAACCCCCCAAGTCCCGGGTATGGGTCCAGACCCGAGAAGCAAGTGTATCCTCCTTCACATGTCTTTCTTCACATGCCTTCTCTTAAGTTTTCTCTAACTTCCCTTTCCCTTCAGCACTTCCCTTCATTATAATGGTGGGTAGGGAACCTGGAACCATCCCCTTGTTGTTTTTTTTTAAAGATTTATTTATTTATGGGCCTCCCTGGTGGCGCAAGGGGTTAAGCAGTGCACTATGAAGCAGCCCACAGCCTTTGCAGCATGAGTTTGATCCCCAAACGGCCAGAGAGAAACCCACATGGCGAAGCAGACCTCTCCTGTCTTGCCCACTGCTCCCCTCAGCAGTGTGTTTCCGTCAGTCTGCCTGTTCTGTTCCTCACTCTGTCTCTGGTGAATCCCCCCCCCCCCATCTCTGGCCTATACCCCAGCTCTTGTATGCATAAATAAATAAATCTTTAATAAATAAATAAATATTTATGCATACAAGAGCTGGGGTGTAGGCCAGAGGTGGGGGGGGGGTGCTGTGTGTGGTGTAAGAGGATTCACCAGAGACAGAGTGGGGAACAGAACAGGCAGACTGACGGAAACACACTGCATATGGGGGGTAGCAGGCAAGACAGGTGAGGTCTACTGTGCCAAGTGGCCTAGCTCCCTGATTGGGGATTGATCTTGTGCCATAGTGGCTGCAGATAGCTTCACAGCACTGAAACTTAACCCCTTGTGCCACCAAACCTCCCCTTGTTATAGAGATCCTTTCTGTAACAATTTGACAGCTGAGAAGTTTGTAAATTATTATTTGACAGCTGAGAAACTATTTTTATTCATGCTTAACTTTATTATAATTTAGTTTCCATGTTTGTTTAAATGCTTGCCCAAGAACAACAGTCATATTTGTTTACTCCTTTGGGGGTTTTATGGTGATTCTCCCGATAGGTAAATCTATTTTGCTGTGGAGTTTTTTGTTTTATAAATTGACAATTTGTGGTATCTATTTTCATTTATTCTCTTTGAATCATCAATAGAAAGTAGTGAAAATATTTTTCAATAATTTTTTCCAGACTACAGGTCAGGGAGCCCTGGTCAACCAGCATGGTGAGATAAATTTTCTATGCTATCAGTAATGTAAACTTTTTTTTTTGTGGCATGTGAGGGGAATTGTAGTTGTTCTGCCATTAGTTTTTCCAGGGGAAGGAATTCCCAGAGGAAGTCTAGTATTAATACATATTTACGGTATTTTGGTATTTAAGGTATTTTGATGAAAAAATTTTTCTCTCAGAAACTACTTTGAAATAGTACGATGGATTTGTAAATAAAAAATTAATCCTGAAAAAATATAGTTTCATGGTTATTATTATGAATAACAGATTGGCAATTTTAAATTTTTGTTGGTATTGTATCATTTCTTATTTTGCATTGGTGTTCTCATTGCAGTGAAAGTAACTTTTCTCCCAAGTTTAATGACAAGGATGGAAATGTTGAAAGAAAGAGCCAGGCTGGCCCGTATGAGATTGAAGGTGGAAAACCTAAGTAGGTACTCGTAATGGAACATTTTACAATGATGGGTCTTCAAAAGATAGAAAATATAAGTAACATTTATTGAGTGCTTATATGTGCCAGACATTGTGAAAGAATTTATATGTGTGATCTAATTAAATTGTCACTATACTTGTTGGGGGTTAATTTTAGTTCCATTTTGCAAGTAAGGAGAGAGAATGTAAATAATTTGCATATTGTTAGTAAGTTTATTGCAGTTCTAGTTACAATGGCAAAGCTATGTAAACAACCTAAGTGTTCACAGCACATGAGTAGATCAAAAAGGTGTGGTATATGCTCCTAATGGAATACTGCCAAGTGATCAAAACAGATAAACTCTTGCCATTTGCATCAACATGAATGTAAACAGAAAGGTTTATGCTAAGTAAAGTCAGAGAGAGAAAGATAAATAACAGGTTGTGTCACTTATATATATGGGATATATAGAAACCAAACAAAGAGAGAATTGAGGTATCCGGAGGGGAAAGGTATACTTGTAATCTGGAAATATTTACTAATACTAATAACTAACTATACATGTATAAAACTGATGTCTAAAATCCAAAACCCACTGAGGAAAAAAAATGGACTTTAAAATGAAACAAAATATTTTTCTTCCATTAGTTATTTTTTCTTAAGTTATTGTAGTCCCCGTAGTTCTCCTGCCACCATATCCATCACCATACTCTCTTGTAACCACATATTTTAATGGGAAGGGTTAAAGGAGAATGGATTCGGATATAAGGGTGATGAGAAAGTGAAGAGAAGTGTGGGTATCATGAATGAAAAATCATCACTGTTGTAAAGAGTGATGGTAATTAGGTGTGGCATGTTTCATTCTCCCAGCTTAAATAGTCCAGTAAGGTTCAAATTCAAATTTAGAAGTATAGGTGAAAACTCAAATTATAGAACAACTTTGGAAATGAGAACCTCCTCTTAGATTAAGTTCAAAGCTTAAGACATGTACAAAAGAAAAGTTATGCAACAGTACATATAAGGAAATAAGTGGTTTTAGTGCCATGTATGTAATAGTGCTACTGGGTTTGTGAGGTGATATTTCTCTTACAGCTCTTATGACAGTTTTTTAGTCTTTATCAAGTCAGTTTAAACAGATGAACACATTCAACTGATTTTATGTTTTGTTTTTTCCTCCAGAAATCCTGTAGGACGGACAGGACTAGCTGGCCGAGGGCTTTTGGGGCGGTGGGGCCCAAATCATGCTGCAGATCCCATCATAACCAGGTGAGAACCAAAAAAACCCTTAGTAGCAAAAAGCTAAAGTGATTGGAAAAATACAAACTATAACCATATGTTTATATATATGTATTTGCACACATGTATGCACACATGTATATGTATGTATAAACCACAGGTGTATGTTTGTATATAAACACGCACACATAAACGTGTATCTATGTGTGTGTGTATACACACATAGACATGAAATCCACACTTTAACAGTACTTTATTTTTTTATTTTTTACATCATTGTTCATTTTTAAACAATATTTGCTTCCCCCCACCTCCTCAAGTGTAGTCCCCATAGAATTTCCTTCACCAGTGTTCCTGTGCACCATCACCTCAGTCCCCTGTGCTCCTCCCTCCCTCGCTCTGATCCCTCTCTCTCCTCCTCCCCTGCAGGATGTCTCTGATTTATAATTGTCTGTTTTTGCTTTGTTGTGTTTTGTACTTAACAGTAATTTTATGTGAAATTATGGTGATGTGATATAAGTATAAAGCTATAGTATTAATTTGGTTGAGGCAGGCTTTTTTTTTTTAATTTTTTTTTTTTTTTAATAGAGGCATGTTTTTATTTATTTATTTTATTTGTTTGTTTGTTTTGTTTATATATGCACTGGGTACAGTCAGAAGCGTGGGAGGGTGAGAGAATTCACCAGAGCCAGAGTGGGGAGCAGAGCAGGCAGAAAGACTGAAGTACACTGCTGAGGGGAGCAGTGGGCGGCAGGAGAGGTCTGCGCACCATGTGGGATCCTCCTCCGGTGGCCGGGGAGCAGCCGGGGATCGAACCGGCACCGCAGAGGCCGCGCAGCTTCGCAACCCAGCGCTCAACCGCTGCACCACCGGGGAGGCCCTTGAGGCAGGCATTTTATAAATAAAGCTAATTCACCAGGTATTTATTGAATAGGTAGTTTACAGGATTTAAAGTGTAAGTTTTAGCTTCCTGTCACTGAAGAGCTATGGCTTATTTGCAAGATGGAAAATATGAAATAAGAAAACATGTCAAAGTAACATTGGTGATACAGGATGCTTTAGAAAATTGGAAGATTGAATGTGGAGAGTGATAATGCATTCCAGCTGAATTTGAAGCTTAGCTGGGGACAGGAGGAGGCCTAAGAAAAAATCTTTTATCTGTTTGAGTAATCCTTATTGAAATATTGAGAAATGAAAATGCCAGCTTAATTGAAATGTAAGATTCTTGTAGGAGAATAGTGGATGATAAATTAAACATAATTTTTGTGCAGTTCTGTTGTGGAGAATATTCAATGCCAAAGGTAAGGAGTGTGAACTGTTAAAGGTTTCATGACAGAAGAAAGGTATTTTTTTTTTTAAAAATAAATTGTATTTTTATATTCCCCATACAATTGCAACCCCCTTATTTTGACCCCAATCCCTCCCCTCCCCAACTCTCACCCCTCATAGAGTGTCTCTGGTTCATAGTTTTTTGTTGATTTTGAGTTTCACTTGAAGAAAGGCATTTTTTTCCCTGAGTCAGACCAAGTTGGTAAGCCAAATCATATTCAAAATGTCTCTTAGTGAGAATGAATCAGAAGAAAGACAATAGGTGATTCTAATATTTAGATGGATTTGGCCATCTCCATTTCGTCTTTTCTTTTTTATAAAAAATAAGCAAGTTCTTTTTTTTTTTTATTTTTAAGGATTTATTTATTTATTTAAGCACTGGGTACAGTCAGAAGCGCTGGAGGGTGAGAGAATTACAGACAGATCAGGGAACAGATAGGCAGACTGACGAAATACACTGCTGAGGGGAGCAGCGGGCGCGGCAGGAGAGGTCTGTCGCGCCATGTGGGATCCTCGTTGGCGGCCGGGGATTGAACCGATGCTGCAGAGGCTTCCCAGCCCAGTGCTCAACCGCTGAGCCACCAGGGGAGGCCCCATTTCGTCTTTTCAACACATCTGAAATATCCTGTCATCTCTGCCATGCTTTTAATTGTGTTTACTTTTAGTATTTCTTCACTTATGAACTTTCTCCTCACATGTAATCATCACTTTCATTCTTTAAGCAAGGCAAATACACTAAATATTCTTACTTTTTTATTTGATAGTTTCAGGACCTTGTTTTTCTCTGAGGTATAATGATTTTAGTTTAACACTGTTTTCAGGTTTTTAGAAGAGGGTCCAATATTTGCCCCATGTTATTATCTTGCCCTTTCAGTTACATATCAGAAGGGATCTTTATCCCATCATAAAGTTTATCTTTCAACCAACTGTCCATCCACTCATCCATCCATTCATCTACACATCCATCACCTCACCATCCTACCTATCCACCCATCTAACTCATCCATTTATGTACACCCACCCACCTAAAATTCATTTAGACACTTTATAGTTTAAATGGGATGGGAAGAATAATATATTCTTATTGATGCTCATAAATGAAATCAAATTAATGTCATTTTCTTTCAAATTTTGGCAAGACTGTTTAAAAACAGGAAGGTTGAAACTTCTGATGCAGAATTATAATGCTAGAAGAAATAAAATAAGCAGAAATATAATACTTCTACAAGAAGTAGAAAAGGGAGGCCAGAGTTAGCCTCTAATTAATGTGCCTTTATGGTGGACCAAGTAGTTACTGGGAGTATACATTGTGACTGTTTGTCAAGTTGTTTTGAAATGGTAGAGTTTTTGAGCTTAACTTGATTATTTTACAAATGAGGTAACAAAGATTAGCAGTGATCCAAGGCTACAAAAAAACCCCACAGGGGCAGAGTCTAGCTTTTGACTTTATTCTTGGGCTGATGTTCTTTGCTATCTCAGTAATGCAGGTAATAACTAATGAGTGACTTGCCTGTAGCTTGTAGATCTGAAATTTGAATCAGGATATTTGGTTTCAAATACTGTTTCTCTTTTATACCAGTATTTCACTAATGAGTAATCATAAGAATCACCTAGATACTTTTAAAGCTAAGATTCCATCTCCTTTTCTTTTTTTTTTTATAGAAAATTGTTAATTTTTATTTATTTATTTATTTATTATTTTTATATTGCCCCATACAATTGCAAACCCCCCATTCTGACCCCAATCCCTCCCGTCCCACCCTCCACCCCCCAAAAAGTGTCTCTGGTTCATAGTTTTTTGTTGATTTTGATTCACTTTCTTATAGTTATTCATTTTCCTGGTCCCTTATTTAAGTTTTCTAGATACCTGATATGAGTGAGACCCTCCGGTATTTTTCTTTTTCTTTTTGGCTTATTTCGCTGAGCATGATTCCTTCCAGCGCCATCCATGTTGCTGCAAATTGTATGTGTTTATCTTTTTTGAATGCTGAGTAATATTCCATGGTATATATGTACCACATCTTCTTGATCCAGTCATCTATTTTTGGGCATTTGGGCTGTTTCCAAAGCTTAGCTATTGTAAACAGTGCTGCTATAAACATAGGGGTGCAGGTGTTCTTTGGAATTGATGTTTCTGTGTCCTTTGGGTAGATACCTAGGAGTGGAATTGCTGGATCATATGGAAGCTCTATGTTTAGTAGGTCCAGAAATCTCCACACAGCTCTCCATAGTGGTTGGACCAGTTTGCACTCCCACCAACAGTGTAGAAGAGTTCCTTTTTCTCCACAACCTCGCCAACATTTGCTGTTGCTAGTTTTTTTAATATGTGCCATTCTCACTGGTGTAAGATGGTATCTCATGGTAGTTTTGATTTGCATTTCCCTGATTGCAAGTGATGTTGAACATTTTTTCATATGCCTGTTGGCCATTCACATTTCCTCTTCAGAGAAGTTTCTTTTTAGCTCTTCTGCCCATTTTTTGACTGGATTATTTTCTTTGTTGTTGTTGAGTCTCATCAGCTCTTTGCAGATTTTTGTGATCAGTCCTTTATCATTAGTGTTGGGTGCAAAAATGTTCTCCCAGTTGGTGGGGTTTCTCTTTGTTTTTGTTATTGTCTCTTTTGCTGTGCAGAAGCTCTTTAATTTGATGTAGTCCCAGCTGTTTATCTTTGCCTTCACTATCACTGCTTTGGGTGATGTGTCTGTAAAGATGTCTTTGATGTGCAAATCACGTAGTGTTTCGCCTATATTTCCTTCTATGTATTTTATGGTTTCAGGTCTTATGTCTAGTTCTTTAATCCATTTTGGGTTGATTTTTGTGTATGGTGTGAGGTAGTGGTCAAGCTTCATTCTTTTGCATGTAGCAACCCAGTTTTCCCAGCACCATTTATTGAACAAACTTTCTTTGCTCCAATGCATAGTCTTTGCTCCTTTGTCAAAGATTAGTTGACCATAAATCTGTGGGTTTATTTCTGGATTTTCTATTCGATTCCATTGGTCTGTATGTCTGTTCTTGTTCCAATACCATGCAGTTTTGATGATTATGGCTTTGTAGTAGAGTTTGAAGTCTGGGAGTGTGATGCCTCCATTCCCTTCTTTTTTTTTCAGGAGAGCTTTGGCTATTCGGGGTTTTTTGTGATTCCATATGAATTTCATCAATAATTGTTCTATTTCTTTGAAGAATGACATTGAAATTTTGATTGGAATAGCATTGAATCTGTATATTGCTTTTGGTAGGATGGCCATTTTAATAATGTTTATTCTCCCAATCCATGAGCAGGGGATGTCTTTCCATTTCTTTGTGTCTTCTTCTATTTCTTTTAACAGTGTTTTATAGTTTTCTTTGTATAGGTCCTTTACCTCTTTTGTTAGATTTATTCCCAAATATTTGATTTTTTTTGTTTTGATACTAAAAGGGATTTTTTTTTTGATTTCTTCTTCTTCAGATTTATTATTTGTGTATAGGAAGGCTACTGATTTTTGCGTGTTGATTTTGTATCCTGCCACTTTACTGAATTGATTGATGAATTGAATTAGTTTTTCTGTGGAGTTTTTAGGGTTTTCTATGTATATTATCATATCATCTGCAAATAGTGATAGTTTGACTTCTTCTTTTCCTATTTGGATTCCTTGTATGTCTTTCTCTTGTCTTATTGCTCTGGCTAGGACTTCCAGTATTATATTGAAAAGCAGTGGTGAGAGTGGACATCCTTGTCTTGTTCCATATCTTAATGGAATTGCTTTCAGCTTTTCACCATTGAGAATGATACTGGCTGTTGGCTTGTCATAGAATTCCATCTCCTTTTCTTTCAAGTACTTTCTGGTTCAAAGTAGCATTGTAAGTGAATTTCACAAATGTTCAGAATCTCCGGATACCTCTCTAGAGATTTCTTATGTATCACAGTTTATTCACTCATGTCTAGCTCCACTGCTAGACTATTAGCTCTTTCAGAGGAGGAATTAGACATTGGATATGGTAGTCAGCCACTATATAAAGAAATTTGGAAACTCACATCTAAACTAGTATATTTCATTGAGTTTCATGCATACTGATGATTAGCTCAGACTTTCTTTTTGGGTTTAGTGTTAGAAATTCAAACTCGGGCTTCCCTGGTGGTGCAAAGGGCTAAGATGCAACCTATGGAGTTATCCGCAGCCACAGCTGTTCGAACCCCAGCCAGTCAGGGAGCTACCCACATGGTGCAGCAGACCTCTCCTGGCTTGACCGCTGGGCCCCTCAGCAGTGAATTTCAGTTGATCTGCCTGTTCTGTTCCCCACTCTCTCTGGTGAATCCTCTCACCACCCCCCCATATCTCTGGCCTGTACCCCAGTTCTTGTATACATAAATAAATAAATCTTTAAAAAAAATAAATTCAAAATCTTTGTTTTTGCCTAAGAGACTATTAGAACAATTCTTAGAATTAAGTGGGGGAGATGGATGTGCCGGTGGTAGGGAAGTGGAAGGGGACATTTATCAACGTCTGATTAACTGGTTAGAAAAAGCTCATCCTTAATAAGAATGCATTGTTGCTTAAAAAGAAAAAGAAAAAAAAATGTATATATGCACAATTCAATTCAAAAATATAAAATTACAGTTACTTTTCATCAAAAAAAGGGCATAAAGGTTGAAAAGTACTACTTTTGAGATCAGAGCATTTGAACATATATAATCTTTTTTTTTTTAAATAATTTTTTTGATAATGCAGCGTGAACTATAAAAGCCCATATTACAAGATCTTTTTATACTCTCTGTAATTCTTTTTTTTTTTTTTTTAGAACAGGGGTACAGGGCAGAGGCATGGCAGGTGAGAGGATTCACCAGAGACAGAGTGGGGAACAAAACAGGCAGATTGAAATGCACTGCTGAGGGGGGCAGCGGGCGAGCTGGAGAGGTCTGCTGTGTCATTGGGTCACCTCCCTGGCCGGGGATCAAACTCGTGCTGCGGTGGCTGTGGATAGCTTCATAGTGCCGCTTCTCAACCCCTTGAGCCACCCTATCTGTAATTCTTAAAAAGGATCCTTGGACTTTTTTTTAAACTCTTACGGCCTTTCCTTTAAATTCTGTTCTGCTTTTAAACTTCTTTTTACAAATTAAGTAGTAAAAACTATTTACATTCTGAATTTTCATAGTGGAGAATACAATATCCTTTATGAAAAAGTAGATATTTGTCTGAGTTTGTAATAGTCCTAAATATAGAATATTTCTAATTAAAACATTTTTTATAAAGTTAGCTTATTTGAAATATATGTACATATATAATTTGTTATAAAAATGCATCTTTATAACTCTCAAGTTTGAGATAGAATGTTGGTTTTTGTTCTAGGTAGGTTGTGATCTTAAATTATTATTCACACTTTAATATTTATTTGTAGGTGGAAAAGGGATAGCTGTGGAAATAAAATAACCCACCCTATTTCTGGGAAAAACATCTTACAGTTTGTTGCTATAGAAAGGAAAGACTGTGGAGAATGGGCAATCCCTGGGGTAAGTATTAAAATTAAATTAACATTTTAAGTTCTATTTTTAGTTGCTTTGTTTAATACAAGGTTATTGTGTGTGAATCTTTTCTACCCCATTTATCCTCCATTTTCCTCCCACTTCAATTTGTAATTTTTCTGTCATTCATCATTGCAACTAAGTGTCACTATAAATTAGAGGTATAAGATAATACAATAAGACTGAGAATCTAGTCTATTTCTAAAATAGACCAGAGGAAAGTACCCTTAGGAAAGAACATGGACTTTGGCATTAGACCTGGTTTGTGTCCTGGCCTTTCCTCTTTGAGCTGAGTAATATGAAATTAGACCGTCATTTTAAAATAAAGACAATATCTACTTTAGAAGATCACTAGCGAGCATGTATAAAGCACCCAGTGTAAAGTAAAAAAATGTTTTGGCCTATCTGAGAATTCAGTCCCTATTTCAAGCCCAAAGATAGATTTTTAGCATTTTTTTTTTTTTGGTTGAAGGGTGGTAACTGTGGACATAATAGAAAAGGTAACTTTTATTATTTACTGTAGTTTGCAGTTTTTAAAATTTCTGTGATAGCATCAGGAAGAGAGTACTTTTATTGAGTTCATCTCAATGGTATGTTTGAAGTGGCTTTTTAAAGTGTGTGTATCTATGGCAGAGGGTTTTCTATTTCATGCCATATTGTGAAGTAGAGATAGTTTGATGGGAGGATGATTCTATATGCATAATACTTACTATCTGCAAGAACTGGTTTTTTTGTTGTTGTAGGGTAAAAATGGAATAGAGATAAAGATCTCAACTGACTATAATAAAAACTTTGGGTAATTTCTACAAGCCAAACAGTTAAACTTCCCTAATGCTAAGTGCAAAAAACCAGTAATGATTTCATCACAGGATCTTATATTTTTATTCTCATTTGAAATTCTAACCAGTCAGGAACTGTATGTTACTGATGTCATTTTGAGAACCATTCTTCTAATCAATATATTTTGAATATCTGTCTTTTTTCCCCACTAATAATTTAGACATGCAGGGTACAAAAAAGCAACATAAATAAGTATCCCTTTTCCTCTTGGTGCTCACGTTCTAGTGGGGGATGCAGATAATACAAGACAAATTAGTTATTGTATGTTAGAAAATAACGTATTAAGAAAAAAATTAAAGCATGGTGGGAGATTAGGAAGTATGGGAGTTTGGATTGTTAGACCAGTACTGCCTGAGAAAGTGACTTGTGAGTAAATATCTGTAAGAAATGAATGAACCATGTTGACATTTGGAGAAGAACATCTTGGGCAGAGAGAATAGCAGGTACAAAGAGCCATCGTAGGAAGTTTGAGGAGGTTAGTGTGGCTGGAATGGGATCAACATTGGGGAAAGTGTTAACATGCTATATATTTTTTTCTTGCCTCCTTACTTTTCTTGAGTTTGGAAAATACCAGGAAATGCGTGATTGACTTAATTTGCCATAAGGTTGACCTTGCACCAATAATGTGGTCAAATAACTGAGGTATCCTAAAGGCTCTTTCTACTAGACACAAATGATGAATTGTGGAAATAGAATAATGAATGTCTGTTGCATCATTGATTAAATGTTTAGTGAATGGATTAATGGCTTATTACTTAAAAAATGTGAATCTCAGGGGATGGTGGATCCAGGAGAAAAGATGAGTGCTACATTGAAAAGAGAATTTGCTGAAGAAGGCTTCAACTCTTTACAAAAATCCTGTGCTGAAAAGAAAGAATTAGAGGAGCAGTTGCACAAACTCTTCAGCCAGGAACATCTAGTGGTAAGAAATGATGGTTTGGATTTTGGTCCTGTGGTTAATAAAAATTACTTAAAGTTCATCTGAAAATCTGGTAGATTATTTTTCACATAAAATGAAATATATATATTTAAAATACATATTAATAAAAACAAAACAACAGAATAGATTTTCACTGTAAATAGAATTCTACTTAAATTTTGTAGCTTAACTTTAGGTCATTTATATCATTTATTTTAATACATATTTTCCTCTTAGATTTTTCTTTACCAGGTATGAGCTAATGTGGCACTGAGTTTACCCTTCTAACAGAGAATCTTTTTTAAAATTTGGCATAAATTCAGCTTTTTTGAAAGGAATTTACATAATTGTGTTAGAGTTTTTCTGGCTGACAATCATTTAAGTCTGTCTGTTTTGTTTACATAATCTTTGTGATTAAAAACAAAAAACCTTGTGAGGCATATGTACACCAATAAGGAAAAGGACAGATTTTCTTTTCTCTTTTGTTAGTTTTTGGTTCGGATTGCTTTTATTGTTTTCTTTCCAGAAGTGAGACTTTTTTAAATTATTAGCTTAATTTTTTTCAGCCACATTTGTTTAGGTGGCTAGATGAAATCTTTTCATGTAGTAATATCTTAAATTTGAGCTTTACTAACTTCACTTATAGTTTGCCTTTTTAAAAATGGATCTGTCTTTGTATTTCTGAAACTATTACCACAGAAATTATTAAAACATAATTATTAAATTATTAAAACAGAAAAATGCTTCAATCATACACCTTTAAAAAAATTATGTGTCCTTGGTATAACTGTGCTTGAATTTTGAAATTAGAGTTTATGATTTTGAGGTTCTCCCCCCCCCAAAAGATTTATTTATTTATACAAGCACTGGGTATAGTCAGAAGCGCGGGAGGGTGAGAGAATTCACCAGAGCCAGAGCGGGGAACAGAACAGGCAGACCGACGAAATACACTGCTGAGGGGAGCAGCAGGCATAGCAGGAGAGGTCTGCTGCGCCATGTGGGACGCTTGCCAGCGGCCGGGGATCGAACCAGCGCTGCAGAGGCTGTGGGCAGCATCGCAGCCCAGCGCTCAACTGCTGCACCACCAGGGGAGGCCCTGATTTTGAGGGTTTTGTGAATTTTAAAATGGCCCCAAAATGTTCTTGAGAATATTGTTCCTTGGGAAATTTTAAATAAGCATATGGAATGCTACATTAAAACTTCTGTGATATTTATAGTTAAAAAAACATGGTCAACGAATGCTTAATATGTAATTTATTGTTTTAACCATTTTTAAATTTTTAAAAATTTTTTTTTTTTTTATAGAGGCATGTTTTTTATTTATTTATTTATTTGTTTGTTTTGTTTATACAAGCACTGGGTACAGTCAGAAGCGTGGGAGGGTGAGAGGATTCACCAGAGCCAGAGCAGGGAGCAGAGCAGGCAGAAGGACCGAAGTACACTGCTGAGGGGAGCAGCGGGTGGCAGGAGAGGTCTGCGTGCCATGCGGGACCCTCCTCCGGTGGCCGGGATGCAGCTGGGGATCAAACCAGCGCTGCAGAGGCTGCAGGCAGCTTCGCAAGCCAGCGCTCAACCGCTGCACCACCGGGGAGGCCCTGTTTTAACCATTTTTAATTGTACAGTTCAGTAATGCTATTTTTATGCATGTTTTTTGACAACATATTTACATTTATGATTATGAAGAAGATAATGTGACTCTGCTCTACTCATTCTTGTTTCACCCAAGACTTTTTTATTTGTATTCCTTTAAAAATAGATATATAAGGGATATGTTGATGATCCTCGAAACACTGATAATGCTTGGATAGAGACAGAAGCTGTCAACTATCATGACGAAACAGGTATTTACACTTTTATTTATTGACTGGATTAGAGGAATAATATAAATCAAGCAGCCTGCTAGCGCATAATTAAGTCTGGACTGTTTTATCATCTTAAGCCCATAAGTTGTTGATTATGAAACCAAAGCTGTTAGTTTTGGAAAAACATAGAAGAAGGCAAAGTGTTACCAGTTAGTAATTTCCTTTACTCCATCGGCAGCATCTACAGTTAAGATTGAATTCATTGATGAAAATTATGTACCTTAAAATTGCCAAATTGGGCCTCCCCCGTGGCGCAGTGGTTGAGCGCTAGCCTGCAAAGCTGCCCACAGCCTCTGCAGCACCGGTTCAATCCCTGGCCACCCGTGAGGGTGCCACATGGCATGCAGACCTCTCCTGCTGCACCCCCTGCTCCCCTCAGCAGTGTACTTTGTCAGTCTGCCTGTTCTGCTCTCTGCTCTGGTTCTGGTGAATTCTCTCATCCTCCCGTGCTTCTGACTGTACCCAGTGCTTGTATAAATAAAAAAAATAAATAAATAACAAATTACCAAATTGTACTGTATGGTTCATTTGTATAAAACAAAAGCAAAAGCAACTGGTGATTTGGTAGGAAGTATGACCATAATAAAGGAAATGGGATATATATTTGTCTCATTGTTTGAAGTATTTTTATAATAAGCTTGTATAATTAAAACACAAAGCAATACCAAAAAATTACAACTATTCAGAACATTTTAAATGAATGTTTTTTTTAAAATCTGGATATACTTTATTTTTTTAAGATTTATTTTTATTTATGCATACAAGAATTGGGGTGTAGCTCAGAGATGTGGGGGTGAGGGGATTCATCAGAGACAGAGTGGTGAGCAGAACAGGGAGACTGACTGAAATACACTGCTGAGAGGAGCAGTGGGCAAGACAGGAGAGGTCTGCTGTGCCATGTGGAAGCTCCCTGGCCGAGATTGAACTCACAGGGCAGTGGCTGGCGATAGCTTAATAGGGCTGAGACTTTAACCCCTGTGCCATCAGTAAGGCCCTTATCTGTAGATTTAAAAATTTTTGGGAAAATCAAATTGTTATTATGAGAGGGAAAAATCTATCTTAAAAGTTAATTATGGGGCCTCCCCAGTGGCAGAGCAGTTGAGCGCTGGGTTGCGAAGCTGCCCGCAGCCTCTGCGGCGCCGGTTCGATCCCCGGCTGCTCCCCGGCCACCGGAGAAGGGTCCCACATGGCGCGCAGACCTCTCCTGCCGCCCGCTGCTCCCCGCAGCAGTGTACTTCGGTCCTTCTGCCTGCTCTGCTCCCCGCTCTGGCTCTGGTGAATTCTCTCACCCTCCCGCGCTTCTGACTGTACCCGGTGCACGTATAAATAAATAAATAAATCTTTAAAAAAAAAAAAAGTTAATTATGATCATTATACATTGAATAACTTCTCTTGAAACATATTGCTGGATGAGGTTTTAAATACTTTGTTTCATCTGTATCATAATGAGACAAGGTACCATATCAGAGAATGAAATGTACTGTTAGTGTTAGTGACTCTTTTTTATTTTTTATTAATTAAAATTTTTTTTCTTACATTGTTGTCCCTATAGTTATCCCGCCACTGTGAACCATCATCACTGTAGTCCCTTGACTTTATTCCTCACCTGTTTTGTAACCCCCCTTCCTTCTCCTCCTTTGCTATGTGCCTCAGTTCTATGGTCAGCTGCTAGTTTTGACTTTTTCTTAACCTTTTGTTTAGTTTCTCTATATTCCACATATAAGTGAGACCATCTGGTATTTATCTTACACAACCATTCTTTTTTTTTTTTAAGTTTTTATTTTTTATTTTATTTTTTTAATAATAAATTTTATTTTTATATTCCCCATACAATTGCAACCCCCCCATTCTGACCCCAATCCCTCCCCTCCCGCCCCCCACCCCCAAAAAGTGTCTCTGGTTCATAGTTTTTTGGTGATTTTGATTTTCACTTTCTTATAGTTATTCATTTTCCTGGTCCCTTATTTAAGTTTTCTAGATTCCTGCTATGAGTGAGACCCTCCGGTATTTTTCTTTTTCTTTTTGGCTTATTTTGCTGAGCATGATCCCTTCCAGCGCCATCCATGTTGCTGCAAATTGCATGTGTTTATCTTTTTTGAATGCTGAGTAATATTCCATGGTATATATGTACCACATCTTCTTGATCCAGTCATCTATTTTTGGGCATTTGGGCTGTTTCCAAAGCTTAGCTATTGTAAATAGTGCTGCTATAAACATAGGGGTGCAGGTGTTCTTTGGAATTGGTGTTTCTGTGTCCTTTGGGTAAATACCTAGGAGTGGAATTGCTGGATCCTATGGAAGCTCTATGTTTAGTAGGTCCAGAAATCTCCACACAGCTCTCCATAGTGGTTGGACCAGTCTGCACTCCCACCAACAGTGCAGAAGAGTTCCTTTTTCTCCACACCCTCGCCAACATTTGTTGTTGCTCGTTTTTTTAATATGTGCCATTCTCACTGGTGTAAGATGGTATCTCATGGTAGTTTTGATTTGCATTTCCCTGATTGCAAGTGATGTTGAACATTTTTTCATATGCCTGTTGGCCATTCACATTTCCTCTTCAGAGAAGTTTCTTTTTAGCTCTTCTGCCCATTTTTTGACTGGATTATTTTCTTTGTTGTTGTTGAGTCTCATCAGCTCTTTGCAGATTTTTGTGATCAGTCCTTTATCATTAGTGTTGGGTGCAAAAATGTTCTCCCAGTTGGTGGGGTTTCTCTTTGTTTTTGTTATTGTCTCTTTTGCTGTGCAGAAGCTCTTTAATTTGATGTAGTCCCAGCTGTTTATCTTTGCCTTCACTATCACTGCTTTGGGTGATGTGTCTGTAAAGATGTCTTTGATGTGCAAATCACGTAGTGTTTCGCCTATATTTCCTTCTATGTATTTTATGGTTTCAGGTCTTATGTCTAGTTCTTTAATCCATTTTGGGTTGATTTTTGTGTATGGTGTGAGGTAGTGGTCAAGCTTCATTCTTTTGCATGTAGCAACCCAGTTTTCCCAGCACCATTTATTGAACAAACTTTCTTTGCTCCAATGCATAGTCTTTGCTCCTTTGTCAAAGATTAGTTGACCATAAATCTGTGGGTTTATTTCTGGATTTTCTATTCGATTCCATTGGTCTGTATGTCTGTTCTTGTTCCAATACCATGCAGTTTTGATGATTATGGCTTTGTAGTAGAGTTTGAAGTCTGGGAGTGTGATGCCTCCATTCCCTTCTTTTTTTTTCAGGAGAGCTTTGGCTATTCGGGGTTTTTTGTGATTCCATATGAATTTCATCAATAATTGTTCTATTTCTTTGAAGAATGACATTGAAATTTTGATTGGAATAGCATTGAATCTGTATATTGCTTTTGGTAGGATGGCCATTTTAATAATGTTTATTCTCCCAATCCATGAGCAGGGGATGTCTTTCCATTTCTTTGTGTCTTCTATTTCTTTTAACAGTGTTTTATAGTTTTCTTTGTATAGGTCCTTTACCTCTTTTGTTAGATTTATTCCCAAATATTTGATTTTTTTTGTTTCAATAATAAAAGGGATGGTTTTTTTGATTTCTTCTTCTTCAGATTTATTGTTTGTGTATAGGAAGGCTACTGACTTTTGCGTGTTGATTTTGTATCCTGCCACTTTACTGAACTGATTGATGAGTTGAATTAGTTTTTCTGTGGAGTTTTTGGGGTTCTCTATGTATATTATCATAAAAAATATGGAACGCTTCACGAATTTGCGTGTCATCCTTGCACAGGGGCCATGCTAATCTTCTTTGTATCGTTCCAATTTTAGTATATGTGCTGCTGAAGCAAACACTATCTTACACAACCATTCTTCAGCAAAGTATTAGAAGAGTTCACCTTGTATTGAGGAGTTAGAAGAAATATGTCAGAGGGAGAAATATGCAGATGAAACTTAGGGAGTGGGTCCATATGACTTAAGTACTGATAAATTTCATTACTTTTTTTGTTTATGGAGTTAAAAACAATGACTGATCCTCTAGAGGTTGATAATACAGTTTATGACTTGTTTTCATCCTTTCTTTCTTTAAATTAAAAAATAGTTTTCTGGTCTGGTAACTGAAATGTACACCATATCTGAGTCTGGATTTGATACTTGCTATATCTCTACGAACTGTGCTTTTTGCCTTTTTGCATGCCTTAGAGGGTTTTTTTCTTGTTTTTTGTTTATTGTTTTTGTAGTTTAAAAGTTGAAAATGATATATTCAGTAGAAGGAACTGAAGCAAACAGGTCTTTGGTGTGATTAGAAGTCTGGCTGTGAGTCTAAAAATTTTTTTAGTGTTCTTGTTTTTGTCCTGTCTGTTGTCTTTGGGTTTTCCTAGAGACTTCTTAATAAGGTCTGAGCCATTCAGTTCTTTCGGTTGTATTCCCCCCGTTGTTGTCTAGGAGCCCTGCTGGTGTGCTGAGGTGTGAGGGGAGGAAATGAGACGGTAAGTCCGTCTCAGGCTCTGAGGTGAGCCTGTGCTCCTGGCCTCTGATCCCCACAACTGCTCCTCAGCTTATCCCTCCACTTTAGTGCTCCTTAGGTGAGACAGGAAGGCTAGAGTTGGGCTACTTCCCTTCCCCCAGGTTGGTTAGGTTTTGATAAAATAGTTTTTCTTGAGGACAGAATGTTTTGGGATGTATTTCAAAATGGTTACTTATCCCCTTTTCTGCTGGAAGCAAGCTGAGAACACCCCCTCCCCCGACTTCACCCTGACAACCTTGTAGCATGTCTGGAGGTAAAGCTTGTGAAAAGTGGTCCCTTCAGCCCAAGACTGGACTCCACAGGAGTTTCTCTCTCAAGTTAGTCCACAGATGACCTGCCAGAAATTACTTAGTTGCCGTCTAAGTGTTCCTATCATTTGCTGGCTCTGGTGGTGGGTGTCTCTGTACCTAGCAAGTGATAATACTCTGTGCCTCTCTCCAGGGGTTCAGGGTGGCAGTGTTCCTTGTGACCTTTGTTCTTTGATGATCTGAGAAGAGATTTCAGTTTGTTCAGAATTTTTCTTGCGAGGATTGAGATGATGATGTCCAAGCTCTTTACATATCTATCGTATTGGACCTCTTTAAACCTATTAGAATTTTGTTTTGTATAATTTATTAGGTTATCATGGAGGGTGGGGTGAGAGGAGAACTTTTCAGGCATTATTAGTTTTGATGAACATGTTGTTAGAAGATGTTATTTAGATAATCATGTTTACTTTTTAATTCTGATTCTCCATTAGTGACTGGATGTTGTAGTTGTGTTAGGGGGAAAAGTATGTCCTAAGGCTAATTCCATTCAGGCTTGGTGGACTCCACCCCCACTCCAGACCAAAGCCAAAAGACACTGGGAAAGACAAATCCCATCACCACCAAAGGGAAGGTTGCTGGAACCTGAGGGTGGGGTTAAGCAGCCAGGTTTGGTATAAAACCAGACACGTGGGCTTTGGGGGTTTCCCTTTTTGTCCCTCCGCCAGCTCGCAGCACTTGGCCAGCTCTTGGAGTTCCTTTGGATTTCCAGGTCGTTGGATAGGGTAGGACGCATTAAAGACATTATTTCCCTATTTTCTCCCCGAGTTGTACATTTCCTCATTTCCCTTTCCCTTGTAAATAAACCTTTTATTAACCTTTTGTGTATCCCTGTAGTGGAGTATTAATAAGTCCCTTTTAAGCATGCAGGTGAGGACCCACAGCCAGACAGCCCATTTTTCTATCGGGGCTGCTCTGTAACAGTTGCAGTGAGACTACAGAGAGAGCTGTCAATTTAGCATTGGGGTTTAGAAACCCGTGTGCTAAAATATTCAATTGACTCTTTTCATTTAAAAAGTAGCCTTATTATTTTATGATAAAGTTAACTATGTATTAAAGGTAAAGG
The DNA here is from genome assembly GCF_014898055.3 of Talpa occidentalis. Classification (NCBI taxonomy): domain Eukaryota; kingdom Metazoa; phylum Chordata; class Mammalia; order Eulipotyphla; family Talpidae; genus Talpa; species Talpa occidentalis. The sequence continues at coordinate 54,259,386 of NW_023604972.1, forward strand.
TAATATGTATTCATAGTAAGTTACTTAGAAAATAGATCATTTAAAGAGGAAAACATTTATAAAACAGTTCTTTCATTTCTTGAAGGTTTTAACATTTCGCTCTTAAGATTTAACTGTAAGACTTAACATTTAACAGTTTAAGATCTTTTTTTTACTGGAGTATTTTATTCTTAAATTAATTTTTTTTACATCATTGTTCATTTTTAAACAATATTTGCTTCCCCCCACCCCCTCAGGCGTAGTCCCCATAGAGTTTACTTCACCAATGCATCTGCGCACCATCACCTGAGTCCCCTGTGCTCCTCCCTCCCTCTGATCCCTCTCCCGCCTCCTCCCCTACAGTATATCTCTGATTTATAATTGTCTGTTTTTACTTTGTTGCGTTTTGTACTGTTATTATTTTTTTACACTGATGTCTTATTTGGTTCCCCTATATTCCTGCTATAAGTGAAACCATGCGATATTTTTCTTTTTCCTTCTGGCTTATTTCGCTGAGCATAATTCCTTCTAGCTCCATCCACATTGCTGAGAATGGCATGAGTTTATCTTTTTTGGATGCTGAATAATATTCCATTGTGTGGATATACCACATCTTCTTGATCCAGTCATCTGTTTTGGGGCATTTGGGTTAACAGTTTAAGATTTAACTGTTACCATTTTGGTTTATCTTTTAGACTTTGATTAGCTGTTTTTAAAATAAAAATGGACTTATACAGTACATGTTTTTTTGTTTCTTGATGTTTCACTTAAAAATATATTATGGGTATCTGTTCATAACAGCATGTGTAGATCTTCATCTTTAATGACTAGATGAGCGTCCATTACGTCATTGTCCCCTCACTTAATCTGAGTCCTATAGATGGAGAGGTTAGTTGTCCAATTTTTTCCTTTTGGTTATAGATAGTGTTGCTTTGAGTACTTTAACAGATTTATATGTTTATTTCCTTAGGATAAAATCTCAGAAATGGAATTGCTGCATTGCTTATGGTATCCTCAGTGCCTCCTACAGAATGGTTCATAGAGGCATCTGGATTTTTTTAAATGAATGGTCAATAAAGAGCATTTGTCTTTCAAGAGCTCTTGATAAACATTGCCAAATTGTCCTACAAAATGCCATTTACATTCTCAACAGGATTGAGAGTCTTTATTTTAAATTTTTAAGTAATTATAACTGAATATTTCAATAAATATGTTTACATAGTTATAAATATAATTATAAATATTTTATTTCATGGCATTGGGTTTGATGTCATCTTAGAGAAGTTCACTTTAAGATTATAAAATGACTCACCAATAATTATGATGTTTCACTTTTTCCATCTCTAATACCTATTAAATTTATTTTGACATAAAATTTAAAGCTCATGAAATGAGCTTTATTTTTTTAAGGAAAATAGTCTTACTTTTTAAAAGAAAAATTTTCTTTTTTTAAATAATTTATTCTTTTAATTTTGGTAACATTAGGATTTTCCCCATCAAGTATCATCACCATGGGTACCAGCCACCAAATCACCTTTAGTCCACCTCCAATGTGTTACCTTCCTGTTTATTCCTACTCCTTTCCTTCCCTTTTTATTCCTATTCCCTCTACCTTCTGCGGATGCTTCAGTTCTTTAGTCATTTTTCACAGGTTAACTTTTAAGGTTGTCTTTTTATGGTTCTTAGTTTGGTTTCTCTATATTCTGCATATTAGTGACACTATGTGGTATTTATTTTTTTTCTTCTGACTTATTTAATTTAGGATTATCTCTTCCAACTCCATCCATGTTGCTGCAAATGGAATGAGTATCTTTTTCGTTGCTGAGTAATATTCCATCATGTATCTATACCACATCTTTTTGATCCATTTACCCATTTTTGGACACTTACGTTGTTTTCTTATCTTGGCTATTGTAAATAGTGCTGCTATGAATGTAGGGGTGCAGGTTCCATTTCTAATTAGTGTTTTTGTATTTTTGGGGTAGATACTTAGGAGTGGAATTGCTGGGTCATATGGCTGATCTATTTACTGGCTCTCTTTACTGGGTGGTACCTCTACTTGAAATTTAGGAGCTTGGTTAAAATTTGGGCATTCTGGAATATTGCAGTATTTAATTCACTTGTCACCTAATAGAATGATTATTTAAGAGTATTTTTAGTAAGAATGCTTGAAATTACAGTTATAAATTACTTGAGTAAATGAATTTCTTTTTTGGTGGTTTTTGTTTTGGTGACCAGGTGAGATAATGGATAACCTTATCCTAGAAGCTGGAGATGATGCTGGAAAAGTGAAATGGGTGGACATTAATGATAAACTCAAGCTTTATGCCAGTCACTGTCAATTCATCAAAATTGTGACAGAGAAACGAGATGCACACTGGAGTGAGGACTCTGAGGCTGCCTGCCCTGCGTTATAACTTCCAATCTCCATGTACGCCAGAGGCTAACAAAGGAGCTTGTACTGAATAAAGACAAGAGCACCAAATTCATACTATGAAAGGGGCAGGGGAGTTCACTTGGGAAATATTTCGTTTATGTTCCAAGCAGTTTGTTTGTAAAAGGTATTACATCAGAATAAAATGAGTAAATATGTGACTGGAACACAGAATTTTCTGCTTTCCAGCCAAAACAAATGTAAATAATCTTTTTTTGTATTATATTTAAGCATGGCTTTAACCAAACTTAAATAACTCATGTTCTAGGAGGAATCATAATCTGATCAGCCATAACTTCTGCTGCCCATCTAGATCTTGTTTGTTCTTTTTCTCCACTGATATTATGAAGTCTGCAGGATGTACCTGTCACATAATACTCCTTTAGGAGGAGCATTGCTATTGTCTAATCTGATTTTAAATTATTTGCTTTGAATTTTGCATTATATGATCTTATTGAAGTTTATTTCTAAAATGAAAAGTTTATGTAAGTATTCTCGCCTTGAGTCATCAGTTTTATGAGTAAGTTTCAGTCACTGTTGTAGTCAGTAAAGATCAGTATCAATGTACAAGAGCCTATATTCTTTTTTTTTTTTTTTTTTAAGATTTATTTTAGTTTTATACAAGAGCTGGGGTAACACAGGCCAGCGGCGCGGGAGGGTGAGAGGATTCACCAGAGACAAAGCAGAGAGCGGAACAGGCAAATGACAGAATACTGCTGAGGGGAGCAGTGGGCAAGACAGGAGAGGTCTGCCGTGCCTTGTGGAACCCTCGCTAGCCTGTCGGGATCGAACCCGCACTGCGGAGGTTACAGACAGCCTCACAGTGTGGCATTCAACCCACTGCGCCACTGGGGAGGCCCCCTATATATATTCTTTTTATCAAAAATTTTGAATTTAAAATGTGTCCAGATTATTAGTAAGTTGTTATTTTTATTTCATTCTACTATAACTCATTGTCATAAATAATTAAAAATAGGTATTTAGAGAAGAATTGAAATCAGGTGGTGACAGAGGGAGGTCTTTGAGAATTTTTGTTAGGAAGGGAATATTAAGAATTAGAATTGGTTTCTGAAAACCAGTGTTAAATTTTAAATCCCAGAGGAAAGTTTATTGGTGTATAAGGTGGTCTTAGAGACAGTGGAGGGGAGGACACAGATCTTGTCCACAGATCAGTGGACACAGATCTTGTTCTACCTAAGATACCATTGGGAAATTTCATGATAGCCAGTCCTGTCAACCTTAGGTAGGCGCTATCACAGCTCCATCTTCATTCCCCTTGGACTGCAGATGAGACATCTGAAGGTAAAGAGGTATTGGGGATCGAGACATGGGTGTTCTTAGTTTTGAAATTAAAAAAAATTTTAGATACTTGGAAAAGGTTATTAGGCTTACACTATACCTAAGGGACAGAAGAAAGGCTTTTTCCTCCCATTAGTGTGAATATGAGTTTTGCTGAGAAACATTAGAATGATTTAAGGATGATGCCTCAAGCCCCTCTGAAAGAGTTATAAGGTTTATATATACAAGCTTTATTTTCTAAAATTCATAAAATCCTGGTTTTAGGGAATATGGTAAGGGACGTGTGCTTAACAAGGAAGACATGTCGTTAGATGAGAAATAGGATGACCTTCCAACATGAGTCTGATTCTGCTTTACTCTTTGGCAGGAAGAAATTGTTTCTTCCTGGCACAGAATGGATTTCTCTAAAATTGAAACTGCTTATAGAAGCTCTTGAGAAATTTTGAGCAATTCCCTGAAGAATGACATTTACTTAACATTCTTGATATATTTAAACTGACATTAAGAAAAATAAGTTTATATTAAGATTTATTCAAAGTATGGATGTAGCACATGTTCTACAGATAAATTCTTTAACACAATTAGGGTTGTCACTGGAATATTTACAAAGAAGACAGAATGATAAAACTCGTAAACTGTAGATAGAAATAATCTCAGGGCTGTAGGAATCCAGCACCATCTATAATGAAGAAAAATCAGATTAAAATTTTAGCTTAAGATATTTCTTGGGGAATATCTACTCATATTACTTAGTAATGTTGCCTTCATAATTTGCTTTTCTTATATTTTAGATATAAGAAATACTTTGTTTTTAAGAGATATTTAGTAAAATAAATAATAGTAATAGTTACCATTACTTTTTATATCACCTAATCCTCACAGCTAATCCTCATGTTAGGTAGTAGTATTTCTATTTCAAGGTGAAATTGTTACTTAGAATAAGTTGTCCCAAGATTAATTCAGTCAGGGACAAAGCTGGGATTTGAATCCTAGTTTGCATGGTTCTAAAACCTGTTTTCTGTCTTTTGTCTACTAAGGTTATGAATCTCTTATGATTTGTTATTTTAAGTATACAGTTTGGAAGATTATATATTCCTTAAGCATTACTTATGCTATCATTATTAATAGTTATGTCATTTAAGACTTGAGATGTAAGGGCCACATCTGATTTGACTTGTATTGTTGAAATTGCTTGAATATTTTTGGTCCAAAGACAATTTACTTGATCATATCTTGACTTGAGGACAAGTGGCCACAATCAGTAATTATCTTACCAGCAGGTATTCTTGAATTTTTGAAAACATTTCAAACTCAAATAGGAACATAAACTAAACTTACATAAGATGATAACTATCTAAAAAGCTAAGAATTCAGGCAGTAACTAAAGATGGCACTTGAAAACCTCAACCACTTTACAGGTTAAATGCTACTCTTTCTTATGGTATCAGGATTTCTGGCAGTTAGTATTGTTTTCAAAAATATTGGTTAAATTTTGGTAAATAAACTGATTTAAAAATAAATTCTCTGTAGAAAATGTTTCTAATTAATTTGATCATCAATAACACTTTCATCATTTTATTAAAATTACCAATATGGATACAGTCTGAAACTCATACTCTGAAGGCAAAAATATTTAAAGATGTGTAATAATGCTTGAAAGATTTCTGGAGATTTTACTAACCTCATATAGCTTCTGACAGTGAGAGAATTAGTTCTGTCAAAATAAACATACAGATTATAGTTACTATACAAAGGTATTTTTGCTATAATTTCTTTTTTGACTTCCCCTACATTTTTCGACTTTACCCACATCCCCTGTTTTATTTCATTAGTAATGGGTTAGATTTGGTATAATCGTGTTTTAGAAGGTAAAACTTTTTTCTGCAACTTTTTTCTGCAACATAGATTTAAATTTTTCCCATTTGATCTGATTTCAAGTATTTGAAATGATAAAAGAGATACTAAATAAGCACTTCAGAACAAAGAAATTACTATTCAGAAGCAAAACTTAACGAAATTCAGTATCTCAAAATTTGGATTGAGGATATTATGATTTATCAACTTTTCTCAAGGTAGATTCAAATAAATACAAACTATATAATTTTAATTGGCATTCATTCAGATATTTTAAAAAGGAGTATACCTTTTGGGTCTCTATTATGGGTATAATTTTAAGTGAAATCAGTTTTGGGTGAGAATCAAAATAGAAAATCAAGTTTTGTAACTTTTCTATCCAAGCTGCTGGCTTGTATGTTAAGGAGATGTGCACCTTTGAGATGAAGCCATTTCTAGGTTTGGTAGTTTCACAGCATGCTTACATCGCTGTTTACTCTGAATTGTTTGTAAGACAGAAATAAACTAGAGGTAAAATTTACTGTTTGAAATTTCTTAATCCCTTATTACATGTATTTATATAAATGGAAGTTATATTAAATACCATGAACATTAGGAAAGAATACCTTTTTAGAGCTACAGAAATTCTGATGTAAATAACGTGAAAGAAATTGAGTTTATGGCTCATGAGCTCTAATTTTTGTAGGTTAGTTGAATTTGATTCTGTCATATGTTTTTATAATTTAGAAGAAACATTCTTACCTTTCCTGAGGTTAAATGTCACTTGCTTTTATTAATATAATCATAGAAATAAAGTCTTACCCCAAATAAGTCCTAAAAACAAACAAAGAGATTATCTTAAGTACATAAAACAGATGTGTAGTTTATGATAGCTTAAAAATAAATATGGACTTACCCCTAGTTGGTTCAAAATAAAAGTGATTAACTGGGAAAGAAGAAAAAATATCAATTATTAGTGCTATCAATGTGTTACTTCTTACTTTTAAGGTAGTAATAAAAATATGCATGAAAATCTTTGTTTTTATTGAAAAGTTAATTCCATTTTACTGCTTGGTGTTTTATTTATGTGATTCAAGATTTTAAAATGAATACATAATATCTAGATTTAAATCCCTTAATTCACAGAAATATTTTCCTATAACTATTCAGTTTATCCAAAAGATAGGAAATTGATGTGAATGGTTAAGAAACTCACTGTATACTTCCTTAGAAGTGCTCTCTTTATTAAATGATACAAATTCCATTGTGAATGATACTTGAACCAAAATTTTAGTGCTACTATGAATACTTTACTTGGAGGGTTTGCTTACACTGCAGTTTCTTGGTCCTTCTGATTTAAGAGACTGGAAGCTTGCCCAAGAAATTGACCCCTCTATCAAGAAGGCCAACCATTTATTTGCAGAGTTGTCCATTCCAGAGTATATTTAAGACCATGTAAGCAAAACCCCGTCCCATAGGCAGTTCTTAGGCAAGAAAAATGCCCTGATGTCATGTTTATTCTCTTAGGATCCCTTTTCCTGCTCCTTTACCATAATCACTAAGAGAAAAAAAAAAACATCATCATGTAGATAAGACAGTTTTATAAATTATTATGTCAGTTTCTTGTCCAAGATGGATATGGGCAATAACACTTTGAAAAGTTCAGAAAAATAAAGTACGGGCCTCCCTGGTGGCCTAGGGATTAAGTCTCAGTGCTGTCACTGCTGGGCCTGATACTGATCCCCAGTCGGGGACCTAAGCCACACATGGCACAGCAGACCCCTCCTGTCTCCTCTGCTGTTCCCCTCAGCAGTGTATTTCAGTAATTCCTCCTGTTCTGCTCCCCACTCTGTCTCTGGTGAACTCTCTTACCTCCATGCCTCTGGCCTGTACCCCAATTTTTCTCAAAAAAAGAAAAAGTACAAATAGGTATAAATTAAATAGGTATGAAATTAAATGTTCAGATCTGGTAATTTGAATGAATCACATGGATCTATGGAGTCACTTGGAGATGACTTGGAGATTAATTTAGAGGGAAGTTCATACATTTTACCCAACTTCATGTGGTTATTTTAATTGTAAAGAGATTAGAATCTAGGCTTTCCAGACATAGGCCAACACTCTTGACCATATGTTGGTTCAAAGATGAACTTTCTAATTTTGTGATCATCAGTAGTTAATCATTGAAGGTAGTTTCCTAAAACAATTTTAGTTGGCGGTATGCTGGAAATTTTAAGTCTTGCCATTTGGAAATGAACTAGAATACCACTTGAATAGAGTGGATTGTGGGGAGAGCACTAGCTATTTCAACATAAAAGATTTAGGTACTTAGTTTTGTTCAGAGGCTATCCTTAATTTTAAATAGACCTTATTGAAGAATCTTGAAAAATTTTGTCTCAGGCACGCAAATTTTGTAACTGACATTTTTAGGAAATACTGTATGTCCCCAATTCCAAAATACTACCATTAAAATAGACCATTTGGGTTAAGCATTTTTTAAAAATATTTATTTATGTGTACAAGAGCTGGGGTGTAGGCCAGAGGTACGGGGTGGTGAGAGGATTCACCAGAGACAGAGTGGGGAGCAGAACAGGCAGATGTACTGAAATACACTGTGGAGGGGAGCAGCAGGCAAGACAAGAGAGGTCTGCTGTGCCATGTGGGCCAGCTGCTTGGCCAGGGATGTGCTGCAGTGGCTGCCGAAAGCTTCATAGTGCTGAGACTTAACCCCTTGAGCCATCAGGAAGCTCCCTAGGTTAAGCATTGTAAAGATAAATGAAATTCTCGATTAAATGTATCTTTTGTGAGATGTGCCTTTGATTTCAGAAAAGTTATGAGAAATGTGTTTTTAAAGAAATGGAATTTCTTTAATTTCTTTTTTTAGTGTTATCCTTTGTAACTCCAAGTACATTTCAGTGTTTTCATAAACAGATTCTAACATCAATAAAGGGCTTCATTAAAATGTTGAATTATGTGCATTTTGGTAAAAAAAATTTGTTGGGATTTAGATCTGATTGTCTTTATTGTATTAGGCGTTTATGTTAATGCTTCATTAGTGAAGGAATAACCAAACCTATTTCATCTCATAAAGGAAATTATTCTGTAACCTTAAGTCTTCTGACTTGTTACTTTTACCCTCATCAATGATAGAAGTTGTTTTGTTGATTTATAATTTGGATGAATTGAGTAAATAAGTGCTGAACTGTTCACATGATTATTTTTGGCTTTGAATTTAACTGTGCTTTCTTTCTAAATTTATTGGACTAAAAAAGCCAGTAATTTTCATATGATCTGGCTCTTATATAGGTTGTTGCATATAATATTTTTTATAAACTTTGTAGATTTTAACAATCTCCAATGTACTTACCGCTATGAGATCATTAATTGTCAGGACCTAGAACAAAAAGAAACACAATCAAGGAATTGTAATTCAACATTTTATCTCTTTTCATGTTGCATACTTTAGATTAGCTTGGTTAATAAAAACATGCTTTTCAGAATTCCTAGTGTTTCTAAAATTATGTCATTAAGATCCATTATTAACTAATACTTTAAGTACCCCACTTCCCCCATGTACTCCTCACCCCACCCTTTTCAACCTTGACTATCTCCAGAAACAATCCACATTTTCTTATGTGAGCTCCAAATGTTTCTTGGAAAGATCATTAAATGTATACTTACTAGCTTGGATAAAAGACTTTATTTTGGCATCACTTTTTTATGAAGAAACTTTAATGATATTTCCTATAGTTGTAATAGGAGTATTATTTAAAAATTTGAAGTTATAATACATAACTCTTTGTGACTAAGTCAGTTTTATCACATGTAATTATCAGTCATTCAGTAAAATCCTGTCAAAAGTAAAACTGAAATAACCCTTTTATACCATAACCATATCCTTAAATTTAGTTTTGAAATTTTAGGACAGGTTGCATTTTAATAAGGATGAATTTCCCCCATTAATGGCAGATGTGAGCATACAATCTTAGGGCTGAAATGGGCTTTATCAATCATCTGTTTTCATCATTTTATATTTTAGAAGAAAGTAAGAAACAAAGGTTACTTCAAGGTAAATGGCAGAGCAGGAGCTTGCAGATTATTTAATTACTTTTCCCTACTGCTCTGCAAGGTTTCCTCCACATGATTAAGGAAAAATTTCAGATCTTAGATAGTTTAGTACTTGTGATACCTGCACATTAAATGACTGAGATCTGTCAAAATATTAATAACTAAATCCTTCATAGAGAATGTTAACTATTAAGTCCTCTCCAATTAAGTCTAAAGAATTTTCAAATTTTTGTTTTGTGATAATTAAAATAACATTTTTGAGGGAAGCATAAGTATAATTACCTGATTTGGATCAAAAGGAATAGGAAAAGGAATAGGAATTGGAATCTACAAGGAAGGGAAAAAGTGAATTGTGAGAAAACAAAATTTGAATGTTTTATTTTGACTTTTTTCCTCATTTAATCATTTGCTTATCCATCCATCCATCCACCCACTCACCCAGCCAGGATTTATTAAGCAGTTTGTGCTTGCAGGGAGTCTATCTTTTATATGGTGGAGATTAGATTCTGGTGTATTTTAAATAATTTCTTTTCATTCATGGTGCTTATTTTGCTAATTTATTAAATCACAGTCCAGGAATTTGTCTTATATGTTGACAGTTCTTGCAAATCAATATTTCTCTATAGCACGGTTTCATTGATTGCCTGATTTTTAATACTATTTTGCCATCTGGTGGAAGGAAATCTTTCCAGTTCAAAGTTAATGGCTCTTTTTATCTATATAGATTTACATAATTTTAAACAAGATATTAACAGAGGTTCCCAAATTTTATTATTTATTTATTTATTTGGTTCCCAAATTTTAATTATAAAGGAAAACATCAGGATTTTGTGTTGTATGAAAGGAGAGGTTTACATTAATTAAAAAAATCTTACTGATTTCAGCCCAAAAGTGGGAAAACAATGTACTTTACACTCACTAGAACCAAAGAATAACAACTAATTATAAATGTAAGTACTTAGAAATTAATCGGCTAGGATTCAATGGGACATGTAAAAACATTAAAGGGAAAGAATGTTCCATTGAGGACTGTAATTTTAGTGACAAATTTCTAAAAGCCAACTTAAAGTTGACATAAACAGTTTGAAATAAATGAAGGAGATTATGTTTAGTTATAAATAAACTATTCAAAACTGTGTTTATATTTTAAAAATATTTAGATGATCCCACAAGGAGTTAAGCAAGACACTAATTTAAGATGTGTGTGAGCTTTCCAAAACATTGCTTAAATACAGTCCAAATTGAATGTGTCTTCAACTTGTAATGCAACCTTATCCTGATCATTCTTTGCCTGAATCACCTTGTCCTCAGGTTCATACCCATGCACTTGCTGTTCCCTCTGGCTGGAGTGCCCTATTCACCCCTCATCTTTCATCCTCTCATTCAGATACTACCCTTTCTGTGAATGAAATCTGTAACCCACAGCACATGTTGGCTTTGTATTTGCATTTAGAAGCACTTATCAAATTATGTGTTTTTTTCCATTTATGAATCTCATCAGGTTGTGAACTTACACTTTTTCTATATCTATATGTATATTATATAGTAGACACTCAGTAACTGTTAACTGAATGAATGTTATCTGTACCAGCAAAAGTGCTAGATGTAGAATGAGGGCAATTCTATTAGATGTTTAGCATTATTCTGGCCCTTACTAAACAGTGCTAGAAGAATACAGATATTAGGAGAGAGTGCAACAAGAACAGTACAATAAATGGCCTGTGAGGAAAAGCTATGAGAGCTGAAAAAAATCTTTTTAGAAAAAGCAGTAAGGCGATTTAGGAAAATAAAATGAATGAATATTATATGAATACTCTCATGAAGAATAAGTAGGCTTGCAGTGATAGTAACTCAGTATGGACACCTAGTTGAAGGTAAGTATAGAGAGACATTGAAATGAGTTATTGAGATTTGGAGGGAAATTTGCTAGCTCCCATCACATTCCACCACTACTGATGACTAGATGAACCTAGCCACCTCTAAAAACCTAATATTTCTGTATCAAAATTTGGAAACTTTCACAACCACTTTTCAAATAATACATACTTTTGCAATTTGAAATTCCCCAAGCCCATGCTTACTGGGGGCCGTGGTGGTGGTGGAAGAAATGGGATCGGAGGAAAAAACGGTGGTCCTTGTAGTGGGTAAAAGTTAAATCTCTGATAAAAGAAAGATGATGTTAGTCATTTTAGATAATTGCAGACTTTTAAAATGATAAACACATCATTTGAAAATACAATTAGAAGTTTACCTGTTCACTGGAACTCCCTCCAGATTGCTGAAACTTGTAAAACAATAACAGCAACAACAGGTAACAAGGTAAATCAAGACAAGGCAATATGTTACTTGTTACAGACAGTAACAAGTAACTCTCTGTAATTAACAACTAACTCTTGGTAACTGTATTCTAAATGAGAATAGTTAACAAGTCATTATTGCGCATTATATCCATCAGCAGTGTAGCTTCACTTCTGAAATAAAAGTTGAGTATCTAATAAAAATTGACTTAATTTTGTCTAGTGAATTAGTCACAAACTTTTTGTCTTAAAACTTATTTCCAAAGAATTTATATTTCTTCAGTTATATATTGCATCTCTTTTCCTTTGTTCGAGCAATGTCCCTGTTTAGAGCTTAGCATTATTAAGTTCGAAGTGAAGTGAGTGTGAAAGAGTAAATTTAATTTTTGTTTCTGCAAACACAGGTTTTGAAAGCTCTCTCACGTCTTTGAAAAGCTCCTTTGTTACAAGCTTGCTCCCTCCTTGGTGCCCTGGATATTTAGACTGTAATAAACAGATTAGACTCAGTTTCATTTGCATAGATGTGGAGGCCTGGCTGTAGTCAATAGTCAAATGAAATAGCTTGGGATGAAGGAACTGGAACTGGAACTCAACTCAAACTGCATAATTAAGACCTGGGTCACTGTGGAATACTTGTACTATGTTACTAGGTTTATTTGAGAGCTTAGGTTTCAACTGGGGCTCCTGAGTGCTTTTGATACATTTTTATCCTCTTAGGTAGTTCTTATTTTGGTTTGGGAAAACTCTTGGCTGAGGGAGAGTAGTAAATTCCTAGTTTTGTGACTTTCCTGGACAATACTATCCCCCTTTGTGGAAATGAGAAGAGGTAAGTTATCTAACCCAGAAACAACGTCTATAAGACATAAGTGGAGTCCACGCCAGAGGCGGAGTACTCACGGGGATGGGCAAGGCAATGGCAGTGCTCAGAAGGCCAGCCAATATGAGGAGGTTCATTCTGAAGAAACAGTCTGGAATTGAAGTGATGGAGACCAGCTCCAGCTAGAAGTCGTGTCAGGGATCTCAGAAAGGAGAGGACGGAGTCGGTGAAGTCTTTTCTCTTTCTCGGAGGGCTGAAGGGAAGTGGAGCGAGGTAGAAGTGAGGAAGACACAGACACCTTATTTCGTGCAAGTATCTCCTGCTGAGGGTCTCAGCGGGTCTTTATTTATACCTTAATGAGAACGGTGGGATTACATCAGCGTAAACATTGAAGCAGAGCAAAGACAATCAATACATATTTTCTCATGATCATGTAAAGACTCCCTTGGCCTTACACCTACAGAGGCCTACAGAGGCCATTTCTTTGGTAACCTAAGAACAATTAGTTTCCTAGGTACAGCTCATTTACTAGCATGATCAATCATACAAGACAGCACAACATTTGGCAACAATTAAACTTTCCCAATTACAAAGTGGGTGTAAAATTCCTATTGTATATACAATTACTAAAGTCAATCTATCTCCTAGTACTCAATTAACTTGGTTAATATATTGATTACTTCAAAGTGGTCTAAAACAACTCATCAAATCTATGGAAGTTCTACTGAAGTCTAACTCCTAACTAGAAATTCCTAACCTCCACATGGCCTGAGAACAATTGACCTCTTGCAAACACCAGGAAATGTACTGCTGGTGCAAACATGCTATGGCTTCCAAGCACAGTTGGTTCAGGGCAGCTTGTTCTGCATAGTTCTCAGGGCCAAAACATTTCTTTCCTAACTATACCTTTAGCAATTTTTACTTCTTTTGTGATAGTTCATGCATAAGAACAATAAGCTAATTGTCACCTGGGTCCACGAATTAGGTTTTCACAGGCCAATTTATAACTAACTTACTTCAGCATTAACCAAGAACAAAGAGGAGAGCATTAGCAGGCGTTGCCATGGACACTCCCTAGTTCAAATCTTCTTTGGGAAGTGCAAGAACTTCCTTCTTCTGGGAAGTACAACTTTCCCTCTTCGGGGGAGCACAGGAACTCCCCGCTTCTCGGGAGTCTACCCCAATGCCTGGACCTTGTCAAGAGAAAGCATGGGAGGCGCAGCCTGCCGCATTGAAGGGTTAGGAGATCGGTTTTAGTTTTTTCCTAAGTACTATTCCCATTGTGGAACCAAGCATAAGTATTCATAGCCATTGCTTTGTGTAACTGCCATTTTACAATTTAAGGTTTTGCTGGGTAAAGACTGCATTCCAGAGATAGTTTGGACCCTCACTCCACCCTTACTCTCTGGTCACCAATGAGGGTGAACTTGCTGTAATTGGAGCTGCAGGTTGGAGCTGCATGTTGGCCTGGCCAGTCAGCTTAGAATGATAGCCTGGCAAAGTTGGAGAACGCATCCTTGTAGCCAATGAGTAACTGCCAGCATAATTTAACCTTATTAAAAGACCCCTGCTTCCTTTGTCCCGGGCTCTCGGTATCTGCCACTGCGTTGGTAGGTGCCGTGGACCAGGACTCGAGTCTGAAATAAACTCCCTTTTGTGTTTGCATCAGCTGTCTTTGGGTTCTTGGAGGCTATGCTCGCCGAGTCTGCAGACCTTGGGCACAACACCATTGTAAACTGACTGGCGAGAGTTTTGAAATAGTGTCCAACATCTCATTTCCATAGTTAAAATCTTAAAGCTAAATTCTGCTCTAGATTTCAGGTTTTGTAAGCCTAGAACAATGCTTTTGAAATTTTGAATGCCTTTAACAAAACATGCCTTTTTTTTGGTCATACTCTTCTTATCATCTCGTAGTTCAAACTATTACCTGTGTGCTCCCTGAAGTTATTTGAATTGTGATCTCTACCCACATATATTCAAACACCAGGGTCATACTATGTTTTCTATAGGGGATGTAGCACCACAGATTTAAGTGAGATTTCTCATGTAATATACCAATAAATCCATTTTTAGCTTTTACTGCCATGAGACTTACCAAGGTTTGATATGATTTGGATGCTACTATTGACAATTACAATTTCTCAGGAGGAAATGATACAGGATAATCTTGTAAGGTATAATGGTAGGCAGAGAATAAACACAGTCTGAACAAATTTGATAAAGTAAATCTATGTGGCCAGCTGATTCCAGAAACAAATCTTTTTATGGTTCTAAATCATATATCATTCAAATTAACTTACCTTGTGAATTTCAAACCAGATCACTATTCTGGCATTGAATTTTGGAATAAAAATCAACATGATCACATTCTTACTAATACTCATTCCCAGCACTGGAAGCAAGACATATCATATATATAACATTTCAGCTATTTTACATGCATTTGAAACTCAACTGATTTATCTTCATAACCATTTTACTTTGCTTGAATTTAGACAGTTTTCCCACTTATCTTTCTTTTTCATGTTTTTCCTTCTAGATTCAATCTTCTGGATTCAAACCCTTGAATTTTTTCCCCCTTTTTACAAGTGGACCTACTAGAAAGCATTAAAGTATCCAACACAAGAATATTTTATATTCTTTTACTGCGTGTTATAGAATCAGTCCAAATTGTACTGTATCTTTTCAATTACCTTTGCTTCCAGTGACCCTCGGAGCAATGGATTCAAGTAGCTGTGTGATCACCTAGAATGCCTCTGCCCATCTAGTATTTAAGCCATGTTGCTAATGCCTTTGTGGTCAGGGGCACTATGAGTCACCAAATTCAGGCTACACTGAATAGCTGATTGCAGACTAGAAGCTCCAACTTATATTTAATTACAGAGAGATAGGCTTACAGAAATACTGAGAAAATAATTTTGTCTCTTGGACTGGGATTAGAGAATGTATATATCACAAACAACTCATAATTAAAAATTGTGACCAGGAAAAATATTACCGTGCTTCTACAGGTCATCCAGGGCAGCTATATACATGGAACCTTAACTATAGGAAATATAAGGCTCTGAAGTTTAATTAAAATTTGATATTGTTGATTAAATATTTTTATTTCAAAGTGAAAATTATTTTTGAGTGAAGCATTTTTAGCAAACACTATGTCAGTGTCTTTAGCATTAAAATTACCTTTCACTTTTCCAAAACATTTAAAATATTTAAAATGGTAATTTATTTTTTTTTTTTTTTTTTAAATATTAAATTTTATTTTTATATTCCCCCATACAATTGCAAACGCCCCATTCTGACCCCAATCCTTCCCCTCCCGCCCCCACCCCCCAAAAAGTGTCTCTGGTTCATAGTTTTTTTGTTGATTTTGATTTTCACTTTCTTATATTCATTTTCCTGGTCCCTTATTTAAGTTTTCTAGATTCCTGCTATGAGTGAGACCATCCGGTATTTTTCTTTTTCTTTTTGGCTTATTTCGCTGAGCATGATCCCTTCCAGTGCCATCCATGTTGCTGCAAATTGCATGTGTTTATCTTTTTTGAATGCTGAGTAATATTCCATGGTATATATGTACCACATCTTCTTGATCCAGTCATCTATTTTTGGGCATTTGGGTTGTTTCCAAAGCTTAGCTATTGTAAACAGTGCTGCTATAAACATAGGGGTGCAGGTGCTCTTTGGAATTGATGTTTCTGTGTCCTTTGGGTAAATACCTAGGAGTGGAATTGCTGGATCATATGGAAGCTCTATGTTTAGTAGGTCCAGAAATCTCCACACAGCTCTCCATAGTGGTTGGACCAGTTTGCACTCCCACCAACAGTGCACAAGAGTTCCTTTTTCTCCACACCCTCGCCAACATTTGTTGTTGCTAGTTTTTTTAATATGTGCCATTCTCACTGGTGTGAGATGGTATCTCATGGTAGTTTTGATTTGCATTTCCCTGATTACAAGTGATGTTGAACATTTTTTCATATGTCTGTTGGCCATTTTCATTTCCTCTTCAGAGAAGTTTCTTTTTAGCTCTTCTGCCCATTTTTTGACTGGATTATTTTCTTTGTTGTTGCTGAGTCTCATCAGCTCTTTGCAGATTTTTGTGATCAGTCCTTTATCATTAGTGTTGGGTGCAAAAATGTTCTCCCAGTTGGTGGGGTTTCTCTTTGTTTTTGTTATTGTCTCTTTTGCTGTGCAGAAGCTCTTTAATTTGATGTAGTCCCAGCTGTTTATCTTTCTCTTCACTATCACTGCTTTGGGTGATGTGTCTTTAAAGATGTCTTTGATGTGCAAATCCCGTAGTGTTTCGCCTATATTTCCTTCTATGTATTTTATGGTTTCAGGTCTTATGTCTAGTTCTTTAATCCATTTTGAGTTGATTTTTGTGTATGGTGTGAGGTAGTGGTCAAGCTTCATTCTTTTGCATGTAGCGACCCAGTTTTCCCAGCACCATAAAATGGTAATTTAAATCTAATATTTTCAAATACAATTTTACTGTCCCTAACAAATTTAAAATTAGAAATTTGGTTTTTATTAGTTAAGACTTTCATATTTTCTTGCAGCTACACATAAAAAAAAAAAATCTGAGATTGGAATTATTTCTAAAATTACTTCCATAGTTAAAAAAAATTATAGAAATCAAATTTGGTTAACCAAATTGAACTTATGTATTTAGAAATTACATTGTGTTACATGGTGGTTAGGAACAAGGGACTCATTATGCTAAGGAAAGATGTAATGAGTAAAACGTAAAAGTTAATCAGAAATTATTCTGATACAAAACCAAATTCTTTTGTAAGAATCCTTTAGGTAAAATTCCAAGGGACACATTCTTTAAGTGACCATTACATACAAGGCTCTAAACAATGATAACAACAGATTTTTGATTATTTGAAAAAAATAAAGACAATTGCACGTATAGCTTTTATTTCATATAAGAAAAAAATTATGGGGCCTCCCCGGTGGCGCAGCGGTTGGGCGCTGGGTTGCGAAGCTGCCTGCAGCCTCTGTGGCGCCGGTTCAATCCCCGGCTGCTCCCCGGCCACCAGAGGAGGGTCCCACATGGCGCACAGACCTCTGCTGCTGCCTGCTGCTCCCCTCAGCAGTGTCCTTCGGTCCTTCTGCCTGCTCTGCTCCCTGCTCTGGCTCTGGTGAATTCTCTCACCCTCCCGCGCTTCTGACTGTACCCAGTGCATGTATAAACAAAACAAACAAACAGAGGGGGGCGGAGCAACATGGCGGCGAGGAGACGCTGCGAGTAAGATCTCCCATTAAAAAAAGTGAATAGGGAGGAAAAGCGGCAGGTCCCAGTGAGAACTGGGACACGGAAGATAAACGGGTGACGCCAGCGAACTGCCTGAAGAAGAAACTGGCCATAAAAGAGGACTAGAAGGGAGGGAAGCGCAGAACCCTGCTCCCCTCCCCCGCCCACAGAGGCGGCACTCTCCGACCGGCAGAGAGGAGGAAACAACACACCAAAACGGCCCACAAGAACAAACTGTAACAGGGTGGTCCCCAGGAAAGGGGGAGGTTCCAGGTTCCCTGCCCCACCCAAGGGAGGGTGGAGCTGAGCAGGAAGAGGAGAAGCTGGAGAAGAGACTGAGGAAAGAAGCAGGATGGAGCCAGGAGACCTGGAGGAGGCACATGGAGCCTAGAGACACGTGAAGAAGCTGCGCTTGTCTTTTGGTCGTGGACGGGGTGACACAGATGTGGGTGAGACCCATGGGGAGGTGACAATGGCAGCTTTTATCTTGATGTTGATTTTGCTCTTTTCCTTCTGGGCTTGTCCAGTTGTTTGTGACCCTTTTCTGTGGGTCTCCACTGGAAGATGCTTTAGACTTGTGGCAGGCCTTGGGGCCTTGCTCTGGGCCAATCCCATATGGATGGACTTTTACCCACGAGGGGATGGGTAACTTTGGGTGCTTCATTTAGAAACTAGACTCTTTGCCTTACCTGTGTTGTTTCCTAGTTTAATTAAAGTTCCTTCCCATTAAAGTCTCCTATGTTTTGTGTTGATGCGGCGGATGGCAGAACCCATGTAGAATAGGCAGGTTTGTGGGGCTTGGGCTGCCCCTCTCCCTGTCCTATAACAGATTTGGCGTCCAACGTGATTTAGGACAGAGCCATCCGTGGTTAGTCAGCCCCATGGGAAATTGGGCTTCCCTATGGCACTGGCTACTATAAGCGCAAATGTGATTTTTGGTTTCTCCAGTGTGTTTGTTTCATATGTCGATTTGCTGTTGAAAAACTGGCTTGGGCTTTGTGAAGATTCTGCGTGTTTGTGTGTAATTTGTTTGTAGTGACTTGCTAAGAGATTTTAATTTGTGGAAATTGTTCTGTGCTAGTTTCACTCAAAAGATTAGGCAGTACGTTGGACCATGTGGCCAGATCAAAGATGGCGTCTGAGGCCACTTGGCGGGCTCTTGTAAAATTCAGAGGTTTTTGTTGCTAGGACTTTGGAACTTTTTTTTTCTTTCTTTTTGTAATCTCTGCTGTCTCATTAGCATTTCTAAAGACAATAATGGTTCTGTGATACCTTGCTTTGTCTTTGGCTACTTCCTGCTCTCTGCCTGATGGATTTTGCAAGCCATTTGTGGAGCAGTGGTGTTTAAATTAGCAAATTTATGCCTGGGTGTTAAGGAAAGAGTAGCCTTAAGCAGTAACTGGTAATTGCTGGTAGCCTTGATGGATTCTTGGAGGTAACTTGAATTTTTGCAAAGTCTGGATCAGAAAAATTAACAAGATTTTGTCTGAGTCTGAAAGGATTTGCTGCTGTGAATTTTGTCTACACAATTTGTTTTGGGCATGTTTGCCATTTTGAATACTGGATTTGTTCAATTGCTGGTGCAAGACAAGATTCTAAGTTTCTGCTTCCTACTGAGGAAGGTCTGTTATGGAAAGCACTTTTTAGGGTGCATCATGTAACTGTACCAGGTTTTCATACCTGTGTTGTTGTTGTCCCTCCCTAGTGTGGGGGAGGTGTAATCTGTGCTTAGATGTTTAATCTGCTCTTTCAGCTTCTGTCCCAGAGTGGCTAACAGAAGTAAGGAGATGACTCCTTTTAATTGAAAGTTAATTACTAATAATTTGATTTTGCTTTTTCAGGTTCTATTCCAGGAAACCCAAGGAGTGCCTGCTTGGTGGCTAACAAGAGATGACTCCTTCTGCTTAAAAGTTAACTGTTACTTTTATTCTTTCAGTTGCTGTACAGAATACCCCAGGATTGCCTTCTAATAAAAAGTCTTCAACACTGAAAACCCTAAGGTGATAAACAAGGTCATGTAACTCTTGTGATTAATAAAACTTTTCCTTCCTATTTCCAAAGTCTTAGGTTTATAGGATGACAACTGGAAATTTTTCTGCCAGCAACACTCCATTTTTTTTTGGACTTTGATATTTTTTTTCTGAGTCTATGGAGTAAAACATTCATAGACAATGCTGCTGACTAATTGTTGCTTCTCTTACACACATTGTAACCCTAAAAAAGACTGTCTCCTAAGACTACACCCTGAAATTGTGCCACCATAGATATGGTGGAATAAAAATTAAAAGGGGGGATTGTAACAGGGTGGTCCCCAGGAAAGGGGGAGGTTCCAGGTTCCCTGCCCCACCCAAGGGAGGGTGGAGCTGAGCAGGAAGAGGAGAAGCTGGAGAAGAGACTGAGGAAAGAAGCAGGATGGAGCCAGGAGACCTGGAGGAGGCACATGGAGCCTAGAGACACGTGAAGAAGCTGCGCTTGTCTTTTGGTCGTGGACGGGGTGACACAGATGTGGGTGAGACCCATGGGGAGGTGACAATGGCAGCTTTTATCTTGATGTTGATTTTGCTCTTTTCCTTCTGGGCTTGTCCAGTTGTTTGTGACCCTTTTCTGTGGGTCTCCACTGGAAGATGCTTTAGACTTGTGGCAGGCCTTGGGGCCTTGCTCTGGGCCAATCCCATATGGATGGACTTTTACCCACGAGGGGATGGGTAACTTTGGGTGCTTCATTTAGAAACTAGACTCTTTGCCTTACCTGTGTTGTTTCCTAGTTTAATTAAAGTTCCTTCCCATTAAAGTCTCCTATGTTTTGTGTTGATGCGGCGGATGGCAGAACCCATGTAGAATAGGCAGGTTTGTGGGGCTTGGGCTGCCCCTCTCCCTGTCCTATAACAAAACGACGCAGCAAGCGGGACTGTGAGCGGAAAGGAACTATTTCAGCCACCACACCCCGTGAACGGGAGCTGAGGCGAACCCTGCAGGATCCGCTGCGGCGGTGAGCGAACGGCTCCGGGCGCCATTAGAGAAGAACAAAGACCCCGGGAGACCCGCACACAGCCCGGGCTGCCGGTAAGCTGGCGCGGAAACGCGGCGCGCTCGGGGAGCTTGAAAAGCAAGTGCAGACCTGGATCGCGGCTGCCCAGGTCCCCGCGCCTGCGACCTAGGCTTGCGGGGAGACGACCTAGGCTTGCGGGGAGACGCGCGGAGGTCCTCACTAACGTGAAGGTCCCTCCCTGAGTGAGCAGGAACCAGGCGCCCAGGCACGGGAGCTGTGCAAAAGGCGCCATTCCCTCGCCACTGAACTGGGCTACAGCCCGCGTCCTGGAACTGAGGGCTTTGAACTGAGACCCGGGGCACGAAAATTCGGGGCGTGGTTTCTCCACGACGGTGGGGCACAAGGCAGACACAGCACCCCAAAGCTGTTGAGGTGTACCCTACCATTCCCGCTCTGTTCCCTGTCCCACGGGGTGGGGGGAGGCGAAAAACAGCCCCCCAAGGACAATAGGAGAGATCTCTGGCGCCACCTAGCGACCAGGAAAAAAAAAAGTCACTAACACCCTATAAAACAGGACATTTCTTAAGACTGCTTGAAAAGGGCAGAAGGTTTCTGGAGGACCCAGTGGCCAGCCGGGAAGTTATTCCACGCCAGGCCCCTTCCGACCAGCAGTCTGAGCCCACAGAGGGAGCAGGCACCCACGTCCGGGGCAGACCGGGTGCGCAGAAGAGTGTGCCTGAAACCGGAGGCGCAGGGACTGCATCCCGCTTCGCCATTTGAGAACAGGGACATTTCTTCAGTAAAAACTGCCTAAAACCAGCAGAAAGCTCCCCCAGAAGACAGAGATGGCTCCTGGAAGAGCCAGAGGGGAGCGGAGAAGTTCACCCAAGATGTCAGTCAGTCCGAGCAACACAGTGTCCCAACGCATACGACAAATTAGAAAACAGACAGTAGGGAGTAGAAGAACCACACGCAACCTAAAAACTCCTCAGGAAAGAAGCACACCACAAAAAGAAAACCACTCCCCAGATTGCAACGACAGCAACTTGGAAGAACTTCTGAGCCTTCCAGAAAGAGAATTTAAAATTGCCATGATTAAAAAAGTGATAGATCAGAAGAAGGAAATTGAGTCCCTAAAGAGGGAAGTAAGAGAAATGCAGGAGATCAAAGAATTAATGGAGGAACTAAAGAACTCTGGGAAAAGCAATGAAAGCAGAATAGATGAAATGGAAGAACGAATAAGTAATCTTGAAGACACAGAAATAAAAAGAACCAAAACAGAAAAGGAAAGAGAAGTACAAAGGAAAAAGAATGAAGAAAGACTTCGGGAACTATCTGACTCCATGAGGAAAGGAAATATAAGAGTTATAGGAATTCCAGAAGGAGAGGAGAGAGATGTAGGAACAGAGAAAATATTCATGGATATAATTGAAGAGAACTTCCCAAATGAGAAGAAGGAGCTGAAAATTGATATACAAGAAGCAAGAAGAACACCAAACTTCCACGACGAAAGGAAAAACACAGCAAGACACATAATAGTAAAGCTCCCAAGAATCCAGGACAAGGAAAAAATAATGAAGCTGACAAGAGGGAAGAAACAGATAACATTCAAAGGAAAACCAATCAGGCTGACATCAGACTTCTCTGAAGAAACACTACGGGCAAGGAGAGAGTGGAGGGACATAGTCAACAGACTCCAAGAAAACAGATGCCAACCAAGAATACTCTATCCCGCAAAGCTCTCTTTCCTCCATGAAGAAAGAATATGGACCTCCCCAGACAAAGAGAAACTCCGGAATTTCATTGCGACTAAACCCCCACTCCAAAAAATACTACAAGGAATCCTAAAGCCAGAACCTCAGAGGGACGAATAACAACGAAAGAAGACCAAAAAAAAAAAAAAAAAAAAAAAAGTTATTAAAAGAATAAATAAATAAAATCAAAGGAAAGACAAACATAATGGCAAATACAGATGCTAACATATCAATATTAACTCTAAATGTAAATGGACTAAACTCTTCAATAAAAAGACACAGAGTTGCAGCCTGGATTAAGAAACAAAACCCAACCTTTTGCTGTCTCCAGGAAACACATTTAGCTACAAAAGATAAAAATAGGCTCAAAGTCAAAGGATGGAAAACAATCCTACAAGCAAATGGGCCAAAAAAGAAAGCAGGAACAGCTATACTTATATCAGATAAAACAGACTTCAAACTCAAAAAAATAAAAAGAGACCCCAATGGTCACTACATTATGATTAAGGGGACAATACTTCAAGAAGAAATAACACTCATTAACATATACTCACCAAACGAAGGAGCACCAAAATATATCAGACAACTGTTGTCCTCTCTGAAAACAGACATCAGAGAAAACACATATGTAGTGGGAGACTTCAACACACCACTATCAACAATGGATAGATCAACAAGACAAAAAATAAGTAAAGAAACTAAAGCTCTAAATAAGGACCTAGAGCATTTGGGCTTAACAGACATCTATAGAACACTAAACCCAAAAAAAAACGGAGTACACATTTTTCTCAAGCGCACACGGATCATTCTCCAGGATCGATCACATACTGGGGCACAAGACAAACATCAACAGATACACCAAGATTGAAATCATACCAACCATCTTTTCTGACCACGAAGGCATCAAACTAGAAATAAATCATAAAAAGAAGGCAAGGAACTATCCTACCTCATGGAGACTAAAAGCCACACTACTGGAAGACCACTGGACTAACGAGGAGATCAAAGAAGAAATTAAAAAATTCTTTGAATTGAATGAC
This sequence comes from Talpa occidentalis, assembly GCF_014898055.3. Lineage (NCBI taxonomy): Eukaryota > Metazoa > Chordata > Mammalia > Eulipotyphla > Talpidae > Talpa > Talpa occidentalis. The sequence continues at coordinate 54,283,153 of NW_023604972.1, forward strand.
AAGGAGGACACCAATATCCTAAATGTATGGGATGCAGCAAAAGCAGTAATAAGAGGAAAATATATAGCAATAGAAGCTCACATCAAAAAACAAGAAAGAACTCAAAGAAACAACCAAATCTCGAAGATCAAAGATCTAGAAAAAGAACAACAAAAAAGCCCCAGAACCAGTAGAAGAAAAGAAATAATAAAAACCAAAGCAGAAATAAATGAAATTGAAACTAAAAAAACAATCCAAAAGATCAATGAAACCAAGAGCTGGTTCTTTGAAAAAATAAATAAAATAGACAAACCCCTAGCCAGGCTCACAAAGGAAAAAAGGGAGAAAGCACAAATACACAGAATCATAAATGAAAGAGGAGAAATCACAACGGACACAGCAGAAATCAAAAGAATAATCAGTAACTACTATGGGGCCTCCCTGGTGGCGCAGCGGTTGAGCGCTGGGTTGCGAAGCTGCCGGTGACCTCTGCGGCGCCAGTTCGATACCTGGCTGCTCCCTGGCCACCAGAGGAGGGTCCCACATGGCGCGCAGACCTCTCCTGCCGCCCGCTGCTCCCCTCAGCAGTGTACTTCGGTCCTTCTGCCTGCTCTGCTCCCTGCTCTGGCTCTGGTGAATTCTCTCACCCTCCCGCACTTCTGACTGTACCCAGTGCATGTACAAACAAAACAAACAAACAAATAAATAAATAAATAAAACATGCCTCTATTTAAAAAAAAAAAAAAAAAAAAAAAAAAAAGAAAAAAAAAAAAAAAATCAGTAACTACTATGAACAGTTATATGGAAACAAGTTCAACAATCTAGAGGAGATGGACAAATTCCTACAACTCTACAATCACCCAAAGCTAGATAAAGAAGAAATAGAACACCTAAACAGACCAATTACAAGCAGCGAAATTGAAATGGTAATCAAAAAACCTCCCCAAAAACAAAAGCCCAGGACCTGATGGATTTACAAATGAATTCTACCAAACATTCAGAGACGAATTAGTGCCTATCCTTCACAAACTCTTCCAAAAAATTGAGAAGGAAGGGACAATACCAAACACGTTCTATGAAGCCAATATTACACTAATACCAAAACCGAATAAGGACAACACAAAAAAGGAAAACTATAGGCCAATCTCCCTAATGAACACTGATGCAAAAATCCTCAATAAAATTTTAGCTATCAGAATCCAACAATGTATCCATAAGATAATTCACCACGACCAAGTTGGATTCATTCCAGGGGCACAAGGATGGTTTAACATCCGAAAATCAATCAACGTTATCCAACACATCAACAAAAAGAAATATAAAAACCATATGATAATATCAATAGATGCTGAGAAAGCTTTCGACAAAGTGCAACATCCATTCCTGATAAAAGCCCTTGAAATTCTTGGGATACAAGGGACATACCTCAACATCATAAAGGCCATCTATGACAAGCCAACAGCCAGTATCATTCTCAATGGTGAAAAGCTGAAAGCAATTCCATTAAGATCTGGAACAAGACAAGGATGTCCACTCTCACCACTGCTTTTCAATATAATACTGGAAGTCCTAGCCAGAGCAATAAGACAAGAGAAAGACATACAAGGAATCCAAATAGGAAAAGAAGAAGTCAAACTATCACTATTTGCAGATGATATGATAATATACATAGAGAACCCCAAAATCTCCACAGAAAAACTAATTCAACTCATCAATCAATTCAGTAAAGTGGCAGGATACAAAATCAACACGCAAAAGTCAGTAGCCTTCCTATACACAAACAATAAATCTGAAGAAGAAGAAATCAAAAAAACCACCCCTTTTATTATCGAAACAAAAAAAATCAAATATTTGGGAATAAATCTAACAAAAGAGGTAAAGGACCTATACAAAGAAAACTATAAAACACTGTTAAAAGAAATAGAAGAAGACACAAAGAAATGGAAAGACATCCCCTGCTCATGGATTGGAAGAATAAACATTATTAAAATGGCCATCCTACCAAAAGCAATATACAGATTCAATGCTATTCCAATCAAAATCTCAATGGCATTCTTCAAAGAAATAGAACAATTATTGATGAAATTCATATGGAATCACCAAAAACCCCGAATAGCCAAAGCTCTACTGAAAAAAAAAGAAGGAAATGGAGGCATCACACTCCCAGACTTCAAACTATACTACAAAGCCATAATCATCAAAACTGCATGGTATTGGAACAAGAACAGACATACAGACCAATGGAATCGAATAGAAAATCCAGAAATAAACCCACAGATTTATGGTCAACTAATCTTTGACAAAGGAGCAAAGACTATGCATTGGAGCAAAGAAAGTTTGTTCAATAAATGGTGCTGGGAAAACTGGGTCGCTACATGCAAAAGAATGAAGCTTGACCACTACCTCACACCATACACAAAAATCAACTCAAAATGGATTAAAGAACTAGACATAAGACCTGAAACCATAAAATACATAGAAGGAAATATAGGCGAAACACTACGGGATTTGCACATCAAAGACATCTTTAAAGACACATCACCCAAAGCAGTGATAGTGAAGAGAAAGATAAACAGCTGGGACTACATCAAATTAAAGAGCTTCTGCACAGCAAAAGAGACAATAACAAAAACAAAGAGAAACCCCACCAACTGGGAGAACATTTTTGCACCCAACACTAATGATAAAGGACTGATCACAAAAATCTGCAAAGAGCTGATGAGACTCAGCAACAACAAAGAAAATAATCCAGTCAAAAAATGGGCAGAAGAGCTAAAAAGAAACTTCTCTGAAGAGGAAATGAAAATGGCCAACAGACATATGAAAAAATGTTCAACATCACTTGTAATCAGGGAAATGCAAATCAAAACTACCATGAGATACCATCTCACACCAGTGAGAATGGCACATATTAAAAAAACTAGCAACAACAAATGTTGGCGAGGATGTGGAGAAAAAGGAACTCTTGTGCACTGTTGGTGGGAGTGCAAACTGGTCCAACCACTATGGAGAGCTGTGTGGAGATTTCTGGACCTACTAAACATAGAGCTTCCATATGATCCAGCAATTCCACTCCTAGGTATTTACCCAAAGGACACAGAAACATCAATTCCAAAGAGCACCTGCACCCCTATGTTTATAGCAGCACTGTTTACAATAGCTAAGCTTTGGAAACAACCCAAATGCCCAAAAATAGATGACTGGATCAAGAAGATGTGGTACATATATACCATGGAATATTACTCAGCATTCAAAAAAGATAAACACATGCAATTTGCAGCAACATGGATGGCACTGGAAGGGATCATGCTCAGCGAAATAAGCCAAAAAGAAAAAGAAAAATACCGGATGGTCTCACTCATAGCAGGAATCTAGAAAACTTAAATAAGGGACCAGGAAATTGAATATAAGAGAGTGAAAATCAAAATCAACAAAAAACTATGAACCAGAGACACTTTTTGGGGGGTGGGGGGCGGGAGGGGAAGGATTGGGGTCAGAATGGGGCGTTTGCAATTGTATGGGGGAATATAAAAATAAAATTTAATATTTAAAAAAAAAAAAAAAGATTAATGGATGAATAAATTGTAATATATTCACATAATGGACTACTATCCAGCAATAAAAAGTAACTATTACTATTCTACACAACACAGATGAATCTCAGACATTCTGCTAAGAAAACAGTGAACACAAAAATGCATTCTATATGATTACATTTATATGCAGCTGGTGGTGTGGGGCAGAAGGACTAAGCACAGAGGGGACTTCTGGGGGTTAATGAAATAATTATGGTGATGCTTACACGGTGTACAAATTTGTTAAAACTCATCAAACTGTACATTTAAAATACATTTTGGGGTCTCCCCTGGTGGCGCAGCGGTTGAGCGCTGGGCTGCGAAGCTGCCCGCAGCCTCTGCAGCGCCAGTTCAATCCCTGGCTGCCGGCGAGGGTCCCACATGGTGCGACAGACCTCTCCTGCTGCGCCCGCTCCTCCCCTCAGCAGTGCACTTCCTCAATCTGCCTGTTCTGCTCCCCGCTCTGACTCTGGTGAATTCTTTCATCCTCCTGCACTTCTGACTGTACCCAGTGTTTGCATAAATAAATAAATCTTAAAAAAATAAATAAAAATAAATAAAATACATTTTGTTAAATCTAAAAAAAAAAAAAAAAACAAAACAAACAAACAAACAAATAAATAAATAAGTAAAGCATGCCTCTATTAAAAAAAAAATTATGTATAAAACCATTTAATTTTCCTTCAAATTATTGTAAGTAGAATAAAGTTGGTGAAAGATTCTTTTATTGCCTTGATTTAGAGGTTGTCAATTCTATTATGGTGTCACATATTTTGCTACCTAACTTTTACTATAACAATAATCATGAAAGAACTCAATTGAAAGTGCATATTTTTTCTTATGACACATTTTCTTGCTATTATCTTACAAAGTAATATTTATCTCTGCCTATATTGGTATCGAGACACTTTGAGACTCTCTACCATCTGTTTTATATCTATATTGCCTTTATTTTGAGGATATGAAAAGTGTAGATATTTTGGAGACTTCCTTCTTCTCTGATACATACACATATGCATAGCTACGCAAAAACTGGAATCCTTGTAACAAGCATGGCATAGTCATCCTCATGTTAATTGAATTTCGGAAAGAGCACTTGAGTTCAGTTTTTTCTGTTTAAACTTATGACAAAGGACATTCACAAATACTTGAATAACTGAATATTTGTTTCCCACTGGAAATGTTTCCTGAACCAAGTCACTTTTTTTTTTGTTGTTGTTAAGTAGTAGGATCTAGGAAGCACAATTATTATTTGATACGTAGTGTGAGTCTTGAGTGAGCTTTCACATATAATTGTTGAAATAAACATTGAATAAGTTGAATAAACATGAATTTTATGGTTGTTTATTAAGATATTGAAAATAACATACATTAACAACGAAAGCATTGGGCCAAGTTCTTGGTGTATATATGATTTTATTGATAGAATGAACATATGAGTTTTTCAAGTTTTATAATTAGTATCTCATAAGTGGATGCAGAGAGTTGTAAGTTAAACTCCTGTTTACAAATAGTGTACAGTATTTTGCCTATATTTACCTTAATTTAAAAGTTTTATTTCCAGAGTTAATGTTAAATGCTTGGTGCATATACTGTTGTCAAGCAATTTACTCTCGTTGTCTTCTGAGACATGCAAACATTTTGCTAAATATAAATCTACAAGGTATCATGGCTGCATATATTTCAGAAGTAGTTAGGAAGATGATGAATGGTGAGTTCTTTCAAATCTTAATTCAAAACAGGAGATTTTCATCTATGTCTTCTGTAAAAGACAAAACAAAACACTTTTAGCGGGAAGCAGAGTGGTAATATAATAAACAATGTTATAATAAAACAATAAAACAATGTTAGAGTTGGGGGATTAGAGAACCCATCTTAGAAGACTGGACATGGTGATTCTCAACCCTGGAAGGGCGTCAACATCACTGTGAAAATTTTTGAAATATATATCTTCAGGCCTTGGCCTTCTACATCAGAATCCTAATGAGGGGGTCAATGGTTTGTATCCCTTTAGAAAGTTCTATTAGGTAGTTCTGAAGTAGGGCTTGAGAACCACTGATAGAGGAGGTTGAGGGGAAGTGCCATGTCACTAGGTTCTAAGGGTTGCTAAACTACAATAGAAATAAATAATAGTAGCAGTTAAATGAAGCTTCCAAACAAGTAATAGTAAAAGAAACTGTTGCCGCCCCTATGGAAGAAGGCAGTGTCCTCTGGAAAATATAAGACCATTCTTTAATGGTATGGGCCAATCTCACTCAGTAACTTATTGGACAAATACTTAAAGCAGGTTCATTTGAACCCTGAACTACTACCTTGTCTGGGACACCAAGTACTTTTCCTGCTCAATATAAAGTTTCATTTCACCCCATGGGCTTTAGTATGTTTATTTTGCATATGGGCTTCATTTGTAAAATGGGAATAATAGCCTCATTACTTAGAAATTTATTTATATTTGCTCTCATACTTTTTGTATTCTCTCTGTTGTTTCAGAAAGTTGTCTGTACTTCTGAACTTAAAGTTAACCACCTGCCTTTGCCCTGGACCTGGATCTCTTCTGATTTCAAATTTCTCCCCTTGTTTTCATTTTTAAAATTGTTATATACACTTCTTTTCCTTTCTTACTGGGCCCTTGCCATCAGTGTCTAAATATGCTGTATATCTAGCCTTAACCTGCCTAGTACTGTATTGACCTTTGAGCAAAGATTTAATGAATGAATGAATGATGACCAAGTTCTTAAGCTTCTTTAATATCAAAAAAGCTTTTCTCAACTCTATATCCCTCTCCCTTTCCTGTATTCAAACATTTACTTTTCACTATTTCTCATCTTCTATTCTTTCTCAAGCTATAACTCTGGCTTCCATCTCTATCATTCCACCAGATTTCTTTTATTTATTTATTTATTTATTTATTTTTATATTCCCCATACAATTGCAACCCCCTTATTTTGACCCCAATCCCTCCTTTCCCTGCCCCCAACCCCCATAGAGTGTCTCTGGTTCACAGTTGTTTGTTGATTTTGACATTTTATTTCTTATAGTTATTCTTTTTCCTGGTCCCTTATTTAAGTTTTCTAGATTCCTGTTATGAGTGAGACCATCTGGTATTTTTCTTTTTCCTTCTGGCTTATTTCGCTGAGCATGATCCCTTCCAGCTCCATCCATGTTGCTGCAAATTGCATGTGTTTATCTTTTTTGATTGCTGAGTAATATTCCATGGTGTATATGTACCACATCTTCTTGATCCAGTCATCTATTTTTGGGCATTTGGGTTGTTTCCAAAGCTTAGCTATTGTAAACAGTGCTGCTATAAACATAGGGGTGCTGGTGCTCTTTGGAATTGATGTTTCTGTGTCCTTTGGGTAAATACCTAGTTGTAGAATTGCTGGATCATATGGAAGCTCTATGTTTAGTAGGTCCAGAAATCTCCACACAGCTCTCCATAGTGGTTGCACCAGTTTGCACTCCCACCAGCAGTGTAGTAGAGTTCCTTTTTCTCCACAACCTTGCCAACATTTGTTGTTGCTAGTTTTTTTAATATGTGCCATTCTCACTTCCACCAAATTTCTTACTAAGGCACCAAGATATCCTTATTCTCGGTCTTTATCTGACTTGACATCTCAGCACTTCTCTACCTCCTTCTCCTTGAAACACTCCCTTTGAAATGGCACTACCCTGTTTTCTTCCTTCCTCCCTTTTCAGGAGACTTTGGATTTTCCTTAGTGAACTCTTTCCTTTATCCATCTTCTGGTGTGTTACTCCTTAGCACTCACCCCTATGCCTTTTTCCATGTAACTTAACACATTTTCCCTGGGGAATTAATTCCCTTTTCTGGAGTCAATTACTTTCGGCATGTTCATCATTCCCCAAAATAATGCTAAATAATGCTAAAACAGTCCTTAACTACCGACCCATATATTCATCTATCAACTATATATTGTCTCCCTAGTACTTAAACATTCAACATGTCCAAAATGGAATTTGTTATGGCCCCCAAATCTGTTTTTGTTCTTGTGGAACAAGAGGATACTTCTTGTATCCTCTTGTAAATAGAGGATACCTCTATTTACCCTGCCTGGCCTGAGTCTGGAACCCAGGTTGTATTTCTCTTTCAGTTACTCAACAGTCTATTCCTTAGTAACCACCCCACCCCACTCCCATTATTTCCTGTCAAGCACTGTTTTATTATTTCTATATGTTTATATTCTTGAATATATCTTTAATATGTTTGTATTTTAAGTTATATCTTGGATATGTTTTCACTTTTTTTTTTACCCACTGTAACTCCCTAAGTTCAAATTCTCATCAACTTTTGCCTGGATTTACCACAACAGCATCTCAACTATTCTCTGGCTTCTCCACAATGTAACCAAAAGAATCTTTCTTACACACAAGTGAAGTGAAGTCACTCCTTTGTTAAAAGCACTTTAGTGATCACTCAGCCTCTTAGGATAATGTCTTGAACGGACTTAGTGGGACCTGCGTGATCTGACATGTTTTCACTATTGGGCTTAAAGGATTTTCGAAAGATCAACGTGGGTATATGTCAGTACTTGGTATGACATGGGCACTAAGTACATAAAAGACTCTTCCATCTCTTAATTGAACCCCATTTTTACACACAAGGAAAATGAGACTCACTGAGGATAAGTATTATGCCCTAATTCACATGATTAATGACAAAGCTGGAATATTTGACTACATTTAATTTAGATCAAAGGCAGTTAAAATTCAGCAAAACACTGACTAAACTTTATCTTGTCCTGTGGCATACTGAGTCCTGAAAGAAGGAAGGGTATATTTACAATTAGAGATTGTTTTTGTTCTCCTAGCTCTATCCCAAAGCAAAACTGTTTACTTATTCTGAGCGAGTATTTAATATCACCTTTATTGGCTTACTATGTGATAATACTTTTCCTTCTTCAAAATATATAATCATGGCCAAACCACAGTGAACAAACAAAATCATTAGAAGCTTTACCAGTAACTGTTCACAGACAACCACCCAGCACAGAGCCAGAGTGAGCCCACAAGCTGAAGAGCAGCCAAGAGTTTTAGAAGGAACAAGAAAGTCAACTATTTTCCTTAAATAAATGACCTTTGCTCAAATTTGCCCCTTGATCATGCTTTCAAAAATCTCATGCCATATAAAAAGGCATACATAAATATGTCCCATTCCAGCTAACTTTTCCCCTCTTGATAATGGTGGAATTGAAGGGGTGGAGCAGCTGTACTTGAGTACATTTTGTCTTTTTTAACATGGGAATTGGGAAGGACAGTTTTAACCATTTTAAGGGATCTATTTGAATTTATAAGTACTATGCTTTTAGAACAGATGTTAGAAAGGAAGTGGTCATTATTTGTATGGGTCTGGAACTTAGTGGCTTTTTAAATTCTGATTTAAAAAATACAAGAAAAAAGAAGAGAAGAAAGAAAACAAGATAGAGCTATCCAAGACTGGGTAAAACTAAGACAGAGTTGGGAGATTACTGGAGGTCCGGCCTCAGGTATACCCAGGTATGTCCATCATAGCCAGCCCAGCATGGTAACTTGACCAATCGTTGCTCAACAAACTTTTCACCTGACTTGCATGTTATTGCACCAGTAGGAACTTGAATGACCTGTAGCTTAATTTGCATAATAGGTTAACGATCAGAATTCCGTAGACTTCTAACCCTCATTTGTATAGCTGACCTGAGAACCACCTTTTCTAGGTAAATATAAGCTCTACTCCATCCAGGCAATTCAGAACATGATTCAGGGGCTTCTTGAATTTGTGTCTCCTGAACTACAGTCCTAATAAAATCCCATATAAAAACTTATATTTTGCTTCAACTAGGTCTCATTTATTTGGGGATGACATTTCCTATCAAATTTAAGTGAGTATAAATAGTATACAGTTGCCAGCTTCAAGATGGCCCCTAATGATCACTCCTCCTGTACTTTCCTTCCACACTGCAGCAGGGTCAGTCTATGTCATCAATGGCATACGGCAGGAGTAATGGTATGTCACATCTGAGGTTGAGTTATAAAAGATATTGAGGCTTCAGTCTCCCGCTCTCTCATCACCTCCTCTGGAGGAAACCAGATGCCAGGCTGTGATCAACCCTATAGAGAGGACTCAATGGTGAGGAACTGAAGTCTCCTGCCTACTGCCACATGAGTGACCTTAGAGTAGACTCTAAAGGAGAATCGTCCAGCTATGTTACGCCCAGATTCTTGATCCTTGGAAAATGTGGAAAATTTGGTCATTACGGTTGTGCTTATTTCACAGAATAATATTATAGAAGTAAAGGACTACTCTTTTCTGCTTTCCTTTGTCAATAACAATCTGATCACACTCTCAACTCTTTCTATCTATTTTGAAAGAGTTACACATACATGTGAAGAATCTTTTTTTAATGTGAAGTCCTTTTCGGTAAATTACCATTTTAGGGGAATTATTATTATTATTTTTTAAAGATTTATTTTTATTTACTTATGCATATAAGAACTGGGGTGTGGGCCAGAGGTGCAGGAGGGTGAGAGGATTCACTAGAGAGAGTGGGGAGCAGAACAGGCAGATCTACTGAAATACACTGCTGAGGGGAGCAGTGGGTGAGACAGGAGGGGTCTGCTGTGCCATATGTGCATTAGTTCCCTGGCCAGAGGTCAAACTCAGGCCACAGCAGTGATGTAATAGCGTGATAGCACTGAGATTTAACCCCTATGCCACAAGAGGGGCCCTCTCTTGGGGGAATTCTGACGCTTGATGAACTTACTTTTCTTTATTGCTTGGCTGCATATTCATGTTGCATGTATAGCGTGAACATATAAACAGGGAGTCTCTGCTTTAGAGATTTGATGTTTACTGTTGATGCACATTCTGCAAGCAGTTTTGATTGGTCAATTTTTGAACAGTTTTCAAAAATTTACTATTGACTCTCACTTAGGCTAAGAAAAGGAAGTACATTAAGACACAACTTAATAAGACAAATGTCTAAATTTAAATTCCTTTACTATGAGAGTAAAGAAAGAAACTTGATTTTTTTGTGTTGTCACTGAAGATATAGGTATGGGTCACTTTTGGATGAAAGAAAGTCTGGGTGCAAATTCGCATGTAAGTATTGGTCTTCTTTTTGTGTTGGCAATAAATTCAAAGATTCTTTTGACATCTCCCATTGTCAGAATCAGGCTTGCTGTCTTACTCTTCACATATGATTTTTAAGTGTTTGGCTCACCATACCCAAAAACTAACTCAAAATGGATAAAAGACTTGGTTGTATTAAAAAAAAAAAAAGACTTGGTTGTAAGACCTGAAACCATAAAATACGTAGAGAAAACATAAGCAAAACACTTCATGGCATAAACTTCAGTGATATCTTTGTGGATTCCTATCCAACAACAAAAGACAGTAAAGCTAAAGCTTCCATCGGGGAGAGAGGTGAGGCAAGAACAAAGTGAGGAGGGAGCACAGTGGACTATGGTGGGGATGGCAGGGTCTCGGTGGAGGGTGCAGTGTGGTAACATTTGAAGGGGGAGATATTATACTTCTAGAACACAGTGTTTAAACCAATGTTACCTCAATAAAAAAATTAACTCATTTAAAAAAAACGTTCTGGCTTAATACCCATATTAAAAAAGGGTATACAATCCTTTTTATAAATTCCCTCTGTAGAGGAGTAGCCATTTGGGATCTGGCACTGCTCTCTCGATTCACATCATTTTCTTAGTCTTAGCCGAATGCTAAGACCTCAATGCAGTTACCCCCTAAATATTCACCCTTGTTACTTTTGAAGAGAGATTATGATAAAGATAATAAGAAATAACTTTGCAGGGACAGGACCGAGGATCCCACTGGGATGCTGCCCCGTTTCTGCCTCTAGGTTCAAGGTGAGCACACAGCAGACCTCTTGATGGGGGCTCGGGACTCAGGTCTTATCTGGAGAAGAGGTCACCCCTTTCTCCTGGCCAATGATGCATTTACCTTCTTTAATTCCAAAGCAGTGTCCCCACTCCTTCAGGGTGATATGTTTATCCTTGTTGGGATCACACTCTTCAAAGAAGCGGGTTATGCAGTGCTCCATGGGGACCAGAGAAGCTCGGAGAGGGGCCAGCTCCGAGTGTGTCAAGACTCTGCAATGAAAGAAGTGACAGCCAATGAGCCACGTAGGAAATTAACTCTGGATCACCAAAGACATTTCCTTCCACAAGCTTGTGGAGCAAGCCAAATGGATAGCACACATGGAAAGTTGAGAATGAAATAAAGTGTCTATGGGTACAGAGACACCTTTTGCAATGTCAATTCACTAGCCTTCCTTTTTCACTGGGAACTGCCCTCACTTCACCCTAACTTTATAGGAGTATACCCCAGAGTCATATTTGTACAACCTGGTTCTTAACCTACTGGCCATACCTGATTGTTCCGTGTGTAGGTACTTGACCCAAGTTGGGCCAATCAGTTTATCTTGGAAATTTAGTGCCAAGAATGAGCAAAGATTTGCACCAGGGACTTGGGAGACATGGAAGGAAATACCTGAAAGATGTGGGTAAAGTACCTGTGGGGAGGGTGACAATGGCAGCTTTTATCCTGGTTTGTGTTTTGATTTTGCTCTTTTCCTTCTAGACTTGCTTTAGACTGTGGCAAGCTAAGGCCTCAGGGCCCCTGCTCTGGGTAACCCCATTTGGCTGAGCATTTCCCAAATGGGAAACTTTGGGTGTTTCATGGGGAAACTATTTTAACTATATTCTTTCTCTTCTCTCTATTGCACATGATTCCTATTAAAGTTCTTTACTACTGAAGGTTTTTGCAAAAAAAAAAAAAAAAAAGAATGAGAGATTTGAAGGATTTTCTGCTGGAGGCTGGGCCCTACCGTGTACACATGGGCACTGTGGCGTGACCATATTCTATGACTTTAAAGGGAGTTTTGTGTTTGGGCTAATTACACTTGCCGTTTCAGCATTCTAAAGTGGAAATGGGAAGTTTCTTCAATTTGCTTAGACTTTTTTTTTGAAACAACTACTTTTCTAACAAAAAAAGATTTATTTATCTGTGCATATAAGAGCTGGGATTTAGGCCAGAGATTCAGGGGGTGAGAGGATTCGCCAGAGACAGGGTGGGGAGCAGAACAGGCAGACTGACTGAAATACACTGCTGAGGGGAGCAGAAGGAGAGACAGGAAAGTTTTGCTGAGCCATGTGCGTAGCTCCCTCACTGGGAATCGAACTTTTGCTGCAGTGGCTGCAGATAGCTTGATAGTGGTGAGACTTAATGCCTTGTGCCACCAGGGAGGCCCCTGCTTAGACTTTCTTTGTATAGATAACTAGACATTCTATTAGCTAGATGATGCAGTTATGTGAAAGGTAGGGTTTCTACCTGTCCACTGGGTGCTGGTCAAGTTCGCTGAACTGCCAGTGCACAGGGTACACATACATGTGGTAGTTTTTCTTAAAGTCCCTTAAGAGAAGGTCGATGGAATGGTCCCCAGCCAAGAGTCTTTTTTCATCCAGGTAAATTTTCTTGACCTAGGATTAGAAAGAGGGATCATCAGAATCAGACAAGTATAATGGAAATGTCACTTGTTAAGCTTTACTTGATGAGCAACAGGATTGGAAAATAAGCCCTCCTTTGAGACCAACTTAAATGTCTTCAATTTAACACTACAGTCTTTCTTATTCCTGCATAAAATAACAGCTAACATTTTTAAAAAGGCTGTATATTAAAAACATTTAAGTCCCTTGATCTTTAATCAAGTAATGTTCATCCAATTCCTTAAAACTATGGAATACTTTTAATGAAAACAACTGAACTGACCTCAGCAAAGTTGTTGAACAGTTTGTGAAAAGTTCAGCTTTCCCCCTACCCTTTCCCCACTGGTCTGCTCTATCCTTAATCCTCCAGGTATTTCTATCCAGTGTCCATTCAGTTTCAGTTTAGCTCTGATGGGACATTACTTTGGTCACCCTACTGAAATTTACGTTTTGTAACTATTGTTCTCAAGGCTCTCTGTGATGATGTATTAAAGAGAGAGGACAGAAATTATTTTTGTGTAATGCATGTGAAAGTATCCATTTGGAACATTACCCATTAACTAACTGCAAGCAAGGAAACAGAATTTCTACTCTTTCCTCTTTGTTTGGATGCACTTCCTGTCTCCTAACCTAAGTCCAACTCTTCTCATCTACCCAAGAACACCCTGTGGCAGCTGGGCACTTCAGTAGATGGTTCTTTCCAGAAGCATAGAAACCACCTCTACAATCTCCCATGGATAGAGGGTCGCTTGTACTCACATTCCCTTCCCATTGCACTTCCGAGTTTATAACAAAACACCTTGAATATTTTGTTTATACTTGGTGCTTGCTTCTATTCTCTCTTGAACCTTGTCCACTCAGATCTTTCTCCTTCCCACTCTAGAAACAGCTCCAGTTAGACTTAACTATGATACCCACAGGCCAAATCAGTGGCCAACTCTTAGTCCTCATCTCTCAACCTGTAAGTAACTTTTGACACAGTTAATGCCTACCCTCCTTCTTTCATTTTTGTTTCACAGCATGTTTCTGACATATATTTACCTAAACGTTTATCTGCATATATTTATATGTTTGCTTGTATGTTCATATTACATATTTATGTGTGTGTGTATATACACTTTTTTCTTAGCATCTGTCTCTTTGCCTAGAATGTAAGCTCATGAAAGCAGGGATTTTTGTTTGATTATTGTTGTGGCTCCAGTATATAAATCAATTCTAGTGACCTAAGAGGTACTCAATTGTTATCTAATAAATGCATTTTCTCTGCAAACTTCTGGAATCAATATTTTGAAATTTTTAATCTTACAGTATTACTGACATTGTGAGTAACGAACTTACCTGATGCCATAAATCTATGTTTGGACTATGAGATGTTGAGATTTAAATCTTATGATTGGGCCTGAATATGTAAGTGCCAATTGAGGTTCACATTGCCTAACCAGAGCTTGCCCACTGCCCTTTGCACTGGGATGGGGTGGTTTTGTAGTGTCCCAAACCTGTGGCATAAATGGTGACCACTGCTTTCTGTCAATCCCTTGGGCTAACCAGGCTTAGGGAGGCAAGCTGATATGTAGGAAAGGTAGACCCCGCACCCCACCCCACACATTGTTTTCTCAGGCCCCGTAGACACAAAGGCCGCTGACCCATGGATAACTTACTTTATTTCTCTGCTTCTCATTTAGGTATCCAGTGTGTTCAGGGTTAGGTTCATAGAGCTGCATGAGGATATTCTTGAGCCAGTCCCTCATCCTTAGAGGAAACTGAGTCACTTCAAAGTCCGTACAAGCAGGAATAGCTGTTCCAAGCAGAAAGTAAATAGATTTCAACCATTGGGTGTTACTCCTGTCCTATGGCAAGTCCTCATAACAGCAGGCTCAACAGCTTGCAGTGACTGAGACCCTCGATGTCCCATTATAACAACAGTGGTCCTTAACCCTAGTAGCACATCAGAATTGCCTAGGGTGTTTTAAAAACATACCAGAGGCCAACTGCCATTCAAAGAAATTGTGATTTGATTGGCCTGGGGTGGAGTCTGGCCATCAGGGAGTTTTAAAAACTTCCAAAAAAATTTGATGAGCAGCCAGGACTGAGAAACACTGCTGTGGAATCAGAGAGTTGGAATTTGGAGGAGAAGGACACAAGAGTTACTTGCTGGGGGAGAAGAGGAAAAAGGGGAAGTTAGCTTATACTGTGGTAACAAATAATGTTGAATCTCAGTGGTTTAAAGAAATGAGAGTTTAGTTTTGGTCCTGATAGAAGCTTAATACCAGTCAGCAGGAGAGTTCTGTTCATCTCTGTCTTTCTGGGGCTCAAGATGACAAACACTCAACTATCTCAACACTAGGGGAAGGGGACATGGAGAACCACATCCTTAAGCTTTTAAATGCATCCCCCAGATACCACATGAGTGATTTTTGCTCAAATTTCACTGGACAAAGCAACACTTGCAACCACACCTAATGTCAAGGGTGTTGAACGGTTTAATCCACTTGTGTATCAGAAGGAGAGAACCAGAAATTTTGAGAATATACTGGGGAAGGAAGACAATTAAAAAAGAAGCTTCTGGCTTTGGAAACAACCCAAATGCCCAAAAATAGATGACTGGATCAAGAAGATGTGGTACATATACACCATGGAATATTACTCAGCATTCAAAAAAGATAAACACATGCAACTTGCAGCAACATGGATGGCGCTGGAAGGGATCATGCTCAGCGAAATAAGCCAAAAAGAAAAAGAAAAATACCGGATGGTCTCACTCATAACAGGAATCTAGAAAACTTAAATAAGGGACCAGGAAAATGAATAACTTTAAGAAAGTGAAAATCAAAATCAACAAAAAACTATGAACCAGAGACACTTTTAGGGGGCGGGGGCGGGAGGGGAGGGATTGGGGTCAGAATGGGGGGCTGCAATTGTATGGGGAATATAACAATAAAATTATATTTAAAAAAAAAAACAAAAAAACCAAATAACTAAAAACACTAAACTGAGAAAAAAAATTGGCAATGCTTATATGAGAAAACCCGAGTTCCAGTTGGAGAAGATAATAAGAAATGAAAATACATAAGGCAATTACTAATAGAACTAATGATCCTACATAAAAAAGAAAGTTATGAGCCCACAATTCAGTACTAGTTAAAACAAAAGCTAAATGCAATCCAAAGTTAAATAATAATGATAACAACATGAATATATCATGATAAATTTTACCTTAGGAAGGCAAGGATGTTTCAACATCAGAAAAATATTATTGTAACTCAGTACATTAATATATTGAAGAAATAGTACTCACATGGCTATTTCAATAAATACATAAATAAAAAAAAAAAAAAGCTTCTGGAAGAATGTGTTGTCATGAAACTACCTGGCTGAGGCTTAACTTAAATTGGAAAGAGAGCAAAATAATTCAGCAAAATTCCAGTGACTCATCTCATTTATTAATTATTATAGTGGTTCTGAGCCCTAACTGCATATTAGGTTGTCTAGATGAAAAAACAATGCCAAAGTTTAACCTGTTTCAGTTAAATAAAAATCTTTTAGCTTTAAAGTCTGGGCAGTCTTCTTATATTTTTTTGTCTCCCCAGTTGATGTTAATGTGTAGCCAAAGTTCAGAACTACACTAACTTTGTCCTGTTCGCATATATGAGTGTATACACACACACAGACACACACACACACACAACTCGCATATGCATAAATTAACCCAAAACGCTCTCACCAACCATGATTGGCAGTAATGATTAATTCTTACATTTACAGGCTCCAAAATAATCCAGCTGCAGTTGGTGACCCTTTTTGGTCCCCTCCAGTCTGCATTTAGTGGCAAACAGATGACAGGAGCTAGCGTAGGTCTGGTTGTCAGTGCCACAAACCTAAGAAAGACAATCATGAAAAAAAGAAAACCACTTTTGGGGCCTCCCTGGTGGCACAAGGGGTTAAGACATAACCTCTGAAGCTAGCCGCAGCCACTGCAGCATGAGTTCGATCCCCGGGTAGGGAGCTACCCACATGGTGCAGGCAGACCTCTCTTGTCTTGCCCAGTGCTCCCCTCAGCAGTGTATTTCAGTCTGTCTGCCTGTTCTGTTCCCCACACTCTGTCTCTGGTGAATCCTCTCACCCCTCACATATCTGGCCTATGCCCCAGTTCTTGTATGCATAAATAAATAAATCTTTTTTAAAAATCCCACTTTTTTTTGAATGGTAATTGGGAAAACACTCTTCTCTTTGAAGCTGATAGTCTGGCTGATAAACCGTGCTGTGCCAAAGATGTAGTCAGGGAGGTGAGGTCATTAAAATCATAATTCTTGGCACAAAGAATAAGTTATATTATAAAAATGGTGATGACAATTTAGCTCTCTTTATGTTCAGTATCATTAAAGCTGCAGATATTCTACAGATTGAAACCATCATTACCTTTTCAGGGAACAGTTGAACTTTGATTTTGCTGGCATTTGGTTCTATTCAATATCACTTTAAATATTAGATGATAACCTGTACATTTATGTATTTATTTATTTATTTTAAACAAAAATTTTTGATTGCAAACTACATTCATTCAAATTACCAAGGATTTGTGGCCCTGTAAGACCAGTTTGCAGAAAACCTACTTGGTCAAGGAGTTTTGTAGGAGGACAAGTCACTGGATCTTGGCAAACACAGTGGGGTTTTCCCTGTTGGTCAGCCTTACACATGTGTCCTCTTTTACACTGGAAGTTCATGCAAGAATCTAACAGAAAAAAATGGATAAAAGTGAGAGAAAGCTAATGGAGTATATAAACTCAAAATCATTGAGATAATTAGCTCCATTCTCCATTAATAAGAGAGAACATTTGGGAAAACAGCAGAAACCATTTTGATGGATGTGTTCATTTTCAGGTGGACTCTCTGGCATCAGACTGCTTGGTACAATAGTTCAGATTTTCTGTGCAGTTTGAATTGGAGATTTAAAACAACAAACGGTTCTTCTCAGCATGCCCGTAGTGGTCAGTGTGAAGTGTCTGGTGCAATGCTGTGCTCATTGGTCAGACGTTAAGTAAACCAGGAGAAATTTATTGTATTGAAATTCAAAAGGTTTGTGATTGCAGTATGTGATGGGAAATTCAGTGTTACTTCTGAATGGGATCTAAATTCACTAGTAAGTAATAAACTTGAGAATAAATAAGGTAGAATTAGTTGTTAGAAGCAAAAGGGTTTAGAGAAAAAGATGTCCAGCTTCCACAGTCCTATCGCAACAAGAGTTTTAGTTTGTGAACACATTCAACTGTATTTGTGTATCAGATGTGGGAACGAAAAATATCAGTGATTTATGGGACTATTTCCTGGGGGAGAACTGGGGAGAGGAAAGCCTCTTAGTCATGGTGTAGCAAGGAAGGGACTGGTTTAACCATATTGTTGATCTTTAATTCCTTCCCTGCCTTGATGTAGTCCCAGAAAGCTTGCTTAGCCCACACTTACCAGCAATGGGCACCCTCATGTTGCCTTCACTTGAACCTCCTTCTTCATGAGGTGAGCCTTCTGCTTTCTTGGCCTTTATAATAATAAGAGCAGAAGTTAAAGTCTGTTTAAGGGGAAGCCATTACATAATTTACATTTCCACTAGGCATACCTTCAGAGAGCTTTTCATACCCACATTTTTCCAGATCTCAAAAGACAGACACCAGTTACAGCTGTGGAAATAGTAACTCTCCAAAAACAGGAGCTATTTCTATCTCCATAAATACATAAAAGATGAATTCAGTGTTGTATCTCTGGGGATTGCTGGGTGAAAATTAGAACTAATGTCAAGAGCAAAATTGGAATCTCCCTTGTGGATTTTGGGAAACGGTAGAAATGAAGTATTATCATATAATACTGTAACTAATGCATGGTTATTCTACTCATCTCTTAAGGAGCTGTTGGCAAGGTTTTCATAGCAAGCTTCTACAGTATAAGAAACCTCCTACTTTAAAATGGTACCAGAGGTCTCAGTAACTGAGGTTAATATTGACCTTCAAGTTTTTGGTGTGTGGCTGCCAGGATTTTGCATGAAACCTCTAAATTATTAATTGAATAACCAACTTTACTCTCATCTGCTACAGTTTTCTGATTATTATCATTTGGGTTTGTGTTTGCTTAATGAAGTTGTACATGAAGTTGTTTTTAATCTTTATAGCTAACCCAGTAAACATTTCAGGATCTCATGTTAGAGGCATTTTCTAGAGCTGGTGGTTCAACTTGAGTATAACATGGTGTCTGCTCTTAATGAATCAGAGCTGCAGTGGCCATTGTCTCCCACTGTTCCGGTGTGTCTGAATTTACTAGGCATGTCTGCCTGGAAAATCATGGAAATCTACTTGATCACTCAAAGGAGAGACTGGGAAGTGCTGAGAACTTAGACTCATCTTAGCAATTCTCAGACTATGTAAATGCCCTTGCTCCTCACTCTCCAAATGGGATAATTCAGAGGAATGACTTTAATGATACAACTTGTGTTGATTTTCTTTGTATTAATGTCCCGTACCACGTCTTCGCTCCTCTTTGTTCCCTGAATTATTCTTAAATAGACTGCGCTAAAATCCAGGGTCTGCTTCTAGCAGAATCTAAATAAAACAGGCATTCTCAGACTAATGATGGAGATGGAGAGAAAAATAAATAATTATTATATATTTCAGTAGTGAACCATAGAGGTACATACAGAAGACTGAGAACACAGAGAAAGGTCATGGCTAGTTTTTTCTCTTAGTATTTTTTCATTTTTAAAAATTGAGGTAGAATTGACATATATTGATTTCATAATGATTTAATATTGGTATATATTGTGAAATGATCACCACAATAAGTCTAGTTAACTTCCACCCCCCACCCATTTTTACATATTTTTTCTTATGATGAGGAATTTTAAGATCCACTCTTAGCAACTTTCAAATATGTATTACAGCATTATTAACTATAGTCGCCATGCTGTGCCTTACATCCTATTATGGCTGTTTTTCTTTCTTGTTCTTTTTTGACAAAGCTAACTGCTTAATTGGACAAGCACCACTGTAAAAAATCTCACCTCTTGGTGTTTTCCAGGTTCACTGGCGTCTACATTCTCATTCTCATGTGCTCTTTCTCCTTGCTTCTCATTTTTGATGTGATGGTCATTGGCTTGAGCTCCTTCATGCTCCAGGGAAGTATGGCTTGGAAAGGAGTAGTCATCACTGGCACTGTGCCTGGGGCTATCATCGCTTTCATCATCAGCTCCATGATTTCTGGGCAAGATGTCACCTTTGGTGTCAGGCTCAATGAGCAAAGCCTCAGAAACAGTCTTCCTATCCTTCTCTTCATGGCTGCTGGTTACTTCCAGGCCAGATTTCTCCTCTTGGCTCTGCCATTCAGTACCTTGATTGTGTTTATTGATTTGTGATGTAGTTTCCTCTTCCATCTCTGCATTGGCGTTATCATCTTCTTGTTCTTGATCATCCTGTTCAAGTTCATCCTTCTGCATCTTGCTTACTTGAGTTGGTTGAGTATACTCTTCCAAAATATCATCAGATTGGGTACTATCTTCTTGCTTGCTGTTAGAATGTTCCTGGGGAAATTCGCTCTCACTTTCTGGGTTATCACTGTGTGTACCAACCTCATCTGACTCTTTTTCCTCCTCCTTTTCTCCACTGGGAATATTTGGATCCTGTTCTTGGTTTCCTTGATCACTTAGGTCTTGGCTACTTTTGCTGCTTCTGTTCAACTGAGGATTTGAATCACTTATAGATAGTTCTTGGTTTTTCTCTGTGATACTTTCTTGTTGGTTAGAATCTATAATGGAACTAATACCAGGAGCAGGGAAGTCAGTGCCCTCTGGGAGTGTTTTCTTTTCAGGCTCAATCATATCATCTTTTAGGTCCAATGTTGCTTCAGTTGGTGCATCCTCCAAATTCTCACTGATATCACTGCCACTTTCCTCTTGATTCTTTAGTCCCAGCTCTTGGTTGTAACTCTGATCCTGATCTGCTGACTGGTCATTGCTTTTCTCTTCTGATTTTAGTACTGAAGAATTTTCAGCCTTAAAAAAAAAAAGTTTAGTTTTGAAAACACATGATAATATAATGTCTATATCATACTTACAATTCACATGTCAACATTTAATATTCATTTTTATTTTTATTCATATAATATCATGTGAACTGATTTCTTCACATTCTGCAACTACACGTTTAACCTGAATCTGAATTTTGTGAAATGAAACAATGATATCTTAGCAAAAGGAGTGTAACTCAAAACACACAACTTTTCTAATATTGAAGACATTTGACATGATCATCCTCTTTTAAAAAAACTAAGCTGGGGCCTCCCTGGTGGCACAAGGGGTTAAGCATCAGCACTATGAAGCTATCTGCAGCTACTGCAGCACAAGTTCAATCCCCTGCCAGGGAGGTGAACCACATGGCGCAGCAGATCTCTCTTGTTTCGCCCACTGCTCCCCTCAGCAGTGTGTTTCAGTAGATCTGCCTGTCTGCACCTCACTCTGTCTCTGGTGAAGCATCTCACCCCCCATATTTCTAGCCTGTACCCCAGTTCTTCTATGCATAAATAAATAAATCTTAAAAAAAAACTAAACTGAGACAGAGATAATATCTTTGATTGTGCCTTGAAGTTGAGAACTTTGGGTAATTAAAAAATTGTATTAGTGTACTCAGGTTACTTTTACCTTATCGTTGGCATGGTCTTCTACAGATTCTGCAGTTTCCTTTTCATTTTCTGCATCTTCAGCACTTAAAATGGGGATCGCAGTGTTGTCAGGTGTTACCAACACTTCAGCCTGTTGGGTGGAACTCAAGGAATCAGCAGTTGGTTTGGAATCCTCAGATAGGAACCTTGCATTTGTCTGAAAAAATTAAAAACCAGTTTGTGTCATTCATGTTTAGATGCTAATATTTAAAATTGCTATTACTCTTTTATTGTCATTATTTTTAGTAGCAACATACTGTATTCATAACATCAATCAAAAGACATTCTCTAAAATTTATAAGGATATACACAAATGACCTGAATATTATTTTAAGTGAAAACAGGATCCGGATATATTTAAGAAAAAAGTTATTTGTTCAGAGACTAGCTGAAAGTAGAGCAAAAATGATTTCAATAATAGTAATCTTTGAGTTTTATATATTTTTTTGTTTTTCAGACTTTTTGAAAGTATTCATGCTTTATAGAATAATGTTTAGCAGAGAGTTGAAATCAAATTAACAATAAGGGATAGCATTGTGCATTTCTTAAGTTAACTTATAAGTACTCTGATAATTATCAGAAAAGATTACAAACCTTTTATTTAATATTTGTTACTTTTTTAACATTATCAAACTTACAGCCACCAACAAATCTTTTAATAAAAATATAATTTTAAAAACTGTGAAACATCACCAAGTATAATCGGAAGAGCCACGACAGAGTATTATTTCCACAAGGGCATTGGCTCTGCTATTCCTAGCAAGACTGGAGACATATATGGAGGCTGAGATGATGCAATGTGAATGCATGAATATTGTTTCATACGCCTGTTGGCCATCTGCATGTCTTCTTTGGAGAAATGCCTATTTAGCTTTTCTGCCATTTTTTAAATTATGTTGTTTGTTTTGCTTTTGTTAAGTTGTAAAAACTCTTCGTACATCTTTGATATCAGTCCTTTATCAGATGTGTGATGTGCAAACATTTTTTTCCATTCAGCAGTGTGTCTCTTCATTTTGTTTTACTGTCTCTTTTGCTGTGGAAAGCTATGTAGAGATCCTCAAAAACACGACAAATGGATCTGCCCTATGACCCTTAATTCCACTCTTAGGAATCTATCCAAAGAATACAAAGCATTAATTGGAAAGAAAATATGCACTCCTATGTTTATTGCAGCACTATTTTAATAGCCAAGATATGGAAACAACCTAAATACCCTCAAACAGATGATCAGATCAAAAAGATGTGGTATAGGGTCTCCCCAGTGGCGCAGGGGTTGAATGCTGGGTTGCGAAGCTGCCCGCAGCTTCTGCAGTGCCGGTTCGATCCCCGGCTGCTCCCCAGCCACCAGAGGAGGGTCCCACATGGTGCGCAGACCTCCCCTGTGCAGACCTCTCCGGCTGCCCACTGCTCCCCTCAGCAGTGTTCTTCGATCCTTCTGCCTGCTCTGCTCCCTGCTCTGGCTCTGGTGAATTCTCTCACCCTCCGGCGCTTCTGACTGTACCCAGTGCTTATATAAATAAATAAATAAATCTTAAAAAAAAAAAAAAAGATGTGGTATATACACACAATGAAATACTACTAAGCTATCAAAAAGATTGATGCATGTCATTTGTGGCAACATGGATGGAACTAAAAGGGATTATACTAACTGAAATATGTCAGAAGGATACAAATAAATACCTAATGGTGCCACTTATTTGTGGAATATAGAGAAACCAAACAAAAGGAGAGATAAAGATAAACCTTGAAAGCTGACTATAGATCTGAGACATCCAGGAGAAAAGGGGGAGATAAAGAAGGAGGAGGAGGAGGAGTAAAATCAGGTGGGAGAAGAGCACATTGGACAGTGACTAAGGTTTCTAAAAGGGGGAGGTGGTGTGGTGGGGAACAGGGGGGAATGGGGTCCATTGGAATATTACTGAAGCTTTGGTGGTTGATGTGGTGAAATAATATACAACTTTAGAGGTGTAAACCTTAGTATACCCCTAAGACATACTGTGATGTAAATCAATATTACCCTAATAAATGTAACTTAAAAATATGGTTACTTTAAAATTAAATAAATAAAATGTTTTATAAATATAAAGGAATTATCCAAGTGAAAAAATTATTATTACTCATAATGAGTAATATTTGGTAGTTTGGTAATAATACGAACTATCTCTTCTCTTAGGGAGGTATCAGATGGGACTTTTATTAGAAAGAGACCTGGATACTCAGATAGACCTGGCTACTCAGGCAGACTTGGAGAAATATAAAGCTTAGGTTCTATATGGAATAATTCATCTTTACTCCTTTAATAGGTCCTGTAGTGCTGATTGTGTAATGTAAAAAAAACCATAGAGTGTAGGATTTACTTTTTTTTTAAGATTTATTTATTTATGCATACAAGAACTGGGTACAGGCCAAAGGTGTGGGGGCAGGGAGAGGATTCACTAGAGACAGAGTAGGGAATAGAGTAGGCAGATTGAAATACACTGCTGAGGGGAGCAGAGGGCGAGACATGCTGTGCCATGTGGGTCTCGTCCCTGGCCGGGGATCAAACTCGTGCTTCAGTGGCTGTGGACAGCTTCATAGTGCTGTGTCTTAACCCCTTGCACCATCAGGGAGGCCCAAGATTTACTTTAGATATGGTTTGTTCTCTTGCTACTTATTACCTTTTCAACTGAGGAGAGTCATTATAGTTGAAAAAAATTTCCAGAGATGCCATTTTTGACAAGAGAAAGGAGAAATAATGGTGATCACCTTCGTTTGTTGGCAGGGGTATCATGGAAAGCAATGGATGCCGGAGATTTGGATTTGTTAGACTGAGAATTGCTCTTCCTCTCTGCACCCCTTCTTCTCTGCTCCTTCCCCCCACCTCCAAATTGGAGAAGTACACAAAAAATAGCAGTTCATTTTCTTTCTGAAATTTTCTGAAACAAAGATTCTACTTTATCATTATACCCACACTTTTGACAACATACCTTCTGGAAATCTGTGGAATCTTCTAATCACACAGAATTCATTTACATTTGGAGAATTCAGGCAGAAGGGAGAAGTGGGACGAGATTTTTAAAAGGTAAATCTTATGAGACAACATTAATATTAAGCTTTTTAGCATTTGGTTGGGTTTCTAATAACAAATTGTCCTAAAAAGGAAACAGCTGTTATATATTTATATTCAGGCATGTCTTTCAAACATTTGGTTCAATACCACATTTGACGCCTGTTTACATAGCAGCAACAGCTGCAAGGGAAAAACATATTTCGAGAGAAAACAATGGTTCTGTGGGAGTTCCTTTCTGTGCTGACTATAATTTTCCCTGCTTTTGCAATTTCAGAAGACATTGTTTGACTTCAGCTGGAGCAGTGCCACACCACTTAAGTATGTTCCTCAGCGGTGGCCACCGGTTCTGTCTTCTAAGATCTGCTTGGTGTAGGTGGCATGGCATTTGTCTTTGCTGACATCTGTCAACCAGAAGTTGGCTACCGCTCTCCAAAGAGCAAGGACAGAATATTCTAGTGGAGAGGGAGCGAGACAAGAGATAACAGCTTTGTCTATTTCAAGAGATAACAGCTTTGTCTATTTCAAGAGATAACAGCTTTGTCTATTTTCACCATTTGGTGAAAAAGAAAGGACGGCACAAATTCTTTAATTTGGTGAGGGATGATATAGATCACTTGGGGGAACAACCAAATGATCATGCCAGCCAGAGTACCATTTTATTTTTATATTTTAACTATGCTGTTATTTTGAGGCTACTGACTTGGTCTCAAATGATCTGATTTCACGTGTGAATGTGGACCAGTATATCTGATCATGAAGGAAAAAATGTTCTGGCTCAGTCTGCTTTCAGCATACTTGTTTGGACAGATCCCCAAAGATGACTTAGGAGCTGATTTATGCTCACTGCACCTGCCTTTTAACCCATTGCTTCCTGTTTTTATTTTAGACTCATAATTTCTTATAAAGTATTTGATGTGGCAGAAAAGGTAAAGTTTTTCATACTAATTTCTTAGGTTTATCATACCACAGTAACGAGTTTTCATAGGAAAATATATTTCTTCCTATTCATTTTGGTGTGTGGGCACATTCTCTGTCTAACAAACCTTTATTCAACACTTTTAACTGCAGATTTATTATTTTATCCCATAGAAACTGAAAGTTCTGAAAGAAACATTATTATGTAACATTGCATTATAACTTACGTAAGTTTTTTTTTTATTGCTGTAACATTGCATTGTACCCTCTAAGTTTCAGGTGTATATCATTGACAATCAATATGGGTATATACTATATTAAGTTCACCACTACAAGTCCAAGTTTATCCTGCATCATGTAATTGTATCCTTAAACCCGACTGACCCACCACTCTGCCTCTTTCCTTCTAGTAACTACTAGTTGGTCTTTTAGTCCAAATGTTTATTTTTGTTTTATTTAATTCATCTGTTTATTTTCTCTCTATACCACATAGGAGTTGTCAGGCATGTGTTTGTCTTTCTCCATCTGGCTTAAGCCATTTTTTTAATCTCAATTTTTTAATCTATTCATTCCTTGCTTGGACAATTAAGATAATATGGCTAAAATAAAAAAGAGAATTTCAAACCACTAGGTAAGAACAGTTTATTTTAAGTGGAATTTCCTAAAGTAAATGTCAGAGATGTAATAAAAGAAGAAAGTTTATTTACCGGGATTGCAGCTGCTGTTCCCAAAATGTAGAGGAAAAAAAGCACAGTCTTCATGCTTGCTAGGCCTGTGAACCAAGAGGACAATTAGCAGGTAATTTACAGATTAAGAAGGTGTTAGGAGTTGGCGCCTCAACTCTGTCCGGGGTTCCCAAAAACCACACGGAGCCAGAGATGCAAAAGCAAAAAGGCTTTATTGCTAGCTTAAGCTAGGGTCCGATTCTGCCTGGTGTACTGACACAGCAGTCTCACCAGGTTGAGAGAAGGACCCCTTTAAGGGTGACAAGCTGTTTTTTATACTCTGTTTACAGCAGAAAAAGGGGACCTTTCATATCAGAAAATGGGGACCTTTCACAATGGGGACCAAGTTCGATCTGATTATGTACCTTTCTTTGGCAAC
This sequence comes from Talpa occidentalis, assembly GCF_014898055.3. Taxonomy (NCBI): domain Eukaryota; kingdom Metazoa; phylum Chordata; class Mammalia; order Eulipotyphla; family Talpidae; genus Talpa; species Talpa occidentalis. The sequence continues at coordinate 54,309,973 of NW_023604972.1, forward strand.
CTTTAAGTTGTTTATTCTTGCCTTGGGGAACTTGTGGTTTTACCCTGAAACGACTTGGGCTCAGCTGTGCTCTCCAAAATGGTCATCTTCCTTAAAATGGCTGCTGTCTTGCTATGTTTAGTCCTTCAATATCTTACAAAGGTAATTTTCCTAGCAAATAGTAAGCTTTTTTAAAAAGATTTATTTATTTATGCATAGAAGAGCTGGGGTAAAGGCCAGAGATACGGGAGAGGAGGGTTGTGGGGGCGGTGGTGGAGAGGATTCACCAGAGACAGAGTGGAGAATAGAACAGGCAGATTGACTGAAATACACTGCTGAGGGGGGCAGCGGGCATGGCAGGAGAGGTCTGCTGTGCCATGTGGGTTTCTCTCTGGCTGGGGATCGGACTCATGCTGCAGAGGCTGTGGACAGCTTCATAGTGCAGTGCTTAACCCCTTGCGCCACCAGGGAGGCCCACAAATAGTAAGCTTTTTACTGTCCTTTGTATTTAAATGCAATTGTTGTTGGAAGGACACATCTCAAAGCAGGGATTAATGACAGTTTTTACCCAATTGTGGCCCTGTAAAAAACAAACAAACAAAAACTCCTTGATTTTTTTGGCCCAGCTGTGTTTGACAGGATCTGCTTATGATTGTTCCTCCTTTCATAAAGGCTCTCTCTATGCTGATCTTGGGGCTTAATTCATGTGTGTCCATGGTGAAGATAGTAAGGGAATGAATATTGTATGTCAGGTTTGGATAAAACCAACTGCCTCTCTGGTGATGGAGAAATGTACACACTCAGTGACTTTTTCAGAATGCAACTGCAATGTCCTTGGGAGGTTACCAGTGATCATCTGATCTAGTGATGTGACATTGATAATCTGTGAATTGGTGGTAGTCTGCAGATAGGTTGGTCTGGTCATCATTGTGCGATTAAATTAACATTTTAAAATTTGAAGTTTCACATCAAAATCCAGATTGGACCTGAGTAAGGGCTCTCTCTAAGGGACGCTGGCTTTGTACTTGGTCTGTGTCACTTTGGTTCTTTGCCTTGCATTTGAGTTTAGAAAGTTCCAAACTAATTTTTTTTCTAGTTTAGTTTTCAGATAAGAGACAGAGAGACTCAAAGAGACCAAGTAAATTGTCCTCCAGATGAACTCTTAAAAAATTGTGGGCTATCTATATTTTCTTGTACAGTATCCCTAAATCTGGGAACCCAAATTGCCTGGGATTATGGAGACAGCGTTTAGTCTTAATAGAGATGTTCTGGGTCTCCCAGAAATAGTAGAATTACATTTTTTTGGACAGTCTTAGTTTTATACATGAATACATGCACAGAACTTTAAATAATACTTTCTGGTTTGTAAAAAAAAAAAAAATTGAGCAGTTTCTTCTGCAACTTACCTCAATATTTCTAAATAATGTGCTTAAATGAATATTTAAAAAGTATATTAGTGCTTACCATAATTGTACTCATTTAGCACATTACTGATTTAACACTTCACATACAACACACATGCAGATACAGAACACACTGGCGTACACACGTACTCCTCCCCTTCCTTCCCCTCCCCTGTCTTCCTAAAACAATAATATCATAATTCTTGTTTAAATCATTGCTTAATATTCTATGTATTCAAAATTAACCCTTAAGAGTTGAAATAATGAAAGTGTGGTTAAAACATGACTTTTTTTTTAAATTCTATTTTTTTTTTAAAGATTTATTTATTTATTTATACAAGCACTGGGTACAGTCAGAAGCGCGGGAGGGTGAGAGAATTCACCAGAGCCAGAGCGGGGAGCAGAGCAGGCAGAAGGACCGAAGCACACTGCTGAGGGGAGCAGCGAGCGGCAGGAGAGGTCTGCGCGCCAGGTGGGACCCTCCTCTGGTGGCCGGGGAGCAGCCGGGGATGGAACCGCCGCTGCAGAGGTCGCAGGCAACTTCGCAACCCAGCGCTCAACCGCTGCACCACCAGGGAGGCTCAAAACATGACTTCTTTGTTGCAGAGAATTGTATGGACAGATGCTCATGGGATAGAAGGTACATTGATTTAAATATATTTTTTCAGGGCCTCCCTGGCGGCACAGGGGTTAAAGACAGCGCTACAAGCTATCGACAGCCTCAGCAGAATGAGTTCAATCCCTGGTCAGCCAGGGAACAACCCACATAGCGCAGCAGACCTCTCCTGACTCGCCCACTGCTCCCCTCAGCAGTTTATTTCAGCAGATCTGTCTGTTCTGTTCCCCACTCTGTCTCTGGTGAATCCTCTCACCCCCCACACCTCTGGCCTGTACCCTAGCTCTTATATGCATAAATAAATAAATCTTTAAAAAAATATGTTTTTTCATAAACCTAAAAAAAAATCATTATTCAACATTTATGACAATGTAATTATTCCTCATAGCTGCCCCGAGTAGTCATTTTATGTGTTTAATCATACTGAAATTTCTTTTCTTGAACAACATTTTGTTTTTACCTGAATATTGAAGTTGCTTCCCTTCCTGGTTTTTATGTATTGGTCTGTGGATGCATCACTTACTCTTCCTTCCAACAATAACAAACACTTCTTTTAGTATTGATACAGTAACGAAGGACATGTCTCTTTCTGTCTGACCAGATAAGCATTTTTATCTTCTTTATTTACCCTGTAGGTTTACCAACTTTGTTTTCTTACATTTAGAGGATCAAGTCCACCACTAGGAAGATAACATCTGAACTGCTAGCCACAATGTGATGGTGAAAAAAAGCTGATGTCAAGCAAATCCTCCAGATGCTTATGTTCAAGGATGGACATGCTGACACTTGCCCACTCCGCTTCTACTCCCTTGCAACTTATCTAAAGTTACTGTATCAATACTAAAGGAAATTTTTGTTGGTGTTGGAAGGAAGCCCGAGAAGGGAAGAAACTTCAATATTCAGTCAAAAACAAAATGTTGTTCAAGAAATGAAATTTAAGTTACAAGGGCAGGACAGTGGTCTTTCTCCCCCCGCCACCCCAAAGATTTATTTATGCATACAAGAGCTGGGGCACAGGCCAGAGATGTGGGGGTGGGGGGGGTTAGAGGATTCACCAGAGCCAGAGTGGGGAACAGAACAGGCAGACTGAGGAAATACACTGCTGAGGGGAGTAGAGGGCAAGGCAGGAGAGGTCTGCTTCGCCACATGGGTTGCTTCTTGGCCAGCCGGGATCAAACTCGTGCCACAGAGGCTGTGGACCACTCCATAGTGCTGTGCTTAACCCCCTGCACCACCAGGGAGGCCCGGGACGGTGATCTTTTAGACACAAGTCTGCTGCCCTTCTCAATTTGTCCATAGATTAAACCACTTTCCTTCTCCTCAAACTGTTTCCTTTTATTGGCTAAGGGAACTGAGACAGGCTGGCGTTCATTATCAGTGTGGTAACAATCACAAGAACAAGAAAACCACAACAAAATATCAGCAAATCCCCAAGTCATGTTTCCCCTGGTGGTGATGTCCTTTCCAGAGTCCTTTCTCTGCTCCTTTTGACTGAAAGTCCAGGGCCCTGTGGAGCTTTTCCCAGGATCTCTTGTGCACTCCCTTAGCGCTGCCTTTGTCCTTTTCTTCTGTTGGGTTCTTCATTCCTGAGCCCCGTGTGTTTTTCTATTTTTGGTTTTCTACACTCAAGAACTGGCTTTTTTTGCTTATGGTACCCTCCTCTGAAACCTTCAAGTTTAAGCTTTTCCTGTCCTTCCAACTGCTTTCTGTTTTCTAAAAGTATGTTGATCTCTTCTATTCATTTTGTCTCCTCATTTCTTGTCTGTATGAGCTTATATTATCATATTTTACCTGTCATGGTCCTGGAATTTTACTGTGGAATGGCAATCTATGCATACTTTTTGATTGTCTCATTTAATAAACAGATGATTTCTATGTCTTTTTAAAAAAGATTTATTTATTTATGCATACAAGAACTGGAGTACAGGCCAGATGTGTGGCCAGAGGTATGTGTGTGGGGGGTGAGAGGATTCACCAGAGACAGAGTGGGGAACAGAACAGACAGATCTACTGAAATACACTGCTGAGGGAAGCAGCGGGCGAGACAGGCGAGGTCTGCTGCACCATGTGGGTTGCTCCCTGGCCAGCCAGGGATTGAACTCATTCTGCTGTGGCTGCCGATAGCTTGATAGCGCTGTCTTTAATCCCTGCGCCACCAGGGAGGCCCTGATTTCTATTCTTCATTGACTTATATTCTCATTATTATTGTTATTAAAGCACATAGGAATTACTATGGAGTTTTGGTTCTAACAGCAAATGAAATTTTTTTTGCTGTTGTTGTAGAAGAGGAGGCTTTAAGAATTTCTTCAATATTAGAAGAAAATAAGAATACATTTCACACACCCAGCTATTCAAATTCACCCACAGTGTGGGCCACCTCGACTAGAGAAGAGCGTGTCGGAAGGATAGAGAGTTAAGCTTTACATAGAAGGTGATTTAGAATTGCATGTAGGGGAAACATTCAATGACCTTAAATGAACTAAACAATTCCAACTTTTAATGAAAATAACACATTCTCAACTTGGAGACTTAAGTATAATTTTACTATGGGATTTCTCAGAAAATGACTATATTACTTAAGCAGAAATTCAGAGCTCACAGTGGAAAGTGTACTTGCATCAATTATAAAATTTAAATTAAGTTTATTTAGAATTGATAGTGATATATAAAAGATGGTGGAAGGTTATACTATCCAAGTACTTCAGGTTTACCAAACAGATTTACAAATGGAGTATTATTTTATCATTGCAGCAACCTCATTATGTGACAGATGAACAGGCCTAGAAAGGCTGAGAAGCACATGCTCCAGGTCACAGTTTGTTAAGAAAGGAAACTGGACTTGAACCCAGTTTTCTTGGCTCCTCTTCTGACTCTTTTCCAGCTCTTTTGTGAATAAAGGTTTATATTTGCCTCTTACACAAATATGTTCCCAAGGGGAAAAAACAAAAAAAACAAAACAAGTATTGAAAAAATACAGAATTTACCTCAGTTTTTAATTAAAAGCTCCAAACATTTTTAAGTTTAAGGGTTTTTCACACTTGGCAAATATTTTTCTGTGCTGGAAAATAAAGACTTATTAGAGAAGTTTGTTTGGGTTATTGGATATCAAAATTCCCTTTCAATGATGCCTTTTACAGTTTAAGTGGGGTAAAAGCATAGAAATTCAGTATACCTTGAATATAGAACATATTTAAATAAAAACACTTAGCATTCCTCTTCCCCCCAGAATCTAATAATTCAGTTATATTGAAAAACATCTTACACTGAAAAAGTTCAACATCAAGCAATAGGGAGAGCTGGACTCAGACTTCAGCACTGTCCTTAACTAGTTAAGAGACATGGGCAAGTCACTTATTCTTTGAGACACAGCTTTTTTTCTTTAAAGATTTATTTATTTATGCATACAAGACCTGGGGTACAGGCCAGAGGTGCGGGGCTGGGTTGAGAGGATTCACCAGAGACAGAGTGGGGAACAGAATAGGTGAATCTACTGAAATACAATGCTGAGGGGAGCAGTGGGTGAGACAGGAGAGGTCTGCTGCACCATGTGAGTCAGCTCCCTGGCCGAGGATCGAACTCATGCTGCAGTGGCTGCAGATAGCTTCATAGTGCTGCTACTTAGCCCCTTGCACCACCAGGGAGGCCTCTCAGACACAGTTTTTTAAGTAATGAAAAATTCAGAGGGTGACTTAGATGATCATTTAAACTTAATGCTTTATGATTCTAACATTGAAAATAACTCTATGAACTCATGAACCAAAAACTGCTGCTATCTTTTTCCCTTAACCTACTAAACCCACTATATAAAATTATAGAATATAATTTTACTGTATCAAACCGAAATATTTTATCTATGGTATTTAACACTAGGAGTAAATGAGTACAAGGTATTTCCTTTTTATTACTGGTGGTAATTTAAAGTATTTATTCTCTTAGTAGATGCTAATTGTAAAGACTAATGAAAAATACAATTTCTTTCCTCTAGCTTCCAATCATTCATTATTCTAACATTCATTCATACCACCAGCATTTATTAGATTTATGGAACTACAGTCAATTATGTTTTAGATCAGCATATTATTGCTTTTCTACTATTTTGGAACACAAATAGTATTGTTTAATACATACTTTCTTTGTCTTGGTACTGCTACATTTGGGTCAGGATAAATCTTTCTGGAGGAGGGAAGGCATCCTGTGCACTGTAGAATATTTAGCAGCACCCCTGAGTTCTCCCTGCTAGAGGTCAGTAGCAAGCCTCATTCCTCTCTAACTAGTTATGGCAATGAAAAATATCTCTAGACCCCAAGTGACCCCTGAAAGGCAAAATCACTGCTTGAGAACTGCTGGGTCAGTAGAAGAACATTTTGCTGCGTGGGGTTAGAAAAGCATATAACTCAGAACAACACTTACGATGCCTGTAATCTTTGGCAAGTTATTTAACCCCTGAACCTCAGATTCCTCATCTAAAAGTGGGATAATGTTTGTGAAGGTTAATTTTATGCTACAACTTGACTTGGGTGTGAGATGCTTAGCTATCTGTTTGAACTTCATTTCTTTTTTTTTTTTTTTTGAAAAGATTTATGCATACGAGAACTAGAGTGCAGTCAGAGATGCAGGGGAGAGGAGTGTGTGTGAGAGAAGATTCACCAGAGATAGAGTGGGGAGCAGAATAAGCAGATATACTGAAATACACTGCTGAGACAGGAGAGGTCTGCCTTGCCATGTGGGTTAGCTTCTTGGCTGGGGATGGAACTCATGCCATAGTGGCTGCGAGTAGTTTGATTGGGCTGACTTTAACCCCTGCACCATCAGGGATGCCCCTGTTAAACCTCATTTCTGGCTGTACCTTTAAGGGTGGTTCCAGAAGAGATTAGCATTTGAATCAATAGATTATGTAAAAGAGATTGCCCTCCCCTGTGTGGATGGGTTTCATCCTATTTATCTAGGGACTGAATAAAACGAAAATATGGACTAAGGGAGAATGTGCTCTCTTAGCCTTACTGTTCGAGTTGGAGATGAGCCTTCTCCTGCCCTTGCACTGGGTCGTACCGTCAGTGCTCCTCATGGGTGGCCTAGGACTATCTTGAACTATCAGCTTTTCAGAGCCTCCAACTTGCAGACTGCAGATCATAGAACTATTAGTCACTATAATTATAAGAACCAATTTCTCACAATGAAACTCTCTTCTTCCATGTACATATACATATATGTGCATATATATAATTATATATAATATATAATTTATATTTATATGCCCTATTGGTTCTGTTTCTCTGAAGAAATTGGTCTCATACAATATCTAATTCAGTTTTGTGAAGATTAGGAGCAATAGCATTTGTAAAAATGTCTGATATTCAATAAATTTTTATCCTTTTTGCTGTCATCTTCCATAGAAGTCAAATTGTGACTTTTGAATAAGCAACTTAGAGTTTAAGAAAATAATATAATGGAGGTTTTGCTCTAAGGTCAGAATAATTTCCCAGCAGAAGTTTTAAAGTCTCTTGCCCACATATTTACAAAAGTTCCTTTTAACTCCAGGAGCCTTTTCAATATTCATCACAAATGACAATGGAATTAGGTTAAAAACTCTTGCCACATTTCTTTTAAATGGTAGCAACATAAAGGGGAAGGAAGAAGCTCTCTACCCCCACTCCCAAGTAGTTATGACAACCAAAAATTGTCTCCAGACATTGAGACATCAAAAGTGTTGTGGGTTTTATGTCTGATTTCTTTTTGAGTTTATTTCTTAAAACAATGTGCATAGCTATTTAATGTGAGAAAATAGTTCCCTTTAATTTGGTCATAGGATTTCACAAACCCTCCACATTTTCTTAAATCTGAATGCAGCTGAATGAAACAAAGAAATGTGTTTAGTTAGCCAAAGCTTGTATCATTTATTCAAGCTTTTATTCTTTGAGTGCCTGCTAGACACTGCCTTTCTAGACACAGTTCCTGTCTGACAAGATACAGAAGATAAAGTTACGTAAATCAAGTTAGTGTGAAGTGATGATATGTACATAATGCAATGGAAATAGAAGTTAGAAGCATTTAACATTGGTAATTAATATTGTTAATATTTACGAAGTCCTAAGTGCTTGATTTGTAGGCACTGTTCTGAAGGTTTTGCATATACTAATTCTCAGTTTTCCCAACAAGCATATAAGGTAAGCACATTGTTATTATTATTTAACTAGCATGGAAAATATGGTTAAGTAATATGTCCAAAATTACACAGCTAAGTAGCAGAGCTGATAATTGAGACCTGGCTTTTTTGTTTTGTTTTTATGTCTGTGCTCTTAATCAGTGTGCAATACTGTCCCCATATGGAAGAGACTTTAGAGAAAGTCATTCTTGATTTGGTATTTGAAAATCAAACAGTAATAAGTAACTGTATGAAAGGTGGAAAGGACAATCTGGAGGGAGGAAGCAGCATCAGAAACAATCCAGAGACAAGAGAGCATATGTTTGAGTCACTAGGGTGCTTGTAGAGGAAATAGAGGGAGATAAATTTCAAAAACAAGGCAAGTCCTTGTGCATTAAACAAGGAATTTTAAATTCCAGCAAAAAAGCTCTGGGCATTCAATGAATGATTGTCAGTGGGAGAGTGATATAATCAGATTTGTATGTTAAAAAGGATTCTTGGGACAGTTGTGTGAAAAACAGACCAGCTGAAAGATTTATTTATTATTTATTATTTATTTTTTAAAGATTTATTTTATTTATACAAGCACTGGGTACAGTCAGAAGCGTGGGAGGGTGAGAGAATTCACCAGAGCCAGAGCGGGGAGCAGAGCAGGCAGAAGGACCGAAGTACACTGCTGAAGGGAGCAGCGGGCGGCAGGAGAGGTCTGCGCACCATGCGGGACCCTCGTCCAGTGGCCGGGGAGCAGCCGGGGATGGAACCGCCGCTGCAGAGGCTGCCGGCAGCTTGGCAACCCAGCACTCAACCACTGGGCCATCGGGGAGGCCCAGCTGAAAGATTGAATAGGAGAAAATTGCAATATTAAGGTGAGAGGCCATCAGAGCCTTAATTTTTTTTTTTTTAAAGATTTATTTATTTATTTATTTGTACAAGCACTGGGTATAGTCAGAAGCACAGGAGGGTGAGAGAATTCACCAGAGCCAGAGCGGGGAACAGAACAGGCAGACTGATGAAATACACTGCTGAGGGGAGCAGTGGGTGGCAGGAGAGGTCTGTCGCGCCATGTGGGACCCTCACTGGGGGCCGGGGAGTGAACCTGTGCTTCAGAGGCTGCGGGTAGCTTCGCAGCCCAGCACTCAACCGCTGTACCACCAGGGGAGGCCCTGGAGCCTTAAATTTTGACTCTGGTTTTAGAAATGGAGATGAGAGGGATATATCCATCTTTTACTGCTTTATGAGAGCAGATTGGTAAATTTCTAGGAATTTTGTGAATTTGTTGTTCAATAAAGTCATCATTAGAAATCAAATCTTAAATATAATTGTTACTATTAATATTTAATATTAATTATATAACTGAAATTATTAATATACAACTATACTGTACTATACTAAACTAATAATATTAATATATAACTAAACTATATAATATAATTATATTAATAACAAAGAAAATACTCAAAACTCATCATTTCATGATTATTGGACTGCCTACAGATACCGTTGTATCTGTATGTAGAAATACTATATGACGTGTGCACAGTGCATCCATTCCAATTCTGTTCGTGATGTCATCTTGGTATTTTGATATCAGCTATGAAGGGAGGATTTACATTATGAAACTCATTAAATGCTATTCTTCTTCCCCATTCTCCATTATATTTTCGTGCACACCACTAGATTGTTCTGAGAAGTATTTAAAGGAGGAATAGATAGATAAGACTTAAAGACCAGTTGGATATTATGAGAAAAAGATAAGGAAGAATCTTGGGTTTTCACATTATCCTGGAAAATAGGGTAAATGGTGATATTAATCACCAAGATAAGGGGTGTTAGAAGAGAATCTGATTTTAGAAAAAAAGATGATGAATTAGCTTTGGACTTATTGAATTTGAATAGAGATATACTTAGACAAATGTGTCTGGAGATAAGCATAGAGTTTGGGGGTACAGATACAATTAGGGCATTTTAGGATGAGAACCTTTACAGTGACAGAGCAGAATGCAAGAGCCAGAATTCTGTGAGTGACAATCACTAGGTGCCATAAGAGGATGGGGAGAGGTAAAGATACAAAAGAGAGTTACCTAAGAAAAAGAAAGTGTTTTGAATGGATCAAAAAGTTGTAGTACACACACACACACACACACACGCACACACGCACACACTATGGAATACTACTCAGTGATCAAAAAAGATAAACTCATGCCATTTGCAGCAACATGGATGGAGCCAGAAGGAATTATGCTAGCAGAAATAAGTCAGAAAAGAAAAAGATAAATATGGAATAGTTTCACTAATATTTGGAATACAAAGAAACAGAGCAAAATGTAAAAAAAAAATACAAAAAACTTGCAAGCTGACCATAGATCAGGGGCATACATCAAGGGAAAGGGAGGGAGAGGGGTCACAACAGGGGAGGAAAGAGCTCAAGGGACTATGGTGATGGATCATGCTATGGTGGTGGGAGAACTACAGGAACTACACCTGAGGGGAGAAACCAAATACTATACAAAAATGAGCAATAATGTTAGGGGAAAAAAAAAAAAAACTAAGAAAAAAAAAAGAGGAAAAGAAAGTGTTAAACATCACACAGAGATCAGAGTAAACAAGGCCAGGAAATTTCAATTGCCTTAGGAAATACAGAGAATACTATTATGCTTCCAGTAATAGTATTGGAAGAAGCCAGCTACAGTTACTGGGGAATAGACAGACAGCAATGAAGTGAAGAGTGTTTACAGACCACTCTTATAAGTTGTTCTGATCTGAAAAGGAGAATAAGAAGATCACTAAAAGGGCCTCCCCGGTGGCGGCGCAGCGGTTGAGCGCTGGGTTGCGAAGCTGCCCGCAGCCTCTGCAGCGCCAGTTGGATCCCCGGCTGCTCCCCGGCCACCCAGGAGGGTCCCACATGGTGCGCAGACCTCTCCTGCCGCCCGCTGCTCCCCTCAGCAGTGTACTTCGGTCCTTCTGCCTGCTCTGCTCCCCGCTCTGGCTCTGGTGAATTCTCTCACCCTCCCACGCTTCTGACTGTACCCAGTGCTTGTATAAACAACAAACAAACAAATAAATAAATAAATAAAACATGCCTCTATAAAAAAAAAAAAAAAAAAAGAAGATCACTAAAGAAGAATGTAAGGTCATTGGAAATTTTCATTTGAATTTAAATGCAGTCATTCAAATAATTTCTTCTTCTTCTTTTTTTTTTTTTAAAGCTTTATTTATTTATTTATATAAGCACTGGGTACAGCAGAAGCACGGGAGGGTGAGAGAATTCACCAGAGACATAGTGGGGAACAGAACAGGCAGACCGACGAAATACACTGCTGAGGGGAGCAGCGGGCGGCAGGAGAGGTCTGCGCGCCAAGTGGGACCCTCTCCGAAGGCTGGGGATTGAACCGGCGCTGCAGAGGCTGTGGGCAGCTTCGCAGCCCAGCAACCGCTGTGCCCCCAAGGGAGGCCCTCAAATACTTTCTATTCTGAGGGAAAGCACAAGGAAATGATGCGATATTTACATCAACGTGGTCAACATTGATGGTTCCCAATGAACTAGCCTTTCTAGGTTTTGTTTCTAGTGCCTTTGGCCTTGGCCTGATGACTTATTTTACCAAAGGGTTCACTAGCAAGCATGATGTTCAGGGGCCTGGTGAACATGTGTGTCTTGGGGTTTGTCCACTGTGGAAGCTATTCATCACAATGTGAAAAGACTATACATGGACTAGACACAGAATGACAAGTGGGCACATGGAGAAAACCCTGTAGGATGAGCAACCATCTGGAATGGTTCTGTCCTAATTGAGCCCCCTGCTTGCTGGAGCATCATGGGTGATTCCTGACAAGACCAACAGAACCACCCTTCTGAGCCAAGTACAGATCACAGGGTCATGTGCAAATAAGGAGATTGGTTTTAAGCTGTTAGATTTTGAGGTGGATTATTACACAGCAATAGATAACTGAAAAACTGGGGGAAAGGGGGTGGGATGGAGGTGGGGGAGCACAGAGAAGTTGCCTGAGTCATTGAGAAGGCAATATTACACAGCACTTAAAAGACTTAAGCTCAGAAAAATGACTTCCTGGGTGCTAATGCTTGATTTGCTTACTATTTGGATAATATTTTTTAGCTTAGTTATTTTTTAGCTTTTTTGAGTCTCAGTTCTTTACCTGTAAAATGATGATGATAAAGAGTAAAAGAAATGTCACAGCCTTGTCTTTGATAAATATTTGCTGGTCTAATATTTAAATACAAGGTGAAGGCTTAACTTTGAAGGGAAGGAGGGATTCTTTATTTAACATAAAAGGGAAGACAATAGAACCATAGGGGTGTGTTGAGGAAGGCCCCAGGAATATCAGCTCATCAAGATAGGCTTAGCTACAACTTCCTGATATTTATATAGCATTTAACAGTTTATAAAAAGGTTTCCTCTATATTGTCTTATTTGATCCTGTAAGGAAAATAAGGTACATGACATTTAACTATAAAGAGAAAAAAAAAAAAACCTTTAGGGATATAAATTATTTGGCCAAATGTGCAAGCTTGAGAGGTGAGCAAGTGTTAAGGGGAAAAGGATGTCCCAAAGCTAATTCCATATAGGCTTTGTGGACTCCACCCCCACCCCAGGTCAAAGCCAAAGACACTGGGAACTCCAAATCCCATCACCACCAAAGGGAAGGTGGCTGGGACCTGAGGGTGGGGTTAAGCAGCCAGGTGGATAGAAAAGGCAGACACGTGGGCTTTGGGGGACCCCATTTTGGCTCTCCACCAGCTCGCAGCGTCCGGCCAGCTTTGAGAGTGACTTTGGGTTTCCAGGTCGTCGGATCAGGTAGGACGCATTGAAGACTTTATTTCCCTATTTTCTCCCTGAGTTGTACATTTTCCTTATTTCCTTTCCTCTTGAAAATAAACTTTTTATTAATCTTTTTGTGTGTGTCTGTAGTAGAGTATATTCCTAAGTCCCTTTAAAGCGCGCGGGTGAGGACCCACAGCCAGGAACCCGTTTAATATCGAGGTTGCTCTATAACACAAGGACTAGAAAACTGTACTTTGGACTCAGCGTTCAGAGTTTTCCCATTGTCTAGAACCGGCTGCGAAGAGAAGTCTGAGATCTTGGCTTTGGGCCTGGCTCTCCCAAGCACTAAATGCTTCCTGGAGCAAGTTCCTTACTCCAAACTTCATCTAACAATGAAAAGAACAATTTCTTCCAATGTCAAAGGGAGCCACCGAGGTGACAAAGCTCTTTTCAAACTCTGAAGTATAAAACACATCTTAGTGATATTATTATTTTCATTGCTCTGCCTGATACCATCAATGTTATTACAGCCATTTACATTTTATATTAAGTATAGAAAGGAAATGAATTTTAGTGTCCCCTTGCTTTTTATTTCTTCCTTCTTCTACATCTTTGTTCCCTGCATGATTTCAGCTTCCCAGGATTCCTAGTTCCAGAACATTTTTACATTTATATCATTCACTAAAAACAGACCCACTTGTCCTATACTCCACACATTTATATTCATGTTTTCTACATATATCAAATCCATACTTAAATAAGAATTTTTTGAATCAATGTCCTTCTAGTTTCAGATAAGAGGCATTGTTCAGTTTCATCAACTCAAAGAAACTACTGGAATGTTGAGAGCCCCAGCATTGCTGTGACACAGAACAAATATCGGGTTTGTCTTATGACTCTAGGTGACTGTTGTACAGGTTTTTAGAGTCAACCCCAACATTTTCTGCATGGTCCCTGATTAATTATTACATCCCAGATGGAAATATTTTGGAAATAATTTTTCAGGGTTTTCATGTATATTTTCATCCTGAAATAAAAAACAAAATCTAAATGAAAGAATGATCCAAGTGGGAAATTATTTCAAGTTTTCAGTTAGAAAGCGGGTCCCTGTGTTGTGATTTTAAAGGTAGGAACTTGGGTCTCCCTGGTGGTGCAGCTGGTTGAGCGCTGCTCTGTGGAGCTGTCTGCAGCCTCTGCGGTGCTGGTTTGATTCCCAGCCGGCCAGGGAGATTCCCACATGGCACAGCAGACCTCTCCTGTCACGCTTGCTGCTCCCCTCAGCAGTGTATTTTGGTCCGTCTGCCTGTTCTGCTCCTTGCTCTGTCTCGGGTGAATTCTCTCGCCCTCCTGAGCCTCTGGCCTGTACCCCAGTGCTTGTATAAATAAATAAAATCTTCAAAAAAATAAAATAAAAAATAAAGGTAGGAACTTATAGAACAATCCAGAATCTAGAATCAAGTACCTAGGCCGTGAGTTTTGCTGTGTTTTATTCTGTCCTTCAGACCAGTCAGAATTATTTTTCTCTCACTGAGCTAATTATATTTGTCACACTTTGATCAAAATAATTTCACAGCTTTCGCTTCTTATTTTAAGAACTGAATACTTGTGCTGACTTGTATAAATAAAACAGGCTGGAGAGTTTTCCTGGGAAATGAGAGAGGCTTTGAAAACAACTGTCAGACTGAAGACTACAGAGGCCTAATTAGCTTATGCTTGTGAAGTACTTTGAAAATGAATCCATGATGTCCTTGTAAGTATGATGAACACTATTTACCCTCAGGTAAGTAAAAAGTCATATATTTTGAGGCATTTGAATTTTGTGTGCATTTTCTACAAAATGCAGATTTTTATTTTTTTTGCAGAAAGAATAAATAAAACTCTAGGTGAAAGAGGTAGAAATGAGACAAATTTTGAATACAAAGTTACTATTCCTGCAGATTTAAGTATGTACTTAAATCTGATGTGAAATTAGATTAGTGTTATTTTGCCCTAGTAGATGAGGTTAATCAAAGGCAGTGGCATAGCTGAAAGGACTCCTGGTATGGAATAGAAAAATCTAATTTCAAGCGTGAACTATGTTTTACTAATTCAATGACTTTGGTCAAGGAAAAAATCAGGAAAATTTACAGTGCCTTCCTGCTGGCCTTTTAAGGCTGTTCTGAAACTCAAATGTGATCATATAGTCATTTGGTAATTTCACCAACTGTAAAAACATATATGGGAAGGGTGTGATCCTATAGCTCTAAATCACATACAATGCTGTAAAACAATGTTACCTCAATAATAAAAATGTCATGAAAGATATTGTTAATTCTTTGAACCATACAAAAGGCAAAAATGGCTTAATAACCCCAAATTTAATGTTTCATAGAGAATTTAATTCATCCCTTTACTTAGAGTTCTTAAGTTATTTTTCTTTCCTTATTTCACTATTTCTTTTCATGAATGTAATGATTAAAGAGGAGAAATGGTGGTGAACTTTGGGGGATCTTTCCATTGGGTTAGGACCATAGTGTCTCATTATCAAACTTTCAGAACCTCATTGGCAATTTTAAGACAGTAGCTAGGCTTTATTTTATAGGTATGGTCTTTCTGGAGAAACCTGAGATTTGGAATTCAACTGCCTAGAGTTCTTCTACTGACTGCCCCATGTACCTTCAAAACAGATAACCAGATGAAACAATTGGCATGGTAGAAATAGGCCAGCCTATTAAGAACCTATTAAGAACCAAACCACTATGAATGTCAACTCTGTTCTCACTCATGGAGGAACAGTCTTGGAACAATTTATTTCTAACCTTTCTCATTTAATATTTGTGAACATTGTGGTTTAGTAAAAGTGGCTGTAATTTTGTTGTTGCTCCTCACATTGAGAGGTGGCAATGAATTGTTCCCTTGAACTGGACTGACCTTAGTGACCTCCTTGACCAAATGTTTGAGGCAGAATTGAAGTTCTGGAACTTGGAGGATAGCTCATAAGCCATGGAGTTTTCACCTAGATCTCTTGGAACACTTGTTTTGGGAGTCACTTTTTAAGAGAATGTCATGTCACAGAGGACACTGTATAACAGCTCCTACAAGTCCCACCTTTCCTCCTGTCCTTGCAAACGCACAGAACACATGAACAGAGCCTCCTCAGACACCCCAGAGCACTCATCTGTCAGCTCAGTACCTTTGAGTGACCAGCCCAAATTCCTGACAACAAAATCTTGAAACTTAATGAAGTCGTTGTTGTTTAAGTCAATAAGTCTTTAAGCAGCCACAAATAATAGGAATAAATACAAAATATCTTGATTGAAATAGTCCTCAAATATGCTCATTAGTAGTAGAATTACTTAGGATCATTAAAGTATTGCTTTATTGGAAAAATAGGTTTTTATCACTGACTGCTTAATGTAATAGCTAATGTAAAGCCTTTTTGAGTTTATTTTATTTTTTACTCTATATTGGGTACCATGCAAAGCAGTTTACCTACATAACCCTCACACATTCCAACCTGTTCCTGACTCCACCTCATAGACGACCCGTCTAATGAGAACTTCCAGAGCATCCCTCTGTGCCATTGTGCTCTTATCATGATGAGGAGCATGGAATTTCAAAAGGGATGCTTTTCAGGGATGTTCTCAAAGACCTAGCTCTCTTGAGCTCAGGAGAAATGACTATATTCTCCTTTTTCTATAATATGTCATTAAGGATTGTACATAATTATACATAGAGTCCCCACAGGATTATCTTAGGCAAGGACTGTGATAGCCACATCTCCACATTTCTTCATCATTCTTTCAGAGTTCCTCATTGTGGTGAGACACTAACCTCTCACTAATCCCACTGGGCCTCATTTCAGAACACCATTAGGGATGAATCCATGGAAGCAGTGCTCTGTTCTCTTCCTCAGGCATTTGTTAGTCCTTCAGAAAGTCTCCACTACTCCCTTTCTCATGGAGTATGAAAGAGTGAGAAAATTATTTTGGTTATATTTATTTTCTTTTGTTCAAATTATATTATGGTAACTGTTCCTTTATTTCCTTTTTCTCTATAATGCAGGGTTCTCTCATATTTACATTTATTTACTCCCCCCTCTTATTTTATTGGCACAGATATTTGTTTATGGCTGTGACTATAATCCCCATATAAATGGAAGGTTCCATATTCTCTGCCCCACCTAAGGAAGGGTGGAGCTGAGCAGCTAAGAGAAGCTAGAAAAACACTGGGGGTGAGGAAGGAAGAAGACAGGGAGAAGATTTGAGAACGCAAATGGAGCAGAGACATGTGAAGAAGCAGCAGCGCTTGCTTCTAGACCTTGGACTTGTACCAAGGACTTGGGGTACATAGAAGGAGACACATGAAAGAAACAGAGGTGTGGGTGAAAGACCTGTGGGGAGGTGGACAATGACAGCTTTTATTTTTTTTTTTTAAGATTTATTTATTTATTTATTTATTTATACAAGCACTGGGTTCAGTCAGAAGCGTGGGAGGGTAAGAGAATTCACCAGAGCCAGAGCGGGGAGCAGAACAGGCAGAAGTACACTGCTGAGGGGAGCAGCGGGCAGCAGGAGAGGTCTGTCGCGCCATGTGGGACCCTTGCCTGCGGCCGGGAATCGAACCAGCGCTGCAGAGGCTGCAGGCAGCCTTGTGGCCCAGCGCTCAACCGCTGCGCCACTGGGGAGGCCCGACAGCTTTTATTTTGACTTCTATTTTGATTTTGCTCTTTTCCTCCTAGACTTGCCTGGCTCCTTGGGCCCCTTTCCTATGGTTCCCCACAAGAAGTTACCTTAGACTTGTGGCGGCTTTTGGGTCTCAGTGGACCTGCTTTGGGCCAACCCTGTTTGAGCATTTACCTACGAGGAGGTGGGTGTTTCATGGGGAAACTATTTTAACTATATTCTTTCTCTTCTCTCTACTCCACACTAATTGCATTAAAGTTCTTTTCTATTGGTGGCCTTAAACACTAAGACTTTTTTTTTTTTTTTTTTAAAGATTTATTTATTTATTTTATACAAGCACTGGGTACAGTCAGAAGCGCGGGAGGGTGAGAGAATTCACCAGAGTCAGAGCGGAGAATAGAGCAGGCAGACTGACAAAGTACACTGCTGAGGGGAGCAGTGGGCGGCAGGAGAGGTCTGTGCACCATGTGGGACCCTCCTCTGGTGGCCGGGGAGCAGCCGGGGATCGAACCGGCGCTGCAGAGGCTGCGGGCAGCTTCGCAACCCAGCGCTCAACCGCTGCGCCACCAGGGAGGCCCTCACACTAAGACTTTTGGCAGATGGCAGAATTCATCAAGAGCAAGCAGGTTTGGGGGTGCCTGGGTGCCCCTCAGTCTGCCTGCTAATATGGCCAGAGGTGGATGTATCATGAAGCTAAGGAGCTGAAGCTTCATTTCTCACCTGTACAGGATCTTTACAAAATCCTGCAACTAAAATTGAGTTTTCCACTTTTAAGAAAGGAGGTCTCGTGCACAGTATAAACTTCTGGCTCACAAATTCTGAATCCACTCCTAAGTGTGGCTTAGCTGAAGGCCTGTGGCATTTGTCATGCTGTAGGACTTAATAACATCTGAATGATTTGCTTCAGGTTATGAATAACATGACAACGCACTTTGTGAAGTCTAGGCCAGGCCCTGAAATGATCAGGTACATGAGTTCTATCTATCTTTTGCCTTTAGTTCTCTTTACCTTCTAATTTATTTTATTCTCTGACTCCTTGTGTAGGGTAAGGAAAAATGTGAGGCTTTTCTGCCCTCCCACCATCAGGATAGATGACAGATCCTTGCAGTCCTGAATGCATGCCTGATGGCGGGCACCTGGAGTAGGGTGTGGGCATAGGTAGATGGGATTCACCTGGGCTGAGACTGGGCTTTTAAGGGTGGTGTCACGGGGATGCCAGAAGCTGAGCAGAAGCCGAGAGAGAAGCAAGAGAAGCAGAAGCCGAGAGAAGACCGGAGAGCCCAGATAGTGAGGATTTGCTGGGGGCTGGGAGGACTGCCAGCCTCCTGGCCCCCCAGCACCCCTGCCTGCCATGTGCCTGGTGAACCCCAATAAAAGACCTGCAAAACCCCTGAGGGCTCCAGAACTCCTCCTTGACCCCATCTGCTGGATCCTAGAAAACCTGCACCGTGTCTATTCCTGACTTTACACCTTGGAATTCCTTTCTCCTGAATGCCAGCTTTTTAGCTTTCTTTTCTGATTACTTCTATTTGAATTTCCCTTATTTAAACTCTACCAGCACAAGATAAAACCTCTTTGGATTCAATGGAAATGCTCTCTCTTCTTTTGAGTAAGTCTGTTCTTTGGTTTTGCTAGTTGGGAGAGGAATTTCAAGTGCTTTCCTTTCTGTGAATGTACTAGGAATTATTCAGTGGGGTAGTTCTATTCCAGGATTCAGAAAAACAAGCAAATCATACCTAAGAGCAGTTCCAAGCAGGCTCATTCTCATGGTGTTGGGAACTGCTAAAGAATAATGGTGAACTTTGATGAGTATTTAGATCCTGTGAAAACTACTAATGAAAGCATTCCTCCAAATTGAGGTCCCTCCAGGATTCAGCACATGGTTGAAACTTCTCATGTGCCTCGGGGAGATCAATACAGTGAATAGGGGAAACAATTGCTTCCATCTGTGGCACCATCATACTCATTACCTGCATTCTTTGGGAGAAACTGATACAATGAACCCTAGGGGATGGTGGCTGGGGTTTTTGAAGTAATTCTTTGAAAATAGGGCAACAAAGCTGTTGATTTATGCCTTCAGAGGAGAAGAGTTAAATGGTTTATTTAAGCAAGGAGAGGGCACAGCTGGCTCACAGCTGTTAAACTGGCTCTCCCACATTGGGAAGAGATTTTCTTCCTTAAATATCTTCCATTTGCTCTTTCAGATCAACTCCCTACTCTCTGAACCATAGTCCCACATTCTCTACCATTCTCAACTGTGAATTATCCTTTGACCTGTGTGAATTGCATCAACAATTTTTTTTGCCCATTCATTTCTCTTGGGTTCAGTGTGAGGTGGTGTTGGGGTGGGTGAGAAGTGCACTGGCAGAAGAGATTTCAGGGAAGGAGGACAGTAAAATCAGTGTATATATTTTCTCAGTAACTGTCCCTCTCCTGAAGACCACAGGCCTCAGTGACCTACTCTATGCAGTGTTTTCTTTCTGGGTTCAGAAAATACTTGGTATGTATTAGTATAGCTCTTCCATCTGTTCCTACAACCCCTCGGTGATGTCTCTATATTCTGCCCAAACCTTGGTCAATAGTCCCTTAATTATGCTCCTCAAATCCATTTTCCTGCTTTGATTTATTGTTTTCTTGCTGGGACATTAACTGATACAACTTTTCATTCAAAATTTAGGATTTATGGGTTTGAATATTTTCAGATCCCCTGTGAACAAAGCTGCCTCCTATTCCTAGTGCCACCTGTTTCAAGAGTTTCTATAGGTGCTTTCGGACTCACTTGGAACCCTAGAGTTAATATTATTTTTTTTAATTTTTAAAAGACTTATTTATTCATACAAGAACTGGGGTACAGGCCAGAGGTGTGTGGGTGAGAGGATTCACCAGAAACAGAGTGGGGCACAGAACAGGCAGAATGACTGAAATACACTCCTGAGGAGAGCATCAGGCAAGCCAGGAGAGGTCTGCTGCACCATGTGGGTAGCTCCCTGACCGGCTGGGGATCAAACTTGAGCTGCAGTGGCTGTGGACAGCTTCATAGGTTGTGTTTTAACCCCTTGTGCCACCAGGGAGGCCCCGAGTTAATATCATTTTAAACTGAGGAATTTGAGATTCAACAGATGCAGAAAGAAGTCTTTTTGGAGCTTCCTTTATCTAACTAAGTGAAGAAACTTCTGGGAAATGAGAGCTGCCAAAAATTCCTTTTGGGGAGGCAGCTCCTACTCCCAGGAGAGTGCACAACACAAGAGAAAATCTAATATAAATACCTCTCCAGGGGAGTTTTGAGATCTTGAGGAATTTGGAAAGGCACTTTAACCTGGGTGCCCTTATTATAAACACCCCTTATTATAAACTTTCTAATCTCCAGTTTATTCTAAATATCTGCTTGTCTTTCCTAAATAATTTATTTTGCTCTTTCCACAGAAGCTGTTTCTCCCTACCCCCCTTTCCCAAATATGTACAAAAACTTTTAACTTTAACCATTTAAAGAGTCAGATATTTTTGTTGGTTCCATCTGCATATCAATAAACATTTTCTCTTGTTAAATTGTCTTTTGTTAGGTTTTTTTTTTTTTTTAAATATTTATTTTATACAAGCACTGGTGCAGGAAAGTGAGAGAATCCACCAAAGCCAGAGCAGAGAACAGAACAGGCAGACTGACGAAATACACTGCTGAGGGGAGTGGCAGGAGAGGTCTGTGCGCCATGTGGGATCCTCGCTGGCTGCCTGGGGATCAAACCAACAGAATCTGTGGACAGCTTTGCAGCCCAGTGCTCAACTGCTGCGCCACTGGTGAGGCCCCATGTTAGTTTAATTTTCAGGCCTCCTCACTGAACCTAAAAGGGTAGAGGAAAAGTTTTCCTCCAGACATTGCCTTAACAGGTATGCATTTTTTTTCTTAAATGGAGCATTGTGTTCCTCATCTTTGGAGAGTCAAAAGCTACGAAGTACTCAAACATGAATAACACTTAATAAAAAAGGTTGTGCTGATAAAATCAGAAGATTTGAAGGTGTTATGGAATTAAAGAACTTTAGAAAGAAATATGTACAACTGGCTCTGGAAGCATTTTGTGTTGATAAGGCATTTCCAACTATATGTTACTTTCCATTTCTCCTTTCATGTGATCCCTGGGATTTTATGACACCATGATTAATCTAGAAACTTGGAAAGTCAATTCTTTTATTTTTTCCTTTTTTATTACAGCCCCTATGCACACCCAAGGAAACCAAACTCATTAGCTCAAAGTGAACATTTTAAACAGTGTTCTAAAAACAATGTTTTTGGGTGGTTAGTTCCAAACATGTTGAAATTTGCCCAATCCAGAGTATCTAATTAAATAAATTGAAACAAAGTTGTGTAATGGGTGAACAATACTGTCCAAGAAAATCTGTTATTAATTCATTTTGTACAATGAATATTTTTGGCTTCATGGTATGAAAATGTACTCACCACCCATAATACTTAGGCTGTGGATACCTAGAGATATGAGCCCTGTTATCAAGATTCTGAGAAGCAGATGTGTGTAAATTCACCTCCAACCGTGGCTAAAACCTCAGATCTTACAATGACCAACATCCAAACACATAGGATTTGATAAAAATAAAACAACAAAGAAACATAGTATAAGCATGGACTAGATTTTTGAGTTTTCACCATCTCAGATCATCATCTTAATCATCTTTAGATCTCAGGTTATAGGAAACTCCTACATTCCTTTATGGAGTAGCTTTAAAATTATAAGAAAACATCTGCTTTTGAAATCAATAACAATTGTTTTCAGATCACAAAAAAGACATCAATTAGCTGTTTTTATCTGTGAGCTGATGCTGGTACTCTTCCCAGCCCACTATGCTGACTAAGAAGTTACTGAAAGCAAGATCACCAGAGGTACCACGGTTGAACCAAAAGTCATCCCAGTTTAAAACAAAAGCTTCTAGTATCTTCCTCTGTATTTTAGGAAATAATCGAAAATTCTAGAAAGAGTGTACTTCAATCCCACTATAGGGTTCTCAAGGTCTACTGTTATTGGTAATCATAAAAGAAAAAGAGAAGGAAAGAAGACATTTGAGGTTCAGTATTTGTGTTTTGTTTCTTCTGAATTCTAACAGAATACTGGGTCAACTTGAAGTGAGTTGTTTCATCCTCAATAAAATGTTAAGTGAATCCTCTGAGCCAATGGCTTGAGAGTTGAAAAATAATCATGCTATGAGAGTATGATCCTCTGTCCAAACATATTGTCTGGAAATAACAAAAGGTTTCCATTGATCAAAATCAGGGAAATTCTGATTGTTGTAGATGTCAGCCCACATTCCTACTGGGTCCCTATCAACAGACAATCAGGTAGCTCAAGTTGAATCAGGTATAGTAAAAATGCTTTGCTTTTAGAGTTAATGGAGGGTCACTGTGAGTGGTGAATTTTTATATTCATTACTTTTATTAACATTTGAGAACTAAAGTTTATCTTATTAAAAAAACCCTTAAAACAACCATTTACTGTTCTCCACTCCACTCATCTTCAATTGGAAATCTATTAATTGAATGGATGCTCCTTCCAAAATTTTACCTATTTTTTGACAAACCATATACCTCGATTTTATACATATTCAGAGGATTATAGATAAAGATTTCATTAGAATATTGTCTAGCAATGTATTGCTTAAACTACTGGCATAAGTATCCGACTTATACCTGATAATATAAAATATGTATTTCCATAAATGACAATTTTGAGAACCATTTCTATTTATCTCAATTAGATTTTAGGAGTTTGGGTGACCTTTAAGCAGTCCTGCAATTTCTCATTATCTTTAAGCAAAGAGGTTGGCACAGAATACTGAAGATGTTGGGTGTAGATTACAGGAGGAATTGACTTAAACACACACACTATTTTTTGCGCAGTTTATCATGCCACCCCAAGTTCAATAAGAGAAGTCACCTTGCTGAATCAAAAATGTCTGTGGGAGAATGGCTCAAAATTTACTTTGCTCAACTAACAGATCCTTGAGAAAATGCCTAGAGACTCCTGGCATCAGATATTAAAATGTTTTTCATTATAGGAATAAGGTCCATAATACCTTATGACCATTGTTCCCAAGCAAATGAAGCCAAGGTCACTGCAACCTTTCTGCGGGGTTGCCTAGGAGAGGAGGCAGAACACAGGCACATCCCCTGCTTGAAATGCCTTCTTAAGCTTTTGTACCAAAAGGATTGGCTTTCACCATGGGAGAGGTTGTAATTGGATTTCACCCTGAAAGGAGATTGTAATTAGATTTCTCAGCAGGTCTACAAGTTCTGTCCCTGGAAAAACAAGGAAAAGGGCCTGACTATCCTTTTCTCTAGCTGGAAAGTAGCCTAGTCCAGCTTGCAGGGAGAGGCCTAAAAGGCACTGGCTGGCCAGATGGGCCCAGCCTATGTGAGCCCCTGGTCTCTGGTGCAGCAACATTAGCTCTGGCATCCAAGGCTCAGTACATGGTCCTTTGGGTGGAGGGTGGAGGGTGGACAGCGGTGCATGTAATAGCTTTTGGTGGACATTGCATTTGGTAATGAACATGGAACATTCCTCTGAACACAATTCTCTTATTCTTGGTCTCTCTCCTTTGAAATTCTGAAGTTTCCTCTCCTGGTTAAGAGAGAGCACCTATACTTTGGCACAGCCCAGAGTGAACTTACACAATCAATATATTTTAGGTTCTCTGGTTCATTTTATGTTCTTATTTGTAATTGTTTCTATTTCAGTTTCTATAATAGTTCTTGAAGTGCAAATTAAAATAAGATTAGGTGAAGTGGATGCGTGTATATATTTCCTTTCAGTTTATAGATTTTTAGAACATTAATTGAATGAACTTAATGTTTAAATTAATCTAACTGGCTTAGTGAGCACTTAATTAATGTTGAAGATTGATTTAAAATTATATTTAAAGGGCCTCCCCAGTGGCGCAGCGGTTGAGCGCTGGGTTGTGAAGCTGCCCACGGCCTCTGCGGCGCCGGTTCGATTCCCGGCTGCTCCCCGGCCACTGGAGGAGGGTCCCGCATGGTGCGCAGACCTCTCCTGCCGCCCGCTGCTCCCCTCAGCAGTGTACTTCGGTCCTTCTGCCTGCTCTGCTCCCCGCTCTGGCTCTGGTGAATTCTCTCACCCTCCCGCGCTTCTGACTGTTGCCCAGTGCTTGTATAAATAAATAAATAAATCTTTAAAAAAAAAAAAAATTATATTTAAAATGGTAAATTTTATTTGGAAGTTGTTCATTTGCCTTCCACTTCAATCTACTTATAGTAACCACCTAATTAATTCCACTGGGCATTTCTTGTCTTGCCATACCCCTGCTCTCTTTTTAACTTCTTTCTCTTTCTTTCTTTTTCTGCTAAGGATTAATAAGCTGTCTGACCACCTCACTGCCGTGTAAACATGACTGTCCATACCTTTAAGGGTGCGAGCTTGGGTTTCTTCCATCCCTTCTGTTGGGTAGACTTATTTTTGTTCTTAGGAAATTTTAGTGTTCATAGTTAGTGCGTCAAGTCTTTCTATCTTTCTAATTGAAATTTCCTTGTGTTACCAGGGATCCAATCCCTCTCCCCACAGGATTGGGCTCTTATCCAGTTGTTGTATCCTTTATTAACAGCCTCTGCCAGATTTACACATCCTCCTCCTTCCTTCTAGGCCAGAGAACTTGCTTCAAAATGTTTGGTTTCCAGACAGATGTGGCTACTTGATCTGTTCATTTTACCTTGTCTAACATCAAACAAATTGAGAAAGATGTTCTGAATACCCTGGATAAAGGACAGCATTGACAGTTTTCCCTGTTATTTTATTTTTCTTCTTACTACTGGCATAATGTTTCTTGGAGTATGTACATCCATGCTTCCAAATAAGGCCAGGTATCTTGTGTTGAATTTGTTTATGTCAGAGGAAGCCTGAAGGTCACTATTTTTAGAAAATGTTATAACTATGGGAAAATTTCCTTTCAGGGAAATGCAGTAATCAAAATGATTGTTATAGGTACTTCATAATCAGACCAAAACAAAAATTGTCCTTCACCCTGTCTTTACAGGACAGCCAACGCCTTTGTTATCAGTCATGTTTTGGCTGACCCATATGTGTGGTTACCTGATCCAGAGTAACACTGACACTTTAGGACTTTTTAAGTATTAATGAGGCTCTTGGGAGAGCTCTACAGCTTGAGGTTAAAGTCATCTGAAGGATTAAAAAATAAGTTCTATTTCAGGTTCTTTGCTAAGTCATCAACATCAAGGTGTTCTTGCCCTGCAGTGTATATAATATACTCACCAATGATACAGACTTTTCTGGGGCTCTGACCTCTCCCCACCCCACTCAACAATAATAACTATAGTAGGTATTTAAGACCACATATTTTGAGTCTAAATAAGTTCTAAATTGTTCATTTCAGATTTTTTAATTATTTTATTTTATATATTTTTCACAACATTTTTCATTTTTGCACAATGTATGCATTTTCATCTTGGTTATATTCCCCATACAATTCCCACCCCCCCATTTTGACTCTAATCCCTCTTCTCCTCCCCCCACCCCCCCATAGTGTGTCTCTGGTTTATAGTTGCTTGTTGATTTTGATTTTTACTTTATTAAGATTAGTCTTTTTCCTGGTCCCTTATTTAGGTTTTCTAAATTCCTGCTATGAGTGAGACCATCCGGTATTTTTCTTTTTCTTTCTGGCGTATTTCACTGGGTGTGATCCCTTCCAGCTCCATCCATGTTGCTGCAAATTGCGTGAGTTTATCTTTTTTGATTGCTGAGTAAATTCCATTGTGTATATGTACCACATCTTCTTGATCCAGTCATCCATTTTTGGGCATTTGGGTTGTTTCCATAGCTTAGCTATTGTAAATAGTGCTGCTATAAACATAGGCGTGCAGGTGCCCTTCTGAATTAAGATTCTGTGTCCTTTGGGTAAATACCTGCACATTGCAGATTTAACCAACTTCATAAAATTACTTTGAGGATAACTACATCCATAGATTTCAACTACACGATCATTTCTTTGTTCATACTTCCTCTTTTCTTTCCTCAATAACCTCTTTCAGATATCGTTTAAGGTAGAATTTATCCTTCTCATATTTTGTCCACTGCTATTTAGATAAGATCTGATGCCTAAAGAGCAGGTCTAGTTGGGGTGGGTCTAGTTGGGGCTCTGATCTTGACTGCCTCTTGTCATGTCTAATTGAGCCTTTTTGCTATGTGGGTCTAAGCACGGGTAGAAATGGTTCATGCCTATCAGAGATTTGAGGCCACCCAGAATTCAGGCAGAGATGTTAAAGACATGCATGAAACATGAATCTAGTAGAAAATAAACACATTAGGTTCTCAAGAAAGAGGGCATTTGGAGGAGCTGGTTAGTATTACACACTTACTGTTCTGCCCCGGTTTTCAGAGTTGCTGGCCTTATTTCTGTGTCTCAAATAGGCCACAATCCCTTCTGCTCCATGGTCTTTGCACAGAGAATTCACACTCTCAGGATTTCCTTGTCAGCATTCTCTCACCATAACCATCATTGCCCCATACATCTCTCTCTCTCTCTCTCTCTCTCTCTCTCTCTCACACACACACAATGGAGTTAACCTTGATGCAGCTTTCAGATTAAGGATACCATCTCTAACCTCGCACTGAGATCAGGCTCCTTACTTTCTTTCTTAGAACAAAGGTGCTTCCCCCTCCACACTTATTTTGGCATATTTACACTCAAATATAATGTGAAGTTTTACCACCTTCCCCTAGTCATGCTATTAAAAAAAGGGATTTGGCTTATGTGTTAGTGCTTCTGAGGTCTCTCTTATTAAAGGCCATTGTCTCAGTTACTTCATCTTGAATAATAATTTACCATTTCAGGAAAACTGTGTGAAAGGATCACAAGCAATGCTTATTTTTGTTTGCTTATTTTTGGTTAAGAATTATTCTTGAGGTATGACTTCATTATTGCAAGTGTTGGAATTACACAAATTTAGACTCAAGTGGTTTTATATAAGCCCTTAAAAGAGCACTGAAGAAAGCAATACAGTGGAGTAAGTAAGATGTGGAGATAATCACCATGGAATGAAAATTTATGCATGGGGATCAAATTTGCAGCGTTTGCAGGATTTAAGAACTGTGTTATAAACAATGTTAAGGATTGATGATATGCTCTGTATTAGATAGCTGTAGAGTGGATCTAGGAAACAAGACACTAATGTCGCAGATAGAGTTTCATCCAAATTGTTTTATAAAGTATGAGAATAAAAAATTCCACTTTTGTGGTGGTAATGTTAAAGTAGAGAGCAAACTTAATACTTTATGAAAAGATAAATGTTATTCAATCACACATCTGCCATGTTATTCCATGCTGAGAGAAGAAATGACAGAGCCAAAATGAGGTCATATAAATGTGATATTTCACAAGATTTTTTTTGTAACTTTTGCCTTCAAATTGATTATGGAAATGAAAAAACATTTCTTTTAAAACTCACTATAAAATCATTACTGGGTGTCAAATATTTTCATATCAATATTTTTGTAAATATGCATATTATTAATATGCAAATATCAAGGTTATAAATTACTTTCTAAACAATTCTATTTCACTGTTTATTAATTTATTGATATCACAATAAAATGTAGACAGAACTATTATTCTAGGTATTTCGTATATTTAAATATTTTCTTAGGCCTCCCTGGTGATGCAGCGGGTTGAGCGTAGTGCTGTGAAGCTGTCCGCAGCCACTGCATGGTGGGTTCTATTCCCTGCCAGCCGGGGAGATACCCACATGACGTGGCAGATCTCTCCTGCTGCGCCTACTGCTCCCTTTAGCAGTGCCTTTGGTCTGTCTGCCTGTTCTGCTCCCCGCTCTGTCTCTGGTGAATTCTCTCATCCTCCCGCACCTCTGGCCTGTACCCCAGGTCTTGTATAAATAAAAATAAATCTTTAAAAAAATTTTTCTTTTGTCTTTCTATTTACTTATTTATTAATTAAAAAAAGTATGTTTACTGAGGTGACATAGGTTTACAACACTGTACATATATTAGGGGTATAGGTTCACACCTCTTCAAATGTATGTTTAACAGAGATCAGCCTCCTTACCTTCTTTCTTAAAACAAAGGTGCTTCCCCCTCAATGCTTATTTTGCCATATAATTATTTGCAATGTATATTCAAATATAATGAGAACATTTACTCCTCTTTCCCAATTATGCTATAAATACATCATGCCCACCACTAGAAAATATTGAAAACAAAAAGTTCTAAATATAACAATAGTGTCCTATTGTGAATAGGTGTATATTATCAAGATATTACCTCTTTATGCATTTAGATTGACCACAGATTTTGGCTGAGGATCTTTCTTCTTTTTTAATATTTATTGGTTTACTTTAAGGACGTATCATTGTCTTATATCCTTGTTAATATTTTGACAGCATAAGATTCCCCCCGCCCCCCGCCCCAGGCATGGTTATTCTAGTTCTCCCAATACCACTGCACCCATAGTCCTTCATCAGAGTTCATTGTGCTCTTCTCTTCTCTCATTATCCCCTCCTCTCCCTGCCTGGATGCTTCAGATCTATGGTCAGTTTTCAAGGTTTTTTTTTTTTTTTTTTTTTTAAGATTTTATATATTTATACAAGAGCTGGGGTACAGGCCAGAGGTGTGGGGTTGGTGAGAGGATTCACCAGAAACAGAGTAGGGAACAGAACACGCAGACTGACTGAAATACACAGCTGAGGGGAGTAACAGTCGAGACAGGAGAGGTCTGCCATGCCATGTGGTTATCTCCCTGGCTGGCCAGAACGAACCTGAGCTGCAGAGGCTGCGGACAGCTTCATAGTGCTGCGCTCAACCTGCTGTGCCACCAGGGAGGCTCTCAAGGTTTGGTTTTAAGCAGAAAAATGAAGAAGGGTTTGGTTCAAGGTCATTTCAGCTTGAGCACATGTACTTTTAATTAATATGATGATTTGATTAATGATGGTCTCCTGGCTCCACAGCAGCTTCACAAGAGCACAGGCCCTCTCTGTTTTTGCTTCTCTATCATCTTTTGACATGGTCTAAAACACTGAATACATTAGCTGTTTGCTATGTTAGATGAAAATATTACTTACATAATTGTATGACCTGGAAAACACTGGAGAAACCAAAAGAGAAACTTTAATAAAAAGCATTTTAATGAAACTTAAGATGTTTTAATACCTTTTGCCTTAGTGTTAATCAAGATGAGAAGAGTCTTCCTTACTCTTTATAAATGTAAGAACTTCTCATTAATTATTTTTTCTGTTTAGAAACTCAATGGTTTACCTTTATGATGCTAATCCTGATGCATATATTTATTGCAATAAATATTCAATGAGCAATTCCAAGTTCAAAAAGTCATTCTTAACAGTTAGACCTGGTGATGAAATTTATTGAAAGAACCTCTTCTTATCGAGCACTTAATTTCAGTTAACCCTATACCAATCTTATGAATCCGTATTTAACAAGCAGGGGAAACTTCATAATCAACCTTTACCATGGTCAGAAAGAGTAATAAGAGTCTTACACACACTGTCCAATTCAGTTCTCACAACAGTTTTGTGATTTGATTATTTCTGTTTTACAGATGAGAAGGTGAAGGTGAAAAGTGGATAAGATTAAAAAACAAATAAAACAGAAAGCATGAGCATGAGGATTCGAGTCCAGGCAGCTTGCCCCATCCCTGGATTAACCACTGTACTCTCTGCAGTCCATTATGAAGTTGTGAGGAGGCAGTGGAACACTCAGAAAAATGGATTTATTTGGCTTTTATTTTTAATGAGGCAGCATTGATTTACAACACTGTATATGATTCAGAGCTATAGGATCACACCCTGCGAGTGTAATTACCACACCACACCCACCAAAAGGAAAATGAATTTATGGCGGGATGTGCAGTATGTGCTATAGTGTGAGGTCGTTTCTCTTTCTCTTCTTTTAAGGGCCTTCACACTCATTTTCCTCCTGGTGCCACAGTAAACCGGTCACCCTTTTAGCTGCTTTCTTGTTCATTTTTTAAACGTCCATTCATTGAATCTTTAAAGGAAACATTTAGCTACTGCAATCGGTGTAATTAAAGTGGTTGCATAATAGAAAGGAAACAAGCCAGGAGTGGAGACTTCATTTCTAAGGAAGGATTTTGAAGCAGACTAAGAGTTATTTCACAGAGTGGGTCATGAAACTCTTCTCTATACCCTTTCATTGCCATGACGACAAGCTGCTCCTGCTACATGTGGCCAGAAAAAGCAGCTGACATTTCAATGCTAGGAACACAGGGTAGAGGTTTACAAAAACAAAAAACAAAAACTGAGCCCTTTCATTCGAATTTCAGTTGAGAGTGAAAAATACCCCCTAGTGCAAGTCAAAACCCCTATTCTTGCTTTTAGAAAAGATAAGAAAAGAGAAATGTTGGAGGCCCTCTCCCTGGTCCAAGTAGGCCAGTTAAACAGAATTGACTGCGAAGCAGCATTTTGTCTCTCTTCTTAATGGCAATCTGAAACAGAAAACTCCCTTTGGTTTCATTTGACTTGGCCATTAAGAAGCAACTAATTGATGAAGCATAAAGAATACTATACATCATGTTGAGACCCTCTAGGGGAACCCAGTAGTATCAGATTTATTTTTCCATTTCATTGGATAAACAAGGACAAGGAATTTAAAGAATATTTTCTTCTTGATCCCCAATTTTACTACCAGAAAGATCATTCCAATTGCATAACTGAACACTTTCTCAGTAATACATGAGACTTCTTGTAAGTAATCAGGAAATTTCGTATTAAGCAAGGCATTTAATCAACATCTCATTTAATTCTCTATCAATCCCATTTGAGGGTATTTTTATCACTATTCCCATAATAGGTGAGTAAACTGAGTCTAGGAGGCTTGACATGACTGCCCAAGTTCTCAGTTTGTGAGACAGAACTAGGATTCAAAGCCAGGTGTGTTAGATTCTCAAATCCATTCTCTGTTCACACTACTGTGTTGATTTGAGGCATAGATCTGACATAGACACACACAAACACAAACACACACACACACACACACACACACACCCCAGCAAAATTTGTCAGTACAAGGAAGGATACCATGAGGAGTAACCTAGAGTCAACTCCCTTTCAACAGAGTATCAGAGTATCAATTGGGACATTTAGGTCACTAATGCTTTAAAATGAGCTGTGATCATTGATTGCTTCCTGTGCACCAGACTTAGCTGTTTCTTCACTCAGTTTTTAGAACAAATCTCTGCGATAGCAACTAATTTTATGACCAACACTTTCACAAGTGAGGGGACTGCCAGTCAAAGAGTCATTTGCCCAAAGTCATGGAAGTTGCTCAAGCCTAGATGTAAACTAGGACTGTGTCCAGAATCCACTCTTACTCACTTTATTACACTGTCTCCCAACAACTAGTCAAGACCACACACTGTTTCTATGAGTTCTGTCCATCTTTATATATATATATATATATTTTTTATATTATTTTTCATTTTTGCACAATGTATGCTTTTTCATCTTGGTTATAGTCCCCATACAATTCCCACCGCCTTTATTTTGACCATAATCTCTACTCCCACGCCCACCCCCTCCGCCCTTAGTGTGTCTCTGGCTTATAGTTGCTTGTTGATTTTGATTTTACTTTATTATAACTAGACTTTCTCCTGGTCCCTTATTTAGATTTTCTAAATTCCTGCTATGAGTGAGACCATCCGGTATTTTTCTTTTTCTTTCTGGCTACTAATCTTTGACAAAGGAGCAAAGAATATACAATGGAACAAAGAAAGTTTGTTCAATAAATGGTGCTGGGAAAACTGGGTCGCTACATGCAAAAGAATGAAGCTTGACTATACCTCACACCATACACAAAAACCAACTCAAAATGGATTAAAGAACTAGACATAAGACCCGAAGCCATAACATATATAGAAGGAAATATAGGCGTAACACTACATGACATACACCGCGGTAACATCTTTAAAGACTCATCACCCAAAGCAGTGATAGTGAAGGCAAAGATAAATAGCTAGGACTACATCAAATTAAAGAGCTTCTGTCCACTGTCCATCTTTTGATGTCTAAAGCAAAAGCAGGGCTACCTGTTACATGTGGTGCCAGCATTGCAGACTCATCAATGGTGGAAGATACCCCAGGTACCCCCTGTTACGTAGGTATCAATCTAATTGGGCATCTTGTGGATACCCAGGCCTACCATGGAAATTGTCCTAGATTTATGGGGTCCCATACCTTTCTACACTCAGTTGTTCCAGTGTTGATATGTGAGGGCACCTGAGTCTTTAAAAATAATTGTTTATGTTCTTGGTGGAAAAGGATTCCCAATATCTCCTGTACGTTGTGCTAACCTTAACAGTTTGTGTACTGTTAAATATCAACTAAGTAAAAATAAGAAATAGTGAAGAGGAAATGAGATGAATATTTTTTTTCAGTTGTCTAGATACATCATTATTCATTTCTATCATCACTATTATTTTTATTTAATTGATAAGTGAAACTGTTCATGTGAGACTATTGGGGGTCAAATACCAAAGGACCTCCTGGGAAGAAAAGACCAGAACTCTGCTAAATGGCTATATAAAAATTCCCGGTAAGAAAAAAATTCATTAATAACATGTACATATTCTTTCCTAAAATGCAGAAAGCATCTTCAGTTGACTGGGTGATAAGTAGATGAAATAGATTGCTCTGTTTTGCTAGATCTGTTTGAATGAACAGAAATATAAACTTAATTCTTTCCTAAGATGGGTGTATTAAAAAAAATAACTTGCAATCATCATAACCATCGAGATTTAGCTGAATTGCCTGTGAAGTGAAAACAGCCTGTAATACATGAGAAAGGAGAGAATTAAAAGAAAGATTTCTGCTGAGTTGAACTGAGTGAACGTTTCTATTCAGGGTACTTAGGCTTTGTGCCAGAAGAGGGCTAAGCTACAATGCCAAGGTGACATATTTAACCTCTTTGCAGATTAAAGGCAGTGCGGAAGAGATAGTCTTTCTGCAGTACCTCTTGGTTATGTATCAGTGGTATTGATCTGCAGTGGCAAGCAAGGTTTTCACTGCAGGGTAACCTCTAATAAAGACCTAGGAGGATTGCATTATTGTTTAATGTTAGAAGACAGAGCCAGATATGGTAGTATCTTGTGAGTTATCATAATCTCATTAGCTCTTCAATTCATCTCCTGCCTTTTTGCCTACTTAACTAAGGCGTCATTAGGAATTATAGTTATTTATGTATGTGGGTGTGCATTTAAAAATGATAGAAGACAAAAAAACAATGAGTCATAAAAATATTCAAGGGAGCCAGAAAAGTGATAATAGTCACAATAACCAAAAAAATAATCAAGGACAATATAATATTTTGGAATTGTCCTACCTTTTGGTAAAACAAAATGTTCCATTTTTGCATTGCTGTTAGGTACTAAAATGGTGATAACTGAATAACTTCAGATAATTTAAACATCGAAAAAACACAAGTTATTTGATTTGAAAGCATTTTCAAAAACCACTGTCCTTATGATTTTTAATGTATTTAGTAAAACAGTTCTACAAAACACATTTCAGGATCCAGATTTCACCAGGATATGAATGCTAATCTGACTAACAACAGTTCTACATGTGCTCTTGGTTTCTCCTAAAACCTTCTTTTATTAATCTTTATAATTTAATCTTGCCCAAGAAAAGGAAACATAAATACAAAGGTTAAAATCCCCTATTAGTGAATTTTTCTATATAGCATACAAAAGGCTTTTTTTTTTTTTTTTGGTAAATAAGTGACTTTCTATTATCTAGGCAAAATATTAGCTTTATCAGATCATGCAAATAAGTTTAACAAAGGAAATTAGACAACACATTAAATTAATTAAAACTTACCTTTGGGTGGGTGGCTGTACACAGGTCCTTGGTAGAAAATTCAAGTTGAATCCCCTCTTCACACACAGCCAGGAAATAAAAGTTTGACAAATACCGAGAGAAACTCTTTAAATCTCTTTCCTCGTTAGCTTGCTTCTTTGCCCCGAAACACATTTAAGTATATTGGAGTTGAAATTCTGCTTCTCTGTCAACTCTTTGGGGTCTGAAGTGACAGACGAATTTAGAGGTTGGCGCAGGGGAGGATTTTAGATTGTCATCGGTTTTTTTTTTTTTTTTTTTTGTCGCAGATTCCTGCAGCTCCCCAGCAGGCAGGCTTCTCCCTCCCTCCCTCCGTCCCTCCCTCCGTCCCTCCCACCGTCCCTCTCCTCCGAGGGCTCTAGAAGCTTACAGGCAGCGCTAACCCACTGGGAGGGAACTGATGCTGCTGGATCAGATGGGGTTAACAATCCTTCCCTCAAGCTCTTGTTCTCGGAGCCTCATAACTTGGCCTGAATATAAGCACTTGGCTCTTCATGCATTTTTTTTTTTTCCTTTTTCAAACAACTCTAAAAGGTTTTACAAGCAGGATCCTTTTTTTTTTTTTTTTTTTTTTTTAATTTTAAGATGTTGAAAAGAAATTTCATGCTGCTGTTTGTTCCTTAAGGAAATTGCTGGTGGGGGTGCATGTTAAGGCAAGGGAGAAGATGCATTGCCGCAGATGCACTTTTACATTGCTTAACTGGGAACTGTTCTCATGAATACAGTCTGAATGTTAATAAGAGCAGGGTACTTTAGTCGTTCTCTGAATGACCTTCAAAAATTTACAGATATGGGAAGTATCATCCTTTTATATCAGATCATTTGTACGCAGATTAAGACAGGTAGTGGTTCATAGACTGTTGTAGCCCCCACGCAGTTCCCCTCTGGAACCCCCATACAATGATTGGTCTACAACAAGGATTGTATTTTCCAGTGAAGTAAACTGGAGGTAGGTATTTATATTTGTCTTGGCATCCTGATTATTTATATAAGTGTCTAATCTCTTCTACTGCTACTTCTGCATTTATTGCACATTTATTATGTGCCAGACGCTGTGTTAACAGTTTCTATGCATTATTTCAGTTGATCTTCGCAAGTCTAGATGAGGTAAGTATTAGCATTTCTCATTTGAAAGTGGCATAATATAGCAGTTGTCTGCTGCACAGCTTGCGTTTGCAGCCTGGCTTCACCCCTCCCTAACTCTCTGACCTGGTGCAGGTTATATAACCCGTCAAAGCACCAAGGACCTACTCTACTGAGGATCTAAATACGGGTTTGATGATGGTGCCCATCTCAGGTATTTGTTCTGAGTTTTAGAGTTGTTCTGAGTTTTCAGTAAGTCAATGCAAATGCTAGAACACTGTCAGCCACGCAGCATATACTCAAGAAATGTTAGTTACTGTGGTGGCAAATGAGGAGATGAAAGCTCAGTAAAGCTGAGGGATTCTTCTGGAGTCTTTAGCTTGAAATTTGCAGAGTAGGATTCCAACCCAGCTACCTTGGCAAACAGTATTGCTTCTGATTCTCCACCTCTAGGCTCTAATACCTGGTTCTGACAAGCTGTCAACTCCTAGAGGGTAGGGAGATACTCTCCCCACCCATATTATCCATGTGCCTGGCACAGTGCTTTGTGTGCTGGAAATACTCCATTAACATTAGAGGAATGGTTTTGATATAATTTAATTCACATTTCTACATTTATGCCAAAGCAGGTCCAAAGCAAGTGAGCCACAAAATCAACAATCA
Source organism: Talpa occidentalis (assembly GCF_014898055.3). NCBI lineage: Eukaryota > Metazoa > Chordata > Mammalia > Eulipotyphla > Talpidae > Talpa > Talpa occidentalis. The sequence goes on from NW_023604972.1 coordinate 54,346,204, forward strand.
CAAAAATGAACAAAAAGCCCACCTACAGTTCTAGGGAAATATGCCCTTAGACTATTTTCTCCAAACATGTTAAAAGCATTTTCCCTATTTATTCTTTAGAATACCAAGAGAAAGGTAATGAGAATTATCTCTATTTTGCAGTTGGGGAAATTTGGGAGCAGAGGAAACTGGGCACTTTGCCTGGGAACCGAAAACAAGTCACGGTGCAGCTGGGAGCTGTCTCACATCTCTAGAATCAGGAGTACTTGTTCCAAATCGCCTTTCCAGGCACAGGATGAGATGACGTGACATCCTTTGCCCCAGACAATGAGATGTTTTCCTTAGCCAAGGTCTAAAGTGTGAGCAGTCTCCTGAGATGCACGATCAAAGGCGTGTGCTATCTTTGACTTTGCCTTGCCTCTGTCTCTGTGTGCAAAGACACATGGTTATCTGAGATGTGTGAGACACACGTCCTGATTCTCTAACAGCTCCTGAGATCTTTGGGCTCGGTAGACCACTGCAGGATAAATAGGGCAAGAATTTCTAAAGTTTTTATCAGGGTTAGTAAAAAAAGATTTTCTTGGAAACCCAAAATGTTAATGTGTTCTAACAAGCATTCCTTTTTCATTTGAGTTAGCTTTATAAGACTGACTTCAGATATTTTGTCAATTTAATGAGTATGTTGACAAAGTTTTAGCTAGAGGAAAAGTGATTTGACCAACAAAATATTTTTTCTAATACTGAAATTAACATTTTACGTCCTAATACTGAAATTAACATTTAACATTTTATGTTTCTACATTTGACTAAAATAAAAGTTATTATAGAAACCTATGCTGATATTCAAAAAATGGAGTAAACTGAATTAGAATGGAGTAAACAAAAATTAGAGTAAACTGAATTCAGCACTTACATGTGAACACTTACTTCATCTGTAGATGGCAAAGCTTGAGAATTTTGACACTCAGTAATACTGGATATTTTCTCTAGGTCTTTTTAATCTATGGCATTATTAAAAAGATCGTTTATATTTCTTATACTAGATCAAAGGGGAAAAAAGTGTTTCAAGTTAAAAGGAATCTAAAATATTTTAACGTACGGCTTTATTCTGAGACTGTTCATTGGCAAACATCCAAACTCACTGTTTCTGAAACTGTCATTTTAAAAATGGTTTATACTTATGAAGCTGAGGACAATAAACATACAAAAAACATGTAACAGATGGAGCTGTAGATCAAATTAAAAAAAGAATCCAAAGTTTAAGTGTGATGGGAGCACTTTGGCAAATAAAGAGGCTATTTTGTTACTACGCATGAATTGACCCACAAGTACTGGTTAGAAGGGTCTAACAAAAGCCAACATCAAAGTGGAAGTATTTTTAAACATCTTTTAGTTTGGGATTCCCTCTGAGACTCTGATGAAAATGTGGGCAAGTTCCTGAAGTCCAGCTGTAACTTCTCCTACTTAGGCATTCTATGGGGCTTGAGAGCCCCTGACTCAGGTGAAGGGCTAGAGAACAATTAACCAATCTCCAAGCATCTAGCAAATATTCTTGGTATACTCTGGGCAATGATATGAAAGAAATATTCTGCCTACTTGGAGTCTAAGAGATGACTCATGCATCCATTGTCAGGAGGAGGTTGATTCTGATGCAGTGGTGAGCCCCAGTAGGAAGTGACTACAGATGAAGGGAAATTTGCAGTGAAAAAAGAGTGTCTAATTATCTTGGCAAGGACCTGGCCTCTTCTTTGCTTATACCACATGTTAATTTGCTATTGCTACTGTAGCAAATTACCACAGACTGGATGGCTTACCCAACAGAAATTTACTTTCTTACATTCTTAGACTAAAATTCCAAGATCAAGATACACAAATTTGTTTTCTCCTTGACTTGCAGATGATCTTCTCACTGCGTTCTCTCTAGTCTTCTCTGTGCTCCTGCACCCCTGGTGTCTCTCCCTCTTTTTCTTCTTCTTCTTTTTTTTTTAAGATTTATTTATTTATGCATACAAGAGCTGGGGTACAGGCCAGAGGTGTGGGGGGTGAGAGGATTCATCAGAGATGGAGTGGGGAACAACAGAACAGGCACACTGACGAAATCCACTGCTGAGGGGAGCAGTGGGCGAGACAGAAGAGGTCTGCTGCGCCATGTGACCGGGAATTGAACTCATGTTGTAGAGGCTGCGGATAGCTTCACATTGCTGTGCTTAACCCCTTGTGCCACCAGGGAGGCCCACATAAGCAGGTTTTAGGGGAGAATCCTTTTCTTGCTCCTTGTGGCCCCAGAAATCCACAGCGCACCTTGGCTTGTCCTGGCATTGCATCAATCTCTGCATCCATCTTCAAATGACCTTCTTGCCCAACCTGTCTCCTCTGAATCTCTGTGAGCCTTTTCTTGTAAGAATGCTGGTCATTGGGTTTAGGTTGTGCCCTAATCCAACATGATCTTATATTAACTTGATTACATCTGCAGAAATTTTATTTCCAAATAAGGCACATTCGAAATTACCAGGCATTGAGTCTTGAACATATCTTATTTGGGGGACACTAGTCAACCCACCACAGTTTAATCTCTGGTCTCCCCCAAATTTATCTCTTCCCCACATGTAAAATACATTTACCTCATTCCATTTTTCTTAACCCATTGCAAATATGTTAACCCATTCTAGCCTCAATGCTTGGTCCCAAATCTCATCTAAATGTCATCGATTCAACAGTTTCAAAGTTCATCATCTAAATAATATAAATCAGGCACAGAAACTATTGGTATGATCCATTCTGTGTCAAAATTCCTATTCATTTTTGGGTGTGGGAAACTAGAAAACAAGTTATCTTTTTCCAAAACACAGTCTTTGGATAGGCATAGAATAGGCATTTACATTCTGAAAAGGAGAATATTGAAGGAATAAAGGGGTCACTTATTCGAAGCAAGTTCAAAACTCAGAAGGGTATATTGTATGAGACTTCAAGCTCTGAGAATTATCCTCTGAGGCTTGATGTTCTTCACTCTGTTCCAGAGGCTCTATCCTTTGAGGTCCCACCAACCCCTGAACCACCTTCACAATTATATTACTTTTTGAGACTATAATAAAATACCATAGACAGGGTAGTTTAAGCAACAAGAATTTATTTTCTCACAGTTCTGGAGGCTAGAAATCCAATAGCAATGTATTAACAGGGTTGGTTATCTTGAGGCCTTTCCTTGGTTTGCAGATGATAACTGTCTTCTCCATGAGTCAACACACTGTCTTTCCTTTGTGTGTAATGATGTCCCAATAGCCTCTTAAAGGACACCAGTCATTAGACTAGGATCCACAATGTATAACCTCATTTTACCTTAATTACTTTAAAGACCCTAATTGCAGTAGAATTCTGATACTTCTGAATATGAATTTGGGGGAAGCACAGTACATAGAAGAGTTACCTTCTTCTTGAAGGATAACGCATATTTGCAGCCATGTAAGAAATCTGACAACCTTCATTTTACCCTGCCTCATTTCAGCCCAGGGTGGAAGTATTTCTGCTGGTATACCATTCTCAAGAGCCTTGTTGGTCTCCTGGAAAATTCATGAAGGTCCAAGACAGTACACAAGAGTGTCTTCCACAAATCTTACTGCATAAATCCATCTATATTTCTAGCTTCTGTTAATAAGGTTGATTAAATCCTTGGATCATGCTCACATGTCTAATTTCTATAGCAAAATGTTATCCAACTATATATACCCTTGGTATTCTTTCCAGAACATGCTTTCTCATCTTTTGCTATCTGGGTAGACTAGTAATTTTCCAAACCATCAAGTGTTGATTCCTTTTTTCTTAATTTCTCTCTCCATTTATATAGTTCCCTCACATTTTACTATAAGGGGAAATCAGGCCATGGCTTCCACACTTTGTTTAAAAATCTTCTCAGTTCAATATCCAACTTCATCACTTACTTTATACCAAATAGAAGATAATTCAGCAATGTTCCTGCCACTTTATAAGAAGGGTCACCTTTTCTTTAGTGTCCAATTTTACCAGAAATGCAGGGTCCTGCTTCCTGTCATTATTGAATGCCAATAAGCAGAGACAGGAATTGAATATATGAGAAGAATATTCATTTAAATTGCTGGTCAGCAATCTGAGAATGGTGGGCATCTCACCCTGAAGAAACCATTCTGACATCTCATCTCTAGCTGGCTGTTTTACAGTGAGTTGAACAAAAACAGTCATAGTGAATCAGTTCATGAGGACAACCCATCATGTACTTTAAAATTCTTTTTTTTTTTTTTTTCAGATTTATTTATACAAGAACTGGGGTACAGGCCATAGATGTAGGAGGGTGAGAGAATTCACCAGAGACAGAGCGGAGAGCAGAACAGGCAGATGGACAGAAAACACTGCTGAGGAGCACAGCGGGCAAGCAGGAGAGGTCTGCTGCACCATGTGGGTATCTCCCTGGCCAGCCTGGAATCGAACACGCACTGCAGAGGCTGCAGACAGCTTCACAGCACTGTGTTCAACTGGCTATGCCACCGGGGAGGCCTACCTTAAAATTCTTGCAAACATTACTCATTATCCAATGCCAAAGCCATTTCCACATTTCTAGGAGTTTGGGAATTAGGAATTTGAAGTATAATATATATCTTCAGTACTAAAATGTCTATTAATTTCCAACAGTTGCCATAAAAATTTACCAAAAATTGGTTGACTTGAAGCAACAGGAATTTATCTTCTCAAAGTCTGAAATCATGATGCCAGTAGGCACATGCTATGTAAGAAGACTTCATGACAAAATTCTTCCTTATCTCTCCCTAGCTTCTAGTGGCTTCCAGCAGTGTTTGATATTCCTTAGCTTGTAGCTGTATCATTTCAATTTCTACCTTTATCCTCACATGAACTTCTTTTTCTTTATGTCTCCACTGGACCTCTTAAGTGTACTTTTCTCTTTTTATAAGCACACCAGCCATTGTCTCGAAGGCCTACTCTCATCGAGTCTGACTTTATCTTGACTTAATTACAAAGACCTTACTTTCTTACTTTCTGCAAAGAACTTACTTTCAAATGTTCCTATTCACAGGTACCAGGTGTTGAAATTTGAATATATATTTTGCCGGGGCGGGGGGCGGGGCACAATTCCATCCATTACAATGTGGATTGAATATTTGACTCTAAACTTCTGTTTGATCAAAGGAAAGAGTAGGATATGATTAGAATTCATAATGTAAAAATGTAATTCAGGAAAAAGAGATACTGTGTAAAGCAGCATATGGTGTACTCTTATAGCATCCTTATAAAGTCAGGTTTCTATTTGCTGTTTCCTATTCTTTAGGTGAATAGGAAACAGAAAGAACTAAAGGCCAAGTCAGTAAAAAAAAAATCTGTAAGACTGTGACAAGTGGTTTGTAACAGCTTGGTTTTTATTCTTCAATACCAACATTAATAGAACTCCAAAAATTGTAATTGCAAGTTGCCATTAAACTGTGCTGTTTGTCCTCTGGGTATAGTTTGAGCTTACTAAATAAATTTGGATGTGCCAGAGGGATGAGTGGGCTGGGCCCTCCAGGAGGAACCAAGGACTTCTTGGGAAAAATTCATTCTAAGGGAAGCCAGGCAGACAAGATTAGTCATCAAAGTGGTGGAACAGTTTATTTTCTTTATATTAGACCCGAGAACAGCCCTCATTGGACTCAAATGCATTTTAGAAATGGGGATTCTGGGTTCATATGGAACAAATTATTTAATTAAGTCTCTTGAAAAACTGGGTCATAAGCAGATCTGCTTTCCAAACCATGTGACTCAGTGTAATGAAAAACACAAGAAGCTTTGTTGTATGGATGTGTCCACAGCACACAGAGCTACTCAGGATCTCAGTGGCTCCAGTCATGGGCAATAGTGCACAGATCATGTTGATGTTTGGGGTGCTGCTGGCAATGATATTGATTGGTAGTTGACAGTGTTCAGTGGGGCACAGGGCCTGGTGAGGTTGGCAATGTCTGGCAGTGGCAGTAATTCCAAGTAGTGTTGTCAGCAAGACCTAGTGGAGCCCAATAGAAAGGGGCCAATGTTGGTGAAAGGTGGCCCAGTCAATTATGCAGAGCAGGGCCTGCCAGGCACTGGGTATTCCCAGAGGAATCAAGGCCAGAGAAAATAGGAGGCATCATGTGATAACTGGGAATCTGGGAACACATGAGAAATCTCTGAGGCATTAGGAAAATGAGGATTGAGTCAAATGTTGAGGTGGAGGGCTGAGTTTAAAGAGTAGAGTCGAACATCAAATAAATGAAGCTACAGTGGTTGAGGAAAGAAACAAGAGATTTTTAATCTGTATATTTTCTTCTGAAATTACTGAAGATCATTCTCAGTTTAATCAAAGGTAACAGCTTCTTTTATATGTTCTAGTTTATGAAAATAATTTGCACCTGTGTAAGAGCAGGCTTTTTCATTTAGTAGTTGAGAGGTCAGTTCCCTTTTTTGTATTCCTGAAGTCCTTCACAATAGCAAGAAATCCTTTCTCCTCCCCCCCTTTCCTTCCCTTTCTTTCTTATTTCTCTGAGAAATTTTTATCACCACTGACAAATTTCAAAAGAACCTAGTATGCTGGCATTTGGCTATGAGCTTGAATTGTCAAATCCATTACTAAGATGTAAGGTTACATGTGTTTGAATCCCAGCTCAAAAAAGTTATATGTAATTATATTTACTGCTTTGATGCTGAATGGGTAAATTCTAAATTGAAGTATATTTGGAGCTGAACTTTCATATCTATCATTTATTAGAGCTTTAATTTTTTTTTAAGATTTGTTTATTTATGTATATAAGACATTGTGTAGGCCAAAGGTGTGGGGGGGGGGTGAGAGGATTCACCAGAGACAGAGTGGGGAGCAGAACAGGCAGATCTACTGACATACACTGCTGAGGGGAGCAGCGGGTGAGACAGGAGGGGTCTGCTGTGCCATGTGGGTGACCTCCCTGGTCAGCCGGGAAATAGGACTCGCACTGCAGTGACTGGCGATAGCTTGATAGCTTGATAACACTGTCTTTAACCCCTGTGCCACCATGGAGGCCCTATTATAACTTCAGTCTTTTGTGCCTACCTCCCTGTCAGGAGCCAGATTATCAAAGGATATCAGAAAGTCCTGATAGGATCTTGCTAATCACTTGCTAATTTTACTACCCTTCAATCTAGATTACACCAATCTAGCCCTGGGAAGATGGAGTACATGTTCCAATCCTTCTCTTTCCCAGAGGAGATGTAGTAGAGTTGATGGGCCAGACAGACCTGAATTTAACTGACAGTTCTGATGCTTCCTGGCTGTGTGATCTTGGGTAAGTTACTTAATTCTTTGTGTCTCCATGTCCTCATCTGTCAAATGGGGATGATAATGACGCCTACATCACAGGGTAATTGCAAGGAAAAGAGAAGATGTTTGCATAGTGCTTTGTCCAATACCTAACTGGACAAAGGTTCAGTTAATAATAATAATGACAACAATGATGATAACATAAGACATCCATCAGGAACCAAAACAGTGTTGGTGATTATCAGGAAGCCTTCTCTAATGGGAACTAGAACGCCTCCTCTTTTCACATAAACTGCTAACATACTCTGTGAGGGAGGCTGACTTTCAGGGAGAGGGATGAAGTATCTTTTTAGTCAAGCTCTGAAAACATAACAGCTGCTCTCATCAATCCCTGAGGGCTTATGTCTGTCTTTTCTCAGCCATAACCCTCACTGAGTCTGGGGATTGAGCCTTGCTGTGCAATAGCTATATAGCAGCTTTTCATTCATACCTCACCTTGGAACAGTCACACAGAGCCCAATCTAACACATTGTTTGGGCCAAACAAAGGGCAGCTGGACATCTTTATATATTTATGTATTTGACTTGCAGGATGTGACTAGTTCACCAAGACTAAAGTTTATAACTGGACCTTCTCCTGGATGAGGTCACTGTGTTGTTATTAGCCAAAACCCACCCTCTTCCAAATCTCTGTGATGTTTTTTGGCTGTAGTGTTAAGTTCCCAAAACACGATGCTTTAGACTAAGAAGTACTGCTTGTGTAATGAAACAGGCCTATTTTGGACATTTATTCCAGTGCTTGTGTTTTCTTCTTGGTTTGAGCAAGAACATTCATACTTTTGTTGCTGTTTCAGTTGCTTTCGCCTGGTCTGGTTGCACACATGAGTGCTAGTGGTGGTGCTAGTACTGAGGCTGGATTTCTAGTAAATGGGAAGAGAGCCAGATTGGGCTATTCGGCATCCATAATGGCATTGACTGGCTGGCCACTCGAATGGAGACAATATCAACTTGCAAAATAACATTTTCTCTAGTCTATTATTTCTGAAAATTTCCTTTTCACTCTCCTAAGGGAATTTTGAACATTTTTTTTTTTAAGATTTATTTATTTATACAAACACTGGGTATAGTCAGAAGCACGGGAGGGTGAGAGAATTCACCAGAGCCAGAGCAGGGAGCAGAACAGGCAGACAGATGAAATACACTGCTGAGGGGAGCAGCGGGCATGGCAGGAGAGGTCTGTGTGCCATGTGGAACCCTCACTGGTGGCCGGGGATCGAACTGGCACTGCAGAGGCTCCAGGCAGCTTCACAGCCCAGCACTCAACCGCCTGCGCCACCAGGGGAGGCCCTTGAACAATTTTTTTCCCCACATTTTATTTAAATTTTATTTTTTATATTCCCCATACAATTACAACCCCCTTATTTTGACCCCAAGCCCTCCTTTCCCCACCCCCCACCCGCCCATAGAGTGTCTCTGGTTCATAGTTGGTTGTAGATTTTGATATTTTCTTTCTTGTAGTTATTCTTTTTCCTGATCCCTTATTTAAGTTTTCTAGATTCCTGCTATGAGTGAGACCATTTGGTATTTTTCTTTTTTTTCTGGCTTATTTTGCTGAGCATGATCCCTTCCAGCTTCATCCATGTTGCTGCAAATTGCATGTGTTTATCTTTTTTGAATGCTGAGTAATATTCCATTGTGTGTTGCATGTCAAGTATACTGTATATCTGTTTATATACTCTATCAACATATATAATATACATACATACATACATACATACATATATATACATACATACATATAAATAAATATATAAAGAACAGGGGGTTTCATCCCTTCCAAAAACCAGTTTTGCCCATTGGCTAATAAGTCTCAACAATTGACTGACTACAGCTCGTACTTCAAAATACACAATTTACTGTGGCATAATCAATTGGTAATTATAATTTATGTTGGGGAAGCAAGTTATCCATGTATTCCTGTGAGCCCTATTTAATATTCATAGAACCATTTCTTACCTTACAAACTTTCATAAAGGGACAAGGTATAACTTGTTGAAAAGCAGTCAATATTTTTCATAATTATAAATATTCCTGTCTTGTGAGCACTTCTCATTTCATAGTTAGATGAGATTCAACAAAAATAGGAGGAAAAATATCTCATACTTGTCTTCTTCTTCATTCCTGTGATCACTTTCTTATTTATTTATTTTCTTACATTGTTGTTAATTTTTGGACAGTATTTGATTTCTCCCAAAACCACAGCACCCATGGTCCATCACCATAGTCTCTTGTGCTCTCTCCTCCCCTTCCCTGCTGTATGCCTCGGATCTATGATCGGCTTGCAAATTTTGTCTTTTTTCTAACCCCATGTTTGTTTCCTTTATATTCTATATATAGTGAAACCATCCAATATTTACCTTTTTCCTTCTGACACTTCTCTTAGCATAATCTCTTCCAGCTCCATCCATGTTGCTGCAACTGGCCTGAGTTTATCTTATTTGATTGCGGAGTAGTATTCCATTGTGTATCTGTACCACATCTTCTCTGTCCTCTCCACATCTTCATCTGTTTTGGGGGTATTTATGTTGTTTCCGTATCTTGGTTATTGTAAATAGTGTACAATAAACATAGGAGTGCAGGTTTCCTTTCAGATTAATGTTTTTGTGTCCTTGGGGTAGATTCCTAAGAATGGAATGACTGAGTCATATGGTCGATTCATTTTTAGTTTTTTTGTTTTTTTACTTTATTTATTATTTTTTTAAGATTTATTTATTTATTTATACAAGCACTGGGTACAGTCAGAAGCGCGGGAGGGTGAGAGAATTCACCAGAGCCAGAGCGGGGAGCAGAGCAGGCAGAAGGACCAAAGCACACTGCTGTGGGGAGCAGCGGGCGGCAGGAGAGGTCTGTGCGCCATGTGGGACCCTCCTTCGGTGGCCGGGGAGCAGCCGGGGATCGAACCGGCGCTGCAGAGGCTGAGGGCAGCTTTGCAACCCAGCGCTCAACTGCTGCGCCACCGGAGAGGTCCCCATTTTTAGTTTTTGAGGAACCTCCACACAGCTTTCCATAGTGGCTGGACCAGTTTACATTCCTACTGACAGTGTAAGAGGGTTTGTTTTTCCCCACATCCTTGGCAGCCTTTTTTTTTTTTTTTTTTTTTAATTATGGGTCATTCTCACAAGTGTGAGGTGTTATCTTGTAGTGATTTTGATTTGCATTTCCCTGATAATTAGTGATGCTGAACATTTCTTCAAATGCCTGTTGAGCCATTTGCATTTCTTCTTTGGAGAAGTGTCTTTTTAGCTTCTCTGCCCATTTATTTTTAAAGATTTTATTTATGCCTACAAGAACTGGGGTACAGGCCAGATGTGTGGGGGTGAGAGGATTCACCAGAGACAGAGTGGGGAACAGAACAGGCAGACAGACTGAAACACACTGCTGAGGGGAGCACCGAGTGAGACAGGAGAGGTCTCCTGCGCCATGTGGGTTGCTCCCTGGCTGGGGATCGAATTCGTGCTGCAGTGGCTGCAGAAGCTTCATAGGTTGCTCTTAACCCCTTGTGCCACCAGGGAGGCCCTCTGCCCATTTTTTGATTAGGTTGCTTGCTTTGTTTTTGTTGAGTTGTATAAGCTCTTTACAGACCTTCGATATCAGTTCCTTATCAGATGTATGGGGTACAAATATTTTCTCACATTTAGAAGAGTGCCTCTTTCCTTTGGTTGCTGTCTCTTTTGCTGTACAGAGGCTTTTTAGTTTGTAATATTAGCTGTTTATATTCTCCTTTGTTTTCCTTGCTTCTGAAGAGTAGTCCTCAAAGATGTTTCTGAAGCTAATGTCATGGAGTGTTTTGCCAATGTTTTCTTCTATGTATTTTGTGGTTTCAGGTCTTAGACCCAAGTCGTTATCCATTTTGAACTGATTTTTGAATATGCTGTGAGACAGTAGTCTAGTTTCATTCTTTTGCGTGTTGCAGTCCAATTTTTCCAGTACCATTTATTGAAGAGTCCATATTCCAATATATATTCTTTGACCCTTTGTCATATATAAGTTGACTATATACATGTAGTTTTATTTCTCAGCTTTCCATTTGATTCCATTAATCTGTATATCTGTTTTTGTCCCAGTAGTATGCTGCTTTTATTATTATGGCTTTGTAGTTTAGTTGGAAAACTGGGAGTATAATACCTCTGTTCTTCTGTTTTTCAGTCAGGCGAGCTTTGGCTATTTGGTTTTTTCTTTCCATTTCTTTGTGTCTCCTTATTTTTCTTTTAGCAATGTTCTTTAATTCTTCATATACAGTTCTTTCACTTCTTTTGTTAGGTTTATTCCTAGGTTTTTAATGGGTTTTTTTGGTATAATTGTAAATGGGATGGTTTTCATAATTTCTTTCTCTTCAAAATGATTGTTTGCATATAGGAAGGCTATGATTTTGTGTATTGATTTTGTAAACTACTACTTTACTGAACTGGTTTATTGTCTTAATTAGTTTTTCTGTGGAATTTTTTAGGATTCTCTCTATACATTATCATATCTTGATGATCATTTTACTTCTTTTCCTATTTGGATATCTTTTATGTTTTTCTCTTGCCTAATTGATCTAACTAGGACTTTTACTATTTTATTGAAAAGCAGTGGTGAAAGTGGACATCCTTGTCTTATTCCAGATCTTAATGGAAAGGTTTTTAGTTTTTCACCATTGAGAATGATATTAGCTGTGGGGTTGTCATACATGGCTTTTATTATGTTAGGCTTTGTTCCTTTTAGCCCAAGTTTTTCAAGGGTCTTCATCATGTTGACCTTTCTTGGCATCTATTGATATAATCTTATGTTTTTTTATTTTTCTTTTTGTTGATGTGGTGAATTACATTAATTGATTTTCCTAAATGGAACCATCTTTGTGTCTCTGGAATAAATCCCACTTGGTCATGGGGTCTAATATTTTTTATGCATTTTTGGGTTCAGTTTGCTAATATTTTATTGATGATTTTTGCACATAATTATATTCTTAATGGAAACCCTGTCACTTCCCATCCAACTGTTTTCTCCCTCTGAACTCATTTTCCCAAGTGCAGTTGTCCTCAAGGGATAAAGAGTTAATAAAGCATTAATAAAGCAGAAGTAAGAAAGTTTTACACTCTGGACAATGATGACTGGCTGCTGACTAAGATTTCTGTGTCAGGAAGACAGGAAGGAGTTTGGAATGTGGGAACTAGAAAACACATGATCCATCTAAAGGTTGCAGCTACCATTCAACTCTTCCAGTCTTACGGTCATGAGGAAATGAAATCCTAGTGTTGCCAGATCATTTGTTGTTTTGAAGCAAATTTAAAAATCTAATATTTATGTGATTATAAATACTAAATACTGGCCAAGTATTTAGGCCAAATAAGAGGTCTATCAGTTGTTTGGGCTACTGAGAACTAATTTTTGATTTCAGTTTCAAATACCTCCTCTCTCTCTAATATAATTCATCTTGAACAGTACTTAAAAAAACTCAACTCTCTTGAATTGTTACTCATATCATGTCCTTCTCCTGCTTAAAAGCTTTCAATAGTTTCTCCTTGCCCAACAAATCAATTCTATACTTGTGAGCTAGACATTTAAAATTATCAGCCACTTTATATATTATCTTCCATTCACCTATCTAAATACCAACATCTCTGTTTTCTTTGCTTTATAATGTTCCCTCTCTATGCTTTTGCTAAGGTAGCTTCCCTGTCTGAAATCTTTATCCTTAAATCCTGCCTATCTGCCAAGGTCCAACTCAGAAGATTCATTTCCAAGAAGCCTTCTTTGCTACCTCTGATAGAAATTTATTCTTTCCCTGAACTTCAATAACAGTTTTTTTTTCCATTTTTTAATTGCATATATATTTTTACATCATTTTTTCATGTTTGCACAATGTATGCATTTTCATCTTGGTTATGGTCCCCATACAATTCCCACCCCCCTTGTCTTGATCCTACTCCTGCCTTCCCCACCTGTAGTGTGTCTCTGGTTTATAGTTTCTTGTTGGTTTTGATTTTTACTTTATTATAATTAGTCTTTATCCTGGTCCCTTATTTAGGTTTTCTAAATTCCTGCTATGAGTGAGACCGTTCAGTATTTTTCTTTTTCTTTCTGGCTTATTTTGCTGAGCATGATCCCTTCCAGCTCCATCCATGTTGCTGCAAATGGCATAAATTTATCTTTTTGATTGCTGAGTAATATTCTATTGTGTATATATATCACATCTTCTTGATCCAGTCATCTGTTTTTGGGTATTTGGGTTGTTTCCATAGCTTAGCTTCAATAACAGTTTTAAAAATATTTTTTATTGTGGTAAAATGCACAAAAAAATCACATTTACCACTTTAAGGATTCTTATGTTTACATTTAGTGATATTAAATTCATAATACTATTGTGTAACCATCAACACCACCTGTCTCCATAACCCTTTTCATCTTATAAAACTGAAACTTTATAAAACAGTAACACTTTTCATTCCCTTCCACCCCTTGAAGCCCTGATAACTACCATTTTACTTTCTGCCTCTATGCTGCTGACTACTCTGAGCACCTCATGTGAATGACACATTATTTGTCTTTTGTGATGGACTTGTTTCACTCAGCATAATATTCTCTAGGTTCATCCCTGCTGTAGTGTATGTCAGAGGTTCCACTTTTGTTAAAACAGAATAGTATTCTGTGAAATATATACCACATTTTGCTTACTATGCATTCACTAATGGACATTTGGGTTGCTTCCATGCTTTCTGTTATTGTAACAATATTGCTGTAAACATGGACATGCCTACATTTCTTCGAAACCTTGTTTTTAATTCTTTTGGATATACATCCATAATTGAAGTTGTTGGATCATATGATAATTCTATTTTAAAAATTTGGGGGACTGGTCATAATGATTTCCATAGATGTTCTACTATTTTACATCCCCAAACAGAGCCTGGAAAATTTCCAATGTTCCCACATCGTCACCAAAAGCAGCACACCAACCATATCCTTTCTCTTCCTATCTCAGACTTTATTCAATGTCATATTAGAATAACATATTAACTTGTATTTTTCTTTGGCATTATTACTTTTCTTTTTTAATCTAGTTTTATGCAAACATGTCCTTTTCCCTCTACTAGGTAATATTTTAAGATAGGGACTATTTTTTACATAATCTTGATATCCTATAGTGGCAAATACTCAACAAATACTTTTTGAATGACTTTGTGTCTCTCTTGATTGTTTCATCCACCAGATCACCCCTCCTCCAGTCTCCAAAAGTTTCAAATCTACTGGTGTGCTACTTGAAGAGGATCAAGAGAGGAGGCAAATAGGAAGAGTGATATGCAAGGAATGACCAGGTCTCTCATGCATTTGCTTAAAACCCTCCAAAAACTTTAGCTCAAATTTGAGTTCTTAAAGTATTTCTAAACTTTGATCATTGAAGATTTAATACAATGTCTACTGACCCTTGTTTTATTTATTTATTTTAAAAAGATTTATTTATTTATGCATACAAGAACTGAGGTACAGGCCAAAGGTGTGGAGGGTGAGAAGATTCACCAGGGACAGGGTGGGGAACAGAACAGGCAGACTAACCAAAACACACTGCTGAGGGGAGCAGCAGGCGAGTCAGGAGAGGTCTGCTGCGCCATGTGTGTAGGTAGCTCCCTGCCCGGGGATCGAACTTGTGCTGCAGTGGCTGTGGAAAGCTTCAAAGGTTGCTTCTTAACCCCTTGCGCCATTAGGGAGGCCCTGACCCTTGTTTTATGATGCTGTTAAATATCATGCCAATTAAAAATAATTGGTCTGACATTTTGGAAGGACTAAACGAGTGATGCCACGGTTACCTGACAAAGAAAAAAAATTCGATGTCTCATTTGCCTGCTGTGGTCCTGTGCACAAGCTTGCAAGTGGCCACAAGGGGGGAGTATGGACCAATGTCATCTCGTGCAGATGCTCATAAACCATGAGTCATTTTTGCTCTAGCTGAATGCATTCTCAAAAAGTCAGCTGAAGAATCAAGCTGATTGTCAGAGAATGATTGTTGGTTTGCCTTTTATGTGTTCTGCGAGAATGTTACCTTCAGCTCTTGCTGTGGTGTGGCAATTATACTATAATCCTCCCTGGAAGAAATATTTATGGAGGAGGACCTGAGGATATGCAATCTTTCTGCCTTAATTATTTTACATTTGCAATAAACCAGAATCCTGACAAAACTGTTTTTGGATCACCTTGTTTTGTCCCCTAGAGAATGGTTTGTATTGAATTTGTGATTTTGTATGATTTTATCAGCCAATATTGAAGGATACCTTAGGGAGCAGCTGCTTACAATCTATTATTATAGCAACATAAGGATGGTGTCCACAAATTCACACAATGTTCTGTTTTATGGACCCATGGGAAAAATCTTGCTCAAAGTTACAAAATGCAGGAAAAGCTGTGTTTTTTCAGGAAAACTTGTTTTCTTTTACTTATTGACTTTGTACATATTTTAACTTCCCATGCTTCTTTCTTTTAATTACTGGGAGGCTTCGGTTAGTTAACAAATACTTATGGAGTGCCTACTATATGTCAGGCACTGCTGCTGCTGGAGACATATCAGGGAGAATAAGACCATTTTTGTCCTCATGAAGCTTCTAGTTGAATGAAAGAGACAGATACTCATTAATCACTGAGATGATTGTGCAAACTACAACCTGAAAACTGCTATGAAGGAAGGGAATTGCCATAGTGCAAGAATACATGAGAGGAAGGGCAGTCTGGAAGGTGGCAGCAGAGTGGCGATGCCAGGCCCCCCTCCTACACATATTCACAACTAAATTGCAGCAGAGTAAGGTCAATTACCCCTGAAGATAAGTGAACAACTACCGCATATATCATGAGCAACTGTCCAAGAGCAAGGTGAAGGAAAAAATGCAATTAAACTGTGTTCACAGTGATATTGGGGCAGTACAACACCAGAGAGGGAGGGTGACTTCTGCACAGACCCCCCCTGCTACTTTTGACACAGGGGCACTCATCAGAGACATTGGAGGCCCAGCACCGTGCTGGAGAAGGGGGTGCACAGAGTTGTTGTGCAAGACAGTAGTGGGTGCACTGCTAGAGAACTAGAGGAGGGAAGAGCAGGATGATAAATACTGGCTTAAGCTTGAGGATCCCAAACCAATGGTAGAGCCAGATCCCAGCACCTGTGTCTCTTTATAAAAGAGGTGATTATTTGCTGTTTGTGGCAGTGATATTCCAAACATCTCTCTTGCTTCCACCCAGGGCCAAAACCAAGACAACAACTGAATGCTGTCACTAAAGCACAGCCTATCATCTCTTCTACAAATGGTGCTGGGAAAATTGGAAGGTCCAATGTAAAGGAATGAATTTGATCACTCTCCAACTCCATGAACAAGAATAAATTTAAAATGGATAAAAGCCATAGATGTAAAATCTGCAACAATAAAATATATACATGAAAATATTGGTGATATGTTTTATGACATCAAAAAGATGGCTTTGGAAAATAGACCTCTTTGGCAAGGGAAATAAAAGCAAAAAGTAACAATTGGGATTACTTCAAATTGCAAGGATTTTACACAGCAGTGGAAAATATAAGTAGATTAAAAAGACATTGCACTAGACGGGAGAAGATATTTATACATTACACAACCAAAAAGAGGTTAATATCCAAGATACATAATTTTTTAAACAATTTAACAATAAACAGCCCAATTAATAAATCTTCAGCAGATCTGAACAGACAATTCACCAAAGGATATCCAGAAGGCCAACAGATAGTGTGAAAAAATTCGTCATCACATAGAAAGGGAGATGCAGGTAAAGACCGCAATGAGATGCCATCTCACGGCCTTGAAAATGGAACATATTCAACCACTGTGGAAAGCTGTCTGGAGGTTCCTCAGTATACTAAAATGGAGCTACCATATGACCCGCAATTCCACTGCTAGGGATCTACCCAAAGGACACAACATTGATCCAAAGGAACACCTGTACACCCATGTTTATTGCAGCACTATTTACTATAGGCAAAACCTGGAAACAACCCAAATGCCCAAAAATAGATGACTGCATCAAGAGGATGTGGCACATATACACAATGGAATATTATTCAGCAACCAAAAAAGATAAACTCATGCCATTCCCAGCAATGTGGATGGAACTAGAAGGAATTATGCTCAATGAAATAAGCCAGAAGGAAAAAGAAAAATATCGCGTTGTTTCACTTATCGCAGGAATATAGGGGAACCAAATAAGACATTAGTGTAAAAAATAATAACAGTACAAAGCACAACAAAGCAAAAACAGACAATTATAAATCAAAGGCATACTGCAGGGGAGGAGGAGGGAGGGAGGAGCACAGGGGACTGAGGTGATGGTGCATGGGTGCATTGGTGAAGGAAACTCTATGGGGACTACACCTGAGGGGGTGGGGGAATCAAATATTGTTTAAAAATGAACAAGGATGTAAAAAATTTTTAAAAAAAGACCAAAAAAAAAAAAAAAAAACCCACCAAAATCAACTTTTAGAAAGTTTGGAAATTCAAAGGCATAAAAACCACTGAAGTTTGTTCATTGAAAAATTGAAACAAAACAATAAAATGGTCAAATCTTGGTTAAAAAAAAGAAAATGGGACATATTAAAAAGACTCCAACAACAAGTGCTAGCAAGGATGCTATAAACCTGCTGATGGGAATATGAACTGGAGAAGTCATTTTAGAAAATGATCTGGATTTACCTTAAAAAACAAAAATGGAGGGCCTCCATGGTGGTCTCCATGGAGGGCCTCAGTGGTGGCGCAGCTTCAAGCACAGCACCATGAAGGTCTCCGCAGCCTCTGCAGCACGAGTTCGATGCCTGGTGGGCGAGGGAGCTACCCACATGGCGCAGCAGACCTCTCCTGTCTTACCTGTTGCTCCCCTTAGCAGTGTATTTCAGTCAGTCTGCCTGTTCTGTTCCCCACTCTGTCTCTCTCACACCCCACATCTCTGGCCTGCATCCCAGCTCTTGTATGCATAAATAAATAACTCTTAAAAAAAAATCCCAAAAACAAAAATGGAAATACCACATGATCCAGCAATCTTTCTCTTGGGTATCTGTCCAAAGAACATGACACCATCAACTCAAAAATTACATGCTCTATAATGTTTATTTCAGCATTATTTACTATAGCTCATATATTCACATAAAAGATTACCAATCAACCATAAAGGAAGACAAATGTTGCCACTTACAGTAAAATGGAAAGAGTTCGAGGGACTTCCATATAGTTAAGATAAGTCAGAACAACAAAGACAAATATCAGACATTTACACAGTGGACAATTTGACTAAGCAAAATATTTATAAAAACTAGTAGACACTAATAGTCAAATTGAGGTTTCTGAAGTTAAGAGGATGGGGGAGAGGGAGAAAGGACCAAAGGGGCATAAGGTATCCGGTGAGGAAAAAACCCATGAAATTATTTCCCTGATTTGCAGTGGTGTGAACCTATACCTCTGAAACATATACTGAGCTGTAAATAGTGTTACCTCAATTACATTAAAAAAAAATTATTCTCTTAAAAAAATAAAGAAAGGAGGACTGGACTAAACTTTAAGATGTGTCTTTGTACTCAAGGATGAGTAGGAGTTTTCTAAGTGACAGGGAAAGGGACAGCATTGTACATTCTGGCAACTCCTTCCAACTCGAGAACATGGATTGGCTTTGTTCTGATGGCATCTGGAAGTTTACCTTACCTTTCCTTAGCAACACTTCGGGATCTAAAGTTTCAGAATTTTTTTTTTTTTTTGGAAGATAGGCTTACTAGCAATTTAGCCTTTCTTCTAGCTCTGTAAAATATTACAATCAGTTACCTCTAAAAAACACTTCATTAATAAATAGGCCAAGTGAATAAGAAGGCAGTATTTTATAGTTGCTTTTAAAAATTATAAACCTTCATTCTGTAGCTTTATTGAGGTTAAAATGTACTGATAAAAGAGTCCCAGAGGAAGCTCTGTGGTGAGACATTCTTGCCTTCATCTGTTGTTGTTTGCACTATTGAGCTGAACCAAAGCCTTTAATGGGAACAATAACAAAAACATCAATGCCTCTTCCTTTCCTTGGTCAGGAAAAGGTCTTTTTGGAGCCCTTACTCATTGTAGTAAAACATGTTTAATTTAGGGCCTCCCTGGTGGTGCAGGCGGTTGAGCGCTGTGCTGTGAAGCTGTCCACAGCCTCTGCAGCGCGGGTTCGATCCCCACCTGCAGGCGAGAATCAGACGTGGCGAAGCAGACCTCTCCTGTCTCACCCACTGTTCCCCTCAGCAGTGTATTTCGTAGTCTGCCTGTTCTGTTCCCCGCTCTGTCTCTGGTGAATCTTCTCACACTCCCATGCATCTGGCCTGTACCCTGGTTCTTGTATTAATAAATAAATCTTAAAAAAACAAAAAAAAAGTTTCATTTAACAGACAGGAGGGAAAGGAAGGAAGAAAAAACATGAATTGGAGATAGTAGTTAAGAGTGCTTACACCTCATGTGACTTTTCCAGAAAGACCCTTCCTGAGCTTCAAAACATCCCCAAAACATTCCTGCCACAGGTCTCAGAGCTGGCCGCCTTTCTATCTGGAATCCCTTCCTCTGTGTAACCATCACTGTGACTTGCTTACCTCTTCTAGTTTGTAATTGACTGTTACCTCTTCAGTGAAGAGGTAAATAGATAAACAGATCTACCATCTTACATAAAGTTGGTGACACTGCCTGCCCTCCAACTCCTGGTTCCTTTCACCCTATCTGAGGGGTTGGCAAACTATGACCACCAGTTCCTATAAATAAAGCTTTACTGGACTCAGTCATACTCAATTTTTTATGTCTTGATTATGCTGCATATAGTGCCAGAGTTGAGAGACAGCGTGGGCTACAAATTAGCCCTTCAGGAAAACTTGTCAACCCGACTCGATTCTATTTTTCCCTATTTCATTTATAATCTTCTAATCTAATTTATAGCCATATAAACCGAATATAAATTATATCTCTATACTCACTTTAAATATATACTTTTGTTTTAAATACACAGTTACTTTTTTTAAATCTCAGAAGGGCAACTGTTTTTCTTTGTTTACAAATACATTGTAAGAGTTTAGGACAGTGATGACTAAGTCTTCAATAACAATTGAAAGAATGAATGAATACAAGTGTTCCACAAAGATTGGACAGTGAGTTAGGATCATTATCACATTTCCAAAAATTTTCCAGCGGGGAGAATATTCACACCATCATAGATTCTCACCCTGACATGGAGAAAGTTGTGAATATCACAAGCTTCTCAATTACTGCAGGAGGCTATGCTTTTACAAGTTTGCTCTGAGCCCTACATACCTTCTTACCTCCACAGAACACCTACACAATCCCAAAATATCCACTGGAGGAAACGGCTTTTTTATAAAAGTAAATATCTTTTGCCACTCGAAGACATTTGGTTTTCTTGGGGCCGTACTATTTTCATGTTCAGACAGAGGCAGGTCTATTTTTACACCACAGCCAGACAAGACTTAACTATTGAGCCAAATGGGCAGGTGCGTTTTCAAACTATATCTTTATTTCACAAAGAAGGAGAGGAAGCTTACTTTTGACCAAGGAAATAAAAGGTTCAGACTTCTGGTTTCTTTAGCAATTGATAAAAATGTTCATGTGTGTTACATGTCTTCATCACATCAACACATTCCAATTTATATAAAAATGTATCTTGTCTTTGCACACTATCCACATAGCCATTGCAAAGCGTTAAGGTTGGATCACATCTAACCAGAATTCTGAAATTTCCTTTTTATTTCTGATGAACTTTTAAAACTTCTGTCAGAGTTTTCAAAAGTACTGATATATCAACCTCATTTGTTTATAGATAGTTTTTCTTTTTTTTAAAGATTTATTTATTTTTACACAAGAGCTAGGGTACAGGCCAGAGGCGCGCGAGGGTGAGAGGATTCACCAGAGACAGAGCGGGGAACAGAACAGGCTGAGGGGATCAAAATACGCTGCTTAGGGGAGCTGCGGGTGACAGGAGAGATCTGCCGCGGCATGTGGGAATCTCCCTGGCCGGCTGGGAATCGAACTTGCGCTGCGGAGACTGCGGACAGCTTCACAGCGCTGCGCTCAACCTGCTGCGCCACCGGGAAGGCCCTAAAGATAGTTTTTGAGGGTGAGCATCAGCTAGGTAAGGGTTGTAACTGGATTATCTCATGACAGACTCTTCTGTTGGTGATTTTGTTTTTAGCAAAGTCTGAGGACATTTTTTATTGTCAAGACTGGGAAAGTGCTGCCATCATCTCAGTGCTACTTAGCTAGAGATGTTCTAAACATTCTGCAATGCCCAGCCCCCACAAACCTCTGAACAAAGACTTATTCTGTCCAAAATATCTGTAGTGACAGCACGAGAAACCCTGTCCTATAGCATAGTTAACATTTCCCCTTTTTCTTTCTAAGTTATTTACTGTTTCTTGTCTTGGTGATGTCATCCCATGTAGCCCAGGGTTAATAATGGTTGCCATTTCCTCCTTCATTAGGGGGGAAAATGTACCATCAGTCACCAGAAGCTGTTCCAGCACTAAAGACGCCTAAGGAAGTGAGTTTCACTATTTAAGAGAAAATAGCTCCAGATTTCGTAGTCATATTGGTTCAGGGCAACTTTTTTTTAAAAGTTTGATTGATTTTGTGAAATTTAAAATTCCTGTGTCAGTTGTCCCTTTTGGGGATAATATAGAGAAGGTGAAAAAGTCCATGTAAAAAATCCACAGCCAGGCCTACCTGGTGGCGCAAGGGGTTAAGATGCAACCTACGAAGCTATCTGCAGCCACTGCAGCACGAGTTCAATCCCTGGCCAGGGAGCTACCCACAAGGCACAGCAGACCTCTCCTGACTCTCCCACTGCTCCCCTTAGCAGTGTATTTCAGTCCATCTGCCTGTTATGTTCCCCACTCTGTCTCTGGTGAATCCTCTCACACCTCCCCCCCACATCTCTGGCCTGTATCCCAGTTCTTGTATGCATAAATAAATAAATCTTTAAAAAAAACAGAAATAAATAAAAAATCCACAGCCGAACTTTTTGCTCTCTTGGTCTTCCTGGGCTGTGCCATTACGGCGTCTCCCCTCCCTGTCCTTGTCTCTGGCCTCTGTCTGGCTCCTTTTCCTGAAGGATATTTTTCTCCAACAACTTGTTCTGTCCCCCTAGATTAATTGTGTATTGCAACAAGTACATTTTGTTACTTGAGTATTCCCTTTGGGTCTCACCCTTTATCCAAGTAGCTATTGGCATATTCTCTAAACAAAATACAAAATGAGCTTAGATGAGTAAGATGTTCTTTGTCTTAATATATTTCCTCTTAAAGTTTAATAATTTTATTATTTTAGTGATTATATAATTATATACCACCCAAACCAGAAACCAGAAACCAGAGGAAAAAAATCACTTCACTTAAATATTAATTTGGGGTTAAAATAAAAAAAAAAATATGATTTAACCAGACGTCTAAAACACCTAAATCCCCAAAATGTTGTTGGGAGAAACTGTTTCTTTTTTCAATTTATAGAACTCTGAACTTCCTGAGGATAGGGCTGAGATGATGGTAGAGTCTGCAACATAAATGAAGGACCCCTCTGGCAAGCGTGATGGCTTGGGCCGTCCTATCTTTAACATACAGAATGTCTTCTCTCAAGTTCGTGCAAACTAAAATATGTGTTAAAATGGCATTCTGTCCATTTTTTACAAAAGTCTAACAGATTTTTTAAGGAGAAGTTAATGATCAGGGTCTAGCATAAAACTCTTCCATTCAGAAAGCTGGAAATATTTTGGATGGAGAAGATTGAGTTGGATCCGTCTTTGGTCATTCCCATTATGTCATTTCTTAGGTTTTTATATATTTTTCTAAAAGAGGAGAAACATTCTGTTTACATTAATTAAATGCAAAATAAAAAGCAATTTACCTCCATTTGCACCTAATTTAACATTGAAAGCCCTTGCAGTTTTTTTTTTTTTTTTTTTTAAACCGGGTAAAGACAGCAGTGGCTGCCACCTTTTCTTACCTCTTCCCTTCTCCATTCGTCTCTCTCCCTCACTCTTTATGCTCCTTGCTGGCCTCCTTGCTGCTCCTCAAACTCTTCACACACTCTAGGCTGGAGCCTTTGTATTTGCTCTTTCTTGAGCCTGGAATGTTTTTTGTAGTTTATCCACTTGGCTCACTCTCCTGACCTCAAGTCTTTGCCCCTGTTTCTCCTTAGAGAGACCTCTTCTGACCATACTATTTAATATGCAAACCACACCTTTGCCTTCTCCCCTTGGCTTCCCTGATCCTTTATTTCCCCTGCCTTTCAATGTCTCTCCTTCTAACACAATACTAATGCTCTTCTGACAAACTAAATAATTTACTCACTTATAATACATTGTATTTATTTTTTTTCAACCTCTGCCAAGTATAATCTTCTTGAGGGCAAGAATTGTTATGTGTTTTATTTATTTATTTATGCATACAAGAACTGGGGTACAGGCCAGAGGTGTGGGGGCGGGGAGTGAGAGGATTCACCAGAGACAGAGTGGGGAGTAGAACAGGAGGATTTATTGAAACACACTGCTGAGGGTGTAACAGGGTGGTCCCCAGGAAAGGGGGAGGTTCCCTGCCCCACCCAAGGGAGGGTGGAGCTGAGCAGGAAGAGGAGAAGCTGCAGAAAAGACTGAGGAAGGAAGGAAGCAGGACGGAGCCAGGAGACCTGGAGGAGGCGCATGGAGCCTAGAGACACGTGAAGAAACTGCGTTTGTCTTTTGGTCGTGGACTGGGTGACACAGATGTGGGTGAGACACGTGGGGAGGTGACAATGGCAGCTTTTATCTTGATATTGATTTTGCTCTTTTCCTTCCAGGCTTGTCTGGTTGTTTCTGACCCTTTTCTGTGGGTCCCCACTGGAAGATGCTTTAGACTTGTGGCAGGCTTTGGGGCCTTGTTCTGGGCCGATCCCATATGGATGGAGTTTTACCCACGAGGGGATGGGTAACTTTGGGTGCTTCATTTAGAAACTAGACTCTGCCTTACCTGTATTGTTTCCTAGTTTTATTAAAGTTCCTTCCCATTAAAGTCTCATATGTTTTGTGTTGATGTGGCGGATGGCAGAACCCATTTAGAATAGGCAGGTTTGCGGGGTTTGGGCTGCCCCTCTCCCTGTCCTATAACAGATTTGGTGCCCCACGTTGGGCGCCAAGCTGTTATAGAGCAACCCCGATATTAAAACAGGTTCCTGGCTGTGGGTCCTCACCCGCGCGCTTTAAAGGGACTTATGAATACTCTACTACACACACACACACAAAAGGTTAATAAAAGGTTTATTTACAAGAGAAAAGGAAATAAGGAAAATGTACAACTCAGGGAAAAAAATAGGGAAATAAAGTCTTTAATGCGTCCTACCCGATCCAACGACCTGGAAACCCAAAGTCACTCTCAGAGCTGGCTGGACGCTGCGAGCTGGCGGAGAGCCAAAATGGGGGAATCCCCAAAGCACACGTGTCTGCATTTTGTATCCACCTGGCTGCTTAACCCCACCCTCAGGTCCCAGCCACCTTCCCTTTGGTGATGATGGGATTTGGAGTTCCCAGTGTCTTTGACTTTGACCTAGGTTGGGGGTGGAGTCCACAAAGCCTATATGGAGTTAGCTTCGGGACATCCTTTTTCCCCTAACAAGGGGAACAGCAGGCAAGACAGGAGAGGTCTTGTGGAGAGTGCCACATGGGTTAGCTCCTTGGCTGGGGACCGAACTTATGCCAGAGTAGCTGGAATAACTTGATAGCACTGAGACCTTAATCCCTGCACCACCAGGGAGCACCTGGAATTGTTATGTGTTTTATTTTTTAATGTATCTCTCAAGTGCCTGGTTCATAGTCATCACTCCATGCATAGTTGATGAATATGTGAGTGGATTGGTTAAGTGTAGGCAAGGATAGAAAACTGTAGTTAGGGTAGGAATGTTAGATGAGAAATTTGTGACAGTCAAGATGGTGGCTTGAAGACACCACAAAACAAGGACAGAAGGACGGCAAAATAGAAATGGGGAGAGACAGTGACTTGTATTATAATTTACAGTTGTTTGTAGGGTTGTCCTTGCTGAGGTGTGGGAAAAATGCTTGGATAGAGCTGCTTATTGGTGACTATTTCCAATGAGTTTAGTAGTGTGTGTGAGACAAAGGAGAAATGAGAGCAGATTTTGCAATGATACAGCTAAGAAACTCCTGTTCACTCACTAACTTCTTATCCTTTTCATCTCCATACACTCAGTCTTCATGCTCATACCTGGTTTTGTTTTTGTAGTCAGGCAAAGACGACAAACTCAAGATATCTCTGGATATAGTTTTAAATATCATTCAGGGCCACAGTGAGACAAAACAACTTCATTTTTACCAGACAGAAGATGAAGATGACTCATCAGACAAAACAAATGTAGTTCCATAAACCCACCTGCTCACTCTTGGGAAACTGTTTTAACTTGATATTCCAGTGTGCTCTGACTGAATTAGAAAGAAGGATGGAAAAGTTATGAAAAGATGATAAAGTCATGTTAGCTTAAGCTTTTCCCCCTCATATACAGATGCTATTAGTGAATGCAATACTGAACATGAGTTCTGTGTTAGTTTGGAGGATAAGAATCAGGCTGCCAGGCTTTAAATCTTGGCTTCATTACTTAATTGCCATGTGCTAAAGGAAAGTCATCTGATCTTTTTAATTTTCAGTTTTCCCATCTGTAAATAGTACCATTGTTAGGGGGGGTGGAGTCCACAAAGCCTGTATGGAATTAAGGGGGAAAAGGATGTCCTAAAGCTAATTCCATACAGGCTTTGTGGACTCCACCTCCCCTAACACCAAGAGATTATTATGAGGATAAAATGAGATAATATATATATGAAATAGCTACCACAGTGCCTTAATAAAGGGTATTTCTTAGGCATGTTCTCCAAAGTAGGCAGTTAGACTGCTATGTATTGCAAGTCTGGCTTTACCACGACTTGCTATTCAGCTTGGAGCAAGACGCTTCACATTGATTCAGCTTCTTCATTTAAAAAGTGGCAATTTTTTTTTTTTTTTTTTTACTGCAATGGATTGTTATTATGATCCAATAAAATAGTTTAGGCAAATGACTTAGGAAAGGCCTGACCTATAGTGAGTGTGCAATAAAAGGCCATGTCTATTTCTCTCATCTACTATAACAATTACTTCTACTGCTATTCTATAACTGCTGCTGCTATATCACTTGGCAATGTGAGAAGATAAAAAAAAAACACAAAGTCTACTTTCAAAGAAACTTCAGTGTTTGATAGCACTTAAAAAAAAAAAAAAAACATTTAAAGCAAAAGAGTCCCCCTATCCCTCTATACTGATTTGTTCATCACTGAAGTGAAATTGCTTATTAATAGAAATTGGTGAATGCTGTGAAGATATTAAAGTAAGGTGAAGACTGGGTGGGGGAGAATACATATCAGATTCCCAAATTAGAAGCAGTCATGGAGCTCCTTGGGCTGTAATTTAAATAACATCTTTGAGTGCCAAAGTCCCCATTCATTCCAATTGTGCTTGGTCTTATGACATATTGAAAATAATGGAAGGGGTAAGGCGCTGGTTATGATTGAGGAGAGACTGACAATTGTCCATCAATACCCACTCTATCTTTTTCTCTTAATATTAAACTCCTGGGTATCAGTAGGCACTGCTGGAGATGTTTCCCCACAACCACTTGCAGCTAAACGTGCCTTGTGACAAAGTTATTGACAATAGAACAGCAACCGAAGTGATGTACACCACTTCCAGGTCACATGCTTATAAGAAATGGGTAATACACACTTTATCTCCTTTTTTCCTTCTTACAACTTGGGACATATTTATGAATGGAGGGTGCTGGAACAGCTATTTTAGACCCAGAGATGGAAGGTTTATAACTAGGATGGCAGATCTATCTTTCCATCCTTGGATGGTCTATCTCTGGACTTTTACATATGAGATAACAAAACACTTTTCTTGTATAAGAAACCAGACTTTGGGATCCTTAAGCCAAAACAAATACAGCCTAATTAACTCAATAAATATGGTACTTTATTCAACCACAATCACAAAGGAAGATCATTTCAAACAGTTTGTATGTAATGAAGACATTATCAGAAAAAAAATTCATTAGTTTTGAAGTAGGTCAATTAATTAATTTATTTTTAAAGATTTATTTATGATTACAAGAACTGGAGTAGAGGCCAGAGGTGTGGGAGGTGAGAGGATCCACCAGAGACAGAGCAGGGAACAGAATACGCAGATAGACCGAAGTACACTGCTGAGGGGAGCAGCAGGGGAGTCAGGAGAGGTCTGCTGAACCATGTGGGTAGCTCTCTGGCCAGGGATTGAACTCGTGCTGGAGAAGCTGCAGACAACTTCAAGCGCTGTGCTCAACCCCTTGTGCCAACAGGAATGCCCCAAAGTAGGTCAATTTAAAGTCAAGAGACAACATTGATTTGAACTTTAAAGCATTTTCCAAATGATCTTTTTTCTCATACTTCCTTGAGCCATAATGGAGTCACTGCTCTGGTGATCAGAAGTCATTCACAGGTGTATTTCCAATGTTATTACTTACGAGAGTTCTTTTGCGTTTGTGGATAGATATTATTTTGTATGATTAAGATTCAAACTGATACCACTGCGATTACCCACAATGCCTACATTATGAGGGTAATGCAAGGAGGGGAGAGAATGCCAAGCTATTTTAATCAGAATAAATCAACTTTTATCTGTTTATCCCTCAGGGAAAATTTCTTGTGAAGTATGAGTCCCTGGGATAAAGATTGAAAACCACCTCTAATAGGTTATAGAAATTTCTTGAGACAATAAAATCAAATCATTAACAATAATTGAGGTTTTAATCAAGAAAAGTAGATATACTTTGGAAAATAATTTGATTACTATTTATTGTAACAAAGAGTTATAGTTTTCAAGGGAAGTAATTACAAATAGTCACATATTTTAGACATGGTATCAGAATAGGTCTGTTTGTCATTAAATTAGATGTGCTGATGTTAATCACAGCTAATACACACGTTGCATTGCAGGGAAATAAAATTGTTGGTGGATTCTTCCTAGCAGTCATTTAAAACTAGCAGTTAGCTGGCAGAGCAGTGATTTTTTTCAACCAGAGATCCAGTTAGGCAAGACAAGAAGTTATAAAATTTAGTTAAGCCTAAGACAGGTGTTTGTGTTTGTCTCAGATACTGATATTACAACTGGATTAACCCTTCGGGTCTTGCTTGCAATCATAAGGATAGATCAACAATAACCATCAAGAAACTTGAAAAAAAAAACATATATTACTATAAGACCTGGAAATTACACAGCACACCTGGGTCACAATGATGCCAGCGTGTGTAACAAATGCTGCCGCTTTACCACGAGTTCTTGTCTCGCGAAACTGTAGAAAGGAATTCACAGACTTTTTGGAGTAAGTAAGCAGAGAGAGACAAATTTTGTCTTTGAAAGAAGAGTTTTATTTAGGAAGAAAAGAGACAAAGAAGAAAGACTCCCAGGTATAAGATACCTGGGAGGGGCCGAGATGAGCCGGTATTGGATATTACTTTTGGAATATATACTTTCTCTCTCTCATTATGTTAATATTTCAGTCTCTCTTCCTGATTGGCTAGCTCCCAGAGGGTATTAAGTGGGGGAAGTTCACATTCCTTATTTAACAGTTTTTTTTTTCCCCCATTTGTTATGCTTATCGCTTTATTTTATCACCTGAAGAAAACCAGGATCATCCTTAACAATATTGTCCTAGTCCTAGGATGTTTGTTTTTCCCAGTGGAATTGGTTACATTCCCTTGATTGTCCTTATCTCTGAAGCCTTCCTAAATTCTTCAGAGGTCACCTCCTGCACTGTCCCTAAAACTGCCTAATAACCCTAGCTTGCCCTGTTTCAACAATGAAGTCACAGGTAGAGAGAGAAGGGATTTGAAGTCCTTTTATTGGGGGCAGAGGGTGGAATTTTTAGGATTTCTTGGGCTTACTTTTTACTGGTGCATTTCAAATTCTAAGGCTAGGAATTCAAAGCACAGGAAGAAAGACAAAAGAAGGAAAATGGAAAGAGACAAATCAATCCCAACTCACCCTTTACCAACATCAACCAGAATTTGTAAAACAAATGAGTCTCAATAGCAGGAGGAGGCCTGGCTCTTTGCTAGTTCTGGGTCTGGCCACATGTTTGGATTAGCTATCTCAGAGGGGGGTGATCCTTTGATATGGAAGCTTCAGCCTCAATCTTTGTTCAGGCACTTGCATTACAAAAAGGAAAGTTTACAGTACAACAGCATTTGTTGTCAATATAAACTGCATCTCTAAATAATCAAGAAATTTTGATTTACTTCCAAGAGATTTTGCCCCCATTCAGCTATTTTGAATGGCAGAACAGTTTGAAAGGGTCATAAGCCCTCTTGTGCAGAATGTTTCTTGCAGCAATGTTAAACGGAAAGCTTTCCTGGTAGGACATCAACATATGTTGTTTGGACCCTTCTTTCTCCATGCCCAGCGTATCTACCCAGGAGCTCAATAAGTCTCTTCTTCCGGTTACCATGACCGATAACTGCTGCAGTACTCAGACAGGGCCTCTGAGTAATTACAGAGTCGGCCTTGTGGTTGTCTTCCAGGAAATGGCAAGTACCACTTGTCCTACTGTATCCCAGCAAACTTTACTCGGGGACAACAGGAAACAAATACCATGTAAGGACATCCTGCGGCACCACTGCCTTACTATGGACAACTGGAGGGGAGACAGGTTGGCTTTAATCACCTCTATTTCTTCTTCCTAAATCAATTTGAGGTCTATTATTGAAAAATGTCGTGCACATACAGTGAACTCCAAAAGGACCTATATGAAATTTCACATTGGAATTTTGTGCACTTGCTTTGACCTTCTATTTGCTGTTGCTCTGAGAATGCTCTTGCAGCTAGCACTTTTAGCACTCTTATCTTACTGCCAAGTCTCCTGGAAAGCTGTTCAAAGGATTTCTGTTTCATCATTTATTTGAAAGAAAAGTAGCATTATTAGCCTGTGACTAAAAATAGGTTTTAAAAATAAATTTAATCCTCAATTCCCAGGATTAAACTTATCACTTACAGAAATTTAATTCCTCTCTGAACTGTTGAAGTTGGATGTACAATGTGAAATTGGAGCAGAAGGAGAGGAAGTGTGTTGTTTGGGGGGAATCTAGTTAGACGGGAGCTTCTCAGGTGTCCCCACGATCTATTGTTCTTGGCTACTTGACCCATATTCCCACGGCACAAGAAATTTTATAGGATTATATAATATGAAAGGAGACCATGGCAGGAAAAGTTTGGAATGCCATGGAATATTATGTGATCATTAAAAATAATGAATTTGGGGCCTCCCCGGTGGCGCAGCGGTTGAGCGCTGGGTTGCAAACCTGCCCGCAGCCTCTGCAGCACCGGTTCGATCCCTGGCTGCTCCCCGGCCACCGGAGGAGGGTCCCACATGGCGCGCAGACCTCTCCTGCCGCCCGCTGCTCCCCTCAGCAGTGTACTTCGGTCCTTCTGCCTGCTCTGCTCCCCGCTCTGGCTCTGGTGAATTCTCTCACCCTCCCACACTTCTGACTGTACCCAGTGCTTGTATAAATAAATAAATAAAAATAAAATCTTTAAAAAAAAAAAAAAAAAAAAAAAAAAAAATAAAAATAATGAATTTGGTCTAATCCACATGATTTTCAGGAGTGTCCACAAATTACTGCTGAATAAGGAAAGCAAGATGCAGTGAGTGTGATGTTAGATGGTGCACTCAGCATTGGTCTCTCTTGCTTGCAGGTTGTACATTTGGCAGGAGTAATTCCTAAATCATGTAGGTGATGAGGAGCCTATGTTGGGCACATGCATAGCTCCTCTCTATGGCAAAGCCACTTCATCTACTTGTTCATTGTGCTAGTGTTACAGGGCAACCCCAATGTGATATGGGTTGGCCTGACTGTGGGTCCTCACTCACATGCTTAAAAGGGACTTATGCGACTCAACTGTAGGTACACACAAATAGGGTAATAAAGGGTTTATTTCTAAAAAGGGGAAATGAAGAAATGAATAACTCAGGGAGAAAAAGAGGGAGATAAATTAGTGAATGTGTCTTACCAGTTCCGCTGAGCTGGAACCCCAATAGCATGCTGAAAGCTGGTGAAAAACCAAGAATTCCAAAGCCCATATGTCTGGTTATATACCAAACCTGGCTACTTAACTCCACCCTCAGTTCCCAGTATCCTCCCTTTGGTGGTGATGACATTATGGGATTTGTAGTCCTTGGTGTCTTGGATTTCTTTGGTCTGGGGTGGGGGTGGGGTCCATAAAACCTCTTTGTGGATTTTGTTCAGGACATCCTTTCCCCCAACACTAGCAGAGGGTGACTGATGACATAGAATGACTACTATCAACTGGCTGAGTCATTTTTATCTAGCTGGTCCTTTGGTGCCCCTTCCATGCTGGCACTCTTGGGTGGGTGTTATGTGTTACAAAACCCTTCATACTTCATGCTTATTTTCTAATGTCCAATTACATGCCTGTTTCCAAGACTTCATTTTTCCCTTCTATTCCAATCTTTCTTTCAGGCCCCTATAGTACGTAGAACAAAGTTATCCTAATTTATATCTACCTGGAATCTCAGAATATGCCTTTATTTGGAAAGTGTCTTTATATTTATAATTAGTTAAAAATCTTTTTAAAAAAGATTCATTTATTTATGCATATAAAAACTGGGGTACAGGCCAGAGGTGTGGAGGGATGAGAGGATTCACCAGAGGCAGAGGGGGGAACAGAACAGGCAAATCGACTGAAAACACACTGCTGAGGGGAGCAGCGGGTGAGACGGGAGAGGTCTGCTTTGCCATGCGGGTCACTTTCCTAGCCAGGATCGAACTCGTACTGCAGTGGCTGTGGATAGTTTCATAGGTTGCGTCTTAACCCCTTGCGCCACCGGGGAGACCCCTAATTAAAAATCTTAAAATGAAATCATCCTGGATTTAGTGTGGACCCTAAATTCAATGGCTGATGTTCTTGTAAGAATAAGGGAGGATATTGGAGACACACAGAGAAGGCAGTGTGATGATAGAGGCAGAGATTAGAGTGAAAAAAAATCTAGAGATTTAAAGGATGCTAAGGATTGCTGGCAGCTGTCAGAAGCTAGGAAAAAGGTTTGGGATGACTTTTTCAGAACTTCCAACAAAACAAACCCTGCCAAAATCTTGGTTTCTGCCTTCCTTGAGCTATGAGAGAATAAATTTAAAACGTCTAATTTGTGGCAATTTGTATGGCAACTCTAGGAAACCAATACTGTCCCTGACCAACTGGTTAAACATTTGCCACTGTCCATGAGTCCAAATGTGCTGAGGTCTTGGGCCACTTCTCTCTGCTCACACAGCAGATGATCAGGTATATAGCCTGGAACGACTCATTGGAGAGATTTTCCTTTTCACTGTTTTTCAAGCCTCCCTTCCCCCGAACACCCATGATAGCAGATTTCTCTCATACAGTAAATTTGAAATGTTTGCATACTGAGAACTATCTTTAAACAAGTGAGAAAATGATAAACTGAGACAAAATATTTGCAACGTCTTGGCAAAAATATGGTAGCAAAAACATATAAAAGATATATTTAGGCTATTAAGAAGAGCACAATAAGATATCATTTAAAGCCTAATACATGAGGAAATTGGAGAAGTTCAATACCATCACATAGCGGAGAGGGTGTGGGACAATGGACTTGTTTATTTTTTACTGAAGAAAGTACAAATTGGTTCCAACTATGTTGGGAAACAAATTGGCATTATCTTTTAGGTTAGAAATTCATATCTTCTATGATGGAATGCAATTCTACTCCTAAATATAGATGCAAAAAAAAAATTCTTGCTCCTATACATTAGGAAACATGCAAACGAGAGTGTTCATATAGTCATTTCTGTTTAAGTAGGGAAAACCCATATGCCCAATGACACTGTGATGGAGGATAAGAATAGAAAAACTGGAAAGAAGGCTCCACAAGACCAGAAACCTGGCTCCACAAGACCAGAAACCTCACACAATGCCAAGAGCTGGAGGTGGGGTAGAAGGGATTAGCATAGCCATTGACCCAGTTATAGAAACCAAGATCCTTAAGACCAACACCTAGATTACAAAGCATAAGATCCAAGCAGGTATCAGACTGCTGTAGGGAGTGTCTAGCCGCAGATCCAAGGGTAAAGATATGGAGATTGAGCCCACTGTAGAATCTCTAGTCCCTTTCAAATTCTATAGAGTTGTCCCAAATCAGCAACCAGCTGACAACTCACAAAGATGAGCCCCTCCCTACCAAATGAAGATTATAAAACCTAACGCTACCCCCACAAAGGGGCAGCTCTTCCTGCCCGCTTGTGTCTTTTACTCTTCTCTCCCTTTCCCTAATAAACCTGCCCTTTAAATATAAATAACGTCTCTGTCTCATGAAGAAACTAGCCGCGTGTTGCTGAAAGGGGCGCTCTGGTGAAACCTTTCCTGGAGTGAACCCAAGGATCCCGCTCTCCAAACCCACAGACTCCAAAAAACGACATCAACTAGAAAAGACAAACTGTGGTGCATTTACCTAGTGAAATATTTTAGTGCAAAAAAAGTGAATGTAAATGTATTCTAGAAATAAAATTTGAGCATAAAGTGAGTCTCCCAAGAATGGATCTATCATACTTCTCTTAAGAACAAAAATATTGAAAGCTACTAAAACTGCCCACCATGCTTTTTAAAAATATTTATATTATGGTAAAACTATTGTTCTAAATGGCAAAGGGAAAACAGACGTTGCAAGATAGTTGCTTCCAGAAGCATAGTACAGGGTAGGGGAGAACATGGTAGACGTGAGAAATACAATCTCTTTTTCATGCCGGATGGTGCATACTGTCATTTATCTAACAAATAAATATGTAAGTAAACTAATAAAATTTATGCCTGGACCAAGGATGAGAGTGTGTCACAGACCAAGGATTACTAATAATCAAATTTTAAGCATATTAGAAACTCACAACTAGATTTTTGATTGTGCAGGGAAGTTCATGGTTGATCAGTATTGGGAACAAGAAGAGTCCAGACTCTGGGACAGGAAAGGAGACAGGATGGAGTCTGAAACAGAAGGGGAAAGACACCCCAAGAAAGTCAAGAACAAGGCATAAAAAGAAAGGTTTGGGAGAAATCCCCTGTCCTGTGTTACAGGGCAACCCCAATGTGAAATGTGTTGGCCTGACTGTAGATCCTCACATGGTGTTTAAAAGGGACTTATAATGAGACTCATCCACAGGTACACATAAAAAGGTTAATAGAGGGTTTATTTATAAAAGGTGGAAATGAAGAAAGGAATAAGTCAGGGAGGAAAAAAAGAGAGAGAAATTGGTGAATGCATCCTACCAGTTCTGCTGAGCTGGAACACTAATAGCACGCTGAAATCTGGTGAAAAACCAAGGGCCCCCCCAAGACACACATGTCTGGTGATATACCAAGCCTGGCCGCTTAACTCCACCCTCAGTTCCCAGTATCCTCCCTTCAGTGGTGATGACATTATGGGATGTGTAGTCCTTGGTGTCTTGGATCTCTTTTGTCTGGGGTGGGGGTAGGGCCTATAAAACCTGCTTGTGGAGTTGGTTCAGGACATCATTTCCCCCCAGCACCTGGGGGGCATGATCCAAGAGGAAAACAGAGATAGAAAAATGAGGTGATTAGGAGTCCATTTTAAGTTGTCTCCTGTTCTGAGTTCTTGTGTAAGTAACCTTCATTATATAAAATCCACAGTAAAAATCTGCCACTTACAACATTTCATCTATTAGGCTGTTTCTCTGCCTTCCATTATATCAGTGGCTCTTAACCTAGAAAAGCAGTAGAAAGGAGTGTGGACATTTGGACTTTAAAAAAAATTTCCAATTTTGCTTTAACATCTACCCTTCCCTCAGTTCCACTGTTTCCACACAACAGTGATTCCTAGTTTGGTTATACTTAGGTAGCTCAAATTATCTCAGGTTATAAAATTTAAACAGTGTAATAAACAAAGTTCTCAGTAAAATTTAATTTAAAAAACTAGGAGGGCTTTAGAAAAATAATGGTAGAAGTTTTAAATGAAATGTCAGAATCTTCAATGCTTCAACTTGGACTCAATCAGAGTCTATTCTAAAAATCACTTTTTGATCTTCCTTAATAATAGCTCTATTTTCCTGACGTTGTTTCCAATATGTTGGAAACTGGACAAAAACGTTGGATGAATGGGCTGAAGTCTTTACCATTTCTATGTATGTTTAAAATGAACATATTGAATACTTAATATATGCCAGGAATTATTTTAACATTTTGTATGTGTCATGTAATTTAATGTTCACAATATTTCCGTGAGTCATAGTCATTAGTATCCGCACTTACAAATGGGGATTTGCAAATGAAGGCACAGGTTCATGCAGCTAATAAGTGGAGAGCTGCATTGTCAGACACAGTCTGATCCCAGTACTCAAGGCTTTTGCTTATTTCCAATATTTCAGTATGTGCCAATGCAATTAATAAAACAAGGCCTAATATCACTCACAGTAATGAAACTAGAAAACAGAAAACACTTTTTTTTCCCTGAGAGAAAAGTGTAGAACCTCTTACTGCTCTGTCATTTGAAAAATTTCTTATTAAAATGCTTTGAAAAACTGGCTACCTTGAATTTTCCAGGGCTTCCAAGTTCATGGTTATCAGTTCACCAAGGCTAGCAGAAAACATGATTCATTGTTGCCCAAATTACAGTGCAACAGGTTCTTAGTGAAAATAGTTCAGGGTTAGTTGATGACTAAATCTAAATGTCACATAGTCTATGTTCTTTTATTTTTAGGGGCTCCAGGAAATAAAGATATCCAGGTACAAACACATTACAAACTCCCAGCGGAATCTGCCAGACAACATAACCTAAGCATTTTATTTTGAGTAGAAAGAACACAGTCTTTGTGCCTTACAGATGTCACATAGTTTGCTTTCGTACCATATTCTTTCGTCTGCGGTTATTACTTCCTTCTGAAGTACACGGATAGAAACTTGCTTGCATGGAAGGAAATTTTTCCAAACTCCTATTTCCTTTCCCTACCACATTCCACAGTATAACATTTTTTTTAAAAATCTCAGGTTGCCTTTCCTCCTCTTTCTACGCTATTTTAGTATTTCCAGCATTTGAACACACACACACACGCACACACACAAACCCCAATTGCTTAAAAAAAAAAGTTTCATGAGCTTCTCCAAGAAGGCTGAGGAAGATTTTTCTTGAAGTCATGAAATAAAACTAACATTAAGGGCATAATCAAGATAGGCTGTTTATAATTAAACTGCAGGCCATTCTTTTTCTTTTTCTTTTTTTTTTTTTTTTTTTTTTTTTTTTTGACTTAAATGGTTTCAGGTTATCTGTAGTCCTGCAATTGATGCTGCGAAACTTCATGGTTGATTTCACACCCCATGAAAAGTGACAGCCCGCCCTTTGTAAAGCAAGTGGCCTAAAATATGAGAATTACTTGTGGAATTTTTCAAAAGTACAATCACTTGTATCTCAAGCAGAACTTACTAAATCAGAATACCCAGGGAGTTATGAGGAAAGTTTAGGAAACTTTTTTGCTTGACAAATTTGGGAATATAGTTTTACTGGAGAGTGAAAAGAAGAGATATATTTGTTATTGAGAAGGAAGACAAGTGAGCTCTTTAAAAAAATAATGCAAAATTAGATAAGAAAATAGGTTTGTAGAATGAGAAAACAAAGCACAACAAATTATAAATTTAAAAGAGCTGACAAATCTCATGAATAAAAAGTCCAGAAAAATATTTCTATTAATTAACTCCCTAACTTGAAGTTTTAATGTGTTCTACTCCACATTTATCAGGTTCGTATTCTCTGATTTATGTTTAGAGTGAATAGAATCACTCGTTGAGCTGTTTTTTTGTATAGTTGATTGAAGTATAGTTTTTATTGATGAAAGTTGCAAAAAGTTCCTTCTGGCTTCACAACTTGGTTCTGCAAAATGTTAGATAAAAATTTTGGATTGTGTCTGTTTCAGTTTGCCAGGGCTGCCATAACTACACACACTGGATGACTTAGACGACAGAAATGCATTTTCTCCCAGTTCTAGAGGTTGGGAGTCTGAGATCAAGGGCCTGGCAGCTCTGCTTTCTTCTAAGGCCTGTCTTCTTGGCTCACAGATGACCACTTTCTTGTTGTGTCTCATGGGGTTGCCTCTCCATGGGTGGTGTGTGTGTCCAAATCTCCTCTTTTTTTTTAGGATACCAATCATAGCGGATTAGGGCCCATCCCAAAAAACCCTATTTTTTTTCCTATTTTAATTTAAAATTTTTTTATATTGTAACTAATTTTTGGACAGTATTTGATTTCTCTCCTCAGGTGTACTTCCTGTGGTTGTCCCACCACCATGGCACCCATTGATCCATCACCAGAGCCCCTCGTGCTCTTCCCTCCCTTATTTTGAGTCCTCTCCTTCCCCCTCCTCTGCTGGATGCCTCCAATTTAATGTTAGCTTGCAAGTTTTGACTTTTCCTGACCCTTTGTTAGGGTTCCCTAGTCTACCTGTAAGTGAATCCATTGGATACTTTTCTTTTTCCTATGCCTTATTTTGCTTAGCATAATCTCTTTAAGCTTCACCCATTTTGCTGGAAAGGATGTGAGTCTATCTTTTTTGATCAGAGTCGTATTCCACTGTGTGTATATACCACATCTTCTTAATCCATTCCAATAACCCCTAGTTTAACTTAATTATATCTTTACAAGCCCTGTCTCCAAATACAGTGACATTCTGAGGTACTGGACATTAGGGTTGTAACATGAATTAAATAAAAACAACAAAGTGGTTTACAACACTTCGTATGATTCAGAAATATCAGATTCCACCTCTGCAGAGGAATGCTACCACACCATGCTCACCATCAAGGCCCCACAGTCCTCCAACATAGCCCACTGGGCCTCTACCTACCTTTCTTTTCTTCTCTTTTTTTTTTTAGTGAGACTATTTTGTTTTTTAAGGGAGACTTTTTTTTTTTTTTTAAGATTTATGTATTTATTTATACAAGCGCTGGGTAGTCAGAAGCGCCAAAGGGTGAGAGAATTCACCAGAGCCAGAGCAGGGAACAGAACAGGCAGACTGACGAAGAGGTACACTGCTGAGGGGAGCGGCGGGCAGCAGGAGAGGTCTGCGCGCCACGTGGGACCCTCGCCTGGCCACCACGGATCAAACCGGGGCTGTAGAGGCTGCAGGCAGCTTCGCAGGCCAGCTCTCAACTGCTGCGCCACCAGGGAGGCCCTACCTACCTTTCTTTTCTACCCACTCTTCCTTTCTGGCAGCCTTAGCTTTAAAGTCAGATTTTCTAGAGTTTGTTTTTGTTTTGATTGTCCCATTGCTTTGTTTCTTTATATTCCAGATATAAGTAACCATGATATTTCTTTCTCCTTCTGACATATTTTGCTTAACATTATCTCCTTCAGTTCAACCCAATTATAAATGAATTTAGAGGGGGCACAATTCAATTAATAATATTAGTTCAATTAATAACGTTGAATTTGGAAAAATGCATTTCAAATTCTCTCATTTATGAGGGTAAAGATTTCAGTACATTAACAATTTCCTCATGTAGAGATCATCATAAATACTCTGAATTGGTGACACATTAACTACTTTGGTGTCTATTTCCTCATTATATTGATTTATTGCTATGTATTTATAGATGTCAAATCAGCAAAAAGAAAATTGAAAACATTTTCTGATGATTCAGTATTCCTCATTATTTAGATTTTCATACAATGTAAGTGTCTATTAGTTACTTCTATTTGAAATCTATCACTTTTAATTAATTATAGTTTTTGGTATGCTTTTAAAAACATTTTATAGTTTCATCCTCAATATTATTTAATTTCAATTTATTTTGTTTTCTTCATTATTGTTTCTGTTATATATAGCCAATTAATTTTAATTTTTGTTTAATTATTAAATAAATTTAAATTATAAAAGAAGCTATGCTTTATATAAGACCAAATCAGGAGTTGTGATTTCTCTCTGCTTTTATAAAAAACTAAACTAAATTTTGTCCAATTGAGCTTTAACAATAATGCCATTTTCATTAAGAAAGACAAAATAATGTATTGTGTTTTTATTATTGCATATGCTGCGTCATTGAACTTCTGTTTGACAAGATATAGATGAGAATGGAATCTTCCAATACCATTTTGCATGCCTGATGTTGAAAGACTTTTACAAAGTAGCTTCTGTTTCCACACATTTCAAACTTTGGCTTTCATTGATGTTTCCACTGTCACTTTCAATATGAGAGGTTCATTTCTTGAAACTGCTCTGTCCCTGAAACTTCCTGATGCCAGGTAAGTTGATTCAGTGGGTGGAAAGGGTATTCCTGGAAGCTGGTTCTACACTGGGACAGCTAGCAATAACTTCACTGTACACGGAAATGACTGTGAACCACATAAATACATCCCACTCAACTCAAACTGAATGTATCCCTGTTTCACCTTTCACTTTAATGAGATTCCGAAAGTGCCTGTGGCCACTCCAGTATCAGGGAATGTAAGGACACAGGCCTTCACTTATTGTGCTTACAAGTTTTTACTTTTTGAAGATTGCACAAACTCTTATGGCCATTTAAAATAAATCATTAGGGACCTTACCAAGATTCCGGAAGGGGCTGAACAAGTGATTGTCTTTCCATCGTAAGTTTCAAAGTCTTCATGGAAATATGTTCCTGGTGAAATATACAGGAACACTATTCGCTTACCATTTCATTAGTCATTTGAGATTCCCACTTAGTACAATGGTTCTTATTTCTTGTTTTCATATTAGCACCAGTCCATGAGAAAGGCCTCAATAATCCAGGTGGAATGAAAAAGGATAAGGGGTTGCCAGCTGTTCTGTCTTAAGGGCTGCTGTTTTATAATGAGAGTGTATCTTTCCTATTGATTTGGTGCTAAATATTAATGACAGCAGAAAATAAAATATAGTGTTTTATCTTACGTCAATTTTACTACCTTCTGACTTTGCTACTGTAGATTCCTTTACTGTCAGCAGGTATGAAAAAGAGGAGAGAGAGAAACTGAAAGGTTTCATGGGACAATTTACCACTAGGCTTACAAGTACATTCATCTCTTTTGCCCACATCTTTTAGGCTAGAACTTAGTTCACTGGTTCTACCCTAGATGCAGACTAGCTGGGAATGTAAGCCCATGAAGGAAAGCATTAGTGCTATTTTTTTTGATAAAGTTTTAGATTGAATTAGTAACATATGATCTTGTTCTTAGGACTAATTATTTCATTATCTCTTATGACATAAGATGACAACATCAGTATTTAGTATATTTGATTTATATTATTATGCAACAAATTTTATGAGCTTAATTTTTTAAAAAAATACCCAAGTATTGGGCCTCCCCTGGTGGCACAGTGGTTGAGTGCTGGGCTGCGAAGCTTCCCGCAGCCTCTGCAGCACTGGTTTGATCCCAGGCTGGCCAGCGAGGGTCCCACATGGTGCGCAGACCTCTCTGATGTGCCCACTGCTCCCCTCAGCAGTTTATTTTGTCAGTCTGCCTGTTCTGCTCCCCGCTCTGACTCTGGTGAATTCTCCCACCCTCCCATGCTTCTGACTGTACCCAGTGCTTGTATAAATAAATAAATACATCGTAAAAAAAAAATACCCAATTATCATGTTGCAGTTGCTTAGGCATGGCTGGATTTCTGTTACAGATGTATCTCTGTGAAAAGGGGAGGAGAATCACAGCACAGTGAAAGGAGTCCTTTCGTCCTGCCCTCACTTATGTGAGGTTGCGTTGGACTACAACTCCCAGCGGGCCATGAACCAGACTTCCTGAATGAGGGCAGCTGGGAGGAAGCAAGGTGGATATATAAATTGAGGTGAATAAAGGAGGAGGGGGGACACTTGAAGGAGGCACTTGGGAAAATACACTTGGAGGAGAGACACTTGGAAGAGACTCTTGGGTGAGAGATATGCTGGAAGGCTACTTCTAGTCCTTGGCAGAAACATTGGCAGCCATTATCTTGACCTTCTGGTGAATTATCTGGTACATTTTAATCTTTCCTTCTGTCCCAGCTCTCTGGGACCTGCCTAACTCCTTTCTCAGGATTTTCTATCAGAAGATACCTTAGACTTGTGACAAGATTTCAGTTGCCTCGCTTTAGGTTGAGTGATCCACAGGGCATGGGTAATTTTTAGAGTTTTATTGGGAATAGCTTGATTTATCTTCTCCTTCTCCTCCCTCTCCTCTCTTCTTGCTCCTCCTCCTCCTCTTCTTCTTCTTTTCCTCTCTCTCTCTCTTTCCCCTCCCCCCCATTCTGTTAAATATCATTCATACAGAGCCTATTTGCTTTGCATTTCTGTGTATGGATGCTCAGACCCTATTATAGAACATTCACCCTTTAAAAGTTTGGGGGCCTTGTGTTCTCTTCAGCTGTGCACTAATATTTTCATTCATGACCTTTGAAGTAAAAAT
Organism: Talpa occidentalis; assembly: GCF_014898055.3. Taxonomy (NCBI): domain Eukaryota; kingdom Metazoa; phylum Chordata; class Mammalia; order Eulipotyphla; family Talpidae; genus Talpa; species Talpa occidentalis. The sequence goes on from NW_023604972.1 coordinate 54,388,029, forward strand.
CAAGGTGTCCACAGGAGGTCTACTTTCCTAGCAGCTCTGGAGGTATAGTCAATTTCAAGCTCATGCAGGTGGCTAGCAGAATTTAGTTCCCTACAGTATCAGACTTTGTTCCTATTTTCTTCTCTTGTTTTCCTTCATCTTCAAGACATGATAAGTGCATTCAGTGTTTCTCTTCCTTTGATTTTCTTTGCTTCCCTTGTATGATTTCAGGGGCTCAGATGGTTTTCTTGGACCCATCCTAGTAATCCAATATAATCTCCCTAGTTTAAAAGGTCAACTGATTCATTGCCTTAATTACATCAACGAAGTCCTTTGTGCCATGCAAGGAAACATATTTATAAGTGTAACACCAGTAGGTAAAGAGCAGGGCCAAAATTTTACCTGCCACTAGGAGCAGCCCCTGCGATAGTCTTGTTTTTACTCATTTTCCAGAATACACTAGATCCCAAGAGATCACCAGCACTTTGCCAAACTTGCAGACTGATGTACCAGCTATCATCAGGTTTTCTCCTCTACCCAACTACAGTTGTATGCAGAGATGTGAGCTGATATGTCTCACCATGGGCTAGGTGGGTATGGAGGGAGTTGGAGGGCTGGGAGAGGTCTGACACTATAAATGGTCAGATTCCTCCTTATTTTTATTTTTTTAAAAAGATTTATTTATTTTTTATATAAGAGCTGGGGTCCAGGTTGGAGATGCGGGAGGGTGAGAGGATTCACCAGAGACAGGGTGGGAAGCAGAACAGGCAGACGACCAAAACACACTGCTGAGGGGAACAGCGGGTGAGATAGGATAAGTCAGCCTCACCATGTGGGAATCTCCCTGGCTGGCTGGGAATCAAACCGGTGCTGCAAAGGCTGCAGACAGCTTCACATAGCTGCGTTCAACCTGCTGCCCCACCGAGGAGGCCCTCCTTCTTATTTTTAAAAAATTTTTTAAAATTAGAGTAAACTTGGTTTACAATACTTGTGTATGGTTCAGAACTATAGAATTCCATCTCTTCAGATTTTGTTATCACACTTCGCAGGCACCCACAGTCCTCTACCATAGTCCCTCTCTTTCCTCTCCTCCTCCCCTTCCTCTTCTGGTAGTCTCAGTTTTACAGTCAGATTTATTTATTTATTTTTATTTATTTTTTTAAAGATTTATTTATACAAGAACCAGGGTACAGGCCAGATGCGTGGGAGGGTAGGAGGATTCACCAGAGACAGAGCGGGAAACAGAACAGGCAAACTGACGAAATACACTGCTGAGGGGAGCAGCGGGCGAGACAGGAGAGGTCTGCTGCGCCATGTGGGACCCTTGCTGAGTGGCCAGGATCAAACTGGCACTGCAGAGGCTGCAGGCAGCTTCACAGCGCAGCGCTCAACCGCCTGTGCTACCAGGGGAGGCCCTACAGCAAACACATTGTGCGATGGAGCTGATATATTTCCAAGTTGCTGTGGACTTATTAGTGATTCACTAAGTGAAAGGGTGAATGGATAAATAAATGCATGAGTAAAATTCTAGGAAGGGTAGTCAAAACATTATAAGGAAATAAAATAGGAGAAAACAGATCATAAAATGAGTGTAAGCAAAGCTATCCTGTCAGAAAAAACAACAGGTTCACATCATGTATTTGGACAGTGGTTTCACTTGTTATGTCTAAACTCTGCAAAATCACTTGTTGTAAAATGGTCTTTTTGTGTTCTATGCCATGAGTTTATATGTTTTAAGATGGCACCACATAAACCAATAAAAACAGTATTTTCATAGAGAAAAGTGTTTTCATAGATGGATAATTACAATTTTTGCATTGTCTTTCAACATCAAACACATCATTTGACTCAAAGTTAGAGATTTATGTCAAAAAGTAAACACAGAAAAACAAATATAACTTGATATTACTTTCCATGGTAGGAAGTGTCCATGGGCTACTGACTACTTATGTAGAAAAACAATTGTGGCAATGTGGTTGGCAAAGCGTTTGTTTTCATCAAATTCTCTTGTTTCTACCAATATAATGAAAACACTTTTAAAACAATCTATTCTAAAATAATTTCCAGTTTATAGGAAAGTGGGTGTACTCATTACTACAGAATATCAATGCTTCTAGGCTTTGCTGGTGGACAGAGCGAGGATACATATGTATGTGTATAGACATCTATAACTATTCTCTTTGTATATATTGTAAAGTCATGAGTTCACCTTGTTATTCTGATTCTAATGCACCATATCAAGGTTCTTTCTAAGCCTAATCATTTTCCATAGTTTAAATGTCTTTTCTAGCAGTAAGAAACTCCGATCTCATTTCTCCCCAATTTATTTGCTCATTTGGTCAATGTAGCCAATCCTGAACCACACTAGTCATTTCCTTCTCTTGCCATCCTGTCTCATACTCCTTTTTTCTGAGTCTTTGACCAGTAGATCTGCTGACCTGTGACTTCTCATGGTGACCCAAACCTTTTGCTGCCTTCACAACTTCAGCCACCTTGCTGGAAAAAGAAAAGACAAGTGGGCCTCCACAGTGGTGCAGCTGGTAGAGCGCGGTGCTGTGAAGATGTCCACAGCCTCTGCAGTGCGCTGGTTTGATTCCCACTGACCAGGGAGCTGCTCACATGGCGCAGCAGACCTCTCCTGTCTCACCTGCTGCTCCCCTCAGCAGTGCTTTTGGTCCATCTGCCTGTTCTGCTCCCCGCTCTGTCTCTGGTGAATCTTTCTCTCACTCTCCCGTGCCTCTGGCCTGTACCCCAGCTCTTGTATAAATAAATAAATCTTAAAAAAAAATAGATTCAAAATTTCATCAATTTAAAAAAAAAAAAAGAAAAGACAAGACATTGACTTTTAATTTTAATTTATGACATAACTTTTAGCTTTATCTGGTACCAAATTGGCCAAATTCCATTCAATTTCGTTTCATACTTCATTCAAAGTTGACTAAATTTTGATACTTTCAGCTACAATGTAAATTATTATGAACAAATATACATATTATTGATGATGATTACAGTTAAACATAAATAATATTTTAGGAAAGGTCATAATTGACATTTCATTTATTTATGAACTGGACTGATTAAGAAGAAACTGCTGGGACATCATATAAAAACACTTATAATCAAAATATTGGAATTAGTGCATAGAAGAAAGGAAAAACAAGTTAGGAACATAAAATAGAACCAAAAAATGAAAGCAACACAAGTATATTTTGTAGATTTCTCTAGACTAAGCCAGACATGGTTTTTTTCTCACCCATTTTGCCTGGATTTGGATCTTGAGTACACCACTCACAAGATCAGCTGTTGGGCATGGCACTTAATCTCTCTGTGGCTCAGTTTCCTCATTGCTGAAATGGGAATAAAAATAATGATTTCTCATAGGGCTGTTGTGAGAATTAGATAAATTTAATACATTTTTAAAAGCTCTTAGTGCCAAGCAAATATTAATTTCTCAGTGAAGTTTAGATATTATTAGTTGGAGTAGACTTTGTCTCTCCAAATTCCATAAGGATAAAACAAGTTTCCAGAGGCCCAGAAACTTAATGTGCTCCTTAGATCTTCAAAGTCATTTCTTCAATTGAACATTTAGCAGGTATCTTATCACAGTTATCTCTAAATCAAGACTTCTGTGCAGGGTCTAAACTGTAGTTGTTATAATTGATTAAAGAGCTATATGCTTTATTTATCCATAAGTAAGGGGCAAAAGTAAAAGCAAATCTTAAGGAAATTAAGTATCTGGACAATTCTTTTGTCTATGTTAGTAGACATAGCAGAAAGACTTTCTTTATGGTAAAGATGGAGCTTCCATATGATCCAGCAATTCCACTCCTAGGGATTACCCAAAGGACACAGAAACATTAATTCAAAAGGGCACCTGCACCCCTATGTTTATTGCAGCACTATTTACAATAGCTAAGCTATGGAAACAACACAAATGCCCAAAAATAGATGACTGGATCAAGAAGATGTGGTACATATACACCACAGAATATTACTCAGCATTCAAAAAAGATAAACACATGCAATTTGCAGCAACATGGATGTAGCTGGAAGGGATCATGCTCAGCTAAATAAGCCAGAAAGAAAAAGAAAAATACCAGATGGTCTCACTCATAGCAGGAATCTAGAAAACTTAAATAAGGGACCAGGAAAAAGAATAACTATAAGAAAGAAAAAATCAAAATCAACAAACAACTATGAACCAGAGACACTGTATGGGGGGTGGGTAGCAGGGAGGGGAGGGATTGGGGTCAAAATAAGGGGGTCGCAATTGTATGGGGAATATAAAAATAAAATTTATAATAAAAAAAAATAAATCTTAAAAAAAACCTTAAAAAAAAAAAAAGACATTCAGGGGCCTCCTTGGTCGTGCAGGGCTTGAAGTCTCAGGGTAATAAAAAAAAAAAATCCTTCTTTATTTATCTGCCAGCATTACTGCAATTTGATCATTTTAGAATTGTGATTTCATATTATGCTGATTAAGTAAAAGCTTGCACTATGATCTCATGTCTGCTTGCTTGACATGATTTAGATACTGAGGAAAGATAGTTTTGCTGAAAATAGCACTAACATTTCTGAATAATGCATCAATCCTTTCCTGATTTGCACTTGGGCATGTTGATGACATTAATTACCATATATCTTCAAACTTGGAAGATGACTGTGGTATAGCTTCCTGGCTCTCAAACATAGCAGCCACCGATTTAGACAAAATATAGACATAATTATGGCTCTGCAAGCCATAGATTTCCCTTATGACTGAGCACTTTGGCAGTACTCCAGGTGAAGACCCAGGCCTACCAAGTCTAACCCACTTTCTCTTGGAGGGACTGATCTTCACCTCACTTTACCTCCTGACAGAGAACACATCCTTTGGCATCAGTGAGAGAATAACATATGGGAAAGAATTTTAAGATTTAGCCTAGCTTTTGTGAAACAACATCTTCTGAATACATGCATTGCTGAAGTATTGATTTATGTTTTCTAACTTTGACAGTTCAAAGTTTAGATAGAGGGCCTCCCTGGTGGCACAAGGGGTTAAGCAAGGCACGGTGAAGCTGTCCACAGCCTCTGCAGCACAAATTCAATCCCCGGCCAGCCTGGGAGCTACCCACATGGCACAGAAGACCTCTCCTGTCTCACCCTCTGTTCCCCTCAATAGTGTATTTCAGTCAATCCACCTGTTCTGCACCCCACTCTGTCTCTGGTGAATCCTATCACCCCCCAAATCTCTGGCCTGTACCCCAGTTCATTTTTTTTAAAGATTTATTTATTTATGCATACAAGAACTGGGTTGTAAGCCAGAGGTGTGGGGGGGAAGGGTGAGAGAGAGAGGATTCACCAGAGACAGAGTGGGGAGCAGAACAGGCAGATTTACTGAAATACACTGCTGAGGGGAGCAGCAGTCTGTACAAGAGAGGTCTCTGCGCTATGTGGGTAGCTCCCTGGCTGGGGATCAAACGTGCTGCAGAGGCTGCGGATAACTTCGCACTGCTGTGCTTAACTCCTTGAGCCACAAAGGAGCCCCCCCTCCCAGTTCTTTTATGCATAAATAAATAAATCTTTTTAAAAAATAAAGTTTAGATGGAAATAATTGACTTTGTATGCATGGTGCAATCTCTTCTACTTGTTTTGCCTATGTGCGTGTCAATTTGTTGTAATTTTTTCTGACAATTGATTTGGTGATGCATCTACTCTCTCTTCAAACTTCTCCTATGATGACCCCCACACTGGAACAGAAGGGGACTGCAGTCCCAGCACAGCAAGGCAACTCACTAATGCTCTGGAGGTGGCAGAAGAAGCAGTAGCTGCAGCAGAATGCTGGGCTCGTAGGAAGCAGCATAAAGCCAGCAGACTGGAAAATATTTGTGAACCATATTAGAACTAGACTCTAGAACATTTATTTATGTCTAAGTACTTTTTCTGAAGAGAAAACAAGTATCAATAATAATAACTAAAACATCTACAGTTCCTTTCTGCTTGCAAAATATTTTCACAAACATAATTATGTTTGATTATTACAATCACCCTGTGAACTAGGCATAAAACATACTGTTATTATTCACCCATCTTTTATAAATGAGATGACTGAGGTCCAGAAAGATTAAATGGTTTACTAATATCTAAAATGCTAGGAATCACCCTCATCATCCTCTCAGCTAAGGTTATTTTCACACTTCCTATGTGCTAGATGCTATATTAAGTGTTTTACATGGATAATTTTTAAATTTTAAAACAACAGATTGCAGATTTAAAAGACATAACTGAAGTATTGATCTGTTTCCACTCTATCAAACTGCTTTCTTCAGCAATAAATTGCAACATACAAAAAAAAAAAAAGAAAATATTCAAGTCCGTTTGATGAGAGAAAGCACAACATAAGATTTACATTTTTTGAAAGCAACCGTTCCTATAACCTGTCACCTGAGTTAAGCCTACTTAAAAAAGACTTTTGAGAAATTCATTTAAATTGATTATTCTATTTAAAATATTTCTTTCATCTTTCAGCGGGTGAGACAAGAGAGGTCTGTTGCTCCATGTGGTTCAGCTCCCTGACCAGCCAGGGAATCAAACTCCTGTTGCAGTGGCTGATAAAGACAGCATGATAGTGCTATCTTTAACCCTTGCACCACCAGGGGTTGAACTGCCTGAGTTTGAATTCTGCCTCCACCACTTACTAAGGGCAAAATCCCAGAAGTATTAGTTTTTCTGGGTCTCAATTTCCTCATTTGTAAATAAAAGTACTTGCTGTATAGAATCTCAGTGAAGATGAAATGGAGGTAAACCATGTAAAACTCTTCATACTATACCTGGCCAACACACAGTCAGCACTAATACAGTTTGCTAAATTCATAGCTAATACTGTATTTTATCAGTATTAATTGATGCCATTAATTAATTATTATTTTATAATATAAATGAAAGAGAATCATTTCTAATTAAACTCTGATCTAATGCTTTTCTGTAACTTAGAATTTTCTACACAATCCCATCCTCCATGCCATGAAAAATGTTGGTGCAGAGCCTTCCTGGTGGCGCAGGGGTTAAAGTCTCAGCATTATCAAGCTATCTTGAACCACTGCAGCACGAGTTTGATCCCTGGCCAGGGACATACATGGCTCAGCAGACCTCTCCTCTCTCGCCTGCTGCTCCCCTCAGCAGTGTATTTCAGTAGATCCACCTGTTCTGCTCCCCACTCTGTTTCTGGTGAATCTTCTCACTCCCCATCCCTCTGAACTACACTCCAGTTCTTATATTCATAAATAAAAAAATAAATCTTTAAAAAAAATCTGTCATTGAGATTTACAATACGTTTTCAATGAGAATCTTTCTGATGCATTTATACAATGACCATTTTAATTCAAAAAGGTAGTTGTAGAACAGATAAAGCAGCAGTCCATCTAGTTCAAACTTTAAATTTCAGAATGGGAAAACTGAGGTCAAGGAAGTTTAAATAATTGTTGCTGTTGTACCTGAGTCTATTGATATTTATATACATAATACCTTAAGCGGAGAGGAGAAGGAAGTTGACATCTATTAGGTAACTATTTTTGTGGCAGACACTCTGTTGAGGGGGTTTGTATACATGATCCCATTTTACTCCTCAACAATTGTGGTATTAAGTCCATTTTATAGCCGAGGAAATTGAAGCTTGTCAGAAGTCATAAAATTTGCAAGTGATAGAGCTTAGATTGAAACTCTCTATTCCACATCAGTTAGTTTTCTGGTACACATGTTCAAATTTTTCCACTAAAATCCACTATAAAAAGAAAAATATTATGTTGTAACGCAAATACACATACAAACTGAAAGAAACCTTTTAAATTATTTCAAATAATTTTGTGTGTTGGCAGTTTCACAGCAAATGAGGTTTGTCCTAGGTGAGATTATTGCTAATTAAAATATTGCAGATATTTTCAGCATTAGCAATAATCTTCTTTTTAACTTTGCTCAGATCTAACATACCAAAATTTAAAGGAATGCTGTTTCAGTTAGACATTCTCATTTAAATTCACAGTAGCTCATGCAAAATATCTCAGTGAGATTCTTCCTGTGGTTGCAGGCATTTTAGATGTCCCACTTCCTTCTCCTCTTTTTCTCTTTCTCCATGACCACATCCCTGTGAGGGGGCAGATAGGTCCGTTACATTGAACCCTGTCATTTTCTGAACTGATGGGTAAGGTTTGTTGTTTGAGAAGCCTCCAAGACCATGCCTATAAAAGGCAATGTAGGTTACTTATTGATTTACATTTGATTTAAAACCTTCTCCGAGAAGGTGTGTTGGGTGGTAGTGGTGGAGTTGGGCTATGTATCTATTACCCTGGCAATACTCCATGAGAGAGGGTGTTTTTGGGTGGCCTGCCATTCCTAGCTCATTTCCTGTTGGGGGCTATGTTATACCCATTGGGGTGACTTATATGATCCATCCATTCACAACTGTTCTTGTTTATGGACACCTCAGGGTCTTCAACTTCTTGGTCCACTGGAGGTTTAATTTTAGAGCCCAGAAACCCCATGTGTTTGTCAGTGTTTATGTTTGATTTTGAGTACTACTAGCATTGATTTAGCCTGCCCCATGTCAGGAATGAGTTAAACATTTCACATGCATTATCCTACTGAATTTTCTAAAGGATGTGGTGAGCATGTTACTATGTCATTTTACACTAGCAAGAAGTCTAGTTTGGCAAGTGGCTTTTCTTCAATAGACACTCAGGGCAAGGGAGCATTGAGTTAGAAAATGTGATAAGAAAGGGAATGGTAAAGATGAGGTTTATACACACACACGTACTTATACAAACAAAAAAATTTCGGAGTTTTGGTGTCCAGGTTTTTAACTTGTCTCACTATCTCTTTCTTCTGGCCTTGATTATCTGGGTCATGACATCATCTCTTCCAGCTAACACTGTGACAATTTAAATCCTACATTTTTTTTCTTTTTGGCTTTTCTCATTTAGAAAAGAAAAGTGAAATTGGTTTTCATATCTGAGATTATAATCATAGGTAGACTGAACTTTCAAGAGGAAGATATTTCAGTTATTCTTGGAAGGTAGTGGTTCTAAGTACTAGTGCATAAAAGAGTAATTTAGCAAGCTTCTTAAGATGCAGAATCCTGAATTCCATCAAGATAGATTCTGATTTAACAGGTCAGAGGTGGTTCCCTGAAATGTACCTTTTTGGCACATTTAGATTTAACAATTTGAATTAAGATGATTCAGGTTCAAATTACCTATAAGCCATGTTATGAAAAAAGTTAATGCAAGATTTTATAAGATGTATGCCCCAGTAATGCACACTGTGGGTCTGCCTCCCTCTCAGTCTTGGGTGTTTTTAAGATGGTCTTAGGGGGGGTCCCCCTGGTGGCACAAGGGGTTAAGACACAACCAATGAAGCTATTCACAGCCACTGCAGCATGAGTTCGATCCCTGGCCAGGGAGCAACACACATGGTGCAGCAGACCTCTCCTGACTCACCCACTGCTCCCCTCAGCAATGTATTTCAGTCAATCTGCCTGTTTTGTTCCCCACTCTGTCTCTGGTGAATCCTCTCACCCCCCACACCTCTGGCCTATACCCCAGTTCATGTATGCATAAATAAATAAATCTTTTTAAAAAATGGTCTTAGAGAGAACCTATGTGTGTGTGTGTGTGCTTGCACACACACATATTAAAGACAGCAACAGTTCTATTTCTTAATAGCAACAATGGATGAAAAGAGTTAAAGAGTGTTTCAAAGCTATCAGCAAGTGTCCTCAGTCACATCTGATCAACCAAGATACAGGTCTCCAGCACAAATGCAAAAACTAACATAGAGGCAGGTGTTCGGCAGAGACTATAAGTGCCCTTCTACATCTGAGTGCTTGTCTGCATTTTCCAACTGCCCATGGAGTTTGGTGACTGTGTGACTGGGTCAATGATTCTTAGACAAAAATAAAGAACCACTTCCAGACTTGATTCCTAGAATTCATAATAGTGTCTTACACTCTTTGTCTTTTCTTCCCCAACTTCACATAGGTAATGCCAGAGTGACCTTGCAGATGCAAGATGGTGGAACACCGAGGAGGGAACAGCCTGGATTCCTGAGATAACTGTCTGTGGGAGTGCTACCTAGCCTGACTGTGACATGAGCAATAATAAACCTCTATTATAAGAAACTTCTGAAAACTTGGGACTACTTATTCTGTCAGCACAGCCTATCTTATCCTGACAAATATACTTCTATGTTATTAACAACTAGTTAAAGGTCATAATGGAAAGACTTTACTATAACAGAACAGATCATTTTGAATTTAGTCTCTCATTGGGTCAATAAGCTATCAGAATAAAGTCTGGTTTGCCTTTTGAGACCATAGCTCACACAGAATTATTCTAACCAAATATTTGCATGAATCTATAAAAATCAGTAGAATTTAGCATACATATTTTTTCTTCTTTGAAAAACTTCTGGTCCTACATCTCAAACTTGATCACAAACCAACCTTTACAACTTCATCTATAGAAGATGATGAACTCCCTCAAATGTCAGAAAGAGAATGGTGTCCATGCAGTAATTGATTCTTACATCCACCAGCTGCTGCATGTGAATGGGAAAATAGAAATTAACATGGCATCTAAAAGAATGAAAAATAATGAAAATTTAAGAAGTTAGTGTTAGCACTCTTCTAATTTCTTTTTTTTTTAAGATTTATTTATTTATGCATACAAGAACTGGGGTACCAGCCAGAGGTGTGTGTGGGTGGTGTTGGTGACAGGATTCACCAGAGACAGAGTGGGGAACAGAACAGGCAGAACGACTGAAACACACTGCTGAGAGGAGCAGCGGGTGAGACAGGAGAGGTCTGCTGCACCATGTGGGTTGCTTGCTGGCCGGCCAGGGATTGAACTCGTGCTGCAGAGGCTGCGATAGCTTCACAGTGCTGTGCTTTACCCCTTGCACCACCAGGGAGGCCCTCTCTTCTAATTTCTTCAGAATGGAATCATGTAACTTGGTCTATTATCTTTCCCATAAACCTCTGGGTTTTCCAGAGATCTTTCTATTATTGATTCTAATTAAATTTTATTGTGGTCAGTAAAACATTTTGTGTGATTCAAATCCTTTTAAATTACTGGGATTTGTTTTGGGGTCTAGAATATGTTTTATCTCAGTAAATGTTCCACCTGCACTTGAAAAGAATATTTATTCTACTACAGTTGAATGAAGTGCTCAGTAAATGCCAGTTAGGCCAAGTTGGTTCATAATTCTTTTAAAATCTTCCTATCTGTATTGATTTTCTGCCCATAAGTTTAATCAATTATTGAAATCTCTTCCATAACTCATGTTAATTCAAATGAAAGGAAAAGGGAGGTCATTTGAGTTTATTAACTTCCACTGGTATTTGTGTGTGAGTGAGGGTATTGCTCCCAGGAGTGACTTGAGACTCATTAAAATTTGATTAAGTTCTTTAAGCCACTCACATGAAAGTACTGTCTAAATGAAAATAATGTGCTTGCTATGAAAACACAGCTTCAAGGCAACACTTCTTTCCATGTCCTGCACTCATTTTCAACCCACTGCTTTCCCCCTATAGTTCTTCTATATATAAATCCTGGAGTTACCATTGCTGGGTAGTAGAAAGTGTATTAGTGGCTTATGTGGGTCACACCCTTTGCTTTTGTAACATTAAGAAAAAGATTGGGACATTCCTGAAAATTCCAAACAAAAATTTGGAGACACATAAATTGTCAAGTTTTTGATCTCACAAACTCGAAAAATAGCGTAGGGATGAATTGCTTTAGAGCAGATATTCAGGATGTGAAAGAATGGTAAGCTCAGGTACTTAAACTTTCTGCTAGAAACACAGTTTGGTTTTCTATTTTGTCCTCTACTGCTGCCACAAATAACTGGATAACTGAGATGGAAATCTATTGTTCATACCTACCTTTGCACATCTAGCTACTTTAAAATCAATTTTAATATTTTGAATATCCAATTTAAAAATTTTACTTCATAATAAATACTGAATTGATCCATTTTTAAATTTCACATCACTAAGTCAGAGAGATTTCAAAGGAGTTACTATTTACAGATTGTTAAGGCAATGTCAAGGCTACTGCATGTGGACAGTTTCTTGAATTATAGCACAGACACTTTAATACCTACTTTAAGAATGATAGGGGTCTTAAATAGGCAGTCATATTTACTAAAGAAACCTAGAGTTTTCTTAGATTGCCAACCTTAGTAAGTCAAGAAATGTCAGGGTGACAGAGTTTAAGTGGCTCTTTTCAGATACATTACACTGATTCTCTATACTTAAGATGCAAAACAGCCTCCCAGGAGGTATTTAATTAAGTGAAAGTAAGTCTCATCCCTTTGGAACTGGATGGTTCAGTGAGCAAATGCATATCAGCAAGCAAAGGAAGTGAGGGAAGTTATTATGTGCTTCATAGTGACACTTTATAACCCCATATCAGGGATCCGAAACAGTGATTGGTTGAGAAAATTATCAAACTGAGTTTAAATTTCAGCAGGTACAAAATTGTCATGCAAAAGTCCAGGACAGTGTACCACTCTGTCTTCAAAAAGAAAAACAAGAAATCCTGGATTTTCAAAGTCCCTTTGAAGTCTTCTAAGGTAAGATAGAACATCCTCAGTACTCAGAACCAAGTGATTCATTTATAAAGCAATTTGAATTTCAGAGAAGTCGACTAGACTTTAAAAAGTGAATTAACTCTTGATAACTGAGTTTTTTTCCCATTTGACTTGTCAAATCACGTATAAAAAGATAATGGGAAATTATGTAGTAAGAAATGCTCATTCCATCTAGCAAAATATTGCATCAGTGAAGAAATAAATTTTATAACATAGGCAATATATTTTTTAAAAATTTTTAAAAAAGATTTATTTATTTATGCATGCAAGAGCTGGGGTATAGGCCAGAGGTGTGGGGGGTGAGAGGATTCACCAGAGACAGAGTGGGGAACAGAACAGGCAGATTGACAGAGTATACTGCTGAGGGGAGCAGCAGGCCAGCCAGGAGAGGTCTGATGCGCCATGTGGTTGCTCCCTGGCCAGCCCCAGGATCAAACTTGTGCAGTATAGGCTGCGGATAGCTTCATAGGTTGTATCTTAACCCCTTGTGCCACCAGGGAGGCCCCAACACAGGCAATATGTTAAAATATCGGTTGCCAATGGTCAGAAAAAGTATATGTAAGATAAAGCAAATATTTTATTTCTTGTTTTAGAATTGTAACAACAGAATGAATCTCTTGACTATTTTATAAATAATTCATTAAAGTGCCTTCACTATTTTTTTCCAGAAAAAACATTTAAGACTCTAGAATCTATTTAAAGTCATTTTTTTTAAGATTTATTTTTATTTATTTATACATACAAGAATGGGGTTGTAGGCCAGAGGTGTAGAGGTTGAGTGGATTCACCAGAGGCAGAGTGGGGAGCAGAACAGGCATATCTACTGAAATAGCTGCTGAGGGGAGAAGCCTGTGAGACAAGAGAGGTCTGCTGCGCCACGTGGCTAGCTCCCTGGCTGGGGATTGAACTCATGATGCAGTGGCTCAAGATAGCTTGATAGTGCTAAGACTTAACCCCTTGCACCAACAGGGAGACCCTATTTAAAGCCATTTTTTAGCTTTACCATTGCAAAATAAAATGGGATAAAAATGAAATGATTTAATGAAAAAGGAAAGAAACAATCTTACCTTCTCTCAAATATAGCAATAATTACCTTTAAGCACTGAATTTATTAAGAAATATACATGGGTTGTCGCTCTGTCTCTGGTGAATTCTCTCACCCTCTCACACACTTGTCTGTACCCCGGATCTTGTACAAATAAATAAATAAATATTTTAAAAAAAGAAATATACATGGGTTGAATATTTGATATAACACTATTACTTTTACTTCAAATTCTGACTTATCTACTCAGTGATAGTCTCCATGGGGATAAAGCTCATTTCTGTTCCCTAGGCTCAGGGTCTGGCTTATCTTAAGCCTTCAAATGTTCATTGAATGAATGAATAAGTGAATGAATCCCAGTTGCATTAATTTCTTGGTCTTGAAAAATCAACCTTTGGCTTAAAAAATAATATTTTTGCCAATTGACATTAAGGTTTTGAAAGTTAGATTAAAACCGTCTACTTAAGATATCCAGAGATTCTGTCACTGTCCCTTCCTATTTTACAATACCATGGTAGGTGCAGGAAAAGAGAGACTTGCTACGAAAAAATTGGCAAGCTGAGATGGAAATTTGATAATTATCTGATTACTTTGTTTAGTTTTGATTAAAAAATTAGAAAACTCCGATTTTTAAAGGATTCAGCATGGGCTTTCAAAGAGAGCTTTGATTGGCTTTGTTTTTTTCAATTTTATTCTTCACTTGTCCAAATTAATTAGGCAATTGCTAAATCTCATTTCCTTTGTGATAAGAAATAATCTGAAGGGAGTTCACATAGTTCTGAAGCCTCCATTTCTGGGCTGAAAAAATTGAAGCCATCTCTGTAGCAGTCTGTTGAGCTCTGAATCTCCCTTTGCAAATGGTAGCAAGTTTCCTCAGGTGTTGTGCAGTGGGGGTCAGGAGTGGGCCAGGAAGAGAGTTAAAGTGGTCAGACTGCAGGACTGCAGTCTAAAAATGGGATGCATATAAACTTGGCTTTTTAAAAAAGATTTATTTATTTTTATACAAGAGCTGGAGGCGCGGGAGGGTGAGAGGATTCACCAGAGACAGAGCGGGGAACAGAACAGGCAGACAACTGAAATACACTGCTGAGAGGAGCCGTGGGCGCGACAGGAGAGGTCTGCCACGCCATGTGGGAATCTCCCTGGCTGGTCAGGAATTGATTGAACCAGCGCTGCAGAGGGTGTAGATAGCTTCGCAGCTCAACGCTCAACCTGCTGCGCCACCAGGGAGGCCCATAACCTTGGCTTTTAACATAGGTACTTTTCTAGGACACCATGGCTCCTACAAATCACAGAGTAGACCACATTCTGCTGAGTCTCTGAAATGGTTAGGTTTGAGGCTGCAAAGTATAATATAAACTCTGCTTATCAAACAGCTGCCCTTCAACTTTTGCACCCCATTGTCCTGCCTTACATTTGTGCAGAGGTCACTTCAGTCTCGTTTTAATTGATGGTTCTTTCGAAGGCAGTCTAGCCATTCTTGGCATTCTGCTGAATGGCTAAAAGAGTACCTTCTGCCTTCTCAGTAGCTCTAGAACTATGGCATCTCTTCTGTGAGGAAATGTCATTATCTTATGGTAGTTAATATTTACTGAGGTTTAATTGTGCTTCCTATACCAACATTAAATTCAATCAAGGCTATTTTGCAGTATTATAATCTATCAACCCCTTGGGAATTCATGAACCAGGAGTAAAACTCTTCCTTTTTCTAGCGATAATATCATAACATGATGAAATCAATAAATAGGAATTAATATTTTTTCACATGGACTCTATTAATTATTTTTCTTAGCTTCATTTTATTTTTAGATTTATTTTCTGACATTGTTGTTAAATTTTGGATAGTATTTGATTTCTCCCCTCATGTATAATCCCTGTGGTTCTCCCACCATCACATCATCCATGCTCTATCACCATAGTCCCTTGTGCTCTTCCCTTCCCTGCTGTATGCTTCATATCTAGGGTCAGCTTGCCAATTTTGTCTTTTTCTTTATCCTTTGTTTGTTTTCTGTATGTCGTGCATATAAGTGAGATCATCTGATATTTATCTTTTCCTTCTGACTTAATTCACTTAGCACAATCCCTTCCAGTTCCATGTTGCTGCAAATGGCCTGAATTTATCTTTTTTGATCACTGAGTAGTATCCCATTGTGTATATATACCACATATATTATTTCTGAATGTGAATGGCAACAGGAATGATGATTTTAGAAGTCCTACATAATAAATTTTAACATTTATTAAGAGATTGCAAAATAAATGTAAAAGTGCTAGGTTTTGTTTGTACGTAAGTATTTATTAATTAACAGCATTCTCAAATGTCTTTTTTGTGCTATGTTTTGGAATACAGTGGTTATCAAGACACCCTCCTGGCTTTCAGGAACTGTTAGTAGCACAGAAGAATAAGCTATTTTAAGACAGTACAATGTGGTATTAGTTAGGTGTGTAGAAGTTGCTGGGTATATAAGATGAGAGACACCAAATGTCCTTTGAAAACATCAGAGAAGGCGTCTTAGAGAAGATTTTTCTGCTAAGATATTGGGATAATCTGAACTAGGTTTGTTTGTTTGTTTAATCCTAGCTGGAGGAAAGAAGGGTTTAATAATATATCTACTTAAATTTTTCAAAATCACACTTACGTACCAAAGATAGAATTTGAGCCTAGATCTCTAAATCCAAACTCCAGGACCTTTCCACTAACCTAGGCTCCCTCCTGTCGGTAATTTATTTCCTGTACAGCCTGGAATAGTCCAAAGATAGAGATTTTGTTGGAGGCGATACATGCTCCATCTTTTAAGCACAATCTTAGCAGAAATACTAGTTGATTGAAACTGTTCAGAAGACACATTTTTACCATCAAGAGCAATAATAGGATAAAGTAATTGCAATATCCTTTATAATCATGGATGTGTCCCTTCATCGGCATAGGCAGAAAAGTCCCAGGTAGTTATATCATTGCTGAGCCTGATAATGCCTTTGTATGTATCATTATCATTTCTGGAATGTTCTAGATCATTGAGTCTTGATAGATTTCTTCTCATTTTTATACATACTTGTCATCCAGGAAAATGGCAAATGCTTGTAGACCAAAATAATACACTGCTGAAGTTATCATTTTTGTTATGTAAGTAATTTTTACTTTTTTTTTTTTTAAAAAAAACAGCCATTGGTACCAAAAGAAAATGAAGATTATTATATATTTTTGCATTTGGGCGGCAGCATGGGCCATTCCAGTGAGTATGCCTTCCTCAGAAAACCTGCCTACTTTGCTGGCTCTTTTAAACTGCCATTAAAGAATGTATGCTTCCTTAGACTATGCAGATAATCTGAGTCTGAACTTTTGCACCTGCATGAAAGACTTCACAAGATACCTCAACAAAACCAAATATGCAATTCAAATTTGTGCTCCCCCTTCTTCAAATAAAAACTCACATCTCATCAGAGAGATTATTATTTTAAAAATTCATTCAGATTAATTTATGTTCAATGCCTGGAAGTCAAGGAGAGCTTGTCCATCTTTGCTTCATGCCCTGTGAATTTTATCCTAAAAAGAAAAATTCCCCAAACCTTGTATAGTTCAAGGAGTTTTCAGTAAAGAAAAATCGGAAAAATGGGATTTTTTCCAATTTGGAAGAAAACTAATATTTTACTCAGAGAGCTATTTTTTATATGTGTACTGTAAAAAATTTGGAATATACAGATGAATACAAAAGAAAATTAAACCATTTGTAATTTTATTTTATTTATTTATTTTTCATTTGTAGTTTTATAAACTAGGTACTATGGTTAACATCTTGATACATTTTTTATAATAGCAAAAAACTTGGTATTTATATAGTCCAGAATTTTCTCAGCTATTTCAAATGTGTTCCTGAAGGGTGCACAAGTAGCATCTTACTTGAGTTTGCTTCTGCACTAGTTCTGATTATACCTACTATTCTCTTAAGGGTTTTGGTCAGAATTACATTTAAGGTGGGTATTGTGCTATGGCAAGAGAGTCTTGTTGCATAGAAACATTAAAGATCTCTCTCTCTGTTTATCTAATATATGGTTCCCCTTATATATTTAAGAGGTCTGGTTAATGCTTCATAATATTGGTACAGTATTGTGAAAAATATTTGCATGTCTCATTTAATTCACAAGCCCTGTAATAAACCTCTTCTCTTTTCTACCTACTTACACCATACTTTATTTAGCCTTTGTGTTTTATCTCTTCTTCTTCTTCATCACTTAAGGACAAGTGTGTGAGTGTGTGTGTGTGTGTGTGTGTGTGTGGTGGGGGCACAGGCACGTGTGTGTAAGTATACAAAATAAGAATGTAATTTACAATATTTTACTTTGCTAGGTTCCTCAAATCAAGACATTGGAGAGACATCCTGTTGACAAATCTATGAATTTAAATCTTCTAGCAAAATCAAATGTGCCAATACAGGTATAGGATATAAAATGTCTATAAACTGTTTTTAGAGTTTATTAATTAAAAAAATGATGCTCATATTCTCATCTTGCTTTACTTCAAGCTGATATTTACCATTTATTTTGATTTATTTCTTTTTTTCAGGATGAGGTAAATGTCAACGACACTACAAAAGAAAGTGTCCCTATACTTGACAGTGATAGAGAAAAGCAACAGTATATTAAAAATGGCTACAGACAAGGGAGAAATGGCTTGGAGTGGGTAGAAGTAGGAGAGAAAGGTTCTTCCACAAATTCTATGTTAGCAAATGAAGTGGGGAATACTGAGCATCAAAATGGGGGCACAGAAAATCCAGAAACATATGGCCATGATGGGATACAGAGACAAGAAGAAAGTACCGCAGCAAATAGCATCAGGGGACAAATAAGAGTCACCAACACTGATAGAGCAGCAAATGGGAACAATATTAATGGAAATACAGACAAGAATTCAAAAAATGGGGATGCTGGAGACATAAGTAAGAGCGAGGATGCCAGTGTTGTCCCAGATGTTCCTCAAGTAGCTGGAAGCAGTAACAGTACAGAGCCTGAGGATGAAGTAAATGAGAATTTCTGTAGAAATGAGGGTAATACGAGTGCAGTAACACCTCAGAGAGAAGGTGAGGGAAATGGGAATGAGGAGACAGGGGTAACACCAGGGGGAAGTGGAGCTGGCAATAGAGAAGATGCTGGACTGGATAATTCTGATGGAAGTCCTAGTGGGGATGGAGCCGGTGAGGATGAAGACAAGGGCTCTGGTGATAATGAAGGTGAGGAAACAGGGAATGGAAAAGAAGGCTCTGATAATGGCAGGGGCCAGGATGGGCAGGGGCATGAAGAAAACAATGACAACAGTTTAGGTCAAAATTCAATTAGTAGTGAAGATGACGACCTTCAGGACAAAGAAGAACCTCATGACACAGAGGGAGACCAAGCCTCCAGAAGTGAGGAGGATTCTGCCAGTATTCCAGAGGACAATGGTGGTCAAAGAACAGCAGACACTCCCCAGCCCAGTCACAGAGAAAACCCAGCTTTGGATAACGGACTCACCCAAGAATTAGAGCCAAGTGCTATTGGGAAGAGCCAAGATAAGGTCAGTCTGTGAAGCTGATTTCTTTCTTGGCCTTTTAAATTCTCTGCTCTTTCCCAGTCCCCACATGATGGTAGTGCAAAACAAATTATGACAAACATCTGTGTATTTTTGCCTCTAAATTATTTGAATATTTAATAAGAAACATGGAGTCCTTACTGGACTTTGATATGGAACAATTTTGAAAAGCAGACCTTTCAGAAAATTTGGTTACAATTCTAGAAAAATTTTATGTTAAATAACTGATATGACATATGACTGTTTACAAAAATTCCTATTGGTTAAAAATGTGAATGTATTGTTATACAATCTAAACCTTAGAGTCCTTTTAAGTACTGAAGAAATCACACTTTCACAGATATTTCTGAGGGACTGAAACTGATTTATTTCTTGGTTACTTTCCCAGTCAGTCTTCTGAAGACCAATGCAATTTTGCCGCATTACAATTACTGACTAATCATTCTTTTTTCTATTCCTCCCTAGGGAATAGAAATCAAAGATCCCAGCAGTGGCAACAGAAACAATATTACCAAAGAAGCTGGGAAAGTCAACGTAGATGAGGAGAGTAAAGGACAGCTTGGACTGACTGCTGGCAAAGGAAATGTTAAGACGCAAGGAGAGGCTGACAACATGCAAGGACCTGGTCAGAAAACAGAACCTGGAAACATGGCAGGACACAGCAAAGCAGGTAGTGCCAGTAGTAGTAATGGATATGACAGTTATGAATTTGATGATGAATCCATGCAAGGAGATGATCCCAATAGCAGTGATGAGTCTAATGGCCATGATGATGTCCCTTCTGAAAGTGACAGTGACAGCAGTAGCAGAGGAGATGCTTCTTATAACTCTGATGAATCAAAAGATAATGGCAATGATAGTGACTCAAAAGGAGGAGATGATGATGACAATGAAAGCACATCAGATGCTAGTGATAGTGACAGTAATATCAATGATAACAATGGGAGCCATGACAATGGCAAATCAGATAGCAGCAAAGATAAATCAGACAGTGACAGCAGTGACAGCAGTGACAGCAGTGACAGTAGTGACAGCAGTGATAGCAGTGACAGCAGTGACAGCAGTGATAGCAGTGACAGTAGTGACAGTAGTGATAGCAGTGATAGTAGTGACAGCAGTGACAGCAAATCAGACAGCAGTGACAGCAAATCAGACAGCAGTGATAGCAGTGACAGCAGTGACAGTAGTGACAGCAGTGATAGCAGTGATAGTAGTGATAGCAGTGACAGCAAATCAGACAGCAGTGACAGCAGTGACAGCAGTGACAGTAGTGACAGTAGTGACAGCAGTGATAGCAGTGATAGTAGTGACAGCAGTGACAGCAAATCAGACAGCAGTGATAGCAGTGACAGCAGTGACAGCAGTGATAGCAGTGATAGCAGTGACAGCAGTGATAGCAGTGATAGTAGTGATAGTAGTGACAGCAGTGATAGCAGTGACAGCAGTGACAGCAGTGATAGCAGTGATAGTAGTGATAGCAGTGACAGTAAATCAGACAGCAGTGACAGCAGTGATAGTAGTGACAGCAAATCAGACAGTAGTGATAGCAGTGACAGCAAGTCAGACAGCAGTGATAGCAGTGACAGCAGTGACAGTAGCGACAGCAAGTCAGACAGCAGTGATAGTAGTGACAACAGTAACAGCAAATCAGATAGCAGTGATAGTAGTGACAGCAGTGACAGCAAATCAGACAGCAGTGATAGCAGTGACAGTAATGACAGCAGTGACAGCAAATCAGACAGCAGTGACAGCAGTGATAGCAGTAACAGCAGTGATAGTAGTGACAGCAGTGATAGCAGTAACAGCAGTGATAGCAGTGACAGCAGTGACAGTAGTGACAGCAGTGATAGCAGTGACAGTAGTGACAGCAAATCAGACAGTAGTGACAGCAGTGACAGCAGTGATAGCAGCAACAGCAGTGATAGCAGTGACAGCAGTGATAGCAGTAACAGCAGTGACAGTAGTGACAGCAGTGACAGCAGTGATAGCAGTGACAGTAGTGACAGCAGTGATAGTAGTGACAGTAGTGACAGCAGTGACAGCAGTGACAGCAGTGATAGCAGTGACAGTAGTGACAGCAGTGATAGTAGTGACAGTAGTGACAGCAGTGATAGCAGTGACAGCAGTGATAGCAGTGACAGTAGTGACAGCAGTGATAGTAGTGACAGTAGTGATAGCAGTGACAGTAGTGACAGTAGTGACAGCAGTGACAGCAGTGATAGCAGTGACAGTAGTGACAGCAGCGACAGTAATGAAAGCAGTAACAATGCATCTGACAGCAGTGATGGCAGTGCCAATAAGAGCAAGTCTGGCAATGGAAAGAGCAATGGAAGTGACAGCAGTGATAGTGAAGGCAGTGATAGTCATCACTCAACCAGTGATGATTAGACCGATGAAAGCCTGCAGATTTCCTTTGTGAAATTTTGGTGAGTAATTGGTAGGAAATAAAGATTTCCGTGAAAGCAGAGGAGAGAAATAAGCAAAAGATATATGCAAACATCCACAGAAGCAATTTGGGGAATTCAAACAGTCAGATTTCGAACAAAGTCCTAACTCCATCAGAGAGAGAATCTGAGTGCATGGACTTTGGCACATACATAATAAAATATATTCTGAAATATTTTGTTAGAAGTGTAAATCTAAGCATAAAAGAACAATGAAAATATTCTTTAATACTCTACACAGAAACCTCAGGTCATCTTGTACCACATGACAACTTCAATTTAAATGCAGAGTGCTTTAGAGAATGTAGCAAGTAAACACATCTCATAAACTGCCATGGTGTCTCCCCAATCCCTCAGTGATAGATGTTTTTGCCATAGATGGTGTGCTTGCTTGCTCAGTAAAAGATGCTGTTAGCATGATATCTAGCTTGGCTACTGATTCATTTGCTTGTTTTAAGGAAGAAGCAAATGAAATGAATAATATGCAACAAATCACAGCAACTATTTAACCTACCTGAACCTAGGCAATCATCTATGTAATTATTGAATAGAACAATTACAAATTATGGAAATTTTAAGGCGTGCTAGCCAGGAAAGACCTCAGAGGACGGTTTAAATAAAAACATCTGATGTTACATTTCTGCAAACTACTGGAAATAAAAACAATAAAAATGAAGTCCATAAAACTAATGACAAAACTGATTCAGTGCTTAGAACAGTCTTGCCTCCAGTCACCACTCTTGAGATATTAATAAATACATGTGTGATGAATGAATGACTCTTAGGGAGTGGTTCACTTTTTAAACTCTAAGGGAAGAACTT
The DNA here is from genome assembly GCF_014898055.3 of Talpa occidentalis. Classification (NCBI taxonomy): domain Eukaryota; kingdom Metazoa; phylum Chordata; class Mammalia; order Eulipotyphla; family Talpidae; genus Talpa; species Talpa occidentalis. The sequence goes on from NW_023604972.1 coordinate 54,410,506, forward strand.
TGTTAAGTGGCCTCACTTATTTTTCTTCTACATTAGTCTCACCAAGTCAAACTTGGTTCGCATTTCCCTTTTTAAGCCCCACATGCCAAAACTTTCAAGAGATTCCAACCCCACAATGAATCTTTTTTAAAAAGCCAAAAGTTGCTGGTAAATAATGCTTTGGAAAACTTCTTATGGACAGCAGAAGTCTTTAGCATACATAACATAGATCATCCAGTTTTTGCTTCATCTCAAGATGAAGCACAAACCCTAGAACATGAAGATATTAAAGATGTTTGAGACAAGAGGGTTATTTAATGGGGTGGATATTTAATATCCACATAAGAGTTATTATCCAAACTAGGATACTTTTGTGAGTGAAAGAGGTGCTATGGATAATATGACAGGACAGGAGGTGTAACCTGGGATTTTCCAGTGAAACCAGGAGGTACCATAATCATAAAACTTTAGGGTATTTTTCTAGATTTAGTAGTGATGATTGGCAATTTCCATCTTTCTCAATTCAGGCCATTATTTAACTTTTTTTTCTAATTCAAGGGTAAAAATCTATAGTGATTATGAATGCAAAATCTTTAATTTTCAAACAGTCACTAGTTGATAATTTATATTCTAATTATTAGGCATATTTTACACAAAGAGTTTCAGTAGGTTTTTTTTTCCTGCCTCTTTCCTCTTTTATGCAAGCTTTTTAGTTATCAACACTAAAAGTGGTATTGCTGAAAGTTTTAAAAACACTGTATTCATGAACTGCTTGGCAAGTCATAATTCTATAACAATTTTAAGTTCTTACTGTATCAAAATCATGCAAAGGACTCTAAACTTCCTTCCTTAAAATATGGTCTAGATTTTTAACTCCATTAGGCTTTGAATTTTTTTGTGTGTGTTTTTTTAATTTGTAACTAGAACTTTCTCTCCTATTTTAAAAGGTTATTGTGAGTTCTCAGGCAACGGATGTAAAACTATAAAATGTATAAGATATGTAAATGAAAGATAATGATTCTTGATGTTATAATAAATATTTATATGACTCTTCACAAGGAAAAATACCATTCATTCTAATGAGTTTGCAAGTACTTATTCTCTCCCTCACATTTTTTTAAAATATTTATTTATTTATGCATAAAGAGCAGGGGTTCAGGCCAGAGATGTGGGGGGTGAGAGGATTCACCAGACACAGAGTGGGGAACAGAATAGGCAGATTGACTGAAATACACTGCTGAGGGGAGCAGCAGGTGAGTCAGGAGAGGTTTGCTGCGCTATGTGGGTTGCTCCCTGGCTGGACAGGGATGGAACTCGTGCTGCAGAGGCTGCGGATAGCTTCATAGTGCTGTTTAACCCCTTGCGCCACTAGGGAGGCCCTTATCTTACTCTTTTCAGCTAAAGAATATACCTCAGATACTGGTTCCCAGCACACAGATTGTCATCATTCTTTTTTTCACCACTGTGTTGTAGCTCATTTTATGAACTGTCATAAGGAACTGTTTTCCCATCACTGTGAGCCTTTTCCAGCCCAGTGAGAGTCTCTGCAGACATCACTCAAGTGGTAACCAAGCTGGATACATTGCCATCCATTTCTTACAGAGATTTTAACTTAAGAAATGTGTCAGGGGGCGGAGAAGAAGCTCAGAATCTCGGGCTGATGTTAGAAACAATGAAGGAAGGGCTGTGATTCCGATTTTAATATACAGTGATATCTGCAGTGACTTCTGGACCATGGGGCAAAAATGGAGAAGACACCCCAAAGAACATCCCAAGAGTAGATCCTTTGAATATGAAATCTGGTGTTAAAAAATAAAAATTAATAAAATTAATTTTGGGTTATTTACTGGAATAAACATTTATAAACTATAGGCTAATATTGCCCATAAAGCAGTGTTTTTAAAGTGTAGGTTGATCAGTTTAGTGAGTCATGACCAACAATTTATAAAAGGAAGACCAAACAAAAGAAAAATCTTGATGCATCATCTAGTGTTCTGTAAAACTTAATAATATTTATCTTATATCCATACTTACACAGCTATATCTCAGCATGCAGATGCTAGGGCATGGTGTATAATGTTCTAACTGTTCATTTCAGTAAAAAAGAAGGTCACTGGCTTAGAAAAGAGCATTACAAGGCATTGTAATAATCATTTTATATTTATATATATAATATATATAATATATATAATAATCATTTTATATATATATAATAATCATTTTATATTTACTTTCCACATTCACTTTTCTCCTTATGAACCTCTACATTTCTTTTTTACTTTTAAAGTGGTAGTTGAAGGAGCTAGAAGGAATTATGCTCAGTGAAATAAATCAGAAGGAAAAAGAAAAATATCGGATGGTTTCACATATAGGAGGAATATAGGGGAAATGAATAAGACATCAGTGTAAAAAAATAATAACAGTACAAAACACAAGAAAGCAAAAACAGACAATTATAAATCAGAGACATACTGCAGGGGAGGAGGCCGGAGAGAGATCAGAGGGAGGGAGGGAGGAGCACAGGGGACTGAGGTGAAGGTGCACGGGTGCATTGGGGAAGAAACTCTATGGGGACTACACCTGAGGGGGTGGGGGGAAGCAAATATTGTTTAAAAATGAACAATGATGTAAAAAATAAATATTTTAAAATAAATAAATAAAGCAAAAAGTAAAAAAAAAAGAAAAGAAAAAATAGTGGCATGTGTGGGGAAGAGTGGCACTGAGGAATGGGTTTCTGGATTTACTTGTTTCAGTAATAGAATAGTGGGAACATACTTGTTTGAACCAGAAGCTCTCATTGACAGCTGTCATTGACTGTGGGCTTGTTGGGAATTCAAGGTTTATTTTTGCTACACGGGTTACTCTGCATATGACTAGAAGTGGAAGATCTTAACTGGCTCTCAGAGGTTTTCTTGCTCTTTTTGCTGACCCAGGAATTCCTCTGCACCTGCTGCTGCCACAAATCTGGAAATGCGATAAGGGTTTCGTTGTAATAAAATCTATTTCTTACATAAGAATGTAACCTTTAGAGAGGCATACCTTACCATAAAATAGATTTGGAATTATTAACTGGAATGGAGTTTCCCAGAAATCCAATTTGCTTTATGGTTTATGAGGTCTGTGAAACTTTAGACCAAAATAACTAGGAACAATTTCCTTTCCCTAAAAGGAGTAGGAGCAGAGTGGAGTACTTCAGTCATAAATGAAAAGATCATGTTCTCACAGTGAGACTTTCAATCCTCTAGAGAATGAAGCAAGTCAACAACAGTGTTTCCAACCAAGCAGAGAACTTGGGTTCATATGCAAAAAGGGGGGGGGTGGAGGGAGAGTGGAAAGAGAGGGAAAGGTGGAAGGAGGAACAGAAAGAAAAACCGAAAGAAACCAGGTGGAAAGTTCAGAAAAATGATCTGAACTGTAAAGATCAGCAATCCGTTTGACTCCTGTGTTTTCCATTACTTTGCACTCCCCACCCTGCAAGGAAACAGTACAGTTACAGAGAACGTGACCATCAGGTGCTTCCTTTACCCTCAAGTTTATTATTTTGGGCTTTGCTTCTGGCTATAGCCTCCCTCCTTTACTCTTGCTTTCTTCTTAGCCTCCCTCCTTTACTCTTCTTTCTTCTTCTTGCCTTTTCCTTCAAAGAGAGAAAGAAATACCTGTAGGGAGTAAATGCTCCCTCCTTTGCCTCTGCCTGGGTGAAATCCACCAGAATTGGTCAAGTTTTGGTACTAAACAGTTCCCATCACTAAGCTAAAGTGGAATTCTTGCCTGAAATTCAGGTTGTAGTGCATTCACTTTCTATATGTTTTCTTGGGGATCTCTCTGGCCCTGGATTACTGAAATTTGACTTTTAATTTTGACATACTCCTCCTCACACTTTGGATTATCAGAAGGATGGTGAAGAGCCTAGGGCATTGACTGCTAATAATCATGGTGTTCCTAGCAGCAAAGCAGATGGGGGACTAAATTCTTTGTTTATATAAGCAGAAAGGTTTGAGGTCAGGTGAACAAAAGTCTAACTAAAACAACAAAACAGAGTTACAGCCCCTCAATAAATTCTCAGACTGAGACAGTTTATAGACCCAAACCCCAGGAATGAAGGGGAGGCCGTGTCCCCTTGAGGAAGGATCCCTGGTATATTATCAAAAATTTATCCTGTCAAACTTTCTCCCAGTCTTGCCTAATGGGATCTATGATTCTTTGCCAGGGTAACTGTACATCACCAGGATCAGGGAAATAATCAGGTCTCATGGGGACTACTTGACACTGATACTGAACTCACGTTAATTCCAGGGGAAACCCCAAATGGAGAGGTTTATGGAGGTCAGACACTCAATGGAGTTTTAGCTCTGTCTCCACGAGGAGACAGACCTCAAACCCATTCTGTGTTTACTTCCCCAGTTTCGGGATACATATGAAGCAGATATGCTTTTCAGCTCACAGAGTCCCCTGACGTGTGGAGTGGGGGATTATTATTATGGGAAAAGCAAATGGAAGCCTTCAGAACCACCTCTATCTAGGAAAACAGTAAATCAAAAATGTAACACTGCATTCCTAGGGAGATTACAGAGATTAGTGACAACATCAGGGACTCAGAGGATGCAAGGATGGTGATTCTCATCACATTCCCATTCAGCTCTCCTATTTGGTCTGTACTGAAGAGAGATGGGTCTTGGAGAAAGACAACAGATCCTTGTCAACTTATCCAGGTGGTGACTCCAACTGCAGCTGCTGTATCAGATACGGTTTTGCTGCTTGGGCAAGTTAACCTATTCTCTGATACCTGATATGCACCATTAATCTGGCAAGTGTTATTTTCTCTATTCCTGTCTATAAAGAACACCAGTTTTTCAGCTGGCAAGGCAGCGATACACCTAACTGCCTCCCTTCACTACTATCTACTGCCTGCTCTAGCCTGACATCATAATTTAGTTTGCAGGGATCCTGACTGCCTTTGCCTTCCAGAAGGTACCACACTGGCACGTTACATTGATGTTATGTTAAATGAACCCAACGAGCAAGAAATAGCAGCTAATTAGATTTATTGGTAAGAGATTTATTGGTAAGTCAGAGGGTGAGAAATAAATCTCTACTGAAATTCAGAGGACAGACTTCTGTGGAATTTCTACGGGTTCCGTGGTGTGACACTTACTAAGATACTCCCTTCTGAGATGAAAGATGAGTTGTTGTAGCTGGTCCTTCCTACAACCAAGAAAGATTAATTAATGCCCAGTAGACTTCTTTGGATTTTGAAGGCAATATATTTATTCCTCATTTAGATTTAGTCAACCCATTCGTTGAGTAACCCTAAAAACTGTTAGTTTTGAGTCAGGCTTAGAGGAAGAGAAGGTTTTGCAATTGGTCCAGGCTGCTCTTTCATCTGGGTCATATGATCCAGCACACCTACTGATACTTGTAGTGTCAGTGGAAGATAGAGATGATATTTGAAACTACCACCTACAAATGACTTATAGCACAGGCCTTTGGGCCTTTGGAGTAAGGCCCCTGCCATCATCTGCAGATAACTGCCCTCCTTTTGAGAGATGGCTTTGGGCCTGTTATGGGTTTTTGTAGAGACTGAACCCTTGACCGTGGGTCCCTAAGTTACCATGTGAACTGAGCTTCCCATCATGAAACGAATGTTGTCTTACTCCCAAAGCCATAATGTTAGGCATATGCAGAAATATTGCGCATCATCAGATGGAAGTGATGTATGTGTGATTGGGCCCAAGCAGGCCCTGAAGGCTCGTGTGACTTATGGGAAGAAGTTCAATGGTTACCACACCTACCACACTGCCTTCTCGCTCCCAGCCTGTACTAGAACCTCACGGGGAGTTCTCTAGAATCAGCTGACAGATGAAGAGAAGACTCAGGTCAGTTTGCAGATGGTTCTGTATAACATGCAGTCACCATCTGAAAGTGGTTAGCCACATCACTGCAGCCCCTTAGGGGATATCTCTTAAGCACTGTGGTGAAGGTAAATCCTCCCTGTGGGCAGGACTTTGAGCATTGCACCTTGCTCTGAAGGAGAAATGACAAGACTTGAGATTCATACTTTGTGCAAAATGGTTTGATGGAATGGTTAGGAATTTGGGAGGAACATGACTGGAAAATTGGTGACAAAAAAATTTGAGCAAGATGCAGGTGGATAGTACTCTTTTAGGCCAAAAATGTGAAGATATTTTTTGTTCTAGGTTAGTGCTCACCAAAGGATGGACTCAATAGCAAAGAATTTTAATTATCTAGTAGATAAGAGGACATATTTTTCTGGATACCAGCCAGTCTCTTTTCTCACTGCCCTATAGTTTCATGAACAAAGTGACCATGGGGGCAGGGATGGAGGTTAGGCATCGACTCAGCAACATAGATTCCCTCTGGCCAAACTCTACCTGGCTATGACCACCACTGAATGGCCATTCTGCCAGCAACAGAGATTAATTCTGAGTCCCCACAATGCACCATTCCCTGGAGTGATCAGTTAGTTATCTGTTGACAGGTTGATTATATTGGGTTGCTTCTATTACAGAATCAGAGATTTTTTATTCTGCTGGAATAGAATAGACACTCTGGATATGGATTTACCTTGGATATGCATTCTGTTTCATGCAACATTATCATGTCCTCAGTTCTTGGTTTGACCTATATATTTTTAGAATCCACATGCGGAATTTAAACTCATTTAACTGGGTTAGCAAATACCAAAAAGGAATGTTGCATATGGACTACATTAAACTGTTCATATCACAGTGTTTTTTTTTGTAGAATAAGCAGTAATATATGTTCCCGTAGATAGAAATCTACAAAGAAAATAAGATAGGATATTTTCTGAAATTAGAATATTTATCAAAAAGAATTGAATTTTCTTATGTGCTCACTGAATTTAAAGTTAATGAAATTCTCCCTTTCCAATTAAATGCATAAGGTAAATATTAGATAAGAACCATATCAAGAATAAAAAGTGATTGAATCACTGGTTTTACACTTTATAATCTGGAACAGAGATGTAGATCAATGGAGAAGACACTTTAGACAAAGTGACATTTCATTCAAAGAAATCAGTTTTGTGCATATCTGGGGAAAAAAGTGATTTATTTTCATCCCAAATGCCAACTGAAATGTAAACAGTGACATTTTGAGTAAAGGAATGTAGGAATAAAAGTGGGTAAAAACAAATCCACATGCATTACATCAGAGATGTCTGATTAAATTCAAATGCAAAAATTGCTAAGCTTCTCAAAACTTTCCAATAGTCCCATTACTTGCAGACCAACCAAAATAAAATATCCTTCTTTGTTGCCCATAGAACATCCATATGTCTACTAGGTTCCTTTCTTGAACACACAAAGCTGAACACGTAAGTATCAATTGTGATCTATGTGCTCATTTTAGTATAGTTTCAATAATCAAAGGTAATGCTCCTTCTCCCCTAAATCTTTTAACTTTTGAACATTTTGCATTGTGTCCTTCTACTTGTCATCTTCTTCCTTTCTTCTTTCTCTAAGTGCCCCTAATATATTAATAACTTCACATTCTATTTTCTGTTAATATCATCAAGGTCAGAGAGGTCCCCTGTTAGGCAGTAAAGATAAGATTTCTTTCTTTATATAATTTAAAGGAATTAATAGGCTGTCCAACATCATTTTTAGTTGGGTGAATCATTTGAATTTTCTGTTTGTTAAGCTGGAACTAAACAAAATTGACATGAAGCAATCAGTTGTGCCCTACATTACTTTCTTCTTATCTCCCGATCTCATTTTGTTTTTTGAAATTTCTCTATGAATCTTATACTCCAGGCACACTCATCTATTCATTCTACCCCTTAATAATTCTACTTCTAATCAGTGGTTCATCTTACTCAGAATAATAATATATGTATACAGACACACAAATGTATTCATAGCAAAACAAGGAGAAAATTCTCATGACAATTACAGTCATGTAATATAATTGCCTGTACAGTTACAGTTTCTGTAAGTGCTCGTGTGGTCATACGTCATATTTAAAACTATTGTCCTCTACTACCCATTCTCTGTCCACTTTGCCTCCAGCAAACTTATGAGCTAACCATGGTTCTTTCCTTGGTGGGATCACATAAACCTTCGTTCCTAAGTGTCTGTGTCATTAACATTCCTGACTCAATTGGGTTGTAGTTTTCCATTGATCTCATTATTAAGGCAAGATATAATTAGGAGATACCCTAAAGGATGTGCTGTATTCCAAATGTACTCTTTTTTTTTTTAACCTCCATTATGAAGTAATAGTTCTATTTCCCCTGGTAGGTATGAACACTCATCCCAGACAGCACCATAATTCTCTTCTTTGCTTCCTGCTTCAGATACCTGAGGCAGGTGGCACCCTTAACTTCCAGTTCAGTAGAGTAATTGTGCTCCCCTTAGAACTAAAAAATCTAGTTCAGAAAGAATAAAGTCACAGGAACAGGAATAAAAAATTTCACTAGTGGGTCACTCCCATTTCCTCCCCTTCACTCCTAGACTCATAAATCCTGACTGTCACAGAAATTGCACCATACACTAGATGCCAATTCAGAGCACATGCAACTTTCTGTAGAAACTTGCCCCTACCCCCAGTCCCTTGAAGTATTGTCTAACATGTACTGAAACTGAGTCTTCAAAAAAACATTCCACTATGCCAGTTGCTTCAGGACCATAGGGAACTTGGTAAAACCAGTGAGTTCTCTGAGCATGGACCCATTGTAACACTTCTTTTGCTATGATTTGCATTCCTTTATCAGAAACAATGTTGTGTGGATGAATGTAGAGGAAGCATTCTGTAAATCAACATATGGTAGTTTGGATAGAAACACTGAGTGCAGGAAAGGAATGTAGTACATTGGATATTCTATTGATCAGAAGGAAGGATTTTTTTTTTTAAATCTACAATTAATGGGACTATTGGAAAGCTTTGAGAAGGTTAGCAGTTTATACATTTGAATTTAATGAAACATCTCTAATTTGGTTCATGTGGATTCTGAAGTATAGAGATCAAACCAAGAAGTGAGGACATGATATTATCACATGAATCTGAATGCATATTTAAGCAAAATGTTTACTTATCTATGCAATAATTACTGTTGTCAAGGATGTCATGATAATTATGCTTCTGCTCGTAAATTTAAATATTCTAGAGAGACCAAACAGAGAGTTGATATGACTGCTAGGCAAGTATAAATCCACTTCATCACCACAGTTCTTATTATCATTTGCCTGTTGATGCTGCATTTTGATGAATATTTTTGTATATAAAAAATTAGATTTAAGGACATATAATGGATGCATAATCTAGTTTGTCAAAACTGCATACTTTATTAGCAAAGTGAAATAGCCACAAGTAAAATAAGAATAAAAAGTTTGCTTCACCAGGTTTGTTTGTATCAAATATCAAAACTATATGCCTGGCATTACCTGGAATGAGATGTTTTGATGCCAACACTTGCATGATTTTATTAGATGGGGTCAATAGAAGGTGTTCACACATCTCTATCGTGATTGCCACTTGTCAGTAACTAAGGGTAAGATGTATTTTATCTTCAGATTGAGCTACTCTTTTCCAGGCTGATCTTTTTCTTTCTTTCTTTTTTTTTTTTTAAAGATTTATTTATTTTTATGCAAGAGCTGGGGTACAGGGCAGAGCTGAGGGAGGGTGAGAGGATTCATCAGAGACAGAGCGGGAAGCAGAACAAGCAGATGGACCGAGGGGAGCAGTGGGCGCGACAGGAGAGGTCTGCCTCACCATGTGGGAATCTTCCTGGCCGGCCGGGAATTGAACCGCTCTGCAGAGGCTGCGGACAGCTTCATAGCGCTGAGCTCAACCAGCTGTGCCACCGGGGAGGCCCTGATCTTTTTCTTTTTTGCAAATTAGGAGTTGACTGTTTTGAAAGTCTTTGACCTTCCACTTTGGAAGAGTGGATGGAAGGAAGTCCTAAGTAGGAAAACTTGGAGAACTGATGCTGTAATCCATTCTAAGCACTATTTAAGTTTGGCAAGAAAAATGAATGACATGATGTACTCTCTGTTATCCTTTTTTATTCTACTAGTAATTTTCTCCAAATTAAGAACATCCTGTGGTCTCCAGATTGGAAAAGAGTTCATTTTTGTGGCAGACTGAAATCAAACTTTCTCAATAACAAGTTGTGGTATGGTAAATCCAACAAAAAATTCCCTAGTCAGGTGCAATTTTAATATGTTGTCACAAACATGAAAATTTTAAAAATTTACTGCAAGCCTCCAAAGAATTAATTTCACTACCACTATAGAGACGACAGAAATATTTTAAAACTCGAAAAATTATAATTTAAAAAATTACAAAAGCTTGTTTAAGAATAAAATATTACAGGGGGCCTCCCTGGTGGCGCAGGCGTTTGAGCACAGGGCTGTGAAGCTGTCCGCAGCCTCTGCAGTGCCTGTTCGATCCCTGCCGGCCTTGAAGCAACCCACATGGTGAGCAAACCTTTCCTGTCATGCGCTGCTCCCCTCAGCAGTGTATTTCGTCAGTCTGCCTGTTTTGTCCCCCGCTCTGTCTCTTGAGAATCCTCTCACTCTCCTGCGCATCTGGCCTGTACCCCAGTTCTTGTATAAATAAAATAAATCTTTTTTTTTTCTTTTTTTTTTTTTTTTTAAACTATAATCTTTTTTTTTTTTTTAAAGATTTATTTATACAAGCACTGGGTACAGTCAGAAGCACAGGAGGGTGAGAGAATTCACCAGAGCCAGAGCAGGGAGCAGAGCAGGCAGAAGGAGCAAAGCACACTGCTGAGGGGAGCAGTGGGCGGCAGGAGAGGTCTGCGCGCCATGTGGGACCCTCCTCAGGTGGCCGGGGAGCAGCCGGGAATCAAACCGGCGCCGCAGAGGCTGCGGGCAGCTTCGCAACCCAGTGCTCAACCGCTGCGCCACCGGGGAGGCCCAATAAAATAAATCTTAAATAAATAAAATATTACATCCTGAGTTCCAGACGTTCTTAATGATATTCTTAACAATCCTATTGAGTATTAATTTTCTAACAATAGAATGTCCATCTTAAAGACTTTTTACTATTTTATATGGTACACTTAGTCAAAGGCATAACACATATATACAACTTTAACAAATCTTTTACAACAAATGCTGTGTAGCCACTTCCTTACTTTTCTTTGTGTTTTTGCCACTTAGATACTCATTTAAAAATACTACAATTTTAGTTTTGCTGAATTTTAAACTTTATATAATTATCATGCAGTACGGTTTCTTCTGTTTTTGTATTTTTAAACTTAACATTATGCTTTGAGATACATACATAATGCCAAATATTTTGGTGGTTATTTTCATTTTCACTGATGTACACTTTCTATCATACAACATAGGACAATTTGTTATCTATTGCACTGTTGATGGACTTATTTCTTATTTCTAATTTTGGGCTATTATGAAAAATACTGCCATGAACATTTTTTACAGGTGAAAACATATTGCAAAATTTTCTGGGGACCCTGCTCCTGGTTTAGCAGGCAAGAGAGCAATACTAGCTTCATAAATTCCACCCTATATGCAGGAATCTGTTGGGGAAGGTAAAGCTAGGCTATTCTAGCCCACTCACTGATGACCAAAGAGCCAGATAAATAGAGCAGAATGTTAAATGAGATCCTAAAGGCTGAGAACTCTGTAACAGGGACCAATGTAATTGTTTCCTAATATCCTAAATAGATGAAGGAGAGCTCACCCAGGCAAGGCAGAACTAGGGACTATGCAACAAACGCCACCCACTTCCAGCTTATAAAAGAGTGGAGGTAGGGAGAGGGTGGAGAGGAGAAGAAAGGAAATTTCCCTGAAGAGAGGTGCATTTCTTTTGCATTAGTACTTCCTATTTACGGTATAATAGGGAAATGAGGAAAGAGAGGGTTGTATTCTTTTCAATATCAGTCGCGTGAAAAAGGTATTAAGGAGATCATTCAAAGAGCTTGCGTATCCCCTAGATGGGGGAAACCTAAAAACTTGAAAGCACACTGTCATTTGGTGGTTGTGTGACACTGTGCAAGTTATATTACCTCTTGAACTTTTAGTTTCCTTATTTCTTTTTTATATAAATTCATTTATTTTAATTATTTTATATATTTTTACATCATTTTTCATTTTGTACAATGTATACATTTTCATCTTGGTTATAATCCCTGTAAAATTCCCACCGCTCATTCACCCGTGAACTATCACATGGTCCCTGTGCTTTTCCCTCCCTTGTTTTGATCCTACTCCCTCCTCCCCCTACTGTAGTATGTCTCTGATTTATAGTTGCCTGTTGATTTTGATTTTGATTTTATTATATTAGTTTTTTTTTTCCTGATCCCTTATTTGGATCCTCTACATTCCTCCTATAAGTGAGACCATCTGGTATTTTTCTTTTTCTTTCTGGCTTATTTCGCTAAGCATGATCCCTTCCAGCTCCATCCATGTTGCTGCAAATGGCTAATTTTAAATAATGATAGTATCTATTGATATTTCATAGGAATTAAATGAAATTGAGTTGAAGGAGATTTTGCTGAGTGAAGTAAGAAAGAAAAAGGCACATTATGGATGATTTCACTCATATGTGGAATGTAAAAACAAAACAAAATAAAGGAACAGACAAAACTCAACCAACCAAATCCTAGAAATCTGATTGCAGAACTGAGACTGTTACAGGGCAACCCCAATGTATTGTGGAGTTTGTTCAGGACATCCTTGTCCCCAAACAAGACTACCAGTGGGGGAAAGTGAGGGTGTAGGAGTGGGAGCAAAATGTGAATGGGACTCAATGGACTATGGTGGAGCATTATGTGTGCCTTGGTGGTAGGTGGGGTATAGTAACATACACCTGGAGAGATGTGAGCCTGTATCCCTAATCATAAACAGTGTTGTAAGTCAATGTTATTGATGACGTAATGTCAGGTTTCAGGCCTAGTCTCCCAGCCAGGAATGGATCCCAGGCTGCAGGGGCAGCGCTGAGTCCCAGCCACTAGGCCACCAGGGTTGGTATCTCAAGAAGCTGCTGCAGGAACTTCGCAGACACTCAGATAAGCAAGTGAGAAGAGGAAGGTTTGTTTAGACAAAGAAAAAGTTTATTGAGGCGAAAAGGAACAGAAATAAAGTGGGACTCCCAGGCTATGGAACCAGGCCAGGGAGGGGCAAGGGAGCCAAAGTAGAGTCATGCCTCAGGGAATATATGTACCTTCTTTTCCTGATTATTCTGAAGCCCCACCAGTCTCTTTGTGATTCATTTTCTGTGGTTTTACTCACTTTGTCTTAATGTGTTTGTACCCAGAATTACACATTGCATCTCAGACATTACCTTGGAGTCCTTTTTCTTTATCATCCTTGTCTGGGAATGTCCTGTTGCCCTTAGTCTGGGGGGTGTTTGATTAGTCCCCTTTGGAATTTTTTGCCCTTATCTCTGGAGCCTTCTTTATTCCTCTGCAGCTTTTCCTATTCTATGCTAACCCTAGGAGTCTCTGCTTGCCCTATGACTCATGATCTCAGTCAAAAAATATTTATTTATTTATTATCTTTGTTAATATATTGATAATATAGGATTTCTCCCTTAGATATGGTTATTGTAGCTCTTCTACCAGCAAAGTTCCCCATAGTCCTCTGCCACAGTCCATTGTGCTCTCCCTAACCCCTCATCCTCAATTAGGGTATTTTTCTGGTATTGCTTTATTTTTGATATCATTGTGACTGCATAAACTCATGGATTAAAACATATTTGATATGTAGCATTAGTTTTTTTTTTTTTTAAATTTGAAACTTTTATTGTAAAAATAACTGCAGAGGCAGAAAATTCCACAGAATGAATTTATAGCTTGATGAATTTTTAATAAAGTGAATATTCTTGTAACCACCACAGGCTGAGAAATAGAACATTACTAGTAACTCCAGAGGCTCCTCATGTGATCCATCCTAGCTAAACACTCTTCACCTCCCAAAAAGTAATCCTATGTTTACAGAAATCACTTATCTGATTTTTTCTATAGTTTTATCAACCAAGTATGAAAACTTGAAATTATAATCTAGTCTTGCCCTTTTAAAAAGATTGCTATGTATTTTACATCTCAAAATCATTTAAATAGCACTCCCATTTTTTCTCTTTATTTATGGATTTAATCTGTCAAAAATCCTGAAGTATTTGAATTGGAGAGATTTCCACTGTCTAAATTTTATTAACTCTCTTCCATTATCTGTATTTCTGTAAGAGGGCGGTCCCCAGGAAAAGGAGAGTTTGCAGTTTCTCTGCCACACTCAAGAAAGGGTGGAGCCAAGCAGGGAAGAGAAGAAGCAGCTGAAGAACAGACTGGGAAAGGAAGGATATAGGATAGGGAGCCAGAAGGAGACCTGGAGGAGGCACATGGAGCAGACAGACATGTGAAGAAGCTGCACTTGCTTTTTGGTTGACCGGTTGAAACAGCTGTGGGTGAGAGATCTGTGGGGAGGTTAACAATGGCAGCTTTTATCTTGATCTTGATGTTGCTCTTTCCTTCCAGACTTGTCTGACTGTTTCTGACCCATTTCTTTGGGTACCCAGCAGAAGGTACCCTGACTGTGGCAGGCTTTCAGGCCTCAGAGGTCCTGCTTTGGGCCAACCCTGTCTGGCTGGGCATTTACCCATGAGGGGGTGCTTGATTTGGAGACAATATTATTCCCCATCTTTCCCCTTTTCTGTATTGCACACTAATTGTATGCAAGTTCCTTTCCATTGAAGGTCTTATGCACTAGAGTATGTTTTGTCTTGCTGTGGCAGATATCAGAACCTATTTAGAGTGGGCAGATTTGCTGATTCTGGGGTGCCCCTCTCCCTGCCCTGTAACATTTCCAACAACTTGACACCTGGTTCCAGAGGTCTGATTGCCTTGGGCTGTTCATTCATCAGGAAGCACGCAGTTTTGTTGTCACACTTTTGAGAGCTATTGATATACACTGCTTGGACTGACTAATATATCAGTGGTTGCAAAGTGGTGAATTCTATCTTTTCCTTTTATTAGAATATTTTCATAAAGAGATGCTTCTCCTCTTCTATGATTTGATTCAGGTCCTATAGAGCTGGACAAAGGCCTCATTCTTTTCATTTATTTATAACTTTTCCATACTGTGAATTGCTTTTCTGTTATACTAAGTGACGAATGAGTGTTTTACATTTGTAATATCATTATAGATTTGTGGATTTAAATTTTTCAACAGGTTTCAGTCTGTTGCAGTTATCTATTTTAAAGATTATGTTCTTCCTGTTTTGGCTAACAGAAGCCTGTTCAGGTTGGTTCATGAGTCTTTTTGACAGCATCCTTGTAATCTCTGATAGTTTTTCTGTAATCTGGTATGACAACAAGATGTTCCAAACTCATCTAGGGGCACCCTAGAGACCCCAAACCTGCCTGCTCTAAATAGGTTCTGCCTTCTGCCGCATCAAGACAAAACATGAGACTTAAATGGAAAGGAACTTTACTACAATTAGTAAATAATACAGATAAGACAAAGAATATAGTCTCTAAATCAAGCACCCAAAGTTACCCGACCCCTTGTGGGGAAAAGTCCACCCAAGCAGGATTGGCCCAGAGCAAAGCCTGAAAGCCTGCCACAAGTCTAAAGCACCTTCCAGTGGGGACCCACAGAAAAGGATCAGAAACAACCAGACAAGGCTGGGAGGAAAAGAACAAAATCTTGATCAAGATAAAAGCTGCCATTGTTAACCTCCCCATGGGTCTTTCACCCACAGCTGTTTCAACCAGTCCAGGACCAAGAAGCAAGTGCAGCTTCTTCACATGTCTCTCTACTCCATGTGCCTCCTACAGGTCTCCTTCTGGCTCTCCATCTTGCTTCCTCCCATCTTCCAGTCTCCTCTCCAGCTTCTCCTCCCTGCTCAGCTCCACCCTCCTTTGGGTGGGGCAAGGTACCTGGAACTTCCCTTTTTCCTGGGCTCCACCCTGTCACAATCTTGTACATTTCTTGCCACAGACCTTGAATCTTTAACTTTCTAAAGGTTTTGGGAGATAGATTGCAATCTGGGTACTACAGGCACTAACTACTGTGTCATTGCTAAAATAAAGATGTAGGGTGTGTGTGTGTGTGTGTGTGTGTGTTTAAAAAGTTCTTGAGTGAATTCTAATTCCTTTCACTTGTATTTAGGATTATAGGATTTCTTAATTTTACTTGTTTGTATCAAATTTTATCTCTTTCACAATGAGAATCTGATTGTCAAGGACACAATGGCTGAAAGAAGTAGAATAATTTATAATTACCAATTTATCCCATATTACACAAACATTTTCATAATAATATTATATCATTAATATAATATTGAGAGAACTTGATTTTATTGCATATTTAAAAAGTTGTACAATATTCTATGTTAAGTACATCACTATTATATACTGGCTTTCCCGTCTATTCTCACTTAACTTTCTCTTTAAAATTAATTCTATGTTTAATGTTTACCACCCTCTCTTATGACAATGGCTAGTCATTTTGGTATCCAGAGTTCATTCTCTAGTAGATTTTTCAAAGAGGGTCAATGAAGCAATATTTTCTGATTTCTTGACTGTTGGTTACAGGTTATTTGGTTCCTTCATTCTTGAAAATAAGTTTTGCTGACTATAAAATCCTTGGTCACATTTTCTTGTCTTGAATCTCTTAAGTATGTTTATTTATTCATTTATTTCTGGCATAAAACATTGCTGTCCAAAGTCTTGTGATAACCTACTTTTCTTTTCCTGACAAGTTATTTGCTGCTTTTGCTTAAAAGTCCAAAGGATGTTTTTCTGCTTCATCTTTTTTTAAATTTTTAAAAAAGATTTATTTATTTATTTATACAAGCACTGGGTACAGTCAGAAGCATGGGAGGGTGAGAGAATTCACCAGAGACAGAGCGGGGAATAGAACAGGGAGACTGACATAATACACTGCTGAGGGGAGCAGCAGGCACAGCAGGAGTGGTCTGTCACGCCATGTGGGACCCTCACTGGCGGCTGGGGATTGAACCAGTGCTGCAGAGGTTGCAGGCAGCTTCGTAGCCCAGCAGTCAACTGCTGTGCTACCAGGGGAGGCCCTCTGCTTCATCTTTAAAGTCCAGCAATTTTAAGAGAATATATCTTGGTGTTGGCCATTCTGGGATGATAGTCTCAGGTATGTGAGGTTCTCTTTAAGTTTTAAATCAATTTTTTTTTCCTTTTTAACTGAGATAAATTTCCTTGGATTACAAAAGTTACACTTTATTCAGTATTTTGGCTGTTTCATCAATTTTGCTATTTCTTTTAAAATTTTGTTATCTTTCTAAAGTTCTTATTATCTGTACTTTTTGAAACCTTTTGCCCATTTTCAATTTATATTACCATCTACACAATATTTTTGTGTTTCTACACAATATTTTCTGGTTTATTTACTACCTCCTGTGTTCCTTCTATTTAGCCTTTCATTTACAAAATATTTTTTTTCTTTTATTTCAAAGCTTTTCTTGATTTCTGATTGAGAACTTTTTTAAAGTTATTTTAGTCTTTGCTTTTTTTTAAATTGATGGTGTTATTTTAATATCTTTTTAAAACAGAGGGTATAGTTTTGATGTATTCTCAACGTACTTTCCTTGTCTATAAAGTTATTTTCTTTTGGTTTTATGGGATTTGAACTTCATAGATTTTTGTTCCTTTTCTATGAAATTGGTTTTCCTGGATTTTTGGGAGACTTGGCTCAGGGTAGCTTCTACAGAACTTCTCCAATGTTTTCATATTTATTAAACAAAATATAGCAGCTTGCTTTCTAAGATTTCCAGGGTCTATACTCCATCCCCACAGTTATTTATGCTTTTTCAATTTCATCTATTTGGTACAACTTTTTCCCTTTCCCAGGAGTGTCTCTTCTATATGGGAAGACAGCTGTGGTGGTTGTTTTGAGAATTCATAGGGGCCAGCCTGCTTCAGATCCCTCAGATTTTATAAGCCATCGGCACCTGCCAGCAATAATAAAAGACTGTTTTGGAGTACTCCTATTCTCATGTCCATTAGATGCCCCGTTGTTTCTTTTTGCTTATTTCTGCGTAGATAATATAGGTCTCATGGCAGTGGGTGGATGTCCTCAGTCAGTTTGTAGGTATAATTTGCCATGTAGTGGGTAACCAGTATCCGAAGTGACCTCAATGTTTTTGCTGCTCCCTATACATTCGTTCTGTTCCTCACATGAAACAGTAGAGACTTTTTTTCTCCTGAATCTGGTATATCCCCGTGGCTGAGTTGACCAACCTTGAGGGGTGCCAACCCCACTTCTAGCTCCTGCAGTTTTGGGCCACAGGCACCATATGAGAACGCCAACTACAAGGGCAGACCCCATAAAGTAGAAATGAAGTGACCTGGATCATAACTCCAACCTATGAGACAACCCTGAGAGAGAGCTATCTTGGATGGTCTATTCCAACTGAGTCCCGGAGGACTGCAGCTCTAGGTATAAGGAATAAAATAGTCATTTAATGTATTGGAGTGGTTATCAGCACAGCAAAAGACATCTAACTAAAACATATAGTTTTGTTGCCAATGTTGTCCATTGTTTTCAGTTTTGTTATCTAGTTACTCTGTTTTTCTGTGGGGTTTGGAGAGTTTCAAAACAATGTCCTGAAACGCCTACTACCAAAATCTTCCCAGAATCTGTTCTGACGTAAGATTATAAGGTTCTTCTAGAACAGACCTCAGTCAAGATTTACAAAACCACCAGGGAGAGTGATTCAGAACCAGAATGAAGGACACAGGGAATTTATACCTTTCCATCCGGACTTTGGTTTTCTATCTTTTTTTTTAAAGATTTATTTATTTATTTATGTATTTATTTATTTATTTATTTATTTATTTATGCAAGCACTGGGTACAGTCAGAAGTGCGGGAGGGTGAGAGAATTCATCAGAGCCAGAGCGGGGAACAGAACAGGCAGAGTGATGAAATACACTGCTGAGGGGAGCAGCAGGCACAGCAGGAGAGGTCTGTTGCGCCGTGTGGGACACTCGCCGGAGGCTGGGGATGGAACCGGTGCTGCAGAGGCTGCGGGCAGCTTCGCAGCCCAGCGTTCAACCGCTGCGCCACCAGGGGAGGCCCCGGACTTCTAATCAGCCCATATGATAATAGACTCCTTTGCCCTCATTTTCTGCCCCCTATCTTATTTCATTTCATTTTGAATAAGAATTCATGTATTTCATATTAATTTTCTGAATTAAGCTGGAATATCAACTTAATGTTATCTAGATACAGGTTGGTAAGAGCATCAACTAAAATTTCCAGCAAGTATAATACTTTCAAGAAAGTCAAAGTGAATTGTGTGGATACTGCAGGCAAGCTAATAATTTAACCTATTTTAAAGTCAATTCATTCAGTCATTCCTGAAGTATCTGTTGAGTGCTTATGTGATCCAGGAACAGTTCTAGGCATCAGGGCATTGTATACACTGGCAAACAATACAAACATTCCCACTTTTGAGGAACCGAAATTCCAGTGACCTACATTCTTTAAATATTTGTTTAAATGTCATGCTATTGTTATGGAATATCCTCCTGGGAGGGGCCAACCCCACTTCTAGCTCCCTACAACAACCTGCAGTGAGTCCTGATAAATTCCATTTTATTCACATCATTACATTTTCAGTGATGGAGGAGAGTCCCTTGGAAATTGGTTTCTCTCAATGCAACTAGTCTTAATCCAATTCTGATTTCAAAGAATCGCAAGAGTTAAAAGCAAAACATGGAAAGCAGTTGGGGGATCATAAAGTATTAGATTTAAATTGTTTTTGATTAGAAAGAAAAGTTACTTAGGGAGGTGCTTTAACATTTTCTTTTTTTGCAAAGATTTATTTTATTTATGCATATAAGAACTGGGGTAGAGGCCAGAGGTGTGGGAGGTGAGAGGATTCACCAGAGAGAGTGGGGAGCAGAGCAGGCAGATGTACTGAAATACGCTACTGAGGGGAGCAGCAGGCGAGACAGGAGAGGTCTGCTGTGCCATGTGGGTAGCTCCCTGGCTGGTGGGGATCGAACTCATGCTACAGTGGCTGCCAGTTGCTTGACAGTGCTGTCTTTAACCCCTGCACCATCAGGGAGGCCCCTGCTTTAACATTTTTAATCACCAGAAGATTCTGCAAGTGATATTTCACCTGATTAGGAAGAATTTGGGAACTGTGTATATATTGGGGCTGGGCATGGACAGGAAAAGGATATGAAACTAGAGGCTATTAAAAAAATGAAAAGGGAAGGAGCAAAAGTCCATCTTCTCCACACCAACAGTTTAAGCAAATGTAGTATTTTAAGTGACTTTCTTCATGTACAACCTGGAAATGTACATTAACCAGGAACTTCCCACCCACCTCTTGTTTCTTTCCCCATCCTCTGTCTGCTGGAACCTGCCAGTGGTAGAAAACATTGTCATTGTTTATGATGCTCATAAGCCTGCATGGATGTGAATGACATATATTTAGAAATCAAAACAAAGCTTTCGGGAGATCTTCAATTTAATGGAAACTAATCTAGTCATTTGGGAACCACAAGAGCTTTTTAGAGAAATTCTGCCTCTGCAAACTGGAGGAAGTGTGGGTGTACTGGAGTCCCGGTGACACCTTGTGATGTCAGTCACCCCCAGCTCACGAGTGATTGGCTGGGAAGAGCTGAAGCAGAGTTTAAATTCCTGCACCATCAGAAAAGGTTTCAGAACATCAACACAAGAGCGGTTTCATTAGGCATAGATTTCCTCTGTGAGAACTTCAGCCTGATTCTTGAGACTTTCTGGGAGAACGTCTTGGTCAACTGAAGAGGGTAAGACATATTCATTGTCTATTTTTTAAAAAATCACTTCTGCGCTGTTTGGAAAATATTAAATATGCATACATGTTGAGAGGCATTAGGTCATGTAGAGAAAGATGGGAAAACTGCCTTGGGTAAGAATGATTCCCATTTTTTGTGCCTGTTGTTTGATATTAAGTAAATAATTATATTAAGTTGACATAAGTCAACAGAGTCAGGTGTTTTACTTCGTAATGCTTTAGTTAGATCTCTGGACAATACTTTTGAAAGGAAAAGTTTACTCAACAGGAGGAAATGGAAGGTTACTCAAATGGAAGGTTATTTTGAAGCTGAGCTTCAATTAGCAAAGCAAATAAGATTTTTACATTTTGGTTTCATGGAGTTAGTGATTCACATGGCCTATAAGACATTGTGAAATAATCTAAACTAGACTGACAGGTCTTTCAAAATATGATCTCTAAACTAAAAAGTATCTAACAATATTCATGTAAATGGCACTCAATATTGATCATAATGAACTGAGTAACTGAGAGAGGACGTTAAACTACTGAAATAAAACATTAATTGTTATGATATTATATTGTTAAGCTGGATATTTATATTAGCATGATGCCATATAGTCAGAATGCAATAAATGTTGAATATAATTGTCTTTTAAAGAAATTTTTAGTGTGGCAGAGTTAGTATACAGACTCCTGCCATATGCATTTTTATTTGATGCATTTGTTCTACTCCTTCATTTATATTGCTAGTGCCTGTCTTCCATAACCCAGAGTGGGAACTGTGGTCAGGCAATACTAGAAATATCCATGTGCAATAATTCTTTTAGCAACCTGTCTTCTTTAGGAGTAATAACTTCTGGAGAACCAAGCTTTCTGTTTAATTCAGCACCAAGCAAAATATCTTATTTTGACTTTGTTGATTAAAAACATGTAAAACAATAATTTTATAATGGGTATTAGTTTACTTACTACCCTAAGTGGTGTTGTGGACCAATGTGCCTCAGTTTCTTGGAAGCCTTCCAAATCTATATTTAATTTGGGGTAACTCAGAGTTATTTTACTGTAATTGAAGGCATGACATGTGACTTTATATAACTGACCTCAAGACAATTGCAACTGGAAGAATTGGAAACTTTAATTGATCTATTTGCTTAGTTCTCTGAATTCCTGATAGAATTGATATCTTAGCCAAACTCCAGTTTATTTTCAAAGAGTCATAATAATCAAATTCTAGCTAATGGAGATTATGAAGATTATGATTAGCTAATTCTACTTTTGTAAGACCAAGTTATTATTATTCACTGCTGTATACACAGCACCTAAAACAGCACATGGTACTTTGGATGTACTCAATAAATATTTGTTTACTGCTAATGAGTGGCTATGCCTTTCATTAGCATTGTTGAGGATAGCAATACTAAATCAAAAATAAGCAAATTAAGTAGTATAAATTGGGCCTATGATTTTTGAGTTTCTATTTCCTTCTTTTAGCTTATTTCATTTCCATTTACATAAAAGAAGATATATACTTTAAGTTAATCTTGACTTTGTGTACATTTCAGAACGAGTTTCCTTACTTGAGCACACAAATTCCTGGCTATACTTGAGGGTAGTCAGAGGGTGAAGGACTGCAATTTCCTTCTCCAGATAATAAACATTTTTGATCTTTTCAATGCTAGGAAAAAAATTCAGAAAGGTTCAAAGTCTCTAATATACACACTGCCTTCCAAACAGGTAGAAGTCAGATTTGGTTGTAGATTTCCTTTTCTCACATGCTCTCATTGTAGAATGACAAGTATAATGTAGAACATTTACCAATCACCAAAGCAGAACTTGGAAGTTCTGGAACTCGTATTTTAAGGCTTGCTGCTATTGTGCTCATTTTTCACTCAGAACATGGCTACTGTGTATCTGCTTGTACTCTTTTTTTAGGGTATTTGCTAAAAAGTTGCAGAAGTTTGGAGCTCTCATTCGGATATAGACTTCACAAAAGTATGATTATTCTTATCAAAAACACTAATGGAAACCTAATATAGGAATTAAAGTCTGATTTTCTTTTGATGCTTTGTGACTGACTATATTCTTTGGGAGAAAGTGTCAGTTCACGCTGGACCTCAAGGTATCTTATTTTACTTTACCAGACTTTCATTTGGGAAATTATTACTACAGGTCACAGTGCTAAATGGAGTTTTTGGAAGCATGAGCAACTTAGTAAATCTTGCATATATTCATTTTGCTTATCTTAATATACCATCCTTAAGAAGCTTGAACACTGAAAACGCACACTTCATTTGCTTTATACACACACACACTTATTCATTGTAGTTTCCCCTTATTTTGTTGTTATTTAGATAAGTATGAAGCAAAAGAAAATACAAGGGAATAGTTTAGTATTCATTAGCTTTTAATCAAGGCTGGAATACTTACTAGTTTTCAGAGTATCATGAGATTATCACTCTATTCAAATTTCACTTTGAAAATGAAAATGACGAGCTGTCTAATTTTCATTTGACCTGTGAAACCAAAACATTCTCATACAGTTATTTTGAGAGTTATTTGAGAGTTATTTGAGAGTATCATATTTGGGGCAGTTTCCTGTCCTTTAAAGAAAACTAAACCTAAGAGCTTTAAAAGATGTTTTGATTGTGGAAACTAAAGGAAGTGCAGGAGAGGGAAAACTTTCCTTCACCCTCTTAGCGTCTCCTGATAGGCTTCAGAATTCAATAGTCATAAGACAGTTAATAGGAGAAAAGCATAGATATTTTATTAAAATGTTTGCATGGACACAGGAGCTTCCTTGAGAGAATGAACATGAAGTGGCCACAGTGGAAAGCCTACAATACATTTGTAAAGAATTGACAAGACCAAGGATTTGGGCTTGGGGCTGCATAGAGTGGCCAAGAGACTAGAGCTGAGTGCTAGTCTAGCAA
Source organism: Talpa occidentalis (assembly GCF_014898055.3). Lineage (NCBI taxonomy): Eukaryota > Metazoa > Chordata > Mammalia > Eulipotyphla > Talpidae > Talpa > Talpa occidentalis. Next base: position 54,434,189 of record NW_023604972.1, read on the forward strand.
GGATGATTTCTCTCAGGCTTTGGGGATGGGACTGTCTTCCTTCCTCCCCATACAGAGATGACAATTTTCACATGGAGTTTTCTTTCCTGCTTTTAGGAAGAAAAAGAAGACTATCTTTCTTGCATCTTCTGTTTTTCAACTACCTTCAAAATAAACTTTATGTCAAAGAGGCATATTTTAGAATGGAATTTTGGTTTCCTTCAGAAGTAGATTTGTTGAATTAGATTTGCCTTAAGTGCAGTTGAACATTTTCTAATGTTTTCTCTGCTGATAATAGGAAAGGAATTTAAATAATAATAATAATAATAATAAAAAACCACTAGGATTGATAGGAACTATGATGAATCTGAATAAAGAAAATAGCAGAGTGAAAATAACTTTGTTGAGGAGGGATGTGCTCCTGATATAAGGCAAGGATGAGAGAGGTGCACAAAAGTCAAAAAAGGAACATCCTTAGTTTCCTTATGTTAGGATTTTAATTGTTTTTCTGAATGAATTAAAAATAAGATCAATCACTTCTTTTTATTTTTAAAGATTTATTTATTTATACATACAAGAACTGGGGTACAGGCCAGAGGTGGGGGTGGTGAGAGGATTCATCAGAGACAGAGTGGGGAACAGAACAGGCACATCGACTGAAATACACTCTTGAGGGTAGCAGTGGGCAAGTCAGGAGAGGTCTGCTGCACTATGTGGGTAGCTCCCTGGCCAGGGATAGAACTCGTGCTGCAGAGGCTGTGGATAGCTTCATAGGCTGCATCTTAACCCCTTGTGCCACCAGGGAGGCCCAGATTGTATCACTTCTTGAGTCCCACATTTCAGACATTATTCAGCATATTCAGTCTTTGAGCTCTGTACTCTCATTTCTTAGATCAGAGGTTAAAATCACTTGGAGTACCTTAAATACCAAACCAGGCCTGTTCCCACCCCAGTGAACTGCTTGTGCTGGGACTTGTGCATTGGTATTGCTTTAAATCTCTCCAGATGTTACTAATATAGAGATAGGATTAAGACTTCCTAATTTAGATCTTGCCACAATTATAATTTATACTTAATAGTTGAAGAAACAAATAAACCCAAGTGAAGTCTGAAATAAACTTGCAAAGATTTTTTGCAAAATGCATGGCTACATTTTTTGCAAAATCATACAGTATGTGGTCTTTTCCATCTGATAAGGCTGCTAGGGCAGTCACAGGGCTTACTAATTCAGGGCAAGTTATTTTCCTTTGAATTCATTTCAATAACTTTCTACATTGGTATTTAGTACATCTATTTTTGGCTAGAGGACAAACTGTTTTCCAAATCACCAGTTCTTGAAGTGTGAAATGAAGCTCCCTTCCAGGAAAATACAGTTTGATTAGATATGTTCCTCTCAGCATGATTGATAAGTGTATCCCAAACCTATAATCTTCCCTATACCCTTCAGGATTGTGAGTAACATTTAAAAGAATTTGGCATAATCATGTATAATGTATGACTAAATGGAACACTGTAGATATTAAGAGCTTTGTAGGGCTGTATGTTAAAGTCTGCCATAGTACATTTCTTGCAGATCAAGAAAAAAATGCAAACTAATCTCATTGTCTAGACATTATTATGTTATAAATGTGACTGAGGAGCCATGTGTGTGAGTGTGTTTGTGTGTGTTTATGTGCACATGCATGGGCACACATGAAGATAAATATCCAGCACCTATCAATGATGTCAAAAAATGTCATTTCCTTTGGTGGGGGGGCAGGGAAGATATATTTACCAAATTCCTATGTTATCACTGAGTTGCATAAATATTGTAAAATGAATGGTCAGGGCCTCCCTGGTGGTGCAAAGGGTTAAGACGCAACCCATGAAGCTATCTGCAGGTACTGTAGCATGAGTTCGATCCCCAGCCAGGGAGCTACCCACATGGCTTAGCAGACCTTTCCTAACTCGCCCGCTGCTCCCCTCAGCAGTGTATTTCAGTCAATCTGCCTGTTCAGTTCCCCACTCTGTCTCTGGTGAATTTGCTCATTCCCCCGTCACTTCTGGCCTGTACCCCAGTTCTTGTATGCATAAATAAATAAATCTTAAAAAAATGAATGATCAATCCTCTAGTCCTCTTCCTTTAATTTTCCCTCCATTTATATTTTGTGTTGTGGATAAGTGTCTATAGTACTACTTGGTTTTTAATTCACCTCTTAGGAATGAGGTTACTTTTAAAACAGCTTTATTGAGATCTACTCATATATTATACATTTTACCCATTCCAGTGTATATTTCAAATAGGTTTAAGTTCATTCAGAGTTGTATAAGCCTCACCAAGATAATTTTTAGAATACTTTCATCACCCCAAAATGCAACCCTTACCTATTATTCTAAGATGACCCCATGTCCTCTAATCTGAGGCAACCAACCATCTACTTTCTCTCTCTGTAGATTTGCCTATTTTAGATGTTTCATATGAATAGAATCATACAGAATGTGGTCTTTTGTGTCTGGCCTTTTTCACTTGGTATGATGCTTTCAAGATTCCTCTTCATTGTAGCATGCATGAGCACTCCACTCCCTTTTATGGCTGAATATTTTATTGTCTGGCTATGTATAAGACATTTATTTCTCCATTCATTAGCTCATGGATAGTTAGATGAGATTTTTTTTTTTTTTTTTTAGTGGGAAGAACTGTAAGAAGTTGACACTCCTATATTTCTAAGGCATGGAAAAAAACATCTCTGCTTTTCATTATAGGTAGAGACATCACACCTGGCTATGAAGATCAGCATCCTGTTTGTGTTTTTTTGGGGGTTGTCCTGTGCTCTCCCAGTAAGTATTGGGGTGGGAATATTGAAAAATGAGTTCATATACCTAAAATTCTGCAATTTCCGTTATGTATGAGCCAAGGAGGTTTGGTATGTTCCTGTCAGGTGAAAGCAAATAGTTGCTTAGGAAGTTGTTATCTTTAAAATATCATTTGATTTATTTCTTTTCTTTATATTTGTAATTCATTATACAGCTATGATTTTCATTTTTGTTCCTCACAAGCAGTGGTTCTCAAAGTGCCATCCTCAGACTAGCAGTATAAACATCAGTAGGACTTTGCTAAAAATGTAAATTCTTGGGTCTGTCTCAGGATGGGGCACAGCAATCTGTGCCAGGTTTCCAGGAGATTCTAATGCATATTAAAATTTGACTATTAGTTATACAAAGTGTTAATAGCCTTTGCCATGGAAATTTTCCTATGGGTTGACCATATGCACTATATTTTCTAGGTAGTCAGGTATCAAAATCCTGGATTTGAGAGCTCTGAAGAGTGGAAGGTGAGTAGAAATGACTTTTTGGAAATATTTAGAAAATCAGAGTCATAGTTTTTAATTCATTTGATTCAATTCTAACTGAATAGTATAATTTAAGGAGGAAGTAGTTTTTCCATAATGGATGTTTATAATAGTGCAAGGGGCTAGATGACAATGAACCAAGACTTTCCATGAAGGATTAAATGCCATCGCCGGGCATGGTTCTGCATGTTTTACATGAATTAGCTTTGTCAATCTTCACAACTCAGTGAATTGGGTATTGTATTTTATTCTTATTTTATAAATGAGAACACTGGGACACAGTGTGCTGTGTAGGTTTTACAGTTAATGATTGTTAGAGTCCAGCTTTGAACTCAGGCCACTCACTCCAGGATCCACATTCTTTACTACATTCTTTAATCTCTCTCAGGAAGGTGACATGTTTAGGAGGTCAGTGTCACATGGCAAACAAAGTCATTATAGATCTTTCCTCTGAAGTGATACACTCAGCCAAACACCACTCAAAGGAATGGGGAGAGTAGGGATTGATAGCTCACATAATATTAAAGACAGTGAAATAAATCAAGACTGCTACTAAATTTTAGATTTAGCATTTGCTTTTAATATGGGTGATCTTATGAGACTCAAAGAAGACTTAATGGTTTTTGCCATTCCATTTTGCCTACTACTGAATTTTACAAAGTATTCTCACACTGGATCATTTATTAAGTTTATGCCACAATGAAGAGTTAACAAAATGCACCCATAGGTGCATTGGTGAAGGAAATTATATGGGGACTACACTTGAGGGGGTGAAGGGAAACAGATATTGTTTAAAAATGAACAATGATGTAAAAAATTTAATAAAAAAATATAAAACAAACAAAAAAAGCACCCATAGGTACTTGCTGCTTGTATCTTCACAGCAACCCTGAAGAGTTAGCACAATAGGTAGTCATTTTCTTATTTTATGAATAACAAACTGAATTCAGGTGTAGTGAAATGCCCAAATTCACAGAGTGGCCAACCAAGACATAATGAATTTCAATGGTAATACCAAGACTGTTGGTTTTTAGGGTTAAAACTAAAACCAGTGAGCTAACTGGGACTACATCTAGAGTTTGAATTCCAATGAAGTTTTTCCTATATTATAGTTCCTCTAACTACTGTCTGAACAATGAACTTCAAAAAATTTTGTTTTTCTCTAAGTGAGATCTCAGAAATGCAAAAATCTCACATCTTTTATATCACAAGAACTTTTCAAGCCCACTAGTCTTCTTACATTCATTTTCCAGTCATTTCACCATAAAACTTCATGACAAATCATTTAAGTATGATTACATATCAAGAAACTGAAGCAATTACCCAATTATTTTAAATATTTGTAATGACATAATCCATCTGCGAAGGAGTAACTTGTTTTCTTTCCTTTATTTCAGGGTCATTTGACTCAGACACCGACACCACCTTTGGTAAGTATTTCATTATTTTTTGTTATAAACATCTTATGAATTAACTTTACTACTTTTCCCATCACCTTAACCCATTTGGATGCAGTAGTTCAAATTATAAGTAATTAGTGTGCATCATACGTTGATGGTTGATATTTTTTTCTTTCCTCAGGAATTACAAAAGGCAAAAATAAACTTTTTTTTTTTCCTTTTAGGGAAGCAGTGAGTCATCTGAAGAAAGAAAAGTTAACTCAGAGACACAGGTAATTAACAGGCTTCTTATAACTTTTCTGGCTATTTAGGAATTGAAGGAAGTGATGTTAGACTAAATTACCTGGCAACTGTTCTAAATATAATATTTTCTAATGATTGGTTATGCAGCTAACCACAAAAAGAGAAGGAAAAATGAGTGGGAGAATCATGTGGACATGCTGTTCATTCCATATTTATCACTGGGGCCAGATTATAGACATTGTGGCCCTAAATGTCCCTCCTAGTTAAAAACACACATACACACACACACACACACACACACACTCATACACACAGTTGTTGAATATGTTCGACAAGTAAGAACTCATTCATCTATCCAATATGTTGCTTTTACAATTGGAGCATTTCAGCTCAGGCAACTGCAATTCTCCTGGTTAATACAAAGTGCCTGCTGGGCCTGGAAGCCTCCCCCAAGTCAAGGCTCATGTTGGTGGAGAGAACAGGCTATCTTCAAGGAGCATTAATGAAATAGTTGCTTTAGTAATGACTTTCTCTTTGAAATAGTCCCATCTGTAGCCCCGGAGTGAGAGGAGTTGACTTAGCGTAGGTCCCTTTAATAAAAATTAGACTTTTTTTTCCTTTTTTCCAAGACTAAGTATGATTACTTTCTTAGTTGTTCTGACATTTTACCAAATTTGTGGCCCTCCTGAGGTTGCAGGAATCAAGTTTATCCCTGGAGCTTTGACCAATATTACATTCTATAGTCAACCAGGATTGCAAGATGAATTACTAGGATTTTAATTCCTTTTTACTAAAAGTTTTTTAGAGAAACACTCTAGATACTTATAAGCATATAATTAGGGCAATACTCTTTTCTGGAGACTTTGTGACTTATTGCCTCAGTGTTCCCTGAACTTCAGATCAGGGTAACAGTTCCTGCCTGAAGGGTAGGACACATACCTACCAAGATGTGAAGAACCTTCCAGGGGCATTGCCCTGTATTCCCGATTGGAAACGCAGACATTGATCCTAGGGACATACGGGAAAAGAAAAAGATTGGCAAGTATGCTCTGACATATATGTAAAGATAGAGGATTTTCCTAGAGCATAAAGAATGAAGACCCCCTATCCTTTTATTTTTTTTAAATCTGTGTTACCCATTGTTTCACTTATGGGGATAACCTCTCTGAATTCACTCAGAGCAGAACTGCTCTCATGGTGACTCTATTTGGTAATCATATTAATTGGAGTCTTCTGAGATTAACTCTGTGTAAATGAGATATAAACATGGTTTGGGTGAGATATATGACTTCCTACAATACATATTTTTTAATTTTAGCTAAAGATTTCATTCTCCTCTTTCATTTTTCCCTTCAGAGTTGATTAAAAATAAAACAAAAACAAAAAACATCATTTGGGTCATTTAAAAATCACCCAATACTTAACTCTGTATTAACCAAAAAAATTGATGAGTGAGCATTACAAACCAATTCTTTAATCCACAAAAAAGTCTCTGAGTTTCCTTTATGGAATTGTGCTTACAATAGGATTTGAGTTTCATAAGCATGATGTCAATAACTTTTTTTTGTGAAAATTTTTGCAGGATTGAGTGAATTGTGTTTGTATAAAGGGAATGACTAGGTTTTCCTCTTCCTTTCTTCTAACCTCTGGTCGAGATGTTATTGCACAGAAAAGCTGACAATGATTAGAGGGTGAGCGCAGGAGGAACAAAGCAGAAAGGCCTAGTGGGGCACTAGATAACACCCTCTTTATCAGCTCCTGGAGTACTGACTGTGTCTGTTAAACCCAAACTGCAGGCAGATGGAGACCCCAGCAACAGCGCCGAGTCAGAGGAGGGTCCTGATGATCATCAATATGTGTATAGATCAGCTGGTGGCTTCTATAAGAGCAGAGATGATAAAGATGATGATGAAGATGACAGTGGAGATGACACCTTTGGTGATGATGACAATGGTCTAGGATCTGAAGAGGGACAAGGAGGAAACTCCAATTTTGGAAGTGATGAAGACTCAGCCGACACCACACAATCCAGGGAGGATAGCACCCCAGATACCACCAGTGAGAGCAGGGACCATGACAGTGAGGATGAGATGAACATCAGGCCCCAGGGAGGTGACTCCACACAAGAGAGCAAGAGTGAGGAGAACTGGGTGGGAGGCAGCAGTGAGGGGGACAGTAGCCATGGGGATGGCTCTGAGTTTGATGATGAAGGAATGCAGAGTGATGATCCAAATGGAAGCAGAAATGAGAGAAGCAACTCCAGAATGAAGAGTGCCAGTGCCAATTCAAAAGAATCAAAAGGGAACAGTGCTGAGCAAACAAACACTCCAGATTCAGGTGATAGCCAATCAACGGAACATTCCAGCAAGAAATTTTTCAGGAAGTCTCGCATTTCTGCGGAAGAGATTAGAGGTGAGCTTGATGAGAACAATACAATGGAAGAAGTCAATAGTCACTCCACAGAAAGCGCCGACACTGAAGAATCTGGTCTCAGTAGGTCCGGTGAGAAGAGTGACAGTGAATCTCAAGAGAGTGAGGAGAACCAGTCCCAGGAAGATAGTGAAAATGTCCAAAACTCCAGCAGTGAGTCTAGTGAAGAGGCTGATCTGCCATCCCAAGAAAACAGCAGTGAGTCTCAGGAAGAGGTGAGTGAGTCCAGGGGTGATAACCCAGATAACACCACCAGCCAATCAGATCAGGAAGTCAGTGACTCCAGTGAAGAGGACAGCATGAACAAACCCTCCGATTCAGAAAGTGAATCCAGAGAGGAACAAGCTGACAGTGAATCTGATGAGAGCCTCAGAGACTCAGAGCAAACCTCGGAGTCCACTGAGGAGAATAGTTCTAGCCAGGAAGGTCTCCAATCTCAAAGCACCTCAACAGAGAGCCAGAGTGATGAAAGTCAGTCTGAGCAGAATAGCCAATCTGAGGAGGATGATGACAGTGATTCTCAGGACAGCAGCAAGTCAAAAGACGAGAGCAACTCGACTGAGAGCAAATCAAGCAGCGAGGAAGGTGGCCAGTCTAAAAACCCTGAGAGGGAAAGCAGAAAGTTAACAGTTGATGCTTATCACAACAAACCCATTGGGGATCAAGATGACAATGACTGCCAAGATGGCTACTAGCATCAGCTTTCCTGAGAAGTGGCCCACACAGTCTTGGGTGCTGGAGAGGGGGAAATCGTTATAACTGTAATTTATTGATTGTTTTTGTATCAGAATGATAACCAGAGGCCATTTCTTTCTGAAAGGAAATAATGGACATTATACTTGTTTTGAGGGTATCGTTAACTATAGAGGTTTTAAATAATGTGGAATAACAATGGAACACACTCAATGACACTGAAAGCAAAGAGGGATGTGCATTATAGCTTTGCAGCTGAAATAGTTCATAACTCATTAACCTAACAGTTATTGAGGTTCTGTTATATACCAGGCACTGTGCTAGGTGCTAAGGATGTAAAGAAACTTCAGACTCTTTTTCTTGCTCCTGAGGAGCTTATGAGAAGATAAAACGATAGAACTAAAGAGGGATACATAGGAGGGAAACAAAGATTATTACAATTCATTGTGGCAAACACTATGACAGAGGTATAAACAAAACTTATGGGAACACCGAAGAGGGTACCAACTTTGTCTTGGAAAATCAGGTGGGGCTTCACAGCAAAGACACTGGAATGGATCATTGCACAGCATTTCTCTGTTGTAGACAAAAGAAATTTATTATTGGTATAAGCAAAACTATATGATTAAATATTTAATTTGTGAAAGCACTTTTAAATTATGGCACAATGAGGTGTTCTGGATAAACAAACTTTAAGAAAAATAATTACCTTTTTGATTCTTATTTTTTCTGGAACTCCAATGAACATTGCCTCACTAACCACAAGAGATGATATGGAAATTGGGTGACAGAAGGTAGTGGATTGAAATCCTCTTTAAATAGATAAATTTAGCTTTATTTTTTCTAAAATCAGTGTAATACTAGAAAAACTCATCTTTGAGTCTTCACATATATTGCACAAAGCAAAATTTTATGTATAGAACTTAATTGATTTTTGTCAAATAACATTGAAATGTTACCTCAACATAAAATATTTGTTTTGTAATAAAGATAGTAACATCCAGGAGAAATGTGCTTGTTTTTATAATGATGTTGGTTATTAGGCAATACAACTCTTCCTTTGAAACATTACAATGTAATTTATTAGCATCACGGTAACAAAACCTGATCCAGCTATCCCAATATTACCTCAGTTAAAAATGTTAAATAAAAAAAATTAAAAAAAATAAAACCAACAAAGAACAATTTTCTTAAATTATGTGATGAAACTTTTATTTATAATTCAGGTAGCATTTTGGTCAGGTTAATTTACATGTTACTTAAGATATTTTGCTAAATACACCTGCTATCAATAAGGAATCAATGATGCAAACTCTTAACCTGTATATGACGCCATGCCAAAAGTTCCTGGTGTTGGAGTTTAACATTAGTTTTTGCTCTCAGATGATCATTTGTATAGATTCTAGTGAAAACAGCGAAGCATAGTCTTTATATTTTTATTTCTTGTGAGGAAGGTATTTCCACCTTTGTACTTCTACATTTCAAATGTATTTTTAGTCACACAGCCACTAGAATTCTTCTATAAATTTATTAAAGAATCAAGAATTCCTAATCTATAGAGTGACCATTCTGATCCTTCACTTAGCTCTGTTCCCTCTCAAAGCTATGATCACTTGGGGATATTACACGTTATATTACAAGTGATATTTATATATAAACATAATATATAAATACTTACCTTTACAGTAAAAAATATTTAATGATAGTACATTCTGAGAAAGGCATTATTAGGTGAATTCGGCATCATGGTGTTGTAGAGTAACTGCACAAACCTAGTTGCTATGGCTCCAGTATGCCCAGGCTATCTGATACCGGGACTGCCATGGTATATGTAATCTGCTGTTGACTCCTCCTTGAGATTTTTACTCAGTAAATCTAGAGTGAAATTCAGAGTTCTGTATTATCAAAGGGGCCAGGGAGATTCTGATATAGCCCATCCAGATACACTTAAGTTCTCTGGCTTTATGGGTTGATTAACTCACAGGTTCTTGCCCACCCATAGTACCTCTGAGGTAGACTGCTTCGTGCTTGACCTCCTGTGTGCCTGAGGCATAGGTGATCAGGTTTGGTCACTCAGATGGACTGCTTCACCACAGGTGATTGTATAGAATGAACACTGGAACCAAGGGGTCGGTCTACAGGCTAGCCAGCTCCTTCAGGGAAGGAGACGCATAAAGACTCTGTCTGAACAAGAGTGTGGTGACTTGAGGACTGATTTGTCTTCCTCTTTCTGGGAATTTGTATATTTTAGGAAATAGATGTCAGAAGTGATCAGAAAAAAAAAAAAAAAAAAAAAAAAGAAGGGAACATACAGAGAAATAAAAAGAAAGAGAAAATGCTAAAATCCATTAATGATAGAACAAAAAAGTGAAAATTATTGAGATCCAGATGCTTGATAACAAAATGATAATCCTCTTCTTTTCTTACTTAAACTTGACTCTACCTTGCCCATCAGGCTCTCCTGAATTCCCAGGACATGCCTTCTCTTAAATGCTACCTTTATCCTCACCACACATCCACCTATCTTGAGCCCACCTGAGTGCCACTTGCATTCCTTGCAACCAAAAAACTTAATGAAATCAGACTCATAAACTAATGAATTAAGGTATCCAACATTCCTAGAACCTAAAACTATTTAATCAAGTTAACTCACAGGCCTTTTAGAAGGAAGAACAATGGTGAGAATTTCAGCTATGTTCATGATAGAAACCATCTTAAGCAGATGTAGGACAGTTTCCTTTCAGTTTCCATTAACTCATTAAGTACCAATGAAATAGAGACCTTGGTCCTTCTTATAGAAGGCAGTGGTATAGAAATATCATCTAAGGGACAGCCTCACTGGACGTGATATGCAGATATTTCTTCATGGATTCCTCATTGTAGTCTAGCATCAGTGGGTCCACTTGGAAAACCAAATCACAATAGGAACCAGTTATAAAGTTTATAATGGGAAAGAATAAGAATTTAAAAAGCAATAAGGTGAATATAAATGATTAACAGAGGGAGTTAGGTGACATGAATACTTCATAGGATTGGGCTAAAATAAGATGATGTATTTATGCCTGTCTATGGAAAACTTCACAGTTGTTACTCAAACACTAGAAATACAATTGCCACTGTCTTGGGAAGTGCTTGAAAGGCTATCATCGAGTCTTGCCACAGAGACCCTCTTTTTTTTCTAAATTTACTAAGGCTAATCCTTTCTTCGTGAAATGACTCATTCTTTTTTTAAATGCATTGGTAAAGTCAAGTTGGTTTCTGTGGAGTCCTGCTGGCCTGGGATCACATTGTCTTATTCAGGGGATTTTGCATATCTATATAGAAAATAGAATTTAGTTTCTAAATGGCAATCTTATTTTATTTCTCTTAGTTCTGAGGTGGGGTGAGCACTCTCTGTGGTTTCCAAACAAATACAGATTGGTGGTTTCCACTGATCACTGACAAATTAAAACATTAATGGAGCACATCTTAAGAGACAGGTCTTACAGATATACCAGATAAATAAGATGTAATTTATGCCCTTAAGAAGCTCATCTTTTATGGCAGAATCAAACGTAGATTCACTGTGATAGGTGGTTAGAGTAGTGACGGGGCCCTAATTAAATTTCTTTTTTTTTTTTTTTTAAGATTTATTTGTTTACTTATTTATACAAGAACTGGGTACAGTCAGAAGCTGGGAGGGTGAGAGAATCCACCAGAGCCAGAGTGGAGAGCAGAGCAGGCAGAAGGACCGAAGTACCCTGCTGAAGGGAGCAGCGGGCGGCAGGAGAGGTCTGCGCGCCATGCGGGACCCTCCATCGGTGGCCAGGGAGCAGCCGGGGATCGAACTGGCGCTGCAGAGGCCGCGGGCAGCTTCGCAACCCAGCGCTCAACCTCTGCGCCACCGGGGAGGCCCCCTAATTAAATTTCTATGGAATTTAATTATACATGGAAGGGAGTATTAATTTGACAATCATAAATTTATGACAATCATAAATTTCTATGAAATTTAATTACACATGGAAGGGAGTACTAATTTTGTTGGTTGATTAATATACTTAATCTGTTTAGGGAGTGAAAGAAATATTGGGACAGATTAGATGAGCCTTGGAGAGTAAGAAAACAGCAGGTAAAAGTATTTCAAGCAGAGGGAACACAGGTATAAATAAACAGAATTGTTGATAGCATGGTAAGGCATGATTTAAAAAATCTGGTATGATTAAAACATAGGGAAGAGAAGAGAGAGGGGAACTGATAAAAGATTGGAAAGCTAGGTTGGACTCCAAGGTTGAAGTTTCTGAATATTAGATTAAGGAGCTCAGCCTTCATTCTTATTGAGAATCTTCCTGGCACCAGGAGGGTTATATCACACACATCACAAGTATCTTTGAGATAGCTATTATAATTCTCTTCCACTTTAGAAAAATATATATATTATTATATAACATACTATATATTATATAAATAATATATATTATATATTATATATATGTATAATAGAAAATATCAAATAAAGTACGGTAAAGCTAAGTTAGGTAACCTACTTTAAAATTCAAGAAATTATAGAGCCTGATTCCATTTCATGATGAGCCACTGAAAGTTTAAGCAGTAGATAAACATCAATAAATATATGAATATGGCCTTACCTGCTTCAAACTTGAGCCAAGGTAATGGTGTATTCTTTTTTTTTTGCTGTCAGCATGTAAAGAATCCAAGAGCCTCTTAGTCATTTTCTTATGGCTTATTTTCTGGACTGTTATTTTAAAAGAGACACATTTAATGGAAATATTCATTCTTATTTCCCCATACTTTCCCATGAAGATATAGATCAGAGTGAAGGTTTTTAGTGATGATTTTGTAAAATGAAAAGCCCTGGTGATGTTGGAGAAACTAGCAATATTGCTATTCCTTTCCCAAAAGGAAACATGCTGAGATTTTAGCAATCATGTCTTACCATGCAGAACTCATTCAGCCTGGAAGCCACTGATATTTGCATCAAACACTAGACACTCTGACTTGTACTATTGATCCCACTGGTAATGGCTCTGCATGCTGTCAATAATGCTGGTGCTATAATAATGCTAGTATTCCCAATCCCAACTATGACAGCTGTCAGAGACCATTCTCCATAGGCTCTGCTTGGTTGTATCACTGCTTCTCAACTTAAATTCTGTGATAGATGCATAAAATTGACAGAGCTTATACTAAATAACTAGACACTAGTTACAAAGTTAGCTTGCATTTTCAGCTTCTATAGCACAAGGTGAATTTCATCTCAAACACACAAGGGGTTAATATAAATACCATATATATGACAGACATTCAGATGCTAAGAGAATTAAGAATTGAAAAACGTCCCCTTGTTGGCGACAATCATGCCCATTTCAGAAGGAAGAGTAGGGAACAACCAAGTCAGTTTCCATGACTGTGGGTGACATCAGTATTGGTAAAATGTCACCAATGACAATGTGTGCAAGACCAAAGAGTTCTCGAAGAGAACACAGGGACCTTGAAAGATAAGGAAACTAAATTTTATTGATCAGTTACTTTGCTCTAGATCCTCTAGATCCTGCGATAGTTATTTCATCCTGGACCATAACTCCAGGAACTCAGTTGATGGGCCCCAGAGTTTAGGTCAGTGATTTTATCTATATTTTCCCAAGCTAATGTAAAAGATGCAAGGTTAATCTCTCATATTACATATAGTCAAGGCACTCTACAATTGACTTCAAGGGAAGTTGTGTCTCTGAACCCCCTAAAATTATTTGCTGAAGTGTTGATATATGTGTGTAAAGGATTAATGATTTTCATCAGACTTTCAGAGAAATCCATGATGAAGTTACTGGAAACCATTCAAGTAAATAAAAGAAATAGCACTGACAATCATAATACATGTTTGGACCTTGTTCTCTGGATCTATTGTGTTCTGGGAAAACCCAAGTCAGTCCCAGGGAACACAGATAGAAATATAGAATGATTCATATTATATAAATTATTTTCTCTAGTTAATAGCTAAAGCTATGTATAAGGGAATATGGCATATCAGAAAAATCTTTTTAATCAAACTAATATATATTTTATAATTCTTAAATGTTAATAAGACATATAATGAAAACCAATATTCTCAAAATAAACATTTGAACCATATAATTTCTTTATATGTCAAGATTTTAGATTGTAGAGATTAGAAATTGTACCCTGGCTGGTGGAACCAGGCCAGGGAGGGCAAAGGGAGCCAAATGTTAATAATGTTTAGATAAAAGTAATCTTAAACTGTAAATTTCTAATGTGATATAGAAAAAAGGTACACAAGAGTGTCAATTAAAATGAATGAAGTACTAGCCTTTCCAAAAATGGGAAATAAAGAGAATGCTTCAGCTTATAAACCATTTTTTTGAGAATAAATGGAAGTTATACCTCCATTCCATAAAACTGCCAGGTATCATTTGGTAAATTTCTATATTAAGGACCAAAATTATTGGTCAGAATCTCAAGAAAAAATGTTGATTAATCAGATACAATTTAAAAAATTCATTGTTATGAATGAATGTAATTAGGTAAAGATATAAAAGAGCTTCTGTTCTATTGCAAGCTATTAACACTGGTTCTCAGCACTGGCTGTTCATCACAGTGGAGTTTTATTGTTTGTTTGTTTGTTTGTTTTTTAAATGTCTTTGCCCAGGCTCTATTCCAGAGATTCTGATTTAATTGGTCTTGGACTATGCTTCAGTACTGCAATTCTAAAGTATAGACAGCATCTTGAACTCCTACTATAATAGCTAATTTTGGAAACCTTTGATGATTTTTGGGTCTCAGGGTACGTCTAATTATGGAGGTAAAACACTAAGTAAATCTGACCTATGTTACATGATATGTTGAATTCTTAAATCACTTACATAGGCTGTTTCCTCTGCCAACAAAAAATCACTCAATTATTGAATAATTGGAGCAGTTAGCTCTTATCAACTCTCACTGGTGATGAGTTAAGGTATAGTTAGTAATCAGAAAAAGTGTGAAGATATTTTTGCTTTTTGTCAACTGGCTACCCCGAGGTCTGTCAGAATATACACCAGTGAATTTTACTCTCATTGGTTTTCTATCAGCATCTGTCTTCATCAAAACAAATCTTTTTCAAGTTTGTGAATGGTTTCCCTCTGTCCTCACTCCATGATACAACAGATGGAAAAAATTATAGCAGGAAAAATATCTACAGACTGTAAGTCTCCTGGTCAGAAACACAAAACAGAAAACCTGGCTTTTCCTTTTCAGCACAGATTGTTATTTAAAGCAACTGAATATAAATGTAGTGTTTGGTCAGAGATCTTATTGTGTAACTGATATGAAAGAGACTGTTTCCATCTTTTTCTGTAAGACAAGCCATCCTTTATAAATTGTCGGTCTAGGAAATTGGAAATCCCCTGTGGGGAAGAAGGGACCTGGCAGAAGGGAGGGTACAGGAAGTCTGCCTGAGATATTGTTGTTGGACTCACATTTATTCCCACCCCAAATGGAACTTCAAAGCTCCCTCACATCCTTTCCAGGGTGGGTGTTCACTATCCCCCACCCCCTTTACCCCACCCAGGGCAGTCAATCCCAAGCAGGGATAATGAACAGAGGGCTTACATAGGCAGAGAAAGTATAAAACTTGTTCTTCTTTAAAATGACAACATCTGCTATTTATCTGTTTCTTCTGACTTACTTTGTTTAGCATAATTCCTTCCAGCTCTATCCATGTTGCTAAAAATGGTATGAGTTTATCTTTTTTTTGATTGCTAAGTAGTATTCCATTATGTATATATACAACATCTTGATCCATTCATCTGTTTGGGGGCATTTAGGTTGTTTCCACATTTTGGCTATTGTAAATAGTGCTTCAATATACATGGGAGTGCAGGCTTCCTTTAGAATTAGTGTTTTTGTGTTTTTGGGTAGATTCTGGATGGTTTCATTTACATGTAGAATATAGAGAAACCAAATAAAGGGTCAAGAAAAAAGACAAAACTTGTAAGCTGACCATAGATCTGAGGCATACAACAGGGGAGAAAAGAGCACAAGGGCCTTTGGTGATGATCACGGGTGCTGTGGAGGTGGGGGATCTATGGGGGCCACACTTGAGGGAGGAAATCAAATACTGTACAAAAATGAACAACAATGTGAGAAAAGAAATAACTAAAACATTAAGAAAGAAAAAAAAAAAGAAACTGGCAACAATATGATTAAGAGACGGTTTTGTTTGTCCTTCAGATGTTTCACTCTGAGGATGGACCTCAAATTACACTGCCTTTTTCCTGCCCTGTGCAGGACTTAATGGGTATGAGTTACTCTCTCTCTCTTTTTTTTTTTAACATTTATTTATTTATTTATTTATATAAGCACTGGGTACAGTCAGAAGAGCAGAAGGGTGAGAGAATTCACCAGAATCAGAAGCGGGAAACAGAACAGGCAGACTGACGAAATACACTGCTGAGGGGAGCAGCGGGCGCAGCAGGAGACGTCTGCGCGCCATGTGGGACCCTCGCCGGTGGCCGGGGATAGAACTGGCACTGCAGAGGCCGCGGGCAGCTTCTCAGCCCAGTGCTCAACCGCTGTGCCACCAGGGGAGGCCCTGAGTTACTCTCTTCACTTTAGTGAAAAACTTGATGGAATCAAATGATTCTAAGGGATGAGAAAGACTAAAATAAAGGAGAAAATAGGAAGACTGAGAAGGGAGACCAGAGACAAAGGACACCCTATGCTCGAGGGACCTGACTCTGTGTAGGTGGACAATTGTCTTAAGGGGCACAGTCAAGAAATGTTTTCAGGGCCTCCCTGGTGGCGCAGCAGTTGAGCGCTGGGTTGCAAAGCTGCCTGTAGCCTCTGCAGCGCCAGTTCGATCCCTGGCCACAGGGTGAGGGTCCCACATGGCACACAGACCTCTCCTGCAGCGTCTGCTGCTCCTCTCAGCAGTGTACTTCATCAGTCTGCCTGCTCTGCTCTCCCCTCTGGTTCTGGTGAATTCTCCCACCCTGCCGCGCTTCTGACTGTACCCAGTGCTTGTATAAATAAATAAATAAATCTTTTTTTTTTTTTTTTTTTTAAAGAAATGTTTTCACCATCCCCTGGAGATCATGTGTGTGTGTGTGTGTGTGTGTGTGTGAGGAAAGGATAACGTTAAGATTTTCTTTCTGGTAGTAGTGTGTACATTCCCAACTCTTCAAATATTAAGGTGAGAAATGAGGGGGGTCACAGCAACTCTGAGGAACTATGGTAAACCGAAATCTGATCCAGGTAAGGTCAGAGTCAAGGAAAGTGAATGCAACCGTGTGCCTCTCTGACCTTGATCCAAACTAGATTTATGGGGTTCAAAATCTGACACTGAGCAGGGGTACACACAAAATAACACCACATCCCCAGAGGTTCACCCTGAGGGGACTTAGCACGAAGACTCTTGATAAAGGATGCGTAGTTGGATTCTTGGCTGCTGTTCTGTAAGCATGCATGTTTTCCCATCGTTAACAAAGGGAAAACAAAAATGATAATGATTTTTAATATTCTCATTTAACTTATTTAACTTATATATTTTTAATATTTTCCAGTTATCACAAATAACCTAAAGTACGGCTTTTTTCTTTTATTACTAGAAATGAAGCAGTCAACAACTTTATGTGAACATCATTTTGCTACTTACCAACTTTATGTAGATTATCTACTCTAAACTTACTAAGGATCATCCGCTACCATTAACAGCAATGCAATTTTTTGTCTCTGACAAAATCCCTGTTAATTTAACTACCTGTATTCTTACACCCAGCCTGAGTGTGGGATCACATGTGTCCTTTTAACTTTCCTCTATTGCAAAATACATTTAACTAAGCTATAATTGCTTGATTTAATGTTGCTAATTTAATGGCACCAGCTAGAGTAAAATGTATATAATGTAAAAAGAATGGCAATTCCTAAATTTCTGCTTTTTCAGAGTTCAAATGTAATAGTTAGAATTTAACAATAGTATTATAACATAAGATATAAGAATTGTCATTAATACAATTACAATTTATTTATATTTCTTTTTAAAAACAGGATTACGGAAGATAATTTTGAACCCTAGTTTTAGTCAAAGTTTGAGAGGCACTTCAAATAATTAAGGAAAAAAAGAAAACACACACACAACTCTTTAGGTAATTTGTGATAACCTGAAAACTGTAAAACATTAAAAATTTGGAGGTTAAATGAAAAAATTAAAAAGCAGGATTCTCTAAGAATTTCCAACCGCTCAAGATTATTGAATAGATAAACCGGTCTGTAACTTCCCAATCTACCAGCAGGTGGCACTGTTGCTCGCCATTTGTGGTCCCTGAGACGGTAGAAGTTTCTGGAATTCAGAGGGCAGAAATATTGGCAGCCCTTGTGTTAGAGAGATGCAGTCCCTTGATTGTCAGAAATAACTTTCAGAACTATTACATTGCAGCTAGATTTAATTTTAAAAATTTTATGTTTTCTTTTTGTCACCCTTCCCATGCAAATGCACATTGGTTCTCTTTGATTACCGAACAAGTCTTAATTTCTTCATCTGAAAATTAAGAGTTTCCATCTGTGATTTCAATTTACCTGGCTGTCATTAGCAGGTGGAGTGATAAGAATAAAGAGAGCCAGGGAGCAGGAGTAGGAGACTCTTACAGCATTTTACCGAAGACTATTCAAGTCATTGAGGAAGTTTTAAAAAGGAGTTCATTATAAGGAATACAGCAGGACTAAGGAACCATGCAAAATAGTGACCCTCCCAAACCTCTGCCTCTGACCTTTTCTCTGCTCCTGCCTGTGTAACTGACTCTGTCTCCCTCTTGGAAGGCAAGTCCTCTCTCTTTCTTGGTGCTCATGGGAAAAGCGTGAACACGGCTAGCCTAACTGCATTTTCTACCACCACAGAAACTGACATTGTCTGTTAGTTCTAGGGAAATATTTTGGCCTAGTTTGGACATTTTACCTGTACCCAGTGGATTAGGCTCAATTTACACTTGCTATCTTTCCTCCTTGCTTTTTGAAATATCTCTTCCACATTCTACCTTGTCCTTGGCATTCCTACACAATGTATTTATTTTGAAATATAAATATAATGAGTTCTAATTCAAGTTCTATTTTGACTGCGTTTCACTAGTCATTTAAGTTCTCTGGGTCTCTACATTGTTTTGGAATGTATTAAAGAAACTTTACTTATATTACTTAGACTAGACCTTAAGAACTAGAGAAGGATCATAACTAGACAGAATATGCAAATATACCAGGTGCTCTCTATACTCTCCTGAAGTTAAAAGAACTGATGATATCATTATCATTGCCCTAAAAGATCTTGTGGTTTACCAGAACAAAGACGCCAAGCCTAAAGAACAAAGCCCAATGCTTTATTCCTCTAGAAAGGCATTGCAATATCTTAACCAATTGACTGGCCTCTACATCACATTTCACTCTTTCAAAGTCTGTAAAATCACATAGTGTGCGCACTGAGGAATCTCGGCTAATCTCTGGCACGGGTTCCGCATTCATCCCCTTCTTCAATGAGCATGAAGTCCCTCACAAGCAGAGGAGGGTTTGTTTCCATCTTGCATGTTACTTTCATTCAAAATCTTTCTATTTTTCTTCTATACTCTTTTGCTCCTGTTTTTTTTTTTTTATATCCTGTATCTACTCCCATGCATGTGAGATTACTAATTTACACTTGATATTTTCCCTCTCCTTTTTTAAATATCTCTTCCACATTCTACCTTGCCCTTGGCATTCCTACACAATGTATTTGTTTTGAAATATAATGAAGTCAATAATGAATGTGTGAGACCATGTGATCATTTTTGATTGTTTGAAGTTCCCTGAGGATTTTAGAAGAAAAAATTAAAATCTCTGAGTGTATAGTTTTCTTTTTTAAAAAGATTTATTTATTTATTTATACAAGAACTGGGGTACAGGCCAGATGCATGGGAGGTTGAGAGGATTCACCAGAGACAGAGCGGGGAACAAAACAGGCAGACTGACAAAATACATTGCTGAGGGGAGCAGCAGGCGAGACAGGAGAGGTCTGCCTCACCATGTGGGAACCCTTGCTGGCCGGCCGGGATCGAACCGGTGCTGCAGAGGCTGCGGACAGCTTCATAGCGCTGCGCTCAACTGCCTGCGACACCAGGGGAGGCCCTGACTCATAGTTTTCTATTGCTAAGTAGTGGGTCACGCCAAGTGTAGTGGCTTACAACAAAAATTGTCATGATTTCACAGTCTTTATAGATCAGGAACCTAGGCTTGGTTTAGCTGGATCTTCTAGGATTTTTTAGTAAAAGTGTGCTATAGACACCTCAGCTCTCATCTGGGGAAGGATCACAGGCTCACACATGTGGTGGTGGGTAGGATTTGGTTCCTTGCAGATTTTTGCACTGAGGGTCTCATCTCCTTGCTGGCTCTTGGTGGGAAGCCAATCTTAAGTGTGTGCTCTCTACTGGGTAGCTCACAGTATAGCAGCTGGTCTCCATCAGAGTGAGCCAATAGTAAAGTGTAAGCCAAAGCAAGTCACATTCAGAAAGTGACAACCCTCGGGCCTCCCTGGTGGCGCAAGGGGTTAAGACACAACCTATGAAGCTATGCACAGCCACTGCAGCACAAGTTCGATCCCTGGCCAGGGAGCTACCCACATGGCGTAGCAGACCTCTCCTGACACGCCCACTGCTTCCCTCAGCAGTGTATTTCAGTCAATCAGCCTGTTCTGTTCCCCACTCTGTCTCAGGTGAATCCTCTCACCTCCTACACCCCTGGCCTGTACCCCAGTTCTTGTATGCATAAATAAATCTTAAAAAAAAAAAAGAAAGTGATAACCCATCACTGTTCTTTGTTGCATTCTGTTTGTTGCAAGCGAGCCACTAGATCATGCTCACCCTCAAGAGGAGGGGATTACCCAAGGCCAAGGACATCAAAATGGTTTGTTGGAACCATTTTGGAATTCTGCCGACACCTGTCATATGATACATAATAACTAAAACCAAAGAAAGCTGCAATTTAAATGGGATATTTGAGAAACTGTATTTAGGAGTATATTTTTACATTTTTGCATATTTATATTGTTGTGTGTGTGGATCTGTTTGTGTGCTTAAGTAGAAAAAAATGCAGACTGTTCTCCGCAGACAGTTGAAGGCACATAACAGTCATTCAAAATTGTATGCTCTCTACAGCTATTTTTTCCTACATATTGCCCTCCCTTTTCCTCACTCTTAAAAGACTTTTGCTTCTGCCCTGCAAAGAAAATAGAGCCCAGAGGTAGGAGGGATAAGATTGCAGATTAACAAGATCTTGGGTTGTTTCTTTTCCTACAGGCACCACAAACCTGTAACTACATTGGAGCCTCTGAAAAAGAACTAAGGTGGGCCAGCATCTCCACAAGAAAAAGAGACAGAAATCTTCGAAAAGGATAAGAAAGTCTGAGATACAGTCCCGCCAAGGATGATATTTGGACATGGGTGACAGGTCTGGGGGAACATGGACATTACTCCCATGTCAAGGACCCCAAAACCTGGGAACTGTGCTGAAGAGAGGTGTGGATGAAGAACTCATACAACACCACCACCTAGACAAATAATCCAATCAAAAAATGACAGAAAAGCAAAACAAACACTTCTCCAAAAAAGATATACAGAATGCCAACAGGCACAAGAAAAAAAATTTTCACCATCAGTTACCATCAAAAAAATGTAAATCAAAGCCACAACAAAATATCACCTCTGTCTTGTGAGAATGATCCATGCCAAAAAGGACCAGAAACAACAAGTGTTGGCAAGGAAGTGGAGGAAAAGGAACCGTGGTACACACATTGTGGGTGGGAATGCAGATTAGTTCAGCCCCCTGTGGAAAACAGTATGGAGGTTTCTTAAAATAGTAAAAGATATATCTACCATACAACCCGGCAATTGCACTCCTTGGTATCTACATGCAAAATGCAAAAACACTAATTTGAAGGAATGTGTATACAACTCCTACGTTCATTGCCGCCCATTTACGACATCCAAGTCATGGAAACAACCCAAGTGCCCAATGATAGATGACTGGATAGAGACAATGTGACAGGTGTACACAATGGAATATTACTCAACTATCTAACATGCAATCTTGACGCCCCGCACCCCGCGCCCCGCGGCGGGAGGAGGCGGCACCCGGGACTTGCACCATCCGGCCGCGTGACGGCCTCGCACCCCGAGGACGCGTGTCCGGAGGCGACCCCGCGCGGGGGTCCCTGTGGCTCCCCGGCGCTCACGCTGCTCGGCCCTGCAAGTGCGGGGGACGCTGTTTGCTGGGATTGACCTTGTGCGCCTCCCTCCTCGCCCCGGGGAGGACCCGGTCCCCGGCACCCCGGCGAGTCTTGCGAATGGGGGGCTCCAAGTGGGCGACAAATCTGCCCCGTCCTGTGGTCAGGCTCGCTCCGTGAGCGCCCGGCGCCGTGGGCACTTGCCGGCCCGGACTGTGGGGTTTCTTGCGTGTTTATCCTGGTTCCATTCATTAGGAAGCTCACTCCAGTCCATCACAGCCAGAAATTAGGGGAGCGGAAGCGCCCAGCTGGAAGCTCTCCTCTGAAGAAAGGTCTTGCCAGGCCGGTCCGTGGGACACGCCATGCGCCCCAGCAGGACAGCCCGAGCGGGGCGATGGCGCAGAGGGTGCTTTGGGCACACGCCGTGTTAGTGCTTTTCAAATGTCTGGTTAGTTACAATTTTAATTTTTTAAAGCTACGTGCATTCATGAAATGTTTGAGGCTGTTCAAGGAGTAATCTTGCATTTATTTGGTTGATAAAATAGTAAAGTCTTGTTCCAAAATGAAAAAACAACCACGCCATCTTGCCATTCGTGACAATCTGGATGGAATCACAGAGGATTGTGCTAAAGGAATTAAGTCAGAATAAGAAACACAAATACTGAATGGTTTCATTCATCTATGGAATCTAAAGATGTAAAGCAAAAGAACAGACAAAACTAAACCAAAAAAACCCTTGGATTCTGACGGTAGGTTACCAGAGGGGGCAATGGAGCGGGACCAACGTGTGGAGGGACTCGTTAGACTGTGGTGGAGTGTTACTGGTGCTCTGATGCTGTGGGTGGTAGAGTAACATACATTTGAATAGGTATGAACCCTCTTCTAAAGTGTATCCAGTAGAGCCTCCCTGGTGGCTCAACGGGTTAGGCACAGCACTCTGAAGCTATCCGCAGCCTCTGCAACATGAGTTCAAGCCCCCGCCTGCCAGGGAGCTACCCATATGGTGCAGCAGACCTCTCCTGACTCCCCCGTAGCTCCCCTCAGCAGTGTACTTCGGTCCATCTGCCTGTTCTGTTCCCCACTCTGCCTCTGGTGAATCCTCTCATCCCCCCCACCTCTGGCCTGTACCCCAGTTTGTGTATGCATAAATAAATAAATCTTTTTTAAAAAGGCGTATACAATATAGTAAACCAATGTTAATTATAAAAAAACTAAAATTAATTTTGTAATTTAAAAGAAAATAGAAACCAGCCTCCTCCCCAAATCTCCATACAATCCTAGAATCTACAAACACTGCGCTCTACCTCCATCTTTAACCCTACAGTCATTCTCTGATTCAAGAACTACAATGCAATTTATCCAGGGCTCAGCTAGCAGGCAACTATAAATCTGAGACATTTGCCTCATATTATTCCACCTTCTTGGGGAATATATTCCCTTTTTTTCCTGTCTCCATTTTCTTTGCCTCTTTCCTATGAGTATAAAAACATTTTTAAAATTTTGGCATAAATTAAAAAGACAGGAAGTTCATTTATCCTCTGCCTTGAGTAATTTTTTATTACTTTCTTTCACCAATACCTTAAAGGCCAGTTTTTCTAAAATGATAATTTATTTTCTGTCCTCATTTTTTGAACACGTCTATTGACTCTTCAAACCACTATAATCTGATTTATACCCATATCTCATCTTAACAAAATTGCATCTCTTGCCCCACTTACTCACAGTTAACTGGCATTTCTTTGATCCTCTGCATAAAAACTTCTCACTACAATTTCTCTCTTAAACTGTGCTAAACAGTTTGTTGTCTCTATTTCACTGAAATGCTCCTGTAAAAATCACCACTGATACTGTTAAATCCCAGGGTCAATTCTCATTCTTCAGCTTGTTGGATTTAAATGGCAAAATCTGACATGGTTGACCACTAGCTCCCACTTGCTAAGTTTTGTTCACTTGATTTTAAGAATATTACTCTTACTTGGTTTTTCCTGCCTCAGTGACCACTCTTTCTAAATGCTTTTCTTCGTCCTTCCTCTTTCCTACCATCACTAACCCTGAAGGTTCCCTTGATCCTCTTCTCTTTCACACCCTCACTCACTTCCTTCATCAGCTCACCCTTTCTTGTGACTTAAAAAACCATAGATGAGACCAGCTTTTCCATTTACATCTATTATCTAAATATCTTCTCTGAACTCTACATTTGTATAATATCATGTGCCACACACTGCCTGTACACACCTCTACTAGGATATTGAATTGCATCTCAAACTTAACACACTCTAACTGATTTGTGATTTCTGGCCCTCCCAAACTTGTATTAGCTATATTAGCCCTAACTCAACTGATGGTATTTTCATTTTCCTAGATCCCCAGGTCAAAAATGCTGGCTCCTCTCTCTCATGCCCTATTTTGATCAATCAGAAAATCCTGATAGCATCTGGAGAAAATAACTAGAAGCTACTCATTCCTCACCACCTTTGCCACCTATCGGATCACCAGCACCTCCTGCCTGGATGATCATATTAGCCTCCTAACTGTTGCCCTGTTTTCAGAACATCTATCTCCCCCCACTAGTTCTGGTCACTATTCCCCTCACAGCCACAAGAACAAAACTTTAAGAATCACATTACTTCCTCTCTCCCAAACCTTTCAGTGGCTCGCAGTGAGACTGTCTGAACTCCCTGATCTTGTCCCCTATTCTTTTCTCCTCACCCGCACTACTCCAGCCATGCTGGTCTCCCTCTTTCTCACACAGAGCAGACATGCTGGGAGCCTTTCCAGGAGCTGCCTCTTCTGTCTGCCCATAGGTGGCCCCCAGGTAACCTTAAGCCTCAGGCCCTCTTTTCCTTCAAGAGTTTGCTTTAAATTCAATATAGGGGAACCAAATAAGGGATCGGGGGAAAAATGACAAAACTAGCAGGCAATTATAAATCTGAGCCATTCAGCAGGGGAGGGAGAGGGAGAGGGATTAAAACAGGCAGGAAGAGCACAAGAGACTATGGTGATAGGTCACAGGTGACTTGGTGGTAGAAATTCTATGGGGACAAAACCTAAGAGAAGAAATCAAACATAGTACAAAAATGAACAATGATATAAATTATATATAAAAATAAATATTTAAAAATAAAAGAAAAAATGTATGAAATTATACATTTCATACTTTTCAAGGATATGAAAGTACACCATATGTAGCTCCTATTGGTAATGCAAAACTTATTTCTCTGAAAAAATATACTTATGAGTTCAAGATATTTTTACTAATTATCCAATTTTAGGTGAACAATAATTTCTCTTTTTTTATATTGATGTGACATTGGTTTACAATACTGCATATGATTTAGGGGAATGACCTCAGACTTCTGCAGATTTATAATAATTTACTCTACCACACCCACCACCAAAATAAGTAAATAAGTAAATAAATAAATAACGTCCTCTTGTCATTGAGAACTTTCCAGATCACCCACCTCTCTGCCCTCCACGCAGCACCCTTACTTTCTTACCCATTTTTTTTTTTGATAACACTTTTATTTTCCATAACACAAATTCACCTTTTGCTTAGCAGATTTATTGTTTGTTGCTAGAGTATAAGCTTCATTATGGAGAGGATTTTGCCTGTTTTCTTCATTGCTATATTTTTAGTCCTTAGGAGTCTATACCCTCCCCATTTCCAGTCTTATCCACATATTTCTGCTTCAACTTCCCTTAGCTGTCTTGAGCCTTGCTATTTCTCCAGTGTCTGACAAAACACCGCCTGTTCTTGGATAGTCCTCAAGCATTTCATCCTCAACAACCTGAACTGAGTTCATTAATTCAGGAAGAATTACTCATCCTCATTTTCTCTGATCCTTAGGAACCACATCTTCACATATTTGCCCAAATTGAAACCCTGGAGGTGATTCTTTTTTTTTTTTTAATATATTTTTTTAAAGCGTAATCTTTTTTTTTTTTAAGATTTATTTATTTATACAAGAACCAGGGTACAGGCCAGATTTGCAGGAAGGGTGAGAGGATTCACCAGAGACAGAGCAGGAAACAGAACAGGTGGACTGAGGAAATACACTGCTGAGTGGAGCAGTGGGTGAAACAGGAGAGGTCTGCCGCGCCATGTGGGACCCTTGCCAGACGGCTGGGATTGAACCAGCGCTGCAGAGGCTGAGGACAGCTTCACAGCATGGCACTCAACCGCTGTGCCACCAGTGGAGGCCCTGGAGGTGATTTTTTTTTTTTTAAGATTTATTTATTTATTTATACAAGCACTGGGTACAGTCAGAAGCACAGGAGAGTGAGAGAATTCACCAGAGCAGAGAGCAGAGCAGGCAGACTGATGAAGTACACTGCTGAGGGGAGCAGCGGGCGGCAGGAGAGGTCTGTGCGTTATGTGGGACCCTCGCCTGCTGGCTGGGGATTGAACCGGTGCTGCAGAGGCTGCATGCGGGCAGCTTCGCAACCCAGCACTCAACCACTGCGCCACCGGGGAGGCCCCTGGAGGCGATTCTTAATTGTAATTTTTTTCTTTACCACTCCTTATCAAATCAAATTGATCATATCATCACACAAGCTTACTCTTCTAAATATTATACAATATGCCACACCCTCTTTGCTCTGATGTTCACACCATGCAGTGGCGACACTCTTGGGCACCATCTTCCAAGTTGGGCCGGTGAGGTCTTTCTAAAAGCCATGGCTGATGATGTTACTTCCTGACTTGCATCTCTGAATGACTGAACCTGTATAGATACAAAGTCCCTGACTCCCTGTCCCAATTCTTCCTTACCTGTCCTTAAACATTTTCTTTGCTGAATTTTCTGCTGTTGCCTAAATTTGCATTGGGTTTCTCAACTTTGTGCCTTTCCACAGGCTATGTTCTTCTCTGCTTAAAGCACTGTTTCTTATTTTATGGCTTTTTCCATCGACTGTTCTCTCTACTTAAGCATACTTCCTCCTCTTCTTCTACACCCAGCGAACTCTAACCCATCTTTCCAAATTCATTGTCATCTCTTCTATGTTTTCCCTGGATTTCTTTCACAAGAAAGGCTGTAAGTGCTGTATTTTCTATAGGGTGTACTGGAACTTCTCTTTATCAATATGTCCACCCTCTAGGTTTTTAGGGTAATACTATATCTTCCTTATCACTGTATTTCCACCAGCTGATGCAGTTCTTGACCTATGATGGTCAATTAATGTTAAAGAGAGAAGAGAGGAAACACCACTTATTTTGGAACTACTGTGTCAGTTCAGACTCAAGTTAAAAAATCTTAGAGTGTAAACTGAAAATAGATAGAAAAGAGCAACATAGTATTTATAGGAGTACTCTCATGACATGATTTCTTATGTTAAATAAATGTTGGCTCTTGTGAACCCTCAGTCAGCCTCTAATGAAGGTGGGAAGGTTGATTGGTCAGCACTGCATGTTGGTCCTGCTTCTTCACTTTCAAAGATTCTGGGACGCCTGTCCTCCACCACATCAATGATGGTCCAAGCTGATGGGGCAGTCTTTAGTCCAAGAATGTCAAATCTCTATCCTCCAAATTATTAGATTACATCATAGGAATACCGACTTGGCAGCATCCCCGGTGGCCCTTGGGATTAAATCTCAGCACTATCACCACCATGGCTTGAGTTCAATTCCAGACCAGGGAGCTAACTCACATATGGTGTGGCAGACCTCTCCTGTCTTGCCTGCTGCTCCCCTCAGCAGTGTATTTCAGTACATCTGCCTGTTCTGCTCCCCACTCTGTCTCTGGTGAATCCTCTTATGCCCCACACCTCTGCTCTATACCCCAATTCTTCTACAAAATAAATAAATATTAAAAAAATACCAACTTGAATTCTCTCTTGAATTTTTGTTTCTTTTTTCCCTGATAGATTTACTAGGAGCAAATGAATAATCTGTTTTATAAATGTTTCAATTGTTGCTTGATGGTTGGGGCACTGGTATGGGAAGGCCGCAGGGTTTATATAGTATGCATGGGAAGGGGCTGGTGGTAAAACCAGGAGCACAGATACTGAGCTTCACATCTGCTGTTGGAGTCTCTTGGGAGCACACAGGAACTACCTGCCCAGGTCTCCCTGACTTCCCATCTTTGGCGACTTTCTGCTAATTCCAAATTAGTTCATGATTTTTTTCATGAATTTTTTTCTAGGTGATGTAATTTTACCAAACAAGATATCCCAGGAATGTTAACTACATCCTTTGACCTCCATAGAATATTTTACTGAATATATTTAGGAAAGTTGCATAACATCTCACCTGTTAAATGAGATGACACTATTATATTTAGAGTAGGAATATGGTGAAGGACATACTGTGGATCCCCTTATGTTGACTCTTGGAGAAGTTGCTCTTGGTTTTCATTAGTAGGAAATGCTACGTCACCCAGGCAAATTATTTCTTTTGAACTCATCCACTTTGTGAATCCTGTAATCAGGATTTCTCTCCCTTTTTATTTACCAGAGAGTTTAGAGACATACTTGTGGCCCAATTTTTATTAAGTTCATAGTATTTTATGACTTGGATTATTTTTTTACATACTCACCTTTTCCTTTATTTTATTTTCCTACCCTCACTTCCCCTTCACTTGGATTTGCTCATCTATTTTGTTTTTCCCATGTGTCTGCTTTCATAAGCTGGCTCAAATCCTTTTATAGTAACAAGACAGAACTGAACTAAATTAAATCAAAATATACTTTTCTCATTGGACATTTGGTGTTCTCTTAGAAGGAAACTAATTCCCAAGATACTTCAAAGTAAGTAGAGATTTTATCAGCAGCCAGTAGTGGCAAAGCTCATGCCATAGGCATTTATCTGGAATGTCAAGGACCCAGACTCTTTTAGATTAATTATTCCTGGAATTTTGATATTTCACCTCCAAGAAGAAGAATGTTAAAATGACGTGGTAATACATGAAGAACAGCCATGTTCTTTACAAGTACTGTCTCAGTCATGTTGTACCAGCTAGATGGCCAAGCTGTCACTGCGCCTGCTGTGTGACTTCCACTGTGTTATGAGAGAACACAGAATTCTAACACCGGATGATCCTTTGCAGTCTGGTAGAAATTCACCTTTTCCATGTGACATACACCATAACAACTTGTTCTTTAGTTATTAGACTGCTGTGATTTTATTTTTAAACTGAGTGCTCATAAAGCTCAAGCTTTGACAAAACCCCCATATTTTAGATGCTCTTGCAACAGGGGGACCTCTTAGATATCTTGCTTCTTTCCCTTTGCACAAGAACACTAACAATAGTGCAAATATTTTATTGCTTAATGATTTATAGCAAGTCATTGCTTAACTCTCTGTCCCTACTAATTTTTTTTTGTCCCTTGACTACAAAGCAGGACAGTTGCTGCCTGTCATGACTAGAGAGACCCAGTTGGTACTGTGTGAGTTTTGAGTAGAAACCTGAACTGACTTGGACTTTGACTTCATTATAATACTAATATCTCTGCTCTGGGTGGGATTTGTTCTCCATTTTCTATAATTGTGGTGAACAAAAAGCCATGTTCTGTGTAGGTGTTGCTCCAGCCTGCTCCAATACCTCCTCCTTTGTGTCCCCTCCATCTTCCTCCCCCCATCAAAACCTGCTGAATATAGAATAAAGTCATCCCTTGTGCTTGACTCCTGGTGGCCTATATAAGGAAGAGGCCAATGTCCTCCAGGTCTCCCTGGAGATTTCTGTTGCTCTATCATTTCAGTAAATCTCAGTTTCAAAATTAACTATTGTGTTTAGAGTGCTCATTTCATTCCTGAGTGAGGAACGCAAGAACACATTGAGGCCAACTGGTAACACTTCTAGTGTTTAGATTCCCAGATCAATGGTCCTCTACTGTACTCCTACAACTGATAGGATAACATTTATTGTACATAATATTCTGGGTGCTATACCTATTATGATACTTTTTTTTCATTCAGTTATCATAATGACTAAATGACATGTGGGTTTTTAAAAAAATTTATTTATTTATGCATACAAGAACTGAGATACAGGCTAGAGGTGGGTGCGGGATGGTAAGAGGATTCACCAGAGACAGAGTGGGGAACAGAACAGGCAGATTGACTGAAATACACTGCTGAGGGGAGCAGCGGGCGAGACAGTAGAGGTCTCCTGAGCGATGTGGGTAGCTCCCTGGCTGCCTGGGGATCGAACTCATGCTGCAGTGGCAGCGGATAGCTTCATAGACTGTGTCTTAACTCCTTGTGCCACCAAGGAGGCGGACAGTGATTATTTTATTACAGATAAAGTAATTGAGGTTCAAAGGGGAAAGGAATTTACTTTTCTTCTGTGCATTAATCTAAGGGTAAATAAACCTTTGGGCATCCTACAACTAATATTAGGTTTTATTATGGTAGACAATCAATTTACTGACAGCTTTGTGCTCCTCTTGTGGCTGGTTTTAGGTTTTGTGGGTCCAGAGTGGGGCCAGAATAGCCTTTATACAATGTCTGGAGTAATTCTACTCCTAAATTGTGACTTTCCTGGGGCCTACACCCTTGTTGTTGGCACCAGTCTGTCTCCCACACTTCATATTCTCTGGTATTTCCATTCAGCTCATAATCCTGAAGTGACTGTCCTTTAAGCCTCTTACTATTTTTTCTTGTAACATTCTTTTTTACCTGCCCAGTTCTCTCTTTTCTGCTGGAGCTTTTATATATATTAGATGACTTTATAGTGCTCTATAGGTCATTAAAGAGCTGCTAATATTTTTGGTCAGTCCTTTTATCTTTCCATGCTTCTGCTTATGTAGTTTCTAATTACTTGTCTTCAACATCTTTTCTTCAGGGGTATCCAAACTCCTGTTAAGCCCAATTTAGCAAATTAAAAACATTTTCATATATTCCTTAGTCGTACAATTTTCCACATACATACGCAGGTATTCGGTCACTCAAATGAACACATATGCAGATTTATTTATTTATTTATACAAGCACTGGGTACAGTCAGAAGTGTGGGAAGGTGAGAGGAGTCACCAGAAACAGAGTGGGGAACAGAACAGGCAGACTGATAAAATACACCACTGAGGGGAGCAGCGGGCCTGGCAGGAGAGGTCTGTCGCACCATGTGGGACCCTCGCCAGCGGCCAGGGATTGAACCGGCACCGCAGAGGCTGTGGGCAGTTTCACAGCCCAGTGCTCAACCGCTGCGCCACCAGGGAGGCCCTATGCAGATTTTTAAGGTGCCTCTTCACTGTTCCTTTATTACCCTGAAATGCAAGTCCTAGCTGCCTCCATAGTATCAAACTTCAATCTTTGCTCCACATGACTTACAGGATTGCCGCTCTTTGTTTAGGTTCTACTTCCCTGGGCTGCAATTTGGAATTACTCTCAAATATGAGAATGAAAGGAAATGAATATTGTGTTCACCTGCACGTCAGGTCTTTCAAGGATCATAGGCCTCAGCTGTCTGTTGACCAATACTCAAAAAGAGCTGCTTCACATATTTTTCCAGTTTTAGTTATCAATAATGAAAGAATAAGTCTGATTTCTATTCCTTCATCATGAGTAGATCCAGAAGTCAGGATTATCAAAATTCAGTTCATTTCTTGCTCAGTAAAATACTCAGTTTTGGAAGATTAGATGTGCTCTAGACATTAGATATTTGATTGAATAGACTATATCCTCCAGTCACAAAAAAAAAATATTCATTGATCAGTTTCTTATGCTACGCCGTACACTAAATATTTTTCATACATTTTCTTATTATTCTTGCCAACAAATCAATGAAGTGTGGCTATTCCTATTAACTTCATTTTAGAGATAAAGAAAATGAAATTTAGAGTGCAAGAAAGACTTGCCCAATTATCCATATCGGACAAATGGTAGAACCAGGAGTTGAACCTAAGATAGTAACTCCAGAGCCAAATACTAAAAACCATGGTGGCTGGATTATTCTTCCTGTACAAACTGCTTATATAACTAAAACTGTTCTTCTTCTTTTTTTCTTTTAAAGATTTATTTATTTATGCATACAAGAACTGGGTTACAAGCCAGAGGTGTGGGGTGTGAGAGGATTCCCCAGAGACAGAGTGGGGAACAGAACAGGCAGACTGACTGAAATACGTTGCTGAGGGGAGCAGTGGGTGAGTCAGGAGAGGTCTGCTGCACCATGTGTGTTGCTCCCTGGCCAGGGATCGAACTCATGTTGCAGTGGCTGTGAATAGCTTCATTGGTTGTCTAAACCCCTTGTGCCGCCAGGGAGACCCCCCTAAGACCATCTTAAAAACACCCAAGACTGAGAGGGAGGCAGACCCACAGTGTGCATTACTGGGGCATACATCTTATAAAATCTTGCATTAACTTTTTTCATAACATGGCTTATAGGTAATTTGAAAGTAATTATAGTATTTGCAGAGACTATCAGAACACTAAGGAAATTGGTGGAAATATTATACTAAATATCTAACAGTGAGAGACAGACACTAACTAGTATTGTTACTATGTGCACTGACTTCCAGCGACTTCTTCAATATTAAGTAAAAAGGAGGAAACCAGCAGATCATAGGCCTTCTTCACTGCTGGGCCCAATGGCTTCTTATTTTACCTTGTTAATTTATGTATCTTCCTCCCAAGACTTAGTACCTTAATATTTTCTATCTTGTACACACTATTGCCATTAACCTGAAACCCCCATGTTGAAATGTAAGAATCATACTTTTTTTTCCTTCTCCTTCCCCACCTTTTTTCTTGCCTGCTGAGTGTAATTGATCTCCAACTTCTATGGTCTTAACCCTCAATTTAGCTCTTCTCCTTTTTAATGCTGGCCTTTTACTAGTCTCATTACTGGGATTGTCAATTCACTTCCCACAATGGATCTCTTCCTATTCCATTTTTTTTTTTCCATGCTAGTGCTAGTAAGAATATAGTTTTAACTTACTTGATCAGGCCATGAAAAACAATGATCTATAAGCCAGAAGTTTATTTCTGTTTCACATAAATTCTTGGCTTGTATGAGAACTCCACTTTTCAAAGTTGCCTGAGATCTGGAGTCCTTCTGTCTTGGGATCTACAATCCCTTGGGTTTTATTCTCATCTGCATCATCAGAGAGGCCTCACTAACTCACCTTGACTTTAATTTGTGGCTGAAGTGAAGGGAAAGTACACCTCTACTTTTTAAATATATGAACCATAAGTAACACACATTACTCAAATCCCAGAGCTTAACCAGTTTAGGATTTAATATAAGGTTCACTTAGAATAGACATTTTTAAATGCCTCTAGATATTTGCCAGGATAGGTTTCTCTGAAAAAAATTTGTCTGGAGATGTCCCTAAATATAGGTAATCTAGAGTCTTTAAAACTTCTAAAATTCTTATGGTAACAATTCTTCCAGAGGCCCACAGGTCCTTGATTGGCCTCAGGTCTGCATACTGAGATGACACATATTGAAAGAGGACTAATATTGGCATCTTGGAACACGTTTGTCTGAACCTTTTTGGGGAGACTGATCCTAGAGAATCTTACTTAAATCTTGTCCTTTTAGTGATTAAGATTTTGAAAATAAAAGCCAAGAATCTTTGCTTCCTATCCTTCCTAAAGGCATGGAGGGTGAGAAATTTTTATCTGCATGAATAAAAGAGAAATGGGATATTTCTGAGTGAAAATATAAATTACTTTTTGGGGGCATTTTGGTTGTTTCCATACCTTAGCTATTGTAAATAGTGCTGCTATAAACACAGGGGTGCAGGTGCCCTTTTGAATTAATGTTTCGGTGTCATTTGGGTAAATACCTAAGAGTTGAATAGCTGGATCATATGGAAGCTCCATCTTTAGCAGGTTGAGCAATCTCCACACAGCTTTTCATAGTGGTTGGACCAGTTTGCACTCCCACCAACAGTGCAGAAGAGTTCCTTTTTCTCCACATACTCACCAACATTTGTTGTTGCTAGTTTTTTTTAATATGTGCCATTCTCACTGGTGTAAGATGGTATCTCATTGTAGTTTTGATTTGCATTTCCCTGATTACAAGTGATGTTAATTAAACATTTTTTCATATGCCTGTTGGCCATTTGCATTTCCTCTTTGGAGAAGTTTCTTTTTAGCTTTTCTGCCCATTTTTTGACTGGATTATTTTCTTTGTTTTTGTTGAGTCTCATCAGCTCTTGGTAGATTTTTGTGATAATTCCTTTATCATTAGTGTTGTGTGCAAAAATTTTCTCCCAGTCAGTGGGGTTTCTCTTTCTTTTGGTTGTCTCTTTTGCTGTGCAGAAGCTTTTTAATTTGATGTAGTCCCAGCTGTTTATCTTTGCCTTCACTATCACTGCTTTGGGTATGTGTCTGAAAAGACAAAAATAGATGACTGGATCAAGAAGATGTGCTATATATATACACAATGGAATATTACTCAGCTATCAAAAAAGATAAACTCATGCAATTTGCAGCAACATGGATGGAGCTGGAAGGGATAATGCTCAGTGAAATAAGCCAGAAAGAAAAAGAAAAATACCGGATGGTCTCACTCATAGCAGGAATTTAGAATACCTAAATAAGGGACCAGGAAAAAGACTAACTATAAAAAAGAAAAAATCGAAACCAACAAGCAACTATAAACCAGAGACACACTACAGGGTGGAGGGGGCAGGGAGAGGAAGAATTAGGGTCAAAATAAGGGGGGTGCAATTGTACGGGGAATATAACCAAAATTAAAATGCATACATTGTGCAAAAATGAAAAATGATGTAAGAATTATATAAAATAAAATATTAAAAAATAATAAAAAATAAAAGAAAATGAAGGAAAAAATAAAATAAAAACACTCAAATTGATAAATATAGTTATAAAAATATATAAATAAATTTTAATCTATCTTAGGTGACTGTCTCATTTTAAAAAATTGTCAGCTTGGTTTTTAAAAATTGCAGTATTCCTGTTCTTGATTTTGTTAATTATCATCAGAGCCATTTGTAGGTTTGGGCATGAATTGTATTTTAATAAACAGCATCAGCCTTTAAATATATATATAAATTATATATTATATATAATTTATATATATAATATATATATAAATTACTACCTATAAGAAAAAATTTGCTAGACATATTTTCCTAAAATCTGCTCATTCATATCCTTTGATTCTTATTCTCCATTGTTTCCATAGTCTATTTTTCCAATTCTTTGACATCCTAACAAACATCTTTATCCCCCTTCATTCAATATTATAACTCTTCAGCAGGAAGACATCACCCTTGCAATTTAGATCAACAATCTATTTACAGACTCATCTCAGATCAAAGGTTGAGACTTGTTTTTTCTTGATGTATTTTTGTGCCCTTTATATTTTTGATTCCCTCAGCTTGATATCTATTATATAGTTTGTTTTCCAACATTTTATCATTAAAAGTCTTGTCAACTTTTCAAGACTAGCTAAAATATTTCCTCTAAGAAGCTTTCCTGAGTGCCTCAGACATCTTGGGGTACTTCTATAGTGTGCTCATGCCCCACAGGAGGCTCTGAGTAACTGACCACCCTACAGCTATTTGTCCTAAACTTCATTTAGAATACACATTTTTAAATGTCCAGTTTATGCACAATTGAGATTCTCTCCTAGGCAAGATGATACCTTAATCACAGACATATGTTTGCCTAACAATATACTTGGCACATGAAAGGTGTTCAAAAATGCTGAGTCAGAATCCTAGGGCCACCATAACAAATTACTGGGTGCAACAACAAAAATTTGTTTTCTTCTAGTTCCAAAGACCAGAGGTCTGAAATCAAGGCTTCTCCTCTGAAGGCTCTAGAAGAGAATCCTTGCTTGCCTCGTCTCAAGTTCCTTAGTCGGTATTTGCACAATTCCTCTCTCTGCTTCCATCTCCACACGGCCTTTACCTCTCTCATCTGTGTAATCTGTTCAGTCTCTTATAAATACACTTGTCATTGGATTTAGCGTCCACCCAAGTAATCCAGATACTCTCATTTTAAGATCCTTAACTTAATTATCACTGGAAAGATAATTTTTCCCTTTTCCCAAATCAGACTACATTCACAAGTACCTTTGGATACACATGTCTTTGTGTGTGTGGGGGGTCACATTCCAACCACTAAAATACTTTTAAATGAGTAAATTAATGAAGAAAGGGAAATATCAACTTTCCATATATGTTTGTAACCACAAAGATGAAGAAATATTGTGTTTTCTTATCCGTTACCTTTGATTTGTAAGTTCACTTTGCAGATAGTACATCAGACTTGTTGCACTATGCATGTTGGCTGAATTCTATTGTGTTAAATAACATAGCAGTTCATAAGTGAGAGTTGTTATTCAAAAGATACAATAGGGGCCTCCCTGGTGGCTCAAGGGGTTAAGTCTCAGCATTATGAAGCTATCAGCAGCCACTGTGGCCTAAGATCGATCCCCATGTGGTGCAGCAGACCTCTCCTGTCTCTCCTGCTGCTCCCCTCAGCAGTGTATTTCAGTAGATCTGCCTATTCTGCTCCTCATTCTGTCTCTGGTGAATCATCTCAACACCCAAACCTCTGGCCTATACCCCAGCTCTTGTATGTACAAATAAATAAATCTTTAAAAAAAATACAATAAGGAGATTAATAAAATCACTCTAATGTTTCCAGTTTCTTTGTTGATCAGTTCCTTCAAAAAAGTTTGATTTAAAAACTTATTTCATGTGTGGTCTTTCTGTCTTCTAGAGTAAAGCATAAATGAGAGGTCAACACACAAATAGAACAAGGGTTTTCAAATAGGTGTTACTACATATAGTCACTTTACTCTTGGTCCCTCAAAACAAAGTCTACTTTAAGAAACAGGGCTTTTATGACTGACAGTTGTTCCTTCTTGTGGAGAGTTATATTTGTATATTTTTGCAAACAGAACAGGTTGGTAGTTATAAACCTAGAAAAAATAAAATAAAAAGATTCAAATCCATTTTGTTTGGTTTTAATATAGTCATTTTCTCTTTCCACTTTCAATGTGACTGAAAGATTTAATTTGAGTAATGCCACAGGAATGTGGTTTCAGGGAGGAAAATGTTCAAATATCCACTTTCCTGTTCTTCACTTAAAAAAAATAATTTGTTATAAGATATATTGAAAGCCTTTTGAGATGTCCCCTTCTTTTTTTTTAAGACATTTATGTCCTTTCTTATTTAAATAAATAAACAAAAAATAGATTGAAATTTAAATATAGTTCTCAAAAGAGGAATCTAAGAAAATTCAATTGTTCTTTTGATGTACTTCAAAACATCACCACATTTTATAAAAATAATAAAAACTGTGCTGAGTTTCTTTTGTCCATCAATATGTATATATTTTCAATATCATCATTCCTGAGAATGTATATTGAATTTTTTCTGAGTGACATGGGGCACCTAACTCCAAACCTTACAGTGGGGAAACATGGGGGAGTTGGGGTGTTAGAATGATACAGGTCATTTTTAAGAAGGCAACAGGCCAGGCAAAGGAGAGACATATAATTGCCAAAGGCATATTCTATTTAGTTCTGAGCAGGGTTGATGATGAATCATTTTCTCTCCTTCCTGAATCACCTAAAAGTCATGCATAGTTCCTTTGTAATAATTCCTTTTCCTTTTCCTTTAAGGTTCTCTGGTCTTCCTATTAAACCCGAGCCACTTATTCCATTGTAAAAAAATAACTAACTGATCATGATATTCTTTATTACTGAACCTAAATCTGGTTTCAAACACAAGACATCAGGCGACCATTTACTTGCCCAGAAAGTTTACAAGAAACAAAAAATTTGCCATTTTCACTTACTTCATGAGATGGGGGTCTTTATAGCCTGCTAACTCTGGCCAAACTTCTTCCAAAAAAAGACTGTATATTGCTCCTTCTACTCTTTAGTGGGGTAAACGAGAAATAGACACAAATATCTATACTACTGTGTTAAAACTTTAAAAAAAAAACAGCACTCTGAGAACTAGAGCTAAAAGAATGCAGACAAGAGAAGAATTAATTCTACTGAGTAGGGGATGAGGAAGAAACAATTTCATTGAAATGAGGTAGAAGACTTTGACAGGAGGTATTGAGAGAAAGGGTATTTTAACTGGCTGGTGTCACCTAAACACAGGCACAGAACTTGGCAAGGACACTGTCAAGGAATAACAAGCAGCTGAATTTGCTGTGGTTTGCCTGCACTTTATAGTATATCGAGGAGTGTCATGGGGATAAGACACTTAGAAAATGCCCTCAAATCCTGTGGGCTGGTGTAACGATGTCACTGGTTAAGGAGGAGAAGGACCTTCAGGGGTTTTTAAAGTGACAATCATCACTTTACAATGTTTTGTTTTGTTTCTCTCCTCCAATTACACAGCAAGTCCACTGAAATTTAAATCATATGTTCACATTTTTTTTTATATTTTCCTTAGCACTTAGCACAAACTTGACATAAGAGATATTTAATAAATAGCCATATGACTGACAAGTAAATCATATATGATAGCTGTTATATATTTTGCCATTTTTCAAATCATGTTTATTGGTATTCAACTTTTTCTTAAATTGCAAAGTATAGAGGTTAGTTAGAATGCATGATATTAAGGGTAATAATCCTTTTTCTCTGAATCATAACTAATACAAGGTTTTAATTACATGTTTTAAAATATTTATTTTAAGGAGATAGCTCTAGATAAATAGCATTATTTATTATCATTACTATTATTTATTATTACACCCCATTCTTCTCATTATGGATTGTGAAATTTGTACTTACAGAATTTTTTTCTTTAAGTCTTATACTAGCACCTGGAAAGCCATTTCTTAAAACGCTATTTTTTTATTCTTCAAAAAGTGTGATTCAATCACTCCACACACTCACTTTTAATGTTATAAAACAAGGTATCAGTGAGAGAACATGTTTTCACAGGGTCACATCATCAAAACTGGCAGAATGACAGGACCAGTAAGTCCAGGAAAACCAACCATTGGTACTGTGATCTCCTGGCACAAAAGACTGTAGAAGTCTCCAGCCTATTCAAAGGCCATGAAAACAAATAAAAGAACCCTTTCGATTTCCTCCCAGGATTCCCTCATTGGAACTATGTCCATCTCCCCAA
This sequence comes from Talpa occidentalis, assembly GCF_014898055.3. Lineage (NCBI taxonomy): Eukaryota > Metazoa > Chordata > Mammalia > Eulipotyphla > Talpidae > Talpa > Talpa occidentalis. The sequence goes on from NW_023604972.1 coordinate 54,473,515, forward strand.
GGTCAAACGTGAGTAGTTAAAAGAGAAAAGATTTGGAGATTAGTTCCCTCAAGCAACTTTCTTTGAATAAGAAGGGTCTTTTAGCTGCAGTTTTTCTGAAGAAGTGGATTGTCCTTAATTTGATCCAGGGAAATAGCCCTCCTCCCCTCCCCTCAAACCCCTCCCCCACACACATTCTTAACATGTCACATTTTGTGACATGTTTACATAATTTTTCCTATGTAAAGTAAAAATTTACCCCTCTTGTACTAAATGCCTTACTGCTAGTCCGTTGTAAAATCTGCTTTAAGTGAAAAGAATTTCAGTAAAGATAATAGTTTAGAAGTAACAAGTAATTACAGAGATGTTTGGAACATTTATTTATAACTATGGAACTTTTCTTTATAAAAACTCAAAGTATCCTCTGGAGAGGCTGATGGGATGTTTGGATCTATCCTATTTTCCATCAAGATTTAGCAGGGTGTGCTATTTGCAAATACATTCTTTTTGAGGGTGGAATTATGTGTTTATTTTTAAAATGTCATCATTTTAAAAATCTTTTTGTTTGTCAAACTATCCTTGTTGCTTGTACAGGAGAGTACTGTGTGTTCAGAGGACTTTCTCTATTTGAAAAATTGTTTGGTCTGCTCTTTTGGAAAAATAATTACACAGAGTGTCCAATACAGATATTAACATTGGCGACATCTAGTCCTGTAGCAAATGCAAGGTCAGGAAAGATTTGTTTGTGCTGCATAAAAGACTACTTAGGTCTTTTCCCTCTACATTCAGGAAAGACTATAGTTGCAGAGTGAGTCAGCATCCTGCAGCATCCCACAATGTATCAGGTCGAGACATTATATTTTCTTTCTTGTATGTGGTACTGTCTATAGTATGTCCCTTCTTTCTAAATCTGTTCTTCCCAGACATAGTTGGTCTAGAAGTTGTTTGTACTGAGTGGTTTTGAGGGGGGTTTAAGAATAGCAAGTATGAGTACATTATTATTATTTTCTGCCCTCTCTTTAAAAAATGCCATGCACTGTATGTATTTACTTTTATGTTGTAAAAATGGTTATTCCCAGTAAAACTACATTGTGGAGGGTGGCAAAAGATGCTTTGGTCAGACTAAGGGGTTGACTGTAACATAACATGGAAACCGAAGGGAAAAGAAAGCAATTTTGCCTGAGTTTAATGAGCTGATAGTCCAGATGGCATCATAGTCTTTGTTTTAACATTATTTTACTACACAAGGTTGGCATGATTCCCTACTGCTATAAGGAATTAAGGAATCAAGGAGCTTCTTGTTTTATTACAACTGGTTTATCCTGTCTGTCTGTTGTGATTCTACATTTTGCTGGGGAGATTTGTATCAAGAGGATGTCCACTTTCCTTTAAATAGAGAAAAGGAAACTCTTGAAGGAATGACTGAATAATAACTGAACTGTCAGGTCATGAATTTGTTGCAAACATGTGAAAATATCTTTAAAGTTTTCATAGTATGCCATAGAAATGACATTATCTTACCTGAAACTACCCCGGAGCAAATCTTAAGAAGATTTGAATGCAAGTGGTGTAGTGGGAGGGATCCTGGGAAGCAGATGTTGGAGGGTAGGCAATAACAGGAAAGGAAAGGGAGCCATTAAAAAAAGGATATGTTACTTACCCAGGTAACTGGGCCCAACGCCTTGGAGGACCTCCATGAGATAGTGGCATAAGCTCGGAAGTATCCAACTCAGTATAATGAACTTGGAGGCTTATCAGTGAGCTTGCATTTTCATCAGTTGAGGATGGTTTATATACCCCAAGAGCTCTGTCTTGCCCCGAGTATGAGCAAAACATGCTTCTGTGGCCAGCCCCACAGAGCCCGGGGAGAGAGATGCTTTGATTTTGGCTTGTAAGGAATCAGAGGAGTTAGCATTATGAACAGACAGTGCCTGCTGCAGAATGCTAATAATTTATCTATCCAAAGAACATAAGTATTTAAAAAGCACATAAGACCTGAAACCATAAAATACATAGAAGGAAATATAGGTGAAACACTATGTGATTTGCATATCAAAGACATCTTTACAGACACATCACCCAAAGCAGTGATAGTGAAGGCAAAGATAAACAGCTGGGACTATATCAAATATTTGATTTCTTTATGGTCTTTATGGGTTTCTCTGATCTGCCCATGTATTAGATACTGAAGTTGCCTCAGAGTTTAAGTGAATTACATTTTTTTACTCTTCATACTCTTCAAAAAAAAAATCTCATCAAGTCTATAAGTTTCTACAATCTCTATGCAGAAAGCACCTTCCCAATTTCAGGTTTACAGAAATCTAGCTTGTGTATGTTCCACAGACATTTCAAATATAACTCCCAACTCCTCACTCCAGTGTTGCTTCTCACTCTCTGTTTTCTGTCTCTTAATGGTAGCATTTTCATGAAACTAATTATCCAAATCTGAATCCTTGGGACCATTATTTTATTCTTCTGTCAATTTCATTTCCCATATTTCAGCTTGGTATTTCAAGTTCTAATCATTTTCCCTCTTAAGTATGTATTGTATTGTTACCTTGAGCTTGCATTGCTTTGTCCGCAGGTACCAGAATCAAGAATTTAGGAAAATAACAAATATTAGGGTAGTCTTTTGAACAATTTCTAAACAATCACTTTTATAACATTGTATATATAACAAAATGCTTGCTGACATAGACCCATCTGATTTACAACTGAACTCCGGAACCACAGCAGATTTGAAAATTGGATAATGACTGTGCTAGTAATTAAATGCATATTCAATAAATGTTTTTAATTTGACTGTAAATATTGCTGCTTTGGAAAAATGGTTGTAATCAGAGTAGATGAAGAAGTAGAAAGGCCTTTGTATGGATATTCTGAAGTGACTGCCTGATTTCTTTAAGATTTCAGAAGTTTATGACTCCACAAGATGTATTATTTCATCAGTACAATTCTTTCCTTTTTCCCTAGAGTATTTTTATTCTCTGGTTGCATTGGGCAACTCCCTTTTGCATTTCATAGATTTTTCAATAGATGTAGACTGAAGCAGGACCACCAATGTTACGGTGGTCATAAGAATGAATTGAAAAGAGAAAGAACTGAGTGACTCAATGCGATAAAATATAAAAATTGTTTGTTGAAAAAGATATATTTATATATATAAATAAGAGTGTCAATGTGAGAATCAAGGTTGAAGTTACCTGAAGAAGCTCATGGTTGGCAGAGAAGAAACACTGAGTGGTCTGTTCCCAAATGACAATAGTTTGATTATGTCCCTGTCTAGGGGGAGCAATGCATTGGATACAGAGCATAGCAAGTTTTGCCAGTTTTAAAATTGTGTTTGGTGTGCAATTATCAAGTACATATATTTAAGCAAAAATGTCTATGTTTCTGGGGAAAATACCTATAATGCATGATTCTGTGTACAGATATGTTTAATTCTGTTCATATTATATCATAAAATAAAACCCATTTTTTATGGAAAGACTGTAACAAGGATAAATAAATTTATGCCTAATACAATGCAACCACTGAAGCAAGCCAGTCTTGAAGAGAATAAAATAGAATGATGTTTTGATTCTTTGAAGGATTTAAGATTGCCAACAAACCACCAGAAGCTAGGAAAGAGGCACAAAACAGATTTACCTTCACATTACTCAGTTGGAGCCAGTCCTGTGAGGCCTTGATCTTGGCCTTTTAGTCTCCAGAACTGTAAGAGCCTACATTTCCTTTTATTTCTTTTTTTATTGATTTTTTTTATTTTTTACATCATTCATTTTTAAACAATATTTGCTTGCCCCCACCCCCTCAGGTTCAGTCCCCATAGAGTTTCCTTCCCCAAGGCACCTGTGCACCATCACCTCAGTCCCCTGTGCTCCTCCCTCCCGCCCTCTCACCCCTCTTCATCCTCCTCCCCTGCAGTATGTCTCTGATTTATAATTGTCTGTTTTTGCTTTGTTGTGTTTTGTACTGTTATTTTTTTACACTGATGTTTTAGGTGGTTCCCCTATATTCCTGCTCTAAGTGAAACCATGCGATATTTTTCTTTTTCCTTCTGGCTTATTTCACTGAGCATAAGTCCTTCTCGCTCCATCCATGTTGCTGCGAATAGCATGAGTTTATCTTTTTGATTGCTGAATAATATTCCATTGTGTATATGTACCACATCTTCTGGATCCAGTCATCTGTTTTTGGGCATTTAAGTTGTTTCCGGGTTTTACCTATTGTGCATAGTACTGCAATAAACATGGGGTACAGGTTTTTTTAATCAATATTTTTGTGTCCTTTGGGTAGATCCCTGGGAGTGGAAAACAAAGAGCCTACGTTTCTGTTGTGTAAACCACTTAGTTTGTGGCTTTTTGTTTTGGCAGCCCTAGAAAATACACTGGGGTTATGGAAATCAGAGAAAGAGACATAACTTACAGTTGTTATTTCTCACATAGGGAATTCAGGAGGTAGTAAATTATTTTCTTGACTATCTCTACACCCTTCCCCACCTCTACACACTGAATTTAAGGAAGGTAAAAGAAGTCAGGGGTCCTAGGATATAGAAATTGAGAGCAACAAGTTTTAAGATAAGGTCATGTAAAAACACAGCAGTCAAATCATGTAGGACTTTGTCACCCTGTTACTCATTTGAGGGCAATGGAACATGTGTGAACTGGTGGGTGAGTTGTGGGGACCAACCTGACCAGAGTTACAAATTGAAAATTGTTCAGGAAGCATGCAGAGCATGACAAGGAGGGCACTCAGTGAATGTGGGTAGGTGCCCCCAAGAGGGAGAGATAATGTTGGATTGGGCTCAAATGATGGTGCTATAAATGGTGACAAACAATGGATAAAAGATGGGCGATGGCAGATAGCTGGCTGCCAAGGACAGCTTGGTGGCTTGTACTGTGGTTAAAAAAGGCTTCAGTTACTGGGACAGAGCACAGTGAAGCAAGCTTGAGGGAAGACTCTTGAGTATGATTTGGAATATATTGCATTTTAGATGCATTTGAAACAACCAAGTAAAAATGTTCAGTGGTCCATGAGGGCATATGCTGTCACCACGTGCTAGTAAAGTGCAAATAAACTTGCTTTATTAAACAGAAAGTACGAAAGTTATTTTGCTTCAATTATTATCTGAATTAAATTGTAAATTGCTTCAATTATTATCTGAATTATTTTTTCTTTCCAATATAAATAGACTTCTTAAAAATAAAATTATACTGATTATATAATTTTCAGGAGAGCAGCTTCATACCTCTCAAAGCATATAAGACGTGCCTCATTCCACCACCATCTAAAGCAAGTATTATATTGACTCCCTTTACCATTTTCTCCCCTCCTGGAAGTCACCACATTTCTGACAAAGCCTAAGAGTTATTTTGCTGTGATCTGTTAGTTCATTTGCTTTGGTTATTTACACTCCACATTGGTAACAATTTTTCACTTCTGACTTATTTTGTTTAATACCTAAATAGTTGAAAGTTATATACTAATAGTAAGTGCACTGAAGGGAAGATTATGCCAGTTGCATCTCAGAATCTGACAACCACAGGCATTAAGCTCAGATTAAATTAGTTTGGTTTTGATTTTTCTGCTTTAGAAATACAGTCACCTTTCTATTTGAATCTTCTTATAAAATTTTAAGTCTTTATAGCTAGCATATAAGGGTCATAATACAGTGTCTCCCTAGTCCATGTTTATTTTATTTCTTGTAGTAGCATTGTAGCTGGCATATTACAAATAGGTCTATCAACTCTACACTCTGCTTCTATTCTTACCTTTTCAGACTGCCATTTTTATAAAGTGCTTTAAAATGTAAGGAATTTCAAATTTGTACATATTGACATGAAATCAGCATTTCTCTTTTGTAGTCAAAAATCTACATAACAGAAAACAATTATCCAAAAGAAAGAAGGTGAATAGAAAATCTTATCACAAAAGAGGATATCAGAAGAAAATAACACAGAGAGAAAAATATTTGATGATAGGATAGTTATTATAGATATCAGAAGAAAACTGCAAGTTTTACATTTTGCAAGATTAATATAAACACATATAAGTGCAAAAGTAATATCCTTTTTTGCAAGGATGTAGGAGGCAGTGATAGAACATAACTAGGTATCTACCTAAAGAATACAAAAACACTAATTTGAAAGAAAACATGCATGCCCATGTTTATTAAAGCACTATTTGCAATAATGAAGCTATGGAAACATCCTAAGCACCTAAAACTACATAAAGATATACACCACAAGAAGATGTGGTATATACACATAATGGAATACTATTCAGCAATCAAAAATGATAAATTCCCACCACTTGCAGGAAAATGGATGGAGCTAGAAGGGATTATTCTAAACAAAATAAGTTAGTAGGAAAATAAATTATGGCTGGTGTCATTTGTAAATAGAATATAGAGAAACCAAACAATGGGTTAGACAAAGTCAAACTTTAAAACCAACTTTTAAAAGCTGACCATAGAGCTGAGGCATTAAGAGGGGAAGAGAGAATGGCTGGTGTGAAGCCAGGGTGGGGAGAACACACAATGATCATGGTGGAGGAGTATGGGTGCTTTGGTGGTGGGTACACTATCATGACTATACCTGAACAGGGGGATCCTATTTTTCCAAAATACTAACAAGTTTGTACAATGCTCATAGCACATATAAAAGTAAAATGAATAATTAAAAATATCAAAGAAGGAGGGAAGATTGGGAATATGGAAGTCTTCTGGTGTATGGCCTTTCTACAACATATGATGCCCTACAGTATTATGAATTAGGTAAATTGAAATAAACTGAAAATGCATATTGTAAAATTCTAAGACAAATACTAATATTTTCTTAAAAGATATACATAATAAGCAAATAATTTTGATAAAATGAATAAAAATTATTCAAATTATTCAAAATTATTCAAATCAGAGAAAGAGAAAACAAAGACTAATAAGAAAGCCTCTATAATTATATTATGTAATTTTGTTATATGTATTTTATATTACCTTTATAGTAAATATAAATGGTATATGGGCTCCCCTGGTGGCGCAGGCAGTTGAGCACCGTGCTGTCCACAGCTTCTGCAGTGCCGGTTCTATCCCAGCTGGCGGGCGAGGGTCCCACATGGTGCGGCAGACCTCTCCTGTCTTGCCCGCTGCTCCCCTCAGCAGTGTATTTCAGCAGTCTGCCTGTTCTGTTCCCCGCTCTGTCTCTGGTGAATCTTCTCACCCTCCCGTGCATCTGGCCTGTACCCAGATTCTTGTATAAATCAATAAATAAATCTTTTAAATAAATAAATAAATAAATAAATAAATAAATAAATAAAATGGTATAAACATATGAGTGAAAAGAGAGAGATTTACAGATTGGACAAAAATGCAAGACAATTATATATATGTTTGGACATATATACATATAAATACCTATATACACACATATACACACACAAAAACATATAAACACATATATAAATGTGAAAGTTAAAGGTTATATAAGTTAAAGGTAAATAGGAACTTACAGGTAAAAAGGTAGGAAAAGACATACCATGTCAATACTAATAAAATTAAAAGTCTTGATTGTACTAATAGTAGAAATAGGGGATTTTATGAACCATAAAAAGATGTACCTATGAAAAAGATGTAACTATCAAATTTGCATGGACCTAGTAATTTAACCTGAAATAATACAAATTATAAAATGGCAGGACTTAGAAAACAGGACTTTATATTCTCAGGTGGAGATTTTATTTCAATTCTCTCAGTAATTGCTAGAGGAAACAGATTAAAACTACAAGCATTTAGAATATTTGGGTAGCATGCTTTACAACCTTGAAACTCTTATCAAGTGTACATGGATCACTTATGAAAATTAACCATTTAATTAATCAATTAATTAATGTGGGACATAAAACAATTATTGACAAATTTCAAAAAGTTAAAATCAAAGTATGACTTTTATCCTGGTAGAAATTAGCTAGAAATAAAAATAAACTTAAAAACAACCATATGTTTAAAATGTAAGCAATATGTTTCTAAATAATCCATCAGTCAAAGGAGAACAATCATAGTAAACATCAGAAAAGAAAGATGATGTAAAATAATGAAAACACTGTTTATTAGAATTTATGAAATACTGTTCAAGCTGTGCTTAGAGAGAAATTTCTATCTTAAATATATATGGAAGAAAATAAGAAATCCTGAAAAAAAGGATAATCTAATCATCCAACTCAAGAAGATGGAAACAAACATAGAATTAAATGTAAAGAAAGTAGCAATAGTAAATAACAGAAATAAATGAAATATAAAGTAGTCATAAGCTACAACTGATCAAAAACCAAAAGTTTGCTCTCCATATTAAATCAGAAAACTGATTTTTAAATTCTAGAAGTCTCTTCAACTTTATACTTAGAATGCCAAATATCCTGATCCTTTAATTCAAAACATCAATAATACGGGATTAATTAGCTTTACAATTTCACTACTCAATATTAAATTTTTCCATGTTTAAAATATGCATATTCATTTGTAAAGCAATATGCTTCTTCAATTATTTTTGAGTGTTTTTTGCTTGGAAAATATTATTGAGGTTCTTTCTCAGCCTGCTGATTTGTTGTCTGTTTGCTTTTCAGTATCAGCCATATCCGTCAGCATGCCACTAGAGCCTCGTCTGAGACACTAATAGGACACTGTGAACACTTAGAGTTGCTATATCAAATGACTCCAAACATAAAGGAAAAGTTGGGTACACTACCTATTCCCTCAGATTGGAATCATTTTCTTTCTAATTTTTAAGCAAACTTTGCAGTCCTCATTCAGTGGCTATACATTAAAGTTTGTATTTCATTGACTCATATATACGTAAATGACATCCTATTCACTGGTTAAAAATGATCATTAATAAAATTCTTAAATTCTTTTTTTCCTCACTTGTACAAATCTTAATAACAATGAACATCTGCTTGGGTTTTGTGAATCCAATCAAGGCTGTGTCTGAACTGATTTACAGCGTACTGCTACAAGCCATCTGTTCAATATGAGGAACTGGAATGTATCATACACAATCGGTCTATCACAGAACTGTTTTATTCCTTTTGTAACATGCCATATTTCCTGTATGCCTGACTTTTTTAGTTCTTTTTTTCTCCAGGACAACAAAGACAAAAAGGAGAAAACCATTGGGTGGCTACGAGAGTGCTGACCTCAGAACTAATCCCAGAACATGGGTGTCCACACCATGAAAAAATAAACCTACCCCATCATTGTTGACAGTAATTGTGTCCTTCTCTTGCGTCTTCTCAGAAGAAAAGCCAAAAACAAAATTGCCATGAAGGACAAGCTCCTTCTCATCACTGGAGGTGGCCTCTTTAGTACAGGGTTTGGAGTCCAGTTCTAGGTTGGTGTGGGAGAAGTGCACGTGACCTGTGCTATTTCCAGTGGGTGCAGAAGGAAGACTAGATAATCTCCTGGAACATCTAGCATCCATGACTCAGCAAAAGTTGAGCAAAGTAGAAAATTAAAAAAAAAAATGGGCAAAAGGAGACTCAATGACACTTGGAATTTCTCTTTTGACACGTAATTGTCTGCGATGTAGCATCACTTAGTCTTACATTCTACGTTAATTGTAAACTGCTAATTTTTTATATACTGAGAATTGTATTACTGATAAATAAATGTGATATTGTTAGATACCAGCAGAATAAGTCTGAGTTAGCAAATACATTTAAATCTCCCATTCTCCTACATCAGCTTCACTAGTAACAATGTTGATACTTTTGCAGCCTGAGCAATCATACAGACCTTATACTTAGAAGGTCACTGTGCTTAGAAGTCTCAGGTTTGGTTTAATGCTCTGCTGTTCCTGCGTTAAAATTCCTGATGTTGGGCCTCCCGTGGTGGCGCAGTGGTTGAGCACTGGGCTGCGAAGCTGTCCGCAGCCTCTGCAGCGCCGGTTCTATCCCCGGCCACCGGGCGAGGGTCCCGCATGGCGCGCAGACCTCTCCTGCCACCTGCTGCTCCCCTCAGCAGTGTATTTCGTCAGTCTGCCTGTTCTGTTCCCAGCTCTGGCTCTGGTGAATCCTTTCACCCTCCCGCACTTCTGACTGTACCCAGTGCATGTATAAATAAATAAATCTTTAAAAAACAAAACAAAACAAAACAAAAATTTTGCAAAAAAAAATTCCTGATGTTAATTAAATGGAGAATTTACATTTTCATTTTGCAAACGATATAGGCAGTCCTGCATTCACCATCATTAACTTTTATTTCTTCATTGTTCTATAATACTTAGATCAGGAAGAAGGAAACCTGTAGCACATAATGGCATGTGTATAAAGAGTATATTTTAGTCTCATTAATAGTGGCAGAGAAAATAAATGAATAAATGAAAACATAGCAGATGAGTATCAGTTGACGAGTTGTGGTATAAATTATACCACACACACACCATATAGTATTTACTTGCAAGAAAACATCAGAGCTAAGCATTTGACTTGATGTGATTTTCATGAGGTATTTATTATTAAGTAAAATTAATAAGATGGATGGTTATACAGGTATTCATTTTGTAATCATTTTTGTAAAAGAAAAATGATAAGAAAAACATGTAGGTGTTGTACAGCAGACAAATGTCTGTGAACGCATCTGTGAGCATGGTGAAAAGCAGGAGAAGTTATTAACATGATACAAATGAGGAAAGCTATGTCAGAGGGGGAGGGGCAGGTTATGAGTAGGAGGGAAGGGAGAGGGAGAACCAAAACTAGACTGTCATTAACCAGTGTTCAATGCAAATTGTCTAAGGCATTAATGTAAAATAATTACCACGTATAACAAATGACTTTTTTCATTGAAAGACTGTTATCTCCTGCCTACATATACATCTTCAAGAGAAATTCCACCTGTAGTCAGAAGTGGCATTAAGTTCACTTGGAACCAATCCCACCTCCTGATGCCACTTCATTTCTGCCTTATTTTCTTTTTCTGGTATTTTGGTTCCAGTGTAACTGAGCTTGAATTTCAACAGATGGGTATAAAATGAGAACACCTCCAAGAAGATGGAAATAGTATAAATGCAAGAAAAATATTAATTACTTAATGGTAAGAAGATTTCTTTTGGGGATGATGAGATTGTATTGTATTGTATTGTATTACAGAGGGGATGAATGCACAATATGGTAAATGTACCAAATTCTACTGAATTGTAAACGTTAAAATGGTTAATTTTATGTAAAGTAAATTTTACATTAGTAAAAATGGTGTGAGGAATGTTATGGACTTTTTTTTTAGATTTATTTATTTACTTATACAAGAACCGGGGTACAGGCCAGATGCGCAGGAGGGTGAGAGGATTCACCAGAGATAGAGTGGGGAACAGAACAGACAGACTGAGAAAATACACTGCTGAGGGGAGCAGCAGGTGAGACAGGAGAGGTCTGCCGCACCATGTGGGACCCTCACGGGCCAGCCAGGATCGAACCGGCACTGCAGAGGCGGTGGACAGCTTCACAGTGCAGCGCTCAACCTCCTGCGCTACCAGGGGAGGCCCTGGACAAACATATTCTTAAGTGCAATTTCTGAACCTAGCTCCATAATCAGTCACTTGGAAGCTTATGTTAACATAAAAGAAAGGTGTGAGATCTTTTAATTATTTTCCTAGTTTACCTTTGAAATCCAGTTCTTGAATCCAAAGATATTACCTCACCTTCCAAAGATATATATTTGCCTTAAAACTGAGTGATTAAAAGACATAATCATTTCTGTAATGTTAATGTATTCAGTTGATGGGTCTTTAAAAATATTGCAGGATACTATGTCCTTTTGGGGTATGAATTCTTCACAAATGTTTTTCTGAAAATTCATGGGTTCGTACAACTGTCCTGAGCCCAGACTAGTTCCCTTTACATCTGGATCTTAGAATTCAAAACTTATATCCTGGCACTTCTGGCAATCACATTTCCAGAAAGATCTATATGAGGACAGCCTGCAGAGGGGGCATGTGTATATGTGTGTATGAGGATGAGAGATAGTGTTCATATTCATGGTCACAGATGGTTGCTCTAAATGCTCACTTTCCTATGGCCAACAGGCATATGAAAAAATGTTTAACATCACAGGGGACTGTGGTGATGGTGCATGGGTGCCTTGGGGAAGGAGATTCTATGGGGAATCAATCTGAGGGGGTGGGGGGAAGCTAATATTGTCTAAAAAATGTGAAAATAAAAAAAGTTTAAAAAAATTAATTTTGGAAAAGATAAAAAAAAAATGCTCACTTTCCTACCATATCAGGGGATTGCACACCACACAACACCTATAGGAATTTTTGCAGAGAATTTGTATCTTCCATCTCTTTAGATTCCTCAGCTATCTTATGTAAGATGAGAGTCTATACTTCATCTAAAAACTTTTTTTACCTGCTAGATTAAAATTCAATATTCTTAGCTTACTTCTTAAACCAAAAGCCAGACAGAAAGAATAACTGCCTATCAGAATAGTACCTTCAGTGCAACTCACCTCCAAACCAGTTGGATATTGTTCCCTTCCACCACTACATCAACTTAAAATAAACCCATTTACTCCTACATAGGACTAAATTGCCATCATGACACTTCCTACTCCCACTCTTCCCCATTGTCTCAAAAATATATGATTTTCTTTTGGAGATTTTTTTGTACATATGAACTTGCAACCATAACTCTTTCAGCAAGAAAAGGCAGCAACTTTAAGCTAATTATAAGAAGAAATATAATGCAAAATGGAAAACTAAATACCAAATATTGATCCAAAATCTCCAATCTAGGTCCATGGAATAAATAGCCTCTTTTTAATAAATTTTTATTACTTTGAATTTCCTAATAATTTTGATTTCTTTATTTGAAAGTCATTTTTCCATACTTATATTAGCTTTCACCATATTCATGCTACAGCCCATCAATTCTATTTTTTATTTTAACATTTATCATTTTTTACATTTTTTAGACAATATTTGCTTCCCCCCACCCCTTCAGATTGAATCCCCATAGAATCTCCTTCCCCAATGCACCCGTGCACCATCACCACAGTCCCCTGAGCTCCTCCCTCCTCCCTCGCACCCCTCTCCTTCCTCCTCCCCTGTGGTATGTCTCTGGTTTATAATTGTCTGTTTTTGCTTTGTTGTGTTTTGTACTGTTATTATTATTTGTTTTACACTGATGTCTTATTTGGTTCCTCTATATTCCTATTATAAGTGAAACCATCTGATATTTTTCTTTTCCCTTCTGGCTTATTTCACTGAGCATAATTCCTTCTAGCTTCATCCACATTACTATGAAAGGCATGAGTTTATCTTTTTTGATTGCTGAGTAATATTCCATGGTGTATATGTACCACATCTTCTTGATCCAGTCATCTATTTTTGGGCATTTGCGTTGTTTCCATAGCTTAGCTATTGTAAATAGTGCTGCAATAAACATATACATCCTATCAATTCTAGATCCAAGTTTACTATTTGGCTTCTCTATTCTTACAGCTGGAAAAGGTAACACAAAAACATAGATTGGTGTCATTACAACTCCTGACTGAGCCTAGGTTAGGGGCATGTCCAATGTTGGAGTTGGAGTTGAGATCTTGGCAAATGACATTAAGGAATAATAGAACTGATGTTAGGGAAGAACATAAACCAAGAATCTAGTGGAGAAAGCTGGTTTTCAGAGAGGAGAACAGAACAGACAAGAGAGAAGAAATCACTTGGAAAGAAAGATGTAGACTAAATCAAGAGACAGGGAGTCTGCCTCTGACATTCATTTCTCTGTGTTGCTCTGCAAGCTCTCTTTTTGTGAGTTAGTTTGGAAGGATTTTGTTCCTTGAAAGCAAAGGCTTCCTCACATAATACAGACCTACCTTTTCAGACACTGGTTTCTGCCCCTGCCAGACTGACCATGCCCAATATCACTATTGGTGATATAAATTTGGTGTCTATTAGCCATCACTTTCTCAACTAACTCATGCATTTGCATTGTGATGTAACTTTTGAATGTGTCTATTTAGTATTTTTTCACTTCATTTCAAGTTCTAAACTGCATCCATCATTTCCTCTTATGCCCCAAATGTTTAGCTAGAACCGTGTGCTCATATTCATAAGCAGATGCTTGTGATACCATGTATGGTATATACTTGTTAAATGAAGAGACAAGTGAATGGGTGACTCATTCTTGATAAGTCTGGTGATGGTAGCTAGAAGTTCTAGTACTTGAGCACTCAGAAAGAGTAAGAAATGAGAGAGGAAGAAAGCTAAATGAAATAAATACTGGCTTAATTTCCACCAAGATTCAAAGGAGGAAGAAGAGAAGAAGCCAACAAATATTCTAATCCCAAGACCAGCACAGCAGGAGAGGTCTTCCAGCACTTCAAGGGTCCACCTTCAGTCTTCTGACCTGCAGCTGACATTCAGAGGCTACCAAAATTAAACTGAGCAGAAATACCTAATTATATTTACATTTTAAATGCAGGGGAAAATATATTCACAGACCCAAACATTGTTTTACCAGTAACCTTACTACCTGCAATCTGAAAGACATCACATTAGTTTATTTTGTTTTGTTTGCCTTGCTTATTTCTGGAATTGTGGTTTCTCTTTAGAATAGCTGCAGGGTGGAAACATGCAAATACTCCCGTGTTATTAAAACAACCACCACAGTTTTCACATTCAAATGTGGAAAATATAAAAGGTGACTCCTATTTCACCAACCTATGAAAATAATATTGGGGGAAGGAAATAAGAGGAAAGAAGCCTCAATACACTTGCAAGAAATGTTGAAAAGCGATCCAACCCTCTGCTTTTTAAAATTTGGCCATCTAAAGGGAAACATCATGGGGCCACACCTTCATTTAGCTAAATATATGGTTTTAAGACACTAAGCTACTCATTTACAAGTTTCTGCTTAAATTTTCAACCACATTTTAAACACAAAACTTTGTGGTTCATGAGTTAATAAGATGCCGCCAAAGAAAACATTGCTTCATGGGGTGTTGCTCTTGAGATCCTTGGAAACGTCAGAATATAGTGGTTCCCCCTACCCCAAAGTGACCCTTAGGATTCGAAAGGCATTGGTTTGCTAATGGCTGGTTTTGGGCTGCAGTGCTCCACAAACTGTTTTGTTCTTTTTCTATGGTCTCTGAATGATATAGCTCAAGGAATGGTGGCTGATTTTTTTTTCATTTTCCTCCCTAATTTTCTCACTATAATGTTTAATTAGTGCAAAGGCAACATATTTATAGATATAATAAAACAGTAGAAGAAAGATTTTATATATACGTATGTATTATATTTAGATATACGTACACACATGTGTATACGTGGACATACAGGACACTTCATTTTCACACGCATTTGTGAATTTAGAAATTCATAAGACTATGTGAATTCATTGATTCAGAAAACCATATTGGAGTATTTTCCTTGGGATATAATGGAAATGTACTGGCATATGAACACTAAATTCTTTGACTTATTCCCAGATAAAAAGATAATGTTATGTGGGGAAATTATAAAAGGGGTATTTAATGTTTTATTTAAGTAACTTAAGATCCAAGAAATGAAATATGTTGAAAGCTTACAATAGCAGGCAACTTATATGTACTATCTTATTTCTCACAGCACTTTAGAATAGTTATCATAACCCCCATATTAAGAATATGAAAACGAAGGCTCAGAAAGTTAAGCTAATTTTAATCCTAGTAAAAGATGTAAGAATAGTTATGTCAACAACTTCTAAATTCACTATTTTTCCTTGTAACATTATTTAAAGGTAATAATGTAGTGAAAATTGGTGACACAATATTTTGAATAAGAGTAATGTTTTCTGGTCAATTTTGGTTTCCAAAATCTTTAATAGAAATTCTCAAACTATTAGTTAATGGAAGCTAAAATAAAGGACATGGATTCTGGAGTACTACATTCCAAAGGGCTATAGAGCCCTGAAAAATAACTATGGCAAACTGCATGAAAAAACAGACTTTATGAAGTCATTCTGTAGATTACATGGTAAATAAAAATAATTAAATACAAAAGTTAATTCAACTTGAGAATAGTAGTGGTCTTACTCTATTTCCTACAAGATTCCAATGATAGAATTTGCCACCTAAATAAATGAAAATGTAACTTATTAGAGACCAATGATACTTGATTACACCTGAAATGTTTTGTACGTTTCCCCGGCCATCAAAAGTTAAATCGGAAGTGAAATCTCCATTCCTACACTGATTTGCAACAGATGGATTTTCCAACATTGAAATATATTCCTGCAGTTTTTCAGATCTCAATGCAAATATAAAAGAAATTTTCATATTCAAAATTCATTTAATAACAATCAAAAAATCATCTAACTGAATTTAATGGAAACATTTGAGGATTTGAGGTACATTCATGTACCCTTCAACTGAAAGTGTTAATCTGCAAATGCAATGAGAGGATAGAAGGCAAATATCAAGAGACAAAATCTAATAGAATTCTATTAATGCTTTGCAAATGATGAATATCACTCAAGAATATGCTCAACTAAAATAACATATTTAAGGATTGATATCAGGATTTGCTAGGACCTGTTTCTGTGAGAAGTCATTTTCAAAGATGAACTATGTTAAATCTCATTTCATTAACAGATACACCTTTGAAACCTATTTTGAAGATAGAAAACATTAATGATGAACATTTTACAACATCTAAGGGAAGGATTAATAGTTTTTATTTCAGAATTAGAGACAACTGACATTGATTTAACTTGGAGATTGAGACAATTTCTTATTCAATCCGAAGTCTTTGGTCTTTAATTATATAGTCCATTAATAGTGTAATTACTAAAGTATTAGGTTTATAGAAAATCGTTTACTATTTTCTATTTGTCCCACTTGTTAGATCTTACTTTCTCTCTTTTCTTGCTTCTTTTGGGTCTACCAAATATTTTACAATTCTGTTTTTCTCCTATACGTTTGTTAGCTATATATCTTTTAATACCTGCTCAAAGCTATATATCTTTTAATTGGTCATCCAATTAAAATATGTCTCTTCATCACCCAAAGCAGTGATAGTGAAGGCAAAGATAAACAGCTGGGACTACATCAAATTAAAGAGCTTCTGCACAGCAAAAGAGACAATAACAAAAACAAAGAGAAACCCCACCGACTTGCACACAACACTAATGATAAAGGACTGATCACAAAAATCTACAAAGAGCTGATGAGACTCCACAAAAACAAAGAAAATAATCCAGTCAAAAATGGGCAGAAGAGTAAAAAGAAACCTCTCTGAAGAGGAAATACAAATGACCAACAGGCATATGAAAAAATGTTCAACATGACTAGTAATCAGGGAAATGCAAATCAAAACTACCATGAGATACCATCTTACACCAGTGAGAATGGCACATATTAAAAAAACTAGCAACAGCAAATGTTGGCGAGGTTGTGGAGAAAAAGAAACTCTCCTGCACTGCTGGTGGGAGTGCAAAATGGTCCAACCACTATGGAGAGCTATGTGGAGATTTCTTGACCTACTAAACACAGAGCTTCCATATGATCCAGCAATTCCACTCCTAGGTATTTACCCAAAGGACACAGAAACATCAATTCCAAAGAACACCTGCACCCCTATGTTTATAGCAGCACTATTTACAGTAGCTAAGCTTTGGAAACAACCCAAATGCCCCAAAATAGATGATAGGATCAAGAAGATGTGGTACATATACACCACGGAATATTACTCAGTATTCAAAAAAGATAAACATGCAATTTGCAGCAACATGGATGGCGCTGGAAGGGATCATGCTCAGCAAAATAAGCGAGAAAGATAAAGAAAAATACCAGATGGTCTCACTCATAGCAGGAATCTAGAAAACTTAAATAAGGGATCAGGAAAAAGAATAACTATAAGAAAGAAAATATCAAAATCAACAAACAACTATGAACCAGAGACACTGTATGGGGGACAGGGGGTGGGGAAAGGAGGGCTTGGGGTCAAAATAAGGTGGTTGTAATTGTAAGGGAAATATAAAAATAAAATTTAAATAATAAAAATAAAAAATAAATAAAAATAAAATATGTCTCTTGACACTAAAATTTGGCACTCTTTCCCCCTCTCAGACAATATTAGGACATTAAAACACTTTAAATTCATTTATTCCTAGTCTATCTTTTATGCTGGCATTATGCATTTTTATGTTATATATATTTTGAACTCTATTGATATAAGGCATGGCTATTGTTGTTACTATTATTTAAGTCAATATTTAGATGTATTATGTATTCACCCTCTTCACTGCTCTTATTTCCTGTATTTCCAGATTTCCTTCTGGGATAATTGTCCTCTTTGAAGACTTAGGGACTCATTTGCCTGACAATCAGGGGCATTGCTTATAGAAATTGACCTCCTCGAGGGAAAATTGTCTCATCCAAAATTACACTCACTACTAGAGGCAGCCTCCCACTAAAGACGGTCAACCAAGAGTAACGAGTTCTGAAACTTAGCACCCTAACATTCAGTCTGGGCAACCCTTAGCTACCATCACAATTTTGGAGATCTCCTTGAAATCGGCCAAGACCTCTGTTGTAAGTGTCTCAGCTCAACTTGTCCCATGTTTGATTCCCTCCTCCGCTTACAAACAGCACCCAGCAAGCACAGCCCTCTATGTCTTACATGTGAATCCATGGGTTAGAGCAGTACAGGTGATCCTCAAAGTCCTTGTGTAATTTAGGGTCATTAATTATCCCATGTCCCACACCTATTCTTTCCAGTTCTTAATTTTGAATTCAGAGCTTCTTCAGAATCTCCTTCCAAAGAAATGTTAGTAACTCTTATTTCCTATTCAAATTGATACTATCTGCCTTCAATTTTCTAGCAGTTCCCTAGAATTTTTGACAGGCTAATAGCACCTTTTTTATAGCACTTATTATACAATCTATTTCTAAAAATTCCAGAGAAGGCAAAACTAATCTATGAGATAAAAATTAGAATGGTTATCTCTATTGAACAGAGGGGAATAGAGAAGTAGAAGAAATAAGGGAACTTTTCTAGGGTGATGAAAATTAGCGTATAAATATCAAAATGTATTGAGTTGTACACTTAAGAGCTATATATTTTACTTATATATTCAATATTTATACCTTATTTTAAAAATGTTTGTTAAAGGATCTAAGATTGACTATATTCTAATGCTACTTTAAGCCTTAACAGCTTTGAAATCATTCTTTGTGCATCTCAGCAAGTTGTTTAATTTATTGCATCAACCCTATCTTACATGGACACATTGACAGAACCATGAGCTAAAGCATGGTATAATTCTGTTTTATCTTGGAATCAAGATTTATTTATTTATTTATTTATTTTTTAAGGTTCATTCATTCATTCATTCATTTATTTATACATACAAGCACTGGGTACAGTCAGAAGCTCAGGAGGGTGAGAGAATTCACCAGAGCAGAGAGCAGAGCAGGCAGAAGGACCGAAGTACACTGCTGAGGGGAGCAGCGGGCGGCAGGAGAGGTCTGCGCGCCATGTGGGACCCTCCTCCGGTGGCCAGGGAGCAGCCTGGGATCGAACCCGCGCTGCAGAGGCTGCGGGCAGCTTCGCAACCCAGCGCTCAATCACTGCGCCACCGGGGAGGCTGGCATGGTATAATTCTGAAGGAAAATGAAAGAAAAGGAACCCTTCTGAATTAGAGGGTCTACAAAGTTAAACTTAGAATAACCCCATAATTGTCCATACAGTGTCACTGGCAGCAAGCTAGTGAACACTTCTCTCTCGTTCTCTCATATACATATACATGTACACACACACACACCCCTACATATAAAACCTTCATATAGATGTATATTATCTTCAAGTGAGACCATAGGTTTTTTTTTTTTTTACCTCTTGTGAATTTTAAAAAATAGCGTCCCATTTATAAAGCCTGCAACTTTGGTATGGTTCTAAATAGTCTGAACGAGAGCATAATGGTAGGATAATAGGGGGAAAATGTCATAAGAGGCAAGAACATTAATTTCCAGTGCCCTAGAAATGAAAAGATAAATGTATTTTGAAGTTGTTGAAGGCATTTGCATAGGTCTAAAACAGTGAAAAGGTGTCTCATTTCTATTAAATTCACACTGAATACCCACATTGGAATCTTTAAAACGTTTTCTGAGGGTGTGTATTTGTTACTTAGATTTGATGTTTGGAATTCATTCTTTGAGCAAGAGAAAAATGTCACATGACGAAATATTACAAAGGCATTGTTTTACAGTTTGGGCATCTGAAAAGATATCAAAGTGCTACTACCAAACTTACCGTAACATCTTGTGAAAGAAATTATGAGCAAATTCTTTCTTTAATTATCTTTGTATTCTCTGCACTCATTTAGCATGGTATTTGATCCATAGTATGTGCTGAAACAGTGAATGGACGGATGGAAGGATGGATTGATGGATCAATGGATAGATGGATAAGGAATTTTGGAGGGTCTATTGCCGAATACATCACAGACTTACAAAGAGAACTGACATCTGGCAATAGTGACTCAGAAATATCAATTTGGACCTTAAGAAAAACTGAAATTCAAGAGGCTACAAATTCAATTCAAAGGTTGCCTTTATACTGTTTAGGTAGACAAGTAAATCTACAGTGTGTTGGTGTGTGGATTTGAGAACATAATGATTCACCATTGAAAAGATAAAAGTTCTGAAAAATGTCCAGTGTAGGTAGAAATTATTTTTAATTGAAAAAGACAACCATGTAATTCTCCCCCCAATCTAACATTTCTCCTTTCTTTTCTCCTTTAAACCTTGCTTACTCAGTTTTACATGTAGAAGTTGTGATATATCAATAAGAGAACTGTTGAAAATAAACAGTGCAATTATCACACCATTACTCTTTGATATTTAACTTTGTTTCTCAGCTGTCCTGGGCAAAAAGGTAAACCTTCTAGTTCTAGTTACTGATTTGAGGTTAAAATGCTCTTTTGTCAGAACTATATGTCATTATGGCAGTGATGTGTAATCTGAGGAATTTAGATATTTGAATACCAACCCCTATTAATTCCTTCTTCTATCAGCAAGAAGTCACATTTCAAAAATTAATTTATTTTTTAAATGTATTATATTTATTGAGGTAATGTTGCTTTACACACTATATATGATTTAGGGGTACTGGCTCACACCTTTTCAGGTGTTTGTTATCACACCATGCCTAACACCAAAGCACCAACAATCCATCACAGACCATTTGGTCTTTCCAACCTTGTTTTCCTTTCTCCCTTTCCCTTTTTGTAGCTTCAATTCTGCAATCAGATTTCTAGGGTTTATTTTATTTTGACTTTGTCTGTTCTATTGTTTGGTTTCTCTATATTCCACATGTGTGTGAAACCATGTGGTATTTGTGTTTCTCCTGATTTATTTCCTTTATGACATCCCCTTGATTTCCAGGTTTAGAAAGCTTTATCCAAGACATTTACCCCCCATAGTTTTATAGTGGTCACAATATTTAGAACAGAATAATAAGAATAGAGAAAATATATTTAAAAAATACAGAGTAGAGGGCCTCCCCCGGTGGCACAGTGGTTGAGCGCTGGGTTGCAAAGCTGCCCGCAGCCTCTGCAGCGCTGGTTCCATCCCCGGCTACCAGGCGAGGGTCCCACATGGCGCGCAGACTCCCCTCAGCAGTGTATTTCATTGGGTCTGCATGTTCTGTTCCCCGTTCTGGCTCTGGTGAATTCTCTCACCCTCCCGCGCTTCTGACTGTACCCAGTGCTTGTATAAATAAATAAATAAAATCTTTAAGATTTGGGTTAAAAAAAAATACAGAGTAGAGTACTAACCAAAAGATGTAACTCATTGCTCTGCCTTGATCAAAACACACCATCATGCATCTGCTCCAAGAAAAAGCACCTCTCATTTTCATAAGCAACTTTTTAAAAACTGTATTTCATTGAAACCTAGATGTATAATTTACATCAATTTCAGTTTTCTTAATTTTTCCCTTATGTGTGATTAATAGTCTTGTGAGTGAGTAATGTACTCTCTAATCAACTTGGAGTTGGTTCCTTCATTGCCTGTGTATCTCTTGTATGATGAAATTTGTACAATGCATTGGATAGTCTTTATATCATGATCAAGAACATTTATCAAAACACACCCTTTGTGTTATGAATTTTATGAAGAGTAAATTACAGCTATTGACGTGTAGAGAACACTTCATGAATATTTAAGATATCTTTTGTTTCAATTTATGATAATTGGATTGTCCATTCCTCTTGAAGAAGTCAAGTTGGTATTGTTGATATGGATAACGAAACATAAAGAATGGAGACATGGCTATTTGGGGGATGAGATCTGTGATCTTTTAGAAATAAGCCTTCTGTGAGCACAAACTCTTCTTGATTTGGATGCCAACTTACTTAAAAAACTGGATTATGAAGTAGTATAATTGTGCTACTCTTTCCTGGATGGTTGGAAGCTTTGATGAAATTATGTCAAAGATGATTCATCCATCCTATTCATTAGAAAAATAACCTGTTAAGAGCAGCTGGTTTCCTTGTCAAAGTTATTTAAGTTTTGAACATTCTACCATTAAAATTCTTTAAGTTTCTTAAAGCCAGAATGATTTAAAATAAATAGATCCCTTTAACTTATAACAAATCAAGTGGGAGAGGATGGGAAATAGGAACGAGATGGTAAAGAGATCTGGGAATTCTGCTAACTTGTACAGGGAGAACTTGGGGACATATGGATTAATTTTATCCTTCTCTTCACAGGATTGATGCGATCCACTTTCCTGGACACTTTACATTCTACAAGCTTAACAAAGCAGGATCATTTTGAATAAATATGTCTTTTGCACTTACTGTAAAGTGGATGACAAATGGCATTTGATCCAGCATAATATATAAGAGAAATAAGATAGCTCTATCAAATATAAGTAAAAGGATATGCAGAGAAATGAAGAGCAATAATGGAATATTATTGCTTAGAAAAAAGGTGCTTTAAAAATTGTAATCTCTTCCAATTTGGGGATTGTGTTAAAAATCTCTTGAAATATAAATTTTATTTGAGGAGACAAATGAGACCCGCAAAATTTCTTTTACTGGTATTGTGAAAGTGCTTTGTCAAGTTCTGAATTTTTTAAACACTTCTTGTGATTTGGCATAGTAAGGCATATAGTTTCTCCATTAGATCCATATTTTTCTGTCACCACCTTTGCTTTCACCACTTACCCCCACCCTTACTACCCAACTATCCCAGATTCTTCTGCTTGCCACGTTTCCATGGATCCCTGAGCTGAACAGTGGGTCCCTTGCAACTTTATGATTCATTTGATATACTCTGCTATCTTCTTTGCAATCCATAGACTTGATTTCTCTAAATAACCTATTCTTTTGTGAGGCTCCCTTCTAGCCCTGAATAAAATCTGCTACCAAATATAAATCATCCTGGACCAGAGGGAACTTCTATACCTCATGGTGGCCACACTCCATCCACAAAGACCAGTTCTACTGTCTCATGGGTGGTTTCTCACTGTTTGACACAGTAGTACCAACAGAAACAAAGACTCTAAAAATTTATTTTAATAAAATATGAACTTGAGTGTGGACCAGGAACTCTTAAGCTATTACAGGAAAACATAATTACAAGGAGGACATGGCTCTGGTTTTGAATCAATCTAAAATTGTAGACAAATTCCTTGACCCCCACCCTAGACGCAAAGCCACAAGACCAAAGGAGAATAACATCTCCAGCTGCCAGCTCATCAGATTTAAAGAAAACTAAGGAGTTCCACATGTTTTTTTAACCTTTCTCCTCTCCTGTTTTCTTCCAGGAATTTTATAGTTTTTAGATTTTTACCATGTATATTTTTATTGAGGTAACATTGATTTATAACACTATATTATTCAGAGGTGTAAGATTGCACCTCAAATTCTACATGTTTTAAAACTTTTTCTAGTATAGAATTAGATCACAAATCCTGAATTTTAATGTACTGTTCAGGTCACTGTTCCAGAATTATACTTACTACATTTCTTATACCATGAGAATATAGAATGTGGCTTATTTTGGCAACTAATTTTACATTTCTATCAAAGGATCACTCTTCTAGTCAGATAAAAACAATTGGTTAAAAACTAAAGCTTGGAAGCTGACTACAAAATTGAAGTGCCAATGGGAAAGAGTTAAGAACAAAGAGGGAAGGAAGCACAATGGACTACAGTAGTGGATGATGGGTAATTCAGTGGTGGTTGCACTACAGTGGTAATAACTGATGGGGGTATCCAAATATTGCCTCGATTAAAATAAATTAATTTATTTTTTAAAAGTATTACTCTTCCAAGATTTTTAGATATGTTCAACTGAAAATGCAGCACCCCTCCGACATTTGTAACATGTAGGATTGTTCTTTCAAGAGGGATAATGCCAGCATCAGTTGAAAATAAGCATTACAACATTTTCATTGGTGATAGCGATGATGGTAAAAAAAAAAATCATTCTTTTCAGAATCGTTAAATTCCTGCTGAATCTGATTTATGTGATTTCTGACTTGACCTATCATTTAATTCATCATCACTTTATTCTGCTGATTTTATTATAAATTACTAAAAGTTCTTTTTTATTTAAAAAATTCAGACATATGTCATGTCATCTTTTGCCTCTGAGCGTGGCTATGACTAGGGAAAACAAAATAAAGATAACTTTCTTGAGTTTCAAAACTCCTTTAAGAAATATATTTATTAGGAATTTAAAATTTTGAATATAATTAAGTGATAATTTATGGTTAGGGTGATGGTTACAATTAGAAAGAGGAAGGAACTTACATCTCTAGCTCAAATTCTGTTAAGAAGAAAGAATTCATCCTTAGCCATGAGGCTTGCTTAGAAGTGGATCAGTCATTTAGTTGATCACCCAAAATTTAATAGTTTCTTTCTATATTACAGTACCAAAATAAGAATGCAGACAGTTGTTTAGCAATAAAGAAAGGCAATCTATTATCAGAAATATGAAAGGAAAAAGGAAATAAAGCTAGAAAACTTTAGAACACAAGATCTAGATGAAGACTCAGCTAATGAGAAAAAAAAAAGCGGTTGCAAGAAAATGAGACATACATAGAGTATATTCTTCCAAAGGGGAGAAATTTGCTTGGAATGCACTAAGTCAGAGATCCCTAAGAATCCACATTGGACTCATTCAAGCAAAAAAACAATGTCCACTAAGTAACCAGCTGACCTCGATGTCCAATGAATATTGTAACATTTACAGTTGAAGCAATAGAATGAGCCATGGCATACAGTATTACAATAAAACCACAAGTAAAGATTGAAAGTGCCTTTTTTTTTTTTTTGTGGGATCACAAACTATTATTATTGCAGTTCACTGCACAAGGTATAAGGCAATGGAAAACCTAAGCAACACCAAAAATATAACCCCAGTTAGTAACAAAAAATATATTTTTGGCAATTGTGGAATCCCTGAAATGATGAGTTCTGAGAACATATTTCTCAGTTCTTCATTAAAGAATGTGCTGATATAATTCTTTGTGGGAGTGGCAAGATGGTGATGGAGTGAATGCTCTGGGCCCACTTCTTCCACATATTCACAGCTGGGTTGCAGCAGAACAGTCAATAAGTAGTAAAGGAAAAACATGTTAGGAGGACAGAGGTCCCAGAAAATAGTGGAATGGGTGAAGCAGGTGGCCTGGGAGGGCAAGGTGAGCTCCAGCGGTTTCCACAAGCAGCAGAACAGTACTGGCAAGTGCACCATGCAATAGACCCAGAGACCCCAACAAGCTCTGGGTCAGGATCTAAAAGCATCCCAATTAGAGCAGGCCCCAAGAAGCAGTGGAACAGGCCTTGCCAGGATGGGTAGTGAGGACAGGCTCTACCAGAGGCAACAGAACACCTTGTTCCCACTGCCTGCAGTTCTTGGAGCAATGAAACAGGTGGACACTGTTCAGAGAGACAGTTCCATCTATAGCAGTGGGATTGATTATCTCTTTTGACAGCAGACAGCAGTTCAGAATCCAACAGGGTTGGCACTGAGGGGAATTAATCTAAATAGACAGAAGGTTTGTGGAGAGGGATATTGGGTTTACGTGATCTGTAGGGGACACCAATGGGAGGTGACTCAGCAAGGGGCCAAAGGGGGGTTTGAGAGGTGGTACATTTCTTTGAAAGTGGGGAAAATCTTGTGGAGGAGTGGGATTCTCCATACAGGTTGGGTCTCCAGTAAGGAAACACAAAATGCAGCCATTGTGATCTGTACTCCTCTTTCCCCCCTCTGAAACTGGTGCTCACTGTGTGAGGCATATTGAGAGCAAGGGCCTGCCAAATGTCTCATCCCAAACCCCCAGAAAAGGGATACTGTCGGTGCCACAAACACGAACCAGCACACCCCATCTCACCCACGCCCACATCTGTATTCCGCTAAACTCCTGCCCACCCTGCTGGCTCAGCAACTACAAAACAGATGAGTACATAAAGAAGTCAGCAAGGGCTGAAATAAATAAATGAATTAGTAAAATCAAACAAAACCAGCACACCTACAAGAAAAGTAAAATAGCTTAACCCCCTAAGTTACTGCTAAAGATATTAAAAACAACATAGAGAGACCTCAAATAGAAAAATGGACAGAAAAAAATATACGAGACCTCATGAGAGATGACATCGCAAAATGAGAACAACTCTCCAGGGACAAACACAAAAAGATGGAAGATTATTCTCCCTCTCAGATAGAGAATTCAGGACTGCTGGAAAAAAGAAACTCAAAGAAATAAAAGAAAACTAAGAGAAGCAACATAAAACAGGATGGTATCAGAATAAAAGTAGACACACAAACTAGTGGAATATAATTGAGAGTCCAGATATACACCTGTATTTATATGGATTATTAATCTATGATAAAAGAGCCAAAAGTATACGATGGGAACAATAGAGAAAGGAAAGTCTCTTCAACAAATGATTCTGGGAAACTAGACATCTACACATGAAAAAATGAAACTAGAACACTTTGTCACACCATTCACAAAAATTAACACAAAATTGATTAAAGCTGTGGATGTAAGCCCAAAAAATATAAAATATATAAAGGAAAACATAGGCAAAATAGTTCAGGACATTGATTTCTGGGTGTCTATTGGTACTTGAACTAATGGCAAGGAAAACAAAAGCAAAAGTGAACAAGTGAGTCTTCATCAAACTAAACAGCTTCTGTAAAGTGAAAAAAAAAAAAACTATTATAAAGCAAAAAGATACTGAATGAATAGTAGACTATATCTGTACATCGTATATTTGCCAGGGTTTAATATCAAGATAACAAACCAAACCCACAATGAGACACCAATTCACAACTGTTAGAATGGTCCATATTAAAAAAAGAAAGTCAGAAATAGTAAGTGTTGGCAAGAGAGTGGAGAAAACATGTACACAGTTGATCAGGAGGTAGCCTGGCCCAGATCCATGAAAAACTATGGAGGTTCGCAAAATATTAAAAATTGATATATACCATAGGATCCAGCAATTCCGCTCCTCGGTATCTACCTGAAGGATACAAAATCACTAATTTGAAGTGATATATACACACTTACATTCATTTACAGCACTATTTACACAACCAATTAAAGAACAACCGAAGTGCCCAATTACAAAGCAGTAGATTAAGAAGCGGTCTACATACACATTTGAATACTACTCAGCTAAACAAACAAACAAAAAATAACCTTTTTTCATTTGCAACAATGTGGATGGAACTGGAGTGGATTATGCTATGGAAAGTAAGTCAGGAGAAAAAGAAATGCTGTGTGATTTTACTCATATGTGGAATATATTAAAAAAAAAAACACAACAGAACTGACAAAACTAAACCAAATCAAATTCTAAAAATATGACTGCTGGTTTGAGACTCCTGGAGGACAGGTATACAAAAAACAGAAGGGCCCAATGGTCTGGTAAGGACCAAGTACTTTTACTTCCCTCAATCATGTACAGTGTTGTAAACCAATGTTACCTTAATTGAAAAGAAAATTAGAATACAAATATTCTGCCTTATTAAAAATGGGGGGGAAATGTGCTGATTTGATAAAAATATTAAATCTGTTAATACAGTAAAGTAATAATTCATGAAACATTGGGCTGTTTTCAAAGTAACCAAATAATTAAGTAATAGCATAAAGCAGAAGATTCTCTGTTACTGCTCTCTGTGTTGTTTATAGCTTGAAGACACACAAAATGATATTAAAGAAAATTATTAAATAAAGAGAGGTTTTCAAGGGTTAGTTTTTTAGTTTGGCTTTTGTCTGACCCTTTTTTGTTTTTCTATATTCCATACAAGTGACAGCACCCTGAAGGCAACTGATCTCAGAAGCTAAGCAGGGTAGAGCCTGTTTTGTACTAGGACAGGAGTTAGAACTTTAGAAAGAAGAAGATAATGGTTAGTGGCATCAACTGCTATCAACACCACCTAAGAAAATGTCTAAAGGCCTCTCCTGGTGGTGCAGGCATTGAGCCTAGCGCTGTGAAGCTGTCTCCAGTCTCTGCAGCATGGGCTCGATCCCGGCAGGCCCGTGAGAATCCCACATGGCGCAGCAGACCTCTCCTGTCTCGCCCACTGCTCCCCTCAGCAGTGTATTTCATCAGTCTGCCTGTTCTGTTCCCCGCTCTGTCTCTGGTGAATCCTCTCACCCTCCGCACATCTGGCCTATACCCTGGTTCTTGTATGCATGAATAAATAAATCTAAAAAAAAAAATGCTAAAAAGTATTCATTCCAGTTAATAAGCAAATACTCATTGATTAACCAGAACAAAGTAATCAGTAACTTTTATAAATTTTCACAGAGCTTTGGGGCAGAGGCCATATTGCAGTAGGTTGAAAAATGAGTAGAAGGTGAAAAATTCAGGTCATTAAATGCTGACAACTTTCAAGAAAATTGACTGTAAAGAGGAAGAGAGAAATATAAGAAATATATATGTGTAAAAGAGGGTTTTCTTTCTTTGTTTTAAAAAGACTTGAAAATTAAATACCCATAGGGAAAATCACAGTAGAGAGAGCAATGTACCTTGGAAAGCTATACAGAGACCCTTGATTCAACAAGATCCAACAAGTTAACCATATTAACTCATTCCAAAACTAGAATAAAGATTTAAAAGGGTAGAAACAAATCCATGACCTTTCCCTTGGAGATGGAAATCGCATCACCAAGAACAGTTCACAAATACTCAGTCCTTAGGTCCACTGTCTGTTACCACCATTGTGTTAACCTTTGCCTTCTCTTTTAGAAAGGGCAAGAAATAAATTGAAACATTTCCTAATGTTCAGTTGATGTCAAATTCTATGAGAATTTCCAGCCTCTTGTAAATAGCCATAGATGTGGTTGTCCTAACTCTATATACAGCAATTTAAATAGATACAGTCCTCACCCTCCAGAAACTCACAATAAGAAACAGATGACACCAACACACATTCACCACCACTGCTACCACACAAGGACACAATATTATAGTAAGAGAACATGATGGTTCCGAAGTAAGAATTTATATTAGGTACAAGTTTGGTATTTGTTATTTCTGGCTATGGAATACATGAAAGTTTTGCTGGGAAATTGGGTGGAGTTTGGAAAAGTATTACGTGACTTTTATATAAACAGGGAAGGCCTGAGAGGGAAGGGTGGAAGGTAGGGAGAGCTTGATTGGATTATTAACTCCAAAGAAAAAAATCTGTCTTTTGTAACCACCAATTTCCAGGCTTACAAGAACAAAATAAATGACAACAATTGATTATATAAGATTCTAGATCCAGAGACTTATTGACAGAAAATACAATTAGGTAAAGATTAAGCATGTAAGCCTAGAAGGAAGGTGTACCGATACTCAAAGAGTTAAAAACCTCAAACTTGCTAGATAAGGGTTGGAATTTCAAAGACTATCCAAGCTGATTGGAAACACTGCTCAGGGAAGAATACTATCAATGTGAGAGTTGATACTACCTTTTCGTTTTAGAGACAAAGAGTGGAGGTGGAAGATACAAAAGTCGTGTAAGTGCTTGGTCATATAATGAACATTGGCATAGCTAAGATTTTAAAATTTTTTCTTATAAAAGAGAGGAAGTTTATTCATCTATTCCAGAAAATTATAGGTTATTAACTTTTAATTAAGAGTTGAAAGGGCACTCCACATGAAAATATGTTTTTTTAAATATTTATTTATTATTCATACAAGAGCTGAGGTACAGGCCAGAGGTGTGGGGGGGTTGTGAGAGGATTCACCAAGACAGAGTGGGGAACAGAACAGGCAGACTGACTGAAATACACTGCTGAGGGAAGCAACGGGTGAGACAGGAGAGGTCTGCTGTGCCATGTGGGTAGCTCCCTGGCTGGGGATCGAACTCGTGCTGCAGTGGCTGCAGCTGGCTTCATAAGTTGCATCTTAACCCCTTGCACCACCAGGGAGGCCCGAAAATATGTTTTAATATATTTATCTACTATTGATATTTGGCTATATATAAGTTTTGCATAAGCATTTTGAATATATTCTAGGAGGAAAGAAATGATATTGGAACGTTGGGGTCAGACTTTTTAGGTTGAGGGAATTTTCTATGGTCAAAAGGTAATCAGGGACAACAGCAGTAGGTTACCATAATCTTGGATTCCAAATCCTGTAATCACAGAATTGTTTAGTAGGGCAAATAGGCAACAAGACCATGATTAGAATGTTGTTACTCTAGCCTGAGAAGAAGTAATGAAAACTTGAGCAATACAGAGGCAACAAAAAGGAGGGATAAAGTTAGATTCCAAAGAAAATGAGGCAGCCTTAATAGGATTTGACAACTGAATATATGTGACAGGAAAGAAAGAGAGGTACATTACAATGAGTGGATTTTTTTTTTTCCAGAAATGACCTATCTTGGTTGTGGCATGCCAATGAGATGCTCATATGCCACCTAAGAAATCAACTCATAACAACCTGTTTAAATGAAGAAGATATCATGATAATGAGGTTGCAACAAAAAGTATTATTGGCATAGTCCTCATTATAGAAAAATCAGAATTAGTATGGATCTGTGAATTGTTTTCTTTTTTTCCTTAAAAAATGATGTTCCAATGATTGTGCATAAGTAAAGAAGTCATTTTAAAGGTAGAGCTTAACTGGATTAGCTAGAGGGATATTGGAAAGGGCATATCGGGTTTAAATAATTTACTGAAAAAAAGCCATTATAGAATATTAGAAACTGAAGATTTTATAAATATCTTAGTTGAATCACTCTTTTTTTTAATGAAACTGTTTATAGACCATTTCAAACATAAACAAAAATGAAGAGGAGACTAGTATCATGAATCCTTATTTACCTAACACTAATTCAACTATGATTAATTTATGGTCAACCTTGTTTCACCTTTATCCCCACTCTCAGATAACTGTTTCATCCCAAAACATTTCAAAACCAATCTCTAAGAAATATGACTTTTTAAAATAATAATAATAATAATAATAATAATAATAATACCATTGTACCTAACAAATTAACAATAATCTCTTAATACCATAAAATATCTGGTGAGCATTCAACATTTCCCCAATTGTTTCATAACTTCTCTACTTGTCTCCAAAATCTTTTTAATTTGAAGTTTCCCCTTCTTCTTTTTTTTTTGTTCTTGTACCTTTGTATCAACACCTGATTTTTACCCTGATGTTGGTTACATGACTAGGAATTTTTCCGGAATTGTACTTGAGGACATTTTGAATTAAGACTTCAAACTCTTGTCTTTTGTTGGAAAATACATGTGACCACACTAATGGAAGTGGTCCTTTCTTTTTAAAATAATTTATCCTGTTAATAAATAAAAGCCAGATAATATGTCTTATAAAGTTTCCCATATTCTAGATTTTTCTGAATGCATCCTAATGGTGTCATTTTATATAGTCATTTTACATAGTTCCCTGTATTTCCTTTAACCAGGTAGATAATATTTTTTTTAAGATTTTTTTTATAAAGATTTATTTATTTATTTATTTATTTATACTTTTTAAAGATTTA
Source organism: Talpa occidentalis (assembly GCF_014898055.3). Lineage (NCBI taxonomy): Eukaryota > Metazoa > Chordata > Mammalia > Eulipotyphla > Talpidae > Talpa > Talpa occidentalis. The sequence goes on from NW_023604972.1 coordinate 54,505,493, forward strand.
TTTATTTATTTATACAAGCACTGGGTACAATCAGAAGTGCGGGAGGGTGAGAGAATTCACCAGAGCCAGAGCAGGGCGCAGAATAGGCAGAAGGACCGAAGTACACCGCTGAGGGGAGCAGCGGGCGGCAGGAGAGGTCTGTGCGCCATGTGGGATCCTCGCCAGGCGGCTGGGAATCGAACTGGCGCTGCAGAGGCTGCGGGCAGCTTCGCAACCCAGCTCTCAACCGCTGTGCCACTGGAGAGGCCCACCAGGTAGATAATATTAATAGAAACTTCATCAGATTCGAGTTCAATTTTTTTGGCAAGAATGTTGACAATGATTAGTTCTTTTTTGGTATGAGAACTCCCTCTTATAAAAAGAGGAATTAAATTGAAGCTTCAATGTAGTTAAGTGGATCAGATAGATTGGAGTCAAGAACAAAACCTCTCAGGCTTTTGTTTATTAGATCTCTATTCCTTTCATTACACAAAATATTTAACTACTTGCTAAGGGATTATAATATAAGTACTCAAATAATAGGGGTATTACATGACATAGGGGCCTAACACTCACAAAATTACCTAAATCATAAAACCAAAAGTCATCCTAGACTTTTCCACTTCTCTTACTTTTACTAAATCCTATAAATTTTGTATATTTAATATCTCTCTCATTTATTTCCATCTCCAGTGCTACTGTTTTAGTTCCGACCTTTATCATTCATTGCTTTCCTAGGCCGCTAAAACAGCTGCTTGAATCTTCCCTCTTCCATAAAATTTTTTTCTTCTGCAACCCAGTTAAATTTAATTAACAGAAAGCTCTTCCAAATTGCAAATATAAATATATTTCTCCTTTAAGCACTTGGTATCTTCTCATTTTGATGATGGCGTTCATATGCCTCCCTAAAACTTACATCCCCCTCCATATTTAATTCTTACCTACCTGAGCACGCTCATCTGTCACTACTTCACTCACTATATTCTAATCTTCTGTATCATTGAAGCTTTCCAAATGTGCCAGCAAGGATCATAGACAGACTTCACTTTGGTTGTTAGATTCCTTTATTTACTACTTGTTCTAGCCAGGGCATCACTGTGCCTCACTTACCTATGGAACGGGAATATACTCATAGATTTGTTTTCAATGTGTGAAAGGGATGAGTAAAATAACACTAGTAAAGAATTAGTATGCAAGCACTCAGCAAATACTAGATGTTGTCATCATGTTATTTGTACCCTTCCATAGTCTTTAAGCCCTTTCCTCTTCTTTCCATAACCTCTTCCTATTCCAATGTGAGGGTCCTAGTTCTATTGCTCTTTGTCATTTAAATGAAACAACCCAAATGCCCCAAAATAGATGACTGGATCAAGAAGATGTGGTACATATACACAATGGAATATTACTCAGCAATCAAAAAAGATAAACTCATGCCTTTCGCAGCAATGTGGATGGAGCTAGAAGGAATTATGCTCAGTGAAATAAGCCAGAAGGAAAAAGAAAAATATCAGATGGTTTCACTTATAGCAGGAATATAGGGGAACCAAATAAGACATCAGTATAAAACAAATAATAATAACAGTACAAAACACAACAAAGCAAAAACAGACAATTACAAATCAGAGACACACTGCAGGGGAGGAGGAGGGAGAGGGATCAGAGGGAGGGAGGGAGGAGAACAAGGGACTGTGATGATGGTGCACGGGTGCCTTGGGGAAGGAAATTCTATGGGATATCAACCTGAGGGGGTGGGGGAAGCAAATATTGTTTAAAAATTAAAAAAATTATGTATTGTGAAAGGTTAATGTCAAATAAAAAATAATAAAAAAAAATAAACCTCCCTCAACATTTCTAAATCCTGTTGATATTTGGGGTGTTATGCCCTAAGACTACATGAATGTCTCTACACAACTGTGAATTTTAAAGACAGGGGCCAGAATTTTGTTGGCTCCCCATGTTGTGAGGCACTGTCTTTCCACTGTACTGGCTCATTGGAAAGAGTAGTCATTCAAGATTTGCTTTTTTTAAAGATTTATTATTTATGCATACAAGAACTGGGGTGTAAGCCGGAGGTACGGGTGGTGAGAGGATTCACCAGAGAGAGTGGGAAGCAGAACAGGCAGATATACTGAAATACACTGCTGAAAGGAACAGTGGGAGAGACAGGAGAGGTCTGCTGCGCCATGAGAGTTGCTCCCTAGCCAGCTGGGGATGGAACTAGTGCTATAGCGGCTGGCAGTAGCTTGATAGTGTTGTCTTTACCCCTGCACCACCAGGGAGGCCCTCAAGATTTGATAAATGGAAAAAAAAAATTGATGGGGTTTAGATACTCATCGACCTCTCTTATATGAATCTATATTTTCTTTTTTTTTTTTAAAGATCTATTTATGTATACAAGAGCTGGGGTGTAGGCCAGAGGTGCAAGGGGTGATAGGATTCACAGAGACAGAGTGGGGAGCAGAACAGGCAAATTGACTGAAATGCACTGCTGAGGGGAGCAGTGGGTGAGACAGGAGAGGTCTGATGCGCCATTTGGTTTAGCTCCCTCGCTAGGGATCGAACTCATGCTGCAGTGGCTGCCCATAGCTTCATAATGCTGAGACTAACCCCATGCACCACCAGGGAAGCCTAGAGTCTTTATTTTCCAAGCAACATTTCTGAATTAAAAGGTGTTTTATGCAAAGCATCTAACAGGTTGACGGGACACACACATTTTTTTTTTTTTTTTTTTTTTTTTTTTTTTTAAAATTTTTTTTTATTTGTTTATTGTTGTTTTCTCAGATAGACTTCACAACTGGAGGGAGAATAAAATGACAAAAGAATGAACCGGCGCTGCAGAAGCTGGGGGCAGCTTTGCAATCCAGCGCTCAACCGCTGCGCCACCGGGAGGCCAGTCTGTTGCACAACTGAATGACAAAGATAAGCTAAATTTCCCTTTGCCAATGAGAAAGTGAATCTTTTAATTTATCCTTTGTGTTTGGATTTCATCAATCATTTCAGTAACAACAGATCATCCTTGCCAGCTTCAGTCAAACTTTTCTAAAACCATACAAAAACAAAGTTTTATATGGAAATGAACAGAGAAGAGGCAAAGAGAAACACAAGAAAATAAAATGCTGTGATTTCATTTGTATAAGAAGAGACCATGTAAATATACAGCCTAAAGAAGTTTATTTTACAGGGCCTCCCTGGTGGCGCAGCGGTTGAGCGCTGGGCTGCAAAGCTGCCGGCGGCCTCTGCAGCTCCAGTTCTATCCCTGGCTGCTCCCTGGCCACCGGAGGAGGGTCCCACATGGCGCGCAGACCTCTCCTGCCGCCCGCTGCTCCCCTCAGCAGTGTACTTCAGTCCTTCTGCCTGCTCTGCTCCCTGCTCTGGCTCTGGTGAATTCTCTCACCCTCCCACTCTTCTGACTGTACCCAGTGCTTGTATGTATAAATAAATAAAAAATAAATCTTAAAAAAAAAGGAGTTTATTTTACAAAACAAAAATTAAAAACTACCTCTCAGTAGTATAATCCTCAAAAGTTCTGGCTTTTATATTCAGCAAATATTTTACCAAACATATCTAATACATCCTGACTGATTTCATTATATCAATTTTAATGAGTCACTGAAAAAAATATAATTATACATATTTCAGAAAAATATTGGACAATTGATATTAAAATTAATTATTCTTCAGCTTCCTTTATTATTTAGTTTCTTAACTTCAGTATTTATTAAACTAAAAATATAGCTTTGTGTCTAAGAACTACATTTTTTTTCCTTTCATCATAGTGAAAATTTATGTAATCATGAAATTTTAAATGGCTCAATCTTTTGCTATTTGCTTTCATTCAAATTCAGTATATTATTACATATATTCAGAACTCAAAACTATTCATCTTCATCTCACCCTTCAATTAAATTCCACAATGCACAACTCTTGGCACTAGAACCACGTTTCATGTTTATTCAAGCAAGCTTGTGTCTTGAAAAATGTTGCAGTTTGGGGGTTTTCTGGTGCAAATCCACATTCTGACATCACCTTGGCAGTTACAATGATTGGCTGTTAGAAGGCAAAGAAGAGTTTATAGCCAGCAAGAGCAAGTGAATGAGTGAGTGAGAGCAGAGGAAATATTCAATCTGTGTCACTCACTCCTGTCAGCCTTCCTTCTCACGCTAGGACTGCAAAAGGGTAAGATTTAATATGAAAACTTTATTACCTTAAAAGCAAACACTCCATATTTTATATCTGTGGACTTTGTTTTGAAATTTTTACTTAAATATTGATGTTATTGCAGTGTGGATAAAAGCTACATAATTTAACACTTGTGTATCATTAAATTAGTACCTGATATTTTAGATTCTTTCTAAAAGGCTAAAGCTTGTTAACTAACCTATGCATGCAAATTTTTAATATTATGCAATGCACTAGAAGATTATGATTCCCACTTTCCATCTCTACACCTTTTAGATTTCTGTTTATTTCCTTATTTTTATGCATTCAATATAATCTGTCTCTATGTAAAACTATTTTTATAATCTGCCTCTATATATGTAGATTTCTCCATAAATTATGCTTAATCTGTCCTACTAAATCTATTTTCAATATGTTATACATTTGGTTTCAAAGCATTAATAGCTCTAAAATTAGTATGGAAAAATACATAGTACTAGAGAATTAAATAATGTTGGTAGTTTATCATACGCTCCCCAATGAAAACATAATTAGATTCTCAAAACTATCCTGTAAGAATGTTTGAATTGTACTCTGGGTTAATAGTGGTCACCGTAGAGGTTTTTACTTTTGATGAATCACAAAGTAAATAAAATGAGATTTAAAATGAGTCAATTGCTGCCTCCGTGAATCATTTGGTTCTTTTTATATTACTCTGCCATGTTTTCATTTTGTTGTTTTTGTGGTTTGTTATGAAAAATTTGTGTAATCAAAACTCTTTCTACTGTTCTATAATTTAAGTTTTTCCTCTTTAAGATATAAATATTCCAACTTTTCATTAAGCTGCAAAACAATAATTCTGTTTGCTGGAGGGCTCGACCATGGGTGGCAAAATTCAAAATATTATTCAGAGATTCCCCCAATAGCAACAAAACTTTCTTAAACATAGGGACTTCCTCAGGGGCAGTACTCTTTTTTTAAATTTATTTTAAAATTTTATTTATTTTTTATTTTAAAATTTATTATTTTATTGTTTTACAACACTGTATATGATTCAGAGGTATGGAATCATACCTATTTAGGTGTATATTACCATACCAAACCCACCAACAAGGCATTTCTTTTCTCAAATAGCCATCAAGAACTTTTATTGAAGTAGAGAGGATGGTGAGCAAGTAAAGGCATCAAAATCAACCAGTCTGCCACAAACAGAATGTGACTAGAACCCAGAACAGCTTGTCTGGGCCTTAAGACTTGCTCTGTGCAATGTTTATTTTAGTGTCTGATGCTCAATAAGGACACAATAAATTTTGGTTAGTAATGACAAAACAAAAAACCAACCTTTAAGGTACAATATATGACATCAGTTTCATACATTTCAAATATTACTTTTCAAATGTGTTTATGGAGAAATTGTCATCACTATTACATATCACTTCTAAAATGTTGCCAAAGCTGTCACTCTGTGATAAAGCACTCTCATCAATTGTGTGTCAGTGTTAAGTGGGTGGGTGTGAGTAGGCTTTCAGCTAAGTTTATTTTAGCCTATAAAATAGGATTTGATCAAATGGGCTAAAATAAAATAGGATAAGCTTTCACTGTCTCTTTCCTTTACCTTATGAATTATCTATGTGGAACTGTGGTTTTTGACTGGTTGCAAACACCAGGTATTTATATAATATTCTCACTCTGAGAATCGTATCTTCAGTTCATCCACAGAATTTAAGTGTCCATCATACCTATTACCTAGAACCCTTGGTCCATCCAATGATAATCTCCCACAATGATAATGGAAAGTTTAAATAGAACTGTAGAACGACCTAATTGGAGAAATTAGAATTAGAATGAACAGATCATATAACTACACTAACAATTTCATTGATTTAGCTGGTATTTCTAAGTTGATTATAGGGGACTTCCTCAATCCAATGTGAAGTGCACTACGTGTTCAAGTCCCTTGCAGTGATGAAATGGTCTTCCAATGACAGATCATTTAAATAGGGGTAAAGTGAGGATTCTACCACTTAAAATAGAAAAATTTAAAGCAACAGCAGAAATTTGGTCTTCTTAATCAAAAGTATTTGGAAAGAAATGAAAACAGATTAAATACTTTGTTGTTTACTATGAGCAACAATGTTACTCTCTTAGTGTTAATATTCTTTAACTACCATACTATTTCATTTATTCCAGAAGCAATCACCAAAATGAAGACTGCTTTAATTTTGCTCAGTATTTTGGGAGTGGCCTGTGCTTTCTCAGTAAGTTTCTTTATTAAAAATGTGTTTTTATTTCTGATTTTGTCTTTTTTATGTAAAAGAGAGAATATATAATAATTAAATGCTCTTTTAAACAGATGAAAAATTTGTATAGAAGAGCCAAACTACAAGATTCTGAAGAAAATGGGGTAATTAATTTTAGATACTTCTTTGGCCCGACTACACTTACTCTAGACTTAGTGCGTATTAAACATTGTCATTTATTTTGTTTACGTAGGTTTTTAAATACTGGCCACGATATTCTCTTTACAAGCATGCCTATTTTTATCCTCCGCTAAAACGATTTCCAGTGCAGGTAAGTATAAAATTAATTTTTCTTCTCATCCATTACAATTTAAAAGGGATTAAATTTAATTTCAATTAATCACCCAATTCAAATCTCACCAAAATTCATGGAAAGACTACTTATTATAAAAAGTTTGTATTTAATATAATAAGATTTAATGTTCACTTAGGTTCTCTTTTAAAACAGATATACAAACACACAGAGTCAAATCATTTGGGTCCAGTCTAGAATGACATAAGAAAATGAAATACCGTGCCATATTGAATTCAGTTTTATTGGCTAAATCACTGACAAAAAGTGAGACATAAAATAAGATGAGACCATTAATCATCTTGTTATGATTAATCAAACTCTGATACAACTGTTCTACATTCAGTAATTTAGTCCTTTAAATGATAGGAGAAAAATTGATTTCAAAACGAACACAGACCATTTTATTTTTTTAATATTTATTTTATTTACTTATGCATACAAGAAATGGGGTGTAGGCCAGAGGTGTGGGGGGTGAGAGGATTCACAAGAGACAGAGTGGGGAACAGAACAGGTGGAGCTACTGAGATACCCTGCTGAGGTGAGCAGCAGGCAAGGTAGGAGAGTTCTGCTGTGCCATGTGGGTCAGCTCCCTGGCCAGGATTGAACTCATGCCTCAGTGGCTAGCGATAGCTTGAAAGTGCTGAGACTTAACACTTGCGTCACCAGGGAGGCATAACAGAGACCATTAAAAAAATATATTGATAATTAATGGTGAAAGACAAAGATTTTCTGCATGTTTGACCTGTACAGTTTGCTAACACAATATGTCATACATTGGAATATAATTCTGAAGGAAATGTGATGCAAGAACTGCAGAACAAAAAGAGGAATTCATAAGCTAAGAAACTAGTCAGAAAAACAAAACATCCTTAAAATTTGTAAACAACAAGGAAAATAAATACTGAAAATACAAGTTTCTGGTTTTCTGGGTTACTTGTGAAGAGGGTCTTTGAAAACTTGAGGTTATGGTATTAATTTTAAAATACAGCAAACCAGAATTGCTCTATTTTTATTACTATACAGTTTAGGTTCAGGGCACCAATTATGTATCATTTGACCTAGAACTCCCGAGACACTTGAGGCAGTCATAATGCTGAAATGATGCCTTAGTGCAGTGGCTTGGCCAGCAGCCTGCCAAATGTTGGGCTGACCCATCTCTAACTCATACAGTGATAGGAAATGATAATCTTAAAGTATTTTTAGCACCATAATAATTACAGGGAATGTGTGTGGCCACAGAAATATAAGCACAAATGATACAGGAGTTGTGGTTTTTCAGAATTGTCTTCTACTCTTTGGTTCACCTCAGACCCATAAATAGTGTTCATTTAAAACTCTGCTTTCTTAAACTAAATGGAAATGATAATAAATTTGCATTTCTAATTAGCTCCCCAGCTTTCCTGAAATATCATGTACTTAGACATCTTCCCATCCAGAAATCTATGTGTGTGTGTGTGTGTATAATCTGATTTAAATGCCCAAAGTGAAAACACAAGGTGTGGTTATATATTTCATTATTGGAAGACTCAAAATTCATAGATTGTTAAATAGATCTTTAATTTCTACAATTCTGCAGAATGTGTGACTGTAGTATTTGTAAGTAAGATAGTTGTTTTAAAATAGAATCCAATAAAATGTGTCTCTTGATCTAAGAGTTTGATGTATGATTTATTCTCCCACTTTACAAAATTTGGATTACAAAATTTAGATATATAATATCTATATAATATTTATATGTTTTCCATACTATTATTTTTTATTTAAAAATAATAAAGAACTTTGGCAAACACATAAGTAGATATACAAGTCTATTAAGTCTTAGTGCCTCTATTTGGACTTAAGCCTATCAATTACTTAATGCCTCGATTATCATCCAAACATACATTAAGTTGTATTGGCTTAGAAATTCATGCATTATTCAAACAAATCTGTGTTTATATATAATCATTTTTATTTTTTTAAATAAAAATAGTCATTTTTATTTATTTAGTTATGCATACAAGAACAGGGGTACAGGCAAGAGGTGTGGGGTGGGGAGACAAAGTGGGGTGCAGAACAGGTAGATCTACTGAAATACACTGTTGAGGGGAACAGAGGGCAAGACAGAAGAGGTCTTCTGTGCCCATAATCATTTTGAAATATCAACATTCATGAAAGATGTTTCATTGACTGCAATTTTATCAGTCTATTTTAGCTTATCTGTCTGCTTGGTTATAGAAATGCAAGTATAAGTAAGTTTAACATATGAGGCATTTTAAATTGAATACATTGCTTTTTATGATTCAAACAATATTTGGTGTGTGAACTCTTAGAAAGTAAAAATTTTATAAAGTTTATTTTGTTTATATTGAAATAAGCCAGCTTTATCTCTGTCATCACAGTGCTTAACACCCAGAAACTGCCCATATTTCCAAATCCACTTCTTGTTACAACATACATTCTCAATACAATGCCTGAATGAAATAGAGATTTTGTGGTTGAATTAATTGAATGAGATAAGTTGGAAAAAGTAATAGTTTATATATATATATATATATATATACACACACTCACATATATGTGTATATATGAGAGACTTTCAGAAGAATCAGTAAAATTTAGTGACAAATCAGTAATAAGGCATAAATGAAAAAGGAAAATACTAAAAGAGACAATACTAAAATTTCAAGCTATTTCATGCAGTTTTATACTAATTGATGATATGAATTGAAGAATGATGTTGTTGAGACAGTAAGAAGGCAGGACACTTGTAAAATAACTAAAACCTCTTACAGACAAAAATGTAAAAATATGCTGTCCTCTATAGATAGTTGAGCCAACAAATAAAAAGAGTATATTATATATATATTTATGAAATATTTACATTTTATATATCACATATAAACATATAAACATAATATAAATATATATTTATAGAAATATCTAAGTATATACTATTATACTTATTCTCCCTCTGGGCTAGGGAAGGTACAACCATTGAGGGCATAGTAATGAAGAACAGGTCTAATTGTTCTCTTTTGCACCTGAGGGGACAAAGCATTCCCTTTCTTGGGTAAATGAAGTGACCCCCTGAAGAAGAGCCCAATAGGGACTGCCCTGGGCAAGACCCGGGCTGGGGCCTGAATCTTTCCTCAAATCTAATCTTGTGAATGTGAAGGTTTGTTCTCTAAGATCCAGGTTTCTTAAATGGGTCATCAGAATCACAGAATTCACAGGGCAGAAAGTGACAGAATCTTCAGTGGAGCATCCATTTAGATATCTAGAGCCATTAGGGTTGGTTACAGAAAAAGAAGGAAATGAGTTTGTGTGTATTTTATCTTATCTCAAAGGTGATTTCCTTTGCTATTAATATAGGCTTATATTTGTATGAATTCATGTTTATTTTTTAGAGCAGTAGTGACTCATCTGAAGAAAATGGAGATGGTGACAGCTCTGATGAGGAAGAAGAAGAGGTAAGGAATTTATGCTATTTTTTTTTTTCATAATAAACCAGGCAGCACCACAAACTAACAGGAAATTAATTTACTGTAGTGTTTACTAGTAAGTAGCCATTTCTAATTTAAAGTCCCTCACATTCTTCTATTTTGGACTAGTGGAATATTATTTAAATTAGAATTGACTAAAATGACCTGTTCAACATACTGCTGTAGTGTGGGCTAAGGTTACCTACAAATGACACACAAAACCAAAATAAAACCATTTTAAATGGAAGTGTGAATTCTGATAAAAAGAAATTATTGTTTATATTCAGGTGGGTGGATCATGATCATAAAAGACAAATTCAAAATAATCCAAAATTTAATGTGATATTTGCTTTAAGGTTTGAACTTAAAAAATGTCAATGTACTAAGTGGATAGTTTATGAAAGCCAAGCTTATATCATTTACAGTATTATTGTGATTCATCTGCCTTTCTTGACCCATCAAGGAGCACTGCTCTTTTTAATGGACATTTCCTGTCTTTATTTGTTTGATAATGAAATTCATATTTTTCCAGAAATGTAAATACTCAAGATGTACAAATACCTTCCTGTACAATACTACAAACTAATGTAACTCATGGCTTAAAATCCACCTATATATCTTGGAAATTACACTAACATGTTTATAACTAACATTCTTGTCCAAGGAAACATACTAATTAGGCACATTTTCCTGTATAGTCAATTATAGCTATCCACTGGTTTGGTAACCTTCTAAATTCAGGTATTCTTTGGTACTATTTATGAATGGACTATGACAGTCAAAAATAAATTAGGGATAAAGGTCTGCTATCTTGAAAACAAAACCATGTGGGGGTTTTAAAAGTGACAAATCATTAACTTGAATTTTTTTAGACTGTAATAGTAACATTTCTGGTACCATAATTTACCCCCATAATCCTTTAAAGAAGGACTTACAAGAATATCAAACCAGTACCAAGAAAAATGCCACCTACTAAATCCCACAAAATGTTGCCTGGAGTTCTACATGGTATTCTTCACAAGAATGAAGAATAATCCATTAAACTACAGCTGTTTGCTGTCCAATGATTATAAAATTGACTTGCCACTTCGATTTCCCAGTTAGATGGCATCAGCTCCTCGTTTGTTGTAAAAATGCTTGGGGGTGGAGGAAGAGTAGGACTCCTTTTACATGCTGAAGAAAACACACACTCAAAATTTTGCCAATGGCATCTCAATATTTATGGTGCTCCTAGAAGTTATCTGCAAAACACTAAGACCCAGGCACTTAGAGACTGCAGGTTACACTTCCTATGTTGAGGAGGAAATGTCCTGAGCATGCTTCTGTATCTCGTCATCCTGCCTCTCTCAGTTTCTTAAGCATATATTGTGCCCAGCAAATGTTTGGTGGTTACGTTTTGAAACTTCAGAGGAGTATATACTCCAAAGACCACTCAATAAAAGTGATCTTTAAAAGTAGATGAATAAAACAAAAAGTCTTCTATTCTGCAGGAGTGTTAGAGCCTTGTTTTTCTTCATTTCTTCCCTAAATTTTTATTGGCAATTCAGGTTAAATACAGAATCCCCAGGAATTGTATTCACATGAGAAGGTGCTTATGCATATTATCTACTTGTGATTATACTTTTTTTCCACTCTTAAATTATTTAGCCTCATTAGAAAAAAACTTTTATTGAGAAAAAACTTTTATTGAAATATAATACATAAAGCACAATTATCATAAGTACACAGATCATTAAAGTTTCAGAAGTTGAATAATAAGTGTAACTAACACCCATAGCAAATATTTCATTATGTGAATTTACTACCAATGTATTATTCTTCTGCTGATGGGCACTTGGGTATTTTCTAAGTTTGCATTATAATAGAGTGCTGCTATAAACATTCTAATAACCCTTCCCATGAATGCATACTTTCATTTCAGGAGGCCATTTTACTATTGATAGAAGTTAAATTTCTAAGTTAAAAGATATGTATATGTCCAAGCTAATTGATACACCCAAACAGCTTCCCAGTGCAAGTGCACTAATATAAACTCCCACCACCAATATATGAGGGTTCCAGTTGCTCTTCATTCACACCAACACTTAATATCTTCCAATCAGTTAAGCAGTCTAGTGGATTAATAATATTTCTTGAAGTACAAATAATTTCTTACTCTTCTATTCCATTTGCAACCTAGTATCCATCAACAGATGATCATTTTCCTTTTAAACTCAGTGCAGCAGGACATCCTTAAATAAAGTATCTAAGAAAAGAAAGGATGTTATTGGAGGAAACAGAAATCTATGAGCAGAGAGTTTGGTTCTTTAGTTAAGATCCTGACACTATTAAGCTACTATCTGTTTAACTTCATATAAGACATTAATTCCTGGACCTCTCCTGGTGGCACAGGAGGTTGAGTGCAGCACTGTGAAGCTGTCTGCAGCTTCTGCAGCGCCGGGTCAATCCAGCTGGCCAACAAGGGTCCCACATGACTCGGCAGACCTCTCCTATCTTGTCCGATGCTCCCCTCAGCAGTGTATTTCGTCAGTCTACCTGTTCTGTTTCCCACTGTCTCTGGTGAATCCTCTCACCCTCCCACACATCTGGCCTGGACCCCAGTTCTTATAAATAAATAAATAAATCTTTTTAAAAAAAAAAGACATTAATTCCCTGGCACCTCAGATTTATACCTGTGAAGTGAGAACATAGGATGCAATTTTTATATTCCCCTACTCTAAAGATTTTTCCTTCTACTCTTGAAAGTTTTAGTCTGTTGGAATAAAGAATAAACACAGGAAATAATATAGACAGCATAGTATTGATGGGATATTTGGCACAAATAGCTGAATATTGTTTTGGATGGATTCTATTAGTCCCAAGAGTTCAATGAAATGAAGGGAATTTACATAAATGATGAAACAAATATATTCTTTAGTCATTTTGTTTTAGTAATAAGAGGATAAATCTGGGTTTTATTTGTTTGTAAGTCATAAAATATAAGATGCTTAATTAAAATTATACTAACACATACTCTCTTTAGAAATATATTGAAGTACATTCAGTTTTCCAGTACTCATTTAAAGTCAATAAATTCTATGTTTATAAATACATGACCTTTAATATTAGCTATGAATTACATTAGGAGACTAGCTCAATTAACAAACAATCGAATTGCCTAATATCATGGATTAAAACAAAAGAACGAAATGTTAAAGATTATAGTAATTATTCATTTGAGGCATGTTAACTTGTAAAACCATCTCCATGCAATAACATAACGATACAGATTCCTTGGAGTACTTACTTTCTTCATTGCATGAAAAATTGCCTCAAATTATTTAAATACTATATATAGCACAGAACTAACTTACATATTAGCAGTTTTTTTAATTGAGATAAAATTGTCAGAGAACACTTTGTATGAGTCAGAAGTATAGAATCCCAGCTCTTCAGCTCTCTGTCACCACATCACACCCACCACAAAGGCACTCCCCTCCCAAGACACCCATATTCCTCCACCATAGTTTATTGAATCCATTCACACTGTGCTCTTTGCTCTCCCCTTCCCTTGCTGGTAGCTTCAAATCTATGGTCAGATTTACAGGGTTTGTTTCTGTCTGATTTTTTTTTTTGATTTGGTTGTTTCTCTATGTCCCGCATATAATTGAAACCATCTAGTATTTTCCTTTTCTTCTTTTGACTTATCTTGCTTAGCTTTATCCCTTGCAGTTCCATCTGTGTTGTCTCCAATAGCAACAGTTCATCTTTTTTGAGGGGGTTTAGTAGTATTACATTTTATCTCTATGTACCACATCTTCTTAGTCCACTCAGTTGTCTTTGAACATTTAGGTAGATTCCACAATTTGTCTATTGTAAATAACATTGCCATGACCACAGTAATGCATATATACCTTTGAATTAGGGTTTAGCATTCTTGGGTAGATGCCTAGGACTGGAATTGCTGGATGATATGGAAGATCTATTTTTAATATGTTGAGAAACCTCCATACTATTCCCATAAGGGCTGAACCAGTCTTCATTCCCACCAAAAGCATACAAAATATCATTTTTTCCTTCACATCCTCAGCAGCACTTCTTGTTCCTGGTTTTTTTGATGCTGGCCATTCTCATACGAGTGGGATGATATCTCATCATGATTTTAATTTGCTTTTCCTGATAATAGTGATGATGAACATGTTATTTTTTTTTTTCTTCAAAATCTTCCTTTTAATTTTTTGGAGTAATACCCAGAAGTGAAATTGTTGGATCAAATGGTAAATATATTTTTAATTTTTTAGGAACCCCCACACTGTTTTTTACAGTTTTTACATTCCCACCAACAGTGTACAAGGGTTGTAATTTTTTATGTTTGCTCTACACTTATTTTTCCTGTTTTTATTCTTTTTTTTTTTTTTAATCTTAAATTTTATTTTTATATTCCCCCATACAATTGCAAACGCCCCATTCTGACCCCAATCCTTCCCCTCCCGCCCCCCACCCCCCAAAAAGTGTCTCTGGTTCATAGATTTTTGTTGATTTTGATTTTCACTTTCTTACAGTTATTCATTTTCCTGGTCCCTTATTTAAGTTTTCTAGATTCCTGCTATGAGTGAGACCATCCGGTATTTTTCTTTTTCTTTTTGGCTTATTTCGCTGAGCATGATCCCTTCCAGCGCCATCCATGTTGCTGCAAATTGCATGTGTTTATCTATTTTGAATGCTGAGTAATATTCCATGGTATATATGTACCACATCTTCTTGATCCAGTCATCTACTTTTGGGCATTTGGGTTGTTTCCAAAGCTTAGCTATTGTAAACAGTGCTGCTATAAACATAGGGGTGCAGGTGCTCTTTGGAATTGATGTTTCTGTGTCCTTTGGGTAAATACCTAGGAGTGGAATTGCTGGATCATATGGAAGCTCTATGTTTAGTAGGTCCAGAAATCTCCACACAGCTCTCCATAGTGGTTGGACCAGTTTGCACTCCCACCAACAGTGCACAAGAGTTCCTTTTTCTCCACATCCTCGCCAACATTTGTTGTTGCTAGTTTTTTTAATATGTGCCATTCTCACTGGTGTGAGATGGTATCTCATGGTAGTTTTGATTTGCATTTCCCTGATTGCAAGTGATGTTGAACATTTTTTCATATGTCTGTTGGCCATTTGCATTTCCTCTTCAGAGAAGTTTCTTTTTAGCTCTTCTGCCCATTTTTTGACTGGATTATTTTCTTTGTTGTTGCTGAGTCTCATCAGCTCTTTGCAGATTTTTGTGATCAGTCCTTTATCATTAGTGTTGGGTGCAAAAATGTTCTCCCAGTTGGTGGGGTTTCTCTTTGTTTTTGTTATTGTCTCTTTTGCTGTGCAGAAGCTCTTTAATTTGATGTAGTCCCAGCTGTTTATCTTTGCCTTCACTATCACTGCTTTGGGTGATGTGTCTGTAAAGATGTCTTTGATGTGCAAATCCCGTAGTGTTTCGCCTATATTTCCTTCTATGTATTTTATGGTTTCAGGTCTTATGTCTAGTTCTTTAATCCATTTTGAGTTGATTTTTGTGTATGGTGTGAGGTAGTGGTCAAGATTCATTCTTTTGCATGTAGCGACCCAGTTTTCCCAGCACCATTTATTGAACAAACTTTCTTTGCTCCAATGCATAGTCTTTGCTCCTTTGTCAAAGATTAGTTGACCATAAATCTGTGGGTTTATTTCTGGATTTTCTATTCGATTCCATTGGTCTGTATGTCTGTTCTTGTTCCAATACCATGCAGTTTTGATGATTATGGCTTTGTAGTATAAAGTCTGGGAGTGTGATGCCTCCATTTCCTTCTTTTTTTTTCAGTAGAGCTTTGGCTATTCGGGGTTTTTGGTGATTCCATATGAATTTCATCAATAATTGTTCTATTTCTTTGAAGAATGCCATTGAGATTTTGATTGGAATAGCATTGAATCTGTATATTGCTTTTGGTAGGATGGCCATTTTAATAATGTTTATTCTTCCAATCCATGAGCAGGGGATGTCTTTCCATTTCTTTGTGTCTTCTTCTATTTCTTTTAACAGTGTTTTATAGTTTTCTTTGTATAGGTCCTTTACCTCTTTTGTTAGATTTATTCCCAAATATTTGATTTTTTTTGTTTCGATAATAAAAGGGGTGGTTTTTTTGATTTCTTCTTCTTCAGATTTATTGTTTGTGTATAGGAAGGCTACTGACTTTTGCGTGTTGATTTTGTATCCTGCCACTTTACTGAACTGATTGATGAGTTGAATTAGTTTTTCTGTGGAGATTTTAGGGTTCTCTATGTATATTATCATATCATCTGCAAATAGTGATAGTTTGACTTCTTCTTTTCCTATTTGGATTCCTTGGATGTCTTTCTCTTGTCTTATTGCTCTGGCTAGGACTTCCAGTATTATATTGAAAAGCAGTGGTGAGAGTGGACATCCTTGTCTTGTTCCAGATCTTAATGGAATTGCTTTCAGCTTTTCACCATTGAGAATGATACTGGCTGTTGGCTTGTCATAGATGGCCTTTATGATGTTGAGGTATGTTCCTTGTATCCCAAGAATTTCAAGGGCTTTTATCATGAATGGGTGTTGCACTTTGTCGAAAGCTTTCTCAGCATCTATTGATATTATCATATGGTTTTTATATTTCTTTTTGTTGATGTGTTGGATAACGTTGATTGATTTTCGGATGTTAAACCATCCTTGTGCCCCTGGAATGAATCCAACTTGGTCGTGGTGAATTATCTTATGGATACATTGTTGGATTCTGATAGCTAAAATTTTATTGAGGATTTTTGCATCAGTGTTCATTAGGGAGATTGGCCTATAGTTTTCCTTTTTTGTGTTGTCCTTATTCGGTTTTGGTATTAGTGTAATATTGGCTTCATAGAACGTGTTTGGTATTGTCCCTTCCTTCTCAATTTTTTGGAAGAGTTTGTGAAGGATAGGCACTAATTCGTCTCTGAATGTTTGGTAGAATTCATTTGTAAATCCATCAGGTCCTGGGCTTTTGTTTTTGGGGAGGTTTTTAATTACCATTTCAATTTCGCTGCTTGTAATTGGTCTGTTTAGGTGTTCTATTTCTTCTTTATCTAGCTTTGGGTGATTGTAGAGTTGTAGGAATTTGTCCATCTCCTCTAGATTGTTGAACTTGTTTCCATATAACTGTTCATAGTAGTTACTGATTATTCTTTTGATTTCTGCTGTGTCCGTTGTGATTTCTCCTCTTTCATTTATGATCCTGTGTATTTGTGCTTTCTCCCTTTTTTCCTTTGTGAGCCTGGCTAGGGGTTTGTCTATTTTATTTATTTTTTCAAAGAACCAGCTCTTGGTTTCATTGATCTTTTGGATTGTTTTTTTAGTTTCAATTTCATTTATTTCTGCTTTGGTTTTTATTATTTCTTTTCTTCTACTGGTTTTGGGGTTTTTTTGTTGTTCTTTTTCTAGATCTTTGAGCTTCGAGATTAGGTTGTTTCTTTGAGTTCTTTCTTGTTTTTTTGATGTGAGCTTCTATTGCTATATATTTTCCTCTTATTACTGCTTTTGCTGCATCCCATACATTTAGGATATTGGTGTCCTCCTTGTCATTCAATTCAAAGAATTTTTTAATTTCTTCTTTGATCTCCTCGTTAGTCCAGTGGTCTTCCAGTAGTGTGGCTTTTAATCTCCATGAGGTAGGATAGTTCCTTGCCTTCTTTTTATGATTTATTTCTAGTTTGATGCCTTCATGGTCAGAAAAGATGGTTGGTATGATTTCAATCTTGGTGTATCTGTTGATGTTTGTCTTGTGCCCCAGTATGTGATCGATCCTGGAGAATGATCCGTGTGCGCTTGAGAAAAATGTGTACTCCGTTTTTTTTGGGTTTAGTGTTCTATAGATGTCTGTTAAGCCCAAATGCTCTAGGTCCTTATTTAGAGCTTTAGTTTCTTTACTTATTTTTTGTCTTGTTGATCTATCCATTGTTGATAGTGGTATGTTGAAGTCTCCCACTACGTATGTGTTTTCTCTGATGTCTGTTTTCAGAGAGGACAACAGTTGTCTGATATATTTTGGTGCTCTTTCGTTTGGTGAGTATATGTTAATGAGTGTTATTTCTTCTTGAAGTATTGTCCCCTTGATCATAATGTAGTGACCATTGGGGTCTCTTTTTATTTTTTTGAGTTTGAAGTCTGTTTTATCTGATATAAGTATAGCTGTTCCTGCTTTCTTTTTTGGCCCATTTGCTTGTAGGATTGTTTTCCATCCTTTGACTTTGAGCCTATTTTTATCTTTTGTAGCTAAATGTGTTTCCTGGAGACAGCAAAAGGTTGGGTTTTGTTTCTTAATCCAGGCTGCAACTCTGTGTCTTTTTATTGAAGAGTTTAGTCCATTTACATTTAGAGTTAATATTGATATGTTAGCATCTGTATTTGCCATTATGTTTGTCTTTCCTTTGATTTTATTTATTCTTTTAATAACTTTTTTTTTTTTTTGGTCTTCTTTCATTGTTATTCGTCCCTCTGAGGTTCTGACTTTAGGATTCCTTGTAGTATTTTTTGGAGTGGGGGTTTATTCGTAATGAAATTCCGGAGTTTCTCTTTGTCTGGGAAGGTCCATATTCTTTCTTCATGGAGGAAAGAGAGCTTTGCGGGATAGAGTATTCTTGGTTGGCATCTGTTTTCTTGGAGTCTGTTGACTATGTCCCTCCACTCTCTCCTTGCCCGTAGTGTTTCTTCAGAGAAGTCTGATGTCAGCCTGATTGGTTTTCCTTTGAATGTTATCTGTTTCTTCCCTCTTGTCAGCTTCATTATTTTTTCCTTGTCCTGGATTCTTGGGAGCTTTACTATTATGTGTCTTGCTGTGTTTTTCCTTTCGTCGTGGAAGTTTGGTGTTCTTCTTGCTTCTTGTATATCAATTTTCAGCTCCTTCTTCGCATTTGGGAAGTTCTCTTCAATTATCTCCTGGAATATTTTCTCTGTTCCTACATCTCTCTCCTCTCCTTCTGGAATTCCTATAACTCTTATATTTCCTTTCCTCATGGAGTCAGATAGTTCTCGAAGTCTTTCTTCATTCTTTTTCCTTCGTACTTCTCTTTCCTTTTCTGTTTTGGTTCTTTTTATTTCTGTGTCTTCAAGAGAACTTATTCGTTCTTCCATTTCATCTATTCTGCTTTCCTTGCTTTTCCCGGAGTTCTTTAGTTCCTCCATTAATTCTTTGATCTCCTGCATTTCTTTTACTTCCCTCTTTAGGGACTCAATTTCATTCTTCTGACCATTGTTTTCCCTCTTTAGGGACTCAATTTCCTTCTTCTGATCTATCACTTTTTTAATCATGGCAATTTTAAATTCTCTTTCTGGAAGGCTCAGAAGTTCTTCCAAGTTGCTGTCGTTGCAATCTGGGGAGTGGTTTTCTTTTTGTGGTGTGCTTCTTTCCTGAGGAGTTGTTAGGTTGCGTGTGGTTCTTCTACTCCCTACTGTCTGTTTTCTAATTTGTCGTATGCATTGGGACACTGTGATGCTCGGACTGACTGGCATCTTGGGTGAACTTCTCCGCTCCCCTCTGGCTCTTCCAGGAGCCATCTCTGCCTTCTGGGGGAGCTTTCTGCTGGTTTTAGGCAGTTTTTACTGAAGAAATGTCCCTGTTCTCAAATGGCGAAGCGGGATGCAGTCCCTGCGCCTCCGGTTTCAGGCACACTCTTCTGCGCACCCGGTCTGCCCCGGACGTGGGTGCCTGCTCCCTCTGTGGGCTCAGACTGCTGGTCGGAAGGGGCCTGGCGTGGAATAACTTCCCGGCTGGCCACTGCAGAAGCCTTCTGCCCTTTTCAAGCAGTCTTAAGAAATTTCCTGTTCTATGGGGTGTTAGTGACTTTTTTTTTCCTGGTCACTAGGTGGCGCCAGAGATCTCTCCTATTGTCCTTGGGGGGCTGTTTTTCATCCCCCCCACCCCGTGGGACAGGGAACAGAGTGGGAATGGTAGGGTACACCTCAACAGCTTTGGGGTGCTGTGTCTGCCTTGTGCCCCACCGTCGTGGAGAACCCACGCCCCGAATTTTCGTGCCCCGGGTCTCAGTTCAAAGCCCTCAGTTCCAGGACGTGGGCTGTAGCCCAGTTCAGTGGCGCAGGAATGGCGCCTTTTGCACTGCTCCCGTGCCCGGGTGCCTGGTTCCTGCTCACTCAGGGAGGTACCTTCACCTCAGTGAGGACCTCCGCGCGTCTCCCCGCAAGCCTAGGTCGTCTCCCCGCAAGCCTAGGTCGCAGGCGCGGGTACCTGGGCAGCCGCGATTCTGGTCTGCACTTGCTTTTCAAGCTCCCCGAGCGCGCTGCGTTTCGTTTCCGCGCAGGCTTACCGGCAGCCCGGGCTGTGTGCGCGTCTCCTGGGGTCTTTGTTCTTCTCTAATGGCGCCCGGAGCCGTTCGCTCGCCGCGGTGAATCCTGCAGGGTTCGCCTCAGCTCCCGTTCACGGGGTGTGGTGGCTGCAATAGTTCCTTTCCACTCACGGTCCCGCTTGCTGCGTAGTTTGTTCTTGTTGGCCATTTTGGTTTGTTGTTTCCCTCCTCTCTGCGGGTCGGAGAGTGCAGCCTCTGTGGGCGGGGGAGGGGAGCAGGGTTCTGCGCTTCCCTCCCTTCTGGTCCTCTTTTATGGCCACTTTCTTCTTCGGGTAGTTTGCTGGAGTCACCCGTTTATCTTCCGTGTCCCAGTTCTCACTGGGACCTGCCGCTTTTCCTCCCTATTAACTTTTTTTAATGGGAGATCTTACTCGCAGCGTCTCCTTGCCGCCATGTTGCTCCGCCCCCTCCTCTTGAACATGTTATTTATAAGTAT
Organism: Talpa occidentalis; assembly: GCF_014898055.3. NCBI lineage: Eukaryota > Metazoa > Chordata > Mammalia > Eulipotyphla > Talpidae > Talpa > Talpa occidentalis. Next base: position 54,526,471 of record NW_023604972.1, read on the forward strand.
TTAATTATTTTGATGTGATTACAAATGGAGTTGTTTTCTTGATTTATCTCTTTTCTAGCTTGTTTGCCTATGCAAAATCAACTGAGTTTTATAAATCTATTTTGTAACCTGCCACTCTATTGTACTGAGCTGTTATTTCAAGTAGTTTTTCTAGTGGAGTTTTTACAAATATTATCATGTGCTCTGCAAGTAATGACAGTTTAATTCTTCTTTCCCAATTTAGATTCCTTTTATGTAAATAGATTTTAAATTGAATGTCTTTTTTTCTTTAAATAAAGTTGAAAAGAAATGAAATATATTCATTTTTTGGTAGTGATAAGTCATTCAATTTTTTTTTTGAAAAGAGGGGTTTCTATTAAAAAAACCCTTTCTGGAAAAACTATTCTTAGTGTGGACAATTCACATAAAGCCTAATCATCATCAAAAACATCACAGCACATTAAAAAGAAATCAGCTTTTTCATTTAGAAAGATACAACTTCATCACTTATTATAAAACGATAAGCACATTATTTAGTCTTTTTCGAGCTGGTGGTACAAGGGGTTAAGACTCAACCTATGAAGCTATCCATAGCCACCGCAGCATGAGTTCGATCCCTGGCCAGGGAGCTAGCCACATGGAGCAGCAGACCTCTCCTGACTTGCCCACTGCTCCCCTCAGCAGTGTATTTCAGTCAGTCTGCCTGTTCTGTTCCCCACTCTGTCTCTGATGAATCCTCTCACCCTCTACACCTCTGACCTGTACCCCAGTTCTTGTATGCATAAATAAATCTTTAAAAAAACTAAAAAATGAAGAGTGTGAACAATAATCTTAACTTACAGGGCTGCTATGAAGTATTTTAAAAAGGTATAAAGTTCTCAGCATATTTGTAAGAAATATGTGAATCCATTTACTACCATTGTATTGTAAATATTAATAAGAGTTATCTTTCCGCTAAAATAATTTTTCTTGCTCTGGATATATTTCATCAGGAAAATTCAAATGAAGAAGAAAATAATGAAGAAAATGAAAACTCTGATGGAAATGAAGACGAAGACTCTGAGGCCGAGAACACCACCCTTTCTGCTACAACGCCTGACTATGGCGAGGACAGCACACCTGCATTAGTGACGCTAGGTCTTGCTGCAATACAGCTTCCCAAAAAGGTAGTAGTTCCTGCAAAATATTACATTTCAGTAATGAAGTCTGATGTTATCCTCTACTATAACCACAAATATTTTATGTTATCTACATTAACTCATGGATAAGCCAGAGCAGATGCAACTTCCCTCTTCACAAGTAGAATACACTTTTTTCCCCAGGCAAAGTATCTTCCTATGTTATCACACCGACTTTCTAAATTATAACAAAAGATTAAGGGCAAGCATCTTACCATTTGGTAAAAGCTTTTGAAAGATACCATTGTGTTTCAGGAAAGAAAGTTCTAAAACAAAGAAAAGTGAGTCGCAGATTTATAGGAAGCATCTGCCACAGAGGATGCTTACTTTTTAGGTATATTTTCCATCAAATTTCAATGATGAAGGTATTAATTCTGAAATTTGAAGACTCCCATCAATTCTTTCATAAGTTAAATTGACTTCATTTCAAAATTACTTCTAGAAAAAAGTTGTCAGTACAGGTGTGTTGGGTGAAATAAAGATCTTAGGTTTCTCATTTTTCATGCTAGATTTGGATTCTTTCAACTTTTTCTTTATAGGCTGAGCCTACTGGAAACAAGTCTACAAAAAAGGAAGAAAGTGATGAAGAAGATGAAGAGGAAGAGGAAGAAAATGAAAATGAAGAAAATGAAGCAGAAGTGGATGAAAACCAGCAAGGCATAAATGGTACCAGCACCAACAGCACAGATGTAGACAATGGAAATGGCAGCAGTGGTAGAGACAATGGTGAAGAAGATGGTGAAAAAGAAAGTGCCACAGAAGCGAATACAGAAGTAACCACGGTACCTGGAAAACAGGACAAAAGCATCTCTACAACAACAACTGCTCCAAATGGTGGGTTTGAAACTACAACCCCACCCCAGGAGGTCTACGGGACTACCACCCCCACATTAGGGGAAACCACCACCCCCGAGTATGAGGAGTATGAACAAACAGGCACCAGTGAATATGGATATGAAGTCTATGAAAATGAGAATGGAGAACCTCGTGGGGATAATTACAGAGCCTATGAGGATGAGTATAGCTACTATAAAGGGCAAGGATATGGTGGCTATGATGGTCAGGATTATTACTAACACCAGTGAAGGCCTAGCCTGGGAGGAACTCATCCATTCTGGCATTTTGTGTGGCTACCATTTTCAAAGTTCAACTCAGGAAGGCGCAATATAACAAATGTGCGTATTACCATGTGGAATGGTGCTACTGTTCCCAAGTGATTTTCTTTAATTGCTTCTGCAAGTAATGAGCTTCTTGTTGCTTTTCCATGGTATATTTTTGAATATATTTTTGAAAAGTCATTGTGAACTAGGGCCATTTAAAAATTGGTAAAGCAATCCACAAGATCGAGTTTGATTGAATGTTTTGAGGCTGTCATTCTATAACTAGTATTTTTAACTTTGCACTTTGCTGACTGTTATAGCATGCTCTTTGTGCAAGAAGTGCTTCTAAGGTGAGGTTCGTTGATATTAATGACACTATACAATATATGTGTAGTTCTTTACTACCTAGTCAACACTGTATAGTAGGCCTAATCATCATCCTCATGTGTTTTTATGTGATATGTATGTATATTCTCTCTATGGGTTTTATCACAAATAAAAATGCAATTCTACAAATGTGTTACTATTAAGAAAGAAAATAAGAGTTTCAGAATGGGAAAGGTTAGATCAGTAAGTGAACAATTCAGCTAAAGGACAAAAGCTTATTTCTAAAACTCTGGAATTACAGGTAGTTTCTTATGCATGAATCAGCACACCTAAAGTTTGACATGCTTGGGAAGGACAAACCATATACATTAGGAAAATAAAAGAGTTTTATTAGAATGGGAATTCTACATTAGAATGTGTTTTTACAAATTACAAATACATTAGAATGTATTTATTTTACAAAGAAAAATATAGGATGTCCAATGAAATTTTAATTTTAGATAAATAATGAATTTTTTTTTGTGTGTGTGTGTAAGTATATTCCATGGCCTATTTGCCCTAATGAAATATTTGGGACATACTTATACTAAATGATCTATTATTTCTCTGAAATTCAAGTTTAATCAAATAACCTATGTTATAGCTGATAACCTCATTCCTATCTGATTTGATTTTTGGGTGGGCTAGGAAGTGGGATGGGCCAAACCCTCCCTCCACATACACACACACACATACACATACACACACTCACACAAGAAGGTTGATGTGCAAAATCTTAACTGCAATTCCACTTTAATATAAACATAAAATAAAATTTCAAATGGGAAGTGTAAAGGAAAATTAATAGTGGGAATGAGTAAGAAAATAGGAGAAACTTTACCAAAATGGCAACAAGTGGCTTTCCTTCATTCTGAGAGGAACATATAACAATTAACTATCGGAACAGTACACCCAGAGATTTCTGTGACTTGACTCAAAATTGGAGCACCCCTGAGACTTTAGACACTCATATGGGCAAGGAGAAAGTAGATGCCAAGGAGATTCACGCTTAGTTGAACAGGAGCTGGGAAGAGAGAAATGCCTGGAGGTTGCGATCCAAGACAAGGGAACAGTAGGGGTCTCAGGCCTGCCAGAGGCCCTGGGAGGAGAAGTGAAACAAGGTGAAGAATCACACCCATGTAAGAGTGGGGGAGCTGGGGTGCTCTACTCACACCAGGTCACCAGTAAGGAGGGGAGACAGTGCTCTGGACTGTGCCTCACTACAGTGACCCCTTGGAACTGATACTGACTTCATGAAGCACACTGACAGCACACAGGCTACAAAATTTCAGATCTAAAAGCCCAGAGAGAGGAGATATAACTGGTGCCACAAACATGAACCAGCCCTCCTCATCTCTAGCACATTCACACCACTGTTCGGGCCCTTCTACCATCCTGCTGATTCATCAACTGCAGAAACAAAACAAAACAAAAGGTCTCAGTATCTACAAAAGCCAGCAAAGGCCAAAATTATAAAATCAGAGCAACTCAAAAAACAGGAGAGATCCCTGAAAAAAATTAAAAGTAGTTTTAAGTTACTGCTAGAGATTTTATTTTTAAAAATAGTTCACGTTAAAACAGCAATATGGGAAGATAAAACATGTAACACGTGGCACCTGGAGACCACAAGGGAATATGTCATCATAAGGAGAGAACAGCTCTCCAGAATCTAATGACAAAGTCATGAAAGATTATATCTCCCTATCAGATAGAGCTCAAAATTGCTATAATAAGCAAAATTAAAGAGAGAAAAGAAAACACAGAAAGCCAAGCCATAACAATACCAGATAATTCAGAAAAGCTAACAAAAGTGCTACAACAAAATTCAGAGGCAAAGATAAAGCTCAGAAATAAAATTAATGAACACAATGTAGAAGTGGGAAATTTAATATGCAAATAATAGATATTCTGGATGTTAAAAAGCTCAATAGGTAAGATCAAAAGTTCTAGAGGAACTATGGAATCAGAACAGACTAAATGGAGGATCAAATCAGTGAACTCAAAGATCATAATATACAAAAAGATGCATCTGGAAGAAGAGAAAGAAATGAGTTTTAAAAATTAAGAAAAACTGGGACTCCCTGGTGGTGCAGGCAGTTGAGCACAGCACTGTGAAGCTGTCAGCAGCCTCTTTAGTGCAGGTTTGATCCCGGCCAGCCAGGGAGATACCCACATGGCATGGCAGACCTCTCCTGTCTCATCCACTGCTCCCCTTGGCAGTGTATTTCAGTCAATGTGCCTGTTCTGTTCCCCATTCTGTCTCTGGTGAATCCTCTCACCCTCCCACACATCTGGCCTGTACTCCAGTTCTTGTATAAATAAATAAATCTTAAAAAAAAAAGAAGAAAAACTGAGAATTATCTGACTGTATTAAGAAAGACAACATAAGGATTATGGATATCCCAAAGGGAAATAGAGGGCTTATTCACAAAAATAATATAGAAAATCTTCTCAAATCTGGAGAAAGAACTGAACATAAAAGTCTAGGAAGAGTTAAATAGACACTTCTCCAAGAAAGATATACAGATGACCAATAAGCACATGAGAAAATGCTCATCATCATTTATCATCAGGATAATCTAATGTCAAGAAATATGAGTCACACTTTAAAAAAAAATCAACATTAATTAAATAGAAACCATGAGGGAATCCTTTAGACCTTTTTTTTTCTTATCCAAATGCCTTACAGTGAATATTTTCTACCCTTAGAGCATTAAGATACCCAGTGGATTTGAAATTCATTAACTTGATTTGTTCCTCTAAGAAAAAAATTTCCATGCAAATTGCATTCTGTTCTTTCTCAGGAGACTTTCCTACTTGCATTTCATGCCCAGGGTATAAGAAGATAAGATCTCCATCCGTGTCTACAGAATTTGTCTTATATCTTTTTAAAATGCAATTTCAAGCTTGATTATTTTAGTCAGGGGTCAGAAAACTGTAAGGCAGAAGTCAGCAAACTTTTCCTGTTAACAATCAGGTAGTAAATATTATTGGCTTTGTAGGCTCTGTAGTTTCTGTCACAACTACTCAAATCTGCCTTTGTGGCAAAAGCAGTCATAGCTGATATGCAAATAAATGGACAAGATATGTTCCAATAAAACTTTATTTCTGAAAAATAGGTGATGTGTCAAATTTGGCCCCCGGGCCATAGCTTGTTGAGTCCTACTTTAGATTACATAATTTTAGGTGATTGTATAAAGTCATGGATTGTTTAAAGTCATGGATTGTATAAAGTCATAGGTAGAAAGTCATAGCCATGGAGAACAGATTAACTTAAAATGTAGCTATTGCTAATAACTTAGAATGTAAACAAACTATCAATAAACTCACCACCTTTTTTTCTTTCTTCCCCCTTTTTCACAATTTGAAGCTTGGTTATTTGTTTCAAACTGTATTTCAAAAATACAGTAAAATTTCTCATATTTGATGTGAGTTGCCTCCTTTCTGCAGCAACTTAATATATGCTTCTGATAGTTCTTAGATCAAAATACATCAGGAAATATTATATTTGGTAAATAATATTTAAGGATAGTTTTTTTTTCACTACCCAAATTAACTTTAATTTTTTTTATACCAAGATTATTAGGTACGTTTTACTCTTTAGCCAGTTTTGGGAAACCTTTACCTTGATTCTAGCTGTAAAATAGTTACCTAAAATCAACAGCACAATAGAAACCATTTCTTACGCTGTGTAGGATGGGTTATCATCAAATTCAGTGCTGTGGTGGTTAATGTTATGTGTCAACCTGCCTGGATAAAGGGTATCCTGATTAGACATTATTCCTGGGGGTCTGTGAGGGTGTTTCCAGATAAGATTAGCATTTCCATCAGTGCACTCAGTACACTGTCCTCTCCAGTGTGAGTAGGCGTCATCTAGTCATTTCCAGCCAATGTTCAATTCATGCATTGCTATCAGGGGCTGTTTCAGGCACAGTGTATCCTCTGAAGATGAGTCCAACACCATTGCCCATTCTACAAGCTCTTCTGCAATGTGACATTGCCACTTTTCCATCAGGTGTGGAAACTATTTCCATACTTCTTTGAATGTGACGGATTTGAACAATATAATGACAATAACTTCATAATAGCTGCAGACTTAGCTCACAAAACTTTCTTCTCTGCTCTTGAGACCCTGGAACTAATGAAAAACAATGGGGGTGGCAGCTTGAAATAGAACAGAATATATTTTGTATGGAAACTTTCATTCTTAGATGAACAAATTCAGTGAGTTTTAATACATTTTTAATATACTGAGTATTTTAAGGTCTTAGCACCATGTAAGGAGTCTAGCCTATTGTGACAGAGAGAGAGGTTATGTACCATCTTGGATGTGCAGCCCGATTAAGTTTTCAGGTCATTCCTGCATCTGGCCTTCTCTGAAAATCCCAAATAAGAGATCCCAGGTGAGGAGATGAACTTAGTCAAGTGATTTCAAAAAGCCTTGGGAGAAAATAATCAATTGGTGTTTTACACCACAAAGTTTTAAGGTAGTCTGTCACATAGCAATTGGATTACTAGAATGGGAATTAATATCCATTGAAAAAATCTGGGTGCATGTAAATTAAGAAAGTCAAGAAATAAGAGCAAAGCAAAATGACAACACAATGCAGATAAACACAAAGTCAGAAACTAAAATGCAAGAATACTATGTATACTCCAATTGGTGAGAAAATACTATGTATCCAATACAATGAATAACTAGTTAATAAATGTTGTTGTTTCTGTCTCCTGAAAAGATTCTTGGTCCTGAAGAGCCAACAGCAACTTCTGAAAATTTTAGAGAGCAAGAGAGATTTTCCCCTGGCAGTCACACAACAAAGTTTAATAGCTACTTCCAGCAATATCACCAGGTCCTGAAAGAAAGGGCTGGTATCATAATCACATTTTAACTACATCCTCTGAGTTACATTTTAAGGTGTAGGAAAACATCTTTCTAAAATAAAAATAAAAGAAAATTATATTGACATATCATCTTGCTAGTAATAGTTGAATGAGAAAACAAATACCTTAGAGAAATGAACACAACTAGTTTCAGGCTATTTTATAACATTCCGTGGCTCCTTGTCTGGTTAAAATTTTTATGTACTTCTTGGGAAGTTCCCAAACACTGAGAGAAAAAAATAATAAAAACCAAAACTAAAAATAGTTTTGCAGTAGATGAGGAAGTTGGTTTTAAGTAACATTTTATAAAAAGCTACTTTTAAAATTTAATGTGAATATTGATATTTATGAATGAACACATATTTAAAATAGAAACACTTTCTTCTGCTAAAAACAGGGGTCAAACTCGTAGCACAGCCCTTCTGGAATCTATTCAAAAGATCAATGGGACATAAATACTTTTTTCAAAAATGTAAAATCTTGACAAATCTTGAAAAGCTTATATGGTAAAGAGAGACTGGTTAACTGGGTGCCTCTATTTCATTAATAAAACTGTAAGGATTCCCCTACTGACTTGGGAAGTAAATGCTGTATATTTGTTATGTATGTAAATTAGAAAATAGAGAATTATTTCAGTTAATCAGAGCATATGGGAATAGATATGGTATATGTTTACCTCTATTTGCCTAAGATAATACATAGAAAGGTATTACTTAGTAGTGTTAAGAATAAGTTGGGAACCAAGATCTTAAATGTATATCAAAGGAATTGGTTCTAGAGCACAAGTACAGAGAAGGTGGGTGGAAGATTCCAGAAAAAGAAGAGAAACAAAACAAAACACCCAAAACCTTACTCCTGGATAAGGGTTCAACAGCCAGAGCAGATAGTGTATGTTCCTAGTTAGCTAATATTCCATGATTTTCGCACTAAAGTAAAAGATAAGAATGAAAAGGCTACCAGATGATAAAACTTGTGTCACAGGCTACCCTTATCTAAAACATTCTTTAAGGAACAATTCTAGTTGTTTGGAGCTTTGTTTTATGAAATAGAAAGTGTGTTACCATTACCAAGCTCTAGAAATCACCAGTCTGACCAGGAAAGCCAGGATAAGCTCATTGTTCATGGTGGTGTCCATTCTGAAACCACAGTGTGAACGAAGAGTCAGAAGAGAAAGTTCATGTGTCCATTTCTTGTCCTTATCTGTTGGCCACTAGTTTTATTTTCTCCTTAAATAAAGATGGCATGAGGGTAATCTTTTATTTTACATTACTCTGATCTTTGCTGCACCTCCCCCTTTGTTATTTGTTCTTCAGAAATTTTAAGGCCAAACTATTTCACACAAAAAGTTTAGGAAACTTAAAGTGAGTTTTTTTTTTAAGTTTAAGTTCAACACTGATTTTAAGTTTCAAGAGGCTAGAAGTAACAGTTCTACTTCATAGAACTTTAGCAGATGACTGTTCTTGGATTTTTCTGAGAAGTTTCTTCCCTGAGACCATCCAGTCAGAATAGTCTTTCTATCTTTCTTTTGTTTTGCTGGGTTTTTTTTTTTTCACATTTGTGAATTGTAGGTTCTAAATTTAAGGCTCAAGTTAATTTTTTTTTAGTTTTGAATTCATCTTAGCTTTGGGATCATATATATTTAATTACTGCCAGTTTAGTCTTTGGTAGGATTAGTAACTAAATCAATTTTTTTCTTCAAATTCTCTCTCCAAGAACATAGCTATGTCTAGATAGACTTAAGACATTTCCCAATCACTTAACAAAGGGGAAATCTCTTATACTCTAAAATTATTTTGAAAGGAAAAAAAAAAACAAAGGAAAATAATATATGAGAAATGTCTGAAACCATAAAGTAATTATCAATGAAAAAGTCAACATTTTGAAAGGTTGTGCCATATGCAAGGCACCCACAGATGTCTACTTTTACTGGAATCATTAAAAGTATAAAGTTAATTTTGTAAACAAAATGTGAACAACCTTAAAATACCAAATGGCTTGCTTATTGCTAAAGAAATTCCTGAATTACTCATTGCTTTAGTAGAACATTAAAATGAGAAATTGATGGTATTCACATCTACCTACTGTTTATATAGCTTCATATTTCTGTTCAGTCCTATAATTGACTGAACACTCCTGTTAATTATCTCCTTTTGTTTATTTCCACTTCCTTGTTAACCTCTCTCTATATTACCCAATCTTTTGTACTTTTCTGAAATTCTGGTAATTAATGTTTATGATCTCTAGAGAAATAGACCACCATATGATTTTAAACATCCATTTCACTATTTTGTTGCTCTTTGCCCAATTATTGGATAAGTCACAGAGGAAAACACAGTAGTAAAATAAACAGAAAGAAGATGGAAAGGATGTCATCTGAATAGCAGATTATTATTTAATGTTGGGAAGAATGGGTGAGATAAAGATCTATTTATTATTTATCTATTATTTAATTTAGAAATAAGTGCTGGGCTAAACACCTTGTAGACATTTGCTAATTTAATGTTTATGTTGACTTTATAAGACATTTGTTATCAAAGGATTGTGTAAAGATTAATTGAATTAATACACCACACTAATGCTTGTGCTTTACTAAAAGTAATCACTCATGGAAGTTATTACTTTGCTTCCCATTTTCAGACAGAGAGATTAAAACTCACAGAAGTTCAGTGTAGTTTTTAAATTCCCTGACCAGAGTGAACAAGTGGTAAAGTCAGTATTTGAACTCAGATCTCTTTGACTCCAAACCTACAAGAATCAGATATCACTGTTGTCAGTGACAATGTTCAAATATTCTAAAATTTGTGGTTAAGTGGTTGTGAATCAACAGTGGTCCCAGTTTAATAGCCCATATCCTAATCCTGGCATGTGTTTTAAAAACCAGCTCTAGATGCTCAGAAGATGACCTGCAAAATTTGGATAAAACAAGTAGGGATTCAGTTTGAGCTATAAAAGTCACCACTCTCTCAGATAAAACACCGAGTCCTGTTTTGTTTGTTTTATTTTGTGTAAACTCCCTAAATTTCATTTTTATGAATTACATCATAAATTACATCATTTATAGTCTGTTAAAAATTGTGCTTAACTGTGGGTAGTTCTTTTTACTTAATGTGGATTAAATAATTACTTTGCTGATGTTTCATATGTAATTCTAATGTAAATTACCCCTCTAGATATTACAATATTATTTGGGCTGAATGGAGCCTCTTGAGTTATTATAATCATGCCTGGGAGCCAAACTGGCCAAACCAGGAGAGTAACAATGGGCACAGAAAGGCCTAGTCTGATACTGGCGTGCTACCCTTTTCATCAAGATAGTCAATGTCCTATAGTGACCATTTCATAACATTTATGTCCAAAACAAGACTCTCGTGAGTTCCCTCTAACCAACTTCTGTAGATTGCCATACGTGTGTGTGTGTATAATTGTGCTAGTGCTATGTACACACACATATATACATACACATATATGTGTACACATGTATGTATTTAAAAAGGCAACTTTATTCTTCCAATTGTTCAAAGCAAAAACTTGATGTTATACTGATTCCCAATTTTCCTTCATAGCCCTCAACTAGCACATCAGTGAATCATTTCTACTTTAAAAATATATTCAGAAATTGACCACTTCCTCCATCTTTTCTGCTACAACTCTGGTTCAAGTCCTTGTCATCTATTGCTAGATTACTTCCAAAACTTCAGTCTCTCTCTGTTTCTGTTCCAGTCACTCCTCAGTTACTACTCTGCCCCAATCCCTAAGGCTGCCTTCCCACTTAGTATAAAGGCACAAGCCTTGAGATAACACACAGGCCCTATATCACCTGCCATCTGATACCTTCTAACCTCATTTCCTGCTATTTCTTTCCTTCAGTCTCTTAAGTCAAACTGATCTCTCTCTCTATTCCTGGAACAAGCCAGCAGTCTCTTGACCATGGAGATTTTCTCTTTCTTTTCCTTAAGCCTAGAACTCTCTTCTAAATAAAGTCTACAGAATCTTATTAAAAATTACTTTCTCAGTTTGTTCAATAAATGGTGCTGGGAAAACTGGGTCACTACATGCAAAAGAATGAAGCTTGACCACTACCTCACACCATACACAAAAATCAACTCAAAATGGATTAAAGAACTAGACATAAGACCTGAAACCATAAAATACATAGAAAGAAATATAGGATGAAGGTCCTTGAAACACTACGTGATATTCACATCAAAGACATCTTTACAGACACATCACCCAAAGCAGTGATAGTGAAGGCAAACATAAACAGCTGGGACTACATCAAATTAAAGAGCTTCTGCACAGCAAAAGAGACAATAACAAAAACAAAGAGAAACCCCACCAACTGGGAGAACATTTTTGCACACAACACTAATGATAAAGGACTGATCACAAAAATCTGCAAAGAGCTGATGAGACTCAACAACAACAAAGAAAATAATCCAGTCAAAAAATGGGCAGAAGAGCTAAAAAGAAACTTCTCTGAAAAGGAAATGCAAATGGTCAACAGGCATATGAAAAAATGTTCAACATCACTTGTCATCAGGGAAATGCAAATCAAAACTACCATGAGATACAATCTTACACCAGTGAGAATGGCACATATTAAAAAAACTAGCAACAACAAATGTTGGCGAGGGTGTGGAGAAAAAGGAACTCTTCTGCACTGCTGGTGGGAGTGCAAACTGGTCCAACCACTATGGAGAGCTGTGTGGAGATTTCTGGACCTACTAAACATAGAGCTTCCATATGATCCAGCAATTCCACTCCTAGGTATTTACCCAAAGGACACAGAAACATCCATTCCAAAGAGCACCTGCACCCCTATGTTTATAGCAGCACTGTTTACAATAGCTAAGCTTTGCAAACAGCCCAAATGCCCAAAAATAGATGACTGGATCAAGAAGATGTGGTACATATACACCATGGAATATTACTCAGCATTCAAAAAAGATAAACACATGCAATTTGCAGCAACATGGATGGCGCTGGAAGGGATCATGCTCAGCGAAATAAGCCAGAAAGAAAAAGAAAAATACCGGATGGTCTCACTCATAGCAGGAATCTAGAAAACTTAAATAAGGGACCAGGAAAATGAATAACTATAAGAAAGTGAAAATCAAAATCAACAAAAACTATGAACCAGAGACACTTTTTGGGGGGTGGGGGGCGGGAGGGGAGGGATTGGGGTCAGAATGGGGGGGTTGCAATTGTATGGGGAATATAAAAATAAAATCTATTATTTAAAAAAAAATTACTTTCTCAACATGTTTCCAATGCTCCCTTTATAGTTCACCCCAGTGTCTCCACTCTCAATCTGGTTATCCCCCTCCTTGCAAACTTTTTCATCTTAGACTTAGTCTGTGTCACTATCTAACATAATTAATATTTATTTACTTATTTATTGTCTGTCTCCCCACCAGATTATAAACTCCATGACAACTGGGATATTTTTGGTACATCTGCTTTGTTCCCTACTTCCCCGATGCCTGACACATCATAGATACTCAATACATTTTTGTTAAATGTGCTGAATTTCATTCAGACAAAATTGAAATTATAAATTTTATATACAAAAGGACAGTTGGAAAGTTATCCATTTATAAATGTGTTGTGTTATTCAGTCAGTCCCATTTAATAGTTCTGAAGTCAATTTTGATTATCTGACAACATGATATACCAAACCGAGGTATTTATATTTTCTGTTTGCCCCACTTTATGGAACATTTGATAGCAGCTTTCTACCACAGAAACATTTTTAGATTAAAATTACTTTGCCCCCTATGGTTATCTGTGGTCACTGGTAACAAATTGTGCTAGTGCTAGGTGAGTCATTGCTGATTGGCCATTGGAAAATCTAACAAACTTTAAATTTCGGCAAAATACTCAGGAACTGCTAATCCTGAAGAAGAAGTCAGGTATTCTGAAGGTCACGGATACCAGGTAATTTCACTTTCTTGGTGTTCTTGATAGAAATTGCCTTCTAAAGCAATTATTTACATTTTCGAATGCATGCCAGTTAGGTAGGGAGAGAGCTTTTGGAAATAATGCAAATTAGAAGCATTCTCTACTGACCACAACTGTTCAATATTTAATGTTTTGTTTTAAGAAATAGAAAGTGTGTTACCATTGTCAAACTCCAGAATTTACCAACTAAAATTGACAACTTAGTAGATTTCTTTTTGATTTGACTATCAGCATGACCAAGTGCCACAATAACTCAGAAATCCAAATTTTACTTTAAGCTTTCACATACAAGCCAAAATAAGGATAAGCTGATCATATGCATACTTCCAAGGGTCATCTATGCTGATGTTTCTACTGATCAGCTTTAAGTCATTTGGCTAATGATATTATCCTAATCTATAAAAAAACTCTGTTATAAGACTATAGTAAGAATGAAGGTCCTTGAAATTATATTAATTTAGAAGAGAATTATCTAAGATTTTAAGATATATTAATAATTACATTTATTTCTGCAGATAAAGCCTTATTTTGAAATGTTTAAAGATTACAGCAGCATTTAGGTTATCTCTCCCATTAAAACTCCCTTCTCCCTAAGTCATCTCAAAGAGTGGTGTAAATTTTTTATTTGCATATTGGTCACTGTCTGTAATGCACTTATAGTTCATTAAAACTCCCAGATTTAGTAATACAGATTATATAAAATACAGCAATACAGATTATATATACATATTATAAAAATACAGTAATACAGATTATATATTATTTAATAATATAAAAGAACAGGAGCTTATTCAATCTTGGTTGAATCTTGATTAAGAACAAAAAGCTCTATAGCTATATTGCTAGAATACTAATCTTAGTTCTTCCTGCAATACTCGATTTATTTGCATTCTCCATCTATTTCCTAATCTATAAAATAAGAGTAGTAATAACATTGACTCACAGGGTTGTTGTGAGGATCAAATAGATGAATATGTGTAAAATTTTTACATCAGTGTTTGGCTCATTTTTGTATTCAATAAATGTTATCAATAATTATATAAGTTATTTTTCACTCTTTAACCTATGAATGGCTACAAACTCAAATACATTGCTCATGAATATAATGACATATTTTGGAGCACTAACCTGGCAGGGATATGATTTCATTTCCCACAGTGAACCCTGATTCCCCAGCAAACTCATTTAAGGAAATTGTTATGATCTGTTGTACTAACAACATCATTATAAAGTATATAATTTAACTAAATCATATCCTTTTAAAGATGAAAGGGAAAAATTTGCATTGATGATAGAACAAATAAATATGTCTACAAAATCCATTTTTTAATTAACTGATTTAATTGTTTTAATAATATTGAAAATTTTTCATTTTCACATTGGAATAAGTAGACCTATGAAAGTTCTTATATTAAAATAGTCACACCAGGGTATAAAAAATTATATATACACATTTTTTTTTAACAAAAAGAAATGGACTATTAAGGGAAATAGCCTGTTTATATATTCCTGTGTGTTTTATTTATTTTTTTACTGCAATTCATAGTTGGCAATGCTTTAGTTAAAATGTTCTTGCTTTCTTACAGAGATTCTTAAAGATGCATTTTATCTGTTTTGGACTGCTCCTTTTTGGTCTGACCTGGGCAGCACCAGTAAGCATTTACAAATTCAATTATATAACAAATTCAATCTCTTTATCTATTTTCCTCTTAAGCAACCTCTTAAGCAATCCTTATCTAAGTCAGTTACATTAAAATAAGAAACAAAGAGAAAATATCGACCCTTGGCACAAATGCCTGTCACCAGGGGGCCTTCGATAAACCAGTGACGAGTTATAGCTGTCACCACATCGTCATTAAAAAAACACCAACAGAGTTTATTTGAAAAAACCTATAGCCAGCCACAGTATTTCAAATCTGCTGATGTTGATGAATAATGCACAAATTATAACGTTTCAAAAGATTTTTTCAGTATTTTACTAAAAACCAGAGAATATAATTTGAATATTATAAGGCTAACTAACTCGATATTCTAAATAGAGAGCGCCACAAAGGAGTGAGAACTTTTTTGGTAATTCTTGTAACATCCCAACACTTTGGGATTCTGCTAATGACTTCCTCTACCCAGAGATGGGAAGACGTACCTCTAAGCTTAACCAAATCAAGCTCTTATTTCCTTTTGTGTCTTTTCTACTCTGACTCACCCAGATGAGTAGTCAGGATGTGACTAAATTATCTTGTGAAAATGCTGAGTGTTACAGATATTTTCTGCAATACAGACACATTGCTAATTAGATAATGTCTGAAAAGCATCCTAACTTTTCAGAGTAACCTCTTTTGTTGGAGAATCATGGAAACAAGTAGTCACTCTGTTGCCAGAAGTTCTTAAATATAGGTTCTGAGAGTGTGGGTGACCAGTTGGGTAACCCACTGACCAGCCTGAGCCATGCCATCCGGTGAGGACAGAAGTTGAGGAGAGCAGGTTCTCTCTGTGCACAATGTCTGCCAGTCAGTCCTGTGGGGGATATTCTGCTCAAAATAGACATCTGCTGTGTCCAAGCCCCTCACCTGGCTCAACTGGGACCCCAGAGGCATGTGTCATGCATGATGGGGATAGAGTTGCTCTTGCTGACCCAGCTCAATCCCACCAGCTGAGGATGAGTCTATTTTGAGCAACATATTCCAAGGAACAGCTGGAGTGGCACTCTCCATTTTCCAGTAAATGTGCTATGAAAACATCAACCCGGTGACCACTGGTCACAAGTAGTGCCAGCGTTCTTCCCCAGAGGAAAACAATGCCTTCTCCATTTCAGGGCCACATTCAAGCCCGGGAGAACAGCCAAGTGGTGGGAAGGGCTACGTATTTCAAATGAAAGAGGCTCATTCAGGACAGAGACAAAATTCAGAATGATAAATGAGTGAACGTGAACCTTTTTCCCAGATACATAGATCCCATGTGAACAATTATCTGAAGTAAATTGACTGGTGGGATCAGAAATAAGTATATGCTGAGTCAGTCAGTCAATTTGGAATTGTAATCCAAATTGAATTTTAAGGGAGGAAAAAGTTCTCCTTGAACCTCTTTGGGTTCCTGGCTAGGTCTGAAAATTAAACTCGTGAAGACAGATTAGTAGGAGAAAAGAGTATAAATTTTATTTAAATTTTATATGTATGGGGTACCTTCACAAGAGAATGAAGAAGTGACCTGAACAGAAAGATGATATATCTCTTAAACAAAGAAACAACAAATTTTGGTGAAGAATTGACAAGACAAAGAGCTAAAGGCCATCTAATTGGGCTAGGTCGTCTTACTAGGCTATCTTCCAGCAAGAAAGGTTTGTTTAGCAAGGTTTGCAGATTCTTCTGATTCCCTGCCAGTCCTGCTATGAGTCTAACTCTAGTAAAATGAGACATTTTTCTTCTGCCATAATGCAAAAAAGAAGGGAGTTTTTCTGCATTTTCTACTTAATTGCCTTCAGTTCAAAATAATATTTTACGTCAAAGAGACATTTTGTGATGACATGGTTTCCTTCAAAAATTTTTTAAATGGAAGAAAATAAAAAATGATTATTTGGCCTTGTAATTCAATTAATATTTACATGCAATTAGGCTATAAAGGTTTTGTTATAAGTTGCTTTGTCATATGTTCACAATTTTTTCATGAACTCTATCAAGAAGTACTCTATACCCCTTTATATGTTTTTAATAAATGAGTATGTGCGTGTGTTTGGGAATGTTCTCCAAATACACCTTACCCTTAACTTTCATTTCTTTCTTTTACTTAATATCTACCCTTCTTATTTTTCTCTTTTCTTTCTTCTCTAGCACTATTTCCAGCACGATTTTCACTGTTTTGATATTTTGGGAGACTGATGCAATGTTCTAAATTTATATGTGCAACCAACACCAGAAAGAAATGCAATAAAGGATAAAATTTGAAATATGCCTAGAAGGTACTTCATATAAACTTCAGAAACATTTCCTCTTAATACTAAATATGTTTTTTCATATCAGGCCATTTAAATTTAATTATTTTACCCTTGGGACTTTGAGACAGAGGATTTAGGTTAAAATACCACCTTTCTTCTATTTCTACTACCAGCTGTAAACATGTAGCCAATTTTGTCTCTTCTACTGTCTATCTCCCAGGAGTTATTATAGGAATCAAATGAAATTACACATACATGGGCAGTTTAAAAATTTTAAAGTGCTATATAAATACAAGGTGTTATATTTTTGTTTCTAGAATGGAATGGAATGCAAAGTGGATCTGCCTTGGAGTTCAGGCAACAGGGTACTTGTATGAACAAATTTTAAGTTTATTTCCAAAAGAATCTATACAGTCTAGTCAAGAAAAAATAACTCACAGTAAGAGAGTTTAGTAGAGAGATTTTATTTGGAGAATAGTTACACAGTATACCACAAACAGAAAGGGCAAACTAAGGGTGGTGAACCAACCGAAAGACTGAAGGTAATAATGCCCCTTGGACTAGAGAAACAAAGAGGTGATGCTCCCACTACCCCGGACTGAGGTTAGTAGGGGTGGAGGGGTAGGTGGGAGAAGAGCAACAAGAACTATGACCACAAGCAAGATGCATCCGATTATATTTTAAATGTGCTGCCTGTGTAGGTGTCTTAAGACACTCCAATTTTTGGAGTGGGGGTGGGGTGGAGGCTTCCCTTCATTAACAAGCAATTCTCTGACATCAGCCTCTACCTGGAGATAGCTTCAGTGTCCACAGGTAAAGGACTCAATCTCCCAAGACTGCCCTCCACTTCAGGTGCTGGCCACAATCCAGTTTCTCACCTGTGCTTGTGCTTACAGGCCACTTATAAACCAGAGGTTCCTAAACCCCTTCTCAGGTTCAATTAATTTTCTGGAGCAGCTCATGACACTCAGAAAACCCATTTTCTCACTAGATTGCCAGTTTATACAAATGATATTAAAACAGCCAGATGGAAGAGCTGCATAGAGTAGGGTATGGGGGGAAAGATGCGGAGTTTTCATGCCCTCTCCAGGCATGCCATTCTCCCCATATCTCCACATGTCCACCAACCCAGAGTTCTCCAAAGCTCCTCTTTTTGGCCTTTCATTACATAGGCATGATTGATTAAATAACTGGTCATTGACGATTGAAATCAGCCTCCAGCCACTCTTCCTCCCTTGAGGATGGGAGGTGGGATTGGAAGGTCCAAACCTCTGTAATCACTTGATTGGTCCATGGTGCCTCAGTCCCCTCTCTAGGTGCTTCCCTAATATCACGGTGACTATTTCACATAAAAAAACACTCTTAACACTTGGGAAATACCAAGACTTTGGGGAGATGTGAGAATGGAACAGTAGATCAAGATCAAATATGCATAAGAAACACATCTGGTCTAGCACTTATTAATCACAATATTGTACAGCCCCAAATAAAGAGAACAGGGAGGACATGACTGGGCTTCTCTCTCCTTCTACCCTCCGGTCTCAGGCCAACTCTCCTATCAGTTGAACTCAAACTGAAGTCACATGACAGAGTTGTTCATGGAATGTAGTTTGTAGAGCAAGCAGGAGAAATACAGTGCCTGAAAGTAAACAGGATGATTTCCAGAATCTTGTTGCAAGGAAATACAGAAGTTTGAAGTTTACTCAGGAAGACTGTTCTTTAGGTGGATAAGACCTTTTTGTATAATCTTTCCCTGGAGGGTTTTTCTTAAAAGATTGATAGTAACACCATGATCCTGCTTCCACTTCAGCACACGTATTCGGACTCATATTGGTCCTATCTGCTGATTCCTTAGCCACATCTGAAATAAGGGAGGAATTTCAAAAACAAATAGGAAAATAAACAAAAAATAGGGAGAATAAAAGAACTTTTATGCCTGTTCTTTCCATGGCAGACTTGCTCTAGGATTATCAGGTTCCTCTTTTAGGCTAAATTTTAGCCTAAAAGCCTGGAAGAAGCTGCCCGAGTCTATTCATTTTCTCTTTCTGACTTTCCTCCAATCTACAGCTCATGGGTAGGTATCCTTGATACATTCTGATATGTATGTGTCAGATCAAAAGGCAGCATTTGTCCTTATCTTCAGGACACCCCCATTTTCCTTTCCCTGAAAGAAATATCTACTCAGATGGCTGGCAGCAATGATAGAGTCCCATCTTTGGCTATGCAATGATATGACTTTATGCTTGCTGGAACATTGGTAACATCACATCTGAAGTAGCAATTACTGAACTTGCAGTCCATGCACTCATACTATCTACATCCTTGAACTTTGATTTTGGTTCACTGATAAACAATCTAATGTGCCAGTGAGGACTTGCTTTTCAGTGGAAACCAATGACAGCTGGGCTTCTTCCTGATGATGTCCCTTCCAACTCGGTGGATCTCCTGTGTTCGAATGTGGTCCTATGATTGAGATCGCCTCCTGTCCTCTGGATGAGGAACACTGGCACCCAATTCTAGAATACTGAAACAAACATGTATGTGCTATGTCCACCTTCTTTTGTTCAGTTGATCTTCCACGTTGAATAATACAACCCAGTGAGAGAAAGATAAATGAAATGGTTATTATTTGAAGAAATGAATGAAATAGTAAATGTTTGGTGGAGTTTTAGTTCTTGTTTTCTTCCTTTCAGACATTTCAAGCACAGACTGAGAAAACTAAACAAGACTATGTGGAAGAACAAAGGGTAAACAGAATTATTCTTCTCAAGTCTATTTCAGTTCTGTAAGAAAGTCACTAAGAGGAAAATTTTAAAAGTAAAAAAAAAATTCTTATGGACTTGAAATGCAAAATTATACATGATTTCGACAATTTACATAATGTGTGATAAGAAAGAAAAGTATGTTGAGTGATTTGTTTCTCTTTAATATAATTTCTTTCTCAAGAGACATAAGTTAGTAATGCTGGGAATTGGGTTTTTTTAAGATTTATTTATTTATGCATACAAGAACTGGAGTACAGGCCAGAGGTGCGGTGGGTGAGAGGATTCATCAGAAATAGAGTGGGGAACAGAACAGGCTGGCTGACTGAAATACATTGCTGAGGGAAGCAGTGGGCAAGACAGAAGAGGTCTGCTGAGCCATGTGGGTAGCTCCTTGGCCCGGGATTGAACTAGTATTGCAGTGGCTGGCAATAGCTTCATAGTGCTGAGACTTAACCCCTTGCGCCACCAGGAAGGCCCAATGCTGGGATATTGTTATTAACAAGCAATGTTTTCTCTTAAGTATACATGAGAACAAAGCAATACAGGAGGCAGAAAACAAAGGGAAGGGAGTGAAGAAATCTTAATGTGGGGTTGTGTTGGCATGAAGCTATCCATATGAACCAGAAAGTGAAACAAATACCCTCAGCTTTTCATGTCACCAAATTGCAGCTTATTTCTGCCTATCCCAGTTGCTCCTGGCAGTCTCAGAGAAAAATCTGTTCTAAGAAATAACAATCTTCTGGTTTTTTTTTTTTTTTTTTTTTAAATCTCAGATGAAAATTACAAAGGCAAAAATTACAACGTAAAAGTCTGAACATTCAGGCTGTCTGTTTGGCCAACTTGCCATCAGAGGCAAACTCTGTAAAATCTGCCTTTCTCCAAATGCCCCCACATGGTTCCATCTGAACATATTTTCAAGTTGCTCCATTGAAATTTGGTAACAAAATTAATACATACCAGGAGAGTGAGCGGTGGATTAGTCATCCTTAGGGAAGACAGATTCAGGCATACGAAAATAAAGGAACAAGTTGCTACCTTCAGGAGCTGGCTCACACACACCCTCCCGTGGTTATAAGAAGTACTACCATTTGTCAGAGGCAGAATTAGACTTTACCAAAGGGAACAAATATTTTGTACTATAGAAGAGGGAGCGAGAAAACATCTCAGTGAGATAAACCCACTTTAACATAATATCGTAACTTTGTAGGTAATGCACAAGGGCCACCATAAGAAACATGGTTTTTTATATTTTTTAGTATGTTTAACATCATCTGGGAAGAAAAATCAAACTGACATAAAGGTAAACTGAGTCTCTGAGTGGGGATCCTTGTCATGAGCCAAACTCCAGGGAAATCTGTGAAAGAGACATGTTTAATTTTGCCTGGAGTTTCTAGCTGTGGCTGGTGCCTTTGGCTTTTACTCCACTTCTTGGCTCCACGAATGTCTTTATAGGGTGCTCTTTGCCCAATCTTCCTGACACAGAAGGGCCCCCATCCTGCCCCAGTGCTGCAGGTGTGGGGCTGGTGAACCTTGTGTGGCCAGGTATTTTTCATGTTAGTGCTTCTAACTAGCACTGGACTTTTGTAAGGGGGCTGTCTGGACATATTCTATCACACACCAATGGTGGGGATTAGAAGGTTAATATGAGAAGTCATTTTGGCCTAAAGGGTAATATATTTTAGTGTCCCTAAAATTCATAGCACAGATGACTCCATCGTGTCAGTATGCTCAGAAGAGAAAGAATAAGGGCTTTGTAGCATCAGTAGAACAATAATTCTTTTCACTCAATCCCTCCTTGCAGATTCATTGGCCAAAGAACTGGAAACAGCTTGAAATGCCATCAGCAAAAGGACTATTTACTTTTCCCCTAATCTGGCTTCATTTCTAGTGAAACTGGTAGTTTCCTTTCAGAATGTTATTTTGTTCTGCCCAGTATTCTTTAGCTGCCTCTCTAGGACTAATTGCCTGTTAAACTTATTTGCAAGTTCGTACTTGTTACTCACACAAATATGAGTTCTTCCTATTGTGCAAGATCTTACTTTTCTCCAGGATTTCAGAGTTAGGAAAGAAACAAACATCCTTATAAAAATCCTTAAAGGGCCTCCATAGTGGCACAGGTGGTTGAGTGCAGCGCTGTGAAATTGTCCGCAGCCTCTGCAGCGTGGGTTTGATTCCGGCCAGCCAGGGAGATACGCACATGGCAAGGCAGACCTCTCTTGTCTTGCCCACTGCTCCCCTCAGCAGTGTATTTCAGTAGGTCTACCTGTTCTGTTTCTCACTACGTTTCTCAGGTGTGACTCCTCTCACCCTCCCGCACATCTGGCCTGTACTCCGGTTCTTGTATGCATAAATAAATCTTT
The DNA here is from genome assembly GCF_014898055.3 of Talpa occidentalis. NCBI lineage: Eukaryota > Metazoa > Chordata > Mammalia > Eulipotyphla > Talpidae > Talpa > Talpa occidentalis. The sequence continues at coordinate 54,548,989 of NW_023604972.1, forward strand.
TTTAAAAAGTCCTTTAAATTGTATGGGGAATATAAAAATAAAATTTATTTTAAAAAAAAGTCCTTTAAAAAAATCCTTAGAACCCTTGTAAGATAGAATGGGTAAATGCTGGGTGAGTTTTGCTCAGAAAATCATGCTTTAGGGTTTGAAATAGAAAAAAAAGTTTCTATTTGGTGTTTAGGGAAAACCCATCATGGAAATAAATGAGCTGGGACTTGGAGAATGAGTAGGTTTTGTGTAAACAAGGGGGCAGAAGAGACTATTCACTATGAAAAGAATAATAAGAGCCAAGGCAAGGAGATAAAAAAAAAAGCAAAAACAAAAACAGAGCACAGGAACATAAGAACCAGCTGATACAAGAACCATCACGGAATCAAAGATCCTATCAGGAATTATTTTACATAAGCAAGTGCAAAAACAATTGACCATTACACACCACAATTTAAAAGCTGTTTCATGTTTTTAGTATAAAAGACTTCTATTCAGTATTTAATGAAATGCATACAATTCATTCAAATACATGCTACTGTTCAAAAAAGAGTGAAAGTACAAAATATAAAACAAAGCATCCAATTTCAGAGTAGGCATGGAAAAAAAGAAAAAGAGATTATTATAACCTATTTCTAAAGCACCTGTTTAACTCAAAAATAAATATTAGCAAAGAATAGGTGAACTTGATTGCAAAGAAAATATAAAGGTCATAAAACTTTCCATAAATCAAACATTTAAAATCCTTTTCACTCAGAAACATCTTAATCTAAAGTCTTTTCCTATTATATTTTCTGCTCATAGCAAAAATCTTAGCAATTTTCAGAATATATTTGCCAATATAAAATCTTAGTGAGTAATGCTGGAACTTCCGCAAATAAATCATGTCAAATTATTTCTTAAAGTACAAGTTAGAACATTTGCATGCTACCTATTAGGCAGCATGAAAATAGTGAATGCTTCTGTCAATTATACCTTCAGATTCAAGTGTAGCATGTGACTCAACAATTCCCCCACTGCTTCCAACACTAATAGTGTATGTATAAAAGCAGGCAGTCTGGCAATCTTCTCCTAGACAAGAAATCCTACTGTTTGGATATCAGATTGGGGGGATGGGAGGAGAGAGAGAGAGAGAGAGAGAGAGAAAGCATCCCATCAAAATTCATTTTAGATAACGTAGAATCAGGGACCACAAGCTTATAGATGTCATAAAAAGAGGGTGGCATTGCTCATGTATTACATGGACAGAGGCTTCTGAAATCAGTCCATCTCCATCTGCCACTACTTGTTAGACAAACACAGAGATGGGAGAACAGCTTTGTATCTGCTAGTCAAATGACTATTGTCAGCATTATGTAGGACAGCAAACTACCACTTGGTAAGGGGCCATAAGCAGTGCTGTATGAAATAACCATTACCATCATTTATATAACTTTATTTTAAAATAGAGATTGCACTAAATGCTTTAACCTGCATTTAATAAAATCATTCAATTCATTTAATTCTCCAAACAAGCCTGAAAGGTAGGTGTCATTTTTCTTATTTAACAGCGATTTTTTTTAAAGATTTATTTATTATTTATACAAGCACTGGGTACAGTCAGAAGTGCGGGAGGGTAAGAGAATTCACCAGAGCCAGAGTGGGGAGCAGAACAGGCAGAAGAACCGAAGTAAACTGCTGAGGGGAGCAGTGGGCATGGCAGGAGAGCTCTGTGTGCCATGTGGGACCCTCTCCGGCAGCCAGGGATCGAACTGGCACTGCAGAGGCTGCGGGCAGCTTCGCAGCCCAGTGCTCAACCACTGTGCCACTAGGGGAGGCCCCTTAACAGCTATTTTCTTAGCTGAGGCCCAGAGAAGGAAACCAAGGCTTCCAGGATCACACAGTTCATGAATGGCAGAGTTGAGTGACTGATTGCATGTAAAAGAGGGAATAAGTTTAATAATTGTCACATCAGGAAAAAGTGGATACCGCTTACAGCTGCAGATTTTGTTTTAAAGATATAATGAAAGTTTATTACAAAAGTAATGCAATTGACAAGTACATTTGGTTGTTTCCATGAGACACAGGATTTTAAAATAAAAACTGGAATTATGACATAACATTATACTGATGCTATCTAATATAAGGCAAAATAGCACCAAGGTATGGACAACTAGGGAAGTGACATTTCTAGGAACTTAATACAATTTCTGGAGTATCATATTAATAACATTTTACCCACATAAATGTGAACAAAGGAAGGTTAAACTTCTCTTAGTATTTGACAATGCTTCAGCTGCAGATTTAAAAAAAAAAAAAAAAAATTCCCAAAATTAGAACTAGCCAGTGGTAAAGGGATCTGACATGAAAAGTAATGAGCAATTTACCAATAAAGTGTTCAAAGAGGTCATGTAAACTGGGAAAGACTGGCATTCAGTGACCCTTGAGAGGCTGTGAGACCCAAATCCCTAAGTAGCTATTTCTTTTTAAACTCAGGCTCTATACCCTCCCAACAACAATATGTTTAATAGCAGTCATTATCTTTTCTTTCATTTTGTTTTCATTTTTTGTATGTCAGTCTTCCAGTCCATGTTTGTCACTAACCCTTTTATTTAGACATCAGTAGAGGGTTATTTTTCTTTGTCATGATTTTCTTTGTCATAATCCTAATCCAAGTGATTGCATTTCATTCTTGGACTCTGCAGCAACTTCCATAACTGCTCTTTGTTACCACGATTCCTCCTAAGCCTTTTATTTTATTTTGTTAACTCTTGCCTATAAATCTTCACTAACTCTTCATTTCTCAAGACAAAACCTGACATCCCAGCACTCTGCAGTCTGTGCAAACCCCAACGGTACATGAGTTCTCTGCCCCGCTGCCCCACCTTCAGTCTCATTATCCCACAGGATTATTACCTCTGTCATTCAACATGTCACCAGGTTACCTCTACGTAGAACATGCAGTCCCCTGACTAATTTCTTACATGGCCTGGTCCCTTAATAAATATCTCTTAATTAGACTTTGTATTACACAAATATCCAAGGCTTTGTAGAGGTGTTGGAAATTTTAGTACAACCTACAATTTGGAGGTAGAGAGAAAACATGGCATTTATTTTGTCTATAATTGTTCTGATGTTCAAAAACTCCTCCCCAAAGGTTAATGGAAGGGCAAGATAACATGCAAGAATTAATTTAAATCAACTTATTTAAACTTGAGTTTGTCTAATAATGGAAATAGTTCTAAGTATATTCTTTAGTCTCTTTTGGATAAAACTGCCCAGATCCTTGCCTTCCCTCCTTCTGTCTCTAAGGTGACAGCAGGTATATGAGGGAGCAGGGTCCAGCTTATATCACCTATGGCATACCACATGCTACGTGTATAAACACGGTCCCCACCATAGTGGAGAGGAAGACATGGAGTCCTCATGGTAACAATTGTGAGCTGTTTGCCTTGAGGCTATCCCGAGATGAAGTTACTGGCTACCACATCTTACAATCAAAATAGCACAGTCTTGTTTGAGGCCCAGGGATGATTTGGGGTTCTCTTGGCTCTCACGGACAATTTAGACCCGTCTATATTTGAATCTGACTTGTATTTGTCCCAAGTGTGTATGTTTCCTTTACATTTGGAGCCCCTTGCTCTCTCCACTGTGACACCCTGTGGAAAGCTCTGGAACAGACCCTCAAACATTTCCATATATATCCATTCCACTGAGAAACAGTGAGTGGCATGAGCAAAGTCAAGCTTAGCCCCTTTCTTACTGACAACATTATTCTGTCAAGATTATTCAGTTTGGCTGTACCCCTAGTTGGTAAGGCACACCCTCTGAGGCAGCACCTTCATAGACCTCATTTCCCCACCCCCCAAAAAAGGGTATATTGAGATACATGCATAAAAACTTACTCTCCTCCACTTTCTCTTTTTCATCCCATTATTCTCCTGAGTATATTTCTGGTCTGGATTGTCTTTATTTACACTTATGTGGTCTACACATCAGCAGTGCCCACCACAGCTGACAACTTTTTCTAAATGCAAATTCTAGAGCCCCAACCAAGCCTACTAAATCAGAAAGTCTGGCGTTGTTTTCAACAGACTTTGCTTTAGCATGCCTTCCAAATAGTCCTGATAAGTGCTAAATTTGAGAACTATTGATCTCGATTATTCAATTTGATTTATTGTATGACAACAAGGGAAGAAAAGAAAATCAATAAATACTTTGACAGTCAACAGTTGGGACAGCAACACTTGTTGCAAAATCTTTTGATTGAATATCAAAAACTAAGTATTACCAGATTCTTATATTTGAATTATTTTCTATAAAAAAAAAAGAAGAAAAGAAAATCTTCTGTGTAGGTTTTACTCTGAAGACCAGAATAAAAATGAGAGAGAGAGAATAATACTTTTATAAGTATGACTCCATTTTGCTTACAATGACTCACTAGTCACAAGAGGAGGACCAAACTCTGTGCTCCTTAAATTCAGGTCCTCTTTCCAATTCAGACCCTAATCAGTATTTCCAGATTTTGTCTTATTCACTTCTTTAGGATTTCCTGAATCCAAGCATAAAGTACCATATTATCTTTCAAATCCTTCCTGTTTCCAAACATTTGACTATGCCACTTAATCTTAAAATAATTCCATCATTTCCCTTCCATGTATTTGAATGTTACTTATCCTTCAAACCTTGTTCATCCTTCTTTTGCCATAAAACCTGCTCTGTCTATTCCACTATTATCTCTACTAGCAAACCTCTATTGAGTACTAGTGGTTGGTTTTTTTATATTGCTTAAGAATTGTTAGATGTTTAAGTTTTTAACATAAAATAATTACTTTGTGTTGAAAATTACACTTTATCAGGAAGAAAGAAACAAAGACAATCTTGCTCTTCACCAGTTTGACAAGAGAAGACTTCAAGGACCAACACCTAAAGAATCCATTGTTCAGAAAAGAGAGAAAGATGTGTCCTTATTTGGAGTTAATGAAAATAACCAAAGTAGTAAATACCCCCATCTTTTTGAAAACAGACAGACAATGAATGAGGGCTACCACATTAGCAACAAAGAAAATCCCTATGATGACCTAAATATGGCCACTCTGCCTGAGTCTACTGAGGATGCTGGGGTTGAGGATGGAGACAATGCTACCAACACACTGCATGAGCAAGAAGAATATGGCACAGCTTTCATCAGACATAATATTCAACATAGAATAGAGCCAGTTACTGTGATTGAACTTTTGAGGGAAGAAAACAAAGAGAAAAAGTCCAAGAATGTTCTAAGCAAAATTCTGGCAGATGCAAACTATGCTAAACCCCCCTCAAAAGATAAGAAGAATCATCAAAGAGATCCCCAAACCCAGAATAATCCAGTAAAAAGCAAAAGTACTCATCATATCCAACCCAACGCTGACTATCTAAAGCAACTCCCAAAGATCAAAAAGATCACCAGTGATTTCGAAGGCAGTAGTTACCCAGATCTTCACAGCAGAGGAGACAACGATATCTCTCCTTTCAGTGGAGATGGCCAACCTTTTAAAGATATTTTTGGTAAAGGAGAAACTCTTCATCCTGATCTAGGAGGTACAGATACTCAAACAGGGTATTCTGGCCCAAGTGAACCTGAGACTAATAATTTGGACATGAGAGGACTAGGTTATAATGAGCTCCCAGAGAAAGAAGAAAATGGCAGGAATAGCATCAGAATCAAAGATAAAACAGAGAAAGAAGGAAATGCTGCTGAAATAAGCTTGGTGGAAGGCAGAAATGATATCACAGGTATCACCAATTTTAAAGAACTCCCTGGAAAAGAAGGGAACAGAGTAGATGGCAACAGCCAAAATGCTCACCAGGGGCAAGTAGAGTTTCATTACCCTCAGGCCCCCTCAAAAGAGAAAAGAAAAGAAGATGGTGGTGATGTAATGAAAAGTACTCATGATAATGAGATTCAAAAAAAGGGCCAGGATAGTAGTAGAAAAGGTATAGAAAATTCTAGTAGGAATCAAGAGACCTCAAGTAAAAACCAAAGATTTCCTAGTAAGGGCAAAAGTCAGGAGCTCATTTCTTCCCATGGTCTTGATAATGAAATTAAAAATGAAATAAGTTCCCATAATGACCCCAATACAGCACCACACAAGAGACAAGGTCATTATGTACCCCACAGACAAAATACTTCTACAGGGAACACAGGTGTACCACAGAGGAAAGGCTCCTGGGGCCACAGAAAGCCCCACTCCAATAGGCTCAGCTTCTCTAGAAAGCAGGACAGTAGTGAATCATCTGAAAGTGACAGTTCAAGTGAGAGTGAGGGTGACTAGCACACTGGAAACTCCCAGCAAAATGAAGTTTCGAGTCCTTAATCATCTATGAGTTGTTGGTTGATAGGAGCCACCTGATAGCAGAGCATATGAAAGAGGACATAGCAGAGAATTGAATAAGCCAAGAAGCCTGCCTCTTGGGGAGAATCATCACTATTGTAAGGGTCACAGTATAAAGTTCTATTCAGTCATAATCATTTTTTTATGTTAATAGGGCCTTTATTTCTTTTTTTATTTTATTTTATATATTTTTACATCATTTTCATTTTTGCACTTTGCATGTATGCATTTTGCATTTTGCATGTATGCATTTTCTTCTTGGTTATAGTCCCCATACAATTCCCAACCCCCTTATCTGGACCCTAAATCCCTCCTCCCTCCCTCTCCCGTAGTGTGTCTCTGGTTTATAGTTGTTTGTTGATTTTGATTTTTACTTTATTATAATGAGTCTTTTTCCTGGCCCCTTATTTAGGTTTTCTAAATTCCTGCTATGAGTGAGACCATCCGGCATTTTTCTTTTCTTTCTGGCTTATTTTGCTTTAAGGAATAAACTCATTAAGAATTTATGGGCTATATAACATTTGAATAAGCATCATTTAAAAATATCAATAGTTTATGTCACAAAAGCCTTCTTATCAGTTGTTTGAACTGTAGACATGCCAATAAAAATATCTATCACATGATCATCTGTAATTAAATGATCTATGAAATTCTGGTATTCTGTGGTGCTTCATTTTAGAGGTAACAAGATTGGTTGTGCCTCTGGCAAAGGTAATGTTCGGAATTAATCCACTGAATAAACCCTGGAAGTGTTCCTCATGCTACTTGGTTGAAGCCAGGATTTCCTCTGAACGAACTGTGCTCTCACAAATACACCTACTTTATAGCCTCCTATGCTCTTTTCTCTGTTGCAAAATTTGCATAACTTTTCATAAGACGCCTTTCATTTCCTGAAATGAATCTCCGTGTTAACACTTTTCTCAGTTCTATCTCCTTCCAGACAAAGACGGGAGTGGGGTGGAGGGAGGACAGCAGGGAGGATGTGAAGAGAAACACACAAATGTAGAACCAAGACCAAAACTTGCTGTGGCAGATATTATTCATTGGCTGAACCCAAGTCATCTCCAGTCAATTTCTTCCTCCTGACCTTTTGTGCAATGCTTTTCCAGCTAAGGACCTGTGATACCACCATTCTGAGAATCAGACCCGATTCTCTCGGTAAGGGAGGGAGCAGAGTTCTGGAGGCTATTGTTCTTCCTACTACTAAAAACTTACATAGCTGGTGGCACTACCCTTCCTCTTTTCTTACCCTACTCTTTGCGCAACTTAACACATGCCTGGAGGTGCAACGGTAGCAAAGGAAAATGTAAAATCATACTTATATTTCGACATATATGTTGGTCACCATCCTGGTTCCTGCCACAGAACTCCTAGATTCCTGGTGGTGTCCTGGGTGATAGTAATGTCTGTTCCAGTGGGGTGACTCTGAGTGGATCTTGATTGGGGCTGATCACTGGAAAGACCTAGTCATGATTAATTTGTAATTTTTAGTCCTCCCACCCATTCTCTAGATAGGGGAGAAAGCCTGGAAATGGAGTTAGAAATTGATCATGCCTATGTGGTGAAGCGTCCCAAAACCCCAAAATAAAAGGTTTGGAGACCTGTCAGATTGGTGAACATTGTGCTAGGGGGAAGGGCAGGCCCGCAAGGCCAGGGAAAGTCTGTACCCCACTACATACATTGCTTTATGCATCCCTTCTATCTGGATGTTCATCTGCATCCTTTATAATTCCTATTTAAAATAAAGGTAAATAGGGAATAAATTGTTTTCCTGAGTTCTGTGAGCTGTTCTAGAAAACTAAACTAAATCAAGGAGGGGATTATGGAAACTGGTGTCTGAAGTGGGGTTGTAATGCAGCCTGGTGGGAATCAATTCTTAACCTCTGGAATCTGATATTCTTTCCAAGCACAGAGTGTCAGAATTGAGACAAATTGGAGGACACTGCAGTGGGTGTCACAGAAGTACTTGGTGTGAAAAAAAAAAAAACCACAACTTGGTGTGAGAAGTGTGTGATTATGATGTGCGAGTAAAAAAAGACACACAGGAGAAGTGTGGGTTTTCTAATATAAAAAGACAAAATAATCACAGAGATGCCACTAGACCAGCTCCATATTCTCTTTCCTCCAGGATATTTTGTGAGTAAAACAATTCTCCATTTGCAGGCAACTGTTTGAAGCTGTTTTTGTTATTGATCGGTGAATTGAATTACTAATTGATACAACATTTCATTCCTGATAGTTTTCTAAATGAGACAGATCAAGAGAAGAAAGGTAGAGTAACAACCTATATATAAAAAAACACAAATATAAACAGATAACAACACAACATTATGACACCTTCCAAAATTCTAACCTCTCAGATTAAGTAGAGAAGGTGCTTATTTTACTAAATAAAAATTGCAATATAAGTCATGGAACAAATTATCATTATCCCTAATTTATAGGTGAGGAAATGGAGGTAAAGAATTGCAAGCAAGTGTTCCAGTTAGTAAGCTAAGACTTGAATCCAGGCAGTCAAGCTCCAGAATCTTTGCTCTGAAACATTCATTTTACTGTCACATATCACACAGATATGCATAAATACATTATATAAATATGAATGTATGAATATACTCAAAAATATGTATGTGAAGAGTATGTATATCTATTCATGCACATATGAATATTATAAGGATGTGTATAACAAGAAAGAAGTTGAAAGGAATGCCAGGTAGAACCTGAAAACAAGGAATATCTTTTTTTTTTAAATAATAAATTTTATTTTTATATTCCCCATACAATTGCAACCCCCTTATTTTGACCCCAATCCCTCCCTTCCCGCCCCTCACCCCCCAAAAAGTGTCTCTGGTTCATAGTTTTTTGTTGATTTTGATTTTCACTTTCTTATAGTTATTCATTTTCCTGGTCCCTTATTTAAGTTTTCTAGATTCCTGCTATGAGTGAGACCATCCGGTATTTTTCTTTTTCTTTTTGGCTTATTTCGCTGAGCATGATCCCTTCCAGCGCCATCCATGTTGCTGCAAATTGCATGTGTTTATCTTTTTTGAATGCTGAGTAATATTCCATGGTATATATGTACCACATCTTCTTGATCCAGTCATCTATTTTGGGGCATTCGGGCTGTTTCCAAAGCTTAGCTATTGTAAATAGTGCTGCTATAGACATAGGGGTGCAGGTGCTCTTTGGAATGGATGTTTCTGTGTCCTTTGGGTAAAGACCTAGGAGTGGAATTGCTGGATCATATGGAAGCTCTATAAAACAAGGAATATCTTTTTTCCTCATTTGTTCTCCATCTTTTAAGGTTAACAGAAATCAGTGTCAACAGAAAGACTTAACATATCACCTAATAATTAGTTGCCATCACAATTCCAGAATAAACTAATCTTAGCACTTCAATTTTTTTAAAAAATATTATTTATTTATTTATTTATACAAGCACTGGATACAGTCAGAAGCGCCGGAGGGTGAGAGAATTCACCAGAGCCAGAGCGGGGAGCAGAGCAGGCAGAAGGACCAAAGTACACTGCTGAGGGGAGCAGTGGGCGGCAGGAGAGGTCTGCGCACCATGTGGGACCCTCCTCCAGTGGCCGGGGAGCAGCCGGGGATCGAACCCGCGCTGCAGAGGCTGCGGGCAGCTTCGCAACGCAGCGCTCAACCGCTGCGCCACCGGAGAGGCCCAAGCACTTCAATTTTTTTAATGAAAGAAAATTTTTGTGCGCGCACGCACACACACACACACACACACACACACACACACACACACGAGACAATGAATGAAATGAAAACTATATCAGAACTTGAATTGCAGAAAAATGAATGGAAACCATCCTGCTCCTTATATCCCAGATTATATTGGACTAGTACATATGAATTGTCTGATCACATGACCGACACTTGGCCTTATAAAGAAAATGATGAGCTGATATAGAAAATGAGTATTTTCTTTGATATGACAGGCAGGGGCTTCCAAAGCTTTTCTGTTCTAGTCTGCCACCTAGTGGAGAAGCTGTGCATCTCAATTCTCTGGTTAGACTCTTTCCTCTCCAAGCTTGAGAGCTTGTGGATATTTCAAAACACAATCTTCACATTTTCTTCATCCATTTAAGGGACTCTAGAAATGATTTAACAACTGTTCTGGGATGCAGACCGGGAGGGTTAGTTCAAAATAAAGGAAGCAGAGTCCCAGCAGCATGGCCTAGCATCAGTCAATGGGAGTGGGTCTGTGCTTTTTCTAAACCCAGGTCTCAGCCATCAAGCTGTACTAGCTTCACTTTAAAAAAAAAATTAAGCAGATTTCCAAAGTTGGACAGAAAATTTCAGCCTCACAAAGCTCCTTTATGTGTGATGACTGGAATGGTTATAGCCTGCCACCTTGTGCCCAAAAAGACATGATTGCTCTTTCCAGCATTTATTTCCATGCCTGCTACTCTTTCCAACCTTGCTTGCCAGACTTTTTTCCTTCTAAATAGCTGCCTTGATTTTGCAATTCTAATGAGTATGTTCTTGGCAACTCCAGTCAATCAGGGCAGGATGTCTGATTCCACGGGAATAACATTAGATTCAGTTAAAAAACACTTACTACATGACCACATTTTACAAAAGTGCACGGAGATCAAAAGAAGAAAAGAAATGCTCCTGATCCTTATCAAGAACATAATTTATTCAATGAGAAGAGCATACAAAATATACCGGTCAGATATGCTATGTTCACTAGTAGAAAGAGAAACAATGTGAAACAAATTCTGAGGAAGGAGATGAACTTTAGCTGAAGGGAAAATCCATTTTGAATACACACTCAGAGGTGCTGCTAAAAGTAATTCCCAACAGACAAATGAGAGTTGACAGTTGATGACCTTAAATAATATTATATTTTAGAGCTTAAAAAAGATCACTCTAATCACTGGACAGGAAAAGTGATGGAAGGTGAGATGGGGCAGGGACAGCTGGAAGGCAGATGACTAGCAGTAAGGATGTTCAAAGTGATATGGCTATAATATAAAAAAATAACATGATAGTGTCTCCTCACTCAGTCTTTAGGACTGCTTTGAACTAAGAAGGCACTTAGGATGGCATTAGTTTCTGGGTGCCTTGATGGTGGATGCAGTGTGGTAACATACATCTCAAGAGACTGATCTTATACCTCTGAATCATATCGTAAACCAGAAGGAAAAGGACAAATACAGAATGGTTTCACTTATATGGGGAATATAGAGAAACAAAACAAAAGGTCAGCAAAGCCAAACCAGTAACAAAACCTAGAAGCCTGACTGTAGAGTTGAGGCCAAGGTGAGGGTGGAGGGGGGACAGAGGGCGGGAGAGAGAGTGAGTGGAGAATGGGACGCAGTGGACTATGGTGGAGGACTATGAGTACATTGGTGGTGGGTCTGTGGTGTGGTAACATATACCGGAAGACGTGTGATCCTATACCACTGAATTATTTACAGTATTGCAAATCAATGTTATCTCAATTTTTAAAAAGTCACTAAATGCAATTCTTTAGAGAGATGGCATTAGTTTCAAACACCTTAATACTTTAACAAAAGTCCATATTGCAAAAAAAATATCTAATAGCTAGATGTTAAAATATAGGGTTAAATTTCCAAAGGAAAATGCAGATAAATAGATGAATCTGAATGAACACCATTGAAGGGGGTTTGGGGGCAGGGACAGAAGCAGAAGCAGAAGTTTCAGTGGAAATAAAAGATTAGAAAAAACAGACTTAGGAAATCTGGAAAGAAAGGAGAACAAAACATTAATGCAATCTCAAGGCCAAAAGATCAGATGAGAAAAACTGGAAAGCCACACGTGAGATAATGAAATTGGATCACTTTCTAATCCTATAAACAAAACTAAATTTCAGTTGTGTTAAAATTTTACATATAAGATCTATAACAATAAAATACATAGAAGAAAATATTGGCAATACCTTCCATAATACCAACATAAAGATATTTTTGTTGCTTTGACTCCAATGGCAAAGGAATTTTGAAAAATGAATAACTGGGACTATTTCAAGTTCAAAAGCTTCTCAACAGTTAAAGAAAATATAAGACAATTAAAATAACACATTCTTGAATTAGAAATGTTATTTATAGAATATATAACTAACAAGGGGTTAATATCCAAGATATATAAAACTCTCATACATCTCAACAGTAAATATAAATAACCCAGCCATCCCTGGTGGCACAAGGGGTTGAGTCTCAGCACTATGAAGCTATTGGCAGTCATTGCAGCACGAGTTCTATCCCTGGCCAGGGAGATGACCCATATGGTGCAGCAGACCTCTCCTGTCTTGACCACTGCTCCCTTCAGCAGTGTATTTCAGTAGATCTGCCTGTTCTACTCCCCATTCTGTCTCTGGTGAATCCTCTCACCCCCCTGCAACACTGGTCTACACCCCAGCTCTTGTATGCATAAATAAATAAAAATAAGTCTTTAAAACAAAAAAAAAGCTGTTTCAATAAATAAATAAATAACCCAAATTATAAATGAGTAATAAAGATGAACAGACAATTAACCAAAGGGATATTCAGAAGGTCAAAAACATTTGAAAAAATGTTCTAATAAGAGAGATGCAGGTTAAAATCACAATGCAATACCAACCCACACTGTTGGAAACCCCTAAGGTATAAAGTGCTGAAGCAAGGAAAGTTTCAAGGTCATAACTGGCAGACTGGTCAACATGGGCTGGAAGACTGGCCTGTGTCCAGACCATGATGTCCTTCCTTGTATCAGCAAAGCTAAGTTTAAAGGAGAAACAGGTGTAGGAAAAAAACAACCTGATAACGCAGAACCTTGGCCGTGAATGTGTGCCTGGACAAGGCTAAATGCTAGAGAATGATTCATTGTCTAGTAACTAACAAGGAGGGGAGGGGGGCAGTTTGTATCAATAAAAAGAAGTTACACCAGACACTTGGGATGCTTGAGCTCGGACTAATAAGCCTGTGTTCCCTGGGTCCCACTTCTCTGAATCTCTATTTTGTGTCTGTCGTTTTCTTATTCCTTGGTTCTTTCAGATTCCTCTCCTCAGCCTTTTCACTGTAGCTGGTCTCCGGCACACACCCACAAGGATGACAAACTCCAACAAGAGTTTGAGATGATGCAAAGAAAAAGGCACTTTTTTTTTTTTTTTTTTTTAAAGATTTATTTATTTATTTATACAAGCACTGGGTACAGTCAGAAGCGCGGGAGGGTGAGAGAATTCACCAGAGCCAGAGCGGGAGGAGAGCAGGCAGAAGGACCGAAGGACACTGCTGAGGGGAGCAGCGGGCGGCAGGAGAGGTCTGCGCGCCATGCGGGACCCTTTATTACACTATTGGTGGGGATGTAAACTGCTGCAACCATTATGGAAAGCACTCTGCATTTACCCTGAAAAACTAAAAATGAAAATACCATGCAACCCGGAAGTGTCCCTTTTGCAATAAATGCACAGAATATGGAACCATCAACACATAACACCACATGCTCATAGCAGCATTATTTATAATAACTAGGACATGGAAGCAACATAAATATCCATCAACACATGACCATCAATATTATACAGCCACAAGAAAGAATGAAATATAGTCATTTTCAACAAAATGGAAGGGATTTGAGAGAATTATGAGCAGCTAAGAAATTCAAAACAATGAAAAGAAATATTGAACATTTTTATAGCAGTACAATTGGATAACATAAAACACTTTCAAAAACCAGTGGAATTTAACATTCTGAAGGTTCTGATGTTAACAGGGAGTATGGAGGGAAAACAATAAGGGGATAGAAGTAAAAGTGGTGGGGAAAATTAATAAACTAATTTTTAAATTGTAAATAAATACATAAAAAGTCATAAAGTCATTCATGTGACAAAAAGATTTTATTCCAGAAGTATGAACATGGTTTAATAATAGCAATGTCTTATAAGACATCACATCAGTAGGTTGGGAGAAATACAAGCAGTAATCAAATACAAAGAAAAGATCGAGTGTATTGGTGATACACGTAGTTGAAAAATAAAGGTGATAAAAATTGCAATTTCAAACAAGATAATCACAGAAGGCTGCACTGAAGTGACTAGAGCAGAACCCCGAGGAAGGTGAGGGCACAAGCTATGTGGTGATATGGAAGAGAAAAGCATCCAGGCAAAATTAACAGCTAGTGTAAAGTGGCTGAGTCAGCATCCTCCCTGGTGTATTGAAAAGTGCCGGGAAAACTTGGGTAAATTGAAGGGTTTGAGTGAAGTGAGAAAGGAGGCTGTGGAAGAGGATTATATCATAGCAATGGAGGTCTTGCAGACAGGACCTTGTAGACTCTGCAGTGAGATAGAAACTCAGTTGAAGATTGTAAGCAAAAAGGTGGATGACCCAACTCACCTTAAAACTGGACATTGTGATGTAGGCTGGTAAAACAGGGTCAGGTCTGGGGACTGGTGTAATAATCTAGGTGAGGTGTTTGCAGAGAAGTAGTCAGATCCTGTGTCATTTTACTGATGTTGGTTATGAGTATTTAAATGGAAGAAAAGGGATACAAATGATTTTAAATTTAGGGGGCATTTCTGGTTCTACTTTTACATGTCTGTTGGGATTTTCTTCAATGGTATTTTTCCATCAACAGCCCTTATATCTCCTTTGACCTTTTTCCTCTCTTACCATAGGAAACCTCATTTCATTTATCAGTACTGCTAGTTTTTGTAAGTATCTTACTTTGTCAAAGCAATCACTATGTAAATGTGAGATATTTGTCATTGTCAACAAATAACTTTAAATTTTGGACTGAGAAACTAGAAGGATGCAAGTGTAATTCTCAAATATCAGCACTCATTTCTGATTTTCAAATTATTAGTAAACAAGGAACATCAGGAAGTGGCATACTCCCAACTATGATAAAGAATAAATATCTTAAAAACAGTTAATCTTGTGGATAATGATGACCTACCAGTGGTATTCAGATTTAGTTTTTTAAATAACAGTTTCTAGTAGAAAAAGTCTAAGAAAACATTAAATATCCTTCAGTAGTAAAAGAACAAATTGTGGTAAAATTATATAGTGAAATTTTTAAGTGTTTTCAAAATATTTAGCAGAGCCATGAAATAACACATTAAGTTACAAAACAGGATGCCAAACAGAACATAAAGTATGATAGCAGTTTTCTTAAAATGTATAAAAGTACTTGCTTAAAAAAAGGACTGGAAGGAAAAGTATGATGCATTTTTAAAGGGATTTTTTTCCTTTACACTTTTTTTAATATCATTTTGTAAATGTATACATGTAAACTGATTCAAGGATCACTCTCACATACTGCTAGCAAGTGATGGATGAACTAGCAAGAGTAAACTGAATTAATGAAGTTTCTTCATTTTTCTCAACCTCTGAAAGACCATGTGCCATTAGCGGGTCAGAGTAGAGATTCATTTCCTTGTGACGGGAGGTGTGTGGGGCCTCAGGGGGATTGTCTTCACTGGTCCCACCCATCATCTTTCCCCCCTTGTTATAAAGCATGTTGGGCCAACCTAAGATCCTTTCCTGAAAGGAGCTCATGATTTTTGCTCACAGCATCACTCTACTGACTGAACATTCTATGAACACGAGCCACAACCTCTCAGAAACAAAATCTTTGGGAAACAGAAGGTAACAAACTCATATCAAGTTAGCCCATTATGACTGTTTATTCCTTTTACACTTTTAACTTTTGCTCCCTATGCTCCTTTTTTGTTTCCTTGTCACAGTTTCTGTTCTATTCCAGAGACATAACTTTGAACAGTTGCGTCCATATCCTGTTATGATGACCAATCTACATACAACCTAATGGCTCGCCTCTGCTCTACAGCCACCAGATTTTATTTTTCACATGGTGGCGAGTCAGGGATGTCACACCTCCACAGGGAAACAAGTCTGTTTCACAAGAGCCTGTTAACGTTCACATTGGAAGTATGTCTTACGAATTCATTTAAAATGAGTAGGTAGAGTAATATTTGTGATCTAAGGCCATGGAAGGGAACTAGAACTTTTCATTTTTAACAGATTCTCAAAGTAATTTTAATACAATACAAAGTTTGAAAGCACTAATGCAGTATTTCTGAGATGGATTCCAGAATATCAACATTAGAATCATCTCTTTGCTTAAAATATAGCTTTCTTCACATAATATATCTGAGGTATCACCATTACAGAATAATTCCATTCTTTTTAATAACTGCATATAATTTCACCATTTGGATTGACTGTCATTTTTTAGCTAACTCTTATTGATGGGTATTTAAGTTGTTTTTAGTGGATCATTATTAAAACTAGCATTGCAATAAAAATCTTTAAACATGTATGTCTCCGTATAGCAGTATATTCCTAACATCATGAAGCCTATTTTAAATACCAGAGACACAAAGATGTAACACCAAGCTGCATATGTCTGAAACCAGGTTCTTAGGGCAAAGAGGTACTGCACTTCATATCAGTTTTCATGGCATGGTGATACTTTATTCAATACTCAATATACCACGAAGGCAGTTAATTTCAAACAGTGGCAAACTAGGCACTGTGGAATAATCTAGAGATCCTTAAAATTAAAAAGAACTTCTGTAGCCCATCTCCAAAAATTCTGATTCCAAGAGTTGATAGTTTAGGAAAATCTCCAGATAAAACTAATGCAAAGTCAGGTTTGAGTAGCACTGCCAGGGGACCTTGTTCAAGAGCCTCTAAAGTTGAAAACTAGAAAACAGTCACTAGGTGGCAACCTCACTCACTTTTTAAAGGACTGAAATAAAATTAAGCTGAGCATAAGAGAAAGTTTTTTTTTTCCTTCTCATTCATGATTATACTTGGAGATATCGTCCTACAGGAAGTTATTATTATTTAAATACATGAGTAGTTTCCTCTCTTTTGTATTGCCCATATCCCATTACTTTTGAACTCTATAATAAAAACAAGGGCATTTTTGTATGAATAGTCATCTCTGTACTATTGCACACAACTCTCTTATAAACCCTTAATTTCCTGTTTCCTATTATAATGGTTAGAATTTATCTTAACTAGAAATACCTCTTTGATTATAAGAAACAAAGATGGACATTATATAATGATAAAGGGATATATAGGAAATCCTCACAGCTTCCTCTCAATTATGTTGTGAATCTAAAACTGCTCTTATTTTGTTTAAAAACAATAATAGATGACTTTTACTTTGGGAA
This sequence comes from Talpa occidentalis, assembly GCF_014898055.3. Classification (NCBI taxonomy): domain Eukaryota; kingdom Metazoa; phylum Chordata; class Mammalia; order Eulipotyphla; family Talpidae; genus Talpa; species Talpa occidentalis. The sequence continues at coordinate 54,566,497 of NW_023604972.1, forward strand.
ATTGGAGTAAAATCCTTCACGAAGAATTTACGAATAACTTCAAACAAATGAAAAATAGAAAGTTTCATAACAGAAAAACATGAATAACCAAATGAAAGGTTTAGAACTGGAAAATATAATAGCTATAATTGAAAAAATAAAACATCAGTGGATCAATAGACGAATGGAGGATACAGAGGAAAAATCAGAGAACTGGAAGATAACACAACAGAAATCATGCCATTGTAGCATAGAGAAATAATAAACTAGAGGAGGGAAAACAGTGAACAGATCCTCAAGAACCAATGGGATTATGACGAGAAGGAGAGCAAAAAGAGGACAGGACTGGAAAAGCACTTGGAGAAATAATGGGGAGGGGGGTGGTAATGGGATAATTTCCAAATCCGACAAAAGACAAAACCTACAAACTGAAAAAGTTGACTGAATCCTAGATAGGAGAAACTTAACAGAAAGCCATAGCAAGCTAGGAAAATAAGCACCTCTTTTCTGAAATAGCAAAGTAAAAAGAGTCTGATGAACCCAGTAGCCTGATTTTCTAGAAAAAGATCATCTAGACCTCCCAATGAATGGAATATTCTATTTCCTAACCCATAGAAGGTTAGGTTAGCTGAATCTGTCAGCAGAATTTGATTGCCTTTGCCTAAAAGGAAATCTGTCACACCAGGTGATCACTGGAGAGCCAATAAGGACAGCCAACGTGGGTCTTCACTGTGCCTTGGTGTTTGTTTACTAGCAGGTGCTTAAACATGTGGCATAGTCCTGTTTGAGACTTGTTTTCACTATAATATACTATCACCGTGGCAAGGATGTGAGGAAGGAGTTGTATAGCTTCAAGCCATTCTTAATTATAGGAAGCTAACAGTTAGAAGAATGTGATTACTGTGAATAACTGGATTAATTTATGTCATTCACAATATTACAACAAGCATTGTTATTTTTGCAAGCAACCAGCACCATTAGGCTATATTTTCATAGGTCATATACTTGGAATATATTAAGCCAATCTTAAATAAATGCACATATAATCATTAAATAATGAATATATATATATATGTGTGTGTGTGCATATATATATCACTATCAGAAAATCCTTAAATAAGAAAGGTTAGATTATGTGGTTTAGACAGAGAGGGATAGGCTGTTTATATCAAATACTAAGAATAAGACTTAATTTTTAACTCTCTCATAGGGATTGGGGTAGTTGGCATGTGTCTTTGAACAGAGGCTCCTATGAAGACTTGAAATAAATACAATAAATAATAGGAAATTTAAAAAATTTTCAAATGTGGTAATCAATGTGGATTTGAGTCATCAAGTAAATACCATCAAGTCACCTTAAAACATAGGGGCTTACACATGGCACAGCAGACCTCTCCTATCTTGCCCGCTGCTTTCCTCAGCAGTGTATTTCAATCAAGCTGCTTGTTCTGCTCCCCATTCTGTCTCTGGTGAATCCTCTCACTCCCCACATCTCTAGCTTGTACCCCAGTTCTTGTGTGCATAAATAAATAAATCTTTAAAAAAAAAAAAACTTAGGGGCTTAAAACCACAGCCATGTCGGGCCTACCTAGTGGCGCAGGCAGTTGAGCACAGCACTGTGAAGCTGTCCGCAGCCTCTGCAGCTTGGGTTCGATCCCCTGCCAGGGGTGGGTGGGGGTGGGGAGATACCTACATGGCGTGCAGACCTCTCCTGTCTCACCCACTGCTCCCCTCAGCAGTATATTTCAGTCAGTCTGCCTGTTCTGTTCCCTGCTCTGTCTCTGGTGAATCCTCTCACCCTCCTGCACATCTGGCCTGTACCCCAGTTCTTGTATGCATGAATAAATGAATCTTAAAACAAAAAAACAAAAAACACCCTTGGGCCTCCCCTGGTGGTGCAGCGGTTGAGTGCTGGGTTGTGATGCTGCCCGCAGCCTCTGCAGCGCCAGTTTGATCCCCGGCCGCCCGCGAGGGTCCCACATGGCGCAACAGACCTCTCCTGCCACGCCCGCTGCTCCCCTAGCAGTGTATTTCATCGGTCTGCCTGTTCTGTTCCCCTCTCTGGCTCTGGTGAATTCTCTCACCCTCCTGCACTTCTGACGGCACCCAGTGCTGTATAAATAAATAAAAACAAAATCTTAAAAAAAACCCAGAAATTTATTTAAAAAAATACAAAAAACCTACAGCCATTTCATTTACTTCATAGGCCTGTAGCATAGCTCATTGGTTTTTCCAGACCCAACTGCTCACTCCTGGACTCATGAAGCCATGGTCAACTGACTGGTTTGTTGAAGGTAATTAACCTCATATAGCCTCAGTCACATGACATGTTCAGCAGGCTGCTGCCTCAGTTTTCTTCTCATGGCCCCTCATCCTCCAGTAGAGTAACCTGGCTCCTTTCCCTTGTAGTCTTCTGGGTCAGCCCTTTCCAAATCCTTGCATGCCCCATGGTTGATAATGACCCATTGGAAAAAACAAATCACAAAGTCAAGCACTGAGACACACAACTACCTAAGTAACTAACCTCTGACATGGGGAATTCTGTGGGAGGATCAGGTTTGGCAATGGTAATATCAAAGACATGTTGAGTTTGAAATGCCTGAGGCAGAAATGGTTGATGCCTACTTATCTTCATGTTCACTTTAGTGCATCCCTGTCCAATTTCCAAAGTAAGAACTTTACATCTTTGCCTGAAACTCTACAAAAGTCTGTGTTATTACCAAAATTGGCTAGAAGTATCAGGAAATCGATGCCCTCTACAAACAGCTATTAACCAGTAACAGACAGGATTTATTATTAAATACCCCTGTTCAATCACCCTTGGCTAGTGTAATCTTGAGACTTGAGTTTAATGCTGGTTGCCAGAATTCCCCCAGAAGGGTCATACCCCATTTGCCCATGGGGTAGCGGCTTGTAAACGAATTCTTTATTGGATTTCTTCATTTCATTATTTCACTTATCTGCTTCCTTACCGTCACCTCCCCAGCTCCAGAGTAAATAAACATAACAGCAAGCATAAAAACCCTCTAGTAGTTGAAGCCTTTCCCAGAGTCTGTTTCTAATACAACTAAAACTAAACCAATACCTATTAGACACCCAAAGGGCAATCTCGAGGGAGTGGAGGAACACTCAAATCTCTGAGATTTATGGAAAAGTCAAATAAGGGATATAATTTTGGGGATCATCAGCATAAGGACACTTTGGAAGTCATAGCGTGGAAGCAAGTAGAAAGGAAAGAATAAAGATAGAAAAACACAAAAGTAGACTAAGAATGGGTTGCAACCCTTGGTCACATTAAAGTTTAAAGTTCAGAGAACTGAGGAGGAACCAGCAAAAAATGCCAAAAAGGATCAGTCAAGGGAAATCAGAAAAAACTCAGGCAAATAAAGTAAATATTTCCCGGTAATTAAAAACATTGTTTCTTAAGTCCCACTACAGATTGAAATAACTAGAATTTCTGTTGGATCACATGAAAAATATGTATTTTTGAAGGCTTTTCAGAAATTCCATAAGCATAATAAAATCTGAACAACACTAGCCCTTGGAAACCCCTAACTCCTCTTTTGGGTGTTGGTGGGTATGGGGGCAGGGGAGGCATTGGTGGTAGCTAGAATGGTACAGATAAGCATTTTATTCTTTTTTGGTAAGTTCATAACTGAAAAAAAATGCCCGACTACAATGCTCAGCTTGCTATCTAAACAAACTTTGTGCTTTTAATGAGAGATGATACATATGGACATTTTTTTGACAAATACAAAACAAAAAATGTATAAACATTAAAAAAAACCTACCAAACACCATCTCTTATACCCTCTTCACCTCTCACTCTCCACCTTCTTCACCTCTAGTAACTTCAGTTCTGTCATCAATGTCCACTAGTTTATTTGCTCTGCTACTTCATTTGCCTTGTTTCCTTATGTTACTCATACACGGAAAATTATTCAACATTTGTCTTTATCTTTATGGCTAACTTCACTTTGCACAATCACAAATTCCTTCCATTTAGCTGTAAATGGGAAAATCTCATCTCTAAATACTATTTCAGTGTGTGGTATAGTCTTCCTTATACAATCACCTGCCAGTAGTACTTAGATGGCTTCCGTATGTTAGCTATTGTAAATAGTGCCATAATAGACATTGTGATGTAATTCTTTGAGTTAATGGCTTCATAGTTTTTGAATCAATACCCAGAAGTGCAATTGGTGGATTGCTGGATTCTATTTTTAGAGTTTTAAGAAAAGTTCAGGCCACTTTCCAAAATGGTGGTACCAATTTACATTCCCACTAACAATGTATAAGCATGCCACTTTCCATGCACTCACCAACACTTGTTCTATGTAAGATTTTTAAATTAACTGATTTTTTTTTCACTCAAATTAAGGGTAAATCATTAACCTAAGAGTCATAGAAAACTTGACTCTTTTAGAGATCATATTAAATAGCAAGGTTTCAAGTTATCCTTTATACTCTAGATTTTTTTTTACAATTATGACTAATAATTATACTAATGATATCAATTTTCTATATTACCAGTACTTATGCATCCAAGTGTAAGATTTTTGAAATAGTCATCTTGACATTTCTGAAAATCTTTTAGAAATATCTTCAGTACCCATGAAGCTGAGTGTCACATCTACTTTCTTTTAAGTATTCTTAATTTTAGAATTACTGATATAGGGCCTCCTCTGGTCGCGCAGGCAGTTGAGCGCAGCACTGTAAAGCTGTCCGCAGCCTCTGCAGCGCCCGTTCAATCCCGGCCTGCCAGTGAGGGTCCCACATGGCGCAGCAGACCTCTCCTGTTGTACCCGCTGCTCTCTTCAGCAGTGTATTTTGTCAGTGTGCCTGTTCTGCTATCCCCCCCTCTGTCTCTGGTGAATCCTCTTACCCTCCCGCGAACCTGGCCTTTACCCCGGTTCTTGTATAAATAAATAAATCTTTAGAATTACTGATACAAATACTAATAATGTTATTATATAACATGACTGACATAAACTAAATATGTACCCTTTAAAAATCATGTGTTGAAACCTAATTGTCAGGGTCATGGTATTTGGATGTGGTGCTGTTGGAAGGCAATTAACTTACAATGTCAGGGCCCTCTTGATTGGAACTAGTGATCTCATGGACAAGACAATAGAGTACTATCTTGCCTCTTCTGCATGTTAAGTAACAGGAAGAGAATCTTCACTGAGCCAGAAAGAGGACCCTCACTAGACACTGAATCTACAGATGCCTTGAAATTGGACTTCCCATCTTCCAGAACTGAGAAATAAATGTTATGTTTACATTGTCCAGCATATGGTACTTTTGTTATAGTTTCTGGAACATGTAAGACTATGTCATAAACTGACTCCTACAAAATAATCACAAGAATGTTTGTAAAAAACCATGATGTTGTGTTTAGTAGATAAATGCGGCCATTTACAGAAGCAAGCTCTCCAAAGGCGAACTACTAGTAGTAGGTAAGAAGTTATAGAGATTCACAAAGAGACAAGACCAACTACACAATTTGTACAAAGCCCAATACAAATGAAAATGGAGAACCTTTTGTTCAAAAAGCAAGGGGGGGTGCTATTAAAGGCACTAAATTCTAAAGCTCCTTCCTATCTTCTGCACATCTCTGCTCAATTGTCTCATCAGACTTCACTTCCAAAACACATGTTCAAAGATAACTAAGAATTTCAAGATAGCAATGACAGAGTCCTACTCCAAATATGGGTCCCTTCTGAGTGCGGAGTCTGCATGGCAGCACTAGCACCTGCCTAGGAAGCCAGCTCTGCAGAGAGCACTGCTGCTTAGATACTACCACCAGTTCCTACTCAGACCTGTAACAATCACAGAGTTTGATTTTACCTCATCCTTTTGCTATAAAAATTTCTTCCATTTGGGGGCCTCCCTGGTGTCACAAGGGGTTAAGCACAGCACTATGAAGCAATCTGCAGCCTCTGCAACATGAGTTCAATCCCTGGCTGGCCAGGGAGCTACCCACATGGTGCAGCAGACCTCTCCTGTCTTGCCCGCTGCTCCCTTCAGCAGTGTATTTCAGTCAATCTGACTGTTCTGTTCCCTGCTCTGTCTCTGGTGAATCCTCTCACCCCCCCCACCCCCATATTTCTGGCCTGTACCCCATCTCTTGTATGCATAAATAAATAAATCTTAAAAAAAAAATCTCTCCCATTTTGTTTCCTTATAAGTAAAAAAATAAAGAAGAAGAAGAAGACGATCCAGGATGCCAGGAAGAGGTTTCTAGTTAGAGCAACAAAAGCAAGACCTCTACAAAGTTGGGGGAGGCAGGGAGGTGCCTGGAGCTAGACCCCTGCTGGCTGGCTTACAGCGGCAGGTCATTAAGTCCAGGATATGGCAGCTTCTTTTACCTCAAAATCAAACAAAACCTTTCCCCTGTCGGTGAGTTTCAGCAAACATCCTAAAGACTGCTTTATAGGAAACTGCATGGAAACAGTGGGAGAGAACCCGCCTCACCCACCCACTCTGCCATGTCTAAGTCAACAGACAGTCACAAAAATATTGACTGTTAAACAACCTGAGGTTAATTTACATTCTCAGCAAGTCTAGGTTTGTGCTAAAACACACAAGAGTGATTTAAAGAAGGATACTAGTGCGGAAACTAAGTTTCTTTAATTCTCTGAAGGAGTTTCATGTGAGTTCTATTTTACCTTTTTAATGACTATTTTCTGCCTGGCAGAAAACCATTTAGTTCTCTTGAATCTCCTGTATTCCTTATTATATGCACTGACTAATTACATACTCAATAGAGACTAACTATATATCAACAGAAAAATACTAGGCACTATATAAATTTCCCTTTCTTTCCATCCCCCCCCAAAAGAGGGAGCCAATTATATGTGAATATTTACCTTGAGGCATTGTCCTAACTACTCCAGTATATAATATACAGTGTTACTCAAATCTGGTACATGTCAGTGATTAGAGTATTAAAGTTTCCTTCATTTCTAATTCATTAATTTGCAGATCTGTTTATCCTATGGCACAAATTTTCTTAAGTCATTTTGAGGTATTCTCTGAAATTCTTGAAAGAATTTTAAAACAAACAAACAAAATCATTTTAATTATTACTAAACTACTTGATAACATTGGGAGAAGTGATGATATGATATGATCCATTTTAAAATATTGGGTTGTAAAGGCAGGAATGACCACAGTGCAGGTTTTCTGATCCCATGCAGACCGGGTAAAGGAGCAGTCAGAGTCCTCAGTGGTTTTTTGCAGGTCTTTTATTGGGGTTCACCAGGCATATGGCAGACAGGGGTGCTGGCTGGGGGGCTGGGAGGCTGGCAGGCCTCAAATCCTCACTCTATCTGGGCTCTCTGGTGATCTCGGCTTCTCTTCGGCTTCTGCTGCTTTCTCGGCTTTTTTTTTTTTTTGGCATCCCTGTGACGCCGCCCTTAAAAACACAGTCTTAGAGCAGGTGTACCCACTTCAGGTGCCTGTCATCAGGCATGCATTCAGGATCACAGGGTCCCCTCATCGATCCTGATGGAGGGAGGGCAAAAAAGCCTGATACGTTTTACCTTACCCTACATGGGTATTCTTTCCCTTTCCAAAGAAATTCTCCCATCATTATTCCCGTCATGCGCCATCTGATTGCTATTTTACCCCAGCTATTAGGAATAAGGAATAGGGAATGATATTTATTGTGAAGAAAATAGCAGTTACTAAATGAAACTTAGATGATACAATGAAATTTTAGAATGGCTTAAGGAAGAAACTCAAACAAATGAATCACAGTTTCCATAAAGCTTATCAGAGAAGAAGGCAAACTAGTGAAGGAAGAACTTAGAACAGTAAGTACCCAAATTTCCCCCAAATGAGTATGAGGTAAAAGATTTTCCAGTCACAATGAAAATAGAATTTACTGACAAGGTCATGATTACCTCAGACAGCTCACAACTGGGAAAAGAAATTTACAGAAAAGCATTATTTATTTTTAACTACAACTTGGTCTGTTTCCAAACTGTCTGGGAAGTGCCTGCCTGCCCTTGACCATCACAGTGCCTCTTTATCTCTTAGATCTCTCCTTCCCAACACTCCTATGCTAACTTAAGGGTAAGGAAGAATTCAAGTGAGGTATCTAACATAGACAAACTCATGGAAGAGGAAAGAAGTGGGTGTCAGGGTCAGGGAAACTGGGAAATAGGGAGTTGTTCTTCAATGGGTATAAAGTTTCAGCTGTGTCAGATAAGGAAATTCTGCTTTAAAACATTGTGCTAATCTAGAGTCATCAATACTGTACTGTTTACTTAAAAGTTAAGAGGGTAAATCTCATTCTTTCCTGGCCCTGCCATGCATAAGAATGACGAGTCTCCAAGTTCAGGAGTCCTATGCAATTAAGGCTTCTTTATATAGTTGCCTCAGAGAAAATAAGCTTGTTACAAAATGCTGCATAATTGAAGCAAGTAGCTCAGTTTTAAATTATGAAACCTTGGGACCTTTTCCAAGGCCCTCATTATAATTGGCTCTTGTCTTTGTTGTGAAGTTTTGTGTTTAATTTCTTTGTTATGACCACAGGGAACAGTCACTAATGTTTTCATGAGTGTTTGAGTAAGTATATGGAAAAGTTACAGGGTAAATCTCAGTTCTACGACAAAGTTGGTAAAGAAGAACTCAATTGCATTTAAAAATTCTAGCCGGATTTTGCTTCTTTAACATTCATGTAGATGGGTGTTCAATGCTTTGAGGCTGCACTACAGAACTGAAACACCGTCTCTGGAGACTTCAGCCTAATTGGCTTTAGGACTTCTGGAATAATTAAATAAATGCTATAGTCCCAATTTCATGATGTTATCAAGTTGCACTTAAATGTAACTCAGATTTTCATGAGGGAGTCTGTTCAGGTGAGGTTTTCAAGAAGCACCATCAAGTGTGGTGGCTTCTAAATAATATAGTTTTAGGGAGTTAAATTACTGGAGGGGTGTTAGGGGACCTATGATAATTGTATTTTTGTAACATATTACATAATGCAATGGATTGTTTATCTCAAAGAATTTAATTCCTTGATGTCACCACCAAAGTTCAAAAGTCAAACTAAGTAAGTAGAATTCTAATACTTGCTTGTTTCTTTGGGCTTAGTAGAGGGTAAAAGGTAATTTTAATCCCAGTCCACATTAATGTTTCTCATTCCCTTTCCACAATTGCTTGTCACACTTCCTTGAATGCTGTTTCTGAAGCCCACTGACTTTTTTTTTTTTACAGGGGAGAGTGCGAACGCAATCCCCCACTACCACAAATTATGCAGTTGAGTTTCCCACATTTGGGGAATCGCACAGGTCAGCACATCTGGAGTGCAATTGATAAGCCTCGCTCTGGGAAAACCAACTTCGTGATCATGGTATCTCCCCTGCCAGGTAAGTGTATATCTGACCTTTTAAATCACAACTTCCCACCCATACCTTCTCCTCAGGGTTTTATTTTCTCAGCTACTCTAATCTACATCAGCGTTTTCTACCTTTTAATCATTGCCTCTCATAAGATGAGTTTTTAAACATCTTTTTTTGGTAATCTTCCCCCCATGAAATTTTAATGCCATCTATTTACCAAATACTTGCTAACATAGTATTTGTATATCTGTGCTTTGTACATAAAGAGTATGATTTCTTCACTAAGAGCCAATTCCCTCCCCTCCTTGGGTTAATATCATCCCAGCTGAGACACAGGAGAGATGAGCAGAGGGGAGGAGGATGTGAGGGCTCAAGCACGGCCAGTCAATTGCAGATTACCCTGTGGACAGTTCGAATTCTACTCCCTTTCTGTCTAGATATTTTTTAAATCTTGGGTCAACCTTTCTTGCCAGTGTCAATCCTAAGTAAAAATATATAATCTGGCCTCCTTCTTAAATTCTTTCTCCTCCGCTCATATTTCCTGAATAATTAGTACCCTTCATTCAAAAACCATTCAATAAACTACTAAGCATTTGATATCTTACTCCCTGGCAGTTAAATAAAACTCATTTATCTGGGATCATTTCTGTATGTTAACAATTAACCCGACAAAGTTGATATATGTAGGGTAAGGTAAAAATATCAGGCTCCCTCCTGCCATCAGGATAAATGAGGGAAACCTGTGGTCCTGAATGCATGCCTGATGGCGGGCACCTGAAGTGGGTACACCTGGACTGAGAGACTGAGTTTATGAGGGCGGCGTCACGGGGACGCCAGCAGAAGCCGAGAGAAGAGAAGCAGAGAGAACGCCAGAGAGCCCAGATAGAGTGAGGATTTGCTGGGGGCTGGGAGGACTGCCAGCCTCCCAACCCCCCAGCACCCCAGCCTGCTATATGCCTGGTAAATCTAAATAAAAGAACTGCAAAGGCCACTGAGAACTCTTTCCTCCTTTACCCGGTCTGCTGGATCAGAAAACCTGCTCCGTGTCCATTCCTGACCCTACAATGTATTATTACCTAATAATCATTTGCATTTTTGCTTTAAAAGAAGACCTATCTCAAAAAGGAAAATATCTCCCCCACAGGAATTAAGTTTTGCTAATAGTTAGGCAACAAAAACAGCAGATAGGGAGGTGAGCTAAGACAAAAGCATTCTCTAAATGAACCAAAAGTGAAAAAAAGATAAGTAACTCAGGTAATATCTACTTTATCTTTTAATACTTAGGATACTTCTCTCACTACTAACATTATCTATTCTTCTAGACTGGGAATTTGGGGGTGGGGTGGAGGTGTCTTGAATACCTCTATATTCACTATAGTATTTATAGCACATTACATATTGCTGCACTCAATGAAACCAAACTGAAATTCCCATTTCCATATATTTCTCAATGTTTAGGCAGTCCTATCTTATTTTTCTAGCCCTCAATCTCTTCATCCATCAATGAAAATAAAAATCTCTATTTCTATCTTCTCCACGTGTCTACTTAAGATTTCTGTGAGAGGCAGCAGAGTACAGCTGTGTGTTTCAAATGATTCTGTTCCCAATACATAGTGAGTATTACATTTCACATCAGAACTGTCACAAAACAGTATTATGTAGAAAATACCCTGCTAATTCTTATTTTATTTAATTTCTTTAAAAATATGAGTTGTGGGGCCTCCCCTGGTGGCGCAGCAGTTGAGCGCTGGGTTGCGAGGCTGCCCACAGCCTCTGTAGTGCCAGTTCGATCCCCAGCCACCAGCGAGGGTCCCACAAAAAAAAAAAATGAGTTGTGCAAAAACCTCATAGACAGTGTGAAAATATAGTAGTTACCAGAGTATAAGAAGGGGGAAAGATAGAGGGTGTCAATTTGACATTGTGAATGGCACCAGAACTTTGGTGGTGCATGCAATGAGGCATATAATGGTTACCAAAGTATGAAGGACTACTCCCAAATTTTATATGGTAGTGTAAAATAATGGAAAGTCAATAAAATTTTGCTTAAAAATAAAGCAAGTTTAGAGCTGTGAGCCACTAGATTGGTCCCATGACAGTGTGGGTGTGACCTGACCTGAACTTTCAAGAACAAAGGGTAGGAGTTGAAAAATGGTTTAGTTTCATTCTTTTGCATGTGGTGGCCCAGTTTTCCCAGCACCATTGAAAGCTGTCTGGACGTTCCTTAGTCTACTAAAAATGGAGCCCCATATGACCCAGCAATTCAACTCCTAGGGAGCTACCCAAAGGACACAAAAACATTGATTCAAAAGAATACCTGTACCTCTGTGTTTATTGCAGCACCATTTATAATAGGTAAAATCTTAAAACAACCCAAATGCCCCAAATAAATGACTGAATCAAGAAGATGTGGTATATATAGACAATGGAATACTATTCAGCAATCAAAAAAGATAAACTCATGCCATTTGCAGCAACATGGATGGAGATAGAAGGAATTATGCTCAGTGAAATAAGTCAGAAGGAAAAAGAAAAATATCGGATGGTTTTACTTATAACAGGAATATAGGGGAACCAAATAAGACATCAGTATAAAAAAGTAGTAACAGTACAAAACACAACAAAGCAAAAACAGACAATTATAAACCAGAGACATACTGCGGGGGGGGGGGGGTGGGGAAGAGAGAGGGATTAGGGGGTGGGAGGGAGGAGCACAGGGGACTGTGGTGATGGTGCACGGGTGCACTGGTGAAGGAAACACCTGTGGGGGGGAAGCAAATATTGTTTTTTTTTATTTTCCCCCAAAGATTTGTTTATTTATACAAGCACTGGGTACAGTCAGAAGCACGGGAGGGTGAGAGAATTCACCAGAGCCAGAGCGGAGAGCAGAACAGGCAGACTGACGAAGTACATTGCTGAGGGGAGCAGCAGGCGGCAGGAGAGGTCTGTCGCACCATGTGGGACCCTCTCAGGCGGCTGGGGATTGATCCGGCGCTGCAGTGGCTACGGGCAGCTTCGCAACCCAGCGCTCAACCACTGCGCCACCGGGGAGGCCCACAAATATTGTTTAAAAATGAAAAATGATATAAAATTACTCAGAGTCACAGATGGGTCCAAACATGAACACTTTACTTTGAAAGAGGTGCAATCTTGAATGAGTGATATAGTCTCTACAAGCTTTAGTGTCCTCTCCTTTAAGGCAGAAATAACCATAGTACATACCCAGAAAGCTTGTAAAAGATTAAATAATAAATCTAAAGATCTTTGAATATTATATGGCACATAGTAGGTACTACTACTAATTGTTAATTCTCATCCATTCTTCGAATCCATTTGAGAAATTTGGAGGAAAAAAGCTTTGTGAACATAAAATATACTGTTTGTATTCTACTCATTGTGAGTTTAGTTATGTTCTATGATTTTAGGCCTTATTTTCATTCAAAAACTTCTATAAAGTCTTACCTTCTATAAAGTCTTATTAAGTCTTACCTTTTCAGTCCTCTGTGCTGGGAATGCGCATGAGTTTTTCTTCTACCACATGTAGCAGCTAGTCTATAGGGTTCAAATACCACTAGAGTTCTCATCTGACTGCCTTTTTGTTACTTATTTTTTTTTACATGTAAAGGAAAAGAATAATGTAAAATAGATTGGGGTGAAGGGAAAGAGGGGACTTATTTGCCACTGTGTTAATACCTCCAACAATGGCCAAAATTTATCTTTAAGAAAGACTTAGCTTTCATTATTGTAATACGGAATTTTTTCAAGTAGTAACTTAAAATAAACATGAACCCAAAATCACAGAATGGTAACATTTTTGAGAAGTGCCACTTAGGATGAAAATGTTTTATGAAAATTAGTACTCTTTACTTGCTTCGCCCTCATAAATCAGGAAGTGGCATTCCAAACTGATGTAGAAAAAACAGTTTCTTATGATCAGAAATCTCCATTGTTATACTCAGAGGTCTAACAAGATTACTCCCTCAGGGAAGAATAAGATACTGTGATAAACCAAAGATATATTTTTATGAAAGCATTTTACACAAATAATAATAATAAAACAGATTATAAAAATAAGATTGGTTAAATAATGTCTAAAAGAAGAAAATCTGTAATTATTCATTAAACACCTAAACTAAAAACTATGGAAGAGTAAAAGAGGTAAGGAGCTCAAGAAGGTAGTAACTTTTTGGGCCACCATGTTTAAGTATTAGCAAAATGAGTTAATAATATACTGAGACAACATGAGCGATAACATATAGAAAAATATGGCTAATTCAACAATGTGTTACTGCTTGTTCAAGAGGAGGTAGAGGTTGCTGAAGGGGAAGACAACAAAGGAGAGTTTTCCTGAGTGTAGTTTAAGACTTGATAGCAACTGTTCTCCTTAGTCGTCTAGTGCAAAAGGACTAGCACAGTCCATTGTGCCGGGATAAACCCCAGCCTGGCAGAGTTAGTTAAAGGTTACTGAGTATATTGAGTTCACCATGAATTAAAACCTTGGCAAGACTAGGATATAATAGAGCAATGAATTATATAAAATTCTGATGACTTCTGTTGTTCATCATTGGGAAAAAAATGCATACATTATACTCTGTGGATGCCACTCTGGCATCTATTTAGGAAACACAAAATTCCCTCCCATTTTAAATATAGAGGCTGTGTATTTAGGATTTGGGGTTAGACAAATGTTAAAATATGACACGAGTCTTTCCGGATGGACAACTCAAAACACCCAGTTATAATTTTGTAAACACTGAAAAAAAGTTACAAAGGAAGTGAGTGGTTTACATATTAAAATGAGCACTACAGTTACAAATAGTATGCAAATATAATTTAAATCTATTCTAAGAAAAGTTCAAGATTTATTGCAGTCATCTACCAATTTTGCTCTCCCTTTGTGGTAGAATTTTTAAAAACAAATGTTTTAAAGAAAGGTTTGTGTTTTACATTATCCAAGATGATTGTTTTCTGTTAATAATTATCCTCTGGTGATATCTAGAGGCTTGCAAACAGAAATAAGGACAATGACCCTAGTGATAAAACTTTATTGATTTTTTACTTTATTTTTTTTTAATGATAGCAGCCACTAAAGAGTAGATGACTTAGAAAAATAATAAGCCTAGTAGTAAGGTGGATAATTGGTAATTAAATATAGTACCAGGGTTCTAAAATTACTGTAAAACATACTTAACATTTTAATGACTGGAGAAATTAATTAACTAACACTTTCTTGGCTTCGGTGTAAACATAGGACTTTTCAATTTTCTTTTTTATTTTGTTATTTACTTTGGAGCCTCAGAGCGAAATCACAGATGAGGAAGAAACGTCAACCCTTTGAAGATTTAAGCAAACACTTTTTTCCTAATGTTGAGTCCATACTGAAACAAATTCACATGGTGCTCACAAAGCAGATCCCCTAAAAAGATATTAGAATGGTTTCCTCTGACTGAACACACAGATATGCCACAACTGTGCTCTTAAATTCAAAACCTAGACCACAAACTCAATAGGAACATAATGTGTTAAAGGGCTATGAGTTATCTTGGCCCATTAAATACATATTCTGGTCAGATTTTCACTGGCAAGTCATGAGCACAAAGATGTGAGAAGCTATGAGTATGAAAGCAATGAAATTGCTTTCTTTGTAAAAGAGATTGACCATGGGAACATTGGTAGTGACATGTGTTAAGAACAGACATTGTCAATTTTCATATAGAGGGCTGTTTTTATAAGTGGTAATTAGCAGAAAGATTTCACAAATTAATAGAATGAAGAACATTTCAAATACAGTAGTTGATTTCATAAATTAGTAAATTCTCCCCCCCCTTTATAAGTTTAAGCAAAGAATGCCTGCCTCTCAGAAAGTAAGAGTGTTGGTGAAAAGTTACATTACAGGTGTTAAGGATCTGAAACTCTAAGCATGAAAAAGATTTATATTCCAAGTCTCATTAAAATTGTGACACAATCTAAAAGATTTTAGCTCAGAAGTTGCTGAACTCAGAAATGGAGAACATTTCATATAGGATTATAGAAGAGTAGAAGTCTTTTTTTTAAAAAAGATTTATTTATTTATTTTTATATAACTGGGGTACAGGCCAGGTGCATGGTATGGTGAGAGGACTCACCAGAGACAGTGGGGAACAGAACAGGCATATTGATGAAATAAACTGCTGAGGGGAGCAGCGGGCGAGACAGGAAAGGTCTGCTGTGCCATATGGGACCCTTGCTGGCCGGCCAGGATTGAACCAGCACTGCAGAGGCTGCGGACAGGCTCACAGCACTGCGCTCAACCGCCTGTGCCACCAGGGGAGGCCCAAGAGTAGAAGTCTTATAGGAAATTAACTGGAAATACTTATTATTCCAGCTTCTAGATATGAAATATTTTCAATAAAAAGAAATTGAAAAATATGACCCTGATTATATTTACTAACTGGTACATTTCGAAAGGTACATTTTGTCAACTTTGGTTATCTAAAAACACCCTGCTCCTTGAATGAATAAGATATTTTATTTAGACATAATAGTGAAAGAACCTGTAGGCTTTACTTTGGTTTTAAAAACATAACAAAATACTCTGCCTTTTTCTGGTTACAAAATATGGTGGAAAATTGTAAGCAATACTGTTAGTTGCACTAATCATAAGACTTAGATTCTTCTATTTTTTCCCCTCTCTGTACACTGCTTAGACTTGTTGCTTTCCTTTGCTAAATATAGCTTGCTTCCTGCTATTTTCACATCCAATTGGAGAATTTCATTAAGAAGGTGGAAAGCTAACACAGTCACTCTGATGAATAGCATGGTCAGCTGATATCACTCCTTGTTCCAGTGGAAAAATTTACAACTAGAGGTGCTGAGAGAGAGAATCAGTTTCAATAAAATACCCAATTAGTGAAACAAGCAAAAGGCATAAAGGTCACAGCCACCTTCTCACTGTTTCCGTGATAGGCAGTTCTTGAAAGATCCAGTTGAGAGCTTTCAACTCTCAAATGAGAATCATCCCTTCTTTTGTTCAAACATGGTATCAAGTAACTTTATAAAACATAGTGACCCCTCTTCCTTGATTCTATGTAGTACAGTGAATTTCTACTCCACAGCTCAACACTGTAAGTTCTGTTCCTACAGAATCAATTCCATATCTCCAAACTAGGTTTCAAGGTCCAGGTATATCTTCACTTTTTTTCCCTACATGATCCCTTCACACCAATCAAAATATTTTGCACACATTTGCCCAAACACAAATTTAGCCCTTTGTCACCTTTATCTGTAATGCTAATTTTACCTGTCCCATCTTTCTAGCTCAAATCCAGTCCAGCTCAACTCACCACAACTCTTCTCTGATCATTTCCAGCTAGAATTCACCAGTCCTTCTATCACTCACATAATATGTTATTCTAAATCAGTTTTCTTCCAGTTGCAATAGATCATGATCCCCAAATTTTAAAGTTCCTATTTGCTACCCATTGTCATTGGTTAATTTCATTCAGGAACAGAAGTAAAATTCTCCTTCATGACTTAACAATTGCCAATCATAAGCTCATTCATATGAATTAAATGTCCTGACAAATATTGAAATGACATAAGATTATTTTTCCTCACTTTATTTAAAGCTATAGAGTATCTTGTCATATATTTTTAAACATTCTCATTTTTTAATCATAGAATTATATATAATTCATTATAATAGAATATCATTTCCTATCTGGCTAGATAGCTTACTTCATAGACTAAAACTTAATTATTCTACATCAGTACATAGAAATGTGCTTATACTTTGTAAAAAATGCATAGTAATTCACCATATGCACATATAACTATTTAATATCATCTGTTAAAGGATATGGAGTTCCCCAATTTTTATTATATAGAATATTTTAATGAATAACTGGTTCACATATCCTTGGAAATGCATGAAAATTGTGTAATAAATTTCTAAAAAGTATATTTTCTAGCTCATAGGATTTTCTGCCTTTTTAATTTTGAGACATCTTTCCAAATCATACTTTTTAAAAGATACCAACTGGAAACAGCAACAAGATGGCAACAGAAGAGATTCTTTGCTTCACTTCTGAAAGGAACATAAAAGAGGTGACCAAAGGGATACTACACCAAACATCCCATGATTCCAGAAATTCTACTAGATAGCTATCTGAAGAACACAAAAATACTAATCTGAAGGGATACATGTCCTCCTATGTTCATTCTAGCACTATTTACAATAGTAAAGTTATGGTAAGAACCTATGTGCCCAAAGACAGATGAGTAGATAAAGAAAATTACACACATACACACACTGACACACACACACACAGAGGGAGAGATAATAGTGCAACAGGGTGGTCCCCAGGAAAGGGGGAGGTTCCCTGCCCCACCCAAGGGAGGGTGGAGCTGAGCAGGAAGAGGAGAAGCTGCAGAAGAGACTGAGGAAGGAAGCAGGATGGAGCCAGGAGACCTGGAGGAGGCACATGGAGCCTAGAGACACGTGAAGAAACTGTGCTTGTCTTTTGGTCGTGGACTGGGTGACACAGATGTGGGTGAGACCCGTGGGGAGGTGACAATGGCAGCTTTTATCTTGATGTTGATTTTGCTCTTTTCCTTCCGGGCTTGTCCGGTTGTTTGTGACCCTTTTCTGTGGGTCCCCACTGGAAGATGCTTTAGACTTGTGGCAGGCTTTGGGGCCTTGTTCTGGGCCAATCCCATATGGATGGACTTTTACCCACGAGGGGACGGGTAACTCTGGATGCTTCATTTAGAAACTAGACTCTTTGCCTTACCTGTATTGTTTCCTAGTTTTATTAAAGTTCCTTCCCATTAAAGTCTCCTATGTTTTGTGTTGATGCGGCGGATGGCAGAACCCATGTAGAATAGGCAGGTTTGCGGGGGTTTGGGCTGCCCCTCTCCCTGTCCTATAACAGATTTGGCGCCCAACGTGATTTAGGAGAGAGCCATCCGTGGTTAGTCAGCCCCATGGGGAAATTGGGCTTCCCTATGGCACTGGCTACCATAAGCGCAAATGTGATTTTTGGTTTCTCCGGTGTGTTTGTTTCATATGTCGATTTGCTGTTGAAAAACTGGCTTGGGCTTTGTGAAGATCTGTGTGTCTGTATGTAATTTGTTTGTAGTGACTTGCTAAGACATTTGATTTTGTGGAAATTGTTCTGTTCAACAGTTTTACTCAAAAGATTAGGCAGTACATTGGACCATGTGGCCAGATCAAAGATGGCGTCTGAGACCACTTGGCTGGCTCTTGTAAAATTCAGAGGTTCTTGTTGCTAGGACTTTGGAACTTTTTTTTTTCTTTCTTTTTGTAATCTCTGCTGTCTCATTAGCATTTCTAAAGGCAATAATGGTTCTTCAGTGGTTTGTTGCTTTGTCTTTGGCAACTTCCTGCTCTCTGCCTGATGGATTTTGCCAGCCAATTGTGGAGTAGTGGTGTTTAAATTAGCAAATGTATGCCTGGGTGTTAAGGAAAGAGTAGCCTTAAAAATAAAAAGATAAAATCTTGTCATTTTTGGCAACATGAGTAGAACTAAAGGGCATTAAGCTAAGTATGAAATTATGAATAATTCAGAAGGAGAAAGACAGATACTGGATGATTTGACTCATATGTGTAATATAAAACAAAACAAAGGAAGAAAACAACTAAATCAAAACAAACTCTAAAAATTTGAGTGTAGAATTGAGGCTACCATAAAAGGAGGGTTGGGAGGTGTGGGGTAGATTGGAAACTACACTAAGACAATAAAGCCCTTCTCATATAAACAGATACTGAATGGGCTTCCAAACACTAACTTACCTCCCCAAGAAATGTTGAAAAGAGCTTTTTGATTTAAATTGAGAAGGGGGCCTGCTCTGGTGGCGCAGCGGTTGAGCGCTGGGTTGTGAAGCTGCCCGCAGCCTCTGCAGCGCCGGTTCGATCCCCGGCCACCGGGTGAGGGTCCCACATGGCTTGCAGACCTCTCCTGCCGCCTGCTGCTCCCCTCAGCAGTGTGTTTCATCAGTCTGCCTGTTCTGCTCCCTGCTCTGGCTCTGGTGAATTCTCTCAATCTCCTGTGCTTCTGACTGTACCCAGTGCTTGTATAAATAAATAAAAATAAATCTTTAAAAAAAAAGTATCAAAAAAAAATTTTATAGATTAAAAAAAAAGAAAGAAAGAAATAAATTGAGAAGAAAATCTACAAAAAAAAAAAAAACTGAACTAGGCAATAGATAAAATCATATGACTTTTCATATGTCAATAGTCACTGTAAATGCAAACAGACTGAACTCACCAAGTAAAAGGCACAGAGCTTGGTTGGATCTGAAAACAGAATCCAACTTTCTACTCTCTCCAGGAAACACACCTGAGTTCTAAATATAAACACGGTTTCAAGTAAATGTTTGGAAAACAATCCTATCAGCAAATAGGACACAAAGGAAGGCAGGCAAAGTCATGTTTTCATCTGATAAAATAGATTTCCAGTCAAGAAAAAAAATAAACAAGAGAGAGGAATGGACTTTATATAATGCTTGAGCAAGTAATACATCAAGAAGAAATGCTACTCCCCAATTATATTCACCAAAAGTAGGAGCATCAAAATATTTAAGGAAATTACTTATCATAGCTGAAAATACATATTGGAAAAACACATTTATGGCTGGGGATTTCAATGCCATCCTTCACCAGTGGACAGATAACCAGACAGAAATAAATAAGGAAACAATATCTTTAAGCAAAAAGTCAAGCCATGGACTTAATAAATGTGTGGGACATTCTGCCCCTGAAAGCTGAATTCTTCTTACGTGAACCTGGGATATTCCCCAGGTTTTACCACATATTGGGTCACAAAACAAGAATTTAAAAAATTCATGAATATTGAAATTATACCGAGCACCTTCTCTGACATGCATATTAAAAATAAACCAAAAACGAAAGCAGAAAAAAAAAAGTCTAACATATGGAGACTGAACAACACACTATTGAATGAATATTGGGTTAGTGAAAAAAAAAATAAACATATACCTCAAAACAAATGACAACAAGGAAACAAACTTTGCAAACATATGATACATAGCAAATGCAGTAT
Organism: Talpa occidentalis; assembly: GCF_014898055.3. Taxonomy (NCBI): domain Eukaryota; kingdom Metazoa; phylum Chordata; class Mammalia; order Eulipotyphla; family Talpidae; genus Talpa; species Talpa occidentalis. The sequence continues at coordinate 54,586,892 of NW_023604972.1, forward strand.
CAAGAGGGAAGTAAATAGCAATACAGGCCCACATCAAAGAACAAGAATGAGATCAAATAAATAATCACATCTCTCACCTTAAGGAACTCGAAAAATATGAGCAAGGAAACTAAAAGCCAGAAGGAAGGAAATAATAAAAATTGGAGTGGCAATAAATAACATACAAATAAAAAAGAGAGTCCAAAAGATTAATGAAACTAAAAGTTGGTTCTATAGAAAAAAAATAAACAAAACAGACAACTCTTTAACTAGGCTCACAAAAAATAAAAGGTCGAATACTCAAATAGAATGAGAAACCAAAGAGAAGTTACAACAGACATCTCATAAATTCACAGGATCATTACTTTGATTCTGATTACTATGAATATTTGTATATTTATAGGTTGAATAACCTAGAAGAGATGGGCAAAATGTTAGAAATAAACAACCATCTGAGGCTAAATTAGGAAGAAATAGAAACCTAATTTAGATCAATTATAAGCAAGGAAGTTCAAACACTCTCCCAAAAAACAAAAGTCCTGGACCAAATGTTTATGCTAATGAGTTCTATGAAACCTTCAAAGATGAGTTAATACCTATCCTACTCATCTCCTCAAAAAAATTGAGAAAGGAAATATTTCCAAACAGATTTTATGAGACCAACAGACCAAAGACACTAGGGAAAAAAAAAAAAAAAAAAAACAACAACTAAATGCCAATTTCACAAAGGAACATAGATGCAAAAATCCTCAATAAAATCTGAACAAACCATATTTAAAAATACAAAATATCAGGGCCTCCCCGGTGGCACGGTGGTTGAGCTAGAGCTGCGCAGCCTCTGCAGCGCCTACTCGATCCCCAGTTGCTCCCCGGCCACCCGAGGAGAGTCCCACATGGCGCAGCAGTGTGCTTCGGTCCTTCTGCCTGCTCTGCTCCCCGCTCTGGCTCTGGTGAATTCTCTCACCCTCCGTGCTTCTGACTGTACCCAGTGCTTGTATAAATAAATAAATCTAAAAAAAAAAATTTAAAAAAAAATACAAAAGGATCATACACCATGACCAAATGTTGCAAAACACAGGTAATTCACATCACAAAAGGAAAAGTAAAAATCCTATGATGGTATTGATAGAGGTCAAGAAAACTTTGGATAAGATTCAACAACCATTCATTATAAAAAAAAAAAAAACCCTTAAAAAACTGATGGAACATACCTTAACATAGGTAAGGTCATGTATGATAAACCCAAGTTAACATTTGTTACTAGTGAAAAGCAGAAAACTTTTCCACTAAGATCTGGTACAAGACAAGGACATCTAACTTTTTCCACAACTGTTCAAGAGTATTAGAAATCCTAGCTAGAGCAAATAGCCAAGCGTAGAATATAAAGGGAATCCAAATTGGAAACAAAAAATAAAGCTATCATTTTTTGCAGAAGACATGATAATACGCAACAAATCAGGTCAGTAAAGTGGAAAGTCACAAAACTGATACACAAAAATCCAGTTGCCTTCCTTTTCCTTTATCAAGCAAACAATCCCATTTAAAATTGTATGACAAAGAATTAAATACCTAGGAGTAAACTTTAAAAAAACAGTTAAGACCCTTTACAATGAAATCTATATGAGACTGTTGAAAGAAATTGAAGAAGACACAAAGAAATGGAAAGATATTTCCTGCTCATGAATTGGAAAAATTAGCATTTTTCAAAATGGCCATCTTATGTAAAGCAATATAGATTCAAAGCAATCCCTAACAAAGTTTCAGTGGCATTTTTCAAAGAATAGAACAAACTTTAGTAAAATTCATATGGAACCAAAAAAGATCCTGAACTGTCAAAGCAATCGTGACCAAAAAGAGGATGAATAGGATGTATGGTGGTGTCACACTCCCAATCTTCAAATTATTCTACAAAATTATAATAATCAAAACGTTATGATACTGTAAGAAAAGCAAACACAGAAACCAATGAAAGGGAATTGAGATCCAGGCAATAAACCCATATCTATATAAACAGTTAATCTATAACAAAGGAGTCAAGGATACATATTGGAGAAAGGAAAGCCTCACCAGTAAATGATGTTCTGAAGAATGGAGAGCCACAATCATAAGAAGGAAACCAGACTACTACTTCATACCATATACAAAAATTAACTCCAATGAATAAAAGACTAATATATAAGACCTGAAACTATAAAATACTTAAAACATAGGAAAAACTCTCCATGACATTGCCTTCAGGGATGTATCTGTGGATTCAACTCCAATACTAGGGAAAATAAAAATGAATACAAACAACTGGGATCACATCAAACTAAAAGCTTTTGTACAGCAAGAGAAACTGTCACTAGCACAAAAAGACAGAGTACTGTATGGGAGAAAATAGTTTCACACCATCCATCTGAAAAAGGGCTGATATCCAAGATCTACAAAAAACTCAACTCAACAAAAAGAAAATAAACAATCAAAAAAATGGGTAGAAGGACTAAATAAACACTTCTTCAAAAATAAAACATACAAATGGTCAACAGGCCTATGAAAAATGCTTATCATCATTTGTCATCCGGGAAATGCAAATAAAAAAAAAATGAAGTACCACCTCACACCTGTGAAAATGGCCCATATGAAAAAAAACTATGAACAAATGCTGATGAGGATCTGGAGTAAAAGGAATAACGCTACACTGTTGGTTGGGAATATAGACTGGTCCAACCCCTGGAAACTTTTTCAAAATATTAAAAATGGATCTACCATATGAAATTCCTCTCTAAGTTATCTATGCAAATAATACCAAAGTACTTATTTGAATGAAAATATGCATTACAATGTCCACTGCAGCCCTGAGTACAATAGTCAATCTATGGAAACAACCTCAGTGTTCAAAAACAGATAAGTGGATTAGGAAGATGTGGTATGTGCACACAATGTAATTCTACTCAGCTATTTAAAAAAGAGAAACTCTTGACATGTGTAACAATGTGGATGGAGCTGGAAGGGATTATGCAAAGCAAAATTAACTAGAAGGAAAAAAGACAAATATCAAATAGTTTCACTCATATGTGGACTACAGAGAAGCAAAAGGTTCAGATAAAACCGAACGACGACAACAAAAAACCCTAGAAATATGACTGAGGGACTGAACCTAACAAAGGGGCAGGGCCTAGAACAAAGTGTGATGGGGATCAGTGGACTGTGCGGAGGACTAGATATTTTGTTGGTGGGTATGTTGTGATAGCAACACATGAAGGGGGAGATCCTATACCTTTAACACTCAATCAAAGGTGTAAGTCAACATTACTTCAGTAAGGAAAAAAATGAATACATTAAAAATTTTTTAAATGCCAACTAATTCTCTCCAACCAATATCATATAAGTTGTTTTGATGCTTACTAGTTAAACTGATTAATTTATGAACTTTTCTCATGACTTAAAAACTGTAATGCATTTCATTATTAAGAAGAAATATACTACTTTGATTTATATATTTCAGGGACACATGAAATTAATTCTAAACCCATATAGAAGTATGAAGAAACTTGTTGGTAAAAAATCTATGAACAGGGCCTCCCCTGGTGGTGCAGCAGTTGAGCGCTGGGCTGCGAGGCTGTCCGCACCCTCTGCAGCGCAGGTTCGTTCCCCGGCCGCCAGAGAGGGGCCCACCAAAAAAAAAAAAAAAAAAAAAAATCTATGAACATTAATTTGAAGCTGTAATTGAAGACTTGTGATTTGAGAATTCCTTAGGGACTAAAGAAATAGGAATAAGGACTCAATTCTAGTTAGGAGAAGACAGAACTGGACAGAAGTCTTTTTATTGCAAAATGGGTATTTGAAGTCAATAAAATAAACATCATATGACCATCTGCAGCCCTAATGAATTAAAAAATGTATGTTGATGGGCATCCCCATTAACCTCACAAAAGACAGACTGTCAGATTTCATGCAGTTCTTAAAGTAAATAGACCACCTATGAAATAGTTTTGCTCAAATCTATGTCTGATCAAGATTTAGAGTCTAGATCTTAGTACAATTCACAAGCACTGAAATATACTTAACGATACCACAAAGATGCAATCAGTAAAATTAGACAAATGACTACTTTTTCTTTTAACTAAACTGCATAGAGGAAGATAAGAGAGAAAGAAAGAGCTTATAGATTAAAAGACACTAATAGAGATGTAAGGAGAGTATACGGATCCTCACTCAAATAAACTAAAAATAATATATTTTTTAATTTTTTATTTATTTTTACATCATTTTTCATTTTTAAACAATATTTGCCTCCCCACCCCAGGTGTAGTCCCCATAGGATTTCCTTCACCAATGCACCCGTGCACCATCACCTCAGTCCCCTGTGCTCCTCCCACCCTCCCTCTGATTCCTCTCCTTCCTCCTTATAATTGCCTGTTTTTTAAAACTGAAAATAATGTAAAGACACTGACAAACTATTAATGAAATTTTTAAATCATTGTTATTTTCAGGAGTGGTAATTATAGTTTTTAAAGTCCTTATCATTTAGAAATACATAGTGAAATATTTATAAATGAAATTATAAGATGACTTGGATACATTTTAAAATACCCTTGATGGGAGCAGACTGAGATATAGAATAAAAAAAAAAAAAAAAAGACCAAAAGCTGTTCATAACTATTACAGCTCGGATTTTCTAAGTGTTTGAAATTTTCTACATTTTCTTTTTAAATTGAAAAGATTTATATTAAAATATTTTGGAATATTTCTCCCTAACATCCTATAGAGGATGACTTTAGGAAATCTGAATGCTCCTACATCATGGCGACATGTACACTAAATGTTAAGAGATTTGCTTCCAAGTCCTCTGACTATGATTTCAGGCAGGAGCAAAAACAGAAGCCAGATGGTATGGAAAACATACAAGTGGGTTCATATACCAAATGGAAGCTATAATTTAGGGGAAGAAACCAACTGACTTCTTTAACTTTCAAAATGGTTTTGAACTCAGAAAGGAGCATACATAACACTCTAACACAAACGTGTAATCTTTGGTCCATGCAAATGGATGCTCTTGTGAATATTGACAATGTAGAATTTGTCATCTCCTCAAGGAATTTCTTTGGTTACACCATCTCACCACATCCTTCCTTAGGGGGTACTTTTTGGCTCTGTCTGTGAATTCTCCTCCCCCCACCAACTTGTACCAAAGGAAAGGAAACATTGCTCTCCTTCCTCAGCTATTTAAACATATCACTCAAAAGATGACTTTTTAATTATAATCTATTGAATTACTTTTGTTCAATCTTCTTTCTTTTTTTTTTTTTTACAGATTTATTTATTTATACATACAAGAACTGGGGTACAGGCCAGAGGTGTGGGGGGCGCAGGCTGAGAAGACTCACCAGAGACAGAGTGGGTAACAGAACAGGCGGATTGACTGAAATACACTGCTGAGGGGAGCAGCGGGAGAGACAGGAGAGGTCTGCTACACAATGTGGGTTGCTCCCTGGCTGGCTGGGATGAACTCTTGCTGCAGAGGCTGCGGATAGCTTCACAGTCCTGTACTTAACCCCTTGCACCACCAGGGAGGCCCCAATCTTCTTTCTTAATCACGGAATATTATAGACAAGGCCCAGACTGAATGACCGTCGCAAGGCCAAAAATAGGGCCACTCCATTGGTTTAACACTAGAGCATTTTACTGTTTCCTTTTTATTTATTTGTTCAATTGAAATCCAACATAGAGAGACCTTTAAAGGTGCTTGTAATTTCCATTCAGTCATCATATTACTCCTACAACTTCTCCATTTCATCAAGTATATGTCACGTTTATTTAGAAATCTGGGAGTTAAAGCCCAAAAAGTTACAAATCTGTAAAAGCACAAGATATTCTAAAGATAGAGATGGGGTCAGGATGTAAGCAGAAGTGGTACCTGCTGGACAAATGAAAGAATCTTCCCACAAAGGGCTGTAAAATTTCTACTATCTTTCATGCATTTTAATACATACTTCTGTCTATTGTTGAGTGAGGTAAAAACAATATTAATAACCCCAAAATTAAATTTTATTTGGCTATTTATATTACTATACCTATTTATATTTATTTGGCTATTTATATTTATATACTTCTATCTGCATACTCTCTGAAATAACAAATTCATAAATTTATACCCCTGCTCAAGAATCCTATTACCTGGAAAAGTTGGAATATACACTGACATTAAAAACCCTCAGAAAATAAGCAATAAAGTGAACTATTTAGCACAGTATTTCCTAAGCTTTTCTTCCCTTTCATTGGTGAGATTCATTAATATCTAAGAACACATATTGGACTTGGGAGTTTCCATCTCAATCACTTTAGGGATATTTTGGATTAAGTGCAAACTAAATAAAAATGATAATATGAACGGGTAAGTTATATCATTGACTATTTTCATCGAACTTTTACTTTAGAAAAGAATTCATGGATGTTCATTTCAGGGAAAACAGAATAATTTTACTTTCCTCTAATCTCTCCACTAAGACAAGTAAAACTACAAGCATTATATAGAAAACAAACATAAGAAGACTGAAAGTTGGAGAGAAGTAAGCATACTGATTAGGGGCCTTGGAACTTGAGAAACAGTATGGTGGTAAGTTCCTTGCATTTTCTATCTTTTATATACCAGTCTTGATGCTGAAAAAATTCAGCAACTGAGAAATACCAATAGGAACAGACCAAGTCACAACAAAAGCCCTTTTTAACCAAACAGTGAAGAAAGGAAATGTCTAGCAAAATAGAAATCTTTTCAAAAATAATAGCTCTATTTCAACCAAATGCCACAAAAAAACTTTCCCCATTCCGACTCACACCATCAAAAATGGAGTGGGAAACCTAGACTTCTACCCCCTAGAGACATTTAAAAAGGCACACCAAACCCTCCACCAAGGTGATGTCACAGAAGCCAATTAGGGAGCCAGGTCTTAACATTCCCTGAGCTATTAAGATCCCCTGTACCAACACATCATCACCTTGAATGACATCCTGGAGTCTGGTTCTCAGGAAGCTGTAGCAGCTGTACCAGCCAGGAAGATGGTGATGATGAAAGAACATGCCTTTAGTTTCCAAAAGTTGCTGGGTCAGTGTGAGAAGCAGGAACTCAAGACTCTTGGAGGAACTGCTGCCTATCAAAATTCCAGCAAGTCTTTAAATAAGCAACTACTACATACATCTTAGTAATTGCACTTGAGGCATTTGCATCGATGTGTGCTTCAAGAAAACAAACAAACAAAAAAAAAAAAAACCCTGAATGGTTATTCATTGCAAACTGGAATCAATTCAACTGTCTTCTAATGGGTGAATGGCTAATCAAATTATAATACATCAAATACCATGGATTATCATTCCATAATAAATTGAACAAACCACTAACATGTGCAACACATCCCAGAATTATGCTGAGTTTAAAAAATCAATCCCCCCAAATTTACATATTATGTCATTCTTGAAATGACAAGATTATAGAAATGGAGAACAGATTACTGATTGCTAGGGATTAAGGATCAGGTGTAGTTAGGCAGGTAAGAATGTGTGGCTATAAAAGGTTAACATGAGGGATCTCTGGAATAGGAATGTTGTATATTTTATAAATATCAATGTCAAGAATCTGGTTATGACATTGTACTACACTCTTCCAAAGTTGACATTAGGGGAAACTGAATAAAAAATATGAAGGGTCTCTGTGTATATTATTTCTTATAAATAAAATTAATTATATGTAAGCCCATAATTATCTCAAAATAAAAAGCTTAATTTTTAAAAAAAAAATAAATCATCACTTAAAGATAATTTTGACACTTAGTAACCACAAATATAAATTCATTCTATGTTAACATTAACTAAGGAAAAATACATGATTTTAATTAAAGAAATACACATCTCTATCAAATTAAACACAAAATATAGAAATTTCATAAAATCAATGTTCCATGTTCTTTAGAAGAAAGTTAAAATATAAATATAAATATACTTTATATAAAAATACAAAGTTAGAATATAAATGTAATAAATTAAATATACTCCACTGATAAAACTATCACTAAAAATATAGTTAAGAGTATGAAAGTTAATATTTATATTAGTAGGCTATTAAAGTAAATACAGGAAACTGATAAGGTACAAAAGGACAATTTGGAGTAGGAATTTAAAATGGAGAATTATACATACCATATTTGCAATTCAATATAAGTAAACTAGGTCATTATAGAATGCTAGTTAATTATTTCAGCACATACTGAAAGGTTGGTTTGTATGCGTTAGGATCTAGGGGCAACCCATGAATATTAAATGAAATATTTGCTAGAAATATATAAACATATGTATTAACTATTTTATGAGTCCTGGCAAAATGTATAGAGTTTGATAGAGTGATGCATAGATAGATACAGATATAAAAATACATAAAACATATCACACATGCACATATATTTTAGCAATATATTTACATATTAATAAGTAATTATTATGTATATATTTCAGTAATATATTTACATATTAATAAGCGTGTATGTGTGTGTGTGTGTGTGTTTACTCAAGAAATTCTAAGAATTATAAAGTTGTTTTATCAACAATTCATATTGTTAAAAAACAAACAACAGACTCAAACCGTAGTTATTTGATACCAAACAAAGACTTAATTATAGGTCAGCTCTCCCCCAGAAATGGAAACTTAAATCAGTCCATCAGGAATCCTGTGATCAGCACTTGTTAATAATGTGCCAGACAGAGTCCTGCCATCCCTCAAAGGAACGTAACCCTGCAATAACCAACCCGCTTCTATGCCTAGTGTAACTACTTTTTTCTGCCCCCTCTGCCCATTTTGCACAGCTTCATTCTATTTATTAGATTGGATGCTGCCCAATTTGAACTGATCTTTGCTCGAATAAAATCTTAAAATTTATTTGCCTTAGTTTATCTTTTAACAGTTCATATATTCATATATATAATATATACATATGCACACATATTACAAATATACACATATGTGCATAATTATTTATGTGTATGAGTGTGTATATATACATGTATATTTTTCTGGAAAAGGAATACGAAATATTCTACCTCATACCCAAGGTCATCTGACAAATCAGGGCTGAAGTCAGGGCTGGAAGCCAAATGCTCAATTTCCTGGGCTGGAGCTATGTTTCACAACATCACACTCCCTCCTGTCTTTCTATGAAATAACAAAGTCATTACATTCCTAGGAGTTGGAAGAAAGACCTTACCAGCTTCAGGAAGTGACACTGAGCAGGGAAGAGGGGATGACACAGCAGTGACTCAGAACTGACTGAAGCTCTGGAGGCAGGGAAACCCACCCTTGAGGGTGAGGCAATAAGCCACATCCTTGACTATTTATGTTAACTTTTAGAAGAGTTCCCCCAATACCTTCCACAAGAATTTTTCTTTGACCTACACTTACCATTTTGGGTTGAAGCAAAGTACTTTTCTGAGAATTTTGACTTAGATACACTTTTCTTAACTTCTTGACCTACAAGTGTTTTTCAGTCCTGCATAATTTTAGATGTTTCTATGTACCCTAGAGAAAGGCAATCCCCTCAGGATATTGACACTGGTCACAGTAGTTAAAGGTCAGATGACAATAACAACAGAAGAAAGATAAAACCAAGAAAATGGAGAAAGAAGGAGCTAGTGTTTGAAGATTTACTTTTTTCCAGGCCCTGTACCAGGTTCTTACATACAATACCTCATTTAATCCTCATAACACCCAGTGAGATAGATGCCATTGTAATTCCTATTTTGCAGATGAGGAAATGGAAACTTAATGAGGCTGAGGAATTTGCCTAAAGTCACCCAGTTTACAAGTGGCAGAACCAAGATTTGAGGCCAGGTGTTCTGACTCCAGATGTTCAAAATACTGACTATGCTGGGTGTGACACTATTTGATCACACAGCGGTTGTATTCTTATTGAGAAAGAGAAACTACTACTAGCATTACTTATTCTAATAATCATAGTTAACACTGAGCAGTTGTGTGCCATGCAGTGGATTAAGGCCTTAAACTTATTATTCCATTTAATCCTTGAAAGAATTTTATGAAGCAGGTATTATTATTACAGTAAATTAGTAAACAAATTGAGATACAGAAAAATTAAGAAACTTATTCAAAGTCACACTGTAAGTAATTGTTTGAATCTAGAATGTATAATTATAGTACTACCAAATAATAATAAAGAATTTTAAAAGGAATATCTGTGGCTAGTTAACAGAACCAAGCTTACCCATTCAAGAATCATTCAAACATGTCTTAGAAATATTGTACTATAATGAACATAAGAATGCCTATATCCCTTCAAAATAGTGTTTTTACGTTCTTCGGATAATTTCCAAGGAATGAAATTGTTGGAACATGTGGTATAGCTTTTCTTAAATATTTTGAGGAACTCCCAAATTGTTTTCTATAGGGGTTGAACCTATCTACAGTTTCACCAACAGTGTACAGGGTTTCTTTTTCTCCACACCCTAACCAATCTTAATTGTTTCTGTTTGATACCGGAATTGTCAGGCCTGGCCTCCCAGCCAGGAACAGATCCCAGGCTGCAGGGGCAGCGCTGAGCCCCAGCCACTAGACCCCCATGGGTTGTTGTCTCACGAAGCCGCAGCAGGAACTTCGCAGATTCTCAGGCAAGCAAGCGAGAAGAGGCAGGTTTGTTTAGAGAAAGAAAAAGTTTATTGAGGAGAAAAGGAACAGAAATAAAGCGGGACTCCCAGGCCAGGGAACCAGGCCAGGGGAGGGGCAAGGAAGCCAAGTGGAGTCGTGTCTCAGGGAATTTATACCTTCTTTCCCTTATTATTCTAAAGCTCCACCAGTTTTTTTGTGATTGGTTAGTTCTCTGCTGTCTCACTTAATTTGCTACTGAGCAGGGCATCTTTACATTCCTTATCTAACAGGTTTGTCTTTCCCCATTTGTTGCATCTTCCCCCTTGTTTGATAGCTTTATCTTTATGACCCAGTCTCCCAAATAAGCACACCTGCATTTTAGGGAAGAGAAAGTCAAACATCAGCTATTGAAGGAAAAATCAGGCTGCCGCCCACCGGTCTCAGTGCTGACCCCTTCTCATCTCCTCCTTGCATAAATGAATCTGCTGCCCTAATTAAACCACTCTCCATTTTCCAAACTCCACCATCCTTTATCACCTGAAGGAAACCAAGGCCAGCGTTAACACATTCCTCTTGCTGCCCTTATCTCTGAAGCCTTCCTTAATTCTCCCGAGGTCCCCACCTGCACTGACCTTGAGGCTGCCTAATTCTCCCTAACTTGCTCTCGGATTCATGTTGATTTTTTGTTTTGTTGGTATGGGCCAGACCCACTGGAGTGAGCTGGCATTTTTCTGATGATAAGTGATGTTGAATGTTTTTCCATGTGCCTGCTGGCCATTTATATGTCTTCCTTGGAGAAGAGTTTTTTTTAATTTATTCTGCCCATTTTTTAAAAAAGATTTATTTATTTATGCATACAAGAGCTGGGGCACAGGCCAGAGATGCGGGGGGTGAGAGGATTCACCAGAGACAGAGTGGGGAACAGAACAGGCAGACCAACAGAAATACACTGCTGAGGGGAGCTGCGGGAGAGATAGGAGAGGTCTGCTTCGCCATGTGGGTTCCTCCCTAGCCAGCTGGGGATGGAGCTTGTGCTGCAGAGGCTGTGGATTGCTTCATAGTGCGGTGCTTAACCCCTTGCGCCACCAGGGAGGCCCTATTCTGCCCATTTTTTGATTGTTTTGTTTGTTTGGATTTTGTTGAGTTGTGTCAATGAGCTCTTTGTAGAACTTGGATCTTAGCTTCTTATTGAATGTAAAATGTGCAAATAAGTTATAGAAACAACCTAAGTGCCATCTGTGACAACATGAATGGAACTGGAAGGGATTGTGCTAAGTGAAATAAGTCAGAAGGAGAAAGACAAATCCTGGATAATTTCACTCACATGTGGAATACAAAGAAACAAAATGAAAGAACCGACAAAACTAAACTAAAACAAATCCTGGAAATATGATTGCAGAATTAAGCGGGGAGGACTGTGGGGATAAGAACAAAGGAAAGAGAGGTCGGTCTCAATGGCCTGTAGTAAAGGACTACGGCTGTTTTTGATACAGGGCAGCAAGGGGGCACTAAAACTGGCCAACAACACTGCCCAAATAGTTTACTGGTCACTGTCTGAGTTTTCCACCTGTGAGCACAGTTGTCAGACTACTCAGGCTGTAGGGTAAAGAAAATATCAGGCTTTTCTGCCCTTCCGCCATCAGGATAGATGATGGATCCTTGTCCTGAATGCATGCCTGATGGCGGGCACCTGGAACAGGGTGTGGGCATAGGTAGATGGGATTCTGCTGAGCTAAAACTGTGCTTTTAAGGGCGGCGTCACGGGGACGCCAGTAGCAGCAGTAGAAGCCGAAGCAGAAGCCGAAAGAGAAGCCGAGAAGCAGCAGAACGAACGCTAGAGAGCCCAGATAGAGTGAAGACTTGCTGGGGGCTGGGAGGCCTGCCAGGCTTCCGGCCCCCCAGCCAGCACCCCTGCCTGCCATATGCCTGGTGAACCCCAAATAAGAAACCTGCAAAACTACTGAGGACTCTGACTGCTCCTTTACCCGGTCTGCATGGGATCAGAAAACCTGCACTGTGGTCCAATCCTGACCTTACACAGGCTTAGAGAACAACAATGGGATTTATTTAACAAACCAGGGAAAAACAAAGAGTTACTGAAGCCAAAAATGGCTGTTTGCCTCACCCAAAACAGCATCCAGTGTTTTCCAGTTCTAAAGGGAAAAGTGTCTTCCCGCCACTGAGGACACAGAACTCCTCTCCCCAACAATAGGCCACATGCCCAAAATGATGTCCTCCCACCACTAAGGCCTGGAGCATGCAGCAGCCAGACTATAGGCTGGGATCCAGCTCATGAAGACAACAGGAGACACAACAGAGATATCCCCAGAGCTGCCGAGATGTCCCAGCACAAAACCAGAGAAGCGACATCCAAGACAGCAGCTACAGTGGCTGAACCGCCCAACAAACAGCCACACTCACGTAGCTCAGTGAGGTGCCCGGCTCTGGCCATCTCCTTCCCTGCCAGGCTGTAACAGCAGCAAAACGGGGAACAGTTTTAGTTGCTTGGCTACTTGCAAAGTCTCCGAACTTTTCCTCTCTGATGTTGGCTGCTGGAGGCCTCTGCATTTCCTTTAGAGGCCCCACCAGCCTTCTGGAGAATCAGCTTGGTTGGAGTAGAAATCGATGACCCCAGAATCGCTGAAGATGGGAAAACACTGAATCCCAAACACTGAATGCTCAAACACTGAATCCCGAATATGAAATCCTGGGGGCTGCCAGTGCAGTCCCTTATATTTCTTATCAGAGTCTCCACCCATAAATGCGATACTTTTTAGCATTTTCCCTGGGACTATCTATCCTCATCAGCAACCCCCTCCAGGGGGCACCACTTGTAAGTCTTTGGCTTCAGCCACTGGTTACACTCCGTGGCAACATATATCCAAGATGTTAACCTATTCCCCTGAATCATATAAAATGTTGTAAACCACTGTTATTTCAACAACAACAAAAAGTTAGGAAAAAGAAAATAGTTAGCTAGTTCCAAACCCAGAAGAAACAATGGTTAAAATATAGGTATGCTTTCATCTGCTAGAAAAAATTAATAAAAAATAACTTGAAAAGCAGCCCTACTCTTTAAAAAAAATATTTCATTTTATTATTTTTGTAGAAGAACTGGGGTGTAGGCCATAGATGTGGGGGTTCAGGGAGGAGTGAGAGGATTCACCAGAGACAGAGTGGGGAGCTGAACAGGTGGATATACTGAAATACACTGCTGAGGGGAGCAACAAGTGAAACAGGAGAGGTTTCCTGCACCTGCACCGTATGTGGGTTAGCTCCCTGGCAGGGAGATTGACTCAAGCCTTAGTGGTGATAGCACTGAGACTTAACCCCTAGGCCACCAGGGTATCTCCCTACCCCTACTCCTTAGAGGGAAAAACAAAAGAATTAGAATTTCAAAGCTGGGCCTCCCTGGTGGTGCAGCGGTTGAGCGCTGGGTTGCAAAGCTGCCCGCGGCCTCTGCAGTGCTGGTTCGATCCACAGCTGCTCCCCGGCCACTGGAGGAGGGTCCCACATGGCGCGCAGACCTCTCCTGCCGCCTGCTGCTCCCCTCAGCAGTGTACTTCGGTCCTTCTGCCTGCTCTGCTCCCCGCTCTGGCTCTGGTGAATTTTCTCACCCTCCCGTGCTTCTGACTGTACCCAGTGCTTGTATAAATAAATAAATAAATCTTTAAAAAAAAAAGAATTTCAAAGCTGAAAACTTTAAGACACCTCTAGTCATTACTTGCTCATGGAAATCTTTGTTAATATGAAATCAGCATTAGGCACAGGGAAGGGACCAGAAAGTTCTGGCTGTTTAGCTCATCTCAGAGGGCCACACACAGTTCAGTGTGAAAACTCAATGTAGTCCGACCTTGCTATTTTACAGGTAGTAAAATCATGATCTCTAATGGGGAGTTATATAATAGAAATAATGCATGCTCATTATGAAAGATTTCAATGATAGAGAAAAGAGCAAAGAAGAAAGTAAAAATCAGCTTAAACGCACTGTCAAAAAATAATCACTTTTAATATTTTCATTGAGTGTCCTCTCAGACATTTCTCTTTGCATCTACATACAATTTTATAATTATGTAATTTTTTGTAATGTTTAAACTATACAAACTACTCAAAACCACATTTTCAACCTAACAAACAGGGCCTTCCAGGTGGTGCAAGGGGTTAAGCACTGCACTATGAAGCAATCCATAGCCTCTGCCGCACAAGTTCGATCCCCAGCCGGCCAGGGAGAATCCCACATGGCGAGGCAAACCTTTTCCTCTCACCCACTGCTCCCCTCAGCAGTGTATTTCAGTCAGTCTGCCTGTTCTGCTCCCCACTCTCTCTGATAGATCCTCTCACTCTCCCGCATCTCTGGCCTGTACCCCAGCTCTTGTATGTATAAATAAATAAATCTTAAAAAAAAGGAACATTTCAATCTAACAAATATAATGATTAAAAAAAAAAAGAGTGTCATAATTCTAACCTACTAGGTAGGTCATGACTAATTCTCAGAGCCTGGACTTCAATATTCCTCTACCTTTAAAGAAAGCAGGAAAAAATGTTTAAATGTAGCAGTAGTTTTTTTACTGGTCTATGAGGAGAGAAGACTTTCTCTTTGGGGAAAAACTTATGCCAAAGTAAATGCCAGTCCTTCTGCTGGAGGGAGAGATGAGGTAATGGGAGTTGAACAACTCTAAGTCTTCAGGTAGAAAGCAGTCTTTGGTGTGGGCTCTGCAATTGGGCTGTGACCATGATGAGGTTAAAGTCATTATCGTGAGGGTGGGCAGGAACAGTCAGTTTCCCTAGGGAATGGAAAACCTTGGACACCTAGAGGCACACCCATCTGGGATGGTACCTAGTCTGCCACTGACAAAGAGATAGGCGAACTCTGCAAAGGCATCAAGCTAGCACATGTTACAAATATCCTGGGCTTGCATCTATTGACATTGAATATAGAGCTTCAGGTTATCTTTCTTTCCTGCATGTTAATTTCCCTCTGAATTCATGAACCTTTTGAAAAGCTTTTCTAAATGCTACTATAGATGGTAATGACGCTTTGAGGAAATAAGGAAGTGGATCACAACCACACTTGGGGAAATCTATAAAGGGAGAAGAAAAGACTGGAAAATGAATTATCAGGTAGTAAGTGGTGACCTATAGAAAATGGCCAAAGAGACCCACAATGGTCAAAACAGAGATACTTTAAGACCTCATTAAATATCATGGGGACTTGAAACAAAATGACATCTAGCAAAAGCAGGTACTCAAATAATGTCATTTTGGTCAACATAGGTTGGGATTGTCATCATTGTTATAATGAAAGGACATTAAGCAAAACATTATTTGAGGAGAACTACTGTGCTATGAAAAATAGACACTGATAAAATGACTGTACCAGGATCACTCTTGCTGGGAGCATGGAACATTTGAGTATTAGACAGGAGATTCCTGAAGGACCTTGGATAGCTTTGCTTTTGTTCTTTTCTACATTAAAAGATTCTTTTTATCATGAACAAATGGTGACTAATGGCTCTATTATACGCATATAATTGCTATGGGGAAAACAGAATAGAAAACATTAGTAAGAGCTTGTGAAAGTTTAGAGACCTCTGGGTTGCAATATCAGCTCTGTCCTTTATTTAGCTTCTCTGACCCTCAATTTTATAAACAGCATACTGTGACTAATCCTACCAAGGTTTATGTGGCTGTTGCGGTGAAATCAAATCATATATCTTAAGTTACAATGAATAGTTTTTTAAATTGGAAATGAAAAAAAAAAAAAACAATTCACCAAAAAAAAAAAAGGTGTTTTTGAAAGGAGACTGAGGGAGTCTGTCCAATCATTCAGAGTTCTTGGACAAGCCCATTAACATGGTATGCATAATAATCACCAAAAACAGTAGTGGGAGACCTCCGTTTTCTCTAACATGACATTCTGGCATAGAAATACATTTTTCCAAAGCTGTATATTCCACAGCATATGAATATTTCCAAGCAGATGCTAGGAAATAATCAATGGGCCTCCATTAATAAGGAATGGTCAAATCTTCCATTTGTCCTGGCTCTCCTAATGCAAGCAAAAGGACAGTTGTCTTTTAGGGGGGGGGGGAATTAGCTTCTGTTAGTATTAAAGAATAACAAAATAAGGAGGCCTGAATTTTACTTAGGTGAAGCACACCTGCTTAGCTATCTTATCTAGGTGTTATTTTTCACACTCATGCTTGACTGAAGTTCCCCAACACCACCTACACACAAAAAAGAAACATTAATCTCCCTTTGATGTAGATATAATTTTGAAAAAGCAACTTTAAATCACTCAGAAAAAAAATAAAAATAAAATAAATCATAGGTTTTCTTTTAAGTTAATTTTCTCCACAGGTCATCTCCTTTTGGATATATATTAAAGAATTTAGAGTGGCAAAACTATCTTCTCATCTAGGAATTAATTGCACTAAAAGGGAAAATAACTCAGGAGAAGAAGAGCAGCATTACTTCCTCTTTTATACTCATTATTATAAACTGATGGTGGGACCATGTTTACCTAAACTCTTTCCAAAGAACCAGAAGGTTTCCCGCCCTCACCCCTTCCACACACAAACTAACAATTTAAAATTCCTTCCTCCCTCTTCCTCATTCAAGCCCCAAATATTACCAGTATTAGGTTCAGTGCACTGCCTGGGTATTAAATCACAAACCACACTGGGTGGTGAGAAACAAAGAAAGAAAAGAGCCATTCTCCTACTCAAACCAGACAGTCCCACAAATAGCTCCATAACAGTCAACTAAATTATGATTTCACTCCTTCATGAGTCAGAAGAGAAAAGAAAAGTTCTAATTGTGCAACTACGCAGGTTTGGGGTAGAAATTATTAATTAGAGAAACAAAGAGTTTATTTGAAAGAGATAAAAGATTTGCCGAGAAAGTATGCTATATTGCCTATTTTCCTCCTCCAGTGAGAATGCAATACCCAGCGCAGACAGCCTGGGATCGGATGAGTCTTGTCTCCTATGCACACTATTACACACCGCAGACCTTGACACTCCCCTTGCCTTGCTGTCACATCTTTCTTTCTGCCTTGGCCGTTTTCCTCATCCCAAATGCTCTCGGCATCCTCTCCTTCCTCCTCCAGAAATTCCCCTTTCCCATCCTGTTTCAATATCAGTGGACACCCCCCTC
Source organism: Talpa occidentalis (assembly GCF_014898055.3). NCBI lineage: Eukaryota > Metazoa > Chordata > Mammalia > Eulipotyphla > Talpidae > Talpa > Talpa occidentalis. Next base: position 54,604,653 of record NW_023604972.1, read on the forward strand.
TCCAATTATTCCAAACTACTCTAATATCACTCACCCTCTTTCACCTTATTGAGTGTTAGCTGGGAGTATCTTCCCTATTAGACTTTAGTAGAGTCTACGAAAATGAAGAAACTGTCTTTTCTTTTCCATTTGTTCCCTCATGTATTTTAAACATGAAATAGCTATATTTTTCTTCTTCCTTTTTTTTTTAAAAGATTTATTTATTTGTTTGTTTGTTTGTTTGTTTATTTATTTATTTATTTATACAAGCACTGGGTACAGTCAGAAGCGCGGGAGGGTGAGAGAATTCACCAGAGCCAGAGTGGGGAGCAGAACAGGCAGATGGACCTAAGCACACTGCTGAGGGGAGCAGCGGGTGGCAGGAGAGGTCTGCGCGCCATGTGGGACCTCATCCAGGGGGTACCGAACTGGCTCTGCAGAGGCTGCGGGCAGCTTTGCAGCCCAGCGCTCAACCGCTGCGCCACCAGAGGAGGCCCCTGAAAAAGCTATATTTTTTACCTGTTTTAAAAATATATGTTCCTTTTGCAGTAAGCTACGTTTCCCCTTGTCTCCCATATACACCTTGTACTTTTAAAGCTAAGAATAAGGCTGGAGTAAGAAAGATGAAATGAGTCATGTGCAGTTGGTAGGAGACAAGGAGGAACACTGGTGAGAAAAACAAGGACAAAGATGGTCACATAGTTATGGTGACTTTCCTGAACATTTTTATGGTGAATTTCCTAGACTTTCCTGAACTTCAGCCCAGGAGACGATCAGACAGAAACCCCAGAAAAGTTTCATGATGGAGTAAAGGGTTCCTAGAGCAGAAATAATTGTCTAGCATTCCAGGGAACAGCCCAGAAGATGAACACTCACATGAAATACAGCATCGCATCCCAAAAAGTGCCGCTTGGATGTGACAGGTGAGGTGGCAGAGAGACTGCCCAGCTAGCACTTGTGCTACTGCCCTGGCTTTCGAGAGTAAAAGAGAAATCCAGAAACTTCAGTGTGACCCAGAGTATAGACAGAAGAGATAGTTTGATCAGATGGCTAGAAATCTTGCCCAGGACAACCATGGTCAATGAGTCCAGAGATGATAGATGATGATGGATGGATAGAGGATAGATAGATAGATAGATAGATAGATAGATAGATAGATGATAGATAGATAGATAGATAGATAGATAGATAGATAGATAGATAGATAGATCAGATAGATAGCCAGTCAGCCTGGATTGAGGACTCTGCAAATGACATGGGAGAGGAAGCTGCCATGTCAGCAAGAGCCAAGGAAAGGTCAAGTTAGCAAAGGAAGATCACTGAAGTGTAACCCAGAAGAAAGAATAGGTCACAAATTCACCTGCTGCCATTTTTTGTTTTTTCTTTTTTTTTCAGCAGAGAACAACAGGCTATTCATACCCACTCCGATGTTCCAACAGAAAGTACAGGAATGTGGCAGGAAGGAATTTTCCCCTTGCTTTAACTACACAAGTCAGTGCTGTGGAGCAATGTAATGGATATATGTGGGAGCAATACCCAAAAGGGACTTTGCTCTTCCCTATCTAAGGAATATACATATATAGGCTTGGTTTGTTTAACTCCATAACAATGAATGGATCTTCTAAAAGAAGAAGGAATCTTGCTTGCTCCTTGTTCCCAGGACAGAGATTCTCAGATAAAGGATATGTGTGGTATAACTTCCCCCATCCCACCCCCCCACAACCCCTACACACATAACTCTCAGTCTTTGTACCAAAGAAAGGCAGAAATCACTCCAAGAGGTTATACAAACCATGCCCAATAGGGTCCACTGAAGGTCATTTTAATGCCACATTTTGTTGTGTCAGTCACTTGCTATTCTGCCCCAACATTTTGCTTAACCTGCTCTAACTAATCTAGGGAATATATGTCATATTCTTAGAGATATAAAGATGTATGTAAACAGAAATAATTCTTTAAGAAAAAAAGTATAGCTGAAAAGACTATGAATAAACTGAAGTTCAAGGTCATCATTTTTATAGGATATGTAGTGTTTGCAAATATGTTCTCCTCGACTTGAAATGAAGTAGGACCCAGATCCTTATGCTTCTGCCAAATGAAAGAAAATGAACTACCAATACACAGACCTCAAAATGCATATTTTACTGAAGACTTCATGGAAGAGAGAAAGAAATTGATATTAGACACCACACAGCAAAAAAGTATAATAAAAATCGCTGCCAATTATTTCTTTTTTCCTGCAAATACCTTGTCAGATGCCAAGTTCAGATGTTTCTACCACCCCAATCCTTGCCCCCAAACTATCTTCAGATCTCTCTAGCAGTTCAGCTCTGTCCCTGAACTTGCAAACCTAATTTTAAAAATCCTAAAATGAACCCAGTAGTAATTGAGCAAATATCTGTTAGTTTCTCATTGTGCACTCAGAAACCTCTTTCCTTCCTCACCCCAAGCAGGTGGTCAAAGTCTTCCCCCAAAGTAGACGGTTTATACACAGGGAAACCCAATAAAAGTAAATTAAATGTTGATGATATACAATTGTGTTACATGCACATGCTTGGAGAGCTCCTAGATGTGGAATTTAAAAAAGACGATTTGTGGACCATCCTGGTGGCACAGCGGGTCGAGCACCACGCTGTGAAGCTGTCCTCAGCCTCTGCAGTGCCGGTTCGATTCCTGGCTGACCAGGGAGCTACCCACATGGCATGGCAGACCTCTCCCACCTCGCCTGCTGCTCCCCTCAGCAGTCTTCGGTTGTTCTGCCTGTTCTGCTCTCCGCTCTGTCTCTGGTGAATTTTCTTACCCTCCTGTACCTCTGGCTGTACCCCAGTTCTTATATAAATAAATAAATCTTTAAGAAAATAAATAAATAAAATAGATGATTTCTTTATATTTTCTCAAAACTGCCACATTTTAACTCCTGTTGACCATCCCCCAGGCCCTTTCCTCTGGGGCATGCCCATACACTCATGGCGCTACACTAATACCACCCCAAGAGGGAGAGCACACGCAAGACCCACAGCTATCATGTAGTCCTCTTCCCATGTAGTCCTTTTCACATACACATTCTTCCAACTATCCCACATTTTCATGTTTATTCATTTTAAAATACAAAAAGTGTACTCCCGTACCAAGTCAATGTCTTATTCTTCCATTAGAGTGCAAATTAAAAAATTCTCTATAAAGAAAAACACAGAATTCAGGTAGATTACTAGTATACCTACCATTTTCTGATATGAGGTTTTTAAAAAATGTCTGGTTTCTGCCCTCAGACAAAGCTAAATTTGAATTTCAGTTAGACCGCTTGTTAATTCCTTTAGCTTAGACTTGTGAAAATTTCTCTGGGCTACAGTAAAATAAAAATCAAGTGTATAACTACTTAGAAAAACAACAATAACAACGGAGTACCTACCATAAAGTTTTACAAAGATTTAATAAGATGTTGAATTTCAGTTTCTTTTTTTAGTTTAATTTTTTTTAATTAAGGCAATACTGGGACACATCCATCAGGTATTGCCACTGTACTGTGTCTACCACCCACTCACCCATAGGCCACCACCATGGACCATTACACTTCCTTTCCTCTTTGTTCTTGTCCCTCTCTGACTTCCTCCCCTCCTTGGTGTTGCCCTTCTATAGTCAACTATCAAGGGTTAGTTTTCAAGGTTGTCTTTATGTGACTATTAGCTTAGTTACTTTGTATTCCACAAGCTTAGTGACACCATCTGGTATTTACCTTTCTCCTTCTGACTTATTTCACTTAGCATTATTTCTTCAAGTTCCATCCATGTTGCTGCAAATTGCATGAATTTAAGTTTTTTGACAAACTGAGTAATATTCCGTTGTGTATACATACCAAAGCTTGATTCACTCATCTGTTCTGTGACATTTTGGTTGTTTCTATTATTTACATAGTAAATAGTGCTGTGATAAACATGGGAGCACAAGTTTCCTTTTGAATTAGTGTTTTGAATTTTGGGGGTAGATGCCTGAGAGTGGAATTATTGGGTTGAATGGCAGATCCATTATTAATGTTTTGAGACCCCCTCCATCCTGTTTTCCATAGGGCTGGGCCATTTTGAATTTCTACCAGCAAAGTAAAAGTGTTCCCTTTTCTCCACATCCTCACCAGCACTTGTTTCTGGTTTTCTCGATAATGGGCCATTCTCACAGGTATGTATCGTTATCTCATTGTGGTCTTGATTTGCATTTCTCTAATAATAAGTAATTCTGAACATTTTTTCATGTGTCTGATGGTTTGAATCTCTTCTTTGGAGATGAGTCTGTTTAACTCTTTTCCCCATTTTTAAGGGGGTTATTTGTTTTGTTGATGTAGAGTTTTATGAGTTATTTGTATGTCTTTTTTTTTTTTTTTTGGTGTATGGTGTGAGATTGTGATCTACATCCATTCTTTTGCATGCAGCTTTCCAGTTTTTGCAACATCACTTATTGAAAGGGCTATCTTTATTCCAGTGTCTATTTTTGTCTCCTTTGTCATAGATTAATTGTCCAGATATTTTGTGTTTATTTATGGGCTCTCAATTTTATTCCATTGGTCTATAAGTCTGTTTTTGTTCCAGTACCAGATTGTTTTAATTATTATGGCTTTATAATATGACTTGAGGTTGGAAGTGTGATACTCCCATTCTTACTTTTTTGTCAAGGTCTTTTGTGATTACTTATGAACTTCAGTAGTATTTGCTCTAGTTCTTTGAAAACACTATGGATATTTTTATTGGAATTTTGTTGAATCTGTATATTACTTTGGGTAGGATGCTTCAATTTACTCATCATGAATAAAGCAATATGAACTGAACAGTAACTACTTAGACCCAATTTTTTTCAGGACTCAATAATAAAGTATATAACAGCGGGCTTCCCCGGTGGTGGAGCAGGTTGAGCACAGCACTGTGAAGCTGTCTGCAGCCTCTGCATCATGGGTTCGATTCCCAGCCAGCCAGGGAGATACCCACATGGCACGGCAGACCTCTCCTGTCTCTCCTGCTGCCCCCCTCAACAGTGCCTTCAGTCCGTCTGCCTATTCTGCTCCCCACTCTGTCTCTGGTAATTCCTCTCACTCTCCCACGCCTCTGGCCTGTACCTCAGCTCTTGTATAAATAAATAAATCTTTAAAAAAATAAAGTATATAACTGCATCTTATATAGTGTAGAATAGAAGTCATAGCTAGTGATAGCATCATTACCCTTTTTCCCCAAAGATCCTTGTTTATTTTATTCTATTGAATAAAATATCCTCTGCCTCTGAGCTCTGAAGAACTATTTGTTTCCTTCATATTGCTAGAGTGTACTTTTTTGCCAGCCACTTATGTGTTATCAGTCTTATATTTCCTGCTAAACTATATCCCCTTTGTGAATAAAAACTATGCCTCATTTTTCTCCTTTCCCTCACAACTATGCCTTGACTTATATACAGAACCTTCTCAGCAAATATTTGTTGTATTTGAAAGAATTTTCAATTGGTGCAGAGAAATAAATACAAGGAAGCTATCTATATTGAAATCATTATAAGAGAAAGGGGAGTCATCACCTCTGAATGGTGCAACCTGCATTGCATCCTGCCCAGAGAGGTTCATTTACTTCTTCTCTTCTTCTCTGTCATCTTGAAAGAATTCTTTCCTTTCTTCATAGCTCTACCCTAGCCATCAATTCAGTGAATCACAGAGATCACCCAACGAAACAGGAAGAAAATCTGAACTAAATTAAGAGAAAATAAACATGTCTTCTTTTTCAATTAGAGAAATATAAAAGGGAACTCTATTTAAAAGTTTATAAAATTACTAATAGTTGGTTGAATTATATGATAGTCTTATTTTTAAAAATCTCATTGAAGTATAACAATCGACTATAAAGTCCACAAATCATAAGTGCAACTTTACATGTAGATGTAAGTATGCAGGTGTGTAAATACCATGCATTCTCACCCAGATCAGAAAAGAAAGTATTTCCAACATTTCAGAAGATTTTTACCATTTCCCAGTCAATAAACATCATCTGCTCCCACAAAGGTAATTATTCTGACTTCTCCACCACAGATCTGTTTGCCCTGTACATCATCAGCTTCATGCCATTGGCATCTAGTACATGCTCTTCTGCATCTGGTCCTTTCACTTGGTCTTATGTCTGCAAGACTCATTCATATTGTGTATCACAGCACTTTCCTTATTTTATTGTTATTTTTATTCATGCATATATGAATATTTATGACTATAACTGCTATTATAAATGAACATAAATATATATAAACTTTCTTGTACTTTTTTTGATGAATATACAAAAACTACACAATAAGCTTTCAGCTACTTTCTGACTTCTCTGCCTCTACTTCAGTTGTCACTATTTCAGGTAACTCATTCTGCCTATGTCACCAGATGTCCTGGCTTCTCACAAAGTTCTTTGAGGAGCCCTCACTGTCTGTAGTTATTACAACCCCAAACGAGGCTTTCAAAGTTCTGCATTATTTGGCCACATCCACATCCTACCTCTCCAGGCTTACTTCCTGTCTATTTCAAGATTTAATACCCTCCTTCAGTCTCCATAAACATAGCTCGCTGTTCTCCACAAGCTCCCCAAAATTTTATTTATGAACATACCAATCTCTCCATATCCAGAAAATATTTTCTCAACAGTTATAAATTAAGAATGAATATTTGTGTTTTTTTTAAAAAAGAATGAATACTTGATTTAAAAAAAATTGTTTGCCTCGGATTTATTTTGAAGACATCTTCCTGATATGATGTTTTGGAGAACTGATCAAAAGTAACAACTTAAATGGAATTTTCCAGTCCATTGGGATCATTTTGCACACAAATTAAAGTTGGAGTCTTTGGGGAGGACTGGTTCTAGCATTTCCTAGTTCTGTGACCTTGGGTAAGAGGCTTAAATTTTCCAAGACTTACTCATCTGTAAAATAGAAGCAAAACCCATCCTTACAGTATTGCTGTAAAGACTAAATGAAATGTTGCACATAAACTACTTAAAACTGGTGATGGGCACAAAGGAAGCAAAAGATATTATTTATCATTATTAGTAAAGAAACCGTGCATCCTAGCAGTTAAGAGTAAGAGCTTGGGACTCAGACCACTGGCTTCAATTCCCAGCTCAGCTACTTATCACCAACACTTTGGCCAGAGTATGGCCAAAGACACATACCCGAAGTATCAAAGGTCCCTACCAGAGCCAGCCAGTGTCTAAGCCGATTCAAATTGGGCATCTTTAAGAGTTCATTTTTCTCACTTACTTGTAGTACTTTCCATTGGATGACAAGAAGAAAGAGGTGCCAGTCATTCATAGTGATGCCTCCTGTTTGTCTGAAAATTCATTATCAGTTCATTACCTCAGGAAAACAGTGTTCCGTAATACTAACTTATAAGCTATTCCAGAGTAACCCATGCTTTCTAAAGATAAGACGCAAGTTAATAAGCGTCAGAGGCTAGAGCTCAGTGTCTTTCATGATTATAATGATTCCATATTTTTACTATTTTATTCCCATTTCACAGAAAAGTAAACTGAAGCAAGAGCAAGTTAAGTAAATTGCCTATCACTAAATAGCTCAGGAGAAGCAGAGTCAGGATATAAAGCCATCAACTTGAATCCAGAGCCTGAGGAATTCCAACACAAAAAGCAAACTGTTTAATTTTTTGGTTGCTGAGGATTTCTTACTAACAAATTCCAGCCAATTGAACCAGTGGAAAAATTAATTAATTTATTTTTTTAAAGATTTATTTATGTATACAAGAACTGGGGTGTAGGCCAGAGGTATGAGGTAAGGGAGGTGAGAGGATTCACCAGAGAGAGTGAGGAGCAGAACAGAGAGATCTACTGAAATACACTGACAAGGGGAGCAACGGGCAAGGCTGGAGAGTCTGCTACTCCATGTGGGTCAGCTTCCTGGTCGGCCAGGGATCAAACCCCTGTGCTACCAGGGAAACCCAGAAAAATAAATTTAGATAAGAAATTCCTCAGTTTTAGAGTCAGTAAAATAAAAGGGGGGCAGCAATCTCAGGGATTATTCTTTCCATGCACCTCTTGGGGTATAACTTGCTGGTCAACAAGAAATGGAGAGGGGAGGAAGGGATTTAGGAAAAACTTTTGCTCTGCCTTTCATGGAAACTTAATTTTCTAATGAGAAGAAACAGAACAAATATCTCAATGTTGATGAAGGGAGACCTTGGGAGTTACTGAAATCCCTAAATAATTCATATGTAAATTTAGTGAGCTACTGTTACATCTGTGCCCTCAGTATCCTCATACGCTCCATTGCTCCTGCCTTTCTGTTCCCCAGTTCACCAAATTTTGCTTCTACTGACTCATTTTTAACTCACTCAAAAATTCTGAGTTATTTGACTTGGTTAAGAGAAAATATTTGAAATGTCTCATTTTTTTTTTTAAATGATGACATCTGTATTCTACTTTAGTGTTGGAAACTTTCTCAACAAGCTCTGCTACAATTTCCAAATATTAAAATAAAACTTCCGTTTGAAAGGTGTAAGGCACTATATTTATTCATAACCTCAATTGTCACCTGAAGCATTCATCTGTTTAATGGATTATGTGTTAAATATTGTTTAGAGCTCATGATTGTCTTGGACAGTAACATTAATACAGACAGAAAAAAGGGAAAAGACAACCACACAAACTAAACACTCTCCAAATTGCATGTGCCCAAGAAAAGTGGTAAAAGTGTTTTGTGTGATGATGAGTGAAGCAGGATGATGCTTATTTCACAAGGTCATTGCCACCTCTCCTCTGATTGGTAGAAGGTGCTTCCTGGAGGGGACTTAGGGAACAAAAAAGATGTTAGAATAAACCTATTCAAGGAATAAACTACCATTTAGAACAAAAGTGTCAAGAAAATAGAGGGTAATTATTGTTTTGTAGATAGGGAGGTCTAGGATTGCTTCAGAAAACAAAGGAGTTAGTCACATATTATGTGATAACATCACTTCTCTGTGGTATCTCCTTTCTCCTGCATTCACTGCTCCTAATACAGGACTTTATCTCTTTTATGTTATTGGCATTTTCCAAGTAAATTAATCCATTTCCAGTATCCATTATTCCATAATTCATTTCTGAATGAGACTGCCCCTTTTTTGTTTAATATTAAAAAATGCCTTTACAGGCTAAATTAAAATCTCTCTCCTGAGTTACTTTTTTATATACACACACAAGCAACACCTCCTGTTGTATTATTTTCTACTGTCAACCTCTAATTTCATGAGCAAAAGCACTCTCTTCCCAACAATGTCAGGTTCAATGAAGCCAATGAGCAAAACTATGCTTCTCTGTTGAAGCTCCATAAAACCTGCTCTACTGCACATGATAAATATTGGCAGAAAAGATTTATACATCCAAATGGTATATTTGAACCCTTCGATGGAAATTTTAATTTTTTCCATTTTATTTTTATGATTGTTTCCGAGCTTCATATTTCAACCTACTATTCAGACTACACTGAAATGCATGAATATACTGAAGGAAGAAGTTCAACACATAAATCTAAAGTCAACCTTCCTTGTTTGAATTACAGATCAAATATTGTGAGTATGTGATTAAGACATATGTAGCATAGAAAAACTTCAAGTTCCTTCTGCAAAGATATTTTTTCTTCTGAAGAAAGAAAATGTGTAGTCTAATTTCAAAACAGAGAAGTTGAGATCAGCTAGAATGAGGCATTCATTATTACAAAATGTTCAGTACCTCTTCAGAATGTTCTGCTGAGACATCCAGGAAGCATAGACTCTGTGCTATAAATATCCTCAGAGAACCATGGAGCATCTGCTTTTAATTTGTACTTGGGTGGCTTATACATCAGACAGGAAAACATCCCTGGTTTTAAGAGGTTTGAACTGATGCCATAGGGTAAGTCCCCATTTCCAAATGTTTGTTGTCATTTTGGTTAGTGGACTCCACCTACCTAAACAAAAATGAACATGGTGCTTCTGAGGCTCCCTTTTCTGTCCTGGACTTTAACATTTAAAGAAAGAGAAAGAGGAACAAACCTATCTGCTTGTTCTGCCACATGAGTGTGTTTTTAACCAATGATTCAGACAACATTGTCAAAATATTATTTACAAAAACTATGTGGTCTTTATATCGTTACTTAATTCTGGAGTTAACCTAAGTGTTGTTGCCTGTTGTTATATTCTAGATCATAACCAATTTTGTATTTAATTCACACAGCACCCAGTGAACTGGCAATGTTTCTATTTGATCATTTCTGTGATCATCACATTAAATGTAATGTCACAGCCTCTGTTTAAAAAAGAGTCACTGTCTAAAAGAGAGGAACAGTTGCCACTTAAAGTAAGAAAAATTAGGCCAAGTTATGGGAGGTTGACCTTGCAAATATACAAAGCCTTTCTCATTCCTTTCATTCTTCATTTCTGTCCCATTATGTCTTCCCACATTTGCAATGACTAAGTTTTAGCGGATGCAAAAACCAATATTTTCAATAGGAATCCAGAGAACATAAATATTAATGTGACAGAATTGGGAGAGTTTGAAGTTGGGACGTCATTTGCTTCCAAAGCAAAGAGGATACATTGGTATGTTGTATTGGAGAAACAGTGAGAAACAGAACTGAAGAGTTGCAGTCTTTGTTTTTAGGTTCCTGAGAATCTTTTCTCTGGAATCTCTTTTGTTGCCTACTTTAAACTCCTGACTCTCACTGAAAGACGCATATGTGTGTGTGTGTGTGTGTGTGTGTGTGTTTTAATCAGTATGACAGGAAGCAACTCTCAGTCTGCAGAAGTAAAAAAATGAAGAGCGTTTAGGTTTCCTAGCTACTAGCCAACGTGCATTGAAAATGCGTTAGTATTTTAGCCTCTTAGATTGTCTAACCATTTAGATAAGACTATGATTTGAAACTATGCCCGGCTGCAACATCAAGGATGACCATCAACCTTTCTTGCAGAAATGAAGACAATAACACGTAAGGTAGGAGACGGGGGTGTGAAGTTACAAAAGTGATTCTTTGCTTATACAGCATAATGTAAATTTTCAAATGGTTTTGTTCCTGCAAGACAGTCCCCTTGAAAAGTTGTATGACTATTCCCATGATGTCTCCATTCTTCAATTTTTGGAACCCATCTCTTTGAATACTTCTAGGAGCCTGCAACCATCTTTAAGTGATCTTCCTCCCCAGAGGCAAACCCTCCACCCCTTCCTCATACTCTCTTACCCACATCTAGTCTGATTTTCATGCTGACCTTTACTTGCCTAAACTAGTGCAAGTGTTCTTATTTTTTCCCCTATCTCTTGCCTTCTCTGTCCTCTTGATTAGTTCCTGCTCCAGCATTCAGGAAATGCAGAATAGAGACAGAGGATACATTACTTAATTTTGAGAAGATACACTAAATTATGTTGCAAGAATAAGACAATGTTGTGAAATAGACATGGAAATACTAAAAAGGCTGTCGCCTAAATAACAATCACAACCAAAAGATACTATGATGATGGATGGGTAGCTAGAATACTATGGAAAATTGCTAGAACATAACAAGCAATGAAGGGAAAGTATACCCATACTAGTACCTATAGTAGAAAATATTATAATTGTAAACTAAACACAATAAATAAAATATGGGAGTATTTAGATTATCTTTTCTCCCCAAAAATACCAACAGACCCCAAATTTCCAAACCATTTTCTAGCCACTGCCTCTGAAGTCAATCTATATCTGCCAAACTCGTTTCTAGTCTTTTGAAATTCAGCAGAATTGGAGACAGACAGAAAACTATAGAACCCAAAGGGTAAGAGGAAGGGAAAGATCTAGTAAAAGAGGGGAAATTGGAGTTGGCAAATAAGAATCTGCAGTGTCAAATAGCATGAAATATGCAAGAACAGGTAACCAAGAAATATTCCAAGAGGACTGACTATATGTTGTATGTAATCACACTAATGCTTTCATAATTTTCAACTATAAATTGAATACCTTTTTGAATATGTTTGAGTGAAAAGATATTTTTGGGTCTCCCAAACATATGTGTGAGTCTCCTTTGACAGAACACCACCCTGGGACTGGACTACACATGACAATTTCCATAAAGTTACATAAGCAAATACAACTGCTACATTGCGTTTGGCTTATAGGCTTCCCTCCACATGTGCGCCCTCACAGCATGGGCATGCCAGTGGGCTGTTGCTGGACTTCCATGGAAATGGGTACTTGGTCCACTAGAGTCTATGAGAGAAGACTGCTGACCACAAGTAAGCCCAGACAGCTCTCAGGGGCCTGGGGGGCTTTGAAGTATAGGAGGCCGCAGGCCAGGACCTACAACAAGACTAGCATCTTTGACACCAGGTCACTTTCTTCTCACCTCTGGTGAGTTCACAACCTCAACAGGAAAAAAAATACATGCTCACACATCACCTCTCCTGCTCCCAGGAGAAATGAAGGGAATTTATTTGTTGTACCCAGCAGACCTAGCAATAGAGGGGACCTCTAAAGTTTTCACTGTGTGGTCTTGTCCATGTCTCTGTGTTGTCACCTCATCTTCCATGAACAAGAGGTAGAACTATAAAGTAATAAGAGTGTCTTTCCACTAATATATCAAATGTAAGTGAAAATAAATGTTTTATTTCCAGAAGGTCACCACAGGTGATTTTATATTGAATCCAAAAACACTGACCTTGTTACAACTGTTTCTTTAATAACTTTAGGAAATAACATCTAGAGCTATTTTAAGAACACACAAGAAAATGTCATTTTATAGATACACCTCATTAATTATCTCTGGTTGCAAGGACTTTTGGCTCTTTTCAATATCAAATTTATCCCCAGAGTATGAAATCTTGCCAACAGTGTACATTCAAGAATGAGAAACAACTCTAAATGTAATTGAAAAGGGAGAGTCGAATCCTCTTTAAGCACTGTTAACCTAATTTAAATGAATGGATCCTCTCTCTTGAAGACTGATTCTAAAGAGGAAACTACTAATTTTAAGTCTGTATTTAGGGGAGGGAGAATTTTCTAAATACATTTTCATTGAAATATTAACTCATATACCACAGAATTCCCTGAAAACATAAAATTGTTATTTTTAGTATATTCAGATTTGTAGAGCCATCATAGTACCTAATTTTAGAATATTTTCATTACCCCCAAAAGAAACCCTGAACCCATTAGCTTCATTCTGCATTTCTCCTTCCCCAGCCCCAGACAACCATTAAACTGCTTCCTGTCCCTATGAATTTGCCCTATCTAGACATGTCATATCAATGTAATTGTGAAATAAATGAACTGATGTTATCCTAAAGTCACAGTCTCAAGTAAAATGTTGACACCTGTTTTATTCTTTTAATGACAGCATTAACCTCCTGAATACGCCTGGATACAGAAATGCAAGGACATTTTGCAGTGAGACTCATGTCTCACTAGATGTCCTACATTTAAGGATAGTTATGAATTAATCAGTGCAAGAGTGATATTGAACAGTCTTGATTCCAAAGAAAAATCTGTGCTGAAGTGCTTTATTCAGTGACAAAGATGATTAGTGGTAGATTGCAAATAAGTTTCTTGATTCCCAAACTGAAATATAGTTTCATAACATGTTCCCTAAACATGACAAAACCCTACTGCCCCACATGGGATTTGTTTAGAATTATTTTTGTTTACAACTATTTTTCTACCACGTCTCCCTGTGGTGACACTTACAAGAGGGCTGGTCATTGGTGATGATAGGTCTGGGAATACAAAGTTTAGGAGACATTTTAGAATAAAAAGTCTAGCAGCATAAATGTCTTTTTAATTAAACTGAGTAATTTTAAATCTCTTAGTGATGTTAATTAGCATTCATGAATCTGGCAGCATCCAGTCTAGCAAATAGAAAGCTACTCTTGGGAGTTGTACAAAATGAAAGCTTTTTATAGGCAGAAGGGAGCAAGCCAAGGAAGTAGCTAGCAAAAAGTAAGCTGATTTCAGGCAAGGTCACCTTCCTTTGGGAGTAGGCAGGAGTCTATCAGGAGTATTACCTCTCTAGAGCTGGCCAGGTAATTCCAGATTAACTGGTTTAAGACTCCCCTCTGGGGGGAGGTATAAATTGTAGTTAAATTAGGTATTAAGTCTCAGTTTGTCGACATGGGTGTAATACAAGTGATCCCATTTGGGGGCTGTTATTTCTTTTTTAATTTTGTTTTAAAAAGATTTGAAGATTTCCATTATCATTTTTTACAGATGCACTAGTATCTCCCCCCACCTTAAGTCCTTCTCCTTCCCCTTTCCTCTTAACCTCAGAAACCTCAGTTAATTTATTAGTGTCCACTACATGGTACATGTATTTTGCATTGTCAAATCATGCAGTTTGTAAACATCCAATATTTATCTTCGTTCTGTCTTTCTTCACCACATGTAATTCCCTTGAGCTCTTTTGTTGTTACTGTGAATAGCAACATTTCATCTTTCATTATGACTGAATAACATTTCACTGTGTGTATATACCACATCTTTTAATCTAATCCTCTATCAACAAACACAGGTTGTTCCCATCCCCTAGTTAATATAAATAATGTTGAGCAGACATTACACAATATATAATTTTTTGATTTAATGGTTTTGTGTTTTCCAGATAGATACCCAAGAGTGGGATTGCTGGGTCAATTGGCATTTTTCAATTTTTACTTTTTAAGGTAAGTTCAGATTGCTCTCTAAAATGGCTGTGCCAAGATTGTGGCAAAAAGGAACCCTCTTACACTGCTGGTGGGAATGTAGGCTGCTCTAACCCCTACAAAAAAACAAAGTGGAGATTCCTGAAAAGATTAAAAATGGATTTGCCACACCATCCAGCAATCCCACTCCTGGGAATCTACCCAAAGAACACAAAAGCACTAATTTGAAAGAAAACCTGCATTCCTGTATTCATTGTAGCACTATTTACAACAGCCAAGATATGGAAACAACCTACATGTCCCAAACCAGACAAACAGATCAAGAAGATGAGGTCCATACACACAATGGAATAATACTAAGCAATCAAAATAAATGAGCTGATGCCATCTGTTGCAACATGGATGGAGCTGAAAGGGATTGCACTAAATGAAATAAGCTAGAAGGAGAAAATTAAATACTGGATGGTGTCACTTATATGTGGAATATAGGCAAACCAAACAAAGGGTTATGCAAAGACAAACTTTAAAGCCAACCATTAAAAATGGACCATAGATCTGAGGCACCCAAGAGGGGAGCAGGAGAGGAATGTAGACAGAGAGGGATGAGAAGGGGGAGCACAATGGACTGTGGGGAAGGGTGCTTTGGTGGTGAGAGAGCTGCGATGACCCCAAACCTGAAATGAAAGTGTGAGGACAAATCAGTGGCATCTATGAAGCATTTCACTGGAAATGGTTGCTAGAAGATAACAATTTGTTTTCAGTGATTTAAATACACAAAGAGGGCCTCCCCTCCCCTGGTGGTGCAGACAGTTGAGCACAGCGCTATGAAGCTTCTGCAGCACAGCTGGCCGGTGAAGAGTCCCACATGGCGTGGCAGACCTCTCCTATCTCGCCTGCTGCTCCCTCAGCAGTGTATTTCATCATTCTGCCTGTTCTGTTACCTGCTTTGTCTCTCTCACCCTTCTGCGCATCTAGCCTGTACCCCGGTTCTTGTATAAATAGATAACCAAATAACTAAATAAACAAACAAACAAACAAAGGTACATGAGGTGTTATTATGCTAAATATGTAATTAAAATTTGAATTACAAATGCTACTTTAGTGAAAAACTGATTTTAAAATCCGATATTTCCTGTAAGGTCATTGCTGTCATGTATTAGATGGTAACTTTTTCTAATTTTGAAATCTACATGTTTTAATAGAGAATGATCCAAAATGTTTTTAAGGTCAAACTGACTACATGTTGATGATTTTTAAAATGCAAGCAAAGGGTTTTATTATATTATACTACCAGGGTGATTAAAAATATCATTAAATCAGCACAAACTCACACCAAAAAATGGTTGCACTAATTTACATTCCCATCAACAACAGTATGATAAAGTTCTTCGTTCTCTGTATCCTCTCCAGCAACTGTTATTGAGGGTCTTTTTAATATGTGCCATTCTCACGGGTATGAGATGGTATCTTGTGGTTTTGACTTACATCTTCCTTATTAAAGGCAAAGACATGTGTCTTTGGTTCTGGATATCCTCTTCATGAAAAGTCTGTCACTGTTGCTCTTTTGTTCACTGTTGTTTTGTATTGTTAAATTGAATACTTATATATGTATGTGTGTGTATATATAATATATATATATATATGTCTTGGAAGTATGTATCTTGGATATATATATGATATTAATTTCTTGTCAATTGTGTAATATGTAAATATTTTATACCATTTGGTGGGTTTTTTTAATCTACATATATTTTATTTCATTGTGTAAAGTTTTTTAATTTGAGGTAATTCCAAATGTTTATTTTTCCTTTTATTTCCTTTGCTAGAGGACTAATTTCCTCTAATATCCCTGTCACAGATGTAATGAAATGTTTTTTCATATACTTTATTGTTGCAAGTCATATCTAAATTTAATCTACTTTGAATTTTTTTTGTGCATGGAGTCAGAGAATATTTTAATTTGGTTTGTTTTCATGGGGCCATCCAGTGAGAGACTCCATTAGCTAGAATCTCTCCTTTTCCAACTGCATGTTTGAGGCTCCCTTATCAAGAATTAAATATTGATATGAATATTTGACATGTGCACACAAACACATGCACACACACACACTCTGGGCTTTTCAATCTGTTCCATGGACCCATGTGCTTATGTTTAGGGCACAATTACTTTGGCTTCTTTAAATATCACCTGCCATTCCCTTCTTTCCTATAAGATTTCTATTGAAATTCCATGGACAGTTTCATGGGTGTTCCCTTGTAGGTTACTCTACTTTTTCTTTATGTTTTTATTTTCTTTCCTTGTCATTGGCTTTCAACACTTCAGTTAAAATGTGTCTTGGAGTGTCAATCTGGTATTATTTTGTTTGGAACTCTTTGGGCCTCTTGGATCAGGATGTCTGGTTCATTTCCTGTACTGAGGTAGCACTCAGCAATTATTTCTTAAAATAAGTTTTCAATGCCTTTCTCTTTCTCATTACCTACTAGGAACCCCATGATAGGGATATTGTTTCTCTTTCAGATATCACAAAGCGCTCCTACCCTGTTTTCATTTTTTTAAATTCTTTTTTCTTTGTTCTGTTTGTATACTCTCTACTACTGTCATTCAAGTTCACTGAGTGTCTCTATTACTACCTTTTTTTTTAATTCCATGATAGATTTTCAGAATCCATTCATTCTATTTGCAGCAGTCTCATATTTTCTGTATTTATTTTGTTCCTGTTTTTAATCATCCATTATTTACCTAATTCATTATGTCTCTTTTTTAGCATGCATAGTAAATATTCTAATTGGGATAAAATCACAGGCTCACAATACCATCTTGAGAAAATAAAATTACCAAAAAGTAAGAAAAATTCTGAATATGACTTATATTATTTTAGACCAGAATTAAAATTAAAATGTTACCTATATATTGTGGTAGAATAACAAGGAAATTGTCATTTTAATTTTTCTCTTTCCCAGCCTCTTCTTCACCTCTGTTCCTTCCTCCCACAATCACTGCATGCTCAGTATATTCATTGGCACTGGGAATTAGCCAGAAACAAATCAGCAGGAACAAGCCAGTGATGGCCTTTGATCTCTTGCATGTTTGCTATTGTAGGGAAGACATATTAAACAGCTAATTTTAAGTCTGAAACATATAATTAAGTATAAGTACAGAGAAATCTATTTTATACAAAAATAACCGTAAGTAACCTTAGTTTAAGTCACCATTGCTAGTCTCAGCACCACCCATAAAAATATCCCATCTCCTGTCATAGATGGCATCTAATACTGCTAATCACATCTAGAAAGTTCCTCATAGAGCTAATCCAATAGTGATAGGCATTACTAGCATGACTGCTAGTTTTGATTAGTACAAGTTTTTAATCTTTATTATCTTAAGGGTCAAAGGAATCCTCTTCTCTCCAAATGAGAAACATTTAAGTGTTTCTTTCTTTAAATTTTATAGTTAACATATACATTTATTCTGAAATATTTCAGCTCAAAAAAGTTTTGTTAGAATGCATTTATAAAGGAACTTATATAAACTTGTACGTTATATAAGTTTCTGCAGTGGTTTCCTGGAACTGCCTTAACAAGGTACTGCAAACTAGATGTTTTAGAACAACAGAAATGGTTGCCTTTCAGCTCTGGACTTTTACAATCCTCTTCTGTGGTCTCCCTCCTGCATCCCTTTTTTGGAGACAATAATAATTACATTTAGGACCTACCCAGATAATTAGGAATAGTCTCTCCATCTCAAGGTCTTTAATGTAATACCATCTACAAAATCCTTTAACCACATAAAGTAACATGCACAAGATCAAGTGAGAACCTGGATGTCACTGGGTTCATTTTTCAGACTGTCACGCTTTCGCCATTTTACCCTTGCCTTTCCAGGAATAGTGTACACATTTCCCCTCTTCTGGAAGTATTCTTATATACTGTCATCCCTCATTACTACCCCCAGCTACTCCCAACTGAGTTATCACACAGGTTATCAGTTGTTTGTTTGTTTGTGTTAGGCTGAAACTGAGGGGCTCTCAAGACACAGGACTTTTGGTGCTCAAAGTAGGAAATTTCCAGGCAAATCACGATGAATCAGTTACCCTATATACTTCCATCCCCCCACACACCTTCTCTGCAGCCCCATCATACTCGAAAATAATTTACAATTCCTGGTTTGTTGTTTTTCTCCCTTGGTAGGTTATGTGCTTCTTTTATATTTCTGATACTCAAGTCTCCCTTCCTCGCACTTGACAGATGCTCCATAAGTGAATTGATGATAGGGGAGGACCCCTAATTGATCATCGCAGAGGACCCCTGCAACAGCAGACAGCACAGGCAAAATGCAAATTTTCCATCCCTTGACTGGAACCAGACCAAACAGAACACTAAATAAAAGGATGATGTGCTGTGTTCTTTGGGATATTTTCTTTCCTTTTCTTATCTACATTTGCAAATTTAAGCTAGATGCATTTATTTGTAAGAATCCAAAGATTCATGTTTCTTTACAGACCACTCTGTCTTCAAACATTGGCTCTACTCTTACAGCTGATTGCCTCAATATTTTTTTGTATCGCTTATGTCTTAAATACCCTTTGCCATAAGCAAGGCAGATTATAAATGACTGCATTCTAAGAGTTTTATAACATTTCTTTTATCTCTTAAATGCCGATAAAGTTGACACATTCTGAGAATTAAAACAAAAAAGCTCCATTAACTGGAGCACTAGATGTGTGACTCGCTCTTAGTTACTCTCCAGTCAACTTTGCCCTGCAACTTAGCCAGAGTTAATGGAAATGCAACTGAGGTTAATATTAATGATTGTTGTAGATGACATCATTTAGTCAGAGCCGCTAGATGAGTCCTGGCTGAGAGGAAAAAAAAATCTTTTTTACTGCTGAGTAATGAATACGTCCTTGCCCCAGTGCCAAGTATGCCTAATTGCTTGTGAACAACAGCTTGAATGGAAACACTGGACAGGGTAAGGGAATGAGGACAAGAAAGAATTAAATGTACATCTTGCCTTGTTCATATTTTTAAAAGACAGGAAGTGGAAAATCAGAAACTATTTTGGATATATGCAAAACAAAAACTGTAAAAAGATTAGGTTTTACTGATGAATGAGAAAATAAAACAAGAAACTTCTAAATGAAGATCAATTATATATTATTGCTATATCTTTAGATCTGTAATGATAATCTAGGCACTTTCTATAGAATTAAATCAGATCAACCAAAGTTAACAATCCAACACAAACAAAATTACAGGGAAATATAATGCTACAGTAAAAATATAGGTATGTTTTAGTTTGTAAAAGTATTTTAAACCCTGGGCCTCCCCTGGTGGTGCAGCGGTTGAGCGCTGGGCTGTGAAGCTGCCCGCAGCCTCTGCAGCGCCAATTCATTCCCCAGCAGCCAGCAAGGGTCCCACAAAAAAAAAAAAAAAAGTATTTTAAACCCTGCTTAAGGTTTATAAATATTTTTGTAGTGTATGATAAAGAGTGAAAGCCTTTAATGACACTCCTTAAGAATATTATATCTAAAAATAATAAATATATAAATATATAAAATGTTGACTATTACAGCTAAAACAAATTAACTTAAATTCTCCCTGGATGTGAATGATCCATAAAGGGTTGTGACAGTGAGTGAATGATCCATCCAAACGCAGCAACCAAAACCCTGATTTGAATCCTGGTTTTATGTTTACCCATTATTTCCCTGTAAGTCACACTAGCTATTACTTTATGTCTTCACTCACTGAAGAGTTTGATTGCTTTTTTTTACTACCTGTTGAGCAGCAAAGCTGAATTTTAAAACTTGTTATAGAGAGATAACCAGTTGTCCTCCTTTTGTGCTGTGCATCTATCTGGCCATTGAGCTACTGCAAAGGAAAAAGAAAAGTGCCCACTTCCCTTCCGCAGGGCCTGGCTTTCTGGTTACTCTCCCCATTGGATTAAAATAAAAATTTGAGATTTGTGAAGCTGGGTTAGATCTAACCATGAAAGATAGCATCTAACCATGAAAGAAATTGCAAAGCTTGACCAAGGTCATGTTAAATGTTAACTTCTACCAGGAAATAGGGCTGAAATGTTGGCACATAATACGGGAACGTCGTATTTTAAGTGCACAGTCACTGGCTTCTGTTGTGCTTACAGAACACAGGGCGACATTAATGATCCAAAGTGGCTAAAATCCACAACTAATTTTTTTCTGTTTTGAGAATTTTTGTTCTTTTTATTCTTTCGCTTTCTGACTCTAACTAGGTGGCTAGATTATGTATCTGAGTTGCTAATATCTCATCTTAGAGCTTTATAATTTTAAGTTTTATAATTTAGAAAATAATTATCACAGTCACAGAGCTGATTAGTTTTAGGTGGCCAGGTCTCCTGACTTCCTAGAATATATGCAATCCTATTTCTCCATGTTACTCACTCCAAATAAAGTGAATGTCACTTTTCATTATTTATTTATTTATTTATTTATTTATTTATTTATTTATTTATGCATTAAAGAGCTGGGGTGCAGGCCAGAGGTATGGTGGGTGAGAGGATTCACAAGAGACAGAGTGGGGAGCAGAACAGGTAGATAGATTGAAATATGCTGCTGAAGGAAGCAGGGGGCGAGTCAGGAGAGGTCTGCTGTGCCATGTGGGTTAGCTCCTTGGTGGAAAATCGAACTTGTGCTGCAGTGGCTGCTAATAGCTTCTTAGTGCTGAGACTTAACCCCTTGCACCACCAGGGAGGTCCCTGTGAATGCTCCTTTTTTAATATACCATTCACAATAATTTAGGGGATTAAATGATTTTATATATATATATGTTATATAATACTCAGGTTTTTATTTATTTTTTAATTTTATTTATTTTTTACTTTTTTTCCATGTCCATATTTCCTGGGTTATTTCTGTTTTTTTTTTTAATTTTTATTATTATTTTTAAAATTTTATATATTTTTACATCACTTTTCATTTTTGCACAATGTATGTACGCATTTTCATCTTGGTTATAGTCCCCATAAAATTCCCACCCCAACCCAAATGCCCAAAAATAGATGACTGGGGGGCATCCCTAGTGGCACAGCGGGTTGAGCGCTGTGCTGTGAAGCTGTCTGCAGCCTCTGCAGTGCGGATTCAATTTCTGGCCGGCCAATGAGAAACCCACATACTGTGGCAGACCTCCCCTGCCTCGCCCACTGCTCCTCTCAGTGTCTTAGGTCCGTCTGCCTGCTCTGCTGCCTGCTCTCTCTAGTGAATTCTCTCACCCTCCCATGCCTCTGACTTGTACCCCCTTCTTGTATAAATAAATAAATCTTTAAAAAAAATAGATGACTGTATCAAGAAGACGTGGTACATATACACAATGGAATATTACTCAACAATCAAAAAAGATAAACTCATGCAATTTGCAGCAACATGGATGGAGCAGGAAGGGATCATGCTCAGCCAAATAAGCCAGAAAGAAAAAGAAAAATACCTGATGGTCTCACTCATAGCAGGAATTTAGAAAACCTAAATAAGGGACCAGGAAAAAGACTAATTACAATAAAGTAAAAATCAAAATCAACAAGCAACTATAAACCAGAGACACACTGGGGTGAGGAGGCAGAGGGGAGGAGGGAGTAGGATTTATTTATTATTTTTAAACCTCATAATTCCAAATATATAAGACTGAAAAATTAAGGATTTATTGTAGATCTGTAATAATTATAAATTAGAATTATAGTGCCATAATTTTGTACCTTTCTATGTTTAAAAGGTATTGATATCCAGTAATGAACTAATTTTTTCTTTAGTGTCTGAAAATACGTTTTTTATTTTATTGAGATATAGTTAGCATATAACATTATATTAGCTTCAGATATTCAATATTTTATATTTTGCAAAATGATCACTGCAATAAATCTAAATATGTGTCACCATATATATATATAGTCACAAAATTTTATTTCTTGTAATGAGAACTGTTATGATCTGTTCTCTCCACAACTTTTACAACACAGTATTATTAACTGTAGTTGTCATGCTGTATATTACAACCCCAATGAATTTCTTTTTTTTCTATTTTAAGATTTATTTATTTATGCATACAAGAACTGGGGTACAGGCCAGAGGGGCATGGAGTGGGAGGATTCACCAAAGACAGAGTGGGGAACAGAAAAGGCAGATTAACTGAAATAGACTGCTGAAGGGAGCAGTGGGCGAGTGAGGAGAGGTCTCTGCACCATGTGGGTAGCTCCTTGGCCAGGGATCGAACTTGTGCTGCAGTGGCTATGGAAATCTTCATAGGTTGTGTCTTAACCCGTGCACCACCAGGGAGGCCTTCCATTGAATTTCTTTCAAGAAAGATTACTCAGTAATGAACTAATTTTATCAAAATTTCAGGTGATGCAAAATCAATGCTTTAAAATTATTTTATAATGAAGTTAATTAGGAACCATTATGTAAAATCACATGGCATAATTATCACAAAAAAGAAAAAAATATAAATGCTTAGTTAAAAGATTTACTGACACTATTGCAAAATAATATTACTAATATCTGGTGGTAACATTATGGGTACCTTTTTCCATGTATTTCCTATAATTTGTCTTTTTTTAAAATGTTCATACATTGATAATCATATTTTCATATATATTTGAGATTTTTATAAACTTTTTATAATCATAAGAATCAACTATATTTTTAAACCAAAGAATAAAAATAAGTCCAATATTGTATTTGTGTTAATATATTATGCCAGCATGCTCTTAAATTTCTTTCTAAATAACACAGCTCTATCCATTCAAATAAATTGACATTTTCATTTTGGCTTTTCTCAGTTGACTGGTTTGATAAAAATCCAAATTACATGCCGTTGAGTACATTCATTGTCACACATAATCCTATTCTGAAATTAAAGAAACAAACAGATATAAACATTGAGGAACTTTAACTTTGGGGAGGATGGAAAGCAACATCCCTTGATCAACATTTTCTAAAATGTATGTGCCAGAAATCATAACGACACAAAAGGAATATGATGTCAGACATTTCAGCAAGTAACACTCTGCACTTCAGAAACAATTCTAATTAGAGAAGACCATCCACTTAAGTGGATGTGTACTTTCTGTTTTCACAATGCAACATAAGAGATTGTTATAAAAGTATATTCAATGAGTTTTTAATGTTTTAATATAAATAAATATCAAGCTTATTTTTGAGTTAATAGAACTTAGAAATTAGATACGAAAATCATATATTTTATATCCCATCCCAAGAATTAGTTTTAAAATGAAAATATGTGCAAAATATATAAAATTATAAAAAGGGAAAATATGTTGTGAATAGCCAAAACTTGGCAATTCATTGGTTTGGATGATTCAAAAGTCAAGATGGGGCCGCTTCCTGGTGGCACAAGGGGTGAAACTCTCTGCAGCTGCTGTAGCACGCGTTAGATCCCCGGCCAGGGAACTAGCCTCATGGTGCAGCAGACCTCTCCTCACTTGCCCGCTGCTCCCCTTAGCAGTGTATTTCAGTCAATCTGCCTGTTCTGTTCCCCACTCTGTCTCTGGTGAATCCTCTCACCCCACCCCCCACCCAACACCTCTGGCCTGTACCCCAGTTCTGGTATGCATAAATAAATAAATCTTTAAAAAAATGTCAAGGGGAGTGCTGGCTTCAGTTATAGCTGAATCCAGGAATCCACATGATGCCACCAAATTCAGGTCCTTCTCCATCATCTGAATCCACTCTTTTCTATTTTTAATTGTTATTCAAAATTCTCAGCTACAAACAATAGAAATCAATTATAGCTAGTTTAAGCAGAAAAATAATTTATTAAAGAAATTTAACTAACTCATGGCATCTTCAGAAAGACTTGAGTCAAATTTGGATACATGTAGCCAGAAACACAACTCCAAATCACATTAAGATCCACCAGAGACACCAATGCCAGCATAACTGAATCCAACACTTGTAATCCCAGGCACTGGATTTTCCTGCCAGAATCACTGCTGCTGGTGTTTCTAGAAATGGGATAAAGCTGCCACTGCCTTCTCAGAATGTAGTCCTTCTTAACTCATGGAGTTCTCATTGAAAGTTTGGCAGCAGTGGGTCCAACTGGCAGTGCCTATAATACACATATCCCAGAGCAAGAAAAACTAGCATGATGAGAATCTAGCTTTTGCAGAGGAAAGTGGTCTCATAAGTTGGAGAAATCTTCAACACAGAAAAGTTGTTCAAAGATCCGAATAGCCAAAAAGAATAACAAATACATGCATGGCTTTTATTTCTTAGGCCTACTATGCTGCCAAACTACCAGCCACTCCAGAATTACACCTCTCCAGATTTCTATCTTACAAAGAAAATGTCTGTGCTTTCTTCAACAGATCTGGAAAAACACTTTCTCTCTCGGGCTCTATTAATGTGTCCTGCCCTGTCTGAATCAATTACATGGTCTGGAGAATATACTGCTTTGATTGGCCAACAGTGAATCACACAACCTCTCCTAAAGCTGGAAATGAAGTCACGACTACTTAAAGAATTTGATGTTCTTGTCCTAAGAGCAGAGAAGATATGGTTCTCCAGAGAGAAGTTGCTACATGATTTCTGGAAGAGTGAATGGGTGGAAGGCAAAAGGAAGCAGGAGCAACATATGTGTCTTACAAACGTTTTGATACCCAACTTAATTTCTTAGCACATCGACAATGAAACAAAATTGCCTGGTCAAATCATGTGTACTGATTTGGATGATCTTTGGTCATTCTAATAATAATAATTACAGTAATAGTAACAATAATATTAGCCTAATACTTGTATGGTACTAGGCTGTACTAGGTTATTACCTAGGCTTGATCTAAGTTACCATATAGCTGCGTATTCCTCAATGACCATAGGTTATGTATTACTATTACATCCATTTTATAAATGAAAGGGCTGAGATACAGAATGTTAATAATTTTATCAAATTCAACAGTTGGCTGAATAGAATCACTGGAATTTGTTTTTTTTTTTTTTTTTTTTTTTTTTTGCAGGACTTAATGTTTTTTTTTTTAAATAAATTTTATTTTTATATTCCCCATACAA
Organism: Talpa occidentalis; assembly: GCF_014898055.3. NCBI lineage: Eukaryota > Metazoa > Chordata > Mammalia > Eulipotyphla > Talpidae > Talpa > Talpa occidentalis. Next base: position 54,630,304 of record NW_023604972.1, read on the forward strand.
TTGCAATTCCCTTATTTTGACCCCAATCCCTCCCTTCCCATCCCCCACCCTCCATAGAGTGTCTCTTGCTCATAATTGTTTGTTGATTTTGATATTTTCTTTCTTATAGTTACTATTTTTCCTGGTCCCTAATTTAAGTTTTCTAGATTCCTGCTATGAGTGAGACCATCCGGTATTTTTCTTTTTCTTTCTGGCTTATTTCGCTGAGCATGATCCCTTCCAGCGCCATTCATGTTGCTGCAAATTGCATGTGTTTATCTTTTTTGAATTCTGAGTAATATTCCATGGTGTATATGTACCACATCTTCTTGTAGAATCACTGGAATTTGAACCCAAGCATTTTGGATCCAGAATCCAATCTCTTAACTACATAATGTAGATTTATAGAGAGTGAGTTACCTGCCCTTGTTGATCTTTAAAAAGAATCTAGGTAATAGCTAAAAGGGAGGTATGAAAGGTATTCTGTTATTTAAAAGATAATTGAACACCTTTCTCTCCTCCTCCGAGTTGACTGCATGGGGAGACATATTCCATAAAGGACTACAATTATTCCTCTGTTACCCAGCAGTAGGAGTTCTGGTGCGTGGGTCAAGTCAGACAGAGAGCATTGTGTGACTTATGCTTCCTGAGTTGCCCCAGTTTGCCAATAAGCCCCAGGTTTCTTTCGAGGAAAGCTAGTTCTGGAAATCTGAGGTCTTCCTGCATGTTAGCACTTATCCCTCACTTCAAAAATTGCCCTGAGGCCTCCCCAGTGGCGTAGCAGTGGAGCACTGGATTGCGAAGCTGACCGCAGCCTCTGCAGCGCGGGTTCGACGATCCCTCGCCCACCGGGACGAGGGTCCCACATGGCGCGCAGACCTCTCCTGCCACCCGCTGCTCCCCTCAGCAGTGTACTTTGTCTGTCTGGTCTGCTCTCTCCTCTGTCGCTGGTGAATTCTCTCACCCTCCCGCACTTCTGACTGTACCCAGTGCTTGTATAAATAAATAAATAAAATCTTAAAAAAAAAAAAATTGCCCTGAATGCCTAACCACTAGTCAGTGGATACCCATGTCCAGACATTTAAGCTTGTGTAATCTGAGGCTGCTCAGAGATCTGCTATCTATAGACAAAAATGTTTTGCTAACCTGGTTGACCAGTCACTCATTTCCCTCTCTCACACCCACGCGATGCCAGGGACTTACCACAATGCCTCCACAAGCCTCTTACACAAATCTGTTAGTCACTATACAAATTGCAACTGATAGACAATTTATTGCTAACAATTAACTTTCATGATCAGTCTCTACATTTGGTTGTAGCAATACCTGCTTTTTTTCTAAAACATTCTCATCATGTTAAACATTTGAGGCTGCGGCAGCAAAGTAAATTATGTTCTTATGCACTATGGGATAGACATCGCCGATCCCTACCTCAAATCACTGCCTCCTCCTTCTTCCGATGGGCAGAGCCCTGTGCCTGTGGCAGAGGCTGAAAATGTCAGATTTAGTGTTTCTACTACAATATCATTACTGGATATTGCAAGATTAAGTCTTAAAAAAAAGTCTTATGGATTTAGATTGATAGGTTTAAAGATAGTGGATTGAAACACTAGGCAACTTTAAGAAATGGTACTAGCAAAGATAATAATAATAGACGTTTCATAATATGATTTGAACAGACTTAGGCATGCAACTCAGCATAGCTGAGACTACTCAGAATATAATAAAAATGCATAAAAGCAACATGGACAATTCATTTATGGTTCATGCACTTGCACTTTTCTATATGTTATATTTCAAGAAAAGGTTACTTTAAGAAAGAAAAAAAAGTAATATGGAAAATATTGTGGGGTTCTGAGGCAGTGAGGTTGTTGATAAAACACATATAATGGTGAAATCTGCCACAAACCTGCAGCTGTGTACCGGGCAGGGATGGTAGGGAGAAGGTTGGTGAGGGCCTCTCTGGGCTAGCAATCCTGGGTACGGGAATTCATTTTTCCTTTTCCTTTTTAAATGTTAAAAAGGATCCTTCCTGTAGAGTTAAAGGTTTTTTACCTTTTTTGCTGAAGCTATTAATTCTCTCCTGTTATGTGGCTATATACTCCTCTTGTGCTATACCAACACAGCATCCACAGTACAATAAATCATTGCCATATTTACCTACCAATGTGTATGTGCTAATCCATTCCCTGGAAGTGGGTGTTGTAACAGGACAACTGTACTCACTCTCTCAGTCTTCTGTCAGCATGTGACCAAGGGGTACCCCATGACCGCCAAATTTGCACACTCTAAAGGGGTCTGGCAAGCTGCGAACACAAATACTAAGCATATTCTTAGTGTTAAAGAATTTTAATAGAATGAGTGTGCACAGGGAGAAGAAAAGAAAGGATAATAATTTCCCACTAAAATATCCAAAGTTACCCATCCCTTGGTGGGTCATTCCCAGTCAAACAAGGTTAGCCCGAAGCAGAGGCGCTGAGGCCCAAAACCTTGCCACAAGTCTAAGGCACCTTCTGACAGGGAACCATAGAAAGTGGGTAAAAGGGGCCAGGTGAGTCAGGATGAAAGGAACAAAATTAAAGTACAAACAAAAGTAAGAGCTGCCAGTGTGAGCCTCCCCACATACGTCTCACTATGTAACTCTTGGGTGTCCCTACAATCTCTACTCCACACATCTCCTCCAAGTCCCCCAAGTCCCTGGTGCAAGTTCAAAGCTGAGAAGTCAGCAAGCCCTACTTTCCCACATGTCTCTCCTGTCTCCATCTGTCTTCACCTGAACCCACCTCCCTTCCATGTTGCACAGCTTTGCTTGGCCCTCTGCTCTGCCTCTAGTTCCCAGGAGCTAGTTCAAGGGGCTGCATGTAAATGGAGATGCTGCTGTGACATTGCTCACAGCTGAGAATCACCGCATGACTGGATTCTGACCAATGAAGCACATTGCTGATATAGTCTCAAGAAGATCCCATGCCTTCCTTTCCTGATGTTGCCCTTAGTTGTGTGGTGATATAACGGTATGAACAATTGCCACTATTTTATAGCTGTAAAAAGAGACATTGCTGTCACACTGACTATGGTAAATACAAGCACAAAGAAGTTGGGTCCTTGATGACATTATCAAGACATTGAAATAACCCTAGAATTACTTCTCTCTAGCTGTAATTTTTAATCCACCTTTAGCCTTATACTCCATACTTGCCACTGAAAGTACAGTAATCCCCTATTGAATATCCTATAAATAATCATATACCTACTATATTAATTTCCTAAGCTCTCCATAACAAAATTCCCTAGAGTAGGTGTCTTAAGCAACAGAAACGTATTATCTCAAAATTCTGGAAGCTAGAAGTCCAAAATCAAGAGCTGGTTCTGAGATCTGTGAGGAAAAGAGCCATTTTAGGCCTCTCTCCTTGGCTTGTAGATAGCGATCTCCCTTCTGTGACTTCTCCCTTCTATGTCTGTCTGCATCCAAATTTTCCCTTCTTATAAATTTAACAATCTATTCACTTAAAATTAATACTTATAAATTCAACCTCATTTTAATTTAATTACCTCTACAAAAACTATCTCCAAATGAGGTCACATTCTGAGGTACTAAAGGTTGGTCAAGTTAGGGAGATACTATTCAGCTCATAACACCCATTCAATACTTTTTAAATCTGGGCAAATGTATTTCCTGTTTACTTCTCTTTGTGAGATATTAGTTATAAAGGTCCACAATCCCTTATCTGAAATTGTTAGGGCCAAAGGTGTTTGAAAATTTAAATTTTTTTGACTTTATAAAATTAAGGACATTTTTTGTGTTTATATTATATACCACCCCAGGAGGATCTGAAGCAATGCCTATAATGAATCCTACTAACATTTCTGCAGTAAACAAATAAATATTCTTATCACATCAGAAAAAAGCCACAAAGACTTTCTCAGTAATTCCGGTCAGAGTCTGCTACCAAGTTAACATGTTTCTTTTCATTCTTGCTAAATGTCAGAAGAGCAGATAAGAGATTTGAAACTGTGTTAGCTACAGTTAGCCACATGAAAACTTCCTTAAGCCAAGTCCTTAAATATGTCCATCCTAAATTCCCTGAGGCTTTTTCTCTGTTCTTGTCACTAGTCATTCCATCACCCACCTCCTCTTCTTCCCCTGGACTAGTTTTCTAGACCTAGTTGGTTCACTTTTCATGTTTACGCCATAGTTACTCTGTACAAGAGCATTTAAGTTGAAACATCCGTATGTTCTTTAACATCTTGAATCAAAAAGCTATTATTGCTTTTGCTCAAACCCTAGGAGTCATTTAAATTTTTTTTCTACACAATGACTTCAACATAATAAGAAACTAACTTTTGGGAGCCTCCTTGGTGGCACAAGAGGTTAAGACGCAACCTGTGAAGCTATCCACAGCCCCTGCAGCATGAGTTCGATCCCCGGCCAGCCAGGGAGCTACCCATATGGTACAGCAGACCTTTCCTAACTTGCCCGCTGCTCCCCTCAGCAATGTACTTCAGTCAGTCTGGCTGTTCTGTTCCCCATTCTGTCTCTGGTGAATCCTCTCACCCCCTACACCACTGGCCTGTATCCCAGCTCCTGTATGCATAAATAAATAAATCTTTTTTTTTTTTACAAAAAGAAACTAACTTTCAATCTATAAATATTCATTTGTTCATTCATTCAACAAATATTTCATAAATACCACAACCAAGAGTAGCAACTGTTCTAGATAGAACACAACTGTTGAAAATGAAAAAAAAAGAAGAAAAATATTCTTGCTTCCCTAGAACATGTATTTTAGCAAAGAAGTAAAGATGATATGAAAAATCTTCAGAAAACTTTTTTAAATATCCAGAGTTAATGCTGTGAGTTAGCATAAGCCAAGGTATCTAGGACCAGAAATCCAAAATGAGTATGTCCAATAACTGATTCTCAAAACCTTTTAAACAATTTTGTGGCAAGAATTTAATTATTCATTAAAATAAATAAATACACATTTATTTACTAAGTTAGATAAACTTATTTATTACTGACAATTAAGGACATGCTGGGATTGCAAATAACCAAAAAAATGAATTTTTCCAGTCCATCTAATCCTCCAGAGCTCATCAAAATTCTACAAAGGAATCACCCTGGAGTGGTTTTAAAATGGATATTCATCGTGCCCTTCTTAAAAAATTCCAATTAATTCATGCCCCAGATGATTTTTATTAAGTATACAATCCTGAGAGCCAAACTTCAAATATTCTTCCAATTGCTATTCTCCTCTAAGAAAACTAAGAATATATGTCAAGCTACATTTACCAGAGGGAGAACAGAGTTGTCTTTTGCATCCACATCTGCATTAAAACCAGTAATTAGTTTGTTGCCAAGAAATACAAACAGTTTGTAACTCATATAAATGTGGCATCTGTCCTCAATGCTAACAGGGGGGATATAGATTTGCTTTCAGTCAGCTTTTAAAGGAATGGAAGTTTACTCCTGAAGAGATGAAGTACCAGTTTGATTGATTGCTCTCCATTTTATTTTGCACTTACAAGTTTATTAAAATTGCTATTCAGAGGTGACGGCTTTGTCCAATAGATACAACTACATGTTCACAACTAAGAAAGTGGCTCAATAAATTACTGAAAAGTCATTCTACTCAGCAAGTAGACAAATTAACTAGTCAAACAAAAGTCAGCCTGGTGCCTGGAAATTTTTTGTGGATGTTTTGACAATGCTGCTTGTGTTTCTCTTCTTGATTTTGATTGATGATCTACGCTAAACTAGAAAAATATCAGCAAAGTGTACTCAAGTAAATCCTTTAGTGATAAGAGTTTCATCAGATAATAGATTACAATATGTCAATTTTTTTCAGGGTTCACTTTGTCATACACAATTGTAATCAAAAGTAGTACTGAAACTGAAAGATGTTGTTTTCATATGACAGGGAAGATTGTGTTTTATTTATGTCGTACCAAAACCAGCATCCAAGAAGGTATAACTAGTTAAGTAGAGGACTCTTGACTCCTGAATACCTTGATTTGATGAGTTTACATACCCAAGTTTGGTAGCAGGTAAGTGGAGAGACAAGAGATCTTATGTATAATAAAAAGACAAATTTTTATTTGTAGGACTCTGGAAGAGAAGGCACATAAAGCAAGGAAGAAAGGTGAAGGAGAAGCACTTGAATGATGCAAGAAATTACATCTTGCATAGCATGAACAAGAAAGATGCCATCTTTTGATTCAAGACTATTTTTTCCAAGGATGTTTTTCCAGTGAACAGATTTGGAACTAGAGATATTATAGGCTTGCTCTCTATCTATTATAATAAAGACATTTCCCTCCATGGCAAAGGTTGATAGGTTTGCTTGTAACCCATTACAAAAAGTTAGAATTTCCTAAGCTTGGGGTTCTTCATTTCCTATACAAACCCAGTATGTACAGTGTCCGCCTGGCCTCTCCACTTTGCCCTGTGGGACTCGGCAACAAGATAAACCAACACTAAATGAAATGCATATTGCTTACTGTGTCATGAATAAAAAAGATCCTTTATCTCTACCTTTGTCTACTACCAGAGTCTATGAAACTGTCATCAGCTACTTTGTTAGCTTGCAAATACGGTGATATTTACACCCTTTGTAGACTTTAAGCAATAAGAAATTACTGAAATTAACAGACCTATTTTAGTTCTTGTAAGAAAAACAATTCATGAAACACTTAAGAAATTTGAATGTGGACAGAATATTTGGTGATATAAGGAAAAAGTATTCATTTTCTAGGTAAGAAAATGCTACTGTGATTTTTTCTTTTGGTCTTATTATGGTGAATTATGTTCATTGACCTTCAAATGCTAAGCAATATTCATTTCTCAAATTCAAATAGGTTGTGATATATGAAATTATTACTATATATTACTAAATTTAGTTTGTAACATTTCATTTTTTGGATCCATTGTCATGAGTGTGATTGGTCTATAATTTTCCTGTGCTGTCAGATTCTTTCAGGCTTTTTGTATCAAGGTTACTATATCCTCATTAAAAAGATGGGAATTGTTTCCTCCATGAGTATTCTTTGGACGATTTTGATTAATACTGGTGTTAATTTTTCTTAAATGCATGGGAAAATCCATTCAGTGAAAGCAACTAACCTGTGTTTGGTTTGGGAGAAGGTTGCTATCAAGTCAAACAATCCCTAAGCAACAGGTCTATTTGCTACACTTCTATAAATCCATTGTTGTTTGATGAGCAAACAAAGAACCTATGTGGATTCAGAAAGTGAGTCATCACAACACAGCAGGTAGCCTGAGCGCCTTGCTGCATATTGCAAGATGGTGATAAAAAGCTTGGCCCAAAGGGCCATGTGCACACAATGATTTAAGTTATATTTGAAGAATATTGAGCTTGGGAAACTATCTTTTCGATGGACTCCTAGCAAGCCTGAATAACTCTGCAGGGAAATATTTTCTTTTATTTTCCTAGTCAAGAAATAAATCTGTCCTCTGACCAAGAGACACTATCCCTAGATTCTGAAGCTGTTGGCCATGCAGCCATCCGTGAAAAGACAACCTTGCTGTAGGAACTGCATGGAGAATTGCCTTTCAACAATTTCTGTTAGTGAATTCAGTACTTGAATAGTTACATGGTAATTCAGATTTTCTATCTCTTGCATTTGTTTTTACAAGGGCGTTTTTGAAATAATTTGTTTTATCTATATTTTCCAATCTATTTGTGTAAAATTGTTCATAACACCCTCTTAAGAATATGCAGGATCTATAGTACTTTTCCCTTTTTTAGTCCTTGTTGAGTTTATTTTATTATCTCTTCTGTCTTAGCCAGTCTTTCTAGCAGTTTATCAATTTTATTTTATGATTTTTTTAAAAAAATTTGTTTTTGCATAGAAGGACTGGGGTGTGGGCCAGAGGTGCAGGGGGTGAGAGGATTTACCAGAGACAGAGTGAGGAGCAGAACAGGGGAACTGACTGAAATACACTGCTGAGGGGAGCAGCAGGTGAGATAGGAGAGGTCTGCTACAACATGTGAGTTAGCTCCCTGGCTGAAGATCCAATCAGGATCTTAGAGATCCTGATGAGAGAGCTGAATTTAACCCCTAGTCCAATGGGGAGGCCCTTGGAGTTTATAATTTTATTAATATTATCCAAAGTGCTTGCCTTGTAATGTCCTCTATGTTGGCTTGGTGTTTGGGCTATTTTTTTTTTCAATTTCATTAATTTCTCCTCTTATCATTATTTCCTTTATTTTATTTTTGGGGGAGATTTTATTTTTGTTCATAGTTTCGTTTTGACTGTTCTTTTTCAAATTTCTTTTAAAAAATTTATTTATTTATTTATTTATTTATATATACAAACACTGGGTACAATCAGAAGTGCGGGAATGTGAGAGAATTCACCAGAGGCCAGAGCTGGGAACAGAGCAGGCAGACTGATGAAATACGCTGCTGAGGGGAGCAATGGGTGCAACAGAAGAGGTCTGCGCGCCATGTGGGACCCTTGCCAGAGGCCGGGGATCAAATCGGTGCTGCAGAGGCTACAGGCAGCCTCGCAGTCCAGCACTCAACCACTGTGCCACCAGGGGAGGCCCCTTTTTCAAATTTCTTGAAGTGGATCCTTAGTTTATTAAATTTCAGTGTTCAGTTTTAACTTAAGCACTTAAAGCTATAAATTTCTCTTTAAACATTGCTATAGCTGCATCTCACTTTTTTTTTTTTAATTGTGGTTAAAAGCACCTAACAAAGATGTTGCCTTGAAAGACAATACTAGAAAGGTAGTTGTGGTGAACATAAAGCATTGATTTGAGTCATAGTTGAAGAACATTGACAAAGGTGCATTTTTGCACCTTTATCTGAATAGATGCAACAGAAAAAGAAAGCAGCACCATAGATAGTTGTCACCAGGGATATTGTGTGTTATAAGCTTGAAAGCTTATTTTATGTGGAGTGACACTAAGGAAATAACTGGTCTTGGCTAGACTGTAGGGTGCCCCATCTTCATTGAATAATATTAGTTAGGTTACTGAAATAAAAAGCACAAAAAATAAAACTGTCTTAAACATCTTTAACTGTATAGAATAGTAATTTTAACTATAAACACGTTATTGTGCTACAGATACTTAAAACTTTTTCATCTTATAAAACTGAAAACACGGAACAATGTTGGTTTTCCCCCTTTGTCTCTAATAGTCACATTTTCATCTTCTGAGTATAAGTTTTATTTCACGTTTTCCAAGTTTCACTGGATATAACATGATATAAGTTTAAGGTATACAACATAATGATTTGATATATGTATAAATTGCCATGTAATTACCAAGGTAACCACATTCTCAGCTTCTCCTAGTATGACTGCTGTAGATATCTCTGTAAGTGGAATCATGGACTATTTGTGTTTTTGTGCATGGTTTATGTCACATAATTTCCTCAAGGTCCATCCATGTTATAAAGTATGACATGATTTACTATTTTAAGACTGAATAATATGTCGTTATATGTATAAATTTTATTTAATTTATTTATTTATTTATTTATTTATTTATTTATCTATTTATTTATACAAGCACTGGGTACAGTCAGAAGCCTGGGAGGGTGAGAGGATTCACCAGAGCCAGAGCGGGGAGCAGAGCAGGCAGAAGGACCGAAGTACACTGCTGAGGGGAGCAGCGGGCAGCAGGAGAGGTCTGCACGCCAAGAGGGACCCTCCTCCGGTGGCCGGGGAGCAGCCGGGGATCGAACCGGCGCTGCAGAGGCTCCGAGCAGCTTCGCAACCCAGCGCTCAACCGCTGCGCCACCAGGGGAGGCCCTATGTATAAATTTTATTTTATTTATCCATTTCTCTGTTGATGACCATTTACATTGCTTCTACCTCTTATTATTATGAATAGTGCTGCAATTATATGGGATTGAAAAAATCTTTTCAAAATTCTATTTTTTAGTTCTTTTGGAAATATACCTGGAAGTGGGATTGTTGGTTCACATGGTAATTCTATTTTTAATTTTTTAAGACCTCCATATTCTTTTCCTTAACAGTTTTATCATTTTACATTCTCACTAACTGTGTATATGGGATTCACTTTCTCCTTATCCTCACCAGAACTTGTTAATTTATTTTTTTTTATAGTGTCCATCCGAACAAGTATGAGATAATATTTCTTTGTGCTTTTTATTTGCATTCCTCTGATAATCAGGGATATAAAGCATCTGTTCATCTGCTTGTTGGCCACAGGTATAGCTTCATTAGGGAAATTTGTGCTCAAGGTGTGTACATTTTTTTTTTTTACTTTTTTTTTTTAATTAATAAATTTTATTTTTATATTCCCCATACAATTGCAATCCCCCCATTCTGACCCCAATCCCTCCCCTCCCGCCCCCCACCCCCCAAAAAGTGTCTCTGGTTCATAGTTTTTGTTGATTTTGATTTTCACTTTCTTATAGTTATTCATTTTCCTGGTCCCTTATTTAAGTTTTCTAGATCCCTGCTATGAGTGAGACCATCCGGTATTTTTCTTTTTCTTTTTGGCTTATTTCACTGAGCATGATCCCTTCCAGCGTCATCCATGTTGCTGCAAATTGCATGTGTTTATCTTTTTTGAATGCTGAGTAATATTCCATGGTATATATGTACCACATCTTCTTGATCCAGTCATCTATTTTTGGGCATTTGGTCAAGGTGTGTACATTTTTAAATCATTTTATGTTGTTTTTGTCATTGCATTGCGGGAATTCCTTATACATTCTGCATATTAACTCCTTATAAAATATATGGTTTTTAAACATTATATCCCATTCCACAGTTTGCCTTTCAACCAATTCATTATTTTTTTGATGTGCACAAGCTTTTAAATTTGGTATAGTCCAAGTTTATTTTTTGCTTTTATTGCCCATGTTTTACACGTCAAGGCCAATGAATCATTTGAAGATCAAAGTCATGAAAATTTTCTGCTACATTTTCTTCTAAGACTTTCAGGGGTTTAAGTCTTGTATTTAGGCATCCCACGTGTTTTTCAACTATTAATCCCTGATTTTTTACTTATTATCAACAAACATTGAAAACAATTTCTCATGAAATATGCATTCTAGGAGGCAGGAGATAAAGATAGAGAGAGACAAAGATAGTTTGAGGAACATACTGTGAGTTCCATTCCTGGCCCCCACAATAAAAGAAAACCACAATAAAGAGAGTCTCACAATTTTTTTAGTTTTTTGTCCTTATCCCAGTTCAGTGCGTATATAAGTTATGTTTAGACCATACTGTAGTCTAAGTATGCAATGTACATACCTTAACTTACAAATACTTTATTGCTAAAAAAAAAAAATGCTAACCATCATCTAAACTCTCAGCAAGTTGTAATCTGTTTGCCTCAATATTCATAGCTGCTAGCCCATCAGGTTGGTGGTTGTTAAAGGTAAAATTTGTTGTGGCAATTTCTTAAAATAAGATGACAATAAAATTTCCCACATCAATTGACTATTTTTTCCATGAAAGATGTCTTCATAGACTATGATGTTGTTTGCTAACAATCCAACCATAAGATACTGAACTTCCAAAATTGAAGTCTAGCCTATTAACAAAATGAACTGTAAATAGCATTCTACAATTCCAGTGACTTGGACATCAAATATGGTGTCATATTGAGAATTAAGCAATGGCCTCTGCTATAGATGGATTGGACATGAGGATGCAGAAGCTGGGCCTTAGTGAGATCATGTTAATGAGCTCACACGTAGCCTCCATTGTTGCCTCCAGCCTACTTTTTGTGCCTTCATTAATTTATCATATAAATGACCTGAGAACATGTTGATAACATACCCAGGAGAGATAAACTTACCATTTATTTATTAAAAGCATTTGTTCACTATTGGAACACCCTCTAATACACACTTACACAGAAAATAAATGAACCTACTGTCCTGTGTCCTTTCTGAGAGACCCACCTGTACTCCTTTACCCCACCCAGATCTTATCACCAATCATCCTTTTTATTTTCTGTCTAAAGTCTTAACTGCTGGTCTATCTAGTTTATGTAAATCCATGCCACAAGTTACTTCTCCTTCCGCAATAGGGATCCAACCAGATGATTGACCAAAATTTTCTTCACTGAGAAAATTTTGTTTCATATATACCATTTTCATATTTTAATGGAATTGTATGCATGTGAAAATGCAATTTTGTCTTTAGTTTTCTGCCCATTTATTTCCTTGCTCAATTTTTTTGTGAATTTTTTTCTCCTGATGCTGAGATCTAGATCATGAGCTTGTTCATCCACCTGTGGAGCTTATAACATATGAAAAAGACCAGCATCAACAAGTCTTGGCAACTATGTGGAGAGAGAAGAACCCTGTTATATTGTTGGTGGGAAAGTAGCCTGGGCCAGCCCCTATGGAAAACAAATAGATAGGTTTCTCAAAATATTAAAAGATAGATCTTTCATATGATCCAGCATTTCCACTTCTCAGTATCTATCAAAAAATATTAAAAAAACTAATTCAAAGGGATATATGTACTCCTGTGTTCATTGCAGCACTATTTACAACAGTCATGCGATGGAAATGATCTAAATGCCCAACAGTTGACAAGTGGATAATAATGAGGTATACATACACGATGGGATATTACATAGCTATTTAAAAAAATGAAGTCTTTCCATTTGCAAGAACATGGATGAAATTGGAAGGGATTATACTAAGTGAACTGAGTCAGAAGAAGAAAGACCAGTATCAGAGGATTTGACTCATATATGGAATTAGAAAGAAATGAAAGAAAGAGACCAAAGGAATCCATTTAGTAGTCATATCCTCATTGGAGGATAAAGAAAAAAAGAACACTTTTCTCAAATAAAAATAATACCTAGGCTCTCTTTTCTGACTGTGGAGTTCTCTTGCCCAGAAAGGTGTTAATAGTTTGTGGAGTTCAGGGCTAGAATAGAAATAAAGTAAAATTACTTATTTGTGGTTGCTGGGGGACCTTGGAATGAAAAGGAAGTCTGGTCTCAAAAGGATAGTTGGGTAGCAGTTTCCACAAAAAACAGAGTCCTGGGTTCTATCCCGGACAGTCAACTTGGAAATTACCAGAACTTTAAATGGAGTGGCAGTGTGGATCTGGAATAAAAGCACTAAGCACCTTCACCTCAGCCAGGAAAGGTCCTGATGGCCAAGCTCTCCCACAGAGGAGTCAGTGGGGTTACCACGTTATCATCTAAAAGTGTTCATAAGAGCTTGCACCAGTCAGCATTTCAGTGGTGACCAGGATGAACCCCAAGCAGACACCAATTCTTGCACAATCCCAAGGGAGAAGAAAGGTCTGTGAAAAATTATTGGATTTGAATGTCCCACTAACAGGACAGGCTTCGACTGAAACACGTTACCTTTATTCAATTAGATTCTTCAAGGTAATTTTTTTCCTAATGTATTTATAAAGCACTTTAAAATATTTTCATAAAAATGCACAGAGAGCAGAAGCCTAACCATATTTAACAAGCACAAACCTGTAAAGATAATACATAGAGGAACTTGTAACAAAGGGACCACCGTTTCTTTCCCCCATTGTAAGTCCCCTTACCGGCTTCCTCTCAGTCTTTCAACAGTCAGGACGGCAGATCGCTGACGTATTTAAAAGGCATAACTACTGGAAGGCCATTTATTCAAAGGAGAAGTGGCTGCCCTTGCTCCTCATATCCCTCTGATAGAAAGTTAATAAAAATCTTATTTTAACAAGAACTAAAACTAAAATTTTGCATAATGTTTTCACAGGAATATTTTTTTAAATCACCCTTGCTATAAAAATAGTGCTGTTCATTCCATCAGCTCTTAATTAAATGCAGACTTCTCAACACACTTAAAGAAGTAATTTGCCCAAGGTCTGCGGCTTTTTACTTTATTCTAGCCCTGCACAAAGAAAGCATTTTCTGCTTGCTCTTCTCAGTTGCATAATGACTAAAAAACTATCATGAGGATTTTCTTCAGCCTGAGTTGGAAGCTATGCTTTATTGAATTTTTAAAACACCACCCAAACATGACATCCTTTGATAAAGTCAATGGTTCCCCTTTAGTTAGCAAAACAAATGGCAACTTATTTAACTCAACAGCATTACTCTTGAAATCCATCAACTGTTCACATTCTCTTCTTAGGGCTTGAAATAATACAAATTCCTACAAATATTTTCTTATTCCAAACCAATGACTCCTTAGCACAAACATATAAAAAATGCAAACTTTTCCCAAAAACCTATTAAAAAGTATTTTTAATTGTTCAAGATAGTCATAGAAATCCAAGAACGTTAATGCCATAGCCACAATCTACTCAAGAGTATGATCTCCCACCAAAAAAGGGCAAAACCTGGCATCTAAGTCATTACATGGCACATGCTGTGATATTCAGAGGCTTAAAGGAAAAAGAGGAGAGACTGGAAATGTCCAAAAAGTCTCAGTAAATACGGTTTCTATAATTTACTCCCATTTGTTTTCATTTTTCCAGTTGTGGCCTAATAATGATGTAACAGGATTTGGATACATCATTCACCAAAACGAGGGATGAAGGTTTTTCCATCCACTTGAGTTCATCCATCACATGGCAGGCACTCACCACTTTCTAAGTCTATGATTTAAAATAAAAATCTTCAAATTAGAAAATACAAAGAATACTATCCTCTGGGAACTTCCATAGATCATGAATCTTCAAGGCCCCTGGAAAGAGTGTACATAGGGTTTTCTCCAGAAAAGCTAGAGGCAGAGCCCTGGATACCTCTCAGAGTTTGTTTCCTAATACACTGACTGCCTTTGCAAGGACTCAATAGTCTAGTTTTGTCCTGCAAGACACCACAGCATTTGAGCTGCACACAAGCAGGTCTGCAGAAGATGATTCCTCCCAGCATCCGTTGTCACTGCCTAAAGGTTTTGTTTCTTTCCTTCAGCCAAAAAAGTTGAAGGACTTTATATGACCTTAAATGCTGCAGATGGAAAAGTACCACTAAAAATAGCACAATAGAAAACACTAGCAGAGGAGCTTTCAATCTACTACCGATAAAAGAGAAAGGAGGCTGTATACGGGTTTCTTTAATGAGATATTCTCTTAGATGAATTCTTTTTTTTAATATTTTAAGTAACATTTTATTATAACATTGTAGGTTATAGGTATGCATCACACATATGAATAAAAATCAACATGTACATACTATTTTAAGTTCACAACTAAAAAAATCCAATTCTGTCCTTCATATAATTATACCTGATTTACCAGCCCCCTTCCCCTTAAATAAATCTCAAATTAAGATTTATTAGACCCATCTCCCCTGGCACGCTGACCAAGAAATGAAACCCAGGAAGTTTGCTTTGATATTAACAATACAGAAAGTAATTTCTAGTAAATGAAAACAGAATACTTCTTTCTCTTCTGTGTGTATCTTCTCTTGTTAGCCTGCACAGTCTTTTGGACAGTTCCTTAGTGGTGATGGTGGTAGCTGATTTCATTTTTAGGGGAATGTTAATCAGGGACATCTGATTTCAATTTTCTCCCAAGAATGGCAATATGTTTTTGTTTGTTTTGTTCTTCCCATTATCAGGTATTTTAAGGAGAGGTGAAAGCAGGTATCCTTAGGACTGCCTCCCATAGACAGCCACCATGGTCATTTGCCGGGGATTCATTGGGCTTCTCTGGCAAACATGAGCTGCAGGGCTGCCTTGGTGTGCTCTCTCTCTCTCTCTCACACACACACACACACACACACACAGGGCCTACAGGGCCCACAAGCTTAGCTTATGGTTCCATGTGATGCAGCTGCTGCAGCTGGAGCTCCCATTGGCTCTGAGGACTGGGCTGCCCACAGCCTGCAGGGCATGCTAGGACTAGAGATCATAGGCTTCCTTAACTAGAGGGACAGCGGTGAGGTCCCTAAGGAATGACTGGACATGTGACTCCTGCTCTCATTAATGCTTACCAGTGTCAAGGAGGAGGCCAGTTCACTCTCTATGATCGCTGGGGTCTGGCAGCTCCACTGCTTCCCAGGCAGTTTGGGTGACGCTGAAAGAAAAGCAGCGGGGTACAAGATATTGTTGGCACCATCTCTGCCCCCAATATGATCTGTCACACAGAAGGACCACATGGCTATGCGACACAGACATGAGATTGATGTCATTTGTATCCTGTGCAGGAATGACCACATCTACTGAGCCTTTACCTTGTCTCCCCCACTTGTTAAGTGCTTTGCGTAGCTCATCTTATTTAACCTTCACAACAGTTCTTTGAAGTAGAGACTACTTACTTCTCCTCTTTACAGAGGAAGAAACCAAACTTCACAGAAATTAAAATAACTTGTGGCAAGCTTCTACCACCACTAACAGTAATATTGAAATATAATAAAATTTTAATAAACCAAAATACTAAAAAATATACAATTGAAAAAGGAAGTTTTCTCCTTAGGTAAATAGAAACATACATTTTTATGTAAAATAACTTTATATTTTTATTCTGTTTTGATTTAATAAATTCCTGTGCAGAAGTGATCAAATATATTGATAACTGATACCTCCAATGGCCTCACTTTTTACATCCACAGGCAGGTGTAATGAAAATAAATATTCAGAATGACAAAACACTTTTCAAAAAACTCCATTACCCAGAATTCCCCATCCCCTGAGTACTGGCATTAGCCATGGTTTTCCCTTACCTTTACTTGTAGTAGACATACTTAAAGACTTTTTTTTTTTACTTATATGACCATATAACAAAAAAAATAAATGGAAAATATAAAGAAACCAGACCTTTCACTCTAATTGCTAAATGTTTGGGGAAGAAAGTTAATCACATTTCCATTCTGTTGTACTTTTCTTCTGGGGAGTCCGGTTAAAGAATCATGCCAATGAAAGGAATTTAATCTTTCTAACCCACTCTACTTTTATCCATAGGTTAAAACATACAGGAAGAACTATTCACAGAAAAAACATTTAATATCTTATCCAAATAGCCTGATGTGTAAAATTACTATGTGTATTTTAATATGTCATCCAAAACTATTAATTCCATAAAATTAAAGTGCAAGTTATGTTTGAATCATCATAGCACATGACACAGAATTTCTGAAACAAACATTAACTGGAATAGAACACGCCAGACATGTGGAATGTGAAGGCCCTTAAAGACTCAAGGTTATTTGGTTGAAATTTATCAAGATATCATTCTTTATGTTGAGAGCAGTGTCAAGGGTAATATTCATGTGGGAGCACAATCAGAGGTAATACTTACAAAAGCACTAATTTGTGGAGTGATCCACGGGAGATAAATAATCTCATTAAAGGCACTCTCCTTGATCCCCATGCAAGCAAAATTCATGGGATCATTTGTTTATATAGTATCATTTTATGCCTTGGCATACTACAGAGTAATCATTTCTAATTTTTGCTATACCACTTACTTGTGCAACATAAAATTAGTTAAAATTTCCCTGCTTCCATTCTCTCATCTGTACAATGGGCATTGTACACTCAAAAAAATCTTGCAATAAAAATTGACTACTGATTTTATTTTGTCTCTTTTCCTAACATAATGACTTAGGGAAAAAATAACTCAGAAGAACAAAATAATCACGCAGTAAACTTAGATACCTATAAGTTTATCTAAGTAAACTTAGATACCTATTATTACCTACAATAATTTTTTTGTTATATAGAGGTAAATCCAAAAATTCCAGTCCTCTTGACAATTTAACTGGGTCTTAATGATACATATTAAAAAATGCATAAAGGAAGTATCATCACAATCAAAGGTTTGTTCCTGAACCCACCTTCAACCTATGTTTATTTCCTTTGGCCCTTGGCCCTCTTGTTTTATTCTTTGCCTCTCTGGCTGGACGTTTCATCTTGATTCACCTTTTGAACTATTTCTTGATTCATGAATGTCACATTTCTTTTCCAAAATTTTCACTGGCTTGCTGCTTCCTGGAACAGTGTCTCAGTTATTTGTTCTCCTTTGTCATTGACTCAAAACTCCTTCCCTTCAGTACCTCCCAGCTCTGTAAAGCTCCTCCTGCTGTGCATGACCCCAACTGACATGACTCTCTTTCTCTACTTAACTGGCGGGGGAGGTGGGGGAGGTCTGGGGTGGGTGAAGGGTGGTCAAGGAGATTGCCAAATGTAAACCAATGTCAACCAAGATGAGATGGCAAAATGCAAAGTTAATAAGAGTCACTTCTGGGGGTTGTGAGGTTGGGGATAAGCCCCTGCCCCAACACAAATAGTCTTTAATTTTTATAAAGAGGAAAAGGAACATAAACATGCACTTCATAGTATCCAAATATTTTAAAACAAGAAAAGAATGTTGAGAATTCTAAACTTTTGTGAGAATTTCCTTTTCTTTCTGAATTATTACCTCCGCAAGATTTTATTGTTACTCAGGTGAGTAAACACAAGAGACAATATATGAGTTTACAGAAGGAAAAACCAAGCTTCTTGTTCAAATCCAACCCAGCCAGTGGCCCTGAGGGAGCATCAGGGCAAGGAGAATAAGCTGTGACATTTGCACCTTCTGTGCACAAATATCATCAAAATGATTTAGTTATAGGACAGACTAAAATTTCAAAACATTCACCTGAGTTATGTATTGCTAAAAAGTTCAGCATTTTTTTAAAAAGATTTATTTATTTATTTATTTATTTATTTATTTATACAAGCACTGGGTACAGTCAGAAGGGCGGGAGGGTGAGAGGATTCACCAGAGCCAGAGCAGGGAGCAGAACAGGCAGAAGGACTGAAGTACACTGCTGAGGGGAGCAGCGGGTGTGGCAGGAGGGGACTGTCGAGCCATGTGGGACCCTCGCCGGTGGCTGGGGATCAAACCAGCGCTGCAGAGGCTGTGGGCAGCTTTGCAGCCCAGCGCTCAATGGCTGCGCCACCAGGGGAGGCCCAAAAGTTCAGCATTTTAAATCATTTTGTTTTGAACACAGACAGAAGTGTTTAATGGAAAACAGTTTCTCTGTTTTAAAAATGGAACTGAAATTTGGGGATTGGAGGCTGACAAATATAAGTAGAAAAGGGTTTGGGAGACATGGCTAGAATTTTTTCCCCCCACTCTCTCAAATTTATATTGGAATCTGAAGTTCCAATACCCCAGAATGTGACTATTTCAAGGTGGGGCATTTTTATTTTTTTTAAGATTTATTTATTTATGCATACAAGAACTGGGCTACAGGCCAGAGGCATGGGGGTGAGAGGATTCACCAGAGAAAAAGTGGGGAACAGAACAGGCAGAGATTGACTGAAATACACCACTGAGGGAAGCTGCAGGCAAGACAGGAAAGCTCTGCTGCACCATGTGGGGTGGTTCCCTGGCCAGCCAGGGATTGAACTTGTGCTGCAGTGGCTGCAAATAGCTTCGTAGTGCTGCATCTTAACCCTTGTGCCACCAGGGAGGCCTGATAGGGCATTTTTAAAGGTAATTAAAATGAGACTGTTAGAGTACACTCTAACCCATTCTCACTGGTATCCCTATAAGAAGAGATTAAGTGACAGGAATGACACCAGGGATGCTCTGCACAGAGGAAAACCAAGTGGGACACGGGGAAAAGACGGCCAACTGCAAGCCAAGGACAGA
The DNA here is from genome assembly GCF_014898055.3 of Talpa occidentalis. Taxonomy (NCBI): domain Eukaryota; kingdom Metazoa; phylum Chordata; class Mammalia; order Eulipotyphla; family Talpidae; genus Talpa; species Talpa occidentalis. The sequence goes on from NW_023604972.1 coordinate 54,649,844, forward strand.
AACCTCAGAAGAACTGAACCTGGTGGCACCTTGATCAGGGACTTCCAGCCTCCAGATTGGGTGACAATAAATTTCTGTTAAGTTCTGCTGTCTGTGGTATTTTGCTTTAAAGTCTGAGCAAATCACTAAAACGAATGCAAGAGATTACAGGGAAAGGGCAGAAGCGGAAGCAAGGCAGGGACTGGAAGTGCAGGTGGTGAGTGTAAGGAGAGACAGCAGTAAGAAAGGGTGAGGGGGCTAACAGAGGCCATAAGAGGGCCGTGATGACTCCTATTCAATTTAATTCTTGGCTTGTAGTGACTACTACTGTAGCTCTGCTCACAATTCTGAAACTTCAGTATAATCTACTAAATACAAATGTCCTATGTTTTTGATATGATCAATGAAGAAATTAGAGCAACGTGAATGATGAAGTGCAGTGATTTAGAAAAAGGATTGTCGTTACAAGAATCAAAGGAAGACAAAAAACCAAAACTTCAACAGATACATATAGATATCAGAGCAACAGGAAGTTCTGGAGACTTGAGAATATCGAAGCCACTGCTTCTAGGATCACTGGTGTAACCAAACAACACTGAAAAAAAAAAATGTCCATTTAAAAGGTTCTTTCTGCCCATAATGGCCCAGAGAGCCTTTGGAGTACCTGGAAAGTGAATATTAACTAGATATGAAGAAGGTAAAATGTTTAATGAATAGTTATCATTTGACATATTACATTTCACTGACTCTTACATCAATGCAAGAAAATTACACTGACCCACTAAGACTGAACCCGAATTGTTTCTGAGAAGTTTCATTAAAGTAGATAGTTGCTATTGTGCTAACATAATATTAACAGAAAACAGGAGCTTAAGTAAAGTGCTGCATCTGTGCTCATAAATTTAACAGCAAGTAAATCTGATTAGACTAGTGTCTCAATACCAATCTTGTTTCGCTAGGTTGCCTTTCAGTCAATGATAAAGACCCCGTACATTAACATGAAAGATACTATATGGACTGAAAATGAACTGAAAAGGTTCTTTTCTTGGATTTTCTAAATTCTTCACTGCCTCTAAAGCACCCATAACTGTTTTGTCTACGGGCAAAACAAATTACTGTGAGCAAGGCTACTTATCTGAATATTTTATTTTCCCAGCTAACTAAAGAAGGATTTCTACATCATAAGAATAGAATTTTCATTTTAGCAATTGTTTTTGAAGAGTAAATTTTTAAAATGTTATTGAATTTTGCTTCTAGGAGTTACTACTCCAAATAATTGACTTTGGGGAGTTCAAACACTGATTTTTATACTTGTAGTCTTTATTTATTTTAGTTAGGTTTTCTGGTGTCACTCCCAAATTCTAAGATTGGGATTTGGATTATGCACATTTGGTCTATTCAGCAAAATGCAAACATGTGCTGTGGTGAGTGTTTCATCTTCCTGAGGCTATGCATAGGGGCAGAGGAAGCAGAGTTTTCCAGTGAATAAGCTGTCATTATCGCTTGGTCATAGTAGACCTTTCTAGACTTCTGTTTTACTACTTAAACAGGAAGTTAAAGACAAGATCTTTCTTCACAAATCTGTATTCATATACTTGAAAAAAACTGCACAAACTAGAACCAGAAATAACTGCCAGATAATCTCCTCTTTTGCTCCAAGTTGCTTTTCAAATTATCCTTAATACAGGAAGCACACTATGTTGGCAGTATTTTACAAAGGAGCATGTTTTCCAATTTTTACTAAAAAGACAAAATTTAAAGTTTTCACTACAGCTGAATTTGAATATAAGTACACTGATCACTAAAACTATGAGCAGACAATCCAGTATTTTAATACATTTGTAACTACATGATGTTATATAATTTTTTGTCAACTGTTTCATAGTAGGCCTTGCAATTAGAATTTAAATTCCTTTGAAGACAAGGCATTTGGTTCATCGTAGTTTTGTCAACTGGATAAATGAATTCCTAATAGTGACCAGTACATTTGTTTTGGTCTAGAAAAATAATTATTTTCCCCCTGAAATCCACTTTTATTCACGTAAAAAAAAAAAAAACTCCAAAGAACAGAGAAAGACTATAATTCCTCCTTCCCAGAGCTGGAAGTTTCCACTCTGTGTCCCCTGGGGAATTGAGGGAGACAACTCCCACTCTGAACTGTGGATATCATTGCGGGGTGAGGCCCCTCAACCCAGGCCCTTGTGACCTAGCACCTTCCTAGGACTGTCGGTGGAAGGGGTGGGAGGGACTTGGGGACTAATGGACCCCAGAAGAGTGAAGAAAGGGAGTTAGTGTGGAGTACTCATCTCAGCTTGAAAAAAATAAAATTTCTGAAGATACAAAGGTTTTTTAAAAAAAAAACATGAAAAAAAAAGCATTAGTGCTTTAGCCTCCAGCCTTCCTCCCAGTGCCTGCCCTGGCCTTGTGGCCACCTCTTGCTCAGCTGCATCGTACTATCAAGATACAAACTAAAATATATCCTCAACTTTATAAACTTTAACAGAATTAATCAAAAATATTTTTGTGACTACTTTGAGAAATACCTTACTTACATACTGCTTTTCTCTCTAGTTTGACTTACAGGATTTATAAATACAAAGGTTAAAAGTAGGAGTAGTAGTAAAGATATTTGGTAAGTCATAATTCCCTCAAGATGCATTTTCCAAGAATGATTATGTTGTATTGGATTTTAACGTATGTTTTTAAAGGAAATGTTTTTATAAAATTTCATATATAATAAACAAAACTGAAGTTTAAGTAGATATCTTTAATTGAAAATTACATTTTTTGATTCAAATTTTTTAGCAATTAAGAAATGGGTTCTTTATTTTCTGTATTAAACAAAGTACACTAATGATATGGATATCTACTGTGTTAAGAAATATATTCTAGGATAAAATGATTTATTTTTTTAACCATTTGACTAAAGAAATTCGATGTAGTAGTCAATCTTCTGTTGTGGAATGTTCACTGAGTTCCAGTCAAACTAGCTTACATCCTGTTTCTCCAATAACATCCAAGTCCTTAATCTTTTTTAGGACCTTTGCGCAGCTGTTCTCTGGAACATTCTCTGCCCTGCTTTTATAGTAGTTCTTACACATTCTTTATCTTTTAGCTTATATAGCATGTCCTCAGAGAGGCCTTCCTTGGTCAGACTATCAAAATAATTTTATTTGTAAATATCAAGTCTGTTTTCCTAGATTCATTTTTGTTTTGTCCTTTTTTTCTTTTCCTCCCACTCTCATCCAAATCAGAAGGAGAACTAATTCTAATTGCCATGAAAAAGAGCATATTAAAATTTCTATGACAATTGAGAGGACAGAGATAATACTTCTTTTTGGATGGCCCAAGAAGATTTTATAGGTAAGATGCAATTTCTTCTACTACAGTGAAAGAGAAAACCTTCTTTCATGCAATCTGTGTGAACAGAATATGCAGCTGTGAAAATAAGTTTCCTTAAATTGAAGGTATTTGAGTTCAAAGAATGATATAGACTTGTCCATTAATCACATTTAAAGTTTATTAAGGGCAGCTTACATACAAGGGTCCTCAACACTGAAGTCAGTGGATAGAATCTGGGGTCAAGGCAGGTCCATACCTCCCTACCCCCTGAATGGTCTTCTTCCACCCTGTTTAGACCGTGAGATCATTCTTGTATAAAATAATGATGCCAAGTAAACAGGGGAACATGTCTTATCTGTTTTATTAAGATTGATTATTAAAAATAGGCAGAAGAGCTAAAAAAGGAACTTCCCCAAAAAGGAAATTCAAATGGCCAACAGGCATGTGAAAAAATGTTCATCATCGCTTGCAATCAGAGAAATGCAAATCAAAGCTACAATGAGATACCATCTTACACCAGCGAGAATGGCACATATTAAAAAAGCCAGCAACAACAAATGTTGGCGAGGATGTGGAGAAAAAGGAACTCTCCTGCACTTCTGGTGGGAGTGCAAACTGGTCCAACCACTATGGAAAGTCATGTGGAGAATGCTCAACCTCCTAAAGATGGAGCTTCCATATGATCCAGCAATTCCACTCCTAGATATATACCCAATGGACACAGAAATATTAATTCAAAAGGGCACCTGCACCCTTATGTTTATAACAGCACTATTCACAATAGCTAAGCTATGGAAACAACCCAAATGCCCAAAAATAGATGACTGGATCAAGAAGATGTGGTTCATATACACAATGGAATATTACTCTGCAATCAAAAAAGATAAACTCATGCAATTTGCAGCAACATGGATGGAGCTAGACGGGATCATGCTCAGTGAAATAAGTCAGAAAGAAAAAGAAAAATACTGGATGATCTCACTCATAGCAGGAATTTATGAAACCTAAATAAGGGACCAGGAAAAAGACTAATTATAATAAAGTAAAAATCAAAATCAACAAGCAACTATAAACCAGAAACACTATATGGGGGGGGGGAGGAGGGATTAGGGTCAAAATAATGGGGGTGGGAATTGTATGGGGACTATAACCAAGATGAAAATGCATACATTGTGCAAAAATGAAAAATGATGTAAAAATATTTTAAAAGATTAATTATTAAACTCCCATGTGGACCACGAGTACAAGTTAATACAAATGAAAGAAACAATGGGAAAATAGGCTAGCTTCCCAGGGTAGACCATTACTTATCATGGGTCTAAGACATCATTCATACAAGATGGAGTCACATTGGTTTACCTGCACAGAAAAAGGGGAATAGTTATCCTTTGTTAGTCCAGCTTCCTCTCCTTTAACAGTTTTGCCCATTGCTGCCCATTACCAAATCTCACTGTGTGCACTTCCCTCTCTTCCACTTATGAACTAGTGATTAAAAAGAAGTTATGCTTAATCACATTTATGTTGGGTACTCTGAACCCTTCATCAGTCTTAGTTTTTGCAAAATGGCACAGAGTCTCTTAGTAGCAGGGAGTCCAGGAGCAGCAACGTGATAGCAATTCTGCAAACTATACAAATAAAACCAGGAGAAAGACACCAGACTGGGCTTTGGACCCCCCACCCATCTCCCTTCAGACCCAGGCATGTAATGACTGCTCACTCTCATTCCTCGTACAACTGTGTGCTCTTATTTCTAGCTCCGTAAATGTTATTCTATAATCATCTCTAATACATTTCTGTGCTCTCCCTGCACAGAGGAGGTGGAAGCATTAACCTAGCCTAAAGCAGGAGTTGTTTCCAAATTCTCAAGATGGGGGATTGGTGTGAAAATGTGACTTGTGTTTGTCCAAAAGTGCCACAGGTACATCAACTGATTTACTATGAAGAAACAGTAAAAGGAAAATGTGCCAATGTGAGCTCAATGTTTATGAGCTCATAATCACACTGATATGCTTCCTTGCTTTTCCTAGAAGAATCATGCACCATGCCCACACAGGCATGTAAACTTTCCAGCCAGATGAGTCAGGCATGGAAAGAACTGACTGAGTCAACAAGTTTAACTTTGTCCTGGAGGGGGGAAAGTATGATTGTAAATTCCCTGAAAGTATGTGCATGATTATTTACACTTTCCTAATGCTGAATTGCATTTGTAAATAGTGCCAGGTAGCTATTTTCAATTTTCTTTTGTTTCCAGAATTCTCATATAGGAGATCCTGCATGGCTGTTATCAACTGTCTAAGTAATTATAACAGGTCTTAGTCAGAACCTGCTACTAAATTGGTGTCCCAACCATGACATGACAGAATGGTTGTCCTCAAAATTAGAGCTGTCCTCAGAATTAGAGCTTGGGTTAATATGAAGACTGAGACTACCATCCATTGTGAAAAAGTAGCTGGAGGAGGGAGAAAAACAGAGTTTCTATACAACTATTTTTTTAAGTTTCATTTATACTTCTCATGGAAAAGGTGATGTTACCCAATTAGGGCATTCACTTATTTCCGGAAACGGCTCACAATTTTCCATCTGCAAAAATCATAATTTGACTACAGTAAGCTAAAAACTCTCAGGAAATAGCAGAGACATAAGCTAAATATAAATCACAGAACAAATTTCAATATATTGTCCATCTAAATGCTGTGACTTAATTGTGCTGCAGATTCAAAATCCCTGTTATTTTTCTTTCTTTACTGCTGTAGCAAACGTTCACATTTCTCTTTATCGTGTAGAGCAGAAAGTCCTCAAAGAAAGGGATTTTATTTTTAAATGTTTTTCTATTGCTGCCATTTTGTCAAATCTCTAAGTTTTCACTACAGGTGTTTTTGGTTTTTGGTTTTTGTTTTTTTTTTTTCTTTTCCTTTGCTTGTAAGATAGGGCAAGTTATAAGCCATCACGTAAGAAACTTGATTTCTTACATTTAATATGGTATAGGATTTTATATATCTATCTGAAGTATATTTCCTTCTCATGCTTTGAATTTAATGCAAATTTTAAAATCGTAGGCATCATTTCTAAATGATAGAATTTTTAATATCTTTTTTAAATTTTAAGTTTCATTTTTTTGCAGTTACATTTTTGTTCTTCCATATGTGCACAAGTTCCATTCACTCTCTGTTTCTTTACCCCAACTGCCCCCTACCCCCCTGTGCCCTCTGCTAACCATTATATTCTTCACTGAGTTCAAGATTTATTCCTACTATAATTTGCCTGTGCATGTTTTGGTTATTATATTCCACAGATGAATGAAACCATCTGATATCTGTCTTTCACTTATTTCCCTTATATAATCACCTTGAGGAACATCCATTTTGTCCCAAATACCACTATTTCATGTAAATGATAGTTGAATGCTTAGTAAGTTCCAGTTACTGGTCTAAGGCGTACATTAGGAACACATTTAATTCTCACAACAGTCTGACAGAGATGCTATTTCTGTCCTATTTTGCAAGGAGGCTCAGAGAAGTTAACTAACCCACTCATGCTGCTCCATGGGAAGTGACCTAAGTAGCATTTGGACTGAGGTGGTTTAACAGCAGAGTCCTTGCTCTCAAGGGTAATGTAATGTGTATTGCAATAACGCCTTAGGACATTTAAGAAAGGCTCTGTCCTCTTTTTATTTGATTCCAGAAAGCTGTGAACAGATATGTGACTTAGATAACTTCTAATTCAAGGTTTGACCTTGCCTAACATGTCAATTAACAAGGCCCTTAGCTCACAAGGTAATAAGTAAACATTCTGAAATAAGGCATTTTACAGTGACATAAACCAAGTTCATGTGATTTGCCTCCTTTCCTCCATCAGGTTTACACTATTGCTGCCCATTTGTGAAACTTGCTGTTTTAATTTGAAATGCTTTCCTTTGCTAGTGAACAATTGTGGTTATTAATATTTGAAACACATATACTAAATATCATTTCCTATATTTACTATGTTTTTTATCTGAAAGGTGTTAAACTTTAGACTTACAAGTAACATATTTGTGAAAATAGATTTTTTACTTCCTTTTTATTCAAAGTTATTGCTCTTCTCATAAAGAACAGTCATTTGATTCTCATTGTCCTTTTTTCTTACCCTTATCTCAAAAGTCCTTTTTTTCCATTCCATTACGAAATTCTTTGTTCTCTTCTCCCTCATATAGTCAATTTAAAATTATTCATCTAGGGGCCTCCCCAGTGGCGAGCGGGTTGAGCGCAGCTCTGTGAAGCTATCTGCAGCCTCTGCAGCGCGGGTTCGATTCCCAATGGGCCAGGGAGATTCCCACATGGCGCAGCAGACCTCTCCTGTTGCACCCACTGCTCCCCTCAGCAGTGTATTTCAGTCATCTGCCTGTTCTGCTCCCAGCTGTCTCTGGTGAATCCTCTTACCCTCCTATGCCTCTGGCCTATACCCCAGCTCTTGTATAAAAATAAATAAATCTTTAATAAATAAATAAATAAATAAAATTATTCATCTAGAAATGACAACACCTTCCCTCCACTAAGAAAAGGACTGTTCACTGAGAACTTAAAGAAAATTTCATTTTAATTTGACTAAAAATGAGTCAAACATCCATCGAATTCCGTTGTTCTGAAAGTCTGTGAGTAGACTCTGAACTTTGAAACAGATAAAGCATTAGTGCTAAAGGAAAAGTTGTTAATTTTTTTTTCAATCTCCCTGAAGACAATGTCAAAGAGAAGGAATATGGATCTTTGCTTTCCTCATCATCTCCCCCAAATTCTCATGTTTCCTGTATTGAACAAAGTCTATGCAGTAAATTAGAAACCACTTCAAGCACATTCTAAGGAAAGAATTTCACTTAGGAAGTTGATGCTATGAAAGATGGAAGATCTGAAAATGCCAAATAGACTCCGTGAGGCAACAATATCAGGTAGTCACTGCCCCTCCTAATCTGAGGAATGAAAGGGACAGAGCTAGAGCCCAGGGTGCTAAGACCATGAGGACACAACGAGCAGTATCAGAGCTGCTGCCAGAGGCAGAAAAAGAAAGACCACTCCTTTCTTCCTGCCAGTTTATCTGCCATTGATAAAACTAGCCAAAAGTGAGATGGCATGGGTGCTTGGGCCATGCAAACTACAAGGCCAGTTCCTCTGATCCAGAGCTGAGCAGGGAGGAGGGGATGACTGGCTCTGACAGCAATCAGGTCCTGAGCAGCACACTCATCTCTCTTCCACTTTTCTGTGTCTACAAAGTCATTTTTTCCTCATCAGACAGTTATTACTCAATCTGAAAATATGGAACCTTAGAACTCATGCAGTAAATGATCATTCATCCATTGATGTCACATCATCAGGATAAGTTGCAAGGAATAATGTTCTTAAAACTGCAAAAGAAAATCTACTAAAACAATGTACAAAGTCTCTTGCTCCATGCTCTAGGACATTTATTGAAATTTAGTTGCAGACCATTTCCTTATTGAGTTTTGCTTTTCTCTTTTCCTGGAATAGAGTCATAAAGTCAAATTTGGCAAACCTACTCTGGAAATTGCATTCTGCAAATTATATTACTTTTTGATACTTACATAGAGATGTTTCAGAAGAATAGGAAAGATGATGACAATCAAAGAAAATAATGCAATGTTCAAATTGAATTTTTTTTAAATTTCACAATTTTCAACAATTATTTTCTTAAATATCCATGACGTTATTATTTCTTAAAACCTTGAAGTGTATTTAAAAGTCACTGAAGGGACTCCCCTGGTGGTGCAGTGGTTGAGCACTGGGCTGTGAAGCTGCCCGCAGCCTCTGCAGTGCCGGTTCAATCCCCCTGCCACCGGCGAGGGTCCCACATGGTGCGACAGACCTCTCCTGCCGCCCGCTGCTCCCCTCAGGAGTGTACTTCGTCAGTCTGCCTGTTCTGTTCCCTACTCTGGCTCTGGTGAATCCTCTCACCCTCCCGCGCTTCTGACTATACCCAGTGCTTGTATAAAAAAATAATCTTTAAAAAAAATAAATAAAAGTCACTGAAGTCTGAGTTTGTGTGTATGTTATCTAATTTGGCAGTTCTTACTTTCTGCCATCTTCCCCACAACTGGATAAAAAAAAAAACCAGCAAAGAAGACATTGAGTTTCTTGAGGGCAAAGAAACTCAGTGCCTTACCCCAAGAAGGCATTCATAAATGTTTATTGAATGGATCATTGCCTGCATTGGAAAGAGAATAAAGAGGATCGAGGGGTATCATCAATACTATTGAAATAGAGGCTGATCCTTTGTTAACTCCATTTTATTATTAATCCTTCTGCTGAAGAACTTACACTGCATTTTTTATTGTCCATCAGATAGAGTTACCAAATAGAATATAGGACATTCAATTACCTGTAAGTTTCTGATAGGCAATAATTTTGTAGTATATAGATATTCCAAACATTGTATCTGCAAAAACAGTTGCACAGTATTGACACATAATTATACCAAAACATTATGCATCATGTATCTGAAATTCAAAATAAACTGGACATCTAATATTTTCATTTGCTAAGTAGGGCAACACTTCCATAGGATTAAATACAACCTTCCATTTTATCATGGCTTAATAACCAGACATATTTGTTGGAGATAGTCACTTAATGAAGTTAGCCAGTCATCATTGGAAGACTTAATATTAATCATTCTTATACACAGATTTTTAATTTTTAAACAAGTTATTTAAATAAAACTATTTAGTTTAGAAAAATAACCCAATAAATAAATAGAAAAGAAAAATACTTCATGTTCACAATTGTGATTTGAGACCTGATCCTGTTATTAAGTGACCATATACATTAGAAACTCTTTACCCTCTATAACATTAAAAATGATCATAATTTCTTTCTCTTAGTTTAGAGAAGAAAACAAAAAGCTAAATTAAACTATGCAAGTTTCTTTCTATCCATTTCTATCACTCTCATCAATAGAAGTAATCATCATGAACTGCTATAGTCTGAATATTTGTGTCCCCTCAATATTCATATGTTGAAATTTAATTCCAAGGTGATAGAACTTGGAGGTGGATATACTGGGATGTGCTTTTTTCATGAGGTTGGAATCATCATGAATGGGATTTATACCCATGTAAAAGCCACCACAATGACTCCCTTTGCCCTGTCTGCCATGTGAGTTCACAATAAGTAGAATGCCATCTGTGAAACAGGAAAAGTGGGCTCTCCCTAGACACTAAGTTTGCTAATACTTTAGTGTTGGTCTCTTCAGACTCCAGAATTGTGAGAATTAAATATTTGTTGTTTATAAGCCATCCAGTCTATGGCATTCTCTTATAGCAACCTGAACAGATAAACACACTAAAAATTAGACCTGTATCATCCCCATCATTTTTTTAAAGATTTATTTATTTATGCATACAAGAAACTAGAGTACAGGCAGAGGTGTGGGGTGAGGGGGGTGAGAGAATTCACCAGAGACAAAGTTGGGGAGTAGAACAAACAGATCTTCTGAAATACACTGCTGAGGGGAGCAGCAGGAAAGACAGGAGAGGTCTGCTGCCATGTGGGTCAGCTCCCTGGCTGGCAGTGACTGATAATAGCTTGATAGCGCTGTCTTTAACCCCTGTGTCACCAGGGAGGGCGTCCCTGTCATTTTGTATGTACTTGTATATATTCATATGTATATAGGCACATGTTATTTTTTGTTCACAAAAATAGAATCACATTTCATACCTTATGCTGAGACTTTCATTTTCATTTGAAGGTCTTGTATCTCTGAAGACACTTTTATTTTGCAAAATAGATATTTCACACATGTTGTGTAAGTAGAATATAAAATGATCCCCAAATCCTGATATCCATGCCTCTCTGTAATTCCTTCCCTTTGAGTGAGGCATGGCCTAATGCCTTTTTCTAATAGACTATGGTAAAAATGATGGGTATCTCCTCTTCCATGTTTGGGCATAAAATTTGACTTCCATTTGCTAGCAGACATCTGTTACCATCTCAATTTTCATGCTTTAATGAAAAGAGCTGTTGAAGAAAAACCAGGTAGAGCTCTAGCTCACTGAAATCAACATGAAACTGAGACCCTCAGTCAAATAGTTCTCAGGGAACTGAATCCTGTCAACCACCATAAAAGGATTGGCAGCAGATTCTTCCACAATCAAGTCTTCAGATGAGACTCCAACCTTGGCCAACTCTTTAGTCACAGCTTTAATACTGTAATGCAGAGAATCCAGCTAAGCCATTCCTGAGTTCCTAACTCACAGAAACTCTCAGATAACAAATGTATGTTGTTTTGAGCTACTAAGGTTGTGGTAGTTTGTTAAGTAGTGATAGAAAATTAATGCACTTATGATGCAAAGTTTCAAAGCTATGAAAGGTATTTCTTTTTTTTTTAAGATTTATTTTTTATTTATACAAGAGCTGGGGTACAGGCCAGAGGTGCGGGAGGGTGAGAGGATTCACCAGAGAGAGAGTGGGGAGCAGAACAGGCAGATAGACTGAACTACACTGCTGAGGGGAGCAGCGGGTGAATCAAGAGAGATCTGCTGTGCCATGTGGGTAGCTCCCTGCCTGGCCGGGAATTGAACCTGTGCTGTAGAGGCTGTGGACAGCTTCACAGCGCTATGCTCAACCTGCTGCACTACCGGGGAGATACTGAAAGGCATTTCTTTTAAAAATTTAAGTTTTCCTCTCCTCCTTACCTCTAGCCAATTAGATCCTTTTCCAAGAGGCAACCATCAAACTGTTGCAAACATCAATTCATATTGTCAATCTGAAAATATTTTTTTAATGTAAGAATTAAAGGTATTGGGGCCTCCCTGGTGGCACAGGTGGTTGAGTGCTGCTCTGTGAATCTGTCCGCAGCCACTACACCATGAGTTCGATTCCTTGCTGGCCAGGGAGATATCCACATGGTGCAGCAGACCTCTCCTGCCGTGCCCGCTGCTCCCCTCAGCAGTGCATTTCATCAGTCTGCCTGTTCTATCCCCCGCTCTGTCTCTGGTGAATCCTCTCACCCTCCTGCACATCTGGCCTATACCCTGGTTCTTATATGCATAAATAAATAAATCATTTAAAAATAAAGTATTGATATTATTATTTATATTAAACAAAAGGGATAATTACAGAATTATCTAAAAATGTCCATACAGAAAAGGCAGGATTATTTACACCTAGCAGAAATTTCAAATGCATTTTGAAAAGTGTGTCTAGTGAGTTATTGCTTATGACCAGAAAGAAATCCAAGGATCATAAAACACACCCATAATATCATTGATTCAGTGTTCTATGTTGACTATAAGACAGGACCCTATCAGAGTGAATGAAAACAAAATGGAAAGCATGGCATTGCATGGTTCAAAGCTAGTCTATACATCTGATACTGCACATGAAAACTTTGATTACACCTCAAAAATATTTTGATAGAGCTGGCAATGTCAAGATAACCATGAGGGTGAGGGGCTGACTGATATGTTGGAATAAAAGAATAAACAAAAATTAAAAATATCTATCACCTGGAACAGCATAAATCCTTTTCTTTAAAGGACCAATTTGTAAATATTTTAAGTTCTGCATGTCTTATGGTCTCTGTTCCAACCACTCAACTCTAATATTGTATCATGACTGTACCATACAAAATACATAAATAAATGAACATGGCCATATTCCAATAAAACTTTATTCATAAAAAGAAACTGTGGGTGAATTTGGTTCAAGAGTTTCCTGACTCCTGATCTGGAAAAGTAAAACAAAGCCTGGATGCAGTTTAAGTCTTTCAGTTTGGTGCTGGAATTAAGACTTCAATGTCAAGAAGAAATTCCCAAGCTCATAATATCAATTTCAGCTGCTTCTTTCTGAATACACTGACTTGACTGCCATTTAAAACATCTTTCTTTTTTCCATGGAAATTCTTTAAACCTAGGATAACTTCTTTGTTCCTTAGGGCTATGAAATAATACTAACCTGTATTGCTGCCTTAAATGTCAAATAAAGGCAACACATTTTAGTCATACCCTAGAGGTCAGTAGAGCATCTCAGTATTTTAGATGAATCAAGGTAGAAATAATACATTTGAGTTTTAATGGTTAAATAAGAAAAAGAAAGCACACTAGATCCTTTCTCCTTCCTAAGCTTTTTCCTAATTCTGCTCCGTGCCTGCTTAATTTAAGTTCAATATACAGGTAAACAATATTCCTTTGTATTATAACAGCAGGGAAAAGGGGAAAGAAGACCATACAGATTCCCTTAGGCGTGAATAGTTTATTCGGACTTTTAGATATTGGTCATAGAATAAATTGCTTTTCTGTCATAAAAGGACACCACAATATTCTGTGATTCTGTGACTGTAATATTATTGACAAAAACAATGTATAACTAATCATTATGAAAACAGTTCAAATAGTAACTCTATAATATCTCTCTGGATCTCCTTATTGTTTGTCAGTGATTTTCATTTATGTGGTTGTGTGCACATGCGCGCGCATGAATGTTTGTTGTTTTATTTTTTTTTTTAATAGAGGCATGTTTTTATTTATTTATTTGTTTGTTTGTTTGTTTTGTTTATACATGCACTGGGTACAGTCAGAAGCGCGGGAGGGTGAGAGAATTCACCAGAGCCAGAGCGGGGAGCAGAGCAGGCAGAAGGACCGAAGTACACTGCTGAGGGGAGCAGCGGGTGGCAGGAGAGGTCTGCCCGCCATGTGGGACCCTCCTCAGGTGGCCGGGGAGCAGCCGGGGATCGAACCGGCGCCGCAGAGGTCGCCGGCAGCTTCGCAACCCAGCGCTCAACCACTGCGCCACCGGGGAGGCCCTGTTTGTTGTTTTAAATAATCAATTGAGCATGGAACTAGCAACGCAAATACTTGAAAATAAAGGTGATACTATATAGAAAAAATAAATAAATAAATAAAACATCTTTCTTTTTTTTGGAAACCAAAACTTTTGTTCTGATCTCCATCCTTAATAATGTTCTGTCCATCTGGAACCTGAGTTGTCTTAGAGTTAAAACAGAGCCACGAGTCAAGAATTACCCTTTAGCTTAGGCAAAGACAAGCTTTAAAAGCAACCCTTAAAAGCTGATCACAGAACTGAAGCATCCAGAGGGAGAGGGGGAGGGAACAGACTGGGGAGCGAGCACAGTGGTCTGTGCGGAAGAGTAGGGGTGTCTTGGTGGTGGGTGTGCTACAATGACTACATCTGAAGGGCGAGGTCCTATACTTTCAAAACTCTAACAATGATGTAAACCAATCGCACTTCAATTAAAAAAATAACTATTAAAAAAAAGTCCCTTTATTTTCTCAATTTCCTGCTTTTTTACTGATTTTTCTAGCTGTTTTCAAGGTGCTAGGATGAACATACTAGATTGAGAAATGCAATCTTTAATGGAGGCCTCCTCTTTCCTACTACATTTTTTCCCAGATGTTTTTTGATTTGCCAGATACATAAAGACCATATTTCAAAATTATATTTACTAGAATTAATGTTTTTAATCATTTGACACTAAGCTGTTTTTTCAAGTAACTAAAATTAATATTTACAAGCCAAAGTATAGACCTAGATATTTTATAATTTTGTGCTAAATTTGTCCCAACACTCATAAAACTGATTTCTTAGCATTTGTTCCCCAGATCCCTCAACTATTTATTATATGTTTTTATGTTTCATGGGGAAAAAATACCCCTATGAAAGAGAAAAAGATCTACACACATATAACCATGTGTTCACACACACTTGATACAGTGGGATAAAGGTTTAACTGATTTTTTCCCCCTTGGTTCTAGTGTCCTTACCCACATGGGTAATGCTCAAGATAGAAGACAGGACCACAAGAAGTAAATTAGTTGGCCAACTACAAAAAATAAATACCATGAAAGTAAAATATTTTAGAAAAATAGATCTTGTTTATGTAGGATTCTTATCCATCTTAAAAAGAAGGCATATACTTATTTTTAATAAATATACATCCCAAAGACACAAGATTTAAATGAACTTATATTATCTTTTTATCCTTCAAAGCACAAAATGCCATATCTAAAATAAAAACTTGATTCTTAAGAGACTAAGCTTGATGAAATGAGACATCCTTGAAATCTTACTAGAGGTTATGACACCACAATTTTACTTGTGTCTGAATCAACTGCATATAAAAAAATAAAGTAAAACCCCAGTCTGAGATGCTTCTGCACTGTCTAAACACAAGGAAAAGCCACTTTTCTGACCCCAGCCTCCACATCCTCTCCAATCCAGACAAGTGGGTGTCCCAGCTTTGCTGATATGCCACACATGACCTTTTTTCCTGCTTCGCTAAGAACTCTGGCTCAGGCCCTGGCCAAGCCCCTGGCCAACCCACAGACCAAAAGACTATCACCAGTTGGGGTGAAACATACAGGAAAGGGTCAAAACCCCTGCTCCCAGTCATAAACAGTTTCTGCCATAATCTACTGTTTCCTCTAATTATGGGCATTTCCATATTACTAACCATGGTCAAGTATTTTAAAATTCTTCACATTTCCTAGAACTTACCACCCACACAATATTTGATCTGCTAAAAGGCAACTAAAACTAACAATCATCTGTAAATATATTATTACCAGGGAATAGAAGTTATTTAAACCCTTCAGAGAACATGACTTTCAGTTCTCAAAACAACTAGGTAGGTTGAGTTTAACTTCATATCTACCTGGTCCTGTCTGTTCCTTAATGAACAGACCAAAAGGCAAAAAGTACCACAGACCAAGTGTTCTAATTAAGAAGTAAAAGCAAATAATGCATGTAAACAATAAGAAGTTGCAAGATGAGTTTATTATTTATTGAAAGATAGCTGTGGTTTCTTATATTGGACACAATTCACTAATATCTATGCTACAGCAGACTCTCTTCTATTAAAAAGTGGGAAAAACAGGGCCTCCATGGGGGTGCAAGAGGTTAAGAAGCAACCTACAAAGCTGTCCACAGCCACTGCAGCACAAGTTCAATTCCCCCCCCCACCCCTCCCCTGGCCAGCCAGGGAGCTACCCACATGGCGCTGCAGATCTCTCCTGTCTTGCCTGCTACTCCCCTCAGCAGTGTATTTTAGTAGATCTGCCTGCTCCCCACTCTGTCTATTGTGAATCTTCTCACCCCCCCCATATATCTGGCCTGTACCCCAGTCCTTGTATGTATAAATACATAAATCTTTTTTTTAAAAAAGTGGGAAAAACGAAAATATACAATGAAGCAAAACCTGCTAATCACTTAAAATATTTACTCATACTCCTTTTGGAAACTTAAATGAGAAAATACACCATTCCTTTTGGTATTAGATGAGTCACATGATTATAGAAAATAATCAACTTCAATTTTAACATATTAGTAATTTCACCGGACTAATTAAGGATTGTAGGAATGGAGAAGCCAAAAGAATAGTAAAATAAATAGATGTGACAACGTGGAAATTTTATATATAAAGCTATGGCATCATATTTTAAATCTAGTCTCATGAGTCTAATGATATGAAACACAGATGCTAACACTCAAAAACTATGGGTTGAATATTATGTGTAGGGGTTGTATTAATTAAGATAGCCCTATTATAACAGATATCAGGGACTTAAAGTAATAGAGCCCATATCCAATATCAGGATTCCTAGTGAACAGCCAACTCAAAACTACTTCTTCCTCAGGTCTCTGCTTCCAAAAATGCCTCAGAATCCTCTCCATTATCCAAAGAATGAGGAAGAAGAAAATAGAAGTACAGTATATTTTAGGCACTTCAGCTTAAAAGTAAAACACAGCACTTTAATATACATTCCATTGGCAAAATCTGGTGACATGGTCACACCCAGATCAAGGATATCTTGGAAGTATAGTTTCAACTTTCCAGCAACTATTCTGAAGATGAAACTTTGGTATATACAGAAGTACCTGCATGGTTATTATAGTTTGTCTTGTAAAGAATTCAAATGTAGTAAAGGCTAACTATGAAATGCGCCTTTATTTAGATATGTGGAACCTGCTAAATAATGTTAAGGAATTTACTCAAATTTTAGTAAATCAAGACAATATTTAGCATCATTGTGTGTATTAAATATGAAGGTAATGATATTAACTTACAACCAGTAATTATGTATTTTGAGTTGGTGAAATGTGAATGCGAAATTAGCAGAGAGGTATTAACGTTCTCTCACGCTGGATGACTCAAGTCCATAACATGATATTAGCTAGTTGTCATATATTGAAAAATGAACCTTTACATTTTGATTATATTGTTCAAGATAAGATTATTTACTCTCTTTATGAGAATACTCCATCAATATCATTTTAATCCATGCAATAGCTTTTATTGCATGCTTTTTTAAAAATTTCAACCAAGTCTGAATGCTTATAATTTTGTTCACACCTTACAAGTTAATATTTAAATACCAGTTCCTCCACTGGATTGTATCTCACCATCCTCTAATGAAGTTTTTCATACCCAGAAAGATAGAATTAAGCACTCCTCTGTGCCTCTACTGACCCTGTAAATATGAACTTGAATGTTTCTGTATGGGGTGTGCAAGCATCAGAGGGTAGATGGATGAAGGAGTCACAAAGTCCTCAGTGGATCTTATAGGCTTTAATGCTCACTCATGGAACCAGGCACACAGGCACCAGGCAGGGAGGCTAATATGCAAGAAGGCACGCATGGGTTTCGGGAGTGGGGGTGGTGCCGTGAGGCAGGCAGGCAATTGAGACTCCCACTCACCCACAAATCTTTACTCTCTCTGGTCCCTCTCTGGCATTCTCTCGTGGTCTCGCCTCTTTTGTAGTCATGCTGCTCCTCCTCCCATAGCCATCCCCTCGTCTTTGAGTGACTCCTCCCTTCTATCCCTTACCTTCAGACTCAGGTGTGCTCACTTACACATGCACGCCACCATGCTTCAGGTGTCCACCATCAGGTACTTGCATCTCACGCCCACACTCCCAAGGGCCTTCCACATCAACACGATCATGGCCACAGGTGATAGCAACATAGACTAAGGGTGTAAAAAACCTGATTCATTCCATTTATCCTACAGGAGTGAATAAAGTCATCTGTTTAGAATTGACTGCACAGTACATAACTTCTATTATAATTATCTGAAAAATTGAGATCATTTTCATATAGTTATCAGGAATATTAGACATATGAATATTTTTTAAATCTAGTAGACTATAGACTTACATATGTACATTCTTAAATCTAGCACATATTTTTTAATCCAGTAAATTATGTAAGACAGCTATCATATTGTTATTATTATTATTGTTAATTAGAATCTCTTTTAACAGCAAAGCAAATTTCCATGCTTACTCTTTGTTACCACAAAAAAGGTAAATGTTGATGGCATAATAATTACAAGGAAGCATTTATTAAGGAAAAAAATAGCAGCAGAAATCTGCTAAACATTAAATGGGCGAAAAGAAGCCAGAATTTGGCTGTAAATCTTGATTCTAGATATTACTTGAACAATTTCGTAACATGTTAAGTGAAATTTATAGATTGTCTAGACCAGTAAGATCCACAGATGCTTGGAAATGAAGAGCATGTGAGTATGGGAAAGACAAATATAAAAAAAATCCCCTGATTATGGAGAGGCAACAAAATTGCCCCCTTAAACCACAGACCCACAGCATTTTCCAGAAAAGAAATGAACCAACTTCTCAGCCTCACACCCTTGGTGTAACAGAAGCTGAAAGAAATTCATGTGACCTATACTGAGAAGCCACCTCTAAAAAACCCATGGTCTGCTGAGCAAAGACAAAGATATTATCAGACCATTGAAGACAGACTAGAGTCATGTTAGGAGCAGTTTCTCTCCTTTAAAGAAAAGTTTTATTTTTACTAATATTATTATAATTTCCACTAACTTTACCTGTTTTTAAAATTTTTCAAAATATATGTATTTTACTGTAAAACTACTGACTCTTCAACTTTCACCTGTCTGCCAATCCATAGAGAATCTTCAAATCACAATCTGCCCTTTCTGGTTTTCAATCTGAACTTCTCAATAGCATCTCTATTTCTACAATTTTTTGCTCTTCCTATTGTTATGTCAACATTTTATTCTTCATGAATTAAAGAATAAAATAAGTTCACAGAATTTCATAGCTGAAACTGACCTTAACTATAAACTAAATAGAACTAAATACAAATTTACAGATGAAGTAAATAGAAAAATAAACTTATATATTATAAGTCCACTTAATGGTTATCAAAAAGGGAGGGTTAAGGGGAGATAGGTGAGTCAACTAAAAGGGTCAAATGTATGCTAAGGATAGATTTAGACTTTTAGTGGAGAGCTGAATGGAGTAATAACGTTGATTTTCAGTTGTGCACATCTGAAACTTATATAATATTATATTGCAGTGTTACTTCAGCAACAACAAAAATAATGTAAGATTCCAGATTAACTCATATAAGTTAGCGGGCTTGCCAGAACCCCCAAAAATAAATGAAGAAGAGAAGGGAAGAAGAGCCCAGCTCTTCAAATTCTCCAATCATAGTTACAAATAAATAAAATAAATTACCCATCAGTTGCCCCAGCTCCCAGGAGCTGTGACTAAATACAAGTATTACACCCATCAGTGTCAGCACTACCAAAGCAGCCCCTTCATTCCTTATTTAGTGCCTATTAAGAAACTGGATGCAAACATGACTAAGACTCAATCCCTGCCTCAGGGAAGCTTCCTGTTAGTTTAAAATAAGCACATGATCCAGTCATATATTTTTGGGCATTTGGGTTGTTTCCAGGTTTTACGTATTTTAAATAGTGTTGAAATAAATATAGGTGTACAGGTGCTCTTTTGAATCACTGTTTTTGTGTCCTTTGGGTAGATCCCTAGTAGTGGCATTGCCAGATCATATGGTAGCTCCATTTTTAGTAGACTGAGGAACCTCCAGACAGCTTTCCACAGTGGCTGGACCAGTTTGCACTCCCAACAGCAATGTAGGAGAGTTCCTTTTTCACCACATCCTCACCAATATTTGTTGTTGCTTGTTTTTTTTTTTTTTTAATATGTGCCATTCTTACTGGTGTAAGGTGGTATCTCAGTGTGGTTTTGATTTGCATTTCCCTGATGATAAGGGGTGTTGAACATTTTTTCATATGTCTGTTGGGTATTTGCATTTCCTCTTTGGAGAAATGTCTTTTGACTACTTCTCCCCATTTCTTGACTAGATTGTTTATTTTGTTTTTGTTGAGCCCTGTGAGTTCTTTGTATATCTTTGTGATCTGTCCCTTATCAGTTGAATTGAGTGCAAAGATTTTTTCCCAATCAGTGGGGTGTCTCTCTATTTTGGTTAATGTCTCTTTGGCTGTATCAAGAAGATGTGGTATATATACACAATGGAATATTATTCAGCAATCAAAAAAGATAAACTCATGCCATTCCCAGCAATGTGGATGGAACTAGAAGGAATTATGCTCAGTGAAATAAGCCAGAAGGAAAAAGAATAATATCAGATAGTTTCACTTATAACAGGAATATAGGAACCAAATAGGACATCAGTGTAAAAAATAATAATTACAGTACAAACCACAACAAAGCATAAACAGACAATGGTAAGCCAGAGACATACTGCAGAGGAGGAGGAGGGAGAGGGATCAGAGGGAGGGAGCGAGGAGCACAGGGGACTGAGGTGATGATGCATGGGTGCCTTGGGGAAGGAAATTCTATGGGGACTCAATCTGAGGGGGTGGGGGAAGCAAATATTGTCTAAAAATGTAAAAAAAATTGATAAATATTAAAATAAAAAAATAAAATAAAATAAGCACATGAAAGCACTTAAGTATCACAGATACTATCCTAGATCTTGTGCAGAGTGCAATCAGGGCACAAAGGTGGGGGCTATTATTTCTATTTGGGTCAAAAAAGATCCTGTAGGGAATGCCTTGATGCTTGATGTAAACTAAGTTGGGAATGTTAAAATAAGGACTGGCAGGATACTCTAGAATTGGGGGTGGGGGGGATACAATGAGAGTGAAAAACTATGCAGATTTGAAATAGTATCCCATATTGGGGCACTCCAAGTGGCTCTGTGCACTTGTTTCATGTAATTCAAGGAGAGTAGTTAACGAAAGATAAGGTTGGTATGAGAGGATGCCAGACCTCAGAGGACCTTATGTTCTTTAAATGGTGACTAAAAGTTCTCAGGTGCAATCCATTGTGCCAAACAGCAACTTCCAATTGGATCTGTAGTAGATGATTTATTTAGGGCTTTACAAAAGTAACAAAGGTAGTCATCAGGATGATTCAACTTATATAATTACATGCATTTTATAACAGAGTTAAACTTTTTCATGCAAGCATAAATATTGCATGGTACATTGTAGAGTAAATGGAAGTGATCAGGATTTTCCTGCTCTCCCACCATTAGAACTGATGATCAACACCCGTGGTCTTACACGCGTGCCTGATGGCGGCACCTGGAGTGTGATATGGGCATGCATGAGTGGGCACACCTTACCCAGAAACTGAGCATATAAGGGCAGCAACAGAGGATGGGGCAGGCAGAGTGCAGTAGAGACCAGCAAAGAGACCATGAAAGAACACCAGAGGGCCCAGAAACAATGAAGATTCCTCAGGGGCTAGGAGGCCAGCAAGCATCCTGTCCACCCCCTCTCATCTCCCTGGCTGCCCTGTACCTGGTTGCCTAACTACAAATGGTGTAAAAAGATCATTAAAAGCCTGAAAAGCCACCAAGGGCTCCAGGACTCTCCTTTACCTGTCTGCCCAGATCATAGAAAACCTGCTCTGTGCCTTGCTGGCAATACAATGGCGTAGTCAGCAGGATGATTCAACACAGGTGGGTATGGAGCCCTCCAAAGAACTTGGGAGGGGCTGAGAGATGGCAGGCTGAGAGTTCTCCGTGGCCAGTGTCCTCTGTGGGTGACTCCCAAGACCCTGGTACAGGTAGAAAGGACTCCGCACATGGTGGGGAAGGACATGGCGCCTGCTTGAAGGCAGGGCTGGGGGCTGAGTGTCCCCTCACAGCTCTGCAAATAGAGTCCAGGACAGTGCTGGAGGTGCCTTGGCAGCACAAGAGGTGACCAATGTCCAGGAGCTACGAGATGAGCTAAAGACACTGCAGGAGCACAGCAGGGGGACAAGGTCAGGGAGCTCTGGGACAAGATCTTACAAGGAGGAGATGACCCTCAAGGACCAGGCCATGACCCCTCAGACAGCAGACTCAGAGTTAGTGATTATACTTTAATAAAGAAATACTGTTATTCTTGAGAACTGCAGATATTATGTATCCATATATAATCAGGCTTAGTGTCATACATTGTATTCATAGCACAAACCATATTCTCAGCAATAATTGTCACAGATGAAGAATTGAGTGGTTAATCACTAACAACTTATTGACTACTTATTCTCTCTATAATAGATCTATAGGCCCAAACTAAATTTTTTTCTTTTAAGTAAAATTAATGTTTATCAATAGCAAGACCACTTTTTCAGGAACTGAATTTTATCTAAGTTATTGAGCGATGGAATGAAAGGCTTAATTGTGGGTTTGTGGTTTTTTTTGTATTTCTAAATTAATCAAATTTCATGTCCTAACTTAAAAATAATATTATCCGCCACTGTTATATCCTTCCCTCTGGTAAACAATGTCTCTTTTCCCTAAACTACAAATGATGAATATTATGGTAGGCTTCTGATTAGCAATAATTCCCAACTCCTATATGATGGGTTGATGATGATGCTAAGATCCCAGATATCTACTTTAACTTTCACTCAGGGAAAAAAAGATATATATAGAATAGAATGAGAACTAGAACACAATTAGAAATTTTCAAATAAGCTAGAAGTTGTAAATTCCACTAAAGCTATAATATCTGGACAGTTAAATTTTCATATTATTTGAGAATTTTTATGTCATTCAAGAATAATGTGTTCTTTATATGTTACCTTTTAAGAGTGTATATATTTCATTTTATTTAAGATTTATTTATTTATACAAGAACTGGGGTACAGACCAGAGGCATGGGAGGGTGAGAGAATTCACCAGAGACAGAACAGGGAGCAGAACAGGCAGACAGACCGAAAACACTGCTGAGGGGAGCAGGGGGCGAGACAGGAGAGGTCTGCTGCTCCATGTGGGTTTCTCCCTGGCCGGTCGGGAATCGAACCCACGCTGCAGAGGCTGAGGACAGCTTCACAGCACTGCACTGAACCTCCTGCGCCACTAAGGAGGCCCAAGAGCGTATATATTTTACTATCTCAAGACACTTTTTATTTTACAGTTTAATGACTAAAATGTTTCCTTTCCAAATACAAGATTTACTTTTTAAATCAAATTTTATTAATTGAACTTTTATTTACACAACTATATCATTTCAGGTGCACAGGTAGACACCTCCACAATGCACTTACTTCACTCCCACCTCACCAAAGCTCCCCTACACAACACAATCACATAATCCCCTCTATCTCCTCATCCCTCCCTCCCACCCCCTCCAAGGACTTTGATCACTTGAACCTTTTGATATTAACAACCAAGTATTAGCCTAGTCAAGAATGGAAACAGTGTGGAAATGCTACAGATCAATTAGTCTCTCTGACTTAAATCATATAATATTTAATTTTGGGACATCTTAGGAAAAACAAGTTGCAGCAGTTTAATTTTGGTTTTTGTTTTAATTTCTGTGACATTGGTTAAGAAGGCTGCATACGACAAGAGGATAGGATTCACACCTCCTCAGAACACATCACCACACACACTCACCACTGAAGCACCCAGAGTCCTTTATTCACACCATACAGCCTCCTCTCCACTTTCCCACCCAAACCTTTATTCCCCCGTTATCAGCCTCAATTCACAGCAGCATGTTTGATTATTAAAAAGAAAAAGTAACAGCTTCTTCAAACATTAGAAAACACTGCCCATTTCATATCTTATAAAACTGCCTCCATTACAAGCCCCTTATTTTCTCATCTCTGATGCATCCCAGACACATTCTTCGACTATGAATTCACAAGCCTGTACACTGAGACCTCAGATCAGTCACCTTTTGAGTGAGTGTGGGAAGTCGGGAAGGAGACAATGGGGTTCACCTGGGATTGCTGCAGGCAACTACACAGCCAAACAAGAATGTTCTGGTGCCATTGGCTTCTGTGTTCTTTGTTGTTATGTAGTGGGTCATTGCTGGGAATATTTCCTCATCTGGCATTCCATCGGAGGGTCACAAGTATGTTTTATATTTCTGTCATTAAATACATGAATGTTCTGTCCTGCAGTAAGAAACTGATAGGACCAGAGTGGGGCTGAAATCTTTTTCAGAAACGCTGCCATCGTGTGGCACTTTGGAGCCATTCTGGAGACTTCTTTTGTGGGTAGTATGGTTCATTCCAAAATGGCTGAGCTCCAGCAAAATCTATTCCTATAACTCTCTAAACTCATATTAAATCATTTGCGTGGGCACAGAGTAAACTAGTGAATCCTGTGGAAATCATGTTGTTTTTAGAAATTGTGAACTTCCCTCCACTAAATTGACAAGATGACAAAGTTATGTGGGTAATGTGTTTAAAACAGGAAAAATCAGTTTTGAAAAGCAGAAATAAGTCCATTTTTCAATATGACCTGTCTGCTCTCTATTTTATAGAGATGGCTGTCGTATGAATTATTAAAATGTGTGCATAGAATCCAGAAATCAATATCAATACATTTGGAATGTATCCAATTTAAAACTTATGTATTCCTCTACCAAATGTCCTAAAACCTACAGATTGATCATACTACTTACTAAAACTGTAAGAAATTATTTAACCCATATTTGTATTAGAATCAACATTTGATAAAAAGGAGTTGTTATCTTAAAACTAATAATAAATAGGGTCATTTATCTTTAATCTTACTCAAGACAATGTTAAATATTTGAAATGGACTCAGAAATCTGCTCCCAGTAATTTCTATTCTAACAGTCAAACTTCATTTGTAGTTTTCTTTCATTCAAACACATTTTAAATTCCCAGTAAGGTATTTTTAATATCAAATTTTATAATGTTTTTATTAATTAACTAAGTTATATTATGGGAGAAAATCTAGGATAAAAGGTGATTCAGAACTCTAATCCATTTCTTTAGAGATATGCAAATTGCCCTATTGAGGTACCCCGCTTAAAGATCTTACATCTAGTCTCATTCTAATTATCTTTTCCATTTAAAGACATTGTGAATCATTATTGCCCATTCCTCCTAAGAATTTTAATAAGTTAATGCACATAAGCAGTTTTTAAAATATGCATAAAATTGTGCCAAACATTGCTAGTTTTGCACAAACTAATTTAGACCGTGGAGTTCTCAAAAACTCTGCATACTAGGTGAAAGTATGTGCATCTGCTAGATGAGTGATTTGTCCAAGGTCACACAGCTACTAAGTGCCAAAGACTGAGCTACAAGCTGGCTCCCTCAGCAGCAGCACCCTCAGGCTGTAACCAGCTGTCAGTGAGGAAAGGCTTTACTTCAGCAGCATCTAGCAGAGATTACAATTCTACTTTATGTTGCAAATGATCAGTTCCATCTCTGATGAACAGTTCACACAGCACATCAACAATCTGTGTCCTTGTAAGGTCACTTATCCAATGTAGCGGGCATGAACAGTCACCACTGTTGCTGGTACCATTTGTCTAAATGGCAAACTGCTACTTACTTGAAATCAAAAAAGCGATTTTGAGTAGTAAAGGAAGCAGGGAGGATCTCTGAACTCTGTCTGGCTAGACAATCGCCCCTTAGCTCTTAAATAAATGTCATTGTGTGCGATGTCATTGTAGTGATGGTGCACGGGTGCATTGGTGAAGGAAATTCTATGGGGGACTGCACCTGGGGAGGGGAAGCAAATATTGTTTAAAAATGAACAATGATATAATAAATAAATAAATAAATAAATAAATAAATAAATAAATAAATAAATGTCATTGTGAATCAAATGTAGTTGCATCTTTTACCCTAGTTTGTTAAACTAAAACAAAAAGTCCATTCTATTTAATTTTAGTTAGAACTGATTTGTATTATGTTTTCTTCTTTGTTAAACTAAAACAAAAAGTCCATTCTATTTCGTTTTAGTTGGAACTGATTTCTATTAACGTTTTCTTCTTATTCAAAAATCATATACTGTTTAAAACTAGTCATTTCCTCTTTAGTGTGGAACTTTTAGGTGCCCTTCCATGATGCTGAATGTTAATCCATAAATAAAAAGCTAGTTAATGATATTGTACATAAGTCATATTTTAACTGTAGAGTAGTGTGTTTGTTTGTTTTTTAACCACAAAACCAGAGGGGGAACTGTGGGAGCAAGTGGGTTGGGCAGTGGCAAGAAACCTCATGACACATCCCTCCGCCTCCTTGTGTTGGTGGAGAAGTCTGGAGCAGTATTTAAATTCTGGGAGGTCCTGCTTGTCAGCAGCAAGAAGAGGAGACCAGGAGTACAGCATCATCTGAGACTGGGTTCTTCTCTGCCAGCTGCAGACCAAGGTAAGTCTGCTGTTTGCTCCATTGTTGTCCTGTGATTTCAGTTTCATTTCACAGAGAGGTTAAGCTGTAAGAAAAAGAAAAAAAAAAGATTTAACCATAATGCTGTTAATCAGATTTAAGTTGTTCTAGTTTTCTGAATAAGCATGCCAGATATCTTGCAGGCTTATGGAAGAAATACGACCATGCCAGGCTTTTGGAATGACAGTCTAATATAAGACTTACAAATACTTTCTGAATCCTCCAAAGAATTGAAATTACTTCTTCTAATTAGAAAAAAAAAGTCAAGTTTCATGCCCCTTTTGAATAATTATATTTATGTCATTTTAAATGGATAGATGATTGTGGAGACATTTAAAAGGAAGTTTCTCTAGTGCTAATGTAAGTCAATGATAATTCTATTTTTAATGATTTGATTTATTTCATATTCAAGGGGAAATACTTTATGAATAGTTTACTTCTATATTTAGCTATTAAAAATTTCACTAAAAATATTTGTATGTCACTTTATAGATTTATTACAAATTGAAAAGCTATTGACTGTTTTCAGTTTCAAATTTCTAGAACACCTTTCTTAAATAATTAACTTTATAGATTGCTTCCTTTTATCTAAATATCACCTCCTTAATAATTTATGTTAAAAGCCACATCTGAAATGCATGCTGGAAAAGGAGAAAGCAAATTTTCTTTAAGTCTTATTTTCTCTTTCTCTTGTGTTTTCCTTCTCTGAAAAATCAGTACTCCCACATTGCTTGTTATTTCAGTTAAATTTATTTGTTTTTAGGTTTAGCTAGCTGGGGGTATCAGATATCAGGTAGTAATGGTGTCATCTGTGGAACTCCAAATTTTAAAGTTGAACAAATATAGACTTGTAAAATTCTTCTCTCCTTTGCTTAAGTGAGAGGTGGAGAATAGAGGTGTTATTACAAATAATAACTCAAAAGATCATAATATTAAAAAGAAAGGTTTCTTTAAGAAGTGGAATAATCTACAGAAAATATATTTTGACTGATTATTTTGTAATGTAGTAGCATAAAAAGATATCATTGTTTTAACCTGCAATATTCCTTACAAAATATTTTGCAGGAAAAATCACTACCATGAGAATTGCAGTGATTTGCTTTTGCCTCTTAGGCATCATCTCTGCCCTTCCAGTGAGTATAGCTGAATGAAATTCATCAAAATAAATGAATTCAGTGCTCCTATGTGCTAGAAACACTTCACCTTGTAACCTTTTCTCAAACTTTCTGTTTCAAAGGTTAAGCAGAGTGATTCTGGAAGTTCTGAGAAAGAACAGGTAAGCATTTTTGAGGTTTTTCATGCAGTTCGATTACTTATATAACTGCTATAAGGTGCACTACAAACATATTTGTGCAATCTGTGCTCATTTTCATAGTTGACTGTTATTTTATAAGTTGGCTGCTTGTTATGAATCTAGCCAGTACGAAGCACAATATTGTTTTTTTAAATATATGCTCTTTAAATGAGATATTTTTATGTAACAAGATAATGCTCTTGTCCATTGTCATGTTAAGTGAGTTCTATGAAGTTAAGTGACTTTCTGTTTCCAGGAGTCAATACAGTCTTCTCTTGAAGTAGAAAATTCCATTCTTTGCTTTGCTTACTGGAAAGTTGAGTTTAAAATTCAACTCACATATTGGATAGTTCCTATGACTGTAATATTCACAATATCCCCTAAGATGTTTGCAAAGAAACTCATTGTAAAAAGAAAGCAATTTATGCTATTTAGATCTATCGTGCTTGTCAGCTGACTTTAGATCACATTTTTTCAGCCAAACATAAGACCAAATCAAACTCTTTATATTATTTGACCCACACCATAAACACCTGCCCTCCACAATAGGTGAAATTGTGCCAGTTGTATAACAAATGAGCATTGTCCTGAGGAGCTTGGACAAAAAGGCATACAGAGTTCAATTCATTTAGCTTGTTTAATGAAGGCATTAAGAGAATTATTGCTGCCTGCATTTGGGTGTGCATGTGGGGGTGATTTATGTAATGCAAATCACAATAACGAGCTAGAAAAAGTAGCATTTATAGAGAGATAGACGTCACACTATGTGTGGCAAAAATTAGTGCCTTTTTAGTAGAATAGATATGGCACATGAAATCAAGGCAGGGTAAGTAATTCAATTATATTTAGGAGATAGATGAGAAGCTCAACATTCTAGTATTTAGAGCTAGTAGGAAATAGGGGAAAGTCTAGACACCCTTGAAAAAGGACACTGGCTGTCTGTGAGTGTTATGATTACTGAGTATGTTTTAGTTTGTTTATTTTGTTTATATTTTAAGTTACATTTTTAATTATAAATTTACTTAGAAATATATTCTCCCTGAGTGTGTTTTATATCTATAAGTAGGAAATATATATAATACCAACTTACATATAATATTTCTGCAGATGTTATATATTTTATTTAATATATATTTTATATCATATTGAATATATTTATTATCAAATATATTAATATATTTTATATCAAATATATTCATATTTGTAAAGAAAATAAAGAGGGAAACATTAGACTGATCTGGACCAACAGTTTTCACATCTTTTTTAGGCAAGGAATCTTATCTTTCATCAAGAACTTTCAAAGAAGCCTACTATACCTACTATGTGCTTAGAGCCAGCCCTGGGGAAACCCAAAGTGCTATTGACTAGCCCCTTCCCTTTCCTGTGGAGAAAACTCTAGTTCTCAATGACAGGGATATGAACTCGTCAGATCTGACCCTACAGTCCATCAGATGACACTGATTCAGAGTAATTTCCACACATTTGCATATTAAAATCATTTTCCAGAGAAGTCACTTGCCTAAAGGAAAGGCCATTTCACTCATATCTTTGGCGCCTTAGCCATAGAACTTAAAGTGCCATCATTTTAATATTACATTTCTGCACTGTCCACTATGCTAACCACTAAACACAGCGGTTATCGAACACTATACTGCTAGAGCTAGTGCAAATGAGGAGCTGATTTATTTTATTTTATTTTATTTTATTTTAATTAACTGAAATTTAAATGGCCACGTGTTTTGTGGCTAGAGGATATCACAGCACATAGAGAGTTTCACCTTGTTCCACAGAGAAAGGAAAAAATTAACAACACTGATTAAAGGCACCTCTGCTTTGAATTTGCTTTTTCTGAGAGTTGTGCCTTTTTATTTCAGCTAGCAAACACAGAACAGAAAAGTACAGTGTTAAGATCAGTTACCTGGATTTGAACCCTGGCCCTACCATTTACTAACAAATTCATTGCAATTTAGTTTCAGCTGATGTGTAAAATGGGAATAATAATATTAGTTATTTCATCAAGGTGGATAAGATTGAAAGTGTTAATATTGTAAACCACTTTGAAAGTGTGCTTGGCCCACAGTAAGTGTTATGTAAGAGTTTATCAAATGAATATGCAAGAAAAATGTTATAAAAGGGGTATCTTTGACTCTAATTGACTATACACATGTATATTATGCTTATCCATAAATATTACTCAAATATAGGTTTTTTTAGTTGATCTCAGAGGTCCCGTATATCTTTTTTTTTTTTAATGCTAACAAAGATACTTAACAACAAATACCCAGATGCTGTGGTCGCAATGACCAAAGACTGACCTACTTCAAAGCAAGTTCTCCTAGGACATCAGTTTTAATTAATTAAAAAATAAATTTCTCTCAGTTAAAGAGCAATAACAATAAATAACCACCAAGTAAGCCATTCAGTCTGGTTACATATATACTCCCTGACTTTTGGTAAATGAGAGTTTAGGATACAAATTGTCTGCCATGTTGGCTTCTTTCCACCAATCATCAATCAATAAGCTAAAAAGTCAGAGCTGATTTGAATGGAAAAGGTTAACTTTCACTAAAAAATCGAACATGTATAATGTACACTTATGTGTCCTTTCTTCATAATACTGTGTTCACTAAAAAAAAAAAAAAAACGACAACTTCAAACAAGAAGTTTTATTTTGAATCAGAGACTCACCATGACTTAGAGAAATGGAAAAAGTCATTCTTTCTCCTAATGACATTGCAGGGGTTCAATACTGACAAAAATCCATGAGAAAGTTTTCCAGTAAATTTCCCATTGAAATATTGCTCAGAAAGAAAACATTTATTCACAAAATGTCAGAAATACCAGGATTCTGCAGAGAAGTTTAAGGTGGCAGAAAATATTTACCAATGTCTGTTATTTGAAATATTAAGCCTCTTGCAATTATTCAAAGTATCTTATAGATGCCTTACCAAGTATCTGCTAAGTATCTAATTAATGAATACCAAAATCAAAACTTTGTTTCTAAGAACATAATGGTTTATTTGATAACTAGTCTTTTTGCTAGGACTGTTATTATTTTTTGCTAAGCAGGAGATTAATAAAATTTGCATTCCTTAAGATTCTGTCTGAATATGCCAAGAATCTCTAATAAGTAGAGTTATATAATAGACTCAGTGTATTTGTTAATTAGAAGTTTAATGAATAAACATTAACTGGCCAATGGAAGGATTTGAGTTGCAGTTTATACACAAATATAATAGAGTCGCCTTTATATTATCCATGATAGGAGAGTGGTTTTAGGTATTGGTGCGCGCATCAACATATGGAGCTTTGGTCTCCCGAGAATTTTCATTTCAAGTAAAAAAAAAAAAAATCTCACAGTTACGCATCTGCATGTATTGCATCATTGAAGTTAGTTAAATAATGCCTAATATAAACAAAGAAAAACTATCAATATGAATATTATATTTCACATATTTGGCTTGAAAATATTTTTGTAGTAAAACAAGGAAAACCCTTAGATTATGAATCTCTTGTGTTAAAAGAGAAATTAGAAAATGTTCACTTTAAGGTCCCAAAAGTCAACGAGTACATTGTTGTGAATGCGGAGATTTGAAAAGAAATAGGTAAAAGATGGTAAAAGCTGTCTATACTGTAAAGGTTCAAAGAAATCAAAAAACTCTTAAACTAATATTTCCAATCATGCTGGTTTTAGAGTCTTCCAAGTGTGTCCAATGAAAGCAATGACGTGGACGATGTGGACGATGTCGATGACGGAGACCATGCGGAGAGCCGGGACTCCACCGACTCGGATGACGACGATCAAAGTCATGACTCCGATGAGTCCCAGCATTCTGATGAATCTGATGAAATGGTCACTGATTCTCCCACTGACCTTCCAGCAACCATAGATTACACTCCAGTTGTCCTCACCAGAGGCATATATGATGGCCGAGGTGACAGCGTGGCTTATGGGCTGAAATCAAAATCTATAAAGTTCTACAGTGCTGAAGACCAGGTAAGTCCTCTAATAGATACAGCAGGTGGTTATGATTAGAACCCAGTTTTAGGAAACCAGAGTCTAGGTATCATTCATTCATTCATTCATTCATTCACTCAGCAAGCATTATTACCTTATGACCAGTCAATTTAAGACCTTCTTCTGCATGGTGGTTTTATATTTAAGTCGATGTAACCTCTCCCTATTTTTCTCTCTCAATCACAATGCTGTTTTTCTAAATCCTGCCTATAAAACATTTGATCTATTCACTTTTTGTAGATTCAAATAACTTCAGAAAAGTGATTATTTTCATAATATAAAGATCGCATTTTGAAATTAAATATCTAAAAGCAGTTGTAGAGCTGCAAATGCCACTGAATCAATACTCAAAGGATCTAAATTTAACACATAACCTTGCCATTTACTATTCACTTTACTTTTCATCATTCAATTCACTTTCTCTTTATGTAAAAAGAGATGATAGACACACTTCATAGGTTTCATCACATGCGTCACTGATGTACCTATTGAACTAAAGAAGATGACCTATATAAAAGGGCTTGGTGAAATAGAAAGTAGCATACAAGTGTTATTTTTTACTTCAGCAAAATTTAGATGATTTTAAATGCAAACTGGCCTAAAAGTTAGAGAGCAGAAAAGAATTAAAACCATTTCCATCCCTGACTGCTCATTTAATTCTTTTTCCACTTGTGCTGTTACTCAGTATCCTGATGCCACAAAGGAGGACCTCGCTTCACAAATGGAAAGCAGAGAGATGGGTGATGCTCCCAAGGCGACCCTGGTTGCCCTAAACCTGCAGTCAACTTCTGATTTGGATAGCCGTGGGGGAGACAGCTTTGAAAAAAGAGATAGTAGTCTGGAAAACAATGGCTTTGAGCATTCCAAGGAACATAAGCTGAAAGCAGATGATGAGAGCAGTGATCATTCCAATGTGATCAACAGTCAGAAAATTCCAGAAGACAGTCATAGTTCCCACAGTCAAGAATTCCAGGGCCATGAAGAAAAGCTAGACCTAGACCCTAAGAGTGTAGAAGAAGATCAACACCTAAAATTTCGCATTTCTCATGAATTAGATAGTACATCTTCTGAGGTCAATTAAAAAAATAAAAATACAATTCCTTACTATGCTTTTAGTTAAAATTAAAAATGCATTATAGTGGGGTGGGAGAGACTATGAAGTACTTATTTCTCAGATTAGCAGTAAATGTCTATGTATGTGGATCTAAAAGTAGATGATATTTTTGATGATGAGTTCACTTGTATGGCTTTGTAAACCAAAAGTAACACCCTAGTCAACCAAAATCTCCAGGTTTGGTCTGTGTTCTTTCTAGATAACAAATGCAAACTATCACTGCATTTTGTTTGCTGTTCTTCTATGAATAGAAATTCATGTAGACACAAATAGTTTTACAAACTTATAAGATTTTATGTCACTTAAAAGTTTATGTCACTTTTTTAAATTAGTGTATATTTTGTTGTGATCATACTTTGTTTCTGCAAATAAATCTAACATCTTAAATCTACTGAGAGTTTGGTGGTATTAGTTGCTTTTCTTGTTTGATTTCCCACAGTTAACCAACAATTTATAAAATACAATCATGTTAATGAATATATATGGGACATAATAGAAAGCAAGCTAAGCCCACTATATCAGCTATACAGTTTCTGGCTGAGCTGAATTTCCTTGTCAAGGAAACAGGGTCATATGGGCAGTGATTTTCAGCCAGAAGTTTTCCACCATGCAGTGTTCTATAGACCACTTCCAATCAGAGAAACTAATTTCAGCAAAGTTTATATAAAAGCTAATGTATGCCTGGATGCAAATTACAAATCAACTTTTTCATTTCTGATCACTTTCTATTAATTTCCTTAGTAAACAATGCTTTCTTGCCCTGGGATGAAAATGTAGATAGATGTCATAGCTATTAGATGAATGGATGGATGGATGGATGGATGGATGGATGGATGGATGGATGGAGAACAAATATGTTTGGCGTTGAATGCTTTTATTTTTATTCTTTGTTGATGTATTGAAAGTTTTAAAATGCAGTTTTAGATAATAATTAAAATTTTCAATTTTACTAAAAGCTATAATTTCTGGAAGCCTGAAATAGAGCAAGTATATTTATTTCCATGTCTTGCTCTGTTCTTTTTA
Organism: Talpa occidentalis; assembly: GCF_014898055.3. Classification (NCBI taxonomy): domain Eukaryota; kingdom Metazoa; phylum Chordata; class Mammalia; order Eulipotyphla; family Talpidae; genus Talpa; species Talpa occidentalis. The sequence continues at coordinate 54,684,088 of NW_023604972.1, forward strand.
ACATAGAAATTCCATTTGGAGACTTAAAGATTCTCTGTTGAACAACTCTTGGAACAAAAGATGTAATTTTTTAAAAAGAAGATTTCCTAAGAAAGGAAATTTAATAAGAACACAAAAACAATAGGGGATAGTTAAATCTGTGATCACAGAAAACCCAGCCTTAAATTCTTACAACAAAAAATAAAGAATGAAAATAAACAACTTAGGTTCCCATTTTTAAAATTAGAAGAAAAGTAACACATTAAGAAAAAATAAAGCATGAAGAAGGAAAAGATAAAGCAAAAGAAATGAGGTAGCAAGCAGAAAATTGGAAGAAATATTTAAAATTCTGATTCTCTGTAAAAATGTAGCATAATAGACTTCTTTAGCTATCAATAAAAGAAGGTAGAAAGCACAAATAAAAAATAAAAACAAGTAAACAACCAGTGAAACAGAAAATTTAAAGAATGATATGTAACTACTTTGCACAACTAAATACAATCAAAGCAGAAGACCTAGATGAATTGGATTAATTTCTAGGAAAATACAGTTTAACAAAATTCACCTTGCTGTACATAGAAAGCATAAATAGACAAACTTCTCGGGAGGAAAAAGAAAAACGTTATTAAAGAACTAAGTATAAAATCTGGACCCAAATGATTTCATAGGTAAATCCTATCAAATCTTCAAATACCGTATAATCCCAATACTGTTTAAATTGGAACAGAGAAGAAAAATTCTCCAATGATTCTTTTTAAAGATTTATTAATTTATATAAGAACCGGGGTACAGGCCAGATGCATGGGAGGGTGAGAGGATTCACCACCAGAGACAGAGCAGGGAACAGAACAGGCAGACTGACTGAAATACACTGCTGAGGGGAGCAGCGAACAAAACAGGAGCCGTCTGCTTCGCCATGTGGGATTCTCGCCATCCAGCTGGGATCGAACCTGCGCTGCAGAGGCTGCAGACAGCTTCACAGTGCGGCACTCAACTGCCTGCACCACCAGGGAGGCCCTCCAATGATTTTTTTTTTTTTAAGATTTATTTTTTATTTATTTATACAAGCACTGTGTACAGTCAGAAGCACAGGAGGGTGAGAGAATTCACCAGAACCAGAGCGGGGAGCAGAGCAGGCAGAAGGAGCGAAGTACACTGCTGAGGGGAGCAGCGGGCGGCAGGAGAGGTCTGCGCGCCATGTGGGACCCTCCTCCGGTGGCCAGGGAGCAGCTGGGGATCAAACCAGCGCTGCAGAGGCCACGGGCAGCTTCGCAAGCCAGCGCTCAACCGCTGCGCCACTGGGGAGGCCCCCTCCAGTGATTTTTATGAAACAAGTATAACTTTGATGCTCAAACTTGATGAAGATAACACACACACACACATATGCACACACATCAAACTATTAACCTCACTCATGACTTACAATGGGAAAATCCTAAGTAAAATGCCAACACATGAAACTCAAATCAAATTTAAAGTATGTATCATAATCTAGGAAGATTTATTATAAGGCAATGCTTCATATTTGTGGATCCATTCCAATAATTCACCATATATCTAGGTCTAAGCAGACAGATGTCATATGATTAGATCTATAAATGTTAAAAAGTACTTTGTATTAGTCAGCTATTGCTACAAAAATGAATAACACCCCCAATATCTCAATAGTTTACAATATCAAATATTTCTCTTCTCTCTCTCTAGTTTGTGGGTTTGCAAATGTGCAGGATAGACAGATTCAAATCTGTTCTGTATGTTCCTCAATCTGGGATCACAAAAAACCTAGGCATGTCTTTCTGATGCCAGAGGCAAAAATATAAGCGGGATGAGCAGAAGCACATGATACTCTGGGCTCAGGACCGACACATTACCCTTTTGATCAAATTCCATTGTTCAAAGAAAATCAAATTGCCAAACCCAATATCAACGTGTGGATGAAGTACATTCTACTCACACTGAATCATGATAGCAAAAGTGGAATTAAGAAAGACTTGAGGGCTTCCCCTGGTGGTGCAGCAGTCGAGCACTGGCCTTCGAAGCCGCCCACAGCCTCTGCTGCGCCGGTTCGATCCCTGGCTGCCAGCGAGGGTCCCACTTGGCGCAGCAGACCTCTCCTGCTGTGCCCGCTGCTCCCCACAGCAGTGTATTTCGTCTGTCTGCCTGTTCTGTTCCCTGCTCTGGCTCTGGTAAATTCTCTCACCCACCCATACTTCCGACTGTACCCAGAGCTTGTATAAATAAATAAATAAATAAATCTTTAATAAAAAAAAAGTCGTGAGAGCATGTAATAAAATGCTTTTACATAATAAAATTTACGTATTATGATTTTACATAATTTTACATAATAAAATGTAACACAAACTTTGGCAAATTTTACACTCATTCCTAATTTCATTAAAATTATGACTATATCCTTAAATGATGAAATATTTTATACCTCAATCCAAAAAGCAGTATCATATATAAAGAAGAAGCAATAGAAACAAATACATTAGGACAAAGACATTACTAGTTAGCATAGCATTTGGAGATATAGACTAGTAAGATCTGTATATATAAGCACTGAAAATCAATTACACTTTTTTTTAATTTATTTATTTATACAAGCAGTGGGTACAGTCTGAAGCACGGGTGGGTGAGAGAATTCACCAGAGCCAGAGCGGGGAACAGAACAGGCAGACTGACAAAATACACTGCTGAGGGGAGCAGCAGGCACAGCAGGAGAGGTCTGTCGCGCCATGTGGGATCCTCACCAGTGGCAGGGGATCCAACTGGTGCTGCAGAGACTGCGGGCAGCTTCGCAGCCCAGCGATCAACCACTGTGCCACCAGGGAGGCCCCAATTATACATTTTTGTATTTATTCTATCATACCACACCTAGGAGACAGATAATCAGCACAAAACCATAACTAGCAAGTTCTGTAAGGTAAACATATATACAAAAAATACAAACAGTATTTTGTATTTAAGTGACATAATGTCATTTAATACAGAAACAAAAAAAAAATTAAATATTTAACAGGAACTGTACCAAAACTATATTAAGAAAACTATGAAATACTGCTTTAAATTTTTAAAAATGGCTTGAATAAATGGAAAAATATAATTTGTTCTCAAGTAGGACAATTCAATACAATAAGGATGTCAATTTGCCTAATTATTATGTAAGTATAATGTGATTCTAATTAAATCAAAAGTTCTTTTCCCCTAGAGTTATGAAAGCTAATTCTAATATTTATATGAAAAAATAAATGTACAATTTGAAGGAAAATCCTGAAAAATAAAAGCAATTAGACAGGACTAGTCAGATGAAATATTAAAACAATCTATAAAGTCTAATAACAACACTGTGGGACTGACAAATGGACAGAGTAAAAGAGAATGATAAATCCAGAAACAGACCCATGTACATCTGGGAATAACTGTAGAACATCTGAGATCACTTGGGAAAATATGGACTTTCAAATAAATGATGAGTGACTGAATTCCATTTGAAAAAAGATAAAGATGTATCTATTTCTCTCCCCACCCAACAAAAGAGACAAATGTAATAGTCAAGTCCAAATGTACCAGAAGCATAAATTTAAATGGAACTATAAAAATATTGGACAAATACTTTAGGTAATTACTTTGTAATCTGGGTGTGGAAAAGATTTTCCTAACGATGAGGAGACAATGCTGTATCACCTGCTATAGACTAAATGTTTGTCCCCTCTCAAAATTCACATGTTGAAACCAAGTTCCCAAAGTAAGGGCATCTGAAGGCAAAGCCTCTCAGAGGGGCTTAGGTTATATGGGTAGAATCCTCATTAATGTAACCAGTTCATGGCCCCTTCCTGTACAAGAGGAAATGTCTTTCTAGAAGATGACCTTCTAGTAGGCTCTCCTTACAAGACAACAAATATACTACTTCTTTGAGAATGATGAGAAGCAAATGTCTATTGTTTATAAGGTACTATAGTCTGAACAGACTGAAACACCACCATCCTTCCAGTCATCATTGGTCAAATGTAACAGATTCTTGGATTCTCAATATCCTTGCTCGTTGCACTTCATCACAACCAATCACAAGGGATGGCCTTATCACCAGTGCCCCCGCATTCCACAGAAGAAGAACATCACATATCCCACTGGCAAGTTGCTCAGCACTGCCATCAATTTCAGGGGCATGAAAAAGTTAATCCTGAAATCACATCCTACAATTTATCAGTCAGTATTCAGTTAGAAATTTTGAAACACACCAATTATTTGAACAGGGAGTACTTACAATAAAGAATTATTAACTAGAAATAGGAAATTAACAAGAGAAGGGCTGTCCCAAACAGGACCAATTTGGAAAGAAGTGTCCTCTCCCCCAATCTGAGAGTCAGACATTATTAGAGAGAATGTAACTGTAATCCAAGGAATGCCAGAAAAGTTTTTTTGTGTGTGTGTTATCCTGGGCCAGAGCTGGTCCACTATATGGTAGGCTGAAATCGGCAAACAGAACACTTTCTAGTGAAGGGCCAGGATACCAAAGCTAGCAAGAAAGAAACCATGGACCACGACTGCAGGGCAGGAAACTACCCGCCAAGGTGCCAGCAAAACAACTGGAGAGTGAATGCCACTGGGTGTTGTGTATGCACATCTCTAGCAATCGCTCCATAGCAGCAAGGAGACTGTTTCCTGTGTCCCAGCAGCGCCCTCTACTGACAAAGCTTGCATTGTGCCAACTGGCAAAGCAAGTTCGTTCACTGGGTCAATTCCAGTATCACAAAACAGGGCTAGGCAATGATTTCATACAGTTGTTGGGGAGATAGATTAGAAAACACCGTGGCTTCCCAAAATATTAAGAATAAATCTACCCACAATCTCGCAATTCTACTCCTAGGTATCTACCCAAAGAATGCAAAAACACTAATTCAAAGTGACATATGTATGCACTGCTATGTTCATTGCAACATGATTTACAATAACCAATGTATGGGAATAACCTACATCCACCAAAACAGATGAGTGGATTAAAAAGATGTAGATAGTCACAATGGAGTAACACTCCTCTATAGAAGGGGGTGAAATCTTGTCATATGCAACAACACAGATGGATCTAGAGGGGATTATGCAAAGCAAAGTAAATTAGAAGCCGGGCCTCCGTGGTGGCGCAGGCGGTTGAGCAAAGCGCTGTGAAGCTGTCCACAGCCTCTGCAGTGTCGGTTCGATCCCCGCCGGCCTCAGAGCAGCCCACATGACGAGCAGACCTCTCCTGTCTCACCTGCTGCTCCCCTCAGCATTGTATTTCGTCAGTCTGCCTGTTCTCTTCCCCCGTTCTGTCTCTGGTGAATTCTCTCACCCTCCCTCATCTGGCCTGTACCTCGGCTCTTGCAAAAAAATAAATAAATAAATAAATAAATAAAATAAGTTAGAAGGAGAAAAACAAATACTGATGTGGAATAAAAAGAAACAAAACAAAGAAACAGATAAAACTAAACCAAAACAAATACTAAAATCTTGACTGTGGAATTGAGGCTATCTGCAGGCGAGGATCGGCATAGGAAACAAAGGGCATAGGAGGCCAGTGGTCTATGTGGAGGACAAAGAGTGTCTTGGCGGTAGACGTGGTGTGATAATACACATCAGAGGAGGTGGGCACCTCTACCTCTGCAACATATACAATGTTATAAACCAATGATACTTCAATTAAAAAAAGAATAATAATGCAATAGAAAAATGACAAATAACCAAGATCTAATTTTTAAAAATTACTGTTCTTTGATTGTGATGGGCATGATCTATGAGCAATCCATTCCTTGATTATTGCCATTCCTTACTTATGTGTTGTCACTTGATTAATACACACTGATAATTTTTTAAAGTTTTTTTTAAAGATATATTTATTTATGCATACAAGAACTGGGGTGTAAGACAGAGTTGCGGGTTGGGGGGAGGTGTGTGTGTGTGAGAGGATTCACCAGAGGCAGAGTGGGAAGCAGAACAGGCAGAGCTACTGAAATACACTGCCGAGGGGAGCAGTGGGCGAGACAGGAGAGATCTGCTGCGCCATGAGGGTTGTTCCCTGGCTGGCAGGGATCAAATTTGTGCCGCAGTGGCCGGTGATAGCTTGATAGTGCTGTCTTTAGTCCTGTGCCACCAGGGAGGCCCCCACACTGCTAATTTTAACTACCAACGTACTTCAAATATTTTTAAACTAAAAATACACAAAATTCCAATAAAATACAAATAAATAAAATTAATTAAAAAATTTTTAACATGGAGGGTGGGATTAATAAACATCCTATAAAAATAAAATTATAAGTTGACAAAAAGAGAAAGCATAAGAAAGAAAATAATACAGAAACCAAACCATGGCTCCAAAATATGCACAATTGATATTTCTGAATTAAGAAACAAAAGAAATGAAACAATATTTCAAAATTATGAAAGAAGAAAATTTTCTTACTAAAAGAAATGGAAAATTGAATTTGCTAATTAAACCCATTCAACCTTCTTCAGAAAAATAATTGCACAAAATAATCAACACAAACATTATCCTGAAGCAGGAAAATAACCAAAAAAAAAAAAAAAAATCACCAAGCAGGTAAATTTGGAGTAGAAAAATCAAGTCATCTGCTAAGGCAGAAAGAAAAGTGTGGGTTTAATCAGATCTCCTACTTCTCCATAGCAACATTTAATGACAGGAAGGTGGAGGAATGTTTCCAGAACCTTAAAGAGAGGGGGAAAAGACCAAGCCAAGAATATTATGCCCAGTCCATTTGTTTTATATTTATGGCAACAAAAACGCATTCTCAATTTTGTACAGATTTGGAGAATAATGAAGCATTAATAAATCCTTTAAAGAACTACTTTATAACAAATCTATCCCAAAAGAATTGAATCAAGAGAAAGAACTCAGGGAAAGCGATTTCATATTTTTAAAATACTAACAATGAGTACTAAATACCACATCCTCTTGATCCACTCATTTGTTTGGGGGCACATAAGTGATTTCCATAGTTTGGATGTTGTAAATAATGCTGCAATGAATATAGGCGTGCACATATCACTTCAAATTTGTTTGTATTATTAGGTAAATCGCTATAAGTGGAATTTCTAGTTCATATGGCAGATATATTATTGATCTTTTGAGAAATCTTCATACTGCTTTCCATAGGGATTGGACCAGTTTACATTCCCACCAACAGTACAAAATTGTTGCTTCTTCTCTACAATCTCGGCAGCACTTGTTATTTCTGGTCTTTTTTATATGGGCCATTCTCACAGATGATAGGTGGTATCTCTGACACAATGAACCAGAATCTCTATGAGTTAGACTCCAAAATCATACCAAAGGCAACAAAACCCTTTCCACGTGAATGCCTTACAATGCTTATTGGGCAATAATTTTATGCGTACATAGTTTGCAAGCTAATTACACATTTCTTGCTGGCAAAGACATTTTATTTTACACCCTGATCATATGTAGGATAGTGCTACATGGATATAAAAGCAGGTATTCTGTAAAGTCTGGAAGATCTGGGAAAACTGTAAGTTTCATTCATGTTGGCATCAAAAAGTGGTTAAATATTATAGCTGCATCTGACTAAACTAAGAAATACTAAGTGATAAAAATGTATTTCACCAAGTTCTTGACTAGTATGGCCACCAAAACATTACCACTAGTTCAATTTTGGTATTCTTCTAATATATATATATATATATATATATATATATATATATATCCATTATACCCCAAATAGCATTGTGTAGGCCTACATCCATAATCTCCAAGTCTAGTGGGAAGAACAACCTTCCTTTTTCAATAACTAAAAAATAAAAAGTTCTGTGTTGATTTCCATTGAACAGAAATAGGTCCCATGCCTGTTGTTAAATAACATTCACTGGGGCTCAGGGTCTATGAGGCTCTTGTTGGCCATACCTGGTTTCCATGCTTACTACTTGAGAGCTAGAGGTGGTATCAGCCACATCTGAGACATATAGGGACTCAGCCAGGGGAACATGGTTCTCCAAGAAAATCTGATTACTTTTAAGAAGGGAAATGGTTGCTGAATTGCTAAACATCAACAACAAAAATAAGCCAGTCTCTGCTCTCTATAAGCTTATATTCTATTCAGAAAGACAACTATATGACAGATATTTTTTAAATGAGGTGGTAAATTTTGTGATAAATGTTTACAGAGTAAAGGGACAAATAAATTCAGCTGGGTACCAAGATTATCACTAAGGAAGTTTCTAGAAAGAGATGAAGATAGGAATTATATGTTATCTTTGCCTCCCAGGATTCCAACATGTTCCTGGCATCTGGTGGGACACTCTACAAGTATTTGATGAATTAATTAATATTCCTTATTGTATCTTTAGTTGTATGGGAATTTGTCCAGCCAATATTTGACTTCAGGATTCAGAGAAAAAAACTGAGATAGAGATAAAAATTGTAATCAAAATTATAGTGCAGGCCAAAAAACAAGCCAAGGAATCTCCACAAAAGCAGAGACATATCCAAACAAACTCCAGGCATGGAAAAGAATAACACAAAACCTTAGCCTCACATTATTAGAACAGTAAAGTGAGAAATAAATAAAGTAAAATTTTTAGCCAAAACACCAACTCTTCTTCTAATGATTTCAGATGTCAAGTGCTAAAAATTTATGTTACAATGTTCTTGAATAAATAAGAACTGGGAAAAACTTGACAGAGAAACATGTTTGTTTGGGCAAGTTGCTAAGCAACATCACACAAGCCAGAGACTTCTTTTGGATTTCCTTTTGAAGGTGGAATCTGCAGGATCAACGGGTACTTAAGCTTGTGCGTGTTTCATTGGTTCCCACTGGAAAATAAAAGTAAAACAGAAATGATTTTAATAACACAGAAGTCAGAGATGCAGACAAAACTAAATATTAAGTAAGACTGCACTATTTTTAGAGTTGCCTTTTTTAAGAAGCCGTTTAAGGCTTCTTTGAGTCCACGGTGGCAATGGACTAAGAGATGGATCTGCATAGCATGCCCCACAAAGAACCTATCAAACAGCTTAAATAAAACCAATAGCATGCAGGCAGGGTGATCTATGCCCGCACAGCATTTCAGTTTAGATTACTGAGTTTTGTAGTATGGCAAGGGAAATGTGGCAAGCAGATGAAATAAGTAATAGTGTGTGTATCTCACTTACTTACAAGGGAAAACTGCATGAAAATAGGGTTTTAAGATAGAGGGACTTAAAGGAAGGATATTTTTTCTTTATAGAGGTCACATTGGTTTACAACACTGCACTTGATTTAAGGGAATAGGTTCACATTGCCTCAGATGTGTATCTCCAAACTATGCCCACCATCAAAGCACACGTAGTCCTTTACCCCAAGTGGTTGGGTTCCTCCCTCTTTGTCCCCACTCCCACTATTATTTTCACTATACCAGCCTTAATTATTCAATCAGATTGCTAGGGGTTTGTTTTGGTTTCATTTTCTCCTTTATTTTGTTCCTTTGTTTTATTTTTCTCTATATTCTACATATGAGTGGAATCATCCAGTATTTATCTTTCTCCTTCTAACTTATTTCACTTAGCACAATTCCCTCCAGTTCCACCCATGTCATTGCAAATGGCAAGAATTTATATTTTTTATAGCTGAGTACTATTCCACAGTGTGTGTATGCCACATCTTCTTAATCCACTGCTCTGTTTATGGGTTATTTAGTTTGTTTCAATTACTTTGCTAATGTAAAGAATAATGCAATGAGGCCTCCCAGTGGCGCAGCGGTTGAGCGCTGCGTTGCAAAGTTGCCCGCAGCCTCTGCAGCGATGACAGTTCGATCCCAGGCCCCCAGCGACCCCCCCACCCCTCTGCTGCTGGTGAGGGTCCCACATGGTGCGCAGACCTCTCCTGCCTCCCGCTGCTCCCCTCAGCAGTGTACTTCGTTAGTCTGCCTGTTCTGTTCTCCGCTCTGGCTCTGGTGAATTCTCTCACCCTCCCGCACTTCTAAATATACCAGGTGCTTGTATAAATAAATAAATAAATACATAAATACATAAATACATAAATAAATAAATCTTTAAAAAAATTAAAAATTAAAAAAATAAAAAAAGAATAATGCAATGAACAAAGGAGTGCATCCATCCCTTCAAATTAGTGATTTTGTAGTTTTCAGGTAGATACCTAGGAATTGGATTGCTAAATCATATGGTAGATCTATTTTGAATATTTTGTGGACCCTCCATACTGTTTCCCATGAGGGCTGAACCAGTCTACATCCCCACCATCAGTGTACCAGGGTTCCTTTTTCTCCACATCCTCATAAACATTTGTTGTTTCTAGGTTTTTCAATATTTTCCATACTCACTGGAATGACGTGGTAACTTACTATGGTTTTGTTTCACAATTCCCTGATGATAAGTGATGAAATATTTTTATGTTTATTGGTCATTGGTATGTCTTCTTTGGAAAGATGTCCATTTAGCTATTCTGCCCATTTTTATTGGATTCTTTGTTTTCTTTTTGTTGAGTTGTATGAGTTCTTTGTAGATCTTGTACATCAGTCCCTTGTGAAAGGCATGATGTGAAAATTTTTTTGCCCATTCAGTAGGTCATCTTTTTGTTTTCATGACAGTTTCTTTTGCTGTACAGATGCTTTCTAGTTTGATGCAGTTCCATTATTTATTTTTTCCTTTGTCTTCCCGCCTGTTGGAGTCAAGTTTCCCAAAGATATCCCTAGAGTTCTTTTTGTGGAGTGTTTTGCCTACATTTTCTTGTTTTGTGGTTTCAGGTCTTACATTCATGTCTTTGATTCTTTTGAGTTAATTTTTTGTATGATGTGTGCATGTGATTGTCTAGTTTCCCAGTGCCATATATTGAAGAGACTTTTCTTTCTTCATTGTAGACTCTTGACTCCTTTGCCCTGGATTAACTGTCCACATCAGTGTGGTTTGATTTCTAGGCTCTCAACTCTATTCCATTATTCTGTGTCTATTTTTCTTCCAATACAATAGTGTTTTTATTATCATATCCTTGCAATAAAGTTTGATGTCTAATAGTGTGATACCTGCATTTCTTGTCTGTTTTACCAAGATTGTTTCAGTTGTTTGGGGTTTTTTATGATTCCATAAAAATTTCAATAATATTTGCTCTATTTCTTTGAGGAAGTCCATTGAAACTTTGATAAGGATTTTATTGATTGTATACATTACTTTGGGTAAGATAGACATTTTAATAAGGTAAATTCTTCCAATCCATAAACTTGGATTATCTTTCCATTACCTTGTGTCTTCTATTTCTTTTAACAATATCCAATAGTTTTCACTGAATAGCCCTCTTACCTTCTTTGTTAAGTTTATTGCTATCTATTTAATACTGTTTGATGCTAGTGTAAATGGATTGTTTTCTTGATTTCTATCTCTCTGGTTCATTATTTGCACATAGGAATACAACAGACTTTTGTATGTTGACTTTGTATCCTGCCACTTTACTATATTCTTCATTATTTCTAATAGTTTTTTAGTGGAAACTTAAGAATTTTTTATGTATATTGTCATCATCTGAAAATTATTATACTTTCACTTTTTCTTTTGAAATTTGGATTCTTTTTTATATCTTACTCTGCTTAATGCCTTAGTTAGGACTTCTAGTACCATGTTGAACAGCAGTGGCAGAGTGGATATCCTTGTCATGTACCTAATCTTAGAAGAAAAGCTTTCAGTTTCTTATCATTAAGCATGATGCTAACTGTTGATTTGGTATATATAGCCTTTATTGTGCTGAGATGAGTTCTTTCTAGCCCCATGTTATCAAGGTCTTTTCAAAGAACTACTTTGCATCTGTTCATAGGATCACATGATTTTTTGCCTTTCTTTTTGTGATATGGTAAATTACATTGTCTTGAACTCTAGAAAGTTTCGATTCCATGTGTCTTGGTGTAGGTCTTATTTCATTTAGGTAACCCAGTTACTATTAGCTTCATGGAGTGGTAAATGTAATCTTTCCCAAGTTGTGTGAAGTTTTCCTCTGTTATTTCCTTAAATAGATTCAACATCCCCCACCTTTCTATTCTCCCTTCCCATTCTGGGATACCATTATTCTTCTCTTGACTTTCTTAATGGTGTCAAATATTTCTTGAATGCCTCTTCATTTTTTGTACATCTTGTTTCTCCCCTCGCTTCTCTCCCTCCTTCCACATGGGCCCTTAGTACATTACTATCTTTGAAGTCACTGATTCTGTCTGATTGATCTATTCCACTTGCATAGCTTTCCCTGGCATCCTTAATCTCACTTATTGAGTACTTTACTTCCTGTATTTCTGTGATTTTCTAATCTAAAACTTCTATTTCTATCTTCTAGATTTCATTTCCAATTTCTTTTGTTGTTGTTTGTTTATTTATTTATTTATTTATTTATTTATTTATTTACACAAGCACTGGGTACAGTCAGAAGCATGGGAGGGTGAGAGAATTCACCAGAGCCAGAGCGGGGAGCAGAGCAGGCAGAAAGACGGAAGTACACTGCTGAGGGGAGCAGCGGGCGGCAGGAGAGGTCTGCGCGCCATGTGGGACCCTCCTCCTGTGGCTGGGGAGCAGCCGGGGATCGAACTGGCACTGCAGAGGCTGCGGGCAGCTTCACAAGCCAGTGCTCAACCACTGCACCACCTGGGAGGCCCTCATTTCCAATTTTTTTAACTTGATTTTGTTCTGAATTTTGTTGTGGCAACTTGATTAGCTTTCCTAAGTTCTCCAGTGTTTTCTTTGACTTGCTTTTCTGAGTTTTCTACTTTTTCTTTGAGTATCTTTATTATAATATTTGCAAACTCTGTCTATGTCTAATAGGAAAATACAATCTTCTATCATTTTATGTTTGTAGTCTAGAGAGTTGTTTTTACCTTGTGGTGTCATACTTTCTTGAGGTCATGAATTTCTATGTGGTATATTTTTCTCTCAGTCCATTTTGCTACTAGAGGTCTCCATATTTTATGATTTTCTTCAATAATGATTTTCTTCAATAAAATGCTAAAGCATTTTATTTATTTACTTACTTGATTATTTACTTACTTATGCCTTTACTGGCTTCTGTATATATTTAGATCTGTTTGTAGTGGCTGATTGTGAAGTTTGTGGAGGGACTCAGAGGAAATCAGATGTTGGCATTGATGGGTTGAGGTAAGGCTTGCTTTAATTTATGGCTTCCCAATAACCTCCCTTTCTGGGTTTTGGGATGAGATATTCAGCAGTACCAAGAGGTAGGAAGGAGGAGTGCAGATCAGAATCCCCACTCTCTATTATGTTTACAGGGATTCAGCTGGGATATACCTCAGCTCCTCCACAAAGTTTTCCCCACTTTCAAGGGAATATGCCTTCACACAATCTTTGCTCTCCTTTCTAAGGCCTCTGGCTAATCTGATTGCCACACCACCAGACTGCTCTATTCCATACCACACCCTCCAAGGTTCCTCTCTCTACCCACCTTCTGTTCAGTGTAGCATGAATCTCCTGGGTATCAGTCCTATTGAAGTCTACCCTGATCTCTACTGACCAAGGGATAATCAATCCCATTCCTATCTGAGAGACTATCTGTACAAACAATATCCCTCTGGCTCATGGCTCCAGAGCTACAGCCCATGGGCACCAGACCATGTAGTTGCCTCTTCTGGGACCTTCAGGGTCTGCTCTGCTGCTTGTCAGAACCTATCAGATCTGGGTTGCTTCCAGGACACTCACCTGAGCTCACTGGGGTCTATGAGGATGCACCAATGTCTGCAGAGGTCTGCTATGGTCAGTCAGCTTCCAGGACCCGACCCAGAAATTTGCAGCAAGGTCTGCAGGAACATAATGTGGCAGGTCTACTTGCAGGTCCTGTCCCAGGGCTCAGGGTTCTCTGAGGTCTGCTGAGAGTTACTGTGCTAGGGCCTTCCCACCAGACCAGTGGGGATCCCCTTACCCTCCTGGGCAGACTACCTGCTTGGTCCATTCCACTACTCACTGGGGTCCCCCTCTTTCAGAGGTTACTCCTAGCATGTGTTATAATTGTCTGTTTTCCCTTCAGGAGTTATGGGATTTGTTCTATTGAAATCTAGCTATGAGTATGTGAAAGAAGTAGAGGTGAGCTTAGTTGTTTCATTCTGCTACCACCTTGCCCACCCTCAAGTCTATGTTCTAAAGTCTATAAAGCTTAGCATGCATTTGAGGCCTTCCAAGGTCTGACTCTGCCTTCTTTCCTCCCACACTAGCCAGAGTAACATCTCTTCTGTATCCTCTCTTGCACTGAGAGTCTTCCTTACTGACTCGATCGATATTAAATTGCATTCTCCTTTCTACTGTTATTTAGAATCAGAGTATGTATCTCTTCAACAAATTATAACCCCCTGAAGGATCATCTAAATAGTGTTTTGTGGGCCTTCCTGGTGGGGCAAGGGGTTGAGATGCAACCTATGAAGAAATACGCAGCTACTGCAGCGCAAGTTGGATCTCTGGCCAGGGAGCAACCCACATGGTACAGCAGAACTCTCCTGACTTGCCCGCTGCTCCCCTCAGCAGTTTATTTCAGTCAATCTGCCTGGTCTGTTCCCCACTCTGTCTCTGGTGAATCCTCTCACCTCCCGCACCTCTGGCCTGTACCCCAGTTCTTGTATGCATACATAAACAAATCTTTTAAAAAAAAGAAAAAAATAGTGTTTTGTTTTGTATATTATAACTAAAAATGGCAATGTTACTATAAATAGTAAAAACACAAAATTTAAACTCTACAAACAGCAACTAAATAAATGTGTTTATTCTGTTATTCCTTGATCTTATTATTGCTTTTTCATTCAATAGAATCTTCCTTAAGTCTCTGGGCTGGAGACATATTAACAAAGAAAGAAAAACAACAACAAGAAATGAAAAAAAAAAAAAAAAAACCTAAAGAGTAATTTGTCTTTTAAACCTTGAGCTATGAAACACCAAAACATCTTTGGGTAATAGATATCACAAACTGAAAACAGCATTTTGAACAGTAAGTATTATGGTTTCATGTGGATGTACGCCAGAGGAGAAATAGTGGCATGTAAAAGTTAAAATAGTTAAGAAAGACCAGTCTCAGTCAAGGTCTAACTGATTAAAATGATGACAACCTACTAGATTTGTTCATTCCCTTAATATATGCTAGGGACATGCAAGCTCTATAATAGGCAGGCTTTTCATCCATGCATGATTATTCCCTCTCCTAGTGTTGTCCCCAGAACATGGTAAGCACTCAAGTGTTGGTCATGGAATCCTCTATGCTAGCATGGAGTATTACCACATGCAGAGAATGTTCCAAAGGTCCTGCATGCATTAATTCACCTAATTCTCAGAACCATGCTATGAGATGAACAGTAATTAGTCCGATTTTTATAGACACAATGTAGTAAAGAGACTTGCCCAAGGTCACACAGCTGGGAAGAGTAAAACTTAGGGTTCAGAATTAGCAAACTACTGAAAACGTCAAAGAGTAAGTCTGATTCAAGGGCCACTGGTGTTTCTTCTAACTCATTATTTGGGATTCCAGATAATGGCATCACCAGTGATAATGAGGCAATCAAAATATGAGGCAAAGCTTTCACAAAATCCCTTCCATATGCAACATACTGATCTTCTGAAACTTAGAAAGTGCACAGCAACCTCAGAATTCATAATATTGGGGCTAAATCCCAGGAGTTTCTGAATGGATGAGATTGGAGTGAGGACCTTGGGTCTGTATTTTAAGTACAAGTGATACCACTAGTTGTTTGATGTTTTTAAAACACGACACTAGAGTTCTCCAGCAGAGTCTTTGGTTCAGGTTCTGTGCTTTCTTTTCAGGTCTGGCTCTCCACTGGTGTGTGTCTATTAAGAATTTTTTGAGGATGCAGGCTGCTACTGCTACAGAGGACATGGGCATCTTTAGAAGTTCCTCTGGCAACTGGTATCACAAACTTGACCCAAAACAGTTATTCCTAATTTATTTGTCTGTCTATCTTGAGGGCATGGGCTGTGTGTCATCCTTTGCTCCACATATCCAGCTCTTAATTTAGTGAATCTTCTGAATGAATTGATATTTAGCATGAGCCAGGGCCTGTGCTTCAGACCCACCAGCCCTTCTTCCTTTGAGAAACCCACAGTAAAGTGAAGGACAGGGATCCCTAAGACACTGAAGGATTAGGTCACTGGTAGCCACTCATCTAAATACAAGCAACAATGCCGAGAGCAAAGTGAACTAACAAAGGGTGCTGCTCAGGTGGATGTGCAGGATGGGAGACCAGGCTAGAAAACTAGATTAGGAGTTTTTATGGCTGGATTGTGTTCCCCTCGGAGTTTAGTCCTAACCCGCAGTACCTCAGACTGTGACTGTATTTAGAAATAGGGGCTTTCCGGGTGTAATTCGGTTAAAAAGATGCCATCAGTGCAAGCAGTAATCCCATAGGACTGGTGTCCTTACAAAAGGAGGGACTAAATCATTGGCAACTCGAATGAGAGACAGAAGTCCTATCAGAGACATCTGCGGAGAAGAAGTAAAAAGGTTTGAGAAGGCGAGGTAGAGAAGAGTATGGTAAAGAAGTGCAGCTTGTGGAGTTAGGAGGACAGGGAAGCTGCAAATCTTGATGGGGGGTTGGTCTACAGGAGGTGCAGGGACTTAAAAGGCATGGGGGAAAGATAAAGAATTTAATTTGGATAGGTTTCCTTTGAGACCATTGCAGTTAGATGTCTTCCAAGGAGTGGGAATAAAGGTGAGAGATGTGGAGACTGACGTAGAACTCTACTACTCTTGAAGCCAGAGCTGGCCCTGGCAGGGACATGGAGAGGAGGGCACGTGCTCATGCAGGGAGTGCCCGCGGTCTAAGAGTTCCCGGGCCAAATCTTTGGGGTCGCCACAATGTTTGAGAAGAAGAGCCAACCAAACACTGAGGACACCATCCCAAAAGAGCAGAATCAGGGAAAGGAGTGTTGTCAAAGGCCAAGCTGCGTTAGTAGTTTGTTAGTGGTTTTTCAAATATAAGAAAGATTTCTTTGCTCCTGCTAGCGGCCAGCTCGGGCTGGATTTCGCTACTTCACATCATCCCACAAAAGAGTTTCTAGCTGACTGTGTCGATCTTTCTCCCTCTCCGGCACTTGGATAAACCGAGGCAGAAGCAGCGGCGCTCCACACAGCCCCCAGCCGCGCGGTTACCGCAGGGTCGCACGCGGGGACTCCTCCGGGAGCCCTTTCTCCGCGGGCCGACGGGCGGGTCAGCGACTCCCCGCCTGTCCCGGCCCTTCCACCCGAATGGAATGTGGGCGCCCGCGCCCGGGCTCCGGCTCGGCTTGGAACGCCGGCCCGGGCGCCGCGTACGAGCGCGCCGGCCGCGGGGCGACTTCCTCGCGCCTCCCCCGGCTGCGCGCCCCGAGCGCTGGGCGCGGCGCGGCGAGGGGGAGGCGGGCTGAGGGGGCGGGCGAGGGACGCGGGGCTGCGGGGAGGTCGGGGGCGGGGAGCAGGAGGCGGCGGGCCCCGGGAAGAAAAGAACATGGCTCCTGCGGCGGGCAGCGCCGAGCGCGGCGCGGGGCGAGGGCGCGCCGGGCGCCAGTGACCGCGATGGTCCACTCGAGCCGGGTGCAGCCGCAGCAGCCCGGGGACGCGACGCGGCTGCCGGCGCCCCGAGCGGCGGGCCCCGGCCGGCTGATGGCGGGCGGCGCGGCGCTGGGCGCCGGCGTCGCCGCCCCGGGCGGCCTCCGCGAGCCGAGGGGCCTGGAGATCGAGATGGAGCGAATCCGGCAGGCGGCCGCGCGGGACCCTCCGGCCGGAGCCTCGGCCTCCCCCTCGCCCCCGCTCTCGTCGTGCTCGCGGCAGGCGTGGAGCCGGGACAACCCCGGCTTCGAGGCCGAGGAGGAGGAGGATGAAGAGGAGGTGGAGGGCGAAGAAGGGGGGATGGTGGTGGAGATGGACGTGGAGTGGCGCCCTGGCAGCCGGAGGTCGGCCGCCTCCTCGGCCGTGAGCTCCGCGGGCGCCCGGAGCCGGGGTCTGGGGGGCTACCCCGGCACGGGCCACCCGAGCGGGAGGCGGCGCCGGCGCGAGGACCAGGGCCACGCGAGCCCCAGCCCGGCGGGCGGCGGGGACCCGCTGCATCGCCACCTCTCCCTGGACGGGCAGCCGCCCCGGGTGGCCTGGGCGGAGAGGCTGGTTCGCGGGCTGCGAGGTAAGAGCGCGCGTCGCCCCGGCTGCGGCTCAAACGCAGACGGGCGGGCACCCCCCGGAGCCCTCGCCCCCAGCGGGCTGCTTTCCGGGGTCCGCCTCGCATCTGCCTGCGCGTCCCGCCTCCCCTGCAGGAGTGTTCCCCGCTCTGCTAATTCGGCTCTAGTTCCGGTACTCACTACGCCCTGGTGGGTGCAAATTAGTTTTAGACCTTCTGAAAGAAGGTACGGCCCCCAGTGCTTTTACTTCTGGAAATAACTGAAAGCCGTGTTAGCGCAAAAGGGGAACATCTGGATTTTTTTTTTTTCCCTGTAAGGGGGGGGTGGGAGAATGTTTTCATATAGCTAATGTTGGTTGTAACTGCCTATTTGATAATTTCACTGAATCAAAACGGGAATTCAGTTCTAGTTCCCTTGTCAAAGGGAACAGTACGGGGCATCCCAGTTTGGGGAGGAGTATCATTGGGTTGTCATTGATGTTTTGGTGTGTGTGGTTGTTTGGGGAAGGCAGATGTTGAGAATGCACGAGTAGAATAAAATCATATCTTTGGAAATAGTTACTTGGCCGTTTCTAATTAGAGGCATTTTTCTGAAATACTTGTAAGGAAAAAGAACATTGTTTTTAAAAATTAGAAGTATGTTTTTAAGTAACTAAATGAATGTTTTTTGAAATTTCAACAACACAGTGAAGTCACCGAATGTGTCAGAGTTCAGTGCACCTAACTCTCCAAATGGCAGGAAAGGAATTTTCCAATTTGCCACTGTTTCTTAAGAGGATACGAATTTCCCAAGAGCAGATGGGTTCCTATTTTTGTAAAGTTTGGTCAACAGCATCCTTTGAAAAGTGTTGCATTGCTCTTAGCATCCTAATTAGTTTAATCTCACATTTAACAGTTTCCATTCTCAGTTCTGAAAGTTTCCCTTCCTTTCTCTTTTCTGACAGGTTTGAAAATCTTGCACACAAAACCCAGGTGTGTTTAGTCTTTGCATAAGACTTAGGCCTATACTCAAATCCCAGTCCTATCACACATTGGCCATATGACCTTCAGCAATTTAATCTCTTTGATTCCCAATTTTTGCACTTATATTTTAAAAGAGGTAATAATGATAACTAGTCCTTGACTGGGGAAAATTAAATAAGATATGTAAGATGTACAACAAGTCTGCTTGATGTGAGGGCTTCATAAATATAAATTAAGTCGATTATTTAAAAAGTATCCATTTTGGTATTCTTAGGTAAGGAGTTTCTATAGTTAATTTAATTCAGGGCATGGTAAGGTACAAAGAATGACCTATGTAAGTAGATTAGTAAAACAGTAATACTTTGCACACTCAGAAATTAATTAAAGCAGATTATTCATTATTTTACATTGTTTCAAATGTGTTTTTAAAAATATTCACTGAAGTGAGAGAGAAGTTGCTTATAAGTTAATAATGGTAAGTCACGTGACCCTTTCAACTCAGTATAAGCTTTTTATAGCACTTAACCTTTGAATAAACTCTGAATTATAATGAACTATTCATTTTAATATGTGAGTATATGCAAGTTTATGTCTTTGAAAGAAAATTTGCAGGGAATAATTTTAACAGGAGAGCAGACTCAGGAAAATCTTTATTATGGAAAATTTCAGAATAAATTTCAATTAATTTCAGTTATATTTTTATGAAGAAATATAATTGATATGTGACACTTATTAAATACTTAGCACCAACTATTAATGTAGCACTCTGCTAGGTACTACAAAAGGAAATAAATAACACATCATTCTCCTATGGACAGAACTCCAGAAAAACAAAATAAAAGCTATACATGAGTTTTGATTACTTTTCTCTCCTGGGATAACAATGACAAAAATTTTATATGTATTATATTTGTGGAGACCTGGGATTAGGACAGAAAGAAACTTGCAATTTCTAAAGACAGGCAAGGTGAATGAAGTTTGGAGTAGTCAAGAACTTCCCTGGAGGTGTCCCACTTTGGTCACTTTATAGTCACTCAAATTTCCTCCGTTCCTTTATGAAATGGAAGAGTTGAACCTAATCCCCAAAGCTTCCATGGCTCTATGCTGTTGTTTAATGACATGAATGCAAGATGAATAACAAATGATCATTTTTTTTTTTGCTCCTTGGCCAGTAGGTAGGTCTCTCTTCTTAGCAGAAGTAAGACATAAAGGGCCGCCCGCTGCTCCCCTCAGCAGTGTACTTCCTTCCTTCTGCCTGCTCTGCTCCCCGCTCTGGCTCTGGTGAATTCTCTCACCCTCCCGCACTTCTGACTGTACCCAGTGCATGTATAAATAAAAATAAATAAATAAACAAACAAATAAATAAATAAATCTTAAAAAAAAAAAAGAAAGACATAAAAAAGAAATATTGGAGATCTGGTTGTGGAAAGCACTGTGTATAATCATGGAGTTAAGAATTTGCCCTCTTGCTCCCCCAAAAAGAATTTATCCCTAACTATGAGTAAACAGTTGAAAGTATTTGAGCAACAGCAGAAGATGCTGAAAGAAATGATGAGGCAGGCAATGTCAGCACACAGGAGAGCTTGCAGGGGAGACAAGGAGGCAGGAGGACCAGGGAGGAGGCAGACAGTGAAGAGGTAATGAAGGCCTGGACCAAAGGAAGCAAAGGAGGCTAAAAGATGTAAAGACTGCCCCAAACTTAGAGGTTACAGCAACACTCCTATTTACTTTTTTTTTTTATAGCAAATCTTTGTAATGCAAAGATAAAATCTGACCCTTTAAATGAGTCATCATATTTTCTAAATTTTCAAAAGTTAAATGTGTTTATGGATATATCAGCTTGAAGTCATTTTGTGTTTGTTATTTTAGACAGGTGCGCTTTTTTTTCCCCTGTAAAAATCATAAAATACTGAATATATTGATGAGGTTGAACAAAACTGCTATAAAAAATTAAACTCCTTCCTTCCCATTCACTCTGTAGTACCATCACTGTGTGTTTCTAGAACATTTTCATCATACCAAATAGAAACTCCTTCTACTAAACAGTAACTCCCATTGTTCCTTCCCCCTTCCCTGGTCACCTGCATTCTACTTTCTGAATTTCTGGGGACTTTTTATTAGTGGAATCATGTGTATTTGTCCTTTCATGTCTGGCTTATTTCACTTAGTATAATGTTTTCAAGGTTTATCCATGTGGTGGCATGCATCTGACCCTCATTTCTTTCAATAACTAAGTGACATTCCATTGTATGTATTATTCATCAGCTCATCTGCTCATGAACACTTGGCTTGTTTCCACCTTTGACTATTGTAACTTTCCCTCACTCAATTACATCAAATTACACTATAATTTGAACCAGTGAGATTTTGTATTTTCACTGTTGTGGGTATTTTTTTGATAAGTGATTGGTGTTCTGGTTTGTGATAAGAACATGCTAATAACAGATATTGTGCAGTCAACAAACGTTTATTCAGAGTCTTCTTTGTGGTCAGTCCTAGGGACGCAGAGATAGATAATACAGCGTTCTGGCTCTCAAGGAACTCAGTTTAGTAGGGTAAACGGAAGTGTTAGTAAATAATTCAATGCTAGGTCCAAAGTATGGGAAGAATGGAACAAAGGAAGGTAAAAGTCCTACCTGGAGAGGCCAGTGGCAGTGAAACCTGAGTAAAATTTTGATGGAGGAGGAGGGAATTTGAGGAAGGAAAACAGCAGAGGAGTAAGCAAACCTGTAACCTATTGGTACTTCGTACTGTAGACAAAGCCTGTGGGGTCCGCAGTGGGGGGGCTGATATGATCACAGATCAATCTGAGGAGGAATTTAGAGAATGGGTGAAGAGGGTTAATCTGGTTTCTGGGAGACTGAGTCAGGAGAGGGCTAACCGAAGAGGGAGCAGTGACAGGGCTGCCAGCAAGGCCTGAGAGCTGCAGTAGCAGGGAGATAAAGTGGCAAACATGTGGACATGCTGTTCTGGGATGAAACCCCAATGGCTTGATACCATCAACCCAAAGAGGGGAATGGGTTTTAGAGAAAGAAAGAAAAAGAAAAAATCTGACCTGGGGGCATGTGGATGTGAACTGCATGTGGAGTGTGCAAGTGGGCTGGCTGTTAGCTGGCATTTGCTTGTCTACACCTCAGGAGAGGGCTGACTGTGCATTCGAGATTCAGGAGTCAATACCATATCAGGTGGTGACCATATTCTGCAGAAGGTGAACCAGTAGTTGTAAAAAGTCACTTCCCTTTCTAAAGGTGTCCCTACAATTCAAATAAATATTAGGAAAGATTGTATTCATCTTCTTAAAAGGCCCACCTATGTCTGAGCAAAAAACCAGGTTCTTTCATGACAGAAATGCACAGAGAAATGGGTCAGGCTGTTCCCAGCCAACTGAAAGTCCACGTGGATTTGGGTCTTTACTTCATTCTGAAACCTGGACCAACTAGGTATAAAGACCAAAATCCATATGGACTTTCAGATGTGGAACATTTTACAGACTTGAACTTGTTTCTGAAGCTGTAGATAGGACCTTCCAGCCACTCTGAAGTGCTTTAATGTAACATTGCTAATACTCAGAGCTGCCCCACAAAGAAGTACTGGTATCCCATTTTCAGGTGAGGGAATAGAGCCTTGTGACATTAGGTGAGACGTCAGAGCCTGTATACCTACCAAGATAGATCTTTTGTTCCAAACACCACATGGCACCATGTCACCATCAGTAAGTCACAGGAATGGGGTGTATCTGATAGGACAGGGTTAGGGTGAGGCCCAAGATCCACCTAACCTTTTTACCATGGAACTAAAATTTTTATAGGTGAAATGATATAATATTTCACAGCTGAGATTTGTTTCAAAATAATTGGGAAGGAAGGGGGGTATAGGTTTAGATGAACTGAGGCTGACAGAGAGTTGATAATTATAGAAGCCGAGTGATAGGTACATAGGAAACCATTATACCATTCTCTGTGATTTTTAAAATATTTTCCAAAGTAAAAGCATGGTGGCAGAATAGCTTATTTTATTATAAACCTATTATAAAAACATTTTGAATCATTTGTCATAAAATAGTTGGGTTTCTTCAAAGTCAGTTATTTTTGTTTGTGTTTTGCTGTTGTGTTCGCCATCTCAGGGTCTCCTGTATCACATTAATAAGTAACACTGTGCAGACAAATACTCTGACGATGCATTTGATTTTGTCTATGGCATTGACTAAGCACCCTCTTAAACACAAAGGAAGTTGGATAATTGTTGGGTGTTCCCCTCAGACCACATTCTCCCAAAATTCTCCCAAACAGCGAGAGAGACCTTAGTATTGAACATGCACAGATTTCTAGAAAGGTGCTCCTTGCACGATGGGGACAACTGTGGCAAAGACAAAAGTTGATTTTAAAGAATGCTGCCACTCTGGGACATTCTTGTGAGCTCAGTCCTGAACTATTCTTGCACTGTCAGCTCTGCTGAACATGGGGAGAATGTTCTATTTATGGAGGAAGCTATTTCTTACAGTCAGAATGTAAAGAAGTCCCAGTATCCTAAAACCTTATCTATATAGCCAGTGGGAAAATTCGATGAAATTTTTAAAGGGATAAATATTTGAAGAGATAGAATAATTTAGAAAACAATTGAATAAAGGCATAGTATGCAAACATATAAATAAGAACTTGTTTCTTTCCATTTGAACTGTTTCATTCAGGGGCTAGAATTAAATTGCCGTAGTCCATGGCAAGCTGGGCCTGCATAAAATCTGATAGGAGTTTGTTTTTTCTACATATAGGTCAAGTACTGTCCTTTGTAAATATTGGGAACCGTGACTATTCCTGAGAGCGTAATTGTTTATAAACCATGGCAAAGAGAGAAATCACTGACCACATGAGGCAAGGCAGCAATCTTTCCAGATGGTAAAGACTAGCAATCTCTACTTATGTGTATATTTTAGGCCTGGCCTCCAAAAGTAATATGTGCAAAGAAATGGTGCGGTTGTGTCCAAAGCTACTGAGCCTAATATTTGGCTGCCTCTGTGTTATTCCGAGTTGTAATTTTCCATGTCATCTAAATTTGTAATAATTCTTTAATATGATAGAGTTTCAGCGAACAAACATTCTGCCTGCTGCATTTCTTCTGCGTGAGTAATTCCCTGACAACTACCAGATCTTGGCAGAAGCAAACCTAGTCATAAGTTATGCTCCACTTTCAGTGTGGTGAAGCCCATGATGCGTAACACAGTGTCTTTGAATTCAGATGCTGATTTTCCTAAAAGAAATTTGGGAGAAAAAGAAAAGGAAATGAAGTCCCCAATTCAGGCATACAACTAATGTGTTATCATCAGGCTTTGAAAATACATATACCATTTTTTCCTTTTTCTCTGCGTGACTTGATTATGGCTTAGTGGCTGTTTGAGTTCCAGTGATGAAAAGAGTTAAATCTGTGGCATAAAAGTTAGGCAGCTCATGGGGCAGGCTGGCTGCCACCGATACAGGACCTGACCTACCCCCCAGAAGGATCGAGAAATTGGTCTCCTGGCATGTGTTAAGGTTCTTCCAGGTAACAATGTAATCTTACCTCATTGTTCATAATGGGGGTTTGGACCGCCACCATGTCTGTCTACTGGCAACTCCAAAAGGGCAGGAGCTCTTCCGAAAGCTTACAGAGGGTTATGTCATCTTCACTGGCCCAGCACTTTTTCCATCTGCTAAAATACAGAACAGGAACATAGTTGCTGATTTTACTCTTTCTCAGGAAGAAGTTAGTTGATTGTTGTTTTAAAGATTATACGCTAATTGACATTTTAAAAACTTGGTAAGCTAAGTTTGTTCACGTAGTCAGTCACATTCTTTTTCTCAACAGACAAGAATGTATAGAGCAGAGACGTTTATGCCAATGTCTTAGAAGGTTGGTAGATGTTTCCATATTGAAAAGATGCTCAGACCAGTACTTTTTATCAGGGGTGGCTTTAAAGGTATCCTTTATGATGCAGTCATGTCATGTACTTTGGGCTTAGGAATAGGCTAATTATAGTTGTGTCCTCCATGTGGGAGGAGGTGATATGTCTACAGGATCGCTTAATCTCCTTTAGGCTGTTCTCATTTCCTGTTGTCTCTCAGTTTTCACTTGGTAGATGTTTCTAATGAGATTGGGGATTTAGACAATGGTCAATAATCACCCTGTGTTTTGCACATCTGGGGGTCCATCAGAGCCCACTGTATTCTTTAATAAGAGGAATTCCTGCTAAAACAATTTCTTAATTGCATTCAGAGTGTGCTTTAAAACAATGGGGCAGTCTCCCTCAAAGGTTGTATTATTATGTGTTGTCTCTGCCATTTGTAAGATTTTTTAAATAAAATGACTTCCTTTTTCAATTTTATTTTAAAGGTCTATGGGGAACAAGGCTCATGCAGGAAAGCAGCACTAACCGGGAGAAATACCTTCAAAGTGTTTTGCGGGAACTGGTCACATACCTCCTTTTTCTCATAGTATTGTGCATCTGTAAGTAGACCATTTCCTTCTACTAACAGTGAAGTTTTGAAAAATATTGGACCTGTCAAAGTCATAATTGAAAGGAATTGTATATGTACCAGGAGGATTAATCCAGTTCTCTTTACTCTTCAATTCCAGCTTAGAATTCAGTGAAACTCTCTTCTCTGGTAAATGTTAATTAAAACTCAGCATTATCTAATTAGTAAGTTCACTACCATTTACAATCATTTCCACTGAGATGCATGTGGCAACCTGCCAGATACCAGGAAAGCATGTAGGATTTTTGCATTAGATTTCTTACAAATATAGTGTCACTATTATATCAACTAATGTAAAGATTACATAAGAATTATTTTCAGCAAAAATTATTTCCAAGTTTAACTTTCAGGAAATGCAAATAATGTTACCTACTGTTGGTTTTATGGGTGTATATTTCCCCTTTTTTTGGATTGGAGTATGTTGAGTATATGCCTTTATTCTAAGTCATAATGTCTTCCAAATCTTAAATAATAGCTGACTTTTACTCTACAGGAAATTTATCTCTTCTTCCCTGCATCCTCTGGGAGGGAAGGGAGGTTTTAACTAGAAACAAGTCGTAGGAACGTGGTCGCAGAGTCCTGGAAGTCACAGGCAATAGATTTATTCCTTGGATGAATCCAAGGGTTTTGGATGCTGGAAAGCAAAACCAAGTGGAAATAAGAAAAAAAAAAAGTTGTTTAAGCTAAAAATTCTGTGTGTATGAGCCACATTTATTTTCTTGATTTTTTTTTTCCTTACTGATTTTCCACAATTTTCTGTTACTTGTTTCGGAAGGAATATCTTATGCTTTTTTAAATATGTTAATTAGACAGAAATGCTGAAAAGCTAAAAATGATCTCCTCACTTTGTGAAAAGTCACAAAGCAAAAGAGATATGATATTTTTATCTCTTATTTCCTAAACTGTTAGAGCTTAGAATACCCAAGTATAGTTTGTCCCCTGCATAGAAATAGTGCTTAGACATTAAACTACAGTGTCCTTATACATTAGCAGAATGATTGGAATCATCATTATTTTTGTTGTTTCAAGCACTTCGCATTATTAAATTTATTTATTTATTTTCTTACATCATTGTTAATTTTTATACAGTATTTGATTTCTCCCCTCAGGTGTAGTTCAGGTAGTTCTCCCACTACCACTGCACCTGTGACCCATCACCATGTCCCTGTGCTCTTCCCTCCCCTATTTTGACCCCTCTTGTCCTTCCCCTGTTGTATGCCTCAGAGCTATGGTCAGCTTGCTAGTGTTTGCTTTCCCTATATTCTGCATATAAATGAAGCCATCTGATCTTTATCTTTTTCCTTCTGACTTATTTCACTTAGCATAATCCCTTTCAGCTCCATCCATGTTGACAAAATGGCACAGTTTATCTTTTTTGATTGCTTACTAGTAATCCATTGCATTCATACAGGTTTCTTATGCAACATGTAGGTACCCCATAAGCAAGCCTAGAATTTTGGTGGACCCCAACACTGCCTGACGACAGAATCACCAAGAACTTTTTGTTGTTGTTGTGTTTGTTTCAAAGATTTTTTTTTATTTATTTATGCATACAAGAGCTGGGGCACAGGCCAAAGGTGCGGGAGGTGAGAGGATTCACCAGAGATGGAGTGGGGAGCAGAACAGGCAGACCTACTGAAATACACTATGGACGGGAGCAGCAGGCCAGTCAGGAGAGGTCTGCCAGTGCTATGTGTTAGCTCCCTGGGAGTGGGGGCAGGGAATTGCTTTGGCTGCCAGTAGCTTGATAGTGCTGAGATTTAACCCCTTGCACCACCAGGCAGGCCCAAGAATGTTTTTTTTAATTATAGTTTACCCGGATTTACCAAATCAAGAGACTCCAAGATGTGACCCAGGAAACTGAATATTCAGATGCACTGAGAAATTTGATAACCAGGACAAGCAGTAAACTGAATATGGGAGTTTTAGCAGACCTGCTCTTAGATCATATGACAAATTAGTGTTTTCTTGTTTATTTTGGAATTTTTATGTTTTTGCTCTTTTTCACAGTGATTTTTTTTCTTATATCAGTAGCTACATATTTTATATAGTAGTGTTATTTTCAGAATCTCTGGATAAGAAGGGATCTTAGCAGTCATAAGGTCAAACCTCCAACACATGCTAAAATTTCCCTTGCAGCAGCCTCTCAGATTATCAAAGTCTGCCTTTGACAGAGCAGGAGTTCCAATTTAAGTGATTTACTTGGTCTCTTTATCAAAAACTAAAGCTCTTGGTGCTGGTGCTGGTGGTCAATAAAGAGTCATGTAGCTTTTTTTGATAATGAAAAGAAAAACACCCTAACTGTAAAGGACTGTGTCCCCCAGCTAATATTTGAGCACTTTGTTCTAGAGCATAGTAAAGTCCTTAAATTTCATATCATTAGGGTCTGCTGATTATATTATTATCTCGGATCTAGATTCATTCATCTCATATATTAGCTATTCATATCAACTTCACAATAGCATCAGAAATGGTTTCATCCATGTCCTTATTCCTGGTAAATTAATAAATCAAAAAGGATTGGTCTAGGAAATCAGTCCATTAAGCAAAGCTCTTTGGGTGGAGTTCACTGAATTATAGTATCCTCTAACTTGGACTGTTCATAAAATAGGATAATAAGAAAGACGTTTTCAAATGCCTATCTGAATAACTCCACCATTCTTCTGCTCCATCAGCTGTTGAACACATTAACAAGGCAGTGAGCATAAGCAGCCATGATTTCCTCCTAGTAAAACCTATCGGCTCCCAGAGATTAATCCTTTCCATGTTACTCAAAAATTATCTTTTTAATTATTAGTTTTAAAAGTTTGCTGGAAATATTAATATCAAATAAACAATAGTATCAAATTATTACTTTGTGGGTGAGATAATGTCTTCAGCCCTCTGTCTTGCATATTGGAAACTTCTGCTAGGAAGTAGGTAAGATTCTGAAAGGCATTGTGACAAAATTAGGAAAAGTATAGATATTTTACATCACAGACACCTGGGTTCAAATCCCAGCTCCACCACTTACACCCTAGGTAAGCTTGAGCAAATTATTTAACCTTTAACCTTCTGAGACTTGGTTTCCTCATCTGCGAATACTTACTTTGAAGGACTTTGTAAGGATGCACTTAATAATGCATTCTTAGGAAAAGCTTCTAAGATGCTGTCTGTCATATATTATAAGGGTAAAATATTGTTGACTGTGGCTAAATTATTTCATCAGTGTATTCTAAGGACTGCAGGTCCTAACTGATATTTATATGGAGCCGCTAAGTACACATCAAGAAGTTTATTTTTCATCTAACCATGATTCGCTCTGCCCCCCTATGTTTCTAAACATAGTATATGTAAGTCTGTTGAACCAAGAGAACAAAAATAATGTGGGTTGCGTAATCCCACTTCTCTGTAAATTAGGATTTATTCTTACTTTCAAACCTAAGGTTGCTGTGAATGCACCACCACTATTAAGATAGTAATATTACAGATTACTATTACTATTACTGATAGTAATGGTATTTCTATTACAGATAGTAATGGTATTTCTGTTGTGTTTGTTCATGCTTTGAATTTAAAGAAAGGAATGCATAGCATTATAGAAGAACTTTGAAGAAGATTAAGAAAGGTCTTTGGTGAATCTATGAAAAAATGCACTTGCCTCTTTTTCCCCCTGTTTAAACATGGTAATAGAAACCACAAAGAAAAGTTAATTGAGTCAACATCATAGAAATTTTCTATATATCAAAAAAATAGCTGAAATTGAAAGGCAGAACACAATTATAAGAATACTTAGGAGAAATATCATAAAAGATAAGTATATAAACATATTTGAACCCACAGATCACTGAGAAAAACACTAAAATCTCAGTAAATGTCTTACAGAATAGAATACATATTTCATGAAGTAGAAAATATAATTGATTGATGTGGTATAGTCTTTAACTGTAAGCTCACTACATCCCAGGAAGAAATGAAGAGGGGGATAGAATGAGTATAATACAGTATTATATGTCCTAGGACAGGACATATCTTTGCCTCTGGAAGAAGGAGACTGCCTTATATTCTAAAGTAAGGAAAAAATAGTACAAATCACGTTATACACCATAAGCTTACATAATGTTATATGTCAATTATATCTCAATTTTGTAAAACAGACATGAATACTTTGGTTTATTTATAAAAAGCCCGCACAAGTGATAGCCCAAAAGCAGTTTTCATTATTTGCAAGGGAGTCTATACAGATCCAGTTGTTAATAGTCAGGGAAGTCAGAAATAGTAGGTCATTCCTAACACTGGGGAGAGTTCATTCAGTTCCCAGGGGCAAGCATCTGACAGCTCTGTAGCTTCCTACAACAACAGGTTGTGACCCATGCAAGTAAGGAAAGATTGACTATGGCTGAAAAGAGCTTTGTCCTCTGATGAAGTGGACAGAAACTATAAGGACAAGGAATGCATACTCATGTATAAATACAATTTTGAACAGGCTCTTTACTCCATGTACATAGTTTTCTTTATGTCTTCATGGTAACATCTAATTATTATTCATTATTACTGATCATCCTTTCCTTTTAACACCAAAAGAAATGTTGGATCAATATAGGCATTTGCAAAAAAGACTTGGATTGACAACCATTGTTCCTTAAAAATTTTCATCCAGCTTGTTCCTTACAATTTTTTTTTGAATCTTAACCAAAACTGAATTAAAATAATTGGGTTTTTGTAGACAACTTTAGTTCATCTCTCTTATTTATTCCATGGTCTCACTTCTGCCTCCTGAAGGGCCCCTACCCAGAGCACTAGGAATCTCTTAATTGCTAAATTCATTTTTTTTTCTGTTTCATTGAGAAATAATCCACACTCCAGTGTGTAAGTTAGGGCACACAGCATGGTGGCTTGCTTTACATGTCTTGCAAAATGCTTACCATGACAGGTACAACTAACATCAGCTTCTCGCATGGATACAATAAAAAGAAAAGAAAAAAGGAAAATAAATTCCCCATCTCTTTGCATGTACTTTCTTAACAATATCCCTATATGCCATATAATTGTGTTATCCATAGTCAGCACATCATACATTACATCCCTAGTATTTATTTATCTTATAATTGTAAATTTGTGCCTTTTGCCTACCTTCCTCCAGTACCTCCTTCCCTCTTACTTGTCAGCTTCTGTGGGCTCTTTTTTGCAGCCTTTCTTTTGAATTTCCTGGCATTTAGCATTCTAGAAACTACCTTCTTTGGCTTCTGTGTCTCTCTCTCTTTCCATGTTCCTTATGCTCTATACACTTCTTAGTTTTCTTCTTTCCGAAAATTGTTCCGGAAAACATGATCGGATCTTTGGCTTATTCTTTAGCTCCTTTCCACAGACACACTTCAGCTACTCCTTGTCTACTGGGGACTTCCAAGCTCCTCCAGATCTCTGCCATTAAGAACAAAGCTTCAGACAATTTCTGCCACATCTCCAGTGATGCGTCGCTTAGGCACTTCATCCTTAACAATCCTAAACCCCTCCGAGTTTGCCTCACTCACGTCCTTCATCACCCATACGACTGCCTCGTCCAGCCTGGGGCCATTCTCGTGCTTTTCCGCACCCTCCTACTCCACCAAAGACTTCCTTTCTGGTGCCTCGCAAGTCTCTCTTCTTTCATATTTTAATGTTTTCCTAGTTTAACCTTCATTGTCTCATTCCTGGATTACTCATTTACTCATTCATTTGACTCTTCAGTAATTAATTAAAATCATATTTAGCCCCTGCTCTTAAATGCATTCAGTACAAAAGAAGACAACTGGGGAGAAGTCCCCTAAAAGAAAGACCTCTCTAGGATCTATAGCAAGAGTTGGGGTCAGTCAGCTAAATACAGAGTAAAGGCTCTAAAGCAGAAAAGAGCTCAGAACATTCTGGAAGCTGAGTGAAGACAGTTACTAGAGAAATTGTGATAAGATGAAGATGGAAAGAGTCAGGGGCCAGACCCTGCCGGTCTGGTAGGTTTACAGTGGGAAGCCAGGGTTTTAATTTGGGGAGTGACAAGACATTTTAAATTTTACAAAGATGAATTTGAATGCCACCGGACCACAGACTGGATAGAATCCAATGTCTGGACTCCCAAGCACTGACTCCAGAGTGCTGTCTCTGATGCCAGACTAAACCTGATCACTCTTCCATTTAACCAATTATATTTACCCTACCTTGAAGATAAAGTTTAAATATTTACCTAATAGACTAGCATTTCACTATATGCTCTTGTTTACTTCTTCCTAACTTCCACGCCTTGTGGTCACCTTGGACTTCAACACCTGGTTCTTCAAATCACTTGTGAGTCTTAAAAGATGTTGTCTATGCTGCTCCCTCCCCATCCATGTAATTTCTCTTTGTCCATCAAAGATCAGCTCAAGAACCAGATCTCCAGAGAACCTGTTATTAACCATCCTCTTCCCCAAGCTGAAGTGACAGGACAATGCAAGGAATGTTATGTCACTTGTCACCCAGATTGCCAGCTAGTTTGTGTGTCTGTCTTCATCAGCACAGAGAGGGAGTAGGGGGTGCAACAGGGCATCTCAGGGACTGGACATAGCAGGGCTCACTATATGTTAATAACTTGGCCTGCTTTCTTGCTCTCTAGTCACTAGTACTTCATTAATACACAAAGTTTTACTAACATGACAATTAAAGCAGCTCCAGCCTAATCATTCTTTGATATCTGTATGGTATTTTGCATTTATCTATCACACTTTTAGTTTATAGAGATGCTTCAAACACCTGTTCCTTGACCACCACTACGTCCCTATGAGGACGTGCACGGTAATGCAGGGCTGGTGAAGAAGTCAGGTCTCCTTGTGGGTACTGGCTTCACTTTGTGCCGGGTGAACTGGGACTCTGGGGCAAAGGCCTCTTGGTCTGCTGTCTTTAAGCCTGGTACATTTTTAATTGTGTGGAGGTTTTGATTTCCTCTTTGGTCAGGGGTTATTCAAGAAAGAAAAAAATTTAATTTTTAATTGGCAGAAAAGAGCTGAGAACATTCTGGAAGCTGACTGAATTTTTCATCTGTGCCTATTTTTCTTTTAAATTTAGATTTCTGGAATAAATGTTTCCTGATTGGTGTTTTAGGTTTGGGGGAGGGGAGTTGTTTGTATTGGGATCTTTTTGTTTTGTTTGTTGGCTTAAAACAACAGAAATTCTTAGTCTCCCAGTTTGGAGGCTGAAAGTCTGAAATGAATGTGTCAGCAGGGCCATGCTGCATCTGAAGTCTAAGGGGGATCATTCCTTGCCCCCGTCCTGGTTTCTGTTAATCTTTGGCATCCTTGACTTGATCCTCCATTTTCCCTGTGTCTCATGTTCTTCATAAGGCCATCTCCTTATAAGGACTGTTCCCTGGCTCAGTCTTAATTTTAGGGATTTACTAATGTTCCCTTATGGCCTACCATATTAATATTTTTTGTAAATATTCCATGTGTATTTGAAAAAGAACATGAGTGATGTCTTTTGGTATGATTATAAAGTTCAATGTATATGCATCAAGTCATATATACAACTAAAAATCCTAATATCACTAGATAATTTTGGTCAGCTTTCTCTGTCCAGATTAAGAGATGTACATTTAAGTTTCTATACACAATGGTGGTTTTGTTAGTTCTCCTTATGTTACTAGAAGGTATTGCTTTATATCTTCTTGAAGTCCTGTTATTCAATAAATAAGAGCTCATAGTTAAATCAATGTATATGATATATCATGTATCAATATAAGACAGCATTTTTTTAAAAGATTTATTTATTTATGTATTTATTTATGCATTCAAGAGCTGGGGTACAGGCCAGAGATGCGGAGGGTGAGAGGATCCACCAGAGACAGAGCAGGGAACAGAATAGGCAGATTGACTGAATTACACTGCTGAGGGGAGCAGTGGGCAAGTCAGGAGAGGTCTGCTGCGCCATGTGGGTTTCTCCCTGGCCAGCCGGGGATCAAACTTGTGCTGCAGAGGCTGTGGATTGCTTCATAGTGCAGTGCTTAATCCCTTGTGCCACCAGGGAGGCTCAAGACAGCATTTTTATTTAACTCATTATTCAATTTATAATTTCCTTTGATTATAATAGTAGTTAACATCTTTAAAAATATTTTATCTGTAATATATTTAATATATTCTCAGTTCTTTATCTTTAACTCTATTTTGAGTGATTCTCATAAAAATTCTAGAGATGGATTTTTATTTTTAACTAATCTTTAAGACATAAATTTTGCCAAATATTTATCATCTTTTCCTCTCATTTATTTATTTATTTATTTGCTTTCTTATTATTTTCCTTTTTTACTTTGTTACACTGGAACTTCCAAGTGGTCTTCCTACACCAGGGACTAAAAGTAGAAATGACATAAAGTGTTATTTTGATGTTGGATTTATTAATAGCACAGAAAATGTTTTTACATACAGTTTACGTACAGTTATCTAGTTTCGCTGCACAAAAACCCTATATGTTATTATTCCAATTTTTTAGATAATGAAATTCAGTTTCAGAAAACTTTGGTACTTGTCCA
The DNA here is from genome assembly GCF_014898055.3 of Talpa occidentalis. Lineage (NCBI taxonomy): Eukaryota > Metazoa > Chordata > Mammalia > Eulipotyphla > Talpidae > Talpa > Talpa occidentalis. The sequence goes on from NW_023604972.1 coordinate 54,718,174, forward strand.
AGTTCCCAAGACACTGAGATCCACAGATATGAACACGGACAGACACTGATGATGAAGCAAAGTGAAACAAATTATTCTGACTGCAAATCGCTTAGTTATAGCCAAATGGACTCACAGCCTAGCTGCCGCCAGGAGCATGTGGACTTACCACTCACAGACATCCCTTGGACCAGCCTAGACTTGGCACATGGGAGAGACTGAGTTAATGTCTGCTGATTGATTATGTTAGAATAATCATGGCTTCAAAGGAGATGGCAGTATTTCTCTGGATGTCCAGAAGGTGGCGCTACATAGTCAAGGGGAAGTGTCACATCACTTTGCGTGAAGTCATCAAAATCCATACAGGTCCTGACTTTCAAAAGGAAAAATCAATATTGAAAATGTAGAAAAATAAAGGAGATACTCTTAAATCAGTGGCTAACACACTTATATTTACATATACATTTATGTATTAAAAATTTCAATAATTTGTCAAAATTTGTTTTTAACATCAAAAATCCCACAGGTAAAAAAATCCAGAATGATGTATATGAATCAGTCAATCCAAACCAAATTCTAAATTCAAGTTAATTGCAAAACTCAACTTAATAATCATTTTGTCGGCCTTGCAGATTGTTCACTACTATCCTTTAGTATCATATCTGCTTGTGCCTTGGCCATTCAGAGGGTGGGCAGCACTCTCCCAGGGGACACTATGAGCTCCTTCTCTTAGGGGCAGAGATTGCATCTGGTCTATGTTCACGACTAGCCCCTGTCCCATAAATATGAATGGATTAAATCTATGCCTTTAATTCTGGTTCAGCACAGTTTTGAGAAGTGACAGGTTAGGGACCATAATTAAGGGACCGGAAAACATCCCTTTTCCTCTAGACATGGCACACAAGCCACATGGATGATGTATCTTTATTGCTGCATTGCTTGCTTGAGATGGCCTCTCGAACACACTTGTATTTGAGTCAGTATTATTTACTCCTCCCTTTTAGTAATTTTAATTTTCTGTGATGTGGGGGTAGAGATTTTACTAGATAACAGTTTGTCTTAAAATCACTACTAGGTTTTAGAAGGTATTTTAAGATGTTTGAAGAGCATTAAAGAGTCAGCTAAGTATTAAGTACTAATCACCTGCTGGGTGTTGAGAACTGTATTCCAAAAGAAGTGTAAACATGTTTCCTTTCTCTTGAAGCCTTTGTCAACTAACTATAGAATTCATAGCATGAGACAGTATGTGTGAAAGTGCTGAAATTTGTAACTAATACATAATGCAATCTGATTACTGAGGAAGAGCCACTGTTATTGACATTTAAATGTCAGTCACTGTATTGGATAACTTTTAGTTACTTTTATTTACGCAACCCCAAATCCTATGAAATCGCTAAGTATCCCCATCTTCCAGAAGAGGAAACTGAAATTTTAAGCAATGTACAGGTCATATACCAAGTGGGAAGCATGGCCAAGATTCAACCCTTGTCTCCTATAACTTATTGAACCTATAAGTTATCTTGCCACCTCCCTCCAGGACCATTCAGGATGGACTGGTGCAGTGGTCTTCACAACAGGGGTTTGAGTTTAGAGGTTCAAAAAAAGATTGAATAGGTAGGTGGGAAACAGGTGCATCTGTACCTGTCAGCATTCTGGGAGGAAAGAAATAGAAAACCCAAAGTGGCAATTAAAGTTAAAGGAAGAGTATATTTACAGCAGGAGAGCAGGGTCACAGACCAGCAAAGGGAGATGAAATGCTCAGGAAAGGTCACCATCTCCAGGCCTGTGGGCAAGGGGGGAGAATGGCATGGCATAAATCCAGTATAGTTTGGGAAAGGAGATTCCCCCAACAGCTGTGGCTGGGCTTAGAGGATCCCCAGCCATATTGAATCCAGGAGGCGAGGGAATGGAGAGCAGGAGTGAAGTGAATGGTCCCAGCTTTGTCTCCTATGGCCCTACGTCTCCTGTTTGATCTCCTGTTGGCCAAATGCATTAGAAGCCAAAGGACAAGGAGCCCATGTGGTGTGTCTGTAGATGTGAGCCTTGGGGCACAGAGCTGGGCAGAAACCTTGGAGAATCGCTGTGGGCACAGAGTGAGAGTGGTGGCCACTTTGTTATAGGGAGAGCAGGCAACATGTGTGCAACCCTAGCTGAGGAGCTTGGTCCCCCTGAGGGGCCTGTGCCCATCAGCCTCAATGTCCTGGGGGGTCTGATCCGGGAAGTGGTAGGACATGAAAGTGATAGGCAGTTGGAAGCCCCAAGTGTCAGGGAAAGGCAGCTGATCTTAATTTGACATTCAATCATAAGCCAATATTGTTGCACATAAGCTATAGTTAATTTAATTATTTTCTAAGCCAGAGATCTAGAGAGATATCACAGAAGAATGGTTGGGGAAAGGAAGGACAGAACTTTGTGGGTGTCTGCTCATCCCCCAGGAATGTGTGTGCGTGCACATGTTCACGATCCCTTCCAATTTGGCTCTCTCTATGTTCCAGTGACCTACGGGATGATGAGCTCCAGCGTCTACTACTACACCCGGGTAATGTCACAGCTCTTTCTAGACACCCCAGTGTCCAAAACGGAGAAAACTAACTTTAAAACTCTTTCTTCAATGGAGGACTTCTGGAAGGTATTTGCAAATAACTTTGAAAGTAACTCTTTTCACTGGAAATGATGCATTTGGCTTCCTAGATTCAATTCAGTGGTGTCTGCTTTGCATTTAATGCTATGGGAGAAATTGTAACTTCTGGTGAGTTGTTCAGAGTTAGGGTTCCTACCGTCAAAGAGGGGTAAGCTAACATTTACCAGGAACTGTGCATGTACCTGGCTCTGCTTTTCATACCTTTCTCGGTCCATCTCCACAGTATTAATCTAAGTACTAAGCTAAATGCTAATCTTATGCTCTAAGCTGTAAATGGAGAAATTAAGATTTAAAGTTGCTTACGGACAACTAGGGAGTAAGAAGCATGGAATTTTTTCTAGCCTCACACATTTTTCCAGCTTAGACACGTCTTATGCTACTTTATGCTTCGTTTAGTCATTCACAAGTCAAATATCTGTTGAGCAGTAGGACATAAGTCCCCTCGGGGCAGAAGCTGGCTCTTTTGTCTTGCTCTGTTTGTCTTTTGTTTCTGTCCCTGCTGGCATGTACAAGGCAAGCATGTTGTGTCAAAGATCTCTGGTGTGAATTCCCACCCAGCCCCTTCAGAGATTGTCTCAAATTCTAACAGAGGAGAAGCAATGACAGAGGAGAAGCAGTGAGTGACACCATAGGAGAGACAGTATATTAAACTGATGGGGAAGATAGGGTTCTTGGAATCTAAGAAACTTGGGAGGAAAACTGGAAAGGAAATGATTGTTTCTTTTTGGGTTCTTACTAAACCTTGGACTCAAAGCTGTTGATGTTAAAGATAGACAACTGGATCACAGGAATCTATTAATACTAATGCGTAAAACACTTGGCACCTGAAACCATGCCTGTATAATGTACATTTTTCCCCACCTCAGCTGGGCTGACCAGTATATCTCAACTGATCATCTCATAAGACACTGAGAAATGGCTAGCTCTGTCTTCCCTATTGGCAAACTAACAAGAGACTTGTCACATATCCACAATTCCATGATAAGAAATGCCAAACCATAGAAGCCACAGCTGTGGGGTTGGAAAATTTACCACATGGCATAAGGGTACAGACAACTAAAAGATCCACCAGGTGGCAGACGGGTACTTCAAACTATAATCTCTTCCTCTCCAAACACGTTTAGAATGGTGGTCATACGGGATGCTGTTTTCGCAAGCAGTAATGAAGCTGACTGGCTGGGGATTTGTGCATTGCCCTCTCTCCCCCACCGCCCATTAGCCTAGAGCTAAAATCAGGGTTACGATTTATTGAGCACACACTCTGCGCCCAGTGTAACAGCTGTGCAAAAGATGGACTTTTATAGATGTGGGGACCCTGGCTCAAAGGGGAATCCTACCCATGACCTCACAGCTAGCAAGGGATGGAGCAAGATCTCCCCTGAATCTCTGGCTGCAAACTCACCCTTGTCCCTCTACTGCGCTCACAAAGCTGCCAGACGGTGGGTCAGGCACACATTGCAGGAATGAGCAAGGCAGACGCCGACTGGCAGCTGTTCAAAATGTGCCCTTTCCTGTCAGTTCACAGGGGGTGCCTTGTTGGATGGGCTGTACTGGAAGACGCAGCCCAGCAATGGAACGGAAGCCGACAACCGAAGCTTCATCTACTATGAAAACCTCCTGCTGGGGGTACCACGCATACGGCAACTCAAAGTCAGGAATGGATCCTGTTCTATCCCCCAGGACTTGAGAGAGGAGATTAAAGAGTGCTACGACGTCTACTCTGTCAGCAGTGAAGACAGGGCTCCGTTCGGTCCTCGAAATGGAACCGCGTAAGTATGGCTCACGGCCATACCCTGGCCTCATTCATTTGTTCTCTGGCTCCTTCTGTGAGTTTTCAGTGTTTATACCAAAGCCCATGATTAAAAGGAAATTCGGTTTCTATAGTTTTTCTCTGGTTTTTACCCCTTTCACAGAGGTTTCATTTAAGATGATTGGATTCTGTTCTTACAGATCCAGTGACTTCATTTACTACGTTGTTAACTAAAAAATCTTCTGGTACAGAATTTTTTTTATTAGCTCGTAGCAGTAAGTGTTTGTGAAACAACTTTTCTGTCAGATTTAAGCCTGTCTTCTCAACTGTGTGTTTGTTATTTAAGTGTGTATTTGTAATCTGTGTATTTGAGGATTTTTGTCCCCTTTCGTAACCATACTTAAAAATCTTTTGTGTTAGGGAGGACAGTTGTTTTTAGAATGGCAATAGCATTCTAAAGTAACAAGAAGTGCTCTCAACACTCTCAAGTTGTGCCGCTAGGGGACACTATCCTTGGGGAAGTCACTTTGATTAGAATTGTCTTATGAAACTATTTCTGTCAGTTCATCTAGGTTCTTTTCCTGGGAACTGAGAATCCAGAATCCAGATTTGTTGATGTAAAATGGGAGGCAAACATCTTGTCCATGGTCCAACTCTGCAAACCCTATGTGGTGCCAGGGTGCATAAAAAACAGATTTAGTAAAAACTGAAGAGTAAAAATTAGAGTAAAAGGATTAAGTAATATCAAAGGACATCTTTTCCAGGTTAGCATAGTAATTTTGCTTTCTAATGTTCCTTTTTCTCTTTCCTGCAAAGTGTAAGTTTACCTAAAATGGTGGTTTTAATTTGCTAATAGTCTGTTTATCTGACATAAATTTATATAGTCACTGGTCCATGCCATGCACTATCTAAGAAGTGGTTTCATGCATTATTTCATCTACTCTTCACAAAACAGTACTGAAATGGGTATCATCCCAATTTTATAGATGAAAAAATGGAGGCTCTCCTAACCCCCAGCTACTAAATGGAGCAAAGCAGTAATTTACACTGACTCCAAAACCCATGTTTCTTGTACTGCATCCTGTTACTTCTTCCATTTCATTAGGTTGTTAGAGTGCCTTGTTGTTGCCCTCAGCTCGCCATCAACATCCGTACTTCCTGAGGGAAGGGGCTCTAGTCACTGCTGTATGCTCAGCACATTAAGCGGTGGCTGCTGTGTGAAGATACTCACACCCTCAGTACCTGTATGATGCGTAGATGATCATGTGATTCCCACTACAGAGTGGATGACTGGAGGAAATGTACCCTGTATGTATGATATCTCAGCTCCCTGGATCCAGCTATATTCTCAAGTTACTTCCATTTCTCCTTCTCCAACTGCAGACTTTTTGAAAAACTAGACTTCACTTGCCACCTGTACTTCCTCACCATTGGTTCACCCCTAAAACTTAAACTCTTGCCTCTGACATCGCTTGGACTGGTCATCAGTCACTGGTGACCACTAGTTAGGAGATCCACCGACAGATTCTCAGTCTTCATCCTGTTCAACGTCTAGGCAGAAAGCAGCAGTGTTGACTGCTAGTTCATTTGACTTCTGTGAATGACAGTAAACTTTGGTTTCTCTGAATCCTGTACCCCCTTCACCTGTCTCCCCTACTCTCACTGCTAGGCTGCATTTTTAGATCTCTGCCTTTCTGTCCTTTCCCTTGACATGCAGAACCTTTCCACTCCCATCTCTATTTGATGATTCATTTCTTCAGCAAATGCACTGAGTGTCAACATGCAGGCATGTTCCCCAGGAGGGGTCCCTTTCCTGGCAGTGCCCTTGGCTCTGACTGAGGTAACAAAACAGCAGAAAACAAAGCAGAAACAAACTTCTGTCTACAGAGAGCTCAGTTCTACCTATTCGTCCCACTAGCTCTTATAATTCAACGTGCCTCAAACTGAATCTATCACTTTCTTATTGGATTTGCTTCTGCTGTTGATGGTACTACCATCTTCGCTTTACTCACAAAGTGACCCCAAAGGACTCCCTTCTTCCTTGCTTCAGCTTCCAAATCAGTTGCAAAATTCTGATGACAGCCACTGTAGTGTCATCTCTCCATCCTTCTCTTTCCTTCCCACTATCATCGCTCTGGTTCAGGCCTCCTGTCCTTGGCTATTGTAAGGAATGCTGCCTGACTGTGCCAGGCTTCTCAAGGCCACACTTGGGTTCAGTGATTCACTGGAAGGCTCCGTAGGACTCAGGTAATAGTCATATTCACTGTCTGAGTTGATTGCAGTGAAAGGTTGTAAAGCAAAAGCAATGATAGAAACAGGCAAGTGGGACACAGTCTGGTAAAAAGAAGCATAACGATACCAAAGTCCTCCACTTGTGGTGTTGCACAGGAATTGCTGAATTCCTCCATTGTGAAATGTTGTCTGCCAGGGACATCTATTTGAAATTTCATCACTAAGTGCTCCTGAGTGCCGGTCACATGGGCACCCTCTGCTGGGCACAAACCAAAATCCCAGACTCTGGCAGGAAAGCTGTAAACCACCTTCAGCATAAACCACCTTTTCCTTCTAGACAGCTCAGGCACAGTGAACCACTGTTATCATTCAACAAGATTTATATCAGTTCAGAGAGCTGTTGGTCAGCCACGTTCCAGGTGTCAGTCAAGCTTACAGCAGGCCTTACTAAGATAAGGTGTCTCAAAATTAAATCTTTTCTGTTCACTCTGGCTGTTCCCCTGCCACCAGATCAGCCCTGTTCTCTGCTTTTCATCACCCGCCATGCTTGCCCTGTGGTCTGGCCACAGAATTTCAACCTTCTTTTCTTCATCATATGGGAACCAAACTAAACTTCTAGCTGGGTTACTTGTACCTCTGTAGCCTTGCCTCCCCATCTACCTGTGCAAAGCTGAATCCATTTTATAGTCCATGCCCGGGTCCAACAAGGCTTTGTCCCAAAGCCACCTATGATCCACCTTTCCCATCGCTGGACTATCAAATAAGGATCACTTTCTCTGCCTAAGCGATATTTCTCTTTGGGTACTCATAACCATCTACCTCCTCTTTTAATTAATTACAGCTGTTCTTTCCCTACTTGTTATGAATGTGTAGATAAGGATCTTGGGTCCTCTTTATACCCCCAAAAAAGCATCTGGTTCCTAAGAGAGCCTCTGTAAATATTTGTGCATTAAATGCCCATATGCTCCATGGAGTAGTCATCAATTCCATTACCAACAGGGGCACTTATTGAACTTGTTCCTCTTTTGGTTGCAGCTTTCTTTGGAGCCTATATTCATCTAGTCCCTGAGTACCATAATTAGGAAAGGCAGCCATTTAAACTGCGTGCTAACATCCTAGGCAAACAATGCTGGTGTAGGATCTATATCTTTAAAAGCTTTGAGATATAATTGACTTTACAAAGCTTCAGGGCCTTCATTCCTAAAATGGGGATGATAATTGCCTAAGAATGAAATAAAACACTTGTGAAGCACCATGTCAAGCCCATTACCCTGCTTGATAAGACTTAAACTTATTGACTGCACATTCTCTCTTACCAAGACCAACAGTCTCATCATCGCCACCTCTATGTGCCACTGACTTTACCTGCTTGTTTCCTTTTCATTGCTTTTTGAATTAGTTGGATCTACACAAGTGAAAAAGACTTGAATGGGAGTAGCCACTGGGGAATGATTGCAACCTACAGTGGAGCTGGCTATTACTTGGACTTGTCAAGAACAAGAGAGGAAGCAGCTGCTCAAGTTGCTAACCTCAAGAAAAATGTCTGGCTGGACCGAGGAACCAGGGCAACTTTTATTGACTTCTCCGTGTACAACGCCAATGTTAACCTGTTCTGCGTGATCAGGTGTGTACTGAGGGTGCTTATCCCTACCCTCCCTGTATATTTGTATGTACATCTTACAGCTGTCTGGAGATAGACACTATTTGTGAGCTCACTATTTGTGAGCATCCAGAATTAGAGCTTGAGAGCAAAGGAGGGATGAAATTTGAAGGCTTATCAAGTTAAGGATATCTGGGAGAAGAGAACTACGATTCTAGAATATTCCGTATTGGGAAGAACCTAAAGTATGATCCAAGTTCATCTGAACCTTCTCGGAAAAAGCTCATTGTTTTCTAATCTTTGTCCTTATCTAAGATGAGGATGATCAGACCTACATGTTCCATGACTGAGGCCTGTGGCCATCAAATGTTGACTCAGTTCCCTGAGTTTCCCGCTTTGGGGTGACGTAATACCCATGCTTGAGAAAATAACACAGCAGTCAGTGGCTACATTTGGGTTCAGTAGGATACCAGGTGCTTGTCCATGTTCAAGACCCTCCAAAGTCACCTAAAGTTCCTTCTACAGGTCGTGTGATGATGCTGTCATAACCACTTAAGTGACAGTGAGGAAACTGACAGAGGTTCCATGGCTTCTCAGGGGCCTCAGCAAAATTTTATTGGCTACTTAATAGATGTCAAGCACTGCTCTAAGCTCTTGGGACACATCAGTGGGAGGAATAAAAATTCCTGCTTTTGATGAATTATGGAGGAAATAGATAATAGCAATAAAGCAATAAAAAAGAAATTAATCAAATAGTATGTTAGCAGGTAATCAATGCTATAAAAAAAGAAGTGGAGCAAGGCAAGAGAAATCTGGAGTTCAGCCACTTTAATCCTCCTGGTACACGTCAGCAACACCCAAATATAGCCAGCTGGGATTACTTACACACATAATTATTCACCAATTAAAAAGGATTAATTTTCATAATATCCTTATTTTGTGATCATTTTTGAGTCTAAGTTCAACTCTCTTTTATGAGGCCAGTTGTGTTTTCTCAGTCCTTTTATTTAGCAACTTTCACAGAAAAGAACATCACATTAAGACCAGTAATTTATAACTAGAAATGAATGAAAATATGTTGCAATTATTATAGAACCTTTCCAATGATTCCAGTGATGAAAGGAACAGAAAAAAACAAGCAGGCAACTCAAATTAACTGTTTAGGAAGCATCAATTCATAGACGATGTAGGTTGTGTCTTTTACTTCCTCCCCATACTTTAGGAGTAAATGTTATTAAGGCAATTACTTCATTTCTCTGCAGCGTTGTCTAAGTTTCTGCAATGGGTGACAAATGCATGCTCAAAACAGGCCAGAGAGCAGTGACTTTGCACACAGAGGCCACTTCCTTTCCTTGTGAGCTTTCAGCAAGACTCTTAGTCACAAGATACAGTTTCAGCGTTGCTTTCCTGAGTTTTTGGTTCTCACCCCTGCTCTCCAGCACAAGTTAGGGAAAAAAATATCAGGAGAATTTACAGTGAAAAGGAAAGAGAAATTTCCTCGCTTCTTTGGCCAATTTGCCACAGTTCCTGCCCATACTTGATTGTTGCTCATGCATCAGTCCTAGATTCTCAGATTCTAGGTGTGGCTCCCCATCCTGTAATGTGAGCGATGGTTATGCTTAGTGGCTGATTAAAGTCTTTTAAAAGTCTTAAAAGTAAGGGTGTTAGAGATTCTGCATAGTAGGGAGACTACCATGAAATGAATCATCCAATTTTTTTAGAGCAACACTGAGAAAATCAATTTTGTGAGAAATTATGCTAAAGCACTAAAGATAAATGTCATCAGTATAAAATAAAAAAAAATACATTACTGTTTGAGACAATCAGACATCTATAGGATACCTATTAACTATAATTGAACACCTATAAAACTATATATAACTGGTTTCATAGGTAGTCAGAAGTACCCCCAAGGCAAACTATTTCTTGCTTGTTAGCAAACGAATGAATGAGGAACTCAGTCCCTATCTTTATACATGTACAAAATATATAGTCTGCTTCTCAACCAGATCATGCATGTTTTAAATGCCTGATATATTTCTTATATTCTCCATTGCCTAGTGACTTGTCATTTAATGGAAATTTAATATAAGCTAGTTTGTTGAATAGCTTCTGCATTAAAAATAGTTACAGCATTTTTGAGCAGAATAGATAGCAGAAAAATAAAGGGGAAAAACTGAGGAGGAAGTAAACTCTTTAATCCAGGAGGCCTCAGGAAGTCCTATTCCTTTTGTAGCACAAAATTCTGCAAGCAGTGAGTTACTAGCTATGGTAGAAAGGCTTTGCCACTAGAATGGGTGATGGGTAGTAGCAGTTTTACTACCTTGCAATGCAGGGACAGAGCAGATGGACGTCCTTCCCTGGCTGCATCGATGTGTTGTTGTTATTGTTTTAATTGTTCTCATTGCAATGCAGGTTATTGGTTGAATTCCCAGCAACAGGCGGTGTGATTCCATCTTGGCAATTTCAGCCTGTAAAGCTGATCCGATATGTCACAACTTTTGATTTCTTCCTGGCAGCCTGTGAGATTATCTTTTGTCTCTTTATCCTTTACTATGTGGTGGAAGAGATACTGGAAATCCGCATTCACAAGCTACATTATTTCAGGAGTTTCTGGAATTGTCTGGATGTTGTGATCATTGTGGTAGGTTTGAGATTGACACCAAATTCTTCTTCTCATAAAAGCATGTTAACTAGCGTCTTTGATTATAGCTTTGCAGATCTTGATACGCCTGAAGGAGCATTTAGAAGTTCTCCCTTTTTTCTACCAATCTCAATGTTACTAATTACAAACATTTTGCATGATTGACTCTTTCGAAATGGAGAGACACATATAGTAAAACCTCAACTACATTAATAACAAGAATAACTTAGTGAAGCCATGTGATATGGGGGGGGAGATAATGATAGTTTCTTCAACTGCTAGTAAAAATTAATTTATATTTTTCTGCACATATGTAAGCTTAGGGCAAGAAGAAACATACTGAAAATATTTGCAGTGGCAGAGAAAACCTCCCTGCAGTTTATCATTCCCTACAAATAGTGCACAGAATAGAAGATACAAGTTATGGCCATAAAGACTTTCTGTTTGAGGTGCCAAGAAATAATAAGGCAGAGTTATGATAGAGACAAGATCATGACACCTCATAGATCCCCTGAGGGCCCTGACTCTGTCATAACTTCTAATGCTTGTTCAAGATGCTGTCCCTGCAGCATCATCTTAATCACTTCCTTCCAGAAGCTTCCATGTAGAAATGTCATTTTACAAGCTTTTTCTCCCTCCAACGATAACACCTAATCTTTTGCTAATTCCTGTTGCACATTTCAGCCTACAACGACATACTTAGCTATTACATGCTAAAAATCCATCCATTCCGCAGCCTAAGATGGTGATACTCATAAGGGTACTCATAATGCTTTATCCTATTAGTGTTCTCTCTTCTATTATCCTACTTAGGATTTTTCTTCTTTCAAAAAAATTCATTTGAGATATGTGAAGCATTTACATCAAGTCACTGCCAAATCATCACTCAAATAGTTTGGGAAATGTAGAAAATGCTATTAAATATTTTATTACTATGTTAACAGTAATACGTTATTAAATATAGAAAATGTTGTTTGTATGTGAGTAAAAGAATATTTGAGACATAAAAAGAACTCTACCCATATATGCTGTATGGCAATTACAATAATAGTGGGAGCAATAATGAAAATGATAATCACTACCACTCCAGAAATCTCTGTTCTAGGCACTGTTCCAAGCGCTTTTCATATGCAGAACTTTCTTTAATGTTCATAATAAGCTTCGGAACCACTCTGTCACCTCCTTGCAGGCCACATACTTCAGAAAACACGTTTACTTAAAGTAAAAATTCCTTTAGAATAGAGTGTGGAACTCATCCAACCCTGATGCAGTAACAGATGCATTCTTCTTTTACGATGACCATGCAACATCATGAACACAATTCCTCTTGGGAAACTCTTGGTCCCCTAATTCTCAGTGTATCACTAATGCATACAATTACAAAAGAACTTAAGTGTTTAAGGAGGCAGGAAGGATGATGATACTAGAAATAAATTTTCAAAATACTTTTGTACTGCATAATGGCAGAGGGCAGTCCATATACTTTGAAAATTATTCCAAGAAAGCAATCATTGTTTGAAACTCAATTGAGCAAACAGCCTTTTTGGCTTATATGGATTTATTTATATTTAGGTCATTGAGAATAATGGTAAAAGTGTGAGGGTGATATTATGTTAATTAATAACAGCCTTCTTTTTTTTAACCAAATATCTTCAATGTCCACAAAAGCTAGTGAGTAGCATTCAAGCTTTTTTGATTATGTACACCTATTAGTGAAAACTGACAATGCACCTTAATGTATTTTTTTATAAATTGTGTGGGAATACTAGTATAATAGGTACATTTGTAAAAACACACATAGCAAAGAATTTGAAATAGTGAGATAAATATAAATGCAAATAGAATTTTGGTGCTTTCTTATCACCAACCTAGACATTGTAATATTTTCTCCCTGCACCCTAATGAATTGCTGTGCTGCCACTTTGGAGACCATTGGAAGAAATAGCTGATGATATCACGGAAATTGAAAATAGTTTCTTTGGCTCAGCACCCACAGAATTTTGCAAGTGTTTCCTTGAAAACTTGCTTTACTGTGCTAGTCTTGTTTTTTTTTAACTCTTAGTACTGCCAAGACAACAATTCAGACACTGTGTCTTTATAAGGAACAAGGAAGGGGTATAAGGATCAAACTTCTCCTTCGAAACCTTCACTGACTCAGCATACCCCATTGGGCCTTCTGCCCTATGAAAGAGTTGAGGTTTTTTTGTATTATTGGGTCCAAATTTGCTGAAGTCCACCTAAAACTTAAAAAGAAATGTTATCCTAAATACCAATATTTATATCTTGAAATCTTGGAATCACTTTGACTTTATTTTCTCATTGACTCTGAAGTCTACAGACTTACTTCAGTCACCTATTTGTCCTAAGCAATAATCTTCAAAAATCTTACAATTAATGAAAAGAGAAGGCTTTTAAGAATTCTAAATGCAAATAATGTTGATTAGTAGGTGTCACAGCTATAAATGACTCATTTGTTTATTCAGCAGTGTTTCTGACCATTTGCTATGTGCCTGGCACTGTTCTAGGCTTTGGGGGTTATAGGAATGAACGAAACAACCAAAATCCCTGCCCTCAAGAATCTTATGTTAAGGAGGTAATTCTTTCATAGTTAAAAATGAGAATCCTGAAAAAAACTGAGGACTGACATAACCACCCAGATTCTCACAAAATCTCTTTCCTCATCTTTTTTCTCTTATTCCCTGTTTTTTTTTTTCCTAAAAAAGTCTCAAAGAAATTTAGTTATTAATACGATATTGATGTTGTATAAATAACCATATATTTTTATAAATATTTGTCCTGGGCAGGGCAAAAAATGACTGTGCCTACTGAGAGTTGGGTAAAGCATTATTGTTGGATTCAGTTAGTCAGCCCTTCCCTCTCAACTAAAATGTAGAGAAACATTTTCAATGTATTCCAGAGAGCTCAAAGAAAAATATTTCTACCACCAGCACAAATGCATGATTAGCTCTGGAAATTTTCCTCAAAGAAGGAAGGAAGCTGGTGAAGTTGCTTTTTCCACTCTAATAGGCAGCCAAGCAAGTCTACTATGATAAAGCTCTCAAGCCGCGGTCTGGATGGTCATCTCAGGAAGGGATAATGCAGTGACTGGCCGTCCATGAGAAGAGAGAGTGGGCAGCAAAGATCACAGCCACTGCCACACCCACCTGCTTGGATTCAGCCCCTGGGAGAGGGCAAGGTGGTTATGGTTAACCACTGACATTTTTCACTCATATACCTCAGTCCATGGTAATGGCTGTGAGCAGCCCCCATATCCCCTCAGATCTGTTTTTATAGGCCAGCAACAAAGCAGATGTGAAAGTTTTTTGTCGTTAAAGTTCAGAAATAAGCAAGTGGGAAACATTTGACTCATGTTTTCACGCTGTAGTCCTTCTCATCCCCACCATCTCATTTTCTCCTGGACGCTCCTTTATAGTGTGTCTTATTTTACCTTTCCCCTTATGTTGTGCGATGCCAACTCTGTAGTAGTCTTTGTCTTATTTATCCATGTGTGTTTATCTGGTCTGAACCAGCCGTAAGTTTCTTGAAGATAGAGTTTATGTATTTTATTTCCATTTGTTCTTTTTGGCCCCTAGTACACCACTATGTACATAAACATCCACTATGCATATGTTGGATAGAGGAAAGACTTGTATAGCTAGAAACTGATTTAAAAAAATCCCACAAAAATCAGAGAGCAAGATGAGGCCAAGAAAGCAGAAGGGTGGACAGTAGTTTAAATGAAATTGGCAGGAAAAAACAGACATTTTCCCTGTTGTTTTTGATTGTGTTACATAGTGGCCTCTGGCTTGTGTTTGTGTGTATCTGCACACAGAGCTCATTGAATTTCTATCCGTAACTAAGGAAGTGCAAGCAATATATGGTTGTGCTTGCTATGTGACAGTGGTCACACTCCCCATTTATATGAGTGTCTTCTATGAATGACTTTGAATAAGTGTAATGGTGGGCCCCAACATTAAAACAGTGGTAAAAAAAATAAAATAGTCATTTTAAGGTATTGTATATTTCCAAAACTCTGTAATAACATTTCAATTATTTGTTCTCCAGCTATCAGTGATAGCTATAGGAATCAACATATACAGAACATCAAATGTGGAGGTATTACTACAGTTTCTGGAAGATCAAAATACTTTCCCCAACTTTGAGCATCTGGCATACTGGCAAATACAGTTCAACAATATAGCTGCTGTCATAGTATTTTTTGTGTGGATTAAGGTAATTTATAAATTTCATATTTTAAAATTTTACAACTATTTCCTTCTTAATATTAACATGAGACACAAAATGTAAGACAACTTGAATTTGGTTTTGAAGCCAGATTCAAATAACCAGTCAAAGCTGCGCCACCTTTTACAAGCCAAGTAAACCAGCAGGACCCTGTGACCCTGCTGCTTCTCTTGCTACCTGTGCTCTTGTAAGACCACCCCTGTTAGCTAGAAGGGATGATGCTAAGTGAAACAAGTCAGAAAGAGAAAGATAAAAGCCAGATGGTGTCACTAATATGTGGAATACAGAAACATTAAACTAAGAGTCAGATAAAGACAAATTTAAAAACAAACCCCTGAGAACTGACTCCTGAAATAAAGTACTAAGTTGAAAGGAGTGGGGGGGTTGGGGGAGAGGAGGGTAAGAACAAACAGGGAAGGAAGCACAATGGACTGTGATGATGGACTATGAGTGATTTGGTGGTGGTGCCCTATAGTGGCAATACTTGATGGGGTACCCCAGTGTTACCTCAATTAAAAATTAATTAATTAGATAAAAAGACCTGTCCCTATAAGTTTTATTTTATAAATCCAGTAAGAGGGCTTTTCAATATTTAGCTGAACCCGGGCCTGATTATTCTGACACCAGGACACATCAAAGTTTCCACTGCTATGGGGTGACCTGGTAAAGGAAAAGGAACTATGAAAATTAGTGGGAAGGTTGGCAGGGAGGAGTAGGAGAGGAGATGCTTTGGGAAATGTTCTCTAGAAGGATTTCCTCTTTACCAGGTAGAGACCATAGGGAGGTTTTACCTAGAAATGATTGGGCTGGGGACAGATGACTCTTCCAAGTACTTCCTTAATCATTCATTTCCTTCTTTTCCCAAGGCATAATTTGCATTTCTGTGTGTGAAACATTAGGGCGTTTCATAGTCAATGAACCTCAGTTCTGGAGAGCAGGAAATTTCAGTCATTGTGAGACAGCTGCATACCTGTCAGGACCTCTGGTTCTTCCTTTGTGCTATCCACACAGTAGCTAGGCCTAAGTGGCCTTGAAATTTAAATTTAAGCTAATTAAAATTACAATTAACAGTTCCTCTGTCATTCTAGCCAGTTTTAAGTGTTTATTGTCTCTATGTAGTTAGCAGCTACTGTACTGGACACTGGAAATACCAAACATATCCATCATCACAGAAAGTCTTATTGAACATCACTGTTCTAGAAAATACAGACCAATAATTGTTTTATCTTCCTGGATTGGTATTCACACCTGGAAAGCGTGAGAGTTATCAGAGCTTATGCTATCTCTCTCATACTGTTTTTTTCAATTGCATGCTTACTTAGAAGAAACCATCACTAAAACAACCAAACCTTTGTCACAAAACAATAATTATAATAAGTTCTCATAGGAATAATAAGAATTATTTTAAGTAATGTGATAACAACTGAAAAAATACTTTTGTTGTGGCCAGAAACAAATTGTAAGCCGTCTTTAAGTGAAAATCTAGAAATTTCCTTTTTCATGTATACCTCAGGCTGGGTGTTTGATTTAATGCTTTGCTTGTAAACATCTTGCCCCCAAAACTTTAAGAACCATTAAGTTCCTCAAAATGTAACAGAGTGGTCCCCAGGAAAAGGGGACCTGTTGCAAAACTAGGGATTGAGACTCAATTTCTATCTAATGCATTGCCCTAATGTTCTTCCACCAAGGCTTCTAATTAAGCTACTGAAATGGCATGCCTTCTGGGCTGCGAACTGCACAACCAGGGCAGTTGTCCTCTGTGTCTCATCTACAAATATGTTCAATATGGCTTTGTAGTCAGACAGAGCTGGGTTCAAATGCTGACTCCAAGCCCTGCCTGGCCCCTGAGTAGAACTCCACTATTTTGGTCATTTTGAAGTTTCAAGGCCATTTAACTGAACCCTCCTCACATGCTTGATAATTAATGATTATTGATGTAATTAGTATTTCCTGGAGGTTTTTTTTTTAAATTAGTGTCCATTTGTGGGGTTTTTCTCATTTTATGTTAATCTTTCTTATACTACTAGTCATTTTAATTATTATTAAACCTGTTTTCATTATATTTTAACCATCATGTGAAGTGAACGCAGCATGAAGGCAGGAGCTTTGTTCTGTTCATGCTTAGTACCAGTGATACAGGCAATAAGAGGCACTGAAACTGGCCAAGGATAGTGCTCAGATGGTTATACCAGTCACTGTCTGAGTTCTTCACCCGTGCACACAATTGCAAGGCCACTCAGGTTCAGAGAACAATAATAATGGGGTTTATTTAACAAACAAGGGGAAACAAAGAGTCACTGAGGCCATAAGTAGCCTGTTACCTCACCCAAAGCAGTGAGTATTTTGAAGTATTTTGAAGTCCTAAACAAAAGGCATCTAAGATGGCATCCTCCAGCCACTGAGGGCCTGGAACACATGGCAGCCAGAAAATAGATGGGGATCCCACACATGAAGACAGCAGTAGACGCAACAGGAGATGCTCACTAGAGCTGCCGAGATGCCCCAGCACAGCACCACCAGACAGTGACACTGAAAACAGCAGCTGTAGCAGCTGCAATAGCCGAGTGGTCAACGAGCCCACACTCACGCAGCTCAGCGAGGTGCCCAGTTCTGGGTCTTCACCTTTCCTTCCAGGCTGTAACAATACCAAAGCTGGGAACAGTTTCAGTCACTCAGCTGTCTGCAAAGCCTCTCTTTTCTCCTCTGAGGTTGGCTGCTGTAAGCCTGTCCATGTCCTTCAGAGGCCCACAATAGCCTTCTGGAAATTCAGTGAGATAGGGGCAAGAATGGCTGACTGCAATTGCTGGATCCTCGAGAACACTGAGTCCTAGGGGCTGCTTCTGCAGTCTCTTATATTTCTTATCAGAGCCTCCATCCCCACTGATTCTGCCAGTATTTCACCTGGCATTATCCTTACCTGCACCCCCCTCCAGGGGGCGCCACCCGTAGCAACCTTTGGCTTCAGCCCCCAGTTACACCCTCTCCATGATTTCTCCCCTTAGTACTGTTATTTCTTTGTGTGCGTGCAGGTAGGCACTCATTGGATTCCTGTTTCTAAGGAAGTGCAAGCAATGTATTGTCTTCCCTGTTTTATCGCCATGCTCAACACTTGCCATTTGTGTGGGTGACTTTCCTGAACACTGTTGTGTAAGTGTAATGGAGAGCCCTAGAATTAGCACAGGGTAGGCACAGGAATTGGCAAAGGCTAGGCACTCAGCAAGTACTTTTTGAATTAAGAATTAGAAGTTGCTGATTTGGGGAAAATCTTAAACAAATCATTTTCTCCTCTTATTTAAATTGTTATAAAATATATATAACATAAGGGCCTCTCTGGTGGCTCGGGCAGTTGAGTGCAGTGCTGTGAAGCTGTCTGCAGCATCTGCAGTGCCAGTTCGATCCCCGCCGGCTTCAGAGCAACCCACATGGCAAGCAACCTCTCCTGTCTCGCCCACTGCTCCCCTCAGCAGTGTATTTTGTCAGTCTGAATGTTCTGTTCCCCGCTCTGGCTCTGGTGAATCCTCTCACCCTCCCGCACATCTGGCCTGTACCCCAGCTCTTGTATAAATAAAATAAATCTTTAAAAAAAATTAAAATATATATATAAAATAAAATTTACCATTTGATATTTTAAAATATTTCCCTTTATTTTTTAATTAAATTTTTAAATTTATTTTTATTGGCGTTACTATTTGGATACCCCCATTAGGTTATTACCACCTTAGAGCATCCACCACCTAATCACCTATATTCCACCAACATAGTCCATTGTGCTTCCTTCCCTCTTGTTCTTACCCCTCCTCCAACTCCCCCGTTGGTGCTTCAGTTCTGTAGTTCATCTTCAAGGGCTAGTTTTTGAGCTTGTCTTTATCTCTTAGTTTAGATACTTTATATTCCACATATTAGTGACATCAGTATCCATCTTTCTCCTTCTGACTTGTTCCACTTAGCATTATCTCTAAGTACAATTTAGTGACATTAAGTACATTTACAGGTTGTGCAACCATCATCTCTATGCATTTCCAGAACTTTTCCATCATCTCAACTGAAACTGTATCCAGTAACCACTAACTCCCAATTTCTCTGTCACCTTAGTCCTTGATTACCTCTGTCTTTCTTTCTGTTTATATGAATTTCCCTATTCTAGGATCCTCAAGAGGCAGAATTACACAATAGTTATCTTTTTTTTTTTGTCTTAGCATGTTTTCAAGGATCTTCTGTATAGTAGAATGTATCAAAATATCATTCTTTCCAAGGCTATATCATATCCCATATTTCACAGTATGTCTAAGCCATATTTTGTTTACTCAGATATCTGTTGATTTCTCCCCTCTCTCTATAGCTTTTCAAGTTCATCAACTTTAACAGGACCATGAGTCAGCTCTCCACAACCATGTCTCGGTGTGCCAAAGACCTCTTTGGCTTTGCTATTATGTTCTTCATTATTTTCCTAGCATATGCTCAGCTGGCATACCTTGTCTTTGGGACTCAGATTGATGACTTCAGTACCTTCCAAGAGTGTATGTAAGTATAGATGAAATTAAGAAGGAAAATTTTATCAGGGAGGTCACTGCCTTCTCAAGAATAAAGAAATGGTTTATTTTTAATGACCAAGTGTTTAAAAATAGTTATTTAAAATGAAAATTCACTCACTTTCCCAAAAGCATTGATCCACCAATGAAAAGATGGAAATATGCTGCTTAAGCCAGCTCTAAAGTAGGAGAACTGTAGTAAACCAACACTGTTTCAAAAACCGAGGTCTTGGCTCCAAATGCAGATGTTAGATTTTAAGTGACCATTGGACTGTTTTTTTTTTAATCTGATTAAATATCATTGTCATGTATTATAAACTTCAAGTTATTTTCTAAGAGGAAAAAAAACTCTCTAAAATAGCACCAAAAACTCAAACCAGGACAGAAATATTCAGTCTTTTTCCAAAGTTCTCAAACATGATATTAAAAACAAACAGTAAGTAAATGGTGTTAGATTTCCAAGCCATTTAGAAATTAGTTTGGTGGGAAAGAAGATCAGGATAATGGTGATCCCTAATTAATGTTGCTGAGTGATAAAAGTCAGGAATGGAAATGATTTTTCTGATTAAGCTTCACCTTTGACAACATACATGCACCACTTGGAGGATACTGGGTCTTTGACAATCAAAATTTGGCTGTCCTGCAGAAATTATTTTTACCAGATTTTTAAATTCACATCCAGGGTGATCATTGTGAAGGTTTAGATTTACCATCTTTTAATCAGATTATCTATTACATTCTTATAGCTGATTTCATTATGTCATCTAATAATAATTATTGCATTTTATATAGTATAAATCAAATTTTATATTTTAATCAAATGAAAATAACATTTAGCATGAAAGCATATTATTTTTTATTCAGAAAGCTCCAACCACTTATAGAAGTAGCAAGAGTTTTCCATAGGGACTGACAATTTCCAATTATTTGGCACCTCTCGATATTGATGAAAAGGTTTGAAAGTGTGAAATCTTGTTTAGGAAATGTTTTATCAATGACAGACATTTTTTGGTTTTGTATTGTGGTGTTGTGTTTTGTTTTGTTTTGTTTTTATAGCTTCACTCAATTCCGTATCATTTTGGGTGATATCAACTTCGCAGAGATTGAGGAAGCTAATCGAGTTTTGGGACCAATTTATTTCACTACATTTGTGTTCTTTATGTTCTTCATCCTTTTGGTATGTACACTTTTGTTTATAGTGAAGGTGACTTGAATGTCAGTGATCACCATCTGTTCTTTTCTCTCCCACTGTACTCCCTATCATTTTTTTAAGGACCAAGGAAGTAGGGAAAATGTAGACATTAGAAAACATATTTTCTTTTACTTTTCATCTATTCACAGTGTTAAGCTTTTACCATTATCTTTTCCATTGTGTACCATTTATCCATATTTATGTGTCTGTTTATATAAAAACATAGATCAAGTGTAAATGTATAAAGTCAGCTAAAAGAGTACTCTACCTAAAGAATAAAATATGCTTACACATTTTTTTAAGAAAAATGTCAGCACTCTTGTGATCACTTGCTAGCATGACTTTACATTTCTCTCTTCCTTTTAAAATATAGGAAGTGACAAAGCAAACCAGGTCCAGGATAACAAGAGTAATATTTGAGTTAATTATGGCTTCTTAGGATTTAGAAACTATATTTTAACTTATTCATATTTAACATACCTAGAAACTACCTACAAAGAACACTCAAAGTTTTATCATAAAATTAAATCTAACAATGAATGGAAATTTCTTTGGAAATTATTTTCAAAAATATTTTTTTAAATTCTCTTGATTTGGTACAAATTATCATTTTTAACATTTGGCATGCAATTAAGAATCTTTTAAGGCATTTTGTTCTTCACCTTAACATTAATACACTTATTTTCCACTGAGAAGCTGTTAAATTAGTTTAACCTAGGCAGTGTTTTTTTTTTTAATTTATTTATTTATGTATACAAGAACTGGGGTACAGGCCAGTGGTGTGGGGGAGGAGGGTGAGAGGATTCATCAGAGACAGAGTGGGGAGCAGAACAGGCAGACCTACTGAAATACACTGCTGAGGGGAGCAGTGGGCAAGGCAGGAGAGGTCTGAGGTCTGTGCCATGTAGGTAGCTCCCTGGCCCTGGATTGAACTCATGCTTAAGTGGCTGGGAATAGCTTCATAGTTCTGCAACTTAATCTCCAGCGCCACTAGGGAGGCCCAATGCAGAGGGTATTTTACATCTATACTTAAGATCTTAACTTTAAACACCCTTTTGACTAGCATTAAAGACATTCCTTATATCAGCCATCATCTTAAGAAAGCGACAAAATGGTTTCCATTTTCAATAAGTTTCATAAAGATCCTTTGCTAAGGTTTAGTAAATCAGTGTAATTATCTCTCAAGTTGGTCCAGGTATGTGGTGGTTAAGCCTATGGCATTGAGTACCCGATGTACTTTAATAGCATTGAAAGAGTCAGGCGTACCATGAAATATGTTTGTATCTTGCTGAACGAATATGTTATGATTAATTTTAAACTTAAATCTCTGAAGTTTATTCATCCTGTCATGTATTAAAGGGGAAAAAATAAACAACAGAGAGAAGAGTAAGCCTTGTTCCTCTCTGACATGAGCAGTGTTTTGGATTCTGAAGCAGCTGTATCCCTATTCAAAATACAAAAACCAGGACTTGAGAGTTCTGTAGTGGGCCCCTCAGTGGACTTCGGACCACCTAAATTTTCTTAGCATGTCAGTCTGTCAAATAGGGGTGTAACTGTATCAATCCAAAATGCCCTGGTGTGGCCTTGCCCTGGTGTTCTGTAGCTGGCAGCACCTACTAAGTTATTCAGTCATCGACTCACTCACTAGATCATAATGAGATCTTCATTTTTATCTTTACAATGAAGTAATTTTTGTATTACTGTACAAAAAAAGAATTATTCTTCCCACATCCCTAAGAAAAAAAGGGGAGACTACTGGCAATACCAACCTTCTTTTTACAAAATGACAGCAAGGTACAGGGTTGGCCACTCTGGCTTTGATGACTGCCAGGTGCTGATTCATAGAAATAAATTTAATGAAAGTATGAAATTTGACCAATTGAGTATTGAAATTTGAAGAGGTGTTTAGTGTTCTATACCCGTAAGTGATTTATGTCAAATGAAAAAAAAGTAGAGAATATAGGTAAGTAAAAATAATAAAATAATCCCACTAGTCACAGATTTGTTGTATTTCATTCTTATCTCTTTTTGCAAATATATGACAATGTATGATTTTATTAGCAAATCTATGTATTGCATTTTCCTTTGCTGTGACTTAATGGAAAAAATAATTTTCCCAAAGAATATGTTATGTTAGACTTCTTAAACACGCAGATTGCAAACAAAAAAAATTAAGCTAAAAGTCATGTGTTAAATATTGATTGATGTTTATAAATTATATTTAGATTTCTTCCTCAACCTCTGTCTTTCTTTGATTTATAACAGAATATGTTTTTGGCCATCATCAATGACACTTACTCTGAAGTTAAATCTGATCTGGCCCAGCAGAAAGCTGAAATGGAACTCTCAGATCTTATCAGAAAGGTATGACAAGTTCTAGTTCTCAGATTTATTTCATTTTTTTACATAAAATTAACCTTTTTTTAGCCATATTCCCAAATCAACATTGATACCTTGACAATGATTAAAATAAATAGTAGGTTGCTATATTTCAGGAATAATTTGAATGTTCTCTATCTTGGAGCTAAAGATAAATATACTGCTCTCTTGAATTTAAATACTGGGACTACTTTAATACACCAGAATTCTCAATAATCTCTAAACTCTTAATATTTGAGCTGCTGGTCTGCTTCCTTTTTTTCATTTTGACATCTCCTCTGCTTGGCTTTCACTTCCTACTCCAGACTTCAGAATAAATTAAAAGGGAATATTGTGAGTTCATTTCTACTTCTATCTTAATTACTATTTTGAAAAAGAAAAGACTGTGTTATAAACAATATAAACATTACTTCAATAATAAAACAATAATTTTAAAAGAGCAAAAACTGTAGAGGCAAATATTTTGTAGTTCATACTTTACTGACCCTTGACCTTCCATGGAAGTTTTAAAATAGCCAGAGGAAAAGGTACCTGGATTAAGACCAGTCTAAGGGCCTGAGAACTTTCACTTTGTACCTTCTCAGGAAATGTTTCATTGTTCAATGGAAGGGCAGGACAGGAAAGTTGGGCAGCTTTGTTCTCAATGTGACTTCTTTATTTGGTTTGAAGCAACAAATAATTACATCTAAAGGGCACAATTTGTTTGTTCCGTAACATCACTTAGCTAAGCGTCAGTGACTCCTTGTCTGTACTATGTTGTCTGTGAATCATATTGTAACAGAGAACAAAGTCTCTTGGATGAAGACCTAAGATTTGTGCTATCCTGAATTTTATACAGTTGACTATGTATTAGGAAATCTCTTGTGCATAGACAAGCAGTCCTCTTCCACAAATTGGAGTTAACATCAGCTTCTCAACACAGTTCAAATTTCTGTTAACATGTGTATGTTAACTGAGTATTAATTGTGAACGTACAGGGCAAACTTAACTACTGGCCTGAAGTCTATAAAGCACTATATAAATAGTGGATGTACATTATAACCAGTAACTAATACTGTCAAAATCTAATGTGATTGGTTACTGAGCATCTTCTATTCAGTTCATGCACAAAGCTTTAGCATTGCCTTGTTGTTTCCCAGTGATAAACCCATGTAACATTTTACAAAAATGCACAATTGAAAGAATAGCCCAAAGATGAATAGGTCAAAGATGAAAATACATCAAAGAAATAAAGAATGTCATGCTGGAAGTGATATTGAAAGCGGTGGAATGGCGTTATAGAAGAAACAGCAAGTTCAAGGCTGTTGATCCTGCTGCCGCTATAGCTCTGGAGATGCAGCTAGAACGTAGTGAAGGCAAATTTATCAACATAAATGAGCAAGTGATTGTGATGAAAAGGATGCCAATCTCAGAGAATCTGATGCCAACCAAAAACTTCCCACTAAAGGAAATCTTGTAGATATTTCATAATATTGAACGTGCAAAGAATAAAATATTGAAAGCTAATCCATATTAGGAAAGAACTATGATAATTCATAAAGAGATAGAAAAATTGCTCATTGTCTGTCATATCTTACTCAACAAGAAGGCATCAAGCTTCTATGGATAAAGTTTTTGACAGAGAAATAGAACACCTTAATTTGCAATGTTTCTAATGTGTTAAATATCAGTGTACTAAATATATGCTGGAATATTTTTTATTTCCCTATATAGTTGTATTGAATATTAAGGAAGCTTTCAGTGATTTGACAGAAAGTTTTGAAGTTTGAAGTACTAAATATATGCTGGAATATTTTTTATTTCCCTATATAGTTGTATTGAATATTAAGGAAGCTTTCAGTGATTTGACAGAAAGTTTTGAAGTTCGCTAGCAATCATAATTTTCCCCACTGATCAATAGCATCACTTTGCACAGTGTGAACTTGCATCACCATATTTACAGCCCATGTAAAACAACTGCCTATAGTTTATTAGCAAAAAAATCTTCATCTGCATTTCATTGGAATTTTTAACATACTTAGCATGTGTAAGGAAATTACTGAGGGCCTCCCCGGTGGCGCAGCAGTTGAGCGCTGGGTTGAGCGCTGGGTTGCGAAGCTGCCCGCAGCCTCTGCAGTGCCAGTTCGATCCCCAGCTGCTCCCCGGCCACCGGAGGAGGGTCCCACATGGTGCACAGACCTCTCCTGCTGCCCGCTGCTCCCCTCAGCAGTGTACTTCAGTCCTTCTGCCTGCTCTGCTCCCCGCTCTGGCTCTGGTGAATTCTCTCACCCTCTCGCGCTTCTGACTGTACCCAGTGCTTGTGTAAATAAATAAATAAATAAATAAATCTTAAAAAAAAAAAAAGGAAATTACCGAGCATGAGCTAATACAGAAAATAAAAATTAATGAATAAATTTATAACATTAATAAAAATTAATCCATAATGCAGGTTTCTCAATATTCAGAAGAACTGTTCCACATTCAGGTGGCAGAGAGCTATGGAATGTAATAATACCATTTTTATAACCTGAACTTAAACACGTATATGAGCAAAGGGCCCTTAGTCCTTGATTTATTAAAGGGCTGACACTTTCCATATATATAATATATCCAAGAGGATATATTATTCATTCACTCAAATCATATTTGAGTGATCAACTTATGTCAGACACTGTTCTGGTCACAGGGTTTACATTAGTTGTTTCGATAAATGGAACATAAAGCAGATGTGAAAGGAGAATTCATTAAACCTAGTCTTTTCTTTTTGACAGGCCTACCATAAAGCCTTGGTCAAACTAAAACTGAAAAAAAATACGGTGGATGATATTTCAGAGAGTCTGCGGCAAGGGGGAGGCAAATTAAATTTTGACGAACTTCGACAAGATCTCAAAGGGTAAGAATTGTACTTCCTGAGCCCTGGAAAAGTCCTCATGTAAAGATAAATTCATGGTGACAGGGTATTTCTGGTCCAAGTACTCAGGGACACATTTTTTTCAGAGGTGGACTCTTTGGGGGCCGTATTGTAACAAGAGCACTGGTCCTGGTGCAATAGTTCCTCCTCTCAGCATTTTGATGACTTTGTGTTTGGGCATGAATGAGTTCATCTATAACCTCTCAATAATTTCAGGAAGGGCCACACTGATGCAGAGATCGAGGCAATATTCACAAAGTATGATCAGGATGGAGACCAAGAACTGACTGAACATGAACATCAGCAGATGAGAGACGACTTGGAAAAAGAGAGGGTGGGTGCAGTTTTGAAGAACATGATTAAATTTGATTTAGCATTTAGCACTGTAGGTGAAAACACCTACAGTGTTTCAGACACCATACTAACTAGTGGGTTATTGATGTTTGCACTAGCTCACACTCTTTCGTTCTCTGTGTGTGTGTGTGTGTGTGTTTATTTGTGTATTTTTCTGAAAGGATATATATTGCACAGCGATGTATAAAGATGTACTATAATTTACCTTAAATGTAAAAATATCAAAATGAAGAACAAAGTGAAACAAAACTTAAACTATGAATGAAACTAAAATATGTATTCCGTAAAGCGATATGTGCTTATTAAGACTGGGCTACAGATTTGGCTTTAAGCTTTCTGGTAATCGATGTAAGAGAAATCTGAGTAGTTGCATAATATACAGTGTCCATAAGAATGGGAAAAAATTTCTCAGAAGATTAAAAGTTAATTGATCTTCAACATTTATTATACAATAAAATTAAGAATTGCCTTCCATTTGAAAACTTATGAAGCGATTAAGAGTAAACTTTCAGGGCCTCCGTGGTGGCGCACAAGGGTTAAGTCTCAGCACTATCAAGCCATCAGCAGCCACTAAGTTCCATCCCCCTCTGGCCAGGGAGCTACCCACGTGGTGCAGTAGTGTAGCCAACCTCTTCTGTCTCTCCCACTGCTCCCCTGAGCAGTGTATTTCAATCTATCTGTTCTGTTCCCCACTCTGTCTCAATACACACACCTCTAGCCTGTACCCCAGTTCTTGTATGCATAAATAAATAAATCCTTAACAAAAAAAAGGTACACTTTTATGGGTTTTTATAATCAGAAATAATTAAAAGCTTTAATATAAATTTAAAACATAAATGGTTAAACAAACAAATTCATTATCATTGAGATACAGAAAATACTGGTAAGTATTACACACAATAATCATTTCCCTACTGGAAAATGAGAGAACCCCAGTTGCTCCTAAGCTCTCCCCACAGAACATGGCAGTAAATGAAACACTTCACTGGTGATAGTAAAATGCAAAAAGAAGACAATGAGCAAAATTATTATCAGATTATGGTTAGTTAAAATTCTTTACTATTAAATCCTTCCTACTTTGGAACTATTAAATGTGTGATCCTATGAAAATGTGATAATATATATTTCTTCATTTACTTTTTTTTTTTTGCTTTGTTGTGTTTTTAATATTCTTTTTCATGGAAACAAAAAGTTAACAACTCATTAAAATCTGTATTGAAAATTTGCTAAGCTGTGATATGGAAAAGCATGGGAATCACAGTTTGATATTAACCACAAAAATGTCCTAGTAAAGAGCACACATCTTTTTCCTTTTTTGCTCAAGCCTGTGGGATCTGGGTGTTCCTGTCTCCCACTTATTGACCCTATGTTCTTCAGGATGACCTGGACTTCGATCACAGCTCTTTACCACGTCCCATGAGCAGCCGAAGTTTCCCGCGAAGTCTGGATGACTCTGAGGAGGATGACGATGAAGACAGTGGTCATAGCTCCAGAAGGAGGGGCAGCATCTCCAGCGGGGTTTCTTACGAAGAGTTTCAAGTGTGAGTATAAATGAGCTGGCAGGATCAGGATCTGGGTTGACAAGAGTCCTTAGGAGACCAAGCAATTTCTCCTAGCTCTTCCAACTCAATCCTTTCAGTTCATTAGTAGCAAAATATAGTTTTTTTAAAATAACTTTTATCGCTTCTCGGCCTTTTGGCTAAGATCAAGTGTAAAATAACTTTTCTTGCTCTTTTCTCTTTATAAAATAATGTGTTCATTATAGAAAAAAATGGCAAATAAAGACAAGTAAAAGGAAACATGAAAATCTCATATTCACACCAACCAAAAATGCCAATGAACATTTTGGTGTTTCTGTCTCCATTTGCATGTGTTTATTTTTTCTTTGTTTTTGTGGCCTAGTACTTACATGGTATATCCTGAAGAATGTTTTACATGCACTTGGAAAGAGAGTATGTTTTGCTGTTGAGTGGTCTGTAGATGTTTGTTATGTCTGGTTGGTTTATTGTGCTATTCAATTCTCCTGTTTATTTTCCTGCCTAGTTCTATCTACTGTTTGAAAAGTGGGGTATTCAAGTCCCCACTATTTTAATTAAATTATCAATGTATCCTTTCTTTTCTGTCTGGGATCTCTTGCTTTCACCCTGGAGAACTTCCTTAGTATTTCATCTAAGCAGGTCTGCTTGCGATGATTTTTCTCAGTTTCTATTTATCTGGGACTCTATTTCACCTTCATTTCTTTCTCATCTCCATGCTTCCTGGTAAAAGGACAGCTTAACCTTGCTGAGGTATGTGATGAGTCATTTTTACCTTGCTACTTCCAAGATTTGTCTTTTTCATTACCTTTCAATATTTTCACTCTAATGTGTCTCAGTATAGACCTCTTTGAATTTTTCCTGCCTGGTTTCATTAAGTATCTTGAATGTGCACTGTTTTCATCAAGTCTGGGAAGTTTCCGCCATTATTTCTATTAGAAGAATTTTTTATCTCCCGTCTCTTCTCTCCTGGGACTTCCATTATGCATATGTTGGGATCCTTCATAGAATAGTACCTGACATTCTCTAATTTTCTGTTCATTTTTCTTTATTCTTTTTTTTCTCCATTCAAATTGTATAGACTGTGTGTGCTTTTGTGCTTTTCTTCTGCCAGTTCAATGGTGCAATGAATTTTTCATTTCATTTATTGTAATTTTTATCTCCAAATCTGTTTTTGCTTCCTTTTAGCAGTCTCACTCTCCTTATTGATATTACCTATTTGATAAATGTCATCATACCATTATTTTTTTGAAGCATGAGTTCTTATAGTTTTCTGAATATATTTATAATGACTACTTTGTTTATTTTTATTTTTTTATAATATTATTTTTTTACATAACTGTTCATGTTTAAACAATATTTGCTTCCCCCCACCCCCTCAGGAGTAGTCCCCATAGAGTTTCCTTCACCAGTGCACCCGTGCACCATCACCTCAGTCCCCTGTGCTTCTCCCTCCCTCCCTCTGATCCCTCTCCCTCCTCCTCCCCTGCAGGATGTCTCTGATTTATAATTGTCCATTTTTGCTTTGTTGTGTTTTGTACTGTTAGTATTTTTTCACACTGATGTCTTATGTGGTCCCCCTATATTCCAATAAACCAACGAGTAGTTGATCTCCTGCAACAACTAGCCTCCTCTTAAGTGCTCGTCATCACAAAATCACAATCTCCATAGTTTTCAAGAGCACTCTTGTGCTTGCATTTCCCCACACTTTGTTCCAAATAAAGCCAGATGAAAGCTTTGGCACTCTCTGTCCACCCACCTGCTTCTTCCTGGAGGCAAAATCTCTGTTCCATTGCTCTAGATCTAGGGGCAGGGACAAATGGCTCTGGCCTCTCAAAATGACACACTCCTGATTCTTGAGCAAGCTTGGGCTGGCAGCCTGCTCTTTCAGCTCTGCTGAAATGACAGCTCCACCCTACAATTGGAATAGAGAAAGTGAGCCTCATACCTCTTAGCCATTGTTGCCTGGATTTGAACCTCTACAATGTGGTTGAGAGTGGAGGCATAGGAAAGGGAAATGCTGGCACCCTGCCTTTCCTTGACAGGGAGCTGAGGGCAGAGGAAGCCCTGTGTTCTTTGCTACACACATACACACACACACTCTCTCTCCACAGTGTCATTTACATCACATCAAGCTGGAATACAGGCAAGGGGGAACCAATTAGGCCTCAAATGTCATAGATTCTTACTACTCTGACTGAAATTCAGTCACTTATTTTAAATAAATACATGTATGTACTTAATGCCCTTAAGAAAACTTTTAAAAATAATATTTTTAAATAATTTTCAATTGTTATAGTTGTTTCACTGGGAATAATACCTACAGAGACCTTCCTTGAGCCATCATTCTAGAGGTTGTCTCCAATTTATAGTTTTTTAAATGTTTGCATAGCATTCTGTTTATTCAAAATAATAAAAACATAACCATTAGTATACTATTATCTGATTGCTTTGTCAATATTTATGAGCATAGTTTTATTTCACTATTTTGTTGCAAAGTAATATTGGCATCTCCTTAGAATTCCATTGTATAAATAAATAAAAAATATTTAAATAATCTCACTAATTTTATTGTAAACATTTTTCAGTGACCCCCTAATAGTATGCAGAGCTCTAATTAATACCTTTGTAGCCAGAAATTACACATATACTTGTTTCCTTTAGAAAATTTTCCAATAAAATGAAATATTTAAATAAAAGGATAGGCATATGTTTTGTTTTTTTTTTTTTAATTTTCTAGAGGCATGTCTTATTTATCTATTTGTTTGTTTGTTTGGTTTATACATGCACTGGGTACAGTCAGAAGCCGGGAGGGCGAGAGAATTCACCAGAGCCAGAGCGGGGAGCAGAGCAGGCAGAAGGACCGAAGTACACTGCTGAGGGGAGCAGCGGGCGGCAGGAGAGGTCTGCGCGCCATGTGGGACCCTCCTCCGGTGGCCGGGGAGCAGCCGGGGATCGAACCGGTGCCGCAGAGGCCGCGGGCAGCTTCGCAACCCAGCGCTCAACCGCTGCGCCACCTGGGAGGCCCAGATAGGCATATGTTTTTAAGATGTCTTTCTGATATGATGTTGACTTGCAAAAAAAGTTGTACCACTGAGCACTCCCACAGCAGCGTATCAGAGTTTGCCTGTAAAGTCTGAGGCTATTTAGAAAGGGTTTTCTCCCCCGTCTTCCCCCATCTTCCATTTACTGAAAGAACGCTATGCTAAAAGTCAATTTCAATTGTAATATTGAGACTTTTTTTTAATATGCCATTGTTTTATAATAATACAGAGTCTCAGGAGTCCAGCTACACACCTCCATAAATGTATGTATCACCACAACCGCTACCAAAGTTCTAATACCTGTCATCACTATCCAACTGATCCCTTCCACCTGTTCATCCTCCCTCTCCCACTCACCGTATTCTTTCCCCCTGATACCCACCACTTTTTTGTCAGATCATCACATTGTTGAAGAAAAATTACATAGTCCTGTGAAAAGCCAGATGAGCTGAAAGGAGAACACAAGATGACTTTGCCCCTCTTAATTGTGGTTTCCACAGTCTGGTGAGAAGAGTGGACCGGATGGAGCACTCCATCGGCAGCATTGTGTCCAAGATCGATGCGGTGATCGTGAAGCTGGAGATTATGGAGCGAGCCAAACTGAAGAGGCGAGAGGTGCTGGGAAGGTTGTTGGATGGAGTGGCCGAGGTAAGTGGTCATGGGAAACAGAAATGCTCTGATTCTATAAAACACTGGGGAAGTCATATTTGTAACCCATAATCAGAGAAATTTCTATTTCTCCATAACTGCAAATCATTGCAGATCCCGATGATAATCTGGAGGTTCCACTTTCTTAGTATTCCACACACCCGTGGTCCTGGCTTCATTGGACTATACAATTAGGCAAAAAATTTACTCAGTGACTGAGAATTGCTATTATATGCTGCAAATCTCCAACTTTCCCTAATAACAGATTCTTTGGCTCCCAGATTTCCTAAGGCAGTTTTGAAGTACAAGAGTATGCATCACCCTGCCCCCAACATCCTGGTTTCTTTTTTCTTTATTAGGACGAAAGACTAGGTCGTGACAGTGAAATCCACAGGGAGCAAATGGAGCGCTTAGTGCGGGAAGAGTTGGAACGCTGGGAATCCGATGATGCAGCTTCCCAAATAAATCATGGTTTAGGCACACCAGTGGGACCAACTGGTCAACCTCGCCCCAGAAGCTCCCGCCCTTCTTCCTCTCAGTCTACAGAGGGACTAGAAGGTGGAAGTGGAAATGGTAGTTCCAATATCCATGTTTAGGATGTGTATTTGTATATGAGTTCCTAATAGCAAGAAGACGGCTGTCCTGAGTTGCCATAACAAGTACACTATTTTTGTGCCCTGACTACCATACGATGCTGGTCTTTGTGACCAGTTATTAATTCTTCTGCACTTTAATTTATTTTAGGGAAATTTTGTCCATGGATCAAAGGAGATTTTTTTTCTTATTCTCATATAGGAAATGTAGGTGTAAATATTGAGGAAAAATATCATTGTATAATTATATTAAGTGGTATGCCCACTTGCTACCATGCCTGAGCCCTCTCAGTTGACAATGAAGTAGCCTTTTTAAGCTAGAAGAGAACTATCAAAAGGCTTCTGAGTTTTATTTCCAATTACATAAATCAGTATTGTCATTTTGGCCCACCATGTGAAAGGAAAGTAGGGGCCTTCCTTTTCACTCAGGCTTAGCTCATGGGTGTAATACACAGCTTTCTTTTAAGAAAGGAAACTTATTTCAACTACCTTCCTGGGGTAAACTTTTCTAAAATATGAGCTGGAAAAGAACTCCAATCATAGAATGTGTATGTAGTCATTATGCTAGAATTTGTATGACTGATTAAGATATTGAATATTATGCTTTTTTGTTATTTTACCATAACTAATGTCTTTGGGACTGACCATAATTTTTACACTTATTTTCATTCTCATATGCTGCATGAAACCACCAAAGATCCATTATGGGCAAAAATCTCATTTCTAACCATATCTTACGAGAATTAAAAGAAGTTCAATCACCACATTTGACTTTCTCTAAAAATTGGTTTAGAATGAAAATGCATCATTTGATTGAATTTATTTGAAACTGATTTAAAGTTTTAATCTAGGAAGAGCAATTTACTCAAATTTTTTAGTATATACAGAAAATTTTAACTCAGTGAATATGATCATTTTAAATAAAATTTCAATTTTGAAATTCATATAAAAATATTGTAAAACTTAAGTTTGAATTTTATACTTTTTTTAAAAAATATGTAACTCAAAAACTCTTGACCGGTGCTTCAAAACTAGAATTTGTAATCTAAGTGGAGTTCAATTTCATGAAAAGGAGGTTTTGATATTGAAAGGCCACCCATTATATAAAGTTATCTGCCAGTTTGAATTTGCAGCTTTTTTCCCCCACTATAGAGGGTCTTACAAAATTTATGGGAAGAAATCTATTTCTCAATAAAAAGCAAAAATCATATTTTTCAGAAGTTTGAGTAAGATGACTTTCTAAGAGCTAATGGGATAAGCCAGATGCTGGACTCTTACTTGGAAAAGATAGAAGTGAGGCCTGTTTTTAAATGTTATGTTTCATACTCACATAGTATTCATTTAATTGGTAGAGTATGTCAGTCAAATGTTCAGTGGAAACATGAGCAGACAAACCCACTTCTATGGAAGTGCTACACATTGAATCTCTTTAATATTTCCCACAGCTTCATCTCCATTTTTACTTTTTGTGAATATGCTACACAAAGTTCTTTATTACTAGGTACTAAAGTTTGCATTCCAGGGATATTGAGTGTATGTATTTATGTATGTGTACCATTGTGTTACATGTAAACAAACTTCAATTTGAAGTGCAGCCTTTATGTGGTATCCATGTATATTGACTGTGTGCCATATATTAATATTGGCCACTATAAAGTCTTTTTATAATACTTATACTGTTTTTTCATGTCCCCTATAAAATTTTGCTAAATTCTTTCTTTTTACCTATAAATTACATATTTCTTTCCTCTGTAGTCATATAGAATTCCCTACTCATCCCTTCCCTTTCATCTCCCCTCTATAATGATATTATTAAAAAGATGTTACATATGCAATCTTTCTCAACAATTGAGATTCATTAATATGTAATATTGAGCACTTTACTTATTAATAAAGACTTGATATCATAGCAGGTGTAAGAATTGTTTGTTCTCTAAGCGTTGTCTAAGTAGAAGCAGTTGGGTCATTTGCCTAGTGAGACTACTAGTGAAACTTTAGACTTTGGAAAAGTCATCTACTCTCTATATGTCCAAAAGTATCATGACCGACATATTATTCTTCTGTGTTTACTACATTACATGCACATTTCAGGTTACTAATTAACCTTTAAACACAGAGCTATCATGCAAGGTGGTTTAGTCTCTTTCAGAAATAGATCCTGAAACAAGGATTTTCTGGCAGGTGGTTTACTTGGGTAGCATAGACAACATGGATAGTGGAATGGGGAAAGCAGGGAAGGGTAGACAGTTAATAAAGGATATATCATCGGATTTGCTAACAGTGGAGAATGTCAAAGTTTAATTCCTGTAGTGAAACTGTGATTAACAGTATAGAACACACAACTCAGGAAGTAAGACTTGAGTTGGAAGGCATCTTTGGGAGAATGGTAGTAATTCCCTAGCATTTCCAGTAGACAGAACAACCCTTCCTGGCTTCTGAGCAACCCCAGAGAGAGAACTACGCACTGGTAGTTAGAAGTCAGTAGACACACAAAGGTCATGGGCAAGGCACACACAGTGCCCACTTCATGTTATCATGCATGAACCAACTATGATTTCCAGTCCCTGAGCATTCCATACAAATGGCATCCGACGGAGTTGTTCTACTCAGTGACTCACCCATCAAACAGGGAGAGGTTTAAAGTAGAGGGAAAATACCAATGAGCTAAGATTTTTTTTTCCTCTCTCTCTACTTATGGGGCATGTCACCATGACAAGACATCTGGTTTTGCTGAAAACTTCAGTTCCTCATTTGGAATTTGGAATTAATATTGTGTCTCCCTCGCAGTATTTTTTTGAAAAATAAGATCTGTGTGAAAGTAAGGTAAAACTAAAATTTCCATTACAAATAGAAAAATGTAATATAAATAGCTAGTTCAGAAACTTGCTCAACAAAACTGATCTGTTGAATCAACGAAAAGGAAAGGAATTCCTGCTGATGTCAATTTTGAAAGGTAAGTAAAGGAGATTGATGTTGCCAAATGTTCATTTGAAATCACCTAAAAGTCTTTTCTATAAACTAGTGTATGTGTGTATGTTGTGATGGGAGCTATATTATGTGTAGTTTTGTGTACTGCTCTTTCATATTCTATCACAAACATGACATGTGTCCTGATTTTTTTAATAACTACAGAGTGGTGCATTCTATGAATTAACCAAACTTATTCACCCCTCCCCTGATATTGGACATTTGATTGCTTCAGGTTTTCATTAAAACTGATAATACTATGACTCACATACTTAGGCATAAATATTTTTCACATTTCAGATTATTTTCTTACAGAATTCTTTATAAAAAAACTTCCCAGAAATGTAATTGTCAAACAATTCCTTAGAAAATTGGCACCAATTTATACAAGAGCCAAAATTATGAATGTCGATTTGCTGAACTGTCCACGTAAGAAATTCTTTTTTTAAGCAAAATTGTTTTAATTGAATTTAAAAAGAAGAAAAGCACAAAAATGAACAAATACTGAACTGCAAATGTCTCCCCCAAAGACAGGATTTTTTAGTGATTTTTTCTAGTGCTTAAAAAGAAATACATTCAAAGCCTTAGAAAATGTTTTTTGTTTTTTTTTTAAGATTTTTATTTATTTATTTACACAAGAACCAGGGTACAGGCCAGATTTGCGGGAGGGTGAGAGGATTCACCAGAGACAGAGCGGGGATCAGAACAGGCAGACTGACTGAAACACACTGCTGAGGGGAGCAGCGGGCATGACAGGAGAGGTCTGCTGCGCCATGTGGGATCCTTGCCAGCTGGCCAGGATCGAACTGGCGCTGCAGAGACTGCAGACAGCTTCACAGCACTGCGCTCAACCGCCTGCGCCACCAGGGGAGGCCCAAAAATGGGGATATTTTTGACTGCAGAATGGAGGCTACTGGAGGTGGGAGGTGGGAACAGGGAGGGCGGGGCCCAGTGGCAGATGATAAAGTACTATGTGTGCTTGATGATGGGTATGAGGACATGAGAACCTATTCCCCTAAATCACATACAATGTTGTAAACCAATGTTACCACAATAAAGGAAAAAAAGGGATATATTAATGGGTGTAGTTTTCAGTTTCAAGGGTATAAAACAAAGATCACAGAATAAAACTGGAAAAGATTAATTTTTGCCAATTCAATAAGTAAAAAGTGCAATCAATTTTAAAATTCCTTACAGTTTTCATTTGTTCATATGACTCACCTGTGTTTTCTCACGTGTTTCTGATTCTTCTACTGAGTGAAGGAAATATTTTATGCCCTTGTAGATAGGGTTGGCCCAAAGATGTAGTAAAAATGATAGATTATCCTTTAACACCCAACATAAATAGTAAGGCGACTAGGGCATCCAATTGAGGTGGTGGTGGTAGCTGACTTTACTGCACCCAGAGGAATGAAAAAATTGTATACATAGAGCATCTTTAACTTGCACCTACCACATGGAGTAAACACATTCAGAAATGTTTGGTCATCTACAAAATAGAAGGATCATATTAAGATCTATCTTGAAAATGTCAATTATGACCTAAGTTAAAAACTCTCAGAATTTTTGCGCCTCCCCTGGTGGCACAGGCAGTTGAGCACAGGGCTGTGAAGCTGTCCGCAACCTCTGCAGCACCGGTTCGATCCCGGCCGGCCTGCGAGGGTCCCACATGGCGAAGCAGACCTCTCCTGTCTCGCCCGCTGCTCCCCTCAGCAGTGTATTTCATCAGTCTACCTGTTCTGATCCCCGCTATGTCTCTGGTGAATCCTCTCACCCTCTCGCGCCTCTTGCCTGTACCCCAGTTCTTGTATAAATAAATAAATAAATCTTAAAAAAAAAAACTCAGAAGTTTTGAAAACAAAGTATCTTTGATAAGTGCAATACTCAGTAATCTTTGGAGGCTCCAAGTACTACCAGAAAATCTAAATGCTATGAAACTCACCCCTAAGAGTTATATTGAATGTTACTAGAATGCTGTTAGCACAAATGTAATTTTTATACCGATCAAACTCTTAATATATCATACAAATCGGCATGCCACTGAACGGAATGCACAGTTTGCAAATGTAGAAAAAGGTGTTAGCAATTTTTATCTATTTCTCTGGGTCCAGCTTTTTTTTTTAAAAGATTTATTTTTATTTATTTTAT
Organism: Talpa occidentalis; assembly: GCF_014898055.3. NCBI lineage: Eukaryota > Metazoa > Chordata > Mammalia > Eulipotyphla > Talpidae > Talpa > Talpa occidentalis. The sequence goes on from NW_023604972.1 coordinate 54,755,544, forward strand.
TTTATTTATTCATACAAGAGCTGGGGTACAGACCAGAGTCGTGGAAGGGTGAGAGGATTCACCAGAGACAGAGTGGGGAGCAGAACAGGCAGACACCGAAAGCACTGCTGTGGGGAGCAGTGGGCGAGGCAGGAGAGGTCTGCCTTGCCATGCGGGATTTTCCCTGGCCAGCCTGGAATAGAACCAGCGCTGAGGAGCCCGTGGAGAGCTTCACAGCACTGTGTTCAACCGTCTGCGCCACTGGGGAGACCCTGGGTCCAGAATTTGAACTTAAAACATGCAAACCAGAAACACATATGAGATGAAATTTTCCAATGCCTTATTTTATTCAAGTCTGTTGTTTAAGTCAACAAAACATACTTGTTTTTACATTGGAGCAAAGCATATTTTAAAGGTTTGAAAAGAAGTCCTCCATGTTATGAGTTTAAAATAAAAATATTTTTGTAGAGATGATTATGCATTCTCTATTTTACCCTGAAATCTCCTCTTTTGAATAAATCCAAGCAGAAATCTTTCCAAAGTCTCCATATAAAGCAGAATGGTTTTTCGGTCAATTTTTTCCACCATTAAGATTTCTAATATATCTGTGTGGAAAAATTGAGAGTCAGGTCCTCCACTGGTGGTGCAGGTGATTGAGCACAGAGCTGTGACACTGTCGGCAGCCTCTGCAGCACTGGTTCTATCCTGGCCGCCTGCGAGGGTCCCACACGGTGCAGCAGACCTCTCCTGTCTCACCCACTGCTTCCCTCAGCAGTGTATTTCACCAGTCTGCCTGTTCTGTTCCCCACTCTGTCTCTGGTGAATTCTCTCATCCTCCTGTGCATATGGCCTGTACCCCAGCTCTTGTGTAAATAAATAAATAAATCTTTAACCCCCCCCAAAAAAAGATTTCTAATATACAATGCCTTCTATATGCATAATCTTTTAAAGATTAAATGATTTATGCATACAAGAACTGGGGTACAGGCCAGAGGTGTGGGGGGTGAGAGGATTCACCAGAGACAGAGTGGGGAACAGAACAGGCAGACTGACTGAAATACACTGCTGAGGGGAGCAACAGGCGAGTCAGGAGAGGTCTGCTGCACCATGTGGGAATGTGGGATGCTCCCTGGTTGGGGATTGAACTCGTACTGCAGTGACTGCGGATACTTTCATAGGTTGCGCCTTAACAACTTGTGCCACCAGAGAGCCCTCTATATGCATAATTTTTGAAGTTGATTTTATATATGTTGTGCCATATGCTTCTTACATCAATCCAATAAACGGAAGCATTTCAAAATCCTTCATCCCTATTACATTTTCTCCTTCAGCTCCACACTGTACCCATTTCTGCCATTTCCTCCATAGAGATCCTTTATGAGAAGTTCATTTAGAAAAATAAATTCTGTATGTTGTTTATGTGCATCTAAATTCTAGATCTTGTTCTTTTTTTCTTACTACACTGTGTTATTAAGATGTATTTCTTCTGCAGTTATGATGATTATGTAATATTTTCCTAGGGCGCAGTCAGTCGTATTTTGTTTATCCATCCCTCTAGTGAAGGCTTCGATGCTGTTTCAAAATCTTCGTGAATAATTCCTTTATTGATTCTTCATGAGCTCCTGCACAAGTATGTAACAGGAACCAGAGTGCTGAGTCTCAAATACATAAATATTTAACTTTACTCAGAACTGCTGACTTGGCCTTCAGTGAGACTGCCCCCCTATAATTCCACTCGGCACGCAAGTATCCATGTCTTTGCAGGTTCTGTGCCATCCAGCTTTCTACTCTTTGTTAATGAATGGCTTTAAAGGTAGGTGGCATTTTATTTTTCCTTTCTCTGTTCCTAATAAGGTTGAACATCCATCATATCGTTGGTTATCGTTTGGGTTTCTCTTTTCATAAATTTCCCATTCAAACCCATAAACCTGTATTACAGTTTGAGCTAATGGGAAACCAGTATGTTTTTGTTCATTGTTGATTTTACCACAGTGTCAAGGTCTTTTTGTTGTTGTTTTGCAAAAGTTACTAGTATGGTTTAAGTATCAATCCTTATCAGTTTGGGACCTTGTTAATAATCTCCTATCCAACTGATAACTTTGTCTATGTCTATCTAGTTTCATGTAGTAAAATCCATCTTTTCTTTTTTTCTTTTTCTTTTTGCTTTATTATTTGTGTTTGGAGGGTTTTAAAAAGACTTTCATGACACATAAACCTTTTATTTATTAAACTTGTAGTTTCACCTTTCACATTTAATACATCTTAAGATCAACTTTGCATAAAAGTCTATATGCAATTTTTCCCATATAATGAACCAGTTTTTTCAACACTTTCTAAAAAGCCATTTTTCATAATAACCCCTGATGTGTTAATATAGTTCAGGTTTAGTGTATGTGTGTCTTTTTTTTTTAATTCTTTAGCCTTTTACACCAATCTGTAAGTATTTCTGCACAATGGTTTTTATTACTATGACTTTGTACACTATGTCTTCATATGCAGTAAGTTCTTCATATGGGATCTACTCTTTTGCCTTTTTAATTGACTAGGCTATTTCTGTGCTTATGTTTATTTTCCTGTTGAAACTCAGTTGTAATTGTATTGAATTAATGAGCTTAGGGAGAACAGGCATCTTTATAATGTCAGAACATAACTCTACATTGATTTAGAACTTCCTTAATTTGTTTTTATTACTATTACACACAGAATTGTGCTTTCCATTACATTTCCTATTGTTGATATAGTGAAAAATTATTAATCTTTTATAAATGAAACTTGGATCATCACACTCCTTTACCAATGCCAATAGATTGTGTTGGTTAATCGTTGGGTTTTCAATGTAGAAAACAATCTCATTTGTAAATGAGCGTAGTATGATGTTGGAGAGTAGCAGTGATAGTAGGCATACTTGTCTTATTTCTGGTCTTAAAGGGAATGAGTTTTAGTTTGTATTCCTCTCAAAGAAAAACCAAGACAAGGATTTTGGTTCAGATAATTTATTTGGAAGGTCATTTTAGGAAACTGGAGTAGAAACAGAGAGTGAGCTAGGAAAGGAGGAAATGTCGAGGCTATGTGTGTCATTGAAGTTGTCTCTGTAAGGGGCCAGAGCTCAGCTCCACCTCTGAGAACACCGCAGAATACCTCCCATAATCCCCAGGCTGGGGAGCACATGCTAGGTTATTTGTCCACTGACCATGATTTCTATTGGTGAAAGGGGTGTGCTGCGGTCATTAATACCCCTGCACTTTAAAGGTTACACTTGTACTTTGGACTGAGCAGTTTCTTTCAGCTTTGGAGAAGTCTTGCGGCAGACAAGTGAAAAGATTTATGGTTCGGGCTTGAGCAGGGAGGCTGTCAATATGAGGAAAATGTCCCCACGGCTGTGCACATAGCAGGTGCACAGAGAAGACATGACAGAGTACCAGAAGCATCTTTTCCTCGCTCTCTTAGCCTCCTTTCCAGGTGCAATCATCAACAACTTCACTGCTGAGGTTTCAAAGCCCTCAGTTCCCTTATCCTCTATCAGACCGTGAGTTGTTTGTGGATTGCCTGTTCACTGCAACCACTGACTTACCTCTGTGAATTTTCTGCCCTGTTATGTAGCATCTAAGCCCAGTCTCTTGTAACAGGGACAACGAATGTGATCATTCCTTTCTTTTCCTGCTGTTCTACCATTTTGTGAGAATCTCAGTGACTATGTAGCAAACATCATTGCAGATTCAGTGGAACACAGCCTGTATTTCCAGTGGAAAATGCCCCACCCCCATTCTTGAGGATTTGGGAGCTCCAATGCAGCAGAACTTAAAGCTGCAGAGACAGGAAGCATAGATTCTAGGAGTAGGCTAATGGGAATTTTATAGAGAAGCCATTATCACTTGGTATACAAGCATATGAATTCTGTTGGGAGCAGGCACTCTTGGGTAATGGCAAAGGTCTACAAACTTCCCATAGAAGATCAACTAATAAATTTTGGGCTTTATGGGCCAAAATGTTCTATGTCACATCTGCTTTGCCATCAGTAGTGCAAAACTAGCCCCACAGACATTGCAAATGTGAATGAGCATGACTGTATTTCAATAAAGTTTTATTTATAAAAACAAGGAGTAGATGCAAATTATAATTTGTCCTCCTCTGGTTTAAAGCATAGAACACATCTGGAGATGGTGCTCCAGCCTTGCAAACAGTGTCAGCCAGGAACTAGCACTAGCATGAAGCTAATAACCAGTGTGGTGCCCTCTGAGATGTAACCATAGTGGCTAAAATGTATTGAGCTCATCCTATGAGCCAAGTATCTCTAGGCACTTTACATGCATTACCGTAATTAATTTTCATGCTCCTATGGAGGTAGATATATTAGAATCCCTATTCCATGGATGAGAAATACAGAGTAAGTGAAGCCAATCAAGGCCACATCTGGTGAGTGGAAGATGACAAGAGGAGAGGGAAACTTGCCTGGGTAACCACAGAGATTAGAAGCCCTGTGTTATCCTCACAGCCTCCGAAACACTTCTTTTAAGTACATCTCTCTAGCTGTCAAAGAGCTCACCATGTGAATTTTTGACATTGCAAATATGAAAAAGCATGGCTGGAACCAAGGGATCACTGGAACCAAGGGATGCAGCGCAGCCTTGGAGCTTTTCCCACTTTAGTGCTGTGGCAAGCAATATAATTCCACTCCCTTGACAGCCTACGGCAGCTACCATTTTGACCTGGTGGTGGAGTCAGCGTGGGTAATCCTAATTCTTTCCTCCTCTCCCAGCCCTTTGGTCCCTGAACAAGCCCCTGCTTTTGATTTCTGCAGGTAGGGTGCCTTGGATTTGTCAGGTGCCTCTTTTTGGGGGGGCCTTGGAGCTCAGCTTTAGACTCTGCCTGTTTGGCTGAACATTTGCCCATAAGGGGATGGTTGATTTCCAAATTTGATCAGGTGACTGTATCTTGAACTTTTCTTCTCTTCTATTCCTTTTGAACCTCTCACTGATTAAAAATCTTTGTGCACACTAAAGTTTGACTTTTATGTATAGGGTGGTGTAAGGACAAGAATGGCCACGGGGCAGGTTTTCTGATCCCATGCAGACCAGGTAAAGGAGGAGTCAGAGTCCTCAGCGGTTTTTTGCAGGTCCTTTATTGGGGTTCACCAGACATATGGCAGGCAGGGGTGCTGGGGGGCCGGGAGGCTGACAGGCCTCCCAGCCCCCAGCAAGTCTTCACTATATCTGGGCTCTCCGGCGTTCTCTGCTTCTCTCTCGGCTTCTGCTATTTCTTTCTCGGCTTCTCTTTCGGCTTCTACTGGCGTCCCCATGACGCTGCCCCCAAAAGCACAGTCTTGGCACAGGTGTACCCACTTCAGGTGCCCGCCATCAGGCATGCATTCAGGACCACAGGGTTCCCTCATCTATCCTGATGGCGGGAGGGCAGAAAAGCCTGATTTTTTACCTTACCCTACAGGTGGGCATGAACCCTTAGAAAGAGTAACAAGGAACTTTTCTATTAACAGTCTGGAGTCCCTGGACACCCCTCAGTTTTACCTGGTATCATAACTTCTATTTGAAGCCCACTGTCCACATGCTGGCTTTTGCAAAAGTGACCCACCAAGGTTATTTGTCAGTCACCCAGGTAATACTGCAGGATTAGAGTCAAATCTTAGGTAGGAAGTAAGCTATGTGACTGTTTGACTAGGTCTCTCAAACTGAGGTTTACGCCTCTGTAAAATGAAAAATATGGAGTAATTTGGGATTCTTGAAACAGTGTACTGTCAAGTCCATGCTGGTTGGCAAAGAAAAGAGGTCAAACTGAGGGGCTAGCCATCACTTGCATCAAAGCAGCAACAATTTCAGCTGTCATTGATCAAAGACATATATGCTCTTCTGTGCAGTTATGGGTAATAAAATGATGCTGCTGGTTAAAAAGGTTTGATTCACTTATAGCAGGAATATAGTGGAACCAAATAAGACATCAGTGTAAAAAAATAGTAACAGTACAAAACACAACACAGCAAAAATGGACAATTATAAATCAGAATCATACTGCAGGGGAGGAGGAGGGAGAGTGATCAGAGGGATGGAGGGAGGAGCACAGGTGTAGGGTAAGGTAAAAGGTATCAGGCTTTTCTGCCCTCCCGCCATCAGGATAGATGAGGGAAACCTGTGACCCTGAATGCCTGATGGCGGGCACCTGAAGTGGGTACACCTGCGCTAAGACTGTGCTTTTTAAGGGCAGCTTCACGGGGATGGCAGTAGAAGAAGCCAAGAAGCAGCAGAAGCTGAAGGAGAAGCCGAGAGAGAAGCAAAGAAGCAGAAGCAGAGAGCCCAGAGAGCCCAGGGATTTGCTGGGGGCTGGGAGGACTGCCAGCCTCCCTGTCCCCCAGCACCCCTGCCTGCCATATGCCTGGTGAACCCCAATAAAAAACCTGCAAAAGCCACTGAGGACTCTGACTCCTCCTTTACCCGGTCTGCTGGATCATAGAAAACCTGCACTGTGTCCGTTCCTGACCTTACAACAGGGGACTGAGGTGATGGTGCACGGGTACATTAGTGAAGGAAACTCTATGGGGACTACACCTGAGGGGGTGGGGGGATGCAAATATTGTTTAAACATGAAAAAATGATGTAAAAAAATAAAAAAATATAAAAAATAAAATAAAATTGAATTTAATAAAAGCAATGACTGAAAATGTATGAAATGATAATCTAAATATTTGCTTCACATTCCTATCATCTCTAATTTGATTTATAATCCCCAAATGTCTTATTTTTCCTTCAATTCCAATAACAGTAATTTAAATGTGACTTTAGACTGCAATTCATATTAACCTTAAAAAATACTGCAAAGGGCCTCCCCGGTGGCGCAGCGGTTGAGCGCTGGGTAGCAAAGCTGCCCACAGCCTCTGCGGCGCCGGTTCGATCCCCGGCTGCTCCCCGGCCACCGGAGGAGGGTCCCACATGGCGCGCAGACCTCTCCTGCCGCCCGCTGCTCCCCTCAGCAGTGTACTTCGGTCCTTCTGCCTGTTCTGCTCCCTGCTCTGGCTCTGGTGAATTCTCTCACCCTCCCGCGCTTCTGACTGTACCCAGTGCATGTATAAACAAAACAAACAAACAAACAAATAAATAAATAAATAACATGCCTCTATAAAAAAAAAAATTAAAAAAAAAAAAATACTGCAAAGAAGTCAGTTGACCTCATATCTTTCCAACCATCAAGACAACATTATAAATCATAAAAGAAATCACTACTTTGGAAAATAATAAATACATATGTAACATGGTGAAATGTCCCTACAAGAGAACAGAAATAAAACTATGAATAAACAAAAAAAAGGTTTGAATAGTAAGTGGTGTTAATGAGCTCATTTGGTTCTAAATGTAATTCCTGTCATTTATGTCTATTGTAGGGTAAGGAAAAATGTCAGGCTTTTCTGCCCTCTCGCCATCAGGATAGATGACAGATCCTTGCGGTCCTGAATGCATGCCTGATGGCGGGCACCTGGAGTAGGGTGTGGGCATAGGTAGATGGGATTCACCTGGGCTAAAACAGGGCTTTTAAGGTCAGCGTCACGGGGATGCCAGCAGAAGCCAAGAAGTCGAGAACGAACAGAAGCCAAGAGAGAAGCAGAGAAGGCCGGAGAGCCCAGATAGAGTGAAGACTTGCTGGGGGCTGGGAGGACTGCCAGCCTCCCGAACCCCCAGCACCCCTGCCTGCCGTGTGCCTGGTAATCCCAATAAAAGACCTGCAAAAACCACTGAGAACCCTGACTCCTCCTTTACCTGGTCTGCTGGATATCAGAAAACCTGCTCAGTGGTCATTCCTGCCACTACACTATACAAAATATATGGCTTTGAACACAATTGTTACCTGGTGATTGATTCAAAGAGATCAAATTATATTGAATATAGGTTAATTAGCTTTTAAAAAAATTTTTTTTGAAGATTTATTTATTTTTATAAGAACCGGGGTACAGGCCAGAGATGCGGGAGGGTGAGAGGATTCACCAGAGACAGAGTGGGGAACAGAATAGGCAGACTGACGAAATACACTGTTGAGGGGAGCAGCAGGTGCGACAGGAGAGGTCTGCCGCGCCACGTGGGACCCTCGCAGGCCGGCCGGGATTGAACCTGCGCTGCAGAGGCTGTGAACACCTTCACAGTGCTGCACTCAACCGCCTGTGCCACCAGGAGAGGCCCTAAGTTAATTAGCTTTAATTGCTTATTACAACCCAACTCAAATGGAATTACCAGATCACCCCTTGAAGATTTTAACTCAGCAGGGGTGGGGGCGGGGAACCATAGTCTTTCCTTCACTCCTTGCTTTCTTACATAAGCATCCCAGATTAAGGGATGCTTAATGACTAGCTTGGGAAACCCCACCTTAGGTAACAGCAAAGGTAAGTACAAGTGTATGGGATAGAAAATAAAAGTTATTTCAATTTAGAATATATCTTAATCTGTAATATGTTGATATGTGGAGATGAAAAGGCAATCAGTCAGCATGAGGCAATCACTTTTTAGTTTAGTTATTGTTTAGTTTAGAGGCAGAAGGTCAAGATGGAAGCTATGTTTGGTAAACTTCCTGATTTTTTTCTTTAGAATCTTTTTCCCACTGAGGATAAACACTAAGTTCTGAGAATGAAGTGAGGATGCTGATAATCACCTGCACTGTCTTGGTAAAATGAATTGTTACAACTATTCAGGATAGCTTGACACACAAATTCCTATGGAACTTAATACTTTGAATTATCCTTAAATCCTAATTCTGTCTTTACCAGGGAATCCTCTGATCTGTTTCATACTTGAGAGAAGAATGTCACATGTGAATGTCTTCATAACATTTTACTATTTAAATTAGTAAACTGGTGCTTTGGCTGATGGATCTCTTTCGAGGATGGCTAGTATGAATTCATTCCTCAGATCATAGCAATCCCCTTAGAAGCCCTGAAAAATAAAAGTGAAATCCAACTCCTGAACATGGCCTGATCGCAACTGGTAGCTTGCACTCTAACCCCTCTCAGCGATACTTAATGTTATCACAGAGACTGTGCAGACAGAGCAACTTCAAAATTAATTCCAGATATAGAAACCTGCTTACTTTTGTATCTTCTGACAAAAGATTGGAATAGGAGAAGGAGAGTAGGGAGTAGTAGTTAAAGGGATGAGTCACGTATTAAGAAGCAATATATTGGGCCTCCCCCGTGGCGCAGCGGTTGAGCGCTGGGTTGCGAAGCTGCCCACAGCCTCTGCGGCGCCGGTTCGATCCCCAGCTGCTCCCCGACCACCGGAGGAGGGGCCCACATGGCGCGCAGACCTCTCCTGCCGCCTGCTGCTCCCCTCAGCAGTGTACTTAGGTCCTTCTGCCTGCTCTGCTCCCCGCTCTGGCTCTGGTGAATTCTCTCACCCTCCCGGCTTCTGACTGTACCCAGTGCATGTATAAACAAAACAAACAAACAAACAAATAAATAAATAAAAACCATGCCTCTATAAAAAATAAATAAATAAATAAAGAAGCAATATATTTATTCTATTAGGCTGAGAGAGTTTCAATATACTATCTTGAAGATCAAATATTTTAATAAAATTAGCAGCAATTTCTTAGAAATCCGGTTTATCATTTTAATTATGATTTCACAGGAAGCAGAATAACTGTTTGGCAGAGATCTCTCTACAAACTCTGGCCTGCAGGACAGATCTGGTTCCCCTGCCTGTGTCACATAGCCATTGAGCTAAGAACCAGTTTTAACGATTTTCAAGAACGATTTTAAATTCCTTTACATTCTTGAAAATCATTAAAAATTGTATGAGGAATATAACCAAAATGAAAATGCATACATTGTACAAAGATGAAAAATGATGTGAGAATTATATAAAATAAAATATTTAAAAAATAAAATAAAATAAAAAATAGAATGATAAAAAAAATTTTTAAAGGACGCAAAGACTGCAAAGTATTTATTAAAGAAGCCTTCACAGAGATTGTCTGTCACCTTCTGGTCTATGGAATAAAGAAATCCTCTCTGTCCCACTCTCACGAACCAAAACAAAATGTAAAATAGACAAAACCAACCAGGTAGACAAGTCAAAGGCTGACCTTCCTTCTTTCAAAATACATTTTCCTTGATCTTAGCAGCTTTGAGTTCAAATCTGCATATTAGACGATTCAAAGTATTTTTATACTAATACAAGTTAAAGAAGTTATAGAATCATACCAAGGATGTTAAAAGTGAACTTGGCTCTTCTTGAAGGTAGTTGAAAAATGGACAGTGAAATACAAACAATCATGATTCATAAAATTTTAAAGCTAAAAGAAATTCCCATTCCCACATACAAAGAGAATTCAAAGACTGTAAGGGTATATAAAACAAAGAACATGAAATGCAATGTAAGTACAAAGAACTTTATTTAATCTTTATGATTTCCATGTGAGGTAGGTAAAGCAACCATTTAATTTTTTAAACCAGGACATTAAAAATAATTGAAGGGCATGTTAAACTATGTAACTTTTTGAAAATATTTTTAATTGTATATGCACTTTATTACATTGGTGGACCAATAAAAATTTTACTCAAACTCTATTTTCAAAATAACTTTCATAATACACCACATGAAACTTGTTTGGATTATATGTTTATGTGTACAAAAATAATGGGATTTATTTTGAAATGTATTTTTTACCATGAATACCAGCCAAAATATTTAATAACGCAATGACTAAGAGATGCTCTGAAACCAACGATATTCACAACCTTCTGCTACATCCAAAAGAAAAATTATTTAGACACGGTACAAGAGGTATCATAAAACACATATAGTTCTGTCACAAAAGAATGTAAAACAAAATAACAAAATAAAACAAAAAGCATAGACTTTCTATAAAGGTAGTATCTCCAGTAAGACCCATAGCCCAACAGCAATCCTCACAGACTTCAGGCATCATAAAGACCTTGCATGTCATCGACTTACCAACATGTGACAGGTTGTTCTTCTCAAAGGACAGTACAACATGCACAGAGTTCAACCAACCCCTACTGCTGAAAGTGCAGACATCAGTAGTGACTGTCAGTACATCAGTGTTGGTAGGAGCCCATGCTTTTAAATGCATGTAGTCTCCATATCTGCAATCTAATCTGTTCTGGGACCCACTGAGCAAGCCCTGGGGTGTCCAAACTATGTACTTAAAAATATGAGTAATTCGACTTTTCAAACATGTAGATAGTATTGAGGTTAATAAAATTCCTATTTAACAACCATAAAGGAGGGAGAACACATCAAAAACAAACAGATAAATATGTACACTCCCTATTCAAAAACTCTCTCTTCAACCTACTGTTACATGACAAAATCCAACAAGTTAATTTTAACATTCTAATTGACTTTATCAAATAATTCATTTATCAGGCAGCATATCATGTAATGTAAAAAAGCGCTGCAAAAAGTTGTAGGAAATGAATTTTTTTTAGGTAGAAAACGGGTGAGGTAAGAAAGAGGGAATTATTTCAGACTTAGGTAACTACCTATAAGAAATGGAAAAATGTCTTGTGATGTCAATTTCCCTTGGTGAATGGAAAGGTTACTTCTTTGGTGGTGACCAGAATTTCCATAATGACCAGTTAAGACTATATTCTTGGGGGAGGTTGAAACTGCAGTCAGATTAGGTAATAGGTCTCAGTGATGTTACCGCAAATGCCTCCATATTGATTCTGTCTTTTTTTTTAACCCATTATCTTTTTCTCTCTTACTGCTTCACCCAACAAGTCAAGGAACAATCTATAACAGTTTTCTTGCACTTTTCTTTCAAAGTTCAGGAACTGAAGGACATAAATTATAATTAAAATTCACTTATTCCTAAGAATTCTTTGATTTCAAAAATAGTAACTAATTTATTCTCTCTGACATATGCATTCTTCTGACATCCAAAATAACCAAATTCAAAAAAAAATTCACATTCTGAAGAAAATCTCTATATTTTATTTTATGCCTTAAGACTTATACTTTAAAAAATGTTCTTTCACTTGAAAATATTTAAGATGACAAATTTAACGTGTTTCTTATCACAGTAATAAAAAAGAGCTCTCAATGATTGTAATAAAACGGGAGAACAAATGTAATAGGATATATTTTGATTCTTAGTAATCTTTTAAAGCTATTAATATTTTTGGCTGTTTTGTTTCTTATGTTAAGTATGTTTTATGTAACATGACTAGGTCTATATTTATTTGTATAATGAAGGAAAAGAGTATACAGAACAATATAGGAAAAGTAAACCTGAGTTATGTGAAAAAAAGGAAATGTACTGAAATAAAAAAAAGTAATGATTAGCCCTGACAGTCATATATCAACCAGTAAAAATAGGATGGTAATGCTGCTGCATTAAGCAAAAATCATTAAAATGTTCCATAAAGTTCAAAGATCAAAATATTTTGCTTTAGGGTCAGAATGGTCTACACCAGAAAAGACTCTCAGGGATTTATGCTTCATTAAATAACAGGTGGTTGGAGGGAAATACCTGAAAGCTTTATGGTCTGGGGTGGGAAGGCTGCCATACATATTGCAGTCCTGCCACTGTGCCAACACCCTGGAGGAGAAAATTGAATTATGTGGATGCATACACCATTGGCTGAGGGGGAAAATGTGTAAGGAGCTGGTGTGCTCCCCACAGGTCAGGTACCAATGAAAAGAACAAGGACACTCTTCTACACTGCACACCACCTACCCCCACACCAAAGATATGGAATTGACCTCATGAAGCACACTGATGGCACACAGATTATAGAGGCTGGGGTCTGAAACCCCAGAGAGATTGGATCACTGGTGCCACAAATACATTCCCCATAAAGCATTCACACCAATAGCTGGATTCCTACACACTTGTATTACACACACTGACACAGTGACTGCAAGAACATGCATCCAGAAACCTAAATAATCCACAAAAGGGAAAAAAAAAAAAAACCCTCCAGAAAATCACATAAAACCACACTGCAAACTGCTGAAAAGTGCAAGTAATGCAAATCTCCAGGTGACTGTTACAGATTATGGTACTTTAAAAAAAAAAAAAAAAAAAAAACAGTGAAATATAAGGCAGCAAAATATGCATACAAAGAAAGATATAACACATGGAATCTTGAAATCTCAAAACAATAAGTTACAAAAGGAGAGAATAACAATCCAGAGTCCAACTATAAATACATGGAAGATTTTATCTTCCTAGCAGACAGAGATTTATAATGATCAAGAAATTCAAAGAAATAAAAGAAAACACAGGTGATCAAAAATATGAGAAAACTGAAAAAAAAAAAAAACCCAACAAAAACCTAATGAATGACCTGAGAAACAAAATTATTGAATAGGAAATAGAAATTGAAGATTTAAATGAGAAAATAACAGATGCAGAAGTGAAAAGGTCAATAGAGGAGATAAAATATTGTGGAGATGATATGGAAGCAAAGTAGAAGCAAATGGAGGATCACCATGTCCTTTAAGATAATAATGCACAAAAAACCCTGATAGAAGAACAGAAACACAATGAAAAGAAAAATGAAGAAACACTTTGGGAACTATCCAACTTCAATAGAAAAGACAAGATAAAAATAACTGGTATTCCAAAGAAGAAGAAAGAGAGGGAAAGAGAACTTATCCAAAGAAAAAATAGAAGAAAACTTCCCAAACTGAGCAAAGAAAGTAAATATACAGGACAAAGAAGTTAAAAGAATACCAGGTTATCTAACTGTAATGAGACCTAGAACAAGACAAATAGTTATAAAACTTCCAAGAGTTCAAGACAAAGAAAGAATTTGAAGATGATTAGGGGGAAATAGCAGATAACCTATAAAGGTATTCAGACTTTCATCAGAATTCTCTGAGGAAACCCTACACACAAGGAGAAAATGAAATAGCATATTTAAACTACCTTAGTGATAAAAATTGACAGTAAGATTTCAGATATTTCCCTTCAGATATTAGGGAGATAAATGCCTTCTGGGATATACAGAAGCTGAAGGAATTTGCAAACACTAAACTTCCCTATAGGAAATGTTGAAAGGAGCATTCCTACTTACAAAAGCGAAAAGATATCCACAAAAAAAAATTGAACAATAGATAGAACCAGAAAACTAAAAACAAAATGACAGCAGCAAAGCTTTATGTATCAAGCATCACCTTGAGGTATCAATAATTTAAATGGGCTAAAAGCACCAATAAGAAGACACATGGTGACTGGAGAAACACAAAACAAAACCCAACTTACCACTATATCCAGGAGACCAACCTGTGCTCTGAAGATAAACAGAGGCATAAAGCAAATGGTTGAAGAACAATCTTACAAGCAGATAGGACCCCCAAAAGGCAGGGATAGTTATATCAGATAAAATACAGTTCCAGATTAAAAAAAGATAATGAGAGGGGCCTCCCTGGTGGTGCAAGGGGTTAAGACGTAACCTATGAAGCTTTTCACAGCCACAGCAGCATGAATTCTATCCCTGGCCAAGGTAATACCCACATGGCTCAGCAGACCTCTCCTGACTCACCCACTGCGCCCCTCAGCAGTGTATTTCAGTCAACCGGAGGTTCTGCTCCTGTTGAATCCTCTCACCCTCCACACCTCTGGCCTGTACCCCAGTTCTTGTATGCATAAATAAATAAATCTTTAGAAAAAGATAATGAGAGACAGGGCTGGACATTATATAATAGTTAAAAGATCAATACATCAGGAAGATGTGAAACTCATCAATATATTGGATTGTCGGAAAAGTCATAATGTATTTTTTTCTGATATCTATGCAAATATGTGTCATGACTTTTCTGACAACCCAAAATATATACCAGAGAAAGGAGCATCAAAATATATGAGGCAATTATGTCAAATCTTAAAACAGTGACAACATTACAATGGTTGGGGACTACAACACCCCACTTTCACAAGTGGCCAGAAGGACTAAATAGAAAATCAACAAGGAAACAACAGTCAATAGGGAAATAGACAACATGGACTTAATAAACATTTATAGGACAATGCTCTCTCCCACCAAAAAATAAAAAAATAAAAAAAAAAAAGCTGAGTTCACAATCTTCTCAAGTGCATATGGAACATTCTACAGAATACCACACATTGGGTCACAAACCAAGTGTCAATAAACTCATGAAAATTGAAATCATATCATTATCTTCTCTGATAAGAAAATTATCATACTAGAAAGGAAGCATAAAATGAAAGCAGGAAACATCTCTAATATTCTAGTGAATGACTATTATGTTAATAGGAAATAAAAAACAAATTAAATTGGAGATAAGTGAAAAATAAGACGTGAGCTACTAAAACCTATGGAGGAATGTAGGAAAAGCAGTACTAAGAGGGACGTATATAGCAAACAAGCCCACATCAAGAAATAAAGAAATAAATTACATAAATGATCTAACTTTACACTTTAAGAAAATAAGAAAACAATAAAACCAAATTCCATAGAAGGGAGAAAATATAGCAAATTAAAACAGATATAAGTGATACAGAAATAGAAAGACAATCCAGAAAATCAATGACCACAAAACCTTGTTCTTTGAAAAAATTAACAAGATAGACATATCTCCAGCTAAATTCACTATGTAAAAATGGGAGAAAACTCTAATAAATAGAATCAGAAATGAAAGAGACACCTCAGAAATACCAAGAATCATAGGAGACTACTATGAGCATCTACATGCCAATAAATCAAATGACCAAGAAAAAAATGAATGTTCTTAGTATACAAACTTCCGTGACTGACTCAAGCAAGGAAATGAAACCGTAATCAAAATTCTTCTAAATAAAAAAGGAACCAGACAGTTTTAATAGTAAGTTCTACCAAAGCTTCAAAGATGAACTAATACTTACCTTTCTAAAATTCTTCCTAAAAATTAAGGAAAAAGGATGCTTTCAATATACTTTGTGAGACCAAAATTAGTCTTTTACCAAAAACAGATGAGGACATCACAAAAAAAGAAAACTACAGACCAATCTCCAAGATCAATATTTATGAAAAATTCTCAATAAAATCTTATAAAACCAAATTCAACAATATAAATGAATCATACATCATGGCCAAGTTGGATACAAGGATTGTTCAAGTCAGAAAATCAGTCAATGCAACTCACATCAACAAAAGAAAGATACAATTCATATGATCAATCAACTGATGCAGACAAAGCATAAAATTCAGTATCAATTTATGAGTAAAACCTCCCAAAATAGGAATAATAGTAACATATCTAAACATAATAAAAACCATCTATGACAAACCTAACATCATACTAAATGGTGAGAAATAAAATCTGTTCCTGTAAAATTAGGTACAGGGCCTCCCTGGTGGCACAAGGAATTAAGTTGCAGCACTATAAAGCTATCCACAGCCACTGCAGCATGAGTTCAATCCCTGGTCAAGGAGCTAACCCACAAGGCTCAGCAGACCTCTCCTGTCTCACCTACTGCTCCCCTCAGCAGTGTATTTCAGTCAATCTGCCTGTTCAGTTCCTCACTCTGTCTCTGGTGAATCCTCTCAGCCCTTGCACCTCTGGCCTGTACCCCAGTTCTTGTATGTATAAAAAAATAAATCTTTAAAAAAAATAAAATCAAGTACAATAAAGATGTTCACTTTCACCACTACTATTCAACATAATGTTGGAAGTCCTAGCTAGAGCAAGGGAAAGAAAAAGAATCCAAATTGGAAAAGAAGTAAAACTATCACTATTTGCATATGACATGATTATATAATTAAAGATTCCACTAAAAAAAAAGCTATTAGAAATAATAAGACAGTAAAGTGTCATACTACACAATCAATTTACAAAAACCAATTGCACACCTATATGCAAACAAAAATTACAAGAAAGAGTAACAATCCCAGTTACTATCATATCAAAAATAAGTAAATGCCTAGGAATAGACCTAAGAAATTAGGTGGAACACCTATACAAAAGCTACAAAGAAAAAGAAATAAAAGAAAAAGAAATGGAGGACACAAAGAAATGGATAGGTAACCCCTGCTCATGGGTTAGAAGAATTAACATTGTTAAAATAGACACCTTGTCCAAAACAATATACAGATTTGTTGCAATCCCTGTCACAGTTTCAATGGCATACTTTAAAGAAATAGAACAAACAGCTGAAATGCATCTGGAACCACAAAAGATCATTGAATACCCAAAGCAATCCTAACAACAAAGAAAAAAATGGCAGCATCATACTTTCACACTTCATGTTATGCTACAACACTAAGGTAACCAAAACTGTATGGCATTGTAATAAAAATATATACCAAACAATGGAATATAATTCAGAACTCAGAAATAACTCACATTTATATGTACAGTTAATCTATGACAAAGGAGCTAAGTGTATCCAATAGAGAAAGGAAAATTTCTTCGAAAAATAGTGTTGGGAAAACTGGACAATCACATACAAAAGAATGAAAGTTGACCACTGCCTTACTATATATAAAAGTAATGTGCAATGAATTTAAATTTGGATCTAAGACTTTAGACCACAAAACAAATAGAAGAAAACATAGGCAAACACGTCACGACTCTGTCTTCAGGGACTCTACTGCAAAAACAAGGGAAACAAAGGCAAAATTAAACAAATGGGACTATATCAAATTAAAAAGCCTCTGCACAATGAAGAGCTATCATTAAAACAAAAAGAAACTTTACTGAATGGGAGAAAATATGTGTGGATCATATATCTGACAAGGACTAAAATCCAAAAAGCCATACAACTCAACAAGAAACAAATAGGTAGAAGAGCTAAATGGATCTTTCTCTAAAGAAGATATAGAGATGGGCAACAGGCACATGAAAAAAATGCTCGACATCACTTATTATACGGGAAATGGAAATCAAAGCTATAATGAGAATGGCCTATTATCATACAGATCAGAAGCAATCTGTGTTGGCAAGGATGCGGAGAAAAAGGAATCCTCTCACACTGTTGTACATTTACATGTACAGTTTATCTATGACAAAGGAGCTAAGGAATGTAGACTAAAAAACAGTATTGATTCTCAAAATATCAAAAATAGATATTTTGGGGGAGATTTAGAGGGACAACATAGTAATCCCACTCCTAGGTATCATACTGAACAAATGCAATAGCACTAATTCAGATAGCTATATGCATTCCTATGTTCAGTGCAGCACTATTTAAATAGTCAAGTTATGAAACCAACCTAAGTGCCCAACATCAGATGTGTGGATTACGAACATGTGGTAATATATGCACAATGGAATATTATGCAGCTATAAAATAGATGAATTTTTGCTAATTGCAACAACATGTGTGGAACTGGATGGATTACGTTACACAAAATAAGCTAGAAGAAAGACAAATACCAGATTTTTTCACTCAATGTGGAATATAGAAAGGTAAAACAAAGTGTCAGACAAAACCAAACCAAAAATAGCCCAGATTTCTGACTGTAAGATTAAGGCTACCCCAGGAGCAAAAGGAGGGTGGAGATCAAAGTGGGAATAGTCCCAATGGATTATGGTGAAAGGACTGTGGGTGTCTTGGTGGTGGGTAAGGTTCGGTAACATTTATCTAAAGAGATGTGAGCCTATACCTCTAAATCACATAGTGTACTTCAATTTATAAAAGAAAATATGAAACTTAAGGTAACTTGTTCATTTAAATTGGGTTTCCTAAGACCAAAGTTGTTTGTAGTATGTTATCTTGACAACCTTTTGTTATCAATATCAGAGAAGCAAAAGGAGATGGAAAATGGTAGAGAAGGAATGATCTTTTAAAGATTGTATCCACGAAACTTTAGCCTCTCTTAAATTTTCTCTGGTTTCCTCATAAAAATAAATTTAAATATGTGTGTGTGGATATATATATTGCATACAAATGAACCACTGAGTTGGATCTTAGAACAAGAAATAAATATTAGTGGAAAAGTAGTGAAACCTAAATAATGTATAATTTAGCAGTAATGTACCAATGTTACAATACCTTCTTAGTTTTGATGAATGTACCTGATTATATAAAATTTAATACTAAGGGAAGGTGGCCAAAGGGTAAGGAAAAGTGATTTTCTTGAACCAGAATGTCCTAACAACCTTGTCACCAGACTCCCCATCATTTGTTCTAAGTCCAAAGGCTCAGCCAAGACCTGAGATGGGATAATTCCATTATAGAGAAATGTCTGTAAGTTCTCTTAACTTTAAAAACATTAAAACTTTTCCTACCATAATGCTTTTTTATCCTATAAATAATACTGATTTTTCTAATCTATTTGAGATTTCATAGCATTAATACATTTGTTACTTACAGCATTAGTACATTTTTATTTACTGATTTTGAAGATGAGGAAACTGATACCAAAGAATTAGTAACTTGTCAGAAATTTTTAGAATTCAACTTTCCCTTTTTAGGCCAATAAACTGGCATTGCCCTTTATGGCTATTGTCTGCCTACGTCATTAGTTTATGACTTAGGAGCCTTCATGTACGATTCAGTTCATTGTGATTTCTGATTGTTTGTGCTGAAAATCTTTCCAAACAACAGTAAAACAGCAAAGGAGAAGAAGACAAAAAACTTCATTGAATATTTAAAATAAATCAGGGTGCTCCCTTTTTAATGGGTGGCTCTATCATGTACATTAAAGAGGAACTCAAGAATATTTCTTAAGAAACAGTAGTTTTAGATAGGCAATTGTGAGGAAGATAACGATCATGCATGCCAAGGCTACGTGATTCATCCACAGGCCCCAAGGTGAGAGATCGATGCCCTGGCTTATCAAATATTCATTGCCAGTACATCTGAAATTTAAGAAAAAAATAATATAATCATTCTCAGCATCTGACATATTTTATTCAGAATCTTCCATGCTCCTTAAAGAAATCTATAGACTATCAAGTCTTAATTAATTATCCTTTCATTTATAATAACTAATAGTGAATCCTTACAACTCCACTGGATACAATGGATACTCACATATAATAGTTCAGTTAATCCCTACAATCACCCAATGGGGTAGATATGATACACACTTAAAAGATGGGCTCCTTGAAAGATTTAAGTATGTTGGCCAAGTTCACAGATTCACACTTGGTAGCTTCTAACATTCCCAGAGTACTTGTTTCCAAATCTATGAAGCTGTTCTCTTCAAAGCCAGAAACATTTACCAAGCAATTTTTCACTCACTCCCAATGTGGCAAACGTTAACTTTAACAGAGAACATCTCATGACCCTTACTAAAATGATCAAAGCTCTTCAAAGAACCCATTACTCACAAGCAATCATACAAAAAAACACAGGCACTGAATGCAAACTTACATTGCAAATTCACAGGTACTGTTTGTTGTTCCATTAAGGCCTGGGCAGAAGTTTTGTCCCAAAAATTCATTATACAGCAAAGCCTGTAACACAAAGGGGGTGGGGGATGGAAAATGCTTAAAATTTCAAAAACTTTTAAGAGAATTATCACAATCACAGCTTCCTAGTTTAATCTTCATTGTTGTCTCTAAAAACAAACCACGCTTCATATTCACAGTCTTGTCACCCCAAAGCTCAACTAAAAGTGTTTTCCCTGGCAATCAAAAAGACTGTGGTTGGGGTTTTAGTTTTTAACACAGAGGAAATAAGTATTCTGGCCAAGAGGTGAGAACTCCGGCTATATTACCCCACAGCGGCTTCTTCTTCTTTCTGCAATTTTAGAGCTTCATAAACACTATAATTAAAAAGCTACAGTGGCATACAATGACAATTCTTGCTGTTTGTTGTCATCAAAACTAGTTATAATTTCTGGGAGTTAGAAATTCAATTACAGTATAATAAAACAAGTTACTTTGGAGATGATTAGCTTTCTAAAGCCAATAGTGGCTCTATTATATGGTCTTTATTTTAATTATAAATTCCTCCTACATAAAATATGTATTCTAGACTCCCATCATCTCATTTACCTCCTGATTGAACTGAAGCACAGTTATTATTTTTTTAGCATCCATTAGTCAATCCCATCGATAGTCCTTCGCTATGAGTTATCTCCACACCCTTCACCTTCCTCACATAACAGGGGCCTGGGGAAACCCCAGGTAATTATTAACCCCAAGCCTTAATAGGAAAATTCTCATTTATTCCTTCTAAAAGGAAATTCCTGTGAGACTGTCATAGCTGTGAGATGGTTAGGTTAGGCTTTATTTTAGTTGTTTCCTAGCTTGGAAACAATAAAACAGTCACAGTGACAGAAAACTTACCGAATAGCCATAACGAGGAATGCTGATGTATTGAATCCATGAAAGCCAAGGCACCACAGTTCTGAGATTTACCAACAGCCCTGAAAATATCTAAAAGAGCAAATACCAGGAATGAGAACTTAAAGTCCCCTAAAACGTCGGAAGCACATGTTAAGGCCAACTCTTTCTTGAAATTCCTTCCACTATCCCCAAAGACTTGTCATACCCTCTTCATATGTATATAGCGCTATAGCTACGGTTATTTGTGGTTTTAAAGAAAGACCATGTATCTATAATGTATATTTCATTTAACTGGAAATCCTTAACTCTCATGACTTTTCCTTCTCTAACTGCACAAACTGGAAGGTCAATGATACTGTTCTAATGATACAGGCAATAAGAACACCAGAATACCTTCTGAGTATCTCCTCTCTTCCATGCTTCCATAAAACAGAAGTATTTTTTATTACAGGGGTTTGCATTCTGTCACCATATGACTTCAGGAATAATTCAGCGTTCATAATGCATGCTTAAAATAACCCAAAGCCTGGTATTGGTACATAGTGCAATATGGGGAAGCACAACATAAAACATGGCCACTACATTTACTTAAAGCTACCTAAAAGCAGTATTGCAGTGGAAATCCCCGGAAGGAACACTTCAGCCAGAGATACCATATGGAAGGAGGTTGTATAAATCTCCTCCTACCTGGTACCAGCTATTCAGGAATAGGCATGCCTACATTGCTGGTATGACTACTTATTTTTAAACTTGACCTAACCAAGTGCTTCGTATATAACATATAGCAACTGGTAACACAGCAACTGAGAAAAAGCTGGTTTTATCACTCACTTTAAAAGAGGGAAAGGGATCAGAGGGAGGGAGGGAGGAGCACAGGGGACTGAGGTGATGGAGCACAGGTGCATTGGTGAAGGAAATTCTATGGGAACTACACCTGAGGGGGTGGGGGAAAGCAAATATTATTTAAAAATGAACAATGATGTAAAAAATAAAAAAAATAATAAAAATAATTAAAAAAATAAAAGTTCTATGTAAAAAAATTTTAAGTAAAATAAGTCAAAACAAATATATCAAACAAAACAGTTTTATATGTTGGGGACATTTTATTTATTGGATGACATAGACTACATAAGCAAGGTTTAAACTCTTACAATAATATTTAGATTGGTAGTTTTCAAGCTTAGAAATGGGAGAATCAAATTTTAGCAAGAGTGTGTACTAATTAATGATACTCTTAAACAGATCTACTCCTAATCCTAGTCTAGCAGAAAGGACATGCTTCCCATTTCTCTTGATCAGTAAAGGGATATGGTAACTGGTTCCCATTCACCTGTTGATTTAAATATGTGCTTGCAAAGTTTAGGGGCATATAAGATCAGAATTAAGTAATTCTTTAAAAAATAGGGTTTAGGGTTGGCATAGTGGAGGAGGTGGGTAATTTACATCAGAGCTTAACCCCAACTGAGAGGAGTGGCCTGGGCTTCTGCTCTGGATGGGGTGGGGGCTGAGAATTACCCATTCCCTCTCAGTTTCCAATAGGGTTCCAATTCTGACCTGGGGTGGGGGTCATTGACTCAGTTCCCCTTTTTTCTGAGTGTAGAAGATTAGCTTCCAATTCAGCAGCTGTTCTTGTTTTAAAGCAATCAAATCAAAGAAGACTATCCCTGAAGGGTTTCACTAGCATAATCTTTGAAATCATACAGATGCAACTCTAGGAAGTAGAAATCTGAGACCAGTTATCAGAGGGAGAGGATCTTAATGGATTACTGTTAATCTGAATTTATTCTGTAGATTTCTTTGCAAAGCACATGGTATGTAACTATTACAGAATTCTGCACTAAAGCAAGCTGTCTATTCATGTCTGCAAGGCCATCATACAAGTATAATTGGGCAAACAGTGCCATTACTAAAAAGTTAGTCAAATGTTCTGCACCAAAGTACATTAACTATTTGATGACTTGGGTTCAGAATCCACTTGGTGATGAAACTCTTTTTCTTTCTAAGACTGATGTTCCACTCCCCCAAAACTATGATGTGGCAAAGACCATCTAAAGCATCTGCTCAGGGTTGATGCCCATATTGATCACCAGCACTTTGATTCTGTGATGCAGCCAGAGGCCCATCTCAATGTCTCCCTGAAGCACTTTATTTTTTTGTTCAGGTGTTTGATATCATTGACAGGTATGAGCTGGCAAGTCTTCAAGGACTAATTGAGAAGCTTGGGTAGAAAGATAAATATTTCTTCAAAAATAGTTATCTTTTGCTTCCTCTATTACTAGAACAGTCATTGCTATCTGTTATGGTAATAGCAAGTTTTACAAAAAGAGAAATGAAAACACAACTATTGTCTGTGTCTACTGATCAAGTTGTCCGAAAAACAGTTTGGCCTAATCTCTTCAGAGTGAGGAGTTCAGGACACAGTCAAACCTGAGGCACTGTCAACTACTCCTGTATCTTCAGTCACATTTGGTTGTAATGTGATAACTAAATTGTAGTTTATTAGTTTACACATTATCCTTTTACTGAAGAAAATAAGTCTTTTCAGGTGACAGCAACAAAATATTAAGAATTCCCACCAAAATTTATTAACAAGCTTCCATACAAATTTCTTAATAATACTATCAAATCAGTTTCATTCTACTTTTATTTTATGAATAAAAATGATTCTTAAAGTTTCCTTAGGATTTTGAACATTTGTACCACTTTGGATAACCTTTAATTTGAAGTCTGTTAGTACTTTTATAGTTAAGAAGATATACATATATTTTCTTTTCTAAAATCCATGATTGCATTTTTTTAAAATCAATTAATTTTTAATCTATTTTTTACATCATTGTTCATTTTTTAAAATGTTTTAATTTTATATATTTTTTACATCATTTTTCATTTTTGCACAATGTATGCATTTTCATCTTGGTTATAGTCTCCATACAATTCCCTCTTATGTGGTATGGTATTTTTTCTTTTAAGCCAAGAGGGCAGGTTTGTTATTTATAAAGGAAAGAAAAGGAAGAGACACTTGCACAGACACAAGGAAAATCTGTCTCTGAAAGGGCAGGTTTGTTAAAAGAGATGCCTGTGTAGTCACAGGCAGGAGAGCTGCTGTGGTATGGAATTAACGAGTTATTTCTAATGACTTTATTTTTTAAATCTTAACTTGGGATTTTATTCACATAAACTTTCCTGAATTTAAAAAAAAAAAAAAACTATGCGGATATTTACTGACATAAGGGAAGTTCAGGAACCCAGCAAGGAGGGACCTAGTACTGTGTGGACTTTGGAATGATTCTGACATTTTAAAACTCCTCTTCAAGGAAATGCAAATGGCCAACAGACATATGAAAAAATGTTCAACATCACTTGTCATCAGGGAAATGCAAATTAAAACTACCATGAGATACCATCTCACACCAGTGAGAATGGCACATATTAAAAAAACTAGCAACAACAAATGTTGGCGAGGATGTGGAGAAAAAGGAACTCTTGTGCACTGTTGGTGGGAGTGCAAATTGGTCCAACCACTATGGAGAGCTGTGTGGAGATTTCTGGACCTACTAAACATAGAGCTTCCATATGATCCAGCAATTCCACTCCTAGGTATTTACCCAAAGGACACAGAAACATCAATTCCAAAGAGCACCTGCACTCCTATGTTTATAGCAGCACTGTTTACAATAGCTAAGCTTTGGAAACAACCCAAATGCCCAAAAATAGATGACTGGATCAAGAAGATGTGGTACATATATACCATGGAATATTACTCAGCATTCAAAAAAGATAAACACATGCAATTTGCAGCAACATGGATGGCACTGGAAGGGATCATGCTCAGCGAAATAAGCCAAAAAGAAAAAGAAAAATACCGGATGGTCTCACTCATAGCAGGAATCTAGAAAACTTAAATAAGGGACCAGGAAAATGAATATAAGAAAGTGAAAATCAAAATCAACAAAAAACTATGAACCAGAGACACTTTTTGGGGGGTGGGGGGCGGGAGGGGAAGGATTGGGGTCAGAATGGGGCGTTTGCAATTGTATGGGGGAATATAAAAATAAAATTTAATATTTAAAAAAAAAAAAAAAAAAGAAATAAATCAACATTGTGTTGCTCAGTAGCAAATCCCAGTTGTTTGTGGCTCAGTTTCACAGCTCAAAGCCACGTGTTCCAAACCCCACCCAAAGCTGAGACTGCAGAATATCCATGCCCAAGGAGGGCGTGGGGAAAAGGGGTAGGGTGGTGATTGTGGGGGCAGGGGGCCTGAGTTGAAGCACCTGAGGGATGCAGCAGCTTTTTGGAGCAGTTTGTGGGATGTCTCACTCAGATTAACAACATCATATTCAAAAATAGCTGGACCTAGTTGGGTGCATTTTTTTTTTAAATAAAAAATTTAAATCCAAAAAAAAAAAAAAAAAAAAAAAAATAAAACTCCTCTTCAAAATACAGGAGGATTGGGCATTTGGGTTGTTTCCAAAGCTTAGCTATTGTAAATAGTGCTGCTATAAACATAGGGGTGCAGGTGCTCTTTGGAATTGATGTTTCTGTGTCCTTTGGGTAAATGCCCAAAAATAGATGACTGGATCAAGAAGATGTGGTACATATACACCATGGAATATTACTCAGCATTCAAAAAAGATAAACACATGCAATTTGCAGCAACATGGATGGAGCTGGAAGGGATCATGCTCAGCGAAATAAGCCAGAAAGAAAAAGAAAAATACCAGATGGTCTCACTCATAGCAGGAATCTAGAAAACTTAAATAAGGGACCAGGAAAAAGAATAACTATAAGAAAGAAAATATCAAAATCAACAAACAACTATGAACCAGAGACACTATATGGGGGGTGGGGGGCGGGGAAAGGAGGGCTTGGGGTCAAAAATAAGGGGGTTGTAATTGTATGGGGAATATAAAAAATAAAATTTAAATTAAAAAAGGAAAATAAAAGCAAAAAAAAAAATGCAGGAGGAACCTTAGGTCGACTACCTAGGCCACATGCTAATTGTTCTATTTCTCATAGAGCTTAGCTCTTCCCTTTGAAGAGTAGCTGCCACCCTAACCACTTCAGCCACTGGGTAAGCAGCTGGCAGTTTTTAAGGTCAGTGCAGAAGTCGGGCAACTAACCTGTCATTTTTATGAGGGAACCGTCCATTCAAAATGGTTGGTTTTTCATAAAATATATAGAAGGAAATATAGGTGAAACACTACATGACATGCACCTCAAAGACATCTTTACAGACACATCACCCAAAGCAGTGATAGTGAAGGCAAAGATAAACAGCTGGGACTACATCAAATTAAAGAGCTTCTGCACTGCAAAAGAGACAATAACCAAAACAAAGAGAAATGCCACTGACTGGGAGAAAATTTTTGCACACAACACCAATGATAAAGGACTGATCACAAAAATTTACAAAGAGCTGATGAGACTCAACAAAAACAAAGAAAATAATCCAGTCAAAAAATGGGCAGAAGAGCTAAAAAGAAACTTCTCTGAAGAGGAAATGCAAATGTCCAAAAGGCATATGAAAAAATGTTCAACATCACTTGTAATCAGGGAAACGCAAATCAAAACTACAGTGAGATACCATCTTACACCAGTGAGAATGGCACATATTAAAAAAACTAGCAACAACAAATGTTGGCGAGGTTGTGGAGAAAAAGGAACTCTCTTGCACTGCGGGAGTGCAAAACTCTCCTGCACTATGGGAGTGCAAAATGGTCCAAACACTATGGAGAGCTCTGTGGAGATTCCTCAACCTACTAAAGAGAGAGCTTCCATATGATCCAGCAATTCCACTCCTAGGTATTTACCCAAATGAGACAGAAACATTAATTCCAAAGGGCACCTGCTTCCCTATGTTTATAGCAGCACTATTTACAATAGCTAAGCTATGGAAACAACCCAAATGCCCAAAAATAGATGACTGGATCAAGAAGATGTGGTACATATACACAAAGGAATATTACTCAGCAATCAAAAAAGGTAAACACATGCAGTTTGCAACAACATGGATGGAGCTAGAAGGGATCATGCTCAGTGAAATAAGTCAGAAAGAAAAAGGAAAATACTGGATGGCCTCACTCATAGCAGGAATTTAGAAAACCTAAATAAGGGACCAGGAAAAATACTAATTAATACAAAGTAAAAATCAAAATCAACAAGATACTATAAACCAGAGATACACTACAGGTGGGGGAGAAGGGGCGGTGAGAGGAAGTATTAGGGTCAAAATAAGGGGGGGGGGTGCAATTGTATGGGGAATAGAACCAAAATGAAAATGCATACATTGTGCAAAAATGAAAAATGATGTAAGAATTATATTAAAAAAATTTTTAAAAAGGTTGGTTTTTGAGGTTACCAAGTATATATACCAAGTATAATATCAATATACCAAGATTGGGGCCTTCTTGGTAGTGCAAGGGGTTAAGACACAACCTATGAAGCTATCCCCAGCCACTGCAGCATGAGTTTGATCCCCAGCCAGGGAGCTACCCACTTGGCACAGCAGACCTCTCCTGTCTCACCGGCTGCTCCCCTCAGCAGAGTATTTTAGTCAATCTGCCTGTTCTGTGCCCCACTCTGTCTCTGGTGAATCCTCTCACCCTCCACAACTCTGGCCTGTACCCCAATTCTTGTATGCATAAATAAATAAATCTTTATTTTTAAAAAAAAGCTCCGGGCCTCCCCTGGTGGCACAGCTGGTTGAGCGCTGGGTTGCGAGGCTGCCCGCAGCCTCTGCAGCGCCAGTTCAATCCCCGGCCACCGGCGAGGATCCCACCCACACACACACACACAAAAAAAAAACACTCCAAAATGAAACTCTGAGTAACAAAACTGGATATTTAAAAATAAATAAATAAATAAATCTACCAAGGTTTCACTAGATGAAACCTTTTCTTTTTTTAACTCTTTATTTTAATTGAGGTAATATTAGCTAACAATACTGTATATTATTTAAGGGAATAGGTGGATACCACTCAAGAAGCCTCTTTTAAAAGTTCATTTGTAACATTCTGTTAACTAAATGTTATAGAAACTATATTACAATAGTAGCAAGAAAAAAAGACTGGATAAGTTCAAGAAAAATCTGACATTCTCTAATAGAAGTTATACTTGACTATAAGGGCTCCTTAAAGCAGAGCCCCATTTACAGAATTCTCAAAGCAGGTATTACATGAAAGGAGAATTTTTAGCAAGCAAGGAGGGGGAAACAACCACCTCTCAGAGAAGCATGATTCCTACTCACCATCATGACCACAAAAGAGATAGTCATAAGCAGAGTTGCTATGGAGACCACACTTTGACCTGCCGCTATGGCCAGTGACATAGAGCTGGATGAATATGCCACCATCATAAGGCTGAACATCATAATGAAGAAGGCCTCTACTTCTGGTTTCAGTCCTTAGGAAGAAAAGAAGAGGTTAATCCAACTACCTCAGGTCACCACGATCTGTATGTTGAGAAACCAATAACAATAATTTAAAAATTTACCTACTACCCAACCACCCTGGGTCATCAGTGTCATTACCACTCCATGATGTAATAGTGATCTTTTATACAGTTTTCTATATTTACTACATAAGTACTTTTCCATATAATTCCTGTGCTCCTTTATGTGTAATTGTTAATGATTTTCTGAGTTCCTGAGACAGAAGCCTGCCGGCAAACAACTGGCCAGACTTCTACTGCCTACCTAACATGTGTTTTTATTAAACCAATAAGCTTCCAAATGTCACTATCTTTCTCTATCTCCATACACACACGCACATACACACATACACACAGAGTCATGTGTGGCTTGACAGACCACATATAGATAGGGTCCCTATAGGCTACACGACATGACCCAGGTTTATGGCAGGCTATAACAGCGAGGCTTGTGTAATTACAGTTGCTGATGTTTGCACAAAGGATCACTTAATGACACATTTATCAGAATGTATCCCCTTCGTTAAGCTACACATGGTAGTATAAGAAGGTAATAAATTCCTCTCCTGTATCAGGTCTTAGTTTTGTGAATTCTTTCCATGCGTATATGTGACGCATAGCACTTCTAAGTTAAAATAATGTTTTACATAAAAATTAGGTTGGAAAAAGTACTAACAAAAGTATCCTCAGTGAACAGTTATTTGAGAAAGGGCACAATGGCTTGGTGTCACAGCTTGGCTTAGTTTGGAGAAATGAAAACATGCTTGCAAAAGAGGAACTGGCTTCCCTTTGTACCCAAGATTAAAAACACACACTTTTGTCTCTTTGTTTGCTTACCTAACAAGAAGTATGTTATACAAGTAAATATAATACTTGGTAACATCCTCATGGGTAATAAATCTGATAACAGTTTCCCAAAGAAGTAAGATGACACTCTGTAGTATCCACTGATATATTCATGTCTGAAAAAAAAAAAAAAAAAAAAACACATACCATACATCCTACATTAGTTTTAAGGGGCATCAGGTCTACCATACTCATTATTTTCTTTCCAGCCTCTGGTTGTCTTTTCTCAATTAATATCAGTCACCCCCAAGATCCCATCTATGGTCTAATTCTGGGGCAACCAGTTTGACCAATAGCCCTAGATGCCGGACAGCCGCCTGCTAGGACAAACACACTTACATAAAGAGCTTCTTCTCCACTACGAAGAGCTCCACAGCTGACACACTGGTGAAACACTGATTGGTCGTCAGGTAGAAGAGCACTCCAGCTCTGTGATAAAAGGGAACAAAAGCACCACAGTCGATTAAATATTCCTAGATCAATTTTCCATCTGAAAAACTCTTTCCTCAAATGATATAACATTAAACACACAACATTCTGGTTAAAATAGAGAGGAAGTATGGACCCTATCAGGGTTCTACCCATTATTCCTGATTCTAAGGTACCCTAAGGGCCCATGAAGCACTGTTTGAAATTCACAGTCTAGGGTTGCTATATGGTCTGAATTGTGCTTCTTCCCCTACACCCCCCAAATTCCTCTGATGAAACCCTAACTCTCAATGTGATGATTTTTGGAGTCCTTGGATTTTGGTGTCTTTAGGAGGTAATTAGGTTTGTGTGAGGTTATCAAGATAGGGTTGTCATGATGGAATTAGTGCTCTTAGAGGAAAAGGAAGAGACAGCAGAACTCTCTCTGCCCCTGCCAAGACAAGGTGGCCATTGCAAGCCATCAAATGATCCCTCATCAAACCCCAATCACACTGGCACCCTGATTTCCAGAGGCAAATTGAAAGACAGTAGATGGAAATCTCTTTTGGCAGCTTATGGTATTCTTCTACCACACAACCATCAGCAGGGTTTTGATAGTATCCTTGACAACCCATTGCCAATACAGCTTCCATAGTGCTCAAAATAGAAAATGAAATGATGTTTATAAAGGGCAAATTAATATATGCACCTGTAAAAAATAAAGGTAGACTATGAATGGTTCTCGGTAAAATAATTTAGGCTTAAAAAGGGAAATACTCAGTTAATCTATACCTTGATACAAAGATAGATTTTGTGAAAGCCCAATCCTTACAACAGTGCTGGGCTGTCCTTCATAACCAAACAATTTAATGGAAACTGAGGGTGTGAGTTGAAACTGAAAAAGAGATGAAGTGGCACATAATATGATACACACAAAAAGAAAACATAAAAAATTAAACACAAGTGCATAGACCCCAAAAAAGAAAATGTCCATAGATACATAGTAAATTTTTCACAAATAAACAAAAACATACACACAAACATTAGGGAGCTGGTTATCATAAAAGTAAATGTTTATACGATAATTAATGGGAAATAGCCAGACCCAGTACAAAAACAGTTATGCAAGTTTCTGCATACAAATTTAAAATCAAAGGAAAAGCCAACTTCAGAAACACGGAACATGGCAACAATTCAGCTCAATTTGTTAAGTCTTACATCTAACGGCACAATGATGTTCATAATGAGTTTAAGCTAGAAGATAGTGAAATTCCTTCTAAATCGTAAGATAATTTATTTTATAGTAAAAGCAGTTTTTATTGTGAAGACTTTTCAAGGTAGTTATCCATGTCTGTAGTATCTACTTAGTGATCTAAATATTTTTTTATAATTGAATTTTTTTATTAATAAATTTTATTTTTATATTCCCCATACAATTGCAAACCCCTTATATTTTTTTAAATATCTTTTCTTCCAATATATGCTAATTTGTTTAGCTATCACCACAACCCTATACAAAAACTATTAAGTTAAATAGAGCTAACTTTATGTCAAAGAAGCTCATAAAATCCAGCTTGTCAGTTACATGGTTAGAGAAAAGCAGAGGTACCACTCTGGCATAAATCAGTCCCAAAGTAGACAAACAAACCATCGGCTTCCCCAGCAACTTCAAAGGACAAATAAGTGGAAGCAAGCATTAAGTCAAAAATTCAGATCAAAATAAATCCAATGCACTTCCTTTGATTATTTATTTATTTTTTTATTTTTGCATAGAAGAACTGGGGTATAGGACAGAGGCTCAGGGAGGGGGAGAGGATTCACCAGAGACAGAGGGGAGCAGAACAGGTAGATATACAACCATACTCTGCTGAAGGGAGCAGCGGGCGAGGTAGGAGAGTCTGCTGTGCCATGTGAATTAGCTCATTGGCAGGGGATTGAACTCAGGCCAAAGCATTGATAGCACTGAGACTTAACCCCTATGCCACCAGGTAGGCCCAAATCCAATCCACTTTCTCCAGAAAACATTTTAGAAAAAACTAAAGCTCTTCTATATTTTTCTGGATTCTACCAAGAGCTTTAATGGTATATTTTCAGTTGCACTTTAAAAATTCCAGTTGAGGTCAGGTTTCCCAACAGATTTTTTCCAAATATTTCCTTTATAAAACTCAAAAGGCCCAAAGCCTCTAGATCTCTGTGTAAATGATCTGTGCTGGATGAAAATAAGACCTCTACAAGCAGTATGTATCACAATTACTAGCTCATTTGGAAATAATCTAGAAGAATATACCCCTCAGGAAATGTGAAAAGAAAAATGGCATAGTTCTGGAAAAGAGCAGCAACCATTGTTTCATCATATAGTTAACACTACATGATTCCATACAGGAGATACTTTATCTTAATGAAGAGCTGAACTTATGCTTATTCTTTCATCAGTCTTTTCCAGACATCAAAATAAAGTTGAGTTAAGATACTGCAACTTACTTTGATAGTAACATAGGGATAACAATACCATCCACCCCTCTGCTCTGGGAACTGACCTGAGATTGTGGGTGTAATGGGCCTGATGTGTGGCTCAGAGCTGTTCTCAGCACACAAAGTTCAAGGAGACTCTGTAGTCTTCACTACTGCTAAGCTCCTATGATGAGAGCTTGCTAGGCACCAAACTGAGTCTCATCATTAAACATTATTTTGAAAATTTTTTTATTAAAGTAAATTGTATTATAACATCATATTCGTTTTAGGTGTGCATCACTTTAAATCGATGTATATAGTACATAAAGTTCGCCACTAAAAGTTCATTTCTAGGGCCTCCCCGGTGGCGCAGTGGTTGAGCGCTGGGTTGCGAAGCTGCCCGCAGCCTCTGCAGCGCCGGTTCGATCCCCGGCTGCTCCCCGGCCACCGGCGGAGGATCCCACATGGCGCGCAGACCTCTCCTGCCGCCCGCTGCTCCCCTCAGCAGTGTCCTTCGGTCCTTCTGCCTGCTCTGCTCCCCGCTCTGGCTCTGGTGAATTCTCTCACCCTCCCGCGCTTCTGACTGTACCCAGTGCTTGTATAAATAAATAAATAAATCTTAAAAAAAAAAAAAAAAAAAAAAAGTTCATTTCTATACACCATACAATTGACCTCTTATACCTGATTAAACAATCCCTCTTCCTCTGCCCCTTCTAGTAACCACTAATTTGGTCTTAGAGTCTAAAATTTATTTTGTTCTATTTAGCTCATTCATTTGATAAAAGAATATTTTTATGGGTACATAACTGGGAAGGGTAAACTAAGCACCCACTATATAACAGAAAAAACTGAGTTCCACCCACCTCTTCATATTAAATAAATTAAAAAATAGTAAGGAAATTAACTGATAGGCAATAAAAGACATAGATCTTCTGGACTATGTCAAAATTTAAAACTTTTGTGCATCAAAGGAAACTATCAGCCAAGTGAAAAGACAACCCACAGAGTGGCAGAAAATATTTGCAAATCATATATGAGGTTAATACCAGAAACACATAGCAAACTTCACAGTTCAACAACAAAAGATACAATTTTAAAATGGGCAAATGGGCCCTCCCTGATGGCGCAAGGGGTTAAGCACAGCACTGTGAAGCTATCCACAGCCTCTGCAGCATGAGTTTGATCCCCAGCCAGCCAGGGAGCTACCTACATGATACAGCAGACCTCTCCTGCCTCTCCCGCTGCTCCCCTCAACAGCTATTTCAGTCGGACTGCCTGTTCTGTTCCCCACTCTGTCTCTGGTGAATCCTCTCACTCCCCACATCTCTGGCCTGTACCCAAGTTCTTGTGTGTATAAATAAATAAATCTTTAAAAAAATAAAATAAACTCCTGAGTGAGAAATAATAACCCCAAAACAAAATGTGACTTAAAAAAAAATGGGCAAAAGGCTTGACTAGACATTTCTGCACAGAAGATAAACAAATGGTCAATAAGCACATGAAAAGATGCTTAACATCAGTGGTCACTAATATAACTAGTATAAGGGGGGCTGGACGAAATAAGCCAGAAAGAAAAAGAAAAATACCGGATGGTCTCACTCATAGCAGGAATCTAGAAAACTTAAATAAGGGACCAGGAAAAAGAATAACTATAAGAAAGAAAATATCAAAATCAACAAACAACTATGAACCAGAGACACTCTATGGGGGGGGGGAGGGGGAAAGGAGGGCTTGAGGTCAAAACAAGGGGGTTGTAATTGTGTGGGGAATATAAAAAATAAAATTTAAATAAAAAAAATAAGGGGGGCTGGAACAGGAAATAACAAGTGTTGACAAGGTTGTAGAGAAATTGTATACTGCTAGTAGGAATGCAAAATGGTGTAGCTACTCTAAAAGGCAGGATGGAAATTCCTCAAAATAAAATAGAATTCTGGATAGATACCAAAAAGAATTTAAGCAGAGATCCAAATCAGTATATTTGTGTTTATAGCAGCATTATTCAATATAGCTAAAAAGTAGAAATAACCTAAGTGTCCATGGACAAATAAATGGTATATCCATACAATGTAATGTGGTATCCATACAATGAAAACTTATTCAGCCTTCAAAAGGAAGGAAATTCTTTTTTTTTTTTTTAAAGATTTGTTTTTTTTTTTGTTTTGTTTTGTTTTATTTATTTATTTATTTATACAAGCACTGGGTACAGTCAGAAGCGCGGGAGGGTGAGAGAATTCACCAGAGACAGAGCGGGGAGCAGAGCAGGCAGAAGGACCGAAGCACACTGCTGAGGGGAGCAGCGGGCGGCAGGAGAGGTCTGCGCACCATGTGGGACCCTCCTCCGGTGGCCGGGGAGCAGCCGGGGATCGAACCGGTGCTGCAGAGGCCGCAGGCAGCTTCGCAACCCAGCGCTCAACCGCTGAGCCACAGGGGAGGCCCAAAAGGAAGGAAATTCTGACATAGGCTATCACATGGATAAACACTGAAGATAATATGCTAAGGGAAATAAGCTGGTCACCAAAGGACAAATACTGTCTGATTTCACCCATATGAGGTACCTAATGTAGTAAAATCCAGAGAAAGTGTAATTGTGGTTTTCAGGGACTGGGAAAAGGGAGGATGAGGAATTATCATTAAATGGGTACGGAGATTCAGTTTGGCAAGATGAAAAAAGTTCTACAGTTGGATGATAGTGATGATTGCACAACAATGTAAATATAAATGTTAAGAGGGTAAGTACTATGTTCTGTGTATTTTACCACTATATGCATATGTGTATTGATATATGCATATATGTATGTGTGTATAAATATATATAGAGAGAGATTAACTCTTACATTCAGCTACTCCTCAGTTTACCCTGTTCTTGTCTGAAATTTAAATTCTTAATGGATTTCCATAAGCTTAAATAAAGCAAAAGCACTTTCTCAAAAATTAAGATCCAAATTTACTTACCTATTCTGGATTCCTGTAGGATCATTTTTTAGATCATAGAAAATGGCACCAACAACAAGGCCCAAGATGATTGTTACAATTATCTTTTCAAAACAAAAACAAAAATAAAAAAGAGCTTGAATTAGGGGTAGAAATTTACACACCGTCTAATATTTTCATAACATATGTAGCTACATAATCACATTTCTCCATTGAGATAGGAGAAAGGGATTGACCAAAGTCCATGGAAGAATATAAAACAGATGTGTCATTAGACTGCTTTATAAATTAAAATTAAAAAAAAAATGTTCATCTGCATGTAGGGGTGACTGACAGACCAAAGAACATAGCTGGAAAAGCTAAGATTCTCCCCAGGACTTTAACAGGCACTGCTGGTTCAGGACCCAGTTCAGGGATCAAGGCCTGGGAATTCATAATGAGAGACAGAGCAAGTAATTCCCAGCAAAATAGTTTGGACAATAAAATAAAGTCCAAGTTGTTAAAAGTTTTGCCCTAAACTCACCCTTTGACCTGAACTCAACCTGAACGAATACGTGTGGTTTTATATTTCAAGAGGCAAAAGTAAAAACAGGATATCTTTTACTCTTAACAATAAAAATAAATACAATTTTAAAAGAACACAAAGAAAAATTCTAACAATGAAATTTTGCACAGTGAGGAAGTAGGGGTGAGCTGGGGCCCACCTACATGACCTGGGAGGAGTCCAGGCTTGCCCTGGAAAAGTGCACTGTCACTGTCACCAAAGCATTCAGCCAGCTTTCCTGAGGGCACCAAGTGCTTCCACTCCTCATCCTCCTGCCCAAGTATTTAGCAACGCAGCCAGGAGGCCCACAGCCAACAGTGAGAACAAGTTGCCAAGTGTGGGGCATGCTGATCTACCTTTATCTTCTCGGTGCATTTGATGGCTTCTGAGAAGACTGATAAATATCATTTTTGTTTCAAAGATTGACCAAATCCATTAAGGACAGGTCTACACTATATCAGTTGAGGAATTTTTTTTTTTATATTTAAAAATTTACATTTTAAATTAAATTTATTTATTTCCCTACATCATTGTTCATTTTTGTGCTGTATTTGATTTTCTCACCTCAGATGTAGTCCCCGTAGTTCTCCCACCACATCACCTGTAACCCCTCACTATAGTCTCTTGTGCTCCTCCCTCCCATGGTTTGACCCATCTAATTCCCCTCCCTTGTTGCATGCCTCAGATCTATGGTCAGCTTGTAAGTTTTGTCTTTTTTGGTTTCTCTAAATTCCACATATTTATCTTTTTCCTTCTGACTTATTTCATTTAGCATAATCCCTTCTAGCTCCATCTGTGTTGCCACAAATGGCAAGAGTTTATCTTTTTTGATTAGTTGAGAAAATTTTTATTGTACTTTTATGTTGTATTAAATATAAAAATATAAGAGATGACTTCAAAAATTATATATATCACTATATATCATGGAATTCTCACAGTTAAAACCTAAAGTATCTTACTATTATAACAATCCAAAGGTAACAAGACTGGAAGTAAATTGTCAAGGACAATTTGGGCATAAAACAAGCCAAAGTAGAACACAGAACCTTGACCTGTGAAGACTAGTTTGTGAAACCATAGTCTGGAAAGAATATGATTTGAGGTCCTTAAAAGTTCCCTTGCTTATTAAAAAAAGATCAAAATTTGAACCAACTCGTATCCTGGCATATTTTAATTGTCCCCAGAATATACTGTATTTTATGTCAAAAGATATAATATCCAAAATAAATCATAATGATCACACCAACATGCACACATGTATATATATACACCAGAATTTATATTTCCACACAATATAACTTTAAGAACATTCAGATTTTGCAACACTACGCATTTTTGTCTACTAATCTGATATACTAACAAACTGTCAATATTATCATTAGGATGTTTCTTGGTTTCAAAATTCCAAAAGGACTTTCAAAGTCAGCATTCAAGCTTACAAAAAATGATTGATCCTGTTATTTTGTCTTGCTTTTTTACAAGGTGTGTCTATGTTATTCTTTGTTGAATCAAAGAAAAGAAAATAAACAGGAAGATAAACATTGCACAACAAAGCAGAGACATTATGAGTTCTGGGTATCTGGCCTCTGTTTTGAACAGGAGTGGGGGAGGGGGACAAAGTCCCTAAATGTTATTCTACCTTTGATCAAATCAAATGTGTTTACCAACATTTCTCCAGGTAAGAGGGATGCTTATGGCAGCCACTAAAAAAATTAATCTACATTCAAATGTTAAATATGCCAATAGCAACGTTAAATCTCCAAAAGATAGGATAGTGCCTTCCAAATTGATTTGATCAGGAAGCCCTCGGCACACTAAATGTTATACAGATGATCCATTCATTCCAAGATCTTCCAAATAAAAGCTTTAGTTAAATGCATATCATAAGCAAAGTCTGAATCATATAAACAAAAAGTTCAAATCTAATTATGACTCTATGATTACAGATAGGAGATTTGTCAATAGGAAGTAATTAAACATCTCAATAGGTCCAATGCATGTACTTAAAGAAGTGAACATATGCAAGATTAAAAATCCTAAGCCAGAGATCAACAAGTGATGTCCTCAGATCATGAGAATACTTTTTTTAATATTTCCTTTATGGTTGGAAAAAAAGGGAATAATATTTTTTGCCACATGAAATTCAAATTTCAGTATCTGTGCATAAACTTTTATTGGAACACAGTCATGCTTATATGCCCAACACAGCATGAGTTTGATCCCCAAGTTCAATCCCCCGCCAGGAAGCTACCCACATGGCGCTGCAGACCTCTCCTGACTCACCTGCTGCTCCCCTCAGCAGTGTATTTCAGACAATCTACCCTTTCTGTTCCCACTCTGTCTCTGGTGAATCCTCTAACCCCCCACACCTCTGGCCTGTACCCCAATTCTTGTATATATAAATAAATAAGTCTTTAAAAAATGTTTTCCATAAATAACTTAATGTGTTTTCCCTGGTGAGCAGAGTTACAGAAATGGGAGGGTGGGCAGAAGAGAAACATTATCCTAAAGTATCAAGAGATCATAGCAGAAGGAAAGTACCCCCACAGCACAATTAGAAGACACTCTCAGGTTACCTGAGCTATAGAAGCCTGGGGGTTACCCAGTAAGTTTTTGAATGAACGTTTGGAAATCCATTTGAGTTGATGAAAGAAGGAGGTGGAATAGGTGATTTCCTTGAAGCCTATGTTCTTCTTCTTTTTTTCAACTCCTGAAAGTTGATCTAACTCAACCTGTGTTTCTCTAAAGAAGGTGGAGTTGGTATAAAACTCAGCTAATCTTTCTATGAGAGGAGTCTCTCCCTTGGAAGCTTCTTCAATGTCCTTAGCTTTGGGATAAAAATAAAGAAAAGAAACATTATTAACAAGATAACAATTGATTCAAACATTTTTCTGAAACTCCTTATCAATAACATATTAATAAAGATTGATTATCAAAATATCAATTCTATCATTGCTTCACACATTAGAAAAATACAGTTAATTTGGCCTACATCTAGAAACTTATGGATACAGAAACTCACTGTTCTTTTTCTAATTATAATAGTTGGACTCTAATTCTTTTTAAAATAAACTTCTTGGAAAAAGAAAAATATCGCATGGTTTCACTTATAGGAGAAAAATAGGGGAAGTAAATAAGGGGTCAAGAACAAACAAACAAATAAATAAATAAATAAATAAATAAATAGATAAAATTAGCAGGCAAGTATAAATCAGAGACATTCTGCAGGGGAGGGGTAGAGGGAAGGGGAAGGAATCAAAACAAGGGACTATAGTGGTGGTTCATGGGTGAATTGGTGGTGGGAATTTTACAGGTTCTACACCTGAAAGGAGAAAGAAAACATTGTACAAAAATGAACAATGATGTGAGATATAATATACTTCTTACCACAGAGAATTAAAATTCCTACTGTAAGAACTTATTCCTGGCTTTTTTCTATATAAAAACACACAGATTGTCAAGTTTCTTATTTCCAATGCTAAGTAAACAATGGGCAGTTTTTTTAATTTTTTTTCACTCTCTCTCTCTCTGATGCAGTTGTTTTTTTTTTTTTTTTTTTTTTGTAAATGTAGATCTTTATTTATTTTTATTTTATCTATATTTTACATCATTCTTCCTTTTTGTACACTGCATGCTTTTTCTGTTCAGGTGTAGTCTCTGCAAAATTCCCATCATTAATTCATCCATGCACCATCACCACAGTCCGTTGTGTAAGACCACAATCCCTCCCCTGTGATTCCTCTCCCTCTCCCTGCCCTGCAGAGTGTCTCTGATTAATAGCTGCCTGTTAATTTTTTTTTTTGATTTATTATAATTTTTTTTCCTGGCTCCTTATTTGGTTCCCCTAGATTCCTCCTATAAGTGAAACCATCTGATATTTTTCTTTCTCCTTCTTGCTTAATTCATTGAGCATAATCCCTTCTAGCTCCATCCATGTTGGAGCTAGATTAAATTCATGTTGGAGCATGAATTTATCTTTTTTGATTGCTGAATAATATTCCATTGTGTATATATACCACATCTTCTTGATCCAATCATCCATTTTTGGGCATTTGGGTAGTTTCCATAATTTACCTATTGGAAATTGTGCTGCAATGAATATAGAGGTGCAGGTATCCTTTTGAGTTAACGTTTTTTGTAGATTTCTAGGAGTGGAATTGCTGGTTTGGGTAGATTCCTAGGAGTGGAATTGCTGATTCATATGGAAGTTCCATTTTTAGTAGTTTGTGGAACCTCCACACACATTTCCATAGTGGTTGGACCAGTTTGCATTTCCACCAGTAGTTAGGAGAGTTTCTTTTTCTCCACATCCTCGCTAACATTTGTTGTTATATGAGCCAACCTGTTTTTTTAATATGTGCCAATCTCACTGGTGAAGGTGGTATTTCATTGTGGTTTTGATTTGCATTTCCCTGATTACAAGTGATGTTGAACATTCTCTCATATACCTGTTGGTCATTTGCATTTCCTCTTTGGAGATGTTTCTTTTCAGCTCTTCTTGACTGGATTGCTTACTTTGTTTTTGTTGGGTTGTGTGAGCTCTTTTTAGATCTTTGTGATCAGTCCCTTATCAGTTGTATTGTGTGCAAAAAATTTTTTCCCATTCAATAGGGTGTCTCTTTGTTTTGGTTAATGTCTCTTTAATGAGCATTTTTTTAAATGGAAATTAATCTTAGAATTGACACTCTGGGGCCTTTCTGGTGGTGCAAGAGGTTAAGTTTCAGCACCTGAAGCTATTGACAGCCACTGCAGCCAAGTTCGATCCCCGGCCAGGGAGCTAACCCACATGACACAGCAGACCTCTCCTGTCTCATTTGCTGCTCCCCTCAGCAGTGTATTTCAGTAGATCTGCCTGTTCTGCTCTCCCCTTTGTCTCTGCTGAATCTTCTCACACACACCCCCACACCTCTGGCCTGTACCCCAGTTCTTGTATGCATAAATAAATCTTTAAAAAATAAATAAATAAATAAATAAAAATTTCTCATCATTTATCTAGTGTTTTGAAATAAGAAACTTGGCAATCTATGCATTCGTACATCCAAGAAAGAGGACGGTATTAGTATAAATTCACAAAGAACATTTTAATGAGCTGCCATATTGCTAAAATTCATTTAATTCAATTGGTTAATCTGTGACTCTTGGCAAATTCACATACCTTCACCGTCTTCATCCTCTCTGTTTAACACCACAGCAGAGGAGTCTCCATTAATGACATCCAGGAAGAAGTCTGCAGGGTTATTATAGGACTCACAGTGGTATCCTACAAAAGAGAACAACTGAAATACACAAACCTGATAGTCCTGAAAGATAATAAGGACTCACTTTTACTGGTGTGGGGTTGGGGGAGGAGGCTGAGGGAGACAGCCTTCTCTCTCATCTTTCTCTTTCCCCTTACTAATTCATACTTTCTTTTCATATGTCCAACCATACAATATTGCAACAATTCTATCTGTAAGTAAAACACCATATCCCAAACCAACCTTAAACACTCAGAAATACTTATTTTAGTGCTTGGTGCTTACCCATCATAATTCATGAAAACTGAAACAACTACCAATGTTCTCTGTTGCTTATCAGAACCTCTACAAAAATCTAAAATTGGTCAAAAAATATATATAAGTTGAAAAAAAAAATCTAGAACAAATGCTAGTGCTAGAAAAGGAAGAAAAATTCCAGCACCAAACTGACCCAAGATGTTTTGGTCTGTTAGCTCAAAGACCAAACAGCACTCCTACCGAATCCCCTTTGTTCTCTTGGGAGTCTACTAATGATAACCTTACTGCATGAAAAAGTCAACCATACCAGCTGATGCAAAGTACCCCAAGGCTTCCTGAGCAGGCCCGTGGAACATCAGTTTTCCTGAAGCCAATAAGGTGAGGCTATCAAACAACTTGAAGATGGAATAGCGTGGCTGATGAATGGAGAAGATGATTGTCCGTCCCTGTTTAGACATCCTAAGTTAAATGTGAAAAATAACAAGTCATTACAAGTCTAAAACTTATACTTCTTGGCAAAAAACTTTATTCTTATATTTAGATCATATGTTCTTAGTTCACCTGGATTTTTTTTTACTAACGCCTCATCTCATATTTATTTACCTGATGAGGTACCTAATTTAATGCCCTTATTAAAAATTAAGGTTTCCTAAAATGTGTCTCATGGACAGTCTAAAATCAACTGAACACTGATTAAAAATGCAGATTCCTGGACAGTGTCCCCAGACCTGTTGGGTCTGGGAAATACATATTTTTAACAAACACCCAAGTAACCTCTAAGTACACTTAAGCTGGGGAGCTTATTGTAGGCTAAATATTAGAGCAACAGACATTTGCCCCACGCTTATTGATCATTTGAGTCTTCTGGTTCTTTTAGGAATTAATATTCATTTTTGTTTTAATAACTATTAACTTTATTCAGTATTAACTATGTCTCTGTTAAATATTTTATAGACACCCTTCTCTAAATTTTCACAATATTGCTACAAGGCAGCACCGGTATTATTATCTTCCTTTTTCAGATTAAGCTTAGAGGATTAAGCCACTGTGGTCAAGGGTCTTAGGAAGGGCAGGGCTAGGATTTGATGGCCTGAAGCCAAAACAGTGCTAAACTGTGTTTACACAGGAGTTACTACTTATGGATATAAGAAACAAAGGCCAGAATGACTAACAAAAACTGTGATTTCTGACACAGTCCCTTCAATGTAAGCACCTACCATATGCTACCAGAGTATTCAAGATTGTTCTGCCTCAGAGGATCAGGCAACTAGATGGAGCATTTCACCACAACGTGGAACAGAAGTAACAAAGGGTTCCTTTTCAGTATAAAAAAGACCCTCATCCATCTGAAGATGATGGAAGTAGAATATCAAAGGTGCCAACAGGAGCAAGCCAAGAAAGAGAAAGCGTAGTCAAGGTGGAGAACATGGCAGACTAAGATGTGTGACAACAAACTCTATACGGGAAACTACAAGTAGTTCAGTGTCACGGCAGGGAGGTGGGGGTGGGGGGTGAGGGAGCATCTAAGGAATGACACTGCATCACAAAACAAGCTCTTCACAAACAAGCTCTTCAATCAGAAATAGGAATTTTTTAGTCAATAAGCACTAGGGAGCCAGTAAGACTGGTAGGAAAAAAAAGGGGATTTATGTGAGAACTTCACTGCTATTCTGTCTGAAGTGAA
Source organism: Talpa occidentalis (assembly GCF_014898055.3). Lineage (NCBI taxonomy): Eukaryota > Metazoa > Chordata > Mammalia > Eulipotyphla > Talpidae > Talpa > Talpa occidentalis. Next base: position 54,798,513 of record NW_023604972.1, read on the forward strand.
GGGCACCAGTGTTCAGTATCTCCTATTAAAAATGGAGACTCCTGGCTTCATCTCAGATCTCTAGAAGTGGATTCTGCATTTTAACAAGCACCCAAGTGATCAGTGGGAAGAGTAGACTTTGAGAAGACTGGGTTAAAGCTCTGGCATGAGGAGAGATGCTTGTGTGCCAAGTCTGAAACATAATGAAAACACTTACAGCATAATGCATCAAGTCATCTTTCTCTCATGAACACTGTTAACAGATATAGATAATAGAAGTATCATGGATGTATTCCTAACAGAAGCTGAACCTATTACCTGGCATCTTCACCATATGTCCTGTGGCCATCTCAAAGTTAAGATGTCTAAAATCTTAGGTATCTTCCCATTTTCATGTTTCTTCTCATCTTACTATAGAGACTTATTTATGAGGGTCTGAGCATCAGAGGAAGCAAGGTCACGATAACAAGAAGGCAGTTTTTTGGGCAGCTTTTTTACAAAGGTTGAGGAGGGAGAAGTGGGGAGACCCTAGAAGTGGTGAGCAGAGAGAATAGTGAGCATGATTGGGAGACTAGTTACATTCAACAATTAAGTACTATTGTATAATATATACCTTAAAAATTATGATGGGGCCTCCCTGGTGGTGCAGGGGTTTAAGTCTCAGCGCTATCAAGCTATGGCCAGCCACTGCAGCACGAGTTCAATCCCCAGCCAGGGAGATGACCCACATGGCACAGCAGACCACTCCTGACTTGTCCACTGCTGCCCTCAGCAGTGTATTTCAATAGATCTGCCTGTTTTGCTCCCCACTCTGTCTCTGGTGAATCCTCTTACCAAACCCCCCCCCCCACACACACACCTCTGGCTTATATCCCAGTTCTTGTATACATAAATAAATAAATCTTTTTTTAAAAAGGGTAAAAATATACTATGTCATAGCAGAGACACCCAGCAGCCACCAACATGACCAGGGATGAAGGCAAACATCACCTCTGGTGGGGGGAGTCAAAATTACACAGTTCTGATGTTCTGCACCAAGAACACAGCATCATTTCTGTAGTGCCCCCACCAGGAATTCCTTATGACCAAATCTGGTCATAAGGAAGCTGCATGGACCCAGATTTCAGGCCACCCTCTGAGATGTACTCTCACGGATGGGTAAGGACACAGAAGGCAGGAACAGACAGAAGATCTGCTCGGACCACTAAAGATTGAAAAGAAGTATTTCTGGAGAAGACCCTGAGACACAAAGAAAATAAGACATGGCAGGACAGCTGGTGAGTCTGACTGCAGCCTATGAATTGAAGGAGGTTGCAGGAGCCTATTGATTGCAGGTGGTGACCTCCAGGCTGGGAGTGTGTCAGGTGGTGATATAGGAGCATCCTTGCTTTTGGTAGTTACCCACCAGACTATTTAAAATGATAGGAATGATGTCGGAAAAGCCCATGTTAGGGGTGGTAAGATGGAGCAAGAGCAAATGCAGCTGAAGTTAACAGTGGGAAAATCTAGGCAAGGGGACATGGGGATTTCTTTGCACTAGTCTTATAACTTAAAAACATATAACTATGACTTTAAAAAAATAATTGACAAAAAAATGATGTCCAAAAAGGGTGAGCAAAAGCCAACCTGGCCAGACCAAAATGTAATCATTGAAATTTCTCCAATAAACGTGTTCTTCTAAGCCGTCCTTTGATAAAAGGAAATACCCTTCCTTTCACTCCATTCTCCCATTTTTTTAAGCCCCAAATCTTAGAAGGCATTCTCTCAATAATTATACCCCACATCCACCTCATGAACCAATCTCGTTGATTCTACCTTCAAAATCAAATCAGAATCTACACACTTCCCATCATTCTCATTACACCCTCATCAAAGCCAGCATCAACTGAGCTATAGTGAACAGCTTTCCTTGCACTTGCACTAGCCCAGATACACAATCTTTTGTCTACTCCTCTTTTCTAATATTCTATAAAATCTCCCCACCTCACCGAGGGGGGTACAAGTCAGGGCCTGCAAAGCCTGCATAATCCGCATCCACTTAATTCTATCTCATGTCTTCTTTTAACTGTTATGAATGGAACTGTGTCCCCTCCAAAAGTCATGTTGCTGAATTCCTCAGCCCAGGACCTCAGAGTGAGACTGTACTTAGAGAGATCGGGTCTTGAAAGAGGTGATTATGGTTAAGGAAGTTTCTATGACTGGGCTGGGCCTTAATCCATTACATAGTGGATTATATATATTGTATATATAATTGTATATATATTATATTTATAAATAATATATACTTATATATTATATATATAAATTATATATCTATAGTAGTGTCCTTATACAAAGATGATTAGAGCACAGACACAAAGGGGGAAAATGACGTGAAGACAGGCACGTATAAGCCAAAGAGAGAGGCCTCAGGAGATAGGACTGACTTACAGCATTTAAGACTGAAACAATAAATTGCTATTGTTAACATCACTCAGTCTGTGGTATTCTGTGATGGCAGCCTGAGCAAACCAACCAGTAAGCAAGCCCAGCCTTGGGTGCCAGTCCCTGTGGCCCCTTTGATATTCCAAACACATCAGGTGTGCTCTGCTTTGGGCCACTGGCTATTCCCTCCAACTAGAACTCTCCTCCCCTATCCACCTGCCTCCAGGTCAAATGTTGCATTGTAATTGAGGTCTTCCCTGACCATTTTGCTCTATAACATAACACTCCCATCATGTCTGTCCTTCCCTGCCCTATTTTCCTTGAAACACCTCTATTTGTTAATTGACTCTCTCCCTCCAACAAAGAAGGAAGACATTTCTGTCCTTATTCTCACTGCTGAGTACGCTGCCCCAGGAATAATGCCTGGTACATAGCAGTTGACCAAATATTTATTGGATGAATGAAAGAATAATGTTCCCAAAGCATTTACCTCTTCAGTAGCAAAAGAACAGCACTTGCTGTGCTTGAGTCTAAACCAGTTGTGGGCTCATCCAGGAACAAGATGGAAGGGTCAGTAATAAGTTCCATGCCAATACTGGTCCTTTTTCTTTCTCCTCCAGACACCCCACGAATAAACTGAGTACCAACCTAAAACATCAATATTATCATTATTAGTAACAACAACCACAGCTGCTATTATTTGTTGAGCTCTTAACCTGTGCCAATCCCCAAAGAGGTGTTTAACTTCATTATCCTCATTTATTCTAAATAGCAAAGGATCAATACCTGGGACAGACAGGTTTCCCTTTATTAGATGAGTAAACGAAGTCTCAGGTCAAAGCTGGTAAGTGGTTTAGCTTGATATGAAACCTACTGTTGAAAATTTTGGATGGTCTTTATCATAGAGATATTTGGTTTTAAGATAGTTAAGTCAGAATATAAAAAGATAAGGCTTTCACATAGTGAAATCAAAATACAAAAAGGAGATAAAGACAGGAGGCGGAAAGGTGAAAGATTCTATAATTCATTAGTTTTCTGACACCCCTTTCTCTCTTCCACCCCCACAAAATCATCAGATTGGGCTTGGCAGCTAGAAAAGTTCACTTTCTGACATACCACATTAACAGTTTGTAAATCCACATGAAGTTTTCCAAATTGGCCCTATCTATACACTAATTCACTGCAGAAGTCCTGGCTGATTCTTACAGACAAGTTCAGAAAGTAGAATATTCTACAAGGCAGGCAGCTCAGTTTTTTCAACCAGCTCAAGGTCAGTGTGTGGGGTTGAGGAAACAAGAAGGCTTTTTGGGACTCAGGAGGTGGGAAACAATTCATATACAAGAGCCTTCAAAGAGATGCTAATCAAGTGGTACTTGTGTCCTTGTTTGGCTCCTGTAACAATTGACCAGACAGTTGGAGGTCAGTTGGACCACAAAAAGGAAAAGTGAAACTATGGGATTGACTTAGTTGACATTAAGATACTGTTAACTTTGAGCTGATGGTTGTATTGCCATAAGGTAGTCAAATGTATTTTTTCCTAAGGATGTATATTCAGTGGTAAAATATTTTTTTTATAACTTTCTTTAAAATACTTCAGAACGAGGGCCTCCCTGGTGCCACAAGGGATTAAGCACTGCACTATGAAGCAATCCACAGCCTCTGCAGCATGAGGTCCATCCCCGGGCAGCCAGGAAGAAACCCACTTGGCGCAGCAGACCTCTCCTGTCTTGCCCACTGGTCCCCTCAGTAGAGTGTTTCAGTCAGTCTGCCTGTTCTGTTCCCCACTCTGTCTCTGGTGAATCCTCTCACCACCCCCACACACACCTCTGGCCTGTACCCTGGTTCTTGTATGCGTAAATAAATAAATCTTAAAAAAAAACTTTAGAAAGAAGAAAGGGGCCTCCCTGGTGGCACAAGGGGTTAAGACATAACCTATGAAGCTATCCACAGACACTGCAGCACGAGTTCGATTCCCATCCAGGGAGCTATCCACCTGGCACAGCAGACATTTTCTGTCTCTTCTGCTGCTCCCCTCAGCGTATATTTCAGACAGTCTGCCTGTTCTGTTCCCCACTCTGTCTCTGGTGAATCCTCTCACCACCCCCACCACACACCTCTGGCCTGTACCCCAGTTCTTGTATGCATAAATAAATCTTTAAAAACAAAATATAATACTTCAGAAAGAAAAAAGTGAATCAATTATAGGATAAAATGCTAACAACTAGGAAATGTAGGTGAATATAATTAGTAATCATACGAATATATTTATCAGATTATAATCCTATCATTTCTATAGCAATCAGACTATTCTTTCTACATCTCTGTTAGGGCAAATTTATACAAAAGCTTTCAATCAGATAAAGAAATTTGGAGATGTCAACAACTATGCCTTCAGCTCATTTTCCCTGGATATTCAAGGGAGGAAGGTAGGATAGTAACTGTCCAATATGAAGATTTTTTAACTAAAAGTAAAAAATGAAAATATCTTACTGTAAAGATAAAATCAAATACAGAGCCAAAAGCAAAGGAAATTGAATCACTCTTAAACTGGAAATAAGTAGTAAATAGCAGCATCTTGGAGTTACTCTTCCAAACAAAATCAGCAAAATACTCAAAAGAAAGTCAGAAAGTATCAAAAGAAGCAGGAACCAACAAAAAACCATCCCTCATTACCTCTAAATAAATGATTATCACAGGGGAATTAAAATATCACAGGAGGCATTCAAACTGAAAAAGCTCATCCTCACCCAAAACTTCAAATGTCTCCCCCGTAAATTTTTTATACCTCTTTGTCACCTATAAAGTTCACTCACTTATCTCATTTCTTCTTCCTGCTCCTGCACAACCCACAGAAGGAGAAGTTCCTTTTGTCTCTCTTGCCTACTCCTTTAACTCTAAAACTTCTATATTTTGAATCATTGTTTTTGTGTCCTTTGGGTAGATCTCTAGGAGTGGAATTACTGGGTCATATGGTAGCTCCATTTTCAGTAGACTGAGGAACCTCCAGACAACTTTCCAAAGTGGTTGGACCAGTTTGCACTCCCACCAGCAATGTGGGAGAGTTCCTTTTTCACCGCATCCTCGCCAACATTTGTTGTTGCTTGTTTTTTTGGTATGTGCCATTCTCACTGGTGTAAGGTGGTATCAGTGTGGTTTTGATTTGCATTTCCCTGATTATAAGGGATGTTGAACATATTTTCCTATGCTTGTTGGCCATTTGCATTTCCTTTTTGGAGAAACGTCTAAGTTCTGCCTATTTCTTGACTGGATTGTTAATAGATGACTGGATCAAGAAGGTGTGGTGTATATACACAATGGAATATTACTCAGCAATCAAAAAAAGTAAACTCATGCCATTCATAGCAATGTGGAGCTAGAAGGAATTATGCTCAGTGAAATAAGTCAGAAGGAAAAAGAAAATTATCGGACGGTTTCACTTACAGGAGGAATACAGGGAAACCAAAGAAGACATCAGTGTAAAAAAAAAACAGTAACAGTACAAAACACAACAAAATAAAAACAGACAATTATAAATCAGAGACATCCTGCAGGGGAGGAGGGAGAGGGATCAGAAGGAGGGAGGGAGGAGCACAGGGGACTGAGGTGATGGTGCACGGGTGCCTTGGTAAAGGAAATTCTATGGGGACTACACCTAGGGCGGCGGGGGGGGGGGAGTGGGGAAGCAAATATTGTTTAAAAATGAACAATGATGTAAAAATAAATAATTTTTTTAAAGATTTATTTATGCATACAAGAGCTGGGGTGCAGGCCAGAGATGCGGGGGTGAGAGGATTCACCAGAAACAAAGTGGGGAACAGAACAGGCAGATTGACCGAAGTACACTGCTGAGGGGAGAAACTGGCAAGTCAGAAGAGATCTGCTGCTCCAATTGGGTTGCTCCCTGGCCGACTGGGGATCAAATTCATGCTGCAGAGGCTGTGGATTGTTTCACAGTGTGGTGCTTAACACCTTGCGCCACCAGGGAGGCCCAAAAAAAAAGAAAGAAATTTTTAAAAATTAAAAAAATACAAACTTCTGGGAGCTCAGCACGTAACAGTCTTGAGTAAATACTAGCTGAAGAGAGGGGGTGAGGAAGACAGAGGAGGAGTATGGGGGGGGGAGACAAAGTGCTAAAACAAAGATTACAGTAAAACAACTTGGATGCTACATGAATTAAAAATAAGCCCTAATTTGACTGAATGTCATTTTGGAAGTCAAATGACTGCAGAGTAAGACAGAGAACGAGAACACTTGAATTTCTTCATTTATCAATTCCAGAAATATACCTTAAAAGCAGTAGAACAAAGTCCCCTGGAGGAAGAAGAGCTAAAAGAGGAAAGAAAACAGGAAGAAGGAAAAATTAGTGTAAAGATGGTGAATGCAAATAAGAGAGGGAAGGATGAGCTATAATCACGAGGACAAGGCAACACGTCCTTTGCAAAGAACACTTATCTACTAGACAACACTGGCTGCTTTATTTCTAAGATTCAGTCATTTTTAGGTTATTTTCCTGGTTAATTTCTACTTCCATATTACATATCTAGTCACTTCTTCAATGCACATTTTAGAAAATTCATCTGAATAGCAGTTACAGCATAGGTGAGGTCTTATTTGCTGGCTATCATACAATCATTTTTTTCCCATGTTACCTTGGAATCTGCCACTTTATCCAGACCTAACTCTTGAATAACCTTGTTAATCCGTTCATTTTTTTCATAATTCTTCATAGTGGTTGGAAGCCGAAGAGCTGCTGAGAAATGCAAATTTTCTCTCACTGTCAGAGTTCCCATCACAACATCATCCTGAAGACAAAACAATGTTTTCATAAAACTTATCAGGTCTTTTCTAGTGTCATCACTCTTTGGTACATGTGCTTAATCTACAGAAATAACATCCCCAAGGTAGAGTTCTAGTTAATGATGAATTTGCAATTATACAAATTACAATAACTACACATACAGACAGTTATAAAATCTGAGGGAATAATTTTCTCATTATCTGTATAACTAAAGAGAGCCCAGGAAATATGGTTACTACTAGCAGGTATTTCTAGATTGCATTATACAAGGATTGCCAAGGTATCTTACTAAGCTAAAGGAAGAGAGATGACATCAAGGCAAAAAAAGTACAACAGTTCTACCTTTTGGAATAATGGAATAGAATTGATATCCCTGCTCTTAAAAGGGTTATATTCCAGATTCTTCTTGCTTTTCATTACAAGAAATTATGAAAAGCTGGTGTAAAGAAATCGGTTCTACAGGTATGTCATATAATAAATTGGAAGCACACTGCATTATCAGCCAGGAGACTTGCTCATATAGAAAAAGAAATTTAAAGTGCAATTCCAAGAATACTTACTTGTACCACATAACCTGAATTACATTTGAAATTGGCAGGTCGAGGGCCTCCATTAATCAAAACATCTCCAGATAATCCCTGTGGATCTTTCCTTGCAGCTAGAACATCTAACAACCTATAAAAGGACATATATGTTATTTTATTTCTCCTACTCAGACTTATCTCTCAGCTACTATGAATCCAAATTCTTCTCAACTTAGAAAATTAACTGATCAAGAAATTCCATGAGTTAATTTAAATTTTATGTTTTTGAAATTCCTCTCCTTTTTTTTTAAACTATATACTACAATAAAATATTAAAGTATGGGGCTGTTGGCTGATCAGCATAGACCTTTCAAATCAGCCCTGCTTGCTCTGACTTTGGGGGTCCCAAGACCAGCAGGTGCTCCTTTACCTAAGACACAAACCTTCCTTATAACTTCCACTGCATCTCCCCACTTTACATATTATCCCCTTCCTTTTTTTTTCCCTTAGTTCAAATCATAGGCTACACCTGTATACCAATAACTTTTTTTAATATTTTATTTTATATAATTCTTACATCATTTTTCATCTTTGCACAATGTATACATTTTCATTTTGGTTATATTCCCCACACAATTGCACCCTCCCCCTTATTTTGACTCTAGTTCTTCCTCTCCCTGCCCCTCCCTCCTCCCCCTCCCCCCTTAGTGTGTCTCTGGTTTATAGTTGCTTGTTGATTTTGATTATTACTTTGTATTGATTAGTCTTTTTTCCTGGTCTCTTATTTAGGTATTCTAAATCCCTGCTATGAGTGAGACTATCCAGTATTTTTCTTTTATTTCTGACTTATTTCGCTGAGCATGATCCCTTCTAGCTCCATCCATGTTGCTGCGAATTGCATGTGTTTACCTTTTTTGATTGCTGAGTAATATTCCATGGTGTATATGTACCACATCTTCTTGATCCAGTCATCTATTTTTGGGCATTTGGGTTGTTTCCATAGTTTAGCTATTGTAAACAGTGCTGCTATAAACATAGGGAAGCAGGTGCCCTTTGAATTAATGTTTCTGTGTTATTTGGGTAAATACCTAGGAGTAGAATTGCTGGATCATATGGAAGTTCTATGTTTAAGAGCTGATGAGACTCAACAAAAACAAAGAAAATAATCCAGTCAAAAAATGGGCAGAAGAGCTAAAAAGAAACTTCTCTGAAGAGGAAATGCAAATGTCCAACAGGCATATGAAAAAATGTTCAACACCACTTGTAATCAGGGAAATTCAAATCAAAACTACAATGAGATACCATCTTACACCAGTGAGAATGGCACATATTAAAAAAACTAGCAACAACAAATGTTGGCGAGGTTATGGAAAAAAAGAATTTCTCCTGAACTGCTGGTGGGAGTGCAAACTGGTCCAACCACTATGGAGAGCTGTGTGGAGATTTCTATACCAATAACCTTTTAATGCCTGGTGTGCAAAGCTGACCTAATAAGACTTCCTGGACTAGGGACAACCACAAGCAAGCTCAACTACATGTTATCCACAGCACCTAGTACCAGATTGAACACACAGCAAATGCTCAACAAATACCTACTTATGTACAAGAATCTTCAAAAGTATATTAAAACTGCAACAATAGCAACAACAAAAAAAATGCTTATTATACTCTATCATACTCACGAAGATTTGCCTCCACCTGTGGGTCCCAGAATAGCGTTGAGGCCGGGTCTCATGATCCCACTGTAAATGCAGAAGTATATGAATTTACTGGTGTACTTTAAAACCGGTTCTATTAATTTTGGGTCTGCATTTATTATACACAATAATAACTGGTGAAATTATAAAGAACACAGTGCAAACCAACTCTTAGAGGAAAAAGAAACAGAATTTCTGATTAATAGAAGTCATATAAAGGATATAAATCACTAGTCAGAACTTGTAAGAAAAACGGCTGAGTGCTCTATAAATTCCTTTCACTTAATCTCTAAACCATTTATAATTTTTGTAAAATGAAACATAAACTTTCATCTTTTTCTGAAGTAACAGATTCTGGTGGGCCTCCCTGGTGGTGCAAGGGGTTAAGCACTGCACTTTGAAGCAATTCACAGCCACTGCAGCACAAGTTCCATCCCCCGCTGGCCAGGCAGCTACCCACATGGCACAGCAGACCTCTCCTGACTTGCCTGCTTCTCCCCTCAGCAGTATATTTCAGTCAGTCTGCCTGTTCTGCTCTCCACTCTGTCTCTGGTGAATCCTCTCACCCCTGACACCTCTGGCCTGTAACCCAGTGATTGTATGCATAAATAAATAAATCTTTAAAAAAAAAAAACAGATTCTGGTGAAGCATCTGTTGCACCTACTCCTTTTTTTTTTTTAATGTTTTGCTTTCTTTTGAAATTTAGATTTTAAAAAAAAAAATTAGATAACTGGTTTGCAATACTGTAGATCATTCTAAGTCACAGGATCACACTTCTTCAGATGCATGTCACCACACCACACCCACCACCGCCACCACCACCACCACCACCACCGAGGAATATACAGTCCTTTACCCCCTCTCTGTCTTCCCCCCTCCCACTCCCTCAATTCCACAGTCAGATTTCTAGGGTTTGTTTTGGTTTGGTTTTTGTCTGACTCTTTTCTTTGTTAATACCATTCCTTTTTATGTGGGCCATTCTCACAGGGTCATGATGTGATACCTCAGCGATATAGAACATCTCTTCATGTCTATCTAAATGTCATTTTTTTAAATAGTATTTTTTTTTAAGTTTTATTTATTCATGCTGCAAAGGCTGTGAGATCGCTTCACAGTGCTGTGCTTAACGCCTTGAGCCACCAGGGAGGCCCTACCTGAATGCCTTCTTTAAAGTGTCTATTGAGGTCCCTTGCCCATTTTTTTAATTGGGTCATTTGTTTCTTTGTTGTTGGGTTGTGTAAGCACTTTTTAAGTTTTGGAGATTTACCCCTTGTCAGATATATGGTATGCAGATATTTTTATTATATTCTGTAGACTGCTGTTTTGTGATGGTTTCTTTTGAGGTACAAAAGTTTTTAAGGTTGATATAGTCCAACTTTTTTATTTTTGCTTTTGATTCCCTTGTCATTGAGGTTGTATCCCCAATACATCTTTATGGTAGATGTCATGTAGTGTGTCCCCTATATTTTCTTTCAAGTACTTTATGGGTTAAGTTCTTATATCCACATCTTTAACCCATTCTGAGTGAATTTTTATGAGTGTTGTTTAAAATATGGGCATTGCTTTATTTTTTTTGCATGTGGCTATCCATGATTCCCACCACCCTTAATTAACCAGGTTGTCGTTTCTCCACTGTGTGTCTGTAATTCCTTGTTGAAAATTATCTGTCCATACTTTACATGGATTTATCTCTGGGCTTTTAATTCTGTTCCATTGGCCTGAGTTTGATCCAGTGCCATAATGTTTTCATTACTTTGCTGTGTAATATCGTTTGAAGCCAAGAAGCATGATGCCTCCATTTTTCTTCTTTATTTTGATTGTTTTAGCTATTTCTGGCATTTTGTGGTTCCATATAAATTTGATAATTATCCTATTTCCTTAAAAAATGTCATTGGTATTTTGATAAGTATTTCACTAAATCTGTAAATTGTTTTGGGTAATAGAACCACTTCAAAGATGTTGATTTTTCTGACCCTTGAACATGGGATACTGTTCCATTTCTTTGTGACTTTTTCTACTTCCTGTAATAAAATTTATAGTTTTCATTGTACAGGTCCTTTGTTAAGTTTATGCCCAGGCATTTCACTCTGTTTGGCATGATTGTAAATGAGACTGTATTCCTTATTTCCCTTCCTTCTTATACACTGGTTGGACATAGAAATGCCACTGATTTTTGTGTATTAATTTTGTATCCTGCCACCTTACTGTATTCATTTATTTTTTTCTAGAAGCTTTGTTGGTAGAACTTTTTGATTATTCTAAGCATGTTAGCATGTCATCTGCAAACAGTGACAGTTTCACGTCTCTAATTTGGATCCCTTTTATGTCTTTTTCTTGCCTAATTGCTTCACCTAGAACAAAGAAAAAACTCTTGGTTTCACTGATCTTTTGGACTATCTTTTTTTTTCTATTTTATTTATTTCTGCTTTAATTTTTATTATATCTTACCTTCTACTGGTTTTCAGGTACTTTTGTTTTTCTTTTCCTAGTTTCTTCAACTGCAATCTTACATTGTTAAATCGAGATTGTTCTTTTTTATTTTTTAATTTTTTTTTAGAGATCTATTTATTCATGCATACAAGAACCGGGGTACAGACAAGATGTGTGGGAGGGTGAGAGGATTCACCAGAGACAGAGCAGGAAACAGAATAGGCAGACTGATGAAATACACTACTGAAGGGAGCAGCGGGCGAGACAGGAGAGGTCTGCTTGCCATGTGAGTTGCCCCGAGGCAGGTCAGGATCCAACCCTCACTGCTGACAGCTTCACAGCAGGGCACTCAACTGCCTGCACCACCAAGGAAGCCTTTGGTTTTGCTTTTGTTTTTTTTTTAATGTGGGCCTGTATTGAACTTCTAACTTATCACTGCTTTTAAAGCATCCCATATGGTTTGGTAGTTTGTCTATTTTCATTAGTCTCTAGATAGGTTTTGACATTTGATTTCTTCATTGGACCAACAGTTGGTCAAAAGATTTTGTTTAGATTCCACATATTTTGGGTTGTTCCAGGATTCCTTTTTATGGTTAATTTTTAGCTTTATTGAATTGTGGTTTGTGAAGATAGCTGATATAATTTCTGCTTTTGGATATTTTCTGAGGCTTATTTTATATCCAACTACATGACATATTCTTGAAAATGTTCCATGTATCCTGGATTAGAAAGATTTATTGTTTTTAGGATGGGAAACTCTGCACATATCCAATAAATCCATCTGATTTAATACTTCATTTAAGACCTTTATTTGTTAATTTTCTGATTGGATGATTGGATCCCTTTGTGTCAATGGTGTCTTGAAGTGCCTCACATAATTATGATTTTGTTGACATATTTTTTGGGGTCTATTAGTCGTTGCTTTCTATAACTACATGCTCCTATATTTAGAGCATAAACATTAGTAAGAGTTCTATCTTCTTGGTGAATTGTTCCTTTGACCATTATATATGTCCATCATTGTCCCTGATTTATCTTTTTTAGTTGAAAGTCTAGCTTACTGGATATGAGAACTGCAGTTCCTGATTTACTATCCAAAATATTAGCAAGTATGGCCTTATTCAAAGCTATTATTTTTAGTTTGTTTTTGTCTTTTGTTTTTATTTTTTTTAAAGATTTATTTATTCATTTATTTATACAAACACTGGGCACAGTCAGAAGCACAGGAGGGTGAGAGAATTCACCAGAGTCAGAGTGGGGAACAGAACAGGCAGACAGACGAAATACACTGCTGAGGGGAGCAGAGGGTGTGGCAGGAGAGGTCTGCGCGCCATGTGGGACCAGGCTTCGGCAGCTTGGCAGCCCAGTGCTCAACCACTGCGCCACCAGGGGAGGCCCCCTGTCTTTTGTTTTTAAATGGCTCTCTTGTAAACAAAGTATTGACGGGTATAATTTTTTCAAGTACATTGTTAGCCTATGTCCTTTATTGGTAATACAGACAATTCACATTTAGGGTGATTATTGATATGAACTATTTATTTTCAGTCATTTTGTTTTTGATTGTTTTATTTTGCATTTTTTTCTTTTTCCCCTTGTTTCTCTCTATTCTTTCTGAATGGCTTTCCTTAGTAGTACTATCAATTTATTTGCTTCTTCTATTTTCTTCCCCCTATGGGAGTCCAATCATTCATAGGTTCCCTCTTCTAATTAAGTCTGACATAGAGTTTCCTCATTTTTCCTTTGTCTTGGTGTTATCTTTTCTTCTGAATGTGCAGTTTATTTATTTGAGTCTTCACAGCTGAAATTCTTTCTTCCATTTTGTCTATTTAAAGCATTAAATTTATCTGCATTTCATTCAGAATATTTTGTATGTGTTATATATGCAATCACTTTAGTGAAAAACTCTTTGTTCCTGGATCTCCCAGTTTTCAGTCCAGAGAATTTCCAAGCCCACTCTTGTATCAGGAAAATACCTCCAAGGAATTTTGCAAAGTCCTGGGTTCCCTCAGCCTGGGCTGGGAAGTCCATCCCCAGCCCAGGCACACACCCTCAGTTCCTCCTATTGTTTCCCCTCAGCAGCCACCAACCTTAGTTCTTGAACTCTCGCGGAAAGTCCTGAGACTGTATAGCTGTTCCAAAGCATCTGAATTTTCCTAGGAGCAAGCTCAGTCATTTTTTATAGTTGTTTTCAAAGGAGAGAATAAAAATCCTGCCCTTTTTATTCTGCCATGTTGTGGGTAGAGTCTTATTTCGGGTCTTCTTGATATGGGCCATTCTCACTGATGTGAGATGGTACCTTATAGTGGTTTTGATTTACAATCCCCTAATAAGTGATGATGAGAATTTTTTTTCATGTGGCTGTTGCCCATCTGTATGTCTTCTTTGGGAAAGTGCTTATTTACCTCTTCTGCCCATTTTTTGATTAAGTTGTTTGTTTTCTTTTTGTGAGTGCATGAGTTCTGAATATCAATTCATTATCAGATGTATGATGTACAAATATTTTCTTCTATTTGGTAGAGTGTCTTTTTGTTTTACTGAGAGTTTCTGTCACTGGGAAGAAGCTTTTTAAATTTGATGAAGATCCATTCATTTAAATTCACTTTTGTTTTCTCTTGCCAGTAGAGATGAATCACAAAGAGATCACTGAAGTCAATGTTGTTGGGTGGTTTGGCTGTTTTTCATCAACATATGTTATGGTTTGTGGAAGGTGTGAGATGGTGATCAAATTTAATTCTGGACGACATTGTATACTCTTGGTTTCTTTGTCATATACTAACTGTCCATTCATGCATGGGTTTGTTTCTGGCTCTCAATTCTAATCCACTGATTTATGTGTTTTTGTTCCAGAATCATACTATTTTGTGACTATAGCTTTGTGGTATAGTTTGATGTCTGGGAGAGTAATACCACCATTATTCCTCTTTTTTGTCAGGGCTGTTTTGGCTATTTCAGGGTCTTTTGTGGTCCATTTCAGTAATGTTTGTTCTATTTCTTTGAAGAATGCCATTTGATAGGGATTCCATCAAATTTGTATATTGTTTTGGGTAAGATGGCCATTTTAACCATTGTAATTCTTCCAATGCATGAGCAGGGAATATCTTTTCTTTTTGTGGGCATCTTCTATTCTTTCAACAATGCCTTATGGTTTTCATCATACAGGTCCTTCTTCTTTCTTAAATTTACTCCTAGTTACTTAATTTTTTAAATGTGATTGTGAGTGGAATTGTTTTCTTGATTTCCTTCTCTTCTACCTCATTGTTTGCATATAGAAACACTGATGTCTCTAATGCCCATTCCTCTCAATGTGATGTAAAATGCATAAAAGGTTTTGGGTAACATTTGATAATTATCTTTAGGTTACCTCATTTACTACCTAATCAAGTTCTACACAATTAATAAATCAATGGAATTCTAGAATTACCATATCTGAAGAAGAAATTCAAAGACTGAAATAAAGAACCCCTTTCAGGGCTTAAAATAAACAAATACATAACCATTTCTTAATGCCTCTTAATTCTTTTTTTTTAATTATTTATTTATGCATACAAGAACTGGGGTACAGGCCAGAGATGCGGGGGGGGGGGTGAGAGGATTCACCAGAGACAGAGTGGGGAGAAGAACAGGCAGATTGACTGAAATACACTGCTGAGGGGAGCAGCAGGCAAGACAAGAGAGGTCTGCTGTGCCATGTGGGTTGCTCCCTGGCTGGTAGGGGATTGAATTCGTGCTGCAGAGGCTTCGGATTGCTTCATAGTGCGGTGCTTAACCCCTTGCACCACCAGGGAGGCCCTCAAAATTCTTAATCCATTTAGAAAATTAAAATGTATGCTATTTCAGAGGTATGATTTTCTTCCTTGCAAAGTGTCTGCTAAGTGAACTGGAAATTCTGTTTACAAAGTACAGAAACCACTTTTTACAAAGGATTATCTTTACAGATATAGACACAGTGTAAAACATAGCATTTTCCAAACAAAGTAGATGTTTTTATGATATTGATATTCAAATTGAGTGTAATAAGTTAGAAAAAATTAAGGCAATGGTAACTGTGCTAAGACCCACAGAAGAGACACATAGTTTGAATTTTATTGAATGTAATGGGTAAAGTGGTAAGGAAAGTGGACTAACAGAAAGTAGAATTAAGGGTAGGCCTACCATGGTTATATGGGAAG
Source organism: Talpa occidentalis (assembly GCF_014898055.3). NCBI lineage: Eukaryota > Metazoa > Chordata > Mammalia > Eulipotyphla > Talpidae > Talpa > Talpa occidentalis. The sequence continues at coordinate 54,814,535 of NW_023604972.1, forward strand.
GATGAAACAGAGGCTTGACTTAGCACTTCCAAAACTCTAGTGTCTGAGCCCCATCTCTCTTTGGAATAGGTACGTAAGTCAAAATTTATCCCACAGAGAAAATAGTAGCTACTCCAAGTGGAAGGTCCAAAGCTGCAGGATATTTCATTCCCAAATAATTATTTTCACAGTTTCCTGGTTCTCTGATAATCCAACTGACATGAGCAATAAACCTCACAATGCAACTATACCACATTGCTTACATCCAGGAGCACATCAGCATTTCTACCTATAGCCCTTGAATTGTCACAATATGAAGTGGCTGGTGGATGCTAAGGTGAAATTTACCTTTCACTTTTCTTATTAACTAAAGTGCCCCTCACTGAAATACTGGACAAACACAATGAGTTAGGAAAACCAGGAACAAGCTGAAAAACCTCTGATCTTTCCCTAAAAATAAAACCCAAAAAACTACATGTTAATGAATGGATAAATTTCCAAGATGCACTTATCTGTAATTCTTGATGCCTCTTTTTTTATTAATAGTTTACCTAGGAACAGCTTCGATCATGATGAAAATAAGTTTATTATTCGCTAAGGCTTCATTTTCAAAATGTTTTAGATAAAAACATTTACAAATTAGATAAATTTATAAAAAACATTATAAATTAAATTTATAAGTAAGAGGATGATCATTAAATGAATAACAAAGGAGCTAAGTTTGGGGCCCCCTTGGTGGCACAGGGGTTAAAGTTTAAGTGCTATCAAGCTATCCCCAGCCTCTTCAGCATGAGTTTGTTTCCCAGCCAGGGAGCCAACCCACATGGTGTAGCAGACCTCTCCTGTCTTGCCCACTGCTCTGGTGAATTTCAGTAGATCTGCCTGTTTTTCTCCCCTTTCTGTCTCTGGTAATCTGTCACCCCCCTCCCCCCACCTCTGGCCTACACTCCGGGTCTTGTATGCATAAATAAATAAATCTTTAAAAATAATTAAAATTACAACTAAAGAAAAAAACAGCTAAGCTTAATTTCAGAATTCTTTTTCTAGTGCCCATGCTGTAGAACTGTCATTCTCTGCTGCCCAGTGACACACCTGCCTAGTTTTGAGCCAGACAGATGAGTACAGATGAAAAGTGTAGTGGGCCTCCCCAGTGGCACAGCAGGTTGAGTGCAGCACTGTGAAGCTGTCCACAGCCTCTGCAGTGCCTGTTCAATTCCCGGCCAGCTAGGGAGATGCCCACATGGAGTGGCAGACCTCTCCTGTTTTACCCGCTGCTCCCCTTAGTAGTGTGTTTCGTCAGTCTGCTTGTTCTGTTCCCTGCTCTGTCTCTGGTGAATCCTCTCACCCTCCCGCACATCTGGCCTGTACCCCAGCTCTTGTATAAATAAATAAGCTTAAAATAAATTTAAAAAAAAAGAAAAGCATAGTTATAGACACCCTATGCAATGGCACACTCTTCATAAGCAGCAGACACTTATATGTAAAGATTCATATGGCACAGGGGTCAACCACAATGTCCCAGGCCCAAGAGCCACTGCATTTGACTTTTTCACTTCAAAGCTCTTCTTGCCAGAGCTACTGCCACTGGAGTATCCACACCCATCACTGCTACCATTTTGGAAAAGTAAGTTTTTTAAATATCAACTTAAAGATCAAGCAATTCTAAATAATAAACATGAATGTTCTAAGAAAAATAATTTTTGCAGGTCCCCAATTTGGGTTTACTCTGGCACTAAATTAGTTTCACATAAAGCAACAATAATGCACAATCACAAAAGCAAGAGTTTCGATCTGAACAGAGACTAATTCTGCCTCCATTCATTCACTGTCTGTGAGGTATGTGCAAGACATTCTTCTAGGACATGGGGCAGGGCTAAGAATAAAATAAAGACCCAGCCCTCCTGCAGTTTATTTTTCATTCTAGTTCAGGAATTGGCAAACCACAGCTGGTTGCCTATGTTTTCTGTTTTCAGAAACCAGTTATTATTCATACAGAGCCATGCTTCTCACTCATCCCTTTAGGTATTGGCTGTGGCTCCTTTCCTGCTACAAAGAGAGTAAAGTAGCTATAATACAGATGTAGGAGCCATGAAACTAGAAATACTTACTATTAGGCCCTGTTCCAGGCTTCGGTATACAAGTCACTTGTCTTCCTATCCCGATCCTCCACCCTTCTATCATCCCCCCAAAACACATTCCTCACCCTTATTTATTGCTTTTACAACATTCACATGCAAGAAGGTCTCCCTCATTTACTGTAAAACCTTGCTAACAAGAATTGTGTCATATTTTTTTTACCATCAATGCCCACAGCATGAAATTAAATTAGTTAAAGAACTTGTGTCTCATCTAGTACATGTTAGTGGAAAGTGATCAATCCTTTGGACTAATAATTTTATGGATAAGAGGTCAAAGCCATTCCCACTGCTTGAAGCATTCCTTCCCACTACATACACACACACACAGAGAAATACACTCTCACTTTTTATCTTCCCAGACCCTTGGCCACCCATTTTAGGCATGGGGGTTCCATAATGTCTTCTAATCCCTGTCACAACAGAACAAAAGACTGAGGTGCAAGAATCATCTGAATCCCACATTAGACTGTAAGGTTTCTGATAACAGAGAACTTACCTGTGTCACTACTATCTTGCACAATATTAGATATCTAGTAGGTATTCAAACTTTGTTGAATAAATAAACCTCTATATTTTTATAAATGACAACTATAGAAAAACAAAAAGTGTGTTTTCAATAAAATCAATATTTAGAAGTAGGAAAAAAAAATGGTTACATTCCCTACTCATTTCATGTTCACATAATACATCAATCATTTCTATTAGACATTCCCTTGTCTTCTTAGGCCAAGGTGATGGAAATGAGGGTGAAGGTGCAGCACCTGAGAACCCAGGCTGTAAAAGCGGAGGGAGATAGAGGGGACACAGCAGGAAATTAAGATTGCTGCTATTAAGGAATAAGGAAATTGATTGAGCAAACCAAGAAGAACATGAACCAAGTTTTTCACTTTCTGAGAAGATATTTCACACACATAGGGACATAAAAAGAACCCTGAGGTATAGATTGGAATTGGAGGTATTCATGAGAAGTCATGGGTTTTAACTGACAAACATAAAGATACAGAAATTTTTTGATGTGTTTTTACATCTGTGTACATATATCCATACATCACTTCCTAAGTCTTTCTTGAGTGTAGCCTAAAAACTATGGCATCCCAGCAGCAATCAACAGTCCTGACACCCAGATTTTGCTTTATCAGTACCATCCTCCATAAAAAAAGAGTGAACTTAATGTAGTGGAAACATATGTTGATTTATAATGATGCACACCAGAAGCTTACCTAAATAATAAGAGAAAAAGGGCATTTTTCATAAGGTAGAGAAATCTCACCATTTGGAATTCTCATACTCAGATTTTGTCTTATATACTTAATGTCCAAAGAAAAATAAAAATCAATTTTTGGAAAATATAATTACTACTTTAAATGGTGGTTTTATTACCAATCACAAACCAAAACTAAGTTAAAAAAAAAAAAACAACCTTCCACTCAGAAACTTTACTGAGTGGAAGCCAGCCCATAGGAGAAAGACTGGAAACACCACACCAACAAAAGGATGACCTTTTTCAAGGATGCCTAAACCAGAAATGTGAGTTAGCAAGCAAAACAATCCCTGGTGTTCTGGTGTTCTTTAAGCTGTAAAGAAAGAATTGCAAGGTTGCACTGAATTTTTATGAACATAGGAATAAACCTAAGGTAGAACTAATTTATTGCTGAAATGCATAACATTGAACTGTTAAAAATGTTGAGCAGGTGACATTTGTGTATCAAATTACTAGTCTACTAGTTTTATTTTTTTCTACTAGTTTTAAAACAAAAGATAAATGTAACCTAGTGTCCTTTGCATTTTAAATCTAGTCATCCTGCCTATATTCAAATATTCTACTAAAGAATATTTGATACTAAAGAATTCAGACACCTGAAACCAAGTAGATTCTCTATAATTGCTCATTTCCCTCCCACTCTACAGACCATTCCACTACCACATGAATTCATTGCTAGTTGAACAGAATAAAAACCATACCATTTTTGTTGATGTGGCTATTAAGATAGACAAAATGCACTGAGCAGACTTACAAGTTCTCTTGTCACTTAGGAGTCAACTGCATATCTTAAGCTAAGTTACATTTGTCTTACATTTAAATAGTTTATATAATGGAAGAAAATATTAAGTAACTTGTTATAAACTACTACTACCTAAACAGGCCACTCATTTAAAACAAGTTTATTTAAAATCCAAAGCACTTTCATAGCGTATGATCACTTCAACCTCTCTGGAACAAAATCTTGCTTTCAGAACATAAAGTATGTAAGTATCTAAAATTATCTGACTCGTACAACAGAAGATCTCCCTTTCAAGATTAAAAAAACTGGGCCTCCCTGGTGGTGCAAGGGGTTAAGCACAGCACTATGAAGCTGTCCACAGCCACTGCAGCACAAGTTCGATTCCCAGCCAGCCAGGGAGCAATCCACATGGTGCAGCAGACCTCTCCTGTCCCGCTCACTGCTCCCCTCAGCAGTGTATTTCAGTCAGTCTGCCTGTTCTGTTCCCCACTCTATCTCTGGTGAGTCCTCTCAGCCCGCCCCCCCCCATACCTCTTGCCTGTGCCCCAATTCTTGTATGCATAAATAAATAAATAAATCTTTAAAAAAGGATTAACAAAATTGGAAGTCAGAGATTGTGATCATACCTCCAAGGCCAAGGAGTTGTAAATCAGACAGTCAAGTCTCTTTCCACTAAGCCGCACACTAACCCAAAAAAAACCCCTAAATGACACATTAATTACTTGGTTTCTCCAACAAGAATTGACACATACACACAACCATTTTAAAAACAGTCTGGGAATTCCTTTAAAATGTAAACATATAAAAAACATGAACTCTAGCAATGATGATTTCACTTCTAGTTTAGCCCAAAGAAATGAAAGCATGTGTTTGTATATTTATACAGACTTGCACACAATGGTCTGTAACCACTGCATTTGCAACAGGCAAAACCTGTGAAGTTATTGTCTGTCAAGAAAGCAATTTAAATAAAAGTTCATGCACATACTTAACATTCTTCAGTATTTCTTTCTCAAATGTTTTTCGACCAAGAAAGCCACTCTTCACTTTTACTCGATAGCAGATGTTATGAAAACTTAACACCGCTCCTTCACTGCAGGCCTTCATGTCGTTGGAGGTGGTCCCAGGGAGGCCATTGGTGTTTCTTTGTGACATTGTAATTAAAACCGGGTCTTTACTGGAAGACATCTGGAAAGTTTCTTCTGCTTTTCTGCAGTGGGAGAAGCAACAGTGAGTTCATAATTCAAATAAATGAGATTGTAAACACTAGATAACAGTGCACTTAAGTTCATTTTGGTACAACCTTGAGTTATAAAATAAGTATGTCCCAGGGCCTCCCTAGTGGCGCAGGAGTTAAAATTTCAGTGTTATCAAGCTACAGCCAGCGCCAGCCACTGCAGCATGAATAAAATTTCCGACCAAGGAGCTGACCCACATGGGGCAGCAGACCTCTTCTGTCTCGCCCTCTGCTCCTTCAGTAGTGTATTTGGTAGATCCGCCTGTTCTGCTCCCTACTCTGTCTCTGGTGAATCCTCTCCCCCCACACCTCTGGCTGACACCCCAGTTCTTGTATGCGTAAACAAATAGAAATAAATCTTTTAAAAAATAAAATAAGTATGTCCCAGATATGTAATATACGGCACGGTGACTGCAGTTAATAAGACTTTATGATGTATTTTTAAATTGTTGAGTAGAAAAAAGTACTCTTCCGAAGAAAAAAAATTTTCTTATTATATGTGGTTAATAGAATTATTGTAGTAATCACTTTATATTATATGCAAATAATCAATCACTGTAGTGCAGAACTGAAAGTAATAATGCTATATGTCAATTACAACTCAATGAAATAAAAATAGAATCCAAATTTTTTAATGTAAAATATCCCATTAGTTATTTGATTCTTATTTAAGCAAAAATATTTTTAATATATTGGGTTCAATAAAATAAATTTAAAAAATTAATTTCATTTAATTTAAATTTCAATAAATAGCTCTGCTTTCAATAAATAGGCTGCGTCACAGTAATAATGATGCCAGTGTGTGTGTAGTTACTATACAGCTGTTGCTGCCGCTTTACCAGAGTTCTTGTCTCATGAAGCCGTAAAAAAGAATTCACAGACTTTTCAAATAAGTAAGCAGAGAGAAGCAAATCTTGTCTTAGAAAGAAAAGTTTATTTTCACATTTCAGACTTGTTCACAAGCTGTTAAGTTACCTTAAAGTCTTACACTAATTAAATATTTTAAAGCGTTTTTTAAAACTTGCTTAGTGAAACACTTTTAACTTCATTAATAAACTTAATACTCTCTGTTCTAAATTTTTTAACTGCTTAACTATTGACTTGACTATACTAATCATTTTTATATATATAATTATTATCATTTTATATGTATAATTATTTTTTATATATAATTATTATATAATATAAATATATATAATTACATAAAATTTTATATATATAATTTTTATTATTATTTTATATATAATTATATATATATAAAGGACAAAGAACAAAGACTCCCAGGTATAAGGTACCTGGGAGGGGCCAAGATGAGCCCGTATGGGGTCTTGCTTCAGGAATATACACTTTCTTTCCCTCATTATCTTAAAATTCCAGTGGTCTCACCCTGATTGGTTAGTTCTCAGGTGGTCTCACTTAATCTGCTACTGAGAGGGGATCTTCACATTCCTTATCTTTCATGGTACTCCTTAGTGAATGTCTTGTTGACCTTAGTCCTGGGAAGTTTGTTATTCCCACTGGAATTAGTTACATTCCTCTTGATGTCCTTATCTCTGGAGACTTCCTTAACTCTCCAGAGGTCCCCACCTGCAATGTCCTTAAAACTACCTGATTACCCTAACTTGCCCTATGACTCAATAAGAACAACCCTGGCACCTTTATTTGAGTAGCCTGCCTTGAAAAGCATATTAAGATACAATTCAAGATCCAGGTCAGACTACATCATCACCATCACCTGTTGCTTCTTGGTTCTTTAATTTTGTAGTTTGACATTGTTATTACAAAAAGGGGCTTAGAAAAGGAGTCGGGGTAAGCAAAATTTCTCTGAACTTATAGCTCCCAATTTTACATCCCTGGTTGTTATGTTCCTTCAATCACCTTAGAAGATAAATTACAAAATTGTTTAGGATGACATGATTTCCTTAAAGAGTGAACACATTTAGCAAGATTTAGAATTATATATAAAAATGATTAGTAAAGTCAAGTCAATAGTTAAGCAGTTAAAAAAATTAGAACAAAGAGTATTAAGTTTATAAATGAAGTTTAAAGTGTTTCACTAAGCAAGTTTTAAAAAATGCTTTAAAATATTTAATTAGTGTAAGACTTTAAGGTAACTTAACAGCTTGTGAACAAGTCTGAAATGTGAAACTTCAATAAACCTAGTTTTAACTTTTAAAAATCAAAGTAATCCGTGAAGAACTGGCTATGATGAAATAACTTCTCTAAAGCAACCACCCTCTTAAGTTGCTCTCTAATAGGGGATCCAAAGCAATCAAGACTTGAGGAGCCAAAATCCTAGAAAGGAAAGAATGTGAAGGCAACCCAGCATGCTGTGTCCTTCCCTGAACGCAAATTGCAATCTTGTGGGTCAAAACTCAGACAAAATAAGCAGAAAGAAGTTGCTAGAAGCTAAAAAACTAAGCAAATATTTCAGCAGTCTGTCAGTGCTAAGGAGACAAAATTTGGAGCTGCAAGCCTTCCAAAGAGAAGGTACCCTAGAGAACCAAGCTGTTGAGATCCCAGATGGGCTATGCTCTGGGAATAAGGAAAAAACAGAAATAGACCAACCATTATGCCATCAAACTGATCTGCTCATCCTTTGCCTACTAAAGTAAAACCTATTTTCTTTTTTTTTTTCCCCAAAGATTTTATTTATTCATGCATACAAGAACCAGGGTACAGGCCAGATGTGAGGGAGGGTGAAAGGATTCACCAGAGCAGGGAACAGAACAGGCAGACTGACTGAAATGCACTGCTGAGGGGAGCAGCCGGTGAGATAGGAGAGGTCTGCTTGCCATTGGGTAGCTCCGAGGCGGTGTGGATCAAACCAGCACTGCAGAGGCTGCAGACAGCTCCACAGTGCTGCGCTCAACCACCTGCACCCCCAGGGGAGGCCAACCTATTTTCAAAGAAGTTATCACCATCCAAATTTTCAATAAAATAGACAGAAATCATCAAACACTGACTTTCAAATAGCTGGCAATGTTTAAGAAAATAAATAAAAAGGTAGACTATTACCAAAGTTGCAAAGTCTGTTTTTTTTTTTTTTTTAAATCAATAGATGAGTTGAACAGTTGTTTAAATGCAGATTACAAAAAAGAAATAGTAAATTGGACAATTGGTATGTAAAAAAACCTCCAGCCTGAGATGTTGATGAAAATTATCACATTGAGGACCTCCCTAGTGGAGCAAGGGGTTAAGACACAACATATGAAGCTATCCTCAGCCACTGCAGCACAAGTTTGATCCCTGGCCAGGGAGATACCCACATGGTGCAGCAGACCTCTCCTGACTCACCCGCTGCTCCCTTAGCAGTGTATTTTGGTCAATCTGCCTGTTCTGCTCCCCACTCTGACTCTGGTGAATCCTCTCACCACCCCCACACCTCTGGCCTGTACCCCAGATCTTGTATGCATAAATAAATAAATCTTTTTTTTTTTAAAAAAGAGAAAATTATCACATTGGAAATAGATTTAAAACAAAACAAAACAAAACAAAACACTCCACACTGAAAAGCATGGAAACCACATACAAGAGATTACGAAACATATGTGATACGAAGAAAAAGGTCTGGCAACTATTTCCACTTTTGGAAACTGAAAGAGTAGAAACCATTTAAAGATTAGCAGCCAGGAAACTAAAGGTAAATAGATTAAATTTTAATCTATGAAGACAATGAATGGTAATAATGAACCCAAGCCCTCAAACTACTGAAAGACAAGGCATATGTAACCTCTGAACCTTACATCTGGACTTTCTAACTTCTTCAGCTGTCTCTCCATGTATTAGAAACCAAAATACTCCAGCGAACTCAATCACTTCCCCAGCTGCCATCCCCATTTGGTGTTATATGACAAAAGGACACATTCTAACTCTCTCAAGACTCATTAAGAGAAGTGGGTCATTGGCTCAAGATGAAAATCTATGTTTTTTTTGTGATATTTCTTGCCAGTACAAAACACCAACTGGAACTAAAGTAGTCAATAAAGATCATCCATACCCATACAAGATACATATCTAAAATGTTCAAATATCTTAATAACATTAGAAACGTGTACATGCAATGAGTTTGCTTTCGCTGTGACAGACACTGTAACCCTTACTGCCTAGGAGTTGCTTGGTTCTTCACTAGGATTCTAATAGCCTCCTCAAGAGAGAGCAGGTTCTTAATAATTCATGAGCCACAAGTCAAGTGAGTACATGGGTACAGAAGAAGCACCCCCATCAGCTGAAGCACATTATACCCCTTCAACAAACACAACTTTGTAAACATTTCTGACCATGTATAAAAAATATGAGTAAAGCATTCCTCTAAGATGAAACAGAAAAATACATAATAGTAGCAACAAAATAAAGGCAACTCCTCAATAATAGCAAAGAACTCAATTTTTTTACTAATGCACTATAATGGGTTTAGATGATTCACTACAATAATTGCCTTCAGGAAAATGTTACTCTTTCCCAATAGACGGAAGTTTTCTGGGCATATGTGTCGGGCTGAGGGGCTTAGCATATAGTCTTTGTATATTAAAAAGAAACCTTATACAAGAAAACTCAAAGTGATATAAATGTACAACAGCACAGGGACTATAATCAAAACTATGAAATTTGAAAGCTGCTAAGAAAGACTTATTGTGATGATCATTCACAATATACACAAATGTTGCATCATTATGTTGAACACCTGAAACTAAAATAATGCATGTCAACTATACCTCAATTAAGAAAAAAGAATTTGTTATCTAAGCCAAGCAAAAAACCTCCAAGTCATATCTAGGTTTCCCTATGACAAAAATCTTTCTTGCTTCCAGAGTCCCTGCTAGTCTTAATTGGGGTTTTATCACTTTTGGGACCTAGATGCACATCATGTAGACCATGAAGTCCTTTGATAAGAGAAGCATCTAAATGTTTTCATAGCTCATCTGAACCCAGCTAACTCATGTAATGTGGGCTGATTATATCTCTCAGTCTAGCAGAAAAGTACTTTCAAAGAAGATCAAGGAATTTGCATAGATTTTTTGTCTTTCCAGCTGTCCCTTTTCAGGCATCTACCTAAATCACTTTCCAATTCTTTTTCCTTTCTGACTAGTGAGACCATGTTCTGTTTTGAAGAGTCAGAACATTTTTTTCTTCCACAGATGCTGGTTTATCTATTAAAAGAATGATAACCTACATTAAAAATACTATTTTTCAGAAGATCTGCCTGCTCTCCATTTTGTCTCGGGTGAATCCTCTCACCAACCCCCCACACCTCTGTCCTACACCCCAATTCTTGAATGCATAAATAAATAAAAACAAATCTTGGGCCTCCCCTGTTGGCGCTGCGGTAGAGTGCTGGGCTGCGAGGCTGCCCGCAGCCTCTGCAGCTCCAGTTTGTAACCTGGCTGCCAGCGAGGGTCCCACCAAAAAAAAAAAAAAAAAAAAATTCTTAAAAAGATACCATTTTTAAGATACTCTTAATCTGATAGTCCACTGTATACTAAGCACATAACAATGGAGACCACACAGATGCAAGGAAAGTCCACAGGCTAATTCTAAAGTCCTCAACCAGATACCTGCCCTCAATTACAGCCATCACACATGCTACTAGAAGCCAGAGAAACCTCAGCTCAAGAGTTCTGGGCTCTCTTCCCAGGAATAATACTAATGAGATTTGCACTCTGCTTCAGAGTCATAAGGGCATCTATGTAAGCATAAACCCACTTCAGCTATTTAATGCCAAGAAAATACAATCCTGACATGGAGCGAGAAATTCTCAGATCTCTGTTGGGTGATTTGTGAATGGGCAGAAATAAAAACAGGATAGTATTGAATACTGTAAAAAAGAACATCTGAATTTTAAATTTCATACATTATCCCTTGCTTTTTAATGTCCTCTATCAATCAAAGTATCTCATTTGACAGATCCACATGGAGGCATCCAGGGTCGACACTATATTCAGGTCAGACCACTGAAGTGTTCCAGGCAAAGGAGCATCCTGAACGAATCCACCTATCAAACTCAAAGCATTGCAGCAGGCTGAGCTGAGCAATGTGGCACAAAAGAGAAGGTCAGCCAGACAGAAAGGAAGAGCCCACACTGCGGAAGTCTGTAGTCAGTGAGGAGCCACTGAGGCCTTTTAAACAAGAAATGGTCATGACCCTAGTTATGTTTTTAAAAGACACTCTGCAGCACTGTGAGGCACTCACCAGCCACTGCAGCACAACTTCAATCCCCACCAGCCAGGGAGCAACCCACATGGTACAGCAGACCTCTCCTGTCTCACCCACTGCTCCCCTCAGCAGTGTATTTCAGTCAGTCTGCCTGTTCTGCTCCTCACTCTGTCTCTGGTGAATCCTCTCACTCCCCAAGCCTCTGGTCTACACCCCAGTTCTTCTATGCATGAATAAATAAATCTAATAAATAAATAACACTGACTCTTGTATAGCAAGTATGAAAGCCAAGGGTCTGTAAGGAGTCTACTGCAGAAAATTAGGTAAGACAGCTTGAACGAGGGGAAGGGCTAGAATCACAGAGGGCATGCCAAAAGTTCAAGGGCTCAATTCCAACATGGGAACTTTCAGATGCTTGTGAGACACCAGAGAGGGAGGGATAATGTGTTAAAAACTGAGAATCATAAATTTGATTCCTAATGTTACAGGACAGGGAGAGGGGCACCACAAAACCCCCAAATCTGCCTGCTCCAAATAGGTTTTGCAATCCACTGCATCAAGACAAAACATATAAGGCCATTAGGAAAGGAACTTTAATACAATTAGTGTGCAATACAGAAAAGAAGTTTCCAAGACAAGCACCCAAAAATTACCCAACCCCTCATGAGTAGAAGTCCACCTAAACAGGGTTGGCCCAAAGCAAGACCTCTGAGGCCTGAGAGACTGCCACAAGTCTAAGGCACTTTCTGCTGGGGACCCACAGAAAAGGATCAGAAACAACTAGACAAGTCTGGGAGGAAAAGAGCAAAATAAAAATCAAAATAAAAGCTGCCATTATTAACCTCCCCACGGGTCTCTCACCCACACTTGTTTCAACCAGTCCAGGACTAAGAAGCTAGTGCAGCTTCTTCACGTGTCTCTCTACTCCATGTGCCTCCTCCAGGTCTCCTTCTTGCTCTCCATCCTTTTTCCTTCCTTTTCCCCAGTCTCCTCTCCAGCTTCTCCTGCTCCCTGCTCAGCTGCAGGCTCCTTTCCTCCTTGATGGGGCAGGGAGACTGGCACCTCCCTTTGTCCTGGAGATGACCCTATTACAATCTCCCCCTCTTAATTTTTATTCCACCATATCTATGGTGGTACAGATCTCGGGGTGCATTGTTGGGCAGAAAGGATGTCCTGAACGTATTTCACCAACACTGAAGATGACCAAACACCCCACATTCTTGGGGTCTTCATTATGCCATGAATGTTCTTCTACCATTAAAAAAAAGCCACAGACCTGCCTTCAAGTGAGCATCCCAGCATACACTGTTTTCCAAGACACACTGAAGAATACATAGGATCATACACAACACTGAAATTTAGGACCATGGCAGCTACAGTGAATTTCAAAATCTACATAGTTCTTTGTCCTTGGCTTCCCCAGCCACTTGACCTGGCTCCTTTATTGACGTTGTTCTCCCCATTACCTCAGCCATGTATGCTCCTTTGTTGGCATAGTGAATAAAGACCTTATCTTCTCCCCCAACTATCTTTCCAATTTTATATATCTCCTATCTCTCTAGCTCACACTCATCATTTTTTTAAAGATTTATTTATTTATTTATTTATTTATTTATTTATACAAGAACTGGAGTATAGGCCAGAATCGCAGGAGGGTGAGAGGATTCACCAGAGACAAAGCAGGGAACAGAACAGGCAGACTGATGAAACACAATGCTGAGGGGAAGAGCAGGCACAACAGGAGAGGACTGCTTCACCATGTGGGACCCTCGCTGGCTGGCCAGGATCGAACCCACGCTGCATAGGCTGCGGACAGCTTCAAAGTGTGGTGCTCAACCGCTGCGCAACCAGGGGAGGCCCACACTCATCATTTTTTAAAGATTTATTTTTATTTATTTATGCATAGAAGAACTGGGGTGTAGGCCAGAGGTGTGTGTGTGGGGGGGGGGAAGATTCAGAGTGGGATGCAGAATAGGTAGATCTACTGAAATACACTGCTGAAGGAAGCAGGGGGTGAGAAAGGAGAGGTCTGCTGTGCCATATGTGGGTTAGCTCCCTGGCGAGGGGATCAAACTCAGGCAGCAGTGGTGATAGCGCTGAGACTTAACACCTACTCCACCAGAGAGGGCTTCACACTCATTATTTATCAGAAGCAAACTGCCTCTGTTTCTAGCTAAGGTTGACCCTCGATTTACATACTGTCTCACATTCCCTCTTGCCTACATAAGAACATATCTCCAGTAATTTTCACCACGCCTTCCATTTTCTCCACTATACTGTTTTAATCTTCCCTAATGGTTATAAAATTTTGTTACTTCTGGGCCTCCCTAGTGGTGCAGGGGGTTAAGTCTCAGCACTATGAAGCAATCTGCAGCCACTTCAGCACAAGTTCGATCCCTGGCCAGAGAGCTACCCACATGGTGTAGCAGACCTCTCCTGTCTCACCCACTGCTCCCCTCAGCAGTGTGTCAATCTGCCTGTTCTGTTCCCCACTCTGTCTCTGTGAATCCTCTCACCCTCCTGCACCTCTGGCCTACACCCAAGCTCTTGTATGCATAAATAAATTAATTTTTTAAAAAATTGTAATTCTTTTACCTTCTCCCCTTCCCATGTCCTACTAAAGAGACACTTAAACCCTGCTTCTAAGGGTCCCTTTCATGCACATTTTTCTCTGATCTCCCTTCTCATATGATTAATGTTTTTTTCTCTTGCCAATCTCTTGTGGCTTTCATTTGCAGGCCTCCAAAAATGGAACCTTAGAGGAAAAGTTGTCTCTCTTACATCATAGTTAGAAGAAATTCAAGGAGTAAGCCCTGAGGCTATGATTAAGCTTGCGAAGATTAGGACTCATCAATTGGAGATATGTAACTTGCCAAAGTTAAAAATTAAGGACTTTCTGGCACCTCCCTTGTGGCAAAGGGGCAGGAGTTAACTCTTAGTGCTATCACCACAACAGCCTGAGTTCGACTCTGGTCAGGGAGCTACCCACATATGGTGCAGCAGATCTCTCCTGTTTTGCTTGTTGTTCCCTCAGCAGTGTATTTCAGTCAGTCTGCCTGTTCTGTTCCCCACTCTGTCTCTGGTGAATCCTCTCACCTCCTGCACCTCTGGTCTATACCATAGTTCTTCTATGCATGAATGAGTGAATGAATGAATGAATAAATAAATAAATCTTTAAAAAATGTTAACTTTCTTCATTCCCCAAAATTACACACCATTCGCTTTATAATATAAAGGAGGAAATATCTGCCATGCCAAAATGTCTTTTGACAAAAGGTTGGTCTCATAGGTGGACCTCTGAAGGCTAGGTGAATGCTGCTTTTTAGAAAAGTATTTATATATGAACTTCTGTAAGGTCATGTGTGGGAAGACAATCTCCTTATCTCTTTTTTTAAATTAATTCATTAATTTATTTTTTTAAGATTTATTTATTTATGCATACAAGGTACAGGTCAGAGGTGCAAGGGGTAAGAGGATTCACCAGAGACAGAGTGGGGAACAGAACAGGTGGACTGACTGAAATACACTGCTGAGCAGCGGGCAGGACAGGTGAGGTCTGCTGTGCCATGTGGGCCACCTCCCTGGCTGGGAATCAAACTCGTGCTAGAGTGGCTGCGAATAGCTTCATAGTGCTGTGTCTTAACCCCTTGTGCCACTAGGGAGGCCCTTCTTATCTCTTTTCAATGAAGAAGGTGGAACTTAAATCTGCCTATCCTTGTCTATCCACTAAATGGTGAACTTCCCAGGGGACATTCTTCTTTTCCCCAGATCTCCCTTGTCTTAGGGAAGCTCTTTGTAAAATGGTGTCTGGAGCCTTGTGAGAGAGTTATTCAGTCATGCTGGTGTGGTCCATTTATACAGGGTGAATGCGTGTTATTACTAAGCTTCTTTTGACTTTTTCTTTTACCAATCTGTCTGATGTTTGTTTGACCATTTGTCTGTCTAGAAGATCCCAAAGGAGTAGATACGAGTGATTTCCCTCATGCTGACAATTACAATCTGGTTCCTGGTGTGTACAAAGTTTATTAAAAGGTCCAAGAAAGTGATTCTCTTATGTCTCACAGTTTAACATAACTGGAGTCAGACTGAAAATTACCTTTGCTTCTTTGCATTAGAGTGAAAGCTCCATAAAATGGAGGGTTCCATGTCCCTGCCCCACCTAATGAAAGGTGGAGCTGAGCAGGGAGAAGCTAGGAGACTTGGAGGAAGATAGGAGAAGACACATGAAGCAGAGAGACATGCGAAGACATCCTGCTAGCTTCTCAGCTTTGCATTTGCACCAGGGACTTGGGGACTTACACAAAGACGCATGGAGTCGAGACATGTAGAGGCACTTGGAAGAGTCCTCTGGTGAGAGGTACGTGAGGAGGCTGACATGGCAGGTTTTACCTTAATTTGTCCTTTGGATTTGCTCCTTTCATGCCAGACTTGCCTGGAGCCATCTGCCTCTTTCCTATGATTCCTTGCCAGGAGGTGCCATAAACTTGTGGCAAGTTTTTGGGTCTCAGTGGCCCCACTTTGGGCCGAGTGCATTTACCATGAGGGAATGGTAACTTTAGTTTGTTTTACTGGAAAATGATCATCCTTCTTTTCTTTTTCTATGCACACTAATCCTTTTAAAGATCTGTCACACTTCAGAGTATGCTTTGTCTCTATGCAGTGGATGGCAGAACCTATTTGGAGAATGTAAGTTTGGGGGTCCTGGTGAGTCCTAGGGATAATTAGGCAGCTTCAGGGGCAGTGCAGGCAGGGACTTCAGGAGAGTTAAGGAAGGTTCCAGAGATAAGGGCAACAAATTCCAAAGGGAATCAAACACCCCAGGACTGGGGCAACAGGACATTCCAGAACAAGGATTATAAAGAAAAGTATGCTAAGATAAGGGCAGGGACACAGAGACTTAGTTCTGGGCACAGAGACATTTAGGCAGTGAGTGAGACCACCAAGAACTAACCAATCACAAAGAGACTGATGGGGCTTTAGAATAATTAGGGAAGGAATTATATATTTCTTATATATATGTATATTATATGTGTATATATTCCTTGTATATGTATATATTCCCTGAGGCACAGCTCCACTTGGCTTTCTTGTCCCTCCCTGGCCTGGTTCTATGGCCCTGGGACTCCCACTTTATTTCTGTTCCCTTTCTCCTTAATAATTTTTTTCTTTCTCTGAACAAATCTGCCTCTTCTCGATTGCTTGCCTGAGTGTGAGTGAAGTTTCTGCTGCGACTTGGTGAGACACCAACCTGTGGTGGTCTAGTGGCTGGGACTCAGTGCTGTCACTGCAGCCTGGGATCCATTCCTGGCTGGGAGACTAGGCCTGAAAACAAGAAATTACTTATCATTGGGTACTCCTCAGTCTAACCATTAACATCTCCACATTTTTGGCAACATGCAGTGTGGCGGGGGTGTGTGTGGATATAAAATGGTGTTTCGGGGGGCACACGCGACTGCTATTTGGCACTTAATGTGAAAAATAGTGCATTTTTAATGCTATTTCACTTTAATTCACTTTATTTTTTATTTATTTATGCATACAAGAACTGGGGTGTAGGCCACAGGTGCGGGGGGCAGAGGTGTTGAGAGGATTCACCAGAGACAGAGTAGGGAGCAGAATGGGGGAATCTACTGAAATACACTGCTGAGGGGAACAGTGGGTGAGTCAGGAGAGATCTGCTGTGCCATGTAGGTCCCTGGCCGGGGATCCAAGTCATGCTGCAGTGGCTGGCAATACCTTGATAGCACTGAGACTTTAACACCTTGTGCCACCAGGAAGGCCCTCAATTCATTTAATTTTAAAAGCCACAGATAGTTAATGATTACCATACTGGACAATGTCTAGTATCATTATTAAATTTAAAAACTGGGTCCCCACTCCTTGCCCAGTAAGGAAGTTTGGGAGGTTTGAATGGATAAAGGGAATGGATGTGACTGCCAAGGGACTGGGCAGTTAAGCTGGTGATCTGTTATGCTGATTCAGATCACCCATCAGGCCACACCCAAGACTAGTCACCCTAACCAATCAGTGATGCCTGGTGTATAAATAGAACCTTGTGACCTTTTGTAGCAGACCTCTCCTGTCTTACCTGCTGCTTCTCTAACCTCCTGTCTTACCTGCTGCTTCTACACCTTTTCTTGTTCTCTATTCTGTCTGGTGAATTCTTTCACCCCACACTTCCAGCATATACCCCACTTCTTCCCCACAACGGATAATGTGGATCTAAACTTTTTATTTTTTAAGTATGCTTTCCTCATTCCTGAGTTAGTTTATAAAAAAATCAGTTTTATAACCCTATAAAAGAAACATATACTTGTTATATCCTGTGTTAAATGAATCCATTCCAGAGTTTCAAAATAACAAAAATATAGCATTATAGTATTTCAAAAATAAGACAGCTAAGTAATTCAGGTTGAGAATAATAAATCTATAAAATGAACAAATGTGGCAATGATTGATAACGACAGTGCTTTGGGGTTTTTTAAGACCTATCTTCTGAACAACCGCTAAGTTGAATTCACTTTGCCCAAGTAAAGCTAATGAAGTGTATTCTTACAGAATTAATCTGATCTACAAATGTAATTCATAGTTTACCAAAACATACTTGGCCATAACACAAATTTCATAACATATTCAGAGTGAATTTCATACTACTTGATCCAGAATTTCAAATACCAGTAATAGGTAAAGAAAAAAAAATAATCAATTTAAATAAATATAACCCTTTCAGACACCCATAAATGTCACAGATCTCAACAATATACAGTTGGTATTCAGATTACAATTCCCCAAAGAAACTATCATTAAAGTTTTTCCAGCCCATCTCCTAGTGCAGGAGCTTTTTGGTTCTTTGCCCCCACTTGCTTCATGTCATAAGTAAAAGAAAATGGTATTTTTAAAAACCTCTTCTTTACTGCAAATTAGCTATTTCTAAATGCCACATTAGCACATGAAACTGAAAATTTGCCTTCACTCTTTATTGTAAAAGGAGGAACCTAATACCCATTATTTTTTGATCTTTCAAAATTCCTAAAATAAACTCTTCCCAATTCTTACTATTGGATAAAAGACTGAATGACAATGTGCCATAACCCAGTTGCAAAATAATTTAATAAAAGATATTATAAGCACTCACAAGAGGAAATCACTAACCACCATGTTTAGCAGATATTTGCAGAAGTTAAGAGAAGTTAGATTCCAGTAGGATTACTAAGCTTCATATAAAATTTCAAAAGACCATAATCACACAAATTATTTAGCTTGGAATTCTTTGAAAGGTAGGGACAAATGTTAGGCATTATCACATACAAACTCAGTATATTAGCACAGCTGAAGTTCACCTAAATTATAATTACCTCATTACAAAACAAGATATTTTTGCAGTCAGGAGTGTCCTTTAACCACTTTGCCTTTAACCTCACATTCATTTGAAAATTCAGAGATTAAGACAGTTTCATTGCACGGGGAGCACAAGACTTAGAAGAAAGGGAATGGTCAGAAGTGGCTTCCTAGAGGAGACGAAGCAGGTAGGTGAAAGAAAGAAGGAAAGGTGCTTTGGTAAAGGAACATAAAATCCTTCAACTGAAAGAAACTTTGGGGAAATGCATGTCATTCATTTTGCTAGAGCTTTTAGCTTTGTGGAAGGTAGGCAAAGGCCATATGCCTAGTGAGGTGTGGAGCTCAGGTGTAACCCTGGGGGTTCTGAGGTCCCTTCTCATCACTCTCTCACTCACCCAGCACATACCCTTGTTTCCAGCACCAAGGACAGCACTGGGGAGGCCAGTGAGGACTCTATAGGAAATCAAGGACTTATGTAAAAAAAAGGTATAGATTATCCCCCGAGATATATAAGGTACACATGTAGGTATAGCATTTCTTCCTACATAATGCTCAACTCACAGTTTTTCTGGGCATTTTCTCACAAAGAATCTCCTTTTTCTTTGTGAGTAGGGTGGGCAGAAACCCTTGAGAGCATGTAAGTTTGGGAGTCTCTGGGTACCCCTCAGACATCACTGACAATCACAGAAAAATAATGTCTCATTATACATGTAGCACTATATGCCATTGTTAGTATGGCATAAATTTGAAACTGAAATATAGCTGGGTATTTTTATCATTGTGAATTCAAAAAATACTGCAGTTATAACTAAAATAAAGGGGGAGTAGCCCAAATTATCTGTGTGCTGAGAGGTTCTCTATGTTTACAAAAAGGTATGAGTTGATGTAGGTGTAGACTCAAAGACTTGCTCCAAGGTGTAGGGGCTGGGGAGACCAAGACTTTCATAATTTGTTCAAAGACATTTCACACATCTCAAAGATATGTCCTATGCATATCTTCCCCTTCACGCATTCAGCCATTACTCAGAATATAGTTTAAGCAACTAAGCTATTTTTTGTAAGATTTATTTATGCATACAAGAGCTGGGGTGTAGGCCAGAGGTGTTGGGGGTGAGAAGATTCACCAGAGACAGAGTGTGGAGCAAAACAGGTGGATTGACTGAAATACACTGCTGAGGGGTGTATGGGGTGAGACAAGAGAGGTCTTCCATGCCATGTGGGTAGCTCTCTGACCAGGGATCCAACTCAGGCTGCAGTGGCTGTTGACAGCTCCATAATTCTGAGACTTTACCCCTTGCTCCACCAGGGAGGCCCCTAAGCAACTAAGCTATTAAGCTAAGAAAAAAATCCTGCTATTATTTCAGTGCCTTTATAAAACTTGATGTGTGCATTCTACCTGTTAGCACTTAGGGATCTAGCAGATAGGAGTGCAGTCATCTACATAGACTTGAAGTTTCTGAGGTAGCTACAAAAATATCTACTGACTCCATGCCAGTAAACCAGTCTTTTCACTAAAGATCACTAAAGATCAAAAAATTGAATAAAGAAGATTGAACAAATACCCAGCTTCTGTAGCTCCACCTTAAGAAATCAGGGACGTGATTAACTCTCAGCAGTTGCCTTTCTCTCAGATAACATCAACATATCTTTAGGTCAAAGCAACTTAGGAACCTAAAGTTCCTCCTCCTCCTCAAGAATAATTACATTTTTGGACTTCAATGACTCACCAGTCCTATCTCTATAAACCAAAATTTGTTGACTGTCAGAACAGTTTTCACAGAGTAAAATCGGAACAGTTCTCACAGAGTAAAATCGGAACAGTTCTCACAGAGTAAAATAAATGTGTCTGACTGGGGTTCAAATCCTCACTTTGATTATCTAATAAAATCTGTCTAACTCTCATTGAGATTTTATCCTAGTTAATGACTGAACCCAAACTGGCAACTACAATGGGGTCCTCTATGCTATTTGAATGTTAAGGCATTACTCCTTCTTACAAGCAAAGGCACATTTGCTAGATCACAAATCAACTAAACAGAGGTCAAAGTAACTCCAAGTGCCCAGAGTTAGGAAGAGAGAAGAAATGCTTAATTCCAGGTTAGGGCATGACTAACATAAAATGAACATGGAGCAATTTCTGATAGCAGAAAGTAAGAAGCTACTTTAATAAAGGGAAAGGAAGTATGTCAAAGGGCACATGGATTAACCTGGAAAACCTCCCAAATTCAACAATAGCCTTGGGTGGACAGCCATACCACCTTGAATATGCCTGATCTCTTCAATGACAATATTGGGTTACAGTAAATACAGTAAAACAAATATCCAGGAGTCAGGACTGATAGAAATAGTTGAATAAACGAACAGGAAGAAGAGAGAGCTCTTTATTACAGAATTCCAATTAATAAACATAAATTTCTTTCTAATCATTAGAACATAGCACTGTAATAGGGTGGTCCCCAGGAAAAGGGGAGATTCCAGGTTCCCTGCCCCACCCAAGGAGGATGGAGCTTAGCAGGGAGAAGAGGAAGCTGGAGAGGAGACTGAAGAAGTAATGAAGAGAAATGGAGGAGGCATATGGAGCAGAGAAACCTGGAAAGAAATTGTACTTGCTTCCAGGCCTTGGACTGGTTTATACAGATGTG
Source organism: Talpa occidentalis (assembly GCF_014898055.3). Lineage (NCBI taxonomy): Eukaryota > Metazoa > Chordata > Mammalia > Eulipotyphla > Talpidae > Talpa > Talpa occidentalis. The sequence goes on from NW_023604972.1 coordinate 54,836,025, forward strand.
GGTAAGATTCCTGTGGGGGAGGTTAACAACGGCAGCCTTTATCTTGATTTTGCTCTTCTCCTTCCAGACTTTTCTGGCTGTTTCTGACCCTTCTCTATGGGTACACAACAGAAGGTGCCTTAGACTTGTGGCAGACTTTTGGGCCTCAGTGGCCCTGCTTTGGGCCACCCCTTTTTGGCTGGACATTTACATTTACCCACAAGGGGATGGATAACTTTGGGTGCTTGATTTGGAAACTTTTTTTCCCCCTTTCTTTGTTGCACACTAATTGTATTATAAAGTTCCTTTCCATTGATGGTTTTGCTCACTAGAGTATGTTTTGCCTTGATGTGGCAGATGGCAGAATTTATTTAGAGGGCAGCAAACTCTGTAATAGCACAATATACAGCAAACTCCACTGATGACAAAGTAAGTGAATGAAAGTTTAAAGGGAAACTGGATACTTCCAGTCTCTCTTCTAAATGTCTATTAAACACAAAGGGGGAAATAAGCACTTTCCATTGGGAACCTGGCAGATAGCTCTGTAGCCGAGGTTAATATCAATAATAAGAGGCCACATGCCCCCATATGTTGCATGGGGATTACTTCTGGCATTTATTCCCAAAATGCATAGCATCAATCTAATGGTGAGAAAACATCAAGTATAAATTGAGGGACATCCTACAAATAACTGACTGGTATTGTTTACAAGCATCAAGGTAGCAAAAAAACCACAAAAACCAAAAAACCCAGAAGGTTGAGAAATTATCACAGATTGAAGGAAACATGATATATCTAACAATCAAATGTGAGATCTTGTTGTAGAGCAACCCCGATACAAAACGGGGTGCCTGACTGTGGGTCCTCACCCGCACTTAAAAGGACTTATTAATGCTCTACTGCAGGCACACGGGAAAGGTTAATAAAAGGTTTATTTACAAGGGAAGGGGAAATGAGGAAATGTACAGCTCTGGGAGAAAAGTGGGAGACAAAGTTTTAAATGAGTCCTACCCGATTCGCCAATTAGGAATTTTAAAATGGCGCTCTCAGAGTTGGCCGCCAGCCAGGAGCGGTGAAGCCAGGAGGCGAGCGATAGTGAGCCAGCGAGACCCCAAGGCCCACGTGTTTGGTTTTTATATCCAACCTGGCTGCCCAACTCCACCCTCAGGTCCCAGCCACCCTCCCTTTGGTGGTGATGGGATTTGTCTTTCCCAATGTCTTGATGGCTTTAGTCTGGAGTGGGGGTGGGGTCCACAAAGCCTGTATGGGATTAACTCAGGACATTATTTTCCCCTAACAATTTGAATCAAATGTTAGACTGAATCCTAAGCAGAAAAAAAGAGAGTGAAAAGATAAATATATAGTTTAATTGGTAGCACTATAGTATTGTACCAATATTCGTTAACCTATTACTTTTGACAATTACAGTTAGGAAATCCTCTATACCATTTTTGAGGCAACTTTTCAGTAACTATATAAATTTTTTTCAAAATAAAAAATTAAAATGAATCAATAACAATAACAGAGCCCCAATATTTTTCAATGTTTATGCCAGAAGCTTAATGTTAGACTTAACTTCCTCATCAACAGCTATACAACTCAGTCACAGTTGCATGTACTCTGAAAGGTATTGCTTTATAGGCTAACACATCAAGGACATCTTTTCCTTGTTCCTCTTACATATTTAAAATAGCTGAAATTCAAATGGCAAGAGAATTATGAGATCCTCCAAAAAACCAGGCTGTAGGAGCTATCTCTAGCTCAGTGATTGGGAAATAGGGCAGGAAGTTTCCATTTTGTAAACTGTTGTCCATAAGTCATTTCAAGTCTTCCTTGTTTATCTGCAATGCAAATGATCTGAGAGTTGCAAGATCTCCACCAAACTAAGCCTAGAGGTTCTCTGTCACACTGAGATGAAAGTGTTTCCCAGAAGTAATTTCACTGTGTAAACTGTTCTTTAGAAGTGATCTCACCTCTTCTCAGGTGAAAATTATGGAGGAAGAAAACAGAAATTTCCATTCTGTTGAAAAATTCAAACCAATTAAATTTACCCCTAGACTGTATCCCAGCATCCATATGTTTGATCTTCATCACCATGGAAATGGTGGCAAAAAGTGAAAGGGGGGAATTGTTAGGGGGAAGTGATGTCCTGAGTTAATCCCATACAGGCTTTGTGGACTCCACCCCCACTCCAGACTAAAGCCATCAAGACTCTGGGAAAGACAAATCCCATCACCACCAAGGGAGGGTGGCTGGGACCTGAGGGTGGAGTTGGGCAGCCAGGTTGGATATAAAAAACCAAACACGTGGGCCTTGGGCTCTCTGGCTCGCGATCGCTCGCCTCCTGGCTTCACCGCTCCTGGCTGGCGGCCAGCTCTCAGAGCGCCATTTTGGGATTCCTAATCGGCGGATCGGGTAGGACTCATTTAAAACTTTGTCTCCCACTTTTCTCCCAGAGCTGTACATTTCCTCATTTCCCCTTCCCTTGTAAATAAACCTTTTATTAACCTTTCCCGTGTGCCTGCAGTAGAGCATTGATAAGTCCTTTTAAGCGCGCGAGTGAGGACCCACAGTCAGGCACCCCGTTTTGTATCGGGGTTGCTCTACAACAAAAACACTACATGACATACATCTCAGAAACATCTTTGAGAACTCATTCCCAGAAGCAAAGAAAATGAAAGAAAAGATAAATGACTGGGACTACATTAAACTACAAAGATTTTGTATAGAAAAAGAGACAATAACCACAACAGAGACACTCTACTGATTGAAAGAAAATATTTGGTCCACACAATTGATAAGGGACTGAGTTCAAAGATCTACTATAGAGAGCTCACAGGACCCAACAAAAGCAAAGCAAACAACCCAGTCAAAAGTGGGCAGGGGAGCTAAAGAGACACTCCTCCAAAGAGGAAATGCAAATGGCCAGGAGGTATATGAAAAAATGTTCAATATCACTTATAGTCATGGAAATGCAAGTCAAAACCACAATGAGATACCACTTCACAACAGTGACTATGGCCTGTATTTTTTAAAAAAACAAAACAAAACTGGCAGCAACAAATACTGGCGAGGGTGTGGAGAAAAAGGAACTTTCTTATACTGTTCAACTACAAATGGGAAGCTGAGTGGAAGACCCTCAAACTAAATGGGGCTACCATATGACCTAGCAATTCCACTCTTAGGAATCTACCCAAAGGACAGAGAAACATTAATTTGAAAGAAAACCAGCACTCCTATGTTTATAGCAGCACTATTTACAATAGCTTAGGTATGGAAAATATCTACTAAAACAGTTTTTTTTTTTAAATTTTCATATATATATTAAAGATTTATTTATTTATGCATACAAGAGCTTGGGTACAGGTCAGAGGTGTGGGGGTTGAGAGGATTCACCAGAGACAGAGTGGGGAACAGAACAGGCAGATTGACTGAAATACACTGCTGAGGGGAGCAGCAGGCGAGTCAGGAGAGGTCTGCTGTGCCATGTGGGTTGCTCCCTGGCCAGCAGGGAATCGAACTCATGCTGCAGTGGCTGTGGATTGCTTCATAGGTTGAGTCTTAACCCTTGCGCCACCAGGGATACCCAAAAAACCAGGTTTTTTTTTTTAAGCCCCAAAACAGACTACTGGTCAAGAAGATATGGTATATATACACAATGGAATATTATTCAGCAATCAAAAAAGATAAACTCATGCCATTCTCAGCAACATGGAGGGAGCTCAAAGGGATTACGCTCAGTGAAATAATCCAGAAGGAAAATGAAAACTCTCAGATGGTTTCCCTTATAGGAGGAATATAGGGAAATTAAACAAGGGGTCAGGAAAAAAAAGGATGGGGCCACCGTGGTGGTGCAATGGGTTAAGATGCAACCTGTGAAGCTATCTACACCCACTGCAGCACCAGTTTGATTCCCAGCCAGAGAGCTACTCACATGGCTCAAGAGACCTCTCCTGACTTGCCCCCTGCTCCCCTCAGCAGTGTATTTCAGTCAATCTGCCTGTTCTGTTCCCCACTCTGTCTCTGGTGAATCCTCTCATGCCCCACAACTCTGGCCTGTACCCCACCTCTTGTATGCATAAATAAATTAATCTTTAAAAAGAAAAAAAAGGACAAAACCAGCAGGCAAACTATAAATTAGAGACATACAGCAGGGGAGGGGGAAAGAGAGGAATCAAAACAAGGGAGGACAAGAGACAAGAGAGCACAAGAAACTATGGTGATGGTTCATGGGTGATTTGGTGGCTGGAATTTTATGGGGACTACAAGTAAGGGGAGAAATCAAACACTATACAAAAATAAATAACTATGTAAAAAATAAATACATTTACCTCTGGTTTAGCCAACATGGAACATATATCCCTCTACACTCCCTAAGGGTGTGTGGATGGGGGTTGAGATACACACACACACACACACACCCTAGCATGATAAATCAGAACACAATGAATGGTTTTTAGGCCCAGATAACAGGTAAGTAGTAAGGATAGATCTACACCCAACAACTGGAATGGGTTAACTCGTCCAGGTTGCCGGTTATATCTGGGCATAAATCAACATTGCACATGCAAACGAATTCAGCTCTAGCTTAGAGAGCAGTGGGGGAGTGATCCTAGCATGATAACAATAGCACTATTAAATTAAGGTATGACTGAAATGATACCATTAGATTTTTAACTAAAATTTATGTACTATTTTATGGTTTCTAGGGTACAGGTAACTGTCACATGAGACATTCAGGAAAGATGGTTTCCCATGGAATGGAAGAGAAAAATTATAAATCAAAGCCAGCAGGAAGAACCAAGACTCAGGTCTATATATGTTTTAAAATACTGGACAAATACTATTTCCTGGATTTCCATATTTCCAGCCATGTTTTTCCTGCTGTGATTATTAAGGACATGTAGGTATTATAAACCAGTTATTCGTTGTTAAAAACAAAAGGCCTATCTACAAACACATTACTTCTGGTCAAAAAAGGTCTCTTTCAAACCAACTTCTATCAGTTTATCAATAAGCGACCCTAGACCTATGCTACCCAATACAGCGGCTACTGAGCACCTGCATTGTGGATAATCTAAATTGAGATATTCCACACATATAGTATACACAATATATTTTAAAGACAGTGTAAAAAAATATAAAATCTCATTATTATATTTTAATTTCATAATGAGGTAGGGGTTCACCCTAAAAAAAAATTTCATAATTATCACAACACTGATATTATAATATCCTCAATATATTGTTTATAGATAGATATTTGTAAATGTTTTACAGTGTCCATACAATTTTAAGTTATGGTCTCACTGAATCTGTACAACTTGGGCAGAATTTTTCCCATTTTACTGAAGAGGTTATGAGCTTGTTATTGACATACCAGGTTCAATATCTTTACAATCAAGGGTGATGATGCATTGACAGAACACTCATGTAATGAAGTAGCTTAAACAGTATTTATTCTTATTAATAATAGTTACCCTTTAGCTAACCCCCCTTACCCCCCCCAGTGTTGGGTCAGAGAACACTCAGTGTTCTCAGCACACCTAAAGCGCTGTATTACTATCCCAGCACTCGGATCCATGCTTCATTTCTGAGGCCTTAATAAAATACAGATTTCTCCATTCAAACTCAAATGTTGTCTGATCTATGAAGAAATTGTGATCCACGTTGTGGGGGAGAACTGAATATAGGCCAAGGCACAAGGGTGTGGGAGGGGTGGGGTAAAAGACTTCACCAGACACCAAGGAGAACAGAACAGGTGGATTTATTGAAATACACTGCTAAGAGAAACATCAGGTGGGACAGGAGGGGTTTGCTGCACAGAGAGTGAGGGTCCCGAGGTTCTATTTCTATTCCAGACATCAGTGACTAGTTAGGGTAACTAGTCTTGGGTGTGTCCTGAGTGATGATCTGAATTAGCATAAAAATGATCAAAGGATCATCAGCTCAATGACCAGGTTCCTATGGCAGTTTCATCTACTCCCTTTATCGATTCAAACCCCCCAAACTTGCTTGCTTGACAAGGAATGGGAGCTTGGGTTTTTAATCTTAGCAATGATACCATGATAATCCAGAGAGATGAAATGACTTCATCAAAGGCAGAAAATGAAGGAATGATGTAGTTTGTTAGACCAAAGGTAGGATGGGAATTCACTATCTCTAGCAAGTCATACACTCTTTCCCTGTCTCTGCACAATTTTACAATGAGCTGCTATATGAGTATGTAAGAAAAACATAAAACCCATACCAGGTTAAATAAAAAAAGAGTAAATCATGGTGATGGTGCACTTCAATAAAGTTCAATATGGGCCTCCCTGGTGGCTTAGGGCTTAGGTATCAGCACTATTATCACTAAGCCTGAGTTTGATCCCCAACCAGGGAGCTAATCCACTTATAGAGCAGCAGACTTCTCCTGTCTCTCCCACTGCTCCCCTCAGGAGTGTATTTCAGTCAATCCGCCTGTTCCACTCTCCATTCTGTCTCTGGTGAAGCCTCTCACCCCTGCATCTCTGGCCTATACCCCAGTTCCTCTCTGCAAAAAAAAAAATTTAAAACATTAAAAAAATCAGTGAAAAAATAAAGTTCAATATGGGTTTTTTGTCACACTCAGCTTCCTCTGTTATGAAAATGGGATTAAAAGATCTCCTTGGAGGCTTATTATGAGCATAAAATGAGAAGTCATAAAGAAAATTCCTGCACAGGTAAGCATTCAACACCCCTCTCTTCACTGTGACTAACTTATTATTCTGAGGGTCTACTGATATTGTCTTAAGGTATTCCAAATCAATATGTGCTATTTGAAGAATAGAGGTAAAATACATGTTTTACCCTTCTTCCTTTCTCAGTATCTGCTGTTCCTCTACTTTTCCACCCTTTTAAGTTGTGTTTTAAGGAGCCTATTGGCTCTTTTTTTTTTTTTTAAAGATTTATTTTATTTTTATACAAGAGCTGGGGTACAGGCCAGAGGCACAGGAGGGTGACAGGATTCACCAGAGACAGAGCAGGGAGCAGAACAGGCAGACAACAGAAATACACTGCTGAGGGGAGCAGCAGGTGCAACAGGAGTGGCTGGTCTGCCACACCATATGGGATTCTCGCTAGGGGGGGGGCGGGGGTGGATGGAACCCACTTCACAGCACGGTGTTTAACCCGCTGCACCACCAGGGAGGCCCAGGAACTCACTTTTTAAAGGACAAACATTAACTTCCTCTAGACCTATAGACCTTATAACCCATAGAGGATGATCATTTGGGTGTTTTGTTTTTTTTTAGATGAAAAGTTTCTTTTATTGAATTGGAAAGGATTGTTTTAAGTGGAAACCAGGAAGCCTCCTGGGGCTCCTGTCATTATTTTCTTTTTTTTATTTATTATTTTTTTATGAATTATTTTATTTTACATAATTCTTACATCTTTTTTCATTTTTGCATAATGTATGCATTTTCATTTTGGTTATATTCCCCATATAATTCCCACCCCCCTTTTTTGGCCCTAATCCTCTTCTGCTCCCCCTGCCCCCCACTGTAGTATGTCTCTGGTCTACAGTTGCTTGTTGATTTTGATTTTTACTTTATTGCAATTAGTCTTTTTTCCTGGTCCCTTATTTAGGTTTTCTAAATTCCTGCTATGAGTGAGACCATTCAGTATTTTTCTTTTTCTTTCTGGCTTATTTCGTTGAGTATGATCCCTTCCAACTCCATTCATGTTGCTGCAAATTGCATGAGTTTATCTTTTTTGATTGCTAAGTAATATTCCATTGTGTATATACACCACATGCAAAATGGTCCAACCACTATGGAAAGCTGTGCAGAGATTTCTTGACCTACCAAAGATAGAGCTTCCATATGATCCAGCAACTCCACTCCTAGGTATTTACCCCAAAGGACACAGAAACATTAATTCAAAAGGGCACCTACAACCCTATGTTTATAGCAGCACTGTTTACAATAGCTAAGCTATGGAAACAACCCAAATGCCCAAAAATAGATGACTGGATCAAGAAGATGTGGTATACATACACACAATGGGTGTTTAAATTTTTACTAAAAGAGCTCAATCCAAAACTGTAACAGAACAAAGGAATGCAGAATAAACCTCCCCACTTGATATAAACAACTGCTGCCAAACTTTCATCAAAAACTCTTCACATAGATCCTTATTTGGAAAACACCAAGTGTGCCTATCCTTCCATAAATCTCAATCTGTGCCATAAGAAGCTCCAAACATCAAAAAGCATGTGTCTTAGCATACAACAAATGTTTCTCCTAAGACTTCAGGGTACGGAAAATTACAAGTGCAGCAAGCACACTCCTGTGTATACTTGGGGATGTGCTCGCACTGCTATTCATCAATTTTCTCTGAATTCTCCTGTGACACAAGATAATTTCCTCAAAAGTAAAGGTCAAGAAAGTCTTCTCTGAAGAGTTAATGTGTTTCCTCTTTTATGTTTGACTTATGATTTGCTGTTTATTATGGTCTCTAGAATGTAACTTAATTTGCATAGGGTCCTAGTGGGTCCCTGTCCATTCTAACATAGAACACCCATGGGTATTCTACTTAGTTCTATTTTATTTTCCATTTATAATACTTATCATCAGGGCCTCCCTGATGGCACAAGGGGTTAAGTCTCAGCACTATGAAGTTATCAGCAGCCACTATAGCCAGGGAGCTACCCACATGGCACAGCAGACCTCTTCTGTCTTGCCTGCTGCTCCCCTCAGCAGTGTATTGGTCCCTTTAGTAGTGTATTTCAGTAGATATGCCTATTCTGCTCCCCATTCTGTCTCTGATGAATCCTCTCACACATATAACCTCGACTCTCCACCCACCTTTCGCTTACCCCAGTTCTTGTATGCATAAATAAATAAAATAAATCTTTTTAAAAAATAAAATACCATCCTCACCTCAAATACTTTGTGAATGCTTATAAATGCAGAAATAAAATTTAGTTGTATATGAGTTTTAATGTCATCTTGATACAAAAAGAATATTTTACCTAATGAATTCCTGCCCAGCATCTGGAACAAAGATGACCAAAAAACATTAGTTACAATGAAGAATCAATTTGTTTTCTGGAAGCAGAATGAGCTTTACAATTCTACTATTAGGCAGGAAAATAAAACTAAGTAACATTACAAATACTTTTTTAACTGTTCGCTAGATTAACAATCTAATCTTTGGGGGGGGTCTTAATTTTCCACATAGTTCTAACTTATTCAGTATTTTTAAAAATATTTATTTATTTTTATACAAGAACCGGGGTATAGGCCAGATGTGTGGGAGGGTAAGAGGATTCACCAGAGACAGAGCTGGGAACAGAACAGGCAGACTGACGAAATACACTGCTGAGGAGAGCAGCAGGCAAGCCAGGAGAGGTCTGCTTCTCCATGTGGGATTCTCGCCGGCCGGCCAGGATCGAATCCACGCAGCAAAGACTGCGGAAAGCTTCACAGTGCGGCGCTCAACCAGCTGCGCCACAGGGGAGGCCCTCAGTATTTTTTAATAAGTATTATAATAGGGTGATAAGTGTTTTAACGTTAATCATTAAAGGTCAACTATCCAGAGACAGGATGCTCAGTTAACACTTTAGCAAATCATCCAAAGTTTGGACAAAACTACATTAGTAAATCCCATTAAAAGCACTAATGTTAACAAATTTCTCCCACACCTTGGAGAAATGTCATGCTTAGTAAGTTTTTCTCCATCCAGTATCAACTCACACTTTTGGAAAAAGGCAAGACACATTAGCAAACCGAATCCGTAGCGCAAACGCATCATTTTCTAAAAAGCCAATCAAAATTTTCTCTTTGTATTATTTCAAAGTTACTTTCAGAAGAAACTACGAAGGGCTCAAACAAACCTTGTCATCTCAGTGGAACGGCTATTTTCTACCAAACGTACTCACAATACCCACAGACCTTCCAAATCACGCCTATGTCAAATGGCTTTCACCATTTACTCACTCGTTTAACAGCGATTCCGACGGACGGAGGGCTCGGGTCTCAGGATGCGTGCGCTCTGAGGCCCAGCCCTAACAACACAATCATTTATGTAAACGCTGAGATGAGTCAGCCCGCCCTTCCGAACATACCCTGAGGAAGCAGCTTCTACTTAATGACTTCAAGCATCCAAACTGTGCTTTCTAAATCGTGAAGAGCTTTTCCAAAATATCCCTGACTTCTTTCCAGGCAGCCTCCCTGCAGCGTCTCCCCAATCTCAATCGGAAGGTCAGGGGCTCGCGTTTCCTCCCGCGCGCTCGGGCCTCTGTCCCCAACTCCTGAAGGCACAGGACACACCCCGCTCGCGCAGCCAACCGCGGCCGGGACTGACTTTCCGACCGACGCCCGCAGCCCAGCCCTCAGCTCACCCACCGCGCCCGCGCGCGCCCGGGAGGGCCTGACACTCACACGCGCCTAGGCGGGCCCGGGAAGGCAGCGGCCCCGGGTCAAGGTCACGGTCAGGGGCAGCGCTTCAAGCCGCGGCGCCCCCGCGCCAGGAGCGGGCGAGAGCGGACAGCGTAGATGCGCGCCAGCTCCCCAGCGCACGCCTCCAGCTGCAGGCGAGGGAGAGCGCGGGGCTCCGGCCCCTCCCTCGCAGCCCGGCTCCCTCCGGGTGGCTGCCCCGGGACCCGGGCAAGGCGTGGCTGCCTGCCTCGCGGCGATAAGCGACCGGCGCCGGGAGGCGGAGGGGTGGGGAAACCACGCAACTACTGTGTGGGACTCCAGCCAGGATCCTGAACGCCCCCACTCTCGCGCGGGGTGCGGGACACACTAGGACAAACCAAAAATTCCCAAGAGCCCTTCGACTCTTGGAGTGCTGATTAACCCTGCCATTTACTGTACACTATCCCAGCTGATCGACGTCTCGCCTGGCTCGGATCAATTTGGTCACGGCTAGTGACCCTTGCCTCTAAGGACGCTGACACGGTTGTTTTACTTGCGGTTGCTAATTTTTTTTTTTTTTTCCTGTCACATTTTGCCCATCCTGAGAGCAAGGAGGTGATCTCCACTGAAGGAGTTTCTGAGAAATTAGATGCCTGCCCCCCTGGGTCAATAAAATCAGGAAGGGGAAGAAGAGGGGGCTATAAGATGTTTTGAAGGAAAATTTTACTGTAAACAATCAAAATGTATTCTTTACAAGGTAATGAATATTCTGCAAAACACTGAGCTAGAAAGTGTGCAGATTAAGGAAAAGATTTGTTTATCAAGCTTTATGAGTGTATGACTATCCTAAAATTTACCTGCTGCATCTACCCTCTAAAAAGAGTACTTGTATTTAGATATTTTTTGGTTTATATTTACAAACAAAAATCATAATATCAAATTTTTCAAAGCTACACTAGGGATTGCTGTTAATTCTTTACACAATGCAGAAAGTTTCAGGAGAGAAGACTGGATAAGAAATTCATTGCAGAAAAAATTTTTAAAAAGAAATTAATTGCACATACTTTTTAGAATAGTAAAAATATCTACTGTATACTATTAAAGAACTTAAAAATAGCTGTCCATGATATACACAAATATTTAGGGGTTTTCTTTTGTATTAATTTCTGTGTCCGCTTAAAGGCCCTTAAAGACTCATATACAAATACATTTCCCATACTTAATTTTAAACCAAAGCTTAAAATTCTTCAGAGTTGACTCTTAATAACTGTGTGTATTTTGAAAAACATTCTCTAAAGAATAAGATTATTGATACCAATAAAGATGAAAAGATTTCCAGCAAATTTGAAGGTAGGGCTTATAAAATGGAGAAATACACGAATTTGATTTAAAAATTTTAAAAATAAAACAGGATACTAAGTTGTATGTTATAGTTTACAATGATCTAAAATAAAAATATAGAAATATAGAAATAGTTGGCAATACAAAAATAATGTTCATTTTCTGAGTATTAACATTATGGATCTTTTTCCCCCTTCTATTTTAGTATGATCTCCTATATTTGAATAATAGAGATATAAATTTCATATTGAAAAATGAATTTTATTTAAAAGTAGTGATTTAATAAAATATCAGTGTTTGTTTTTTTTTTTAAGATTTATCTATTTATTTATTTATACAATCGCTGGGCATAGTCAGAAGTGCAGGAAGGTGAGAGGGTTCACCAGTGCCAGAGCGGGGAACAGAACAGGCAGACTGACGAAACACACTGCTGAGGGGAGCAGCGGGCAGCAGGAGAGGTCTGCTTCGCCATGTGAGACCCTCGCCGGTGGCAGGGGGGCCGGGGATCTAACTGGTGCTGCAGAGACCACGGGCAGCCCCGCAGCCCAGCGCTCAACCGCTGCACCACCAGGGGAGGCCCTGAGTGTTTGTTTTTAATCACTAAAATATAAAGACCCTGAAAATTATTTTTTTTTTAAAAGACTTGTTTATTTATGCATGCATGAGCTGGGGTATAGGCCAGAGATGGAGGGATAGGGGGGATAAGGATGTGAGAGGATTCACCAGAAATAGAGTGAGGCACAGAACAGGAGGAGCCACTGAAATACACTGCTGAGGGAAGCAGCAGGCAAGACAGGAGAGGTCTGCTGTGCCATGTGGATTAGCTCCCTGACCTGGGACTGAACTTGTGCTGCAGTGACCACTGATAGCTCATAGTGCTAAGACTTAACCCCTTGAACCACCAGGGAGACCCTGGACATTAATTTGTTGACTTCCAAGAGCAAGTAGTTATTTCACTGCCAAAATAGGTTTATTCAGCAACAATAACAAAAAGGCAATTTGAAAAGTAGTTTAGAGGTCAGACACAAAGACACTGATCTGGAACCAAAACCACCATCCTTTTGTAGAACTTTTGGAGTGATACTGTTGGAGAAAGAGGACCTCCTTTCTCCTTCCCTGGGATGGAGAAACAATCTCACTTTCAGTTGGGAGATGTAAGGCCTATTGGATGCTGTCGTTTGTGATTGCACATGAGCTCAAACTCTTCTAACCTCCTGACTTCATTCAAATAGGGTTTCTGTAGATTAATTTTCACAATGGAAAGTCACATCCTCCCCCCAAATAGAGTTAACAACCACTAAAACAAACAATAAAAGTTTGTCTTGTTTTAAAACTATTTTCATTTGTGATTTTTCATATTGATATGAGTATATTTGCTAGTCAAATTTATAGGTCCTAACCCAATACTTCCTCGAGCCATTAAGTTCTGTTTCACAAATTCATATTAAAGCCAGCATTTTATAAATGCATTTCCAATGTATTTCATAATTGCATTGTAAAGAAATGAATTATCGTGACATAAGTTGACATTTAGTTTTGGGGCTAAATATTTTGACATGCACTGTTTTCCCATTTAGTGTTTGGATATTTTAGATCACATAATATTAGCAAAAAATATGTAGATTACCTTCCTAATTTTACAGATAAGTCACCTGGTCTAAAGGAGACACATTTGTACGAGGTCAAAAGTTACGAGGATAAGTGCATGGCTCACACATCTTAGACTGCTGCCCCCTGCCCTCCACCTCAAGACCTCTTTGTCACTTTATCTGGAAAGAGAGTAACTGCCAAATATTTACAAAGCCTGCTAATGGGACTCCCTGTGGATGTATTCTCTATCTAGTGCTTTTTCTTTCCCATTTAACTAAATATTCTTTTCTCGTTACTTGCCAAAAATAAAAATCACCTGTAACCCATCAGCAACGTAACCTCATCTTTCATTATTTTTTATTTTTTTAAGAAAACAAAAAGAGGTTTATATACAAAGTACAGGAATAAATGGCATCATCTCCAGTCAGACAGCTTGTCTCTGAATCATGGTTCTCTCAAGTCCTGGAAACTTCAGCTTGAATTAGTTATTTAGTCTTTAAGTGGTTATTGGTAATTAGGGGAAAACAATCTCTCAGAGTAGTTACAATGATTAAATGAGACTATGTATAAAGCATTGAACAGAGTCTGTGTCACTGGTTAGACTCACTAAATGGTAACCACGATTGTGTCATGTTTCATAATTAATTTAACCAATCTTTCTATTCACAACCATCCTCCTAGTTATGTCATTCCACACATGCAGATAAATTTCAGAAGGAGAATTATTGGGGGAGATGTTATACTTATTCTAAGTTTAATGCATAAACCCACATTTCCCACAAAATATTTGTGCCAAATGCATAGTCACCCAGCAATTTAAAAGGTCGCTTATTCCCCTGAACTCTCAGAAATATGAGATAGAATAATGTTAGTCTTTTTAAATTTGATAGTGACACATGGCATGTCAGTGTTTTAATATGTATGTCTTTGATTCACTGTGTAAGAATAAACATTTTGATGTCAATGTAAGGACTTTTCCCACTTTTTATTAATATTTTAGATGACAAAAGAGATAAAACAGAAAGAACCTGGATCTCTGATGATATCATTGAAAGGTGAACTGTCTTCCAAGCTCCTCAAGTCATGTTTTCTGTAACTTGAAATCAAACTACAGAATTATCAAAATTGGGATTTCTTTACAAGCCTTAGTGAATGTTTGGGGCCATCTGGGGTCCACCCTTGACATAAATATTGGAGATCTTGAATGGGCACTGGCAGCAGTGAGGTGTCAGTCTGCCTGTTCTGTTCCCTGCTCTGTCTCTGGTGAATCCTCTCACCCTCCTACACATCTAGCCTGTACCCCAGCTCTTGTATAAAAATAAATAAATCTTTAAAAAAAAATACTCCACAAGTAACTGGGAGATTTGGGGATGGTGGAAGAGTGGTAATCACCTTTCCCATAATCACACCAGTGAGGGGCTTGCTTGCATGGTTTCCACAAGGGGATCAGTGCACGACAGCATGGCAGCCACAGACACAGAAGACACAGATTCATTTAATGTTGATGAAGGAGGTGCCTTATTATACTGCATGGCAAGTAGTCAAAAAGTTTTCTCATTGAAGGAACAAACTGCTTGGAACTATAACTCTACAAATCAGGTGCCCTAGAATCAAAGCCTCTACGGACATATGAGATGCTCTGTTTATCTTTCTCATAAGACTTTCAATATGTTATTGGAGTCTCCCAGTTGCTCTGAGGTCTCAATCAAGTTAGTGCTAGTGACCAAGTGCAAGGACCTGGTAAGGAAGCAGAATATTCCTTATTCCATGTGATGAACTTCTCAGGTCATTTTTTAAAAACATTTATTTTTATTTATGCATACAAGAACTGGGGTGTAGGCCACAGGTGCAGGGGGTGAGAGGATTCACCAGAGTCAGAGGGGGGAGCAGAACAGGCGGATCTACTAAAATACACTGCTGTGGAGAGCAGTGGGTGAGACAGAAGAGCTCTGCTGCGCCATGTGTGTTAGCTCCCTGGCCTGCTGGGGATTGAACTCATGCCCCAGTGGCTAGCTATATCTTGATAACACTGAGACTTTAACCCCTGTGCCACTAGGGAGGACATCAGGTCAATTTTCCCCTGAAAAGTCAAGGTTCTGGGCTCATCACAGGGTTCTATGTATGACACTGGTAATGGGTTGGGAAATGTTTGTTTCCATTATCACTCCAAGTTAAAGCAAATAAGGTGCACCTTTCCCTCTAATGAAATTGATGAGAAAAGTTCAGTCTAAATGATAACTAAGTGGAAGAAAGGAAACAGAACAGACAACTCCTCCCAAAGGGTTTCACTGTAAAAAGAAGGTGAAAGAGAGGCTATTTTGTGGTTCAGAGAAAATATTTATTTGGGTTAAATTAGAGAGGTCAAATATGGGTGTAAGCCAGGAACTAACTCACAATGAAGAAAAGGTGGCTACTGGTGTAATCAGGTTTCTTCAGGAGCAGAGGGAAGTGGAATCCAGAGCAGTTAAATTCAGAAAAGGGGAATTTTTTTAAAATTGTGACAAAAGGGAAGGGAGTTGGGATAATCCTCATATAGATAAATGTGTTAATTAAGGAAAAGAGAAAATTGAAAGAAATGTTTAGCCTAACTACACTTTCTCGCTGAACTCAGAGGCTTCCCTGAAGGGATGGGTATGAATGGAAAGATGACAGATTTGAGAAAATGATGAATACTGGAATAAGCCTGCATTAGTTTCCTACAGCTGCTGTAACAAATTACCACAACCTTAGCAGTTTTAAAACACGAAAATGTAGGGCCTTCCCTGGTGGTGCAGGCGGTTGAGCACTGCGCTGTGAAGCTGTCCGCAGCCTCTGCAGAGCCGGTTTGATCCTGGCAGGCTGGCAAGGGTCTCACATGGAGAGGCAGACCTCTCCTGCCGCACCCGCTACTCCCCTCAGCAGTGTATTTCAATCAATCTGCCTGTTCTGCTCCCCACTCTGTCTCTGGCGAATCCCCTCACCCTCCCGCACATCTGGCCTGTACCCCGGTTCTTGTATAAATAAATAAATAAATCTTTAAAAAAATAAACAAATAAAACACAAACATGTATTATCTTACACTTCTTTAGGTCAGAAGTCTGACATGGACCTCACTGGGCTACAATCAAAGATCCCCTGTGAGTCTTGATTTTTTCTGGAATGTTTTCCTAGTTCTAGTGTTCACCTGCATTCCTCAACACATGGTCCCATTCCTCCCTCTTCCAAATCAACAGCAAAGCATCTCTCTGACCTTGCTTCTGTCATCACAACTTTTCCCCTGACTCTTACTGTCTTCTACCTTCCTCTTTTATTTTTAAGGCCCTTAGTGATGACATTAGACCTACCAGATACTTCAGAATAATCTGCTTTTTATATCATCTGATAGGCAGCCTAATTCTCCTTTGCCAGGTCACCAAACATATACACATAGACATCTCTGAGAGACCTTATTCTGCCACCTACCATAAGACCCCACAAAAACAAAGAGAATGCAAATGTGTGAACTCTCTGGGACCCACAGAACTGGCATGAAGATTATTTTGAGAAGAGGTTTGAGAGACAGCTGATGCAGAAGAAGTCTTTTTTAGAACTTCCCTTTTCTAACTAAAGACAGAGCCTCCAGGGGGCTTCCCGGGTGGCGCAAGGGGTTAAGACGTAATCTATGAAGCTTGCCGTAGCCACTGCAGCAAGAGTTTGATCCCCGGCCAGGGAGCTACCCACATGGTGCAGCAGACCTCTCCCCTCAACAGTGTATTTTAGTCATTCCTCCTGTTCTGTTTCCCGCTCTGTCTCTGGTGAATCCTCTCACCCCCGCCCTGCAACTCTGGCCTGTACCCCAGTTCTTGTATGTACAAATAAATAAATCTTAAAAAAAAAAAAAAAAAGAGCCTCCAGAGAATGAAGCTGTCATAAATACCTTCTCAGGGGAGCTTCCCTGCAAGATAGAAGACCAATGCCTGGAAAATATATTACATAAGCAAACATTATACATTGTCATGTCTTCCATTTGTTTCCTTAAAAGCCTGTTTGTCTTTCCTGAAAGTCCTTCTTTTTCCTATAGAAGCCCTTTCTCCCCACATGCCTTCCCCTATTAATTCGGTATATAAACTCCACAAACCTTATCTTGAATCTATCTGTTCTCAGTTAACTTTCAACCAATTCCTTCCCACCAAAACTACTAGAGGAAAAGTTTTTCCTACCAATACTGAGAGGCCTAGAGAGAGATTGCAAGCAACACCAAGGACTCTGGAGATTGGATTCTCTCTCTGTACCACCATCAATGCCACAGATAAAGCATGGCTTTCCCATGCAGAAGCAGAAAAGGTAGCTAGATGGGTGAATAAGTTCTAGGATGTAGTTTTGCTGAGCAATTAAACCTGGAGCCTTAAGTGGATGGAGGGATATATCATAGAAAAGTGAAGCCGGGAAGAGTGGGAAGGGGTCTGTGGAAGGGTCACTCAGTGCTGAAAGTGGAAAATGAGGTCACTGAATAGGATATTGCCATTTCCTACTGGCATTCTGGGCTTTGCCAAGGTCCAATGTCTGAACTCAAGGACAGGATTATGGAAGAGAGGGGGATGTGTTTGCCTTTTATTGCTAAATGGCAAATTAGCAATTCGGCATCTTAAAACAAGACTCATTCCTTATCTCACTGTTCTAGGAATGTAGATGGACTATAGCTAAACTTTCATCAGGGTATCAGGGGTCAAATCAAAGTTCAGCCAGCTGGACTCTTACCTGGGGCCTCTTAACTGAAGAATCTGCTTCTAAGGTCAGGTTTCTGGCAAAAGCCAATTCCTTGCAGTTTTAGGATGGAATTCCCTATTTTCTTGCTGACTTTCAATCCATTCCTCCAAGCTCAAATATTTCTTTTCATTTGATTCCCTCAATCTTTAAAGCAGGACCTTCTGAAACTCAAATTTCGGACTTCCGCCTTCTGTTTTTGCAGGGTTAGTGTAACTAATAAGGTCCACCTTGACTGTCTCACTATCTTAAGATCAACCCACATGATATTTTCATTCAACTGCAACTTCCTCAGAGCAGTGCATGGATGGATGTTTGCTTAAATAATCAGTAGGTGAACTGGAGTCTTGGATGTAGAGAGACAGGAAGAGCTTTGTAATTCTATCTTCCCTGGAGGTAAAGTTGAGAAGGACAAAAATCACAGAAACTGGGTGATACTGGTCTTAGAGGAGAAATCAAACATTGTACAAAAATGAACAACAATATAAAAATATATAAATAAAAAACTCTAAAAAAAAGAGAGAAAGAAACGGGTGATATTGGGTTGATCTTCCAAATAAACACAGACTTTGCTAAGATAGTGCGCATCTTGGAGAGAAAAGAAATGCTAAGTCCTTTATAGATATGAAGAAGGTGGCACCAAAACAGAGAGACAGCATAATGTGTGGATGCAGGGGTGGGGCAGTAAGAGGGGGCATTAACAGTCCAGAAGAGTGTGGAGCCAAATCATAATTTGCTATATTATAATATAGCAATATAGCAATATAATACAGCCAGACTATTAGATAGCAGGCAAGAGACTAATTAAGAAGTAATTTATTTGGTTATAAAGTTCACAGAGGTTGTCAAGCCCTAAACATGAGTACCATCCTGGGGCAGTAGTTGGAGGAGGGGCACCATCTGATATTTGACCTGTAAAGTCAGAAAGTAGGGTGGAGGCTATCACACTCATCCTTGCAAAAATAGGCTGAAAGGTTAAATGTTGAGACTTCACCAAACTACATTTCAGGTATACGTAAAGTCTCTTGTCTAAGTAAACTGTTTTATTGAAGTATAATATACATAGAGAACAGGTAGAAAATCTAAGTCAACAGTTTGGTGCATATTTACAAAATAAACACTCCTGATTTATTATCAGGGCTCCAGGAGCCTCCCTTATGTTCCATCCTAGTGATGGCCCCTTCCAAAGTAACCACTCTTCTGACTTTTATCATTATACATGAGTTTTGTCTATCTTTATACTGTATATAAAGTAATTACTTTTGTGAGCCTGGATCCTTTAATTCAATAATATTTTTGTAAGATACGTCCAAGTATTTTCATTTTAATCTCTACATAGGATTCCATTGTATTAATATACTGCAATTTATTCATTATACTATTGATGGGTTTTTGTGTTGTTTCTAGTTTTGATACACCCTGAAGGGTTTGAGAAGGAATTCTAAGAATGAATTTTAATGATCAGCTAACTCCATTAATCCACTAACATGGTACAGAATGGAAACCTGAAATTTGTGCCATCTTTTCCCTTTAATTATACTTATAATAGCATACAGGAAAGAAAATTAAAGGATCAGAGTTGCAGAAGAGAGTGGACACTTAAGCCATGGTTCTCTTTCTCCTTCCGGTGGATTCCAGGTACTCCTCCTCTAAGCAACATTTAGGTTCCATGATTGACAATGAGGAAGACAAGTAACATATAAAATAAGAGAGAAAGAGAACTAAGTGGATAAATCACAATGAAAATGGTATGAAAACCATAATAGGGACAGTATGGATGGTGTGAGTCTGTCTATCTGATGATGAGGGTCACAGAGGTCAGTAGAGTGAGAAACTAACATTTTTTTTAAAAGATATATTTATGCATTCAAGAACTGGGGTACAGGCCAGAGGTGCGGGGGGTGAGAGGATTCACCAGAGACAGAGTGGGGATCAGAATAGGCAGATCGACTGAAATACACTACTGAGGGGAGCAGTGGATGAGACAGGAGAGGTATGCTGAGCCATGTGGGTAGCTCCCTGGCCAGCCAGGGATGGAACTTGTGCTGCAGAGGCTGTGGACAGCTTCATAGTGCTGTGCTTACCCTCTTGAGCCACCAGGGAGGCCCCGAGAAACTAACATTTATTATAGAGGGAGGACACTGTCAAAGTCAAGTTCTAGAAAGATTAATCTATTCATGCTTAGAATGGATGAGATGGTGTGGGAAGGAAGAGATAAGCCTGTAAATGGGAGGAAAGGTTAAACCACAGCAATGGTGGAAAAATTCAGGGGACAAGAGATAAGAAAGATACTGTAAAGCAAGAATTTACAGTATTTGGTAAGTGACAGGACATGGAAGGTGAGAGACAAAAAAGTTAGAACTGATTTCAAGATTTAAAACCTGAGAAACTAAAAACTGCTCAGTGTTGTTCATGGAAATTATGAGTATTTCCTAAATACTGCTTCAGTCAGTGCCTTGAATATAACAGACATGTGATAAATATCTATTGACTGAATAATAAAGGGCAGTGAGTACTGAGAGTCACAGAAACAGACTCCTAGCTACAAAGCACTTATCTTCAGTTATTCAGGGGTTTATGACACCCTCACCTGAATCCTCCATGTCGCAAAAATGGAAGATTTCCTGCAAGACTGACTTGATACATTATTGATGGCTAAACATTTTATTGCCCATAGAGATAAGAGTTTATTTGTGGGTTCAACTGAAGTTAAAGTGTAATGAACATTCAATGACACATAATTAATTGTACATTAATTGTACACATTCATTGTACACAATTCTGTTTCACATTTGGTCACCGTGCTTAATAGATGACATCAACAAAGCCAAAAGCTTCTTGCCTCTTCCAGACTTAGGCTTTCTTTGCCATTACCCATATCAGACCAAGAAACGTATCAATTATCCCATGTGTGATAAAGCCACAAGCCAATCTACAAGTTTCATCTCACCTACAGTTTAACTTTTTGCCTTCTATGCCTCGATTCCTAACCTCACATTAGGGTGATAAATACCAATATCACAAGGTGGAATAAAGATAAAAATAAGATAATGTGTATTTGGAAGATATAAGGTTAGCTAATACCAATAGTTACCACTAATGTTACCAGCTACTTGCTAGGCAGTTTTCAAAGTGCCTTTACTCTTTATTGGTTGTTTTTTTTTTTTTTAAGCACATTTAATCTTCACAAGAATCCCCTAAGGCAGCTTCTATTAACATCACTACAAATGAAGCAGCAAGATAAAGCAATTTGCCCAAGGTTGGACAATGAGTCAACAAATTGTGTTCAGATTGGCTCTCTATATTAGTTCTGGTATAAGAAATAATGACACCATTATTTCTTGTAAAAACTGCTTTAAAAGTAGAAAATTCAGAGAGAGGGGTAAGAATGAATTTGTTCATGCTTCAAAATCCCCCTCAGCAACAATGGATCCATATGAGAGACAAAAACAAGAAAGCCTCATAAGCTGCAAATCCAAGACAAAAATCTCTATGAAAGAAGACGAACTCCAAGTGATAAGAATTATGAAAATTTGGGGTTGAAGGCCTTGAGTCTAACAGGTAACTTTGGTAAGGAGTTTGACTAAATAAGGGAAACTCCAATCGTTAGGGGGAAAGAATGTCCTGAGCTAATTCCATACGGGCTTTGTGGACTCCACCCCCACTCCAGACCAAAGCCATCAAGACATTGGGAAAGACAAATCCCGTCATCACCAAAGGGAAGGTGGCTGGGACCTGAGTGTGGAGCTAAGCAGCCAGGTTTGGTATAAAACCAGACACGTGGGCCTTGGGGGTCTCTCTCCTCTTGGCTTCATGGGTCGTGGCTGGCGGCCAGCTCTCAGAGTGCCATTGGGATTCTAGGGCAGCGGAAAGGGTAGGACACATTAAAGACTTTATTTCCCTCTTTTCTCCCTGAGTTGTACATTTCCTCATTTCCCCTTCCCTGGTAAATAAACCTTTTATTAACCTTTTATGTGTGCCTGCAGTAGAGTATTAATAAGTCCTTTTTAAGTGGACGGGTGAGGACCCACAATTAGGCAACCCATTTTATATCAGGGCTGCCCTGTAACATAACTACAGGAAGCAGGGAATTGGAGTGGAGCTCACAGCTCAAAGCCCCGAAAAGGGCAAAGGTGACAGGGGAATATGCTGTCAAACTCCACCTCCAGATGTGTTGAAGGGGACATGGGGGCAAAATAAAATGGCAGAAGTTCTGTTATTGTTCTTCCCCTACCCCATCATGCCTCCTTGGTGGCTCTCCAGGCCTCTGTGCCTCTATGGGGAGGAGCAGAGGGTACTGAGGTGGCTCTGACTTCGGAAGTGGGGGGTGTCTCAGCATGACTTCTGAGAAGTGTCTCTGACTTGCTGGATAAGCTGGGGATCCACAGTGCTCTCTGCTCCTAAGGGGCTTCTTCAATTAGACTGTTCTTCAACAAAAGGGTGTGAGAGCTAAGCTGCTATCTCAGCCTGCCCAGCCTCAGCACTTTGTAACATTATTAATGAAATAAATGTTAATCCTGAAAAGTTTAAAAAAAAAAAACTGCTAAATTCTTACTAGGTAAGTAGTCTATGTATTGTTGCAGTTAGAGGAGCAGGAACTTACATATACAGTGTGACAGCATTTATTTATTTATTTATTTATTTACTTATTTATTTACTTATTATTTATTTATGTATACACGAACTGGGGTTCGTGTGTGGGGGGGGGAGGGATTGAGATGATTCACCGGAGACAGAATGGGGAGCAGAGCAGGCAAATCTACTGAAATACAATGCTGAGGGGAGCAGCGGGCAAGACAGGAGAGTCTGCTTCCTTGCCAGGGATTGAATTTATGGCAGTGACTGATGATAGCTTGATATTTGGGAGGCCTTGATTGGTCTTTTTACTAATACTCCAGGTCTCTTAATCCTCCTTACATATTTTTCACATCTTTATCTCTCTGTGTGATGGAATCTCAAATAATTTCCTTCCAGGTCACTAATTCTCTGTAAAGTTGTATTCATCTTCTGTTAAATCTTCTATTGATTTGAAACCCTAATTTCAATGACCATGGGTTTGTTTTTCTAAAAGTCTTTTGTTCTTTTTCAAATCAGCTGATTATTTGATAGTCTCCCATTCTCGCTCATGTTTTCAATGCCCCCTTTCACATTTTAAAACATTTCAAGCACCATTATTATTTATTTTAATTCAATTAAGTGCTATCTGAAGGTTGTGGTTCTGGTTCTGCATGATTTCTCTTATCATTTCTTATTATAATTTTTTGTTAACTATATATCTATAGAACTTCTAGGCTGGTTGAGAGTATGCTCATCTAAGAAAGTCTGTTTACTTCTCTCAGATACCTGGAGATATTACTCATCCTTTAAATTATGGGTTTGTGTTTTAGAATCATGCAAAGAATGTTGACTCAGGTGCCAAACCATGAACCATCTGGGAGAGGCTTCAGTTTCTCAGGGGAGATTTTTTTCTTCCTATTTTAAACTTCTATTCATAGCCAAGTCCAAGACAGAAATGTTTTCTTGTGGGGCTCCTTTTCAGGATGGGTTGCCTTTCTGGTTTTACCCTTGCTGAGGTTGTACTGCTCCTAGGTCCAGGCATGATATACTAAACATATATATTTGATATTACAGTTCAGGTGAACTAAGGCCTCTGCCCATCCCCTGTGGGCACTGCAGTTTAGGTTGTAAGTCGATGGAGAGCTTCAGGGTATTCAGAACCCCTAAGATGTAGCCTACCTGCCTGGTCTCTGCTCCCCCACTGATCTTAATAGACTTGTTAAAAAGTGCATTTTAATATTTTATCAGATATTTGGTAGGGTAGTTTCGATCTCTAACAGTGCAATTTTGGTGAAAATATAAGTCCTCGGATCGAGCTGTCATCTTTTTTCACTTTTTCTTGTGATCATGGAAATTTTCAACCATTTCAAAAGTAGAAAGAACAATATGATAAACCCCTATGCACTGATTATGAGCTAGGCCAATCTTTATTATGCTTATAATTCTCTTTTCTCCTTCTTTCCCTCAGATTATTTCGAAACAAATTTCAGAGAGCAAATAATTTTATTCCTAAGTATTTTCATATGTCCAAAGGTATCTTTGAGCATATGACATTCTACTTTTTTGAGCAAAACACCTGATACTGTTATCATATCTAAACAATTGACAGATCCCTTCTTATATTTTTTGGATAATACAGATTTGATTTATTTTACTTTTACTTTCTTCATTGCAATGATGTGAAACTAAATTTTGACAATTTATTTTTTTAAAAAGATTTATTTTTATTTATTTATTTATTCATACAAGAACAGGTATGCAGGCCAGAGGTGAAGGGGGTGAATGAAATATACTGCTAAGGGGAGTAGCAGGCGAGACAGGAGAGGTCTGCTGTGCCATGTGGGATTGCTCCCTGGCCAGAGATGGAACTCATGCTGCAGTGCCTACTGATAGCTTGATAATGCTGAGATTTAACCCTTTGCACCACCAGGGAGGCCCCAAATTTTGGCAATTTCTTAGTATCATCAAGTAGCTAATTAATGTCCATATTTCCTTGGCTTTTCATAATTTTTAAGATTTTTATCTTTTTTTAAAAAAAGATTTATTCATTTATGCATACAAGAACTGGGGTACAGGCCAGAGGTGGGGGAGGTTGAGAGGATTCACCAGAGACAGAGTGGGGAACAGAACTGGCAGATTGACTGAAATGCACTGCTGAGGAGAGCAGCAGGCAAGACAGGAGAGGTCTGCTGCACCATGTGTGTTCTATCCCTAGCCAGGATCGAACTCATGCTGCAGTGGCTGTGGTTATCTTCATAGTGCTGAGACTTAACCCCTTGTACCACCAGGGAGGCCTGATTTCTATCATTTTCATAGCAAGATTCCAACCAACGTACTATTACATTTGGTTGATATAACTATTAGAATCAATTAATACATAGATTCTCTCTCATACTCTTTTCCCTTAAGGTGAATTTCATCCAACCCACTGCCCTCTGAATTCATGTTAAAGTCCTTAACACCCAGTACATCAGAATACGGTTGTAGTTGGAGAGAATGTCTTTAAAGAGGTGAGTAAGTTCAACTGAGATCCTTAGGTGGGAATTAATCCAACCTAACTGGTATCTTACAACAGGAAATTTGGGCATACAAAGACATGCCAGCGATGCACACAGAAAGACTGCTGAGTTGGTGGTGGACTCGGTAAGAAGGATCCCATGTGAAGCTGAGAGCGCCCTCAAGGAGAAACCAAACCTGTCCCTTAACTAGTTTCCTTGAATTCACACATGCCCAATTATACAGTGTCTTCTCTACATAGCACTACTCTATTTTTAAAATGTTCTAAATCATCTGGAGATAACAAAAGTCAGAGTACTTTCATCGGCCTACAAATGCCTGTATAATCTGCGTTTAACTCAATTCTATCTCAGGTCCTATGATATAATATGAACGGAACTGTGTCCCCTCCAAATGTCATGTTGTTGAATTCCTCAGCCCAGGACCTCAGAGAAGGATTGTGTTTTGAGATAGTGTCTTAAAAGAGGTGACGAAAGTTAAAGAAGGTTCTATGGCTGGGCTGGGCCTTGATCTGATAAGAATTAGTGTCCTTATAAAAACAGATTAGAGCACAGACACACAAGGGGAGGTTAAGTGAAGAAAGGCAATTACAAGCAAAGGTGAAAGAGCCCTGCACAAACCCTTATGCAGGACCTTTCTGCTTTAAGACTGAAGCAATAAATTTCTGTCGTTTAAGCCACTCAGTCTTTGTTATGTAGCTTCAAGAATATTTCATAGGTATTGTGTACTTGCATCGGGAAGTCCCAGATATCTGATTATCTATTTTCTTGGGATGATTATAGGTAGGTCGGCTAATTATTTCATTGTGGGTTACGAACTTGTGATAGTCTTAGTTTATAATTCCCTTTTTATAAATTAGCTAGAAAATTTCTTCCTTAGTTAAAAATGTTACCTTAAGGTACAATTTGTTCATGCACTGAACAGGTAGAATAACTGCCAGATTTTTTTCTTTCGTTTATCAGTTTTCAAAAAGAGTAAGTTCCATATCATTCTCCAGTGGTCACCAACTAAAGAGTTATGGGTCCTAACGTATTCATGGATTTAAACAGATGTAATATATTTACCCCATTGCACTTAATATTATTGCTTCCTGGGCCACAGGAGTCTTTTCAAGTTGGTATTCTCCAGGTTCATCCTTGATTAAGAATTTGATAAAATGTTACTGACTCATCTTTTGGTTCCTGCCTCAGGGATCCTGACTCCTTTTAGAGGGAAATAGGACTTAGGAAGCTTAATTTGGATTTTTGTACATTATTTCTTAAGTCTCTGAGGCGAACACAGCATCGTGTTGTAACTGGATAATGGTTATGGAGATACTAGAGGCATTAGCTGTGTTATCCCCCTGTTGTGTGATGCTCGAGGCTCTACTGTTCCCATGTACTGTGCCTTGTGAAAATTCCCTGTGAGGTTCTTTAACAGACAAATTTTGTTTCTCCTGATATATCAATGCTAAATATGATGAGAAAATGCATTAATTCTTTCATGTCCTGGTTACACAGCTACCAAGAAACACAGCTAATTTTTGTGTTTAATTGCTATTGTCTTTTTTTTTGTTATAAAAATGCACAGAACATTTACCATTTTAACCCTATTTAACTTACAGCTCAGTTGTGTTAAATGTGCTCTCACTGCCGACAGCTGTTACCAACACTCATATCTGTAACTCTTTTTTTTTTTTTAAAGATTTATTTAATGGGCCTCCCCTGGTGGCACAGTGGGTTGAGCACAGCGCTGTGAAGCTGTCCGCAGCCTCTGCAGTGCGGGTTTGATCCCTGCCATCTGGCTGACTAGAATCCACATGGTGCAGCAGACCTCTCCTGTCATGCCCTCTGCTCCCCGCAGCAATGTATTTCTGTTGTCTGCCTGTTTTGCTCCCTACTCTGTCTCTGGTGAATCCTCTCACCCTCCTGTGCATCTGGCCTGTACCCCAGCTCTTGTATAAAAATAAATAAATCTTAAAAAAAAAATTCAGGGAAATCTCATGTAAATGAAAATCAAAAGTGGCCAGAAAAAAAATGACATTTTAGAGTTGCTGTACATGATTTCTTATATTTAAAAAAAAATGCAAAAGCATATATACCTGTAGTAAATATTTTGACTGGTTGTCTCAGTTGTGATTAAACCATCCTACAAATTTTTTCTGATAGGTCATTATATATACCCGTAACTGTATTTTTATTTTAGTATGTTTTCCTTACATCAACGTTAATTTTTGAACAATGTATGATTTCTCCCTTCAGTTGTGATCACCATAGTTCTCCCATGACCAAAAAGTGCAGTCTATTACCATAGTCCCTTGTGTTCTTCCCTCCCCTGTTTTGACCCACTCCCTCCCCACCCCACCACCGCTGTATGCCTCAGATATATGGGGGTTAGTTTGCAAGTTTTGTCTTTGGCACTTTGTTTTTTCTATATTCTAGATGTAAGTGAAATCATTCAATATTTGTATTTTTCCTTCTGACTTATTTCGCTTAGCATAATTCCTTCCAGTTCCATCCATATTGCTACAAATGGCATTTGTACCAAACCTTTCTTGATACTGAGTGGTTTTCTATTGTGTATATATACCACATCTTGATCCAATTATCTGTTCGAGGCATTTAGGTTGTTTCCACATCTTGATTATGGAGTAAATAGTGCTGCAATAAACACAGGTTTCCTTTCACATCAGTGTTTTGTGTTCTTTGGGTAGATTCCTAGGAGTGGGATAGCTGGATCATATGGTAGATCCATTTTTAGTGTTTTGAGGCTCCTCCGCACAACTTTCCATGGTGGAAAATTTTTGAATTTTCATGAAGCCCAACTGGTTCATTTTCTTTTCTTTTTAACCTGTGCTTTTGTTGTCATTTATAATTATTCTTTAAAAAGTACTTTTCAGTATCCGTTTCTCCTTTCCTCCTCCAATTTATCTCATGTCATTGGTAAAAGATAATTTTTGTAAGCTATTTACCAATTTCTTTTCTTAGGACACCATAAATATAATAGTTTAAAGGTACTCTAAATTTTTAAAGCAAATTTAATTTTATTCTTTTTATTTTTTTAAATTTAAATTTTATTTTTATATTCCCCATACAATTGCAACCCCTTTATTTTGACCCCAATCCCTCCTTTCCCCGCCCCCCACCCCCCATAGAGTGTCTCTGTTTCATAGTTGTTTGTTGATTTTGATTTTTACTTTCTTATAGTTATAATTGCAGCAACATGGATGGAGCTGGAAGGGATCATGCTCAGCGAAATAAGCCAGAAAGAAAAAGAAAAATACCAGATGGTCTCACTCATAGCAGAAATCTAGAAAACTTAAATAAGAGACCAGGAAAAAGAATAACTATAACAAATTTAATTTTAAAAGCCACACTGTCGGGCCTCCCCTGATGGCACAGCGGTTGAGCATTGGGCTACGAAGCTGCCCGCAGCCTCTGCAGCGCCAGTTCGATCCCCGGCCACCAGGTGAGGGTCCCACATGGCACGCAGACCTCTCCTGCTGAGCCCACTGCTCCCCTCAGCAGTGTGCTTCGTCAGTCTGCCTGTTCTGCTCCCCGCTCTGGCTCTGGTGAATTCTCTCACCTTCCCGCGCTTCTGACTATACCCAGTGCTTGCATAAATAAATAAATAAATAAATCTTTTTTTTTTAAAAGCCACACTGTCATTAATTACTAAATATACCCATCCTATCCAAAATTTCCTTAGTCATAATATTTCTCTATCTCACTTATAAATTATACCAAGTGATAACAAATATTCTTGACTATGAAAGAAGTTCATCAGTGATATCCATCTCCTTGAAGATGGTCCTTTTCCCTTTGAATGATATTGGTATCTCGTTGAAAACCAATTGAACACTATATGGAAAAATACTGCTAACAACACAACCCAGCTAATTAACAGAAAGAGAAGAAGAACTCTGGGAAAAAGCAGAAAGACTGACAGTAGCATTAACATATTTCTATTGAAAATAACCAGAGTGAAAATATTTATAAAATAGAAATATCATAAACATAAAAATTACAAATAATAAAATAAGAGGGAGGTAAAAGGAGGTAGAAAGAAATGTGAATCATTCTCATCTTTCCTGGTAGTGATTCTATTGATAAAATTTAAAAGCTATTATGCACAACCTCCAAAATTTATTATGGCCTTAAATGAAATCAAATGGGTTTTTTTGTCAAGAGACACTTAAAATGTGAATTGTTTTTATCACCCACTTTTAAATTTTTTCTCATTGTTGATTAGTTTAAAATGAGATGTATTGCTCTTATTTTTTAAGATGAATATTTAAATAACTGGTTTCTAAAGTGATAACTTATCAATTAACTACTTACCAATGCGAAGGATAGAGGGCAAAAATGGTACCCCAGCTGATAGATATTTTTCCCCCATCTCTAAAAAATATCCTATTTACACACACAAATTTCAATCTTGCAGTAGTTTCAACTGGAGAAAGTGCATTCTCTGCACACAGGACATCTTGCAATGTCACTATTCTTTTTGTGATCATAATGTTTAAGGGTTACTGTTGGAAGGTAGTGATCATTGGCCACGAATGGAAAGCATCTTGTAAAATAAGCAACAGTGTCATATCCAAGACACTGCCAAATCCAGTGTCATAATGAGTTTCCCCTGTTTACTTCTAAGATTTTTATATGTTGTGCTTCTAGTTTTAAGTCTTTGATTTATTTTGAATTATTTTTTAGATACAGTGTATGGAAAGGATCCAGAGTCATTCTTTTGCATTGTGGATATACAGTTTTCCCAGCACCAGTACTTGAAGACTTTCCTTTCCCCTTGAATGGTATTGGTCAAATCAGTTCACCAAATGTTCAAGGGTTTATTTCTGGACTCTTCCATTCCAATGGTCCATATTCTGTCCTTATGCCACACTGTTTTGATTATGGTAGCTTTGTAGTAAGTTTAAATCAGGAATGTGAGCTCTTCAACTTTGTTCTTTACTTTCAAAATCATTTTGGCTATTTGGGATTTCTTGAGGTTCATCTGAATTTTATGATGGATTTTATCTGGATTTTATGAGGGATTTTTCTATTTCTACAAAAAAAATTCCACTGGGATTTTATAGTGATTACACTCACTATAAATCAGTTGAGGCTAGTAGTGTCATCTTAACAGTATCTATCCTTCAATTCATGAACACAAGATGTGTTCACATTTATTTATGTTGAACTTTTATTTATTTATTTATTTATTTATACAAGCACTGGGTACAGTTAGAAGTGCAGGAGGGTGAGAGAATTTACCGGAGCCAGAAGGGAGAGCAGAGCAGGCAGACTGACGAAGTACACAGCTGAGGGGAGCAGCGGGCAGCAGGAGAGGTCTGCACGCCATGTGGGACCCTCGCCCGGTGGCCGGGGATAGAACCAGCCCTGCAGAGGCTGTGGGCATCTTTGCAAGCCAGTGCTCAACCACTGCGCCACCGGGGAGGCCCTATGTTGAACTTCTTTCATTAATGTTTTGTAGTGTTCAGTGTTCAAGTTATTTACTTTCAATTTATTTGTAAATATTTTATTATTTTTGATGCTATTATAAATGATTTTTTAAAATCCCTTTCATACTATCCATTGCTAGAATATAGAAAAATAACTAATTTGTGTCTCTTGATTTCATATCCTACAGCTTTCCTGAATGCATTAATTAGATACAACAGATTGTCTGTGTATGGAATCTTTAGGGTCTTCTATCAAAAGATCACATAATCTGTGAACAGAAATAACTTTGCTTCTTCATTTCTGTCTGAATGCTTTTCTTTTTCTTGCCTATTTGTTCTGGTTAGAACTTCCAAACCAGGGCCTCCCTGGTGGCACAAGGGGCTAAGATGCAACCTATGAAGCTATCCACAGCCACTGCAGCACGAGTTCAATCCCCTGCCAGGGAGCAACCCACATGATGCAACAGACCGCTCCTGACTCACCTGCTGCTCTCCTCAGCAGTGTATTTCAGTCACTCTGCCTGTTCTTTTCCCCACTCTGTCTCTGGTGAATCCTCTCCCCCCCCCCCCGCCCCACACACACACCTCTGGCCACCTCTGGCTCTTGTATACATAAATAAATAAATCTTAAAAAAAAAAAAACAAAAAAAAACTTCCAAACCATGTTAAGCAGAAGTGGTAAAATCAGACATCTTTGTCTCATTTCTGATTTTAGGGGAAAATCAGAGTCTTTCACCACTGAATATAATGTTCAATATGGGTTTTTCATATACAGTCTTTATCACACTGATGAGTTTACTTTTATTCTTAGTTTATTGAGTGGGGTTTTTTTCTTATTATAAAAGAGTATTGATCTTTGTGAAATGTTTTTTCTACACCAACTGAGATGGTCATGAAGTTATTTTTTCCTTCACTATATTAATGTGGTATATTACAGTAAATGGTTTTCATATGTTGAATGTTCCTCAGATGCCATGGTTAAATCCTATCTGGTTATGGTGCAAAATCTTTTAACTATCTTGCTGAATTAAAGTTGCTAGTATTATGTTGCTAGTATTATGTTGATAATTTTTACTTATTCGTAAAACTTTTCTTGTATTGTCTTTGAGTGACTTTGGTATCAGAAGAATGCTGACTTAACAGTATAAGTTAGGAAGTATTTTCTCCTCTTTAATTTTTCAGAGTTTGAGAAGAGTTGGTGTTAGTTGTTTTTAAAAATATTTTGTAGAATCTACTTGTGAAGTCATTTGGTTTGTGGATTTTCTTTGTTGGGAAGGATTTGATTACTGATTCAATCTCCTTGCTCATTATAGGTCTATTTTCTATTTCTGCATGAGTTGGTTTTGGTAGTTTTATATGTTTATATGTTTTATATGTTTCTAGATTATCCAATTTATTGATGAAAACATGTTCATAGTATTATCTTATAATGTATTTTATAAAATCAGTAATAATAATGTCCCCACTTTCATTCTCATTTTAGTAGTTCGGGTCTTCTCTATTTTCCCTTAGTCAATCCAGCTAAAGTTTGCCAATTTTAAAAATGTATTCAAAGAAACAATTTTTGGCTTTATTTTACTTATTACTTATTAATATACCTACTCATAAAATGTTTTATTTCTTAGTCCATAATTTTTTTAAATTTTTTTAAGATTTATTTATGCATACAAGAACTGGGGTACAGGCCAGAGGTGTGGGGGTGAGAGGATGCACTAGAGACAGAGTGGGGAACAGAACAGGCAGACTGACTGAAATACACTGCTGAGGGGAGCAGAGGGCAAGTCAGAAGAGGTCTGCTGTGCCATGTGTGTAACTTCCGGGCCAGGAATCGAACTCGTGGTGCAGTGGCTATAGACGGCTTCATAGGCTGCATCCTCACCCCTTGCGCCACCAGGGAGGCCCTCTTAGTCCATAATTTTAACTGCTTACAAATGTATTTTACTAGAGTGTGAATTCTTATTGTTAAGGTCAATTTTTAGTGTGAAGCAGGTGCTGAATAAATTCATTGTTAAATGAATATAACAATCAGTTTAAAGGGACAGAGAAAAAAATAAAAATTATAAATGCAAAGGAGGCATGAGATGGCTTCAGGTAAATGTGCAAAATTGGCCTTTAAATACTGCACACAATGCAGTTCTCTCAACAGCATGAGTCTTAGTTTTTGTTATTACTTAGAAGTCATTGGGATGGACCTCCCCTGGTGGCCCAGTGGTTGAGCGCTGGGCTGCGAAGTTGCCCGCAGCCTCTGCAGCGCTGGTTTGATCCCCAGCCACCGGCGAGTGTCCCACAAGGCGTGACAGACCTCTCCTGCTGCGCCTGCTGCTCCCCTCAGCAGTGTATTTCGTCGGTCTGCCTGTTCTGTTCCCTGCTCTGGCTCTGGTGAATTCTCTCACCCTCCCCTGCTTCTGACTGTACCCAGTGCTTGTATAAATAAATAAATAAATCTTTAAAAAAAGAAAAAGTCATTGGGATGGATTTCTTATTACAGTCCGGATTCTACAGAGTTCAGACTTCTTCCTCACTTCTCTTTGATACCTAAAACTTGCTTTATCTTGAGCCAACAAATATATCACTAGCTTATCAAGAAATACTGACTTTTTCTTGGTAATCTTGCCTAACTGAACTCATGACTCCTGTTGCTTTTGTTTGTCTTCAAATCCAACTGTGCCTCCAATGCTCCACAACACTTTGCAAAAAAGTAATAGCAATTAAGTCTTTCAAATCTTTCCGAGTTTATTTGCACAAAATTAGAAGGTCATTTGATTAGTGTTAAACTCCCTACCAACTCCACCAGTCCATGATTTTGCTGAAGATGAGTTAAACAGTTTGAGCATAAGTGCCACTGATATTATCAGTAGTTGCAAGCTTCAAACTCCTTTGAAAAATCACAGGAAACTAAGGAGATGCTTCAGAAAGTTCACAAACATGCTAGGTCAATATTGGTTTTTAAATATATTTTAATCATCAGGAGAATGGAAAGACAAACCACAGACTGAGGAAAATATTTGCAAATCATATACATATCTGATAAAGAGGATGTATTTATAGCATAAAGTTTACCCTAAAAATAAGTTACATATTTTGGTTTCATTCTGTATAATAAATACATGTGCTATTTCTTTTTTAAGTGATTGCATGTGCCATTTCTTTTTTTAGTGATTAAAAGTGATTTTACTACTGCAGCACAGCATGTACTTATTTTATTCAGGAGAATAAAACACATAAAGAGAATCAACTTTTATTTATGTTTGCAATTTATAAAATTGAGTTATTTTGTTGATGTAAAATACCAATAACTCACTTGAGGAATATGCCATCTTCTGAAAACACCATCTACCTGCTTCTTAAATATATCAAAGTCACAGCAGCACATCTCAGACTTGCCCAGAGCTAAAGCAACAAGCAACTGACTATTCTGGGACAATTCTGGGATCACAGCTTTGACCATGTTGGGAAACAACCAGGGAGCGAGCAAGGCAGCACAGCCAGATGGAAGTGACATTTTAATTAAAGGTCAAATACCCAAGCGGCTCTCTAGAGTAGGTAATTTCTATTTTCACAATCATCACTTTACATGTGATCCACTAAACTTAATTTCTTAATCCTTGAGGAGCTGCTTTGCACTGGGTTATTGAGAATGGTTTCCAATATCTAATAAATCATGAGAAAAAGAGATTTCTGTGGTTACTTGTTAATTCATTACAGGTCTGTAGATGAAGATGTGAAAAGGGTACTGACAAAGTCAAGCCATAATCTGTCTAAGTGAATGAAGGCAATATCAGCTTCATTGTACAAGTCGAGGACTTTCTCAATGGCGTGGACATAGGCAGTCATTCTCAGGTACAATCCCAGGCTACACGTCATTGCTATGTGCATGATTTGCCTGGCAGAATTTTCCATAGTGCAAGTTAAGCCAGAGTGCACAATGTCTTTCTCACAGGCACCTGATACCCTGTCTTGGAACTCTGTAGTGGGTATGACAGGGAGAGTTGCAAAATGCTTTCCAAATTTTCTTTCTAAATTCTCTTGAACAGACATAAGCGAGTGGTAGTTAGAATCTCTTCTATATTTGAAGGCTAATTGGCCACAGCTGACATGAGTTAGGTTCTTTAGTCATTCAAAGTAAGATATTGTCACTCCTCCAGCATTCAAGTACAGATTCAGAACAAATATAAATTTCCTTTCCAGGAAAATGTTATCAGCTTCCGGAGTTGTTGGTTAGTTGAAATCTTCAGCAATAATTTTGGGAAACAGCCATGGAGCACAGACAGATGAAAAGGACATTTTATTTATTTGTTTGTTTCTTTGTTTGTTTGTTTGTTTATTTATTTTAAGATTTATTAATTTATGTATACAAGAGCTGGGGTGTAGGCCAGAGGTGTGGGTGGGTGAGAGAATTCACCAGAGACAGAGTGGGGAGCAGAACAGGTGGATCCACCGAAATACACTGCTGATGAGAGCAGTGGGCGAGACAGGAGAGGTCCGCTGCGCCATGTGGGTCAGCTCCCCGGCCGGGGATTGATCTCATGCTGCAGTGGCTGCTGATAACTTCATGCTGCAGTGGCTGCTGAGACTTAACTCCTTGAGCCCCCAAGGAGGCCCCGAGACATTTTATTTAAAGGCCATTTTATTTAAAGACTTTGGCTGAGGGTGCACTGTACTTGGTCATCTGCCTTGCTAGCAGCAGGAATCAGTATACCACAGGCAGCCTCCAAGATACACCGTTCATTGGGCTTTGCCTTGGTGGAGCTCAGGATCAGTCCATGTTGCAACTTGAAGTCTCCCCTCAATACCTTCTGAATTCCATATGTTCCCATTAGATTCACCCACACCAACACACTAGTACCAGCATACCTCATAGAGGGCAGGGCCACATTACCAAATCCCTGAACCACAAACTTTTTTTCTCCAAACCCTGGTGTATACCTAAAATGTTACATAAGAAGTTTCATTGAAGACGTTTCAATTCCATGGAAAACTTCTTGGTTGTAGAAGAAATCTGTCTATGAATTCCACCCTAGCTGATGGGCTTGTCAGGCATTAATATCATAGTGTTCTATGGAGCTAACAACACCATATCAGAATATCTCCCACTCTCCAGTGCTCATAGCTGGGAAAGACTTATCAATGCCAGGACCAATAAAGTCCTGCTTTGCCAGCTCCATGTGAACCTCCTTGTGATCTTTTTCAATTCACTGACAGTATAGTTCTTGGGGTTGATATTAACACCTGCTTTGGCACACCCAAGCAACATAACCACCACTGCACACTTACATGTCATCAGAGAAGCCAAAACTTTACTTCATCTACTCTCACTTCAGTGTTGTAATGGATACCTCCCTTGAAGGGCATGTGGTGCTGGCTGTGCTGGGCCTGACAGCCCACAATGACCTCCCTGTCATCACTCTGGATTGGGAAGGACAGGCACAGAATGTAGTTTCAGGTCTTGATAAACCACTGGATGAGCCACACCAGTTCTGTTTCTGCTCCTTGATGTCCCAAGTCTTGAGGTTGTCTTCCACGATGCTGGCACTGCAGATTAAAACTCCCTCCACCATCTTGAAGAAGTTGGGGTCATCCTTGTAGTTAGCTACCACCATACTATGTCATCAGGGGCAGGGAGCATTAGATACTGGCTGTGGGGCAGAGGCCAGCCCAGGCATATGTGGTCTCTATTCCTGGTCACTCTGCACAGCTCGCAGGATGTCCTCATTTGCCAGTCATGGAAGGAGCTCTATAGCTCATTGGGCCTTTGCCCAAATCCATTCTTTTTTTATTGCTTCCTTACAAATCACCATAGGAGTGGACTTTAACATATCCTGACAATGGTAACGAGCTGTCCCTTGTAAGCAAACACCTTCATCAGTGAGATCTGTTATTCTCCCCAAGGCCTTTTCCATACTTCTTAGTTGATTCAGTGAGTCTCACGAGTATTTTTTCAAAAGACCATGATCATCTTGTCAGTTGCAGAAAAGGGAAGTTTTAGACCACATGGAGTCAATCTACTGAAAACAACTATGGGAAAATTCTGTATAGTTTTGCCTCTTGTACTGAGAGACAAACAGTCCAACTTTTGCAGCAGTTTGTAAGCAACAGTGATTTTGCAAAAACAGACAATATTAGAGTTTGTGTAAGAGAGCGGTTGTTTCACTACACACAGGATTCTGTGTATGAATCCATTAATGCAGATTTTAAGTATCCTAAGGGGCAAATATGTTCTTAGTTTTGTTGGGAATTGTGCTGGCATCTGAGGCCATGGAGAATGAATTCACATCTTGCCAGTCAATAAGATATTATTATGTGGTGAAAACCTGTAACATTAGAATTGTCCTGTGACACCACAGGAAAATCCAGTTCAACACGTAACACACTTCAATACCTTATATGTTATTACACAGTGCATAAATCAATCACCTTACAAGTATCTTAATCACAAAATCACTTTCCATATTTATCTTTCCACACAAGTTTTATATAGCTGCTTCAGATGTTTTTTACAGAAACACAGACCATGAATGCTTTTACACAAACCCTAATCAGCTTTCAGGTGAGGTCAGGAAGTTCAGCTGGAAGGTCAGGAAAGAAGGGGAAGGAAGAACAGGGGTGCAACTGGCACTAGTACAAACAGGTTTTCAGGAAATTTGTAGAAATCATAGAAAGATTCTAAAATTAGATAATAATGTTTACACAACTCTATAAATAATTTACTAAAATTCACTGGATTATATTGAATTTCAATAGCCATTTTTAAAAAAGCCAATAAACAATATATACATATATGTATATATAAGAAAGTATACAAAAGAATATCATGTCCTCTCCTGTATTATATTGAATATACCAAGGTTTAATATATATTGCAAGTGTATGGATTAACAAGTTATTTTTACATGTATCTCAGAATAAATCTCTTGTCAGCTAAATAATCAGAAAAAAAAATCATAAAACTGTAAGATGAACAAAACAGTACAAAAACCTGAAACCTGAAACCACTTCCAGATTTTTTCTGAGTACTGTAAATTAAGCCACTGAGAAATAAATGATAAACCTTTTTTACAACATTTTTGTGCTCATTAAGAACATTGTTTTCATTGGTGAACTTCCTAATAAATAGTGTTATAAATTTTAACATATAAACTATAGTAAATACATACATATGCTATATATTGGAGTTGTACATTTATTTTTAATTTGTAAAAATGACTTCTGCTGCTAAATCAAATAATCTCAAATTTGGGGGGCCACAGGTGGCATAAAAAGATCAAGTTTAATTATATTTTCACAAGTTGGGTGACTAGCAACAAGTTCAGTTTAAAAGAACACCTACTTATTATCCTCTAAGACTCTCATGGAGGTAGATGAGATTTTGGATAGCAAAAATCTAACTTCAAAAGACATTTTAAAAATCAGGTATTCCATTTCCCCCATTAGCCAACATTTCACAGAAACTGTTCCTTTCCCTCTTCCTCTTTCCTGCTGGCTGGCATCCACATGATGAGTTCTTGTTAGCTACTTTGGGAATGAAAAGATAGAGCAATGTAGGTTCCGGAAACCATGGGATTGTCTGACTATCTCCGGAATGCTTAACTCTGTATATCTTGAAGGTGAGAGATAAATAAACATCTATACTAAATATCTAAACTAAACCTAATCCTAATTAGCATACTGAGATCTGAGTGGTGTGGACTGAGATAGTGATAGACAAAAAAGCTCTGAGATGGGAAGTGTTCGGCACCTTCCAGGCACAGCAAGTTGAATGCAGTGAGGGCAGGGGTCATGCAAAGGCGAATGGGAGAAGACAGGGGAAATGATGATGGGAAGCAGAACATCCGGCTTAGAGGTTCACTCACACTTTTGCTTTTATTTAGATGTGAGAAGTCATGGAGGATTTTGAGAAGAAAATTGACTGATTCATATTTTAAGAGAATTTTGCTCTTTCCCTCAGCACAGGCAGCTCGTATAGCCAGGGGCCAATATTAAGGGCCCAGGCCTTTGTGGGAAGAGAGAGCTGCTGCTGAAGTAGTCGGAGGATCTGAAAGTAGGACTGTCCCAGCTCCCAGAGCTCCTGTTGTCTCCATCAGTAAGTACCCAGACTCTAAAAAAGAACCTCACAAGGACAAGACAACCTTAGAAGGACAAGAACTACATGCCACTGGATCTGTGGCCTAAGAAAAAGTATGTGATGCACCAGCTCAACAAGCTAGTAGATAATCTGAAGCCCAAGAAGCAGCAGTGGAAGGAAAGACTGTGCTCACCGCAGAAATACTCGGTGAAGCCTGACATCAGGGCATTGATAAAAATCATTGAAAAATTAAAAAATCTCTTTGTAGAGAATAAACTGATGTTAATGTTTTAAAATTCTAATGGTAGGTATCTTAAGTATCTATCTCAATATTCTTTATACTCCTTTTTTTTAAATTTATTTATTTATGCATACAAGAACTGGGGTACAGGCCAGAGGCATGGGGGGTAAGAGGATTCACCTGAGACAGAGTGGGGAACAGAACAGGCAGACTGACTGAAATACACTGCTGAGGGGAGCAGCGGGCAAGTCAGGAGAGGTCTGCTGCACCATGTAGGTAGCTCCCTGGCCGGGGATCGAACTCCTGCTGCAGTGGCTGTAGATAACTTCATAGCTTGCATCTTAACCCCTTGTGCCACCAGGGGGGCCCTCTTTACACTTCTTGACTATGTTTAAAATCTTCTAGGTTATAAAATCTCATGTAAAAAAATTCATAGTGGCCTTTATTAACTGGTCAAAGTTAAAATGGAATTAGTCATAACTAAGTTCATGATAACCTATCAGAATAAAGAATGTGTTAACAGGGACTCCCTAGTGGCACAAGGGGTTAAACAACGCACTGTGAAGCAATCCACAGCCTCTGCAGCATGAGTTCGATCCCGGCTGGCCAGGGAGCAACCCACAAGGGGCAACAGACCTCTCCTGACTAGCCCGCTGCTCCCCTCAGCAGTGTATTTCATTCAGTCTGCCTGTTCTGTTCCCCACTCTGTCTCTGGTGGATCCTCTCACCCCCTGTGCCTCTGGCCTGTACCCCAGTTCTTGTATGCATAAATAAATAAATCTTTGGAAAAAAATGTATTAACACAAAGGATTTGGTCTATATTGAAATTTAAAAGGAAGATAGTCCAAGAATTGTTAAGAGTCCACATAGGTTGGCTCAGAGCTCTGCATTTAAATCCTGTCTCTGGGTTTTATGGAGTGGGTGATCTTGACTAAATTATTTAACCCTCCTAACCTAATAAAGTTTAATTAACTTTATCTTTGCAGATTTTGTAAGGATTAAATGCTTCGGATAATTCCTTGCATGGAAAAAAAAAGTCATCTTATAAATGGTATCTTTATTATTAGTCAAAATTATTATTGTTTGAGGATATTTAACCACACTTGTAACATTGGATCAGGGAAGTATGAAATTTCTAGTCTCTAAACAAATTTTTCATTGTTATGGGTGAAGACAACTCACACAAGCATTTTCCATTACATGGATGAAAAAGTTTCTAACTAGGGCCTCCCTGGTGGTGCAGGGGTTAAAGACAGCACTATCAAGCTGTCACCAGCCACAGTAGCACAAGTTCGCGTTCGATCCCTGACTGGGGGACAATCCACATGGCACAGCAGACCTCCCCTCCCTCGTTTGCTGCTCCCCTCAGAAGTATATTTCAGTAGATCCCCTGTTCTGCTCCCCACTTTCTCTGGTAAATCCTCTCACCCCTTGAACCTCTGATCTGTACCCCAGTTCTTGTATGTATAAATAAAATAAATCTTTTTTGAAAAAAGTTCCTAACTGTATCCTCTTTTCTTTACTCTGATATCTGTAGGAGGTTTGAGAATTTCAGGAATAGAAGAAATGTCCCATAAGAAAATCAATTAATTATCATTCTAATTCATACTGTAGTTTCTCCAGAATTTAATTATCTTGACCTAGCAACTATGAGTCCCATCAGCACAATTACACTGAAAAGATCCAGTTTCTGGACTCTCATAGGTGAGGATTCATCTCTTAACTAGTTTTATCTCGCCTCAGTACCTAGTTCTGCACCTTGAGCAGAAACTATTTAACAAGTAAGTCTGACATAAAAATACAAAATGGAGGACCTCCTTGGTGGTGCAAGAGGTTAAGATGCAACCTATGAAACTATCTGCAGCCTCTGCAGCTGGAGTTCAATCCCTGGCCAGGGAGCTACCCACATGGCACAGCAGACCTCTCCTGACTCACCCACTGCTCCCCTCAGCAGTGTATTTTAGTCAAATTTGCCTGTTCTGTTCCCCACTCTGTCTCTGGTGAATCCTCTCACACACCGCACCTCTGGCCTGTACCCCAGTTCTTGTGTGCTTAAATAAATAAATCTTAAAAAATAAAATAAAATAAAAACACAGAATGGATTTGCCATGTGATTAAGGACACAAATTGGCATTTTAAACCATTCAAGCAGACTCCCAGTTTGCAGTCAGGCACATAGGACATTAGAAATCATCACAGTGAAATAACAAATAACACCTGAACAAACTGAAAAGTCAATGGTTTTTGTTAGATATGTCAGAGCAGTAAGAACACAGGGCAAACTCTTTTCCCAATAATTAGGCAAACAGAATCACAGTTTAGTGAAGCAGAAATCCATAAACAAAAACCTGAGGGAAACTAGTGTTCAGGAAAACCCGAATTATAATTGATTAATTACTGGAGGCTCAGAGTGGACAGGTCTGTGAGTTAAAATTTTCAAGGAGTTCTCCTCAATTTTGTGAGTTTTACTTGCTGGAGTTCTACTAGGTTTCCACAGGAAAGATCAGAGAAAACCCCCCCTGGGCATGCATCAGGAAAAGAAACCATATTTTAAAAAACACCAGAGTATAGTTCTTA
Source organism: Talpa occidentalis (assembly GCF_014898055.3). Classification (NCBI taxonomy): domain Eukaryota; kingdom Metazoa; phylum Chordata; class Mammalia; order Eulipotyphla; family Talpidae; genus Talpa; species Talpa occidentalis. Next base: position 54,877,430 of record NW_023604972.1, read on the forward strand.
CCAAAATTTGCCTTCAAAAGAAACTGTTTTAACAGAGTCTAAACTTTTGGGGATTTATCAAAGCCTAAATGACCAGGCCGGAGTGGGGGACATGAAATACCCAACTATAATCCCTACAGCTGTCCTGTCTTACACAAAATGGGGGTCTGGGAGGAATTACGTGAAACACGAAATTCCAGCCCATGGGCAGAGGCACACTAAAGAATTAAGACCTAGTAATAAGACTATGGAATGCTTCCCTTTTCTTTACATATTACCAACATACCGAAGGCCTCCTTACTAGAGTTCCTTTTACCTGATTCATAACGCCTGGATTTCAACCAAAATTACCAGGCATACAAAAAGGAAAAAATTATAAACATCAGAAACAGACTCAAATGTGCTAGGGAGGTTGGAATTTTGATTCCATGAATTTAACACAACTATGATTAATGAAGTTTCTTGCAACAATATGCATGAACAGATAGGTAATGCATGCAGAGATGGAAATTCTAAAACTCAGAGAGAAATGCTAGAGAACAGAAAGACTATGACATAATGAAGAATGCCTTTCATGGGTTTATCGGTAGATTGAATACAACAGAGGAAAGAATCTCTAGGTTTGAGGCTGTGTCAAGAAAAATTGAACTCAAGAGAAAAAAGAATAAAGAAAAGGGAATGGACTACACAAGAATCATGGTACCACCACAAAAGGTAGAATGTGCATCACAGAGAAGAAAAAGATAAAGGAACACAGCAATAGTCATGTGTTCCAAGGTAATGTTTTAGTCAAGAACAGACCTCATATTCAATAGGGTTTCCAATAAGCTAAGCCACATAACCTAGGTGTCTAGTAGGCTACAGCACCTAGGTTTGTGTAATATACTCTATGGTGCTGTCATGACAAAGCTTCCCAACGATGTGTTTCTTAGAACCTATCTCCATTGATAAGCTATACAAGACCATGTTTGAAATAACAATGACTGAGACTTTTCCCTAAATTAAGGTTAGACACCAATCTATATGTCAGTCACTTGGGGACGTTATGACAACTTACTGTAGACTGGGTGACTTAAACAACAGACATTTCTTTTTTTAAAAAAATTTATTTATTTGTGCATACAATAACTGGGGTACAGGCCAGAGGAGCAGGGGGGTAAGAGGATTCACCAGAGACAGGGCAGGGAGCAGAACAGGCAAATCAACCGAAGAATACTGCTGAGGGGAGCAGCGGGCAAGACAGGAGAGGTCCGCTGTGCCATCTGAGCAGCTCCCTGGTCAGCGATCGAACTCATGCTGCAGTGACTGCGGCTAGCTTCACAGTGCTGTGCTTAACCCCTTGCACCACTAGGGAGGCCCAACAGTCATTTATTTCTTAAAAATTCTGAAGACTGTGAAGTACAAGATCAAAGGACCAGCAGATTGGGTTCTGGAGGGGACTTGCATCCTGGTTTGTGCTGTGTGCTCACAGGGCAGAGAGCAGAGACAGGGAGAGCTTGCAAACTCCCACTGTCTCGGACTAACCTCATTCATGAGCACTCCACCCTCATGACCCGGTGACCTACAAAAGGACACACTCTTTTTTTTTTTTAAAAGATTTACTTATTTAAACGTACAAGAACTGGGGTACAGGCCAGAGGTGTGAGGTGAGAGGATTCACCAGAGACAGAGTGGAGAGCACAACAGGCAGATTTATTGAAATACGCTGCTGAGGGGAGCAGTGGGAGAGTCAGGAGAGGTCTGCTGCACCATGTGGGTAGCTCCCTGGCCGGGGATGGAACTCGTGCTACAGTGGCTGCGGATAGCTTCATAGGTTGTGCCTTAACCCCTTGCACCACCAGGGAGCCCAAAAGGTCACACTCTTAATACCATCACAAATGAATGAAGATTTCAACATATGAATTTGGGTGGGGGACACAAACATTCAGTCCATAACACCACAAAAGCACAGGCAGCTCACAGGACATTAGGCAGGTAAAGGCAAAATAAACTATAACTATTTTATTCAAACTCAAGGGCTTTAGGTGAGAGCTGATCTCTTTGTTTTTTAAGTACAGAACTTTACCCTAGGATGCTTGCTGCTGTTGTTAATATCCTGGTGCTTAAACTCTGATTAGTGAAAGCATTCAATTGTCTGCATTTTAGCTCTGGGTGGGAATAAGATAGTGTTTCAAATATCACAGTCTCTGCTGTAAATAACAGCCTTGTCAACGAGGATGTGGAGACACGGGTGACAGAGACCCAGCTATCCCACTTGTTTGGGCTCCAGATGTTCTATATGGGAGCCTCACAGTCAAACCAGCAATCATCACTTTTTACCCATACTCCTTTAGTTCTCCAATAGTATACCCTCTATCATGAATGACAATTCTGTGCACGCCCTTATCCAGCACAGTGCCAGGTCCCCAAACTCCTTGATATGGGTATGTGCTCCTGGGACAAAAATCATAGGGGCTCCATATAGCAGCTGCCCCTCACTCTGGAAAGTTGTACTGGCCCAGTATCACTATAAACACAGTTCAATTATAGACAGTTCAGTTATTGTTTTTCCTACCCTTTTGCAGCAGATCATTGCTCCTGGTATGTGCTGTGCTTATCGGCTTTTCTTTCACAGCCCATTTGCTTTGCTTTGCTATGGTTTAGTTGTGAATATGTGAAGGAGGCAAGTCCCATGTCTTCACTCTCCTGTCATTCATTTTTTCCAACTCCCAGTATAGTATTAATAGAAAGTGAACTTGAGCAGTTATATAATTCTGATGTATATTGCAAATTTGAGGGCAAAAGGTTTTTAAGGAGGATGTTATTTTGATATACTATCAAAAAAATCACATAAAAATCTCAATAAAAACCACAAGTGGCAGAAGAAAGTGTAAGACAAAAACAAGGAACAAAGAACATGGCAATGAATAGAAAAAAATTATTATTATGGTAAATATTAATACAAGTATGTCAATAAACATTTTAAACATCATCGGTCTAAATATAACAAATAAAAGAAATAGTCAAAGTGAATCAAAAAATAAGACCCAACTACATGTTGTCTACAAAAAAAGTTAAATACAAGATATATGCATTAAATATAAATGGATGAAGATATACTATGGCAGTATTAATTAAAAGAAAGATGTACCTATATTTGAGATAGAGTAGACTTCCAAAAAAGGAAAACTGTCAGGGATAAAGAGGGACATTACATAATGATGAAAGGGTCAGTTTTCAACAAGGTGTAGCACATTAACACCACAGGATTATATCAATAGATGCAGAAAAAAAAATGACAAAATCTAATACCTACTTATGATAAAAACTCTTAGTAATCTACACAATGCACTACTATTCAGGAGTCAAAAAAGATAAATGCATGCCATTTGCAGCAACATGGATGGAGCTGGAAGGTTTGATGGTAAACAAAATAAGTTAGAAAAAAAAAGATACATATCAGATGGTTTCACTTATATGTGGAATGTAGAGAAACCAAAGGATCAGGCAAAAACAAACCTTGAAAGTGATCACAGATATGAGGCATCCAGGAGGGGAGTTGAAGGGGAGAAGATGGGGAGGCTTGAAAATGGAGGTGGGGAGAACAGAGGCTATGGTGATGGAGTATGGGTGCTTTGGTTGTCAGAGAACTACAGTGATCACACCTGAGGGGAGAAAAATTATACATTGTTCAAAAATTAACATCGATATAAGGAAAAAAGTACTACATTTAAAAATTTTTGACAAAGATATTTTACACTATGAGGCACCAGGTAAATACAAGTTAGAGCAACAACAAAAAAAGAGGCATTATACAATGGCTAGAAAGGCTAAGATTAAAAAGTAATAACAAATGTTTGCAAGATTGGGGGTAACTAGAATTTTTAACATCACACATGGGAATATAAAGCCATACTATCATTTTGCAAATTTGTACTTTCTTAAAAATGTAAACATATGTTTATAGCAGCACTGTTTACAATAGCTAAGCTTTGGAAACAACCCAAATGCCCAAAAATAGATGACTGGATCAAGAAGATGTGGTACATATACACCATGGAATATTACTCAGCATTCAAAAAAGATAAACACATGCAATTTGCAGCAACATGGATGGCGCTGGAAGGGATCATGCTCAGCGAAATAAGCCAGAAAGAAGAAGAAAAATACCGGATGGTCTTACTCATAGCAGGAATCTAGAAATAAGGGACCAGGAAAAATAAGGGACCAGGAAAAAGAATAACTATAAGAAAAAAAATATCAAAATCAACAAACAACTATGAACCAGAGACACTCTATGGGGGGGTGGGGGGCAGGGAAAGGAGGGATTGGGGTCAAAATAAGGGGGTTGTAATTGTATGGGGAATATAAAAATAAAATTTAAATTAAAAAAAAAAAGTAAACATATGGGCCTCCCTGGTAGCTAGAGGTTAAGTCTCAGGCTACCACCCACCTGGCCCACTGAGGCCTGAGTTCGATCCCCAGCCAAGGAGCTAACCCACAGTGTGTAACAAACCTTTCCCGTCTCACCTACTGCTCCCCTCAGCAGTGTATTTCAATAGATGTGCCTGTTCTGTCCTCCACTCTGTCTCTGGTGAATCCTCTCACCCCCACAACTCTAACCTATACCCCAGTTCTTCTATGTAAAAATAAATACATAAAATATTTTTAAAAAAATGTAAACATGGGAGAAAGAAGAGGAGTCAAGTAGAAAGCATGAGGGAAGGAGAGCACAGTGGACTATGGGTGCTTTGGTGGTGGAAAAACTATGGTGACCACACCTAAAGGGAGAAATCCTATACTGTGAAAAAATACACAAGGATATAAAAAATAAATAAGTAAAATATTTTTAATAACTCTCAGTAAGATAGGGAAAGAGGGGAACTCATTCAACTTGATGAAAAGCACCCACAAAGTGCTTGTGGCTAACACTGTACTGTGGAGGGAAACTAGAAGCTTTTCCCACTAAGATCAGGAGCAAGACAAGTATGCCCTTCCTCACCACTCCTTTTCAGCTTCATATTGGATATCCTAGCAATACACTAAAGCAAGGGGGAAAAAAGAAAGAAAGAAAAGTCATCTCAATGTAAAGGAAGAAATAAAACTATCGTTGTTTGCAGTTTACATGATTTTCTATGTAGAAAATCCTAAAGAGCCAACAACAAAAATTCCTGGAACCAACATGAGATTATTATCATCAAAATGTCTTAACACAAGGCTAATCTGGAAAAGTCATCTGCTTTCCTTTGTAACAGAAATAATTAGGTGGAATTTGAAATGAAAAGACAATACCATATACATTAAAATTCCTCAAAAGTGAAATAATTAGATATAAATCTACCAAACTATGAGCAAGATCTGTATGAGGAAAACGACTAAATGCTGATGAAAGAGATCTAAGAATAACCAAATAAATGGAGAGATATTCCATATTTAGGAACAGGAGGACTCAATAGTCACCATGTCAGGTTTTCCCAAAAAAGAAGAAACCACTACATACCTATTAGGCCCCAACCCAAAACGCTGATGTCATCAAATGCTGGGCCAGATACAGAGCAGCAGGAAGTCTCACACATTGCTGGTGGGGATGCACATTGGTATAGTCACTTTAGAAGACAATATGGCAGTTTCTGATAAAACTGAAATATTTTACCACCAAATCCAGAATCGCATTTCTCAGTATTTGCCCAAGTGAGTCAAAAACTTAACTCCTCACAAAAACCTGAACATGGATGCTTACAGTAGCTTTACGCATAATTGCCAAAATTTGGAAATAACCAGGTGTCCTTCAGTAGGTGAATGGATAAGCAGATGGTGGGACATTCAGACAATGGGATATTAGTACTAAAAAGAAATGAACTACAAAGCCACATTGTCCATCAGTAGGTGTTTATTAGTAGGTGAATGAATAAACAGTGACACTTCCAAACATTGCAACCCTAGTCAGTTTAAAAAAAAAAATGAGTTATCAAGCCATGAGACGAAATGAAGGAAACCTAATTCATATTACCAAAGGAAAGAAGTCAATGTGGACAAGCCACATACACTATGATTCTGCCGACATGACTTTCGGGAAAATAAAATCACACAGTTGAAAAATCAGTAGTTTCCAGGAAGGAGGATGTGAGGAAGCAAGGAGAGGATGAATAGTTGAAGCTCAGAGGAATTCAGGGCAGTGTGACTGTTCTACACGATACCATAATGGTGGCTCCATCATTATACATTTGTTAAAATCCATAGAAAGTGCAGCACCAAGAGTGAGTTCACTTCAAGTAAACTATGTGCTATGGATGGCAATGTGTCCAAGTATGTTTATCAAATACTAAGAAATGTACCCCTCTGAAGATGTATGCACAGTGATGATGGAGGAAGCTTTGCCTGTGTGGGGGTAGAGGGTACGTGGGAACTCTCTGTCAATGTTGCTGTGAACCTAAAACTGCTCCAAAAAATCTGTTAAAAGAGAAAGTGTATAATCATTTCTTGAAGAGACACGTACTCGTAGACACCAACACGAGGAGCTGTTTTACATAGTAATCAAGCAGCTACGCATGCCCTGCTCTACATCCCAGGTCTCCTCCCTCTGAGTTGGTCACCGTCACCAAATGCTCGGTTTCCTCGTTTGGCAAAAAAAGAGACATATATTACCTACATTACTGGGAGGACAAAACAAGCCATGTTAGAATTTAGACAAGTGTCCAGTATTTGGTAAGTACACAATAAATGATAGTGATTACTATTACTATTAAAAAAAAAAGAAATCAGCACAGTTTATAAAATCCATTATGCCCAGAGAATGAGGGGAAATAGAGTTTCTTAATATTTCACAAGTATGGGGTCTAAAATAGGGTAGAACATGGGATATTATGACAATAGGATAATCTCTTTTGACATATTTAAATAATGCTAGTTGGTGGCACTGTTATAGTTTAAGCGGAATCATCTTAAAATGTGCAGAAATAACATATTCATGGTTCAGGTTGAGGAGGTGCAAGGCTATGAAAACTGAAGGACGTAAAGATTATTGCACAATGTGACAAAGTGAGATCTTTGTGAATGAAATGTCAGCCATCCTCATATTAGTCCCAAAACCCTGGGCTGAGTTGCAAGGTAGGAAATATCTGTCATACAGACTATTCAGACTTCTCCATTTTTTTTTTTTCTGTACACCGAGTATTAGACTACATTAAGACTCCATTCTTTTAATTTGTTCACTTCTTTTCTGTATGTGTATTCTAGGATTTCAAAAGATACAGAAAAGGAAATAAGAGAGACAAGAAAGCCGCAATGGGCAGGGCAGACTGATTAGACGGGGAGGATCCATAGTTTAGCCCAGTGGCCCTTTCGTCTTGACGTACACCAGAATCGCCTGGAAGCCAGCAAGAAACATAGAAGCCCGTTCCTTAACACAAGAATGGGTTTGGGTCTTTGTTTTCAACAAGTTCCCCAGTTGGCTGTGATAGGGACCTGAGTTTGATCTACCAATACACCTTTTATCTAATCTCCCCCTTGCTTCTCAAGGAAGAGTGAGACACAGCACATTTAACCTGGGAGTAGGGTAGATATGCAGAGTCTTGTGTTCTATCCCAGATCCACGTCAAAATCTGCATTTCTATCAACATCTTCAGGTGATTCATAGGCACATTAAGGTTAAGAAACAGTGGACTTTGGGGCTTATAAAGGCTCCTCAGACGCTTTAAAATTTAGCAGTTTGAAAACAGATCGTAGAAGCAAAAACATAGCATGAACACAGATATAGTACTATCATGTTTAGCTCAAAAAGTTTTATCAACAACAGCTGCCAATGGGCTGTCCTGATGGTACTAACAGGAAAATGTCTTCATGACTTACCAACAAATTTAAGAGATTATATTTGTACATGAATGTGTTTCAATAGTTTAGTAACCAAAAACACTCCTTAGTTCCCCTTCTCTGTTCTATTCCCATCCAAATTCCCAACCCTACGAAGGTCGGTTTCCATTTAAATGTAACTTTAATGAAACTGGTGTTCAGCAAAGAACAAATAGAACAAGATCACATTCACAGGCAATAAAAACACTGAGGGTGAGTCAAAAGATTGTGTTACAGGTTATGCAGTAAATGGAGAGGTGAGAACAGAATGTGGGATGGAATTGAGGAGGAGGTAAAAAGATGGGAAAACCAGAGAAAGGAAGTACTCGCCTGTACTTTTTTTGGTTTTATAAACTGTTAATGACAATCAGATCCTAGCAACTGGCATCCATGATGCAGATAACTGGGCAATCTGACCGGTTTCCTAAGAAAATCACAGTTAGCACTTGTAGGTAGGGTTAATTCTTCAAAATGACTTCATTAGAGTGTTCCAATATTGGCACTCCAAAACAACTTGAAAGCTATACCTAAAAGCTAGGTTTTCTTTACACTTGAGAAAGAAAAGAGCAACTAAATGTTAACAATGATGTCAAAATAAAATTGTGATCCATTTTGAGCCCAGTGGCACAAGATTAATTTTCACAGATTACACAGAGATTCTATTATTTTCTGTACCAGATAATCTTAAAGTAGCAGCAGCTGAACCAAAGGTTGAAAGAGAAGGTAAACCTCTAGATAGAATTATTCACTTTTAATCAGTAGGCAAAATTCTTTCTCTCTAGTTCTCTTCAAGTAGGAAAAGACTGTTTCAACTAAAAAAGCTAACATGCTCCATCTGGAAAGAACTTGAATAAGACAATACCCTGTTGCAAGAATAACAGTCAGTAAATATTGATTATATTTGCTCAGTGTACCATTTGGGCACAGAGAATGGCTTTGCTGTGGATGGTCAATAACTAACAAATGGGCATAAAGTTGCTCACCTAGTTGCCATGTGTGTAAAAGTCTTGCACACCTTCAGGTTTGGAATTTAGGTTCTGGATCAGTGGGCCTCACTTGGCAGATCTAGAAAGTTCCACTTTATTGTATTTGTTCTGTCGTCTATAAAGAAAGGGAGATAGTTGGCAGTGCTTTGAAAAAATAGGGGACTTTGACTACTTTCAGTGAAAGGGGATCTGTTATTCTCTCAATAAGAGAAGGATTAGGTGATTGTTTTGAAGTCTCTAGTTATGGGAAGTAGGGCATTTATAGTAATAACTGACTTCCTAGTTTGAGCGTGCGTTCTGCATGGAAATGGGCTTGAAATACAGGTCATATTATAGTTTTTATCAGTTAAATACAAAATATGTTTGTGAATTGCACAAAAAGGAAGGTCGGGTTGCTCTGAACAATGCTACACAATTTCTTAAAAGTACTGCCAATTCTTTGTTTTGGCTTTGCTTTCTTGGCCAGGAGCTATTCACCCTTTCTTGCAGCACGTCTACCAGCAGGGGCACATTAGGAAGTTGCCCCCAAATTCCTAAAGTCCTGTTTCCTTTGACTTCAACTGGCAGAGAACTTAACATCCTGTCCTTTTTCCTGAAGTATACCTACCAAAGCTGTATCTTGGGCAATTCTAGTTGAAGAGACTTCCAGAGATGCCAGCAACGTACTAATTCATCCACATGCGTGTTATACTCACAAACTAAGGGCTGCTTATTCCCCAAGCATATTGGGTACAGCCAAGATTCCAATCCATAATCAATGAAATAATTTCCTTCTTTGTTTTCCCACTTTCTCTTTATAAAGCCTACTTGACTGTGTGTGAGGCATTTACAGTCTCTGATTTGGGTTTGCTTATCTAGGCTGCATGTCATTGGAACTACCTCAGTTAGCAGCCTCTTTGCTGAGTTCATTTGACAACAGGAATGTTAATGAGTTGTTTCACTTTAATGGTTCTTCCCATGAAGTCAAGTCCTATTAACGAGTTAGCACTTGGAAGCTGTTTCCACTTACCTGTGTGGGTTGACCTTTAGCTCTATGCCTCAAACTCTTTGAATCATTTTTAGTTATACATACTGACATACTTCTATGGAGGAACGGAAGGGCACCACCAGGCCTAGCACAGGAATCTGCACATACACACAGAGCACAGGCTGCTTGTACACAATATATACTAATGATCGGTTTTCTTCAATCTAAAACTCTTGTTATTTTTTAATATTTATTTATTTTTATTTATTTATGCATACAGGAACTGGAGTACAGGCCAGAGGTGCGGAGGTGAGAGGAGTCACCAGAGACAGAGCAGGGAACAGAACAGGCAGACTGACTGAAATACACTGCTGAGGGGAGCAGCGGGTGAGATAGGAGAGGTCTGCTGTGCCATGTGGGTAGCTCCCTGGCCAGGGATCAAACTCATGCTGCAGCAGTTGGCAATAGCTTGAGAGCGCTGAGACTTTAACCCCTGTGCCACAAGGAAGGCCCTAAATGTTTTCTTTTGAACTGAGATTCCTGCCTCAATGATGTCTCAATGAGTGTTGGACACTGACACCATGAGAAATTAGCCAAGCAAGCCAAGATGTACCACGGTCAAGATAATTGGGAAGCTAATAAACTCTGAAGGCTGAACAGGATGAACACCAAGACCATCAGCTATGACAGGTTGTCCTGACAAACCAATTCAGCTATGATGGGCTGTTCCATAAACCAATTCACTTGTGACTGTTTTTGTTAAACTCACTATAAAACAGTCAGTTCAAGATGAGATAGCCAAATGGTCCCTCCATTCTTGCAGATTAATGGACGGTGATCTGAAAAATAAGAGCATTTTTAGATTCAACTCCTGTCTCTGCTTTTTGGCTTTTTCATAGTGACAGTCAGCAGAACCCAGGGTAACATTATCACTTGATTTCCCTCTACAATCAATTCCCTCTCTTTGTTATCATTCTCCTATATCCTTTCCTTGGCTAACCTTCCTCCTTCAGGTCAGTTTAGCAGTTATTTTTTTAAGACACCCTCCAGATGTCCTCCTCAAATCCAGCCTAGAGTTCACAGATAAGCAGCATTAGGGCAGCAGTACTAGCAGCTGAACTTTCTGTGCAGTTTCTCCAATCAAAATTGAGACCTTCTTTTTTTTGAGACCTTTCTTACAATACATACTAATGTCAATTTACTTAGTATTAGAGTTGGTTTCCTTCAAGAAAAAGTCAGATAGATATTATATAGTTTTGTATCTATTTTATTATAAAACAATGGAAACAGTAAAAGGTGTGGTATAACTTTAGCAGAAGGCAAAAACAAACTCAAAAAGCTCATAATTTTTCAAATTTAGAGAAATTCTGTAGCTGTCCTGGCTTTATTGCTTGGTAATATTGAATAATAAAGAACTAAATAACAAGCACAACTGGTTTTTCAAAATATCAATAGAACAGGATTTCCCCTGCCCTTCCAGCTGCCTGGTAGAGGGAAGGCAGTGGGGTCCTGGCCCACCTTGCTCTTTTTTTTTCCATTCTTTAATTTTTTAAATTGAAGTGACTTTTCATTATAACATTATGATTGCACCTTTCTCTTTTTATTCTAGACTGTGTAATTGGCCCTTGCAAGACAGGTTTATTTCCTACTTTAGTGGGGATAAAAACCTCATTTTACCACTTTGCTACTAGGGTATATGTTCCCATTATGCCTTAATTTGCAAAAGTCCTTTTCTCTCTTCAAACATAGGGATCTAAACTTTTCTCCTTACATGACCTTGCTATGTTAAAACTTATTCCTACTCATTCAGTAAATTTAAAAAAAAATTAAAAATATAAACAACTTACAAGGTGCATACTTCATTCTGAAAATGTACCTTCCTCTTTCACTGCTATGACCACTCTTATCCTTCCTCCATAAGTGGTCACCAGTCCCATCACTTCTTCCATCACAATGTTTAAGCTATCTGTCTCTGTCCATAACCTTTGACCTTAGCTTAGTTTAGCCCCTTATTACTTTATATCTGGGCTGTCTTTTGACTATTCTCTGCCAACGAAACTTACTCTAGTCTAACTTAAACCATCCTACATCCTGTCTCCAGTATAATCTTCATTTAGAACCAACAAGTTCTTCATCTCATTGCTACTGAAAAACCTTTCACATTCATCTTCCTACTAAAAATGTTAGGTCTTGAACCTGAAAACCTGGTCCTAAGAGACCTTTTCCTGTTCTTCTGTCAGACAGCAGGCTGCAATGCTAGAGGGTCAACATGCATTTCAAATCATGCTTATTTTCTCACTTCCATCCCTTTGCTCACACTCTTGCTTCTCTTGCCTTTCCCTACTCTCACATTTTCAATTCCAACATATTTTTTTTTAAGACCGAGACTTTTTAAGAACAACTTTCTCTTAAACCATCCAGGCTACAATGGTTTCCCCTGAGCTCTTAACACTTAGTTTCCCTTTCATTCATTTGGCAACTTATTATGTACTGTTTTTCTCAAACCACCTCATATTATCACTTCACTTTGAAATATTTACATCTTATTCTCTCAACTGAATCATTAGTTCCAGCAGTCATTCAACAAATATGTATTAGGTTTACTAAGTGCTAGGCACTATGCTAGTTCTCAAAGCAATGTTTTGTTTTGTTTTGCTTTGTTTTTCATTTTATTTATTTTTTTACATCATTGTTCATTTTTTTAAGAATATTTGCTTCCCCCCACCCCCTCAGGTGTAGTCCCCATAGAGTTTCCTTCACCAAGGCACCCCTGCACCATCACCTCAGTCCCCTGTGCTCCTCCCTCCCTCCCTCTGATCCCTCTCCCTCCTCCTCCCCTGCAAGATGTCTCTGATTTATAATTGTCTGTTTTTGCTTTGTTGTGTTTTGTACTGTTATTATTTTTTACTCTGATGTCTTATTTGGTTTCCCTATACTCCTGCTATAAGTGAAACCATGCGATATTTTTCTTTTTCCTTCTGGTTTATTTCACTGAGCATAATTCCTTCTAGTTTCATCCATGTTGCTGGAATGGCACGAGAGTTTATCTTTTTTGATTGCTGAATAATAGTCCACTGTGTATATGTACCACATCTTCTTGATCCAGTCATCTATTTTTGGGCATTTGGGTTGTTTCCAGGTTTTACCTATTGCATATAGTGCTGCAATAAACATAGGTGTACAGGTGTTCTTTTGAATCAATGTTTTCGTGTCCTTTGCTGGAGGAGACAAAGAGCTCTTGGAAAAGCACTGAAAACAGAATCAAGGAAATGTTTTCTTTTGTTTTAAATGCATCATTCCCTGGTGGTACAAGGGGTTGAGTCTCAGCACTATGAGACTATTAGCAGCCACTGCAGCACAAGTTCAATCCCCAGGCAAGGAGATAACCCACATGGCACAGCAGACCTCTCCTGCCTCGCCCGCTGCTCCCCTCAGCAGTGTATCTCAGTCGATCTGCCTGTTCTGCTCCCCACTCTGTCTCTGGTGAATCCTTTCACCCGTCCACACCTCTGGCCTACACCCCAGCTCTTATATGCATAAATAAACAAATCTTTTGAAAAAATGTATCATAGGTAGGTTTTAGGCGTGACTGCTGTACTAGAGATCTCTGCCATACTCTTAACTTATCCAACAAAGAAATCTGTCAAGGGCATTAGTGAATATTAAAAGGTTATTTTTTTTTTACTTTCCATTTTTTTATTGTATATATTTTTGACATAATTTTTCATTTTTGTACAATGTATGCATCTTCATCTTGGTTACAGTCCCTGTAAAATTCCTGCCGCCCTTGTTTTGATCATACTTCCTAAAAGGCTAATTTTTATTAAATTTTTCCTAAGTCTCTAGCGTTTTAGAGTTACCAGCTCTAAATGGACGCCCTATCTATAGATGCTTTTACAGGAACACAATCTAAAATCAGCAGAAGCAGCCCCTATAAGGTGATGTGATATGGTCTATTTATCACGTAGTATAAACAGAGCTGGATCCTAGGATCCTTCTTGTTAACTGAACTCTTAGTGATAATGAACTGTGTTTGATTTGAACAAATGCCCACAGTCACTAAGTCTAGGAGGGCAAGCAACCTGCTGTAGACTGAGATATATTAAATTTGAGTTCTTTTGATCCACTTGAGGAATATTTTTGAGGGTTAATAAGCCTAACCAAAATTTGCTTGGGACTTAGAAATTAATATTTGATGATTAAAGTTACCAAGCCAAGGTTAAAGTTTTGCTTAACACTATAAATTCAGTTTGTAAATGTTACTGCACTGTTTCTAAGTCTAGCAAATTTTATTATTTATTTCTAAAAGATCATTCAATTATGTTTGATCATACTGCAAGCTGTATGTGGAAGAAAAATATTCAATTTCTTTAGGGTGTCTGGGATTTCCTATACTACCCCCACATGCAGTGATTCACTGGAAAGGTTTAAAAAACTCAGCATAGAGTTCTAGCCATAGTTAAAATTTATTATAACAATATAGTTGCACAGCTGGAACACAAGGGGAAGACACAGGCAGAGCATGGCAGCTTCAAGGTTCCTTCAGTGCTCTTCCTCCCACAGAGTGACACATATCACATTCTTCTCCCAGCAAAGAAATTTCAACAACATGAATATAATATTTTGATCCAGGAAAAGTCCACTAGAGACAAAGATTTCAAGGTTTTTATCAGGGTTGGTTCCTACTTAGCATTCACCAAATTTCCACACTCCTAAAAGGTATGTAGAAGCATTAAACAGAAGCCATATTGTTTGCCTGGTGGGCCTTTATAAAGTAACTTTTAACTGGTAATAATACTCTGTGAAGTGACTTCCAGATGCCAACCAAAGACCAATCTTGACAGCAGGCCTTTCTGAGGACCGCAGTCTCAGACCTACTGTATTAAATCCTATCTGCACACTTAGTTACTCCCATTTTCTAATTTAACAAACTAAAACTCCTCAAGTTCTCAAAAATAACCTATATGATACAAATAATGCAAGTCACAAATATAATCAACCTTAGTTTTCTTAAATGTCTGCTATTTTCTCCAAACTAAGATTTCAGTTTTGAATCAAAAGCCTAAATAACTTAATTACACAATTGAAAGCAGACTGAAAAATGGATCTCATATTCTAGTGGATCAAATTTTATTAAATATAAATAGGGTCTTCCTGGTGGCGCAAGGGGTAAAGCACCGCACTATGAAGCAATCTGCAGTCTCTGCAGCACATGTTCGATTTCCGGCTGGCCAGGGAGCAACCCACAAGGGGCAATGACCTCTCCTGACTTGTCCACTGCTCTCCTCAGCAGTGTATTTCAATCAGTCTGCCTGTTCTGTTCCCCACTCTGTCTCTGGTGAATCCTCTCACCCCCCACATCTCTGGCCTGTACCCCAGCTCTTGTATGCATAAATAAATCAATCTTAAAAAATACATAAATAGGCCTCCCTGGTGGCGCATGGGTTAAGACACAACCTATGAAGAAATCCGCAGCACTGCAGCACAAGTTCGATTCCCGGCCAGCCAGAGAGAAACCCACATGGTGGGACAGATCTCTCCTGTCTCGCCCGCTGCTCCCCTCAGCAGTGTATTTCGGTCAATCCATCTGTTCTATTCCCCACTCTGTCTCTGGTGAATCCTCTCACCCCCCCCCTCCCGTGCATCTCTGGTCTGTACCCCAATACTTGTATAAAAATAAATAAATCTTTAAAAAAATACATAAATAAATAAATATAAATAGGCAAAATAGCAAAAAGGTAAAAATTCTTTAATATAAAGCATCAACATGGCTTTGATTATCCTAAACAGTTTGATGATTATTCCCTAGGTTAATCTTCCTAGAATGAAAGATGATTTAATATTAAAGAACTACATGGCCCCTCCAGCACATGAGTAGGTGACTGAGGGCTCCTCATCTGGAACTTGGAGATTTCTACAGAGACTGAGGACCTCATCTGATTTCAGTGATTATGTAACTCCAAGATAATTTATTGTGACAGCACTGCAATTATCTTTACATATTAGCTAACTCTTTTAAGGACTGACCAAAGTCCGCAATTTAATCAAGGTTACATATTGATAGGATGCTGCTTTTTTTTTAATAGCAGAGGGAGACTTACTGTCATTGTAATTTTTTCTAAGTTTAAAACTGTTTAACTTTGATTTTTTTTTTTTAAGATTTATTTATTTATACAAGAACTGGGGTACAGGTCAGAGGCGAAGGGGCTGAGAGAATTCACCAGAGACAGAGCAGGGAACAGAACAGGCAGACGGACCAAAGACTGCTGAGGGGAGCAGCAGATGGGGCAGGAGAGGTCTGTCGAGCCATGTGGCTATCTCCCTGGCCGGCCGGGAATCGAACCTGCACTGCAGAGGCTGTGGACAGCTTCACAGCATGGTGCTCAACCATAACTTTAATGTTACAGTTCCTTCTTTCAGATAACTGCTATCTCTTAGGGCCACACATTTTTAGATATAAACATATCAGGTTGGATATTGGATAAGTTCCTATGGTTTCATGTGTTAGGTCACAAAAGCCTTTCAAAGTTATCTTTTGCTTCTATATAATATATTCTTTCTTTTCTTTTTTTTTAAATATTTTTAAAATTATTTATTTATTTATACAAGCACTGGGTACAGTCAGAAGCACAGGAGGGTGAGAGAACTCACCACAGCCAGAGTGGGGAGCAGAACAGGCAGAGTGACGAAATACACTGCTGAGGGGAGCAGTGGGCAGCAGGAGAGGTCTGTGCACCATATTGGACCCTTGCCCAGCTGCCAGGGATCGAATCAGTGCTGCAGAGGCTGCGGGCAGCTTCGCAACCCAGCACTCAACCGCTGCACCACCAGGAAGGCCCTATCTTTATTTTCTATAGCATTTTTAGGTTCATATCAAAACTGAATTGAAGGCACAGACATTTCCCATATATACCTACTGCCCTTCACCCCAAACACAGCCTTCCCCACTATCAACACACACCCTTCAAAGCGGCACATTTTTATAGCTGGTTGGCATACACTGACACATCACTATCACGCAAAGTTCGTAGTTCACTTTAGGGCTCACTTTCAGTCTTGTATTTTCCTTTCTTTTTCTAATCTGTGTATTTCTGTTTCTTTCTTTCTTTCTTTCTTTCTTTCTTTTTTTCTAATTTAACAAGTTACCTTATTGAAAAATAATACAAGTACATGAGATGTGAACTGACTGGAAAAACTAGCACTTAGTTTCCTTATTACTGTAACTTTATTTTCTGTCTTGGGTTATGGGATTTTTTTTTTTTTTTTTTGATTAAACTTTTTTATTTTCTTACATTTTTTTGTTCATTTTTGTACAATATTTGATTCTCCCCGTTAGGTATAGTCCCCATTAATCTCCCACCACCACAGCTCCTGTGAACAATCACCATAGTCCCTTGTGTTCTTCCCTCCCCGGTTTTGACCCCTCATCCTTTCCTCTCCCTTGCTGTCTGCCTCAGATCTATGGTTTGCCTGCAAGTTTTGTCTTTTTTTTTTTGACCGTTTGTTTATCTTCCCTATATTCCTCCTGTAAGTGAAACCATCTGATATTTTTCTTTTTTCTTCTGACTTATTTCATTCAGCATATCCCTTCTAGCTCCACCCATGTATATGAGAATGGCATGAGTTTATCTTTTTTGATTTTTTTAAAGATTTTTTTTTATTTATTTATACAAGAACTGGGGTACAGGCCAGATGTGCGGGAGGGTGAGAAGATTTACCAGAGACAGAGTTAGGAACAGAACAGGCAGACTGACAAAATACACTGCTGAGGGGAGTAGTGGGCCAGACAGGAGAGGTCTGATGCACTATGTGGGATTCTCACAGGCCAGCAGGGATCAAACCCACGCAGCAGAGGCTTCAGACAGCTTCACAGTGCTGTGCTCAACTGCCTGCGCCACCAGGGAGGCCCCTATCTTTTTTGATTATTGAACAGTAATCCATTGTGTATATATATCACATCTTCTTGATCCAGTCATCTGTATTTGGGCATTTGGGTTGTTTCCATATCTTAGCTATTGTAAATAGTGCTATAATAAACATCGGAGTACAGGTTTTCTTTCAAATTAATGTTTTTGTGTCCTTTGGGTAGATTCCTAGGAGTGTAATTGCTGGGTCATAAGGTAGATCCATTTTTAGCAATTTGAGGAAACTCTACAGAGCTTTTCATTGTAATTGGACCAGTTTGCATTCCCACCAGCAGTGTAAGAATGTTCACTTTTCTCCACATCCTCGCCAGCATTTGTGGTTGCCAGTTTTCTTAATATGGACCATTCTTACCAGTGTGAGGTGGTATCTCATTGTGGTTTTAATTTGCATTTCTCTGATTATAAGTGATGAGCATTGTTTAATATATCTGTTGGTCATTTGCATTTTCTCTTTAGGGAAGTGTCTTTTTAGCTCTTGTCTCCATTTTTTGACTGGATTTTTTACTTTGTTTTTGTTGAGTTGGGTATATTTGATTAAGTCCTTATCAGTTTTGTGGAGTGCAAATATTTTCTCCCAATCTGTATGGTGTCTCTTCATTTAGGTTATTGTCTCTTTTGCCATACAGAAGCTTTTTTAGTTTGATGTAGTCCCAGTTGTTTATCTTTTCTTCATTTTCTTTACTTCTGAGGATGAGCCCTTAAAGATGTTTCTGAGATATATGTCATGGAATGTTTTGCCTAGGTTTTCTTCTATGCATTTTATGGTTCCAGGTCTTACATTCAAGTCTTATCATTTTTGATTTAGTTTTGTTATGGTGTCAGGTAGTAATCTAGTTTCATTCCTTTGCATGTAGCAGTCCAGTTTTCCCAGCACCATTTATTGAAGAGACTATCCTTGTTCTAGTGCACATTCTTTGCTTCTTTATCAGAGATTTGTTGACCATATGCAGGTGACATTATTTCTGGATTTTTAATTCACTTCCATTGGTCTGTGTGTCTCTTTTTGTTCCAATACCATGATGTTTTAGTTACTATGGCTTTGTAGTATAGTTTGAAGCCAGGGGGTGTAATTGGTGTTGTATTTTCTATTATTTTTGAAAAATGTGTTATCACATGTATCCACCATTATAGTACCACATAAAATAGTGTCTCTTCCCTAAATGTTCTCTAGGCTTTACACTTTCTCCTTTCGCCATGCCTCCAGACAACCACTGATTTAGTTAACTGTCTGCATAATGTTTCCTTTTTCTAAATGTCATATAGTTACAATTATTAACTACATAGCCTGTCCAAATTGACTTCTTTCACTTGATAATACACATTTTTTTTTTAATTTTTTTTATAGAGGCATGTTTGTTTGTTTGTTTGTTTGTTTGTTTGTTTGTTTGTTTGTTTGTTTTGTTTATACATGCACTGGGTACCGTCAGAAGCACGGGAGGGTGAGAGAATTCACCAGAGCCAGAGTTGGGAGCAGAGCAGGCAGAAGGACCGAAGTACACTGCTGAGGGGAGCAGCGGGCGGCAGGAGAGGTCTGCGCGCCATGTAGGACCCTCCTCTGGTGGCCGGGGTGCAGCCGGGGATCAAACCGGCGCCGCAGAGGCCGTGGGCAGCTTCGCAACCCAGCGCTCAACCACTGCGCCACCGGGGAGGCCCGATAATACACATTTAATGTGTTTCATGACTTGATCATTTCTTTTTAGCACTAATATTTCTTTGTCTGAATGTACCACAGTCTGTTTATCCACTCACCTACTGAAGGACATCTTAGCTATTTCCAAAATTTTGCAGTTATGAATAAAGCTGCTAAAACTACCATATTCAGGTTTCTGTGAGGACCTAAGTTTTTTACTTACTTGGGCAAATACTGAAAAATGTGATTGCTGGATCCTGTGGTAAAAGTATTTCAGTTCTATTAAAAAAAAAAAAAACTGTCAGATTTTCTTCTGAAGTGACTCTAAAATCTTTTTTAAAAAAAAAGATTTATTTATTTATGCATACAAGAACTGGGGTATAGGCCAGAGGTATGGAGGGTGAGAGGATTCACCAGAGACAGAGTGGGGAACAGAATAGGCAGATTGACTGAAGTACACAGCTGAAGGGAGCAGTGGGCCAGGCAGGAGAGGTCTGCTGCACCATGTGTGTAGCTCCCTGGCTGGGGATCGAACTCGTGCTGCAGAGGATGTGGACAGCTTTATAGGTTGCATCTTAACCCCTGAGCCACCAGGGAGGTCCTCTAAAGTCTCTTCTAAAGAGACATCTTGTTGCTTTATATCTTGAGTATCTTGAGCAGCATTTGAATTTCATCAAGGTTAAATTTTGACCTTTCTAATAGATGTATATTGATTTCTCTTTCTTGTTTTAATTTGAAGTTCCAAAATGACATAAGATATGGAACATCTTTTCATATGCCTATTTACCATCTGCATACCTTCTTTGGTGAGGTGTCTGTTAAAGTTCTCAGCCTAGTTTTCAATTAGATTGTTTGTTTCCTTACTATTGAATTTTAAGAGTTCTTTGCATATTTTGGTAACAGGGTTTTTTTTTTTATCATATATCTTTTGCAAATACTTTCTCCTAGCCTGTAGCTTGTGTCCACCTTCCCTTAAGAATATCTTTCTCAAAAAACTTCGAAAACTAATGTAGTCCAGTTGATCAATGACTTCTTTCATGGATGATGCCTTTGGTATTGTATCTAGAAAGTTATCACCATACCCAAGATCACCTAGATTTTCTCCTAGATTATAGCCTGCAAATTTTAGATCTTTGTGTTTTCCACTTGGGTCTATGATGCATTTTGAGTTAACTTTTGTGAAAGGTGTAAAATCTGTGTCTATATTCACTTTTTACATGTAAATGTCCAGTAGTTCCAGCACCATTTGTTCAAGAGATTATCTTTGCAACATTGTATAGCCTGTCCTCCTTTGTCAAAGATCAGTTGTCAGTATTTATGTAGGTTTATTTTGGGGCTCTCCATTCTGTTCTATGAATTATCTGTCTATTCCTTCACCAATACATGTCTTGATTATTGCAGACTTATAGTAAGTCTTGGAGTCAGGTAATACCAGTCCTTCAACTTTGCTCTTCCCCTTCAATACTGTGCTGGTTATTCTGGGTCTTTGCCATTGCATTTAAATTTTAGAATTAGCTTGTTGATACCCACAAACTAACTTGCTTGGATTTTGATTGTGATCACATTGAATCTAAAAATCAAGTTGGGAAAAGCTGAAGTGGTATAGCTCAATAGTAGAGCATTTGACAGCAAGTTGGGAAAACCTAAAGTCTTGACATGGAATATCTTTATATTTTTTTAGTTACTCTTAGATTTCTTTTATCAAAGTTCTGTAGTTTTCCTCTAACAGATCTTGTGTACATTTTGTTTGATTTATGCATAAGTATTTTATTTTGAGGGGTGCTAATATGAATGGTATTGTGTTTTAATTTCAAATTTCATTTGTTTATTGTGTTATATAGGAAAATCAGTGGAGCTTTGTAAATTAACCGTGTATCATTCAATCTTACCATCATCATTTATTGGTTCCAGATTTTATTGCTGTTGATATTTTTGGATTGTCTACATAGAAAATAATGTCATATGTGCAAAGAGAGTTTTGTTTCTTCCTTACTACCTGGTATAACATTAATTCTCTTTCCTTGTCTTATTGCATTGTTAGGACTCTCAGTATGAGATTTACAAGGAGTAGTGAGAAAAGCATCCTGTTTTGTTCTTGATCTTATGGGAAAGCTTCCAGCTTCTCACCATTAAGTATGATGTCAGTTACAGGCATTTTATAGATCCTCTTATTTTAAACAGAGGGAGTTCTCCTAAATTCTTAGTTCAGTTACAATTTTTATCAGAATAGGTGTTGGATTTGTCAAACACTTTTTCTGCATCTATGGATATGATCATGTGATATAATGGATTATATTAACTTATTTGAAATATTAAACCAGACTTACATCCTGAGTATAAATTCCACTTGGTATACATTTTTTTATTATAATCCCACATTATTTATAATCATTTAATAAATTTTCGGTTTCAATTTGCTAAAATTTGCAGAGGATTTTTGCACCTATATTATGAGAGATGTTGGCCTAAGTTTTCTTTCCTGTACTGTTTTTGATTGGTTTTGATATTAGGGTAATGCTAGCCTCATAAAATCAGTTAGGAAGCATTTTCTTGGCTTTTATCTACTGAAATAGACTGAAGAAAATCGGTGAATTTTTATTCCTTAAATATTTGATGGAATTCTCCAGATGCTTATGTTTTAGAAGGTTATTAATTTGGAGGTAATGCTTTCTGTTTGGGAAAGTTATTTATTTTTATTAAATTTCTTTAGGATATAGGTCTATTCATATTGTTTATTAGGTCTTTTTTTTAGAGAAGGTAGCATTGCTGCTTTGAGTGGCTTCAATATATATTTGCTATTACTTGTTAAAAGAAGGCATTCTTAATATGAATTATTCTAAGTTTAAAATTTGTTATTTTAGGCATACTCAAAGAATTAACTGATTTGCATCCTATAACTGGATAGTCTAGACCTGGTAATTGTAGTGTATATTGATTGTAGTCAACATACAGACATTTTAATACATAATTTATTCATTTTGCCATTTCTCTTATCTTGTAAATTTACTAGCAGATACAGTGTTTTAAATTATAAGTTAAAACAAATTATTATAAAACTTTTCCTATCACCCTAACAGTGAGTAAAGTCTGCCTGGGGAAAATCCTGCAGTGGGGAAAATCAGCCAGGTCAAAATGCCCTAGGCTGTGCTCTTTGGCTCTGGGATCACATTCCAACAAAAATCTTCTAAGGTCCTTAATGTCTAATGTCTGGTGCCCATAAAGCACATGGTGGGGGTGCTTCATTCCTGCAGCTGACTGGCATGAGAACACTGACATTCCTCAGCAGGGCTTCTTATCTTCCAGGACTCTAAAATCTAGGAAAGCTCCAACGGTGTCAGCACAACGCTTGATTCTCTTCTGTGTCTGCTGAGTCAGACCCTCTGTGTACCCCAAACAGAGGTGGAGAGACATGTCATACTTTGCTTGTTGCCCCATTTGAACATTTTGTGCACAATACTACTGACACCAGATATGCAGGTTTTTCCTGAGCCTCCCTGGTGGCTGAGTCTCAGTGCTGTCAAGCTATGGCCAGCCGTTGCATCATGAGTTTGATCCCTAGCCAGGGAGCTAACCCATATATGTTACAGGAGACCTCTCCTGTGTTGCCCACTGCTCCCCTCAGCAGTGTATTTCAGTAGATCTGCCTGTTCTGCTCCCCACTCTGTCTCTAATGAATCCTCTCAATCCCCCTGCCTCTGGCCAATACCCCAGTTCTTAAATGCATAAATAAATAAAAATAAATCTTTAAAAAATTAAAAAGTATTAAAAAATAAAATATGTAGGGTTTTTTTTTTTCTCATACCAACCAATTCTCCAACTCTCCAGACACCAGTTGTGTGTCCCACAGTTCAATTCTAACACAAACTACCCAGAGTCCCTGAGGCTGAATTTTTGATTTAGACCTTGACACAAAATGTTCTATAATTATATATAAAAATTATTTTGCACGCTGAGATATATTTAATTCATTAATTTAGAAAATCTGTTCTGGGTACCAACTTCACACCAGTTAAAGGCTCGGTCCCACAAAATTGTCCCCACTGAGTACAAGTTTTAGGTTGCAGAGTTGTATTAGGACTGAAGACAGACACTATGTGTAGGGGTGTGTGTGTGTGTCTTAAGCTTCACACTCCAAGTCTCACATGCCCCTTTTTTTTTCTTTCTTTTTTTTTTTACACATTACTCTTGAAAGTAGACTTGCTGCCCAGGATTCAGACCGAACGTAAGAGATCCCAGTGAGTCCAGTTATTTCTTCCTCTCTGCCACACCAACCCATCAAATGTATGAAGTAGATCTGAATTCCAGTTTTGCCTCAGTTGCGCCACCAAGACGCTTGTCCTGTAACAGTTTTCTGCTTCTTTTGCTTTCCAGATAACTGAGAATACCTTTCTTAGTCCAATAAAAGCACAGGACTCAGACAAGATGCAGGTAGATAGTTGAGAACAGAACTCAGACAGAAGGCTACTAAGCTGGGCAGAATGCTGAACTGAGAGTACACCAACAGACAGTGGATGGCAGAGACAAGTAATAAGTATCAGAATCGACAGCCTGAACGGGGCAAACCAGAACACAAAAGAGACCTGTGAGTTAAAGCCACCGGCATCCTGCTGAGGGGCATGTCCTTGAGGCTGAATTTTTGATAGAACTTGATACACAATGTTCTATAATTACATATAAAAATTATTTTGCACACTGAGATATATTTAATTCATTAATTCAGAAAATCTGTTCTGGGTACCA
Source organism: Talpa occidentalis (assembly GCF_014898055.3). Classification (NCBI taxonomy): domain Eukaryota; kingdom Metazoa; phylum Chordata; class Mammalia; order Eulipotyphla; family Talpidae; genus Talpa; species Talpa occidentalis. Next base: position 54,901,484 of record NW_023604972.1, read on the forward strand.
GCAATACATAAGGTATTGTGGATTGAGGCAGTTCTTTCTCTCAAGGCATTTGTAATTAAAAAGGAAAAAATGAAGAGTGCACAAAGATAGCAGGAGTGCTATCTGCCTCAGGAACCAATAGTTGAACCTTCACAACCTCTCAGAAAGGCAAAGACTGTTAATTCTATTTTACAGGTAAGGAAACTGAGGTGCAGAGATGCTCAGTAAATTCCCTAGTACTTGTGCTCGGAAGTCGTAGAACATAACCTGGTGCTCCTTCTCCTCTCTTCCCATGTGAGAAGAGGAGGGTAGTGGAAGCTTCACGAAGGTGGAGGTGACATTCAGGTGGGAGTCACCGACAGTTCCGTTTACTGTTTTCTTACTCTGTCATCGCCTACCTTGGTTTCATTTGCTCATTACAAGACTTCTACTTCTGATAGGTAGGAATGTTCATGATTTCTGGCAAAGACAGAAGGAGACACCCACTGTGGCTTGACAAAAATCATGTTGCATCAATTCCAAGATGCGTGCCTTGCTGCTTAACATCACTAAAATCAAGATGAGTTTTTCATCAGTGGCATCTTACAATTATTGTTGGCCAGGTGGCAATTATGACACACTTGATTTTACCTGTGCATCAAAACTTACAGAATGGAAGTCAGTGACGTGGATGGAAACTGTTGAAACAATAGTAAGCCGCTTTTCACCTTCAGGAATGAATTAGTTGTTAGAAGAAGGCGAAACAATAGCGGTAGCCCTGCTCGTGAGTGTTTACGTAGGTCGGTTCCACGTCACTGCAACGACAGATTACCTGCGGCACCCGACAGCGAATGGCTTTTACCTCGTTCATAGATTTAAGTAGCTGGAACGCAATATTGTTGAAGTCACAGAAGTCACGTTCAAGTCCATTACTGAGTTAAAAGAGATTCAGAAGAGTCAGCCTCTAAAGGTGAAGAAATTTTAGGAATAACTTAACCAATTAATATTACTTTTATTTACCTTTCTAGGTATGTACCAAGTAACATAGATATATGACTCAGAGTTCATGTACATTTTCAATAAGTAGTAAGTGAAAATTCTAAATGAAAGGAAATCTTTTTTTGTTTAATTTAGAGATATTTGTGTTGTTGGCATGTAAAATGGTAAGATAATGATGAATTTTAGATACAAGAGAATACGGTAATGGCAATACACTGTCTTTTTTTTCTTGGCCTAAGCTAACCTAAAAAACCAAAAGAAGTAAGTGAACAAAAAAATCTCTTCTGGTGTTCACCATATCCTCCAAGTGTGAATGACTTTTTGACCTACTTGTAATAGGCTATTTCTTGTGTTGGTTTTTTTTTTTTAAAAGATTTATTTATAAATATTTTAAAGATTTATTTATTTATTTATTTATACAAGTACTGGGTACAGTCAGAAGTGCGGGAGGGGGAAAGAATTCACCAGAGCCAGGGCGGGAAGCAGAACAGGCAGGCTGATGAAGTACACTGCTGAGGGGAGCAGCGGGCGGCAGGAGAGGTCTGCGTGCCAGCCAGGGATGGAGTCGGCGCTGCGGAGGCTGAGGGCAGCTTCACAACCCAGCGCTCAACCACTGTGCCACTGAGGAGGCCCCTATTTCTTGTGTTTTTTATGTATGTGCCTCTGTGGTAGATCCCTCTTTATGTAAATATGAAAATATGCCTTTCTTTTTTATTTAAATTAGAGCACCTTGTGTAGGAGTAATAATTTGTGGGTGAGCCAGTTTTAGAACAGTTCTAATTCACATATAAATTGATAATTCAATATTTCTGACATAAGATATATAAGATCGGGCCTCCCCGGTGGCGCAGCGGTTGAGTGCTGGGTTGCGAAGCTGCCCACAGCCTCTGCAGCGCCGGTTCGATCCCCAGCTGCTCCCCGGCCACCGGAGGAGGGTCCCACATGGCGCGCAGACCTCTCCTGCCGCCCGCTGCTCCCCTCAGCAGTGTACTTCAGTCCTTCTGCCTGCTCTGCTCCCCGCTCTGGCTCTGGTGAATTCTCTCACCCTCCTGAGCTTCTGACTGTACCCAGTGCTTGTATAAATAAATAAATAAATAAATAAATCTTTAAAAAAAAAAAAAGATATATAAGATCTATTTTTTAGGCTGATTATACCTGATTAGGTGAAAGAATGTAAATAAGCCAATGTTTCTGAATTACTTGAGGGAAACAAAAGCTATTGAGAAACCCATTTATAGTTGATTTTGGGATGTTCTTCCCAGCAATCTCACCTGCCCATTTATTTTCTTGAATTATTATTTACTTTACCCTCCATTCAGTGGTGATGGAAGATAAAGCCTAAAAATTAAAAAAAAAAGTAGATAAGCAGCATAAGCTGAAGCCTGTGCATGTGACAACGACAGGTAAATATTTTAAAAAGATTACATAATCAAGAGTTGGTTTTATTTGCTAAGAGAGGACAGTTAGACTTCGCAAGAAAGGAGAGAATGTAATAAACAGATTGCTTAAGAAAAGTCATTTTCTTTTTTTTTTAAGGTTTATTTATTTATTTATTTATACAAGAACTGGGGTATAGGTCAGAGGCATGGGAGGGTGAGAGAACTCACCAGAGACAGAGCGGGGAGCAGAACAGGCAGATGGACCAAAGACACTGCTTGGGGGAGCAGCTGGCGAAGCAAGAGAGGTCTGCTGCGCCATGTGGGTTTCTCCCTAACTGGCCGGGAATCCAACCCGAGCTGCAGAGGCTGAGGGCAGCTTCTGCAGCACGGCACTCAACCCGCTGCGCCAACGGGGAGGCCCCAAGACAAGCCATTTTCAACATCTATTTTTTTTTAATATCCTCAACCCATTACTGTGTCTAAAAGAAGAAATAAAACAAGTACAGAAATAATTGTCATAAGATATAGAAGATAAAAGATAATATAGAAAAAATATGAAATTTAAAGAACATTTTTACTGCTACCAAATGAATAAGGTACTTTGGAAAATACAGCAATCCTCCTATTGGAAGATGTTATCAAGCTAGGAATGCATTAAAGGGAAAGACAGGTCAGGTAATTAGTGCATTTAAGGAGGTAGTACGGGGGGGGGGGGGTCTTTCTTGATCTTATTAAGATGAAAGCAACGTTATCCACTTTTTCTTTCTAACCTGTAAGTCAAAAGTTTCTAGTGATATCCAGGGATGAGCTTTTTTGTATAGAGCTAGCTCATTAATAAATTGTTCACATATACAGGGCAGGATGTGAGCATATGTTTCTGTTTGTGTAGGAAAGTCCCAATTTAAAAATATTGTCCGAAGTAAGTATTACTTGTGCCCTTTCAGTACCTAAAGTTAACACAGTCTAGTTTTAGATGAAAAACAAAAAGTAATCATTTTTTCAACTTTGGCACCCTCTTGTGATTAAAGAATAAAAAGTCTTTATGGAAACAAAATTTTCCTTGAAGTTAAACATTGGGGCATTTCACATCCTGATATTGCTTATCAGAGAAAAGGAATCATCCCCTCCCTACGTCCCCCCACCCCAATGTGTGTGTGTGTGTATAGATAGATGATAGATAGATAGATAGATAGACATCTCAAAGCAGAGCTACAAACTTTCTCCCAAAGTTCTCAGCTTTGAATTTCAAGTTATCAGACTTTACCACTGGCTAGCCTTTAATATTGCTCTCAGACTCCAGAGCCTTTCGCCCGCTGATCAGTAACTTTAGCTCCTGACACACTGTCACTATCAATAATTCTGTCTTAATTTTTTTGGTGAATTCAATATACACTTATATGATTTTCCCAGCACACAAACATGCTGTCATTCTTTCATAGTTAACATTTCTCTTCATCTCACATTTCTAACTACAATCATACAGTCACAATGGAAAAAAAAAATCTAAGAAATGTGTTAATCAGTGATTTTATCATTGTGCAAATGCAAAATTAGCAGATTGAGACACTTGGGGGTTACGATGAACAAAACACCAGAATAAACAGAAATGATGTTTTCAAGAGATGTGATATGCCTCCCTGGTGGCTCAGGGTTGAAGTCTCAGTGCTATCAAGCTGTCACCAGCCGCTGCAGCATGAGTTCGACTCCCCAGCCAGGGAGCTGGCCTACATGGCTCAGCAGACCTCTCCTGTCTCACCTGCTCTTCCCCTCAGAAGTGTGTTTCAGTGGATTTGCCTGTTCTGCTCCCCACTCTGTCTCTGGTGGATCTTCTCACCCTCTGCACCTCTTTATGCATACATAAATAAAAATAAACCTAAAAAAGAAAATAAAATGTTTAAAAAGAGAGAGAGAGAGATGTGATAAACACAAGAAGCTGCTGCCAGAGTGAAGGGCTAGCATGTGATGGCATCACAGGCAATGGCGATGTTAGCGCCACCGTCATACGTGCATCCCACGCTGAAGAATGCTACATGGTGCATGACTGTATTGAGCTACTGCTCTGTTCTTTTTACTGCAAACACTTAGAAAGAATCCTCGAAGTTCACTTCTCCAGTCAATCTCTCAAATCCACTCGATCAGAGCCATGAGACATAATAATAAATTGTTGTTGTAAGCCTCTTGATTTTAGAGTGTTTTGTTATGTGGCAACAGCTAAGGGGAACAAGACCCCACAGAGGGCAGCGGGAGGTCTGCTGCAGGAGGAGAGAGCTTATTCATGGACCATTCTGTGCCTTTTACAGCTTGTGTCTGCAGAAGTCTAGGGAGTAACTGAGAGTGTAGATTTTTAAGGGTATTAAACCAATGGCAGAAAAATATAGCAATCAAGCTGAATTCTTTGACTTGAAGGTCAAAGAAGTCCCACAGGTCCCCTAGTTTTAGAACATGCCACGTAGATGGGCATACTGGGGAAACATTTCAACAATCAGTTGAAAGCTTGGGGTCAATGATAGAGTAGAGTTAATGAGGGTGAAATGCCAGACGTTCGCTATCAGTGTCAGCAAAAAACCCCGCAAGTTTCAGGAAAACAGGAATGGATACATTAAGTGCAACCTGCTGAGCACCACTCTGGGCACATCTAAGACACTCCTTTCACCAAGACATGAGGAAATGCTTCAGTGAGGCAGGCTCCAGCATCCTGGAAGAGCTACGTAGGTCAGAGATAACTGCAGAATAGGCTGTTATTACCAAAAAAAAAAAAATGCTCTTCTCCATGGGCATAATGGGATCCATCACAGTACATCCCAAGTTCAGTGCTGAGTTTTTAGAGACAGTGTGATGCAATTACCACTGCAAACCACAGTGACAGGGCTGTGACCTGCTGTGCTTTACAGCAATGGCTGTACATGATGAGGTCCTGAAAAATCATAACTGGATAGCTTACTAATAGGCTGCCTGACAGATATAAGTTTAAAAAAAAATATGAAGTCTGCTAAATAGAACTTAATTCAAGTTGCCAAATTGAGCCGCAGTCCCAAAACCCATACCTAAGTCAGTTCAGTGATGAGAGCCCCACTAGGGGATAGCTGGGCATTTTTGAAAACAAATCTTACAACATGGCCATAGGTGTATACCATGAACCTTCCTCCAAATCAGTATATCTCACCTCTGGCATTATTGGCACTTTGGATTGGGTATTTCTTTGTTTTGCAGGGCTGAGCTTTATGTTGCAGGATGTTTAAATATATGGGGTAGATGCCAGTAGAATGCAAACACATTCTTTCCCCTACTTGTTACAACAAATATTTGCCAAACTGTCAAAACCTTGCTAAATATCCTCTGGGTATAGGTTACCAGATTTAGCCCCTTCCCCCCAAAAAATGCAGATTAAATTTTAATTTCAGAATCAAATTACTACATGGGGCATATTTATACTAAAAAATTATTTGTTGCTTATTTGAAATTCAGATTTAATTGGGTATCTTATGTTATCTGACAGGAAAACATCTGAGAAAAAATCATTCCATTTGAAAACCCCAATCTAAGCCAGAGCTTCTCATTTTTCAATGTGCTAAGAAACTACCATTATGTTCATGTACCAGGGCTACGTCCTCTCTCCCGCCGTCACAGTACAGTTAGGAGGACCCTTTATTGTTTTGATAACCCACAGGACATTATGCTGATCCTGTATATCAATATCACTATGCCAATTGGATCTGGTAAACAAAAATAACAATGAAGCATCAAAAATACCTTACTTACATATTTGGCTGCAAAAGGGTAGCAGTTAAAGCCCATAAATTTAGTAGGTCTACTACATCATTTATATTTCTACAGCCTCCATCATGTGGTGTATGTTAGCCCGAATAAAATAACAAGTTTTCCACTGTGCTTTTCTCTCTAGGACTTCTCCCTTCCATAATATACTGTATTACTTTTTTGCCTATTGTTGATTATCTGTCTTCTCCCACTATATAAGGTGAGCTTTACAAAAGCAGAGTTATAGTCCACTCGCTGCTCTATCCCCAGTGCCTAAGACAATGTGTGAAACATAGTGTAAGCACTCAATATTTCTAGATGTGCTTAAATGAATTCTCATGAAAGTTCCTGGAGAAGAGTGAAACAAATCTCTCTAGTCTATTATCTGTATCGACCTTAAGGATTTGTTGGCAAATTCCTTCTGTAAAAGACTAGATAGGCTTGCAGGACATAAAATTTTTCTGTCACAACCACTCCACTCTGGCATTGGAGCTTAAAAGCAGGTGTAGCAGGTAAATGAATTCACAAAACATGGAGAGGAAAGAGGAATAGCTGAGGTCATAGGAATGGGGAGGTTAAGAAAGGAGTTATATGGAAAGCTGGGGGAGACAAATATTTACACAAATATATTTGACACATTTCTTTTTCATGACCTCTCATTCCACCTTCACAGGTGGAATTTTGAAGTTAAATTTTCAGTTAAACTTTCACTTCGGAATATCGTACATTTAAATGAATAACTATAAGAAAGTGAAAATCAAAATCAACAAAAACTATGAACCAGAGACACTTTTTGGGGGGTGGGGGGCGGGAGGGGAGGGATTGGGGTCAGAATGGGGGGATTGCAATTGTATGGGGAATATAAAAATAAAATTTATTAATTAAAAAAAAAATAAAAAAAATAAAACTCCCAGAGTGCATTTGCTAATACAACCTCCAGGTGGCGCCCTTTCCTTTTTCTCACCAAGTTGCTTTTCTTTTTTAATTTTATATATTTTTTACATCATTTTCATTTTCGCACAATGTATGCATTTTCATCTTGGTTATAGTCGCCATATAATTCCCACCTCCCTTGTTTTGATCCTACCCCCCACCCAGTATGTTAGTTCATTCCACAAATATTTTCTGAGCATCTATTATGTGCCAAGAATTTTGTGTTGTGATATAACTTTGAATCAGAAAAAGATCCTGTGTTTTCCTCAAAAAGTTTTACACATTCAGCTCTTAAACTTAGGTTTCTGGCCCATTTTGTCTTAATTTTTTAATATGACATACGGTAAGAATTTAACTTAATTCTTTTGCATGTAGATATCCTGTTTCCTCGGCACTGTTTGCTTAAAAGACTGACTTTTCCCCACTGAATGGTCTTGGCACCCTTTTTGAAAATCATTTGATCCATAAGGATCAAATGTATAAGGGTTTATTACTGGGTTCCGTTCTCTTCCATTGGTCTGTAAAGCTGTCTGTTTTCCAGTAACACAGTTTTGATTAATGTAGCCTTGTTGAGGGAGAGTTTTAAATTAAAGGTCATAGCAAGTTCACGTGAATCAACAAGTTTTTATGAAGATTCAGATAGTAAATATCTGGTGATTCTTGGACAGTGCAATCTCTGTCGCAATCACTCTACCCTATTATTATGGCACTAAATAGTCAAAGACAATACATAATCAAATGGTGTAGCTGTGTAGGAATAACAGTTTATCTATAAAAATAAGTGACCGGACAGATTTGCTCCAAAAGCATTAGTTTGAAACCCCTGGACTAGAGGTCACAGTTGAGCATTTGAAAACTTGATAAAAAGAGTGAGTTGTGGTTAAAGAGATAAGCTGAGGCCACAATACAAGGAGCTTTGTTGGCCATGAGAGTATTTAATTTATTCTCCTTTACCATTTCACTCACTTACCATCTGCCAAGGAGTGGAATTTCAATGTAGAGAAGCATAAACTAAGGAGTTTCAATACAGGATCACATTTTCTTTTCTTTTTCTTTAAGGAAGAGAAAATTTTGTTTGTTTCCGCTGTTGATAAATACCTGGATGCTCAGAGGCTCTTCCCTACCCCTCTGGGGAACAGATGGTAAATTGTGAAGGAAGAAGGCACTAGAGTGAGGACCTGAAGTTCAACAGACAGTCCTGCTGTCCTGAGCAAGGGCCGTGCCTGTGAAACAGAGCTTGAGGCATCCTCTCTCCTCTGCAGGTCACCCTGTGAGTCTACATGGGCACTCCTAGGTGACACAATTTCACCCCTCCTCTTCCTCCGGAGTGGCCACAGGCAGGTGAACCAACATCTCGCTTTCTTCAGTGTTTCAGCTTCTTGTCCTGCTTTTTCCATCTCTAAAATTCTGTTCTTGGGGAGACAGAAATCAATACCCACAACTTCTCTCTCCCAAGACTCCTCCTAATTCAGGGTGCTCAACACAAACTCTTGACAACTAGGAACTCTAGCAACCCAGGGGCTCGTGGTTGGCTGGGTGAAGGCAGGCCCATGGGTGCTTCTCTGTGAGAGGCACATCTGGAGAGATCATGTTAAAATGAGCTCAGCAGTTTCTGAGCTCACATCCTGCAATTCACCAGCTCCGCACTTTGTTTTAAGCTCTTGCAGACTTCTGTAATTCTGAATGCCTGGAGGTCTCCCGGGGCGTATGCTGCATATCTATGTGGGGAAGCCAGGGCTCAAACCCTCACTCTAGGTTCCTCTATGGCCAGGAGCTGAGCGTGTCATGGGCAACCTTCCCCACACAGCTCTTGCCCAGCCCTTGAAGACTGCAGGACACAGAGGGACAAAATGTTAATTACAGTCTTGCTGAGGCCAGGGCTGTCCTAGACTTAATGTGGGCCTGCTAGACTTAAGTGGCCTGTTCAGCCATCATTCTTGTTACCTGCAGTTCTGCATTCCTATACAAAGGTCAGAACTGCCTGGACAATCAGTCATAGCAAAATCTCACAAGGTGCCTTTCAAATCAATCAAAAGCAGAAAGCTTGATTGTTCTGGGAAGGGTGTGCATCATGAGGTATGACCAGGAATGCCCGGGGGCCCGAGGACCCATGTATGACAAGGGACCCCAGAAGGTGATCAGTGGCAAGCCTTATTGATAAGATTAGAAACATGGCCGGGGGTCTGAGATATGGTTTTGATTACAACACTTGGTTGTCAAGCAGATAAGAATTATCTGGTCAACAGACTCAGGTCCCCCTGAAGCCCTAGATGATAAAAACACATTCTTTAGTTGCACCCATCTTTTTCTCCTTGTCCTCCTACCCCACATGACTGATGCTGTATGATTATTCTATCAATAAAGAGGGCAGGGTATTGCTTGTTTGGCAGCATCCTGCATTGTGCAGCCTGCTCTACGACTCCTGTTCATCAGTGTGGTGTTGCTGCAACATTGGGAGGCCTTCAAGATGCTGGAAGTCAGGCAGAACGTAGAGTTCAAGTTCAGAGTCCAGTAATTATTCACTACATCTGGATCAGTCAGGTCCATGAATCCTCCAGACACTTCTGCAAGAGTACCCGCGTTCTTGATGGGCAGCAATCATCGCAGCCCCTCCCACCCAGGGGACTCATGCAGGACACTGAGCAGCTGCTGCAGTCCCACCTCAGTGACCAGGTCGGCAGGCATCCATACCATGCGCAGGTCCAGCACCCAGCAGCCAGTTGGCCTCCAACTGTTGCAGGGACTCCTTGCTGTGAGCTGTTATGATCAACATGGAGCCAGGGGCCCACCAGAGCCAGCACCCCATCAAAGCGATGGGAGACTTGGGTTTGTACACACCATGTGGCCCAGGCCATCCTCCATGCCTGGGACCTCTGCCCACTTCTACTCAGGATCATATTTTCTTTCTGAGTCATGGTATAAGCCCTACTTTATCACCTGTTCTGTGCTTTGGTTCTAGCCTTTACTATTTAGCTCTAGAAAGACTGCAATGTCTATTCCCATAGGTCTCTGCCTCTAGCTTCACCTTCTTCCCAACTGGTCTCCTTACTGCAAGAGACATTTCTAAAATGCAATTCTGATTACCCTCCTCAGCTTAAACTGTGTGGATGGCTTACATTATTGTCAGTAAAGTCCAAGTTTGTGGGATGAAACGACGGGTCCTACAAAATTAAGCCCTTGACAACTTGTTTTGTTTCAGGCCTTTATTCTCCAGGAATAATTTCTTTTTTTTAAATAAGCATGCAGGTTTTTTTTTTTTTTTTTTTTTAAGATTTATCTATCTGTACAAGAACTGGGGCACAGTTTTTGTATTTATTTATTCCTGGAGAATAAAGACCTGAATGAAGGCAAAACTTAAGCCAAACAAGTGATTAATTTTGACCAAAAAGTAAAAACAATTCAGCATCATCTGTTTTCTCTCTGCTTGGAAGAGCTGGCTGACAGTCCATGATATCTACTCACGCACACACACAAGAAAATGTCTGACACATGAATAAACCCTGATAACATCCATATCAAAGAAAGACATCAGATATCTATGTGAATTCTCTTTGCTATTTCTATCATAAGGTATAATTATGAATTGAGCAAATTTGATAATAAAAACAGCAAATAAATACAGAGATAGCTGTGCTTGGCACTAAGTTATTTAATTCTCACAATTACCTTGTAAGATAGTTTTGTTGTCCCTAATTTACAGATTAAGAAGTGGAGGCATAGATGTGTTACCTTCCCCAAGATCACATGGTCCATATGTGATAGCATCATTATTCAAACCCAGGAATTCTAGATCCATAATCTGTTATTAAGAAGACTAAGCACTTTCACTAATCATAAACATGCTATTTTAAAAGTATTGGCGGAAGCTGTGCCCAAAAGTGTGGTCTCTGGAAGGAAGCCTTGAGATCTCTTAAGAGCTTAACTGAAATAGAAAATTCTCAGGCTCGGTCCCAAACTACTGAATCTGAATATTTGGAGTTGGGGCTCAGGAATCTGAATTATAGCAAGATCTCCAGGTGATTTTTAAGCATGATAAAGTTTAAGAAACACTCCTTTAAAACATTTATTCCTGGCCTCCCCGATGCCACAATGGGTTGAGCACCACACTGTGGAGCTGTCCACAGCCTCTGCGGCACGGGTTCAATTCCTGGCAGGCCAAGGAGAGACCCACATGGCGCCGCAGACTTCTCCTGTCTCACCCGCTACTCCCTTCAGCAGTGTCTTTGGTCCATCTGCCTGTTTTGCTCCCCGCTCTGTCTCTGGTGAATTTTCTCACCCTCCCACAGTTCTGACTGTGCCCCAGTTCTTGTATAGATAGATAAATCTTTAAAAAAAAAAAAAAAAAGCCTACATGCTTATTTAAAAAAAAAATGTATTCCTGGAAAATAAAGGCCTGAATGAAGGCAAAACTAAAGCCAAACAAGTGGTTAATGTTGACCAAAAAGTAAAAACAATTCTTTTTAATCAAAAAAGTTTTGAAATTATGACATAAAAAGAAATCAAACCCTCCTACAGAACAATAAACATTGTCAGAGGGCTTGAGAGGAAGAGGAGTAGAGAAGTACAGGATGAACCTGAACTTAAAGTAAACAGGTCAGAGTGTAACCCAGCACACCCACTACCCAGCTGTGTGCCTTGTAGCAAGTTGCTCAACCAGGGTCTCAGTTTCCTCTTTAAAGTTTAAAATAATAACTCCCTTGACCCCATGATGGTTGTGAAATACTAATAACATATGTGATAAAGTATAGCACATAATATATGTGATAAAGTATAGTATGGAAGGGTAGTGTGATTTTCACTTTTTGCTGTAACACTTTAGAAAAGAACTTACACATTTTCACATATCCTCAGAAAATGGATAGCATTCGAGTCTCACAGTGACTTAAGAGTGCTCTCCATAGGGCCTCCCCGGTGGCACAGTGGTTGAGCACTGGGTTGCGAAGCTGCCTGCAGCCTCTGCAGTGCTGGTTCGATCCCCAGCTGCTCCCGGCCACCGGAGGAGGGTCCCACATGGCGCGCAGACCTCTCCTGCCGCCCGCTGCTCCCCTCAGCAGTGTACTTCGGTCCTTCTGCCTGCTCTGCTCCCTGCTCTGGCTCTGGTGAATTCTCTCACCCTCCCGCGCTTCTGACTGTACCCAGTGCATGTATAAACAAAACAGACAAACAAATAAACAAATAAATAAAAACATGCCTCTATAAAAAAAAATAAATCTTTAAAAAAAAAAAAAAAGAGTGCTCTCCATAGCATAGGTTGCAGGAGATAAATGGCTAGAATAAAGGGCTGTTCTGCTCTTGAAAAGAGAGGGAAATAGGCTTACCTGAGAGAATGGAGCCACATGTTGGCAGATGGTGGTAGGAACATTGTTATGTTTCTGAACTCATCTGTAGCTTTACAATTTCACCCCCCAAAAAATGTCATCAAAGTCTGGATAACTGGGCCTCCCTGGTGGCACAGGGGTTAAAGACAGCGCTATCAAGCTATAGCCAACCACTGCAGCATGAGTTCGATCCCCAGCTCCCCTCAGCAGTGTATTTCAGTCAATCTGCCTGTTCTGTTCCCCACTCTGTCTCTGGTGAATCCTCTCACCCGCCCCCACCTCTGGTCTGCACCCCAATTCTTATATGCATAAATAAATAAATCTTTTTTAAAAAATCTGGATAACTTAGGCTGATGGTCAGCACCATACTCTTACTGCCTACCAGAGGCTTGCTGAGTGAGTTGGTAATAGTAGCTTCTGTATTACATGCATTGGTAATAGTAGCTTCTGGTTTTACTGTGGCTCATGACATATAGGTTGTTAAATTTTTAAATAACATCTCCAATGATGCCTCATAATAGAAAGGAATGGTATTTGAACCTTGTTTCAAATAAAAGCAATTCCTCTCTGTCTGGAAGGGACACTGGGTCTCAAGAGGCTGTTGATGCCTCTGACCTTTGAATCCACCACACAGCCCTCAACTTAATAACAAATGATTTCAGCCTGTTCATTAAAATAACATGATTTATAATTTCCTTATTCTATCTCAAGCACATTTCTCCAGTCAAGGAATATACGAACTACTCCTCTAGAAGAACACCTGTGCATATCCAGGAAAGAACTCTATTTCTAGGCTGAAATTTCTTTTATTTGCTTTGCAAAGCTTTGACTTCCTGACCACTACTCTCTTTCACTTTTTTCCCTCCCTCTGCATTTCTGTCACCTCAGTGAGGGACAAAATAGGTATACTTTCTGCTTATCTATTAATTTTCTTCTTGGCGTATGTCTTTTGAATTAAAAGCAACTTTCAAATAAATATGTGTATGTTAGGACAGGGAATACTCAGATCTGTCACAAAAACATAAACTATATTAATTCTATTTCTTACTAGAAATGACTTTAAACAATATAATAGATTCATATTTATAATTTCCATTCACAAATCACAAGACACCAGTTATTTTTCTAGCATGCATATTGTTTAATTGAAGCTGAAACATTCAAAAGTGACCACTAACCACATTGTGTGAGGCGTGATACAGACACTTAATTTCCAAATTACAAAAAGACTTCTGGTTCTGCTCAGTGTGGCCCATGCAGTCCCAATCTCTTCTCTCACAGGGGGTGACTTAGCTTACCTCCTCAAGGAACCGTTAAACAGAAGCCTCAAAACTTAGAGATAGTCCTTCAAAGTAGGTACAATCATGGCAAGGGTGGTGTCTCATTTTCTGCTCAGGAACCCACACAAATTATGTGCTGGCTCAAATACCTTCTTTCTACTTTTATCCCCCAATCCCTTCCAAAAAAGTAAGAAAATTAGATGAGTTAAGTCGTTGTTACTATAGTGTGGTTCATGGACCAGCAGCACTGAGGTCTCCTGGGAGTGTGTCAGGAATGTAAAATCTCAGGTCAGTCCATCCATCCCCACTGACTTCTGCTGCCTTTTTAACAAGATTTCAAGGTGATCCATACATGAAAGTATAAGAGCTCTTGCAACATGAAGGGACAGAGGTTTGGATTATTTTCCCCCACCAAATCTAAATTAAACAGAAAAAAAAAAACTAGACTAAAATTAGTTCAAAGGAAAATGCAAATGTTCATCAACAGAGACTTTCCTGGAGGTTTTGAGCTGAGGTTTGTGGCTTGCTGTGGGGACGTTACGTGAAAAGACAAACGAGGAAAGAAGGTGGTGGCCAGGGTAGTGGAGTAGACTTGGGACAGGTGATTGGTCTATAAATGAGCACAGTGACTATTATGAAAGGAACTTTATGGAGAGGGAGTGGACAGTGTCACTCTAGGAACAGTGGGTGCAGTGCTAGGAGTTTGGCAGCCAGGCAAGGAAAGCTCTCTACCCACATGTCAGAAAAGCACACACAAAGGGAAATGTGGCTGCAGCAAGATATGGGGCTGCACAGTCATCAGGCTCAGTCACTGAGAGTCAGACAGTGAGCAGTCCAGGACCCTTGCTGGCAGCAGCATCACTGGGCAATCTGGGAAACAGATTGCTCCTGGCACCTCCTGCTTGGAAGCACAGAACAGCCTATGTCTGGTTACTCCTGCTCTGCTACCATGCCTGCCACCCCTGGCATGGAAACTCAACCTTGGTAGAATATGCCTCACACCACAGAGGGAAGTAGCAAAGCGGCAGGGCAGAAATTTATGAACCCTGAAGCATTGAATTGAACTTGGTTTAGAAAGCGAGAGGACAGAACTGCCTTCACATATTACCAAAACTGAGACAGAGTATTTGAGCCCCAGCTTTCTCTTTCCCCCACACTTCTTGCCACCAAAGTAAACAAATCAGAAAAACAAACAAATACAGCTAAACCCACAGCACCCAAACGGCAAACAATTCGTTCCTTGCTTCCCAAGGAACAAACAAGCTGGGCAGCAAGGAATATCTGAATACAAGACGGGAAAGCAGAAGGAAAACAGAGTCCAGAGACATAGATAAAGGAGATAGAAATAAAAAACTTAAAGATTTTAGAATCGTAATTTAAAAAATGCTAAGTGAGATAGTGAAAGGACAGTTAAAGTTTCAGGATCTTAAAAAGAGGATCCAGGAACCAAAAAAAGAAAGTTCTTCACCAAGGCAAATGAGGAAAGGTAGTGATGATATTAAAAGAACACAAAAGAGATGCTTAGCAAAATGAAGATAAATATGGAAAGCATTTTATAGAGAATTAAGATGGTAGAAGAAAGAATTTCAGAAGTAGAAAGCACAAATGTACAAATCACCCAAATGGAATAAGAGAAAGAAAAGATTTAGGAAAAGTGGGGGGAAAAAAAACTATAAGAAATATCAGATTCAATTAGAATTAGAAGAGGGAACTTAGGATAATGGGAATTCCAGAAGATGAAGAGAAAGAGAGGGAACAGAGACCCTGTCCAAAGAAATAATGGCTAAAAAACTTATCAAATCTGAGGAAAGAAATTAACATGGATGTCTAGAAACAGAAAGAACACCCAAATTTCTAAATGCAGAATGACCTTCACTAAGACACTTCATTGTTAAATGATCAAAAAGTCAAAGATGAAGAAAAATAACAAAGGCTGATAGAGAAAAAAAACAAAACATAAAAAGGTATCCCAATCAGACTCTCATCAGATTCTCAGAAGTTACTACTCCAGGCTAAAAAAAGGTGGAATTAAGTACACACAATCCTAAAGGACAAAACCTGCCAGCCAAGATTACTCCTGTAAAATTATTCAAAGATGATGGTGAAAATATAGGTTTTCCCAAGCAAAAGCTTATGAAATATATCACCTCCAGACCTGACCTACAAGAAATGTTGAAAGGAGTTCTTCCATAAGAAAAGAAAAAACAAAACACAAAATCTTGAGCAAAGTTACAATAAGAACACAGAATCAGAAGTGTATAAAAGAATAATAAGAGACAACAACAAAACACTAACGGGGAAGAAGGAAAGGTTAGATCCTGTATAGTTACATGAAGATGAGTAAGACCAGCTCACAAAGGACTCTATAGACACAGAAGGTCAATAAAACTCTCGTGGTAACTACACAGCAAATGTTTAGAATAAAGACACATAGAAGCACAAATGAAGAAACTGAGAAAACCACCAGGAAAAGACATGCAAGTGAAAAAAGCAGAGAGAAACAAATGGAAAAAGATACAACAGAAAGACAAAACAATAAAAACCAAAAGACAGAATGACAGGATCACTCCAAATGTGAATGGTCTGGATCACCAATCAGAAGACACATATAGACAAATTATGTCAAAAAGTAACAGTCATCTATGCTTTGCCTACAAGAAATGCATTTAAAAACTAAAGAAAAACACAAACTTAAAGTGAAAGACTGGAACAAAATACTTCAATAACACAGAGAAAAGCAAGAACTACTGCTCTCACATGGGATAAATTACACTTTCTGCCAAAAAGGTAATGAGGGTCAAAGATGGTATTACATAATGATCAAGTGAGTAATTCATCAAGAAGATTAAGTATAATTAATAATTATCCCTCCAGGGCCCCCCCCCACCCCACCCGGCGCACAGCGGTCGATGGCCGCACTGTGAAGCTGTCCTCATACTCTGCAATGCTGATTCAATTCCCCGCCAGCCTGGGAGAACACCACATGGCGCAGCAGACCTCTCCTGCCTCGCCCGCTGCTCCCCTCAGCAGTGTCTTTGCTCCATCTGCCTGTTCTGCACCCTGTTATGGCTCTGGTGAATTATCTCACCCTCCCGCGCTTCTGACCTGTACCTCAGTTCTTGTATAAAATAAATAAATAAATCTTTAAAAAAAAAAATTATCCCTCCAACACAGGGGCACCTCGTGACATAAAACTATTAACAGGGCCTCCCTGGTGGCACAAGTGGTTAAGTCTCAGGACTATGAAGCTATTGGCAGCTGCTGCAGCATGAGTTTGACCCCTGCCAGGGAGCTACCCACATGGCGCAGCTCACCTCTCCTGCATGACCTGCTGCTCCCCTCAGCAGTGTATTTCGGTCAATCCATCTGTTCTGCTTCCCACTCTGTCTCTGGTGAATCCTCTCACTACCACCACCCCTGCCCCCACTCCAACTTCTGGCCTACACCCCAGCTCTTGTATGCATAAATAAGTAAAATAAATCTTTTTTTAAAAACCAACAACGATTAACACACCTAACGCAACACACTGACAAAAACACATTCATAGTGGGAGACTTCAACACACCACTTACACAAAGGGACAGATAATCCAGACAAGAAGTTAAGAGAGAAAGGCCTTAAATGAAGTATTGGAGTAGATGGGCTTATAGATATTGACGGAGCCTTCCATCTTAAAAGAACTAAATATATATTCTTCTCAAATGCACATGGAACTTCTTCAAGAGCAGGCTATATATTAGGACACAAATAATATCTCAAAAATTACATGAAAACAAAAATTTTATCAAGCATCTTCTCTGACTACAATGGTATAAAGCTAGAAATTAAGCACAGAATGAATCCTAGAATAAACCAAATCATGAGGAGACTAAAAAATATGCTTTTGAATAATTTCTGGGTTAATGAAAAAAATCAAAGAAGAAATTATAAACTATGTGAAGATTAACAAGAATGAAGAGACAAGTTACCAGATCCTATGGGATGCTCAAAAACTGTATTAGAAGGCAAATATACAACAATATGGTTCACATTAGAAATAAGAAAAATCTCAGATAAATAATTTAGCTTTACAACTAATGGAACTAGAAAAAAAGAAAATGTAAAACCATTATGAATACGATGAACAAATAATAAAATTTAGAACAAATGAAATAAATTAAAAAGAAAACAAAAAGATAAAACCAGGGCCTCCCTGGTTGCTCAAGGGGTAGAGACACAACCTATGAAGCTAACCCTAGCCACTGCAGTACGAGTTCAATCCCCGGCCAGGGAGAAACCCACATGGCACAGCAGACCTCTCCTGACTCACCCGCTGCTTCCCTCAGCAGTGTATTTCAGTCAGTCCTCCTCTTCTGCTCCCCACTCTGTTTCTGGTGAATCCTCTCACCCCCCGCACTTCTGGCCTGTACCCCAGTTCCTGTATGCATAAATAAATAAATATTTTTTTTAAAAAAGATAAAACCAAGAGCTTGTTCTTTGAAAGAGCAAACAAAATTGGCAAACCCTTAGCTAGACTTTAAGAAAAAAATGGAAAATAAAGAGAACCAGATAATGAAAGAGGTAAAATTACAGCAGATGTTGCAGAGATACAAAAGATCATAAGAACCTACTATGATCACCTCTATGCAAACAAACTTGACAATCTGAAAGAAATGGACAATTTTTTTTTTAAGATTTATTTATTTGTTTGTTTGTTTGTTAGGGATTTATTTATTTATTTATACAAGCACTGAGTACAGTCAGAAGCGCGGGAGGGTGAGAGAATTCACCAGAGCCAGAGCAGGGAGCAGAGCAGGCAGAAGGACCGAAGTACACTGCTGAGGGGAGCAGCGGGCAGCAGGAGAGGTCCGCGCGCCATGTGGGACCCTCCTCGGGTGGTGACCGGGGAGCAGCCGGGGATCGAACCGGTGCTGCAGAGGCTGCGGGCAGCTTCGCAATCCAGCGCTCAACCGCTGCGCCACCGGGGAGGCCCAAAATGGACAAATTTTTAGCTCATACAACCTTCAGTGACTGAACCAGGATGAAACAGACAGCTTAAACAAACCAATCACAAGTTCAGAAATTTAAAAGGTTATTAAAAGTCTATCTAAAAACAAAAACCCAGGACCAGATGGATTCTCTAGTGAATTCTACCAAATCTTCAAAGAAGACCTAATACCTATCCTACTCAAACGCTTCCAAAAAATCGAAGTGACTGGAAAACTCCCTAATATATTTTATGACGCCAACACTAACCTGATCTCAAAACCAAGCACGGAGAGTACAAAAAAAAAAAACCATAGATCAACATTTCTAATGAACATCGAAGCAAAAATACTCAGCACTATCTTAGCAGAATGAATCCAGCAATTTAAGATAGTCATCCATCATGGACAAGGAGGTTTCATTCCAGCGATGCAAAGTTAGTTCAACCTATGCAAATCAACGTTATTTACCAGACCAACAAAAAGGAAGATAAAAATCATATGAAATTTCAAATAGACACTGAAAATACATTCAACACTGATTTATGATAAAAACTCTGAATAAAATGAGAATAAAAAGAACTTACCTGAACTTAATAAAGGCCATATATGATGAACCCAGAGGCCACATTATACTTGGTGGTGAAAAAGTAAAAGCATTTCCTCGAATATCATGAACAAGATAGGGATGTTCAGATTTACCACTACTGTTCAACATAGTATTAGAAATCCTAGCTGGAACAATTAAGCAGGAAAAAGATATAAATAATTCAATTGGAAAAGAAGAAATGAAATCATTATTTGCAGATGACATGAAAATATAAAAGACCTGAATTTGCAGTCACACAGCATTAGTGCCTAGACCTGGAATCTGACCAGTCTCTTAGCTGCAGACCTGTTGCTTTCAGAACATGGACCCCAGCAACGTGAGCAAACTTCGGGCGTTTGTATAAATGTGTGAGCGGTACCCAAGCCTCCTTCACACCAAGGAAATGTACTTCCTGAGGGAGTAGATGGAGAACATGGCAGGTAAATACCAACTGCAGCTCATAAAGCTAAATCAAAAGAAAATGTCAGGGAAGAAAAACAGATAGTAACAAGTTGGGGAAAACATAAGACAGAGGAATAATCAAATGAGGAAGTGATCTAGAAACTGATAATGAAGGTGTGATTGAACCAGATACTTTTGCCCCTCAAGAAATGGGAGAAAAAGGGCCTTCCTGGCGGCGCAGGGGTAAAGTCTCAGCTCTTTCAAGCTATAGCGAACCACTGGGGCATGAGTTCGATCTCCAACCAGGGAGCTACCCACATGGCACAGCAGACCTCTCCTGTCTCACCCATTTCTCCACTCAGCAGTGATTCCAGTAGATCCTCCTGCTCTGCTCCACACTGTCTCTGGTGAATCCTCTCACACCCCTGCACCTCTGGCTTACACCCCAGTTCTTGTATGCATAAATAAATAAAATATAAATCCTTAAAAAAAAGAACAAGACTAAGAAGAAATGGGAGAAGAAAATATAGATAACGAACATGATGGATCAGGCAAATGAGAAAAAATGAGTACCATTGATGCCCTTAATGACGATGAACTACAGAGAGCATTGACTTGTTCATAAACGTTATCAAGCTGGATCCTTGCTTGGCCACTCTGTATGCTAAGTGAGCCAGCATCTTCATCAAATCACAGAAACCAAATGCTGTATAAGAGATTGCATCAGAACTACTGAAATAAATCTTGATTCAGCTCACCCTTACAAGTGGCAAGGGGAAGTACACAGACTTCTGGGCCATTGGGAACATGGAGTCCATGAATCTTGACTTGCATGTAAACTGGATTATGATGATGATACTGGTGTAATGCTGAAAGAAGTTCAACCCATTGCCCAGAAAAACTGCAGAACATTGAGTATGAGCATAAGCATGAAGAGGGAGATATCATAGAAAAAAGAATATAAAGGGTTTAGAAGGCTCAGGAAGAATATGAGAGTCCAGAGGGAGGAAAAAGCCAGAAGATGGGAACTCAGAATGGCTTCTTTCCATGTGGCTTTCCTGGGGGATGCCTGGTAATTTTCTTTTTTCTTTTTCTAAAGATTTATTTTTATGTATTTATGCATACAAAAACTGGGGTGTAGGCTAGAGGTACGGGGGGTGGGAGGATTTTCCAGAGACAGAGGTAGGAGCAGAACAAGGGGATCTACTAAAATACACTGCTGGGGGAGCAGCGGGTGAGACAGGAGAGGTCTGCTGCTCCATGTGGGTCACCTCC
The DNA here is from genome assembly GCF_014898055.3 of Talpa occidentalis. Taxonomy (NCBI): domain Eukaryota; kingdom Metazoa; phylum Chordata; class Mammalia; order Eulipotyphla; family Talpidae; genus Talpa; species Talpa occidentalis. The sequence goes on from NW_023604972.1 coordinate 54,922,337, forward strand.
CTGGTGGGGCATAGAACTCATGTTGCAGTGGCTGGTGATAGATTGATAATGCTGACTTAACCCCTTGCGCTGCCTGGGAGGCCCACGCCTGGTAATTTTCCTGAAGAAATGCCTGGAATGGCAGGAATGCCCCGGACACAACGAAATTTTTAGTGATCCAGAGGTTATTGCCGTCCTGCAGGTCCAGAAGCTAGGGTGGCCTTCCAGGATGTGGCCTTGAATCCAGAAAATATGTCAAAATATCAGAGTAACACAAAGGTTATGAATTTCATCTGTTAGCTATCACCCAAATATGGAGGTCAAGCCTAATGCCTTCTGACAAAACTGTTGCTGAAGGGAAAAGCAACTAGATCACCTCATGGATGTTGCAAAAATACAAACCATTATACCTCTGACCTCATAAAGAAAGCTAGGATGCTTGGACGGTAATTCCTACCCCTCATCCCCAAATGCAGCTGAAACATTTTACAGTGGTTTGCCATTAGGGTATTCATTCAGATAATGTTTTCCTACTAGGAATTACAAACTTTAAATACTTTTTAAACTTCAAACATATTTAAAACCAATTAAAAGGATGTGTTCATGCCTACATTTTTTTTTAACTAATCATTTTGGGATTCTTTCTTTGAATTACTTGGTCAAGGAACGTAATTCAGTAGAGAAGATTCATTGTTCTATTTGAGTGAAATAAAGATTGATTTTTCTTTCTTTTTTTACTTTTCATTCATTTTTTAAAATAAAGAATAGATGAAAAAAGAAAGTATAGAAGACCACTAAAACACTGCTAGAAATAATAAGTGAATACAATAAAGGGGCAGGATAAATATCAATACACAAGAATCAGATGCATTTCTATATTCAAACAATGAATTAGAAGGAAAAAAAATTAAATGCCATCAAATAAACAAACAGGCAACCCACAGACTGGGAGGAGATATTTGCCCATCACACATCTGACAAGGGATTGATTTCCATAATATGTAAAGTGCTCATAAAATTCAGCAATAAAAAAAAAACAATAAAAAAATGGGCAAAAGATTCAGATCTAAATAAACATATTTACAAAGAAGACATTCAGCTGGTCCACAGGCACACGAAAAATGCTCAACATCAACTATATAAGGGAAGTGAAAATGACAACCACAATGAGTTATCACCTCACTCCTGTGAGAATGGCTTATATCTAAAAGAATGGAGGGGCCTCCCCGGTGGCCTAGGGGTTAAATCTCAATGCTATCACCTCCATGGCCTGAATTCGATCCCCAGAGAGAGAACCCACACATGGTACAGCAGACCTCTCCTGTCTCTTAAAGAAATTATGGACTATACACTCAATGGACTACTACTCAGCTATTAAAAAAGATGAAATAGTGCCTTTTGGGACAAAAGACGGATCTAAAGCTGATTATAGTAAGTGAAATAAGTCAGAAAGAGAAAGACAGATACTGAATGGTTTTACTTATTTATGGAATACAAATTTGCAGAGAATATATTCTGGCAAAGCACAACAAAAATAATTCTTAGGGGGGCTCCCTGGTGGTGCAAGGGGTTAAGCACAGCACTGTGAAGCTATCCGCAGCCTCTGCAGCACAAGTTCCATGCTTGGCTAACGGGCCAGGGAGCTGCCCACATGGCGCAGCAGACCTCTCCTGTCTCACCTGCCACTGCTTCCCTCAGCAGTGGATTTCAGTCAGTCTGCCTGTTCTGCTCCCCACTCTGTCTCTGGTGAATCCTCTCACCCCCTACACCTCTGGCCTGTACCCCGGTTCTTGTATGCATAAATAAATAAATCTTTAAAAATAATAATAATTCTTAGACTGTGAAAAATATCCTGGTTACCAGAGGAAAGAGTGGGAGGGAGGAGAGGATAAGGGAAGCAAAGGAATAGGACATTGGCGTGGGAGTTTTGGTAGAGGGTGAGTGAAGAATGTGCACATACGGAGGTGTGAAAGTGTACCCCCAAAGTTATACAGATCTGTAAACGACTGACAATTCAAAATAATAAAATATGAGAAGTAGTAATTTAAGTGACACATTTGTTAAAGCATACACCAAAACGAATCAAGACTCTCCACTTAGTGTGAACATTTGAAAAAACAAAAACAACTCACCTCAAATATGATGTATGTTGTTAGAAGGTAAGTATCCCAAAGCTTATTTCAGAGGCAATGGTAATACGGACAAGTGTGCACTGCAGGTTTTCCTATGGTCTCCCACCATGTTTCATGTCCTTAAAATCCAGGAGCTTCCCTTCCTGCCAACTTTCAGGGGCTAGAATAAGAATTGAAAATGAAACTTAGCAGCCTCAGGCTAGGTCCTGCAACTACCAAAAAGCATGAGCCTTACAAATAAACCACCCTTGAGAAAATGTCCAGTAAAATAAACTGTTCTCACTTCTCCTTGACTTCCTTTTTTATCACCATTAGCTAGTTATTACCCACATTTGTTTCTTGACCACTGGGATTCAAACTGATGATCTTATGCCTTCAGTTAGCCTGTAATCTTTTTCTGGAGTTCTGGCAACAAGATAGGGAAAGTAGGAAATTTCGAGCTTCAGAGATATTTTTCTATCTTCTGTTTGTGCAACAAAATTCTGATAACTGCATTTCTGAAGCTAAAAACTTGAAAAAGGAACAAAACCAATTCTAGCAAATATATTTTGCTCTGCGTAAACTTCCTCTCTTTTGCTAGCTCTGGGTCCCTTCTAGCAAAAAAAAAAAAAAAAAAAAAAAAAAAAAAAAAAAAGTACGAGCAGGAAGATAACCCAGATTTGGAAAGGAAGTGAAAGAAACAAAAATAAGAACAGTGCTAGTGTTACAGGGCAGGGAGAGGCACACCCAGAACCCCCAAATCTGCCTGCTCTAAATAGGTTCTGTTGTCTGCCACATCAAAACAATACATATAGACCTTTAATGGAAAGGAACTCTAATACAATTAGTGTGCAATACAGAAAAGACAAAGAACGTAATTTCTAAATCAAGCACCCAAGGTTACCCATCCCTCGTGGGTAAATAAATGTCCAGCCAAACAGGATTGGCCCAAAGCAAGGCCTGAAAGCCTGCCACAAGTCTAAAGCACCTTCCAGTAAGAGAACATAGAAAAGGGTCAGAAAAATAGTCAAAGAAATCTGGGAGGATCAGAGCAAAATCAAAATCAAGATAAAAGCTGCCCTTGGTAACCTCCCCACGGGTCTCTCACCCACATCTGTTTCAACCAGTCCGGGATCAAGAAGCAAGTGCAGCTTCCTCACATGTCTCTCTGCTCCATGTGCCTCCTCCAGGTCTCCTTCTTGCTCTTCTTCCTGCTTCCTTCCTTCTTCAGTCTCCTCTCCAGCTTCTTTTTCCTCCCTGCTCAGCTCCACCCTCCTTTAGGTAAGGCAGGGAACCTGGAACCTCCCCTTTTCCTGGAGACCACCCTGTCACACCAGGTTTCACAGACAACACCAGCAATCAAAGGGTAGGAGACTAAGAAGCAACAACTGGATGTTTACAAGAGAAACCAGAAAAGATGGAAAAGCAGAGAGGAGACAGTTTCAACAAGAGGGAAGTAGCCAGAAGCATTGAATGATAAGAGAGGTCAAGAAAGATTAAAACTAAAAGAATCATGTTTAAGGGGCCTCCCTAGTGGCGCAAGAGGTTAAGCACACTGTGAAGCTATCCACAGCCTCTGCAGCATGGTTCTAAACCTGGCCCACCAGGGAGCTACCCACATGGTGCAACAGACCTCTCCTCTCTTGCCTTCTGCTCCCCTTAGCTGTGTATTTCAGTCAGTCTGCCTGTTCTGTTCCCCATTCTGTCTCTGGTGACTCCTCACACCTCTGACCTGTACCCCAGTTCTTATATGCATAAATAAATAAATCTTAAAAAAAGAAAGAACCATTATATTTATACAATAGGAGATTCATGTGTACCTTTGATGTTTCTTTAGTATGGTGGAATGAAATGGCACAATGTAGTGAACTAAGGAGTGAAAGAGAGGAAAATGGGAACCACAAGGGCATGCAGTTTTAAGTACTACATACCACTAGCAATGTACTTTAAAGAGTTTGGTTAAGTTTTGCCTTGTCTTTGTTATGGTGTGATCTGACTATGGCCTCTTCTTTCTTGACACATTTTCCCAATAATTGTATTCTGCATGGTTTCCAGTGACTTTGCTGCAACATTCTCAGATTCCTTCTAGAATTTTCTCCATCTCATTATTAAAGTGTAAGTATTTATCTGACTTCTGCAGTAGAAAGTCGTTGACTTTGAGATGAAATAGGGCTCAGTTTGAATCCTTAGGCTCTGCCCTCAAGTAGTTATGCTTTGTATTTTGTTATCTGCACTTGATCTATACAGAAATTCTGTCAGACTAGTCATGAGTTAAAATTGTTATCTTCTGGCAGAAAAGTAGTATGTCTTTCCAAAATGGGAATCAATGGAAAAGAGGCTTCAATTCTTCTTGAGTAAGGACTTACTTGACATTTATTGTTCTGGAAGAAATGGGACTTCTGAGAGCTTACTCCTAGATACTCTGAGTTTGCTAAGAGTTTACTCTGTCACCTTAATCAAGTCAGCCATTGTATCTGCATCAGTAAGAAGTGAGAATACAATACCCACGATCTGTTTCATCTATGCTGGCTATTTCCTCTCCCACACCTATAGCTTGAGCCAATATCATATTCACCCAGCACTGTTTGGTCATATCTATAAGTCTTATCAGCCCGACCTTGATGTCAGCTCCTGGAGCACAAGACCATGTCTTACAATTCATTTTTTATACAACATTATTTACCTGGTGTAAACTGATCATTAGAATCATGGTTAGTTACCTTTAATATATGTTTTAGTTAATTTTTTTATTATTTTTTAAATTTTATATATTTTTACATTATTTTTCATTTTTGCACAATGTATGCATTTTCATCTTGGTTATAGTCCCCATACAATCCCTCCCCCAACCCCAGTGTGTCTCTGTTTATAGTTGCTTGCTGCTTGTTGATTTTTACTTTATTATTTAGTTAGTCTTAAAATTCAGATTGCTGGGATGAAGGCTGCTCTTCTCTCCATATGTCTGTCCTTCTTTGGGAAAGTATCTTCTCTCTGCATTTTTTTTAAAAAGATTTATTTATTTATGCATACAAAAGCTGGGGTACAGGCTAGAGATGCGGGGGACAAGAGGATTCACCAGAGACAGAGTGAGGAACAGAACAGGCAGCCTGACTGAAATACACTGCTGAGGGGAGCAGCGGGCGAGACAGGAGAGGTCTGCTGCGCCATGTGGGTTGCTCTCTGACCTGCCGGGGATTGAACTTGTGCTACAGAGGCTGTGGATTGCTTCACAGTGTGGTGCTTAACCCCTTGAGCCACCAGAGAGGCCCTTCTCTCTGCATTCTTTAAAGTGTACAAGCTACCTAGAAATAGCCATGCCAGTTTGACATGTTTTCTCAGTCCTAGCTTCTCCCATTACGCAGCTAGAGATCCCATGCATTCTTGTTAAGAGTGAATCTGATTGACTGTTCACTAGTTAAGGACTGAGTCTATCCAGGATCACATTATCCAAACAGCAAGGTGTCAGTTGGTACAATTGGAAAATAACAATCCCAAAACATATGTGCTTGTGCTAAACCTACCAAGACAATACTTAACCTAACTGCAGTTTCAACCTCTCCCAGGAATTCAGTCTTAACTGTCAGTATGGAATTTTCTGGTCAGGAAAATATCAGGAAGGTTACCTTTTCCATTCCCCAAAGGAAAATGAGATAATGTAGCACAAGACCTTTTTCCATTTCCTACAGGTGGATGGCCTATGCCTGAAATAATTCCCTCTTCCCTTATTTGTTCTTTCTGCCTATAGAAGCCTTTCACTTTGCACAGCTTTTCAGAGCTCTTTTCTACTTGCCTGATGGGATGCTGCCAATTCATGAATCAGTTAATAAAACCAATCAGAGCTTTTAAAATTAACTGGTTGGATTTTTGTTATGTTGATGCAGTACGAACATGGCTCTCAAGCCAAACATTTAAGCAAGCGCTGCCAACAGGGCCCATCTCCTAGGAATGAGGGTTTGAGCTCCTCAGAAACGCCTATGGGACTTCGGACAAATCTCTCTATTTTTAAATCTCATCTGTAAAGTGGAGTTAACATTTAGCACATGCGGTGATGTGCTGCCCGAACCTACCTTCAGGACGGAAAGACGGACCCCCCCCCCCCCCCCACAGCTGCTGGAACGCTGCCAGGGACGACCGCTCCCTCTCCCGGTCTTGGCCTGGGCGAGAGAGCCTCCAGCCGACATCCACTTCCTCTTTCCAAAGACAGTCTGTATCCTAAGATGGGTCGGAGTTGAGTATAAAAGCCTGTGTCCCCAGGCCTTGGAGCGGAGGGAGGGAGAGCCGAGGAGTCTGACCGCTTGGCTCTCTCAACTTGAGTTTTGGCGCTTGAGGGGCGCTTCTGGTTCCGCTCGCACAACTGCGGCCTGCGGAGGGGGCAGGCGGCGGGGGACGGGTAGGGTGTGGGGGCAAAGAAGCAGAGGACGAAGGGACCTAGAAAAGAAAGGGGGCAGGGAGTGGGTGGAAATGCAACTAGCAGTATGGCTTTCTATAGGGAGAAGTTGTCAGTTTCAGATCCTAGTCACTGGCAGCGGGGTTCAGAGAGCAGCCTCAGCGGAGGGATGCGGGACGGAGGGTCCAGGAATCTGTGCAGTCGGCGCTCCCTTCTCCTCCCTACCCTCTCCGCCCCCCACGGGAGGAGGAGCGCCCCAAGCCTTCTCGTCCGCCTGCCTCCCTCCCGCTGCCTTCGCCGCAGCTTCTTCCTGTACCTCTCAAGTTTGCTCCTCTAGCGGGGACGCCGCAGGGGAGGTCTTGTCTACCTGGTGCAAGGAGGTAGAAACCATGGATCCCTCTTAGCAGCAGAGTATCAACCAGCCCCCAGAGCCAAGCACCATCAGAGCTTTGAAGAAAGGCCTTACAATGCAAGCGATTGTGAGAAAGCCTTCCCTCCAAGGTGTAAAGTCTGTCAGCGTCAGAAAGGCCCTTCTGAAAAAAGACCTACTAAATGCGACTAGGTGGCAAATTCTTCACTCACATCCCCAGGTTCATTCAGCACCAGAGAATTGTCTTAGAAGTGCAGCAAAGGTGGGAAATTCTTGACCAAAGTTGCAGTCTTATAGACAAGAGCATTGGAACTAGACAACAAACAGCCTTATGAGTGTAGGGAATCCGGGGCGCTCCTGAGCCATACCGCACCACTTGCACTGCACCAAAAAATTCACATCGGAGAAAACCTTCATAAATGCAACAAATATGAAAAATCCTGTAGCTGAAGTTCTAAGCTGGTTAGGCCGCAGAAAGTTTGCCACCAAACCAAAAGGCTGCGTATGTGTGGCAGTAATGGGAAAGTTAATGTTTTGTTCTGACAGAAACTTCACAAAGATGTTTTAAACAGAAAAGCTGTCCCCAAATGGAGGCACTTATGCTAAGCCCATAGAGATTTAATACCTAAACTAACTGCAATTTCACCCTCCCCAGGAATGCAGTCTTAACTCATCAGAATGGAATTTTCTGGTCTGTATCAAGGAGATATCTTTTCCATTCTTAAAGATGAGATAATTTGCCACTAGACCCAATTGCATACCCCACAGTTAGGTTACCTACCTCTGAAATACTTCCCCTCTTACTTTGTCTTGTCTTCTTTCTGCCCATAAAAAGCTTTCATTTTGTAGTTTTTGGAGCACCTTTCTATTTGCTAAATAGATTGCTGCCCAGTTCATGAATCCCTTAAGAAAGTCAATGAGATCTTCAAAATTAACTGATTTGAGTTTTGGCATTTTACAGATCTTTTGGCAGTAACAGTAGTCAAAGCAAACTTCTGATGCTATTCAGGAACAATGAAAAACACATGCCTGGTGGCCTAGAAACACTTTGAGTTCACTGTCTTTCTCACTGTTTCTGAGGGCTGTATGTAAGTTCCACTGACTTCTGAGCTCCATTCCCTTTGTTTTGAGCATATGATCTAACTGACTTTCTAGTGCAAGACTTACTGAAGAGGCTTGAACTGGCAGGCAACTCCACCTGCAACTGAATCTCTAGTCCTTGGTTCAGTCTGCAATTCCCCCATTTGTTTGGAATCAGTCCATAGTACCCATCTGTTGAGATTAACTAGTTTAACCCTTTCCCCAATAAACAGTTCCACTTTGGGAAATAGCTAGTGCTTAAGGGTCTTCTCTTAACTAGTCTACAGTAACATCTTCTTAGTTACTGATGGTATCTTAAGGTGCACTGGTTTGTTTTTATGTAGATAAATCCCAACTGAAAATAAATGAAATATTTAAATTCCAAAGAATCAAGCATACCACCTTGTGGCATACCTATTCATTTCATATCTAAAACTACAGTTCTAAACCTAACAAAATGCCAAAATCTAAGAACAATCTATAATTACAATTGCCATTATGGGGAAGGTTCCAGTTAGATAAGATCTTTCATCTAAGATGTGCACTTGAAAGAGGGTTGGCAGATTAAACAAAGGATGCCTATTTTAATTGGTATATAGAAGCCTATAAAAGCTTCAGGATCCAAAAATAGCCTTATTTAAAGACCTCTTGCAAAAACATCAAAGAAAAATTAATATATGAAAGATATCTAACACAAAAGACTGTAACCCCCTACTCTTTCTCTCTATCCTCCTTAGAGTATTCATTCTAGGAATCCTTTTTCTGAATTGTCTTTCCAGTCTAAAGAGATTATACAAATGTAGACAGAAATCTGTCAATTTAGTCACCTTTCAGATACCCCCCTATCTGCTCAGAGGAAGACCCCAATATGGGCCCTTTCCAGAGCTGACAGTCTCTGGTTTACTGCTACTAGTAATTCCCTTTAATAGTGAAAAGTAAACTAAAATCAGTGAAAAACCTAACCAAATTCTGTAGATGCTAGTCTACACTATCTACTTTAAAACTCACTTGGAGCTTCCGAATGGCGTTTCACAAAAATTAGTAAGGTGACTTTCCTGAACCTCTAAGTTTAGTACTCAATAGAAAGTGAAAAGAAATTTCCGGTAGTCCATTTCTTGCCTAGCTAGGCCATCAAATATTAATCTGTGGGCATGGCTGTAGAGTAACCTCAGAAAACTCACTTCTATTATCATTGTCCACTAATTTATAATTATTTTGCTGTACTTATCTGCTTTGTTTCCTTAAATTCCTCCTATATGTAAAATTGTACAACATTTGTCTTTATCTTTCTGGTATAATTGACTTTGGATAATTCCTTTGAGTTTCTTCCATTTTGCTATAAATGGTAACATTTCATCCTTCCTTAAAAACTGAATAATATTCTGTTGTGTGTATATACCATATCTTCTTTATCCAGTCCTCTATCAGTGGGTACTGGGTTGCTTCCAAATCCTAGCCCCTATAAATAATGCTACAATAAACATTATGGAACACAACAATTTTTTGAGTTTATAATTAAACATTCTTTGGATACCCAAAAGTGGGATTGCTGGATGATATGACTAAGACAAGACCATTCTCTAAAATGGCTGCAGCAATTTACATTCCTACCAATAATGCATTAAATTTCCTCTTTTTCTACATCCTTTCCAATACTAGTTATTGGAAGTTTTTTTTTTTTAAGATTTTATTTATTTATTTATACAAGCACTGGGTACAGTCAGAAGCGCAGGAAGGTAAGAGAACTCACCAGAGCCAGAGTGGGGAACAGAACAGGCAGACTGACAAAATACCCTGCTGAGGGAGCAGAGGGCGAGACAGGAAAGGTCTGTGCGCCATGTGGGACCCTCACTGGCAGCCGGGGATCAAACCGGTGCTGCAGAGACTGTGGGCAGCTTCACAGCCCAGTGCTCAACCACTGTGCCACCAGGGGAGGCCCTGTTGGAAGTTTTTTTGATGTATGCTATTTTGACAGGTGTGAAATGATATTTCATTCTGGTTTTGATTTCATTTCTCTTAGAGATGATTTTGACCTTTTTCTCCCCATATATCTATGGTTCTTCTGTATGTCTTCTTTGGAAAATTGTCTATTCCCATCTGCTTCCCATTTATTAATTAGCTCACTTATGTTTTTGTTAAGTTGGGGGACATAGAACTCTGCATCATAGCTCAACATTTTCCTCTACCCATTTCTACCTATTTCCCTTCCCTTCACATATGTTGTTCTCAAAAGTATTCCTTAACAATTTTTCAATTTAATCTGTTTCAGAATCTGCTTTACAAGGAACTCGACCTGCAACAAAACCTACCCTACCTTACAATAATTAAGAAAGGAATAAACAAGATAATATATGTAATCATGCTTAGGACAATTCCTAGGGTAAATTTATTGAAGGTTGTTAGTCCTCTTGGCTCTTACGTTGGAAAATTTTCTTCTATTACTTTCAGTTGAGGGTTTGTGCTCTCTTAGCACCTGTACACCTCTCCGCTACACACCACTATTCTTGGCTTGTTTACACCGTTTCCTTTTGTTGGGTGTTCTATATTAACTTGCAGCATTTGTTCTCAGAGTATCTTCCCTTTGTCAGGGCCAGTTTCATGGCAATACAACCTGTGCAGCTACACAGGACCCAGTTCTTAGAAAGATCCCACACTAAGCTTCTACAGTTGCTGTCTTGAAATTTGTAATTTTTTAATAAAGAATTGGCATTTCGTTTTGAAAATATGTAACTTCCTGCATGGGCCGCCTCTCTTCTAAGACAACACATAAGTCTTGTGGTCTTTGAAAGGCCCTGCCTTTGGCATGTGATCAAAGACTCTTGACTTCACCAATGGATCTCTCTTGCCTCCAAATGTGTTTCACCTCTCCAGATGAACAATGATGTCTTTCTGGTGTAACTCACTTTCCTTACATCTCTGTCTCCTGAGAAATTTCTTCTAAGGAGATAATCACTACCTCCCCCAGATTCTGGTAGATCCATACTGGTGTCATTTAGAGACATATGACCCTACTGAGGTTCTTAATGAATGTTTATCACTGGTAACCTGACTTTTTGGGTTTCTCTATGATCATCTAAATTCTGTACTGTTTAATGCAGGAATTATGTTCATTCATCTATAATTGCTCCCAAGTTATACTCATTTGGCCTGGACATAATTTATTTTTCTATCCTAGTTTATTTACATACCTATAATATCTTCATCTGTTTATTAAGTCTCTGGATCCTGTCTGTGTAATTCTTTCTCACACCCACCAGAGAAATTTCTGCACGTGAATATTAATGTTTGATTAGTAAATTGTTTTTACATAAGAGGAATGTTAGAAGGGACATATACTTTGAAGTCAAAGTACTCTGTGTTAAATATTGATGTTATTCACTGTTCACAGAATCCATTTGATCATATACAAAAAAAAATTTCACTGCATGGTTACTGGGAAGAATAAGATAATATATGGAAAGAGTACATAAGAACCTTAATATTCGGGCCTCCCTGGTGGCGCAGCGGTTGAGCGCTGGGTTGCGAAGCTGCCCACGGCCTCTGCAGCGCTGGTTCGATCCCTGGCTGCTCCCCGGCCACCACCGGAGGAGGGTCCCACATGGCGCATAGACCTCTCCTGCCGCCCGCTGCTCCCCTCAGCAGTGTACTTCGGTCCTTCTGCCTGCTCTGCTCCCAGCTCTGGCTCTGGTGAATTCTCTCACCCTCCCGCGCTTCTGACTGTACCCAGTACTTGTATAAATAAATAAATGAAAAAAAAAAAAAAAGAACCTTAATATTCATTTTCTCCTCTCTACCTTCTAAAGAAGCAAACACTGCTTTTTCACATTTTGTTCAGAACAAAATTCTGAATCACATTTATGCTAACTATACTTTACCAAGAGATTATCATTGTCTAAAGAAATGTTAAAAGAGATTATCATTCCTTCATCATTAAATACTATGCTTGCCTCAATATTTAATATTATCTAATGTTCACTTCTCTAACATGAAATTAATTAAAGCAATTTGATGCATTAACTTATTTGTTCAAACTTTAAAAATTAATGATCCAGCACCTGCTCCTCATTGTGAAACAAATAAAAAGTATGAGGTATGGAATTGAACAAAATGGGACTCTGTCACCATGAAGTTTATAAAGTTAACTTTAGGGGATAAATCCAGATTAGATCTTTGTGCCAATGGATTATGACTACATCTTATGCAATCAATGGCAGGATATTAAAAACTGCTTATGTCTTAAAAAAATTGTTATATTAAATGTATTAACACTGAGTTCTGTAGTATTACTACCAAATACCTATTTCTAATTTATTTTATTTTATTTTTAAATATTTATTTATTTATACAAGCACTGGGTACAGTCAGAAGTGCGGGAGAGTGAGAGAATTCATCAGAGCCAGAGGGGGGAACAGAACAGGCAGAACAACAAAATATACCGCTGAGGGGAGCAGCAGGTATGGCAAGAGAGGTCTGTCCTGCCATGTGGGACCCTCGCCGGTGGCCGGGGATCGAACCAGCGCTGCAGATGCTGCAGGCAGCTTCACAGCCCAGCGCTCAACTGCTGTGCCACCGGGGGAGGCCCACCTATTTCTAATTTTTAATAAAGATGCTGTACAGAAATATACCATAGGTGACATAGAAATCATCATAACTTTTATCTGATGTTCCAAGTACTTTGAAAGGAAATATGTGTTTAACTTTTGGACCCTGAACTTTTAACTATCTCTCACCCCCACCCATCTTATATCAATGTTCACAGGGTCACATGATGTTGGAAAGACTTAATGCCAGATAAACACAGATGGATTTTAAATTGTTTAATTCATATATTTTATTAAATGATGTTTTGAACACTGAGATAGGTCCTCATAGTCCATTCACAGTTATTCTAATATATATATTTAAAATAATGGTCAAAGCAGCAATCACACCAGCTTACTACAGGAAGTACTATATACCAAAGTAGTACTTTGGCAAATTATAAAACACATGTACACAAGAGCACTTTGGTAGAGATTAACTTGATACACACCAAGCTACTAAACTGTACTGGAATCCAATGGCCAATAAGCCATTCTTGGAGGTGAAAGAACTCCATGATTTCAAAACCAGACCACTCAGTATGACATCAATGGACCATTTCAACCATATAGCAACTAATGGGAGCTTCCAGAGAGCCAGCCAATCTTAATCCTGATGCCCAAAGCAATAGGCAGGTCATCACTATTTGGTTTGTAAAGACAAAACTTTCATTTCTCCTGAAGCCATCCAGATAAGTTAATCTAATAGATACAATAAAATGTAACTCCACCAAAATTTTATCCATTTTCACAGATCTGGGTATGTTAACAATTGAGGTGCTAAAGGAAAATACATGTTTAACTGTTTTATGCTGAACTTGTAACTATTCCTCACTCTACCCCATCTTACTATGATTATTACCACAAAATTAAATCCTTGTTCATTTTAGAAAGGTAACTAAATGTTTTCTCTGGCCTATCTGATCATTGAAGAGTTAGCCTAGCGTAGGCCTATCCATTCCCTGCCAAGATTCTAAAAAATCAAATTCCACTTTGATAAAACACTATTTAGATCATATGCTAATTCTTCAAAATAATATTTTTCTATGTTGGAACTTGATAAGAGCTCACATTATAAAGGGAAAAAAGTTCTGGAGGGGTCGGAGCTTTCTTCCCTGGATAATTATGTGAGACTGTGAAGCACAAAGTCTGTAACAAATGAAGAGTTGATGGGAACAGGCTTGCATTTACTTTTGAATATATAAGGGACTTGGGGACTTACACTTACTAAAAGTCACGATTTGAAGAACTTCTTACCGAATCAATGTTGGCAAAGTTTGGCAATGCATTTTAGAAAGTGATTTATATACCACATATAAGTGAAGGTGACATAATTGCAATTGATTTAAATTTATTTATATTAATATACTTTATACCATACCTATACCACATGGTAATAGACACTTGGCAAATTGAGATGCAATTTAGAAACTATTTAGAACAGTCCTTTTCTTCACTACTATTTGTGTATTCCAAAATTTCCCAGTAAATAGACCTTTTTTGGATTATAATAATCTACATATCATACTTTACCTCTATGGCTGGAAGAACAAACACCAGTATATTTTATGCTTTCATCAAAATTGAGTGGTTTAGGGTTTTAAAGTTCACAGGTGAGAAAGAACAAACTCCATCCCAGACCAAGGCTTACAACACTCTCCATGCCCTACACAATTCCTCTTTGTCAAACATGGCACTGCATCTCAGTACATCAATGACAGACATCACAACTCAACATCACTTCCACCCTTTGTTTTTAAAGTAGAAGACAAAGGAATAATAATGTGAACAATTCAAAACAAAAAAGGAAATTATATCTTTAAAATGTCATTTTGTACTTCAGAGTTTCACTTGCTTGTTAAAACATTCTCCATATACTCAATGTAGTTTCCATACTAATGTTCCAAGACTAAACTCACAAACAGCAAGGAAATTTTCCAGCTTCTTTAGCCTACCTTCGGTTTCTCACTTCTCAGACAATAAATAGGAGACTATATTCTTTCTTGTAATGTTACTTTCTTTCTTTCAACAAACTTCCATGAAAAAGATTGAAATATTAATTTACTTTTTTTTCAATGGACAATTCTTGATTAATACAAGCAGGAAAACTCAAGGTGTCTTTTCCTCCACTCCCCAAAAGGCAAGAAGATGTGAATATTTATACCGGTCCCTCTTCTAATAAGCCTTTAAATAAAATGTAAAAACAAAAGTCAACCCTGAAAAGTAAGAGTTGAAGGCATATGCTACACCAACTTTATCTTTTTGGTTTCTTTTCCTTTTGTTTCTATGATAAAATTCCATGTTCTTGACAACCAATGTTTTTCTCATATCCTACATTTTTAGTATGCATTATTGCCTATAGCAACATAGCTTCACATGCCGGTTCTACTCCTGGGTTTTCCACATAAGTTACCCATCATAAAACATTTCCAAGAGTTATTTTTAATCTACTTCCTCATCTGCCAATAACCATTCATTCTCTACTTTAAGAAAACAACTCTCAGTTTGGCAAGAATCCTTAGGGATAAACATATCGACAATTTTAAGCTAACTGTTGAAGGGTCTATGCATTATTGTTCCCTTTAAATTTCTATTACTCCAAAATATACATATGTACATCATCCAACATGTAACAAATTTACATTATCTTCAGAAATAAATTGCAAATATAATTCCAAATACACATTCATAGATTCACATTTTAACAGTCAATGTACATGCAGATAAGATGAAGTAGTTTTATACTCCTAAATTACATAGCAAGCTGAAATTTGGATGTTTTAGATTTAGTCTTTCTTATGAGTCTTAGAAATGAGCAAAAAGGAGACTTAAGTCTATAGCTCTATCTGTAGCAACATCAGTACAGTGTTATTTGACTAACAAATTATCCAATCTGCTTACTCTATACAAAGTGACATAAATATACTATATACATAACACAAAACAGTGTTAGAGATAACAAATAGAAACTTTATACAAAACATCTGACAATGTTAGTATTTAACTGACTAAAAGACTCTTAGGTTGTGCATTTTTTTTAATATGAAGGAATAGTCACATCTACAGAGTCTCTTAGCTACAGAAAATGGGAATAAAAGGGGTAGAGAGGATGAGCCTGGTGACACAGTCAAAATACACAGTGCACTGTTTGTAAATATGTTCACAATTTAGTAGTGTTCTGTTACTCAAATTAACTTCTTTTCTGTTGTAACATTTACAAATAAGCAATACAGAATACAAAATCAGGTAATAGAGAACTCGTTTTCATACTTAGTCCTTGGTTTAGTTATTAAAAATAAACACTTGCAGATACACACTGTGTAGCTGTCAAAATACTGACTAATTCTGAAGAGCTTGAAGACAAAAATCTGTTCAATTTAATAAAGAGCAAAAATGACTGAAAAAAAACCATAGCTGCCTAAGAGTTTTAAAAATGAAATTTAACACTCAGCAAGTGAGTGTATCAAATTACTTTTCATTTGCTCATCTAAGAGACTCACAATAGCTGAATTATACATATATTTTTATGTACAGTTACATAAAATATGACAGATGAGAAATGGCTATGTAAATGGCTAAGTTTATACCAACTTGTATACTAATCTATTAAATCACAGGGTCACTATGGCATTGATGACTTGTTTGACATAATCAGCTTCTTGATGTGAAAAATTTGCACAGAAACTCAAAGTCCCCTCACATGATCAGGCCCATCGTCCACTGGAGGCAAAGCTTCTGCTGAATGAGAAGTTGATTTCAGAGTTCTTGTATTTTCCCCAAGCACCAAAAGGTACTACCACTGCAGTACTGTTATCTTCAGTACCATACTGTATTGCCTGTGAGGTTTTGCAGGAAGGAAGAGAAAAAATACAGGAAATCAGAGTCTCTACAAAGAGAAATCATTCTGATGTAAAGGTTGATAAATCTGATATAAAATGTTTCCCCAAAAATAACAACATAAAGTACTAATGTACTTTTTAGTTATTACAACAATCTAAAAAAGACAAACATGTCATACATTAAGGAGCAAAGAGGGAAAGAAGCTACACAGTCAAGAAATACAAATGTCCAGTAAATAATCAAATTGGTACAAAAAATTCTTATAAGAATTTTCTTATAAGAATTTGGGGAGACATTTTAGTGAAAAGTATATAAATTAGAAGAGTTTTTCTGGAGGGCAAGTTGACAAACTTATTAAAAACTTAAGAAAACTGTGTTGTTATACATAACAACTTCTAATGTAACCAAAGAAAATATTCTAAAGGGAATAAAAGAATGTTATAGTGCTCCCCTTATAAAATGGAAAAGTGAACGTAAGTTAAATTTACTGTTTAGAGGAACTGTTAAATAAATTATGGTATGCAAATAAGTGGAATACTACACATTCATTAAAAATATCATTGTCCTCATGAGTTAGAACACACAAATCTCAAGACAGGTAGTGGAAATAAGGAAATTATTCATAGAATTGGGCACATTTCCTTAATCTCATGAGCACACTTATCAGCCAAGTGAATGATTTATGTTTACCTATCAACTGTCAAGCAAATAATGTGTTCCAAGTAAGATCATATGTATTAATTTCAAATATTAGCACTTAAAAGATTAAACCAAATTTAACTCTCCAATTGAAAATACAAAAATTCCAAAACATCTGTTGAATTAATGTGTTTCTAGTAATCAGTGATGTCTAAAACTTAAAAAAGCTTTCTATCCAAACGGAATATTGAATAATTGGACATTTTACAATTTATCTGAAAAATACTATGCAGCTTCTAAATTTTACCTCTAACTGACACAACCCATCACACACCTTTTTTGTATTTGCTTTTTTTCACACACCCATATTTTTAAAACCAGAAGATGGCCATGCTACAGTGGTCCTATGCTGGATATTTACTTGGAGTAGCCTTGCTTGATGGTGAAGTGGTTAGACTTGGATACTTGACTACTGGCTTGAAGCTAAGTTCAGAAATTTAATATATTATTTTATAATTCTGACAGATTTTGAATAAGTTACCTAACATCTCAACCTCTGTGCCTCAGTTTCTTCATCTGTGAGAAAGAGACGATAATAATAGCTCCAACTCCAGAGGTTTGCTGTGTTGATTACATGAGTTAATATAAGTGAACAGGAGAGTATCTGACACATAGTAAGTGATATTAGTATTTGTTATTACTATAATTTACTATTACTATCATTTTAGTATGTGCACAAAGCCAAAAAAATAACAGTATATTTCCTTGGCCTATTAATTTTACTCATCTCCTTGGGGAAATTGTAAAAAAAATTTTTTTTAATTGGAAATATAATGGAGTCAAGTATAAAATTCACTGTAATACTGAAGCAAAAACACAAGATTTCAAAGAAATCTCAAGCCTGGGGTGGCACTTGCACCAGAACCTGCACCTGAGTTTGTCTCACGCAGCCCCCTCCCTCGCTCCCAACCCTTCTAGCAGAAGCTCTACTGTGTCACCTGTTCAGTTACTGCATGAGCTGCTTCATTGGGATCATGACATTGATTGACAAAGTCACAAATCTCTTGACTATTCACCATGAAGTTAATTCCATCTGTTGTGAGGACCAGGAAGCTGTCATCAGCATGATGTAGCTGCAACCAGAACCAAGGGTGTAGGATTAGAAACCAGACTAAGCTTTACAACAGATCATAATCCAAAGCTTTTATCTGTTTGTTGAGTGATCATCTGTATCTCAGAGGTTGTAAGCAACCAAAGTGAAAATTGAATGCAGTAAATCAAATTCAAAGTATATCACAAGGATCACATGCCATGATCAAGTGGGAGTCATGTCAAGGATACAAGGATGACTAAATATAGATGAATCAATCAATGTAATACACCACATCAACAAAAGATGAAAGTCATGAAAATATTAGATGCAGAGAAAGCATTTGATAATATTCACACCCATTTATGATAAGAACTGTAAAAAGATGGGAATAGAAGTAACCTACCTCAACATAATAAAGGTCATATATCACAAACCAACAGTCAATAAAATACTCAATGGTGAATAATTGAATACTTTCTCCACTACAGTTTTCTCTAGCACAAGACAAGGAATTCTACTTTTACCACTTCTATTTAACTTAGTATTAGAGGTTTTGGTCAGAGTTATCAGGCAAATAGAGAAAATAAAAGGAAATACAAATAGTAAAAAAAAGAAGTGAAACTATCACTATTTACAGGCAATATGATATTATATATAGGAGAGCCTAAAGATTCCAACAAAAAGTCACTGGAAACATAAATGAATACAGCAAAGTGGCAGGCTACAAAACAAACAAAACCCATAGCTTTTTTATACACAAATAATGAATAAAAACTAAGAGAAATTAAGAAAATAACTATTTATAATTGATGAAAAAGATTATATATATCTCAGAACCAACCTAAGAAGAGGTAAAAGACTTATACAAGGAGAATTACAAGATAAATAAGGACCTGGAGAGCAACATAAGGAGGTGGAAGGATACCCCATGCTTATTCATGGAGAGAATCAAAGTAATTAAATTCTTGCCTAAAATTATATACAAATTTAACGCAACCTTCATTAAAATTCCACCAATATTTTCAAAGAAACAGAAGAAAAAATATTCAAATTCAAATGGAACCACAAGAGGCCTTAAATTGCAAAAGCAACCCCAAAACAAAAGCAGAGAAATGGAGGTATCACTTTATCTAACTTCAAACTTTAATGCAAAGCAATAGTATCAAAAGCATCATGGGACTGGCACAAAAACAGGTGTATGAAACAATGGAACAGAATAAAAATTTCAGTAATAAATCCACACATATACCAACACTGAATCTATAATAAAACATCCATAATCATAAAATGGAGAAAAGGCAACCTCTTTAATAAATGGGGCTGCTGGCCTCCCTGATGGCGCAGGTGATTGAGCGCCGCACTGTGAATCTGTCCACAGCTTCTGCATCGCGGTTTCGATCCCGGCCTGCCAGGGAGAATCCCACAGGGCGAAGCAGACCCCTCCTGTCTTGCCCACTGCTCCCCCCTCAGCAGTGTATTTCAGTATATCTGCCTGTTCTGTTCCATGTTCTGTTTCTGGTGAATTCTCTCACCTTCCCATGCATCTGGCCTGTACCCCAATTCTTGTATAAATAAATAAATCTTTAAAAAATTTAAAAAATTAAAAATAAATGGGGCTGGGAAAATTGGAAAGCCACATGTAAAAGAATGAGGCTGGCTTACTTATTAACACCAGACACAAAAATAAATAAAAAATTCAGCTATAATACCTACAACAATAAAATATACAGAAGAAAGAATTGGCAATACATTTGGCAAAATTAACAATAAAGATATTTTGGGTGACTCAATCCCTATGTCAAGAGAATTAAAGACAAAAATAAACAACAGGGATTACCTCAAGTTAAAAAGCTTCTACACAGCCAAAGTAAATAAAGATGATTAAATAAATACCCTACTGAAGGGGAAAAAATATTCACATAATATATAACTGACAAGGGATTAACATCCAAGATATATTAAAAAACTCATACGATTGAACCAAAACCAAAAATTAACAAATAGGCAGCAGATATGAACAGATAATTCACATAAGAAGATATTCAGAAAGCCAGAAGACAAATAGAAAAAAATGTTCATTGTCACTTCTAATGAGAGACACGCAGATTAAAACTAAAATAAGATACCACCGCATAAACATGAGAATAGCGCATATGAAAAAAATCCTCAACAAATGCTGGAGAAGATGTCAATGAAAAGCAGCCTTATTACACTGCAGATGGAAATGTGAACTGGTGGAACCATTATGGAAAGCAATCTGGATTTACCTTAAAAATTAAAAGTAGAAATACTGTATGCCATCTGGACATATATCCACAGAATACAAAGCCATCAATAAAATAATCACTTGTTCCATAATATTCACAGTAGCATTATTTATAATGACTAGGACATGGAAGCAGACTAAATCTCCTTCAAAAGACCAAAATGATGCGGGCCTTCCTGGTGGCACAAGGGGTTAAGACCCAACCTATGGGGCTGTCCACAGCCACTGCAGCATGAGTTCGATCCCCTGGCCAGCCAGGGAGCAACCCACATGGTACAGCAGACCTCTCCTGACTCGCCCGTTGCTCCCTTCAGCAGTGTATTTCAGTGGATCTGCCTATTCTGTCCCCCACTTCATCTCTGGTGGATCCTCTCAGCCCCCACACCTCTGGCCTGTACCCCAGCTTTTGTATGAATGAATAAATAAATCTTAAAAAAAAAAGGGCATAAGAGCTAGAAAAGACACTTAAAAAAAAAAAAGGACCAAAATGTGGTACATTTATATATCATGGAATATTACATAGCCACAGTAAAGGGTGCACACAACCTTTTCAACAAAATGGAGGGAATTTGGGAAATTATGTGCAGCAAAACAAGCTGGAACAATAAAAACAAATATTGGACATTCACACAACAGTTCAACACTTTTAAAACACTTTTAAAAACTACTGGGCATCAAACATCCTGAGGGCTCTGAGTCAAGTAGGAGTGGGGAGGGAAAGAGACAAGGGGACAGATGGGGAGGAGGGGGAAGGCATTCTTGAAAAAATTTGTTAAGGAGGATCTGTTCTTCTCAAAATAGGTCTTTTTTTTTTTTCAAAATAGGTCTTAATAGGTGAAACACTCCATGATATGCACATCAAAGACATCTTTACAGACACATCACCCAAAGCAGTGATAGTGAAGGCAAAGATCAACAGCTGGGACTACATCAAATTAAAGAGCTTCTGCACAGCAAAAGAGACAATAACAAAAACAAAGAGAAACCCCACCAACTGGGAGAACATTTTTGCACCCAACACTAATGATAAAGGACTGATCACAAAAATCTGCAAAGAGCTGATGAAACTCAACAACAACAAAGAAAAAATAATCCAGTCAAAAAATGGGCAGAATAGCTAAAAAGAAACTTCTCTGAAGAGGAAATGCAAATGGCCAACAGGCATATGAAAAAACGTTCAACATCACTTATAATCAGGGAAATGCAAATCAGAACTACAATGAGATACCATCTTACACCAGTGAGAATGGCACATATTTAAAAAACTAGCAACAACAAATGTTGGTGAGGGTGTGGAGAAAAAGGAACTCTCCTGCACTGTTGGTGGGAGTGCAAACTGGTCCAACCACTGTGGAGAGCTGTGTGGAGATTTCTGGACCTACTAAACATAGAGCTTCCATATGATCCAGCAATTCCACTCCTAGGTATTTACCCAAAGGACACAGAAACATCAATTCCAAAGAGCACCTGCACCCCTATGTTTATAGCAGCACTGTTTACAATAGCTAAGCTTTGGAAACAACCCAAATGCCCAAAAATAGATGACTGGATCAAGAAGATGTGGTACATATACACCATGGAATATTACTCAGCATTCAAAAAAAGATAAACACATGCAATTTGCAGCAACATGGATGGCGCTGGAAGGGATCATGCTCAGCGAAATAAGCCAGAAAGAAAAAGAAAAATACCGGATGGTCTCACTCATAGCAGGAATCTAGAAAACTTAAATAAGTGACCAGGAAAAAGAATAACTATAAGAAAGCAAAAATCAAAATCAGCAAGCAACTATGAACCAGAGACACTCTATGGGGGTTGGGGGGTGGAGAGGGGAGGGATTGGGGTCAAAATAAGGGGGTCACAATTGTATGGGGAATTTAAAAATAAAATTTATTAAAAAAAAACAAAAAAACAAAATAGGTCTTAAAAATAAATAAATTAGGCTTTATATACAGTTATATATTAAGATATAAAAACATTTGGGAGAGGATTCCAAATACATAAGAATAGTAATGGTAATCCAAGAATAGTAATGGGGAAAAAAAGGGGGGGGGGAAATTAAGCAAAGAGAATAGCAATAGGAGACAATGATAGGAATACCTGACACAGAATTGTATACTCTGACAGGTACCCTGGATATTAAAACAATTTCAAGATTTTATATCATTTTCCTAACAAAAAACAAACAGAAAAGAAAAAGATGCTCTCAGCAAACCTGTCCCTTTCAGGGCAGCTCTTCCTGCCTGCTTGTGTCTAAGCAAGTGTCTTTTTTTTTTAATGTAATTTGAGTATTTTTTTTAAAGATTTATTTGTTTATTTATTTATACAAGCACTGGGTACAGTCAGAAGTGCACAGGAGGGTGAGAGAATTCACCAGAGCCAGAGCATAGAGCAGAATAGGCAGAATGAGAAAGCACACTGCTGAGGGGAGCAGCGGGTGGCAGGAGAGGTCTGAGCACCATGTGGGACCCTCGCGGTGACCGGGGATCGAACCAGCACTGCAGAGGCTGTGGGCAGCTTCGCAGCCCAACACTCAACTGCTGCGCCACCGGGGAGGCCCTGTAATTTGAGTAATTTTATTGTGTTTTTGAGTTTATTATTTTTTTCTCTTTGAAATTATTTTAATTTTTTAACTATATATTTTTACATCATTTTTCATTTTGGTACAGTGTATGCAAGTGTCTTTTGCCCTTCTGTCCCTTTCCCTAATGAACCTGCTCTTTTAAATATAAAAAAAGAAAAAGAAAAAGAATAGAAAATTGAAAACAAAAATAGGTTTTCATATCAACCACTGAGGACAGACCTAACATGCACTAAGTAACACCACAAATGAAAAGCCAGAGGGCAGGAATCGGCACCTCTCCTGTCACAGCTGCGAGTGCTGTCTCCATAGGGGCTTCCAGGATATGGATTCTGCCTTTATTTTATAGCTGAGCAAGTATTTTGCAGCTGATCTCTACATGCTTTAGGTTTGTTTTCTCTGTAAAAGAAGAATAGTGGGGCCTCCCTTGTGGCACAAGGGGTTAAGTCTCAGCACTCTGAAGCTATCCGCAGCCACTGCAGCACAAGTTCAAGCCATGCCCAGTGAGTAACCCACATGGCGCAGCAGACCTCTCCTGTCTCACCCGCTGTTCCCCTCAGCAGTGTATTTCAGTCAATCCACCTGTTCTGCTCCCCACTCTGTCTCTGACGAATCCTCTCACCCCCTGCACCTCTGGTCTGTACCCCAGCTCTTGTATGCATGAACAAATAAATAAAAATCTTCCAAAAAAAAATAAGAATAGTGGTACAAACTTTAAACAGAGCCTGGAACACAGTGAACCATATATATTTGCTAAGTAAGATGAATTTAAGTAGAACATCTAAAAAACATGAAATCGATTAATTAACAAATGTCTGCAGCCATTACTGAGAGCCTATACCATACTTGGTATTGGAGTAAGATCAGGCATTGAAGAAAGGGAATGCCAGTGTGTATCGGGGGAAGTGTAAGGTAAACAGGCACTAGTTAACAGCATGCAAAGGACGTCACAGAAATAGGTGGAATGATTAGTTTGGTGGATAAGGAAAGTCAAGGTCAGCTTCAAGTGGTGGTGACACTGATGATCAGGTGCAAGTGAGAAAAGGCCATTCTATTAGGAGAATTCCATAGCAGAGTAGAATGAAAACCAAGCACATCATCATACATTCAGCTAGGAAGTCCTTATTTTACATGAAATTTATCTAGTTTTCTAAAAATTACTCCCTTTTAAAAGCCATTTTGGCAAAAGTCAAGGCTTTTAGTAAATGCCTATAGCTAGTCACAATCCTGCATTCTTTCTTCACGTGAGTACCAAGTGTTTGCAAGTCCTTCGTACCTTAATCCTCTTTGTTTCAGGTTCTGCAATCACACCACTGGCTTTAAGATCCAAATCTCCAAGACTTCTTGTCATTGCAAGTCTGCCATTTACGTGAGGCTGTCCCAAACTATTCCAAGCTACAAAACCACCACATTTCTTTATTCTAGGCAAGAAAAAGTTACAAGACTATGATGTGATACCCAGAACGACCAAAGCATAGTTAAACTTAAGTATAAAATCTGTTTAAAAATGCAATGCTTCACTTCTGTGTGTTTTTTAAGCATCTTATAAAGCATTTTATAAAACACTTCTAGTGTTCTATAAGCATCATTCATCAGTGGAGGCAGTACCTTTCTTTTTCATCTTTTCTTTCCGGAGTATGGTCAATGGTCAGCTTCACGGCTTTTCCTTTCCGGCACAAAATTGCCCGGCTGTCCCCAACACTGGCAACAACCAGTTCAATACTATCTCGCAACAGGGCTACTGTTGCAGTAGTCCCAGAGGTCAGAAGAGTTGCTGCAAACATTATGAAAGAGTATAAGTCAGTGATTGTCAAATGATTGGGTATGGAATTTTTATTACACAGGCATGTTAAACTAAATGTAATTATTCTAATTAATGCTGACATGTATTATTCTAATTTAACTAGCATTATGCAAATAAAATGCAAATGAAGTTTGTAAGTAAGAGCATGCAGAGAAGGAAGTATGTAGTTCAGTAACAAGGCTCCATGCAAACAAAAAGTTGCTGACCTAATTTGGTAAAAAAAAAAAAAAGAAAAGAAAAGAAAGAAAAAAGAAGCATTGCTGTTCCCAAATGGCTCCCAATTTTAAAAATAAGGTAGAGCTGTCTTAAATTTATTATAACTACCTTAGGTGTCAGGATTAAAATTATTAAATTTTCATTAGATTGGCTAATATAACAGGATGAATTAGATCTATTATGTTTACTCAGACATGCTGACTCTTTATCATGTAAGCACTTACTATTTTCTTGTACATTTCTTACTGCTAAGCTGTGAAAGTATTATTAAATGATAGGCTAAATAAGAGTTAAGTGCTTACTTCATAGTCTTTGCTTCTACAACTGTCTTACTTTTACGAATGCTCACACACAAAAATATTCTAAAATGGTTAGAGGTCCACATTCTTTTCTGTTTATCTTTGTCCTCCCCAGACAAGAAACAAAGTTACAGCCACCCTTAGCAGAAAACTGGGCAGTAGAGATAATGAAATTCATTATAGTTTCCCACAAGCGTGGTATCATTAACACTCCCCAGCTCTAGAAAGATCCAAACAATCAGTCCGGATCCAAAGGCAGGACTGCACTGCTAAGTGCCACTCCTGTGACCATGCCCTAGGCCCAGAGCACCCCAAGAATATTAATTTTCTCTGACGGGTAACAAATATAATCAGCTACTTGGCTTGAGGGTACTACTATTTCTTTCATCCAACCCGAACTGAATTGTCTGCCCTAAGTTAAAAACTTTGAAGGTGCATTGAGCCTTGTCAAAAGAGAAAATACTGTGAAATTATGGGCTATAAAAAGTAAAGCAAATCGGAAGAAATTGAAAAGGAGAACTTATTTAAAGCAGGTATTATCTTCAGTAGCATGGTTAATTTTTTAAAGCATCTAAATAAAACATTCAAGTCGTCCTCTAAAGATGATTTGACTTGAAAGACAGATTTAGGGAAAATGAAGTGCCATTGATTTGACTGATTGAGGTTCAATTTTTTCCAAAACAGACAATTTAAAAATTACATAATACCTCATCAGTATTCCATTTTGTAAAGATGTATCTATCTACCTATTGATATAGATAATCTATATCTATATACTACTACAATCTATACATTAAAATGCCTGCTTTAATCAGAAAAGTAAAATGGAAAAACATGAATAAGCCTTATTTAATCTTTTATATCCATGCTGAATTTACTTTGAGAAAGAGCATTTATACTGACACTATCTTCCCACTTATCTCTTGATTTTGGAACTGTTGTGCCAAAGTAATAATATCTCTGTAGTGTGAAAATATAACACATATTCATCACTGTACGACATATATTTTTAGCATATCTGTAAAGTTTATATTGCAAATGTTAATTTTCGAGTGTCTCAAAACACCATAAGAGTCTTTACAACCTAACCACTATAATATTTTCAAATGATTTGAAGAGCCAGGTAAGAGAATACAAGCATTTACTCAGATGCTGCCCATCCAAGGAATTTACTATTTTTTTTCTTCTGATTAAATGATCAGCCGTGGCTTTTTTAAGGTGGCTATTAATTGGCTAAATCAAGAGTCAAAATGTCATGCATGAGAAATTTCAAAATTAGGATTCTTATTCATTGCTCTGCCACCAATCCAACTTCACAGTTCCAAAATCCCAGGATTTATGGGAAAGCTCTCAAAACTAACTATTCATTCTGTTTTGTTAAGCAACTAAGAATGTAAATCTTAATTCAGCATTTATTTTCATTTAACATTTAACATAGAAATAAAAATTCTTTTTTTTTTTTTTGCCCTAACAACAAACTATACAACTAAGACATCTTTCAATAAGTTCTTAACACTCACTGGACATTTTCTACTGCAAGTCATCTCAACTAATGGGACAAAGAGGATGTGGGAACCTTCCAGTAGTCCAGGCTAGGAACCGCTGGACTCCTTCACCTGAGACAAAATTAAGCAGATCTCTCTTTCCACTGAAGCCCAGCATATAGTGTCCACGGGCTCCAGGTCTAGAGCTGCTGACCAGGCACAGTCTCTGCCACAAATAACACGCACAGAGGCAAATAGGAAATTCACCCAAGAATTGTGCTCAAACATTACAAACCTGCAACACAGGGGAGGGCAGAGAAAGAGCTGCAAAATAAGGGGAAGGGTTTTTATTTTGATGAAAATGTCACTAGCAAATTACATAATATTTCAGGAGATGCCAAATCAACGATTCCAAAACTCAGTTACCCAAGTTGATGGTATTTTGTAGTTGAATATTTTTTCACAGAGTAATTAATACTTCTTTCTTATTTTGGTGGCTTCCCAGATGCATCTGTACCAAAAGACACATGGTTACAGAAACATCTACATACTCATTCACATATGCACTCACATACACTCAAACCATCTTGAAGAGTAAAACAGCACTTTTAGTGAGTTGAAAAAAAAAGCACTGTAAATTTGTTTGGTAACAATGTCAGAATTATTCCAATAACAAAAAGGAAAATTCATGGGTATAACACTAATTTGTATCTGACAAGCAGTATGTTGTGAGAGAAGATGGGAACTACACTATACCACCAATTATTGGGATTTAAATATATGCCAATAAGGAATAGAAAGCACCTCTTATAGCACCAGATATATAAAGTAATATATTTGTTAACAGTGCTTAATGCAGGAATTTAGTATCTAGAAGGCATTTTGGAATATAATGATTACTTAATTGTCTATAAATAAAAGCTAGGCTCTTGAGTTCTAATACATGTTAATAATTGCATATAATTCATAAAATGATGTTTCTGCAGCTCTCTCTTTCCCCCAGTGTTGCAGGTCCACATATCAAAAGAAAAATGATCAAGATTTTGAATGGCAACATAAAAAGTAAAAGCTATACTTGTCAAAACATAACACCCCCTGGTCACTTATTCAACTGGTATAGACAATATGCGTAAGCCAATATAGTTGCAATATTCATTAAATATGAGTGCTCAGGACATGAGCACCAAAATCAAAGTAATGAGCTGAAACAGTAACAGCACAATAAGAATATCTCTTCAAAGCATCCCTATTTTTTTTTTTTTTTTTAGGCTGCCAGTAGCATAAGGATACTCAGTTGCATTGGTTATTTAGTATTTAATTCTTCCCTAAAGAGATCACACAGCATGTGGAGTTCCTGGAGACTCACAATCCTGTCCTATTTCCAACTCACAATGTCAAAGCAAGTTTTCTCTTGTTGACCTTTTTTTTTCTCTTGAGAAACTTTGCTGCTTTCACACCTTAAGCAATCTAGAAACACTTTGAAGTGTTTATAAGCTATATAGGATATAATTTAAGTTTTTGACTCTCTTAGTTTAAGCGGAAATTTGTTAATAAACAGACTAATGGAAAAATCATTTGAATTTACAAGCTGGATTCATTTAAGTGATAAACTGAATTTCAAAAAAAATTCAAAAGATGATGAAATTATTCATAAATAAGGGTAAATTCAAAATGCATTACCAACAAATCAATAGAAAGAAACAGCAATTTCTTAAGGCAAGATTCTTGCCATTTCTTGATGATATTTTGATTTTATTCTCCTCAACATTAGTTTACACTGAAATAGTGAACATTTTAAATGCTAATGGGATGATTTTGTAATTATGTAGATATGATCTGAACTGGTGAAAAGATAAGAATGTTTTATTTTCACTTTCTCTAAAGCTACTCGAGTATGACTGAGAGACATTCCTCCCATCTGAACATGAAATTCTATCATTAGCGATTCATCCTTATATTTTAACCACTTTTGATATTCCCTACTTCAAATTCAAATCCACCCGGAAGTGATAATTCATTAAAATATGTACATAATGTCAATAATTGGTCAAATCTGCTCTAGGATAATCAAAGAATAAATTATAATGACTTTGAGGAGAAAAAGCAAGCAGTGGAGATCAATTCAGCACAAATAACTGAATGTCTCCCAGGTCTATGCAGTGTGCTGATCAATGGAGATTCAAACTGAGTAAGGCCTGTTCCCTGCCCACAAGCTGCCCACAGGAAGGATTCAAGAAAAAAAAAGGCTGATGCTAAATGTGAAGCTCAAAGAAACTGGAGAGGGCAAACTGCACTTACTTTCATAATTTATTAAGAAACACTGATCCATCCTACTTAGCCCTAAGCCGAAGAGAATATTATCTAATCTTATAATACTGATACTGCTTCAGTTCTTACCAAAAACTACCCCAAAAAAATTTAATAACTTTGAAATCTGAAATGTTATGAATTTTTTAACCTATAAATCTAAAAGTTAAAAACACACAACATTCCATTCTTAGTGATTTTAATAGACTTGATAAAAATAGGCCCCAAATAGCAAGAGACAATTTTTGTCATTTTTGTAAGTCTTGATAACTTATTAAGAATAAATTTTTAAATTGTCCTCAAAAATATTTAAGAGTACATATAAAGTAAAACTTAAAAACAAGGTGATAGACACTTTTTTCTTTTAGTAGCACACTAAGCATAATTTTCTTGCAACATTACACTCACAACAAATGGCCATTTAATGAAAAATAAATCTTAGATTATTTTACAAACGTTCTGGGATCATTACCTCAAAGAACATGACAGAGGAATGAAATTGAACACATCTTAATTTCATCATTAGAAAAGATTTACATTTTTATGATTGATTTTGCATAAGACATCTTTAGAGAGTATCTTTTAAGGTATACAAGTTATATAAATTCTCCCCCTGAGTTCAAAATTCTTTTTAATTAAAACTTATTTTGTAATAAATGGAAGGGGTTCTCTGTTTTACACTTAATCTTTCATTGTTTTAAGCATGTTAGTTATTATAATCCTTTACAAAAGGGCTGACTGCACCCACACAGGATGAATGATTGATTATTGACCACATTTTAATACCTTTGCATGCTCTTTTCTGAAAACCTTGCCAAATAAGCTCTGTTTACCGAACTAGGCACACCCACCTGTTTACACCATTAAGCACCAATAGTGACCTCCTTATGGATGAAAAAGAACATACCAATGTTGGAGTTAAAAAGATACAACTATAATAAAGTGTGTCTTTTATTGTCCTCTGCCCTTCATTTGTCTTACCCATTAGTCATAGAACTATTTTTAAAATTTACCTCTCACAAAAATTTACCTTTTTTCATAAGTAGGAAGACAGCTGGATGGGGAAAAGTGCAAAGGAATGAAGGAAAAGAGAACATGGGCCTAAATGATCTACAAATGAGAAAATGAATCCCTGCTGTGAGTGAGCTCTAGTGATTTTCTCAGGTATATGATGCAAGGTTTTCAAAAAAGAGCAAGAAAAAAACTCTTAAAATGGCAAATGGAGCTATCCTAAGAATCATCTTCTCTAATCCTCATCATTAATTATTAAATATGCCCAGGAGAGAGGCTAAGATGGGTGCCAGGAAAACCCCAACACTAATTCTGCAACCGACCTTTACCTCTCTTTGAGTTTCAGTTCCTTATCTGTGATGCACTCTGACCTCCTTCAAACAAAAGGATGAATATTATAGCACAGATCAATATTAGAGCATGATTCAATTCCAAATCAGTTACTAGGTCTATAAGCACATTTATATGGCCACAGCAGAAGTTTTTAAGATTAACTCAAAATTTTGAGTAAGAGATTTTAGAACCAGCTAACTACAAAATATACACTATATTTTCCTAAAATGGTTTTGATAAATATAATCAAAATCAGAAACATTTTGCTTTCAAAATTTAAGGATACACAGTACATTAATTTTAATTTGTAAATTAAGCTATTATTCGCTTCTATTTAACACATAAAAACAAAAATATTACTAGTTACTACAGGAAAATTACAAGATCAGCTTTTTTTCAGAAGTAGGGAAAAAATATCTTCCTTCTAATTATCAAATATTAACCATTGTCCTTTCCTATCTAGGACCAATTAGTAATTTCTTCTAGTCTGTACAATTACCACCCTGGCTAGATACAATTACCCTGTAGTGTATTTCAGTACTTGTTCATCAGACTCATCTAAAAAAAACAAAAACAAAAGCAATAAACCCTCTCATAGTACAGCCATCTTGTCCATAAAATGAGCAATCAAACAAACTTAAAAAAAGTTTTTAAATCTTTTTAAAATTGAAGTTCAATATCAGGACCATTTGGTGGCTTTGAGTTCTGATATTTCACTTAAAAGTGAGGTACTAACATTAGTTTGAATTCCAAAAACAGCATTTAAAGTGATTCTTTACATAAAATCATTTCGACATAAGCATCCTTGCAAATAAACTTCCATTACAATTCCCACCCCTGAAGGGCTTAAATTGTTTCCATTCTCCAACATTTCCCAAGACTCCAAGGACTGTGATTGTTTTACTTACCATCAGCAGAGAGGTTGGCATGCCTGGAAAAGGCTTTATCTATTTCTAGAAAAGCCAAGGTCAACACAGTTTCCAAGTTCTTCTCCTTAGGAAGCAAGTCCCTTCGTGGGGAAAAAAAAAAAAGAGTTCCCCGAAATCATTTTACTATTAGTTTCAAGTCTCCTCTAGGTCACTCTAGCTAGCAGTCACTTCCATACAATGGACCCCCCTAGTCTGATGTTCAAGATGCTCAAAATCCACAGATCAGGGAGTCAAACTGGAATCAGGTCCAGAGATAAGCCCTTAAGCACAACTCCAGGGACCCCATCTTTAAAGATGAATCCTCACTACCACAACGTGAGAGGTCGAGTTCCTTCATACTAAATCAAGCCACTGATTTCCTTTGTGGAATATGGGAAAACCATGCATAACTCAATGATAACCAGAATGAATAACTATACACAGGAAGAAAAGTAGTCCCATACTCTGCTCCTGTTCTCCCTCTATTTTTTTACCACTAGCAGTATTGTGATTCTCAAAACACATCAATAATTGCAATAAACACTAGATTTCTTTAAAGAGCACTAAAAACCCACACTCAATATTTTTCCCATATTTATGTCAATGATCTAAAGCTATTTTCAGCAAGTATTCAAAACTACACACACCACTTGAATGAATTACCATTTGTTAGAGCACTATATGCCATGCACTGAGGAATGAGGGCAGCCCCCCCCCTAGATTGCCAGTGTCACAGTGGGATTATTTCAAGTACCAGAAAGAAAAAAAAATGAATGAAAATTGGGGGTCTTACCTAGAATTAATTAAGGTTATTACCAGAAACAACCACTCTGTCTAAATAATCTAAGTGTCTGGGCACACGTAATTCATTATAGAGCATCTGTTCTCTATCACCCTCTCCTCATCACGCAATCATCCTCATCGTTCTCTCCTTGAACCCCCAGGTTCCTATCTCATATATAATTGCATTTTTTGCCTCATCTCTATGTGTATGTCTATGTTAGATCACGTAGTCACTTACTGACTTTCAGTCAACAAATGAACCATATGTAGGATGGTTGTCCCAATATCGCAGAGCCTGAGTGGTAGACTACGTCATCTGGATCACGTAATGATACTCTACGAGGTCTGCACAAGGACACACTTTCTCAGAATATTTCCCCTGTTAAGGGATGCATGACTAATTAAATTTGGATTTTTCTCCTATTGACCTGTTTGTTGTTAATTTGATTGTTCAAGCAGTCCAAGCAAAACCCAGGGGAATAAGAAGAAATTTCCCCACCTTCCCCCTGGAATAAAGTTTTTCATTAATCTCATAGTAGATGAGATCATGTCCTTCATATTCCCTTGAAATGACCACAATCAAGTACTGTAGACACTGGTCAATACTCTTGCCAGGGGAGCTGTTAAAACATGTGTTTCTGAAATGGTAATCATCGATAATAAATAAGTCACTACTCCTTCATGAAACGGCATGAAACCACTTAAATAACTACATTAGCAATAAACATATCAGTCAAAAGGCCAAAGTTTAAACATGAAGCACAAGGCAAGCTGCAGAGTCAGAGTGAATGTCATTGTACATACATGATGCATTTCTCCATGTGGGTATGACAGAAATCAGCAGCTGCAGGTCCACCATGTCCATCATACACTGCAAAGTACAGGACCTCATCTGTTAGCTGAGAAAAGTCAAACCGGTCTTCATTCTCTTTCCGTTTGCCAATCTGTGAGGCAGAGCCCACATTTTCCAAGCTGATTTTGGGAATTGGCTTGCCATATTTAATGCTGGGAGGCAGTAGAATTGGCTCATCGATGCGGTTGTCCCAAATCCCAAATTTATCCCAGGTAGCTGGACGCCCACTACCATCTGGGTCAAACCGAGAACATCTGGGCTCTGAAGTGGAGCTGTAGCATATAGGGATCACTCGCCTGTCGTCCTGCAGCAGGCGGGAGTTAAGCAACACTCTCCTCCTCACCTGGTTCCCACCACTTCTAACCAAAGTAATTAAGGCAGCTGTTGACATAACTCAAATCCAAAGGACTCAGTAGAGGGAAAGGTCAATGGAACAACAATGGAATGTCTTCAACAAAAGTGATGCAACTGAATAGAGAGAAAGAGAGAGAGTTATCAGCAATTTGAATATCATGAATATACATCAACAGATATTAACCAAAAAGGCCTTAAGAACAGTAAATTAAAAAAAAGAATCCAATTACCTATCCAATTCACAGTGCTTAAATTCTATAAAAATTTGACAACGTGCACAGATCATATAGAACAATGGCGTCTCAAATTAATCACTGGGGATCTTGCTAAAATGGAAATTCTGATTCAATCTGCGGTGGGGCCTGAGAGCTTGCATTTTTAACCAGCTCCCGATGATGCGAACTGCTGGTCCAGCAAGTCCACAGTTGGAGTAGCAAGAACATAGAATACAACTAACTTCATTGTTCTGAAGAAAAGGGAGGGGCAAGTATTAATGATAACAGAATCTCTCATGAAAGATAGAAAAAAGAAAAAAAACAACTAGCTAAAAAAATATGATGGTTCTGTACCCAAAGAGTGGCCAGATTTTAATACAGACACAATCTGGGATCAGAGTTTTGTTGTAAGATTTCTCAATTTACTAAACTTTACATATTCCACATGGTTAATGCTAACTGGTTCATGCAAGCACCTCACAGGCACAAGGATAAGCCAGTTGTGATGCGTTTGATCTCAGGAACTCAGTGGCAATGGACTTGAGACAAGCAATTTATTGATATGCTTGGTCAACAAATTTATGAACAATTGATTGATACATTTACATTAACAGCTCCAGCTCTTCTTTTCTACATACAGTATAACCGCATCATGCTAAACCCCTCATATGGCACAGGAAACAACTCAAAGAGGAACTGTGTTTCCAAAGCCGAATAACAACATTGAACTAAACCTCAAGATCAAGAAAAGATCCCACCAATGCTTCAAACAAGAATCAGCTATCATTGTCCACCAACTCTCCAAATGCCCATGGAAATGATTAGCAAACAAGAGTCTATAAAGAGTTTCCATGATCTCAAACCTCAAAAAAAAAAAAAAAAAAAAAGAGTAGAAACCAGCTGTCAAACATCTGAGAATTTTTTTTATTATTTGTCAATATAACAATTATAAATTGGTATGAGTTTACCTACAAACTTTAAAAGTGATTCAAGAATCCTTTATGTCAACCTCTCAACTGGAAATTAAAGCTAACTTATTTATACAAGCCATTTTAATATTATATCCAATCTTTGGAAGTCAAAGCAATCCAAAAGAATCAAAGGGCAGAATTCTGTTTGAAAAGCCCTTTGAAGACACAAAATTGTCAGAGCACAAGAACAATTATGCCACACATCATATTCTACTAGTAAAAGTTAAATCCCAAAAACTATGCTAAGTAAGAAAATAAATATAGGGCCTCCCTGGTAGCACAAGGGGTTAAGCACCGCACTATGAAGCAATCCGCAGCCTTTGCAGCACAAGTTTGATCCCCGGCTGGCCAGGGAGCAACCCACATGGCGCAGCAGACCTCTCCTGACTTGCCCACTACTCCCCTCAGCAGTGTATTTCAGTCAGTCTGCCTGTTCTGTTCCCCACTCTGTGTCTGGTGAATCCTCTCACCCCCTGTATCTCTGGCCTGTACCCCAGCTCTTGTATGAATAAATAAATAAATCTTTAAAAAAAAAAAAAAGAAAATCAAGAAAAATAACTTGATTGGAACCCAAGCTTCATAGCAAGTTATATAAGTAACCTACACTATATTTACCAGAAGGAAAAAAGTACACAATCTTTGACTGTTTTCCAAATTTGTTGTATTTCCCACTCAAAATAAAATTGTATGGCACACAAATTGACTTTAATCACATACCTTTTTTTTTACATGTAAGTGTGTACATGCACACACATACAATTCTACATTATTATCGACACATATATTCTACATATTATCAAATAAACACCTGAAAATACTTTCCTTTTTCATCAGTTTTGCATTGTGTAACCACAAATCTTTCTCCTTCCCCAATGATCAAGCTGATTAATCTAATGCTGTAAAGTCCTGACATAAAACTCTGACTAGAGATAAAATTTGGCCCCTGGCAAGAGGGTTAATTGGAAATAAGAGGAAACCACAACGCTGGCATAGCAATTCTACAAGAGAGCACTAATGAAAACCCACATCCTGGGTAGAAAGTTTCAGGTAAAAGCATCAGGAAGGAATACAACTGCATTGGTTTTTAGTAAACTTTTGAAAATCACACTTGATTTAAAAATAAAAGGCAGGGAGGGATTAAAAAAAGCCACATACACAACTAAAAGATTGTGCTGCCAATTTTATGTTTTCATATTAGCCCCATTTTATAATCCCTCAATGGTTTAAATACCTCAGAGCTATCCAACTTTATTTTTGGAAAAAGGAGGCACAGACTATCTCTGGCAGGAAGGTACACTTGCTCTTGGTTGTTGAAAGCAGGTCAGAAAGGCAGTTTATTATTGTCATTCTAAGCCCATGCCAAAATTATTCAGTAGTTGTAAGGATCAGTACCACTGAAACCTGCTTGGGCTAATGCCTCCAGCAAAAATATTTTCAGAAACGTGTCCTTATCTCCCAATTAGAAAGTGGAACGCAGGTGTCTTCCTATCAGTAACTTCCACAATGGAAACATAAGGCAATCTAAATATTTTTAAACCAAGTATTCACTGACTTTTTAATTTTTTTAAAGATATATTTATTTATTTGTTTG
This sequence comes from Talpa occidentalis, assembly GCF_014898055.3. Lineage (NCBI taxonomy): Eukaryota > Metazoa > Chordata > Mammalia > Eulipotyphla > Talpidae > Talpa > Talpa occidentalis. Next base: position 54,958,392 of record NW_023604972.1, read on the forward strand.
TTTATACAAGCACTGGGTACAGTCAGAAGCGCGGGAGCGTGACAGAATTCACCAGAACCAGAGCGGGGAACAGAACAGGCAGACTGACTAAGGAAGTACACTGCTGAGGGGAGCAGCGGGCGGCAGGAGAGGTCTGAGCACCATGTGGGACCTCACCGGTGGCCGGGGATCGAACTGGCGCTGCAGAGGCTGTGGGCAGCTTCGCAGCCCAGCGCTCAACTGCTGCGCCACCAGGGGAGGCCCTTCACTGACTTTTTTAAAAAGTAGAATGTAATTCAGGAAATTTGGACTTTATTATCTTCTTTATCAATAAACTAATGGGGGGGTAGGAGAGAAAGTATACTAGATTATCTGGGGGAAAAACAACAAAAACTCCAAAGGACTCCCCTTCGGTCTGATGTGGACATATGTTTAAGCCTGTCAATCGAGAAAAGAAAATGGGGGCAGTGGAAAGTAGTTATTATTCTAATTCCATAGATATCTTTTAAATTTTAGTTAATATGGATCCAAGTCACAGACCATATTCCAAACCTGTGCCTGTGGACTTCATTCAAGAATTTTCATTTAAGAATTTTCCTTTCCTCTATAATACACCACCAGCACCTCTCCCCTCTTCTTTCATCATCTCTAAGATTCTAATCAAAAAAGGTAGCTGTGTCGTTGGTAAACACAAAGTGACTAAGACACTTAAAAAAAATCATTAGCGAGGACTCACTTCTCAGGAATTAAAAGCTATCTGCTCTCTTCCAGCTGCGGCAGCATAGCTGGGATACCACTGCACCGTATCTGGTTTTCTAGACCATTATAATCCGTCGGTTTGGATGCTCCTTCTGAAACTGCTACACACCCTCCTTTTCTCCTCCGCATTGGCGGCGGGTGCAAAGGATTTAAGAGGCCTTGCTGCACAATTCCAATCTGAAGCTCAAAAAGGCCAATGGAGCCTTAAGAGATTCCATATTCTTGGTTATTTCCACCCGGAGTCTGTCTTTGTCACCTCCTGTGAAATGTCTAATCTACAGAAAGCGGATGCTAAAAAAAAAAAAGAGACATCACCAACCACAAGGCCTTAAGATCTCAGACTCTCCTAGCAAAGCAAAAGTCAGGTCCTCATATCCCTACCAACCAAAGCCCTGCATCCTTTTCTATTCGAATCCCCCAGAAAGCTCACCCGTGCACAGCCAGGGACCCTGGGCTCGCCTCGCAGCTGAGACAGACGAGTGGCCGGAGCGACCTAAGGCAGGAAGCTTTGCCCTCCCGCGGCCGCCGCGCGCAGCCCTGCAGTTGGCTGGGCTCCCCCGGCACCTTCCGCCGCCGGCCTCCGCCTTCCAACAGCCCTCTCGGCGCTCAGATCCCGGGTGTCGCCTCATCTCCCTTCACCCCGCCGCAGCTGGGGTGGCGCGCGGCACCCCCCCTCCACACCCCGACAGCATCCTCGCGTCCAGGGCTCGGGGTAGAGAACCACGCGGCCGACTACGGCTGGACGCGGACTGGCAGCCCCAGCCTCGCGTCCAAGGCCCCTTCCTTCGCCCTCCCGACCCCGACCCGCCTCCCTGTGCCCGGCGGCCGTCCAGTGCGCGCGGGCAAGTGCAAGGCCAGGCGCCGAGGTTTGGCAGCAAATGCGCGGAGACAGCTCCGCAGCCGAGGTGGGCCCCGCCCGGCCTTGCCACTGACTAGGAAAGGGAAGAAAGCCGAGCACAGGGAACCCAGATACTGACGGTGGGGCTCCGAGGAGGCTGGAAAAATCAAGCATTCCCTTTCTCTCCCTGGGGTACCCTCCTGCGCTTATTCTCCCTGGCCGGCCCCGGGGGCGGTGGGATGCGACGCTGCCTATAAATAACATTCTTAACAGTTTACAGAAAAATAAATGAAGTGCATCTTCTAGGCGCTTACCTCCTGGTGGTTATGTCCCTGGAAAAGTTTTAAATTAGCCAACGGAGGGCTGGGGAAGGGCCTTCTATGTCGGTGAATAAGGTTGTCTTCACTGATGTTTCCGATCTCTGGAGCAGGCAGAACGGCCGCTGGCTCGTCTGCTGAAAATATTCGAGAATTTTGGCCAGCAGTGAGCCAGATGGAGAAAAGAAAGTCTGTTCCCGGGGACTGACGGCAGTTCCGACCAATGCGCGCTTGGCAAGGCGGTGCGGCTCGCGGCCTCTCAGCCAATCGCAGATTCCTATGGGAACGAGCCTCCCCGCAACTGCAATTGACTTGGCTGACTTTGCGCAGCTCTCTGCAGAGTGACGTTGACTTGGGCCACTAGCGGCTCGGGGGACATCCCCGCCCTGCCGAAGGTCTTTGGCGCCGGCCAATGAGGGGGTGCCTCGGCCGTAAGTGGGCTCGGAAACTTGGTGGGGAGCCAGCGGGTGGGGCGGGGAGGTGTCACTTGGAGCTAGAGGGCGGTAGTTGTGACAACTAGGAAACCAAGAACGGAATGCCAACACTTTCGGCAAAAGACTTGAAAAGAATCTGGTTTCACTGCCGTTCTTTGTTACTGAACAGGCGTCTTGTGATCCCATGTGTCATTCATTCGAGAGTATTTCTATTTTTATGGAAGATCCTTTGTGAGGCACTGTGCTAAGTGCTGGGGATACAGTCCTAATACCAATAAATATGATAACTGTCCTCATAAAGCATACAATATGAGGCGGAAGTGGGAGAAGACAAACAGGTAAACAAATAAAATAATAAATCTTGTTAAGGGGGCCAAATAGACAAGGTGTGGCTATAGAGAATAACAGAAGGTTGGAGTTAGATAGGGAAGGTTGTTATATGAGAACTCTGTAAGAGCACATTTAAGCTGAGACTAAAGAGTGAGAAGGAAGTCAGTCAGCTGTGCCATCAATAACTGTTCCAGGCAGCAGAGTAAAGATCCTGAAGTAGAACAACTTAACATTTTGGAACAGAAGAGAGAATGTTGTGGGAGGAAGGATGCCCCGAACAAACTCCACAAACACAGGTTTTATGGACTCCACCCTCACTCCAGACCAAAAAGAGGTCCAAGACACCAAGAACTACAAATCCCATAATGTCATCCTCACCAGAGGGAGGATTGCTGGGAACTGAGGGTGGAGTTAAAAAGCCAAGTTTCATATATAACCAGACAGGTGCGCCTTGGGGGCTCTATTGGCTTTTTGCCAGCTCTCAGCATGCTATTGGGGCTCCAGCTCAGCAGAACTGGCAGGACACATTCACCAATTTATCTCCCTCTCTTTCTCCCTGAGTTACTCATTTCATTTCCCCTTCTTTTGTAAATAAACCCTTTATTAACCTTTTTGTGTGTGCCTGCAGCTGAGTCTTATTATAAGTCCCTTTTCAGCACGCAGGTGAGGACCCACAGACAGGCAACCCATTTCAATATCCGGGTTGCCCTGTAACAAACCAATGCAACAGAGCTTAGAGGGAGGGGGAGAGTCACATGACCTGCAGCAAGTAGGCTAGACAGGGATCAGACATTCTTTAAAATGTCTTACATTCTAAATTTATTCAGACTCAGTTGAGGCATTTCAAGTAAACAAGGAAAGGAATCTGCTGTAGACTTCAGTTTGAATCACTTTAGTTAATGTGTAGAGAAATGGTAGAAGGGGCTGTTGGGAAACTGACTAGGAGACTACTGCAAATGAGACTGAAGGTGGAAGATGACCTCGCTTAAACTATGGTGATATCATTAAAGGCAGGAACTGGCAGAGAGATTGGAGATTTTAAAGGTAAATTACCTTATTTAGACATTTTAGGTATCCTCATCCTAAGGATGTTATGAACTCAACTGAATTCAACTGTTCTGTTATGAATTCAGTTCATTAAATATTCTGCTCAGAGAGTGATTCTCACTTAATTGCTCACAGGTTTTAGGAATTGAAACAGTGCAAAATAGTGCTCAAACCGTGCCAAAACAGGGTAAAAAGACAGTGCCAAAGTTGGGGACAGATGTATTAGTGGATTCTTACCCAAACATCACAATTGCATGACTGCTTGGCTCAGAGTGTAACGGGGTTTATTTAATAAACAGGAAATTGGGGAAAAGGAAAGCGTTTCTAAAGACACCCCAGATAGTGTCCCCAGATAGGCCCCAAAAAGGCCTTTCGTAGATGAGGTGACACTGGAGCAGCCTACAACAGCAGTCTGAGGCTGGGCGGGATGCTGGACCAGACAGCAACAGACACAACAGCATCAGGAGGCAGGTCTAGAGAACCAGAGGTCGAGGTAAGCTCTGAGACACTGGGCCAACCCCGATGGTGCTCCTTGCAGGCAATGTCAGAGGCAGGGCCTGAGGCAGGTGCAGTCACCTAGTCTTGGTGCAGATCTATGGAGATCTGGAGGGCATTTAGAAAACTTTCAAAAGTCAGCAAAGGTCTACTGAATCCCATGGAGGTTGACTGCTTGATATTATTTTTTCTTCAGAGGCTAGGCACAGAATGAATCAGGCTGGCTCTTGCTCTATCTTATATACCTTTCAAGGTCCCCTACCCTACAAACCTGATTGGATCATTTTCAATCCTAAGCATCTGATTGAATCATTTAGCACCAATCAACTCATTTCCCATTTTCAAACCAAATAATTAATGAACTGAGCTTGAATCTCATTGTTCTATTTAGCTCACTGAGAGATCCATTCAGAATCCTAGAACCAGATATGAAAGAGGGAAAATCCCAGCCCAGCCTGCACACAGATCAGGGCAGGTTGTTGGACCTATGTGCTCCAGGGCTCCCTGGGGCTGGTGGAGGAGGGACACCTTAGCCCCAACAAAGCCACCTTGCCCTACCTTTTCTAGGCACTGTAGAGATCAAGTTACAGAATGACATTGAGGAGTATCATGTTGGCTTGAAATTTAATACCCATAGGATTCTTGGAATTTTCTTTGTTTTTATAACTACTTAGAAGCAACATGTACATGTATGCACCCATATGTCTCAAGTATATACAGCTTCATGAATTTTTACGGTCGAAATACACATGTCTATCTACCATCCTGATCAAAAACCAGATTATTTACTACCCCTGACCCCCATCATACCACCTGCCATTGCTGCCTAGTCTGGCTTTCAGCAACACAGAGGAGTTTTGTCTTTCTTTGTACATGGTATGCATAGAATCATAAAGTTTGCATCTTTTGTTTTTGGCTTCTTTACTCCACTTTATATTTCTGAGATTCCATATTGCTGCATATATGGATCATTCATGTTATCCCACCCTATGAATACACTACAATTCATGAATTCATTTTTGTGATGGATGTCAGGGTAGTTTTCATTTTGCAGCTATTCCAGATATTGCTGCTATGACATTCTAGCATACATCTTGTGATGATGGCTTTTTTGAATGGAACTTTTTGATGACTAAATTTTAAATATAATCAGGTTAATATTGAATTTAGAATTTGTTCATCAATAATGCAGCCACATGTATTACAATATCTCAAACCAAAATTTGGTGCATATAATAAAGTACTATGCTCTCACAAATGTGAGAAAACATTGGGCAACAAGGAGCTCTTGACACTGAAAATTTTAAGCTTGGAAAGCTAAAACATTTTTAATTATGCTTGCTTGGTGTTTTTGTTACAGGGCAGGAAGAGGGGCACTCCAGACCCCGCAAACCTGCCTGCTCTAGACAGGTTCTGCCATCTGCCACATTGCATCAACACAAAACATAGGAGACTTTAATGGGAAGGAACTTTAATACAATTAGGAAACAATACAGAAAAGACAAAGAATATAGTTTCTAAATCAAGCACCCAAAGTTACCTCATGGGTAAAAGTCCATCCAAATGGGATTGGCCAGAGCAAGACCCTAAAACCTGCCACAAGTCTAAAGCATCTTCCAGTGGGGACCCACAGAAAAGGATCCGAAACAAGAAGACAAGTCTGGAGGGGAAAGAGCAAAATCAACATCAAGACAAAAACCGCCATTGTCACCTCCCCACGGGTCTCACCCACATCTGTGTCACCCAGTTCACGACCAAAAGGCAAGTACAGTTTCTTCACGTGTCTCTCAGCTCCATGTGCCTCCTCCAGGTCTCCTTCTGGCTCCATCCTGCTTCCTTCCTTCCTCAGTCTCCTCTGCAGCTTCTTCTCTCTACTCAGCACCACCCTCCTTTGGGTGGGGCAGGAAACCTGGAATCTCCCCCTTTCCTGGGGACCACCCTGTTACATTTTGACCTTTTGTAAGCACTTGTAAATTGGCCCTTGAGAACATTATGACTTCACTACATCCTTTTACTATAATAGACTGTAATCCAGTCATATGATAAGGTCAGTCAGGCTGTCCTGAAGAATATGCATATATTTGCTTCACTGAAGTATAACTAAAGATTCTATAAAAAGAATTTATCACAGAATTCACTCAACATGAAGGATCATTGCATAATGACCAAAAGAATCAAATGGATCCAGCACTACTCCACATCTTTGTTAGGGTTTGGTGTGTGGGATTCTTGAGTAACTTTATTACCAGTGGTATGAGATTTGAATTATTTTTCTATTTCTATCTCTAAATTTCTATTTGACCTTAATTATTTCATTTCACTATGCCCCAATGTTTCGTGGAGGATTGCTTTGAGGACATTTATACTTTTAAAATATATATTGTATGAAATGTTATAAACAAAAATGCATCTTGAGCTTGAGTCAGAGAGAAACCCTAATCAAGGAAATGAAATGTGATGATCAGCACCACTGAAGCCTGGGCAGGATATTCATTCTCCACCCTGGCAGTTCCTGACTGTGAAATAGATGGTTCTTTGAAGGACAGGTGCCTGTGACTAGTTCACCTCAATGAATTGTAAGTGTATGTGACAGGATTTAATGAGAGCATTTAATGTTTTTCTGCAAAGTCCACCAAGGTTCACTTCCCTCTGTCACTGCAACGAACCCTACTCCAGATCATCACTGCTTCTTCAATCTGGGTCCCTTTGTGGCAATGAAGAACAGAATCCAGTTGCCTATCCATGATAGCTATATAGCATGAATCAGAAACAAATCTTTGCTGTTTTAAGTCACTGATTTGGTTTGTTACTGCATTTTGACCCAACAAATACAGTAGGGTCAAGTAGCTCTAACTTAAAATCATTTACTTGAGATTTTCTTGGGGCAGTGTTAATCAAAGAAATATTTTCATTCATTTTTTTTTCAATAAATTTTCTTTTTACTTTTTTAAGGATTTATTTATTTATGCTTACAAGAACTGGGGTACAGGCCAGAGGTATGGGGGCAAGGGTGAGAAGATTCACCAGAGACAGAGTGGGGAACAGAACAGGCAGATTGACTGAAATACAATGCTGAGATGAGTAGTGGGCGAGACAGAAGAGGTCTGCTATGCCATGTAGGTAGCTCCCTGGCTGGCTGGGGATTGAACTTGTGCTGCAGAGACTGCGGATAGCTTCATAGTGCTGTGCTTAACCCCTTGCGCCACCAGGGAGGCCCTTCAATAAATTGTCATGAAGCTTACAGTGTATGTACTAAGCATTGTCTTGGTATCATTACTGAAATTTAAAAACCAAGCCCCCATTCTTTGCCCAGCAGGCAAGTTTGGGAGGCTTGACTAGATAAAAGGAGTGAATGGGACTGCCATGGGTACCATGACATTAAGATGATGATCCTAAGAGTTGAAGGTGCTTTATGCTAATTCAGACCATCAGTCAGGACACCCCCAAGACTAGTTCCCTAACCAATCAGTGATGCCTGGAGTGTAAAGAGAGATGCAGGAACCTCAATCTTCATGAAGCAGACCTCCTGTTTCACCTGCTGCTTCCCTTAGCAGTATATTTCAATAAATCCACCTGTTCTGTTTTCCACTCTGTCTCTGGTGAGTTTTTTCATCCCACCACCCCGACGGGGCCTCCAGCATACACCCCTTTCCCCCCCAAGACAAACATGCTAAGTGTGGAGTTTATGACCCCACACTTAATGAATGGATGTAAATGTAGTCTCTACTCTCAAGAATTGGGAGGGGTCAGAGGAGACTGTAGGTGCATATTCAAGAATAATGCCTGCTATTATTATGATGGAAATGCAAAGCAGAAACATTTAGGATGAAGGTCTCATAAGGACAAACAACAGAGGCAGGGGTAGGGGTGATTAAAGAATCTTAGATTAAACCTAGCTCTGGAATTTTCCAGGAATCTGAGGTGAAGTCAGAAAAGATTATCAGCTGGGATGGGGGCAGAGAGGATTATTGATTTTAGAAGATTAAGCTAATCAGATGCCAAGGAGATGATTTCCTCAACAATTCCATCAAACAACATTATACAAGAACACCCCTTGGGCCTCCCTGGTGGCTCAGGCGGTTGAGCACAGTGCTGTGAAGCTGTTCGCAGCCTCTGCAGTGCCAGTTCGATCCCAGCCAGCCGGCGAGTGTCCCACATGGCGTGGCAGACCTCTTCTGTCTTTCCCGCTGCTCCCCTCAGCAGTGTATTTCGTCAGTCTGCCTGTTCTGTTCCCGGCTTTGTCTTTTGTGAATCCTCTCACCCTCCCGCGCATCTGGCCTGTACCCCGGCTCTTGTATAAATAAAAATAAATCTTTAAAAAAAAACAACAACACTCCTTGCCCTGGAAAAGTGCAGTTCTTATCTTTAAGACTGCTCACCTATGTCTATGCAGGTATCTCTCGCTCCTTATTCTCCTTTCCTCAGTAAACTTGCTATATGCTAATAAATGGGAATGTCTGTTGAATTCTTTCTCAGAGGGATCCAAGAACTTCCCACATCAAACCCCATCAATTATTTAAGTATGATGTTCTTTAAGTATTATACTAGAGTCTAATTCATCATCCCTTTTCTTTCTCTATCTCTCTTATAAGTTAGAAATTATTCAGTTATTGCATATTACTCAAAGCTAGCTAGAAAGAGAAAATGAGTTTCTAACTATTGAGAAGTGTCTTTGAATCATAGAATATGTACCTAACTGTAGTCTAGAACTTGTACTCCAACTGGGTTTTTTTTATTTATTTATGCATACAATAACTGGGGTGTAAGCCAGAGGCATGGCGGTAGGGGTGGGGGGGGCACAAGGGAGTGAGAGGATTCACCAGAGAGAGTGGGGAGCAGAACAGCAGATCTACTGAAATACACTGCTGAGGGGAGCAGCGGACGAGACAGGAGAGTTCTGCTGCTCCATGTGGGTAGCTCCCTGGCCAGGGATAGAACTCATGCTGCAGTGGCAATAGCTTGATAGCGCTGTCTTTAAGCCCTATGATCTCCAATTGGAGACCCTGTAATTGTTTTAACTAATGCACAGCTTTAGATAAGAGCTAGCTTTGCTTTGCCCTGTTTTGTCATGTGTAAAACAGCACCAAATATAACCTGCCCTGGACAACTTACCTAATTGCCACAGAATTAAATTAGGCAGAGAATATAAGTGCCCCATAAAAATAAGTAGTAGTATTATTCTTTGAAGATTTTATGGTGCATTGGAGAAGCCTATAAATAGCCAGTTTAAAGAAAATAATGAAACACTCGGTCAGCCCATAAAGCAACATAAAGACAAATTAATCTTGTACTCCTGTAGCTGGGGAAATGCTACAGAATGACACGGTGAAAATTATACCTTCAAGAAGCTAAAACTCAGTTTATTGCCAAGCAACATCTCCTACAGTACTGCTATTAAGATATATTTGAAACAAGCCAAAACTTCCTTTGTAGTTTTCTTAAAGACTATTCAAATGTTTTCTTGTCAGTGGAATAAAGTAAATATACCTATAACTGCAGTGCATGAACGACAGAAAAATGCATATAGTGGTGAGAAAAACTGCCTTGTCTTCCAAATATGTGAGAAATGTGTACACTATCAGAAAATTGAACTTTCTAAACACCCTGCTTTTCTAAGTCTCATTTATTGTAGAGCTCATAATCATAAGGTAACGTTGTAAGAGATGATGAAAGGCACATTTGTCACGGGTTGTCCAGCAACCAGAAGCATGACTTATTGGCATGCACAAACACACCTCCTTGTTTTGTACACAGAGTGGGTGTAGGTGCTGAACTGCTTTTTTATTGGATAGTTTCTCTCCAATGACAGAAAGGAAAGTGTTCATTTTGAGCTCATTAGCATACTCTGGGAAAGTTCCCAAGAGTGCTTCTTTCTCCAGCAGGGTTAAATATAGAATTTAAAATCTAGGTTAGGACTTACCTTTTAAAAGTTTCTTTGGCTTTGGGTGATCCAGAGTTTATACATAAAAATACTCCAGAAAAAGAATTTTTTTAAATGCCAGAAAATTTTTAAAAATTCAAGCAAACTAATAGCACATAATGGTTATGCGAGGGGAAGGAAGCAAGAGAGAGGTCCGTTTTCTTAAATAGGTGTTATGGTAGAGAAAATAAGGATCCATCTATTCTCACAGACTAAAACCACGAAAAATTTCCTCGGGTCACAAGGAACAACAAAAATTGTGTTCCCTTTCCCCACTCCACTTCTAATAGACCAAAAGCAAGAGGGGGATGGGAGAGGGCAGAGTTACAGCAGAGGGAAAAAGGAAAGGTGACGAAGAAAAGGGCATTAACCTGTCCCCAAAAGGGACCATCATATGGTCTGAAATGTGACCTTATGAAAACAAGGAAGCATGCTTAGTGATATAATTGCATAATTCAAAGTTACATAATATGTTTTACTTGTTCTTTTTCCCCTGGTTTCTCCTTTCTAACTAATCCTACACCCAATGATACTTTTTTTTTCATCTTACAGTAGTTCCCCACTTCTAATGCAGGGGGTGAGGGCTAATCCTCAGCTTCTAAGCTGGTATACAAACTTTTCAAAAATGGATCCTGCCCTTCACCAATCTTTTTTTTTTTTTTAAGGTTTTATTTATTTTTGTATAGAAGAACTGGGGTGTAGGGGTGTAGGTGAGAGGTGTGGGGGTGGGAGGTGACAGGATTCACCAGAGGCAGAGTGGGGAGCAGAACAGGCAGATGTACTGAAATATACTGCTGAGGGGAGCAGCGGGCAAGACAAGAGAGATCTGCTGTGCTGTGTGGGTTTGCTCCCTGGCCGGGGATTGAACTCAGGCCACAGAGGGCCATGTGATGGTAATCTGACACTTAACCCCTAGGCCACCAGGGAGGTCACCCTTTCACCAATCTTATGGCCACCTATGTCTCCAAATTGACCTTCATTCCACCTAAACTCATTTCCTAGCTCTTGCTTGCTTGCCTCTTTTTAAGACAAAAGTTTTATCCTTTTTTCATAAATTTTTAGAATTGGGGGCCTCCCCTGGTGGCACAGCAGTTGAGAGCTGGGCTGCAAAGCTGCCCGCAGCCTTTGCAGTGCCAGTTCTATCCCCGGCCACCAGCGAGGGTCCTACATGGCACGCAGACCTTCCATGCCCGCTGCTCCCCTCAGCAGTGTATTTTGTCAGTCTGCTTGTTCTGTTCCCCGCTCTGGCTCTGGTGAATTCTCCCACCCTCCTATGCTTCTGACTAACCCAGTGCTTGTATAAATAAATAAATCTAAAAAAAAAAAAAATCACCACTGGCAAAAAAAAGTGAAACTTTAAAAAAAAAATTTAGAATTGGGAGGATTAAAGTGAAGGTCGTCGTATTTACTGGTTGCTTTATGACCAGGCAATAATGAATATTCCTAACATATCCTGTGTTGTGTAGAGCCAAGAATGACTCTAAATTCCTTAAACATATTAGCTTATTTAATACTCTGCAAAAGCATACCATGAGGAAACTAGGCATAGGAAGGATAAGAAACTGGCCCCAGCTCACAGTTTATAAATTAGTAGAGCCAGGATTGAAAGAGGCTGGGTGTCTCAGAAGAGGTAAGTCCTAGGTCACTGAATTCAAGCTTTACCTACTTATGGGTCAGAATCAGTCTTACCTACAGATCAGTCTTGATATGTTGTAAAAAGGGGAAATCGATGCTTGCCTAGATGCTAGAAATTTAGTCTATAATCCTATTGGCAGTTACAACTGTGATCTTGGGCAAATCTCTTTCCTTCTCAGGATTTGCATTTAATTTTCTGCACAAGGAAGAGGTAAGGGAGAAGAGGAAATGAGTTCAAAGTTTCCTCCCAAATCTGAAATTATTTGATCATCTTGACTTCTGGACCTTTCCTCTTCCAAGCTCTAAGATCAGTCAACAAGTTGAAGAGGAGGTGAAAGGTCCCCTGGTGTAAACTCTACTCTATATGATTCTCATCTGCAGTAAACCTAGAGTGTATTCTGCCTTCACATAAGCTTTCTGTATCTGGCACAAAAAAGCAAATTAAAAGTAAATTCACATAAGTCCAACGTAGCAAGCCACTTTGCAAAATAGGTGATTTTTGTCTGTGTTTACCTTCCCAATGGAAGCTTTGCCACCAAGCTAGTCTTAGGCAAATTCAGCCCTAAGCTTCAATTTATATTCTACTATAATTGCTCATTTTACCCCACTTCGGTGCTTCATAGGGAGTGATGTACTGTCCCCTTGCACTTTCTCTAAACATAATGGGCCCCCAATATATGCTGCTATCTAATCTTTACCTGCTCCCCTCCTCCCATTTACTTGAGCTACAATCTATGTTCTGTTTTTAAAGATTTATATTTATTTATTTATGCATATAAGAACTGGGGTGTAGGCCAGAGGTGCTAAGGGTGAGAGGTCACTAGAGATAGAGTGGGGAGCAGAACAGGCAGATCTACTGAAATACACTGCTGCGGGGAACAGCAGGAGAAACAGGAGAGGTTTGCTGCACCATGTGGTTAGCTCTCTGGCTGGGGCATAGAACTCAGGCCTCAGCGGCTGGCGATAGCTTGGTAGTGGTGAGACTTTAACCCCTGTGCCACCAGGAAGGCCCATGCAATCTATGTTCTTGCCTGGTGTGGATAATCAGAAATTTATGCTCATTGTACAGTGTATTTTATTTGTGGAACACATCAAAGCTGAAATTCAATTTTGTTCAAGTTACTTAAACTTTTCAAAACAGAGATGAATAGAAAAATCTTTATCATTGATGAGCTATATCTAGGTTTCCCCACTATCTGAAAGCAAAGCATTCCTATAAAACCTTTCATGCACTGAAATGGTATAAACAGAAGAAGTATATTGCCATTTATTTATATGGAAACATTTTTTGAACATATTCAGATCCAAAAAATAACCTATCATGTAAGCTAAAATAACACCAGCATATACTAAAATGGTGTATAAAATGTATCCAGCCTATATAATGTATTTCCAGGGAAGAGCTTGGTGGGCCTGTAGAAAAATAATGGTTAATAAGATAGAGCAGGGAATATGTGCTATTTCAGGTGAGAAAGTCAGGGAGAGTCTCTTGGAGTTGGGGACAGAAACCATAATGAAGAGAGGGAACAGACTACGTATGTTTGGAGGATTCTAGGCAGCAGGAAAGAGCAAGCAGCAAGGCCCTGAGGCTGATTCAAGGAATCCAGAATGACTGGAACACAGCTAATGAGTGAAATTAAAGAGAAATGAAGTCAGAGAGAATCAGATTTTATGAGGCATATAGGCCAAGATAAAAAAAAAAAATCTGTTCTGTTTTCAATGCTGTGAAGACCTGTGGGGGAGAACAGTGAATTTCATGAATGGGTCTGTGATTGAACAGTATCACTTGAGGGGCTGTGCAGAAAATAGACTTCAGTGGGGCAAGAGTAGCAACAAGAGGATCAGGTAGAAAGTTGGGGAAGAATCAAAAGTTTTACTTTGGGCATGTTATATTGCGATGCCTAGTAAACTTAACTTAAAAAAAATTAACTGAGCAAATTTCAAATATCTTATTGGCTTTATCAAATGTTGTATGAATCAGGTAGCATACGATCTAACAGAGAGATAGGAGCTATACAAAATGAAGGAAATTTATAAGTAGAAGCGATGGAGAAAAGGAAGACAGATTATGCATTAGTAACCTAAATTATCTTTCCCTTACAGCTAGCTCCTTCCCCAGTCCCATCTTCAGAGGCCTATCAGAACTTAGGTGTTTGTTCACTCATTTATTTATTTATGTCTGTCATTCCCTAGACTGTCAGCACCACAAGAGGTGAAATTTTATCTCATAAATTGCAATATCCCCAGTACCTAGAACAGGGCCCAGTCACCAACATACATATGTGTATGTATTTATGTATGTATGTGTATATATATATATACACACACATATATATACACATACGTATGATTTAACATGTACATATGTTAAATTAGTGGGAGAATGAATGAATGAAAAATCTCTAGTTTCCTTTCAAAGTCATATCAAAAAAACTGGCCGCTCTCAGAAAATTCCAAGGGCTATTCGTGCCCACCTTTGAGACACAGAAGCAAAAAAGATAATAGGACTTGAAATGAAACTGAATACTTCTGTTCTCAATTTGTGGCATAGTTTCTGTTGCTTCCCTCTTCAGTTATTTTGACCTTTTATCCTTTTTTAATGTTTGTTGTTAGAATTTCACACTCTGTGAATTCAGAACAGCGGGCTGATAAGAAACCTCAACTCCACTGAAGCCTTTAATTGTTGATGCTCAGTCTGAATAATCAGTGCTTTTAAAAATTCCAAATACCTGAGTCAACTCTCTACTGGGCTTTCCTCTCCAGGTTTTCTTCACCTTCTACCATTTTTCTTGATCTGTTTTTATAATCCTTCTTTTCACTTCTCTTTATATCTTTCACATGTACCCTCATGTTTTCCATCCAATTAAAATGAAGGGCTGATGTCACAGCTGTAGCCGATATCTGTGCTTTTGTGTTATATCACTTTCTATTTTTTTGAAGATTTATTTTTATTTGTTTTTGCATAGAAGAACTGGGGTTTAGACCAGAAGTGCGGGGGTGAGAGGATTCACCAGAGACAGAGTGGGGAGCAGAACAGGTGAACTTACTGAAATACACTGCTGAGGGAGCAGTGGGTGAGACAGAAGAGGTCTGCTGTGCCATATATGGATTAGCTCCCTGGCTGGGGATCGAACTCAGTCCATAGAGGTGATAGTGCTGAGACTTAAACCCTAGGCCACCAGGACGGCCCCAACTTTCTATTTTCTGCCATAACTCTTAGTTACTTTCTTATTTCAATTCAGTCATTTTGACCAAATGTTTGTGACCTAACTACTGTGGTATATACTTCCTAGATCTTGGAGACACTGAAATTATAAAACAGAAATTTAATTCTGTAACAGGGTAATCCCCAGGGAAAGAGAAAGTTCCAGGTTCCCCGCCCCACCCTAAGGAAGGTTTTGATTTTGCTCCTTTCCCTCCAGACTTGCCTGGCCCTTTCTGCCCCTTTTCGATGGGTCCCTACCAGAAGGTATCTTAGACTTGTGGCAAGCTCTCAGGCATCAGTTTCCCAAAAGCACCTTCCCAAAAAAGTACCATGTGTTCACCAACCCCCAAATCTCCTGGTACCCTGTTGTTAGGGACTTTTCATAGAACTTCTCACCATTTGGGCCAACCCTGAGGGGATGGGTAACGTCAGGTATTTAATTGGAAACTGTATTCTTTCTCTTCTCTCCATTACACACTCATTATAATAGTTCCTTTCCATTGACGTTATTACACACTAGAGAATGTTTTTATGCAGTGGATGGCAGAACCCGTTTAGCACAGGCAGGTTTGGAGGGGTCTAAAGGTACTCCTCCTCCTCTTGCCCTGTAACAATTCCAGAGTTTTACAATTTTAGCATTTCCCCGTGTCATTAATTTATATTATGATTATATGCTTTCTTGAGATTTCTTTATGGCCCTAAGTTACATGCATAATAGGTAGTGTTTCCTGAATGATAGGTTTAGCAGCAGCTTTGGTTCTAATAAAGCCAATTTTGGCGAGTCTCCAGAACACTTTAGGATGAGTTGGCTGCCAAGAAGACCAAGATATGATTAAAGAGTTGGAATATTGGGCCTCCCCTGGTGGCGCAGCGGTTGAGCGCTGGGCTGCAAAATTGCTCGCAGCCTCTGCAGCGCCGGTTCCATCCCCGGACTTGCTGCCACCAGGCGAGGGTCCCACATGGCTGCCGGCGAGGGTCCCATGTGGAGTGCAGACCTCTCCTGCCGTCCGCTGCTTCCCTCAGCAGTGTCCTCCCTCTGTCTGCCTGTTCTGCTCCCCTCTCTGGCTCTGGTGAATTCTCTCACCCTCCCGCCCTTCTGACTGTACCCAGTGCTTGTATAAATAAATAAATTAAAAAAAAAAAAGTGTTGGAATATTCAATCCCAATTCCAACTTCCAAGGAGGGAAGGGCGAGAGATTCCATTAAAACTCCTAAACAACAGGGCTGCAGATTCGGGGGTTGGCGAGTGCATGGAGATGTTGGCAAGGTGACACGGAAACTCTGCACCCGTTTCCCCTCCCTAGATCTATGCATCTCTTCTGTCTGGGTATAAGTGGCTTATATCCTTTTAATTAATCACTAGTAGTAACTTAAATGTTTTCCTGAATCTATGAGGCAATCTAGCAAGTTACCAAGGGTTCTGGGGACCTTGACTTGTAGTTGACTGATCACAAGTACAGGTGACAAACTGACGTGGAGGCAGAATTTAGGGACTGCTCTATCTCTAGGTACTTAGCACCAGAGTTGAAGTGATTTGCAGGACCCCTCTTTGGTGTCCAAAATGTTGTAGAATTTGTTAGTGTTGGGTGGGCATCTAAAGGGTTGAGGAGGAAAAGAATAGAAAAGTTGAAAAGGAGGCACCACAAGACTAGAACCTGACTCACACAAGGAGGTGGGGTAGAAGGGATTAACATAGCCATTAACCCAGCTATAGGAACTAAGATCCTTGGACTCCGAGGTCTAGATCACAAAGCACAAGACCCAAAATGGTGTCAGACTGCTGTAGAGTGTTCCAGGAACATAGACCTAAAGGTGAAGATATGGAGATTAAAGGCCATTGTAGAACCTCCTCCAGTCCCTTTCAAATTCTACATAGTTCTTCAATATCAAGGACAAACAAACCACTCCACCGGAATAAGCCCCTCCCAAAGAAAGGTCTATATCAGAGCAATCTCTGCCCTGGCATGGGGCAGCAATCCTTCTGTCCACCCATGCCTATGTAGGTGCCTCCTTTTCGCCAACTCTCTGTCCCTCCATAGGGCAGCAGCCTCCTGCCTGCCGGTGACCTGTACCTGCCAGGACTTCTCTTCACTGACCTCCCTCAGCAGAGGCAGCTCTTCTCAAGGCCACCCACCTGCAACCATGCAGGCAGCAAATATGTCTCTCAGCAAATATGTCATTTTAGCAGCAGCCCTTTCTGCCTGCTTGTATCTATGCAAGTGTCCTTTATTCTTCTCTCCCTTTTATAATAAACTTGCCCTTTTGGATTTAACTAATATGTCTGTGTTATGGAGAAACTCACCCCATGCTGCTGAGAGGGGAGCTCTGGTGAAACGTTTCCCAGAGTGAACCCAAGGACTCCGCTCTCCAAACCCAAGAACTCCCAAAACTACATCATCTGCAGCCATTATGGAGAGTAATCTGACATAATTTAACCTAGTGAGGAAAACACATCCTGTATGACACAACAATTCTGCTCCTGGCATACATTCAAAAGAAATTTTCATACTCATTTGTATGGGATCATGTGCAAAGATGTTCTTTGCATCACAGATGAAGGTGGAAGGAAGTTGGACTGTCTGGGAGGGTTGAACTTCATCCCCGGGAGGGTAGGTAGGTGAAAATGTGACGTGTGCACACTGGATCTAACACCCAGGTGGTAACGATGTCATTTTTGGAGTCTGTGGGTTTGGAGTGCAGGGTCCTTGGGTTCACTTTGGGAAGGTTTCACAGAGCTCCCGTTTCAGCCACACATGGCGAGTTTCCCAGATGAGTTTCTCCATGAGACAGACATCAGTTATATTTAAAGAATAGGTTTATTAGGGAAAGGGACGGAAGAATAAAAGAAACTTGCATAGACACAAGTGGGCAGGAAAAGCTGCTCTGAAAGGAACAGGTCTTCTGAGAGAGGCCTGCATGGTCTCAGGTGGGCGGCCTTGAGGAGAGATGCCTCTGCTGAGGGAGGTCAGTGAAGAGAAGCCCTGGCAGGTACAGGTGACAGGCAGGCAGGAGGCTGCTGCCCTGCAGAGGGAGAGAGCTGGTGAAAAGAAGCACCTGCATAGTCACAGGTGGGCAGAAGTGTTACAGGGCAGGGAGAGGGGCACCCCAGAGCACCTAAACCTGCCTGCTCTAAATAGGTTCTGCCATCCGCCGCATCAACACAAAACATATAAGACTTTCGTGGAAAGAAACTTCCATACAGTTAATAAATAATACAGAAAAAACAAAGAATACAGTTTCTAAATCAAGCATCCAAAATTACCCATTCCCTCATTGGGAAAAGTCCACCCAAATGTGATTGGCCCAGAGCACAGCCTGAAAGCTGCAACAAGTCTAAAGCACCTTTCCACAAGGCCCCACAGAAAAGGGTCAGAAACAGTCAGACAAGTCTGGAGGAAAAGAGCAAACTCAAAATCAAGATAAAAGCTGCCATTGTTAACCTCCCCTCTCTCACCCTTGGCTATTCCAATCGGTCCAGGACCAAGAGGCAAGTGCAGCTTCTTCACCTGTCTCTCTGCTCCATGTGAATTCCTTCAGGTCTCCTCCTTGTTCTCCATCCTGCTTCCTTCCTTCCTCAGTGTCCTCTCCAGCTTCTTTTCCTCCCTGTTCAGCTTCACCCTCCTTTTGGGTGGGACGGAGAACCTGGAACTTCCTCTTTTCCTGGGTACCACCCTGTTACAGGATTGCTGCCCCGTTGTGGGGCAGTGTTAGGTTTTATCATCTTCTTTTGGTAGGAAGGGGCTCATTTTTGTGGGTGAATGGTTTGAGTGTCTCCACATAGTCACCTTCTGATCTGTGCTCCTAAAATGCCCTATAGCAGTCTGATAGTTTCTGGGTGTTACACCTCCTGATCTTGGTGCTGACGCCTAAGGATCTTGGTTTATGTAACTGGGTTAATCACTTCTACCCCCACCTCCTTGTGTGGGTTAGGTTCTACTCTTGTGATGTCTCCTTTAGGTTTTCTATTCTTTCCTCCATCAGTAACATAAGGTTAGATATAGACAAAGCTGCATGCATGCCTTCCAAATGCATAGAGATGAGTTGAAAAATATAAGCCCAGAACGAGTATGATACAATACTCATTCCATAAATTAAGAATGCTCACACATAAAACAATACACTTTGCAATAATACATTCAAATGAAAAGATGGCCCACTCAATAAGAGGCAATTAGTCCAAAGCTTGCAGTCTCCTTCTGTGAGTCATAAAGGGTCAAAATTTACAGAGCTAGAAAAAGCCAAGAAATATCCATTAGTATGGCTATAGGAGAGATTTCAGGTTCACATAGTGAAGTGGAAAATGTCAGGCTGACCTGTTGCTTTGCCGAATTTGGGAAATAGCCTGTAGACTGAAAATTTCATGGAACAACTGATAAACGCTTTTAAGGCCACATGCCCTGATTCATGCAACCCAACTGACTGAACCCCTTGCTTTAGACAATAAATATTCTGTTGCCTAATTGTTGGGTGCTCATACTTTGGAGAGAGATCTCCTTTGAGCCCTCCGGTGTAAAACCCAATGGCGAAAATAAAGAACTTCCCTCTTCCTCTGTTAGTGCTGCCTGGTTACCTGACAGAATCAAGCTTTAAGAGTAGGGGATTGTATCAGATCCCCTAGGGCTAGATAAGGCAAAAAAAAAAAAAAAAAAAACTGTATTAGATGTTGCAAGATTCAGGTGATAGCCTGAAATAACTTACTATTTCTTTACTATTTGAAGGTCAATAGACCAGGGGTATTTTCTTTTCTTTTCTTTTCTTTTTTAAAGATTTTATTTATTTATGCATACAAGAACTGTGGTACAGGCTAGAGGTGTGGGGGGTGAGAGGATTCACCAGAGACGGTGGGGAGCAGAACAGGCAGACTGACTGAAATACACTGCTGGGGGGAGCCGTAGGCGAGTCAGGAGAGGTCTGCTGCACCATGTGGGTCAGCTCCCTGGCCAGGGATCAAACTTGTGCTGCAGTGGCCAGGGATGGAACTCATACTGCAGTGGCTGCGGGTAGCTTCATAGGTTGCGTCCTAACCCCTTGCGCCACCAGGGATGCCCAAGACCAGGGGTATTTTCTCCAAAACAGAATTTTAAACCTTGGTTCTCTGAAATTGAAAAGGATTATTTTTGCTCTAAACTGAAATTGAGCCATTGACTCCACAATGCTGTTGGTGTGTCCCTAAAAGGGAACTGCTAAGCAAATAAAATCTTTCCTGTTTCCTGCTAAAGAGCCACAGGGCTGGTGCAGTAAATAATGCAAAGTAAGTGTAAATAACAAGTTTACTTCCTTAATAAGCATATCTAAAGGAGGTGATATTCTAACACACTTGGACCACCGGCCAGGCTGTTATCTCCCACTGGCCAGGCTGATTGATCTCCTAGGCCATCCTCAGATATCTGCATTTTCCCAACACTTTTGTCAAGAACTTTTGTGCTCACTGAGTGATGTTATCAATGTAAGATGGTTATGTATAAAAGAGACCCTTTGTCTCTAGACCTGTGCTCAGACCTTATGGGGCTACCCAGGTCTGAGTAATATTATTCATGCATGAGTAATAAAACTTCTTCTGACCTCACCATTCCTGAAGTACCGCTTATTCTTCCCTTGCCAGGGTAAAAGGCTAGAATTTTATTTCTGCTCCCCACTT
The DNA here is from genome assembly GCF_014898055.3 of Talpa occidentalis. NCBI lineage: Eukaryota > Metazoa > Chordata > Mammalia > Eulipotyphla > Talpidae > Talpa > Talpa occidentalis. The sequence continues at coordinate 54,978,989 of NW_023604972.1, forward strand.
TGTCTCTGGTGAATCTTCTTACCGTCTGTACCTCTGACTTACATTTCAGTTCTTCTACGCAAAACTAAATAAATAAAATCTTTTTGAAAAAAAAGGAATTGACTCTACAAGTGTTTTTATTTTTCAGATTGCTGGTCATTGATCTGAGAGAATGGTGGGCATAGCACCCTGAAGAAACTGTTCTACCACTCATCTTGAGCTGGCTTTTTAACAATGAGTTAAACAAAACCAAAAGTTAGTCATAAGCAAATAGCCCATCATATTTGATGCTCAGAATAGCCCATCATATTTGATGCTCTTGGTATTGGTCATGTTCAGCCCCCAGGGTTTCAGCAAAGTTTTAGTCATATAGTGTGTATGTGCAGCCTATGCTAGATATGTATGTACAGATTCCTATGCCAGGTGAGGTCCCCTTCCCTTCCACCATAGCTCCCTATCAATAATTGCATAAATTCTAACTGTACTGCATATTGTAAGAGTGTAATAACATCATAGCCACCTCCTGTTTCTATTGTAGTGAGCTCATGTTGCAAGTATCCACTTAAAAATACAAGTAGTGCTAATCATCTCCACATAAAAAATGATCTTTCACTTATTTTCCATCATGCTTAGTGCAATACCATAAGCTACGAATAATATCATAGTACTTACATGAAGTGCCACTGTAACAGGGTGGTCCCCAGGAAAAGGGGAGGTTCCAGGTTTCCTGCCCCACCCGAAAGGAGTCTGGAGCTGAGCAGAGAGAGAAGCTGTAGAGGAGACTGAGGAAGGAAGGAAGCAGGATGGAGAGCAAGAAGGAGACCTGGAGGAGGCACATGGAGCTGAGAGACACGTGAAGAAACTACACTTGCCTTTTGATTGTGGACTGGGTGAAACAGATGTGGGTGAGATGTTATAGGACAGGGAGAGGGGCAGCCCAAACCCCGCAAACCTGCCTATTCTAAATGGGTTCTGCCATCCGCCGCATCAACACAAAACATATGACACTTTAATGGGAAGGAACTTTAATAAAACTAGGAAACAATATGTTATAGGACAGGGAGAGGGGCACCCCAGACCCCCACAAACCTGCCTATTCTACATGGGTTCTGCCATCCGCCGCATCAACACAAAACATAGGAGACTTTAATGGGAAGGAACTTTAATTAAACTAGGAAACAATACAGGTAAGGCAAAGAGTCTAGTTTCTAAATGAAGTACCCAAAGTTACCCATCCCCTCGTGGGTAAAAGTCCATCCATATGGGATCGGCCCAGAGCAAGGCCCCAAAGCCTGCCACAAGTCTAAAACATCTTCCAGTGGGGACCCACAGAAAAGGGTCACAAACAACCGGACAAGCCCGGAAGGAAAAGAGCAAAATCAACATCCAAATAAAAGCTGCCATTGTCACCTCCCCATGGGTCTCACCCACATCTGTGTCACCCAGTCCACGACCAAAAGACAAGCGCAGTTTCTTCACATGTCTCTAGGCTCCATGCGCCTCCTTCAGGTCTCCTGGCTCCATCCTGCTTCCTTCCTCAGTCTCTTCCTGCAGCTTCTTCTCTTGCTGCTCAGCTCCACCCTCCCTTGGGTGGGGCAGGGAACCTCCCCCTTTCCTGGGGACCACCCTGTTACAGAGAGACCCGTGGGGAGGTGACAATGACGGTTTTTGTCTTGATTTTGATTTTGCTCTTTTCCTTCCAGACTTGTCTTGTTGTTTCTGATCCTTTTCTGTGGATCCCCACTGGAAGATTGTTTAGACTTGTGGCAGGCTTTGAGGACTTGTTCTGGGCCAATCCTACTTGGGTGGTCTTTTACCCATGAGGGCATAGGTAACTTTGGGTACTTGATTTAGAAACTATATTCTTTGCCTTTCCTGTAGTGTTTCCTAATTGTATTAAAGTTCCTTCCCATTAAAATCTCATATGTTTTGTGTCGATGTGGTAGATGGCAGAACCCATTTAGAGTAGGCAGGTTTGAGGGGTCTAGGGTGCCCCTCTCCCTGCCCAGTAACACCACTAGTGATGTTTGAAGTGCTTCCCTCAAAAAAGAGAGAAAAGTCATGATGTTATAGAAAGAAGTTGAATCGCTTGAAAAACATTGTTTGAAGTCTGCATCTGTGGTTGCCCACCATTTCAAGACAGCTGATTCAGCACAAGGGCCATTGCAAATAAAGGAAAAGAAATTTGTGGAGTTCCTCCCTGGTGGCACAAGTGTTAAAGTATCAGCACTATCAAGCTATCAGTAGACACTGCAGTATAAGTTCGATCCCCAGCCAGGGAGCTACATTCATGGTGCAGCAGACCTCCCCTGTCTCGCCTGCTGCTCCCCTCAGCAGTGTATTTCAGAAGTTCTATGTGTTCCACACCCCACTATGTCTCTGGTGAATCCTCTCACTCCCTGAACCTCTGGTCTACACCCCAGTTCTATGCATAAATAAATAAAATAGAGACACTCCTATCTTGCCTGTTGCTTCCCTCAACAGTGTGTTTCAGTAAATCCCTCTGTTCTGCTCCCCACTCTTTCTCTGGTGAATCCTCTCAGCCTCCACATCTCTGGCCTACACCCCAGTTCTTGTATGCATAAATAAATAAATCTTTAAAAAAAATAAAAAGAGAGATAGAGCAAGAACCCCATCATGGAAGTAATTTTTGCTACTTATCTCAGAGTCTGTTTTTGCATAACTTCCATAGGGATTTTGTCTGCTTAAAAAAAAAAAAAATTGGACATAAGTTTGATTGTGTGGCTTTGTGTGGAGTTCTTCCACAAAGTTGAAAAAGAGCTGAACCAAGAAGAGGAGAACCTGTTTGCCTTGTTTGTAGGGTTCCAGAGACCTCCAAAGAAGGTGAGGAAGCTTGCCTCCATTGGCAGGACTGGACAACCCCGGCCAACGAAAATGCCCTGGTACCTTCAAGAAGAGGAAAGCCCAGGTGGAGTCTGATGAAACCAACTTTATACCTGAAGCATACATCGACCGGATGCCAATGGTTCGCTCTGATCCTGTGTGGAGTATTTCAACAAAGCCAGCTAAAAATTGCTGTTAGTTATTTTCTGCCCTGTGATTTTATGCAAAAATAGGAAAAATGGTTTAAAAGTAGATTTAGTTTGCAAACTTTTGCTATGCTGTTAAAAGTTTGGGATCAAGGTTGAGAAAATTTGTGTTTTACATCAGTTGAATCATTTTAAGATTTTTTTTTTCCCTGTGATTTTGACATATCTGCTGTCTTGTTTTGGCTAATACCTCCAGATTTTTTTTTCTTTTGGCTTGGATAATGGACTATTTTTAAGTAATGATACTGTCATACTGGACATTCATGGACAATACTGCTGACTAATTGTTGCTTCTCTTACACACATTGTATCCCTGAAAAAAGACTGTCTCCTAGGATTACACCATGAGATCTGTGCCACCATAGATATGGTGGAATAAAAATTAGAAGGGGGGATTGTAACAGGGTGGTCCCCAGGAAAGGGGGAGGTTCCCTGCCCCACCCAAGGGAGGAGGGTGGAGCTGAGCAGGAAGAGGAGAAGCGGCAGAAGAGACTGAGGAAAGAAGGAAGCAGGATGGAGCCAGGAGACCTGGAGGAGGCGCATGGAGCCTAGAGACACGTGAAGAAACTGCGCTTGTCTTTTGGTCGTGGACTGGGTGACACAGATGTGGATGAGACCCATGGGGAGGTGACAAAATGGCAGCTTTTATCTTGATGTTGATTTTGCTCTTTTCCTTCCGGGCTTGTCTGGTTGTTTCTGACCCTTTTCTGTGGGTCCCCACTGGAAGATGCTTTAGACTTGTGGCAGGATTTGGGGCCTTGTTCTGGGCCAATCCCATATGGATGGACTTTTACCCACAAGGGGATGGGTAACTTTGGGTTCTTGATTTAGAAACTAGACTCTTTGCCTTACCTGTATTGTTTCCTAGTTTTATTAAAATTCCTTCCCATTAAAGTCTCCTATGTTTTGTGTTGATGTGGCAGATGGCAGAACCCATTTAGAATAGGCAGTTTTGCGGGGTTTTGGGCTGCCCCTCTCCCTGTCCTATAACAGACAGACACCATAAAAGTGCCATAACTGTTGTAGAAAATCTATGAAAGTCATCAAATGCAAAACAGAAAATTCCTATTAAAGAAAGCTGTCCAGGGTTGTGTATGATTTCACAGGACTTACAATAAATCCTATCAAGGAAATTATGAGATTGTAGATAAATTAAAAAAAGGGGGCCTGAGGGTTTAAAGATAAGGATCTTGGAGAAATTCTATAGCTAATAGCCACTACATCAGAGGAATTAACAACAAATGATTTCTTTAATATTATTTTTCATAGCAGCAACATTATATTATAACATATAAATTTCAGGTAGGCATCATTAAAAATCAATAGCTGGATGTACTACATTAAGTCCACCTTTAAAAATCCAGTTCCGGGCCTCCCCTGGTGGCACAGCGGTTGAGCGCTGGGCAGCGAAGCTGCCTGCAGCCTCTGCAGGGCCAGTTCGATCCCCGGCCACCGGGCGAGGGTCCCACATGGCGCACAGATCTCTCTTGCTGTGCCCGCTGCTCCCCTCAGCAGTGTACTTTGGTCCTTCTGCCTCTTCTGCTCCCTGCTCTGGCTCTGGTGAATTCTCTCACCCTCCTGCACTTCTGACTGTACCCAGTGCTTGTATACATAAAAATAAATAAATAAATAAATAAATAAATAAATAAATAAATAAATAAATAGGTAGATAGCTAGATAGATAAATAGATAAATAAAATAAAAATCCAGTTCCATTTTTTGCTATACAGTTGACCCTTTTGTCCAGTTAACCTATGCCCTTTTTTTCTAGTGATCACTAGTCTAAGAGTTTGTCTTTGTTTAATTTAAATCAATCATTTATTTTATGTCTCCATATAAGAAACCAAGTATGAGAGAAATCATATTAGTGTTTGTCTTTCTATACCTAACTTATTTCACTAAGTGTAAATCCTCTAGTTCCACTCATGTTGTTGCAAATGACAAGATTTCATGTTTTTTTATAGTTGAGTAGCATTTCATTGTGTGTGTGTGTGTGAGTGTGTGTGTGTGTGTGTGTGAGTGTGTGTGTGTGTGTGTGAGTGTGTGTGTATGTATACAGGTATATATACATTTTCCTTCTAAAAATATGGAATACTTAATGAATTTGTTCACACAGGCCATGCTAATCTCTGTATTATCCCAATTTTATTATATGTGATGCTGAAGTGAGCACCAGAAGACAACTGTAGAGATAAGTGTTTTCTAACTCCTGCCAGATAGTGAGGAAGAAGATGTACAGAAAACAGTGCTAGAAAATAATATTGATATCAGACAATCTGGCAGAAGGATTCCAATAATTCAAGACTGCTTTTGACTTCTTCTATGACATGGATTCTTCTATAATATAGGTACTAAAACTAATGCAAATGGTGGAAGAAGATAATGTACTATATAAAGCACTTTTAAAGAAATGAAAAAAGCAAAACATACAAACAGAAATTATGATGTATTTCTGCATAGTGACACCACGGGTGTCTATCACCCCCCTCTCCCTTTCACATCCTCCGCCTCTTCTGACCACAACATCCAAAAGCAGCAGAGTAGACATTTTTCTCAACTGCTCCTGGAACAGTCTCAAGGATAGATCATATGTTGGGACAGAAAAAAAATCTCAAGAAATTTGAGGAAATCAAAATAATATAAAGCATCTTTTCCCACCATACAAATATGAGATTAGAAATCAATTATAAGAACAAAAATGGAAAGACCACAGCACCTCCCTTTGTTGTGCAAGGGGTTAAGATACAACCTATGGAGCTGTTCGCAGCCACTGTAGCACGAGTTTGATCCCTGACCAGGGAGCTAACCACATGGTGCAGCAGACCTCTCCTAACTCGCCTGCTACTCCCCTCAGCAATGTACTTCGTCAATCTGCCTGTTCTGTTCCCCACTCTGTCTCTGGTGAATCCTCTCACCCCACACACCTCTGGCCTGCACCCCAGCTCTTGTGTGCATAAACAAATAAAATCTTTTTTTAAAAAGACCATTTGTGGAAAGACCACAAATACATGAAGATTAAACATGTTCCTGAGTTACTGTTGGGTTACTGAAGAAATCAAGGGAGAAATCAAAATGCATCTGCAGATGAATATGAATCAAAATATCACATACCAAAACATTTGGGATTTAATAAAAGTAGTAATAAGAGGGAAAGTTGTAGAAATATAAGCTAACCACAAGAAGAAAAAACTCAAATGAACAATTTAATCTAAACCTAAATAAACTAGAAAAAAGAAAAAATCCATAGTCTGTAGAAGAAATAATGTAATTACAATCAAAATTGAAATAAATCAAAATTTTAAAAAAATACCAAAGATCAATACAATAATGAGCTGGATTTTTGAAAAAAATCAATAAAATTGGTCAACTTTTGGCAAGACTTGTTAAGAAAATAAGACTCAAATAAAATCAGACCCAAAAGACAGACATTACAATGGATACCACAGAAATACAAAAGATCATAAAATATAGCTATGAACATCTACATGATAACAAATTGGACAACCTAGAGTAAATAGATAAATTCATTGAATTGTACAAACACGAGAGAATGAATGAAGAAAAAACAGAAAATGTGAACAAAACTATGACAAAAAATTGAAGCAGTATTCAAAAACCTCACAAAAAACCAAAATTCCAAGATCAAATGGCTTCAATTCTACCAAATATTGAAAGAGTGTTATTGAATAATACCCATCCTTCTCAAACTCTTCCAAACAATCCAAAAGAAGGAAACACTTCCTAACTCCTTTTATGATATAATATAACTCTGATACCAAAATCAGAGAAGGGCAGCACACACACACAAAAATTAAAGTTACAGGCCACTTTCTCTAATGGACATAGATGGAAAAATCCTCTACAAAGTGTTAGCAAATTAAATTCAATAATATATTAAAAACTGAAATTTCTTTCCAGGGATGTAAGTATCAGTCAATATATTTAAATCCACCAAGTGATTCATTTAATCACAAAATTAAAGAACAATTATGTGATCATCTCAATAGATATAAAAAAATTGACTAATTTTTAGCATCTATTTATGATTTTTAAAACTATCAATAAAATAAGCATAGATACAACAACCCTAATGATAAAGCAATTATATGACAAGCCCATAGCCAACATTATACTCAATGAGAAAAAACTGAAGGCTTTTCCTCTAAGATCAAGAACAAGATGTGGATGCCTACTCCCCCCAATATTATTTAACATAATATTGGAATTTCTGGTTAGAGCAATTAGGTAAGAAAGAGAAAAGATATCCAGATTGTCATCAATAAATGTACATGACATTATATTATACATAGAAAACCCTAAGGAAGGAATCCATTAAAAAAGACTATGAGAAATAATAAATACAAAAAAGTTTCAGGCTATAAAATCAACCAATACAAAAAGTTTTGCATTTCTATACATAAACAATGAACTAGCAGAAAGGAAAATGATGAAAACAGTACTATTTATAATCACAGCAAAAAAAAAAAAATCAATACCTGGGAATAAATTTAACCAAAGAAGTGAAGGTCATATACGCTGGAAACTATAAAACACCATTCAAAAAATGGAAGAAAAGGAAATGATAGGACATTCTGTGCTAATGGGTTGGAAGATTCAATATTGTCAAAACAGCCTTTTTACCTAAAGCAAAACAAAAAGTCATCTTTATGAGATTGCAAAGGCATTCTTCACTGAAATAAAACAAAAAGATCCTAAAATTTCTATAAAACCACAAAAGAATCAAATGGCCTAAAAATGAAGTATTAATCTCCTTGACTTGAAACCATGCTATAAGTTACAACAATCAAAACCAATATGCTTTTAGAATAAAAATGGCACACAGATCAATCTAATGGATTTGGGAACCCAGAAATAAAATCTCATATTTATGAGGCAAGAACATACAAATGAGAAAGAAAACATCTCATCAGTAAATGTTTCTGGGAAAACTAAATAACCACATGCAAATGAATAAACCCAGACCACTATCTAATACCCTATACTAACTTTCTTCTAGTTCAAATAACTGTCATTTTGGGTTTTCTGTTGCAGGTAAACTTAATGCAAATAAATACCATGTTATTCAGATAGACTGCTTCAAATAACTATAAAATATCTGGTTTTCCCCTGTGATTCCAGCAAATTCACAGAATGGTTACTGCCACACTGCACCCTTTTATAAGACCTTCACAACTGTGTTTCTGGGACAAGCAAAGGTATGATACTTCATTCTGTCCTTCAGGTTTATAGAGGAGCAAGATTCTAGTGAGAACATGAGGTGGTTGCTAATAGAAAGGAAGAAGACAATTCCACGTTTGAACCAATGAAAGAGAAGAAAAGTGGTAAAGCCGTGGACTGAGAAGAATCTTGGAGTTAGACCACCTGACAGACTTCCAGGCACCACCACACCGCATCCTCCAAGCCAAGTCTATCTACTCCCTGCTCCATCTCTTCTTCCAGATACATCCTGTTGCAGGTCCAGACACAAAGCAGTCAACATTGCTGTAGGGGATTCTTGATACCCAGCCCAGCAATGGGCATCTTGAGGGAGAAGTCCTAGGACGGGGGTTAGTTAGTGTATGTAATGGAGAGGTGGGAGAGATGATGTGGCCCTGGAATTCCACCTTGAATAGATGTATCTAATTCTCAGCATTCATCCTGTTTACTGCCAGGCTCCCTTGGTGCCAGCGCAAATTGGAAAAAAATATGGACTAACCAGATAATTAACATAATTCCTAATATTACTTCAAAAGAAAATGCATTCTGGGCTTCCCTGGTGGCTCAGGGGTTAAGGTATCAGCACTATAAAGCTATCACCAGCTACTGTGGCCTGAGTTAGATCCCGGCCAGGGCGCTAACACACATGGCACAGCAGACCTCTCCTGCCTCCCTGCTGCTCCCCTCAGCAGTGTATCTCAGTAGGCCCACCTGTTCTGCTCCCCACTCCATCTCTGATGAATCCTCTCACCCCCAGACCTCTGGCCTGTACCCCAGTTCTTGTATGCATAAATAAAAATAAAAATCCTTTAAAAACAATGTAATCCTAATTATAAACAATTAGCTAATAAAGATTTTCTTCAAACATTCATTCATTCAACAACTATTCATCAAGAGCTATTCATCAAGTTTTAACTTACTATGAGGACCTACTATTCTTGGTGCTAGTAATACAGCAATGAAGAAAACAATAAAATCTTTCCAGTGAAAAATCTTGTTTAAACTTTAAAAAGCATATGAAAGAGGGCCTCCCTGGTGGCGCAGCAGTTGAGCGCTGGGTTGCGAAGCTGCCTGCAGCCTCTGCAGTGCCGGTTTGATCCCCGGCTGCTCCCCGGCCCCCGGAGGGTCCCACATGGCGCGCAGACCTCTCCTGCCGCCTCCTGCTCCCCTCAGCAGTGTACTTCGGTCCTTGCTCTGCTCCCCACTCTGGCTCTGCTGAATTCTCTCACCCTCCTGCACTTCTGACTGTACCCAGTGCTTGTATAAATAAATAAAAATAAATATTTTAAAAAAAAAGTATATGAAAGAAAAAATAACTCAAAGGACAAATATAAAATAACCTAAACTCCCCCAAAACAGATGACTGGATCAAGAAGGTGTGGTGTATATACACAATGGAATACTACTTAGCAATCAAAAAAGATAAACTTATGTCATTTGCAGAAACTGGATAGAGCTGGAAGGGATTATGCTCAGTGAATTAAGTCAGAACAAAAAAGAAAAAAAATTGGATTTTTTTAAAGATTTATTTATTTATGCATACAAGAGCTGGGGTACATGCCAAAGATGTGGGGGTGAGAGGATTCACCAGAGACAGAGTGGGGAACAGAACAGGCAGACTGACTGAAATACACTGCTGAGGGGAGCAGCAGGCTAGACAGGAGAGGTCTGCCTCACCATGTGGGTAGCTCCCTGGCCGGCCAGAGTTTGAACTCGTGCTGCAGAGGCTGCAGGTTGCTTCATAGTGTGGTGCTTAATCCCTTGCATCACCTGAGAGGCCCTCAGATGGTTTTACTTATAGGAAGAATATAAGGAAACTGAACAAGGGGTCAGAAAAAAAAAAAAGACAAAGCTAGCATCAAACTACAGAACTGAGATATACTGCAGGGAAGGGAAAGGAGTCAAAAAAGGGAAGGGAAGGGCATATCAGACTATGGTGACAGTACACAGGTGATTTGATGGTGGAATTTTATGGAGATTACACATAAGGGGATAAATCAAACATACAAAAATGAACAGTGAAGTACACAAATAAATAAATAGATAAATAAAATAAGCAAAGGACCAATATATATCTTGTGGCCAATCTCCATGATAATTAATGAAATAAAAATTTCAAAAGAAATGTTATTTTAAATTTAGAAATAAGGTAAAAAAAAATAGGTGTCACATGGGCCAATGGAACCGAACAGAAAATCCAGAAATAAACCTAGATTTATGGTCAACTAATCTTTGACAAAGGAGGAAAGAATATGCACTGGAGCAAAGAAAGTTTGTTCAATAAATGGTGCTGGGAAAACTGGGTCGCTACATGCAAAGGAATGAAGCTTGACCACTACCTCACACCATACACAAAAATCAACTCAAAATGGATTAAAGAACTAGACATAAGACCTGAAACCATAAAATACATAGAAGAAAATATAGATGAAACACTACATGACATGCACGTCAAAGACATCTTTACAGACACATCACCCAAAGCAGTGATAGTGAAGGCAAAGATTAACAGCTGCGTCAAATTAAAGAGCTTCTGCACAGCAAAAGAGACAATAACCAAAACAAAGAGAAACCCCACCGACTGGGAGAACATTTTTGCACACAACACTGATCACAAAAGGACTGATCACAAAAATCTACAAAGAGCTGATGAGACTCAACAAAAACAAAGAAAATAATCCAGTCAAAAAATGGAAGAAGAGCTAAAAAGAAAATTCTCCAAAGAGGAAATGCAAATGGCCAACAGGCATATGAAAAAATGTTCAAAATCACTTGTAATCAGGGAAATGCAAATCAAAACTCCAATGAGATACCATCTCACACCAGTGGGAATGGCACATATTAAAAAACTAGCAACAAATGTTGTCAAGGTTGTGGAGAAAAAGGAACTCTCCTGCATTGCTGGTGGGAGTGCAAACTGGTCCAACCACTATGGAGAGCTCTGTGGAGATTTCTTGACCTACTAAAGATAGAGCTTCCACATGATCCAGCAATTCCACTCCTAGGTATTTACCCAAAGGACACAGAAACATTAATTCCAAAGGGCACCTGCTTCCCTATGTTTATAGCAGCACTATTTACAATAGCTAAGCTATGGAAACAACCGAAATGCCCCAAAATAGATGACTGGATCAAGAAGATGTGGTACATATACACAATTTGCAGCAACATGGATGGAGCTAGAAGGGATCATGCTCAGAGAAATAAGTCAGAAAGAAACAGAAAAATACTTATGGTCTCACTCATAGCAGGAATCTAGAAAACCTAAATAAGGGACCAGGAAAAAGACTAATTAATACAAAGTAAAAATCAAAATCAACAAGCAACTATAAACAAGAGGCACACTACACGGGTGGGGGGGTTGGGCGGGAAGAGGAAGGACTAGGGTCAAAATAAGGGGGGTGAGGGGGGCGGAGCAACATGGCGGCGAGGAGACGCTGCGAGTAAGATCTCCCATTAAAAAAAGTGAATAGGGAGGAAAAGCGGCAGGTCCCAGTGAGAAGTGGGACACGGAAGATAAACAGGTGACGCCAGCGAACTGCCCGAAGAAGAAAGTGGCCATAAAAGAGGACCAGAAGGGAGGGAAGCGCAGAACCCTGCTCCCCTCCCCTGCCCACAGAGGCGGCACTCTCCGACCGGCAGAGAGGAGGAAACAACAAACCAAAACGGCCCACAAGAACAAACGAAGCAGCAAGCGGGACTGTGAGTGGAAAGGAACTATTGCAGCCACCACACCCCGTGAACGGGAGCTGAGGCGAACCCTGCAGGATCCGCCGCGGCGGTGAGCGAACGGCTCCGGGCGCCATTAGAGAAGAACAAAGACCCCGGGAGACGCGCACACAGCCCGGGCTGCCGGTAAGCTGCGCGGAAACGCGTGCGCTCGGGGAGCTTGAAAAGCAAGTGCAGACCGGGATCGCGGCTGCCCAGGTCCCCGCGCCTGCGACCTAGGCTTGCGGGGAGACGACCTAGGCTTGCGGGGAGACGCACGGAGGTCCTCACTGAGGTGAAGGTCCCTCCCTGAGTGAGCAGGAACCAGGCGCCCAGGCACGGGAGCTGTGCAAAAGGCGCCATTCCCGCGCCACTGAACTGGGCTACAGCCCGCGTCCTGGAACTGAGGGCTTTGAACTGAGACCCGGGGCACGAAAATTCGGGGCGTGGGTTCTCCACGACGGTGGGGCACAAGGCAGACACAGCACCCCAAAGCTGTGAGGTGTACCCTACCATTCCCGCTCTGTTCTCTGTCCCACGGGTGGGGGAGGCGAAAAAACAGCCCCCAAGGACAATAGAGAGAGATCTCTGGCGCACCTAGCGACCAGGAAAAAAAAAGTCACTAACACCCTATAAAACAGGACATTTCTTAAGACTGCTTGAAAAGGGCAGAAGGTTTCTGGAGGACCCAGTGGCCAGCCGGGAAGTTATTCCACGCCAGGCCCCTTCCGACCAGCAGTCTGAGCCCACAGAGGGAGCAGGCACCCACGTCCGGGGCAGACCGGGTGCGCAGAAGAGTGTGCCTGAAACCGGAGGCGCAGGGACTGCATCCCGCTTCGCCATTTGAGAACAGGGACATTTCTTCAGTAAAAACTGCCTAAAACCAGCAGAAAGCTCCCCCAGAAGACAGAGATGGCTCCTGGAAGAGCCAGAGGGGAGCGGAGAAGTTCACCCAAGATGTCAGTCAGTCCGAGCAACACAGTGTCCCAACGCATACGACAAATTAGAAAACAGACAGTAGGGAGTAGAAGAACCACACGCAACCTAAAAACTCCTCAGGAAAGAAGCACACACAAAAAGAAAACCACTCCCCAGATTGCAACGACAGCAACTTGGAAGAACTTCTGAGCCTTCCAGAAAGAGAATTTAAAATTGCCATGATTAAAAAAGTGATAGATCAGAAGAAGGAAATTGAGTCCCTAAAGAGGGAAGTAAGAGAAATGCAGGAGATCAAAGAATTAATGGAGGAACTAAAGAACTCTGGAAAAGCAATGAAAGCAGAATAGATGAAATGGAAGAACGAATAAGTAATCTTGAAGACACAGAAATAAAAAGAACCAAAACAGAAAAGGAAAGAGAAGAGACGAAGGAAAAGAATGAAGAAAGACTTCGGGAACTATTGACCCATGAGGAAAGGAAAATAAGAGTTATAGGAATTCCAGAAGGAGAGGAGAGAGATGTAGGAACAGAGAATAATATCATGGATATAATTGAAGAGAACTTCCCAAATGAGAAGAAGGAGCTGAAATTGATAAAAAGAAGCAAGAAGAACACCAAACTTCCACGACGAAAGGAAAAACACAGCAAGACACATAATAGTAAAGCTCCCAAGAATCCAGGACAAGGAAAAAAATAATGAAGCTGACAAGAGGAAGAAACAGATAACATTCAAAGGAAAACCAATCAGGCTGACATCAGACTTCTCTGAAGAAACATACGGGCAAGGAGAGAGTGGAGGACATAGTCAACAACTCCAAGAAAACAGATGCCAACCAAGAATACTCTATCCCGCAAAGCTCTTTCCTCCATGAAAAGAAATGGACCTTCCCAGACAAAGAGAAACTCCGGAATTTCATTGCGACTAAACCCCCACTCCAAAAAATACTACAAGGAATCCTAAAGCCAGAACCTCAGAGGGACGAATAACAACGAAAGAAGACCAAAAAAAAAAAAAAAAAGTTATTAAAAGAATAAATAAATAAAATCAAAGGAAAGACAAACATAATGGCAAATACAGATGCTAACATATCAATATTAACCCTAAATGTAAATGGACTAAACTCTTCAATAAAAAGACACAGAGTTGCAGCCTGGATTAAGAAACAAAAACCCAACCTTTTGCTGTCTCCAGAAACACATTTGCTACAAAAGATAAAAATAGCTCAAAGTCAAAGGATGAAAAACAATCCTGCAAGCAAATGGGCCAAAAAAGAAAGCAGGAACAGCTATACTTATATCAGATAAAACAGACTTCAAACTCAAAAAAATAAAAAGAGACCCCAATGGTCACTTACATATGATTAAAGGGACAATACTTCAAGAAGAAATAACACTCATTAACATATACTCACCAAACGAAAGCACCAAAATATCAGACAACTGTTGTCCTCTCTGAAAACAGACATCAGAGAAAACACATATGTAGTGGAGACTTCCAACAACCACTATCAACAATGGATAATCAACAAGACAAAAAATAAGTAAAGAAACATAAGCTCTAAATAAGGACCTAGAGCATTTGGGCTTAACAGACAGTCTATAGAACACTAAACCCAAAAAAAACGGAGTACACATTTTTCTCAAGCGCACACGGATCATTCTCCAGGATCGATCACATACTGGGGCACAAGACAAACATCAACAGATACACCAAGATTGAAATCATACCAACCATCTTTTCTGACCACGAAGGCAATCAAACTAGAAATAAATCATAAAAGAAGGCAAGGAACTATCCTACCTCATGGAGATTAAAAGCCACACTACTGGAAGACCACTGGACTAACGAGGAGATCAAAGAAGAAATTAAAAATTCTTTGATTGAATGACAAGGGGACACCAATATCCTAAATGTATGGGATGCAGCAAAAGCAGTAATAAGAGGAAATATATATAGCAATAGAAGCTCACATCAAAAAAACAAGAAAGAACTCAAAGAAACAACCTAATCTCGAAGCTCCAAAGATCTAGAAAAAAGAACAACAAAAAAACCCCAGAACCAGTAGAAGAAAAGAAATAATAAAAAACCAAAGCAAAATAAATGAAATTGAAACTAAAAAAACAATCCAAGATCAATGAAACCAAGAGCTGGTTCTTTGAAAAAAATAAATAAAATAGACAAACCCTAGCCAGGCTCACAAAGGAAAAAAGGGAGAAAGCACAAATACACAGAATCATAATGAAGAGGAGAAATCACAACGGACACAGCAGAAATCAAAAGAATAATCATCGCAACTACTATGAACAGTTATATGGAAACAAGTTCAACAATCTAGAGGAGATGGACAAATTCCTACAACTCTACATCACCAAAGCTAGATAAAGAAGAAATAGAACACCTAACAGACCAATTAAAGCAGCGAAATTGAAATGGTAATTAAAAACCTCCCCAAAACAAAAGCCAGGACCTGATGGATTTACAAATGAATTCTACCAAACATTCAGAGACGAATAGTGCCTATCCTTCACAAACTCTTCCAAAAAATTGAGAAGGAAGGGACAATACCAAAACGTTCTATGAAGCCAATATTACACTAATACCAAAACCGAATAAGGACACACAAAAAAGGAAAACTATAGGCAATCTCCCTATGAACACTGATGCAAATCCTCAATAAAATTTAGCTATCAGAATCCAACAATGTATCCATAGATAATTCACCACGACCAAGTTGGATTCATTCCAGGGGCACAAGGATGGTTTAACATCCGAAAATCAATCAACGTTATCCAACACATCAACAAAAAGAAATATAAAACCATATGATAATATCAATAGATGCTGAGAAAGCTTTCGACAAAGTGCAACACCCATTCATGATAAAAGCCCTTGAAATTCTTGGGATACAAGGAACATACCTCAACATCATAAAGGCCATCTATGACAAGCCAACAGCCAGTACATTCTCAATGGTGAAAAGCTGAAAGCAATCCATTAAGATCTGGAACAAGACAAGGATGTCCACTCTCACCACTGCTTTTCAATATAATACTGGAAGTCCTAGCCAGAGCAATAAGACAAGAGAAAGACATCCAGGAATCCAAATAGGAAAGAAGAAGTCAAACTATCACTATTTGCAGATGATATGATAATACATAGAGAACCCCAAAATCTCCACAGAAAACTAATTCAACTCATCAATCAATTCAGTAAAGTGGCAGGATACAAAATCAACCAAAGTCAGTAGCCTTCTATACAACAATAAATCTGAAGAGAAGAAATAAAAACCACCCCTTTTATATCGAAACAAAAAAAATCAAATATTTGGGAATAAATCTAACAAAAGAGGTAAAGGACCTATACAAAGAAAACTATAACACTGTTAAGAAATAGAAGAAGACAACAAAGAAATGGAAAGACATCCCCTGCTCATGGATTGGAAGAATAAACATTATTAATGGCCATCCTACCAAGCATATACAGATTCAATGCTTTCCAATCAAAATCTCAATGGCATTCTTCAAAGAAATAGAACAATTATTGATGAAATTCATATGGAATCACCAAAAACCCCGAATAGCCAAAGCTCTCAACTGAAAAAAAAAGAAAGGAAATGGAGGCATCACACTCCCAGACTTCAACTATACTACAAAGCCATAATCATCAAAACTGCATGGTATTGGAACAGAAACAGACATACAGACCAATGGAATCGTAGAAATCCAGAATAAACCCACAGATTTATGGTCAACTAATCTTTGACAAAGGAGCAAAGACTATGCATTGGGCAAAGAAAGTTTGTTCAATAAATGGTGCTGGGAAAACTGGGTCTACATGCAAAAGAATGAAGCTTGACCACTACCCTCACACCATACACAAAAATCAACTCAAAATGATTAAAGAACTAGACATAAGACCTGAAACCATAAAATACATAGAAGGAAATATAGGCGACACTACGGGATTTGCACATCAAAGACATCTTTACAGACACACATCACCCAAAGCAGTGATAGTGAAGAGAAAGATAAACAGCTGGGACTACATCAAATTAAAGAGCTTCTGCACAGCAAAGAGACATAACAAAACAAAGAGAAACCCCACCAACTGAGAACATTTTTGCACCCAACACTAATGATAAAGGACTGATCACAAAAATCTGCAAGAGCTGATGAGACTCAGCAACAACAAAGAAAATAATCCAGTCAAAAATGGGCAGAAGAGCTAAAAAGAAACTTCTCTGAAGAGGAATGCAAATGGCCAACAGACATATGAAAAAATGTTCAACATCACTTGTAATCAGGGAAATGCAAATCAAAACTACCATGAGATCCATCTCACACCAGTGAGAATGACACATATTAAAAAAACTAGCACAACAAATGTTGGCGAGGATGTGGAGAAAAGGGAACTCTTGTGCACTGTTGGTGGGAGTGCAAACTGGTCCAACCACTATGGAGAGCTGTGTGGAGATTTCTGGACCTACTAAACATAGAGCTTCCATATGATCCAGCAATTCCACTCCTAGGTATTTACCCAAAGGACACAGAAACATCAATTCCAAAGAGCACCTGCACTCCTATGTTTATAGCAGCACTGTTTACAATAGCTAAGCTTTGGAAACAACCCAAATGCCCAAAAATAGATGACTGGATCAAGAAGATGTGGTACATATATACCATGGAATATTACTCAGCATTCAAAAAAGATAAACACATGCAATTTGCAGCAACATGGATGGCACTGGAAGGGATCATGCTCAGCGAAATAAGCCAAAAAGAAAAAGAAAAATACCGGATGGTCTCACTCATAGCAGGAATCTAGAAAACTTAAATAAGGGACCAGGAAAATGAATATAAGAAAGTGAAAATCAAAATCAACAAAAAACTATGAACCAGAGACACTTTTTGGGGGGGGGGGGGGGGGGGAGGGGAAGGATTGGGGTCAGAATGGGGCGTTTGCAATTGTATGGGGGAATATAAAAATAAAATTTAATATTTAAAAAAAAAAAAAAAAAAAAATAAGGGGGGGTGCAATTGTATGGGGAATATAACCAAAATGAAAATGCAAAAATGAAAAATGATGTAAGAATTATATAAAATAAAATATTAATTTAAAAAAACAGGTGTCATATCAAGGTCAAAAACATTGTTTATTTCTCAAAGATTATTTAATAGTCTAGGAGGAATACACTTTGTTCCAATCACTGTTTATTTTTGATCAAAGTTAACAATCTTAGTGACGTTACATGTTTTTTTCCCATGAAGATGCAAATAATTTCCGTGCAGTAAAAAAGATAGCTCTAAAGATTATAATTAATTACCTTATAGAACATTAACCTATTTTATATCTAACCTAGCCAACTTACTCTGAAAGTACCTTACTAAATTGGAGCCAGACTTAGCTTGTTGCTGGGGTTCCTATTCATTAATTAGTTGAAAATATTCTTAATATATGTTCATTACATATTTTATAAGAATCGTAATTTTAGCTTTTTGAAAATTATATTTTGACAATAAAGACAACAATGTCTTTATAGAACTTAAAATCTGGTTACATCCCTTCACTCTTTACTTTCTTTTTCTAGTTTGGTGTTCCAATTAGCAGACTGAGGTAAAATAACACTGTATGTTCATTTTTCTCCTTCTCTAGAACTTTTTGGGTAGTAAATGAAGTAAACCAGGATGTGTCATTCCAAAATATGTGCTTTTGAAATAATTATTTTCAGTTGAAAGAAATGAAGAAGCAGCAAACATAGGAAAAACTTGTTCTATCTGCCCCCTCCCCGCTCCTCCAATTTTTCTGCCAACTGACAGAGTATAAATTCCCCAGAAACAAGCTATTGGCCCAAAGATGGCGTGTGAATTCTGCAAAGAAACTTTGCTTTTAGTTTCCTCCCATGTGTTTTCATTCCCACAATTTGCCATCTTCAATGCCTAAAACCACTTTCTTTGTCCTGTAAATTCTCTATAAATGCATTGTTTTGTTCAAGATGTTATATAAGACAGAGTCTAAGCCACCACTTTGAGTTATTCTTCATTTTTAGGTTTCTGCCTCATGAGTACATTGCGTGAATACAGTTTTATTAATCTCTTGTTCAAAAATCCCAGCAAAAGCTACAGAGTGGGGAGAGGCACAAGTTTTGCTTTCTCTGTACAAAGAAGCAGATCACTTGCAATGTTTATGCCATATCTGCCATTTGCACCCCACCCTCAAATGTGTGTGGAAATCTTAGTCACAATGTGATGGTATAGGTGGTAGTTAGGTAATGGTATAGGAGGTAGTTAGGTGATGAGGGTAGAACTCTCAAGATGATCCTAGTGCCCTTTTTGAGTCAGAGAGCTGACTCTGTTTCTGCCACATGAGGATACAATGAGAAGTCAGCAGTCTACAATCTGGGAGAGCGCTACCACCAGAACCCACCCATGCTGGCACCTAATTTCTGACTTGCAGCCAGCAGAACTGTGAGAAAAAAAATTTTGTTGTTGATAAATCACCCAGTCAATGATAATTTGTTGTAGCATCAGACATCATCCTTTCATGTCACATTTTGACCCTAACCCTGCAATGCAGATGACATTTGTTGAAGCCATGATCTATTGTCTGCTTGCACATAGGCATACAAGGAAATGGAGTTTAATTTTTACAGATCAAGGTGAGGACCAGAGATGGTGTCTTCAGCGGGTGTGAGTCTCTGGCTACAGAAGGAAAAATGAGATTTCCTGGTTCTTAATATCGTATCATTAAATCACTCCCATATCCAGAATTCCTTTCCCCGTCACTCTCCTTAGTGAGAACACACTGACTGAGGTGGGCAGAGTCAAAATGCCCCTGAGGATGACATAAAAGTTTCAGCAGCTCCAAATGTTCGCTACTCATCCCCCAGTGCCAGACGTGAGGTGACTTAACAGCATCTTTTTACTTTGTAACAAATACAACCCCCTTTGCACCTTGTGGGTTTTTTCATTCTCTTCCCTTTTGTTCTTTGTTGTTATTTTTATATTAATTTTAAAATTCTTTATCAAGTGACTACTCCGTGTGAAATAGCAGCAGATGTTAGGAATTAAATTGTAAGTCTCCATCTCTCACAGAGTTTACAGTGATTCTCTCTCATGAACAATAAGAACTAATACATACAGTATTACTAAATGCCACTCCAAGCACTTTACATTTAGTAATTCAATTTAATGTTCACTACAATCATAAAGTTAATTGTTGCCATTTTACAAATGAGGAAACTGATACCAAAAAAAGCAAGGAATTTGCTCAAAGTCATGCAGCTAATTGGTGTATCTGTAGATTATTTGCCTACGCATTTTTTCTCTCCTACCAATATAGATGTCACCTCAAGTACTGTACTTGTGCAAAATGAATTGTACCATTCATTTATTAGTTCACTTATTGCACTGTCATTAAACATCTTTCATGTTCCAGGCACGTGGGCATGGTTCGGTGCAGACAAATAATTAGGCCAATCCCTAGCAAAGAGTACATTGTCGTCTATTGAGAATGACAGATCATTTCACACATAATCATAAGATAGTTATGGGAATTAAATTATAAGCTGACGGGAATGGAGTTGTGCAATATACTGCTTCAGCAGGTAGACTGAGCTGGGAAGTCACTACCTAACATCTTGTTTAAACAACTTATCCCATTAGAGTGACTACAGATGCCATACTTAAATGCGCTATATCCTGATAAATGATTGTTGTTCAATATACTGGAAGAGGTGGGGCATGGCCAAGAACCCCACAGGCACAGATGATGAAAGAACCTGATGTAGAGTGACCAAGGTCTCATTAGCAAGCTAAAAAATGTTAATGAGACATGGGAGTAGAGAAAAGTGATACCAGACAAAACAGGAGAGCCCAGGGACCCCAACTGTTAAAGGGGAAAACCCATGTTGCCCATTCTAAGGGTTTGTCTTTAATAATAACAGGTATCCCTCCTGCATACCTGGGAGAGACCCAGGGTGACCGAGTAACACACCCTGGTGGCTGCAGCTGACAACATAAATAGCTTAATTAAAAGAAGAGGAGCTGGGGAGGAAGGGAATTCAGTTAGGGCCTTTATTGGGAAAACACAGGAATGCAAATAAGGAGATTATATTCTTAACAGACAGAAGTTTGTGGATAAATATAGAAAAACAACTTTCACCTGGCTTCGGAGGCCCCTCCTATGAGATCTCTTGCCAAAAAGACATATTTTGAGGTGGCATATTTTTGCCCCCCTACAGTGCAAAGCAGAGCTTAGTACCCAGTGAAATGGAATCAGAGCAGGAAATTTGCATGTGGTTGCTGAGAAAGACTTTATAGAAAGAAAGAACCTTTTTTTTCAATCCTGATAGTTCTTTATTTCCTTTAACATATTTTCTATGGGTTGTTAATCTGCAATATGTGTCATCATAAAAATAACCAAAATTAGAAAAATGTGATGAAAGATTGATAGCATTTGGAAACAGAGAGAGAGAAATGACTAACTTTGCAAGGAGTTGCTGCGAAAGACTTCACAAAAGAGAAAAATTTTTTATTAGTGTCTTGAAGGCAAAATAGCAACTCATTAGTTAAAGGATAATAGGAAGATCAATCAGGGAAGGAGAGAATACATGGAAAATCCTGAAGTCTTGCCAGCACAGGGTTTGTATTGGAAAAGATGATGCAGGTGAGTGGGAAATAGCAGGATAAGAGGCTGAGTTGGAAGCAGAGTGACTATTGACTATCTTGAAGGGGGTGTATCTGCGTAGTGCACACAGATTTGCATTTTAGAGAATCTCTGGCACTGTTTTGAAGGACGCCAAAGCTGAAAGATCCTGAAAAACAAGCTAGATAGCTATTGCAATGGTCTAAACATTGTTTCAGTTGTGGAACAAAATTAATTCAATTAAACTTCACAACCCCCATAAAGTATAACTGATGGAATCTTCAAATAGAAAAATTTAGGATAGAAGGACTCATAAGAACAAATACCAGAGGTGGGGGTAGGGATAATTAATGCATCTTAAACTAAACTTGTTATGGAAGTTTCTTGGAATCTGAGGTTGTCAACCAGTGGTAGGGGCAGAGAGAATTATCAATCTTAGAAGACCAATTCAACCTAACCACCAGATGACAATTCCCATAATAATCCCAACAACAAAGGACATAAAAACACTAATTCAAAAAGAAACTTGCCCTCCTATATTCACTGAAGCACTATTTATAATAGCCAAGATATGGATACAATCCAAATCCCCAAAATAGACGAATGAATCAAAAAGTTGTGGTATATTTGTATAATGAAATATTACTCAGTGATCAAAAAAGACAAGCTCATGCTATTTGTGGCAACATGGATGGAGCTGGAAAGGATTATGCTAGCAGAAATAAGCCAAAAGGAAAAAGATAAATATCAGATGGTCTCACTTATATGTGGAATATAGAGAAATAAAAAAAAGGTCAAGATAAAGTCAAAATTAGCAAGCTGACCATAGATCTGAGGCATACAGCAAGGGAAGGAGTTCTAAACAGGGGAAGGAAGAATACAGGGGAATATGGTAATGGTTCACGGGTGATATGGTGCTGGGAGAACTTTGGGTCTACAACAATGTAAGAAAAAATTTTAATGACTAAAAAAAATAATTTCAACAAAGAACACTATAAATGAACACCCTTTACTCTGGCAAAATACAGTTCTTATCTTAAGACCACCTGCCTGTGTCTATGCAGGCCTCTCTTTCCTTTTTCTCTTTTCCTTAATAAACCTGCCTTGTGCTGATAAATGGGAATGTCTGCTAAATGCTTTCTCAGAGGGACCCAAGAAACCCACACACTGAACCCATCATCTGAATCCCAACACAGCCATTCCAATTTTACAGATGAGGACATAAATAAACAGAGAGGTACTTTTGTAACAGAGCCATCGCCATAAAAGAGGCAGGTACCATGTTCTCTCCCTCCATTTATGTGCAGTAGCCTTGGATTAGCTACAGGGAACTTAGGGGCAGAATTGAGCAGCCAGGTGAAGCTATGTAACATGAAAGACAGATGGGTTGACACATGGAAAAGGAGGGCTAATTTGCTTCTTGACTTTGGACTTCTCCGTAACTTAGGGACTTGAAAGAGACACATGGAGAGGAGACTTGTAGAGAAACTCAAAAGAGACACATAAGTGAGAGGCACTTGGGGAAGCTGACAATGGCTGCCCTTACCTTAATTTGTACTCTGACTTAGCTCCTTTTGTCCCAGATTTGCCTGGCCCCTTTTGCTCCTTTCCTAAGCGTCTGAGCCAGAAAGTGCCAGCAATCTTTTGGGCCTCAGTTGCCCTGATTCAGGCAAACCCTCTTTGGCTCGACATTCACCCATGAAGGATGAGTAATTTAGGATCTTTTATTTGGAAACTATCAATATTATCCTTTCTTCTCTCCATGCACATAAATTTTATTAATTCTTGTGAATTCTTTCACACTATGTATCCTTTGTGCAAACGAATAGCCAGATCCCATTAGAACATGCAAGTTAGGGGGTCCCTGGGTTCCTCTTGTTTGTATGCTAACATATTGATTCATTCAACTCCAGACAGCAGTAAGTGGAGGGAGTCAGGTTTCAAACCCAGGCAGTCTGGGTTTGGTTTTTTTTTTTCCAAAGATTTATTTTATCTATGCATCTAAGAACATGCATGTGGTGTAGGCCAGAGCAGCAGAGGTCTACTGCACCAGTGGATTGCTTCCTGGCCAGCCAGGGGTCAAACTCATGTTATGTGGGGAGTGAGAGGATTCACCAGAGAAGATACAGTGGAGAGCAGAACAGGCAGATCCACTGAAATACACTGCTGAGGGGCAGCAGTGGGTGAGACAGAAGAGGTCTGCTAAGGCTTGTGGGTCAGCTCCCTGGCCTGGGATTGAACTCATGCTGCAGATAGCTTAATAGCGCTGAGACTTAACCTCTGCGCCACCAACGAGGCCCCCAGGCTGTCTGTTTTAATATGCTTTGATGCTCTGGGAATAAGGACGGGTTGCTATGCTGGGGTTGGAGGATGCAGCAGGTTACAGGCCAACTTTGCTACCAATGCTCTTTAAACATGTCTCTCTCTTTCCAAAGTTCCCACTCACTGCAAGTTTCTCTCTGCTCTGATCCTTTGGGTTATTGCTGCCAAACTGCCCTACCTGAGAATTTCCTTCTTCTTATAGCAGTTTATGGTTCACTTAGCTCAGAAAATGTGACTGACTCTCCTGGCCTAAACCCCTCCTAGGGGAAGTCAGATCCCCACCAGATATGACTTTTTTTCCCACAAAGAATTAGGTTGGAGAGAATACCCATTTCAGGGAGAGAAAGGAGATTTTATCAGACATTCTCCCTCTGTGTTAATTTACAGCAGTCTACCTGTCTCATTTTCTTGTTATCAACCTTAATTAAGTTGGTTTGGTGTTCAAAGGGCCTCCAGCAAATGGACATTTACAAACTCAGCACATTTGGATGTGCTGGAGGAACAGTGTCTCCTGAATGAATTCTACCCACTGATGTTTTATGGACTCCACGCCCATGTCATGTCAAAGAGTTCTCAGGCACAAAGGATTACAACTCCCATCATACCATGAATTGGCCATGACTCGACTTCCTGGAAGGGAGGTTCCTGGGAACAAAGAGTGAAGTTAAACAGCCATATTTATTATAAAACTCAATACACGTGGACTTGCTTCTCTGGCTTTTCCTGCTTTCAGTTTGTACCTGGGATCTCAGTTCACACAAGGTTACCAAAAAGATGTATTTACCAATTAATCCCTCCCTCTCCTCCCTCTTCTCATTTGCCTTGTAAATAAAGGCCTGCATGCCTTTATCTGCATGCATGCTCTTGAGTCTTGTCCTGAGTTCTTAAGCACAGGGTGATGACTCACACCCAGGTCACCCCTTTCCCTGTGGAGCTGTCCTGTAACAGACATGGGCACACAGCATGGGCTTTGTCTAAGGTTTTGACAGCATCAAAAATTCCACATGGTGGCCATTGTGGAAGAGGGTGATCTTTAGCACCTATGGTAAAGGAGTATTGACTCTAGGGCTCCTCTAAAGCAAAGCCACTGTGGTGGGTTATAGATGGAACCAAAGCTTGAATGAAGAGCCTCCATAGGACTGAAGCAGAAAAGACTGCAATGCTGTTTTTTGTGTTTTTTTTTTTTTAAGATTTATTTATTTATCCATATAAGAGCTAGGGTACAGGCCAGAGGTGTGGGGAAGGGGGTGGTGGTGAGCGTATTCACCAGAGACAGAGTGGGGAACAGAACAGGCAGACTGACTGAAATACATGGTAAAATAATATACTCACCTTGCTTTGAATAAGCTGGAAGAAGATTTTACAAGGTGGTGGTGTTGAAATGCAGTCATTACTTGAACAGAGGTTAATTATGGCTTAGATTCTCTTTTCTGCAACTTTCCTACAAATGAAAATTTTTTTTAAAGATTTATTTATTTATGCATTCAAGAATGAGATGTAAGCCAGAGGTGCGGGGGTGAGAGGATTCACCAGAGCCAGTAGGAGGTAGAACAGGCAGATCTACGGAAACATACTGCTGAGGGGAGCAGGGGGCGAGACAGGAGAGGTCTATTGCGCCATGTGGGTTGCTCCGAGCCAGCCAGGGATCAAACTCATGCTGCAGTGGCAGGTGATAGCTTGATAGTGCTGTCTTTAACCCCCGTGCCACCAGAGAGGCCCACAAATGAACTTTTAATTATACAATAATTTTAGATTTACAGAAAAGTACAAAGATAATAGAATCCCTATCTACAATTCACCTACATTCCCTTAGTTAATATCTTCTATAGGTGCGTCAAATTTGTCAAAAGTAAGAAATTAACATTGCTACAATACTATTAACTTTAGACTCTATTTGAATTTTATAAGTTTCTCACTAATATCTTTTTTTCCATTCCAGGGTACTTTATTATACTAAGTTACTTCATCTTTTTAATTACATTGGCATTGCCTCTCTAACATAGGTTGTGGGAATGAGCCTGAGGTGTGTGTACTGGCAGGTAAAAAGAGTGAAACATTAGCAGGGGAGATATATTACTATAAAATTTGATACACGTAGGGTAAATGAAGATTGCTCAGGTTTTTGCACCATTGGCCTCAGTGGCTATCACCTGCTTTAAACAATTCTCAAAACTCAGGACAACAAATTCATTTAATAAGTCTGGAAGAGGGTCCAGAATCTGCATTTTGAGCATTCCCTAAGAGATCTGTTAACATAAAATATGGAGGAAATTAAAAAGTCAACTTGGGCTTAATTGGGATCAAAGAGTTGCAACTTGGGTTTGCATAGATTCAGGTAGAAAACCTAGAATGTGCCCCTAGGATGGAAAAAGTTATGTTTTGTGGAGGAAAGAGGTAGGTGGGGTAAGTGGCTAAAGAAAACAGTTTACCAGTGTTAACAAGGTAACTTAGTTGTACACAAATTGTTGATTCTCTAGAAAGGGTGAAAGGGGAATGACTGATTCTGTCCTCCAGGTACGAGTCCACAGTCATCTGTGATCTGGGCCACTTCTCAAATACTTGTTTGCTTGATGGTATCTTAAAACAGTTGGTTTTGGGTCTTCACTTCCATGTGGCACAATGGACTGGTGTCTGAAGGCAGCAGCCATGTTCTGGAACTGAGCTGGAGGAATGACGGAGCAGAAGAAACCACTGGAAAGGGTAGGAGAGACGGAGAAAAAGTAAATCAGTAACTGCCAGTACACTTGGAGAGAACCTGCCCTTCCCCACCAGGGCCCCCGCCTTCCCAAGGCCCCAGCCTGGGTAGGAGAGTGCAACTTTCTTGTCGAAGCATGAAGTGATCCATGAAGAGCACCCAGGTGGCCTACAACTGGTTTTAGCAGTGGGAAGAATAATCACTTGCCTATTCCACACACAATCTTGGGGCTCCCAGGGTCTTCTCTGCCTGATCTGGGGAGTTGGGAGTGGTGCCCTCTATAACTTGTTATAGCCAGATTGTTCAGGCCCCTCACCTGTTGCTCAGAGAAGTCTTTGCAAGGGGCTCCTGGTTCAACGGCAGAGACTAGGGGAGCCAGCCACCTGCTCCTCCCCACTGTTCCCCCTGTGGAAGGGCTCCTAGTGTGTGTACTAGAAACTGCAAATAACCCCAGTGAGTACAGCCTGCAGGACAAAGGGACCCCCAGGTCTTTTGTGTCCTTGGGGTGTAAAAAAAGGTACCAGTCTGAACCCAGCACAGGGGCCTCCCTGGTGGCACAAGGGGTTAAGATGAAGCGCTATGAATCTACTCTCAGCCTCTGCAGCATGAGTTCGATCCCCGGTCTGCCAGGGAGCTACCCACATGGTGTAGCAGACCTCTCCTGCCTTGCCTGCTGCTCCTGTCAGCAGTGTCTTTCAGTCAGTCTGCCTGTTCTGCTCCCCACTCTGTCTCTGGTGAATCCTCTCACCCCCTGCACCTCTGGCCTATACCCCAGCTTTTATATGTGTAAAATAACTAAATCTTTAAAAAATAAATTAATAAGATAAACCCAGCACAATCTCAGGCGCTTCCTTCCCTGATGCAACCAGAGTGCAGGCATCCCAGGCATACAGCTCTGTCTTCTACGCAAAGGGCTCCTAAACTAGCTGTGGAATTCTAGTGGACAACCTCCCTTCCCCTCTGGCATGCCTCTAGGTTTGCTCACAGTGTGTATAGACAGAATCTGTAAGCTACCCCAGTGAGGACCATCAGCAGAGCTAGAGATCTCAGGACCTTTCGCCCCAACTTGGGGCATCAGGAGAGGTATAGCCTAGACCCAGGATGATCTGTGATGCTTCCCTGCTGTAGTCAGAGAGGGCAGGGCCCTCCCTCTTGGCATCAATAAGTCAGAAGAAGAAATAATAAATACCAGGCAGTGTCACTTATATCTGGAATAAAAGTAACTATACTAAGAGTCAGATGAAGACATGTTCAAAAACTAACCCTTGAAATCTGACAACAGAACTGAGCACCAAGCGGAGCGTGGTGAGGCAAGAGTAAGAATTAAGAGGGAAAGAGGCACAATGGGCCATGGTGGTGGCCTATGGCTGATTTGGTGGTGGGTGCACATGGTGGTAGAACCTGACAGGAATATCCAAGTATTATCTCAATTAAAAATTAAATTAAAAAACACATCAGCTTTTAAAGTTTCAAAAATTTTTAAATACTACCTTTATTTACATGTGATATTTCCTATTTTAGTTTTTGTTTCTTCAATTTGTCCATGAAATAGTCAATAAAACAATGTTTATAATCTGAAAAAAAAAAGGAGCAAGATGACCTATAAAAATGAAAATTATGGGCCTCCCCGGTGGCGCAGTGGTTGAACGCTGGGTTGCAAAGCTGCCTGCAGCCTCTGCAGTGCCGGTTCAATTCCGGGGTGCTGGGCGAGGGTCCCACATGTCGAAGCAGTCCTCTCCTGTTGCACCTGCTGCTTCCCTCAACAGTGTATTTCCTCAATCTGCCTGTTCTGCTCCCTGCTCTGGCTCTGGTGAATTCTCTCATCCTCCCACGCTTCTGACTGTACCCAGTACTTGTATAAATAAATAAATAAATCTTTAAAAAAGAAAATGAAAATTATAAGACATTGTTTAAAAAAGAAGGCACAGGGCCTCCCTGGTGGTGCAAAGGGTTAAGTCTCAGTACTATGAAGCTATTAGCAGCTACTGCAGCATGAGCCACTACAGCATGAGTTTAATCACCAGCCAGGAACCTAACCCACATGGCACAGCAGACCTCTCCTGTCTCACCTGCTGCTCCACTCAGCAGTGTTTTTCAGTTAATCTGCCTGTTCTGCTCCCCACTTTATCTGGTATTTCTTTCACACCCGCCCCCGCTCCCCCACAACTCTAGCCTACACCCCAGATCTTGTATGCATAAATTAAACAAAAATAAAATCTTTCTTTTTTTAAAAGGCACAAAGAGATGAAAAGATATTCCCTATTCAGGGATTGAAAGAATTGTCATTATCAAAGTAGCCATTTCACTCAAAGCAATATACAGATTCAGTGCAACCCCTATTACAGTTTCAATGCCAGTCTTTGAAAAAATGGAACAAACATTGCTGAAATTCATATGGAACTACAAATGACCCTGAGTAGCCAAAGCAATCTTAACAAAAAAAAGAGAAAGAATGGTGGTATCACACCCCTAGACTTCAAACTATATTACAAAGCTTCAGTAATCAAAAAAAGTACAGTGCTATAATAGAAACAAACACAAAAACCAACGGAGGGCCTCCCTGGTGGCTCAAGGGGTTAAGCACAACACTGTGAAGCTGTCTGCAGCCTCTGCAGCACGAGTTCGATCCCTGGCCAGCTTGGGAGCTACTCATATGGCGCAGCAGACATCTCCTGACTCACCAGCTGCTCCCCTCAGCAGTGTCTTTCAGTCGGTCTGCCTGTTTTGCTCCCCACTTTGTCTCTTGCACCCCCTGCACCTCTGGCCTGTACCCCAGTTTTGTATGCATAAATAAATAAATCTTAAAAAAAAACAATGGAGTATAATTGAAAGCCCAGAAATCAACCCACACATATATGAAGTTAGTCTATGACAAAGGGTCCAAGAGAACACATTGAAGAAAGGAAAGTCTTTTCATCAAGTGGTGCTAGGAGAACTGAACAGCCACATATATTAGATGATACTAGACCACCATCTCATACCTTACACAAAATTAACTGGAGGTGGATTCAAGATATGATGTTAAGACCTGAAACCACAAAGTACGTGGAAGAAAACAGGCAAAACACTCCACAGCTGGTTTCAGTGATGTCTTTGTGGATTCATCTTCAGCAGAAATAGAAGCAAAAGAGAATATAGACAAGTGGAACTACATCAAACTTAAAAGCTATGCACAGTGAAGGAAACTATCATTAAAATGAAAAGACACTCTACCGAGTGGGAGAAAATATTTACACATCATACATCGGACAAGGAACTAACATCCAAGATATAAAAAGAAGTCACACAACTAGACAACTAGATTCTCTCTCTCTCCTCACATCTTTTTTAGTTGCTGAGTATTATTTTATATACACAATGAAATACTACTCAGCAATTTAAAAAAAGGATTAACTCTTGCCATTTGCAACAATAAGGATGAACTTTGATAATGCTAAGTGAAACAAATTGGAAGGAGAAAGACAAATATAGGATGGTTCCACTTATCTGTAGAATCGAGAGAAAGAACACAAAGGGTCAGTCAAAATAAAACCAGTAACAAACTCCAGAAATTTGTCTGCAGAATTATATCTATCAGAGATGTGCAGGATAGACATCAAAGGGAGGGAGGGTGAAGATCAAAGGGATAGTGGAGAACTATGGGTTACTTGATGGTGAGTGTTGTGAGGTGACACACATCTGAAAAAGTGTGATTCTATTACTCTGAATGTCATATGGTGTTGTAAACAAATGTTACCTCAATATAATTTTTTAAAAATAGAATAAAGGGCCTCCCCTGATGGCGCAGCAGTTGCACACTGGGCTGAGATGCTGCCCGCAGCCTCTTCAGCGCCCGTTGGATCCCCGGCCGCCGGTGAGGGTCCCACATGGCCCAGACCTCTCCTGCCTCCTGCTGCTCCCCTCAGCAGTGTATTTCAGTAGATCTGCCTGTTCTGTTCCCCACTATCTCTGGTAAATCCTCTCACCACCCACACCTCTGTCTTATACCTCAGCTCTTGTTTGCATCAATAATAAATCTTTAAAAAAAAAAAAAACTAAATCAAGTTGTCTTTCCTTTATGTGTAACAAGAGTTCTCACGTGTCTCACGTGTATATTTTATGTTGTCCTCTACCACTTGACACTGTAAGCTAATAACTTGGAGTCTTGGGCTTCCCCATCTCCCTATGCCAACGCTACCTGTGCTAAACAGCTCAGGACTGTTCAGACTGCCCTATTTCACAGAGGCTTATGCATGAGTGTCATTTAAATCCTTCAGCCAGAACCTTTATATAGTTCTGTGCGTAAAAAGATTGCACAACAATTTGGATGCAATTCTAGATGTCATCTTCCCTGGGAAAGTTCCTTGACTACTACACTTCCTTATACTCCAAGTCAAACTGATCTCTTATAATCTCCTGTGCTTATCTTTATTCTAACCCTCTTCACTCTATATCAAACATTATAATTATTCCTTACTAACTTTCCTAAATGGGGTTCCCTTTGTCTTTTTTTTTTTTTAATCTGCATGCACGGTCCAATGTTTTGCCAGAAAAGATACTTGATAATTATTGGGTGAATAAGTGAACAATAAATGATAATTTTCAGAAATAAGGAAAAATTTTCCTTTTTTCCCATTATTTCTCTAAAAAGTCTTGAGAAAATCATAACTGCATTCAAGACTTCTGCTCAATGATCTTAATACTTTATCTTCTATTCTATGAAGCAAGCTTAGAGATGGATATTGATAAAATTCTTAAAAGCTGGCAATTAGGTATGAAGTGTTGAAAACATGATAAATGAGGATTAAGGAACTGGAAAGTTTAGCTTAGGAAAAGAAGGTTTGTGTTGGAGAATAAAACTTCCCTGAAACGCTTGAAGTGGGTGAGAAATAGGGCAAAAATCAGGCTAATAAATTCAGACTGAGTTCAGTTCCACAGACAACTGTACAAATTAGGGTGGATGAAAGTAAAACAAACTACCTTGGGACTTCTTGAGCTTTCCATTCCTGGTGATGCCCCATTAGAGCCCAAACACCACTTGATGGGGAATTTGTAGAGCATTAGATGATTTAGATCAGGGGTTCAAATACCTGGTTTTTATAGCAGTCTCCTACTACCTCGAGAACACTAATTTTTTAATCTTTTTAAGAATTCTAAGAATCCTAGAATATTTTAAGATTTTTTTTTATTCCACAGAACCTCTGCTCTTATTTAATGAAACATTTGCATGAAAGTTCTACTCTGCACTTGTTCTAGTGCTAGCTGATGAACAAGGCCACCATGTAAAAGCAAAGGCATGGTTCTGCACTCAGTCAGAACAAGGCTCAGACTCATGGATTTGTCTAATATATGCCCTGCACTTTGCTCAAACCCAAACTTAGGGTTTTAATCAGTATAACTATTGCTCAAATATGCATCCATATCTGTGTATGTCTTTGGGAAATTTTTGCTTGTCATCCTTAGGTGGAGCTTGAATAAGTAAGGATACAGATCCTTTATATGAGAACCAAAGCTGTGTTTGGAACCTAAGGTGCTCCTGCGTCAGAATCTCTCTAGGTGTTCCAATAATACATGTTCCTGGATCCCACTCAGACTTACTAAATGAGACTGTTCAGAAATTGGGTCCCAGAATCTGCATCATAGCAATTACAGGGGATGAAAACTAATATTCCCTGTACACTTCTGAGTTCTTGGCTGAGACCCATGTAATGAAGAACATTAACAAGACATTAACAAAGAATATCAAATTATTAACATGTATGCCTTAGGTATACATGAGAGTAACTCAGGGAAAAATCAGTAACTCAAAAAAATTAAAAATCAGTAACTTTAGCAGTTAGGCTTAATAACCATCTTGTTAGGGGAAGGAGGGCATATACATCTCTTACCAGAGTGTAAGTTACTTTTAGGAAAGATGAGCAGGCCCGTAGAAGGACAGTTGGGAGAAAGGACATTTTGTGACCATTTGTCAGGATGTGATTTTTGTCCCTTTCCTCTGATGAGTCCACCTTTCCTGGTTAGCAAGATTCCTGGGGAGGGGATCTATGACAATTGAGTTCACTTTGGAGGGTCTGTCTTTGGGCAAATAAGTGGAGTAAGAGAGAGCCTCTCCTTGAAAGTGCCTACACCTTCAAATAATCAGTACGCCAAAGTGGCATAGTTTGAGGGAATGTGTCCTGAACTCCTCCATTCATATTTTGGGGTGGCAATTCTGCTACATTTCACAAGAAACCCCAAATACTAATTTTGATCCTAAAGTTTGAAGTTCATGACTTTAGGAGGTAACAAGATAGCAGTAAGAGAAGTTTTCCTC
This sequence comes from Talpa occidentalis, assembly GCF_014898055.3. NCBI lineage: Eukaryota > Metazoa > Chordata > Mammalia > Eulipotyphla > Talpidae > Talpa > Talpa occidentalis. The sequence continues at coordinate 55,011,835 of NW_023604972.1, forward strand.
TTCTGAAAACCAAAGTTTTCTCTTTGGGGAAAATTGCAGGCTGTTCTGAAATGTCAAACAATAGATTGCTTCTTTAAGGAATAAATCAACTGAATATTTTTCTTTGCTAACTCTGAATTTTAAAAAAATGCCTTTATTTAAAATAATAGACCAGCATCTCCTCGGTGGTCTAGGGTTAAGTCTCAGTGCTTTCATGCTATCACTACTGTGGCCTGAGTTCAATCCCTGGCCAGGGAGCTAACCCACATGAAACAGCAGACCTCTCCTGTCTTGCACACTGCTCCCCTTAGCAGTATATTTCAGTAGATCCACCAGTTCTGCTCCCCACTCTCTCTGGTGAATCCTCTCTCTCTCTCTCTCTCTCTCTCTCTCTCTCTCTCTCTCTCTCTCTCTCTCTCTCTCTCTCTCTCCCTCTCTTTCATTCCTCTGGCCTACACCCCAGTTCTTCTACAAAACAAATAATGAAAAAAATGACAGATACCAAATTATATTTTTAACTTCAACAAATGCTAAAGCTATTTTAAGTTATAATTATATAGTTTAAGTATAATTTTATCTGCCTTTGTTTAAAAAGAAATCAGGTGGTAGAGCAGAGACTGGTAAAATGAAATCAAGACCACCAAAATAAAGGTAAGTATGTGAGGATATGAAGGTGTTAACTAACCTTATTTTGGCAATCATTTTACAATTTTTACTTATATCAAATCCTCACATTGTCCATCTCAAATTTATATATGTTTTATGTCAATAACGTCTCCAAAAAAGATGGAAATAAAAATAAATTTGAGGGGAGGGGGAGTAAATTGGCATTTGACCCATTTAGAGTCTTCAGATTTTTTTCAAAATATTTTTTTTTCATTTTTTTCAATATTTTAGTTTATATTTTATTGAGGAAGTCCTTGTAGCAACTGAAAAAAAAGAAAAAAACAAAATGACAGCAGACTGGCCCCCATACAAGTTTCTCACATCATCCATTAAAGCCCCAAGATCCTCACCATGGACTTCCAGCATGATGGGGTTAGGGGGCAAGGCCAGGAGTCAGGGGTGAGTTGTGACATCCCCCTCTGAGAGTAACATGGACCTCCGGGAGCTGCTCTGTCAGCTGGCCCTCGAGACCATCAACCTTAACGATTCTTCCTGAAAAACCACGTGGGCTCCTGTGAATTCGAACTGTCCTGACGCCGCCAGCAAGGGCAGTTACCTGGTACAAATGAGAGGAAAAAGGCATTAAAACAACTTGGCCCAGCAAGCAGGGCAGGAGGCAAACACCAGTGAGATCCAGGTGGAGGTGGAGAAGTTTATGGAGATTGGCCACCTGGGCTACGAAGTCACCAAGCAGAGTGACATATACTGTGCCAGCAGTTTCCTCTTCCAGAGCCACTACCCTGAGATCACAGTGCACATCATACCCCATCGCCCCTTCATGCCTGCCTCTGAGCAAAGGATCGAAGCACCTGTTTCCCCCACTCTCCCAACCTGCCCCTGTGGCAGTACCTGCTGATGGCCTCCAGCCCTATGGGACCATTGCCTTCAAGATGCTTAGCAGGAAGATCGGCAAGGGTCTAGGCAAAGTTTGAACTGAATGAAACCCAGAAACCAAGCACTTCTTGCAGTTCCACTTCAAATGGAGAAGCCCCTGCCCCCCTAACCCTGCCTGTTCGGCCTCCTGGAGCAAAAAGCCAATACTCCCCACCCCCAACTGAGGAAAGGCCTGCCCTCTACTCCACAGCTGTGGGAGTCTCTGTGCCCACCCCCACAGGGAGACCTGCCACCGACCCATTTCCCCCAGTAAGTCTAACCCATCCAAGACCCCAGGTCTCCCTAGTTTTGCCCCCACCCTCCAGCAACCTGGTCCATCCACCAACTTCAGGGGTTCCACCTGAGACATGCTAGGTAAAAGAAATTGTTAGCAGTTAAGATGAGTTTCCCAAGTTCTGTTTGAACTGTGGACTGAATCATGGCCAGGTAATGCCGTTCAAATAATTCAGCCTTCCACAATGACCATGGGCACCATACTAAACAAAAGCGTTAGATTCTCACTGATGATTATCTCACAGGTTACCGAGGGAGAAGACCTAGTCCATAAGTGCTGTTGGAATGTAACCATCTGAGCAACCCCTGGTGGAGCCCAAACCAGAACAAGCTGTAACCTGCTCTCTTTCTCCACCCTTATGGACCCACCTTTAAATATCCCATCCAAACTCCTTTTCAAAAGCCAGGCCACATTCACTGGCCCCTTCATGCATGAGTCTCTCTAACAGAACTGTCTAGTTTAACTACAGCTAGTGCTTTCTAGTGAATTCTTTGCCTAGTGGGTGAAGTATCCACTCTTTCATGTCAGGGCCTGTAACAGCCCACCCCCCGCCTCCATGTCCTTGTCCCCTCACCCTCCCACCCTCCACTCCCAGGGTTCATCCTCCAGTCCCAGGGGTCCACCTCCCAGCTCCAGGGGTTCACCCTCCCATTCCAGAGTTGCACCAACCAACTCCACCACCATCCACCCCTTCCTCTCCCTCTCTGCTCCAGGGGTCAGTCCCTTATCTCCTGGGTCCATCCTTCAGGGTCAGGGTTACTCCAGCCTCCTGGAGTTCAGCAAAAATTTGGGGTACAGGGGCCTCTCTCGTGGCTCAAGGGATTAAGCACAACACTATGAAGCTATCTGCAGCCACTGCAGCATGAGTTTGATCCCTGACCAGGGAGCTGACCCACATGGCACCGCAGACCTCTCCTGACTCACCCACTGCTCCCCTCAGCTGTGTATTTCAGTCAGTCTGCCTGTTCTTGTCCCCACTTTGTCTCTGGTGACAGCTCTCACCATCCCCCTGCCACTGCACCTCTGGCCTGTACCCCAGTTCTTGTGTACATAAATAAATCTTTAAAAAAAAGAATTTAGGGTGCATTCCTAATCCCCATGCTTCCAATGCTGAGGCCCCCACTGCCCTCCGAACACCCTGGTAATAATCTTCCCCCTTCCACTGCCAACTGAAACACTCCCTCCTCCAGCCCCCTCCTCCAGCAAGGCTGTGTTTCTTTTTTCTTGAACAAGGATTGATGCCTCAAAGCCCATTAAATAGTCTCCCGGGGGTGGGGGGTGGGGAGACATTATATTAATTGAGATATAATTGACTTATATTAGTTTCAGGTATACAACAAATGATTTGATATCTGTTGGTATTGCAAAATGAGAACAATAAGCCTAAATGGCATCCATCATCATACAGTTACAAGTTTCTTCTTATGAATTTTTAAGTTACTCTAGCAACTTTCAAATATATAGTAGAGTGTTATTAACTATAGTCACCATGCTGTATATTACATCCCCAAGTCTTGATTATTTTATAACTGGAATTTTGTACTTTTGATCCCCCTCACCCATTTTCCCCACCAGTCAGTCCCCTGCCTCTGGTAAGCACCAATCTGTTCTTTTTATCAGCTCCAGGTTTTGTGTGTGCGTGGTTTTTATTTAACTTATATTTTAGATTCCACATGTAAATGAGATCATATGATATTTGTCTTTCTTCCTGCGAATTACTTAGTATAATGCCCTCAAGGCCCATCATGTTGTCACAAGTTGTAAGATTTCATTCTTTTTCATGGTTAAATAAAAGTCCATTGTGCATATGTTTATTATATTTTCTATATCTATTCATCCATTCATGGACACTTGGCTTGATTCTCTGCCTTGGCTATTGTAAGGAATACCTCAATGAACAATGGGGCACAGAGGTCTTTCTGAGTTCATGTTTTTGTTTTCTTCACATAAATAGCCAGAAATGGAATTGTTGCATCATATGGTGCATTGGTGTGAGTAGGATAGGTGATTTTGCTCTCATGTTTGGAGAAATCTACATCTCATCTGCAGCACACAATGGTTTTATTTTCTTCACATCCACCCCAGCACTATTTTTTTATTTTTAATATTAACAGGTATGAGATACTATCTCATTATGCTTTTGATTTGCATTTTCCTTATGATTAGTGATGTATACTACCTATTTATGTGCCTGTGAGTCATTTGTATGTTTTTGAAAAAATATCTTTTCAGATTCTCTGCCCAATTTTAATTGGATTATCTCGGGTTTTTTGCTGTTGAGTTGTATAAGTTTCAAGCAATTATTAATTAATAGTTTAATTATCTTGTGTGATAATCATGAAGAATGAGAAGCATGAGAAAGCAAGTTATTCTCTTATAAGCACACAGTAATATGTCTTACATCTGCAGTGAAAACAAAGGCTAAGGTAGTACAGTGGAAAAATGATATAATACCTCTCATTTTACGCTGACACATATCTCCAAATGGAAACTTCTCCAAAAAGTAAACTGAGCTGTTTACAGAAGGTAAACTCAGCTCTGCATGAAAACAATCCCTGAGATTTACATTTTGTTTGAATTAGAAATACCAGGACCTGTCCCCAGTCAAGTAGCTCTTAAAGTGATTGCTGCATATAACCTGAAATACCAGATATAGTCTGTCCAGTAATGACTAAAAATTTAAAATGGACATCAAAAGCCTGGAACTTTCAACAAAAAGACAAGTTGCATGGAGAAAACATATTCCAGAAAACTGGCCTTTTAAAGAAACAGAGTAATGAGAACATGTGAATCTCAGAATTGTGTTTCCAAAACACTTTTGTTCTAGTTCTAACTGTGATTGCTGATTTCTCTTTTTTTCCTTTATTTTATTTTATTTTATTTTATATATTTTTACATCATTTTTCATTTTTCACAACGTATGCATTTTCATCTTGGTTATATTCCCCATACAATTCCCACCCCCCTTATTTTGACCCTAATCCCTCTTCCCCTTCCCACCCCATTCCCTTGTGTCTCTGGTTTATAGTTGCCTGTTGATTTTGATTTTTACTTTATTATAATTAGTCTTTTTCCTGGTCCCTTATTTAGGTTTTCTAAATTCCTGCTATGAGTGAGACCATCCGGAATTGCTGATTCCTGAACTCACTGCTTCTCCATTCCTGTGAATCAAATGACAGCAATTGTGTTCAGACTATGTTCCAGAGGTCCCCACTACAAGAGATTTACAAATAAAAGGCACAAAAAATTGACAAGTGGTGATATGAATAGAGATCACCTTTCTTGTATTTTTAAGTAGCAGATTGTCCTCAGTCTCAATTCACATTTTCTCTATTTCTAGTTCTATTACTAGAACTCTTAGGGCTAAAGGCTTATTTGCAGTGTGTTGCTATTGACTTCCAGGTTGTTGATCAAGATAGGATGGTGCTGAATGTGGACAGGAGGTTTTTCTGGTAAGCAGTCACTGGTAAATAAGAACACTACAAGATATTTTTGTCTTTGGAATAAAAAAATTAAGAAAGACCATGCTGTGAGATGTTAATAAAATGTATAGGTAAATATATGAAGAATTATAATCAAGTCCATTTATCCATTACACTTTAGATAATGTGCTGTGGTTTACAACTTAAAAAACTTTTATTGGATTATAATGTGTCGTGGGGAAGAATCAGGGTTTAGGCTGGAGGTGCGGGGGTGAGAGAATTCACCATAGACAGAGTGGGAACAGAAAAGGTGGATTTATTTAAATACACTGCTAAGAGAAGCAGCAGGTGAGGTGGGAGAAGTCTATGAAGGAAGAAGGGTTTGGGGCTCCCTTTATAATCTGTTTGAGGGCCTTTCATGACTGAGGAGTCAGTTTAGGCCAGTCAGTACTGTCAGGTCTGGTCTTGGGCATTGACCCTTGACACAGAATGTGTCCTGGCCCTGCTTCTGCATTCAGAATCAAAGTGATCAGTCTTCTGGCCTGGTTCCCATAGCAACCTTATCAATTCCTTTTATCTGTTCAAGCCTTCCAAATTTTCCTGCTGGGGAAGAGGCTTGAAGTTTAACCTTATTAAATAGTACCCTGACATAATATATACACATATATAAATGCATTAATTTCATTAATTATAAATATGCAGTTCAATGAATTTTTATGATGCATACATTCAAGTAACTTCCATCCAGATCAATATATAGGACATTTTCAGTTTTCCTTTTTTTACATTTAAAAATAATATTGTAGAGCCTCCCTGGAAGCCTAGGGATTAAGTCTCAACACTATCACTGCTATGGCCTGAGTTCAATGCCCCACATGGTGAAGCAGACCTCTTCTGTCTCACCCACTGCTCCCCTTAGGAGTGTACTTCAGCAAATCTGACTGTTCTGCTCCCCACTCTGTCTCTGATGAATCTTCTCACTCCCACACCTCTGGCCTACACCCCAATTCTTCTACGCAAAAAAAAACCCCAAAAAACAACAACAAAAAAAAAACCTGTAAAATAAAATCAATAATGTGCGTAAGCCATCTCATGCCAGCTCCTCAGAGCTTACCATGGGCATATTTAAAAAATAAAAATAATTATAATATTGTAACAGGGTGAGGGCCTCCCTGGTGACTCAGGCAGTTGAGCGCCGCACTGTGAAACTGTCCATAGCTCTGCAGCGCAGGTTTGATCCCAGCCAGCCATGTGGGGAGAAACCCACATGGTGCAGCAGACCTCTCCTGTCTCATCCGCTGCTCCCCTCAGCAGTGTGTTTCATCAGTCTGCCTGTTCTGTTCCCCGCTCTGCCTCTGGTGAATCCTCTCACCCTCCTGCACAGCTGGCAAGTGCCCCACTTCTTGTATAAATAAATAAATCTTAAAAAAAGAAAATATTGTAACAGGGTGGTGTTCAGGAAAAGGAAAGATTCTGTTATGGCAGAATTCCCTGTGGGAACTAGACAGCACTCAGAGAGGAGGAGGCAAGGTCTTTATTTGCGCAGGAAGGCCCAGAGAAGATCTCTCTCCAAAGTCTGAGCCCAGAACAGTTAGGTAACAACAGAGTATTTATTGCCTTAGCAGGGGTACATTTGCACTTGAGTACACAATCAGGAGATTCCTAAGTGGTTATTGGGGTGCACAAGTCAATCATGTTGGCCTTCAAAACGTTTAACTGTTACTCCCTGGAACTTTCAGTCTACCTTTAGGCTTTGTCTCAACTTAACTTCAGTTAATTAACACGTCAGCCTGACCTATTCTTGTACAGTTCCAGGTTCCCTGCCTCACCCAAGAGAGAATATGGCTGAGCAGGGCGGAGAGGGGAGAGTGACTGAAGAAGGAAGGAAGCAGGATGGAGAACCAGGAGACCTGGAAGAGGCATGTGGAGCAGAGAGACATGTGAAGAAGCTGTGTTTGCTTCTCGGTCTTGGACTGGTTAAAACAGATGTGGGTGAGAGACCCATGGGGAGGTTAACAACGACAGTTTTTATCTTGATTTTGCTCCTTTTGTCCCAGACGTGCTGGGGGCCTCTTCTGCCCCTTTCCTATGGGACCCCACCAGGAGGGTCCTTAGGACCCCTTAGACTTGTGGCAGGCTTTCAGGCCTCAGTGGCCCTGCTTTGGGCCAATCCTGTTTGGCTGGGCATCTACAGACGAGGGGATGAGTAACTTTGGGTGCTTGATTTGGAAGCTATATTTTTTGTCTTCTCTTTGTTGCACACTAATTGTATTAAAGTTCCTTTCCATTAAAGGTCTTATATGTTTTGTGTTGATGCAGCAGATGGCGGAACCTATTTAGAGCAGGCAGGTTGGGAGTTCTGGGGTGCCCCTCTTCCTATCCTGTAAACAATATGTTTAAATTATAATTTAGATTAACGAAAAATATGTAGGTATCAAACATGTTAAAATTTAAATAAAATGTGGTCATAGACAAGAAAATAATCATTGATTGTTTTTTCCCCTTAATAAAACTACTATGATTTCTGATAATTTCATTCAAAGCTCTTTATATGTATTTTTAAATTATGAGTATAATGTATATAAACTTGAAAATATATATAATATATATAATATATTCACTTTTTTATATATAGTATATTCACTCTCCATGTTATTTTATAATTCCTTATATATGCATAAATGATCCCCCATAATATTAAATTAAATTAACATACTATAATTTTCTTAGATATTCCCCAAATTAGAAATAAAGTTTATTACATCATTTTGCTCCTTTCTGTGATGAGTATTTTAGTGTATAAGGATTTTTTTGTCAGGCAAATATTTTTTCATATGTCTGTTCTACTAATAACAAATACAACCCACAATCTTCCCTCTGGTATCTTTGCCAAGACATATCCTTACTTAACTTTCTAGTCCACAAATCTAGGATCACAGTACACAAGTTTGAAATGGACTTTGGAAGTGACTCAATTCTGCCTAATTTCTATAAAATTTCCCAGAGTAAGTCATCCAAATATCAATCTAAGAACCCAGGAGGCAATTAAAAAGACAAAGCACATTTAGTTTAGGTCAAAGATCGAACATTCAGAGGCAGAGACTTGGATAGAAACCCAAATTGTGTCTCAACAGGGGCAAAAATCTGGATTGTTTTTAAGGAAAAAAAAGGAAGATGAATCAAGTGGTTAAACAGAAGAGTTAAAGTGCTAAAGTCTTAAACTATTTTGGTTACACGCAATGGTTACTGATTCTGTCCTAGTAAAAAGTCCATAATCAGCAAACCTCGTGATACAGATGACTGCTCAAGCAATTGTTTGGTTTCTTGAAACAACTGCTTTTCACCCAGTCCTTTGGACCAATTCAAACAAGACAGTTTATGCAGTTCCTCTGTAATGGCTACCAGGCTCCATTTTTAAAATAATTCATTTTAATTCATTTTTCATACAATTTTAGTATGATGACTGTGGTCAGCTAATACTGTGGTTAGGTCAGAGGCACAGGGGTGAAAGAAATCACCAGAGACAGAGTGAGGAACAGAGAAGGTGGATTTATTGAAATACCTTGCTAAGAGAAGCAGCAGTAGAGTCAGGAAAGTCTGCTGGGGAAGGATTGGCGGTTCCCTTTTAATGGACTTTTCGTGACTGGGGGAGTTGACTTAGGCCATTTAGTGCTGGGATGTCAGGTCTTGGCCACTGACCTTTGACACAAAATGTGTCCAGGTCCTGCTTTCACACTCATGGTCAAAGTGATCAGTCTTAGGGTTGGGTTCCCATAGCAACCTTATCAAGTCCCTTTACATAGTCAAGCCTCCCAAACCTTCCTGCTGGGCAAGGGGTGGGGTCTTAATTTTAACCTTATTATTCATTAAAGACATAAAACTATGGTAAAACTTTTTAAGTCAACCTTTCAAATTTCCTTATATGAAATCAATGCAACCACCCACACCCACTCCAGCAGATTTTAGTCACTGATTTTAGTTATTTATTTGCCAGTCCTCTTTGTACTCAAAATCTTCTGTTTTTCCTGTTCCTTCCTACTCTTCTCCACCCACCCTGCTGGTCTATCCCAGAGGCTGACCTGAATTGATTACATCTGTACTGGACTTACTCCCTTCCCCTCCAGCCAGCAGAAGGGAGTGTGAAGTGAGCTTATTTACTCTCCTGGTTGCCTCACTAAAAGATGGCTGTGTCCTTCCGATGGAGAAAAAAAAAAAAAGAAAACTTAAAAAAGAGGCATCACAAGACTAGAACCTGACTCATACAAGGAGTGGGGTAGAAGGGATTAATATAGCCTTTAACCCAGCTATAGGAATTAAGATCCACCAGACCCAAGCTAGTATCAGACTGCTGTAGCGGGTGTCAGGAGCACAGACCTGAAGGTGAAGATATGGAGACTGAGGGCCGCTGTAGAAATCTGGTCCCTTTCAAATTATACATAGTTTATCCAAAGTCAACAACAAGCAAGCCACTCCAAGAAGGGGTGAGCCCCTCCCAAAGAGAAGACTATATCAGTGCAATCTCTGCGCTGGCACAGGGCAGCAGTCCTTATCGGGGTTGCTCTACAACACTTCTGCCCACCTGTGACTATGCAGGTGCTCCTTTCCGCCAACTCTCTGTCCCTCCACAGGGTGGCAGCTGGGGTCATGCTGGGACTTCTCACTGACCTCCCTCAGCAGAGGCAGCTCTCCTCAAGGCTGCCTTCCTGCAACCATGCAGGTCTCTCTCTTAGCAAACCTGTCCCTCTTGGGTCAGATCTTTCTGCCAGCTTATTTCCATGCAAATGTCATTTAGTCTTCTCTCCCTTTTATAATAAACTTGCCTTTTTGTCTATAAATAATGTCTCTGTGTTGTGAAGAAACTCAGCGCATGCCGCTCAAAGGGGAGTTCTGGTGAAACTTTCCCAGAGTGAACCCAAGGACCCCGCTTTCCAAACCCAACAGCCCCAAAAATGACAATACTTCCACCAGTGATCATAGCTCACCCCCGCTATTTGAGTTTTCTATCTAGGCTTTTTACTTTTTCTTAACTATCACCTTTAGGCCTGGAGATAATAGTTCCAGACTATTACTGCTTTATCCTTGTCAAATCCTCTGTCCTTCACACTTTTATAAATGATCCTGTTTACCAGCCTATTGGACTCTCCTAATTGGGTATGCCATCTGTGTTGTGGTTCCTGCTGGCAGATTGATACCGAAATTGCAGGTTTTCCGGCCTAGTCTCCCAGCCAGGAAGGGATCTCAGGCTGCAGGGGCAGCGCTGAGCCCCAGCCACTAGACCCCCAAGGGTTGATGTCTCACGAAGCCGCAGCAGGAACTTCGCAGACTCTCAGTCAAGCAAATAAGAAGAGACCAATTTGTTTAGAGAAAGAAAAAGTTTATTGAAGAGAAAAAGAACAGAAATAAAGTGGGACTCCCAGGCCATGAAACCAGGCCAGGGAGGGGTGAGGAAGCCGAAGTAGAGCTGTGTCTCAGGGAATATAGACCTTCTTTCCCTAATTATTCTAAAGCCCCATCAGTCTCTTTGTGACTGGTTAGTTCTCGGTGGTCTCACTCACTGCCTAAATGTCTCTGTGCCAGAACTAAGTCTCTGTGTCCCAGCCCTTATCTTTGTTTCTTCATTGTCCCCCATCGGAATGTCCTGTTGACCTTAGCCCTGGGGTGTTTGACTATCTCCCATCAGAATCAGCTGCCCTTTCCTTTATCCCTCTTGTCCTTACCTCTGGAGCCTTCCTTAACTCTCCTGAAGTCCCCACCTACGATGTCCCTGAAGTTACCTGATTATCCTATCTTGCCCTATGACTCAATGTGTCTGGCTCACTGTACATGCACTTTTGATAAATAGTTTAACACAAAACCGGAGTTATAACTATTTCTTTGTTGATACGCTCGCATATCTCATCCTCTCATCTCTAGTGTAAATCACTGCATTGTTCAGTTACTTTACAATGCCCCATCAGAACAACAAAAAAACTTCACTGATGAACTGTGATGATAAAGCTCATCTTGATTTTTTTTCAAAGATTTATTTATTTATGCATACAAGAAGTGGGGTACAGGCCAGAGGTGTGGCGGGGGGAGAGGATTCACCAGAGACAGAGGTGAATCCTCTGTCAGGCAGACTGATGAAAATACACTGCCGAGGGGAGTAGCAGGCGAGTCAGGAGAGGTCTGCTGTACCATGTGAGTAGCTCCCTGGCCAGGGATCGAATTCATGCTGCAGTGGCTGCCAACAGCTTCATAGGTTGCGTCTTAACCCCTTGCACCACCAGGGAGCCTGATAAAGCTCATCTTACAATTGTTTCTAAACTAAAAGAGTTTTCTTTTGTTATCTTTAGAGTTTGAAAATTTAATTTCATATCTGATAACTATCTGTGCCAAAGCTATTTGAATGATAGCATGGATCTAAAGTGTAAGAACATGATGTGTATTTCCCCCAGTTGTTGTTCAATGATGGGCTGTGAATGAAATATTAACTCTGGTAATCACAACTTAAGAAAAAGAGCCAACATATTCAAGTGCTCAAATTATTCCATGTCTGTAAGACCAGTTCCTGTACAAGCTGAAACAATTCTTCCAGGACTTTGGGAGCATTATTGGCAAGTTACTTTCTGAGTGTGCCGAATCTAAGTTTTCATTTTACGGGAAAATGCTTTTTGAGAATAAGGAGATATAAGTGGATTGAAACACAGTAAAATTATTAGATTAATTATTTCCTTTTAGAAGGGAAGCTTCAAATTTAATAAAAGGAAGAAAATGAAGCCATCCCGAGCATAAACTCAATATCATCTATTATTTTTTTTGATATATTGTTCCTAACTTCTAGTTAGACTTGTTTTGCTCTTACAGGGAAGAGGGTGTGGATTAGTAAGCAAAAATCTTGGGAAGGACTGAACTGAGGCCAAGAGAAGCTTGGGCTTCCGCGCTGTGTTCAGCAATCTTCTCTTCTCATGTGTCACTTTCCTTATGCCATCTCATCTGTTCACCACTTATCACAGATGACTCCCAAATTAAAACCTCTTATACAGACCTATCTGAGCTCCATATCCACAAAAACAACTCTTGCCTTGACATCGACTAGTGGAGGCATCTTAAGACACCTCAAAATCATGACATTCCTTCCATGCCCAGGTTTTTTTCTCTTTCAGTGTCCTGTGACACGAATATCCACCCAGTTACAGACATGTAGGGATCATGACTGACACATCATTCTCTTCAGCCCCTTACCACTCCTAATCTACCTCCTTCCAAAATATGTTTCAAATACATCCACTCTATACTTTTCCAGGAACAACTTGCTAACCCTATTACCATCACCTCATACCAGACAGCTATAGTCATCTCCTAATTGGTTTCTCGGTATCCATTCTTTTTTTTTTTTAAGATTTATTTATTTGTGCATACAAGAGCTGGGGTACGGGCCAGAGGGGAGGGGGAGGATTCACCAGAGACAGAGTGGGGAGCAGAACAGGAGATTGGCTGAAATACACTGCTGAAGGGAGCCACAGGTGAATCAGGAGAGGTCTGCTGCACCATGTGGGTAGCTCGCTGGCCAGGGATCAAACTCATGCTGCAGTGGCTGCCAATAGCTTCATAGTGCTGAGACTTAACCCCTTGTGCCACCAGGGAGGCCCCAGTATCCATTCTTTCCTTCCTTTCTAGTAGTTCTCACACTAAGGCTCAAGTGATTTCTTTGAAATGCAAATGTATTCCGATAAGTCTTGCATTCCCACATGTGTGCACAGCTCTACTCTTTCATTAATACTTCAGCAACTTCCTTTTTCTCATTATAAAGATCAAAATTTTTGATACTGCCTTATGAATCACTGCATGTTTTGGTCCCGTCCTGCTTGTCCAAACTAATTGTATTTCAGCTCTTCCACCTCCTAATTGTATGGCCTTAGATAAGTTGCTTAACTTCTCTGTGCCTCGATTTCTTCATCGTTAAAATGGAAATAATAATAGTTATCTTCACTTAAGTTTGTTGTGAGGACTCACATGACACATTTAGAACTTACTTAGTAGATATGCAAGCTCTTATTAGCTCATCTTAGTCCTCTTCAGTCACTCTGCTGTTATCTCCTCAAGATTTCTTATTCCCACTGTAGGCCCATTAGACTATGTGTTCACTCTGTCTGGAGGGCTGATGCTTCCCATCATCAACTGGCATTATTTCCTCCAGGAAAACTTCATGAAGTCTTTCACCAAATCAAATCTTTCTATTACATGATTTTGTAGCACAATCAACCTTTCCTTACCAGCAGTTATCACAGTTCTATCTTTCTATTGACTCTCTCTCTTTTCCAAATCTACAAGGACAAGAAGAGGACAGGGTGGGTAGGATCATTTTCTCCCCTGAATACTGTGTCCTCCACCCGCAGCATCTTGCCTGGAAGCAAACTGGTATTAAATACACATAAGTTGAATAAATGGAAATAAATCACATTGTATACCAAGAGGCTTTCTGAGGCAGTGGGGCATGCTCACTGCCTTTCTCCTCCTCTGGACAGCTGCCTTTGTATGAGTGAGTAAGAGTAGGAATTTCTTGAGGAAGCTCTGCCTCACTGTGGACCCCTAATAAGTTCCTCCAGACTGTTGATGGCTATTCCTGTAATCATCCCTAAGATATCCATTTCCTGGATATACCCCAATCCATACCCCTTGATAAAAGTAAGTCTAAACCTGCAAAGCAATAATGCCCCCTTGAAGAATATTTGAAGAAGGTTAAACCATTGAAGTTTTCTCTTGAGCAATAGATGTCAGTCAAATTGCAGTCCTTCTCAGGCCTGGTTCTAGTTTGCTCTATTTTCAATTGCTTCTTCATTATAGAGCTACACAAGGATGCATAATAGTAATTACCTTAGTGTACAGACACTACTTCCAGGAACTATGCTAGACATTCTCTCTATATTACTTCATTAATTCTGAAGTAGAGAAAAGAAATGGTTCTTTCATTATGAAAAAATATATTCATTGCATAAACATTTGAAAATTCCATATAAGCTTCTAAAATAACAATTAAAGTAGATAATGTTTAAAGAGCTCATACTCTGTTAAGCACTGAGATAACAAAGTTGATACTCCAAATTTTTAAAAAGATTTATTTTATTTATTTATGCATATAAGAACTGCAGTGTAGGCCAGAAGTGTATGTGAGGGGGTGAGAGGATTCACCAGAGACAGAGTGGGGAACAGAACAGGCTGATTGACTGAAATACACTGCTGAGGGAAGCAGCAGGCAAGACAGGAGAGGTCTGCTGTGCCATGTGGGTTAACTCCCTGGCTGGGCATCCAATTCATGCTGCAGTGGCTACTGATAGCTTCATAGTGCTGATACTTAACCCCTTGCACCACCAAGGAGGCCCTGGTATTCCAATTTTCACAAATAAGGAAAATCCATAAAGTTATATGAGGTCTCTCTTATGATCCTCAGTTGGGATAAACAAGTCTGGAATTGCAAAGGGCCTACCCATTGCTAAAGTCCAGCATCACCACCATGAAGTCTTTGACCAAATCAAAGTAGTACTCTCTTGCACAGATGCACCAAAATACTTAGTAGTGGTCTTTCCTAGTATTAGGTATTTAGGTTGTTTCCAACTTTTTAAATATTATAGAAAACATTTCTATGAACATTAAAATTAAAAATTTTCTTTAAAGTAAAATTAGCTATATTATTTTTCTGAGAGCATGTAAGTAATAGTTACTATAAAAATCAAAGAATAAATGAACTTATAGAAAAAAAGTAAACACAATTTGAAATTCTACCATCCCATAATAACCATCACTAATTAACATTTTGATTATTATAATTTTATGGCCTTTTTTTATCCAATCATACTTGTAAAAAATAATTTTACTTAAGTGTAATCTTATGTCTTTTTTCTTCCCAACTCCCCCTCCAACAAGCCTTATTTGTGGAATCAAATGGGAGATTCATTACTTATTTTTTTTAATGGGCTTTTATTTAAAAGATTTATTTTATTTATTTATGCATACTTAACCCCTTGCACCACAAGGGAGGTCCCGGGATTTTTCAATTTTAAAAATTGGGACTGGGGCCTCCCTGGTGGTGCAGGTGGTTAAGTGAAACTGTCCGCAGCCTCTGCAGCGCGGGTTTGATCCCCAGCCAGGGAGCTACCCACATAGTGTGGAAGATCCCCCCGTCTTGCCCGCTGCTCCTCTCAGCAGTGTATTTCAGTCAGTCTGCCTGTTCTGTTCCCCGCTATCTCTGATGAATCCTCTCACCCTCTGGCACATCTGACCTGTACCCTGGTTCTTACATGCATAAATAATACATCTTAATAAATAAATAAATAAATAATGGGACAAAGAAGACACCTTTCTCATAAGTGTTCTTCTTGTGTATAATTACGTTATGAAAATTCCTCCATGACCACTAGGATAGATCTAATTCACTCTTTTTAATGACTCTATAATAATTAATTGTATGAATTTGTCACAATTTATTCATACATTCTTCTAGTAAAGATAATTTCCTTTAGGGGCCTCTCTGGTGGCACAAGGGTTAAGATGCAACCTATGAAGCTATCCGCAGCCACTACGGCACGAGTTCGATCCCCAGGTGACCCACATGGCACAGCAGACCTTTCCTGACTTGCCCACTGCTCGCCTCAGCAGTGTATTTCAGTCAATCCACCTGTTCTGGTCCCCACTCTGTCTCTGGTGAATCTTCTCAATCCCCACAACTCTGGCCTGTACCCCAATTTTTGTATGTATAAATAAATATATCTTTAAAAAAAAGATAATTTCATTTAATCAATATCCTTCCACAACAATTCTTATTTATAAATATGCCTTTACTTCTGTGGAATAAATTCCCTAAAGTTACCATCATGCATGACTTCTAAACCTGGGTCAAGTTCTGGCAAATTAAAACTCACAAGTCAAATGTGGCCTAATGCCCTCTCTTCTGTTTTTGTATGACCTGTGAGTTAAGAATGGATTTTGTATTTTTAATTGTAAAAACATTAAAAAAAGAAAACTTTTAGTGACACATAAAAATTATGTGAAATTCAAATTTCAGTGTATAAATGATGTTTTAATGGACCACAGCCACCACATTTATTTATTGGCTAAGTTATTTTCATGCTGCTATGTCAGAATTTAATTGTGACAGATCATGTGTGATCTGCAAAGCCTAAAATATTTGTTCTGTGCCTTATATCTGACCCTTCAGTATACAGAAAGTTTACTGGCCTCTTACCTAAGAAACTGATGTATTTTTCTTATGCTACTTAAATGGAAAGGACAACTATTAAAATATCTTCTTTTTTTTGGGGTAGGAGAGAAAAAAATCAATAGCTAAGGAATTTGGGGAAGCATTTAATATCATTGATAAGTGCATGTGTTATTTCCTCTATATAAAAATAACTAATATTCAGATCTCACTAATTATCACCTTTGGAATTGTCAACATAAATACTCAGAACCATTTTTCTTTCTTTCTTTCTTTCTTTAAAGATTTCTTTATTTATTATTTATAAAAGCACTGGGTACCGTCAGAAGCGTGGGAGGGGGAGAGAATTCACCAGAGCCAGAGCAGGGAGCAGAACAGGCAGAATGATGAAATGCACTGCTGAGGGGAGCAGCGGGCAGCAGGAGAGGTCTGCACGCCATGTGGGACACTCCTCCGGTGGCCGGGGAGCAGCCGG
Source organism: Talpa occidentalis (assembly GCF_014898055.3). Taxonomy (NCBI): domain Eukaryota; kingdom Metazoa; phylum Chordata; class Mammalia; order Eulipotyphla; family Talpidae; genus Talpa; species Talpa occidentalis. The sequence continues at coordinate 55,028,739 of NW_023604972.1, forward strand.
GGATCGAACCGGCGCTGCAGAGGCTGCGGGCAGCTTCGCAACCCAGCGCTCAACCACTGCGCCACGGGGAAGGTCCTCAGAACCATTTTTAAATGAGGTTGGTAGGCTAGATTGAAAAACTGGTCATTTCTTCATAAATTTAAAGATTTGGTTGACTAATACTGCCATCTAAAGTTAAAATCCAAAACTACCATTTCATATGCTTAATGAAATTATAGATTGTCTTTCTCCCACAGACTTATATTGCTCTTGTCCATTTGTAAAGAACCAAGTGCCAGGAGCCACTTGGACACCAAGGGGCTTGTGTGGAGCACAATTATAAACTAAGCAAAATTATGAAATGTTTTTCATTTGTTCAATCTAAGGGCAGTTCTGGGTAAATAGCACAGAGGATGAGATTTGAACTCAGAGGTTTGAAGGTTAAAACAGAGGCAAGTCTAAATGAAGATGGCGGTGGAAGGCAATGCAATTGTGATGTCCCTGCTTCTTCTTGTGTGTCCTACCTGACCCTTAAAAATTGAACTCAGATCTGCCTTCTTCCCTCCTCCTAATTGGTTTATTCTTCCTTTCTTTAGTTCCTTGTGTTCCATGATGACCTTCTGTAGGCTCTACCTCTCTCTTATTACTCCTTTTCATTTTTTTTTTTAAGATTTATTTATTTATGCATACAAGAACTGGGGTACCGGCCAGAGATGTTGGGGAGGTATGTGTGAGAGGATTCACCAGAGACAGAGAAGGGAGCAGAACAGGCAGAATGGCTGAAATACACTGCTGAGGGGAGGAGTGGGCCAGATAGGAGAGGTCTGTTACACCATGTGTGTAGCTCCCTGGCCGGCCGGGGATCGAACTCGTGCTGTAGAGGCTGCAGATAGCTTCATAGTGCTGTGCTTAACCCCTTGCACCATCAGGAAGGTCCCTTATTACTCCTTTTCTTTTTTTTTGGGGGGGGGGAGGGTTAAGTAACAGAATTTATTGTGTCATAGTTCTGGAGGTCAGAAGTCCCATATCAAGGTACTAGCATGGGTTGTTTCCACTGGAAGCTCTGAAGAATAATGGATTCCATGTCTTCCTTATAGCTTCTGGTGGCAGCAGGCAACCTTTGATATTCTTTGGCTTGTAGCTTCATTACTCTAGTCATTACCATTGTCTTCTCTCTGTGTCTCTGTGTCTTCTACTTTTATGTCTCATGAATTACTGGATTTATAGCTCACCCTAATTTCATATTGAGTTCTTTACATTAATAACATCTGCAAAACCCTTACTCCAAATAAACTTGTAATCTGAGGTTCAGAGTAGACTTAGCATTGGTAGTCACAATTTAACTCCCTACAGCTTGTGTAATTTTCCTGTTGTGATCACTGCTGTATTCTTAGCACCTGAACCAGAGTCTAGAATTCAGTAAATACTTAACAAATATTGTGCAACCTTATTACTCCTTTTCTAACTCACTTTGAGTCAGTGCTCTTTGATGGAAAGAGAGTGATACCGGAATTGTCAGGCCTAGTCTCCCAGCCAGGAACGGATCCCAGGCTGCAGGGCAGCGCTGAGCCCCAGCCGCTAGACCCCCATGGGTTGGTGTCTCATGAAGCCACAGCAGGAACTTCGCAGATGCTCAGGCAAGCAAGTGAGAAGAGGCAGATTTGTTTATAGAAAGAAAAAGTTTATTGAGGAGAAAAAGAGCAGAAATAAAGTGGGACTCCCAGGCTATGGAACCAGGCCTGGGAGGGGCAAGGAAGCCAAAGTGGAGTCGTGTCTCAGGGAATATATACCTTTTTTCCCTCATTATTCTAAAACTCCACCAGTCTTTTTGTGATTGGTTAGTTCTCATCTGTCTCACTCAATTTGCTACTGAGTGGGGGATGTTCACATTCCTTATCTAACAGCTTTCTCTTTCCCCATTTGTTGCATCTTTAAATTTATGGCCCAGTCCTCTGGATGGACATCCCTGCATTGAAGTTAAACAGCTGCCCTTCTAAGTTGTCCATAAATTAAACCACTCTCCATTTCTCCAATCTCCACCTCCCTTTACCACCTGAAGGAAACCAGGACAGCTTTAACAATGTTGTCCTTGGTCCTGGGATGTTTGTTTTTCCTAGTGGAATGGGTTACTTTCCCTTGGTTGTCCTTATCTCTGAAGCCTCCCTAAATTCTTCAGAGGTCCCCTCATGCACTGTCCCTAAAACTGCCTAATTTCTAGCTTGCCCTGTGTCTCAAGAGCATAAAAGGGAGCCGTGTTTTGATTTTGGGCCATCCATTTATCTTGAGCAAGTCATTAAAAATTTCTGAGGTTCATAATTCAAAATGGATTAAAGAACTAGACATAAGACCTGAAACCATAAAATATATAGAAGAAAATATAGGTGAAACACTACATGACATACACCTCAGTAACATCTTTCAAAGACACATCACCCAAAGCAAAGGAAGTGAAGGGAAAGATAAACAGCTGGGACTACATCAAATTAAAGATCTTCTGTACAGTAAAAGCGACATTAACATAAACTGATAGTTAGGAGATTTGATTTTCTTTCCCTTCTTTCATTCTCTTATATACCACAATTAATTGTTTAGGGAAAAACTAGTAAAAAAGAAAAATAAGCCAATAGTATGAGGTAAAAAATATAAATAATCTTCAAAATTTGACTTTAAAGAAATGATGACAATTTCAATTGCTTTTCTGTTTTTCACCTGGATGTTTTCTGAGTAAGAGAAAAAGAAGTAGAAGCTCATTACACTTGGTTGTGCAGTGGAATGAAACCATTTACTTACCTGTATTTTGAGACAAATCATGAGTCTCAGCATTCTCATGCTATCACTGCTATGGCCTAAGTTCGATCCCCAGCCAGGGAACTAACACACAGATGGTGCAGCAGACCTCTCCTGTCTTGCCTACTGCTCCTCTCAGCTGTGCATTTCAGCAAGTCTACCTGTTCTGTTCCCCACTCTGTCTCTGGTGAATCCTCTCACCCCAGCCTCACCCCAGTTCTATGTAAAAAATAAATAAATAAACAATCAAACAAATAAATAAATAAATCTTTAAAATTAAAAAAAAGGTTTTCTAGTCAAATTGACCAACATTGAAATCCTGCCACTTACATGACATGTAACTTCAAGCAAGTTCCAAAACCCTCTAAGTCTTGATTTCTTACCCACAAAATGGAAATAATACTTATTTTCCATGAATTAAACAAAGAACACTTGTTACTTCTCCCATTAGCTTCCTTTCGCCACTTCTTGCAACAAGTTATACATCTAATTTTCATTTGGGATCTACCTACTCTTCACTTTCAGTACATGTTGTAGGGGCAGAGGAAATTTCCTCCTACAGCCCTCTGGGTTCTTCTCGGTTTGGGTGAGCAATCCAATTAACATCAGATAGGTTAGTAGCAAAAAAGAACAAAATTAATTATATGTGTAAGGAGAATCTACATGGATATAGATTCTAAAGCAAATGGGGCAAAGTGGGGGGCGTATATCCTGAGCTAGGGAATGGAACAGGCCTGGGACATGAAGAAGAAAGGGAGGGGCTCACATGATTAGAAGAAGGAAATTCTTATGATAAACTCCAGATGTTCTATGTAACTAGAGGTTTGCTTATTACAATATATTGATAGGTTTCTCCAGTTGAAAGTTTATTTCTGGTAAAAATCATAAATCTGGGTAATATTCTAAATTTTGAGGGTACCCCTGGTGGCACAGAGGTTAAACATAGCGTTATCAAGCTACCGCCAGCCACTACAGCACAAGTTCTATCTCCGGCCGGCCAAGGAGCAACCCACATGGCACATCAGGCCTCGCCCACTGCTCCTCTCAGCAGTGTATTTCAGTTAATCCGCCTGTTCTGCTCCCTACTCTCTCTGGTGAATCTTCTCACCCCCCACACTTCTGGCCTGTACCCCAGTTCTTGTATGCATAAATAAAATAAATCTTTAAAAAAATTCTAAATTTTTATTCATCATTGTAGTTAAAGGAATGTGAGCATTTCTTATGAGCTTACAGGGCTTCAGTTAAGCTCAGAAAAATAATCCACATGCCAAAGTGACACAACTTGGCTAGATCTATCTGAACATCTTGGGGAGACCTATACTTCAATGTGTTTGGATGAGATTCTGTCCCACACTACAGACAGATCTTCCACGTGATTTATTCTATCTCCTGACATCTACAATGACAAGCTCAGGGTTGGGCCTGTGAACCAATCTTGTCAACCAGAGCATGATAGCTAAACACCAGGATCTTTATTTGTGCGCAGATTCTCTGTCCATAGGCTGTGAAGCTGAGCGTTGGATATAGTTTAGAGCTGCTGTATTCCTCCTGCCAACTCAGAAGATTCTGAAACTGTGGAGAACTATAGGGAGGCTTTAGATGAAGTCCTCATAACAAGAGGTACAGTGAAGAGTTACAGAGAAGGGGAGACATTAGGACTTTAAGTCCTTGTTGACAGTGCCTAAAATCAGCCATGCTTGTGGACTTTTCATTTAAGTGACTGTCAGGAATGGCTAAGTTATGCTATTTATGCAATAACTAATTCCTGCCAAAACTCAGGGGCTTATAAAAATAAAGATTTATTTCTCACACTATATGGATTAGCTACAAACTGTACTAGATTTTTTTTAATTTCAGTTATTCATTTTTTTATTTTCTAATTTATTCATAATATATAAATAAGTGAAGATAACATTATTTCATATGAACTAATATCACCAATGACTTAAACTGGTCTAGAAACAATCCATGTCAAGACACTCATGAGTAAAGGCTAGGTGGCTCTGATCACTCAATGTTTCTTTCTTCTGGAATATTTTTGATTGTTGCTTTATATCTGAGTCCTAGGATGATGGAGCCATCATCTGGAAAATGACCAGTTGTTCTAAGAGAGGAAAAAAGAATAAGTAAAATAAGCACTGGCTTTTATACCATCTACCTAGCATTTGCTTCCCTTTTGCATATCATTGGACAGAACAAATTCACAGACTCAAGATCCATGTCCAAGTGCAAAGAACACCACAAAAGCTTTGAGTATAGTAATGCAACTTACCAGTAAATTTTCTTTTTTGCTCAAAAAGCTTAGGTCGGGCCTCCCCTGGTGGTGCAGCAGTTGAGCGCTGGGTTGTGAGGCTGCCTGCAGCCTCTGCAGTGCCAGTTCGATCCCCGGCCACCGTCGAGGGTCCCACAAAAAAAAAAAAAAGCTTAGGTCATATTTCCTATCACTTGCAACCAAAGTGCAAGAATTAAATTATGTATTTTATATAAAATAGTCAATACATGTTAAATAGTTAATAAGTGGGTGCTGTTATTTCCAAGTGCATGAACACAGATGAATTGAGAATTAAATCTCAAACAATAAAAGTATACTCAGTTTCTTTAATGTAAATGTTATCCACTTATCTCATTAATATTTACTAAATTCTTTTTAGGTGGGAGACATGGTGCTAGGTGGTAGGGACAGAAAATGAGTACATTCATTTAAATTTTCCAATAGATTTTTGTTTAAAGATTTATTTATTTATGCATACAAAGTCTAGGGTTCAGGCCAGAGGTGCAGAGGGTGAGAGGATTCACCAGAGTGGGGAACAGAACAGATGGATCCACTGAAATCCACTGCTGAGGGGAGAAGTGGGCCAGACAGGAGAGGTCTGCTGCGCCATGAGGATTAGCTCCCTGGTCAGGATATAACGACTACTGCAGTAGCTGGAGATAGCTTGATAGCACTGAGACTTTAGCCTCTGTGCCATCAGGGAGGCCACCAGTAGATTTTTTTATAAACAAAATAACCATGAGAGCTCAATGTCTTATGCTGAAGAAATCAATCTCTGAATGTTTATAACTGAGGAGGAAAATAAACATTTAGGAAACTGATATTTAGAAAAATGTTATTGGGCCTCCCTAGTGGTACAGGAGTTAAAAAGTCTCAGTGCTATCAAGCTATCGCCAGCCAATGCATCATCAGCTCCTTCCCTGGCCATGGAGCTAACACACATGGCACAGCAGACCCCTCCTGTCTCATTCGCTGCTCCCCATTAGCAGTGTATATTTCAGTAGCTCCACCTGTTTTCCTTCTCACTCTGTCTCTGGTGAATCCTCTCATCCCCTGCACCTCTGGCCTCCACCCCAGTTCTTGTATGCATAAATAAATTTTAAAAATCTTTTTAAAAAGAAAAATATTATATATGGCATATGCTGAAATGGAACTAGCAGTATGTATGCTACTTCCACAATTCATCCACTCATTTGCCCAATACATACTTACTAACATCTGCCATGTGCCAGGGACTGCTGAGATAGGAAACATATTTTGGGTTGTCATTATTATATATTACTATACTAATGTTGTTTTGTCATTACTATTATTTTGAGAATTAAAAAGTAGTCTCATCTTTAGAGAACTTAAAATATAATGGCACAGTCACACATTGCTTATAGCAGATACCTTCTGAGAAATGTGTCCCTCAGCAATTTAGTCACTATGCAAACATCATATGGTGTAAGTACCCATCCCCAGGTAGTTCAGCCTACTGTACACCCAGGCTATATGGTGTAGCCTATTGGACCACCATCGCATATGCAGCCCATGGTTGACCAGAACAGCATTGACTTGTAAATATAAAGAGAAGTAAGCTGAAAGTATATAAATGGATGAAAAAAATTATATCTAAGTGTAACCAGTGCTGACAACAGACTGTTACAGATGGTGCCCTGTGGAGGGGGCTGCTGGTGAGGAGGGATAGCTCCAGGAAAAATGTGAACAAAGTATCAGAGAGGGTGGAGGATTGTGGGGGCAGCTCCTGTGAAAAAGTATTCAGGATTTCAGGATTTTTAGATCTTCAGCAATTCCAGGGTCAGCAATTGTCCCCACCATGCTGATCTTCCAGAATGCTGTTGCAGGCCTCTGAAGGACGTTAAGAGGATTCCAGCAGCCAACCTCAGAGAAGAAAAGTCCGGAGGCTTTGCAAGTAACCAAGAGACTGAAACTGTTCCCAGTTTTGCTGCTGTACAGCCTGACAGGGAAGGCAAAGACCCAGAGCTGGGTGCCCTGCTGAGCGGTGAGTATGGCCCTTTGTCAGGTCATTTGGCCACTGCATCTGCTGTTTCGAGTGCCGCTTATTTGGTGTTGTGCTGAGGCATCTCGGCAGCCCTGGTGAGCATCTCCTATTGTGTTGTTGGTTGTCTTTGTGAGCTGGAACCTGGCATACACTCTGGCTGCCATGTGATTCAGGTCCGCAGTGGCTGGAAGACGCCATCTTGGGAGTTGGGCCTTTGGTTCAGGAGAGGAGCTCTGCCTTCTCAGTGGCAGGAAGGCGCCATTTTGGGACCTTTCGTGTTTAGTACTTTAAAACACTGGATACTGCTTCGGGTAAGGTAAACGGTCATTTTTTGGCCTCAGTAACTCCTTGCTTTTCCCTGTTAAAAAAAAAAAGTTCCATTATTGTTGTTCTCTGAGCTGGAGTAGTATTGCAATTTTGCAGACAGGTGAGAACTCAGACAGTGACTGGTAAACTATTTGGGCAGTGTCCTTGGCCAGTTTTAAAGACCCTTGCTGTCTGGCATCATAAATAAAACAATGCTGATGATGGTTAACTCTATCGGTCATCAGTGACTTCCATTTTGCCAAATCTAAAGACCAACACACAATCCTTGTCTTGCTCCATAAGCCATTGACAGAGTTGATTGGTCTCTTGTGATTCACTGGCTTGGACATACCACTCCTCCCAAATTTCCTCTTAGGATTCCCTCTGTTAGGTTTTAGCCACACTCACCCCCCTGGGTCACCTCATTCAGCAAGTATCAAGTCCCAAGTTTATGACTCCGTTGTGACTTCTTTCCACTACAAAATGGCTGATGCTCTTTTCCTTTTTTTTTTTAAAGATTTTTATTTATTTATACATACAAGAACTGGGGTACAGGCCAGAGGCGGGGGTGGGGGGTTTGAGAGGATTCACCAGAGACAGAGTGAGGAACAGAACAGGCAGATTGACTGAAATACAGTGCTGAGGGAAGCAGCAGGAGAGGTCTGCTGCGCCATGTGGGTAGCTCCCTGGCCAGGGATCAGTGGATACAAATAGCTTCATAAGTTGCATCTTAACCCCTTGTGCCACCAGGGAGGCCCCTCTTTTCAAACATCTTACTGTTTACAAACATCTTACTGTTATTATCAGATTGGACTCCTGACTCATTGCCCCAAACTACCACCTCCCTCAGTTTTCCCCATCTATTGTGTACTGACTTAGGATTTCAAAGCCATATTTTAAAAGCTTCTTTTGAATGGTTTGAACTTGTTATGAGTAAATTGCTTTAATGAAAATGTTTTATTTATTTATTCATTTTTATAATTTTATTTTTGTGTAGAACTGGGATGTAGGCCAGAAGTGAGGGAGTGAGAGGATTCATCAGAGACACAGTGGGGAGCAGAGCAGATTTACTGAAATACATTGCTAATGGTAACTGTGGACAGGTCAGAGAGGTTTGCTGTGTCTTATGTGGGTTACCACTCTGGCTGGGGATCAAACTCAGGCCGTACTGGTGATAGAGCTGAGACTTAACCCTATGCCACCAGGGAGGTCCTAATGAAAATGTTTTGAAGTTGGATAGGGGGTTTCCCTGGTCGCACAGGGGTTAAAGACAGCACTATTAAGCTATTGGCAGCCACTGCAGCGCAAGTTCAATCCCTGGCCAGCCAGGGAGCAACCCACATGGCCCAGCAGACCTCTCCTGTCTCACCAGCTACTCCCCTCAGCAGTGTATTTCAGTCAGTCTGCCATTTCTGCTCCCCACTTTCTCTGATGAATCCTTTCACCACCTCCCACACCTTTGGCGTGTACCCCAGTTCTTATATGCATAAATAAAATAAATCTTTAAAAAAAATAAAGATGGATATAAGGACTTTCTTATCAGTATGAGCATGTCAGGGTAATATCAGCAATGGTGTTATGCTCCTGAGTGCTTATCGACAGGAACATATGCATAATAATGTCAACAAACCTCATGATGCTACCAAGTACTTATCAGTGTGAACATAGAGAGGACTATATGTCACTGATGCTATAATAATGACAATGGTGTCCATGCTGTAATGGACATCGATACTTTAAATACATAAATGTGGGGCTTCCTGGTTGCACAGGAGTTAAAGACAGCGCTATCAAGATATCACCAGCCACTGCAGCATGAGTTCAATCCCCAATCAGCTAGGGAGCAACCCACATGGCCCAGCAGACCTCTCCTGCCTTGCCTGCTGCTCGGATCTGCCTGTTCTACTCCCCACTCTCTCTGGTGAATCCTCTCATCCCCTGGACCGCTGGCTTACACCCAGTTCTTGCATATATAAATAACTAAATCTTAAAAAATAAATACTGGAAGTTTATGAATGTGTGGCCTGGCCAAGGCTACACATCTCATCTACTTACTTCTTCAAAGACCTTGGGGCAATAGCCGTTCCTGCAGCAAAGTCTGTTGCAGCAAAGGCTAATAATCTCTGTTGCTGGTAGGAGGAACTATGCAGCAGCCCCTGAAGGATCTCGCCTATAAACACAGTGCCTCCCCTCTCTCAGCATAAAGCTCTAGCAGCAAAAGTCTTGTGCTTTGGCCTGGTGACTGGACATCAGCCCCTGGCTAACAGAGTAACACGCCTGAGTACCAACTCAGACAGGCACTCCAGGGGAGAAGGGAAATGTCCTTCTTCCCTTCTAGGTTCTTCTTGGACTGGCTGAGTAATCCAAGCAACATCAGACAGATTAGCAGGAGAAAAAAGCAGTTTAATTATTTACTTATGGGAAATCTACATAGATTATGAGGATTTCATTTCTCAGTGGGGAAAGGGCATATATCCTGTGCTAGGGAATAAACAGGGGCCTGGGCTGCAAGAAAGAAGAGGGCTCACATGATGAGGAGAGGGTAACTGATACGACCAAAGACCCGGATGCTGTGTAATTACATTGTGGTCCTGCCATAGGGGGCTTTCTCTGGTAGAGTGGTCATTTCTGGAGCTAACCCTAAATCTGAGTAAACCTCCCATTTTCATCCATCTAGGTAGTTAAGGGAGTGGTTATTGTTCCTCTTGAGCTTGTAGGCCTCAAATGACTTTAGCTTGAAATAATCTGCATGCCATAGTGACAAGTCTTAAGGTAGACTCTTCTGAGATCTTTCAGTACACCTCCACTAAATTAGGACATTTTTTCCTACACACACACACACACACACACATGCGCGCGCTGCCTGTATCAGTGATCTATTATTGGTATGGAGCCTGTTATTCCTGTACTCACTTGTTAAGAGAGATTATTTTGTGTGCTATTGGCTTGTTTCATTACAATACATTGCATATCCTACAGTGACCTGTGCCACATAAATTACTGACAAAGACAGTTACATTGCTCAGTGGCTGAGCAAGAATTTGAGCTTCCCCTGCAAAAATAAAACACTATCCAGGTGAAGCATATCACTGGTGAATACCAGTGCTTGGGCCAACCTTGCAGTAATCCTATTCCCTTTTTCTTCTTTCCTTCACTTCCTGTCCATATGCAAATCTGTGGTTTCCACTTGAAAACATCTTGAATCTGGCAAAGTTGTCCTCTCCTCCCTCTTCTTCATCACTTAAGTCTCCACATCTTCCTTTGGGCTTAGACTCTTCAGGGGCAACCAGAATGACTCTTCGCATACTAAAGTCAGCTCATGACACTTCTCTGCTCAGAACCTTCCAACTGCTCCTGGTTGCTCTCTGCCCCTAGATATGAGCATGATGCATTTCCTCACTTCCCACGTCCCCTCTACTCTCTGCCACTTCCTCAGAGAGGTCTTCCCTGATATTTTGTCGAAAAAAAAAATACTAGTTCTTTCGACCCCCACTGTTTTGTATTTCTGTACTGTTTTATTCTTCTTCATGTTGCACTGTTATACTAAGTATTTATTGATCAGCTTTATAGGGGAATGTAGAACACCAAGAAAATTTGTCTTTTCTTTTTCTTTTAATATTGCATTTGCAACTGGTCCAACCACTATGGAGAGCTGTGTGGAGATTTCTGGGCCTACTAAACATAGAGCTTCCATATGATCCAGCAATTCCACTCCTAGGTATTTACCCAAAGGACACAGAAACATCAATTCCAAAGAACACCTGCACCCCTATGTTTATAGCAGCACTATTTACAATAGCTAAGCTTTGGAAACAGCCCAAATGCCCAAAAATAGATGACTGGATCAAGAAGATGTGGTACATATATACCATGGAATATTACTCAGCATTCAAAAAAGATAAACTCATGCAATTTGCAGCAACATGGATGGTGCTGGAAGGGATCATGCTCAGCGAAATAAGCCAGAAAGAAAAAGAAAAATACCGGATGGTCTCACTCATAGCAGGAATCTAGAAAACTTAAATAAGGGACCAGGAAAATGAATAACTATAAGAAAGTGAAAATCAAAATCAACAAAAAACTATGAACCAGAGACACTTTTTGGGGGGCGGGGGCGGGAGGGGAGGGATTGGGGTCAGAATGGGGGGGATGCAATTGTATGGGGAATATAAAAATAAAATTTATTATTTAAAAAAAATATATTGCATTTGCAGTGCAAAACCAGTCTAAGAGGATGGGCACTCTGATGCTTTTCACTAAGCACTCCAGGCATTATTCTGACACTGGACGTATTGTCTCCTGACCTGACTCTAACACATTGGACTTGCTGTACTTTACTGTCCACACTGCATGCACATGGTAGCTGAGGCGCAGGACCCTTAGGTAACTTGCTCAGAGTCACACAGCTCACAAATGGCTTGCTAGGAGGTAAGTTCCAGCGTTTTTAACTCCTGGGACCCTCACTTCTCCTCCTTACTTTGTGTGTTTGATTTTCGAAAGTCAAGGGCAGGGAAGGGTCTAGATGACCTAGGGCAACTTGCCAGCAATCCTGAAGTCCAACTGGACCGCAACGTCATGCCAGAGGCAGACCCAATCAGTTTAGAGAAATCAGCCCACTAGGAACACCAGCCTTTGGAAGCCCACGGTTTTGAAGCAACAGATCCAGGGAGGCATTCGCGAGCAGCGGAGGGATGTACTTCTGCTGGCGCGCGGGTTCTGATCCGCAGGGGCGCAGGGGGGCGGCGGGCCCAGTCCCCGGGAATCTGCGGCAGGCGGCCAGCGGGGAGCGCCACTTCCTGCTGCTGCACAGCGACGGGTCCATCTCCGCGTGCGGGGACAACAGTCGGGGCCAGCTGGGGCTGGGGGACGAGAGGGACCGGGAGCAGCCAGGTGAGCGCCGGGCCCTGGGGCAGGACGTGGTGAGGGCGCTGGCAGCCTGCGGTGCTCCCACCACCGGAGAGCCGCAAACGGTGCTCCCACCACCGGAGAGCCGCAAACGCTGCTGTGGGATGCCCGGGCGCGACGTCCTCAGTTTCGTTTACCAGACGCGCTTGGGGTTTGTTTCACTTTCCAGTTCCTCCAAAGCGAAACTGAGCGGAACTAACCCTGCGCGCGCTGCTGCGGGCGGGGTCGGTGTCCCTCGCTTTCGCCTTTGAGACCAATCCTTGGTCTTCTCAAGGCATCACCTTTCAAATGCGCTTTGTGGGTTGCACAGTTGTAACGCTCTCAGAAATACCCTGAGACAGCTTTTTTCTTAAAATCAGCATATGTGTAACAGCATTTTTACCGCTAGTGAAATTGTAGGAATCGCCTATAATTGCATCACCAGAAGACAACTCCTAGTATTTTGATTCATTTCCTTCTTGCCTTTCCCCCTATTATGTGGCTAACCATTATAAAAAATTATTCATTGTACAGTTTTATGTATGCAGTATTTATACAGCTCTGTAAATTGCGTTTTCACGACACGTAATAATATCATGAACATTTCGTTATGCATTTTTAAAGAACAGTTTAAATTGTCGCATTACATTTCAGGCTCTGAGATTGCTATGATGTAATTTCTCTCCTTTTGTGGAAATTCGACTTTTTTCCATTAGGGCCTTTTATAAATAATACTATGATTGATATAAGTAAACACTTGACCAGATTTCTCATGCTTGCTTGGAATAATCCCCAAACATTTGTCTAGGAGGGAAAAACCTTTTGTCTACCTTATTAGGTCCTTTCGTGGGGACCTGCAAATTAAATAGACTATTTATCTTTTTCAAAGGTTAATAATAGAAAAAAGCATGCAATTTTATTATTTTATGTGCAGGGAAAGGGAGTGATATGCAAGAAGTGGTTTGACTTGGAACTTCCATATCATTTTAACAAAAGAAAGAAGTTGGGCTTTCAGGGCTACTAAATTGTGGGGAAGTGCTTTGGAAATATTTGGAGGAAATTAGTGAAAAACAAGGGGTATTTTAATAAAAGCTGTTTGTGGAGATTTATCTCAGTGCTGACTCTGGTGTTAAGGGTGACTATATTTTTGCTGGTATGAAGAGATACCTTCACAAAGGGAAAATTATGCCTGTCATTTAAGTAGATAAGGGAAGTATAGAGAATTTTTCCTACATCTGTTGCTTCTCAATTGTATTCAGAACAAAATAATTCTATGCCAAAGTGGCATATTGGATGTGGTCTATCCAGATCCCTTTTGGGCAGAAATAAGGGCATCATACTAATGTCAAATTGCTCTCCAGGAAAGTGGTAGTACTTCCCGCCTGCATAGTTTTATGAACTGCTGGATATTCTTTTATTGCTGCATAGTTTGAAAACAAATCATTGAAAAGGATAAGATCATAAAGAATCAGAAAAAACCTTCATGTTAACAAAAGCTTAACTGATAATGGTGTTCTAACTCTTACCCTCTAGCAACTCAGAGACAACACTTTGGAAAAACAGGTTCTGTTCAGGTTATCCTTTGTAGTCATATTTGACCCATTTAGACGCCTAGTACTGCTTCCTTCACTGTGAGAGTCTCTGGCATCTGCCCTTTTACAGGTTCCTCCTTTGCAAGGTAGTTCCTACTCTTACTGTCCAGAGCTGGGAAGCCAAAAGAAGAGAGTGGAGGTGATCATCTCTCCAGTTCCCTTTATTTTTGCTGGATTTTGCTGCTGCTGTCATAGAGATACAAGAGTCACAGTCCCCAGAGATTCCCATTATTCATGATGTGTGCTCCTTTATGTAGCAGCTATGTTCTCATAAAAACAGTATAATACACATTAAACTTTATACACATTAAACTTCTCTTTATACCTTCAGTATGGACTTCAGATCTGATTTAAAAGTTCATTGGAAGAGATAGAAATCCAAGTGATTCGTCTCTTTTGAAGGTAAGTACTCTCTTAAACTTGTTAAGTTGATATCCTAGTGGGCATTGATGTTTTGTTTTGCTTTTGTCCCCACAGCACCAGTTAAGGCATTTAAAGTTCTGCGTATTGGTTTTGTGAGCTGTGGAAAGGAGCACTCTCTGGCTGTCTGCCACAAAGGAAGGGTTTTTGCATGGGGAGCAGGTTCTGAAGGTCAGCTGGGAGCTGGAGAAGATAAGAAAATAAGCCTTGTTCCTGTGTAAGTATTTCAATTCATTCATTCAGTCAGTCAATATTTTTTAGTTCCATGTGCCAGGCACTGTACAAGATGCAGGGTACAAAGATGATTATGATAAGCATAGTCTGTAAGCTCAAGGATTACAACATATTGAAGGAGGAAGGAGGCAACTTATAGCACCAAGTATTATTTAATTAGAGTGAAGTGAAGGAGATGGGTGGGATAAAATGAGAATGTGTCATCTTTTTTGCATAATTTTCTCTATTGGAAATAACTGTGGGGACTCACTTGAAACCTAAGAGTTGGTATAAAGATTCTACCAAAAAGTGAAGGCATTTGAGCCACAGAAGATATAGAAAGATATCTCTCATCTTAAAGCTTCACCTATTGACTAAAATAGAGACTTTCAAAAAACACAGCTGCCCTAAGCTTCTTGAGGTGACCTTTTCTGTGAATTCAGCTACTATGAAACCAGATTGGTGAATCAGCTTAAAAAAAAAAAAAAAAAAAAAAAAAAAAAACAATCGAACCATCCATAGTCTCCCATCCAAGTCCTAAAACACCCTTTTTTACTAAGTAATATAAATAGCTGTTTACTCAGGCTATTCTACAAGTTTTCCATTATTGGGAACCCCCATGTGCATTTGGAAAATAACCTTGGATTTTCTCCATTCATCTGTGCCCCTACTAATTGGACCGATGTTGGAAGAGAGTTTTCTTCTTCTTCTTTTTTTTTAAAGATTTATTTATTTATGCTTACAAGAGCTGGGGAACAGGCCAGAGATCCGGCGAGGGGGTTGAGAGGATTCACCAGAGACAGAGTGGGGAACAGAAAAGGCAGACTGACTGAAATACACTGCTGAGGGGAGCAGCAGGCTAGACAGGAGAGGTCTGCTTCACCATGTGGCTTGCTCCCTGGCCAGCCAGGGATCGAACTCTTGCTGAAGAGGCTGCAGATTGCTTCATAGTGTGGTGCTTAACCCCTTGTGCCACCAGGGAGGCCCAAGAGTTTTCTTCCTAACAAAATCTTTTCCCTAGTCACAAACCACTTAGCGCTAGTATTTTACATAGTAAAATGGTGGGGAGTTGGAGGGAAGGGAGGAAGCCACATATTCATGTTATGTCTGCAACACCACACTGAGAGAACTGGGAGTTGTGGAGCAGGCTGCACAATGCAGGATGCTGCTGAACAAGCAAGGTCCTGGCCTTTTTATTGATAGAATAAGCATATACAGCATCAGTTACAGGGGTAGGAGAACAAGGAAAAAAGATGGGTGAAACTAAAGAATGTGTTTTTGTCAATTAGAGCTTGGGGGAGACATGAGTGTGTTGGCCAGATAATTCTTATCTGCTTGATGACCAAGAGTTGTAATCGAGGGGCCTCCCTGGTGGCTCAAGGGGTTAAGCACAGCACTATGAAGTGATCCACAGCCTCTGCAACAAGAGTTCGATCCCCAGCCTGCCAGGGAGCAGCCCACATGGAGCAGCAAACCTCTCCTGTAGCTCCTGCTGCTCCCCTCAGCCGTATGTTTCAGTCAGTCTGCCTGTTCTGTTCCCCACTCTGTCTCTGGTGACTTTTCTCACCACTCCTCCGCTCCCCGAACCTCTGGCCTATACCCCAGCTCTTGTATGCATAAATAAATCTTTAAAAAGAAGGAGTTGTAATCGAAATCATACCTCAGACCCCCATCCATGGTTCAATCAACAAGGCTTGCCACTGATCAGCTTCTGGGGTCCCTTGTCATACACGGTCCTTGGCCTCCCTGGTGTTCCCAGCCATCCTCATGATGTATGAGTGGGGAGTAAGTTTATGCATCTGTGATTAGCTCCTCAAGCGTTCCCAGTCATACCTCTTTATGATACCCTTCCCCTGATGATCCAGCTTTCTGCTCTTAATTGATTTGATAGGCACCTTGTAAGGTTTGGCTACTATGACTGATTGTCCGGGCAGTTCTGACCTTTATATAGGAATGCAGAACAGCAGGTAACTAAATGGTGGCCAAACAGGCTGCTTAAGTCTAGCAGACCCACCTCTTCACAAATGCCTTACTAGGACAAAGGGTATAACAGTCTGAATTGTGCATTCATGAGCTTCACACTTTGGGAATTTTCAAAAGCATGTGTTTTAATACTATTACCTTCTCCAGTATGAAATTATATGAGAGATAGGATGATCTCTATCATCAAACGAGGAATGAAAAGACCAAAGTGTGAGTCTAGTGCTATGACTTCTTTCTGTGTGACCTTTTACAGTTCTATTAAGTTCAAAGATATGAAATTGCCAACTTTTTTTTTGATTCGTACAAATTGCAATTTAATAAGATTGAACCCAATGATTTCCTTTTCTCACAGGGTTTAAATTAGTTGTTACATATTGATTTTCTATAAAGTATAAAGCCCTGTGCTATCGGTGTGTGAAGACATTTTTCTTTTAGCCAATAAGGATAGAATGAAAGCTAGTGATTATGTCATGCATTAGAAGTTCAGTAAAAGTCACTTTTGCATCATATACTCTTTTGGAGTCATCATTGTGCCTTTGTACATGTGGTTGTCATGTTAGAAACAGTTTGAGGGTTTTGGAATAAAAGTGCAGTGAGAATGGCACATATTAAAAAAACTAGCAACAACTAATGCTGGCGAGGGTGTGGAGAAAAAGGAACTCTTCTGCACTGCTGGTGGGAGTGCAAACTGGTCCAACCACTATGGAGAGCTGTGTGGAGATTTCTGGACCTACTAAACATAGAGCTTCCATATGATCCAGCAATTCCACTCCTAGGTATTTACCCAAAGGACACAGAAACATCAATTCCAAAGAGCACCTGCACCCCTATGTTTATAGCAGCACTATTTACAATAGCTTAGTTTTGGAAACAACGCAAATGCCCAAAAATAGATGACTGGATCAAGAAGATGTCGTACATATACACCATGGAATATTACTCAGCATTCAAAAAAGATAAACACACGCAATTTGCAGCAACTTGGATGGCGCTGGAAGGGATCACACTCAGCGAAATAAGCCAGAATGAAAAAGAAAAATACCGGATGGTCTCACTCATAGCAGGAATCTAGAAAACTTAAATAAGGGACCAGGAAAATGAATAACTATAAGAAAGTGAAAATCAAAATCAACAAAAATCTATGAACCAGAGACATTTTTGGGGGGCGGGGGCAGGAGGGGAGGGATTGGGGTCAGAATGGGGCTGCAATTGTATGGGGAATATAAAAATAAAATTTATTATTTAAAAAATAAATAAATAAATAAAAAGTGCTGGAGAAATACAAGAAAATAAAATTGTTTCCCTAATATAATGCATTACCTGGGATAGTTTTATATATCTGTAGGCTGCTTTGTGGCCCACTCTAAAGAAGGATTAATTTTCTCCATTTCATTATAGGGAGATAAAAACGTTCACTGATATAAAAATAATACAAGTTTCCTGTGGACACTACCACTGCCTGGCATTATCAGAAGGTATGAAAGGCTTTTTTGGTCTCCTACGGGTCATAAGGAAATACCATTTCAATAAAAATAGTATCTGGTGTTTTTTTTTTAAGATTTATTTTTATTTATTTATGCATACAAGAACTGGAGTGTAGGCCAGAGGTGTGTGGAGGTGAGAGGATTCACCAGAGACAGAATGAGGAGCAGAATAGGCAGATCTAGTGAAATACACAGCTGAGGGGAGCAGCAGGCGAGCCAGAAGAGGTCTCCTGCTCCATGTCGGTCAATTCCCTGGCCTGGGATCCAACTGAAGCCACAGTGGCTGGTAATATTATAGTGCTGACCTTAACCCCTTCACCACAAGGCAGGCCCTATCTGTGGATTTTTTAACTCATTGGGGTTCATTGTAATGCATTAGAAGTTTTTAACTCTCCAGATCTGATAAGATGTGTTGCCCTTCATCTTTCCTTTTCACTTTCCTTTGTTCGCATTGTATACTCTAAGTAGTGCCTCATTCTTATCTCACTCCCATAAATGGCCATCTCTGTTCACCTAACCTTACTGCTGACTCAGAATCACTTTATTTCCAGCACTTCACTCTTTATGCTGAATCATTTGTCTACACTGGCAAACTCAGACAGAAAGAAAGACCTGTATAAGGGCAGGACTGGACACTGAGCAGGGTTTCTAGGATCCCATGCAGACCAGGTAAAGGAGGAGTCAGAGTACACGTGGTTTTTTTGCAGGCTTTTTATTGGGATTTACACGGTATACAGCAGGCAGGGGTGCTGGGGGGCCGGGAGGCTGGCAGTCCTCCCAGCTCCCAGCAAGTCCTCACTTTATCAGGGCTCTTTGGTGTTCTCTCTGCTTCTCTGCTCTTCTGTTCATTCTGCTGCTTCTCAGCTTCTCTTTCAGCTTCTGCTGGCGTCCCCGTGATGCTGACCTTAAAAGCCCAGTCTCAGCCCAGGTGAATCCCATCTACCTATGCCCATACCCTACTCCAGGTGCCCACCATCAGGCATGCATTCAGGACCACAGGGTTCCATCATCTATCCTAATGGTGGGAGGGCAGAAAAGCCTGACATTTTTCCTTACCCTACAGTCCACGCCCTCAGGGTTTTCTGCCATATAATCTATATATATACAATTTTCTTAGCAAACGTAAACAATGCAGCCATGGCCCACAAAAGCAAATACATCACAATATAACAACAAAATACAATGGAACACAAATAAGTCCAGGCAGGGCCCCAACCTAGTGCAAAAGACAATTATTGGTACAAGCAGATGAGCCACGAAATCTGCTGCCGAAGGCACTGCTCATACAAGGGAGGGGAATCACTCACGGCATCTACTATATCACACCAGGAGCCGTCAGGCTTCCTGGCCTTCTCTGGCTGTAGTCTCGGCTACAAGCCACACACCGCATCCACCCCCAGGATGCACTCGCTCTGGGATTGGCGATTCTATTCTGTTGGGGGTAATCGGCAACCCTCAGGGTTTCTGTGGCCTTCATAGCCACCAATGCGACACACAGACCCCTGCACTCAGGCCAACCCACTGCACAAGCACATGGGTCGGGGATCCAAACTCTACATGCGGCCTCTTTCAGGTCCCCTCTTCAGCTTGGGCTCCACCCCAAGCCACGTTCCCCAGCCGTCCCCAAGGACGGGTTCCTCAGCTCCTTACCCTCACTCAAAAATGAGCAGGGCATCACCCACAGGTGATTTTACGAGACTCACAGGTCTTCAGCATACTCAGGCTGCTTAACAGCCGCTCAAGGCTTAGCATCAGTACCAGCTTTTGCCTTCTCAGTTGGCTTTTCTCCTCTGCCTGGCTGCTGGGCATACAGGCTGCTTTTGGCCACCAAGGCCCACTGGCCACCCCCAGATTCCCGTCTCCTGGGGTTTACAAACGAAACTGTTCCACCCCCAGGGTCCCAAAACATACCAACCCGCAAGGTCCTCCACCTTCTGGCGGGATTGTCAGTCCAAGTTCATTAGTCCAAGTCCATCAGTCCAAGTCCGTTGGCCTCTCCCTGCGTCAGCAACGGCGAACTCTGAATTGTGGTCCTCTCTTCGCCGATGATTCTTTCTGCCTCAGGGGTCATTGGCTGGTCCTCTCAGGGGTCGTTGGCTGGTCCTCTCGGGCATCTCCTTCATGCCAGGTCTCATCCTGCTTCCAGACCTTGTCCACCTCCTGTGCCGCCATGACGCCTCCAGCGCGGTCACAGGGAAACAGTCTGTTACTCCTCAGTCCCTCCAGGTCTTTCGAGGGCTCCATACCCATCTGCATGGATCATCTTGCCGACTTACGCCAATTGTAAGGGCAGGAACAGGCACAGTGCAGGTTTTCTGATCCCATGCAGACCGGGTAGAGGAGGAGTCAGAGTCCTCAGTGGTTTTTTGCAGGTTTTTTTTGGGATTTACCTGGTACACAGCAGGCAGGGGTGCTGGGGGGCCGGGAAGCTGGCAGTCCTCCCAGCCCCCAGCAAGTCCTCACTCTATCTGGGCTCTCTGGCCTTCTCCCTGCTTCTCTGCTCTTCTGTTTGTTCTGCTGCTTCTCGGCTTCTTCATCAGCTTCTCTTTCGGCTTCTGCTGGCGTCACCGTGACGCCGCCCTTAAAAAGAACAGTTTCAGCCCAGGTGAATCCCATCTACCTATGCCCACACCCTACTCCAGGTGCCCGCCATCAGGCATGCATTCAGGACTGTAGGGTTCCGTCATCTATCCTGATGGTGGGAGGGCAGAAAAGCCTGACATTTTTCCTTACCCTACAACCTGTTTGTCTTTTTTACTTCAGTCAGAGAAAGAAAATCAAAATGTCAAAATCAAGTGTTTTTTCTGCTAACATCCCCCATCCTTCATCTACCCTCTCTCCACATTTCTCAGGGGATGGTGTCTGGGAGGAAGATCTCTTGATGCTGTTTTTTCATTTCTTAAGTCTTTTCATTTCTTAAAATTCTTTTTCTGGCCTTTTTGGAGGTTTTTCTATCCTTTATTCCAACTTGCTGATTCTGTCCTCTGTTTCAAGGCTATGGTCTGAGCAACTGAAAGAAAACAGTTGCCCTTAACTTGGAGGGAGACAGAGTGGGATTTATTGGAACATACTGTGGAAGGTGATATCTTGAGCATCGCCCTTATCTTTAGGTAGAACACCTTAACCTCCTTTATCACTGGGCTATGCTTTAAAGATTTTGAGAATTAGCGTGGTATTTTCTACATGAATTTGGTGTTCCATTGTGAATTTCTCTTCCTTTTTTTTTTTTTTTTTGTGCAGATGGCCAAGTATTTTCATGGGGAAACAACAACTATGGGCAGCTGGGCCTGGGGAAGGTGTCCCCACCCCAAGCAAAACCAAAGAGGGTGGAATCCCTACTGGGGATCCCCATGACTCAGGTAGCTGCCGGAGGGAACCACAGTTTTGCCCTTTCTGTCTCTGGGACTTCATTTGGATGGGGATGGAACAAAGCAGGGCAACTCAACGGGAATGAAAGCCCAGGTAACAAGTCTTTTTCTTGTAATAAATCATTATTCCTTTCCAGTTGAAAGACCAGCTGTGCAAGGGACAGCCTTGAAGCTTAGAAGAAAGGGTTTCAAAACTTTATGACTGTAGGGACAGGAACAAGGCACTGAGCAGGTTTTCTGATCCAGCAGACCAGGTAAAGGAGGAGTCAGAGTCCTCACTGGCTTTTGCAGGTCTTTCATCTAGATTTACCAGGCATATGGCAGGCAGGGGTGCTGGGGGGCCAGGAGGCTGGCAGTCCTCCCGGCCCCCAGCAAATCTCCACTCTTATCTGGGCGCACACGCGCGCTCTCTCTCTCTCTCTCTCCCTGCCCTTCTGTTCGTTTTTTGGCTTCTGCTGGCGTCCTGTTGACGCCACCCTTATAAACTCAGTCTCTCAGCCCAGATGTACCCACTTCAGGTGCCCGCCATCAGGCATGCATTCAGGACCACAGGGTTCCCTCATCTATCCTAATGGCGGGAGGGCAGAAAAGCCTGATACTTTTTCCTTACCCTACAGTGACCCATTAGACACCCCCTGAAATGGGGCAGGGGGAGGTATGTGTGTATATATATATTTTTCACTGTGTAACAAATTACCACAAACTCAATGGCTCAAAATAACACAAATTTATTATCTATTAGTTCTGATACTTGAAGTCTCATTTATGGTCTCAATACATTAAAACCAAGGTTCTGGGAGAAAAACCTTTTTTTTTTTTTTTTCTTGTCTTTTCTGGTTTCTCAAAACTGCCTGCATTTTTTACTTAAATTCCTATTTATTCTTCAAAGTCAGCAATAGGAGGCCTTTGGGAGGCCATTATTCATCTGCCATAAGAACATTTAAAAATTTCAATGCCCAGATCAGACCCATACCAATGAAACAGAATGTCTAGAGACAGAAGGCAGGCATCACTCAGTATTAATCATCCAACAAGTGATTCCAATGTGCAGCAAAGTTTGGGAACCACTGGATAGAAGATTGCTGGCAGTAGGGGAAACTGACCTTGAAAACAAAACTTTAATGACCTTGAAAACAAAACTACTATGAATTCTTCCCCTGAACCCCTGACTTCAACTGAATTCTCTAGATTTAATTAACATATATTTACCAGTCGTTGTCTACCACACTATGCTGAGCATTTAGATCTCCTTTCATTTAACTCTATCAATATTAAGTGGGTCTTTTATTTTCTCACTTACTACAAATTTGCAAAACACCTACCATGTGACATAAATGAATGCAATATGATGCCGATATTATTGAATGAGGGTCTTAAAGTCTAGGGCAATTGCCTCTGTCATTTCCAGAAGATTGGTTTAGGCCCAAAGGCCTAAAGGATTGTTTTTCTCATCTTTCCAAAAGTGGGGCTAGTTATCTCTCTATTTTATAATATATCTGATTGTTTCCTTTTAAATTCTGTTAATAAGGTATAAAAATATTACAAAAGTATAAAAATAGAAAAACTCATGAAATCTGAATCTGCTTCTTGTGCTGTAGAAATCTGTTTGCTTTCTACAGTGCAAAGCCCCAAAACTCTTTTGATCGATGCACTGAAGAATCTCTGTGTGACTTACATCAGCTGTGGTCATGAGCACACCGCTGTCCTGACTCAGGTAATCCAAGATGCCTCGCCATTTTTTTTTAAATCCCAGAGAAAAGTTAACAGGAATAAGCACTGATTACTATTGAGAACAAGACATGTGTCAGTATCTCAAGGCAGCTAGTCTACGGGCAAATACTTCCTGAGGAGAAATGAACCCCATATAAACTATGAAATTTTCAAGGTCATATAACAAAAGCTAATGATGGGTTCAGGAAATATTTTCATATACCTACTAAATTAGAATATGTTTAATCCTTTCAGCGATTATTTATTCATTCATGATGTATTTCTATAGATGAAAATTACGATAGAGGCAACAAGGTCATTTTTACTGGTTTCAGAAGCCCAATTTTACAGAAGGGAACATACATCATTCCATATCCATGTGGCACATTTATGATCTGACTTCCCCAAAGTTTTCCTCCCATTCTTGTGCTGCTAGCACAGTAAATTCCAGGGGGATCCATTCTCTCCTTAGCCACAGGAATAGACTTGAGATAACTATTTGTGTAGCTGAAATATTTATTTAAAAACTAAGTATCTAAAACAATAGCTTTTTTTTTTTAAAGCAAGTATGGATTACATTATTCTTAGCCGGCAGGAGAAATCTAGAGTTATTTTGATGAAGAATCATCTTTTGAAAAGAGCTTATTTTCAGAGATGCGCAAATCAAGAAAGTAACCCTATACTTAAATGGTACCATTACCCTTGGACCAATTAGTTTATCATGATTTCATTCTACAAACACTTAGGTATTTGTGGTGCAGTTAAGAGCTTAAGTACTTCTTTTTGTATTATTATTTAAATATTTTATTTTATGTAATTCTTGCATCTTTTTTTCATCTTTGCACAATTTATGCGTTTTCATTTTGGTTATATTCCCCATACAATTGCACTCCCCACCTTATTTTGACTCTAGTCCTTCCTTTTCCTGCCCTTTCCTCCCCCCACTAGTGTGTCTCTGGTTTATAGTTGCTTGGTGATTTTGATTTTTACTTTGTATTGATTAGTCTTTTTCCTGGTCTCTTATTTAGGTTTTCTAAATTCCTGCTATGAGTGAGACTATCCAGTATTTTTCTTTTTCTTTCTGACTTATTTTGCTGATCATGATCCCTTCTAGAAGAGCTTAAGTACTTCTTAAGAGAATGTCTATTATATTTCATGCTTAGTCTGTTGACTTTATATTCACTATAAGAAATAAAAAATATAGGAATTATCCTATAGATTCTGTAGAATTTATATTTCACTTAGTCTCTCATAACTCTTTTATGGTACCTAGTCCTTTCATTTTTAGTTCATTTTTGCTTTTGTTAACCTGAAGTTATTCTGATTCATACTATTTTAAACAGAAGGGGAGAATGTTCACCTTTGGAGACAATAGCTATGGACAACTGGGACGCAGCTGCACTGCTGAGAAGAGAGGTCCACAACCTGTGGAAGGGATTGATGGGCTTGTTTCTCAGATCGACTGTGGAAGGTAACAGGCTGTATTTTTATGGTTTTCTGTATGAGAATGTTCCTAAAGCGAAAATCCATAAAATATGTAACTATTGTTTTTCTATATCATTTTCCTTTTTGTAAATTTACTTCTTTCAATATAATTTAATTCTCATTTAAAAATTTTTAAAATCTAGACATTGTATTTATCTAATAAGAATTTGTTGGAGGGCCTCCCTGGTGGTTTAGGGGTTAAGTCTCAGCACTATCAAGCTATCACCAGCCACTATGGCCTGCCATCATTCCGGGCCAGAAAGCTGACCTACATGGCGCAGAGACCTGGCCTGTTTCTCCTGCCGCTCCCCTCAGCAGTGAATTTCAGTAGATCTGCCTGTTCTGCTTCACCACTCTGTCTCTAGTGAATTCTCTCACCTCCCACACCTCTGGCCTAGACCCCAGTTCTTGTTTGCATAAATAAATCTTTAAAAAAATTTTTTTAAAAAGAATTTATTGGAAGCCTATTGTGTATAGAAGATATTGACAGTGGGGAGTAGTAGATTTATAACAAAAGTGGTGGTGCTTATCTAGTTAAGTTGATAAGACAAAATAATCTCATGCAAATAGAGGTTGTTGTATATTTGTATACCTACATAGACTTTTATGTAACTTATGTATTTAATCACTTACTTTGAGTATTATCAACCCAATTGATTTAAAAAACTCAGATGTGCTTGCTTTTTAAAACACAAATGACAGAAACCATGATAAAGATCCATTCTAGCTTTAAGATTTTGGGGTTGTTAGATGTTAATACCTTCCATCTGTTTAGCCACATAATTTGATTCCCTCTAACCCTGACATAGTGATAAGGGATCGGTACCCTTAGTATAAGATAAATCTGTTATTTTGTGTTAAGTTATCTCATTTTCTCAAAGCAGAGTATCTTAGGTCTTCATTGTTGTATTTCTTCCTTCCTGAAGTTTTCACACCCTTGCATATGTCTACACCACTGGTCAAGTGCTATCTTTTGGTCGTGGACCCAATCGCACCAGGAAACCAACTCGTTCAGAGACCCCAACAGAAAACTCTGACATTAGCTGCCTGATTTCTCCTCATGGTACGTGTGGTCCCACTCAGTCATGACTTTGTGTTTGTGATGCCACTGGAGAAAAAATATTACTCAGTTTCCTTTCAAAGAAACCTATAGAAATGTGCTTCTTTTAGTGCTTTTATTTTAAATTTGTATATTGTGCACTATTTCTTATGCAATCATTTCTGGAGTGTTAGGTAATCATTGCTAAAAATCAACATAATGCAAAAGAAGATCTTTAATTGGTTATTTAGGCATCCGAAAAGGTCGCGACTATATAATAAATCGAACCTCTTCTAAAGTACAGCAACCTGGTTTCATTATGCAAGTGGGTGAAAAAAATACTGTCTAACTAAGTGGACATATGGAATATAATCTGATAACGTTATGCCATTTTTAGTCAAAATCCATTACAAGGATATAAATTTCTAATAAATAAGTAAATTTAGCTAGGAAATATCAGATATTTTTAAGACTTAATTTTTTTAAAGCAGTTTTATGTTAACTGAAGATTTTTTTTACTTATAAAAAGAGTATTTATGTACACATGTATTTATGACTGTCTTTTAGATCTGGCAGGTGGTCAAGTCAAACACATTTTTGCTGGAACATATGCCAACTTTGTGACAACTCATCAGGTATCTATTACACTTTTTGTTTCCCTTAAAAATAATATTAAGATAGTCAAAGTTCTAACTAAAGTAATTAGATCCTCTGTTGGAATATTTTTTGAAAAACATTATGTACAATAATATGCACTTCCTCACTTGGCTGCCTAAGATTAGATCCCCCCAACCCTAAATTCACTTCTTTTTAACTATTTTTTATTATTAAGTAAAATTATTAACAATGATTTTTACAGTAATAATTAATGTTAATAGTAGGACTGTGTGTTAGGCACCAAATCACTTCATTAATCTTTATATCAATTTCAGTTGCTATGATAGTCTCCCTTTCATAATGAACAACTGGGTTTTTCATGTGTTATTCAGTTACAAAAGGAAGCAAATTCTGATAGATACTACTACAACATGAATGAACATTAAAAACATTACCCAAAGTGGCACTGCTAAGATTCTGGATACAAACTAGAATAATCCACCTCCAAAATTGAAAGAAAGCATCACCCCAAGTGCCGTAATACTTTCCTAATTGTTCGTTTTTTCTGTAACATTTTTTTTTAATTGAGGTCACATTGGTTTACAATACTGTAATGATTTGGGGATATAGGTTCACACTTCTTCAGAGGTATGTGACCACTCCAACAGGCCTCCAACCCCCTGCCATAGCCCTCTGGATTCCCTCTCCCTTTGCTCTTTACTTTTGCTCTTCCCCTTCTGGTAACTTCAGTTCTACAGTCAGATTTCTAGGGTTCATTTGGTTCAGTATTTTTCTCTCTGTTCTGTTTCCCTATATTTCAGGTATGAGTGAAATTATATGACATTTGTCTTTCTCTTGTTGACGTATTTCTCAATACTTTCCTGACTGTTATCAGAGATGCCATTATTATATTTCTGGGTGAGTTCTAAAATGCTCATAGGGAGACAAAAACATAGACAGTTATTTTCCTAATTTGCATTTCTTTCTACTATCAGGAATGTTTTAAACTTGACATCCATATAGACTGTCACCATACTTCCTGGCACCGAAAATGGTCATTGGCAATGGTTTCTGTGCTGCTGGAGGTAGTCAGGAGATTGTACTTGGTTGCTCTATCGTAACTATTCAATTAGCCAGTTTATAAATGCCTCCTATATCTCAGGCTTCTGTCTTGGTGTTTGGATGAAGAGAACAATGCAGAGGAGAGTGCACTCGTTCATGGTGTTTGAATTCCACAGGGAAGGACACACAACCATAGGTGCAGGAAAGAAATTTCCCCTCCCCTTCTGTCTTCTTCTTGGGCTGGATAAGCAATCAAATTCACATCAGACAGATTAGTAGGAGAAAAGAACAAATTTAATTGCATATGTATGAAGAATCTACATGGAAGTAGATTTAGACTGTAAAGTAAATGGGGTAAAATAAGTGTACTTATCCTGCACTAAGAAATGGGATAGAAGCCTGGACTTCAAGTAGAGAGAAGGGAGACTTGCATGATTTCTGTATTAGACTTTTGTCCCGTGAAAGATAGTTTTTACCAGTAGAAAGTTTATTTCTGGGAAAAAGCCTACATCTGGCAATGCCCCCAGCTTTTATTATCCCAGGTAATATAAGGAGTGGTAAAGGTGTCTTGTGAATCTGCAGGGCCCCAACTGACCTCAGTTTGAAATAATTCACATGTCAAAGTAACATCTTCGTGTCACAGTCCAGTCTGGACTTTTGGGAAAAGCCTGTCCTTCACAGTAACATGCACATAGAAATGTAATCAGCTATGTCAGGCAGTGACAGGTGCTCTAAAGAAAACCAAATGGTCCTTTTGAGATGGATGAGGTGGACATATTTAGAAAGGTCAGTCCGAGAAGGCTTTGCAAAGGCTGTGGCCTTAGGGCAGACATCTTAGCCACAAACCAATACAGAGAAAGGGCACTCCAGGCAGAGAGAATCAGCACAATGACAGGCCCTGGGGCAAGAATAAGTGCAGCACATGTGAGGGGCAGAGGGAAAAGTTTAGTAGGAATGGATGAAGAGGTACATGAAGTGGAGCCAGGTATCTGAGGGGGGTAATTTGAGAAGTTCTTGGAGAGGAGATTCAAACCCTTATTTAACATGTGAATCAGGGGGATGTCAGGACCACAGTATACACATGGCAGTAAATAGTTGTCTCAGTGTAGGAAGAAGCAAGAGTGGGACAGTCCTAGACATTGTGGAGTGCCCACTTGAAATTTGTGGTGATAGTCTTCAAGGGAAATCAGTCAGCAGAGTGGTGTGATTTTCTCCAGTGATGTTAAACTTTCATCTAATTTTGGCATAATCCATTGGACTTTTGTGAGGTATACACAATAAGAAAGAGACAACAGAATTATGAGTGTTTGTAAGGGCCCAGTTATAGTATTGACTGTGCTGGGTCAGGAAGAGAAGAGGAGGGTAATGGATCCTGAACTGACAATAGGATGAATGGATTGGGAATCCCAATGTCCTCAAAGACTGGGTTCTCACCTAAACTAAGTGGCTTAGTCTGTTCAGGCTGCTTTAACAAAACACCATAAATGGGTAGCTTACACACCACTGAAATTTCTCACAATTCTGGAGGCCAGGAAGTCCAGCATCAAGGCACCAGTACATTGGATGTCTGGAGAGGGCCTGCTTGCTCCTTTGTAGATGACTTTCTTCTCCCTGTGTTCTCATGGAACAGAAGAGTTAAGAGATCTCTCGGGTGCCTTGGGAAGAGAAAATGGCAGTGAAGGGACGCTGTGGTCACAGGGGTGAAAGAGTTCACCAGAGGCAGTATGAAAAGTAGGAAAGGTGAATTCATTGAATTTCCCTGCAAAAGGATGCAGGGGGTGAGAGATGAAAGTGTCTGCATGCTGGGAGGACTTGCTGCCTTCCTTTATACCCTGAACTCACGGGATTTCTAACATTTAGGACACAGGTATGTGCTGGTTATCCCCCCTAGAGTGTCAGGCCACGTTAGTCCCAGCATCCCTCAGCCTACACATCTGTCTTTTGCGGCCATGGGCAGGCTGGGTGGTCCCTGTTTAAGTAACAGTCATTTGGCTCCCTTATCTGGGGAAGGTCTGAGGACCCCTTTCCTGTGGTAACTCTTCAATTCCCCTACTCTGTTTAAAATGTTCCATCCCTGTCTGCCAGGTAAGAAAGAGACTGAACGTTTAACCTTATAAACCCCCAAATCTGAGGTCTCTTGTAAGAGTCCTAGCTGCATTCTTGAAGTCTCCACCCTCATGACCTGATAGCCCCTCAAAGACCCATCTATTAATACATCACAGGGGGTTAGGATTTCAACATTTCAACTTGAGGGAACATAAACATTCAGGCCATAACATTATAACATTCACCCCAGGCTCCTCCCCCAAATTCATCATCTTCTTGCAAAAAATACACAGGAGCTTGCAAAAAATACAAAAAATTGGAGCTCCCAAAGCAGCAAAGAATGCTGGCCTTGGGTTATAATCTAAAGTTATCAAAATTATGGTGTATAATGATCAGAGAGAAGAGAGTTTCCAATAGAAATTAAGAAGGTGTAGAACAATTTTTGATGATGATGAAGTACAGAATGCTAAGCATTCTGCAATGCAAGACTACCTGCCGCACAAAATGATCTGACTCAAAATGTCAATAGTTTCAGTTTAGAAACTCTGATCTAGGGTGTGGGAGGTTGGGTGCAGCAGTGGCAAAGAGTGGAAGGAGATCAAGACTTGAGAGATCAAGGTGGGAGATATATCGTGTTCATCAATTTTGAAGTTGCCAAGAATGAGAGGAAGAATAATAGGCCTGGTGGTGCCAAGGAAGACCTTCAGAGGTACTAAAGTTTTCAATGAATGGAAATGGCTGACACATTGGGAGATGTTATAGAAGGGAGAGGTGACAGAGTCTGTTGTGGACTTCAAGGAGCTGGGATTTTGAAGAAGAAAGTAGAAGAAATGGAGTGTACGTGTGAATAGGAATCACCCCATTGTCCTAAGTTTCCTGGGATGTAGAGGGAAAATAAGCTTCCTAATGATGGAACTGCAGGGCACATCAAGGACTGATCATAGAAGGAGACCTTAGGAATCATGGTTATGCATCTTAAAGACGTAGTTATTTAAGTATTAAATGAAAATGATCCAGAATTTCCTGACTCATCACAAGTTCAGTGGAGACAGAGGGATATAATATGTAGCAGAGCACGGAAATCTTTAGAGGACTATATTAAAGACAGATTTTTTTCTTCCACACAGTGATTTGACATCTCTGACTGAGCTATTTGGTTTGAAGTATTGTGCTGGTTTTAAACAACAATAATTAGTTATTTTGACAACAAATTGGATCCTATCTGCTCTCTCTTCTGTTATTTGTATACAACTAAGATATGCATGAGCTTCCTCAAATCCAAGTCTAAAAATTCCTTATATTACCTCTGGAGAGCCCCCCTCCCCTTCCAAGTTCCATTAGAGGAAAAAGAGTAGGAGATGCAAGGCATACTGGGACCTGTAGTTTGTGGATTTTGCGCAGGAACGTGCAGTCTCTTTCTAGCCTCCTCACCTAATTAAAACAGAGTTATCACAATTGTATAGAATCATGGTTCTCAGGGGTCCCTGAACCAGTAGAACTAGCATGTCCCAGGAATTTATTAGATACAAATTCTTGAGCTCTACCCTTGACCAGTTGATTCCAAAAATATAGGGATGGGTCCAGCAATGTCTGCTTTAATGATAGTGCTGGATGATTCTAATGCATGGTCAAGTTTAAGAACTATTGATATAAAGTAAAAGTGTGTGGATGACTGACAGGGAAAAAAAGAACAAATGTTTATTGAACACTACCTACCATAATCCCATAGACTTTTTATAACTAGTAACGTTTACTGTTAACAGGGGCCCAAAAATCTAGGTATTGTTTGCCTATTTTTTATTACAGTTGGGAAAAAATGCATATTAATTACAAAATTTGCTATTTTAAGTGTACAATTTAGTGCTATTAGTTATATTCAAAAGTTGTATAAGTATCACCACTATCCTTTCCCCAAATTTTATGACCCCAAACAAAATTCTATAGCCATTAAATAAATACCCCAGCCCATCCAATATCTTATACTTTCTATTTATGAATTTGCCTATTCTATATATTTTATGGAGTAGAATCCATATAATATCTGTCATCTTTTATCTGGCTTATTTTACTTAGCGTAGTGTTTTTAAAGTTCATTCATGTTGCAGTATCTATCAGAATTTCCTTCCTTTTGTCACTGAATAACATGCCACTGTATTCCACAAATACTTCCACAGTCATCTGTTGATGCTATTGGTGGATACTTGGGTTGTTTCTGTCTTCTTGGCTATTGTGAACAATGCTGTAATGAATGTTTGCATATCATTACCTGTTTAAGTCCTTGTTTTTAATTTTTCTCTGTTATTCCATTTTTTAAGTGATAAAAGTAAGATTCTGAACAAGTGGTCAGTCTGGGAATTGGATAGCTGGTCCAGTCTGTTACCAAAGTTCCTCCTGACAAAAGTCACTATCTGAGCGAGAGGGGCTTGTATTCTGCCTCTGCCATTAGCTTTACTGGGTTATTGCCCGGCGCTCACGTATGAATGTGTGTGTGTGTGTGTGTGTGTGTGTGTTTTCCGGATCACTCTTTTTGTCTTTTGAAGGAATGTTCCACAGATGTTTCCAAGAAAACCCTGGCTGAAATAAGCCGAATTAACCAGTCTCTGACAGAGAAATGGATAGCAGTGAGAAACATAGCTGAAGAAAAAGAAGCTGAGAGGTGACTCTGTCTGATATAAACCACTTCAATTTGTTTCTGAAGTCTTGGTCTTTTTTAACCTTGATATAAGAAAGAGGGTTTGGTTTTGTTATGAAGGCGCTTGCCTTTTAACCGTGATGCTCTTCTACCACCTCTTAGTGTGAAGAAGTCTTTGTTGTATTTATTCAGTCATCGTTCATTTCACAGAGGTAGATTGAAGAGATACAACATTCCAGGCACCTTGACAGGCGAGGGAGATGAAGGAGTCAGAGATGCTTTCTGTCTTGCAAAGTCTTCAGTAAGGAAGACAGTTTTAATATTTTCAGCCTATTTTCTGGGACTCTATGAGTTCATGTTTTCAGAAGGATGCATTTCATTTCAACCTACATGTCTCGATCAAGTCACCTAGCAGGGTTTGAGTGAGACTTAGCAGTAACATACAAAACATACCCAGAATTTGGGAAACTTAGGAGAGTAGCTATTTTCACTAATAATGATTCCCCCTAATCTGCTATACTTGGGTTGGATACTTGAATTCAGACACTAGACAAAAGGATGCATGTTATATAGTATGTTGTGACTCAATTCTTGATATTACCTTCACAGTGAAATTAGAACAATATTTTCATCTCCTGCTTGTCTGACTGCAAGTTTTTTAAAGAAAAGGTAATGTTCACAGAAGGTTTACATTCTTTTAAACTGGGGAATATTTAAAATGAAATGTTTTGACTCAGTCTTTTTAATTGTGAATTGTTCACTTGGAAAAAAAGTACAACATGTAACTGCATTAGTTGTTACAGAATTCTTCCATTTTGTAATTTTCTACTAGACCATTCATGGTAAATTGTAATTCCTAATTTACATTGTTTACTTTTCTGCCCTGCCCACCTCTATTATCAGACAGGGAGGACTGGTGGTTTTTCAGCTTTCAGTGATCAGTTCATTCTAACATTGTGTTAATAGTGAGAGGCCAAGGTTGCATTTTGCAGTTTATTGTAGTGGAACCAATAGGAAATCAAATCCTTTTATCCTTCACTAGTTTCATCTCTATAGAGGAAAGTCTAATTTCTCTCATATTTCATTTGACATTTGGTCTGATTCAGTACCTTAAACAACTCTTTTGTGAAATGCTCAACATTTGATCTTCCATTTCACCCCCTCCCGCTATGGTACCCAATACTGTGTTGGTAAGTATAAGGTGATAACTTAGGCATACTAAAAAATTTAATAGTTTATCTGAGCAAACATCATTGCAATGGACAGAGCCAAACCTGGAGTGGTTTGGGGAAACTCCCCTACGGAATCTGGGGGAAAGACTTCCATAAAGAAGATACAGAAGCAAAGTAAGTAAAGCTTTTGATTGACTATTGCTTGAAGCTAGTTGGCTGTTTATGACTGGTTGTCTTAGTTTTCGATTAACTTAGAGGCATTACAGACTTAGACTTGGGCTTGTTTAGGCAGGTACCACTGCATTAGAATGATCTCAGTGTAATTACCTCCTTGTTTAATTAATTTAACAGTTCATAAGGGAGGAGAAGGAGAAATACCAGCATAAAGGGGCTCTTAAGTATTCCTCTGCTTCCTCCATGGGCTGGGTCTCTGCTGATCTGTCCCTAGCTGGTGTAATTCATTCAGGTGGACATCAGCCATATCAGGTCCCCGCTACTTCCTTGTTAATTTGTCTTCAAGATGGCTCACTGGTTTGGTCGTTTTCTATATATCATACCATTCCTGACCACTAGGTGGCTGTAAGTTAACTCCCACTTGCAGGTATTCCTTGCTCCCACAGAATCCAAGTAGCACATTTATTTATTTATACAAGAGCTGGAGTACAGGCCAGAGGCATGGGAGGGTGAGAGGATTCACCAGAGACAGGGCAGGGAACAGAACACGCAGACAGACCAAAAGCACTGCTGAGGGGAGCAGCGGGCGAGACAGGAGAGGTCTGCTGCACCATGTGGGTACCTCCCTGGCTGGTCTGGAATCGATCCTGTGTAGCACAGGCTGCTGACAGCTTCGCTGCCCTGTGCTCAACCCACTGTGCCACCGGGGAGGCCCTCCTTTGATTCTTAACCTGGCTGTAGTCTCAGTCACCCTTCTGTGGTACTGGAGAACTGTAGTTTCAACATCCTCCCCTAGGAACTGGAGAAGCCTAGCAAAGTTCAATGGCATGGCTTCCCTCTGGCTGCTCACAAGGCTGTGTGTTTGGCCAAAGGTCAAAGGCAGAGTGAAAGCATGACACTTGTGTCCTCTTCCTGCTTTCTCAACTATTTTCCTTCCTCTTCTAGATATGCTTCAGCCTGGAAGGGAAGGACTATTATACAAAGTGTCCTGGTTTTTCTCTTCTATAGCTTCAGTGTAATCCTTATTGCCTGTAGACAAAACTTTTCTATACTAAGGCTGATCTTTCAAAAATATAGTGTCCGTGCCTCCCTCCCATGAGAGTTGAACCTCAAGATTTGGACTTAAAATGGCAAAGTCTATAAAGGAAAATAAATGTAAGGAGAATTTTGCAGTACTTTGTTTCGGTGCCTGCTTAAGTGTTTTAGACCTAATATTACAATTGATCCATTAATCCAGCAAACTGGTAAGTAGATTATATATAGGCTTCTCATATATCACCAACACAACCCAGAGGAGCATCAGACCTAGAGGGATCTTGGTCATGTTTCTGAGGGAAATGCCAAGCCTTTAATGTGGGATGGGGAGGCTGAGGGCTTGATTAGGATGGGAGGGAAAATGCAACCATCCAGGAGGAGGGAAATAGCAAAGCAGGATTCTTGGCCGAAGATTCAGATGACCTTAGGGCATAGAATGTCTGTTGATGCTTCTATTAAAAAGTTAAAGGATTGGGCCTCCCTGGTGGCGCAGTGGGTTGAGCGCAGTGCAGTGAAGTGTACGCAGCCTCTGCAGCACAGTTTTGCTTCCCAGCATGGGGATACCCACATGGTGTGGCAGACCTCTTCTGTCTTGCCCTCTGGTCCCCTCAGCAGTGTTTTTAGTCCATCTACCTCGTCTGCTCCCCGCTCTGTCTCTGGTGAATTTGTCACTCTCCACACCTCTGGCCTGTACCCCACTTCTTGTAAAAATAAATGTTTTTTAAAAAGTTAAAGGGTTTTTTCAGAAGTCCCTATAATGAACAATAAACCACTTTCCTGACTTCTTGGAAAAGGAAAGTAATGCTAGTAAAACAGTGGATATCCAAAGTAATGCAAATGTCCCCGGGAAGGCAAGGGGTGGGTAGGTAGTTTCATTCTCAGCGCAGGTGATGAGGGAAAATGGATTCAAATCTCAGCATATAAAATTTTACTATTATAGCTGCCTAAACTTACCTAGAGATAATAGGCTGTTAACAACGTTCTTTTATTTCATTACCTACCTTCTTTTAGAAGAGCGTGTAAAATTTTTATGCCAATAAATTATGTTGAAAGGAGGCAAACTTCAAGAACGTTTGCATCTGATATGTAATAAAGTAATAAATAATGATATATTTTCAGATATATTCCTCCACATTTGTTCATGTAATTTTTGCATTTCTTGTATCCAAAGAGGATCTGGAGAATCACTTTCCATTGATGTGGACTTGGAAATGGCAAGAGATACCTTTGAGAAGTTAACAAAAAAGACATGGATTTCTTCCCTGGTAATAGGCAATATTTACTAAAAAAAAAAATAGAGCAATATAATTTGTTTACAGGAACCAATATAATTGCAGTTGAATTCTGTTGGTAGCTGAGAGGAAACTGAGATAGGGTAGTTAGTTTTCATTGTGAGGTTTACATCCAGAGGCTGTATTAAGTGATGGCATTTATTTTATTCTTGAGCACTTAAAGGTAGTGAGGCTGTTTTGTTTGGAATTGATGAGTTTGGAGTGCGGGGTCCTTGGGTTCATTCTGGGAAAGGTTTCACCAGAGCTCCCCTTTCAGCAGCATGGGGCAAGTTTCCCAGGTGAGTTTCTCCATGAGACAGAGACGTTAGTTATATTTAAAGAACAGGTTCGTTGGGAAAGGGGACAGAAGAATAAAGGACACTTGCATAGACACAGGTGGGCCGATGGGCTGCCCCTTTGTGGGGGAAGTGTTAGGTTTATCCTTTTCCTTTGGTAGGGAGGGGCTCATGTTTGTGAGTGGTGAGATTGTTGCTGATTTTGGACAGCTCTGCAGAATCAGAAAGAGACCAGAGATTCCACTATGGGCCCAATCTCCATATCTTTACCTTCAGATCTGTGCTCCAGACATTCCCCATAGGAGTCTGATACCTACTTGGGTCTTAGGCCCTGTGATAAGGCACTAGGGCCTAAGGATCTTGATTTCTATAGCTGGGTTTATGGTCTTGTTAATCCCCTCTACCCCCACCTCCTTGGGTGAGTCAGGTTTTAGTTTCGTGATGCCTCCTTTAGATTTTCTATTCTTTCCTCTTCAGTATGTAACAGGGTGATCTCCAGGTGAAGAGGAGGTTCCTGGTTCCCTGCTCCACCCAAAGGAGGGTGGAGCTGAGCAGGAAGGAGAAGCTGGAGAAGAGACTGGAGAAGGAATGAAGCAGGATGGAGAGCAAGAAGGAGACCTGCAGGAGGCACATGGAGCAGAGAGACATGTGAAGGCAAGCTGTGCTTGCCTTTTGGTCCTGGACTGGGTGAACAGCTGTGGGTGAGAGACCCATGGGGGGTGACAATGGCAGCTTTTATTTTTATTTTTATTTTTTTAAAGATTTATTTTATTTATACAAGAGCTGGGGTACAGGCCAGATGTGTGGGAAGGTGAGAGGATTCACCAGAGACAGAGCAGGGAACAGAACAGGCAGATTGATGAATTACACTGCTGAGGGGAGCAGCAGCAGGACAAGAGAGGTCTGCTCACCATATGGGTTGCTCCAAAGCCAGCAGGGATCGAACCGGCACTGCAGAGGCTTCAGACAGCTTCACAGCACAGTGCTCAACTGCCTGCGCCACCAGGGAGGCCCTGATTTTGCTCTTTTCTTCCCAGACTTGTCTGGCTGTTTCTGACCCTTTTCCCTGGGTCTCTGCCAGAAGGGTCTTTAAACTCATGGCAGGCTTTCAGGCCTTGCTCTGGGCCAATCCTGTTCGGGTGGACTTTTAGCCATGAGGGATGGGTAACTTCGGGTGCTTGATTTAGGAACTCAGTGGGTAATTCCCAAAGGACTGAACCCGAGTAACAGTAGTTATGAGTTTTTTTATAGAGCTTGGACAGAAAAGCATGTGGAAATGGTACAGTTTGGTACAGGAGAACTCAACTGAACAGGTATCAGGGTTGGCAGGGCAAGGGTTTATATAAAGGCAGTATGTGGTTCTTTCGTGTAACAGAGCCTGGCCTTCAAGTCCCCTGGTCATTTTCCACTTCGCTAAGTTGTTTTTAAGTTCTATTGCAGTTTAGTATTTTGTGATTCTGGGTTGTATTGGGAATAAAACTTTCCCCATTCCAATTTATTTATCCATGTACAAATTTACTTTCACTGATTTACTAATAGGCAGGAGACTGGAAAATAGATCATAGACAAAGGTCAATAAATTTTTATTCTGTTACAGGGCATGGTGAGGGGCACCCCAGGACCCCCAAACCTGCCCAATCTGCCATCTGCCGCATCAAGACAAAACATACTCTAGTAAGTGAGACCATTAATGGAATGGAATACCATTAGTGGACAGTACAGAAAAGACAAAGAAAATAGTTTTCAAATCAAGCACCTGAAGTTCCCCATCCCCTCATGGGTAAATGCTCAGCCAATCAGGGTTGGCCCAAAGCTGGGACCACTGAGCCCAAAAGCCTCCCAAAGTCTAGGGCACCTCCTGGTGGGGACTCATCAGAAAGTGGCAGAAACAGCCAGACAAGTCTAGAAGAAAAAGAGCAACATCAAAATCAAGATAAAAGCTGCCATTTTGAACCTCTCCATGGATCCTCACCCACATCTGTTTCAACCAGTCAAAAACCAAGAAGCAAGTGCAGCTTCTTCACATATCTCTCTGCTCCATGTGCTTCTTCTTGCATTCTTTCTGGCTGTCCATCCTTCCTTCTTCCTTCCTCAGTCTCCATCTTCTACTCCTCCCTGCTCAGCTCCACCCTCCTTTGGGTGGGGCTGGGAACCTGGCACCTCCCTTTTTCCTGAGGACCACACTATTACAAATTAAATGCTTATGGGAGCATTCAGATGAAAAGGTGCTTTGAAAAGTCAGGGATAAGAGTTTTTTGGTTGTTGTTGTTGTTTTATAACAATTTAATAGGGAAAAAGGAAGGAGGAGAAAGAACTTCTTTGGGAAAACAATTGGGACTTCTAGGTTAGACTGATTAACTCTTAAGGAGATGGAAGAGTTACACCTTGTGATTATGTTCATTTATGCAAATTCTCATCCAAATCTTCCTGGCAGTGAAGCCCACCTGCCTGCAAAAGAAGTTATGGCTGCTTCACTCTTGGGGGTTCTGCATCTAGTCAGATAAGGGAAGCTCTGAGGCTTCTTTATCCATCATCTGTATCTCAGATGTCTTCAGCTTGAAGTCATCTTTATATCATTTTGGTGGGCCTGAGTGAGTTCCTATAGTTGGAAAGGAAAGAGAAAGAGGGTTCCTTAATATACAGTAGATATTACACTTATATTTTAAAGAGGGAATAAATGCTTTCAGGT
Source organism: Talpa occidentalis (assembly GCF_014898055.3). Lineage (NCBI taxonomy): Eukaryota > Metazoa > Chordata > Mammalia > Eulipotyphla > Talpidae > Talpa > Talpa occidentalis. Next base: position 55,067,240 of record NW_023604972.1, read on the forward strand.
GTATTTTCAAAATAATTTTATTTAGCTGATATGGCAGTGCACATTTCAAGGGACTTTAGTTTCATAGAATGATCCATGAGAAAAGGCTCTTAGTGAAACAACTTTGGCAACATTGAGTCATGATGTACATTAGTAATGAAAGATTCTATGATGTCATCCACCAAAAGAAATCCAGTTTTTTGATCCTCTTTTTCTCAAATGTATTTGACTTTGTGATACTATTGCCCCCTAATATATCTACTAGCTTTCCACAGAAATCATGTTCTTCTGGAGATATGAAGAAACAAATTATGAAAACATGAACAAAATAGCAACCATTTTCCAATTTGGCTGTTGCATATATCATCCTACTCTTATGTGGATCAGACACCTCAGTTAGGAGTATCTCAGATATTTCAGACAGAATAAATAATGCCAGCTGTTATAACCACTTCCAGATCTTGCAGAAATAGATTTCTTTCCCATACCATAGTCTAATGAGGGATGGAGATAGGAGACCCCAGTAGAAGAAGAAAAAATTATTTTTCCTTTACCTATTAGTCTCATTGACTGTGCCCTGCAAATCAGATTGAGAAGAGACAATTTAATAGGAGAAAAAGAAACTGAGGATTAACATGTGCACCCTTCATACACTTGCACTCAGTCATGAGTAACTTAGAGAACACGGACTTGGCAAAGAAGAGTTATTTTGTGGAGAAGTGCCAAGACAAAGAAAAGGAATTTTGAGCTTCCAGGGACAGCAAACTATGAGAAAGCAAAGTAAGCCTCATGTAAGAGTGGCATTTGGGGTGGCATGTTCAGTTCCCCATCCCACCTCTGCAACGCTTCCGTGGGGGGTAGCTATGGCTCCTTTCTGGAGTTCTGAGCCCTGGGGTCATAAGATCCTCCAGCAGATTTTTTGTGTGTTTGGTTGGCAACGAGGATAAAAGAGAACATGGCAGGTCATGGGAAGTTTTATCAGCCATTCCTGGACGTATCATGCATCAGCTTTGTCACGTTCCTTTAGCCCGAAGTCATATGGCCCCACCCCATAGCTTGGGAGGCCAGGTAGTCTTCCGAAGTCTCAGGAGAAAAAGAAACCTGGATAGCTGAGGGGGACAGGTGGCATTTTCTCTGCCATGGTGGATTTTGGGTCAGAGATATCTGGGTGTAGATCCCTGATCTGTCAATTTCTAGTTAAGCAACATCCACAATTCATCAGCATGTCGGCGCACATGTGATTCTTTTATTCCCTTCATGCAGCCCAATGTAGAGAGGATGGGAAATAGAAGTCATGCAGTTTGAGTAAGTTTCAGGGAAACTAAAAGATTATTCCAAATGAAATGTGCTAGAATGTACCCCTAATCCCACTTGTTTGTCACTGTGTTCTGGAGCTAACATTTCCTGGGTCTTTCCCTGGTCCTATTTCAACTGCAGATAACTACATGTCTCCAGAAAGCTCTGCAGACAGATCTTCCATGTCGTTCTCCACACCAAGAAGCATTATCAGTTTTCCTTCTGCTCCCAGAATGTCCTGTGCTGCATGATTCTAGTAACTGGAAGAGGCTGGTAGTTCCATTTGCAAAGGCTGTTTGTAAAATGAGTAGCCAATCTTTGCTAGTCCTAAGTAAGTTTGATTACTTTTATGTCTCATTATCTGTGTTCTCAATTGAGTTATTGTCTAAAGTAGAAGTTGTTACAAACTCTGAGTAGATTTCAAAACACACAAATGTTTGAGTATGTGGTATGTGAATTGTTGAAAAGATTAACCAACACTTTTATAGTTATTCCCATTGCCTTACAAAGCACATGTAATTCTCAGTCTGGGATGTAGCTTTGGCAGCAGGTTGAGAACTAGAGAGCATCCAGGCAAGATAAATCTAGAATTTAAAACTTTCTGTTCATGTTATTTTAAAATGTTAGACATTTTGACCATGGGTGATAAAAAAACAATGTTACTTTGTGTACTTTTTTAATTTATTTAATGCTATGGATCTTACTTTTATAATTTTAAGCTAATGTTAAAGACCAATATTAAAAGGTAAAAGAGAATATATACAGTGAAATAGAAATCATCCAACTCCCCTCTCAGAAAGAAGTTACAGAATGTAGTTTCTTGTGTAACTTTTGAAAGATATTGTATATATTTTAAAAAAACAGAATTTTTATTTTTTAACAGAATTTTATTCTTTGGCAACTTGATTTTTCCCATTTAGCAGTATATCATGGAGATGGTTCTGTTACAGCATCTTCTGAATTGCGTCTTCTATTTAATGGCTGAATGATATTCTAGTGCTAGAATATACTATGAATAGCTCCTTTAAACTTCTGCTATTATTGCAGTGCTAACATGTATTTCTTTATACATATATAAATTTACAAAGCAGGCAAACACCAGAAGACAATAATTACTGGGTGAAATCATTTGTACATTTTTAAGTTTGAGTGATTTTGCCAAATGACCTTCCATAGAAACCATGATCACCATGTTGTCAACTTTAAGTGGTTACCACTCAATTTAGTTCAAAGTAAAGTGTGCCCTTAGACTTGGGCAATGTACAACAGTGTTATTACACTGTGGCCTTCTGGTAAAAAAAAAAAAAAACCTCTTAATTTGAATTTCCTCATGGTGAATGAGATTGCTCTGATACTCATATACCTTAGTTGCATTTGTGGAATGCATTCTAAGAACTATCAGGTCATTTCTACCCATTTTTCCAATTGTTGTTAATATCTTTCTTTTTCACCTAGGAGCATTTAAGTTACAAAGACAATTAATCCTTTATCATTAATATAAGTAGCAATTTTTTCTCTGGGTTATTAACTTTTTTTTACCTTGTGATTTTTTCCCCCATCATAACTATTTTATGCATACACTGTATTAACATTTTCTTTCATGGTTTGTGAATTTAGGTCATACATGGAATAGTTTACCTCACTCTGAAATTTAAAAACTTTTTCCCATGTTCTTATTAGAATATGTTCACTCTTTCATTTTATGTTTAAATCTTGACATATATGGAGTTAATCTTGATGAAGCTTAATTTTTTTCTGGATCAGTGTCCAATTGTACCCATATATTTATTGAATGATCATCTATTTCATTCCCCAGTAATATGCAGTGCCACCTTTAATATATACTTATGTATATATTAATATATACATATCTATACTTATGTATATATTATATATAATATATACTTGTATATTTGGGTTCATTTATGGAATTTCTATTAAATTGATCTATCTTTCATGCATCTGCATCATACTATTTTAATTACATTAGTTTGCAAATATATTTTAATATTTGATAGTTTTATTTTCAAGGATTATCACTTAAATGTACCAAATTCTAACTTGTAACCTCAGTAGTAGCAAAATACTGTTAGTGAGCTAATTTTAAAAATACATCTGTATATATTAGGTGTTCATACAGTCTGGAAAGGTGGATAGTATTATTTTTTTGTTTTACAAACTGAAAATGTCCTTTTTGACATGTTGTGTCTGTGTGTGTGCACATTTCAGAATTTGTATTACCATATTGAATTTTCAGTTTGAAAATAATTAAATTAGTCAAGTAATGAAACATAAAGATGAAGAAATCTTTATTTGAGCTTTTCATTTCAATGATACTTAACCGGGAAAGTTTTTTTTCAACATGTGTGAGTAATAAACATCTAAGATGATATCCTTAGGAAAGGTATTTTTATGGGTTATTGCCTCTGAAATGAAAGATCAATTTCTTGTATTTAAGAACTCAGCAGGAACAGAGAGTTTTGGGCAGGTGTATACTTACGGTTGATGTTTACCCTCAGAGCAGTGTTGGGCATCTTTGCAAGACTCTAGTCTCAACACATTGGTACAGATGCTTAAAACTGCCATCATCGCTCAACTGCAAAACGAAACTGAAGCCCAGCAGGGTTACCCCAATGCTAAAGCTCTTCTGGAAGTGATGAAAGAGGTGTATGAGGTAAGGCTCATCTAAAGGAATGTACATACCATTTCACTAAATCAGAATCCCTTAGATCTCAGCCAATTGGAGTCTAGTTTTGTTTTCTGCAACAGAATTTTTCAGCCTTTATTAATTCAAAATTTTGCTTGCATTACTGAAAAGATACACTCTGGACCAATGTCTTACATGTTGTATATTATATTGATTTACAAATAATTAAATATCAGAAGGATCAGCATTTTTATTAGAATACACAATATAATCTTGAAGTAGCCTAAGGTTAGTCTACTACTATACCAAATGATTGTTGGGGAATAGTAAGGAGCTGTTGCATTTTAAATAAAACAGTAGAATTAAATTGTTATTTTCAATTAAAAAATAATTAACTAAATTAAGATGCATTTATGAATATAAATTGTTAAATGGCAATCAAAGTAAATTTTACTGTAAAATATCAATCTCAGTAGGAAAAATGTATTTTTACAAAAGCAGTATTTCTCTGAAGCTCAAATGTATTGGTATTTCTATATATCAGCTTTATTGAGATATAATGTGTATAAATGTTTAAGGTGTGCAGTATGTCATTCGATACACTTACAGATTATAAAACAATTACCACCAGATTTCTTTAGCTAACATCTATGTCACCTCACATAATTACCATTACTTTATTGTGGTGAGAATACTTTCAATTCTACTTTCTCTCACTGACTTTCAAGTATGTAGAAATATGTTAACTATATTCACTACCCTCCATAACTTATTCATCTCATAACTAGAAGTTTGTACCCTTTGACCAACATCTTCCTATTTTACTACTCCCAGACACTGACAGCCATCACTCTGCTCTCTGTTTCTAGGAATTGGGCTTCTTAAAATTCCACATTTAACGTGATATCATATAGTATCTGTCTTTCTCTGTCTGACTTATTTCACTTAGTGTAGAGTCCAAAGGTCTATTCATGTTCTGGCAAATGACAGAATTTTCTTCTTTGTTGTGGCTGAATAATACCCCACTGTGAGTGTGTATACATACGTATATCTTCAACATACATTCACCTGCCCATGGACCTGAAATTGTTTCTCTATCCTGGCTATTGTAAATAATGTTTTAGGGAACTTGGACCTGCATATATCACTTTGAGGTAGCGATTTCATTCCCTTTGGATGTAAACCCAAAAGTTAAATTGCTACACCACATGGTAGCTCTATTTTTAATTTTTGAGAAACCACTGTGCTGTTGTTCATAGTGGCTGGACCAATTTACATCCCCACCAACAGTGTGCAGGGTTCCATTTTCTTCACATCCTCCCTAACAATCATTATATCATCTTTCTGATGATAATCATTTTAACAGGTATGAGGTGATACCATATTTTAGTTTTGATTTGCATTTCTCTCATGACTAGTGATGTAGACTATCTTTTCATGTACCTCTTGAGTATCTCTGTATTTTCTTTGGAAAAAAGTCTACTCAGATCCTCAGGCCTTTTTTCTAACCAAATTGTTTATTGATTTTTGCCCAGCAGTGTGAGTTCTTCATATATTTTGGATATAAATTGTATCCTATGTATATGACTTATTTTATCCACTTCCATAGGTTGCTTTTTTATGTTGTTGTTTCTTTTGTGATTCAGCGACTCTTTGTTTACTCTAGTCCCATTTATTTATTTTCACTTTTATTGTATTTTTGCAGTTAAGCTCAAAAAAACATTGTCCAGACCTACGTTCAGGAGTTTTACCCCTGTGTTTTCTTCTGTTTTTTTGTTTTTAGGTTTAAGTTTTTAATCCATTGGAATTATTTTTTTTGAATGGTGTCATGTAGGGATAACTTTATTCTGCTGCATGTATTATCCAGTTTTCCAACCTATATTTATTGAAGAGATTTTTTTTTTCTCATTGAGTGGTCTTAGTTTCCATGTCAAATGATGTCAAGCATGCAAGGGCATATTTCATAGAGTTTCATTCTCTGCCATTTGATTATGAGTCTGTGTTTATGATAGTACCATACTGTTTTGATAGCTCTGTAGTATAGTTGTAAATCAGAAAGTGGGATATACTTTCAGCTGTGTTCATCTCTGTCAGTATCCTTTGTGACCCTGGGATCTTCTGTATTTCCATACAAATATTAAAATTGCTTTTTCCATTTCTGTGAAAAAAAAATTCTTTTAATTTTTTGGATTTTTGAGAGCGACTCCATTGAGCTTTATAGATGGCATCAAATAGTATGAACATTTTTACAATATTAATCCTTTAACTCTATGACACATCTTTCTATTTATTTTTGTCTTCAACATTTTTCATCAAATTTTGTAGTTGTCAGTGTAAAGATCTTGAATCTCTTTTGTTAAATTTATTCCTAAGTATCTTACTGGTTTTGATGCTGTTGTAAATAGTGAGTTGGAGTCTTAAGAAGACAAAAAGAATCATGAAGAAAAAATTTTAAAGTAGTGTGTAAACAGAAACAAACAACAATTAAAAACAAAACAATAGTATATAAAAGGAAAATGTTTGGCATGAAACACTTGAAGACTTAAGAAGTAAAAAACTTTATAAGGACTTAAGATGATATTTTGCAATGGATTTTATAAATAACACAAAGTATACATCCCAATCTGTAGTTTTGTCCAATTTTTTTACTTGTGACATTGGTTATTGGCCTTTTTAAATTCTGGATCATCTTTTTAGAGTTTTTTTTTTTCAAGGAACCAATATTTTCATCAGTTATACTCTGTTGTGTTGCTACATTTTTATTTCCTTAATTTATTTGCTTGCATTTCTTACTTCCTGCCCTTATGTTTTTGGATTAATTTGATGTGATGGTGGCTTTTTAGATCATTGGTTTTCTACAAGTGCTTCCTCTGGAAAACCTTCTTGAGCTACAAAGTCCTTCTTCAATAAGAAACTGTACCCTATATGTCTAATAAATTGTTTTTATCTACTAGACCATGGGTTAAGGTCAGCAATCTATACCCACAGGCAGTCTCTTGTTTTATACATAAAGTTGTATTGGATCAAATACTCACTGTTTATGAGCTTTTTAATAACTGTTATATGCTACAAAATGACAGGGTTTAATAGTTGTACCAGAGACTGTATGTGTTAAGCTGAAAATATGACTTTGGATTTGAAAAAGAGCTTAACAACTACTACACCAGATAGTAAGTTTGGCTAAGCCAAAACAAATTTTGCCTATATTTTGTCCCAATCCTGACAAAACGTATGTGCTAAATTTATATTAATTAATTAATAGAGAAAATGCTAGATTTATTTTAAAAGTAACTTGTATTTGTATGGTGCTTTTATTCTTAAGATCCAGAAAATTTCCATATACATGTGGCCTAAGAATTGGCTTATTAATTCCATTGCCAATATCTTATATACTTAATATTATGAAAAGGGGCCTCCCTTGTGGCTCAGGGGTTAAAGACACAGTGCTCTCAAGCTATCGCCAGCCACTGCAACATGAGTTCAGTCCTGGCCAGGGAGCTACCCACATGGCACAGCAAACCTCTCCTGTCTTACCCACTGCTCCCCTCAGCAGTGTATTTCAGTCAGTCTGCCTGTTCTGGTCCCCACTCTGTTTCTGGTGAATCCTCTCACTCCCCCCGCCACACACACACCTCTGGCCTATACCCCAGTTCTTGTATGCATAAAAAATAAGCCTTTTTAAAAAAATTATGGAGAAATTATAGATTAAAAATGAAAGTTTTATAGAACTTTACTTTATCATTTACAAATGCATTGGATATTAGAGCTCTATTCTGACTGCATAACAGTCATACATATACATATATGTATTAATTTGTTGATATAAAATGAAATTCACAGGTTCTATTCTCTCAAAGGTAAACAACAAAGCTAAGTGTCCACTATCAGAAAATACTTTCCACATAAATGAACTCTCTAATTGTTTGGACTTTGTTGCTGATCGAAGAAGACTGTTTATTAGAGATAACATGGTAAGAATAACATCTATACTTCTGAAAATTTTCATACCTTAAATGGAGACACATTAGTAGCTCTGTAGTTATCGCTTTGATAAATCAAGATTTGAAAATTTCTTCATTGCAATACTGAGGTTACTGAATTAAATGGTCATTGAAAACAAACATCCCTTATTCACAAAAACAAATTCACTTTCTTAGCAATTTGTAATCTGAAGTCTTACAAATTCCGAAAAATATAGAAGGAATAGTTTAAGGTGATAAAGTAATGGAATAAAGTTTTTCTTTTACCAAAACTTATTTCTGTTTGATTTTCAGGAACTTGAAAACTTTACTGAAGTTATTTTCTGTGATTTTCCATTTGTCTTTAATTTGCTATCCAAAATTAAATTATTACATGCTGAGTTCAAGTTTCGCCTGGAGGTATGTATGTCTTACTTTTTTTTATTACATAAAGCTTCAAACATAGGCAATATAGAGGGAATGGTGTAGTGAATCCCAAATAAAAAGTTTCAGCAGCCATCAACATTTTGTCACACTTTCTTCATCTATCACTTTTGTTATTTTTGTAGTTATTATTCTTGCTTAAGTATTTGAAAGAAAATCTCAGGCCCAGCTTTACCTCTCCATAGTTCAATGCATTATTTCTGGTAGCTGGCTCTCATGCATGCTGAGATCCATCAATAAGTTTAGGTAGTGACAACATGATTATTCCATTTTAATGACCCCCGTGAAGTTTTATTTAATAATTGTATCCATTATCTTGGGTAAGTTTGCAAAAATCACAATATTTCTAATTTTTATGATTCCTTCCAACGTGATTAACTAAATGCTATAAAGAACTTTTCCTCATCAATTAGGGTCATTTGTGACCATTACCAAACAAAAGGCTTGCTGCCCAATGTGTGTCAAGGCCCCTATTACTATTATTTGAGAGAAAAAGAGTTTATTTATGATGTAAACTGGGAAGGAGGCAGAGGCCAAAGCCCAAATCTGTCTCCCCATTTAAGAAAGAGAGTGGGTTATAATGGTTTTGGGGGAACAGGGTTGAGAACAAAGACTAAGGGGCAGGTTAAGGGCAAAGGAATGTGGACTTGGCTGCAGTGTATTGGTTGGTAAGAATATAGGTCCCTTCATGGTCAAGTAATTTCAGTTGCCTGTTGGCTTAGAATTTGGTTTAGGGCAATTCTTTTTTCACATGCTTGGATTTTATGACCTCACTGCCCCCCAAATCCCTGAAAGGCACTGCAGGTCGCGCCCACATGGAAGCAGTTCCTTGCATCTGCTCCAGGGTTTGTCCCAGGTGACTGTGGACTTCTAGATTCCAGACCAAGGCCCCATGTGCCCCAATGCCATGTTCCCGGCTACAGGCCAGCCAGGAAAGCAGCAGAGCCCCCAGGCCATGTCAGGGCAGGATCAGAGTTAGGAGTTAGGTTTAGGGCCTCCTTGAACCTTTATGTAGTTACATAGTTTTTTTTTTTTTTTAAGATTTATTTATTTATTTATACAAGAACGGGCTTACAGGCTAGATGCATGGGAGGGTGAGAGGATTCACCGGAGACAGAGCAGGGAACAGAACAGGCAGACTGACAGAATACACTGCTGAGGGGAGCAGCGGGCAAGATAGGAGAGGTCTACCATGCCATGTGGGACTCTCCCCGGCCGGCCGGGATCAAACCAGCACTGCAGAGGCTGCATACAGCTTCACAGCACTGCGCTCAACCACCTGCACCACCAGGGGAGGCCCTGTAGTTACATAATTTAGATGATGATAACTTGCTGTGTAGACTCAAAGTCTCTGGCAGTTTTACCTCACTTTTAGCCATAAAGGAAAGCAGGGTGGTAAGAATCAGCAGGTACAGAAGAGAAAATACTCTCAAGGTTGCCCAATTTTAATATCCAGAGGATGAAAAGGGCCCTTGAGGGATTGTCATGTTTTTCCTCACTCTCACCTTGTGGCTCTCCAGTGAAGGAAGCTACTGGAGGCTGTGACCCACCTCCCAATGCCCCAAGGTCACCTACCCACACCAGTCCCAAGACCACACCTACAGGTCATCCCTGATGGCATGAGGAATTAGTGGACAGGGCAATGCGACACCGGTAGACACAGGCACAACAGCATCAACCAGTTTTCACACTGGCCACTCACATTAGCTCTATGTCTTACCCTCACTATGCACTGGTCTCTCCCACATCCTGATGGAGAAGAAGGGGACCCAGCAAGCGGGCAGGTTGAGGAGCAGAAACCTGACATCTGTGTGACCATCTGCCCGCCCTCATGCCCTCTGTTCAAGCTCCTTGGAGCTCTCAGCCCTGTGTCTCTGGCTCCTCTGGCCACAGGTGGCACCGGCTCAGCCAGTCTCACCTTTCTGGGTCACCCCTGCATGACTGCTACCCGCCCCCGCAATGCCCTTTGTCTTACTGGGTTTCTCCCGTGTGTACTGAGGTATCAATCTGATTGACACTTATTTGATTATTTGGCAGTGTAGAAGAACCCAGGAGGGTATGGGAAGATTTCCTCTTTGCCCCTCTAAAGCAATTGTTTACAGTGCTGTAGGAAATTCATACATATTTTGAGGCAGACTTTGCAGACTTATATTCATATTTACTGCTCCATATTGTTTAGAATCAGAATAGTTGGTCATCTTTTGCAGACAGGAAAAAAAAAGCATGAGTTTTATTTACACAAACAGAGAAAGTGAAAAATATATGCAATAAAGGCTTTCAGGGGCCTCCCTGCTGGTGCAGGGGTTAAAGACAGCACTATCAAGATATCACCTAGCCACTACAGTGCAAATTCCATACCTGGCCCGCCAAGGAGCTAACACACCTGGCACAGCAGACCTCTTCTGACGGCCTCTGCTCCCCTCAGCAGTGTATTTCAGTAGAACTGCCTGTTCTGCTCCCCAGTAGAACCACCTGTTCTGCTCCCTGCCTCTGGTGAATCCTCTCACCCCCCTGCATCTCTGGGCTGCATTCAAGTTCTAGTAGACATAAATAAATTACTCTTAAAAGACCAAAGAATTTCATTAATTAAAATATTTTAAAATCAGGGTCACTTGGTTACCCTGAGAAATCACTCAGATAGGAAGATAGAAGTGTAATGAGACCTAACGTGGGCCCTTTGCCCACTGCACACAGATGGCCACGCCATGACAGTGGGTTGCACAGCAGGGAGAAAGCTTTGTTTATGTAACCAGTTAAGTATAGCAGCAGAAACGGGTGCAAACCTGCCCTTCCACCCCTACAGGACTAGCAGCTTTAGGGAGAGAGAAGGGCTTAGAAGTGCTCGGACTGGTCAGGGGTGGGGGAGTTCCCAACGTGCAGGTGTAAGGACTTCATTTTCTTCCCGGGTCACATTTCCTTTAGGTTGGGCTTAGCATGTGCCCTGTGCAGGGTTTCCAGCGTTTGGCATCTTAAAGCTACTCCTGGTCCACCAGAACTGCTTGATAACCTGCAAAACCCTGCGTTGCCTGGTTGTTTACTCATCAGACTCTGCTAGCCTTGCAAAAGAAGCCTGCCAGAGTGTGAAATGGGAGGAGGGAATATACACAGGAAGAGAAGGATGAGAAGTCTTTGACCATCCTTGTGAGGCAGGGTTGGACTTTGCAAAAATAGTTCCTGACCAGTTTCAGAATGATGTTTAATCTTTTTCATAATTATTACATGTTGCTCAATTATTATACATAGTGATTGCACCAATTTATGTTACTACCAGCAATGCATGAAATGCCTCTTTTATACACTTTCACCTGTGTGGAGTGCTACCAAGCTTTTCCAATTCCGTGGGCTAATCATGATACTTCATTGTAATATTCCATTTCTCATAATACAAAACCCAAATCCTTATTTACTATAGATAATATTCACAGTTTTCCTACTCTGAACAATACTGAAATTATCTAGTAACTGTCCCACGCCATTCCCTTACTTACTCAATCCAATTTCAGTTGCTATTATATTCTTAGTTTTAGTCTTTTGGTCTTATATTTGCTTAAAAGTCTTGGAGCTTGATTTATATCAAGTTCCAACTGATTTTTTTTTTTTATTTCCAGATAACCCCTATGAGCCAGTGTTTGTTTTCCACTCACTGTATCCCTTCTGCTTCTTGTCTGGCAGTTGCATTATTCCACATATCATTTATATGGTGGTCTAATACCAGGGTACCGTTAGAGCTATAGGGATGAAAGACTCCACCAGAGACAAGTGGAGAACCGGAAAGATGGATTTATTAAAATAACCTACAAGGGAACAATGGGTGAGACGGGAGATGTCCATGCGGGAAGGATTTGAGGGTCTCTTTTAAACTTTGTTTTCTCAGGCTTTCTTACTTGGGGCACTGGTTTGCACCAGTGATCTGCTGGGATGTCTGGTCTCAGGCCCTGCCTTTGACACAGAAGGTGTCCTGGCCCTGCTTCTGCATTTCTGGAGCTGAGCTGGTTTTTCTTGTCTTGGGGGTTGGTCTTAATGGCTCAGTTCCCATAGCATCCTTATCAATTCCCGTTTCTATTCAAGCCTCCCAAACTTGCCTACTGGGGAGGGAATGGGGGCTTAGTGGCTTAGTTTTAACCTTATTAAATGATACACAGATAATTTAAACAGTATTTTGTCTTTCCTATCAACATCAGCCTTAGTTCTCAGTTAAGAATATACATAATGAAGGGTCTACTGCACCCTCCATTCCAAGGCATTGTGCTATAGGTTTTCCAAACAATTTTTTTTTTGATTGCTAAGGCTTATTTTCTAAGCCATTCCTCATGAAATGTTCATGTTCATGATTTAAACTCTAAAGACTTCCAAGAATCCGAAATAATATCCATTACTTACTTCCATTAGTACTTGAAAGGATACAGGTCATCTTAGGTGAACAGGAAGACATTTGGGGCATCACATGCACACCAGGAACCTCTTCAGTTACAAAATATTTTATCTTTATAGTCTATTAATTACATAGCTTAAATGATATTTCCCAATGAACCATGTTTTGTAAAAGATAAAATCCAGTTTTATTTGTATTTTAAGTTATTCAGAGAGACAGGGTCCATAGCATTCCAGAGATAAGGACTCACCCACAAGTTACTCATATTAATACCTGTCATCAGCATGTTTCTTTTTTTAAAAAAAAATTTATTCTATATAATTCTTACATCATTTTTCACAATGTATGTATTTTGCACAATGTATGCATTGTGCAATGTATGCACAATGTATTTTGCACAATGTATGCATTTTCATTTTGGTTATATTCCCCATACAATTGCACCCCCCCCTTATTTTGACCCTAGTCCTTCCTCTTCCGTCCCCTCCCCGCCCCGTATTGTATCTCTGGTTTATAGTTGCTTGTTGATTTTGATTTTTACTTTGTATTAATTAGTCTTTTTCCTGGTCCCTTATTTAGGTTTTCTAAATTCCTGCTATGAGTGAGACCATCTGGTATTTTTCTTTTTCTTTCTGACTTATTTCGCTGAGCATGATCCCTTCTACCTCCATCCATGTTGCTGCAAACTGCATGTGTTTATCTTTTTTGATTGCTGAGTACTATTCCATCGGCACATTTCTAAGATTTGACTAGGCCATCCTTCTTTCTTAGTCATCTCTTTTTTTAAAAAAAAAACTTTCCTAAATCCATGGCAATGGGAGAAAGTAGATGGTCTTTCCTCCTCAAACCTAGCGTCCCCTTAAGTTTCCTTTAAACAAACAAGTCCTTTCTTCCATGGTGTTTCCTTTTCAGCAATGTTCTAATCTGTCTGCTCTGTCAGTGAGGGCTGAGTGGAGAGTGGACCCAAACAGGTTGCTTATCATGAAGAATTAGGGAAGGTTTGATGATCAGAAAACCCTTAGGTGTAGTTGGCATGGGTGAAGTTAGAAGCAGACTCCAGAATCTCATCCTCTAAAGGAGAGATGATGGGCAGTCAAATCTGTAAGTTCCAAATTGGGGTACTAATGCAAATGCATAAATGTAGAAAGGGACAAGCAATCCAGGAAGACCTGGAGTAGAGCAGCAGGGAATTATGATAGCATGCAGGTTTCCAATTCAACTTTTGTTAGGAGAGAAAAGGTTGAGCCTGCAGCAGCCACACACACCTCTCTCTGTTAAAGTCAGTAGGGGGCTTGCTGCGACTTGCTGTCACACAGGGCCAGGGAATGCACTGCACCATAGTGAGGGACGTTCAGGTTTCCCAGGAAGTGATGACTCATGACCATAAAGGCCCATTAATGGACTCTTCCCATTTTCCAACAAACCCAGAGCTTCTTTACAACCATCTTGAGGATAATCCAGAAGAATCCAGTGGAATCATATATAAATTTCCTGGTAGGAGAGACTTGGGAGAGGGCTAGCCCCAGCTCAGAGCCACATATGCATTTCTCGTGGATATTTGTAGAACGCTGCTATGTGCACCCACAGCCAATCTGGAAACACAGGCTGAGATAGTTACTCTCTACCATCTTGTCACCATTGTTGGACAAATCCCGAGAGGGATGAATTGGTTTATGTTGAAGATCAAAGCAAGTCAACACTAGATTTCTAATCTAAGAGAATTCAAAATGAGGTCACCAATAATTTTAGGTAGTTCCCAGGAAGATTTGGTAAAGGATTGCTTTCACAAGCAAGTCTTTACTGACATTTAACACTATCTCTGAGCTGCTAGGCTGCCATTCTGTTCTTGAGGATTATAGCGCCAACATTCTTCTTGTAACATATGGTAGATGAATGTCTTAACATGCTGAATATCACTGTTGCCTTTAAGTATCATGTTTTTATAAGTGGTGAGAGGTGACTTTTCATTACTTATCTATAATGCATGGGAGCTAATTTGGTGCCATAATTTCTCTGATTCTAGGAACATGTCCTCTTCCATAGTGGTGATATAATGCCCTTTCCCTTAAAAATGGCAATATGAATACATATAGCAGTGGTATGCATAAGGGTATTCTGTATAAACTTTTATTTGAAATATTAAATGCTTCATAGTATTCCTATGAAAATTCCTAAAATATTTCTTTTCCTAGGTGTTAAATGCAATTAGATTTCTTGATATCATGCAAGGAATCTCGACAAGTCATATATTACCTCTGTATCTTCTTAAAGTCAGACGTAGTCACCTAGTTGAAGATACTCTGCGCCAGTTGAGCCAAGCTGAAGATACTGATCTCCACAAACAATTAGTGGTACAGTAAAAAGTCTCATTGGAAATTTTTACTAAAGTGGGAGATATTTACTTTTTACTAAAGTGGGAAATACTTAATAAGGCATAATGAAAGAACCTGCAATTGCAACTATAGTTATCAGGCTTTAGTTTCCATTCCTTGCTTAACTTCTGAGAAAATTATGGAATGTTTAATTGAACACTGGGGTTATGAGGTAACTATTAATTATTATGCCTACAAAAATGCTACAAAATCCAAAAGTTTAATAAGTTATTTTTTTCAATAAGTCTCAATAGTTTTTTCAACAATCCCTTTATTTAATTATTTAAAATATTTGTTTATTTATGCATAGAACAATGGGGTTTAGGCCAGAGGTGTGGAGGGTGAGAGAATTCACCAGAGACAGAGTAGGGAGAAGAACAAGTAGATCTACTGAAATACACTGCTGAGAGGAGTCACAGGTGAGACAGGAGAGGTGTGTTGCACTATATGTGAGTAGCTCCCTGGCCTGGCATTGAACTCACGCCTTGGCAGTGATATCACTGAAACTTAACCCCTAGGCTAACAGGGAGACCTCCAAACTTTAATAGCTTATAATAATAATAATAACTTATTTTAGAAATCTACAATTCAGCTGAAAGTCTGCTGATCTAGATTGAATTCATATACGAGGCTTTGCTGATTTTGCCTGCACTTGTTTACATGTCTTGGAGTTGAGTAGGGTTCAGTTGAGCTAGGCTAGGCCTGAGTGGGGCAATTTAGTCCAACTTCTGATGTTTTTCATCTTCTTCTGGGCTATCATGGTGTTCTCAAAGCAGAGCCACAGACACAAGGTAATAAACTCAGTCACACAACAAACATCACTTTAGTCAAAGTATGCATGGGCCACTCCCATGTAAGCCTCCTTCTTGGAACGAATTGCAAAGTCACAGGCAAAAAACATGGATGAAGAAGGAAAAGAACTGAGGCTATTAATGCAATCACAAGGTGCAAGGGAAGCAGATATTTTTCTATATTTTGGCTCGAGTTTTAGTCATATGCTTTCTACTATGTTGGTTCCAATTCTGGCCATTTTCACTTCATCCATTGTGGACTCCAGCAGGGCTTTTATTGTGTGTGGTACCTCAGACCATTTGTCCTACTGAGGCAATAGAATAAGTCTAGCTGACTGTAGGTAATAACTAGAGTCTGTCCAGAAGGAGTGGATTTTCCTGATCAACCCCAAGAGAAAGAATTAGGTTATCAGAGAAGAAACCAGAACCTGGAGGGTGAAGAGACCAGATCAAGAGGGTATGTCCCAGCATGGAATTCCAATGAAAAATGAAGAAACTACGTTGTAATAAAGGCAGAATTTCTAGTTTCTCTCCCTGTGTGTATTTTCCTTTAAATATTGATTATGAGGAAACCAACAGAAAATATTTCTACCTATAGGAAGTGACTGAGGTGACAAGGTAAACTATAAGATAGAGCCAAACAAAAGATAAAGCCTGAGCAAGGTATGATCATCTAGGCCCATTATGAATGGGTCCTGTACACAGCAGATATATTACTATAAATGTGCAAAAATAAGGCAATTATAAATTGTCTTAATTTGTTATTGGAATATTTAGTTGGAATCTGAAGCAGGCCTTGGAGATGATAGTCTGCAGCCAAGGAGTTGGAATGATCAAATGGGAAGGTAATATCTTCCAAAGTCAGCAGAAAGGAAACTCTTAGTGAAGATTAGTAATTTCCACATTAAAATGGATAAAAAGAAATTAGCCAGAAAAGGAAGTAGGGAATAAATTATTGGAGGCATAGGATGAAAGCCAGTACTGGCCACAAAGTCCAAAGCTGGGCTTTAGAAAGAAGGACTAGTTCCTACTGATTTCCCACATGAAGTCTATGCACAGTCAGTTCGGAGGATTCCTGCAAAGTACCATGTCCAGGCTGATTGTAAGGTTGTTTATCAGAAATCCTAATGAGGGTAGAGGCAGGAGAAATCAAGTAGTTGTAGACTGAGCCAAAGTGGCAAATCTAATGATGAGATGAAGATAGATAACAGAACGGAAGAATCAGGAAATTTAGTGGCCTCCACCAACTTTGAAGCACATAAATACTTGGTTCTGGATGCTGGTCAACATAATTGGTGAATACTGTGTCTTCCCAGAGTCCCCCTTCATCAGATGAAGTAGCAGTGTGAAGGACCAAAGCACTCACTATACAGTAATCTGACAATAAATAGGTTCATGACATCCACTGCTCAGTAGCAAGATGAAGGAGAGCAGATGGCAGTGAGGTGAGGGAGGTGGGATTCTGGGAATCCTGGTGACTATAGGAGGTTTAAAACTTTTCCATGAAGATCAGGCATATATTTGAAATATAGACCTGGGAGTATATTCTCTTTCTTCAGATTGAATTTGTAGAAGAAATTACTTCCCTGGGTGAAGGAGTAATATCCGAGTTCTTCCACTGTATATTTGAAGAGATGACCAAGGTCGAATATGGAATGTTCATATATCCTGAAGAGGGTTCCTACATGTGGTTTCCTGTTAATGTAAGTTTTTAATGAATTTTCTTGTATTTCAAAACAGAAAAGAAATACCAGATACTACAATATGAAGACCTTACATAATAATGTAACAATAGATGACAGCTACTCAAAATGTGGCTCAGCATCACCTGGAATGGTTAGATAAGTAGAAACTGAGACCTACCCAGTTCTGAACATGAATCTTGTAAGATCCCAAGGCGATTCACATGCACATTAAATTTTCAAACAACTTTAATGTAGTGTACTTGATACACATGTGCACAGATTTAGTATTCAATCTGCTAAGTTTTGATATACACATATATCTATGAAACTGTCACCACAATCAAGAAAATGAACATTTCCATCATCCCCCAAACTTTTCTTCATATCCCTTTTTAATATTACTCTCCCCTTACTTGTACCCCTTCTCCTGTCACTGAGTACCAGGGTTGACTGCTTGGAGTATATCAGCTAATTAACCAGACCAAGTGGAAGATTTGTGGTAAATAAGATTGGATTACTTGAATCAAGTTGGAGGCAGAGGGATTGTTCCCAAAATACAGTCTTGCCTTCCTAAAAGATTAGTTAATATTTTTATAGGATTTCTGCTATTGGGCTGGGCTGGGCAGCGTGGAACATCTGGAATTTTTGCTTCGAAGGCACAGTGTAGTTTCATTACCAGATCACATCTCTTCATGGGGTGCTTGTTCAGGAAAAGATCCCCAGGTTCCCTCTTTATTTGTCTTAAGATTTATTTATTTATACATACAAGAACTGGGGTACAGGCCAGAGGTGCTAGGCATGTGAGGATTCACCGGAGACAGAGTGGGGAGCAGAACAGGCAGATCTACATAAATACACTGCTGAGGGGAGCAGCGGGCAAGACAGGAGAGGTCTGCTGTGCCACATGGGTTGTTCCCTGCCGACAGCCTCGTAGTGCTGACACTTAACACCTTGCACCACCAGTGAGGCTCCCCCCAAGTGCCCCCTTGATGGGGGATTTTATTAGGTAAATGAACCTAAGATGATATTAGGTGACTGTAAACTTCAATAGTGAAAACTGGCTCTATAAGACTACCTGAACATATATATATTTTTTTTATATTCCAGATGCAGTAACAAAAAGTAAATTCATTTAATAGCCTGAATTGTCCATTTGTATTTTAAAGTATGGATTAAGAACCTCAAATTATTATTTTTTTAAGGTCCATTTTGTTTTTAGTTTGTGACTTTTAGAATCAGGAACCAAAATCATTTTCACAATCTAATTATCCCTTCAGATTATTGATTATTTATAATACATTAAAGGATTTGTTTTCCTTTTCCAGGCTATATTTGAGAAGGAGAGATATTACCTCTTTGGAGTGCTGTGTGGACTTTCCCTACTCCATTTAAATGTTGCCAATATCCCTTTCCCACTAGCTCTGTTTAAGAAACTTTTGGGTCTCAATCCATCATTGGAAGACTTAAAAGAACTCAGTCCTCTTTTGGGGAAGTAAGTAGTTAGTCCTTATAATATCTAGGTCATTTAGATATAAATCATGCCCCTCCATACACACACATACATGCACACACTCACAGTCTTCAAATTCAGTAAATGTATGCCCTTTATATGAATTTGAATTTTAGCATGGCATAATCAAGTAAACCTTCAAAAATAGGAAAAAGCCAAATATTCCTCTAATTATAAAGCAATACACAGCTCTGGTCTGATCTCTTGATTTTATCCTGGTAGAAACAGTTGCCTGGATAGTTCATAATATTCTTAGTGAGAATCTTTCATGCTATATTTATTTTAAATGTTTTAGTATTTCATCAACTTTATTTTTTAACAAATGAAAAATAGTTTTTTAAGTTCAAAGGCAAGCTATATACTGTGAGGAGAATACTGGCAATATATATGATAAGATTGATATCGCTGATATATAAACATATATGTCCATGTAAGTACATTTATAGGTAATTTTAAGATGAAGACATGCTCAACTTCACTAGTAATGGAAGAAGTACAAAATGAAAAGGAGAGGTCATTTTTTGTTTACAGATTGACACCTGTTAAAATGTTTTTTCATAAAACATGGTGTTGGCCATAGACTGGGGAAAAGGACTCTCTTCTCATGGTGTGTTAGTGGAAGAATCAACTAGCTATATTTATACTGCTTGCCCTGACAGTCAGGAACAGGGGTTCTCAATATTTGCAATACTGACATTTTGAGCTGGATGACTCTTTGTTGTGAAAGGCTGTTGTAGGCATGGAGAGACACATAGGGCTTGTTTAGCTGCATATGGGGTTGATACCCACTAGATGTCCGCGACAACCATCTCCCTAAATGTGACAGATATGTTTCCAGATTTTTGTCAATATCTCCAGTCAGGGCAAATCAGCCCTGGTTGAAAATCACTGGTCCAGAGGAAAGGTTTTTTATTGTAATTGCCACAGAGACACAGTCTGACTGTGAGGTGGCTTGGGCCAAACAATCAAACTGTTAAGGTTAATTCTTAAGAGGGAGTGGGATGCTAGAGCAGAGGATTTACATTGCATTTTGTACATTTTCTAGATTGTTCAGAAATTTTTCCACTGAACATTTATAACTTTTATAATTACTTTTACAATCTCAATAAATATATTTTTTCCAATAAATATAATTTTAAACCAAAATTCTCATTAGGGGCCTGCAAGATGTTCTAAACTATGAAGCTGATGACCTTGAAGAACGATTTCAGATATATTTTTATGTGAGTACTGATGAAAGCCAGATTGTAGCTTAGATTTAATCTGCTTTTTTATTTTTTTTTAAAGATTTATTTACTTATACAAGCACTGGGTACAGTCAGAAGCGCGGGAGGGTGAGAGAATCCACCAGAGCCAGAGTGGGGAGCAGAACAGGCAGACTGATGAAATGCACTGCAGAGGGGAGCAGCGGGCAAGGCAGGAGAGGTCTGCGCACCATGTGGGACCCTCGCCAGGTGGCCGGGGATCTAAACGGCGCTGCGGAGGCTGCCAGCAGCTTCACAGCCCCTCCGCAGCCCTGCGCCACCAGGGGAGGCCCTAATCTGCTTTTTTAAAATAATTTTTATTATATTATCTTAAAGATGGGATTCCTTCTTTGATCTTGAAGTATGTTTTACACCTGTACGCTAAGACTTTCCTCCCACCTGCTACTTTATGTCCATCTACTCTTCAATTATAAGTAAAAGTGATTTTTTTCAATCAATGTGAACAATAAACAATAAAATAACACATGCTTAAAAACAATGGGCAATATATACTAAGGTAGACTTTATATTTTTACCTATTTTAGAAGACTGTGCTACTGAATAAATAATTAGGCAGCTTCCAGTTATTAAAACTTTATAGGAAAGAATGTACCAGCAATAACAGTAGTGTGGTTGATTATTCAGACTTTCCTTCATGTTTGGTGCAGATACATTGGGACCAAATTGATAAGGCTTTAGTTCCAGATGGATTCTCTATACCTGTGGACCAAACCAACAAGTAAGTTTTGAGATCTAGAATATCTGCTTTGAACACACATAAAATGTTTGTATTGTTGTATTTCATAAATGTGTTTTAGCTTCTCACATGGTCACTGAAGTGCCTCATCTTTTAGAAAGATAAAAAGGTGTGGGGTAAGAGGAGAAAGGAAACATTAAACATTTCCTTCGCAGCACTTTTCACTAATTATTATTGTAACAAAAATTCTTTTTTTAAAAGATTTGTTTATTTATGCATACAAGAGCTAGGTTGTAGGCTAGAGGTGCAGGGGGTGCAAGCATTCACCAGAGAGAGAATGGGGAGCAGAACAGGCAGATCTGCCAAATACACTGCTGAGGGGGGCAGTTGGCCAGCCAGGAGAGGTCTGATGAGCCATGTGAGTAGCTCCCTAGCCTGGGCTGTGATAGCTTGATAGTGCTTAGACTTTTAACCCCTTGTGCAACTGGACAAACAACTCTTTTTTAGCCTCTTGTCTGCATCAGACTTTATTTTAGGTGCTGGAGATACAGCAGGGCAAAAGATAGTCAAGATCAGGAGCATAAATTGCAATGGGGCAGAAAAACAGTGCATAAATAGATTATGTAATATAATGTCAGATAAGGATGAGCACTCTGAAAAAAATTAAAATCAAGATCCTAGAGAGTTACAGGTGAGCTATGCCAGATTGAGGACCACCTTATGAGAGCTGATTGCTAAATTTTCAAAAATATTGACAGTTTATTATTAAAATTTAGTTTGAAATCAGCCATGATGGTAATATTTATACCACAGAAATCAGCAAATTCTGCAAACCAGGGTTCCATCTCTCTTTTTTTGAGTGAGCTGGTTGTTGACCATTTACCAGTACCCCACTGGTCCCCAGGAAAGGCGAGGGGGTTGGTTTAGAAGGGATGGTTTGAGGCTGATCAGAGGATGTGACCCAAGCACATTCAAGTGAAAATGGCTTTGGTAGCAGACTTGCCAGCTGGAAATTCATCATGCAGTGAAGACAGACTTTGCAGAATAACTGTATGGTGACATGGGTTGGGAGAGGGGGGAGGGGAGGAACAGAGGACCAACCCTGAGAGGCATGTTTATACCTAAATGATGAATCTCAGAAATTGCAGGAGGAAATACCTCCTCTGTGTCCTAGCTACCAGATAAGACAGTGAGGCTGGTGACTGATGGTTAGTGCAGTTAGAAGAGGCAAAGGTCAGATCATGGAGGGTTTTATGTTTATGTTTTACATATTATTATTGCAGTGACGTTGGGGGACAATACTGTATATGACCTAGCCGTACAGGATCACACTCTTCAGTGTGTCACCACACCACACCCATTACCAAGGCACAGATAGTTCACCATGGTCCACTAGCCCCCCTCCACTTTGTTCTACTCCCTCTCCCCTCTAGCAGCCTCAATCTACAGTCAGATTTCTAAGGTTTGTTATGGAGGGGTTTGGGTTTTTTGATCCTCTTAAGGAGGCTTGGGATTTACTCTAAGGAAAATGGGAAGCCTTCAAAAGATTTTAAGCAGTGTGACATATTCAGATTAGTGTCTTTAATAATCGTCTTGACTGAAGCAAGGAAATAGAAAGTAGGGTTTCTATAAACCCTGTCTTCTTCAGGGTTTATCCTTTTAGCTGGCCAGATATTTTTATATTGCTGGTTCTTAAAGGCTTGTGTCCTAAGCATAACTAATTTATTTTCTGTTAAAATAAAAATGATAAAAAATGCAAACTAGATAATGTATTTAGTCACTTTGGTAAAGTATGTATCTTTTTTTTTCACTTCCCAAAGGAATGACTATATTCCTAAGTGTATCGACTACATTTTTGACACTTCTGTAAAGGCAATTTATGAGGAATTTCAGAGAGGATTTTATAAAGTCTGTCACAAGGAGATACTTAGATTTTTCCAGCCTGAAGAACTAATGACAGCAATGATTGGAAATACTGATTTTGACTGGGAACAATTTGAAAAGGTCAGTGATAACCAAACTGTCCCGAGTTTTCCCAAGAAATTTCTTACTATTCCTCCTAAAAATCATTTTCTCCCTCTTTTTCTCAAGAATTCAATTTATGAGTGTGGCTATCACAAATCACATCCTACTATACAGATGTTTTGGGAAGCTTTCCATGAATTAACTTTGGAGGAAAAGAGGAAATTCTTATGTAAGTATTGCTAGTAGATGGATCATTAATTATATACATTTTATTTATTTATTTTAAAGATTTCATTTATTTAGCATTCCTTAGAAGATCTGGGGTGTAACTGTCCGGAGCCGCCTGGCGCATGGGCCGTGTTTCGCATGCGCGCGATAAGTTGTTTCTTTTTTTTTTTTTTATAATAAATTTTATTTTTATATTCCCCATACAATTGCAGCCCCCCCATTCTGACCCCAATCCCTCCCCTCCAGCCCCCGTCCCCCTAAAAGTGTCTCTGGTTCATAGTTTTTTGTTGATTTTGATTTTCACTTTCTTATAGTTATTCATTTTCCTGGTCCCTTATTTAAGTTTTCTAGATTCCTGCTATGAGTGAGACCATCTGGTATTTTTCTTTTTCTTTCTGGCTTATTTCACTGATCCCTTACTGTTTCGCCTTCTGAGAAACCCTTCTGAGAAACCACTACGTTTTCCTGTAAATCACGTGGGACTGGGAGGTACGATGGGAGGAGCTAGGAGGATATAAGAAGGGAACCATGGGAGAGAGTAGAAGAGACTGCGTAGAGGATAAGGAGAGGAGACTTCGAGAAGGAGACTGCAGAAAGGATACTGCGGAGAGACTTCGAGAGAGAGACTTCGAGAGAGGATACTGAGAGAGGTTACTGCGAGAGGAGCAGGGAGAAGGCCAGGGAAGGTAGAAAGAAAGGGAAAAGAAAAACATGTAAAAGTAAGAGAAGGTAAAGGAAAAATAAAGAAGCAACCGCTAGCGGCAAGTCGTCTCAAGCCCCTCATTTCAATCCTCAGCCCTTCTCTTTTCGTGCCTCCGAATCCCGCGGGTCGGGACAGTAAGCCATAGGTGCAGGGGGTGAGAGGATTCACCAGAGACAGAGTAGGGAGCAGAACAGGCACATTTATGGAAATACACTGTTGAGGGGAGCAGCAGGCCAGACGGAAGAGGTTCGCTGTGCCATGTGGGTTAACTCCCTGGCTAGAGATCAAACTCAGGACATCATGGTAATAGTGCTGAGATTTAACCGATAGGCCACCAGGGAGGCCCCAATAATGTATTTCTTAAAAGATAAGTATCTTATTTGTGATGAAATCATTTACTAATGACAGGGACACATTAATAGCTATGCTATTATATTATTCACAGCTAACAGCTTGGCAGGGTTAGAACCCCAGTACCTACCTTCTAGATCAGTGTGTTTTTACTTACATAAGCTTACATTGCATTGACCAAAAAAAAAAAAATAATAATAATAATAAAGTTATTACTATTTTACTACCTTCTGTACATTATTTCTAATCCCACATCCAATTTTTGTTTGTGTCTTCTTTCCTCAGTTTAGTTGGCTCCTAGTCAAGCCTTTTAATCTCATATTCCTATCTTCATTGTATTATCTAAGTCCTATGGGCCAGTGTAATCTGTTTCCAATATTATTTTGGAAATAATAATAGCAAAGTCCACTGAAAACGATGATGATGATAACAGTGTTTATTTGCACATTTTATGCCAGGCATCGATCACTACATATCTGTTACTTCCCTCTATCCTAGTAGCAGCTTTCTGAGGTAGCCACTAGATTTTTCCCCATTTCGGATCTGAGGAAAAAGAGGTTTGGATCATTCAGTAGCTTGCCTAATTTCAGACACCTGGTGATTTTAGAATCAGAATTTGAATCCAACAGATTGATCCAAAGCCCAAGCTGTTGGTCGCTAAGCTCTGTGGCCTTATGGTGTAAGAACTTCTCTTGGGAATCCAAGATAGCCACTTTTCTTCTGTTATTTGTGTTGTTACTGAGGCTTTTGGAGGATAATTCCAGCTTTTTTTCAAACCTAACCTCCTATTTCTTCACTAGACAAAACTTCCAATATGGGGGAATCTGCTTCAGCACGCTGGTTCCATTGTCTGTACATTCAGTGAATTTATGTACATCTTCCTGCCTCTCTGACTTTTTTCTTAGGATTCACCCCCCACACCTTGAAATCTAACTCCTCCCTTCTCCTTGAGAACTAGGTAGAGGTGAAGTCTCCTGACTACCCCAGTCTGGTCTTTGTCCCTGTCCTGAGTCTTAGGGCTTTTGCTAGGCTCTATGCCTCATACTTCTAAATGAGCTAAACTGAATTTTCTTGTATCTTGCTGCTATGATTTCATGTATCCTCCTCCCCCCACTCCCACCGCTAGACCAGAAACACACTAAGGACAAAGACTGGATGTCATGATTTTTCCATGCTCTAAAAGCACCTATGTAGTTCTTTCTGTACAGTGTACACAGCAAATATCCATTGAATGAAGTGATTAGTTTCCTATTTTTCATTTTAAGTTCTTTTTTCCTAATATTTTAACTAAAGTTTATGCCTTTCTAGTTTTTCTTACAGGAAATGACAGGCTACATGTAAGAGGCTTGAAGAAGCTGGAAATCAAATTTCGCTGTCCTGATAACTTGAGTGAAAACCAGACACCAAGATCATATACATGTCATAATGTTCTGTACTTCCCTAAATATTCTACCATGCAGAAAGTGAAGGAAGCACTTCAGTTAGCAATCATTTTTAACACAGGATTTATAAATGCTTAGAGAATTCAGTGAGGCCTCGCTCTCATGCCCTTTCACCCCTGTATTCTTTCACTCTTCCTTAGATCCAAGAGGACCAAGGTTTGTTGGATTTTAGTGAGAATTAATTGATAAATGTTGGGATAAACAATAAAGTGATGAGTGAGTCACTTCATCATTAATGAACCAACATTTCCTAATCCCTAACTTGCAATTACATTATTTGCCATTACTGAACTTTTTTTCTGGACAGTCATTATCATTTAAAAATAAACCACATAACAAAGATAAAATTACTGCCATTGCAACAAGGATAGACAGAATGTATTATACTTCGTGAAACAAGTCAGATGTAGAAAGACAACAGTATATTTCACTTATATGTGCAATATGAAGAAACAAAGACATGAATAAAATAAAATTAAAAAAAAAACTTTTAGATTTAGAGTGGTGGTTACAGAGCAGGGAGGGGACTGGTAGGTTGGATAAATGAGTAAAGGGTGTCAACTGAATGGTGCTGATGGAAACTAGATTTTTGGTGGGGATCATGATGTAATATATATAGATATTGAACTATAAAGCTAATACCAAAACCAAACAAGAACAACACAAAAAAGAAAACTACAGGCCAATCTCTCTCTAATAAACACAGATGCAAAAATCCTCAATAAAATTTTAGCTATCAGAATCCAACAATGTATCCATAAGATAATTCACCATGACCAAGTAGGATTTATTCCAGGGACACAAGGATGGTTCAACATCTGAAAATCAATCGATGTAATCCAACACATCAAAAAAATATATAAAAACCATATGATAACATCAATAGATGCTGAAAAAGCTTTTGACAAAGTACAGCACCCATTTATGATAAAGGCCCTTGAAATTCTTGGGATACAAGGAACATACATCAACATCATAAAGGCCATACATGACAAGCCCATAGCCAGTATCATTCTCAATAGTGAAAAGCTGAAAGCATTTCCATTAAGATCTGGAACAAGACAAGGATGTCCACTCTCACCACTGCTTTTCAATATAATACTGGAAATCCTAGCCAGAGCAATAAGACAAGAGAAAGACATACAAGGAATCCAAATAGGGAAGGAAGAAGTTAAACTATCACTATTTGTAGATGATATGATAATATACATAGAGAACCCCAAAAACTGAAAAACTAATTAAACTAATCAATCAGTTTAGTAAAGTGGCAGGATACAAAATCAACACACAAAAATCAGTAGCCTTCCTATACACAAACAATAAATCTGAAGAAGAAATCAAGAAAACTATCCCTTTTATTATTGAAACAAAAAAATCAAATACTCGGGAATAAACCTAACAAAAGAAAAGTGTAAAACAATGTTAAAAGAAATGGAAGAAGACACAAAGCAATGGAAAGACATCCCCTGCTCATGGATTGGAAGAATAAACATTATCAAAATGGCCATCCTACCAAAAGCAATTTACAGATTCAATGCTATGCCAATAAAAATTTCAATGAAATTCTACAAAGAAATAGAACAATTACTGATGAGATTCATATGGACTCACCAAAAACCCCAAATAGCCAAAGCTCTCCTGAAAAAAAAAAGAAGGGAATGGAGGCATCACACTCCCAGGTTTCAAGCTATACTACAAAGCCATAATAATCAAAACTGCATGGTATTGGAACAAGAACAGACACAAAGAGCAATGGAAACAAATAGAAAATCCAGAAATAGGACCTCCCTGGTGGCACAAGGGGTTAAGCACCACACTATGAAGTAGTCCAAAGCCTCTGCAGCACGAGTTCAATCCCCGCTTAGCCAGAAAGAAACCCACATGGCGCAGCAGACCTCTCCTGTCTCACCCACTGCTCCCCTCAGCAGTGTATTTCAGTCAGTCTGCCTGTTCTGTTCCCCACTCTGTCTCTGGTGAATCCTCTCACCCCTGCATCTCTGGCCTGTACCCTAGCTCTTATATGCATAAATAAATCAATCTTTAAAAAAAATGAAAATCCAGAAAAAAACCCACAGATTTATGGTCAACTAATCTTTGACAAAGGAGCAAAGAATATGCACTGGAGCAAAGAAAATTTGTTCAATAAATGGTACTGGGAAAACTGGATCACTACATGCAAAAGAATGAAGCTGGACTACTACCTCACACCATGCACAAAAACCAACTCAAAATGGATTAAAGAACTAGACATAAGACCTGAAACCATCAAATATATAGAAGGAAATATAGGCAAAACATTATATGACATGCACCTCAAAGACATCTTTACAGACACATCACCCAAAGCAGTTGAGTGAAGGCAAAGATAAACAGCTGGGGCTACATCAAATTAAAGAACTTCCGCACAGCAAAAAAGAGACAATAACCAAAACAAAGAGAAACCCCACCGACTGGGAGAAAATTTTTGCACACAGCACTAATGATAAAGAACTCATCACAAAAATCTACAAAGAGCTGATGAGAGTCAAAAAAAAAAAAAAAGAAAAGAATCCAGTCAAAAAATGGGCAGAAGAGCTAAAAAGAAACTTCTCTGAAGAGGAAATGCAAATGGCCAACAGGCATATGAAACAATGTTCAACATCACTTGTAATCAGGGAAATGCAAATCAAAACTACAATGAGATACCATCTTACACCCGTGAGAATGGCATATATTAAAAAAACTAGCAACAACAAATGTTGGCGAGGATGTGGAGAAAAAGGAACTCTCCTGCATTGCTGGAGGGAGTGCAAAATGGTCCAACCATTATGGAAAGCTGTGTGGAGATTTCTTAACCTACTAAAGATAGAGCTTCCATATGATCCAGCAATTCCACTCCTAGGTATTTACTGAAAGGACACAGAAACATATATTCAAAAGGGCACCTACACCCCTATGTTTATAGCAGCACTATTTACAATAGTTAAGCTATGGAAACAACCCAAATGCCCAAAAATAGATGACTGGATCAAGAAGATGTGGTATATATGCACACTGGAATATTACTCAGCAATGAAAAAAGATAATCTCATGCAATTTGCAGCAACATGGATGGAGCTAGAAGGGATCATGCTCAGCGAAATAAGCCAGAAAGAAAAAGAAAAATACCGGATGGTCTCACTCATAGCAGGAATTTAGAAAACCTAAATAAGAGACCAGGAAAAAACTAATTGCAATAAAGTAAAAATCAAAATCAACAAGCAACTCTAGACCAGAGACACACTACAGTGGAGAGTAGGGGGAGGAGAAGAGGGATTAGGGTCAGAAAAAGGAGGTGGGAATTGTATGGGGAATATAACCAAAATGAAAATACATACATTATGCAAAAATGAAAGATGATGTAAGATTATATAAAATAAAATAATCTATTTTTAAAAAACAAAATTAAAAG
This sequence comes from Talpa occidentalis, assembly GCF_014898055.3. Classification (NCBI taxonomy): domain Eukaryota; kingdom Metazoa; phylum Chordata; class Mammalia; order Eulipotyphla; family Talpidae; genus Talpa; species Talpa occidentalis. Next base: position 55,096,355 of record NW_023604972.1, read on the forward strand.
GAAAAAAATAAACAAATTTCAAAAAATTATACACCTAATGATATTGTCCATAGTTATGAAAAACATGGTAAAGTTTGAAAAAAATAAAAATATAAACTAACTCAACATGATTCTGAAGCATGTGGATGTAGAACTTATATTCTGGAATGTCTTCAGAGTTTTGTCTTAAGCCAACTGCTGAAAAATGTATTTGAAAAATCTAAATGCTAAAGGATTCATTAATTCATTGAATAACTACTTATATTCAATATTTTGTTCCAAGAATCATTCAAAATGATCATTGTTTCAGTTAAACAGTGAACCCAACTAGGAAATCCTACCTCATTGTGGTTGGGAAATGCCTCAGCATAATGGCTATAGAGTACATTAAAAGAAAAATATGAATATGATTGGCTATGGTGAATGAATTTTGTAGACAGGTTTTATTTAATATTATTTTTAAAAAGATTTTTATTCCTTGATGCATAGAAGAACTGGGATGTGGGCCTGAGTTGGGGGAGATGAGAGGATTCACCAGAGACAGAGTGGGGAGCAGAACAGGCAGAACCACTGAAATACACTGCTAAGTGGAGCAGCAGACAAAACAGGAGAGGTGTGCTGTGCCATGTGTGTTGGCTCTCTGGCTAAGAATCAACCCCAGGCCACCGCAAGCAACATATGATAGCACTGAGACTTAATCCTAGGCCACCAGGGAGGCCCTAACATTAATTTAAAATTGCAGGCTGTTCTATAAATGTCTGCTGTTATACCCAACCATACACAAGAAATCTTGTGTCAGTGGTACTTTGGGAAAGGTAAGAGTATGGGCCAAAGACCATGCTGGGATGCTGATGTGAAAAGAGGGCAGGAATCACTTGAGGACAGAAAAGAGAGAGATAGAGGATCCACCAAAGACACCAGAAAGTGAGAGGGCCAGTAGGAATATAAGGCCCCAATGAATCCTCAGTTATTATTATTTTTTAAAGATTTATTTATTTATTTATTTATTTATTTATTTATACAAGCAGTGGGTACAGTCAGAAATGCAGGTGAGAGGATGCACCAGAGCCAGAGCAGGGAGCAGAACAGGCAGAAGGACAGAAGTACACTGCTGAGGGGAGCAGCGGGCATGGCAGGAGAGGTCTGCGCACCATGTGGGACCCTCACAAGTGGCCGGGGATCGAACTGGCGCTGCGGAAGTTTTGCAGCCCAGCGCTCAACTGCTGTGCCACCAGGGGAGGCCCAAATCCTCATTTATTTTAAACATACCTAACTTCTTACAATAAATGGAATGATGGTTCAGATGCATTCTATTTGAATCAGAAGAAAAAAGATAGTAATCTCTAAATCTCAGGGATATCCAGGCACCAAGATTTTGGGTTGTGTTTTTCAGGCCTTTTGTCTCCAATAGTACCTTCCCAAATGCAAAGGGAGTGACTAAACATTTAAGGAAGTGAGAGTACCAATTCTTTATGTACGTTTTCATAAAATAAGAGACACTTACCAATTAATTCTATAATGCCTGTATTATCCTAATACAAACCAGACAAAGACATTACAGGAAAAGAAAAGTATAAATGTCTCTCAAAACAACATAGGCGCACAAATCTTTTACAAAATGTTAACAGGTCAAACACAGCCAACAAAATAGTACAAGGATAACCTCTTGCTCTCGAATGAGGTTTAGTTCAGAAATACATTTGAAAATCCATTATATCTCACCGTATTAGACAAAGGAAAATCACATAATTACCTCAATAGAAAAAGAAAAAGTTGACAAAAATTGACTGCCATTCATGTATGATAAATACTATTAACAAATTAAGACCAGAAAGTAATTTCCTTAACCTGATAAAGTCTGCATAGAGGTAACCTCATACTTCTGGTGGCACTAATGTCTTTCCTACTAAAACTGGGAAGAGGACAAAAATGTCTTTCACAGGTTCTATTCAACACTGGTCTGGAAGTACTAGTACATATTATAGCACATGTCATAGAAAAAAGAAAAGGCATACTGATTGGATAGAAACAAAACATCTCATTTATATACTACATGATTAACTGTAGAAGATTCTAAGGGATCTACAAAAAGCAGCAATAGTGATGGAGGATACAAAATGGATAGAAAATGGAAATGAAGACCAGAAACCTGGCTCACATAATGCCAAGAGCTGGAGGTGGGGTAAAGGGGATTAACATAGCCATTAACCCAGCTATAGGTACTAAGATCTTTTGGCTCCAATGCCTAGATCACAAAGCACAAAACCCAAGCAGGTATCAGACTGCTGGAGGGGGTGTCAGGAGCTCAGACCTGAAGGTGAAGATATGGAGACTGAGGGCCACTGTAGAAATTGGCCACTTTCAAATTCTACATAGTTTATTCAAAGTCAGCAACAAACAAACCACTCCATTAAGGAGTGAGCCCCTCCCAAAGAAAAGACTGTATCACAACAATCTCTGCCCTGGCATGGGGCAGCAGTCCTTCTGCCCACCTGTGACTAATCAGGTGCTCCTTTTCGCCCACTCTCTGTCCATCTGCAAGGCAGCAGCCTTCCTGCTGGCCCATGATCTGTACCTGCCGGGACTTCTCTTCACTGACCTCCCTAAGCAAAGGCAGCTCTTCTCAAGGCTGCCCTCCAGTGACCATGCAGGCCTCTCTCAGAAAACCTGTCCTTTTAGGGGCAGCCCTTTCTGACCGCTTGTATCTATGCAAGTGTCCTTTATTCTTCTCTCCCTTTTGTAATAAAGCTGCCCTTCTGGATTTAGCTAATGTCTCTGTGTAGTGGAGAAACTTGCCTGGGAACTCACAGGTGCTGGTGAAAGTGGAGCTCTGGTGAAACCTTTCCCAGAGTGGGCCCAAGGACCCCACTCTTTGAACCAAACAACTCCAAAAATTACATCATCTGGTGCCCAGCGTGGGGCTTTTCACTTTGGTAAGATTTCTCCAGTTTCTCTATCATTTTGCTCTTGTGGACTCTCTTTCCCTGAGAGGAGTTGGTGTTCAGCGACTGCTGGCTGTCCTATGTGGACTGAGGGGCTCAGGCCAATGCTACTATTTGGTGGGCCCTAAAGCATGAGGAACGGCCTTCCAGTTGCCCTAGGCCTGACCAGGTGATCACCTCATGCCTCTCTCTTTGCCTCACTACCTCACTAATCTATTTCAGCTGAGCTGCCATTCCCACTCTACCTCAGGAAAAGAGCAGGATCCTGAGTTCTGTTTTTAAACCAGGTCTTGTTCTCACTGCTAAAATTAGTGGGCATGGGTCAGAGATGGTAAGAATCTATTAGGGCCAGCTGCCACTCTCTAGAAGACTCTGGTGAAAGGATAAGTTGGTGTTCACCCTGCGTTAGCTCTAGTCCCGCCACCCACAAGACAAAGGGTGCAGCAATGCAGGAACTCATACTAAGCACCCACATGTCCCATCCCCCACAGTTTTCCACCGCTTAGGATTATAACACGAGACCTGGACCTGCCTTTTACAACTGCCTCTCTACTGTTCTTCCCTAACTTGGGCTACAAGCTTTCACTGTTTCCTTTGTCATTGTAAGTAACTGCAAGCCGGACACACCTGACTAGTGAGTAACCCACCCAGCTTTTTTTCTTGCTCAGATCACGCCTCTCCTTGGTTGATACATGGACCCCAAGCCTTTAATTTGAGATTCAGAAACACTAGTGCCTATCCTACACAAACTCTTTCAAAAAAACTGAGAAGGAAGGGAACTACTAAATACGTTTTATGAAGCCAACATTACACTAATACACGAAACCAAACAAGGACAACACAAAAAAGAAAACTACAGGGTAATCTCTCTAACAGAATTTGACAATGCATCAAAAAGACAATTCACCATGACCAAGTGGGATTTATTCCAGGGTCACAAGGATGGTGCAACGTCCAAAGATCAATTAATGTAATCCAACACATCAACAAAAAGAAAAATAAAAACCATGTTTCAGATCAATAGATGTTGAGAAAGCATTCGACAAAGTTCAGCATCCATTTATGATAAAGGCCCTCAAAATTCTCAGAATAGAGGGAACATACATTAACATAATAAGGCTATTTACAACAAAAGCATAGCCAATATCCCTCACAATGGTGAAAAGCTGAAAGCCTTTCCCTCAAGATCTGGAACAAGACAAGGATGCCCACTCTCACCACTGCTTTTCAATATAATACTGAAAGTCCTAGATAGCAAAAGACAAGAAAAAGGCATACAAGAAATCCAACTAGGGAAAGAAGAAGTAAAACTATCACTATTTGCAGACAATATGATAATATACATTGAGAACCCCAAAAACTCCAAAGAAAACTAATGAAAATAATCAGCCAGTTTAGTAAAGTAGCAGATACAAAATAAACACACTAAAATCAGTTGCCTTCCTATAGACATCAAAGATAAAGAAGAAATCAAGAACCATCCCTTTTATAATTGAAAGAAAAAAATCAAATACTTGGAAATAAACCTAACAAAAAAGGTTAAGGACCTAAACAAAGAAAATTATAAAACAGTGTTAAAAGAAATAGAAGACACAAAGATATGAAAAGATATCCCCTGCTAATGGATTGGAAGAATTAACATTATCTAAATGGCCATCCTACTGATAGCAATTTACAGATTCAATGCTATTCCAATCAAAATTTCAATGACATTCTTCAAAGAAATAGAACAAATATTGATGAAGTTCATATGCAAGCACAAAAAGCTTTGAATCACCAAAGCTCTCCTGACCAAAAAGAAGGAGAATGGAGGTATCATATGCTCAGACTTCAAGCTATACTACAAAGTCATAATAATTAAAACTGTATGGTACTGGAACAAAAAACAGACACACAGACCAAGGAATCAAACAGAAAGCCCAGAAATAAACCCATATATTTATGGATGACTAATCTTTGACATGGGTGCAAAGAAAGTACAATGGAATAAAGACAGTTTTTTCAATAATTGGTGTGGGGAAAACTGAAGCCAGATTACTGCCTTACTCCATTCACAGAAACCAACTCAAAATGGATAGAAGACTTGGATGAAGACCTGAAACCAAAAAATATATAGAAGAAACATAGGCAAAAGACCATGACATACATCTCTGTAACATCTTTATTTTTTTTTAAAGATTTATTTATTTATGCATACAAGAACTGGAGTGTAGACCAGAGGTGTAGGAGGTGGTGGTGAGAGGGTTCACCAGAGATTGGGGGGGGGTGGGGCAGAAAAGGCAGATCCACTGAAATACACTACTGAGGGTAGCAGTAGGTGAGACAGTAGAGGTCTGCTGCGCCATGCGGGTTACTCCCTGGCCCAATGGGGATTGAACTTGTGCAGCAGTGGCTGGCGATAGCTTGATAGCGATGTTTCTTTAACCCTGCATCACCAGGGAGGCCCTGTAACATCTTTAAAGACACATCTCCCAAAGCAACAAAAGTGAAGGAAAAGATGAACAGCTGGGACAACATTAAATTAAAAAGCTTCTGTATAGCAAAAGAGACATTAACCAAAACAAAGACACACCCCACTGATGGGGAGAAAATTTTTGCACACAATACTACTGATAAGGAACTGATCACATAGATCTACAAAGAGCTGGCACGACTCAATAAAAACAAGGTACACAATCCAGTCAAAAAATGGGTAGAAGATATTTATTGCAGCACTTTTTACTATAGGTAAGCTAGGGAAACAACCCAGATGCCCAAAATTAGATGACTGGATGAAGAAGATGTGGTATACATACACAACAGCAATATTAGTCAGCACTCAAAAAAGATAAACTTATGCCATTCACAGCAACATGGATGGAGCAGGAAGGGATTATTATCAGCGAAATAAGCCAGGAAGAAAAACGAAAGTATCTGGCAGTTTTACTTATAGGAGGAATGCAGAGGAACCAAATTAGGGAACAGGGAAAGAAAGTAATTAATAACAGGCAACTATGAATCAGACACATTCTGAAGGGGAGGAGGAGGGGTGGGAAGAGCACAAGGAATTATGGTGACGGTACAGGGGTGAATTGGTGGTGGGAATTTCACGGGGACGACACCTGAGGGGAATAGCATACAGTATACAAAAGTAAAGAATGATGTAGAATATATAAAATAAATAAATAAATAAATTTCATAGTTATTCATATTTTTTTCATTTTCTAATTTATACATAAAATACAAATAAGTGAAGATAACATTTTTTTTAAAGATTTATTTATTTATACAATAACCGGGGTACAGGCCAGATGCGCAGGAGTGTGAGAGGATTCACCAGAGACAGAGCGGGCAACAGAACAAGCAGACTGACAAAATACACTGCCGAGGGGAGCAGCAGGCAAGACTGGAGAGGTCTGCCACACTATGTGGGACCCTCGCCGTCGGGCCGGGATCAAACTAGCACTGCAGAGGCTGCGGACAGCTTCACAGCGCTGCGCTCAACCGCCTCCGCCACCAGGGGAGGCCCAGAAGATAACATTATTTCATGTGACTTACACATTATTTCAATGACTTACACAAATTGGTCTAGAAACAATCCCTGTCAAGATACTTGAGTAAAGGTTATATGACTCTGATCACTCAAAGTTTCTTTCTTCTGGAATGTTTTTGATTATCGTTTTATATCTGAGTCCCAGGATGATGGAGCCATTTCTGTCTGGAAAATGACCAGTTGTTCTAAGAGAGGACAAAAGAATAGGTAAAATAAGTACTGGCTTTTAACCATCTACCTAGCATTTGCTTCCCTTTTGCTTATCATTGGACAGAACGAATTCCCATACTCAAGCTTCATGTCCAAGTGTGAACACCACAAATAGCTTTGAGTATAATAATGCAACTTACCAGTAAGTTTTCTTTTTGCTCAAATAAGCTTAGGTCATGTTTTCTAACACTTGCAACCAAAGTGCAAGAATTAAATTATGTATTTTATATAAAATTGTCAATATATGGTAAACAGTTAATAAGTGGGAGCTGTTATTTCCAAGTGCATGAACTCAGATGAATTGAGAACTAAATCTTTCTCAACTGTACTCAGTTTAAAGAAACTACTCAGTTTCTTTCATGTAAATGTTATCCACTTATCTCATTAACATGGAGACACAGTGCTCGGTGGTGGGGACAGAAAATGAGTACATTTATCTAAATTTTCCAATAGATTTTTTATAAACAAAATAACAATGTGAGAGCTCACTGTCATATGCTAAAGAAATCAAACTCTGAACGTTTATAACTGAGGAAGAAAATAAACATTTAGGAAACTGATATTTAGAAAAACGCTATAGGCCCTCCCTGGTGGCAAAGGGTTAAAAAAATTTCAGCACTATCAAGCTATCTGCAGCCACTGCAGCATGAGTGTGATCTCAAACCTGGGAGTTAACACACATGATGCTGCAGACCTCTCCGGTTTCACCTATTGCTCCCCTCAGCAGTGTATTTCAGTAGCTCTGCCTGTTCTGCTCCCCACTCTGTCTCTGGTGAATCATCTCATCCCCTCCCCCCACACCTCTGGCCTACAACCCAGAACTTGTATGCATAAATAAATTTTAAAAATCTTTAAAAAAAGAAAAATGTTATATATGGCATATGCTGAAATGAAACTAGCAGTATAAATGCTACTTCTACCATTCATCAACTCATCTGCCCAATACATGCTTACTAACATCTGCCATGTGCCAGAGGCTCCTGAGATAGCAAACGTATTTTGGGTTGTTATTATTATATATTACTATATCACTGTTGTTTTGTCATTACTATTATTTTGAGAATAAAAAACAGTCTCCTCTTTAGAGAACTTAAAATATAGTGGCACAGTCACACATTGCTTATGTCAGATACCTTCTGAGAAATGCATCCCTCAGCAATTTAGTCGCTATGCAAACATCATACAGTGTAAGTACCCATCCCCAGGTAGTTCAGCCCACTGTACACCCAGGCTATATGGTGCAGCCTATTGGACCACCATCGTATATGCAGCCCATAGTTGACCAGAACAGCATTAAGTGATTTGTAACTGTAAAGAGAGGTAAGCTGAAAGTATATAAATGGATGAAAAAAACAATGTAAGTGTAACCAATGGCTGAAGCGGAAGCAGGTGATGGCCCCTGGAGTGGGGCACTGATGAGGATAGTGAGCTCCAGGGAAAACGCGAACAAAGTATCAGTGGAGTGGAGGCTCTGATGGGGTATGTGGAGCACGGTGAGGGTAGCTCCCAGGAAAAGTATTTGGGATTTCAGGATTTTCAGATCTTCAGCAATTCGAGCGTCAGCAATTTCTGTCCCCACCGTGCTGATCTTCCAGAAGGTTGTTGAAGGCCTTGAAGGACACAAAGATGCTTCCAGCTGCCAACCTCAGAGAGGAAAAGTTTGGAGGTTTTGCAAGTAGCTGAATGACTGAAAGTGTGCCCAATTTACAGCCTGGCAAGGAAGGCAAAGTCCCAGAGTGGGTGCCTTGTTGAGTTGCGTGAGTGTGGCCGTTTGTCCTGTAGTTGGCTGCTTCAGCTGCTGTCTTGAGTGTCACTTGTCTAGTGCCATGCTGGGGCATCTCAGCAGTGTCAGTGAGCATCTCCTGTTGTGTCTTCTGTTGTCTTTGTGAATTGGAACCCAGACTAGTCTGGCTGCCACGTGCTCTGTGTCCACACTGGCTGGAAGACACCATCTTGGGAGATTTTGCAGTTAGAGCTTTAAAACACTGAACACTGCTTTGGTTGAGGCAAACGGCCATTTTTGGCCTCAGTGACTCTTTGCTTTTCCCTGGTTTGTTAAAAAAAATCCCATTGTTGTTGTTCTCTAAGCCTGAGTAGTCTTGAAATTGTGCACTCAGGTAAAGAACTCAGACAGTGACTGGTAAACTATTTGGGCAGCGTCCTTGTCAAGTTTTAGTGCCCCTTGCTGCCCGGTATCATAAATAAAACAATGCTGATGATGGTTAATTTTATCAGTTATCAGTGACTTCCATTTTGCAAACCAAAAGACCAACATACAGGGGCCTCCCTGGTGGCACAAGGGGTTAAGACGCAACCTATGAAGCTAACCGCAGCCACTGCAGCACAAGTTCCATCCCTGGACAGAGAGCTACCCACATGACGCAGCAGACCTCTCCTGACACCCACTGCTCCCCTCAGCAGTGTATTTCAGTCAGTCTGCCTGTTCTGTTCCCCACTCTGTCTCTTGTGAATCGTCTCACCACGCCGCCCCCCCCACCCCCCGCTCCCCGGCACCTCTGGTGTGTATCCCAACTCTTGTATACATAAAAATAAAATAAATCTTAAAAAAAAAAAAAGACAAACACACAATCCTTATCTTGCCCCACAAGCCATTGACAGAGTTGATCTGTCCCTTATGCTTCACTGGTTTGGACACACCAGTCCTCCCGAACCTCTTCTTAGGATCCCCTCTGTTAGGTGTTAGCCACACTCACCCCCTGGGTCACCTCACTCAGCCATCTGGTTTAAGTATCAAGTACCAAGTTTATGACTCCACTGTGACTTCTTTCCACTAAAAAATGGCTGACTCTTTTCCTTTTATAACAACCACCTCACTGTTATTATCAGATTGGACTCCTGACCTACCACCCCAAACTAGCACCTCCCTCAGTTACCCCATCTGTTGTGTACTGACTTAGGATTTCAAAGCCATATTTTGAAAGCTTCTTTTAGATGCTTTGAACTTGTCATGAGTAAATGGCTTTAATGAAAATGTTTTATTTATTTATCCTTTTTAAAATTTTATTTTTTTACTTTTGTATAGAACTGGGGTGTAGGAACAGCTATACTTATATCAGATTAAAACAGATTTCAGAGACACAGTGGGGAGCATTGCAAATTTAATGAAATATACTGGTAATTATACTGGTAATGGGAGCTGCAGACAAGACAGAGAAGCTAGCTGCTTCATAGGTGGGTTTGCATCCTTGTTGGGGATCAAACTCAGGCCGTAGTGGTGATAGCACTGAGATTTAACCATATGCCACCAGGGAGGCCCGAATGAAAATGTTTTAAGTTGGATAGAAGGACTTTCTTATCAATATGAGCATGTCAGGATAATATCAGCAATAGTGTTATGCTCCTGACTGCTTATGCATAATAATGTCAACAAACCTCATGATGCTACCTAGTACTTATCAGTATGAACATACAGGGGACCATGTCACTGATGCTATAATAATGACAGTAGTGTCCATGGTGTAATGGACGTCTATACTTTAAATACTGAAAGTTTATGCATGCGTGGCCTGGGCAAGGCTACACATCTCATCTAATTACTTCTTCAACAACCTTGGGGCAATAGCCATTCCTGCGGCAAAGTCTCTGCTGCAGCAAAGGCTAATCTCTGTTGCTGGTGGGAGGGTCTGTGAGGCAACCCCTGAAGGATCTCGCCTATAAACACAGTGCCTCCCCTCCCTCAGCATAAAGCTCTAGCAGCAAAAGTCTTGTGCTTTGGCCTGGTGACTGGACATCAGCCCCTGGCTAACAGAGTAACACGCCTGAGTACCAACTCAGACAGGCACTCCAGGGGAGAAGGGAATGTCCTTCTTCCCTTCTAGGCTTTTCTTGGACTGGCTGAGTAATCCTAGCAACATCAGATAGATTAGCAGGAGAAAAAAGCAGTTTAATTATTTACTTATGGGAAATCTACATAGATTATGAGGATTTCATTTCTCAGTGGGGAAAGGGCATATATCCTGTGTTAGGGAGTAAACGGGGGCCTGGGCTGCAAAGAGAGAAGAGGGCTCACATGATGAGGAGAGGGTAACTAATGTGACCAAAAACCCAGATGCTGTGTAATTACATTGTGGTCCTGCCATAGGGGTTTTTTTCTGGTAGAGTGGTCATTTCTGGAGCTAACCCTAAATCTGGGTAAACCACCCCCCCATTATCATCCATCTATGTAGTTAAGGGAGTGGTTATTGTTCCTCTTGAGCCTGTAGGCCTCAAATGACCTTAGCTTGAGATAATCTGCATGCCATAGTGACAAGTCTTTTGAGGTAGACTCTTCTGAGATCTTTCAGTACACCTCCACTAAATTAGGACTTTATTTCTTACACACACACACACACACACACACACACACACACACGCTGCCAGCATCAGTGATCTATTATTGGTATGGAGCCTGTTATTCCTATACTAACTTGTTAAGAGATTATTTTGTGTGTTATTGGTTTGTGTTATTACAATACATTGCATATCCCACAGAGACCTGTGCCACATAGATTACTGACAAAAACAGTTACATTGCTCAGTCGCTGAGTAAGAATTTGAGCTTCCCCTGTAAAAAGAAAACACTATCCAAGTAAAGCATACCATCAACAAATCTGTGGTTCCCACTTGAAAATATCTTGAATCTGGAAATATTGTCCTCTCCTCCCCTCTACTTCATCACCTAAGTCCCCACATCTTCTTTTGGGCTTAGACTCCCCAGGGGTAACCAGAATGATTCTTTTCATACTAAAGTCAGCTCATTACACTTCCCTGTTCAAAACCTTCCAACTGCACACAAGAGCTGGGGTACAGACCAGAGGTACCGGGGTCGGGGGAGGTAGGGGGGTGAGAGGACTCACCAGAGACAGAGTAGGGAACAGAAAAGGCAGACTGACTGAGATACACTGCTGAGGGGAACAGCGGGTGAGGCAGGAGAGATCTGCTGCGCCATGTGGGTAGCTCCCTGGCTGACCCAGGGATCAAACTGGTGCTGTGCCGCAATGGCTGAGGATAGCTTCATATTATTGCTGCGACTTAACCCCATGTGCCTCCGGGGAGGACCCAGAACAATTCTTTTAATACTAAAGTCAGCTCATGTCACTTCTCTGTTCAGAACCTTCCAACTGCTCCAGGTGCTCTCTGCCCCTAGATAAGAGCATGATGCATTTCCTCACTTCCCATGTCCCCTCTACTCTCTGCTCAGTTGCCATTTCATCAGAGAGGTCTTCCTGATATCTTGTCAAAAAAGTACTGGTTGTCTGCTTATGTTTTGTTGTGGTTTGTATTGATAAATCAAAGACATACTATAGGGGAGGAGGAGGGAGAGGGATCAAGGGAGGGAGAGAGGAGGACCGGGGACTGAGATGATGGTGCACGGGTGCACTGATGAAGGAAACTCTACCAGGACTACACCTGAGGGGGGGGCGGCAAGCAAACATTGTTTAAAAATCAACAATGATGTAAAAATAAAAATATAAAAACAAATTTGTGTAACCCTAAAAATATACTAGTTCCTTCTGCCCGTACTGCTTTATATTTCTGTACTGTTTTATTCTTCTTCATGTTGCATTGTTATATTAAGTATTTATTGATCAGCTTTATAGGAGAATGTAAAACTGCATTTGCAGTTTGAATTTGCAGTGCAAAACCAGGCTAAGAGGATGGGCACTCTGATGCTTTACACTAAGCACTCCAGGCATTATTCGAACACTGGACATATTGTCTCCTGACCTGACTCTAACACAGTGGACTTGCTGTACTTTACTGTCCACACTGCATGCACATGGTAGCTGAGGCGCAGGACCCTTAGGTAACTTGCTCAGAGTCACACAGCTCACAAGTGGCTTGCTAGGAGGTAAGTTCCAGCGTTTTTAACTCCTGGGACCCTCACTTCTCCTCCTTACTTTGTGAGTTTGATTTTCGAAAGTCAAGAGCAGGGAGGGGTCCTGATGACATAGGCACCTGGCCAGCAATCCTGAGGTCCAATTGGACCACAACGTCATGCAAGGGCCAGACCAATCAGTTTAGAGAGATCAGGGCACCAATGACACCTGCCTTGGGAGCCCAAAGCAACAGATCCAGGGAGGCATTCGCGAGCAGCGGAGGGATGTACTTTTGCTGGCGCGCGGGTTCTAATCCGCAGGGGCGCAGGAGGGCGCCCGGGAATCTGCGGCAGGCGGCCAGCGGGGAGCGCCACTTCCTGCTGCTGCACAACGACGGGTCCATCTCCGCGTGCGGGGACAACAGTCGGGGCCAGCTAGGGCTGGGGGACGTGCGGGACCGGGAGCAGCCAGGTGAGCGCCGGGCCCTGGGGCAGGACGTGGTGAGGGCGCTGGCAGCCTGCGGTGCTCCCACCACCGGAGAGCCGCAAACGCTGCTGTGGGATGCCCGGGCGCGACGTCCTCAGTTTCGTTTACCAGACGCGCTTGGGGTTTGTTTCACTTTCCAGTTCCTCCAAAGCGAAACTGAGAGGAACTAACCCTGCGCGCGCTGCTGCGGGCGGGGTCGGTGTCCCTCGCTTTCGCCTTTGAGACCAATCCTTGGTCTTCTCAAGGCATCACCTTTCAAACGCGCCTTGTGGGTTGCACAGTTGTAACGCTCTCAGAAATACCCTGAGACAGCTTTTTTCTTAAAATTAAAATATACGTAACAGCATTTTTACTGTTAGTGGTAACGTAGAAATACCTGTAATTCCATCACCCGAATAGAACTCCAAAATTTTGAGTCATTTCTTTCTTGCCTTACTCCTATTATAAGGCTAAGCATTATAAAAATTATTCATTGTACAGTTTTATATACGCAGTATTTATACAGCTCTGTAAATTGCGTTTTCACGACACATAATAATATCATAAACATTTCATTATGCTTTTTTTAACTACTTTTTTAAATATTTTTTAAGATTTATTTATTTTTTATACAGGAGCTGGGGTACAGGCCAGAGGTGTGGGAGGGTGAGAGCATTCCCCAGAGACAGAGCAGGGACAGAACAGGCAGACTGGCGAAATACACTGCTGAGAGGACCAGCGGGAGAGACAGAAGAGGTCTGCTGCGCCATGTGGGACTCTCCCTGGCTAGCCAGGAATCGAACCCACGCTGCAGAGGCTGGGGACAGCTTCACAGCGCTGTGCTCAACCCGCTGCACCACCGGGGAGGCCCTCATTATGCATTTTTAAAGCACGGTTTAAATTGTTGCATTACATTTCAGGCTCTGAGATTGCCATGATGTAATTTTTCTCCTTTTGTGAAAATTCGACTTTTTTTCATTAGGGATTTTTATAAATAATACTATGACTGATATAAGTAAACACTTGACCAGATTTCTCATTACTTGCTTGGAATAAATTCCAAAGCATTTGTCTAGGAAGAAAAACCTTTTGTCTACCTTCGTAGGTCCTTTCCACGGGACATGCAAATTAAATAAAGACTATTTAACTTTATCAAAGGTTAATAATAGAAAAAGCATGCCATTTTATTATTTTATGTGCAAAGAAAGGAAATGAAATGGAAGAAGTGGTTTGACTTGGAACTTACATACCATGTTAACAAAAGAAAGGGGATTGGGCTTTGAGGGCTGCTAAATTATGGGAAAGTGATTTGGAAATATATGGAGGAAATTTTAGTGAAAAACAAGGGCTATTTTAGTAAAAGCTGTTTGTTCTAATTTATCTCAGTGCTGACTCTGGTTGTAAGGGTCACTATTCTTTTCCTGGTCTGAAGAGATACCTTCACAAAGGGAAAATTGTGCCCTTCATTTAAATAGATAAGGACGTATAGAGAACTTTTCCTACATCTGTTGATTTTCAATTGCATTCAAAACAAAATGATCCTATGCCAAGGTTGCATATTGGATGTGGCCTATTCAGATCCCTTTTGGGCAGAAATAAGGGCATCATACTAATGTCAAATTCATAAACATAGGTTTATGAATCGTTGGAAATTCTTTTATTATTGCATAGTTTGAAAATAAATCATTGAAAAGGATAAGATCATAAAGAATCGGAAAAAACCTTCAGTGTTAACAAAAGCTAAACTGATAATGGTGTTCTAACTCTTACCCTCTAGTAAATCAGGGAAAAACATTTTAGATTGACTTGTAGGGAGATCTGGTCAGGTTATCATTTGTAGTCATATTTGACCCATTTAAAAGCTTAGTACTGGGCCTCCCCGGTGGCGCAGCGGTTGAGCGCTGGGTTGCGAAGCTGCCCGCAGCCTCTGCAGCACCAGTTCGATCCCCGGCTGCTCCCCGGCCATCGGAGGAGGGTCCCACATGGTGCGCAGACCTCTCCTGCCGCCCGCTGCTCCCCTCAGCAGTATACTTCGGTCCTTCTGCCTTTTCTGCTTCCCGCTCTGGCTCTGGTGAATTCTCTCACCCTCCCATGCTTCTGACTGTACTCAGTGCTTGTACAAATAAATGAATGAATGAATGAATGAATAAATAAATCTTTAAAAATAAATAAATAAATAAATAAAAGCTTAGTACTGCTCCCTTCACTGTGAAAGGATTTGGCATCTGCCGTTTTACAGGTTCCTTCTTTGCAGGGCAGTTCCTACTCTTACTGTGCAGATCTGGGAGGCCAAAAGAGTAGAGGTGATCATCTCTCCAGTTCCCTTTATTTTTGCTGGATTTTGCTATTGCTGTCATAGAGATACCAGAGTCACAGTCCCCAGAGATTCCCCTCATTCATGATGTGTGCTCCTTTACATAGCAGCTCTATTCTCATAAAAGCAGTGTAATACACATTAAACTTATTTTCTTCATACCTTTAGTATGGACTTTAGATCTGATTTAAAAGTCCATTTGGAAGAGATAGAAATCCAAGTGATTCTGGGCCTCCCCAGTGGCGCAGCAGGTTGAGCGCTGTCTGCAGCTTCCCTAGAGCCAGTTCGATTCCTGCCGGCCAGGAAGAATCCCACATGGTGAGGCAGACCTCTCCTGTCTTGCCCGCTGCTCCCCTCAGCAGTGCTTTTAGTCCTTCTGCCTGTTTTGCTCCCGGCTCTGTCTCTGATGTATCCTCTCACTCTCCTGCGACTCTGGCCTGTACGCCAGCTCTTGTATAAATAAAAATAAGTCTTCAAAAAAATAATAATAGGGCCTCCCCTGGTGGTGCAGAGGTTAAGCGCTGGGCTGCAGAGCTGCCCGCAGCCTCCACAGTGCTGGTTCGATCCCTGGCCACCAGCTAGGGTCCCACATGATGCACAGACCTCTCCTGCCGTGCCCGCTGCTCCCCTCAGCAGTGTATTTCATCAGCCTGCCAGTTCTGTTCCCCACTCTGGCTTTGGTGAATCTCTCACCCTCCCGTGCTTCTGACTGTACCCAGTGCTTGTATAAATAAATAAATAAATCTTAAAATAATGATAATAATAACAATAACAATAATAAAAGTTTGCCAAAAAAAATCCAAGTGATTTTTCTGTTTTGAAGGTAAGGACTGTCTTAAACTTGTTAAGTTGATATCCTAGTGGCCAATGATGTTTTGTTTTGGTTTTGTCCCCACAGCACCAATTAAGGCAATTAAAGGTCTGTGTATTAGTTTCGTGAGCTGTGGAAAGGAGCACTCCCTGGCTGTCTGCTACAAAGGAAGGGTCTTTGCATGGGGAGCAGGTTCCGAAGGTCAGCTGGGGGTTGGAGAAGATAAGAAAATAAGCCTTATACCTGAGTAAGTATTTCAATTCATTCATCCATTCATTCAGTCAGTCAGTCAGTCAATATTTTTCAGTTCCATGTCCCAGGCACTGTACAAGATGCCAGGGTACAAAGATGATTATGATAAACATAGTCCGTAAGCTCAAGGATTACAGCATGTTGAAGGAGGAAGGAGGCAACTTATAGCATCAAGTATTATTTAATTAGTGCAAGGAAGGAGGTGGGGGGGATGAACTGAGAATGTTTGATCTTTCTACATAATCTTTTCTAGTGGAAATAACTGTGGGGACTCACTTGAAACCTAAGAGTTGGCATAAAGATTCTACCAAAAAGTGAAAGCATTTGAGCCACAGAGGATACAGAAAGATATCTCTCATCTTAAAGCTTCACCTATTGACTAAAATAGAGACTTTCAAAAATACAGCTGCAGTAATCCTCCTGGGAGTGAGCTTTCCTGTGAATTCAGCTACTATGAAGCCAGATTGGCAAATCAGCTTCAAAAAACAAAAAAACAATCGAACCATCCATACTCTCCCACTCAATTCCTAAAAAAACCCTCTTTAAATGAGTTGATATAAATAACTGTTTACTCAGGCTATTCTACAAGTTTTCCATTACTGGGAACTCCTGTGTGCATTTGGAAATAAAGCTTGGATTTTTTGCATTCATCTGTGCCCCTAATAATTGGACCCAAGTTAGAAGAGGAGTTTTCTTCTCAGCAAAATTTTTTCACTAGTCACAAACCACTGAGTCCTAGTATTTAACTTAGAAAATGGTGCATAGTCGGAGGGGAGGGAGGAAACCATATCTTCACAAATGACTTACAGGGACAAAGGGCATGACAGTCTAAATTGTGCATTCATGAACTTCACACTTTGGGAACATTCAAAAGCATGTTTTTTAATACTAAGAAATTACTTCTTGTTTCCTTCTCCAGTATGAAATTATATGACAGATATAATGATCTCTTATCATTGAACATGGAATGAAAAGACCAAAGGTTCAGTCTAGTGCCATGACTTGATAGCTGTGTGATCTCTTTCAGTTCTGTTAGGCTCAAACATGAAATTGCCAATAGTTATTTTTTTTTATTTATACAAATTGCAATTTAAAAAGATTCAACCTAATGGTTTCTCTTTCTTACAGTGTTTAAACTGGTTGTTCTATATTAATTTTCTATAAAGTGTAAAGCTCTCTGCTGTCTGTGTGTGAAGACATTATTTTTCTTTTGTGCCAATAAGGATAGAATGAAAGCTAGCGATTGTAATGCATTAGAAGTTCAGTAAAAGTCACTTTTGCATCATATACTCTTTTGGATTCATCATTGTACCTTTGTACATGTGGTTGTCATGTTAGAAACAGTTTGAGGGTTTTGGAATAAAAGTGCTACAGAAATACAAGAAAATAAAATTGCTTCCCTTATATAATGTGTTACCTGGGATAGTTTTAAATATCTGTTTGGTGACCCACTCTAAAAAAGGATTAATAAATTTTATCTTTTTCATTATAGGAAGATAATGTCACTCACTGATATAAAAATAATACAAGTTTCCTGTGGACACTACCACTCCCTGGCATTATCAGAAGGTATGAAAGGCCTTTTTTTTGTCTCCTAAGTGTCATAAAGAAATAACATTTCAGGGCCTCCCCGGTGGCACAGCAGTTGAGCGCTGGGTTGCAAAGCTACCCGCAGCCTCTGCAGCGCCAGGGGTCCCACATGGCGTGCAGACCTCTTCTGCTGCCTGCTGCTCCCCTCAGCAGTGTACTTTGTCAGTCTGCCTACTCTGTTCCCTACTCTGGCTCTGGTGAATTCTCTCACCCTCCCGCGCTTCTGACTATACCCAGTGCTTGTATAAATAAATAAAAAATAAAAAAAGAAATAAAGAAATAACATTTCAATAAAAATTATATCTGTTGGGTTTTTTAAGATTTATTTTTTATTTATTTATGCATACAAGATGGGGGTATAGGCTAGAAGTGTGGGGGGTGAGATAATTCACCAGAGACAGAGTGGGGAGCAAAACAGGCTGATCTATTGAAATACAATGCTGAGGGGAGCAGCCAGTAAGACAGGAGAGGTCTGCTGTGCTGGTGGGTTAACTCCCTAGCCGGGGATTGAATTCATGTTGCAGCTGATAGCTTCATAGTGCTGATGAGACTTAATCCCTTGGGCTGCCAAGGAGACCCTATCTGTTAATTTTTTAAATCATCGGGATTCGTTTTAATGCATTTAGAAATTGTTAACTCTCCAGATCTTATAAGATGTGTTGCTCTTCATCTTATCTTTTCAATTTCTTTTGTTCTTACTATACTCTAAGTAGTGCCTTATTCTTATCTCACTCCCGTAAGTGGCCTTCACTGTTCACCTGAGCTGACTGCTGCCTCAGAATCGCTTTATTTCCAGCACTTCACTCTTTACATTGAATCATTTGTCTACACTGGCAAACTCAGACAGAAAGAAAGACCTTTTTGTCTTTGTAAAGGCAGGAATGGCCACGGTGCAGGTTTTCTGATCCCATGCAGACCGGGTAAAGGAGGAGTTCTGGAGCCCTCAGGGGTTTTGCAGGTTTTTATTGGGGTTCACCAGGCATATGGCAGGCAGGGGTGCTGGGGGGCCAGGAGGCTGGCAGGCCTGCCAGTCCCCAGCAGGTCTTCACTCTGGGCTCTCTGGCCTTCTCTCAGCTTCTGCTTCTCTTGCTTCTTTCTCGGCTTCTCTTTCAGCTTCTCCTGGCGTTCCCATGACACCGCCCTTAAAAAAGCACAGTCTTAGCCCAGGTGAATCCCATCTACATATGCCCACACCCTACTCCAGGTGCCCGCCATCAGGCATGCATTCAGGACCGCAGGGCTCCGTCACCTATCCTAATGGCGGGAGGGCAGAAAAGCCTGATATCTTTTACCTTACCCTACAGTCTTTATTACTTTAGTCAGAGAAAGAAAATCAAGATGTCAAAATCATGAGTGTTTTTGTCTGCTATCACCCCCCATCCTTCATCCACCCTCTCTCCATATTTCTCAGGGGAGTGTGTCTGGGAGAAAGATCTTTTGATGTTGTCCCTTAAGTCTTTTCATTTCTGAAATTCTTTTTCTGGCCTTTTTGGAGGTTTTTCTCTCCTTTATTCCAACTTGCTGATTCTTTCCTCTGTTTCAAGGCTATGGTCTGAGCAACTGAAAAAAAAACAGTTGCCCTTAACTTGGAGGGAGAAAGAGTGGTATTTGTTGGAACATACTTTGGAAGGTGATATCTTGAGCATCGCCCTTATCTTTAGGTAGAACACCTTAACCTCCTTTATCACTGGGCTATGCTTTAAAGATTTTGAGAATTAGAGTGAATTTGGTGTTCCATAGTGTGTGCAATTCTGAATTTCTCTTCTCTATTTTTGCAGATGGCCAAGTATTTTCATGGGGAAACAACCACTATGGGCAGCTGGGCCTGGGGAAGGAGGCCCCATCCCAAGCTAATCCACAGAGGGTGAGGTCCCTGCTGGGGATCCCCATGACTCAGGTAGCTGCAGGAGGGAACCACAGTTTTGCCCTTTCTGTCTCTGGGACTTCATTTGGCTGGGGATGGAACAAAGCAGGTCAGCTGAGCCTCAGCGGGAATAAAATCCCAGGTAACGAGACTTTTTCTTGTAATAAATCATTATTTCTTTCCAGTTGGAAGACCAACTCTGCACAGGATAGTCTTGAAGCTTAGAAGAGTGTTTCAAAATTTGTGACGCATTAGACTCCCCTGAAATGGGGCCGGGGGGTAGTATATTAATTTTTTTTTATTGTTGTGTAACGAATTACCACAAACTCAATGGCTCAAAATAACACAATTTATTATCTATTTGTTCTGATAGTTGAATGTCTTATTTATTATGGTCTCAATTGATGAAAACCAAGTTCTGGGAGAAAAACTTTTTTTGTCTTTTCTGGTTTCTCAAAACTTCCTGAATTTTTTACTTAAAATCCTATTTATACTTCAAAGTCAGCAATAGGACTTCATCTGCCATAAGAACATTTAAAAATTTCAACACCCAGGTCAGACCCATATCAGTTAAATCAGAATGTCTAGAGACAGAAGGCAGACATCACTTGTATTAATGATCCAAAAAGTTATTTCCAAGTGCAGCAAAGTTTGGGAAACACTGGGTAGACGATTAATAGCAGCAGGGAGACAACCAGTTCTTTTAATAACCTTGAAAACAAAACTTCTATGAATTCTTCCCCTGAACCCCTGACTTCTGTTAAAATTCTCTAGATTTGATTAACATATATTTAACAGCTATTTTCTATCACACTATGCTGAGCATTTAGATCTCCTTTCATTGAACTCTAACAATAATAAGTGGGTCTTTTATTTTCTCACTTTTATTACAAATTTGCAAAACACCTGCCAATGAATTCATATATGAATACAATATGATGCCAATATTATTTGAATGAGGGTCTTAAAGTTTAAGGTAATTGCCTTTGACATTTCAGAAGACTGGTTTCCAGAAATAAATGCTAAAGGATTGTTTTTCTTATCTTTTCAAAAATGGGGCTGATGATCTCTATTTTATAATATATCTGATTGTTGGCTTTTTGAATTATGTTAATGAAGTATGTTAATGAAGTGTAAAAATATTTGAAAAGTACAAAAATATAAAAGCTCATGAAATTCGAATCTGTTTCTTGTACTGTAGAAATCTCTTTGCTTTCAACAGTGCAAAGCTCCAAGCCTCTTTTGATCGGTGCACTGAGGAATCTCTGTGTGACTTACATCAGCTGTGGTCATGAGCACACCGCTGTGCTGACTCAGGTAACTCAAGATACCTCGCCATTTTTTTTTTAAATCCTAGAGAAAAGTTAACATAAGGCATTTGAACTGATTATTATTGAGAACAAGACATGTGTCAGTGTCTCAACGCAGCCAGTCTATGGACAAATACTTCCTGAGAAGAAATGAACCCCATGTAAGCCATGAAATTTTCAAGGTCGTATAACAAAAGCTAATGTTGGGTTCAGGAAATATTTTCAGAGACCTACTAAATTAGAATAAGAATTAATCCTTTCAGCGATTATTCATTCGTAATGTATTTCTATAGATGAAAATTACAATAGAGGCAACAAAGTCATTTATACTGGTTTCAGTAGCCCAGTTTTACAGACTGGAACATACATTGTTGTATATCCATGTGGCACATTTATGACCTGGCTTCCCCAAAGTTTTCCTCCCATTCTTGTGCTGCTAGCAAAATAAATTCCAGCGGGATACATTCTCTCCTTTGCCACAGGAGTAGACTTGAGATAACTATTTGTGTAGCTGAAATATTTATTTAAAAACTAAGTGTCTAAAATAATTGCTATTTAATTATTTAAAATCAAGTGTGGATTACATTATTCTTAGCTGACAGTGGAAAGCTAGAATTGTTTTAATGAAGAATCATCTTTTGAAAAAAGTTTATTTTCAGAGATGTGCAAATAAATAAAGTAACCCCATATTTAAATGGTACCATTACCCTTGGACCAATTAGTTTATCATGCTTTCATTCTATAAACACTTAGGTATTTGTGGTGCATTTAAGAGCTTAAGTACTTTTTTTTATTTAAATATTTTATTTTATATAATTCTTACATCTTTTTTCATCTTTGCACAATTTATGCATTTTCATTTTGGTTATATTCCCCATACAATTGCACCCCCCCTTTATTTTGACTCTAGTCCTTCTTTCCCCGCGCCCCCCCCCCCAGTATGTCTCTGGTTTATAGTTGCTTGTTGATTTTGATTTTTACTTTGTATTGATTAGTCTTTTTCCTGGTCTCTTAGGTTTTCTAAATTCCTGCTATGAGTGAGACCATCCGGTATTTTTCTTTTTCTTTCTTTTTTTTTTTTTATGTTTTTCTGTGAACGGTTTATTCAGATTTTTTTTAAATAAATTTTATTTTTATATTCCCCATACAATTACAATCCCCTTATTTTGACCCCAATCCCTCCCCTCCCTGCCCCCCACCCCCCATAGAGTGTCTCTGGTTCATAGTTTTTTGTTGATTTTCATTATCACTTTCTTATAGTCTTATAGTTATTCATTTTCCTGGTCCCTTATTTAAGTTTTCTAGATTCCTGCTATGAGTGAGACCATCCGGTATTTTTCTTTTTCTTTTTGGCTTATTTCGCTGAGCATGATCCCTTCCAGCGCCATCCATGTTGCTGCAAATTGCATGTGTTTATCTTTTTTGTTTTTTTAATAATAAATTTTATTTTTATATTCCCCATACAATTGCGACCCCCCCATTCTGACCCCAATCCCTCCGCTCCCGCCCCCCACCCCCCAAAAAGTGTCTCTGGTTCATAGTTTTTTGTTGATTTTGATTTTCACTTTCTTATAGTTATTCATTTTCCTGGTCCCTTATTTAAGTTTTCTAGATTCCTGCTATGAGTGAGACCATCCGGTATTTTTCTTTTTATTTCTGGCTTATTTCGCTGAGCATGATCCCTTCCAGCGCCATCCATGTTGCTGCAAATTGCATGTGTTTATCTTTTTTGAATGCTGAGTAATATTCCATGTATATATGTCCCACATCTTCTTGATCCAGTCATCTATTTTTGGGCATTTGGGTTGTTTCCAAAGCTTAGCTATTGTAAATAGTGCTGCTATAAACATAGGGGTACAGGTGCTCTTTGGGATTGAAGTTTCTGTGTCCTTTGGGTAAATACCTAGGAGTGGAATTGCTGGATCATATGGAAGCTCTATGTTTAATAGGGCCAGAAATCTCCACACAGCTCTCCATAGTGATTAGACCAGTTTGCACTCCCACTGGCAGTGCAGGAGAGTTCCTTTTTTTCCACACCCTCGCCAACATTTGTTGTTGCTAGTTTTTTTAATATGTGCCATTCTCACTGGTGTAAGATGGTATCTCATGGTAGTTTTGATTTGCATTTCCCTGATTACAAGTGATGTTGAACATTTCTTCATATGCCTATTGGCCATTTGCATTTCCTCCTCAGAGAAGTTCCTTTTTAGCTCTTCTACCCATTTTATGACTGGATTATTTTCTTTGTTGTTGTTGAGTCTCATCAGCTCTTTGCAGATTTTTGTGATCAGTCTTTTATCATTAGTGTTGTGTGCAAAAAATGTTGTCCCAGTCAGTGGGGTTTCTCTTTGTTTTGGTTATTGTCTCTTTTGCTGTGCAGAAGTGCTTTAATTTGATGTAGTCCAAGCTGTTTATCTTTGCCTTCACTATCACTGCTTTGGGTGATGTGTCTGTAAAGATGTCTTTGATGTGCATATCATGTAGTGTTTTGCCTATATTTCCTTCTATGTATTTTATGGTTTCAGGTCTTATGTCTAGTTCTTTGATCCATTTTGAGTTGATTTTTGTGTATGGTGTGAGGTAGTGGTCAAGCTTCATTCTTTTGCATGTAGCGACCCAGTTTTCCCAGCACCATTTATTGAACAAACCTTCTTTGCTCCAATGCATAGTCTTTGCTCCTTTGTCAAAGATTAGTTGACCATAAGTCTGTGGGTTTATTTCTGGATTTTCTATTCGATTCCATTGGTCTGTATGTCTGTTCTTGTTCCAATACCATGCAGTTTTGATGATTATGGCTTTGTAGTAGAGTTTGAAGTCTGGGAGTGTGATGCCTCCATTCCCTTCTTTTTTTTTTCAGGAGAGCTTTGGCTATTCGGGGTTTTTTGTGATTCCATATGAATTTCATCAATAATTGTTCTATTTCTTTGAAGAATGACATTGAAATTTTGATTGGAATAGCATTGAATCTGTAGATTGCTTTTGGTAGGATGGCCATTTTAATAATGTTTATTCTTCTAATCCATGAGCAGGGGATGTCTTTCCATTTCTTTGTGTCTTCTTCTATTTCTTTTAACAGTGTTTTATAGTTTTCTTTGTATAGGTCCTTTACCTCTTTTGTTAGATTTATTCCCAAATATTTGATTTTTTTTGTTTCTATAATAAAAGGGATGGTTTTTTTCATTTCTTCTTCTTCAGATTTATTGTTTTTGTATAGGAAGACTACTGACTTTTGCATGTTGATTTTGTATCCTGCCACTTTACTGAACTGATTGATGAGTTGAATTAGTTTTTCTGTGGAGTTTTTGGGGTTCTCTATGTATATTATCATATCGTCTGCAAATAGCGATAATTTGACATCTTCTTTTCCTATTTGGATTCCTTGTATGTCTTTCTCTTGTCTTATTGCCCTGGCTAGGACTTCCAGTATTATATTAAAAAGCTGTGGTGAGAGGGACATCCTTGTCTTGTTCCAGATCTTAATGGAAATGCTTTCAGCTTTTCACCATTGAGAATGATACTGGCTGTTGGCTTGTCATATGTGGCCTTTATGATATTGAGGTATGTTCCTTGTATCCCAAAAATTTCAAGGACTTTGATCATGAATGGGTGTTGCACTTTGTCATAAGCTTTCAGCATCTATTGATATTATCATATGGCTTTTATATTTCTTTTTGTTGATGTGTTGGATAACGTTGATTGATTTTCGGATGTTGAACCATCCTTGTGTCCCTGGCATGAATCCTATTTGGTCGTGGTGAATTATCTTATGGATACATTGTTGGATTCTGATAGCTAAAATTTTATTGAGGATTTTTGCATCAGTGTTCATTAGGGAGATTGGCCTGTAGTTTTCCTTTTTTGTGTTGTCCTTGTTCGGTTTTGGTATTAGTATAATGTTGGCTTCATAGAACGTGTTTGGTATTGTCCCTTCCTTCTCAATTTTTGGAAGAGTTTGTGAAGGATAGGCACTAATTCGTCTCTGAATGTTTGGTAGAATTCATTTGTAAATCCATCAGGTCCTGGGCTTTTGTTTTGGGGGAGGTTTTTGATTACCATTTCAATTTCACTGCTTGTAATTGGTCTGTTTAGGTGTTCTATTTCTTCTTTATCTAGCTTTGGGTGATTGTAGAGTTGTAGGAATTTGTCCATCTCCTCTAGATTTTTGAACTTGTTTCCATATAACTGTTCATAGTTACTGATTATTCTTTTGATTTGTGCTGTGTCCGTTGTGATTTCTCCTCTTTCATTTATGATCCTGTTTATTTGTGCTTTCTCCCTTTTTTCCTTTGTGAGCCTGGCTAGGGGTTTGTCTATTTTATTGATTTTTTCAAAGAACCAGCTCTTGGTTTCATTATCTTTTGGATTGTTTTTTTAGTTTCAATTTCATTTATTTCTGCTTTGTTTTTTATTATTTCTTTTCTTCTACTGGATTTGGGGTTCTTTTGTTGTTCTTTTTCTAGATCTTTGAGCTTTGAGATTAGGTTGTTTCTTTGAGTTCTTTCTTGTTTCTTGATGTGAGCCTCTATTGCTATATATTTTCCTCTTATTACTTCTTTTGCTGCATCCCATACACTTAGGATATTGGTGTCCTCCTTGTCATTCAATTCAAAGAATTTTTTAATTTCTTATTTGATCTCCTCATTAGTCCAGTGGTCTTCCAGTAGTGTGGTTTTCAATCTCCATGAGGTAGGAGAGTTCCTTGCCTTCTTTTTATGGTTTATTTCTGGTCACTAGGTGGCGCCAGAGATATCCCCTAGTGTCCTTGGGGAGCTGTTTTTTTCTCCCCGTGGGACGGGGAACAGAGTGGGAATGGCTTTGGGGTGCTGTGTCTGCCTTGTGCCCCACCGTTGTGGGGATCCCACGTCCCGAATTTCATGCCCCGGGTCTCAGTTCCAAAGCCCTCAGGTCCAGGACGCGGGCTGTAGCCCAGTTCAGTGTCCGCAGAAATGGAGCCTTTTGCACCCTACTCCCGTGTCCGGGCACCTGGTTTCTGATTACTCAGTGAGGGACATTCACCTCAATGAGGGCCCCCGCGCATCTCCCCGCAAGCCTAGGTGGCAGGTGTGGGGACCTGGCAGCCGCAATCCGCGTTTGCTTTTCAAGTGCGCCGCTTTTCCGCGCAAGCTTACCGGCCGGCCTGGGGCTGTGTGCAGGTCTCCAGAGTCTTTTTTTTTCTCTAATGGCACCTGGAGCCGTTCGCTCACCTCCGCGGCAAATCCTACAGGGTTCTCCACAGCTCCAGTTCTTGGGGTGTGGTGACTGAAATAGTTCCTTTCCATTCACAGTCCCACTTGATGCGTAGTTTGTTCTTGTTGGTTGTTTTAGTTTTTTTGTTGTTGTTGTTTTCCTCCTTTCTGTTGGTTGGAGAGTGCCGACTTTGTCGGTGGGGGTGTGTAGCAGGGTTCTGCGCTTTCCTCCCTTCTAGGCCTCTTTTATGGCAACTTTCTTTTTCAGGTAGTTTGCTGGAGTCGTCCGTTTATCTTCTGTGTCCCAGTTCTCACTGGGACCTGCCGCTTTTCCTCCCTTTTAACTTTTTTTTAATGGAAACTCTTACTCGCAGTGTTTCCTCGCTGCCATGTTGATCCGCCATTCCATTTTTCTTTTTCTTTCTGACTTACTTCGCTGAGCATGATCCCTTCTAGCTCCATCCATGTTGCTGCAAAATGCATGTGTTTATCTTTTTTGATTGCTGAGTAATATTCCATGGTATATATGTACCACATCTTCTTGATCCAGTCATCTATTTTTGGGCATTTGGGTTGTTTCCATAGCTTAGCTATTGTAAACAGTGCTGCTGTAAACATAGGGGTGCAGGTGCCCTTTGGAATTAATGTTTCTGTGTCATTTGGGTAAATACCTGGGAGTGGAATTGTTGGATCATATGGAAGCTCTATGTTTAGTAGTTCCAGAAATCTCCACACAGCTCTCCATAGTGGTTGGACCAGTTTGCACTCCCACTGGCAGTGCAGGAGAGTTCCTTTTTCTCCACAACCTCGCCAACATTTGTTATTGTTAATTTTTTTTAATATGTGTAATTCTCACTGGTGTAAGATGGTATCTCATTGTAGTTTTGATTTGCATTTCCCTGATTATAAGTGATGTTGAACATTTTTTCATATGCCTGTTGGCCATTTGCATTTCCTCTTCTGAGAAGAGCTTAAGTACTTCTTAAGGGAATGTCTATTATTTTTCATATTTAGTCTGTTGACTTTACATTCACTATTAGAAATAATAAATATAGGAATTGTCCTATTTGTATAGAGGTTATATTTCACTTAGTCTCTCATAACTCTTTTACAGTACCCAATCCTTTCATTTTTAGCTCCTTTTTACTTTTGTTAACTTGAAGTTAATCTGATTCGTACTATTTTAAACAGAAAGGGAGAGTGTTCACCTTTGGAGACAATAGCTATGGACAACTGGGACGTAGCTCCTCTGCTGAGAAGAGAGGTCCACAACCTGTGGAAGGGATTGATGGGCTTGTTTCTCAGATCGACTGTGGAAGGTAACAGGCTGTATTTTTTTGTTTTTTTGTATGGGAATATTCTTAAAGCTAAAAAACCTAAAATATGTAACTGTTGTTTTTCTACATCATTTTCCTTTCTGTAAATTTACTTCTTTCAATATCATTTAATTCTCATTTAAAACTTTTTAAAATTTAGACATTGCATTTATTTATTGAGAATTTATTGGCAGGCTTCCCTGGTGGCTCAGGGGTTAAGTCTCAGCACTATCAAGCTATCACCAGCCACTGCAGCCAGCCTTCAATCCAGGCCAGGGTGCTAACCCACATATGGTGCAGCAGAACTCACCTGTCTCGCCCACTGCTCCCTTCAGCAGTGTATTTCAGTCAGTCTATTCTGCTCCCCACTGTGTCTCTGGTGATTCCTCTCACCTCTCACCTCTTGCTTAGACCCCAATTCTTGCATGCATAAATAAATCTTAAAAAAATTTTAAAAAGAATTTATTGGAAGTCTTATGTGTATAATCCATCTTATTAGATACTGAGGGTGGAGAGTAGATTAATAACAAAAGTAGTGGTGCTTGTCTACTTGAGTTGCTAAGACAAAATTAATCTCATGCAAATAGATGTTGTATATTTGCACACCTGCATAGAGTTTTATATAACTTAAGACACTTAGAGTACTATCAACCAAACTGATTAAAAAAAAAAAACTCAAAAGTGCTTGCATTTTAAAACACAAATGACAGAAACCAGATATAGATCCATTCTATCTTTAAGATTTTTGGGGTTGTTAAAAGTTAATACCTACCCTCTGTTTAGCAACATAATTTGATTTCCTCTAACACTGACATTGTGATAAGGAATTGGTACCCTTAGTATAAGATGAATCTGTTATTTTGTGTTGAGTTATCTCATTTTCTCAAAAAGCAGAGTATCTTGGGTCTTCATTGTTGTATTTCTTCCTTCCTGAAGTTTTCACACCCTTGCATATGTCTATACCACTGGCAAAGTGCTGTCTTTTGGTCGTGGACCCAATCGCACCAGGAAACCAACTAGTCCAGAGACCCCAACAGAAAACTCTGACATTAGCTGCCTGATTTCTCCTCATGGTACGTGTGGTCCCACTCAGTCATGACTTTGTGTTTGTGATGCCACTGGAGGAAAAATATTATTCAGCTTTCTTTCAAAGAAGCCTGTAGAAATGTGCTCGTTTTAGTGCTTTTATTTTAAATTTATATATTGTGCACTATTTCTTTTTTTTTTTTAAATAATAAATTTTATTTTTATATTCCCCCATACAATTGCAAACACCCCATTCTGACCCCAATCCTTCCCCTCCCGCCCCCCACCCCCCAAAAAGTGTCTCTGGTTCATAGTTTTTTGTTGATTTTGGTTTTCACTTTCTTATATTCATTTTCCTGGTCCCTTATTTAAGTTTTCTAGATTCCTGCTATGAGTGAGACCATCCGGTATTTTTCTTTTTCTTTTTGGCTTATTTCGCTGAGCATGATCCCTTCCAGCTCCATCCATGTTGCTGCAAATTGCATGTGTTTATCTTTTTTGAATGCTGAGTAATATTCCATGGTATATATGTCCCACATCTTCTTGATCCAGTCATCTATTTTTGGGCATTTGGGTTGTTTCCAAAGCTTAGCTATTGTAAACAGTGTGCACTATTTCTTATGCAATCATTTCTGGAGTGTTAGGTAATCATTGCTAAAAATCAACATAATGTAAAAAAAAAGATCTTTAATTGGTTACTTAGGCATCAGAAAAGGATACTTTATATAATAAATCAAACCTCTTCTAAAGCACAGCAACCTGGTTTCATTATGCAAGTGGGTGAAAAAAATACTTTTTAAGCTAAGTGGACATATGGAATTTAATCTGATAATGTTAAGCTCTTTGTAGTCAAAATCCATTACAAGGATATAAATTTCTAATAAATAAGTAAATTTAGCTTGGGAATACCTCAGATACTTTTAAGAATTAGGGTTTGTTTTTTTTTTTAAGATTTATTTATTTATTTATACAAGCACTAGGTAAAGTCAGAAGCGCGGGAGGGTGAGAGAGTTCACCAGAGCCAGAGCAGGGAGCAGAGCAGGCAGACTGACGAAATACACTGCTGAGGGTAGCAGCAGGCAAGATAGGAGAGATCTGCTCACCATGTGGGACCCTTGCCGGCGGCGGGGGATCGAACCTGCGCTGCAGAGGCTGTGGGCAGCTTTGCAGCCCAGTGCTCAACTGCTGCGCCATCAGGGGAGGCCCAAGAATTAGTTTTTTAAAGCAGTTTTATGTTTACAACCGAAGATTATTTTTACTTATAAAAATAATATTTATGTATTCATATGTTTATGACTGTCTTTTAGATCTTGAGGGTGGTCAAGTCAAACATATTTTTGCTGGAACATATGCCAACTTTGTGACAACTCATCGGGTATCTATAACACTTTTTGTTTCCTTTAAAAATAATATTAAGATATTCGAATTTCTAGCTAAAGTAATTAGATCTGTTGGAATATTTTTTAAAAACATTATGTACAATAATTTGCACTTCCTCACTTGGCTACCTAAGATGAGATGCCCCCCCACCTAAATTTACTGCTTTTAGACTATTTTTTAATAATTAAATAAAATCATGAACAATGAAAATAAAAGTAATAATTAATGTTAGTAGTAGATCCATGTGTTGGGCACCAAAATACTTCGAAAGGATTGACCCATTAATCCTTACAGTAGTTTCAGTTGCTATTATTTGCTCCCTTTTACAGAGGAAAATCTGAGTTTTTCATCTTACCCAAATTGAACTTATCCAAAGTGGCACTGCTAAGATTCTGGATACAAACTGGAATAATCCATCTTCAAAACTGAAACCATTACCCACATGCCATAATACTTTGCTAATTGTTTGTTCATTTTTTTCTGTAGCATGTTTTATTGATGTCACATTGGTTTACAACACTGTACATGATTTGGAGATATAGGGTCACACCTCTTCAGACACACATGGCCACACCACCCCACAGGCCCCTGTCCCCAGCCAGAGTCCTTTGGACCCCCTCCCCCTTTGCCCTCTACTTTTGCTCTTCCCCTTCTGGTAACTTCAGTTCTACAGTCAGATTTCTAGGGCTTGTTTGGTTTAGTTTTTTCTTTCTTTCTTTTGTTCCTCTATATTTCAGGTATGAGTGAAATTGTATGGCTTTTGTCTTTCTCTTGTTGACATGTTTCACAATACTTTCCTGACTACTAACAGAGAGATGTCATTATTATATTTCTGGGCGAGTTCTCAAATGCTCACAGGGAGACAAAAGCAGAGACAGTAATTTTCCTAATGTGCATTTCTTTCTATTATCAGGAATGTTTTAAACTTGACATCTATATAGACTCTCACTATATTTCCTGGCACCTAAAAGGGTCAGTGGCAATGGTTTCTGTGCTGCTAAAGGTAGTCAGGAGATTGTATTTGTTGCTCTGTCATAACTGTTCAATTAGCCAGTTTATAAATGCCTCTAATATGTCAGGCTTCTGTCTTGGTGTTTGCATGAAGAGAACAATGCAGATGAGAGTGCACTCATTCGTGATGTTTGAATTCCACAGGGAAGGACACACAACCATAGGTGCAGGGAAGAAATTTCCCCTCCCCCTCTGGCTTCTTCTTGGGCTGGATAAGCAATCAAATTCAGATCAGATAGATTAATAGGAGAAAAGAAACTTTCCATCTCTGTCTGCCAGGCAAGGAAAAGACTTAATATTTAACCCTATAAACCCCCAATCTGAAGTCTCTTCTAAGAGTTCTAGCCACATTGTTGAAGTCTCCACCCTCATGACCTGATATCCCCTCAAAGAGCCGTCTATTAATACATCACAGGGGGTTAGGATTTTAACATTTCAATTTGAGGGAACACAAACATTTAGTCCATAACATTATAACATTCTGCCCCCGGCTCCTCCTCCCAAATTCATAGTGTTCTTGCAAAAAATACACTAATTCCACAGGAGCTCCCAAGCATCAAAGATTGTTGGGCTTGGGGTTACACTCTAAAGTGATCAGAATTAAGGTGTATAATGATCACAGAAGAGAGTGTTTCCCATAGAAACTAAGAAGGGGTAGAACAATTATTGATGATGATGAAGTACGGGGTATCACCTTACATAGGAGAGTGATTTTCAACTAGGGGTGATTCTGTCCCAAGGAAATATTTGGCCATGTCTACAGGTCATTTTACGCCTGCAGAGGGGCGTTTGTGTTGGAGTGGCTGCTACTGCCATCTAGTGGTAGAAACCAGGCACACTGCTAAGCATTCTGCAATGCCCAGACTACCTGTTGCTCGCCAAAGAATGATCTGACCCAAAGTGTCAATAGTGTAAGTTTAGAAACTCTGATACAGGGTGTGGGAGGTTGGGTGCAGCAGTGGGCAAAGAGTGGAAGGAGATCAAGACTTGAGAGATCAAGGTGGGAGATACATTGTGTTCATCAGTTTTGAAGTTGCCAAGGATGACAGGAAGAACAACAGGCGTGATGGTGCCAAGGAAGACCTTCAGAGGTACTAAAGTTTTCAGTGAATGAAAATGGCTGACACATTGGGAGATTTTATAGAAGGGAGAGGTGACAGAGTCTGTCATGGACTTCAAGGAGCTGGGATTTTGAAGAAGAAGTTAGAAGAAAAGGAGTGTATGTGCAAATAGGGAGCACCCCATTGTCCTAAGTTTCCTGGGATGTGGAGGGGAAAAAAAGCTTCCTAATGATGGAACTGCAGGGCACATCGAGGACTGATCATAGAAGGAAACCTTAGGAATCATGGTTACACAACTTAAAGAGGTATTTATTTAAGTATTTAACAAAATGATCCAGAATTTCCTGACTCATCACAAGTTCAGTGGAGACAGGGATATAATATGTAGCAGAGCACGGAAATCTTTAGAGGACTATATTAAAGACAGATATTTCTTCCATACCAATGATTCTGACATCTCTGACTGAGCCATTTGATTTTAAGTATTGAGTTGATTTTAAACAACACTGATTATTTATTTTGACAACAAATAGGATCCTATCTGCTCTCTTCTTCTGTTATTTGTATACAAGTAAGAGACACACAAGCCTTCCCCAAATGCAAGTCTGACAATCCCTTATATTACATCTGGAAAAACTCCGGTCCTCTTCCAGCTCCATTAGAGGAGAAAGAGTGGGAGATGCAAGGCATGCTGGGACCTATAGTTTGCTGATTTACACAGGAACGTGCAGTCTCTTTCTAGCCTCCCGACCTAATTAAAATAGAGTTATCACAAATGTATAGAAACATGGTTCTCAAAGTGTGGTCCCTGAACCAGTAACATTAACATGTCATGGGAATTTATTAGATGCAAATTCTTGAGCTCCACACTTGACCAATTGAATCAGAAAATGTGGGGCTGGGTCCAGCAATCTGTGCTTTAATGATACTACTAGTTAATTCTAATGCATGGTCAAGTTTAAAAACTATTGATATAAAGTAAAAGCCTGTAGATGACTAACGGGGAAAAAGAAACTAGTGTTTATTGAACACTACCTACCATAATCCCATAGACTTTTTTTTTTTTTTATCAAATCTCCATTACTTTTATTTTTTTTATTTTTTTTTTATAAATTTTATTGTTATATTCCCCATACAATTGCAGCCCCCCCATTCAGACCCCAATCCCTCCCCTCCCGCCCCTGCCCCCCTAAAAGTGTCTCTGGTTCATAGTTTTTTGTTGATTTTGATTTTCACTTTCTTATAGTTATTCATTTTCCTGGTCCCTTATTTAAGTTTTCTAGATTCCTGCTATGAGTGAGACCATCCGGTATTTTTCTTTTTCTTTTTGGCTTATTTCGCTGAGCATGATCCCTTCCAGCGCCATCCATGTTGCTGCAAATTGCATGTGTTTATCTTTTTTGAATGCTGAGTAATATTCCATGGTATATATGTACCACATCTTCTTGATCCAGTCATCTATTTTTGGGCATTTGGGTTGTTTCCAAAGCTTAGCTATTGTAAACAGTGCTGCTATAAACATAGGGGTGCAGGTGTTCTTTGGAATTGATGTTTCTGTGTCCTTTGGGAAATACCTAGGAGTGGAATTGCTGGATCATATGGAAGCTCTATGTTTAGTAGGTCCAGAAATCTCCACACAGCTCTCCACAGTGGTTGGACCAGTTTGCACTCCCACCAACAGTGCAGAAGAGTTCCTTTTTCTCCACACCCTCGCCAACATTTGTTGTTGCTAGTTTTTTTAATATGTGCCATTCTCACTGGTGTAAGATGGTATCTCATGGTAGT
The DNA here is from genome assembly GCF_014898055.3 of Talpa occidentalis. Lineage (NCBI taxonomy): Eukaryota > Metazoa > Chordata > Mammalia > Eulipotyphla > Talpidae > Talpa > Talpa occidentalis. The sequence continues at coordinate 55,130,208 of NW_023604972.1, forward strand.
TTTGATTTGCATTTCCCTGATGACAAGTGATGTTGAACATTTTTTCATATGCCTGTTGGCCATTTGCAATTCCTCTTCTGAGAAGTTTCTTTTTTAGCTCTTCTGCCCATTTTTGACTGGATTATTTTCTTTGTTGTTGTTGAGTCTCATCAGCTCTTTGCAGATTTTTGTGATCAGTCCTTTATCATTAGTGTTGGGTGCAAAAATGTTCTCCCAGTTGGTGGGGTTTCTCTTTGTTTTTGTTATTGTCTCTTTTGCTGTGCAGAAGCTCTTTAATTTGATGTAGTCCAGCTGTTTATCTTCGCCTTCACTATCACTGCTTTGGGTGATGTGTCTGTAAAGATGTCTTTGATGTGCAAATCACGTAGTGTTTCGCCTATATTTCCTTCTATATATTTTATGGTTTCAGGTCTTATGTCTAATTCTTTAATCCATTTTGAGTTGATTTTTGTGTACGGTGTGAGGTAGTGGTCAAGCTTCATTCTTTTGCATGTAGCGACCCAGTTTTCCCAGCACCATTTATTGAACAAACTTTCTTTGCTCCAATGCATAGTCTTTGCTCCTTTGTCAAAGATTAGTTGACCATAAATCTGTGGGTTTATTTCTGGATTTTCTATTCGATTCCATTGGTCTGTATGTCTGTTCTTGTTCCAATACCATGCAGTTTTGATGATTATGGCTTTGTAGTATAGTTTGAAGTCTGGGAGTGTGATGCCTCCATTCCCTTCTTTTTTTTTCAGGAGAGCTTTGGCTATTCGGGTTTTTTGTGATTCCATATGAATTTCATCAATAATTGTTCTATTTCTTTGAAGAATGACATTGAAATTTTGATTGGAATAGCATTGAATCTGTATATTGCTTTTGGTAGGATGGCCATTTTAATAATGTTTATTCTTCCAATCCATGAGCAGGAGATATCTCTCCATTTCTTTGTGTCTTCTTCTATTTCTTTTAACAGTGTTTTATAGTTTTCTTTGTATAGGTCCTTTACCTCTTTTGTTAGATTTATTCCCAAATATTTGATTTTTTTTGTTTCAATAACGAAGGGATGGTTTTTTTGATTTCTTCTTCTTCAGATTTATTGTTTGTGTATAGGAAGGCTACTGACTTTTGCGTGTTGATTTTGTATCCTGCCACTTTACTGAACTGATTGATGAGTTGAATTAGCTTTTCTGTGGAGTTTTTGGGGTTCTCTATGTATAATATCATATCGTCTGCAAATAGTGATAGTTTGACTTCTTCTTTTCCTATTTGGATTCCTTGGATGTCTTTCTCTTGTCTTATTGCCCTGGCTAGGACTTCCAGTATTATATTGAAAAGCAGTGGTGAGAGTGGACATCCTTGTCTTGTTCCAGATCTTAATGGAATTGCTTTCAGCTTTTCACCATTGACAATGATACTGGCTGTTGGCTTGTCATAGATGGCCTTTATGGTGTTAAGGTATGTTCCTTGTATCCCAAGAATTTCAAGGGCTTTTATCATGAATGGGTGTTGCACTTTGTCAAAAGCTTTCTCAGCATCTATTGATATTATCATATGGTTTTTATATTTCTTTTTGTTGATGTGTTGGATAACGTTGATTGATTTTCGGATGTTAAACCATCCTTGTGTCCCTGGAATGAATCCTACTTGGTCGTGGTGAATTATCTTATGGATACATTGTTGGATTCTGATAGCTAAAATTTTATTGAGGATTTTTGCATCAGTGTTCATTAGGGAGATTGGCCTGTAGTTTTCCTTTTTTGTGTTGTCCTTGTTCGGTTTTGGTATTAGTATAATGTTGGCTTCATAGAACGTGTTTGGTATTGTCCCTTCCTTCTCAATTTTTTGGAAGAGTTTGTGAAGGATAGGCACTAATTCGTCTCTGAATGTTTGGTAGAATTCATTTGTAAATCCATCAGGTCCTGGGCTTTTGTTTTGGGGGAGGTTTTTAATTACCATTTCAATTTCGCTAATTGTAATTGGTCTGTTTAGGTGTTCTATTTCTTCTTTATCTAGCTTTGGGTGATTGTAGAGTTGTAGGAATTTGTCCATCTCCTCTAGATTGTTAAACTTGTTTCCATATAACTGTTCATAGTAGTTACTGATTATTCTTTTGATTTGTGCTGTGTCCGTTGTGATTTCTCCTCTTTCATTGATGATCCTGTTTATTTGTGCTTTCTCCCTTTTTTCCTTTGTGAGCCTGGCTAGGGGTTTGTCTATTTTATTGATTTTTTCAAAGAACCAGCTCTTGGTTTCATTGATCTTTTGGATTGTTTTTTTAGTTTCAATTTCATTTATTTCTGCTTTGGTTTTTATTATTTCTTTTCTTCTACTGGTTTTGGGGTTTTTTTGTTGTTCTTTTTCTAGATCTTTGAGCTTCGAGATTAGGTTGTTTCTTTGAGTTCTTTCTTGTTTCTTGATGTGAGCTTCTATTGCTATATTTTTCCTCTTATTACTGCTTTTGCTGCATCCCATACATTTAGGATATTGGTGTCCTCCTTGTCGTTCAATTCAAAAAATTTTTTAATTTCTTCTTTCATCTCCTCATTAGTCCAGTGGTCTTCCAGTAGTGTGGTTTTTAATCTCCATGAGGTAGGAAAGTTCCTTGCCTTCTTTTTATGGTTTATTTCTAGTTTGATGCCTTCATGGTCAGAAAAGATGGTTGATATGATTTCAATCTTGGTGTATCTGTTGATGTTTGTCTTGTGCCCCAGTATGTGATCGATCCTGGAGAATGATCCGTGTGCGCTTGAGAAAAATGTGTACTCCGTTTTTTTGGGGTTTAGTGTTCTATAGATGTCTGTTAAGCCCAATTGCTCTAGGTCCTTATTTAGAGCTTTGGTTTCTTTACTTATTTTTTGTCTTGTTGATCTATCCATTGTTGATAGTGGTGTGTTGAAGTCTCCCACTACGTATGTGTTTTCTCTGATGTCTGTTTTCAGAGAGGACAACAGTTGTCTGATATATTTTGGTGCTCCTTCGTTTGGTGAGTATATGTTAATGAGTGTTATTTCTTCTTGAAGTATTGTCCCCTTGATCATAATGTAGTGACCATTGGGGTCTCTTTTTATCTTTTTGAGTTTGAAATCTGTTTTATCTGATATAAGTATAGCTGTCCTGCTTTCTTTTTTGGTCCATTTGCATGTAGGATTGTTTTCCATCCTTTAACTTTGAGCCTATTTTTATCTTTTGTAGCTAAATGTGTTTCCTGGAGACAGCAAAAGGTTGGGTTTTGTTTCTTAATCCAGGCTGCAACTCTGTGTCTTTTTATTGAAGAGTTTAGTCCATTTACATTTAGAGTTAATATTGATATGTTAACATCTGTATTTGCCATTGTGTTTGTCTTTCCTTTGATTTTATTTATTTATTCTTTTAATAACATTTTTTTTTTGGCCTTCTTTCATTGTTATTCGTCCCTCTGAGGTTCTGGCTTTAGGACTCCTTGTAGTATTTTTTGGAGTGGCGGTTTAGTTGCAATGAAATTCCGGAGTTTCTGTTTGTCTGGGAAAGTCCATATTCTTTCTTCAAAGAGGAAGGAGAGCTTTGCGGGATAGAGTATTCTTGGTTGGCATCTGTTTTCTTGGAGTCTGTTGACTATGTCCCTCCACTCTCTCCTTGCCCGTAGTGTTTCTTCGGAGAAGTCTGATGTCAGCCTGATTGGCTTTCCTTTGAATGTTATCTGTTTCTTCCCTCTTGCCAGCTTCATTATTTTTTCCTTGTCCTGGATTCTTGGGAGCTTTACTATTATGTGTCTTGCTGTATTTTTCCTTTCGTCGTGGAAGTTTGGTGTTCTTCTTGCTTCTTGTATATCAATTTTCAGCTCCTCCTTCACATTTGGGAAGTTCTCTTCAATTATCTCTTTGAATATTTTCTCTGTTCCTACTTCTCTCTCCTCTCCTTCTGGTATTCCTATAACTCTTATATTTCCTTTCCTCATGGAGTCAGATAGTTCCCGAAGTCTTTGTTCATTCTTTTTCCTTCGTACTTCTCTTTCCTTTTCTGTTTTGGTTCTTTTTATTTCTGTGTCTTCAAGAGTACTTATTCGTTCTTCCATTTCATCAATTCTGCTTTCATTGCTTTTCCCAGAATTCTTTAGTTCTTCCATTAATTCTCCTGCATTTCTTTTACTTCCCTCTTTAGGGACTCAATTTCATTCTTCTGATCGTTGATTATTTTTCCCTTATCATTGTTTTCCTTTATGACTTCTGTCAGTTTTTTAATCACGGCAATTTTAAATTCTCTTTCTGGAAGGCTCAGAAGTTCTTCCAAGTTACTGTCGTTGCAATCTGGGGGCTGGTTTTCTTTTTGTGGTGTGCTTTTTCTCTGGAGAGTTGCTAGGTTGCGTGTGGTTCTTCTCCTCCCTACTGTCTGTTTTCTAATTTGCCGTATGCGTTGGGACACTGTGTTGTTGGGACTGGCCGGCATCTTGGGTGGGCTTCTCTGCTCCCCTCTGGTTCCTCCAGGAGTCATCTGTCAGTTTCAAGCAGTCTTTACTGGAGAAAGGTCCCTGTTCTAAAATGCCGATGTGGGGACACACTCCCCTGTGCGCCTGGTCTGCCCCGGCGGTGGGTTCCTGCTCCCCCTCTGGGCTTGGACTGTAGGCCAGAGGGGGTCTGGCGTGGGCGAACTTCCCCCGCTCACCTCTGGCTCCTGAGGAAGCCTTCTGCAGGTAGTCTTTACTGAAGAAATGTCCCTATTCTATAATGGTGATGTGGGACCCACTCCCTGCACGTCCAGTCTCAGGCACACTCTACTGCGTGCTTGGTCTGCCCCGGCTGTGGGTGCTCGCTCTCCCTGTGGGCTCAGACTACTTGTTCGGAAGGGGCCCAGCGTGGGCTAACTCCCCAGCTGGCCACTAGCTCCTTCAGGAGCCTGTGCTGGCTTCAAGTCGCTAGGTGGCGCCAGAGATCTCTCCTAGAGCCCTTGGGGAGCTGATCCTCCACCCCGTGGGACAGGGAGCAGAGCGGGGATGGTAGGGTACACCTCAACGGCTTTGGGGTGCTGTGTCTGCCTTGTGCCCCACCGTCGTGGGGAACCCACGCCCCTAATTTCATGCCCCGGGTCTCAGTTCCAAAGCCCTCAGTTCCAGGACTCGGGCTGTAGCCCAGATCAGTGGCACGGGAATGGCGCCTTTTGAATCCCACTCCCGTGCCTGGCCGCCTGGTTCCTGCTCACTCAGGGAGGGCCTCCGCGCGTCTCCCCGCAAGCCTAGGTCGCAGGCGCGGGGACCTGGGCAGCTGCGATCCGATCTGGATCCGCGTTTGCTTTTCAACCGCACTGCTTTTCAGCGCGATCCACGCCGCTTTCCGCGCAATCCTGACCGCGATCGGCGCCTGCTTTTCCAGCGCGCCGCTTTCCGTGCAGGCTTACCGGGCGGCCGGGGCTGTGTGCTGGTGCTGGTCTCCTCCTGGGCGGGGCTCTCTTCAATGGCACCCGGAGCTCACCTCCACGGCGGATCCTGCAGGGATCCTGCAGGGTTCTCCACAGCTCCCGTTCACGGGGTGTGGTGGCTGCAATAGTTCCTTTCCACGCACAGTCCTGCTTGCTGCGTCGTTTGTTCTTGTCGGTCGTTTTGGTTTGCTGTTTTCCTCCTCTCTGCGGGTCAGAGAGTGCCGCCTCTGTGGGCGGGGGAGGGGAGCAGGGTTCTGCGCTTCCCTCCCTTCTGGTCCTCTTTTACGGCCACTTTCTTCTTCGGGCAGTTTGCTGGCGTCACCCGTTTATCTTCCGTGTCCCGGTTCTCACTGGGACCTGCCGCTTTTCCTCCCTATTAACTTTTTTTTAATGGGAGATCTTACTCGCAGCGTCTCCTCGCCGCCATGTTGCTCCGCCCCCTCCCCCATAGACTTTTTATACTGAATAATATTTAATCTTAACAAGAGCCCCAAAAGTAGGTATTGTTAATTCATTTTCTTTGTTATAGTTGGAAAAATCCATATTAATCACAAAATTTGCTATTTTAAGTGTACAATTTAGTGCTATTAATTATATTAAAAAATTTTACAAACATCACCACTATCCTTCCCCAAAATTTTATCACCCCAAACAAAAATCTGTAACCATTAAATAAATAATCCCAACCCATCCAATCTCTTATAACTTTCTGTTTATTAATTTGCCTATTCTATATATTTTATGGAGTGGAATCATATAACATATGTCATCTTTTATCTGTCTTATTTTACTTAGCATAATGTTTTTAAAGTTCATTCATGTTGCAGTATCTATCAGAATTTCCTTCCTTTTGTAACTGAATATCATGCCACTGTATTCCACAAATACTTCCAGTCATCTGTTGATGCTATTGGTGGATACTTGGGTTGTTTCTGTCTTCTTGACTATTGTGAACAATGAATGTTTACAATGCTATTGTAATGAATGTTTGCATATCATTATCTGTTTAAGTCCTTGTTTTCAATTTTTCTCTGTTATTCCATTTTTTAAGTGATAAAAGTAAGGTTCTGACCAAATGGCCAATCTGGAAATTGGACAGCTGGTTCAGTCTGTTACCAAAGTTCCTCCTGACAAAAACCACCATCTGAGTGGAAGGGGTGTATTCTGCCTCTGCCATTAGCTTTACTGGGTTATTGCCCGGTGTGTGTGTGTGTGTGTGTGTGTGTGTGTGTGTGTGTGTGTGTATTTTCATGATCACTCTTTTTTTTTCACCTTGAAGAAATGTTCCACAGATGTTTCCAAGAAAACCCTGCCAAAAATAAGCCAAATTAACCAGTGTCTGACAGAAAAATGGATAGCAGTGACAAAAAAAGCTGCAAGAAAAGAAGCTGAGAGGTGACTCTGTCTGATATTAACCACTTTGATTTGTTTCTGAAGTCTTGGTCTTTTTTAACCTTGATTTAAGAAAGAGGGTTTGGCTTTGTTATGAAGGCACTTGCCTTTTAACCGTGATGCTCTTCTACCACCTCTTAGTGTAAAGAAGTCTTTGTTGTATTTATTCAGTCATCGTTCATTTCACAGAGGTAGATTGAAGAGATACAACATTCTAGGCACCTTGACAGGCAAGGGAGATGAAGGAGTCAGAGATGCTTTCTGTCTCACAAAGTCTTCAGTAAGGAAGACAGTTTTAATATTTTCAGCCTATTTTCTGGGACTTTATGAGTTCATGTTTTCAGAAGGATGAATTTCATTTCAACTTACATGACTCGATCAAGTCACCTAGCAGGGTTTGAGTGAGACTTAGCAGTAACATACAAAACATACCCAGAATTTGGGAAACTTAGGAGAGTAGCTATTTTCACTAATAATGATTCCCCCTAATCTGCTATACTTGGGTTGGATACTTGAATTCAAACACTAGACAAAAGGATGCATGTTATATAGTATGTTGTGACTTAATTCTTGATATTACCTTCACAGTGAAATTAGAACAATATTTTCATCTCCTGCTTGTCTGACTGCAAGTTTTTTAAAGAAAAGGTAATGTTTACAGAAGGTTTACATTCTTTTAAACTGGGGAATATTTAAAATGAAATGTTTTGACTCAGTCTTTTTAATTCGTGAATTGTTCACTTGGAAAAAATACAACATGTAACTGCATTAGTTGTTACAGAATTCTTCCATTTTGTAATTTTCTACTAGACCATTCATGGTAAATTGTAATTCCTAATTTACATTGTTTACTTTTCTGCCCTGCCCACCTCTATTATCAGACAGGGAGGACTGGTGGTTTTTCAGCTTTCAGTAATAAGTTCATTCTAACATTGTGTTAATAGTGAGAGGCCAAGGTTGCATTTTGCAGTTTATTGTAGTGGGAACAATAAGGAAATCAAATCCTTTTTTTTTTTAAGACTTATTTTTATTTATTCAAGAACCAGGGTATAGGCCTGAGGCGCGGGAGGGTGAGAGGATTCACCAGAGAGAGAGTGGGGAACAGGACAGGCAGACTGACGAAATACACTGCTGAGGGGAGCAGTAGTTTAGACAGGAGAGGTCTGCTGCACCATGTGAGTTGCTCTGAGGTCAGCGGGGATCGAACTGGCACTGAAGAGGCTGCGGCGGACAGCTTCACAGCGCGCGCCCAACCGCGTGCGCCACTAGGGAGGCACCTCAAATCCTATTTCTTTTATCCTACGCTAGTCTCATCTCTATAGAGGAAAGTCTAATTTCTCTCATATTTCATTTGGCATTTGGACTGATTCAGTATTTAAACAATTCTTTTGTGAAATGCTCAACATTTGGTCTTCCATTTCACCCCCTCCCGCTATGGTACCCAATACTGTGTTGGTAAGTATAAGGTGATAACTTAGGCATACTAAAAAATTTAATAGTTTGTCTGAGCAAACATCATTGCAATGGACAGAGCCAAACCTGGAGTGGTTTGGGGTACCTCCCCTATGGAATCTGGGGGAAAGACTTCCATAAAGAAGATACAGAAGCAAAGTAAGGAAAGCTTTTGATTGACTGACTATTGCTTGAAGCTAGTTGGCTGTTTATGACTGGTTGTCTTTAGATTTCAATGAGATTTGGGTTTGCTTAGGCAAGTACCACTGCAATAGAACCATCTCATTGTAATGAGATGGTTTTAATAATTAATTTAACAGTACATAAGGGAGGAGAAGGAGAAATACCAGCATAAAGGAACTCTTAGGTTTCCCTCTGCTTCCTCCAGTGGCCGGGTTTCTGCTGATTTGTCCATAGCTAGTGTAATTCATACACATGGACATCAGCCTTATGAGGTCCCCACTCCTTCCTTGTTGATTTGGCCTATATCTTATACCCTTCCTGACCAATAGGTGGCTCTGACTTAACTCCCATTTGCAGGTATTCCTTGCTCCTACTGAATCCCTGTGGCCCCTTTGATTCTTAAGCTGGCTGTAATCTCAGTCACCCCTCTGAGGGACTGGAGAACTGTCAGTTTCAACATCCTCCCCTAGGAACTGGAGAAGCCTGGTGAAGTTAAATGGCATGGCTTTCCTCTGGCTGCTCACAGGCTGTTTGTTTCTAGAGGCCAGAGGCCAAAGGCAGAGTGAAAGCATGACACTTATCTTTTCTCAACTGTTTGCCTTCCTCTTCTGGATATGCTTCAGTCTGGAAGGGAAGGACTATTATACAAAGTGTCCTAGTTTTTCCTCTTCTCTAGCTTCAGCATAATCCTTATTGCTTATAATCTAATCTTTTCTATACTAAAGCTATTATCTTTCAAAAATGTAAAGTGACCATGCCTCCCTCCCATGAGTGTTGAGCCTCAAGGTTTGGTCTTAAAATGTCAAAGTCTGTAAAGGAAAATAAATGTAAGGAGAAATTTGCAGTACTTTCTTTTTTTTTTTGGTGCCAGCTTAAGCATTTTAGACCTAATATTACAATTGATCCGTTAATCCAGCAAACTGGTCCGCAGATTATATATAGACTTCTCATATATCACCAACACAACCCAGAGGAACATCAAACCTAGAAGGATCTTTGGTCATGTTTCTGAGGGGGAAGGGCAAGCCTTTAATGTGGGATGGGGAGGCTGAGGGCTTGATTAGGATGGGAGGAAAAATGCAACCATCCAGGAGAAGGGAAATAGCAAGGCAGGATTTTATGGCCAAAGATTCAGATGACCTTAGGGCATAGAATGTCTCTTGATGCTTCTATTGAAAAGTTAAAGGGTTTTTTTCAGAAGTCCCTTGAATGAGCAATTAAGTCATTTTCCTGACTTCTTGGAATATTAAAGTCGTGCTAGCAAAACAGTGGATATCCAAAGTAATGCAAATGTCCCCAAGAAGGCACGGGGTGGGTAGGTAGTTTCACTTCTCAGTGGGCAAGTGATGAGGGAAAATGGATTCAGATCTCAGCATATAAAATTTTCCTATTATTGCTGCCTAAGGTCCTTTTTTTTTTTAAAGATTTATTTTATTTATTTATTTATTTTATTATACAAGCACTGGGTACAGTCAGAAGCCCGGGAGGGTGAGAGAATTCACCAGAGCCAAAGCGGGGAGCAGAGCAGGCAGAAGGACCAAAGTACACTGCTGAGGGGAGCAGCGGGCGGCAGGAGAGGTCTGCACGCCATGTGGGACCCTCCTCTGGTGGCCGGGGAGCAGCCGGGGATCGAACCGGCGCTGCAGAGGCTGCAGGCAGCTTTGCAACCCGGCACTCAACCACTGCGCCACCGGGGAGGCCCCTGCCTAAGGTTTTTGTAACTACTGTAGACATACCATGCTGTTAATAACTCTCTTTTATTTCATTACCTACCCTCTTTTAGAAGAGTGTATAAAAAAAATTTTTGCCAAGTAAATTATTTTGAAAGGAGGCAAACTTTAAGAAAGTTTTCCTCTGATATGTAATAAACAATAAATAATGATATATGTTCAGATATATTCCTCCACATTTGTTTATGTAACTTTTTGCATTTCTTGTATCCAAAGAGGGTCTGGAGAATTGCTTTCCTTTGATGTGGACTTGGAAATGGCAAGAGATACCTTCAAGAAGTTAACAAAAAAACCATGGATTTCTTCCCTGGTAATAACCAATATTTACCTGAAAAAATAGAGCAATAGAACTTGTTTACAGGAACCAATATAATTGATAATTGCAGTGAATTTTGCTGAGGAAATTGTGATAGGGACAGTTAGTGTTTATTGTGAGGTTACTATTATCCAGAGATTGTATTAAGTGATGACGTTTATTTTATTATTGACCCTTAAAGGTATTGAGGTCGTTTTATGGAGTTGATGGGTTTGGAGTTTGGGGTCCTTGGGTTCACTATGTGAAAGGTTTCACCAGAGCTCCCTGAGACACAGGGCAAGCTAGGAATTAGGCAGATTTAGGGACAATGCAGGAGGAGAACTCCTCGGAGAATTGAGGAAGGCTTCAAAGATAAGGGCAGCAAGAGGAGTGTAACCAATTCCACTAGGAAAAACAAACATCCCAGGACCAAGGACAACATTGTTAACGCTGGTCCTGGTTTCCTTCAGATGGTAAAGGGAGGCAGAGATTGGAGAAATGGAGAGTGGTTTAATTTATGGACAACTTAGAAGGGCAGCTGTTTAACTTCAACGCAGGGATGCCCATCCAGAGGACTGGGCCATAAAGATAAAGATGTAACAAATGGGGAAAGACAAAGCTGTTAGATAAGGAATGTGAAGATCCCCCACTCAGTAGCAAATTAAGTGAGACAGCCGAGAACTGACCAATCACAAAGAGACTGGTGGAGCTTTAGAATAATTAGGGAAAGAAGGTATATATTCCCTGAGACACGACTCCACTTTGGGCTTCCTTGCCTCTCCCTGGCCTGTTTTCATGGCCTGGGAGTCCCACTTTATTTCTGTTCTTTTTCTCCTCAATAAACTTTTTCTTTCTTTAAACTTTTAAACAAACCTGTCTCTTCTTGCTTGCTTGCCTGAGAGTCTGCGAAGTTCCTGCTGCGGCTTCATGAGACACCAACCCATGGTGGTCTAGTGGCTGGGACTCAGCACTGCCCCTGCAGCCTGGGATCTGTTCCTGGCTGGAAGACTAGGCCTGACAATTCCGGTATCATCCCCAGGCGAGTTTCTCCATGAGACAGAGATGTTAGTTATATTGAAAGAACAGGTTTGTTAGGAAAGGGGACAGAAGAATAAAGTACACTTGCATAGACACAAGCAGGCAGATGAGCTGCCCCTTTCTGGGGGACAGTGTTAGGTTTATCCTCCTCTTTTGGTAGGGAGGGGCTCATCTTTGTGACTGGTTAGATTGTTGCTGATTTTGGACAGCTCTGCAGAATCAGAAAGAGACCAGAGATTCCACTATGAGCCCAATCTCCATATCTTTACCCTCAGATCTGTGCTCCAAACATTCCCCATAGGAGTCTGATACCTACTTGGGTCTTATGCCCTGTGATAAGGCACTAGGGCCTAAGGATCTTGATTTCTATAGCTGGGTTTATGGTCTTGTTAATCCCTTCTACCCCCACCCCCTTGTGTGAATCAGGTTTAGTCTCGAGATGCTTCCTTTAGATTTTCTATTCTTTCCTCATCACTATGTAACAGGGTGGTGCCCAGGAAAAGGGGAGGTTCCAGGTTCCCTGCTCTACCCAAAGGAGGGTGGAGCTGAGCAGGAAGGAGAAGAAGCTGGAGAGGAGACTGGGAGAAGAAGGGAGCAGGATGGAGAGCAAGAAAGAGACCTGGAGGAGTCATATGGAGCAGAGAGACATGTGAAGAAGCTGCGCTTGCTTTTAGGTCCTGTACTGGTTGAAACAGCTGTGGGTGAGAGACCCCTGGGGAGACTAGCAATGGCAGCTTTTATCTTGATTTTGATTTTACTCTTTCCTCCCGGACTTGTCTGGCTGTTTCTGCCCCTTTCCGATGGGTTCCTGCTGGAAGGTACTTTAGACTCATAGCAGGCTTTCGGGCCTTGCTCTGGGCCATTCCCGTTTGGGTGGACTTTTACCCATGAGGGGATGGGTAACTTTGGGTGCTTGATTTAGAAACTATATTCTATGTTTTTTTGTATTGTTCCTGATTGCATTCAAGCTCCCTTCATTAAATGTCATATATGTATTTTCTTGATGTGGTAGATGGCAGAACTTTTTTAGAGCAGGCAGTTGGGCATTCTGGGGTGCCCCTCTCCCCGCCCTGTAACAAGTATAGTATATAACATTATACTTTTTTCCAATATGTAAGAAGCTATTTGTTAAGAGGTAAATAATATCTAGCATGACATATGAAAAGTTCACTAGAATGGAGAAACAGAATTCTCTTATTCTGGATTGGGATACTGAAAAGCTCATTCTGTAATTTGATGACTTCAATTCTAATTGAGATGGAATCTGTGTCTGTTATTCATCTTACCTCTTTGGGTCATATTTTCTTTTCTATTGTTATGGCAATTTCCCAGAGAAACAAGATGGCACTCAGAGGTGCAGAGAGAAAGAGAGATTTTTTCGTCACACTGGCAGGCTCAGTGGGGTAATTCCCAAAGGACTTAGTCTGAAAAACAGCGGTTCTGGGTTTTTATACAGCTTGGGCAGAAAAGCATGTGGAAATGGTAGAGTTAGCAAAGCCCAGATAAGCATCTTCTTTGTTTGCTGAGCTCAGCTGAACAGGTATCAGGGTGGTGGTGGGAGGGAGGGCATGTTTAAAGGAGGTATGTGTTTCTTTCAAGTAACAGAGCCTGGCCTTCAAGGCCCCTGCTCATTTTCCACTTCACTATAAGTTGTTTATAAGTTCTATTGCAGTTTAGTATTTTGTGATTCTGGGCTGTGCTGAGAAAAAAACTTTCCCCATTCCAATTTATTTATCCCTGTACAAATTTAGTTTCACTAATTTACTAAGACAGGAGACTGCACAATAGATCGTAGACAAAGTTCAATAAAATTTTATTCTGTTACAGGGCATGGTGAGGAGCACCCCAGAACCCCCAAACATGCCCACTCTAAATAGGTTCTGCCATCTGCCGCATCAAGACAAAACATACTCTAGTAAGACCTTTAATGAAAAGGAACTTTAATACAATTAGTGGGCAGTACAGAAAAAGACAAAGAAAATAGTTTTCAAATCAAGCACCCTAAGTTCCCAATCCCCTTGTGGGTAAATGCCCAGCCAATCAGGGTTGGCCCAAAGCTAGGGCCACTAAGGCCCAAAATCCTCCCATAAGTCTAGGGCACCTCTTGGTGGGGACCCATCAGAAAGGGGCAGAAACAGCCAGGCAAGTCTGGAAGAAAAGAACAAAATCAAAATCAAGATAAAAGCTGCCATTGTGAACCTCCCCCCCAGTCTCTCACCCATATCTGTTTGAACCAGTTGAAGACCAAGAAGCAAGTGCAGTTTCTTCACATGTCTCTCTGCCCTGTGTGCTTCTTCTTGCTCTCCTTCTGGCTCTCCATCCTTCCTTCCTCCTTCTTCAGTCTCCATCTTCTACTCCTCCCTGCTTAGCTCCACCCTCCCTGGCACTGCCCTTTTTTTGGGGACCACACTGTTACAATTTAAGTGCTTATGGGAGCAATCAGATGAAAAGGTGCTTTGAAAAGTCAGGGATAAGTGTTTTTCGGTTGTTGCATTTTTTTTATAACAATAGGGAAAAAGGAAAGAGGAGAAAGAGCTTCTTTGGGAAAACAATCGGGACTTGTAGGGAAGACAGATAAGCTGTTAGGGAGATGGAAGAGTTACACCTTGTGATAATGTTCATTTATGCAATTTCTCATCCAAGTCTTCCTGGCAGTGAGGCTCACCTGCCTGCAAAAGGAATTATGGCTGTTTCCTTCTTGGGGGTTCTGTATCTAGTCAGATGAAGCTCTGAGGTTTCTTTCTCCATCATCTGTATCTAAAATGTCTTCAGTTTGAAGTCATCTTCATATCATTTTGGTGGGCCTGAGTGAGTTCCTATATTTGGAAAGGAAAAAGGAAGAGTGTTCCTTAATATACAGTAGATATTACACTTGTATTTTAAAGATGGTATAAATGCTTTCAGGTGTATTTTCAAAATAATTTTATTTAGCTGATATGGCAGTGCACATTTCAAGGAACTTTAGTTTCATAGAATGATCCATAGGAAAAGGCTCTTAGTGAAACAACTTTGGCAACACAGAGTCATGATGTACATTAGTAATGAAAGATTCTATGATGTCATCCACCAAAAGAAATCCAGTTTTTTGATCCTCTTTTTCTCAAATATATTTGACTTTGTGATACTATTGCCCTCTAATGTATCTACTAGCTTTCCACAGAAATCATGTTCTTCTGGAGAGATGAAGAAACAAATTATGAAAACATGAACAAAATAGCAACCATTTTCCAATTTGGCTGTTGCATATATCATCTTACTCTTATGTGGATGCAGACACTACAGTGAGGAGTATCTCAGATATTTCAGACAGAATAAATAATGCCAGCTGTTATAACTACTTCCAGATCTTGCAGAAATAGATTTCTTTCCCATACCATAGTCTAATGAGGGGTGGAGATAGGAGGCACCTCTGGAGAAAGAAAAAAATATTTTTCCTTTACCTATTAGTCTCATTGACTGTGCCCTGCAAATAAGATTGAGAAGAGACAATTTAATGGGAGAAAAAAAACTGAGGATTAACATGTGCACCTTCATACACTTGCACTCAGTCATGAGTAACTTAGAGAATATGGACTTGGCAAAGAGTAATTTTGTGGAGAAGTGCCAAGACAAAGGAAAGGAACTTTGAGCTTCTAAGGTTAGCAAACTGTGGGAAAGCAAAGTAAGCCTCATGTCAGAGTAGCATTTGGGGTGGCATG
The DNA here is from genome assembly GCF_014898055.3 of Talpa occidentalis. Taxonomy (NCBI): domain Eukaryota; kingdom Metazoa; phylum Chordata; class Mammalia; order Eulipotyphla; family Talpidae; genus Talpa; species Talpa occidentalis. The sequence continues at coordinate 55,145,369 of NW_023604972.1, forward strand.
TTCAGTTCCCTTCCCACCTCTGCAACCCTTCCTTGGGGGGTGGCTATGGCTCCTTTCTGGAGTTCTCAGCCATGGGGTCATGAGATCCTCCAGCGGATTTCATGTGTGTGTTTGGTTGGCAGATGAGGATAAAAGAGAACATGACAGGTCATGGACACTTTATGGGCCATGCCTGGAAGTGTCATGCATCAGCTTTGTCACATTCCTTTGCCCACAGTCATATGGCCCCACCCCATAGCCTGGGAGGCCAGGAAGTCTTCCTAAGTCTCAGGAGAAAAAGAAACCTGGATTGGTGAGGGGGACAGGTGGCATTTTCTCTGCCATGGTGGATTTTAGGTCAGAGAGTTCTGCGTATAGATCCCTGATCTGTCAATTTCTAGTTAAGCAACATCCACAATTCATTCAGTATGTCTGCGCACATGTGATTCTTTTATTCCCTTCATGCAGCCCAATGCAGAGAGGATGGGAAACAGGAGTCATGCAGTTTGAGTAAGTTTCAGGGAAACTAAAAGATTATTCCAAATGGAATGTGCTGGAATGAACCCCTAACCCCATAGCTTGTTTGTCACTGAGTTCTGAATCTAACATTTCCTGGGTCTTTCCCTGGTCCTATTTCAACCACAGATAACTACATGTCTCCAGGAAACTCTGCTGACAGATCTTCCATGTCGTTCTCCTCACCAAGAAGCATTATCAGTTTTCCTTCTGCTCCCAGAATGTCCTGTGATGCATGATTGTAGTAACTGGAAGAGCCTGGTGGTTCCATTTGCAGAGGCTATTTGTGAAATGAGTAGCCAATCTTTGCTAGTCCTAAGTAAGTTTGATTACTTTTATGTCTCATTATCTGTGTTCTCAATCGAGTTACAATCTAAAGGCGAAGTTATAGCAAACTCTGGATAGATTCCAAAACACACAAATATTTGAGTATGTGGTATGTGAATTATTGAAAAGAGTAACCAACACTTTAACAGTTATTCCCATTGCCTTACAAAGCACGTGTAATTCTCAGTCTGGAATGTAGCTTTGGAAGCAGGTTGAGAACTAGAGAAGATCTAGACAAGATAAATCTAGAATTTAAAACTTTCTGTTTATGTTATTTTAAAATGTTAGACATTTTGACCATATGCTGTCCAACTTTAAGTGGTCACCACTCAATTTACAGTTCAAAGTAAATTGTGCCATTAGACTTGGGCAACCTACTACAGTGTTTTTAAACTGTGGTCTTCTGGTAAAAAATAACTCTTAATTTGAATTTCCTCATGGTGAATGAGATTGTTCGGATACTCCTATACCTCAGTTCCATTTGTGGAACACATTCCAGGAACTATCAGGTCATATCTATCCATTTTTCCAATTGTTGCTAATATCTTTCTTTTTCATGTAGGAGCATTTGCGCTACTAAGCAATTAATCCTTTATCATTAATATAAGTAGCCATTTTTTTCTCCAGGTATTAACTTTTTTTTACTTTGTGATTTTTTTTTCATGCATAACTATTTTATGCATCTACTATATTAACATTTTCTTTCATGGTTTGTGAATTTAAGTCATACATGGAAAAGTTTACCTCACTTTGAAATTTAAAATTTTTTTCCCATGTTGTTATTAGAATATGTTCACTATTTCATTTTTATGTTCAAATCATTGCTGCATATGGAGTTTATGTGGTGAAGCTTTTGTGCCCATATATTTATTATATGATCATCTATATCATTCCCTAGTAATATGCAGTGCCATCTTTAATATATACTAAAATCTTATGTATTTGGGTTCATTTGTGGAATTTCTTTTAAATTAATCTTTCTTTCATGCATCTATGTCATACTATTTTAATTACACTAGTTTGCATTATGTATTTTAATATTTGATAGCTTTATTTTCAAGGATTATCATTTATTTTATTTTTTATTTTATTTTTTTTATAGAAGCATGTTTCATTTATTTATTTGTTTGTTTGTTTGTTTGTTTTTTGTTTATACATGCACTGGGTACAGTCAGAAGCGCGGAGGATGAGAGAATTCACCAGAGCCAGAGCAGGGAGCAGAGCAGGCAGAAGGACCAAAGCACACTGCTTAGGGGAGCAGCGGGCGGCAGGAGAGGTCTGCGCGCCATGTGGGACCCTCCTCCGGTGGCCGGGGAGCAGCCGGGGATTGAACCGGAGCCTCAGAGGCTGCGGGCAGCTTCGCAACCCAGCGCTCAACCGCTGCGCCACCGGGGAGGCCCTCAAGGATTATCATTTAAAGTTACCAAATTCCAACTTGTAACCTCAGTAGTAGCAAAATACTGTTAGTGAGCTAATTTTAAAAATCCATCTGTATATATTAGGTGTTCATACAGTCTGGAAAGGTGGATAGTATTATTTTATTGTTTTACAAACTGAAAATGTCCTCGTTGACATGTTGTGTCTGTGTGTGTGCACATTTCAGAATTTGTATGTACCATACTGAATTTTCAGTTTGAAAATCATGAAATTAATGAAGCAATCAAACATAGAAATGAAGAATTCATTTTTGAGCTTTTTATTTCAATGATACTTAACTGGGGAAGTTTTTTTTCCACACGTGTGAGAAATAAACATATAGGATGATATCCTTAGGAAAATATTTTATGGGTTATTGCCTCTGAAATGAAATATCAATTTCTTATATTAAAGAATCAGCAGGAACAGAGAGTTATGGGCAGGTGCATACTTATGGTTGATGTTTACCCTCAGGGCAGTGTTGGGCATCTTTGCAAGAATCTTGTCTCAAGAAATTGGTTCAGATGCTTAAAACTGCCATCGTTGCTCAACTGCAAGACAGAACTGAAACCCAGCAGGGTTACCCCAATGCTAAAGCTCTTCTGGGAGTGATGAAAGAGGTGTATAAGGTAAGGTTCATCTAAAGGAATGTACATACCATTTCACTAAATCAGAATCCCTTAGATCTCAGCCAATTGGAGCCATGTTTTCTGCAACAGAATTTGTCAGCCTTTATTAATTCAAAATTGTGCTTGTTTCACTGAAAAGATACACTCTGGAGGAACATTTTACATGTTGTATATTATATTGATGTACAAATAATTATCAGAATGATTCAGAATTTTTATTAGAATACACAACATAATCTTGAAGTAGCCTAAGGTTAGTCTACTAATATTCTAAATGATTCTTGGGGGATAGTAAGGAGCTGGACCATTTTAAATAAAACAGTAGTATTAAATTGGTATTGTTCAATTAAAAATAATTAAATTAAGATGCATTTACAAATATAAATTGCTAAATGGCAATCAAAGTAAATTTTACTGTTAAATATCAATCTCAATAGGAAAAATGTATTTTGTACAAAGCAGTATTTCTCAGAAGTGCTAATGTTACTGATATTTCTAAATATCAGCTTTATTGAGATATAATTAATATATGACATTGTATAGTTTAAGGTGTACAGTATTTGATTTGATACTGATTATAAAATGATTACCACCAGAGCTTTTCTTAGCTAACATCTATATCACCTCACATAAATACCATTGCTTTATTGTGATGAGAATACTTTTAATACTTACTTTCTCTGATTTTCAGGTATGTAGAATGATGTTCTTAACTATAAATCACCACCACACTCCATAACTTATTCATCTCATAACTAGAAGTTTGTACCCTTTGACCAACATCTTCCTATTTTACCACTCCCATACCCTGGCAGCCATCACTCTACTCTGTTTCTAGAAATTGGGCTTCTTAAAATTCCACATTTAAAGTGATATCATATGGCATCTGTCTTTCTCTGTCTACTCATTTCACTTAGTGTAGAGTCCTTAAGTTCAATTCATGTTCTGGCAAATGACAGAATTTTCTTCTGTCTTGTGGCTGAATAATATCCCACTGTGAGTGTGTATACATACATATATCTTCATTATACATTCACCTGCCCATGGACCCTTAGGTGTTTTTCTGTCCTGGCTAATGTAAATAATGTTTCAGTGAACTTGGACCTGCATATATAACTTTGAGGTAGTGATTTCATTTCCTTTGGATGTAAACCCAAAAGTGAAATTGCTACATCACATGGTAGCTCTATTTTTAATTTTTGAGAAACCACTGTGCTGTTGTTCATAGTGGCTGGACCAATTTACATTCCCACCAACAGTGTTCAGGGTTCCATTTTCTTCACATCCTCCCCAACAATCATTATGTCATCTTTCTGATGATAATCATTTTAACAGGTATGAGGTGATATCATATTTTAGTTTTGATTTGCAGTTCTCTCATGACTAGTGATGTAGACTATCTTTTCATGTACCTCTTGAGTATCTGTTTTTTTCTTTTTTGTTTGTATTTTTGGTTTTTTTTAAAATTTATTTTTAATGCTATTTTCTTTTTACATCATTGATCATTTTTGAACAATATTTGCTTCCCCCCACCCCCTCTGGTTGAGTCCCCATAGAATTTCCTTCCCCAATGCATCTGTGCACCATCACCTCAGTCCCCTGTGCTCCTCCCTCTGATCCCTCTCCCTCCTCCTCTCCTGCAGTGTGTCTCTGATTTATAATTGTCAGTTTTTGCTTTATTGTGTTTTGTACTGTTATTGTTTTTTTTTGCACTGATGTCTTATTGGTTCCCCTATATTCCTGTTATAAGTGAAATGATCCACTATTTTTCTTTTTCCTGCTGGCTTATTTCACTGAGCATAATTTCTTCTAGCTCCATCCACATTGCTGTGAATGCAATGAGTTTATCTTTTTAGATTGCTGAAAAATATTCCATTGTGTATATATGCCACATCTTCTGGATCCAGTCATCTAATTTTGGACATTTGGGTTGTTTCCAGGTTTTACCTACTGTAAAGAGTGCTGCAATAAACATAGGGGTACAGGTGCTCTTTTGAATCAATGTTTTTGTATCCTGTGGGTTAGATCCCTAGGAGTGGAATTGCCAGGTCATATGGTAGCTCCCTTTTTAGTAGACTGAGGAACCTCCAGACAGCTTTCCATAGTGGTTGGACCAATTTGCAGTCCCACCAGCAATGTAAGAGAGTTCTTTTTTCACCACATCCTCGCCAACATTTGTTGTTGCTTGTTTTTTTGACATGTGCCATTCTTACTGGTGTAAGCTGGTATCTCAGTGTGGTTTTGATTAGCATTTCCCTGATATTAAGGGATGTTGAACATTTTTTCATATGCCTGTTGGCCATTTGCATTTCCTCTTTGGAGAAATGTCTTTCAAGTTCTTCTGCCCATTTCTTGACTGGATTGTTTATTTTGTTGTTGTTGAGTCATGTGAGTTCTTTTTATATCTTTGTGATCAGTCCCTTATCAGTTGAATGGAGTGCAAAGATTTTTTCCCAATCAGTGGGGTGTCTCTCTGTTTTGATTAATGTCTCTTTTGCTGTACAGAAGCTTTTCAGTTTGATGTAATCCCTGGTGTTTATCTTTGCCTTCACTATCACGGCTTTGGGTGATGAGTCTTTAAAGATGTTTCTGAGATGTATGTCTTGTAGTGTTTTACCTATATTTTCTTCTATGTATTTTATGGTTTCAGGCCTTTTGTCCAGTTCTTTTATCCATTTTGAGTTGATTTTTGTGTATGGTGAGAGGTAGTGGTCTAGTTTCATTTTTTTGCATGTGAAGGTCCAGTTTTCCCAGCACCATTTATTGAACAAATTGTCCATGTTCCATTGTATATTCTTTGCTCCTTTGTCAAAAATTAGTTGTCCATATAAGTGTGGCTTTATTTCTGGGCTCTCTATTTGGTTCCATTTGTCCGTGTGTCTGTTTTTGTTCCAATACCAAACTGTTTTAATTATTATGGCTTTGTAGTATAGCTTGAAGTTTTGAAGTGTGATACCTCCTTTCTCCTTTGTTTTCATCAGCGGGGCTTTGGCTATTCGTGGTTTTTTGTGGTTCCATATAAATCTCATCAGTATTTGTTCTATTTCTTTGAAGAATGTCATTGAGATTTTTATTGGAATAGCATTGAATCTGTATATTGCTTTTGTGAGGATGTGGCCATTTTAATAATGTTAATTCTTCCAGTCCATGAGCAGGGGATGTCTTTCCATTTCTTTGTGTCTTCTTGTTTTTTTTTTAAATACTTTTTTTTTTAGATTTATTTATTGATTTATACAAGCACTGGTATAGTCAGAAGCGCGGGAGGGTGAGAGAATTCACCAGAGCCAGAGCAGAGAGCAGAACAGGCAGACTGACGAAGTACACTGCTGAGGGGAGCAGCGGGCAGCAGGAGAGGTCTGCATGCTATGTGGGACCCTCACTGGGCACCTGGGGATCAAACTGGGGCTGCAAAGGCTGCGGGCAGCTTCGCAGCCCAGCCCTCAACCACTGCACCACCGGGGAGGCCCTTCTTCAATTTCTTTTAACAGTGTTTTATAATTATCTTTGTATAGGTCTTTCACCTCTTTTGTTAGGTTTATTCCCAAGTATTTGATTTTTTTTGTTTCAATTATAAAAGGGATGGTTTTCTTGATTTCTTCTTCAGACTGACTGTTTGTGTACAAGAAGGCTATGATTTTTGTATGTACAAGAAGGCTACCGATTTTTCTATCCTGCTACTTTACTGAACTGGTTGATTATTTTGAGTAGTTTTTCTGTGAAGTTTTTAGGGTTCTCTATGTATATTATCATCTGCAAATAGTGATAGTTTTACTTCTTTCCCTATTTGAATTCCTTGTATGTCTTTCTCTTGTCTTATTGCCCTGGCTGGGACCTCCAGTATTATATTGAAGAGCAGTGGTGAGAGAGGACATCCATGTCTTGTTCCTGATCTTAAAGGAAAGGCTTTCAGCTTTTTGCCACTGAGAATAATATGGGCAGTGGGTTTGTCATATATGGCTTTTATCATGTTAAGATATGTTCCTTTATCCAGAGAATGTCCAGGGCCTTCATCATAAATGGATGTTGGACTTTGTCAAATGCTTTCTAAGCATCTATGGATATGATCATATGTTTTTTATTTTTCTTTTTGTTGATGTGTTGGATTACACTTACCGATTTTTGTATGTTGAACCATCCTTGTGCCCCTGGGATGAATCCCACTTGATCGTGGTGTACTATCCCTTTGATGCATTGTTGGATTCTGTTGGCAAGGATTTTGTTGAGGATTTTTGCAACAGTGTTCATTAGGGATTGGCCTGTAATTTTCTTTTTTTGTGCTGTCTTTATTTGGTTTTGGTATTAGTGTAATGTTGGCTTCATAGAACGTATTTGTTAGTATTCCTTCTTTTACAATTTTTTGAAAGAGTTTGTGTAGGATAGGCACTAATTCATGCTGAACGTTTGGTAGAATTCATTTGTGAAGCCGTCTGGGCCTGGGCTTTTGTTTATGGGGAGTGCTTTGATTACTGCCTCAATTTCGCTGCTTGTAATTGGTCTGTTTAGTTGTTCTATTTCTTCTTTGTCCAGCTTTGGATGATTATATTATTCTAGGAATTTGTCCATCTCTTCTAGGTTGTTGAATTTGTTTGCATATAAGTGTTCATAGTAATCTCTGATTATTCTTTGGGTTTCTACTGAGTCTGTTGTGATTTCTCCTCTTTCATTTATAATCCTAGTTATATGTGTTTTCTCCCGTTTTTTCTTTGTGAGCCTGGCTAGAGGTTTGTCTATTTTGTTTATTTTTTCAAAGAACCAACTTTTGGTTTCATTGATCTTTTGGATTTTTTTTTAATTTCTATTTTGTTTATTTCTGCTTTGATTTTTATTTCCTTTCTTCTACTGGCTTTAGGTTTTTTTTGTTGTTCTTTTTCTAGCTCTTTGAGATGTGAGATTAGGTTGTTTCTTTGAGTTCTTTCTTGTTTCTTGATGTGAGCCTGTATTGCTATTTATTTTCCTCTTATTACTGCTTTTGCTGTATCCCATATATTCTGGAAAGTAGTATCCTCCTTGTCGTTCAACTCAAAGTATTTTTTAATTTCTTCTTTGATCTCATTAGTGCAGCGGTCTTCCAGTAGTGTGGATTTTAATCTCCATGAAGTGGGTAGGTTCCTTGTTTTCTTTTCATGATTAATTTCTAGTTTGATCCCTTTATGATTGGAGAAGATAGTTGGAATGATTTTGATCTTCATGTATCTGTTGATGTTTGTCTTGTGGGCCAGTATGTGATCGATTCTAGAGAATGATCCTTGTGCACTTGAGAAAAATGTGTGCTCGGGGTTTTTTGGGTGTAGTGTTCTATAGATGTCTGTTAAGTTCATGACTTCTATGTCTTTATTTAGGGGTCTAGTGTCTTAATTTTTTCTCGTTGATCTGTCCATTGGTGAGAGTGGGGTGTTGAAGTCTCCCACTATATATGCATTTTCTTTAATGTCTTTAATGTCTGTTTTCAGAGCTGATAATAATTGTCTAATATATTTTGGTGCCCCTTTATTTGGTGAGTATATGTTGATGAGTGTTATATCTTCCTGATGTATTGCCCCTTGATCATAATATAGTGTCTGTCTATGTCTTTTTTTACCTTTTTTTATTTGAAGTCTATTTCATCTGATATAAGTATGGCTATTCCTGCCTTCTTTTTTGGTCCATTTGCTTCTAGGATTTTTTTCCAACCTTTTACTTTCAGTCTCTGTTTATCTTTTGTAGTTAAATGTGTTTCCTGGAGACAGCAGAAGGTTGGATTTTGTTTTTTGTTTTTTTTTTTTTTTAAAGATTTATTTATTTATTCATACAAACACTGGGTACAGTCAGAAGCGCAGCGCGGGAGGGTGAGAGAATTCACCAGAGTCAGAGCAGGATGCAGAACAGGCAGAAGGACCGAAGTACACTGCTGAGGGGAGCAGCGGGCGGCAGGAGAGGTCTGCGCGCCATGTGGGACCCTCCTCCGGTGGCCAGGGAGCAGCCGGGGATCGAACCGGCACTGCAGAGGCTGCAGGCAGCTTCACAACCCCGCGCTCAACCGCTGCGCCACCGGGGAAGCCCTGGATTTTGTTTTTTAATGCAGCCTGCTACTCTGTGTTTTTTTATTGATGAGTTTAACCCATTTACATTTAGAGTTAATATTGATATGTTGGCATCTGTATTTGCCATTTTGTCTGTCTTTTTTGTATTTTATTCCTTGTTTTATTCTGTTCTTTTTGTTTATTCCTCTGTTGATTTTGGCTTTAGGACTTCTTGTAGAATTTTTTGGAGTGGGGGTTTAGTTGTAATGAATTTCTGGAGTTTCTGCTTGTCTGAGACAGTCCATATTTTTTCTTCATAGAGGAAGGAGATCTTTGCTGGGTAAAGTATTCTTGGTTGGCATTTGCTGTGTTGAAGTTTGCTGAATATGTTACTCCATTCTCCTCTTGCCCATAATGTTTCTTCAGAGAAGTCTGAAGTTAACCTGATTGGTTTTCCCTTATAAATTGTCTGTTTCTTCCCCCTTGCCAGGTTCATTATTTTTTCCTTGTCCTGGACTCTTGCAAGCTTTACTATTAGATGTCTTGCTGTAGTTTTCTTTTCATTGTGGTAATTGGGAGTTCTTCTCACTTCTTGTATGTCTATATTCATCTCCTTTTTCATGCTTGGGAAGGTTTCTTCAATTATCTCCTTGAATAATTTCTCAGTTCCTTTGTCTCTCTCCTCACCTTCTGGAATGCCTATAACTCTTACATTTCCTCTCTTCATGGAGTCTCATAATTGTCTAAGCGTATCCTCATACTTTTTCATTTGCACTTCTCTCTCCTTTTCTCTTTTGGCTCTTTTTATTTCTGTATCTTCGATAGTACTGATCTGTTCTTCCATTTCATCAATTCTGTTTTCATTGCTTTTCCCAGAGTTCTTTATCTCCTCTAATAATCTTTTAATCTTCTGCGTTTCTTTTCTTTCCTTCCTTAAGGTCTCAATTTCATTCTTCGGTTCAGTGATTATTTGTCTCAAATCATTTTTTTCCTTTTTGTTTTCTTTTGGCTATTTAATCATGATGATCATTAATTCTCTATCTGATAGGCCGAGAAGTTCTTCCATGTCATTGTTGAGCTCTGGTGACTGTATTTCTTTTTGTGGTGTGTCCTTCTCCTGTCAGCTTGCTTGTTTATATTTTTTCTTCTCCCTGTTGTTTGCTTTCTAATTAGTTCTATGCTTTGGGACATTGTGCCACTGGTGGTGGTGGGCATCTCTTTGGAGTGCTCTAAAGCTTTAGGGGTGTTGGAAACTGTTTACCAAACTGAGACCAGCACTGGTAGGCCAAAACTCCACCAGGGTGTTGATGTGTTGCTGGGCATTGTCCCTTACATTTCCCTCCCTCTGTATTTACTCAGTTCCAGCAGGGAATTAACTAGTTGGTGATTTTGTTCTGGTCACTAGGTGGCGCCAGAGACATGTACTTGCTGACCTGTGCTTTTTCCCAGTGGTTCTCTGAGAAATGGAGAAGGGGTGGAGGGGAGAACCTCAACACACAGGGACTCTTATTCAAGCTGGGTGCTTTGTCTGCCCCATGTTCACCCTGGTGCTATGCCCACAGCTATACAGATCCCATGCCCTGAATTCTGCACTCTAGATCTCAGTCCCAGGGCTATCAGATCCAAAACACTAGCTCTCACCCTGTGCAGTGCCCGCTTCTATGGTGCGTCCCACGCCTTTGATCCTGTGCCTGGCTCTCAGTTCCAGAATGGGGTCTTGCTCCACGCCTTATTTCCCTTCTTACCCCCGTTTGCGTGGCCCACACTTTCTCAGAGCCTGAGGGTGTTTTTGGGATCCCTGGTTTCCAACTATCAAGATGCTGGTGATTTGTTCTGGTCACTAGGTGGTGCCAGAGATCTTTCCTAGTGTCCTTCCAGAACTGTTTTTTTCCCTGTGGGTGACTGGTGAAGAGAGTGGGAATAGCATGCAGCGCCTCAACGGTGTGGAAGTGCTGTGTCGGCCCTGTGCCCCGCCATCGTGGGGATCCCATGCCCCGAATTTTGTGCCCCGGGTCTCAGTTCCTAAGCCCTCAGATACAGGATATGGGCTGTAGCCCAGTTCAGTGTACGCAGAAATGGTGCCTTTTGCACCCCACTCCCATGCCTGGGCTCCTGGTTTCTGATTACTCAGTGAGGGACATTCACCTCATTGACAGCTCCTGTGCGTCTCCCCACAAACCTAGGTCACTGGTGCAGGGACCTGGGCAGCCGCGATCGGCATATGCTTTTTGAGCATGCACCGCTTTTCCGCACAAGCTTACCAGCTGGCCTTGGCTATTTGTTGGTCTCTCCAGGGAGTCCTTGTTTTCCTCTAATGGCGCCTGCAGCCTTTCGCTCACCTCTGTGGTAATTCCTGCACAGTTCTCCACAGTTCCTGTTCACGGGGTGCAGTGCCTGAAATAGTTCCTTTCTACTCACTGTCCCACTTGATCTGTAGCTTGTTCTTGTTGGTTTTTTTTTTCTTCTTCTTTTCTGTTGGTTGGAGAGTGCCCACTTTGTGGGTGTGTGAGGGTAGCAGGGTTCTGAGCTTTTCTCTCTTCTTGTCTGCTTTTATGGCAACTTTCCTTTTTGGGAAGTTTGCCAGAGTCGCCTGTTCTCCCAGCGACCTTCCGTTTTCCCTCCCTATTAACTTTTTTTTTTTAATGGGAGGACTTACTCACAGCATTTCCCGTCACCATGTTGAATCGAGTATCTCTGTATTTATTTTCTTTGGAAAAAAATCTATTCAGATCCTCAGGCCATTTTTCTAACCAAATTGTTTATTGATTTTTGCTCAGTAGTATGAGTTCTTCACATATTTTGCATATAAACCCTTTACTATGTATATGATTTATTTTATCCCATTCCATAGGTTGCCTTTTTATTTTGTTGTTTCTTTTGTGATACAATAGCTTTTTTTTTTAATATAGTCCCATTTTAAAGTATTTTTTTTATTTTTTTTTATAGCGGCATGTTTTATTTATTTATTTGTTTGTTTGTTTGTTTGTTTTTTGTTTATACATGCACTGGGTACAGTCAGAAGCGCGGGAGGGTGAGAGAATTCACCAGAGCCAGAGCGGGGAGCAGAGCAGGCAGAAGGACCAAAGTACACTGCTGAGGGGAGCAGCGGGCGGGCGGCAGGAGAGGTCTGCGCGCCATGTGGGACCCTCCTCCGGTGGCCGGGGAGCAGCCAGGGATTGAACCGGCGCCGCAGAGTCCGCAGGCAGCTTTGCAACCCAGCGCTCAACCGCTGTGCCACCGGGGAGGCCCTATAGTCCCATTTATTTATTTTTCACTTTTTTGTATTTTTGCAGTTATGCCCCAAAAATTATCCAGACCAGCATTCAGGAGCTTTACCCCTATGTTTTCTTTTAGTTTTGTTTTTAGCTTTAAGTTTTTAATACACTTGAGTTAATTTTTTTGAGTGGCATAAAGTAGGGGTGTATTTCATTCTCCTGCGTGTATTATCCAGTTGCGCAAGCTAAATTTATTGAAGATATTATTTTTTCTCATTGAGTGAGCTTAGTTTCCATATCAAATGTTGTCAAGCATACAAGGGTATATTTCATAGAGTTCCATTCTCTGCCATTTGTTTATGAGTCTATGTTTATGCTAGTACATACTTTTGATAGCTTTGTAGTGTGTTTTACATTAGAAAGTGGGATATACTTCCAGCTGTGTTCCTCTGTCAGTATTGTTTTTTACTTTGGGATCTTTTGGATTTCCATACAAATATTAAAATTGTTTTTTTCTGTTTCTGTGAAAAAAAAAAAAAAACTATTGGATTTTTGAGGACTACGTTGAGTTTTATAGATGGCTTCAGATAGTATGAACATTTTAACAATATTAATCCTTTTAATCTACGAAATATATATCTTTCCATTTATTTATCTTCAACTTTTTTCATCAAATTCTATAGTTATCAGTGTAAGGAGCTTTCATCTCTTTTGTTAAATTTATGCCTAATTAGCTTATAGGTTTTGATGTTGTTGTGAATGGCCAGTTGGAGTCTTAAGAAGACAAAAAAGATCATGAAGAAAAAAATTTAAAGTAGTGTATAAATGGAAAAAAAACAAACATTAAAAACAAAACAATAGTTTATAAAAGGAAAATGTTTGGCATGAAATACTTGAAGACTTAAAAAGTAAAAGACTTCATGAGGACTTAAGATGGTATTTTGCAATGGATTTCTTTAATTAACACAGAGTACACATCACAATCTGTAGTTTTGTCTAATTTTTTTACTTACGACATTGGTTATTGGCCTTTTTAATTTCTGGATCATCTTTTTTGAGTTGGGTTTTTCTTTAAATAACCAATCTTTTTATCAGTTATACTCTCTTGTTCATCTACATTTTTATTAACTTATGTGCTTGAATTTCTTACTTTCTGCCTTTAGTCATTTGGATTAATTTGATGTGATGGTGGCTTTTTCAGATCATTGATTTTCTACTTGTGCTTCCTCTGGGAAACCTTCGTGAGCTACTCAAATACTACAATCAGAAACTGTACCCTATATGCCTAACAACTTGTTTTTATCTACTAGACCTTGGGTTAAGGTCAGCAATCTATACCCACAGGCATTCTCGTTTTTGTAAATGAAGATGTATTGGAACAAATACACACTTGTTTGTGAACTTTTTAATAACTGTTTTATGCTACAAAAATGGCAGGGTTTAATAGTTGTACCAGAGACTGTATGTGATAAGCTGAAAATATTGACTCTGGATTTGAGAAAGAGCTTGCTAACTACTATACCCGTAAGTTTGTCTAAGCCAAAACAAATTTTGCCTATATTTTGTCCCAATCCTGACAAATAGTGTGTGCTAAATTTACATTAATTAATTAATGGAGAAAATGCTAGATTTATTTAAAAAGTACTTTGTATTTGTATAGTGCTTCTATTTTTAAGATCAAGGTACTTTTTCCATAAACCTTGGCTTAAGAATTGGTTTACTAGTTCCATTGCCAATATCTTATATCCTTAATAATATTTATGAAGGGCCTCCCCGGTGGCGCAGCAGTTGAGCGCTGGGTTGTAAAGCTGCCCGCAGCCTCTGCAGCGCCGGTTCGATCCCCGGCTGCTCCCCGGCCACCGGAGGAGGGTCCCACATGGCGCGCAGACCTCTCCTGCCGCCTGCTGCTCCCCTCAGCAGTGTACTTTGGTCCTTCTGCCTGCTCTGCTCCCCGCTCTGGCTGTGCTGAATTCTCTCACCCTCCCGCGCTTCTGACTGTACCCAATGCTTGTATGTATAAATAAATAAATAAATCTTTAAAAAAAAAAATATTTATGAAAAGGGGCCTCCCTGGAGGTGCAGGTGTTAAAGACACAGTGCTATCAAGCTATCACCAGCCAGTGCAACATTAGTTCAATCCCCAGCCAGGGAACTAACCCATATGGCACAGCAGACTTCTCCTGTCTTGCCTGCTGCTCCCCTCAACAGTGTATTTCGGTAGATCTGCCTGTTTTGCTCCCCATTCTGTCACTGGTAAATATGCTCCCCCCCACACCTCTGGCCTACACCAAGTTCTATTATGCATAAATAAATGAATTTTTTTAAAAAATAATATTTATGAAAAATGGAGAAATTGTAGATAAAAATGGAAGTGTTACAGAACTTTATCATTAACAAATGCATTGGATATTAGAGCTCTATTCTGATTGTAAAATAGTCATACATATACATATATGTATTCATTTATTGATATGAAATGAAATTTACAAGTTCTGTTCTCTCAAAGGTAAACAACAAAGCTAAGTGTCCACTATCAGAAAATACTTTCCACATAAATGAACTCTCTAATTGTTTCGACTTTGTTGCTGATCGAAGAAGACTGTTCATTAGAGATAACATGGTAAGAATAACATCTATACTTCTGAAAATTTTCATGCCTTAAATGGAGACTTATTAGTAGCTCTGTAGTTATCACTTTGATAAATCAAGATTTGAAAATTTCTTCATTACAATACTGAGGTTGCTGAATTAAATGGTCATTGAAAACAAACATCCCTTACTTACAAAAACAAATGCACTTTATTAGCAATTTATAATCTGAAGTCTTACAAATTCCGAAAAGTATAGAAGGAATAGTTTAAGGTAATAAAGTAACGGAATAAAGTTTTTCTTTTACCAAAACTTATTTCTGTTTGATTTTCAGGAACCTGAAAACTTTACTGAAGTTATTTTCTGTGATTTTCCATTTGTCTTTAATTTGCTATCCAAAATTAAATTAATACAAGCTGATTTGACATTTTGGTGGCCGGTAGGTAGCCATATTTTTTTTTATTATGTAAAGTTTCAAACATACACAAAATAGAAAGAATGGTATAATGAACCCCAAATACAAAGTTTCATCAGTCATCAACATTTTGCCACACTTTCTTCATCTATCACTTTTGCTGTTTTTGTGGTTATTATTAAGCAAATATTGCTTAAATATTTGAAAGCAAATTGCAGGCCCAACTTCACTCCTCCATAGTTCAATGCATATTTCTGGTAGATGGCTCTCATGCATACTGAGATCCACCAGTAAGTTTAGGTGGTGACCACATGATTATTCCATTTTAATGTCCCTCATGAAGCTTCTATCTAATAATTCTATCCATTATTTTGGGTAAAGTTTGCAAAAATCACAATATTTCTAATCATTATGATTCCTTCCAAAGTGATTAACTAAATGCTATAAAGAATAATTATTCCTCATCAAATTAGGATCATTTGTGACTGTAACCAAACAAAAGGCTTGCTGCCCAAAGTGTATCAAGACCCTGATTACCAGTATTTGAGAGAAAAAGTTTATTTATGAAGTGGGAAGGAGGCAGACATCAAAGCTCACATCTGTCTCCCCTTTTAAGAAAGAGTGGGTTATAATGATTTTGGGGGAACAGGGTTGAGAACAAAGACTAAGGGACAGGTTAAGGGCAAAGGAATGTGGACTTGGCTGCAGTGTATTGGTTGGTAACAAAATAGGTCCCTACATGGTCAAGTAATTACAGTTGCCTATTGGTTTGGAATTCAGTTTAGGTCAATTGTTTTTTCACATGCTTGGATTTTATGACCTCACTGCCCTATGAGCCAATGTTTGTTTTCCACTCACTGTAAATCTTCTGCTTCTTTTCTGGCAGTTGCATTATTCCACGTATCATTTATATGGTGGTCTAATACCAGGGTACTGTTAGAGGTGTGGGGGTGAAAGACTCCACCAGAGACAAGTGGAGAACCGGAAAGATGGATTTATTAAAATAACCTACAAGGGAACAATGGGTGAGACGGGAGATGTCCGTGCGGGAAGGATTTGAGGGTCTCTTTTAAACTTTGTTTTCTCAGGCTTTCTTACTTGGGGCACTGGTTTGCACCAGTGATCTGCTGGGATGTCTGGTCTCAGGCCCTGCCTTTGACACAGAAGGTGTCCTGGCCCTGCTTCTGCATTTCTGGAGCTGAGCTGATTTTTCTTGTGTGGGGGATTGGTCTTAAGGCTCAGTTCCCATAGCAACCTTATCAATTCCCTTTTCTATTCAAGCCTCCCAAACTTGCCTACTGGGGAGGGAATGGGGGCTTAGTGACTTAGTTTTTAACCTTATTAAATGATACATGGGCAATTGAAACAATATTTTGTCTTTCCTATCAACATCAGCCTTAGTTCTCAGTTAATAATATACATAATGAACGGTCTACTGCACCCTCCATTCCCAGGCATTGTGCTATAGGTTTTCCAAACAATGTTTTTTGTTTTTGGTTTTTTTATTGCTAAGGCTTATTTTCTAAGTCATTCCTCATGAAATGTTCATGTCTATGATTTAAACTTTAAAGACTTCCAAGAATCCGAAATAATATCCGTTACTTTCTTCCATTATTAGTTGAAAGGATACAGGTCATCTTAGGTGAACAGGGAGACATTTGGGATATCACATGCACACCAGGAACCTGATCTTCAGTTACAACATATTTACTCTTTATAGTCTATTAATTACATAGTTTAAATGATATTTCCCAATGAATCATGTTTTGTAAATGCATAAAATCCAGGTTTATTTGTATTTTAAGTTATTCAGAGAGACAAGGTCCATAGCATTCCAGAGATAAGGACTCAGCCACAAGTTACTCATATTAATGCCTGTCATCAGCATGTTTCTAAGATTTGACTAGGCCATCTCTTCTTTCTTAGTCATCTTTTTTTAAAAAAGCTTTCCTAAAATCCATGGCAATGGGAGAAAGTAGATGGTCTTTCCTTCTCAAACCTAGCTTCCCCTTAAGTTTCCTTTAAACAAGTCCTTTCTTCCACAGTGTTTCCTTTTCAGCAATGTTCTAATCTGTCTGCTCTGTCAGTGAGGGCTGAGTGGAGAGTGGACCCATACAGGTTGCATATCATGAAGGATTAGGGAAGGTTTGATGATCAGAAAACCCTTAGGTGTAGTTGGCATGGGTCACGTTAGAAGCAGACTCCAGAATCTCATCCTCTAAAAAGATGATGGGCAGTCAGAACTGTAAGTTCCAAATTGGGTCACCAAGGCAAATGCATAAATGTAGAAAGGGACAAGCAATCCAGGCTGGGAATAACAATAGAATGCAGGTTTCCAGTCCAACTCTTTGTTAGGGGAGAAAAAGTTGAGCCTGCATCAGCCACATACACTTCTCCCTGTTATAGTCAGTAGAGTGCACTGCTGCCACTTCCTATCACGCAGGGCCAGGGAACTTGCTGCACAGTAGCAAGGGATGTTCAGGAAGTGATGACTCATGACCATAAAGGACCATTAAAGGACTTTTTCTGTTTTCCAGCAAACCCAGAGCTTCTTTACAACAACCGTCTTAAGGATAATCAGAAGAATCCATATATAAATTTCTTGGTAGGAGAGACGTGAGGTAGGGCTAGCCCCAGCTCAGAGCTACATGTGCATTTCTCATGGATGTTTGTAGAAGGCTGCTATGTGTACCCACAGCCAGTCTGTAAACAAAGGCTGAGATAGTTACTCTCTAGCCATCTTGTCACCATTGTTGGACAAATCCCAAGAGGGATGCATTGGTTTAAGTTGAAAATCAAAGCAAGTCAACACTACATTTCTAATCTAAGGGAATTCAAAATGAGGTCACCAATATTCTTAGGGAGTTCCCAGGCAGATTTGGTAAAGGATCACTTAAAGTAGAGTAGCTCTTTCGAGAAAGTCTTTACTTACATTTACATTACCTCTGAGCTGCTAGGCTGTCATTCTGTTCTTGAGGATTATAGCACCAACACTCTGCTTCTCATAACAGATGGTAGATGAATGTCTTAACATGTTGAATATCACTGTTGCCTTTAATTATCGTGTTTTTATAAGTGATGAGAGGTGACTTTTCATTACTTAACTATAATCCATGGGAACTAATTTGGTGCCATAATTTCTCTGATTCTAGGAACATGTCCTCTTTCATAGTGGTGATATGATGCCCTTTCCCTTAAAAATGACAATATGAGTATATATAGCAGTGGTATGCATAAGGGTATTCTGTATAAAATGTTTATTGAAATATTAAATACTTCAGAGTATTCCTATGAAAATTCCTAAAATATTTCTTTTCCTAGGCATCAGATAGGAAAACATGTATTGATTTCATACAACAAGGAATCTTGATCCCTCCACCACCCCAGTATATTCTTAAAGTCAGACGTAGTCACCTAGTTGAAGATGCTCTGCGCCAGTTGAGCCAAGCTGAAGATGCTGACCTCCGCAAACAATTAGTGGTACAGTAAAAAGTCTCGTTGGAAATTTTTACTAAAGTGGGAGGGAAATACTTAAATAAGGCGTAATGAAAGAACTTGCATTTGCAACTATAGTCATCAGCCTGTAGTTTTCATTCCTTGCTTAACTTCAGAGAAAACTATGGGATATTTAATAGAACACTAAGATTATGAAGTAACTTATTAATTACTTATGCCTACAAAATTGCTACAAAATCCCAAAGTTTAATAATTTATTTTTTAAATAAATCTCAATCTTTTTTTTAACAATTCCTTTTTTTTTAAAAAAAGTTTATTTATGCATAGAAGAATCGGGGTTTAGGCCAGAGGTGTGAAGGGTGAGAGGATTTACCAGAAATGAGTGAGGAGCAGAACAGGTGAACCTACTGCAATACACTGCTAAGGGGAGCACAGCGAGACAGGAGAGATCTTCTGTGCTATATGTGGGTTAGTCCCCTGGCCGGGGATTGAATTCAGGTCTTGGCAGTGTTAGCACTGAAAATTAACCCCCAGGATACCAAGGGAGGCCCCTGAAGTTTATCAGTTTAAATAATATTAACTTATTTTAGAAATCTGCTATTCAGCTGAAGGTCACCTGACCTATACTGAATTCATATAAGGCTTTGCAGATTTTGCCTGTACTTGTTCACATGTTTGGAAGTTAACTAGGGTTCAGCTGAGGTAGGCTAGGCCTGAGTGTGGCAATTTGGCCCCACTTCCTATGTTTTCAACTTCTTTTGGGCTAGCTACCATGGACTTCTCTAAGCAGAGCCACAGATACAAGGTAGTAAACCCAGTCACACAACAATCATCACTTTAGTCATAGCAAGTATGGGCCATATCCATGTAAGCCTCCTTTGTGGAACGAAATGTAAATTCACAGACAAAAGACATGGATGAAGAAGGAAAAGAATTGAGGCTATTAATGCAATCACAAGCTGCAAGGGAAACAGATACTTTTCTATATTTTGGCTCTAGTTTTAGTCATATACTTTCTACTATATTGGTTCCAATTCTGACCATTTTCACTTCATCCTTTGTGGACTCCTGCAGGACTTTTATTGTGTGTGGTACCTCAGACCATTTGTCCTATTGAGGTGAAAGAGTAAGTTTAGCTGACTGTAGGTAAGAACTGGAGTCTGTCCAGAAGGAGTGGATTTTCCGGATCAACCCCAAGAGGAAGAATTAGGTTCTCAGAGAAGAAACAAGAACCTGGAGGGTAAAACTTAGATAAAGAGGGTATTTTCCAGCATGGAATTCCAATGAGAAATGAAGAAATTATGTTGTAATAAAACCAGAATTTGTACTTTTTCCCCCTGTGTGTATTTTCCTTTAAATCATGATTTTGAGGAGATCAACGGAAAATAATTCTACCTACAGGAAGTGACAGAGGTGAGAAGGTAAACTATAAAATAGAACCAAACAAAAGAGCCTGAGCATGATATGATCATCAAGGCCCATTATGAATGGGTCCTGCACACTGCATATGTTAGTGTAAATGTGCAGAAATAAAATCAGAAGTAGTCTTAATTTGTTATTGGAATATTCAGTTGGAATCTAAAGAAGGCCCTTGGAGATGACAGTCTGTAAAGTCAGCAGAAAGGAAACTCTTAGTGAAGATTACTAATGTTTATATTAAAAAGGTTAAAAAGAAATTAGCCAGAAAAGGAAGTAGGAAATAAATCATTAGAGACGTAGGATAAAAGCCAGGACTGGCCACAAAGTCCAAAGGTGGGCTTTAGAAAGGAAGTTCCTACTGATTTTCCACATTTCTAAGAATTCCTGCAAAGTGCCATGTCCAGGCTGACTGTAAGGTTGTTTATCAGAAATCCTAATGAGGGTAGAGGCAGGAGAAACCAAGTAGTTGAGACTGAGCCAAAGTGGCAAAGTAGGAAAGATGAGATGAAGACAGATAACAGGAAAGAAGAATCAGGAAATTTAGTGGCCTCCACAGACTTTGAAGCACCAGAAACTTGGTTCTGGATGCTGGTCAACATAATTGGTGAATACAGTGTCTTCCCAGAGTCCCCCTTCATCAGGTGAAGTAGCAGTGTGAAGGACCCAAGTACTCACTATACAGTAATCTGACAATAAATAGGTTCATGATATCCACTGCTCAGTAGCAAAGTGAGGGAGTGCAAATGGCAGTGAGGTGAAGGAGGTGGGATTCTGGGAATCCTGGTGACTATAGGAGGTTTAAAACTTTTCCGTGAAGATCAGGCATATATTTGAAATATAGACCTGGGAGTATGTTCTCTTTCTTCAGATTCAATTTGTTGAAGAAATTACTTCTCGGGGTGAAGGAGTAATATCCGAGTTCTTCCACTGTATATTTGAAGAGATGACCAAGGTCGAATACGGAATGTTCATATATCCCAAAGAAAGTTCCTACATGTGGTTTCCTGTTAATGTAAGTTTTCAATTAATTTTCTTGGGGCTTTTCAAAACAGAAAAAAATACCAGATACTGCAATATGAAAACTATACATAATAATGTAACAGTAGATGACAGCTACTCAAAATATCGTCCAGCATCACCTGGAACAGTTAGATAAGCAGAATCTAAGACTCCCTAGTTCTGAACATGAATCTTATAAGATCCCAAGGTGATTCACATGCACATTTAATTTTTAAAAAACTTTAATATACAACTGCACAGATTTAAAGTGTTCATTTTGCTAAGTTTTGATATAAATATATATCCATGAAACAATCACCACAATCAAGAAAATGAACATTTAGATCATCCCCCAAACTTTCCTCATATCCCTTTTTAATGTTATTCTTCCCTTACTTGTACCCCTTCTCCTGTCACTGAGTACCAGGATTGGCTGCTTGGAGTATATCAGCTAATTAACTAGACCAAGTGGAAGATCTGTGGTACATAAGATTGGATTACTTGAGTCAAGTAGGAGGCAGAGGGATTGCTCCCAAAGTACAGTCTTGCCTTCCTAAAAGAGTTAATATTTTTTTTCTTTTTTTTTTTTTTAATAGAGGCATGTTTTTTTTTATTTATTTGTTTGTTTGTTTGTTTGTTTTGTTTTTTGTTTATACATGCACTGGGTACAGTCAGAAGCACGGGAGGGTGAGAGAATTCAGCAGAGCCAGAGCGGGGAGCAGAACAGGCAGAAGGACCGAAGTACACTGCTGAGGGGAGCAGCGGGTGGCGGGAGAGGTCTGCGCGCCATGTGGGACCCTCCTCCGGCGGCCGGGGAGCAGCCGGGGATCAAACCGGCACCCCAGAGGCCGCGGGCAGCTTCGCTTCGCTGCCCAGCGCTCAACCGCTGCGCCACCGGGGAGGCCCAAGAGTTAATATTTTTATAGGATTTCTGCTATTGGGCTGGGCTGGCCAGTATAGAACATCTGTTATCTTTGCTACCAAGGCACAAGGTAGTTTCATTACCAGATCACGTCTCTTCATGGGGTGCTTGTTCCGAAAAAGATTTCCAAGTGCCCCCTTGATGGGGGATTTTATTAGGTAAATGAACCTAAGGTGATATTAGGTGACTGTAAAATTCAATAGTGAAAACTTGTTTTATAAGACTACCTGAACATGTTTTCTTATATTCCAGATGCAGTAACAAAAAGTAAATTCATTTAATAGCCTGAATTGTCCATTTGTATTTTAAAGTATGGATTAAGTTTAAATTGTATTCTTGCCTGCGTAAGAACCTTAAATTATTATTTTTCTGAGGTCCATTTTGTTTCTAATTTGTGACTTTTAGAATCAGGAACCAAAATCATTTTCACAATCTAATTATCCCTTCAGATTATTGATTATTTATAATACATTAAAGGATTTGTTTTCCTTTTCCAGGCTACATTTGAGAAGGAGAGATATTACCTCTTTGGAAAGCTGTGTGGACTTTCCCTACTCCATTTAAATGTTGCCAATATCCCTTTCCCACTGGCTCTGTTTAAGAAACTTTTGGGTCTCAATCCATCATTGGAAGACTTAAAAGAACTCAGTCCTCTTTTGGGGAAGTAAGTAGTTAGTCCTTATAATATCTAGGTCATTTAGATATAAATCATGCCCCCCACACACACACATACATGCACACACTCACAGTCTTCAAATTCAATAAATGTATGCCCTTTATATGAATTTGAATTTTAGCATGGCATAATCAAGTAAACCTTCAAAAATAGGAAAAAGCCAAATATTCCTCTAATTATAAAGCAATACACAGCTCTGGTCTGATCTCTTGATTTTATCCTGGTAGAAACAGTTGCCTTGGCTAGTTAATAATATTCTTATTGAGAATC
This sequence comes from Talpa occidentalis, assembly GCF_014898055.3. NCBI lineage: Eukaryota > Metazoa > Chordata > Mammalia > Eulipotyphla > Talpidae > Talpa > Talpa occidentalis. The sequence goes on from NW_023604972.1 coordinate 55,168,196, forward strand.
ATTCATGCTACATTTATTTTAAATGTTTTAGTATTTCATCAACATTATTCTTTAACAAATAAAAAACAGTTGTTTCAAGGTCAAAGGCAAGCTATATCCTGTAAGGAGAATATTGGCAACAGGTATGGTAAGATTGATAACTCTGATATATAAATCCATATATATATCCATATAAGTACATTTATATAGGTAATTATAAGATAAAGACATGCTCAACTTCACTAGTAATGGAAGAAGTACAAAATGAAAAGGAGAGACCATTTTTCTGTTTTCAGATCAAAAACTGTTAAAAATTATTTTTTGTAAAACATGGTTTAAAAAACTAAAACATGGTGTTGGCAGTAGACTGCGAAAAAAGGACTCTCTTCTCATGTTGTGTTAGTGGAAGAATCAACTAGCTCTATTTATACTGCTTGCCGTGACAGTCTGGAGCAGGGGTTCTCAATATTTGCAATAGTGACATTTTGAGCTGGGTAATTCTTTGTTGTGAAAGGCTGTTGTAGGCATGGAGGGACACGTAGGGCATGTTTAGCTGCATATGGGGTTGATACCCACTAGATGTCCGTGACGACCATTTCCCTAAATGTAACACAGATGTTTCCAGACTTTGTCAAATGTCTCTTGTGGGGGCAAATCAGCCCTGGTTGAGAATCACTGGTCTAGAAGAAAGGGCCTTTTTGTAATTGCCACAGAGACACAGTCTGTCTGTGAGGTGGCTTGGGCCAAAGAGTCAAACTGTTAAGGTTAATTCCTTTTTTTTTTTTTTTTTTAAGATTTATTTATTTATACAAGCACTAGGTACAGTCAGAAGCACGGGAGGGTGAGAGAATTCACCAGAGCCAGAGCAGGGAACAGAAACAGGCAGACCCACGAAATACACTGCTGAGGAGAGCAGCGGGTGCAGCAGGAGAGGTCTGCATGCCATGTGGGACCCTCGCCCGTGGCCTGGGATCGAACTGGTGCTGCAGAGGCTGCAGGCAGCTTCTCAGCCCAGCGCTCAACCGCTGCAACACCAGGGCAGGCCCTGTTAAGGTTAATTCTTAAGAGGGAGTGGACACAAGAGCAGAGGACTTACATGGCATTTTATACATTTCTAGATTGTTCAGAAATTTTTCCATTGAACATTTATAACTTTCAGAATTACTTTTACAATCTCAAATATAATTTTAAACCAAAATTCTCATTAGGGGCTTGCAAGAAGTTCTACATTATGAAGCTGATGACCTTGGAGAACAATTTCAGATATATTTTTCTGTGAGTACTGATGAAAGCCAGATTGTAGCTTAGATTTAATCTGCTTTTTTAAAATAATTTTTATTATATTATCTTAAAGATGGGATTCCTTCTTTGATCTTGAAGTATGTTTTACTCCTGTATGCTAAGACTCTCCTCCCACCTGCTACTGATTTGATACTTTATGTCTGTCTACTCTCAAATTATAAGTGCAAATGTGATTTTTTCAATCAATGTGAACAATAAACAACAAAATAATACATGCTTAAAAACAATGAACAATATATACTAAGGTAGACTTTATGTTTTTACCTATTTTAGAAGACTGTGCTACTGAATAAATAATTATGCTGCTCCCAGTATTTAACATTTTATAGGGAAGAATGTGCCAACAATAGCTGTAGTATGATTGATTATTCAGACTTTCCTTCATGTTTGGTACAGATACACTGGGACCAAAATGATGTGGCTTTAGTTCCAGATGGAATCTCTATACCTGTGGACCAAACCAACAAGTAGGTTTTGAGATCTAGAATATATGCTTTGAATACACATAAAATGTTTGTATTGTTGTATTTCATAAATGTAAGTTTTAGCTTCTCACATGGTCATTGAAGCTCCTTATCTTTTAGAAACATAAAAAGGTGTGGGGTAAAAGAGAGAAAGGAGTCCAGATTAAACATTTCCTTCACAGCACTTTTCACTAGTTATTCATGTAGCAAAAATCTTTTTTTTTTTTTAAGATTTATTTATGCATACAAGAGCTAGGATGTAGGCTAGAGGTGCTGGGGTGAGAGCATTCACCAGAGACAGAGTGGGGAGCAGAATGAGCAGATCTACCAAATACACTGCTGAGGGGAACATTTGGCCAGGCAGGAGAGGTCTGCTGAGCCATGTGGGTAGCTCCCTAGCCTGGGCTGTGATAGCTTGATAGTGCTTAGACTTAACCCCTTGCGCCACTGGACAAACAATTCTTTTTTAGCCTCTTGTCTGCATCAGACTTTATTTTAGGTGCTGGAGATACAGCAGGGGAAAAGACAGATAAGATCTGGGACTTAAATTGCAATGGGGCAGAAAAACAACACACAAATGGATTATATAATATGTCAGATAAGGATGAGCACTCTGAAAAAAATTAAAAATCAAGATCCTAGAGAGTTACAGGTGAGGTATGCTGGAGTGAGTACCACCTTATGAGAGCTGATTGTTATATTTTCAAAAATATTGACAGTTTATTATTAAAATTTAGTTTGAAATCAGCCATGATGGGAATATTTATACCACAGAAATCAGCAAATTCTGCAAAACAGGGTTCCGTCTCTTTTTTTGAGTGATCTGGTTGTTGACCATTTACCAGTACCCCACTGGTCCCCAGGATAGGTGAGGGGGTTGGTTTAGAAGGAATGGTTAGAGGCTGATCAAATGATGGGACCCAAGCACATTCAAGTGAAAATGGCTTTGGTAACAGCCTGGCCAGCTGGAAATTCATCATGCAGTGAAGACAGACTTTGCAGAAATAACTGCATAGTGACATGCGTTTGAAGAGGGGGTAGGGGAGGAATAGAGGACCAATCCTGAGAGGCATGTTTATACCTAATTGATGAATCACAGAAATTGCAGAAGGAGGAAATACCTCCTCTGTGTCCTAGCTACCAGATAAGACAGTGAGGCTGGTGACTGATGGTTAGTGTGAGTGGAGAACCAAGTGGCAGTTAGAAGAGCCAAAGGAGGTCAGATCATGGAGGGTTTTATGTTTATGTTTTACATATTATTATTGCAGTGACATTGGGGACAATACTGTATATGACCTAGCGGTATAGGATCACACTCTTCAGTGTGTCACCACACCATACCCATTACCAAGGCACAGATAGTTCACACCACGGTCCGCTAGCCCCCCTCCACTTTGTTCTACTCCCTCTCCCCTCTAGCATCCTAAATCTATAGTCAGATTTCCAAGGTTTGTTATGCAGGGGGTTGGGTTTTTTGATCCTGTTAAGGAGGTTTGTAGTTTACCCTAAGGGAAATTACTTTAAAAGATTTTAAGCAGTGTGACATACTCCAATTAGTGTTTTCAATAATCGTCTTGACTGAAGCAAGGAAATAGAAAGCAGAAAAAAGTAATAATCCTTCTGCTGTCTTCTTCAGGGTTCCCTCTTCTAGCTGGCCAGATATTCTTATATTGCTGCATCTTTCAGGGTTGGGTCATAAGCATAACTAGTTTATTTTCTTTTAACATAAAAATGGCAAAAAATGCAAAGTAGAGAATTTATTTAGTCACTTTGGTAAAGTATGTATTTTTTTTTTTACTTCCCAAAAGAAATGACTATATTTCTAAGTGTATCAACTACATTTTCAACACTTCTGTAAAGGCAATTTATGAGGAATTTCAGAGAGGATTTTATAAAGTCTGTCACAAGGAGATACTTAGATTTTTCCAGCCTGAAGAACTAATGACAGCAATGATTGGAAATACTGATTTTGACTGGGAACAATTTGAAAAGGTCAGTGATAACCCAACTGTCCTGAGTTTTCCCAAGAAATTTCTTAATATTCCTCCTAAAAATCATTTTCTCCCTCTTTTTCTCAAGAATTCAATTTATGGGTATGGGTATCACAAATCACATCGTACTATACAGATGTTTTGGAAAGCTTTCCACAAATTAACTTTGGAGGAAAAGAGAAAATTCTTATGTAAGTATTGCTAATAGATGGATCTTTAATTATATACTTTTCATTTATTGATTTTAAAGATTTTATTTATTTTTTTCATAGAACTGGGGTGTAGACCAGAGGTGCGGGTGATGAGAGGATTCACCAGAGTCAGTGGGGAGCACAGCAGGCGAATCTACTGAAATACACTGCTAAGGGGGTGTGGGGGGAAAGGAGAGGTCTGCTGAGCCATGTGGGTTAGCTCCCTGGCCGGGGATGGAACTCAGGCCATCATGGTGATAGCACTGAGACTTACCACTAGGCCACCAGGGAGGCTCCAATTATTTAGTTTTTTAAAAAGTTAAGTATCTTATTTGTGATGAAGTTATTTACTAATGGTGGGGACACATTAATAGCTATGCTATTATGTTATGCACAGCTAACAACAGTGGCAGGGTTAGAACCCAGGTACCTACCTTCTAGAATAGTGTGTTTTCACTTACATAAGCTTACCTTGCATTGACAAAAAAATAAAAAAGAAAAATAAAGTTATTACTATTTTACTACCTTCTCTACACTAATTCTAATCCTACCTCCAATTTTAGTTTGTATCTCCTTTCCTCAGTCTAGCTGGCTCCTAATCAAGCCTTTTAATCTTACATTCCTATCTTCATTTTATTATCTAAGTCCCATCGGACAATGTAATCTGTTTCCAATATTATTTTGGAAATAATAATAGCAAAGTACACTGATAGCGATGATGATGATGATGATGATGGTGACAGCGTTTATTATGTGCACATTCTATGCCAGGTATCAATCACTACATATCTGTTACTTCCCTCTATCCTAGTAACAACATTCTGAGGTAGCCACTAGATTTTTCCCCATTTCTGATCTGAGGAAAAAGAAGCTTGGATCATTTAGTAGTTTGCCTAAGTTCAGACAGCTGGTGATTTTAGACTTTGAATCCAACAGATTGATCCAAAGCCCAGGCTGTTGGTCACTAAGCTCTGTGGCCTTGTGGTATAAGAACTTCTCTTGGGAATCCAAAGGTTTCCCTAGGACAGACTGACTTATTCTTTCACCTACTCCTCCCATTTTTCATTTTTTCTGGAGATAGACATCTTTCTTCTTGTTATTTTTGTTGTTACTGAAGATGTTAGAGGGTAATTCCAGCTTCTTTTCAAACCTAACATATTTCTTCACTAGACAAAACTTCCAATATGGGGGAATCTGCTTCAGCACGCTGGTTTCATTGTCTGTACATTCAGTGAATTTACGTACATCTTCCTGCCTCTGACTTTTTTCTTAGGATTTTCCCCCTCTCCTTGAAATGTAACCCCTCTCTTCTTGAGAACTAGCAGAGGTAAAGTCTCCTGACTATCCCAGTCTGGCCTTTGTCCCTGTCCTGAATCTTATGGCTTTTGCTAGGCTCTACCCCTCATACTTCTAAATGAGCTAAACTGAATTTTCTTGTATCTTGCTGCTATGTTTTCATGTATGTAATCCCCCCCACCATTAGACCAGAAACACACTAAGGACAAAGACCAGATGTCATGATTTTTTCATGCTCTAAAAGAGCCTATGTAGTTCTTTCTGCACAGTGTACACAATAAATATCCATTGAATGAAGTGATTAGTTTCCTATTTTTCATGTTTAGGATTTTTTTCCTAATATTTTAACCAAAGTTTATGCCTTTCTAGTTTTTCTTACAGGAAATGATAGGCTACATGTAAGAGGCTTGAAGCAGATGGGAATCAAATTTCGCTGTCCTGATAATTTAAGTGAAGAAGACGACCCAAGAACACTGACATGTCATAATATTCTAGACCTCCCCAAATATTCTACCATGAAAAAAGTGAAGAAAGCACTTCGAGACACCATCAGTAATAACAGAGGATTTACAACAACTTAAAGAATTTAGTGAGGCCTCACTCTCATGTCCTCTTACCCTTCTATTCTTTTATTCTTCCTGAGACCTAAGAGTACCAAGGTTTGTTAGATTTTAGTGAGAATTAGCTGATAAATGTTGCGATAAACAATAAAATGATGACTAAGTAACTCGGTCATTAATGAGTCAACATTTCCTAATTCCTAACTTGCAATTGCATTATTTCCGTTACTGGTCCTTTTTTCTCAATAGTAATTGTCGTTTAAAAATAAACCGAGGGCCTCCATGGTGGAGCAAGGGGTTCAGACACAACCTATGAAGCTATCTGCAGCCTCTACAACACAAGTTCAATCCCTGGCTGGCCAGGGAGCAACCCTCATGGCGCAGCAGACCTCTCCTGATTCACCAGCTGCTTCCCTAGGCAGTTTCCTTCGGTCAATCTGCCTTTTCTGTTTCCCACTCTGTTTCTGGTGAATCCACTCAACCCCCCCATACCTCTGGCCTGTACCTCAGCTCTTGTATGCATAAATAAATAAATTTTTAAAAATAAATAAATAAATAAAAATAAACCCAATAACAAAGATGAAATTACTGCCATTGCAACAAGGATAGACCTAAGGTGTATTATGCTTTGTGAAACAAGTCTGATGGAGAAAGACAATAGTATGATTTCACTTATATGTGCAATATGAAGAAAAAAAGGAATGAAATAAACAAAATTTAAAAAAACGTTTAGATTTAGAGGACAGATTGGTGGTTACAGAGCAGGGAAGGGATTGGTAGGTTAGATGAATGAGTAAAGGGTGTCAACTGAATGGTGCTGGATGGAAACTAGATTTTTGGGTGGTGATCATGATGTAATATATACAGTTGTTGAACTGTAAGGCTGTACACCTGAAACATAAATTTATAAGCCAGTGTTACCTCAATAAATATGCATATATGATTTGTCAAATGAGCCTTGAAATAAACAGAAATTTTTTTAAAAAATGTACATCTAATGAGTATGTGTATAAATATGAAAAACATGGTGAAGTTTGAAAAAATAAAAATATAAACTAACTCAACATGATTCTGAAACATGTGAATGTAAAATTTTTGTTCTGGGGCCTCCCCGGTGGCACAGTGGTTGAGCACCGCGCTGTGAAGCTGTCTGCAGCCTTTGCAGTGCTGGTTTGATCCCCCCCCCCGCACCGTGTCAGACCTCTCCTGCCTCGCCTGCTGCTCCCCTCAGCAGTGTCTTCGCTCTGTCTGCCTGTTCTGTTCCCCACTCTGGCTCTGGTGAATTCTCTCACCCTCCCACGCTTCTGACTGTACCCACTGCTTGTATAAATAAATAAATAAATCTTTAAAAAAAAAAAAATTGGGCCTCCCCGGTGGCGCAGCGGTTGAGCGCTGGGTTGCGAAGCTGCCCGCGACCTCTGCGGCGCCGGTTCGATCCCCGGCTGATCCCCGGCTGCTCCCCGGCCACCAGAGAAGGGTCCCACATGGCACTGCAGACCTCTCCTGCAGCCCGCTGCTCCCCTCAGCAGTGTACTTTGGTCCTTCTGCCTGCTCTGCTCCCCACTCTGGCTCTGGTGAATTCTCTCACCCTCCCACACTTCTGAAATGTACCCAGTACATGTATAAACAAAACAAACAAACAAACAAACAAATAAATAAAAACATGCCTCTATTAAAAAAAAAAAATTATGCTCTGGAATGTCTTCAGAGTTTTGTCTTAAGCCAACTGCTGAAAAATGTATTTGAAAAATCTAAATGTTAAGGGATTCATTAAATTATTGAACAACTACTTATATTCAATATTATGTTCCAAGAATCATTCTAAATGATTATTGTTTCAGTTAAACAGTGAACCCAACTAGGAAATCCTATCTCATTGCAGTTGGGAAATGCCTCAGCATAATGGCTATAGAGTACATTAAAAGAAAAATATAAATATGATTGGCTATGGTCAATGAATTTTGTAGACAGGTTCTATTTAATATTAATTTTATTTTTAAAGATTTTTATCCATTGATGCATAGAAGAACTGGGATGTGGGCCTGAGGTGGGGGAGATGAGAGGATTCACCAGACACAGAATGGGGAGCAGAACAAGCAGAGCCACTGAAATACATTGCTAAGGGGAACAGCATACGAGACAAGAGAGGTCAGCTGCACCATGTGAGTTAGCCCCTTGACTGGGATCAAATCCAGGCCACAGGAGGCAACATGTGATAGCACTGAGACTTAATCCTAGGCCACCAGGGAGGCCCTAATATTAATTTAAAATTGTAGGCTGTTCTGTAAGCTTCTGCAATTATACCAAACCATACATAAGAAATCTTGTGTCAGTGGTACTTTGGGAAAGCAAGATTATGGGCCGAAGACCATGCTGGGATGCTGATTTGGAAAGAGGGCAGGAATCACTTGAGAACAGAAAGGAGAGAGAGAATCCACCAAAGACACCAGAAAGTGAGAGGGCCAGTAGGAATATAAGCCCCCAAAGAATCCTGTTATTTTAAACATACCTAGTTTCCTACAATAAATGGAATGATGGTTCAGATGCATTCTATTTGAATTGTTTTTTAAAAAAGATTTATTTATGCATACGAGAACTGGGCTGTAAGCCAGATGTGCAGGGCAGAGTGGGGTGGGATGAGAGGATTCACCAGAGAGTGAGGTCTGCTGAGCCCTGTGGGTTGCTCCCTGGCAGGCTGGGGTTGGAACTCATGCTGCAGGGGCTGGCAATAGCTTGATGGTGCAGTCTTTAACCCCTGAGCCACAAGGGAGGCCCTATCCTATTTGAATTGTAAGGAAAAAGGTAATATCTAAATCTCAGGGAGATCCAGGCACCCAGCTTTTGGTTTGTGCTCTTCAGGGCTTTTGTCTTCAACATTACCTTTTCTAATGCAAAGGGATAACTATGCTAAACATTTAAGGAAGTGAGAGAACCAGTTCTTTATGTACTCTTTCATAAAATAAGAATCACTTAGCAATTAATTCTGTAATGGCTGCATTATCTTAATACAAACCAGACAAAGACATTTCAGGAAAAGAAAACTATAAATGTCTCTCAAAACAACATAGGCACAAAAATCTTTTACAAAATTTCAGTATGTCAAACACAGCCAACAAAATAGTACAAGGATAACATCTTGCGATCAAATGAGGTTTAGTTCGGAAATATATTTGAAAATCCATTATATCTCACCATATTAGACAAAGAAAAATCACATAATTACCTCAATAGAAAAAGAAAAAAAATGACAAAATTTGACAGCCATTCATGCATGATAAATATTATTAACAAATTAAGACCAGAAAGTAATTTTCTTAACTTGATGAAGTCTACATAGAGGTGACCTCATACTTCTGGTGACACTAAATGTCTTTCCAACTAAAACTGGGAAGAGGGCAAAGGTTCTATTCATAGGTTCTATTCAACACTGGTCTGGAAGTACTAGTACATATTATAGGGCGAAGAAAAAAGAAAAGGCAAACTATCAGATAAAAAGAAATAAAACATTTATATATTACATGGTTAACTAGTAGATACTAAGGGGATCTACAAAAAGCAGCACTAGAACTATTAAGTGTGTATAGAAAGGTCTCAGGATTCATGGTAAATATATAGGAATTATATTTCTACATACTCACAGCCATCAAATTGAAATTTTTAAAAGTACCATTTGCAATACATCAAAAAACACGTGGGACTCCCTGGTGGCACGAGGGGTTAAGCTCCGCACTATCAAGCAATCCACAGCCTCTGTAGCACGTTTGATCCCCAGCCAGGCAGGGAGCAACCCACATGTCCAGCAGACCTTTCCTGACTAGCCCGCTGCTCCCCTCAGCAGTGTTCTTCAGTCGATCTGCCTGTTTTGTTCCCCACTCTGTCTCTGGTGAATCCTCTCACCCTCCACACCTCTGCCCTGTACCCCAACTCTTGTATGCATAAATAAATGAATCTTTAAAAAAAACAGCAGGAAATATTAGAGATAAACTCAACAAAATGTTTGACTTACACTGAAAACTAGAAAATATTGCTAAAATTAAGAAGTGTTTTAGAGTGAAAAATGCTCAATACAATAAGATTTTTCCCAAATTGATCTAAGTCAGTGTAAACTCAAACAAAATCCCTGCAGCTTGTTAAGAAATTGATAAACGGATCCTAAAATATATATGTATATAAAAAGGACCTAGAATAGTCAAATCAACATTGAAGAAAAATGGTGGGGCATTTGAATGAACTGACTTAGAGACTTATAATCTACAGTTACCAAGGCAGTGTGGTACTGGACTAAAAACAGACACAAAGATCAAGAAAACACAAAAAAGTCCACAAATAAATTGAGTCACGTATGGCCAACAGAGACTTGACAAAGATGCCAAGTCAATGGGGAAAAGCAATCTGAAATAATTAGAAATTCATAAGAAAAAAAATCAACTTCTTACCTCACACTATAAAGAAATGTAACAAAAATTAAAATCAACAAAGGACATTTAAGAAAGTCTTTGTTACTTTGGGTTACAAAAGTATGAAGTATTTAAAAGGACAAAATTAATGTTTTGTCAAAATTAAAAACTTTAGCTCTTCAAAACACACCTCTAGTAAAATTAAAAGGCAAGCCACAGCGTGGCAGAAAACATTTCCCCGCACATATCTGACAAAGGACTTGATATATAACATAAAGAATGGTATTATATGCAAAAAGCTTTTGGGTAACAAGCAATCAAATTAAAAAATGAGGGAAAAAAACTGAGACAAAGGAGATAATGCAAATAAGCACATTAAAAGATAATCAACATCACAAAGCACAGGGGAAATAAATGTAAGTTAAAAATCACAATAAGACCCCACAGCAACTGCTAAATTAAAAAGACAACACAGGGCCTCCCAGGTGGCGCAGCGGTTGAGCGCTGGGTTGCGAGGCTGCCCGCGGCCTCTGCGGCACCGGTTCAATCCCCGGCTGCTCCCCGGCCACCGAAGGAGGGTCCCACATGGCGCGCAGACCTCTCCTGCCGCCCGCTGCTCCCCTCAGCAGTGTACTTCAGTCCTTCTGCCTGCTCTGCTCCCCGCTCTGGCTCTGGTGAATTCTCTCACCCTCCCGGCTTCTGACTGTACCCAGTGCATGTATAAACCAAACAAACAAACAAATAGATAAATAAGACATGCCTCTAGAAAATTAAAAAAAAAAAAAAAAAAAAAAAAGACAACACAAAATGTTGGCAAAGATACACAGCGACTGGAACGCGTATAAATTGCTAGAGGAAATCCAAAATGGTACATACAGCACTTCGGAAAATTTTGTCAGTTTCTTATAAAGACACTCATGTACCTACCAACTCACAAAGCGATTCCATTTTTAGATATTTGCTCAAAAGAAATGAAAACATTTGGGGCCTCCCTGGTGGCGCAGGCGGTTGAGCGCTGCAGTGAAGCTGTCCGCAGCCTCCGCAGCGCCGGTTCGATCCTGGCCAGCTGGTGAGAATCCCACTCGGTGAGGCAGACCTCTCCTGTCTCTCCCGCTGCTCCCCTCTGCAGTGTGTTTCATCAGTCTGCCTGTTCTGTTCCCTGCTCTGTCTCTGGTGAATCCTCTCACCCTCCTGGTCTGTACCCCTGATCTTGTATAAATAAATAAATAAATCTTTTTAAAAAAAAAAAAAAACCTTTGTTCACTCTAAAGCTCGTTCACAAACATCACAGCATCTCTGTTCATCGGAAAGCAGCTCTGAAATGGCCGTCAACGGTGAATGGATGAGCAAACTGCAGCATCGCCGGGAAAAGGTGTGATACCGCTGGGCACCAAAGAGGCAAGCAGAGACGGAACACGGCCATTAATGACTCTCAAAAGCGCTCTGCGAAGTGAAAACCTCCAGATAAGAAACAGTACACAGTTATGATTCCATTTATAAGAAATCTAGAAAAGGCAAAAAAAAAACAACAAAACAAAACACAAAAAACCCTACATTAACCGAAAACATCACTGGCTGCCAGGAACCACGGAGTGCGCGCCCGGGGGGAGGAGGGGCTGGGGGGGGAGGGGAGGGGAGGGCTGAACGCCTGGCTCTCCGCAGCTCCACGGCGATCCCGAGGACCAGAGCCTGGACCCCCACGCTTGACGGACTTGGCTCCCCTGATGACAAGCGTCTGGAAATGGCGCCAGAGCGCCCCAGCCAGGCTCCTCCTGGTGGAACCCCCGCGTTTCCTCGAAGGCGCCGGATTCCCGATGGCCACCCCCGCCCGGGGACGCTCTCTCGGGTCGGCCCACTCCCCTCCTCACCTGCTTGGTCGCCTCGCAAGCCAGTGTGGACTCCCTCGCGTCTCACCTGCCCTTTCCAGAAAATCCCAGCCCCGCGCCCCGCTCGCCGTTGGGGCCAGGCCCCGCCCCCGAGGCGCACGTCGCGAGCCCCGCGTCCGCCAGGCGGGGTGGGGGCGGCTGCGGAGCCTCGACGCCGCGGCGCGGTGGGGTCGCCCTGGCACGTCGCCGCGACGCCGGCCCAGGGGGCGCGCTCGGCCTTGGCGGTTCCCCTCGCGTCTCGCCACGAGGCCAGCCGGGGCTCCGTTTTCGCCTGAGGCGCGGCCGTGGGGCCCGGGAAAGCGGCGATGGAGCAGAGGTCACAGAGGCGGTCGCGGGGCGGCGCGCGCTCGGCGCCCCGGCTGCCCCCCGAGTCCCGCCCCGCGGAGCCCCGGGGTACCCAGCTCTGGCTGTTCCCCAGCGCCGCGGGCCTCCACCGCGCGCTGCCGCGGAGGACCGAGGCGACGCGCCAGATGTGCTGCTCTCAGGGGCGCCTGGTGGTGCTGAGGCGCGGCGGCGCGGGCGTCGAGGTCCACCAGCTGCCCGCGGGGAGAGGCGGCGCCCGGAAGCCGAGTGAGTGGGGCCGGGCAGGCCCGCCGGCCCTCCCGCCCCGGGCTGAGGGTGCGAGGCCGGTGGCGGGGGCCGGGGGTCCCGAACTCAAAGTGGCGGGAGTTCCGGGGAAGGCGCTCCAGAAGGGGCCCCGACGCCACCGAGCCCACGTGGCCCGGGCGTTCAGCGCCGGGACCCGCCAGGCTCGCCCGCGTCCGGCCGGCTACTGGGCGCGGAGTCGGCCGCGGGGTTGGCGGGACGTTGTGAGGAACTGGCGGTTCACTCGGGAGCGAGTTGACCGCCGTCTGGGAAGGGAGTTCTGTCCAGGCAGCATCTTCATTTCAGCCATTCTCTCTTTATCTTGGGCTCTCTTTCAGACTTGGTTTTTCACTCGCTCCTCTTTAGTACCAGCCTGCTCTGACTTTCTGAGGCTTTGGCTGGTTCTGTTGTTCTCACTGATATTATCGTAATTTGCAATTTGCAAATCGTTTAAAGAGTGCTCTTCTCTCGTGAGGTAGCGTCCGGAGAGATTAAGTACTGTGGCTCCTGTTTTACAGGTGGGGGAGATAGCAAACGCACTCGCTCTGAATCTTTAAAATTTTTCCATCTCTTGAGTTAAGAGGTGGTAATTCGTTTTGCTTTTAACTTGCATGGAGTTCTCCAGCACCTTTTCTTTCTTCGATGGGTTATTTGCATTCCTTTATCAGTGCACTGTGCCAACATTTTTGCTTGTCGTTTAAAAAATAGGTATTTTTCTTATTTATTTGAAAGTTATTTGAATAGTAAGTAAAAATAGCCCTTTGTCCGTCTTATAAGTTGTAATAATTTCCCTAGCTTGCCTTTAGAGGATGAATTATTTTATAGGCTACTAATTTAATCTTTTCTTTTAATGGACTTTGTGTTGTTAGAAAGCTGTTACGCTCCAAGATTTTTTTTAATGTACTCATCTTTATAGTAATTTAAACTTCTATTTTTAAAGTTTTTGATGCACTAGGAAATTAGGGAACAATTCTAGGGAAACTAGGTTTGTTTCTTCAAATGACTAGGCAGACTTTTTTTAAATAACCTTTTTTATTTTTTTTCACCAGTATCCTCTAAAAATAATACCCCAAGTAATTCTTCCTTTTAAGAATATAGACCTTGGCTTTGTCGAGCAATCAAGAGGGATTTATTGTTACTTGTTTTTTTGAAAAGGGTACATCTTGGAATACCCAATATATTTGTTCCTAAAATGAGTTAATGTCCAAAAATTAAGTTCCATTTCCTTAATAGATTTTTTTCATTCTGTAACTTCTTATTTAGTTTCTCTGTCTCAACTTTAAACAGGAGTCTTAAATTTTTTGTTTTCGATAAGAGGTATGATTTTTTTTTTTTTAAATTCCCTCCACTAACTCACCAGTGCCCATGCCCCATCTCCTTGACTATTTTAAGGTTATGTTCGGTTTAAAGCAAAAATTAAAAATTTTTAAAAGTCTGTTGTCAAGATGATAGTCATTGTTAATTTGTCTCCATTCTATTCTTGATTTTTTTAAGTTCTTTCTAAGTCACAGTTTGTCTAGTTGAAATTTTTGTAGGTGTTTTAAGTGTATTAATAGTAATCAATAATAATATTGCTTAATAATCAGAGTGATGGTAGTTTCTGGTTGGATTTGCTCTGCAGAGTGCATTAAGTTAGGAAGAAGGATGAAGATACATTCACTGGATCAAGGAGCAGACCACATGCTGATTCTATCCTCAGATGGAAAACCATTTGAATATAACTATAGTGTAGAAAATGCAAGGTAGAGAACATTTTTTTCTTCCTTTAAATATTGTTTTAATTTAAATCAAAGGGCAGTCATAAGATTTCTAGAAAAATGTTAACATATCATCCTTGTTTCCTGCTTATGTAGTAGCATCTTAAATAAAGACAGAAATTGACTGGTAGAAGTTCATCAAAAACTACAAACCAATATGTGTCTCCTAAGGAAGATATCTTCAGTTGCTTTGACACTTAAATGATTTTCTTCCCATACTGGGGCTTTCATATTCATTCATTCATCAACTCTCATAATAATCCTGTAAATCAGATTTCCAGGAAAAAAGTTTCACTTTGGGGAAAAGTGTGCTATTGTGTTAATAATATTATTCCTGCATCATAAAATTGTTTGTAAAAGAGTTCTTAGAATCATTATTACAAATATACGATACACATTATTTTCCTTTTAAGTTGCTAGTTAAAACATAGTTTGTTCGTTTTTTTAAGATTTATTTTATTTATTTATGCTACAAGAGCTGGGGTGTAGGCCAGAGGTGTAGGGGAGTGAGAGGATCCATAGAGACAGAGTGGGGAACAGAACAGGCAGATTGTTATAAGTACAGGGCTGAGGTGGGGCTGAGGGGAGCAGCCAGCAAGTCAGAGATCTGCTGTGCCATGTGAGTAGCTCCCTTGGGGGGGGGGGCGGTTTGCGCAGGAGGTCCATGCTGCAGTGGCTGCTGCATAGCTTCATAGTTCTGAGACTTAATCCCTTGTGCTACGAGGGAGGCCCTAAAACATAGTTTTTTAAATAAAAATTTTAGCTGTATTGAATGTTGTAGTAGTAAATTTGAATTTTTTATTGAGCTTCATTCCTAGTTACAATTAATTTTATACTCAGTTTGTGGCTTTCATTATGCCATTGTTATGAAATTAATTTTTTTTTCAGGTTTCATTGCATCTTACAAGAAAAAATTATAATTCAGGTCACATGTGGAGATCATCACTCACTTGCACTTTCAAAAGGTATGTTTCTGTAATAGCTTTTTAAAGGGAGTAAATATGTGTTTATATATTACTAGTAGAATGTGTACGTTTCATTTTGTAAATGGGACAAAAATATGGCTTTGAACTTGATATGCTCAGAGCACTTTTTTTTTATTTTTATTTAAAAGTAACATTAGTTTACAAAACTTTGTGATTTCTGGTATATAATTTCTCACCTCACCTTTGCATGTACACACACACACACCCCCTCGCCAGCAAATGGCCAATCACCATCCTCCACCAACCTACCAGCCCCCTCTGTCATTAATCTCCACCTCTTTTCCCCCTGGTTACCACCATTCACTTATCTAGGTATTTGTGTTTCAGTTTTGTTTGTTCTTTTCCCTTTTTCAACTTTGTATTCCACAAATGAGTGAAATCTACAGTGTTTCTTTCTCCTCCTGAATTATCTCAGTATAATCCCCTCAAGGCCTATCCATGTGAGAAATGGCAAGAATTCATCTTTTTTTAATGGCTAGAGCATGACTTTGTTGTTTTTTTGTTTATCTTTTTGTTGTTTTGTTTTGTTTTTTGAGGATCAATAGTATCTAAGCTTCCACTTACCCTCATCTGCAACTCTGGTGGTAACTCCTAGTCCACCAGTTATCTCTTAGCTGCTAAAGAGACTAGACCTCTGGTCTTCTGCTTCAATATAAAAAATCAATTATTGTTAACCTTTTAGCTTCCCAGCTTATAAGTATTAATTTTTATGTTGACTTTTCTCTGTTTGCTTTTTTCCCCCTCCACCAAACCACTCATGATCATATCCCACCTACTTCCCTCCACTACCCCATCCACCTTTTCCCCCATTCCTTCTGTTAACCATTATCTTGTTTTTGCTGAGTTTAAGTTTTATTCTATTCTTTGCATATGTATTTTGAGTATTTGTACTCCATAGATGAATGAAACCAACCAATATCAGTCTTTCACTTTTTTTTTTTTAAGATTTATTTTTATTTATTTATACAAGCACTGGGTACAGTCAGAAATGCGGGAGGGTGAGAGAATTCACCAGAGCCAGAATGGGGAGCAGAGCAGGCAGACTGAAGTACACTGCTGAGGGGAGCAGCGGACGGCAGGAGAGGTCTGAGCGCCATGTGGGACCCTCCTCCGGTGGCTGGGGAGCAACCGGGGATTGAACCCGTGCTGCAGAGGCTGCAGGCAGCTTCGCAACCCAGCGCTCAAACGCTGCGCCACCGGGGAGGCCCCAGTCTTTCACTTTTTGACTGATCTCCATTGATTTTGTCCCCAGTGCTACCACTTCATCTTTCTTCACAGCTGTTAATACTCCATTGAGTATGTGCTGCTATGTACATAAACATGGATGAGTATTAGCTTGTATTACAGTTTTCATATTATTTGGATAAATACCTAATAGAAGTATTGCTGGATCATACACAATTTTTATTTTGAGAAATCTCCATACTGTTTTCCACAGGGGCTCTACCAATTTGCATTCCCAGAAGAAGTGTATGAGAGTTCATTTTTCACCACAGCCTCACCAACGTTTGTTAATTCCTTTCTTTTTTATATGGGCCTTTCTCACATGGGTTGTGGTAAATCAACTTTTTTTTTTTTTAAGATTTATTTATTTATACAAGCACTGGGTACAGTCAGAAGCGCGGGAGGGTGAGAGAATTCACCAGATTCAGAGCGGGGCGCAGAACAGACAGACAGACCGAAGACACTGCTGAGGGAAGCAGTGGACGCAGGAGGAGAGGTCTGTCGAGCCATGTGGGACCCTCGCTGGCGGCTGGGGATCGAACCGGTGCTGCAGAGGCTGCAGGCAGCTTCGCAGCCCAGCGCTCAACCGCTGCACCACCAGGGGAGGTCCAATCAATGTGGTTTTTAATTTGTGTTTTCCTTATAATAAGTGATATTGAACATTTTTTCATGTCTGTAGGCCATATTAATGATTTCTTTTGAGAAGTGTCTATTGAGGTCCTTTGCCCATTTTTTAAATTGGGTCATTTGTTTATTTGTTGTTAGATTATTTAAGAACTTTGTAAATTTTGTAGATTTTTCCCCTTGTGAGAAGTATAGTATGCAAATGCCACACTTTAATAATATTTTTTCCCATTCTTTAGGTTGCTTTTGTTTTTTGTCATGGTTTATTTCTTTTTTTTTTTTTAATATTTATTTATGCATACAAGAGCTGGGGTACAGGCCAGAGATGCGGGGGGTGAGATGATTCACCAGAGATAGAGTGGGGAACACAACAGGCAGACTGACTGAAATACACTGCTAAGGGGAGCAGCGGGCGAGACAGGAGAGGTCTACTGTGCCATTTGGTTTGCTCCCTGGCCGGTGGGGGATCAGTCTCTTGCTGCAGAGGTTTCCAATTGCTTCATAGTACAGAGCTTAACCCCTTGCACCACCAGGGAGGCCCCTCTCATGGTTTCTTTTGAAGTACAAAGTCTTTTAAGTTTGATCTCGTCTCACTTGTCCACTTGTTTATTTTTGCTTTTGTTTCCCTTGCCGTTGGGGTTGTGTTAGAAATACATCTTCATGGTAGATATCCTATAGTGTGCCCCCCCGATATTTTCACTAAAGTACTTTATGTTTTCCAGTTTGGTTTTGTTTTCTGGTTTTTTTGGGTTTGGGCGTTTTGTTTTTTTTTTGTTTTTTTTTTTTTGAGATTTAGAGATGCATAGAAGTGGCTTGGGGGGACGGGAGGTGGGAGAGACTGTGAGAGGATTCACCAGCAACAGAGTAGGGAGCAGAACAGGCAGATTGACTGAAATATAAGAGACATCTGCTGCCCCATGTGAGTTAGCTCCTTGGCTGGGTATTGAACTCATGCTGCAGAGGCTGCGGATAGCTTCATAGTGCTGAGACTTAACGCCTTGCACCACCAGGCAGGCGTAACCTGTTTGCAGTTCTTATGTCCAAATCTTTAATGCATTTTGATTTTTGTTTTTTTGTTTTTTTTTTTTTGTTGTTGGACCCTCGCCGGTGGCCGGGGATCGAACTGGTGCTGCAGAGGCTGCGGGCCGCCTCACAACCCAGCGCTCAGCCGCTGCGCCACCAGGGGAGGCCCTCTTTAATGCATTTTGAATTGATTTCTGTATGGAGTCAAATACGGGTCTTGCTTTATTTATTTATTTTTTTGCAAGGGGCTGTCCATTTTTCCCAGCACTATTTATTGAAAAGGCTGTCTTTTCTACATTATGTGGCTATAGCTCTTGAGTAACTATCAATATTTATATGGATTTATCTCTGGACTTTCAATTCTATTTCACTGGTCAGAGTTTCTGTTTTGATTATTGTTGCAGTGTAATAGTTTGAAGTCAGGAAGTGTTGTTGCCTTTGCTTTGCTTTTCTCTCAAAATTGTTTGAACGATTTGGTGCATTTTGTGATTCCATATAAATCTTGTAATTGCTTGTTCTATTTCCTTAGAAAAAGTCATTGGCATTTTGATTGGTATTGCATTAAATCTATAAATTGCTTTAGGTAATATCGCCCATTTTAATGATAATTCTTCCAACCCATGAGCACAGGCTATCTTTCTATTTCTTTGTGTCTTATTTTCTTTAACAGAGTTTTGTAGTTTTCAGTGTATAGTTTCTTCACCTCCTTAGTTAAATTTATTGTCAGGTATTTCATTGTAAATGAAACTGTATTCCTTATTTCCTTTTCTTCTAATACATTGTTCACATATAGAAATGCCACTGATTTTTGTGTATTGATTTTTTTTTTGTTTTGTGTTTTTTTTTAAGATTTATTTATTTGTTTGTTTGTTTGTTTGTTTGTTTATTTATACAAGCACTGGGTACAGTCAGAAGCGCGGGAGGGTGAGAGAATTCACCAGAGCCAGAGCGGGGAGCAGAGCAGGCAGAAGGACCGAAGCACACTGCTGAGGGGAGCAGCGGGCGGCAGGAAAGGTCTGCGCGCCATGTGTGACCCCCCTCCTCCGGTGGCCTGGGAGCAGCTGGGGATCGAAGTGGCGCTGCAGAGACTGCGGGCAGCTTCGCAACCCAGTGCTCAACTGCTGCGCCACCGGGGGAGGCCCTGTCTTTTATTTTTAAATAAGTCTTTTGTAAAGTACTGGTGGGTGGAATTTTTTCATTTATATTGTTACCCTATGTCTTTTTATTGCTGAATTCAGACCATTCTTGATTATTGATATACACTGTTTATTATTATTTTGTTTTTGGTTTTTAGTTGTTTTATTTTTCTGTTGTTTCTTTTTCTATTTGTTTCTCTGTACTGTTTTTGAATCGCTCTCCTTAGTATTTCTATCACCTTTTGCTTCTTTGTGGGAGTCTATTTCCGGATTTTTGGTTAGTGAATACCAAAGGGGTTTTACTTAAATTTTCATATTTTAGGTCCTTTACACTTAACTATAGAAGTTCTGCCCATTTCTTTCTCCACCTTAGTGTTTTATTGTTGATTCAGCATTATTGCTCATGCTTCTAACCTTACATTTCTGTTGTCACTTTGCTCAGGCACATGTATTTCAGTTTTTGTTTTCTTGTAGAAGTCACCAGGGAGGCCCTCAGTTATTATTTTTTTGAATAAGGTTTCTGTTCCTGTTTTTTGTTCTTTCCCTGTTGAGGTCCCTAGGTTTCCTCTTCCAATTGAGTCTGATATTTCTCAGTTTCCTCATTTTTTCCTTTGTCTTGACTCTTCTTTTAAAGGTATAATTCGTATATACCTTCTTCTAAAGGTATAATTCTTTGGTCAGTTTAATTCTACCTAAAGAGTTTTCTAAATTTGTCTGCACGTCTTTCAGAATCTTTTTTGTGATCTTTTTATACAGTCAATCTCTTTTGTGAAGAAATCTCTTTGTCCTTGAATCTCCTTTCTGAGATCTTGTGTTTGCCTATGTTCCTTTGATTGACCTTCCACTAGCTCATTTAACATTTCTAATATTGTTGTTTTGAAGTTATTGTTTCTTTATTTTTGTCTTTTTTGTATTTGTTCCAGCACTTCTGTCCTCATTTTACTTTTCTATCTTATGTTGAGATGTCCCTTGCTTCCTAGGCATGCCTTTAGTTAAAGGCATGTTGCTTTTTTTAATAGCTGTGTGTGTGTGTGTGTGTGTGTGTGTGTTTGGGGTGCTGGGGATTTACCTTTGTTTCTCTTCTCAGGCTACCTGTTGGATGAAGTGGAGGTAGGAGGGGGGTCTAGGGCTTTAATACAAAATTTCAATTTGAGGAGTGATGTTGGTCACCTCTGTCTCTTGTTCCACATCAAGCTGTGTTCTGTGCTTAGTTTGTCTTCATTTCCCACCTTTCTTCCCTGCTGTTCCTTTCTGTGGAGCATCTGTGAAGCTTTGTTCCCCCAGTTTGGGAGAGCAAGGTCTAGACCACCATGCTGGATTAATTTGCACTTGGCCTGAAGGCAACTGTGTGTACCAACTTAAAACACTATGACTGCCCACAATGGCTGTCCCTTCCTGCCCTTACCTCAGCTGCTGTTTCTTCAGCCTTGGGATATACCTGTCCTTTGTTTACTTTCCCAAAAGTTTCTGGAGTTAACTCTAATGTCCTTCTTTGTGCTGTTGGGCTCTATAAGGAGTTTGGCCTGGCTTTTCTTTGATCTTTTTTGGGAGGAGAAAGTGGCAGGAGATTTCGGTACCCATGCGAGTCTGCAGAGTTCCCAGTTTCCCAGGTCTGAGTCTGCATAGTTCCCACTGCCACAGGTTGGGTCTGTCATGTCAGCAAAGTTCCTTGGGGAATTTCACATTGTCCTGGGTTGCCCTTCCACCCCTTTGCTTCCTCCTGTTCTTTCTCAGTGGCCACCAACCTTAATTCTCAAACTCCTTGGGAAGGTCCTGAGGCTGTAAATCTGGAGCAAAGCCTCTGGATCTTCCTAGAAGCAAATATTACATAGTTGTTTTTAAGGGAAAGGGTGATTCCAGCCTCTCTATTCCTCCATGCTTTTGATCCTTTTATTTTTATGTGGTAACACTGGTTTACTAACACTGTAGTGAGTGTGATGCAGAGGTATATAGAATTACACCTCCTCAGATGCATGTTACCACACAGCATTCACCAGCAAGACACCCACAGTTCTCCACCATAGGCCATTGTACCCCCTCCCCACTTTGTTTTCCAACCATTCCCATCCTCTCTGGTATTCTCTGTTCCACAGTCAGATTTCTAGGGTCTGTTATTGGTTTGGTTTTGTCTGAACCTTTGTTTTGTTTCACTGCTTTCTACATATAAGTTAAACTAGAACCCTGTTCTTAAAGGAAATACAAAATAATTCTTGGACCTATAAAATCTTCAAGTTCCCATCATTACTATTCCTAAATTTTGTTCTGTGATATGACAAAACTAAACAGTTTGGCAATGGGTTTGATGTCCTTCAAAGACAAACAGTGCATGGTTGGGAAAGCAAAGTACTTTGCAAGCAATGAAATAGTTTTTTTTTTTTTTTTAAAGATTGATTTATTTATGCATACAAGAGCTAGGGTACAAGCCAGAGAGAGGTGCAGGGGGTGAGAGGATTCACTAAAGACAGAGAGGGGAGCAGAACAGGTGGATCCACTGAAAAACACTGCTGAGGGGAGCAGCTGGCAACAGAGGGGGAGGTCTGCTGTGCCATATGGGCAGCTCCCTGGCTTGCTAGGGATTGAACTTGTGCTGCAGAGGCTACAGATAGTTTCACAGTGTTGTGCTTAACCCCTTGCACCACCAGGGAGGCCCTGGAACAGTTTGTAAGGATTTGGGGTAATAACAGGTTTTACAGAGTTTTAGAGGTAGGTAAGTAGCAACTGGGCTGGATTGGCTGGGGTTGCATGTCTGATCTTTTGGATCAAGGAAATTAGTGTAGAGTCCTGCCTTCTAAGCATGTTGTTTGGGAATTGGCTGACTGCATATACTTCATTTCTGGTCAAGTGGAGCATTTACCAGGAATAGAAAAGTTCACTTTGCTGAGTATGGCACCCCAGGCAAGAGCGGTTTTATCTTGGAAATAGAAATTTATTTCAGCAGTTCCCCTTTTTTTTTTTTTAAATATGAAAGAAAAAATCTCTGAGTAATCAAAATCATTCTCTGGAATTAGGACCAGGCCTGGGGCCACCCTTTTTCAGATCCTTAGAACTCTTCCATCTCCCTTGGAAGGAACTCAGAATCCCTTGGGTATCCTTTTGTCATCTGTCTGCAGGCCTTTTGAGTGTTTTACCATTACCCTTTGAAGTCAGAGAATCTTCCTAGATATCATCAGACCATACTGGTGGAAAATGGAAGCAATGTATTGTTTCCTACAGAAACTTGGAAGAAACAGGATAGGGGAGTGGTAGAATTTATGGTAAAGGAAAAAAAAATTAAAAGCTATGGGACAAATAACAAGCTCATAAACCAAATGGAAACATGATTCAAGGGAAATAAATATAAATAATCCAGTATTTGACCTGTGCTGAAGGCCCTCTTAAGGTTCAAGATTGTACATATGTGTTGGAAAAAATGGGCGTACTCATTTGATTTGACTTCTTCCATTTGTGAACAAATATTATGTCCTATTGAGTTTCTAGCATATTTAGATAAAGAAGATGAAATAGACACACAGTGCCTTCAAGAAGTCCAGGGTCTAGTGACTTTGGGGAGTGGGGAGGGAAGATGTTCAGGGTTTATTATCTATAAATCACAATCTAGCAAGATAAAGGTTGGGGAAGTAAGAAAAGGAACTGATTATGCTGCTCTTGATATTCCTGGTGGCTGGCAGTCTGGTGATAATTATATTTAAGGAAAAGGCTCTGCCTCCCAACAGATATGCTCAGTAAGTATTAATTCTCTGATATGTTTTTGCAGACTACATCAGGCTTTTGTCAACTCCATTAGATAACATCTAAGAATTTTCTTGACTAAGTTTGCTCCCTGTAATTAATTAAGAAGGTGCTGACTCTGAAGATACTGTGCTGCAGTTTCAAGTGTATTTTCAAGTTGTTTATAGGACCTTTAGGGGAAAAAAGGGATGGAGGGGGGTAGAGAGAAAATACTAGTGTTAGATTTTATTTTCCCAGATGTTTCTGTTTCTCATGGACCCATCCTGTGGATTTGTTATGCTTGAGTTTGATTATAATATGTTCCATTGGCTTTATTCTGTCTTTGTCCTTTCGAGCTACTCTAACAAAAATAGCATAGACTGGGAAGTAATTTCTTACAGTTCTGAAGGCTGTAAGTCCAATTCAGGGTGCCAGCAATTCGGTGTATGGTGAGAGCCCATCTTCTTACATGCCGAGGAATCTCGTATAAGAGATCTTCGGGGATCTCTTATAAGATCACTAACCCCATTCACAAGGTCTTGACCCTCATGATTTTATCTAATCCTTATCACCTTCCAAGGAGACCCCCCACCCCATACCATCACATGGGGGATTAGGATTTCAACATTGAATTTTGGGGAGGAACACATTCTATCCATAACAGTACTCTTTGAAGTAGGAGATAAAAAAGTGTAAGTGTTGCTGCTAAAAAGAAGATTCGTCTGTGTTTTCTGACTCAGACATATGGGATCTGAGAGTCCTGTCAGTTTGAATGTGAGTATTGTGATATTATAGTATGGATAGCATAGATAACACTCTTGGGTAACATCTGCTGTATTTAACTTCCTAAAATTTCGTTTTCTTTATTTATGTCCAGGCGGTGAGCTTTTTGCCTGGGGACAGAACTTACACGGCCAGCTCGGAGTGGGAAGGACGCTTGTCTCAATCCCTGTACCGCAGGTTGTAGAGCAGCTCTCAGGAGTCCCCTTGGTGCAGATCTCAGCAGGGGAAGCCCACAGCATGGCCTTATCCATGTCCGGAAATGTTTACTCATGGGGAAGAAATAATTTTGGACAACTAGGCCTGGACCACACTGACAGTATGGAAATATCTTCAAATTATATTATCAACATGTATTTGTTACATAAAAAATGAATTTTACATGGACCTCCACGTCAAAAAGAGTTCATATCCTCACTTTCATTTGCACTGGTCTTTTTGGTTATCTCTGTCTTAGAGCATCATTGGTATAAAGGACATGCTTAGTATGGAAGTTTTTATTCTAGTTAAGATGCTTGTCAAGGTCCTGTGGCAAAAGGGAAAATCATTGAACCTGAGTTTGGTATACCTGGATTCTGATTCCCACTTCACAGTTAACTAACTGTAGGACTTGGGGAGTCACATAACTTTTATCTAGACCTGGGCACTTAATATCTACTAACATAATTCTATATTGACAAAAGGATACCAAAATTCTATTTAGGAATTCACATATCCTAATCTTATTCTTAAGGCACTAATTACATCTCTGTGTGTGTTTCATTCATGAACTACCTCCACAAAGCAGATGGCAAAATTTCTCATGAGCCCAAGCATTTTGTTAGAGTTTTCAGGTGCAGCTATCTTGGCTCCTTTACCAACTGTGGTTATACATGCTGGATTACTGGCCAAACAGTATGTTTTTCTGTGGTCTGATGTTAATTACTCAAGAGGACCCATAATTCAATAGTAGAATAATATTCAGAAACAGGAAATGTATAAAGGGCAGTTAAACTGCTTTTGTGGAATCTCCTAAGTGCTTTGACAAGAAAATAATTGTGAAAGAAAGAAGAGGTAGTGTGAGGCTAGGACACTATAGAGAATTTTTTTTTCTTAAAGA
This sequence comes from Talpa occidentalis, assembly GCF_014898055.3. NCBI lineage: Eukaryota > Metazoa > Chordata > Mammalia > Eulipotyphla > Talpidae > Talpa > Talpa occidentalis. The sequence continues at coordinate 55,193,184 of NW_023604972.1, forward strand.
TTTATTTATTTATGCATACAAGAGTGTGGTACAGGCCAGAGGTGTGGGGGGTGAGAGGATTCACCAGAGACAGAGTGGGAACAGAACAGGCAGATTGACTGAAGTACATGGCTGAGGGGAGCAGCAGGCAAGTCAGGAGAGGTCTGCTGCGCCATGTGGGTTGCTCCCTGGCTGGACGGGAATCGAACTTGTGCTGCAGTGGCTGTGGATTGCTTCATGTGGATTGCGCCACCTAGGAGGCCCACCATAGAGAATTTAAAAGAAATAAAGAACCTTTACATTCATTAAAAGGCTTATTCTAGTTCGGAATTGGAAATATCAGATATGCTGCAGTTAAAGTTAATGAAGATAGGTTAAAAAGAGCAGAATGGACTCTGGAAGGGGTTTGTCTCTCACAGGTGGGTGTACCCAAGTCTGACCCTTTGACCACTGTCACACCCTCCCCAGCCCTACCTGTGGGCCTAAATACTCCAACAAATGGTCTTTCTTGTCAGAATGTGTCAGGGAACTATGATTGCTAGGCTGAGGAATTCATCTGGGTAATTTACAGCAGAATGGAGCTCCAGTGTGACACTCAGTATTGGTCACTTCAACTGTTATTTCCTTTGCATAGGTAAAGATTCTCCTTCCCTCATTGAACCCCTGGATAATCAGAAAGTTGAATTTGTCGCATGTGGTGGCTCTCACACTGCCCTGCTCACGAAGGTGAGTGTACCCTTGTCTCAGTTTGACTGCAATTCCAGAAGCACTAGAATATGAGGTGTGGGAGTTAATGTTTCCCATGGAAGAAGTTTGTCACTTCCTACAGGTCCTCCTGATGGTTTCTGAGGTTTGCTTTGACAGTGCTTTTAATTAATTCACTGATATCTTTGTGTCCGTGAATATTACTTTTGTGTTTTGTGTCATGTTTCTTGAGAGTCTGATATGAGTTCCTTTGCCTTAGGATGGGCTGGTATTTACCTTTGGTGCTGGAAAGTTTGGGCAACTTGGTCACAATTCAACACAGAATGAGTTAAAACCCCGTTTGGTGACTGAACTTGCTGGAAGTAGAGTGACCCAGATAGCATGTGGAAGGTAAGATGTAAAGTGTCAGTGACGATTGCTAGAAATTAATATAATAAATTTAGATAGTTTCTTTGAGATAGAAATAACAAATTTTCACATGTGTAAAGAAGCTTAGTTTACTTTATCGTATAATCATAAATATTTTAGTATATATTTGTTTTTATTGATTTTTAAAATATAATTTAAAAATATAATTCATTTTCTGTTGAAAAAGAGATTCAGGAAGTCCCTTTGTACCAATTCAGTTCGCTTTATCTTCAAGGAAAATGTCATTATTATTTTGGGAAAGTATAAATAACATGAATCACAAAGGATCATTCATTGGTATAATCATTCTTTTCTGCAGCTCCTGGGGGGCAGCCAGTGTGCTTCCTGATTACCATCATTCTTCTAGTATGAACACAGTCAAGTCAGTAGCAGTGGTGCTTTGGACTATTCTGAGGAGTTTGATACTCATTTTTGTTTTTAAACAAAAGCAGAAAATTTTGCTCAGACACCTTATTTTGCTTACTTATTACCTTCCTTGAACATCAGATTCATAAATCTACTTCTTGCCAATGAGATACTGGGCTTTGGTGGGATTAAGTAATGGTTTACCTAGACATATTTATTATTCTTCTGGATATTTTTTCCTCATTGTACACAAGCAAATTCAGGGTAAATCTAAGTAACGGGTTTGTTCGATTATTGAAATTTTTATTAAAAAATGGGTATATGTACTTTCAGTATATAGACATATAATCATGATCTCAGAGTAAAATTATATAATTGGGTTTTATTAAGGTTAACCAGATTATTGGGATGATAAGATTCTCTGCAGTCAATATCTGAGTTAACTAATGAAACTTTACCACAGTGGACTTTTTATAACACAAAATCCTTTGAAAGGCATATATTACAAAGAGTCAAGGTAGATGTTTCTTAATACAAACCAGAGCAAACCTCCCTACAACAGAATTCACTGGAAAAAGTCACAGCAGTCTCTGAAATCTATTATAATCATGGTTTTATTTAGTATGAGGACAGGATACTAATTAAAAGCAGTCAAAAAAGAGTCTAGGAAGGTTCCAAACAAGGAATTTCCTGGGTCCACTTCCCTTGGAGCTATGGATTATAGTACCTTTTCCCCACTCAATACATGATAGTATAGTAGAGTTTTGCCACCCAGGGAAGCTCACCTGAGTCCACAGTTATCATGAAGTAATATAGACCATCAAACACATCAGTATGAAAAATCAGTGTGACAGTGATCTTTGGGTAACAGAGTAGTAGCTCAGAGAGAGCATTACCTAATTCCATCTTCTAAGATAGGGTGAGGAGGGATTCAGGGGTGGCTTCCAAGAGGTGGAAAATATCAAGCCAAGGCTTGGAAAAGGAATCAAAGGCAACAGAAAATTATTTTCTTGATAAAGGAAACACCATTTGAGAGGATAGGGCATTATGGTCTAGAACAGATTTATGGGTTCCAGAATCATCTCGAGCATATATTGGTATCATGTCAGCATCCAGATAGCTAATTTCATTCATTGGAAGGTGGTTAACTAGTTGAGAACTAGTTTGACTCACTTGGAAAACTTTATTTCAGCAGTTTACTATATTGGTGCATGCTCTCATCATTATGAATAATTGAGAATTGACTGTATGTGCTTTTATTTAATAGGTGGCACACACTTGCCTATGTTTCTGATTTGGGAAAGGTCTTTTCTTTTGGTTCTGGAAAAGAAGGACAACTGGGAAATGGTGGAACACATAATCAACTGATACCACTTCCCATGAAATTGCCATCAAATGAAGAACTCAAATTTGGTAAATTCTATAGGAGCACAGAAGTTGGCACTGATTTTTCTAAGTGTATATTGTGGCCACAATAACTGTGAAACCTTTTTTCTTTTTTTTTATTTATGAACAATTTAAAATATCCAGTCTAATTATTAAATCAACCATTCGTTTTCTCTTACTCCTTCATATTAAGATTATTGTGCACTTAAAAATGATACAGCATAAAAGAGACTATTGATTCAAAAGCAAATGCAGCTCTGATTCCAGTTTGCAAGAGACTTATTAATTTCATGGTGATTGATTTTCTTACCTGGCTAAATTGGCCCATAATCATGTAATACCCTCAGAATGATGAGCAGCTGGGCCTCCCCTGGTGGCACAGCGGTTGGGCACTGGGCTGCGAGGCTGCCCACAGCCTCTGCAGCGCCGTTTCATTCCCCAGCCACCGGCGAGGGTCCCACAAAAAAAAAAAAAAAAAAGAATGATGAGCAGCTGACACATGGGCACTGTGATTGTGCTTAAAATGTGTTTTCTCACCAATTGTAAACACTTCTGGGATATATACTCTCAGTGTCCCATTTTACTAGGGGGTACACAGAAAGCAAAGTGTTGTCAGCTCTCATGGCCAGTAAGTGGTTTGGCTGAATGTGAACTGTGCCCTATGTGACTTCAGCGCCCTACCTCTGAAACACTATCATAGAAGTGCCTCGGTACACCGTAGTTACTTGTTTCTGAAAGCTTAGTGGTATTATAAAGTACCAAAATTCTCTCAGTCCTCTGGGGGAAATTAACAGTACGGTTGTTGCCTTATGCAGTTCATAATCTCATTTAATTATGTAGACTTGAGGTTTTTAGTTACGTTCTTGACAACCAGCAACATTGGTTAAATCTTGAGTTGTAGAATATGATTTTTTAGTAATAGCAGCTGAATTAAACCAGGAAACAGTTACCTAATAAAATATTTGTTTGTGTTTTAAATATAAGCATATATGCGTTAATTATGTGTGTTAAACTGATGCCACATATCAACCTTGCAAATCACCTATGTTTTCCAATTAGATTTTACCCTGAAATAGGTATTTCTTCTATATATGTATAGTATATATATATTTATGGAGGGGAAATATGTTGACTCTATCAAAAAAAAAAAATTAAAGGACTAACTGGGCCTCCCTGGTGGCGCAGCGGTTGAGCACTGGGTTGCGAAGCTGCCTGCAGCCTCTGCAGCGCCAGTTTGATCCCCAGCTGCTCCCCAGCCACCGGAGGAGGGTCCCACATGGCGCGCAGACCTCTCCTGCCACCTGCTGCTCCCCTCAGCAGTGTACTTTGGTCCTTCTGCCTGCTCTGCTCCCCACCCTGGCTCTGGTGAATTCTCTCACCCTCCCGCACTTCTGACTGTACCCAGTGCTTGTATAAATAAATAAATAAATAAATCTTTAAAAAAAAATTAAAGGACTAAGGTTAAGAAGAATCAGAAACTATTTAAATTGAGTGTGCATGTTTGTGCCAAATTACTTTGTTAAACTCTTCCCTTTTCTATATCCCTTTCAGAAAGCCACATCTCAGGAAAGGTGTTACTAATGATTGCTGGAGGGAATCAAAGCATTTTGCTCTGGATGAAACCAGAGGTAAAAATAGATATTTAGATATTTTATAACTTGGTATGTTAAGCAAAACCAAGGGTTCCAGAATCCAGATTTGGTGAATTCCAAATCATCAGATTAGTAAACTGATATTTGGGGACTGGCTAGACATAACTGATACTTTATTGTATTAACTACATAGATATTTCCCCAAAAAAATCAGCAGATTTTTCCCTGGCAAATGTGAATCTGTGATTTCCTTAGATTCTACTTACCTTTTAGAAAGTTCCTTGCCAGTGGTTTTTACTTACTAGTGAGTTGGCATTCTAAAGAGATTTTGCTTGCCAGTACTTTAAGAGCTAAAAAGAAACTTCTCAGAAGAGGAAATGCAAATGGCCAACAGGCATATGAAAAAATGTTCAACATCACTTGTCATCAGGGAAATGCAAATCAAAACTACCATGAGATACCATCTTACACCAGTGAGAATGGCACATATTAAAAAAACTAGCAACAACAAATGTTGGCGAGGGTGTGGAGAAAAAGGAACTCTTCTGCACTGTTGGTGGGAGTGCAAACTGGTCCAACCACTGTGGAAAGCTGTGTGGAGATTTCTGGATCTACTAAACATAGAGCTTCCATATGATCCAGCAATTCCACTCCTAGGAATTTACCCAAAGGACACAGAAACATCAATTCCAAAGAACACCTGCACCCCTATGTTTATAGCAGCACTGTTTACAATAGCTAAGCTTTGGAAACAACCCAAATGCCCAAAAATAGATGACTGGATCAAGAAGATGTGGTACATATACACCATGGAATATTACTCAGCATTCAAAAAAGATAAACACATGGAATTTGCAGCAACATGGATGGCGCTGGAAGGGATCATGCTCAGTGAAATAAGCCAAAAAGAAAAAGAAAAATACCGGATGGTCTCACTCATAGCAGGAATCTAGAAAACTTAAATAAGGGACCAGGAAAATGAATAACTATAAGAAAGTGAAAATCAAAATCAGCAAAAAACTATGAACCAGAGACACTTTTAGGGGGGCGGGGGCGGGAGGGGAGGGATTGGGGTCAGAATGGGGGGGCTGCAATTGTATGGGGAATATAACAATAAAATTTATTATCTAATAAAAAAAAAAAGATACTAGGTATGGATAGAAAGGAAAGTTTGAGTAGTCAGACTAAAGCTAATCAGCCACATTTAAAATAGATAGCTTTTTCCTTTTATTTTTCCCCCAATCTTTGATGGTTTCAATTGAAAACTTGTCAATACATTTAAGTTAGGATTGTAATAATAAAAACAGTGTTTAGTTGCTAGAGTAATTAGTTTACTTCATGCTGCAGTCGTCCCTCTAAATCACTAATTCTAACTCTCATTTTGCATCACTGCAGAATATTATCCAGTTAATATCCAGAATATTATCCAGTTAATCCAAAATATTTGAGAAAATTTAAAACATTACCAAGTAATTATATTTAATTCATTTTATTTTCTAAAAGTTACTTTTAAATTTCTCTGAATATACAAAGAATTTGAAGCAACTTACCATGGGCGTGGGGATAAAAGGCTATCTAGACAAGAAAAATGTATTTCCATAAGAAAGAAAAGATAAAGGGAAAAGACTGAATGCATATGTAAACCATAAAGACCACATTATTATAGCTTTTAAGAAAATGAAAAAGTAGTTTTTAAAATTTTGGGAAAAAAAATAAATAAATAAATAAACATAAAAAAAAAAAGAAGGTTTTTAAGCTTACGAATAATCAATCCATAACTTCCTTGCCCTGCTTAACCAATACAAATCAAATTCCTCCCATTTCTACACACTCTCCTTTTAGGGTCTCCCTTCAGGGCTAGCTTAGGTTCAGTATAATCTGACAGTACCTCTATGAAATGCTGAATATTGGGACACAGAGAAATTTATGTTACATTTAAACCCCCTTAAATAATGAATTGTCAACTAGGCAAATGAGTGATTATTCCTCGGTAGAATCTTACTTTATGATTTTTCAGAGGTATATTATCCATATGTAAAAATCAATATTACCCTGTAGCCTTAAGATGTGCCCCCAAATTGGGTAACTATTTCTGTTGTGTCTAAATTATTGTATTTTACTTTTTTGTTTGTTTCCAGAATTCCTATGTTAATCTGAAGAGGAACATTCCTACATTGAATGGAGGGACTGTAAAGAGATGGATTGCTGGTGTGGGGACTACACAGTGGCAGAATACAAAAAGGTACACCCCTGGTGTCTCTCTGTTTATATAACCTCTAAAGTAATGTTTCCCCATCTGGTTCTGCACAAAGTAGAGTGTAAGATACTGTGGCCAACTAGTGGTCAATTACTCAGAGGTCACCAGAGAAACAGAACCAAGAGGATGTGTGTGTATGTATGGGTGTAGACAGATTTATTTTAAGGTATTGACCTATATGATTATAGGGTCTGGCCAAGTGCAAAATCTGTAAGGCAGAGGAGTAGTGTTGCAGCTTGAGTCCCAGACAGCCTGGAGGGAGTGACTCCTTTTCTCAGAGGACCGCAACCTTTTTCTCGTCAGTTGATTGGATAAGTTACCATCCACACTACGGAGGCAGAGTCTACTGATTTAGATGTTAATCTCATCTGAAAAAGACCTACACAGTAACATCTAGACAAATGTCCGAGTACCATGGCCTAGCCAAGTTGACACATAAATTCACCATCACATGTAAGCTTCATGAGGACGGCTCGCTTTACTGCAGGATTTCCCTGGGCTCTGGTATGTTTGTGTATATTATGACTCTGAGCAGAAAGCAACTTGTAGTTTCCCAACCCTGCTTTACCTGGTGGGAGCCACTCATTTGTGGACCTCCTTTTCACAGCTAAACAGCTTGGGCAACCTTGCTGTAAACGATAGAAATCTTAGTGTCTGTCAAGATTATACTCGTTTTTCCAAACATCCTCTTTTAGAGATTTTTAAGTATGATTCTCTAATTCTGGGAAGTATTTATACAAAATAGTTGAATCATAATTTGCAAAGCATAAATGATTAGGAACTATTTGTGTAATTATTTGTATGACAGAACTGAGCTTACAATCCCATCCCACCCTCCATTTAATTTCTGCTAATTGTTTTTCCCCACTTCAGTGGAACAGAAATAAACAGGGCTTGGAAAGTTGAGTAGGATGGGAGTGTTTTGTTTTTTGTTTGTCTAAGAAAATACTGACCTTAGGTCAACCTTTTTCCTCTTTCCCTGTGGCTTCTTTGTTTGGGGCATGTGTCCCACGTTTGCTACTGAAATTTTGAAATTTAACAAATGGAATGACTTTTAGATTCCCAATGAACTATGAAAACAAACTGAGATAGGGAGAAGTTTCAAGGATAGTGATGAGATGTTTCATTTGTCAAAGTTTCCTGCTATCAGGAGCCATAATCTGCTTTGCTTTAACTACCTTCTTATTCCTAATATAGGGAAATCAGAGAGATATTTTCATCCCCTGCTTGTCTGATTGGAAGTTTTTTAAAGGAAAGGTAATACATATGATAAATTCTGTGTATAACGTGTTGTGATTTTAATTAGTAACACTGCATTATATATTTGAATATTGCTATGAAAGTAAATCTTAAAAGTTCTCATCCCACAAAAAAAACCTGTAACTGTTTGGTAATAGATGTTAACAAGACATCTGTGTTGATCATTTTTAAATATATACAAAGATAAACATCAAATCATTATATCGTACAACTGAAACTAATATAATGTTTTATCAGTTATACCTCAATTAAAAATAACTGAAAAATTGTTTAAAAATGATTTGAGAGTAAAATAATTAGCTGTGTATTAGTTCATTTTTTAAATAAAAAAAAAGCAAATAATGCGCTCGCTATAAAAATGTCAAAAATACAGACATGCAATAAAAAGAAAATGAAACATCCCTTTTATCCACCACTCGAGAGTAATAGCTAGCACTTGTATATATATTTTTTTACATGCAGTATTCTTTGACAAAAAGGCATATTTTTACATTGCCTTACATTTAACATATTTTAGATTTTATTCAATTTCAATGTTTAATATTTTTTAAACTATTTGAATGGCTGCATGGCTGTGCCTTAATTTTTTTAACCAATATTGGAAGTTATTACAGCTTCATTAAGTTTTTAAATATTACAAAACTATGTCTTTGCACTTTCGTAAGTATTTTTGTAATGTTTATTTATTTAAAAACATTTCCTATTTTTAGACATTAAACATATTTTATAAAGAATATCTGTTTTTAGGCAGTGGATATATTCAGTCACCATAAACATGTTATGGGCTAAGATATACATTTTAAAGTAACTTTCTACTGGAAGAAAAAAATTTACTGTTCTAAAGCCACCTCCTTTTGGACCTTACTTTTAGTTCATATGACTGGGAAAAATGTTTTTTTTTTGTTTTGTTTTGTTTTGTTTTGTTTTGTTTTTTTCAGAAATAGCAAGACTACCTTTTTTAATGACTTTTTACTGGAAAATATTTATTGATTATTGATCTAAGATAAGACAATACCTGAGTTAAATTCCGAGGTTATAGCGAATGAAACCTTGATTTTTTTTTTTTTTTTTGCATTTTAGAAATAATCACATTGTCAGCTATATTTTTAATTGTATTTGTATTGAGTCCAGAGTATGACAGTTATTGTAAAGTTGAGGGGAAAGGAAATTTTATTGAAGTAATGCATACTTTAGAAAAAACTTTTCATCTGATTTTGAAGTGTCCTTTTCCATTTCCATATCCATCCATTTTCAAATTTATTTTCCTTCCACAGAATAGCTACAGAAACCATGTCTATGCATTTGGATTTAAATAAAGCAAGAAACACCTTTAAGGAGTTATCTCAAAAGGACTGGATAACTAACACGGTGGTATTCTTCAGACTGTTATTTGGAAAAAGAAAATATACTAAAAGATTTCTTAAAAGCTCAGTTTCACAGGAAGTGTTCTGAGATTCTCTGAGATCCTATAGCACATGCAGAATAAGTGGAAGTCAGCATTCTGGAGTTTGCCTATTTTTCTTTTCTTTTCTATTTATTTATTTATACAAGAACCGGGGTACAGGCCAGATGTGCGGGAGGGTCGAGATGATTCACCAGAGACAGAATGGGGAACAGAACAGGCAGACCGACTGAAATACACTGCTGAGGGGAGCAGCAGGCGAGACAAGAGAGGTCTGCTGCGCCATGTGGGTTCCTACCTGGCTGGGGATCGAACTCGTTCTGAGGCTGCAATTTACTTCATAGTGCGATGCTTAATCCCTTGCGCCACCAGGGAGGCCCTGCAGTTTGCCTATTTAGGGCAAAGTAGTTGGTTTAGTAATCACATAGTTTCCAAATAGTCTAAATAGTTCATCTGTGCCTGCATACATACGCATATCTGCACACTCTCCAAGAGGTAGTTTTTTTCAACTCAAGGCTATAGGCAGATTTGTTGAGATTAGTGCACTAAAACAACAGCATTTTTTATGTAATTCTCCTTAAGCATAAATACAGACTTTAGAATACCTTTTGTAATATGAAGGTCCTTTCACCAAGGAATTGTCTGAATTCTTCCTCTCTTTTATCCCATTGCATTTCCTTATCTCTAGGATATTCTTTTTCCTTCTGTGAGTATTGCTTCTTTGATTTATGACACTTACTACTGTCATTAGGTTTCCACTGGCAGATGCTCCAAACATGCTTTCTTTTGATTTTCTTGCTACAGCTTTATTAATTTATTTTCCCATTCTGTTGTTCCAGTTGCTTTAAGGTGGTTACTTCCTATGTTCTCTCACTCTCTTTCTCTCTGTTCTCACTCTGGTGTCTCTCTTTGTTTCTCTCTCGTTCTGTACCTGTCATTCTTTTTCCTCTCCATGTTGCTGTCTTCTTTCACCTGTCTTCCTCACCGTCCCTGCCCACTCCCTCACTTGCTTGGTTACTCTCTCTGCCACTGCCAGCATTCCATAACTTCATTACAAGTTCTTTCTCTCACACTTTTCTTCTCCCAAGAAAAGATGGAAAGATTAATTCTGTTAATTTTGCAGGACCACAGCCCAATTAAAGAGTCTGGAGTAAAATGGATCCCTTTATCAGCACTACTATGCACTAGTTAGTGGAAAGATCACTAAAGATAGGTTATTTCTGCATCTGTGAAGGGAAAAGGTTGGACCAGTTTCTCACTAAAACTAATTATGCCTTGGTTGTGCCAGAACAGTATCATACAGTGTGTAAGCAGCATAATCAGAGTAATCTTTGTTTCAGAAGGGATAGGTGGCTCCTAAGACTTGTAATATTTCCTTTTATTTTGAGATTTCTGTGATTGTGATTCAGACTTTTGGCATTCATTTATTTATTTATTTGGCAACCATTTGAATAATTGGTATGTGTGGGGACTCTGATTCCTAATGCAAAATGAAAGGTGAAAAGAAGCTCATGGTTTTAGTAAAGGAGCCAGACACATAACTCATAGATATCAATGTGAAGACTGTATGTGTTTTATGTGCCACTGTCTTCTGTAGTGCCTACCTTAGAACATAGTGGTATGTAATACTATTTTTGGATGAAAGATTTAGTCATTTCAAGGGCAGTGAATGGTCACCTCTATTCAGAGTACCCAAAACCAGAGGAAGGGGGCCTTTCCAAGATGCTTACATGGGGGAATGTATTCCTGGCGGTCAGGAAAGTATGGAAGCACAGCATGAAACATAACTGTCTTGAGAGTATCTCAATAATCCTAAAGGGTGGGGAGTGGATCGTGGGAAGTTTAGGGATGTGGCTGATGAGGAAGAAAGAGAAAAAAGGAGTGTATGCTATAGAGATATGTTAAATAAGGTTTCAGATGTGTGTTATTCCAAAAACTAAACCTCATGATAAAATCCTGATATACTTTGGCATAACAATAAATAATTATAAGAATTAGTTAATTTAGAGATATCTTTTAACCCGTGTCCCATAATTTAGTGATTAAGATTTTGTACTTTGTCATCAGAAACATCCTGGGAAGATCCCCACTTGGCTGTGTGGCCTTGAGCAAGTTAATTTCTCGAAGAGTTCTGAATTATAAAATCAGTTTGTTTATGTTAATAGAAAAACCATTAATTAGTGACCTAATTAATACATGTAAATCACTTAGCACACTACCAGATAAATATTTCATGAATAATGACTTACCTTAGTGATTTTTCTTTTTTTTCTTTTTAAGATTGTTTACGCATACAAGAACTGGGGTACAGGCTAGGGGTGTGGGGGTGGAGTGAGAGGATTCACCAGAGACAGAGTGGGGAACAGAGTAGGCAGATTGACTGAAATACCTTGCTGAGGGGAGCAGTGGGCGAGTCAGGAGAGGTCTGCGACACCATGTGTTCGATCCCTGGTCGGGGATCAAACTGGTGCTGCAGTGGCTGCAGATAGCTTCATAGGTTGCGTCTTAACCACTTGTGCCACCAGGGAGGCCCTACCTTAGTGATTTTTCAAGCAGTTGTTGTTATCTGAGAACACTTAACATATATTCAGTATTCTATTTGAATTCCCCCCTGAATACTTGCATTTTCAATTAGGGAAACTACAAGGAATTGGAAGGGCTAGAAACTAGAGTTTGGTGGAGAAAGTTAGTGATGAGACAGATGGTCCTATGAGAAACCCTATTCTTTCTGTTGTTGCTTAGTTTTGGTCTATATTTTTGTCATCTTTTTTGGGATTCTGACACATTCTTTCTCTTTTGAGAAAAATGGGGTGGGAACATGGAAATGGTGGGGAGATAGTGTGTTTAGAATGTAGCACTATTGCTGAGAAGACTGCCTGTTAATTGGGAATCAGTCCATTCATCCAGTACCCCAGGAACTGAATGCAGGGGAATACTTACAGTATCTACACCTCATGTATTAGGGAGGTTAGGCAAGGTGAGATGTATACACTTAGAAAGACTAAATGATTTTTCCAGCTTCATGGTAGAATGAAACTCTTCGCTACTACAAATTTCACACAGTTGCTGCTGTTATTTGAATGTCTTTTCCCTGATCCTTTTTGACCATAGATAACCACATGTCTCAAGGATAATCTGTTCAAAAATCTTCCATTTCATTCTCCATACCAAGAAGCTTTAGAAGTTTTCTTCCTTCTCCCAGAATGTCCCATGATGCATGATAGTAACAACTGGGAGAGTCTGGTGGTTCCATTTGCAGAGGCTGTTTGTAAAATGAGTGAGCAGTCTTCAAGGGGTCTAGGTAAGATTGATAACTTACATTTGAAAATACTTTATCATCCTTCCAATGAGGAAACATACCTAATAAAGTTATGGCAAAACAAAGATACACATCTACAATTTTTAGTCCATATCCTGATTATAATCTAAAGATGCTATAATTACTGTGATCATCCAAAATAGATTGTTCTAGTACCTAGTAGAGTTCTTATAATAATATATGTGTGGCATAGTCATACAAGTCCTTTCCCTAACTTTTCATTATGAAAAATTTCATGCATAGACCTTGAGAGATTAGTGCAGTGAGTATCCTCTACCTTAGAGTGGCCAACAATTAATATGTTGCCATATGTGCTTTCTCAATCCTGTGTACAGATTGCCTTCATTTTTGTTGAACTATTTGAAGGATGAAGACATTAATGATATTTCACCCCTAAATTTATATCCTAAGACTATGGAACCCCTACCATTACCATGACATTGTGGTCACACATAATACAATTAGCTATAATTCCATAATTAATGTTCTCTAGTTACTAGCCCAAGTTAAAATTTCTACCCATTTGTCAAGTATTTTATGACTTTTTAAAAAATATATAGTTATTTATTCTATAGAATGTCCCAAATCTAGGATTTGTTTCATCCTTACATATTTCCAGTACCCTGGAAGTTTAGGTGTAGGGGTTTGATTAGATTGCATATTATATGTCATTGATAAGTTCTTAGAAACTGTGTCTGTGAGTGAAAAGAACGTGTAATGAAACCATTTTACCATGGGCTAATTGACATAAACAAGAGTTAAGTTTCTATAGTATATTTCTGGTTACAAAAACACCATTAGACTTTTAAAGACCCACAACAACACTTTGGATATGAAACAATAATTTGCCCATTCACTTATTTTCCAAGTCACATTTCACTTTGGGATCATGGGCTGAAGCCCATCCTGGCAGCTAGGTCATAAGGCAAGTACCAAGCCTAGAGAGAAGGCCCTTCCATCACAAGATACTTACTGCACACATGCGGAGATGAGGAAAATGTGCACACTCCACATACACAGTGGCCATTACTAGAAATCATTTTTTTTTCCTCATTAACATTGTACCAAATAATAAGGACCTGCTGAGATGAGGTATTTGTGATGCATAGTGAACATATTAAGCCCAAAGGAGTCCAATCTTAAGTTTTCTTACATCTAGATATCATTGTAAGTGATAAAAAACTATCTTTAAGGTGTTTCTTGTTTTTACAATGCTGAAAGATGTTTGTGAGAGATAAAAACTGAATGACACAAAAAGTTTCATAATCAGATAATTTTTAATTCAGTTTTTAATACAGTATGCTATTTCAACTGTGCAAAAATGTGACAATTTTTCCCCCCACAAATTAACTAGATCAAGGACTACTTTTCTAGTATTTTAAATTTTAAACTTTTAATTATAATTGTATTTACTGAAAACATTACTATAAATGTGTTTTTATAGCTTCATATATGTGAGAATATTCTATCAGTTCTGGGAAATACTGACCAATTTTTTACCTCTAAGTAAGAATCCAAGAGACATTACCCAAGAGTTATATTTGCCTTTGCATTTCTAGAGGAATATTGGGCATCTCTGCAAGAATCCACTTTCAGCAAGCTGGTTCAGATGTTTAAAAGAGCCATCATCGCACAGCTGCATTATTGGACTGAAAGTACTGAGAATAATTGTCACATTAAAGCTCTCCTGGAAATGTTGAGAAAGCTGCACAGGGTAAGGATTCATTTAGAAACCCATGTCTTTATGTTACAATAAAAATGTGCTTGGTTCTGCCTGACATGAATCTTAAGCTCTTATGTATAACATTTCGTAATTGGGCGCCTGCGTCCAGTTTCCAATATGGGGGTGTGTGAAGGCTTCTCCACAGCATCAAGAAATTCTCAGACTCCAGCAAGGTGTCTAAGAATTCAGCTTAGTTCTGAAACTGTATTGGCAATTGTAGCATCATATTCCACAGGTTAAAGGTCAGTCTTCCAAGACCACCCTCCACTTTATACACTAGCTGCAAGCCCCAGGCAGACACCTTTCAAAAGCCCTGGATTATTAGCTGTGTAAGCCAAAGGTTTGATTAATTTTCTGGAATGGCACAAAGAACTCAGAAAACCCATTTACTCACTCTATCACAAATACAGTGCAAATATATACAGATCAACAGCCAGATAGAGGAACTGCATAGGGTAAGGTATGGGGGAAAAGGGTACTAGGTAGAACTTCCATGGCTTCTCCAGGAAATCTGGTAGTGGGACTGAAAGTTCCACCACCATCATGTTGGTTTCCCTGGCAACCAGCCCATCCTTAGGTTCTTTTTGTTTTTTTTTTTTTTAAAGATTTATTTATTTATACAAGAACTGGGGTATAGGCCAGAGGCATGGGAGAGTGAGAGAATTCACCAGAGACAGAGCGGGGAGCAGAACAGGCAGATGACTGAAAACACTGCTGAGTTTTGCAGCGGGCAAGACAGGAGAGGTCTGCCATGCCTTGTGGGTATCTCCCTGGCAGTCTGGGAATCAAACCTGTATGCATGCATGCATACAAGAACTGGGATACAGGCCAGAGGTGCGGGGTGGAGGGTGAGAGGATTCATCAGAGACAGAATAGGGAGCAGAACTGGCACATCTACTGAAATACACCACTGAGGGGAGCAGCGGGCAAGACAAGGAGAGGTCTGCTGCACCATGTGGGTAACTCTCTGGCCTGCTGTGCTGCAGAGGCTGAGGATAGCTTTATAGTGCTGTGCTTAATCCATAGCACCACCAGAGACCTCGCCCCTTAGGTTCTCTTCAGAAGTTACATTTATTAACATAGTAAGAGACATATTTAACATTCTCAACACTTAAATTCTGAATACAGGGGGCCTCCCTGGTGACTCAAGGGGTTAAGTCTCAGCACTACGAAGCTATCAGTAGCCACTGCAGCTACCGATTCCTGGCTCAAGTTCGATTCCTGGCCAGGGAGCTAACCCAGATGGTGCAGCAGATCTCTCCTGGCTCACTCACTGCTCCCCTCAGTACTATATTTTAGTCATTCCACCTGTTTTGCTCCCCACTCTGTCTCTGGTGAATCATCTCACCCCCCACACACCTCTTAGCGCTTTTATGCATAAATAAATCTTTTAAAAATACATGTGAAATATATTTTGGTCATCTGGGAAAAGAAAAGTTCATTGAAAATATATTTTGGAATTTTAGAAATGGAGAAATTTATTGGAAAACTCAGGGAAAATGTATTTTATTTTGTCACATACAAAGAGAACTCAGAGAAATACTAAAGCAGCAACAAAAAAAATCCTCAAGCCTTCCTGCATTGTCCTTTGATACAGTAGTGACATTAAAATATTTGTCAATCCTAGTCCCAGCCTCAGAAGGGGAACACAAGAAGCCATGAGGATGAATCCCTCATTTTCTCTGTGACTCTAGGGACATTGGGGCTAATGACAATGCAAGGTTGAGATCATTAGGCTCCAGAGCACCACAGTCACGGGGGTGAATTAGCTTCACTATATTTTTAGTTGTAGTACAGGAAGACCTCGATCATTTGGGACCTGGGCCAGAGTCAGTAAGAATATTCAGAAGAATGGTCCCAGCTGAAGCAGACAGGAGAGGTTTTCAGAAGACCTGAAAATTATAGACACTTAGGCCAGGACTAGGTTCATCCAATTCAAATACTAATGCTCACATGTATAGCATCTAACATCATTATTACTCAGCATCTTCACAGACTGTATGACTGCAGGGATAAATAAATTCCCCCAAATTGAGAAAATAATTTGCGTCCAACAAGGAAGCTGGCATGTCCATTAGTTACACTTAAAATTTATTAAGGGCATCTTACATGCGGGACTCCTCAGCATGGAAGCCAGCGGATTAGTATACTTCAGTTGAGGTTGGGTCCATATCACGCACCCTGACAGGTGCTTACCTGCTTAGTACACGTGATCATTCGTATGTAAGACTGCTGACTCCAGATGTATGGGTTGGGGGTAAGGGGACATGTCATATGCCTCTTTGTTCTGCTAAGATTGATGAGAGTTTTGTATGGATCATGAGTACAGATTAATACACAGAAAGAATCAGTGGGGAAATTGGTTATCTTCCCAGGTTAGGGCAGTTATGGGCCTAAGATATCATAGATACATGATGGAGTCTCTTTCATTTTCCTGCAATTACTAATGATTAACATGATGCTGGACTCTAGAATGTTCATATTCATGTCATAATAACCCTGTTCATTTCAGGGGGTGGAGGGCTGGAAAATTCCTCTTCAGAATAGGAATATTCCAATATGTCTTTCCAGTGAAACATCTATAAATTGTATACTGTTAATCTCTAAAGAACAAGACATTAACTGTTGGCTCCCAAAGTACTTTGAATTCATATTGCCCTATTTTCTTGGGACAAAAAGCTTTTTAAAACTTTTCTATGAATCAAAATTAACTGGAAGTTTATCATCACATGAATCTTTACTATTATATTTTAATTATTTTTTATGTTCCTAAAAATTTGAGACTGACAGTAGAAGAACTGCTATAACTTTATTTTGGTCAGTTAATGTTCAGTTTGTATCAATTCTGATAATCTAATTAATAGTAGTTAAGCAAGATTATATATGAAACTGTCTCAATGGTTATATTTTATTTTAGGTAAACCAAACTAAATATCAACTGCCTGAAAATATTTTCAAAATAAACGAACTCTTAAACTGGCTTGATTTTTATGGAGAAGCATACAGAAGGTCTTCTTGGAAGAGAAACTCAGTAAGTATGGAATATTTAAGAAGGGAAAGTGACCATCAGTGAGTTAAAAAACGCATTTCTGTTCTTACTTTGTACGTGAATTTCCAAAAATCCTACTTTGGAAAACTGCAAGACAGATATAGCAGGCCTATTGGAAAAGTATGATAATAGACAGCCCCCTATGCATTTTTGTTTTTTGGGGTTTTTGTTTGTTTGTTTGTTTTTTTGTGGGACCCTCGCCGGCAGCTGGGGAACAAACCGCTGCAGAGGCTGCGAGCAGCCTCGCAGCCCAGCACTCAACCGCTGCGCCACCAGGGGAGGCCCTATGCAGTTTTGTAACTAGAACACTAGCAGAAAAGTGGGTGTCACTAGAGAAATAGCTTAGACCAACTAGGCAAGCAGCTCGTGGAGATGCCAAGAGAATGTGAAAGATGCACAAGAACAAAACAGCAGAAATTCCCTGTCTAACTGGCCAACTGAGACAGCAGAGGACATGGAGCACTGATGCTCTCAAATGGGCCTGGAAGGCAGCATGGCTCACCAGGAGCTGCCAGTTTAGGGCTGTAACTTTGGGAGAGCATTCTAGTTATGTGTTCCTTTTTATGTTCTTAAAATACAGTTAAGGTGCACTTGCTGCCAAGTCAACACTGACCTGAGTTTTCTTCCATTTCTAAAGGTTATAGTTCTACTTCTAGCACATTGAAGCTCTTGCCTGGCAAAAACCATGTATAAGCTAACCAGCTAGCAACATTCCATCTGTCTTTTTACCAAATACATCTGAACTAATTTACATTTCAGAGTGTAGGTGGAGTAGAATAAACTCCTGGGAATGTATCTAGAGTTTATAATTAATTGCTAAATTACATGAACACTGAAAATGTTATGCATAGATAATCTTAGGTATCTCAGTACCGCTGTATAGCAATTTGGATTGCTTTGACTGGAGGTACTGGGATCTTAAGCTGACAGGGATTTAACGCTAGAGGTAAGCCATAAACATTCTCTGTCCTTTTATTGATCAGAATTATTGTCATTTTCTTTTGTAGGAAACTTCAGTAAATATCCATTATCCTGTTATATTCAGTCAGTTTCCATTTATCTTTAATTTTCTGTCAAAAATTAAGCTACTATACGCAGACTCGCTTTTAAAGATACAGGTATGTATGCACATTACTTTGTTTTCATGAACTATCCAGGTGCTAAATGTACAATATTTTAGGAGTAATGAAAGAGCTACCCACAGGTGAAACCAATGGTGTAGGAATTCAAGTAGCTGACACTAATGAAAAAGAGAATAAATATCGAATATTGAACAATCTGCCTAG
Organism: Talpa occidentalis; assembly: GCF_014898055.3. Lineage (NCBI taxonomy): Eukaryota > Metazoa > Chordata > Mammalia > Eulipotyphla > Talpidae > Talpa > Talpa occidentalis. Next base: position 55,211,916 of record NW_023604972.1, read on the forward strand.
CTTAGCACTGAGGCTTGTTAATTCCTCAGTAGCAAAGGATAGAGCTTCAGCAGGTGGCCTACTTGAAAAACTTTGACCATGAAGTACCTGGTATCTTCTGAATGGTACTCAAAGAGGCATAGCAAACAGGGCTTGGTTAGGATTAGTACCGATATTTAAGGAGATCCAGTCTAATGAAAAAAATATGGCACTGGGAATAGATCTGGCAGGATTCTTGAAATTTGAACCCTTTAATTGTTGATACTTTGTATTGATAACCCATAAATAAAGGTTTGTCAAAGTATCCCCTTTTTAATGTACTGTCACCAGCTAATTTGGTTTTATTTAACAACATACACAACAAAGTGGTTTTGAACTTAAAAATGGGACAGTTGTAAGTGCCTTGGGAAATGTACTTCATTCCAATTTTAAAGGATTAAATATGTTAATATATCAATGGATAAAACATTGAGAATAGCACCTCACACAAAGAGCCCCAAATATTTAAATGTCCTAAAAGTAGATACTTTCACATAATTCATTTAATAAAGTAAAATAAGAATTTGATACGTGAGTTCTAAATATCACTATTAATGAAATATTTAACAAGGATAATTAAAAGCTTCAACTCTTAGATTGTTCTCTTCTGATTTTAAACAAACTCCTAATTTTACAGAACTGACATTTGCTTGCTTTCTGATTTGCTAAAAGCCACAGATTTAATGATCCCAAGTGGCCTCGTGGGTTTCGGATGTCTTTGCGCCTGTCTCACTTTATTATCTTGCACTAACTTCTTTTTTTAAAATATTTTTTAATGTTTTATTTTATATAATTTTACATCATTTTTCATCTTTGCACAATGTATGCATTTTCATTATGGTTATATTCCCCATACAATTGCAACCCCCCTTATTTTGACTCTAGTCCTTCCTCTCCCTGCCTCTCCCTCTCCCGCCCCCCGTAGTGTGTCTCCGGTTTATAGTTGCTTGTTGATTTTTATTTTTACTTTGTATTTATTAGTCTTTTTCCTGGTCTCTTATTTAAGTTTTCTAAATTCCTGTTATGAGTGAGACCATCCGGTATTTTTCTTTTCTTTCTGACTTATTTCACTGAGCATGATCCCTTCTAGCTCCATCCATGTTGCTGCAAACTGCATGTGTTTATCTTTTTTGATTGCTGAGTAATATTCCATGGTGTATATGTACCACATCTTCTTGATCCAGTCATCTATTTTTGGGCATTTGGGTTGTTTCCATCGCTTAGCTATTGTAAATAGTGCTGCTATAAACATAGGCGTGCAGGTGCCCTATTGGAATTAATGTTTCTGTGTCATTTGGGTGTATCTAGGAGTGAAATTGCTCGATCATATGGAAGCTCTACGTTTAGTAGGTCAAGAAATCTCCACACAGCTCTCCATAGTGGTTGGACCAGTTTGCACTCCCATCCGCAGTGCAGGAGAGTTCCTTTTTCTCCACAACCTCGCCAACATTTGTTGTTGCTAGTTTTTTTAATATGTGCCATTCTCACTGGTGTAAGATGGTATCTCATTGTAGTTTTGATTTGCATTTCCCTGATTACAAGTGATGTTGAACATTTTTTCATATGCCTTTGGGCCATTTTGCACTAACTTCTTACATTATATATCAGCTAAAATTTCATCTGGATTTTCCTCCTACTGTATCTTTAAAGAGTTCACTCAAACCTGAGTTTTTCCAGCAACCTGCTTCTTTCTAAGATGACCTTCTTAATTATAATAATCTTTTCTGATTATGATTGCACACTGCCTCAGTGCCTAGTGATGAATGGATACTAATCAGTCTCTCAGCCTATTGATGATAATTATTTTTGGTAACTTAAGTATTTAACAACTGTGTTTACAGGATAAAGGGATTCAGTGGGACCTGCAGCTGGTCCCTTTGCTGTTCATCCCGCCTGGCTCCCTGGAACTTTTTGTTCCTTAGGCCCCATGTTTCTTCTGCTCATCAAGGGTGAATAGGCTATGTAACTTATCTCCGGTAGTGTATGTGAAGCTCTTTTCATAAATATTTGTGATGTGCACTTTTCATAAACTCAAGTCAATGTGTTCTACTTTATGAGTTTCTACTTAGAACAAATGGCAAAATGAAATGAAACATTTTTTTTCCTAGGAGAAGAAATTTAGAGCCTGTATGAGGTTGGTTGGAATTATGGAACAAAGAGGGTCTGAATTAGCTTTGCTGCCCCCCACCTTGAATCTAACAGTCAGAAGGAGTCACTTGATTGAGGATGTTTTGAATCAGCTGCGTCAATATGAAAACGATGATCTAAGGAGAGAGTTACTGGTAAAGTATAATTCTCACTTAATATTTTTGCTGCTGAGAGAAGGAGGGCATAGGAAAAATGTTAACAATGGGTCTCATAAAAGGGAAATTATCTCCTTTTGCCACCAAGGCCTACTTTACCACCCTAATTACCTGGTTTTGATTCCAATTGATAGCTATGGGCACTTCGTCAGTACACTTGGGCTAAGAAACAACTATTAAGATGGTTTCCTCTCCCTGCCTAGTCAGAAAGACCAGTACTAGCCCTAGGAATTTTCAGTCCCTTGAGACCTGACCTTGCTGGCCTGGATGGTCAGCATCTTTTAAGGGTGCCAGTGAGGCAGGATTGGCATCAAAGATTTGCTAAAGCTCTCAGACAGGAACCTGGTTTGCTCTATGGGAGAGAGTGACTTCTATTTATTGACAGCGTGGTGATTTGGGGGTATAAGTATATATATCTTAGCCTGTTTAGAGCATTCATAAATGATTTTTGGTTTAGTTGCTTTATAACTTGTCCTACTACTCAGTATTTGACACTGAATAATAATGACAAGGAGACCTTGTGCCAGGAACTGTTGTAAATACTCTGCAGTTACTTTCTTAATCCTCTCAAAATACTTTGTGTAGTGGGTTCTGTTTTGCCCTTTTATTATAGGTGAGGACATTGAGATCCAGAACTACTGGATTGTGTTAGAAGAGTAACACAATTGATAAGTATCAGCCAGAATTTGGACCCTCCCATCAGGCTGTAAACTTTCCACTTAAGATAATGCTTATTAGTGTTTTTTATCAGAGACCCTCGTTTATTACTTATCCAACTTAGATGAAAGAAAAATGGATGTGATTAAAGTTAAAGATAACTATTTTAAAAATATGTGACATTGGGTTTTGCAGAGTTCGCATTTCCACAAGTTTTTGCACACAATTTTAAAAATCAAACACTATGTGATTCTAACCAGTGTCAAGCTACAACCAGACCATTCAGTTGTTTTGGTTCTACTTTTTTTTTCATTTATGCATGTAAGAACTGCAGTACAGGCCAGAGGTGTGGGGGTGGGGGGGTGAGAGGAGTCACCAAATACAGAGTGAGGAACAGCACAGGCAGACTGAAGTACACTGTTGAGGGGAGCAGCAGGTGAGACAGGACAGGTCTACTGCGCCATGTGGGTCACCTCCCTGGCTGGCCAGGGATCGAATTTGTGCTGCAGAGGCTGCGGATAGCTTCACAGTGATGTGCTTAACCCCTTGCGCCACCAGGGAGGCCCTGTTTTAGTTCTATTTTTATATTTCATTCATTTGTTTTTAAAATTTAGGTATTAATGAGCAGTCACCATTTTCCACACTATGTGAGGTATTTACATGTTGTAGTGTCAGCAAGCATGGGGCAGGTTCCCTGTCGATTTAGACAGGTGGGTAAAGGAGAGTCCTGGAGCCCTGTTGTAGCAGGATGGGGACAGTGCAGGATCTCTATGATCCGAGCAGACGGGTGAAGGAGTCCTGGAGTCCTTGGTGGCTTTTTCAGGCTTTATTTTACATCTTACCAGGTACACGGCAAGCAGGGTTGTCAGGAGGCTGGCAGGCCTCCCAGCCCCCGGCAAATCTTCAGTCTCTCTGGGCTCTCCGGCCTTCTCTCATGGCCTTTGCTTCTCTGCTCCTTTTGCTCTCCACTGTTCCTCTTGCTCTGTTCTGCTGTTCTGGCTTCCCCGTGAGGCCTCCCTTAGCCCAGTCTCTAAGCCCAGGTGTACCCATTTATGCATGCCCACACCCTACTCCAGGTGTCAGCCATCAGGCATGCATTCAGGACCATAGGATAGGGTCCCATCATCAATCCTAATGGCGGGAGGGCAGAAAAGCCTAATACTTTTTTTAACCTTACCCTATAGGCCCTTGTAAGGGCAGGACAGGCCACGGAGCAGGTTTTCTGTGATCCCATGCAGATCGGGTAAAGGAGGAGTCAGAGTCCTCAGTGGCTTTTGCAGGTCTTTTATTTAGATTTACCAGGCATATGGCAGGCAGGGGTGCTGGGGGGCCGGGAGGCTGGAAGTCCTCCCAGCCCCCAGCAAATCCTCACTCTATCTGGGCTCTTTGGCGTTCTCTGCTTCTCTCTCGGCTTCTGCTTCTTTCTCAGCTTCTGCTGGCATCCCTGTGACGCCGCCCTTAAAAGCCCAGTCTTAGACCCAGTGAATCCCATCTACCTATGCCCACACCCTACTCCGGGTGCCCGCCATCAGGCATGCATTCAGGACCACAAGGTTCCGTCATCCTAATGGCGGATGGGCAGAAAAGCCTAATACTTTTTACTTTACCCTACAGCCCTTAATGGCCTTTTCAGGGTTCAATGCTCTTTCTACACCAATTGTTGTGGGGCAAGCCTGCAGGCTGGCAAGGCAGGGAGGCTGGAGTAGGGGTGAGGGGGGGTGGCTGCATCCCAGCCCCTGGTGAACCTGTACGCTTTTTCTTGGGGCTCTCACTGGCATTTTCTTTTCTTTATTTTTTAAGTTTTATTTATTTATGCATACAGGAACTGAGGTGTAAGCCAGAGGTGCAGGTGGTGAGAGGATTCACCAGAGAGTGGGGAGCAGAACAGGCAGATGTACTGAAATACACTGCTGAGGGGAGCAGCGGGAATCACCTCCCTGGCCAGCCAGGGATTGAACTCATGTAGTAGCTGGCAGTAGCTTGATAGCACTGTCTTTAACTCCTGCGCCACCAGGGAGGTCCCTCATTGGCATTTTCTCATGGTAGCCATTCTGCTGTACTCGTCTGTGTGATGCCGCATTTATATCCTCCGCCTCCAGCTTCAGGTGTGCCCACTACACATGCCCACACCATACTCCAGGTGTCCACCATCAAGCATGCGTACCCCCAGCCCAAGCTCCCAAACGCCTTCTGCATTCAAGGCCAAAGGTGATAGCCACAGAGGCCAGCGTCATAAAAGCCTGACTAGTCTTTATTTACCCTCTATATGTGTTATCCCATTTAATCTTTCTGATGATGATGTGAGGAAACTGAGACTTGTGAGATCAATGAGTTGGCCCATAGAGGGGCACAGTGAGGATTTGATACCTAGTCTTAATTTAATTAAGTCCCTGAAGTTTAAATGGAAGAGACATTCGTCTAAATACAGAATCCTTAAAAGGAGCTATCTGGAGGTGGTAGTGGAACATCCAGATGAAAAGGTTGTGTTAATCATCAAAAAAAGGATGGATACGAAGGTTAAGTGCCAGTTTGTGATAAATGAAGTTTAAAGAGAAAAGAGCATTAAATAAAATCCATAGAGACGAAATAGAGTATGAGAGCATAGACCATTGGAAATTCTAGCCTTAACGCAGCAGGAATAAGAGAGAGAGATGTAAATAGTGTGTAATAAGAGAATGCAAGGAAGAGAGATGGGTCAGTGTGTGGAATTGTCAAACCTAGGGAATGACACATGAGAAAAGTCCTTGGAATTGGAGGTTCATAGGTTCTTGCTCTCCTTAGAAGTACTTGGGAAGAGCAGTGGGTTTGGGGAGTTCGCATCATTCTTCTTTGAATTTTGCCAGCCTAGAGTAGGAGGAGCCCGACTGTCTGTGTTGGAGACAGTGGTGCTGAGCTTTGTTTTGTTTTCCTTTAAAGATAAGAGAGAGCTTAACACATTTGTAAAATGAAGTGAAGATTACAAGAAGGAAAGGCAGGAATAGAGCAAGTAATTGAAAGAACAAAGATGAGATGGGTTATGATAATCATCTTGGGGAGAAATCAAATGGGTGTTAACAACAGGTACTCTCTCTGTACGGAGTAAACAATAAAATAAAGGTAATCAACCAATATTTATGCATGCCATTTTCTGATATTTGAAAAATCTAACATGATATTTTTATAATAATTTCCATTATAGTCACTGTACTTTATGACTATAGTAGTAATGCCAGTTGAGGTCAATTTGATGGTAAAGATCTCAGGCTCTAAGGGTTGACAGACTAAGCTGTACCAGTTATACAACTATGGGAAATTTCAAATTCTTTAAAAATTATAATTCTTGAAACTTCATTGTCCTACAGAATTGATGAGAAGATATAATAAGATGCTTACCACAATTGACCTTAGCTATTACTATTATATTAAGTGAGATTTAACATACAGCGGTGCAGAACCCTGAAAGTAGTGTGTTATTTATTGTTTCCTCAGGTTTCATTTAGTGGAGAAATTGGACATGACTTTGGAGGGGTCAAGGCAGAGTTTTTCCATTGTTTGTTTGAAGAGATGACCCGGCCAGAATATGGGATGTTCACATATCCTGAAGAAGCTTCCTGCATGTGGTTTCCTGTCAGGGTTAGTCCTCATAGCTTTACTTACGGTGTCACAAGGTAGAAAATCATGGTATTACATGCCATAGACAATTAGATTCCTCGACTATTTTATGTTAGGAGAGGAGTTACAAATGTAATTGTGGAGGCAAACTTCAGTTCTTATGAAGTGATTATTTTCTTTAAAATGGAGTCTACTTTCCGTGGGTTCCCATGTCTTTCTATACAGTTAAGTGTTGTTTTTAGAGAATGAATACTTAAAAATGAACCCTTCCTTCCTCAGGCACTCATTTTTTGTTTCAGTTCTGTTTTTCCTGATAAATTTGAAGACAAAGCCTATGAAAAGAAGAAATTATAAGCACTTTAGCTTACTAATTTTAATGTGTTTCTAGTCTTGTTAGTGTTTTTGTAAACAGAACTGTAACGGATTTTAACTGACTTCATGACCAAATATAATTGTCATGCTTTTTGGTTTTAATTTATAACTTGATTTGGCACAATGGGGGAATAGAATTTTACATAATGTAAGTACTCCCCATTGTGCTAATAAAAATTCACAATACATTAATTTTTTTTCTCTTTTCAGCCTAAATTTGAGAAGAAGAGCTATTTCTTCTTTGGCGTTCTATGTGGACTTTCCCTGTTTAATTGCAATGTTGCCAACATCCCTTTCCCATTGGCTCTTTTTAAGAAACTTTTGAACCAAGCACCATCACTGGAAGACTTGAAGGAACTAAGTCCTGTTTTGGGAAAGTAAGTAAGCATAGTTTCTTTTTCAGAACCTGTCTAACACAGATAAGTATCTAAACACACACACACACACACACACACACACACACCCTAATATTTTCATGTTCAACAGTAGCATCCTAGGTACTTTCAGTAAGTCTGAACTTTAGCAAGAATTATTAAGACAAGTTAACTTTTTTCTTGTGATTAGGCCTCAATACTTTGTCTTTGAATTTTATTTGTGTAAAACCAGTTATGAACAGCACAGGTTATACCTTGGTGTGAAGTCTATAAACGATGTTCATTTATAATGTTTTATAGGATTATCTTTGAAGTGGAACTTACTACTAAGTTAAAAGACAGCTACCACTTCACACACCCACAAAGGCAGTATACATAATAGAAAGGTTTAATGTCCCATTTCTACATATCCATAAAAAAAATTGACAAATATGTAAGAGGGTCCTGCACCTTACATAACTATTGTATTAATGAGGAAATTAAAGCAGAAATAAAATACTTAGAAACTAATGAAAAATGAGAATAGAAGCTACCAAAATCTATAGGATGCAGCAGACAATCTAAAGAAGGAAGATAGGGCCTCCCCTGGTGGCACAGTGGTTGAGCACTGGGCTGCGAAGCTGCCTGCAGCCTCTGCAGTGCTGGTTCAATCCCCGGCCACCGGCGAGGGTCCCACATGGCGCGACAGACCTCTCCCGCCGCGCCCACTGCTCCCCTTAGCAGTGTATTTCAGTCAGTCTGCCTGTTCTATTCCCTCTTTGGCACTGGTGAATTATCTCACCCTCCTGCATTTCTGACTGTACCCAATGCTTGTATAAATAAATTTTTTTTAAAAAAAAAGGAAGATAATTGCAATCTAGGCCTACATCAAGAGGCAAGAAAAACCCCCACTTGACTGCTTAATATTGCATCTAAAATGTCTTCAAAAAGAAGAATAAACAAGACCTAAATTTATTTTCTTTAAGGATTTTATTTATTTATTTATACAAGCAATGGGTATAGTCAAAAGTGCGGGAGGGTGAGAGAATTCACCAGAGCCAGAGCGGGGAGCAGAACAGGCACAAGGACTGAAGTACACTGCTGAGGGGAGCAGCAGGTGGCAAGAGAGATCTGCACGCCATGTGGGACCCTCGCCCCGCAGCCGGGGATCGAACCAGCACTGCAGAGGCCGCGGGCAGCCTCGCAACCCAGCGCTCAACCGCTGTACCACCGGGGAGGCCCAACAAGACCTAAATTTAGCAGAAGGAAAGAAGTAAAAATTAGATTAGAAATAGATGAACTAGAAATCAAAAGGAGTACACAAAAGATAAGTGAAACTAAGAGGCTGGGTTCTTTGAGAAGATAAAATAGACTAACCTAACTAACTAACAAAGAAGAAAGAAAACACTGAACATAATCAGAAATAAAAGAGGAGAAATTACCACAGGTGGCATAGAAAAACAGGATCACTGGGGATTACTATGAATACATACATACAAATACATTTGATACTCTGAAGAAATGGACAGATTACTAGAATGATACAGTTTATAAGACTAAATGAGGGGCCTCCCCGGTGGCGCAGCGGTTGAGCGCTGGGTTGCGAAGCTGCCCGCAGCCTCTGCAGCGCTGGTTCGATCCCCAGCCACTCCCCGGCCACCAGAGGAGGGTCCCACATGGCGCGCAGACCTCTCCTGCCGCCCACTGCTACCCTCGGCAGTGTACTTCGGTCCTTCTGCCTGCTCTGCTCCCCCCTCTGGCTCTGGTGAATTCTCTCACCCTCCTGTGCTTCTGACTATACCCAGTCCTTGTATAAATAAATAAATAATAAAATCTGTGGGGGGAAAAAAAAAAGACTAAATGAGGAAGAAACAGAAGAGTTGAAAAAATCAGTCACAATCATGGAAATTCAAAAAGTAATAAAGAATCTCCCACCCAAAAAATCATGGAACCCAGATGGTTTTACAAGTGAATCTATCAAACTTTTAAAGAAGAACTTGTACCCACCTTGCTCAATTGTTTCAGAAAACACAAGAAAAGGGAATGTTCCCTGATACATTTTATGATGCCAACATTACCCTAAGACCAAGCAGGACAAGAAAACTGAAGATCAATATCCTTGATGAATATTGATGCAAAAATTTTCAATAAAATACTAGCAGATAAAAGTCAACAATGCATTATAAGTATGATATATCTGTACCAAGTGTGATTTATTTGAGGGATACAAGGATGATTAAATATACATAAATTAATGTAATATATAGCAACAACAAAAGAAAGGATGAAAATCATGTGATGGTATCAAAAGACAAAGTATTGGATAAGATTCAGCACCCCTTTATATAAAAACTCTACACAAGGTGGGAATAAAAAGATATTAAGTTGCCAGTGGAATAATCTATAACTAAAATAATACTTATTCATGAAAAACTGAAAACTTTCCCTTTAAGGTCAGGAACAAGACAAGACTGTCATCAGCCTTGTCTGTTTAATCAGATAACAGGAAATAAAAGAAATCCAGGTTGTATAAGAAGTGAAACTACTTTCACAGGTGATATGATGCTTTATATTGAAAACCCTAAAATTTCCACCAAAAATCTATTCGAAGCAATACATGGATGCTGCCAAGTGGCAATTGACAGGTTACATACAAATTTCTGTTGCATTTTTATACAAATTGTAAATGGGAAGGGAAAAAATTAAGATAATAAATTAACAGTTGCTTAAAGGAAAAAAAAGCAAAAATAAACCCTTGGCATGACCTTCAGTGTAAAGCTTTTACACAGAAAAAGGAAATATTAAAAGATCAAGAAGCAGAAAATAGTCACACAATACATAATGGACAAGGGCTTAATATTCAAGATATACAAAAACTTATTCAACCATTTTTAAAAAACACCCACTTGACTATATCAAACTGCTAAATAGACACTTCTCCAAAAATGGAATGTAGGGCCTCCTGGGTGGCGCAGTGGTTGAGCGCTGGGTTGCGAAGCTGCCCTCAGCCTCTGCAGTGCCAGTTCGATCCCCGGCTGCTCCCCGGCAACCGGAGGAGGGTCCCACATGGCGCGCAGACCTCTCCTGCCGCCCGCTGCTCCCCTCAGCAGTGTACTTCGGTCCTTCTGCCTGCTCTGCTCCCCGCTCTGGCTCTGGTGAATTCGCTCATCCTCCTGCGCTTCTGACTGTACCCAATGCTTGTACAAATAAATAAATAAATCTTTAAAAAAAAAAAAAGGAATGTAAGTGGTCAACAGGCATATGAAAAAGTGTTCATCGTCACTTGTTATCAGGGAATTGCAAATCATAACTATAATGAAATACCACCTGACACTAGTGAGAATGGCTCATATTAAAAAATCTGGAAGGCCTCCCTGGTGGTGCGAAGGGTTAAGTCGCAGCACTATGAAGCTTTCAGCAGCCTCTGCAGCGCATGTTCAATCCCCAGCTAGGGAGCTAATCCACATGGCACAGCTGACATCTTCTTTCACCCGCTGCTCCCTTCAGCAGTGTATTTCAGTCAATCAGCCTGTTCTGTTCCCCACTCTGTCTCTGGTGAATCCTCTCACCCCCTACACCTCTGGCCTACCCCCCAGTTCTTGTATGCATAAATAAATAAATCTTCAGAAAAAATAAAAAACTGGAAATAAGTGCTAATGAGGATGTGGAAAAAAACAGATCTCTCTTATACTTCTGGTTGGACTGTAAAGTAGTTCAGCCATTATAGAAAGCTGTGTGGAGATTCCTTAAAACACTAAAAATGGAGCTGCTATACAACCCATCTATTCCACTCCTAGAAATCCATCCAAAGAACATAAAAACACTAATTCAAAAGGAATCCTACAACCCTATGTTTATTGCAGCATTATTTACAATAGCCAAAATATGAAAACTGTGAATTTCCCAAAACAGATGAATGGATCAAGAAAGTGATCGAAAAGGACAAGCTCATGCCATTTGTGGCAACATGGATGAAGCTGGAAGGGATTATGCTATGGGAAATTAATCAGAAGAAAAAAGATAAATATCCTATGGTTTCATTATATGTGGAATATAGAAAACAAAACATCAGACAAAAACAAACCTGGAAAACTGACCATAGATGTGAGGCATCCAAAAAGAAAGGCTGGGAGAGGTGAAAACTGGGGGGAAGAGCACAAGGGAATATGGTGATGGGCCATGGGTGTTTTGGTGGTGGGAGAACTACAGTGATCACACCTGAGGGGAGAAATCACACATTGCCCAAAAATGAACAATGTTCTAAAAAAACCACTATATTTCATTTTTTAAAACCACCCTCTTAATAAGTGGGCAGCAGATCATTTCACCAAAGAGAATATCAAGAAGGCCATAAATACATGGGAAATGGTTCATTATTGCTTTTAATAAGGGAGGTGATATAGGTCTCAACCACCATGAGCCATCATCATCTCACACCTGTGTGGGTGGCAGATATTAAAAAGACCACTGACACAAGTGCTAGAGAGAATGCAGAAAAAGGAATTCTACTACTCTGTTGGCAGGAATGTAAACTGATTCACTATTTTAGAAGTGATCTGGATTTACTTTAAAAAGTAAAAATGGAAATACTGTATGAACCAGTATCCCTACTCTTGGACATCTATTCAAGAAACATAAAGCCATCAACTTAAAAAATTATATCCTCTGCAATATCATGGCATTATTTACTATAGCTCGGACATGGGGACAACCAAAGTACATGCTGATAGAAGATTGGGTCAAGAAAATGGATATCCACACAGGGCACTATTATTCAACCATAGAGAAAGAAAAAATGTTGCTGTTTGCAGAAAAATGGAATGTATATAATGGAATTTGGTCTAGTATAGCAAGTCAGAATGACAAAGACAAATACTGGAAGTTTACATAGTAGATGATTCACTTGTAAACGAAGTGAGGCTTCCAGGCATAAATGGAAGGGGGGAAAAGAGAAAGGGCCAAAGAGGTATAAGGGAGAGTGTTGGGGGAAAATATATAAAATTCAGAAAATATGGACAAATATATTAATTAATTTCCTCATTTCTTAAGACCTAAAAAGTGCCGGCATTTAATAAAAGATTGCCAATTTTAGCTATAAGATTTAAGAATTTCTATGTGAGAAAAGACACTTCTGAATTGGGTAATTATTTGTAACACATTTTGGGGGTGGTAGGAAAACCCCTATATGTAGAAACCCGTATACGTAGGTACAAGATATGTTTAAGTACTAGTTTGGGGAGGTATGTTCACAGGTGTTATTCATTAACATACCTGTAAATAAGTAAATAAGCCATACATGAACATAAAATGACAGAGTATCATGATAAAATCCAATTTTCTCCTGAGCTCCCATCACTCTCTCCCCAGACAAAACAGTGAATAAAATGTGATCTGTTTTGTCACAGTACTGGAATAACAGATTCAATAGGGAAAAAGTCAGCTTGAATTCCACCTTCTCCTAGAGGCTTTCCCCATCTTTACATATCTATGGAAGACGTTAACTAAACTCTTATAAGCTATACCTGTGCCAGTTACAGTTTCTGCTTGTACCTGTCTCACTACACAGCAGGTGCCACTTTCATCTGCCTATTATACCAACTAGTCTCAGTGGTTGTTGACAGTAATGTGTTCGTTTCATCTTCACATCTCTTATAGCTGCCACATGACTGTTTAATAAATGTTTGTTGAAAGAATAAATGAGTGAATGAGCAAATAATGCAATATGAGACCATTACTTTAAAAGTGTGTATAAAGTACCATAGGACAGAAGGATAGAAATATGAAAAGACTGATACCAGAGAATGGTCTTATATAACCTCTATTATCACAGTTGCCTTGAAACAGTAATATAGTCAGATTTCAGATTTGTCTTAAGTTTGATAATATTGGCACATGAGGTACTATGACGGTCCTTTTACCAACTCATTCCTTGAACCAATTCACTCTTCATTTAAATTTCCTAAGTGCTACCTGTTATTTAAAGGGAGATCTATTCTGTAAGTAAAGTTCAAAAGCTTAAATTAAAGTAAGTATATATGTTAGCAATCCTTTTCTAAATAGAAACCTATAATTAGGTAATTGTACAATGCAGGTAAATTAAGTCAGGATGGAGAAAAGAGAGCTGGGAATCAGGTGTGGACCCTGCAGGATTGCAAATCAACTTTTTTTTTTAAAGATTTATTTATTTATACAAGAACTGGGGTAGAGTCAGAGGTGTGGGAGGGTGAGAGAATTCACCAGAGACAGAATGGGGTGCAAAACAGGCAGATGAACCAAAGACACTGCTGAGGGGAGCAGCTGGCAAGGCAGGAGAGGTCTGCCATGCCATTTGGGTTTCTCCCTGGCCAGCCGGGAATCAAGCCCACGTTGCAGAGGCTGCAGACAGCTTCACAGCTCAGTGCTCAACCCGCTGTGCCACAGGGAAGCCCTGCAAATCAACTCTAAATTGCGATCTGGCCCTATGTAAACAATACGTAGAGAAATAGGTGCTGTGGGGTGTACCTGACTCCCCACCTTCATAAGAGCCATGCATTTGACAATTTAATTTAGATGATATATCTAGTTATTGTCACTTTTTAAAAATAAAATGAATTTGTTCTTTAGGAGTTTGCAAACACTTCTGGATTATGACGGCGATGACTTTGAGGAAGTATTTTTTGTCCTTTATAATGTGAGTAAGAAGACAATATTATAAATCAGATTTAATTTGATTAACCTTTTACATACTTACCTAAATATGTCACCCTTTATTCTAATAAAGAAACAACTTGTGAATTAAGATAGTGGAAAAGATTTTTTTTTCTCATTTTTCATGAGCTAAATGTAGCAGTTATGTATCAGACAACTCCTGAATTTAATGATTTAAAACAAGAAATGTGGTTCTGTGGATTTTGGGGTCTGGGCAGCTTGGTGAGGCTTCAATAGTCTCAAATGGCCTCACTGGTTTGCCAGATTATTGGCAGACTGTTTGCTTTATGGGATGTCCATTGCTGCAACTTATCTCTGTTCCAGTGGCCTCTTATTCTCTGGAGGTAGATGAGGCTTCCTCACACAATGGTGTCAGGGTTACAGAGAGCAGGATGAGATAGCCAAGTCCAATGTGTACAAGCTTCCTTTAAAGCTCTTGCTTCTCTCAGATCCCATTGATCCAAGTAGGTTTAAGGCCAGGAAAAACTGACATTTTGATGAAAGGTGTTAGAAAATCACCTTGAAAAGGGGTCTAATATGAGTATGGGAGGAATTTGTGGGCATTTGTTTTTTGAAAATCTACCGTACTAGGTCAGTATAGCAGAAAGTGAATATTGAGATTTTGTATTTTTTGATTGCCTTTTTCAGTATGATCAATTAAAATAATTTAAGGTTTTTGTTTTTAATTCAGTTTTCATTTTGCATAAGATGATAATTTTTATTGGTACATTTCTTGCCAGTTTCTATGACAGAAATGTACATTTTTACAAATTCTTGAAGAAAACTGGTATGCTTCAAAGTGCTTTTTTGATGAAAAATTGTTTGGGATTTTGAGTTCATTTATTTTACAGGTGCATTGGGATAAAAATGATGTGGACTTAATTCCTAATGAAAGTTACAGAATTGTCAACCAGACTAACAAGTAAGTACAAATAAATGAAATATTTTTGTTTTTACAGTTTTGCTACTCTAAAAAAATCTTTCACTAATTTTATTATAATGTTCAACTACAAATTAATCATTTTTCAATAAAACAGTGAAGTGGGTGTGTGTTGTGTTTATATGTGCAATTCATAGAGTTAATGTTCTTTATGGGGAAGGGAAATGTTTTCTCAGTGAGGCCTGTCTAGAATTATACACTAACTTCTCACTTTTTATTCCCCTTATCCTATTTTACTTTCTCTTTTCATGTCACTAATTACCTATCTTTAGTATTTACCTGCTTACTTGCTGTTTCCCCCACTGTAACGAGCTGCATAATGGTAGGCACTTGCTCTGTCTTCTCTCCACTTGATATCCAGTGCCCAGAGTGGTCCCAGCAGTGCCTCGTCCATGGTAGTAGTTATTTGTAAAAGAAATTTTTGTGGTTATCTTGATTTTACGACAACTTACATGGGATGTCATTTCTAACTAGACAGTTGAGATGATAGAATGTTCCTCTGATACTTGTTGGTCAGAATAGCAAAAGCAGTGTCTTGTGAGCATTCTGACCTAAGCCAAATATTTTTCTTTAATTTTTTAATGTTTGTTTTAAAGAAACTTTGTTTTGAAGTATACAGAAAAGTATACAAATCATAAATGCATCAATGGAGAAAGAGAACATTTCTAGTTCTG
Organism: Talpa occidentalis; assembly: GCF_014898055.3. NCBI lineage: Eukaryota > Metazoa > Chordata > Mammalia > Eulipotyphla > Talpidae > Talpa > Talpa occidentalis. The sequence continues at coordinate 55,227,511 of NW_023604972.1, forward strand.
TAGTATAATTTATGAATATGGCCCAGTTTATCCATAGTGTTATTGGTAGACATGTCTCTTTACTTTTTACCTGGCCCTTTCCATAAAATATAGGCAAAGGTGCTCAAAGGAAAAAATTGCAATTAAAGTGCTGGACTCCCTTTCTGCGAGTTTCCCTTCTCTTTAATCCAGGCCTCTGGAGTCTTAATTCAGATTTGCAAACTTGTAGCTAGATCTGTTTTTGTATGTTATCTGACTTTTCTAGTTAATCATAACTAGAATTGCAAATCTACTCTTTGTGTTTACCCACAAATAATATTAGCAACTCACTTTGCCAAATGCAGACTTTACAGAAGAGTATAAAATTAATAGGAAATTTCTCATATCTTTCAAACTTATTCCCCAGAGCTGATCTCTGCCAGCAGGTCAGATTTAATTATTCCAAATTTTCTGTATGCTAATCTGTGTTGATTCTCTTAACGGTAACCTTGAACGATCATGTAACATCACAATATCTCAGCTGTCTTCTCACTAAAATGGCGTAGGAATCTGCCTCAAAGTTAAATTGTTATATAAATATATGGAAAATAACTGTCCATGGCACATGGTTTGTGCTCAATGTTAGGTATTTTAGCTCTCCCCCAAATGCCCACCCCGCTTTGTTCAGTATATTTCAGTAGCTGACACTGTTTTTTGTTTCATTAAAGGAGAGACTATGTTTCTAAGTGTGTCAGTTACATCTTCAACATCTCTGTAATGGCAGTTTATGAGGAATTTCAAAGAGGATTTTACAAAGTGTGTGACAAGGATATCATTGAATTTTTTGAACCTGAAGAACTAAAGGATGTGATTATTGGAAATACAGATTATGACTGGGAAACATTTGAGAAGGTACATTGTAAGGGCCAAGTTGTAGTGTTGAGTCAGGAACACGACAGTGTGTCCCGGGGAATAAACTGAGGGCTCGCTCAGTTGTGGAGCAGGTTTGCAAGGCGAGACGGCTGCTCAGGGAACAGCCCTCTTGCTATTTATTAGTAATAACACACAAGTGTGATTGATTATGTGACAAGAGCAGGAGGAACAGGGTCCAGGGGAGACACAGGGTAATCAATTTTTATGGGGAGCTGGAGGAGACATGTCAGCCACGTATATAGGGAGGACTTCCTGTGCAGGTACTTGATGTAATTTCTGAGCTACTCCCAGACCACCTCAGACCACGGCCACACAGTCAGTCAGCAGCTACCTAGGCATTCCCAGCTGCCTCGTGGTGTGGACTGTTGTCTTGGGGCAGTCGTGCAGGAGTGTTTCTTTTCTTTTTTCTTTTTTTTTTATATTTATTTATTTATTTGTTTGTTTGTTTTATACATGCACTGGGTACAGTCAGAAGCACGGGAGGGTGAGAGAATTCACCAGAGCCAGAGCGGGGAGCAGAACAGGCAGAAGGATCGAAGTACACTGCTGAGGGGAGCAGCGGGCGGCAGGAGAGGTCTGCACGCCATGTGGGACCCTCCTCCGGTGGCCGGGGAGCAGCCGGGGATCGAACCGGCACCGCAGAGGCTGCGGACAGCTTCGCAACCCAGCGCTCAACCACTGCGCCACCGGGGAGACCCAGGAGTGTTTCTTTTCGAACCTTACAACACAGGTGCATATAGAGGCCATAGTTCGAATTTAAATTTTGTTTCTATTTCCCAAATATTTTTGTGTGTGTGCTTTTTTCTCTAGAATGCACATTATGAACAAGGATATGACAATTCCCATCCCACCATAGTGATGTTTTGGAAGGCTTTACACAAATTGACTTTGGAAGAAAAGAAAAAATTCCTTGGTGAGTATTTTATCAGCAGTAGATCTCTAATCTTGGGTCTTATTTATGGAATAAAAAAATCTTGTTTGTGATAAGCACTGTTTGTAATAAATCATACTGTAATAGCCACTCCTAGCCCAGGTGAATATCCTTTATGCCAGGTTGTCCCAATATCAAAAAAACAAATGTTAGTGTAGGTCTCTCTCCGCTTTGATTTCAGCCCTGCTTGTTCAGCCCTGCTTTTTTTGCCCAAATTAAATACTGAGCCTTCTTCTGTAGCTTGTGCCATCATTTAATTATCTAGGTCCTGTGGGATTAGCCAAGCTATGTAATGTCACTTACCTCCAAACCGGTTTTAGTTTGTCACCTTCGAGACGTTGAACTCAGTTTATGCTTACTTGGAGCTTTTCCTGAGACTTGTTTCATGACTTTCTCATTTTCTTACTCCATTTCCTTACTTATTTTTGAGAAATATTTATCTTGTTCTTATGTTTGTGGATAGCATATATATTAGAAGATGCTTGGATTCTAAGCCCATCCTAACGTTCCAGTGTTACCTTCTAGAGGAAGTTTTTATTCTAACCCAGCAGTTCCAAATTCTGTACACCCTGCATCCGCCCATTCCCAGGCTTTCTGGGACTCTTTGCACTGCCTTAACCTTCATCCATCCCTTTGTTGGCTTTCTGAACCTTTTCCTTCTTAAAGGTCCCCTGATTTCAGGATTCTTCGGAGGTCTTTCCATCATCCCAGTCTGAGTCTCTCCCTGCTCCACCATAGCATCAGATTCCATGGCATCTTGTGTGTGTCTCTTACCATTTAACTTTTCTCTTGCTGTTTGTCTTTTTTCTGCATAAGAAACTAATATTCCCAACCAGATGGTGAGGTGCTTAAGAGCAAAGACAGTGTGTCAAATTTTGTCATGAAATGGTCATCGATATGGTGGGACTCTGCACATGGGCCCTCCGTAATTGTTATTTTTTTTAAAAGATTTTTTTTTTTAAATAAAAAACATAGTCTATTACCAGCAGGTTTTGGTTCAGACAACATTATAATTTCAAAGGTTACTGCCTTATCGTCTGGAAGTTAAAAAAAAAATCTAACAAAATACTTATAATCTGTATGATTTTTTTAAACAACCCCATTGAGGAAATACTAATTATGAAATACAATAAATAATTTAAAGTCACCAATAGTCTTCAGAGAATGAAATGACCTCATCCCTTAAGTAAATATCTGATGGTCTGAATTTATTTTTTTTTAATTTTATATATTTTTTACACCATTTTTCATTTTTATACAATGCATGCATTTTCATCTTGGTTATAGTCCCTGTACAATTCCCACCACCCTTGTTTTAATCCTATTTCCTTCTCCTCCCCCCAACAGCCCCCCCCCCGTAGTGTATCTCTGGTTTATAATTGCTTGTTGATTTTGATTTTTACTTTATTATAATTAGTCTTTTTCCTGGTCCCTTATTTAGGTTTTCTAAATTCCTGCTATAAGTGAGACCATCCGGTATTTTTCTTTTTCTTGCTTATTTCACTGAGCATGATCCCTTCTAGCTCCATCCATGTTGCTGCAAATTGCATGGGTTTATCTTTTTTGATTGCTGAGTAATATTCCATTATGTATATGTACTACATCTTCTTGATCTAGTCATCTATTTTTGGGCATTTGGGTTGTTTCCATAGCTTAACTATTGTAAATAGTGCTGCTATAAACATAGGGGTGCAGGTGCCCTTTTGAATTAGTTTTTGTGTCCTTTGGGTAAAAACCTAGGAGTGGAATTGCTGGATCATATGGAAGCTCCATTTTTAGCAGATTGAGGAATCTCCACACAGCTCTCCATAGTGGTTGGACCAGTTTGCAGTCCCACCAGCAGTGCACGAGAGTTCCTTTTTCTCTACATCCTCACCAACATTTGTTGCTAGTTTTTTTAATATGTGCCATTGTCACTGGTGTAAGATGGTATCTCATTGTAGTTTTGATTTGCATTTCTCTGATTACAAGTGATGTTGAACATTTTTTCATATGCCTGTTGGCCATTTGCATTTCCTCTTTGGAGAAGTTCCTTTTTAGCTCTTCTGCCCATTTTTTGACTGGGTTGTTTAGTTTGTTTTTGTTTTTGTTGAATCTCATCAGCTCTTTGTAGAGTTTTGTGATCAGTCCTTTATCATTAGTGTTGTGTACAAACATTTTCTCCCAATCAGTGGGTTGTCTCTTTGTTTTGGTGACTGTCTCTTTTGCTCTACAGAAGCACTTTAATTCGATGTAGTCCCATCTATTTTATCTTTTCCATCACTATGACTGCTTTGAGTGATGTGTCTTTAAAGATATTACTGAGGTTATGTCATGTAATGTTTTAACTATATTTCCTTCTATATATTTTATGGTTTCAGGTCTTACGTCTAGTTCTTTAATCCATTTTGAGTTGGTTTTTGTGCATGGTGTGAGGTAGTAGTCAAGCTTCATTCTTTTCCATGTAGCAACCCAGTTTTCCCAGCACCATTTATTGAACAGACTTTCTTTGCTCCATTGCATATTCTTTGCTCCGGTCAAAGATTAGTTGACCGTAAATGTGTGGGTTTATTTTTGGATTTTCTATTCAGTTCCATTGGTCTGTGTGTCTGTTCTTGTTCCAGTACCATGCAGTTTTGATTATTAAGGCTTTGTAGTATAGTTCAAAGTCTAATCGAAGTCTAAGAGTGTGATGCCTCCATTCCCTTTTTTTTTTTTTTTTTCTCAGGAGAGCTATGGCTATTCGGGGCTTTTGATGGCTCCATATGAATTTCATCAATATTTGTTCTATTTCTTTTTTTTATATAATATATATATTTTTATAGAGGCATTATTTATTTATTTGTTTGTTTGTTTTGTTTTGTTTTGTTTATACATGCACTGGGTACAGTCAGAAGCGCGGGAGGGTGAGAGAATTCACCAGAGCCAGAGTGGGGAGCAGAGCAGGCAGAAGGACCGAAGTACACTGCTGAGGGGAGCAGTGGGCAGCAGGAGAGGTCTGCGCGCCATGTGGGACCCTCCTCCGGTGGCCGGGGAGCAGCCGGGGATCGAACTGGTGCTGCAGAGGCCGCGGGCAGCCCCGCAACCCAGCACTCAACCGCTGCACCACCGGGGAGGCCCAATATTTGTTCTATTTCTTTGAAGAATGTCATTGAAATTTTTATTGGAATAGCATTGAATCTGTAAATTGCTTTTGGTAGCATGGCCGTTTTGATAATGTTAATTCTTCCAATCCATGAGCAGGGGATGTCTTTCCATTTCTTTGTGTCTTCTTTTATTTCTCTTAACATTGTTTTATAGTTTTCTTTGTATAGGTCTTTTACCTCTTTTGTTAGGTTTATTCCCAAGTATTTGATTTTTTTTTGTTTCAATAATAAAAGGGATGATTTTATTGATTTCTTTTTCAGATTTATTGTTTGTGTATAGGAAGGCTACTGATTTTTTTTTTTAAGATTTATTTATTTATTTATACAAGCACTGGGTACAGTCAGAAGCACGGGAGGGTGAGAGAATTCACCAGAGTCAGAGTGGGGAGCAGAGCAGGCAGAAGGACCGATGTACACTGCTGAAGGGAGCAGCGGGCGGGCGGCAGGAGAGGTCTGCGCACCATGTGGGACCCTCGCCAGCGGCCAGGGAGCGAACCGGCACTGCAGAGACCGCAGGAAGTTTCGCAGCCCAGTGATCAACTACTGCACCACCAGGGGAGGCCCAAGGCTACTGATTTTTGTGTGTTGATTTTGTATCCTGCTACTTTACTAAACTGGTTGATTAGCTTGATTAGTTTTTCTGTGGAGTTTTTGGGGTTCTCTATATTATCATATCATCTGCACATAGTGATAGTTTTACTTAAAAGATTTATGTTTTATTTATTTTATGCATACAAGAGCTGAGGTGTAGGTCAGAGGTCCGGGAGTGAGAAGACTCACTAGAGACAGAGTGGGGAGCAGAACAGGCTGATCTACTGAATCACACTGCTGAGGGGAGCAGCAGGCGAGACAGGAGAGGTCTGCTGCACCATGTGGGTTATATCCCTGGCTGGGGATCGAACTCGTGCAAGCAGTAGCTGCGGATGGCTTCAAAGAGCTGAGATTTAGTCCCTTGGCCCACCAGGGAGGACCCTCGATAATTGTTTTTGAATAAACACATTTTTGCTATATAAATTTTCATCTCTGTGAAGCAGACCACTCAATGCTATCCTATTTTTAGTGTTTCTTACAGGAACTGACAGAATTCAAGTAAAAGGTTTAAAGAACATGAAGATAACATTTTGCTGTCCTGAAAATTTGAATGAAAAAGATCCCATAAGAGCACAGACATGTTTTAGTGTTCTCTACCTCCCTAAATATTCCACAATGGAAAGAGTGGAAGAAGCGCTTCAAGTAGCTATCAACAACAGCAGAGGATTTGGCTGACCTCCATCATATTGTTTACCCTTTTTTGAAATTATTTTCAAAAATAAAATTATGTACTCAAAAATTTCACATAAAAAAATTCTTGCTCATTTTTCAGTGTGTTTACCTGCTCCTTCAGAATTGCTGTTATTTGCATGTAAGATATATTAGTAATGATACCAATTCAACTGTTAAAACAAAGCGACCCCAAAACTGTATGTGACAATGCATTAAATAAGAGTTTTTCTCTTATAAGCATCCAGATAGTTTGTTCCAGGCTGAATTGGTGTTTCTTCCACGCAGTGGAAGCTTGTCCATTTTCATCTTAAGTCCTATCTATAGCATTTGAAATTGTCATCTACATTCTCAAAACTTGTATATTGCCAGATCATGACATTGTGTTTCTTTCTTTCCCATTTGTATGTCTGCTTTACATTTAGTGCCAGTGTAGCCTTTCTCACTCTTCACATGCTCCTTTTCAGCTCCATGGTTTCAGTGAATCCATGCTGGCAGTACCCAGATCTGTCTGTCTCTAACATACAGGAACATACAGGATAAATCCTTGCACCACAGCTCTTTTCTGTTTTTCTCTGTGGCCTGTTTGTACCTGCATACTCCCTGGTTCCTTTTTTTTTTAAAAAGATTTTATTTATACAAGAACCGGGGCCAGATTGGGGGGAGGGTGAGAGGATTCACCAGAGACAGCAGGGAACAGAACAGGCAGACTGAAATGTACTGCTGAGGGGAGCAGCGGGTGAGACAGGAGAGGTCTGCTCGCCATGTGGGTTGCTCCGAGGCTGGCAGGGATCGAACAGGCACTGCAGAGGCTGCAGAGAGCTTCATAGCTCTGCGCTCAACTTCCTGCACCACCAGGGAGGCCCCCCTTCTTTTAAGGTTTATTTATTTATGCATACAAGAGCTGGGGTACAGGCCAGAGGTGCGGGCAGTGAGAGGATTCACCAGAGACAGAGTGGGGAGCAGAGCAGGCAGATCCACTGAAATACACTGCTGAGGGGAGCAGCAGGCACTACAAGAGAGGTCTGCAGTGCCATGTGGGTAGCTCCCTGGTGGGGATGGAACTCAGGCTGCAGGGGCTGGTGATAGCTTGATAGTGCTGTCTTTAACTCCTGCACCACCAGGGAGGCCCCATTGTTCGTATTTGTACAATGTTTTCTCTTCTCAGGTGTCCCCATAAAATTCCCACCACCAATTCACACTAGGAAACTGTTGAGTTAGCAAAAAGGGTCTCTCATATCTCAAAGGCCAATAAGAGTGTTAGCAGGCAGAATGAGGGGCACCCTAGGACCCCAAACTTGCCTGCACTAAATGGGCCCTGCCATCCTCTCAGACGTGCACCATTGCCATAGTCCCCTTGTGCTCTTCCCTCCTGTTTTGATCCCTCTGCCTCCTCCTCCCCTGCAGAATGTCTCTGATTTATAGTTGCCTGATAACCTTGTTTCTTTATTATTCTTACTACTCTTTTTCCTGATCCCTCCCTCATTTGGTTCCCCTGTATTCCTACAAGTGAAAACCCTTTTTGTTCCTTCTGCTGGCTTAGTTGGTGGTGGTGCTGTGAACTGGCAAAGAGTGCCACCTAGAGGCATCTGCTGAACACAGCGGTCACCTCTAAATGGAGCATTTCATCAAGAGAGACAAAACTTGGAAAGGGGGACAGCCTTTTCTCTCCACAAATACACATAACAATGTACTGTGGCTGAAATTTCATATTGTCTTTTCTTTTTTGCATAGAAGAACTGGGTATAAGCCAGAGGTGCCAGGTGGTGAGAGGATTCACCAGAGACAGAGTGGGGAGCAGAACATTCAGACATTGAAATACACTGCTGAGGGGAGCAGCAGGCGAGGCAGGAGAGGTCTGCTGCACCATATGTGGGTTAGCTCCCTGGCTGAGGATCCAACCCAGGCTGTAGCAGTGACAGCACTGAGACTTACTCCTAGGTCACCAGGGAAGCCCTAGTTCATATTTCCTACCTCACTTAAAACCCCCTTCAGGACAGGAAGTAGTTATCATTTCCATCTCACAGACGAAGAGTCAGAAGTTCAAAGAGCCTTCCTTAAAGCCTGCAGGATTGGAAGAAAATGAAGAGGAGGTCATGATAAGTCCTATTTGGCTGCCTCAGACTAGGAAATCCTCACTTGGGAGGTGGTAGGAAAACTCTTAATTCAGCAGGTGGTTACAGTAATGCAGAGGACACGAAGGAAGAAAAAGGCTCTAAGGAGACAAGAGGTCCTTTTAGGCTGTCAGCTTATTATTAAAGATCAATGGGGGAGAGTCCCAAGTACTACAAGAATGACAGTAGATAGTATTTCTCATGGAGGGTTCTTAGTAAAACACTCGGATGTGGTGGGGTCGATGCCATTGTGTGCGTGTGGCACAAGCTATGCAATGGGAAACTAGCAAAGGAGAATCCCCATTAACAGATCAGAAGCCAGGGTAATAGTGAAGAATGTGGGATTGGAACACTAGGAAATGGTTGAATTAGCAGAAAGGGTCTCATATCTCATAGGCCAAGAAGAGTGTTAGCAGGCAGAATGAGGGCCACCCTAGGACCCCAAACTTGCCTGCACTAAATGGGTCTTGCCATCCCCTCATAAAGACGTAATATACTTAGTAAGACCTTCAATAGAAAAGAACTTTAATTCAATTTGTAAGCAATTGAGAGAGGAGAAAGAATATAGTTAAAATAGTTTCCAATTAAGGGCCTCCCTGGTGGTGCAGGGGTTAAAGACAGCACTATCAAGCTACTGCCAGCCACCACACACCAGTTCAAGCCCCAGCCAGCCAGGGAGCAAACCACATGGTGCAACAGACACCTCCTGTCTCACCCGCTGCCCCCCTCAGCAGTGTATTTCAGTGGATCTGCCTGTTCTGCTCCCCACTCTCTCTCTCTGGTGAATCCTCTCACCTCCTGCACCTCTGGCTTACACCCCAGTTCTTGTATGCATAAATAAATAAATCTTAAAAAAAATAGTTTCCAATTAAACACCCAAAGTTACCCGTACCCTCATGGGTAAATTTCCGGCCAAATAGCCCAAAGCAGGGCCACTGGGGCCTTATCTTTCCACAGTCTAAGGCACCTTCTGGTGGGGAACCACAGGAAAGAGGCAGAAGGGGCCAGCCAAGTCTGTAAGAAAAAGGGCAAAATGAAAATACAAGTCAAGATAAAGGCTGCCATTGCCGGCATCCCCACAGGTTACTCATCCACATCTTTTTTTCAAGTGTCTCTTTCATGTTCCCCAAGTCCTGATACAGGTCCAAGGCCAAGAAGCAAGCATTGCTGCTTCTTCACGTCTCTTCTCCACGTGCCTCCTCCAGTTTTCTCTCTTCTTCCTTCTTTCTTTAGCACCTTTCGCTTTCCCTCTTCACTCAGATCCACCCTTCCTTAAGTGAGGCAGGGAACCTAGAAACTCCCCTTCCTGGGGCTATCCCACTGTTAACAGTAGTAGCACAACATGGTGGATAAAATGCGAAAGACCTAAGATCTACATTTCACTTTCAGTCACGCCTCCAACAAGCGTTTCACCTGGAGCAAATTACTCGGAACCACTGACTCTTACACTGGACAGTAGATACTGCTTTTTCTTTTTTCTTTTTCTCTCAAGTTTTATTGATGTGATTCACATATAAGTCAGCCATGGAAAGTGTACAGCTCAATGGAGTTAGTATATTCACAGAATTATGCAACCAGTGCTACACCTAATCTCAGAACATTTTTATCTCCCCGAAGAGAAATGCTGTACCATTCGGCCCTAACTCCACAACCTCCTCTTCATACCGACCCTATACAAACACTGTTCTTTTCTGCTCCTTCACTGTATTCATCACATTTACCCATTTATTGGTTGATAGACATTTGGGTTATTTTCTTTCCGGTTATTATGAAAGGTGCTGCTATTGTTAGTGTGCAATCCCAGAAATAAAAAGGGGGTGCCCTCGTTTGTGAGTTTTTACCTGAATGCTTAAGAACTTAGAACAAGATCCAAAAGCAGAAATGCAGAAACTTAAAAAAAAAATTGTTTACAGGAGAGAGACAAGGGGGAACAGAGAGAAAGATGAGTCAGCAGGTGGCTAAATGATGTCTATCCTACCAGCAGCACCAGGGTACAAGTCAAAGATAAAAAAGCAAGAGAGTCGGGCCCATCTGCCTTCAGTATTTTAAAGGTACACCAAGCTGTTCAACTCTGCAGCACCCAAACCCTCCATCCCTACTCAGGAAGTCCAGTTTGTGGCATGCGAGGAGTTGTAGTCCAAGGTATCTGAGATGTAGCAGCGGTAGGGAAGATGGTGCCTGTCCCTACAGCCTCCCCTTATAGGTGACACACCATGTAATGCTATGAATAATTGCGTAAGTTTTTGTGTGGACATGTTTTCATTTCCCTTGAGTATATACTAGGAATAGGCTTACTAAGTCATAACTGTTTACCTGTCCGAGGGATTTCCAATTGTTTTCCAAAGAAGTTACACAGCTTTTTAAATTTTTTTTTAAAGATTTATTTATGCATACAAGAACTGGGGCACAGGCCAGAAGTGGGGGGTGGTGGTGAGGGGATTCACCAGAGACAGAGTGGGGAACAGAAGAGGCAGATTGACTGAAATACACTGCTGAGGGGAGCAGCGGGAGAGACAGGAAAGGTCTGCTGCACTAGGTAAAAAAAATTTTGAGCCAATGTAATGAGTTGCCTCAAGTTCTGTTTGAACAGGTGGAATAAATCATGGCTGGTGAGCCCTGAGCAAAGTCTGGCCCACCACACTGCCAGTGAGGTGCCATGTTAGACAAAAAGCATTAGCTCCTGACTAAAGATTATCTCAGTTTCCTGGGAAGTTCAAGAGACCGTATGTGTAGTTGGAGCATAACCAGAGCATGCCCAAGTGTAGCCCAGCTCAATGCCCTCCTCCTCCCCACCTCATGGACTTACCCTTCAAATGTCTCCTCCTAAATCTGAGGAAAAAAGTTCAATTCTCCTTTCTGACACTGGTTTTCTCAAGCATGAGTTTCTAATAAAACATTGATTTGTTCAACTACATGTAGCACTTTTTGGTGAATTCTTTCTTATAGGGTCAAGGCCTCTAACATTAAGAGGCTTCATGAGACATTACTTCTATAAATAGCTCTATTACATTTACATATGAAACTCAACAATACTTTATTATTTTATCTAATGCCAATCCCCTCACTCTCCTTATTCTCACACTATAAACTTATTTTTGTTTCTGCTTTTGGTCTCATCCCAGGCTAAGCATACAAGTGAGGGCTCACAGTCTGGGTCACCCGTTTCCCCTGTAACAAAATCATATTGCCAGATGATTGAATTTCAGTCATTATTGCTCAGTTACCCCGAGTAAATGACTGAATCTCTCTGTGCTTGTTTCTTCTGTAAAATGTAGTATCCCTCCTTATGCGGAGTTTCACTTTCCAGTTACCCAGCTCAACAACTGTCTGGAAATATTATGTAGAATATTTGAAGAAGCCACAGTCACTTAACTTTTATTATAGTTACAGTTGTTATACTTCATACTGTTTGTTAATTTTACTAGACCCTTGCCTAATTTATAAAATAACCTTTATCATAGAGGTACTATCAAAGGTTTCAGGTATCCACAGGGGGCCTCAGAACCCATCCCCCTCAGATAATGCTAACATTATTGACTCTACCTTTTAGGTTACTGAGATTGAAAATTATGTGTAACGTGGTGCTGAGAGCCACACCTACTGTACTGTTGGTACTATACAGGTGATTGTTAATTCTATTAGTGAGTGGATGGCATTACTATCTCCCAGGACGTATTTATCAGTTATCTCTAAAATGATAAAATGCTTCATTTGCACATGCTACAGTGACTTTTCAGAATTTAGTGTTAATTTTATTGGCAAAATTTCATTTACACTAACCACAGTGAGATTTAGGTCAGTAAAAAGAAACATAACTCCTAGGAAATGATGGGGACCTCTACTGCCTTTGCACTGTAATTACACTGAATTAATGTAATAGAAAACACAAGTAACCCTGTTTTGATTTTATTTTGAATACCGTCTGCAGCTTGTTAAACAAGAATTCTTTTAAGATTCAACTAAGTTTATATTCAATTCACAGATTTAAGGTAAATACCAAAACATTTATGCTATGCCTGCCTCTAAACTAGTTATTGTACTATTCTCAATTAGTCTTGTTGAAAGTTTGGGAAAATCACAATCTGTCAATTCTCATGCTCTAGTGGTGCCAACTAAGTCTCCTAAAGCAGGATAATAAACTGAAAATGTGACTCAAAAAATAACTAAGCTCTGTAGGACATAATCAGCTATTTACAAATGCTACAACTCCACTTCAACCTCCAAACATACATATTTTTCTGGGAAATTATTCTATTTTGGGTATTAACTGTTTTTGTAAACATAGCCTATATTTAAAATTTTAGAATATTTTTACATTTCCCCTTCCTTAGAATCACTGTTGTGACTACCCCTTCCCTCAAAAACACCACAAATACTTTTTTATGAAAGTGTTAACATCTTATTTTAATGTAAGCATTTGATGCCAAAGAAATAAAGGTAATTTTACAAACACCAAATTTTTGCAAGTATGTAAAATTTCCATTTTACTGTAGTTTTAAATGCATATCTCTACCAATTACTTCAATATAGCGCCTTTAAAAATATTTCAGTCATCATTAACGTGTGACTTTACCAAAGATTCTGAAATATAAAATTTCAAATTATTAACTTTAAGATAATGGGGTAAGAAATAATCATGACAGTTGGGTGTATTAATTTCCAAGACTTTTCTGAAATGTTTTTCTGATATAGCAGTTATAAATTAAAATCTGAAAAAAAGGGCAGAACAAAAATACAATAAAAGATCCTTCCACAGCTTATGCCACCTCTCATAGTCCTAAGCCTCTAATCAAGGTAAAGCATCTTTCCTACAAATTAAGTGGATTTCTAGTATTTCCATGGAGTTGAGCTTTCAGAGTTGCTCAAGCCAAATTATTGATATATACCATGTTGGTTCTTGTTGCATTAATTATGCCTGAAGAGTTTGATACCCATCCAAGTCCAAAGATGGAAGAACACATAAACTGGTATGGTAATGGGCAAGAGCAGACTGTAAAAACACAGGCTGGCTGTGCTAGTGCAGCCCTGTGGGAAGTTTTCCTCCACAGAGGCTGAGTAGAACAGTCCTGCTAAAGATACCAGTGGAATAAGGACAGTCAACGTAGGAAGAGACAAAAACATTCTTCTCCCCCAGTTATTTCCCGCCACTGTGATACGACTTTTGATCAGGCAGAAGGTGTTAAGAAAAATAAAATGCTGTGTAGTTTTTAATTCTGATCTGGTGTTACTCTTTCTTCTTGCTTCATACTTTGATGTGTCCTCCTGGCTGCCTGTGGTATCATATTGGGAATCCCATCAATGATTGGATAAGCTATTCCCAACTCTTCATTAATCAATTCATTCGTTGATGCGTCATATCTGAGAAAAGGAAAAAAAAGATGAAACTGGGGGGCGGGAATGCCTGGGAGAACTTTTTATGTTCAATAAACAATACCTTTTATCCAATTCTTGCCATAGTTAATCTCAGGAAAATAGAATTAAATTCTAACTACAAAAACAGCAATAACCAACTGAACTATTTTTCCTAGAAAATGAATTTCTACTTGTTCCTATTTTAGTCCGTTTTGCTCATATTTTCCTCTTCATTTCATTCTCAAGTTGTGCCTTAATTTACTTTTTACACAAGTCAGTAAAGATCTACCTCTGGTCAGCCCAAAATCATCTCAGTTAATTTAACACAAAAAGAACCTAGAGAGAAGCTCAACTTTCTCATTTTAGAGCACGCTTAATAAAGCAACCTATCTGATCCATTATTAGGAGAAATCACTGAAAAGTCAAATACACAAAATTTTTAAAATTTGAGAAAGATTAGAGGACAAAAATGAGGAAACTAGAAATAAGTGAGTCTGCAATTAGCTAATTAAAATTGTCTAAAGATAGCTCAATCGGCAATTTCAAAGTTTAAGAAAATTGCATGCATAATACGTCATCATAGGAAAAATCCTGAGAGAGAAACGCTAAAAGATGAAGATAAAAATTACTAGCAATCTACAACCCAAAGAAAACCACTGTGAACATTCTGGTGTTTAGTTCACTCAGTTCGCAAGTGAATAGTTGCCAACGTTCAGTTTCAGTAGGCTGAAACCGGAGTTATTTTTCAGGGCTCTAGATTAAAGGTTCAGGAGCCTTTTACAAAAGCCCAGCTAGTCCAGAACTAAGAGGCGCGAAACAGAAGCACACAGTTTAATCGCTTAGGATCGCTAAGTATCCACTGTACAAAGCACTTTCACAAGAATCTGGAAATTACTGCAATATTTTTCATGATCTTGGCTTTAGAATGTGAGCGCCTTGAATAGTCCTGAATCCCACTGGTTACTAAAAAGACTCAGGTCCTTGTATAAAAATACATAAATGCTCAGTCGCAGCCCCAGACCCTCCGGCTCGGCCAGCCAAGTAGCGCACCGAAATCGAAGGCCATTTCCGGAGCAGCCAGGGGCGAAGCTCTAACTGCTCTGTCCCCTCCCCGCGGGCCGGCGGTGCAGGCCGGAGGCCGGGCCCGGCTCCCCTCCCGCCTCCTCCCGCCCGCCGCGCCACGGGGGCCGTCCCCGGAGCCCGCCCGGTCCAAGAAAATGGCAGCGGACGTCCCCGCACGGGCCCGGATCCCCAATGGCCGCCGAGGCCGCGCGACGCCCCCGCTGCAACCCGCGCCCGTGGGCCGCGCAGGGAGGCCGTCCGCGGCGAGCTCACCGGAGCGGCTTCTTGGAGAGCGGGCACACCAAGAGCTCCAGCAGCGCCGGGTCGAAGGCACCCTCTGCCCGCTCCCTCCGGTCCACCGACGGCCGCGCCCCCGATGCGTGCAGGCGCCGAAGGGCGACCGCGGCCGGCAGCGCTCGCGTCTCCCGCAGCGCAGAGGCGAGCCGGCCGCGCGCTCCGCTCAGCATGGTCTGGCAGCCGGCGACCGCGCTCGCCGCGTCCCCCGCAGGCCGGGCCGCGCAGGCTGAGCCACACAGCCCCGCCCCCCCTCCCCCCCCCCCCCCCCCGCCGACCAGGCCCTGCCCGCGGTGCGCTGGGAAACACAGTCCCGGGGCAAATGGCGACTCGCGCTTCGGTTCCGAGGGCACTCCAGACCCGGCTGCTTTCCATGCAGCACTGTCGGGTAGTTAAGAGCGTGGCGCGCAGCCGGAGGCCTCTGGTGGGTGTTTCCCCCGAGGTTGCAAGCTACGAGTTCCAAGCAGAGCCCTACTGAGGTTTCACCAGGGCCTGTCGCGGTAGTGCTGGGAAGCCACTGGCAGTACCCCCGCGTGTTCTCGCCAAAATGAGGTTTCAAACACTGTTGTGGTGGGTACGTTAAAAGCGTTAATTTGTTGGGCTTCCCCAGTGATGCAAGGGGTTAAGCACCGCACTATGAGGCAATCCGCAGCCTCTGCAGCACGAGTTCGATCCCCAGCTAGGGAGCAACCCACGTGGCGCAGCAGACCTTTCCTGTATCCCCTCAGCAGTGTATTTCGTCAGTCTGCCTGTTCTGCTCCCTGCTCTGTCTCTGGTGAATCCTCTCACCCGCCCCCCGCATCTCTGGCCTGTACCCCAGTTCTTGTATGCATAAATCTTTTTAAAAACTTTGTAAAAAAAATAAAAAACATTAATTTGGTTTATGTAAATATTTCCCATCCCAGTTCCTGTAATCTTTTCCCTCCTTAGTTAAAAAAAATATTTTAAGAATCTGATCTGAAAAGAAACTATGGGGACTACACCTGAGGGGATGGGGGGAAGCAAATGTTTAAAAATAAACAATGATGTAAAAAATAAAAAAAAAATTAAAATTAAAAAAAGAAAAGAATCTGAAAAGAATGACGTAGGCCTCTTGACTCGAATCAATTGGATAATAAAGCACAGCTAATTTACTTCTTTAAATGATTTCGGAGACAGCGTGGAGTTAAGTAATTGTGTAATCAGACAGATGTCCTTTAGTTAATTGAATGATGCATTGAATGGATTTTTCTCCCCTAGTTTGTCTGACTCTTCAAGGAAGTGATGCAAGTTTGAACTTCAACTATGGGGTATAAGCTCTCGGGCTTTCCAGCTTGGCAGCTTGGTTCTGGTCCATAGTTTACTGGCTGTATGATTTATTCAATTTCCTTACTGTGTAATAAGATTAATTACTATCTACCTCATGAAATCCTCTGGTGGGAATCAAATGTCATACATACAGAGAGTATTTAGAAGAGTGCCTGGCACAAATTAATGCTTGGTAGTATTTACTGTGATTTTTTTTTAAGATTATTTATGCAAACAAGAATTGGGGTACAAGCCAGAGGCACAGAGGGTGAGAGGATTCACCAGAGACAGAGTGGGGAACAGAACAGGCATATCAATGGAAATACACTGCTGAGGGGAGCAGCGGGTGAGTCAGGAGAGGTCCACTGTGCCGTGTGGGTATCTCCCTGGGCAGGGATAGAACTCATGCTGCAGTGGCTGCGGATAGCCTCATAGGCTGCATCCTAACCCCTTGAGCCACCGGGCAGGCACTAGTATTTACTGTGATTTTATGTCCTCTGTTCTTTCCCAGTTTTGTATGCTTTAAAATTTGTTAGTGATCAATTTTTCCCTTTTTGCTAAATATTGATGTGAATGGTTTTCTTGCCTCATTAGGCTTTATCATTTCAACTTTGAGCCACTGATATAGGGGTGGGGATGAGGGATATACGGTGTAGATAGAAACACAAGATTATATTTTCAAATTTCTCTTCCATTCAGCAATAAAACAACAAATTGAGAAAATTTTACGTTGTTTATTAAAAAAAAACCCACTACATTATTCCATCATTAATCATTAATGCTCAAAAGATTTCTAAAGGCCAAAGCCACTGCTAGGATACTGAAAAGTAAACTTCTTTGGTAGATAAATATTTAAAAGATAGTGAAAGTCTGATTGCCAACCAAGTTCTCTCCTCCCCATCCCCACCCCCAAAATATTTCACAGCCAGAACTTTCCATTATTAGAGTCACTAATGAATTACAACACAGGGTGGTTGTCAAATATGTAGCCTCAAGAGGATCTGTTATAAAATTCTGATGTTACCTTTATACTTCCTACTAAGACAGTAGCAGGAATAAATTTTTCAGTTGTAGTTAGTTGATACTTTGGGCCTGTAAGGGCAGGAACTGGACCACAGTGCAGGTTTTCTGATCCCATGCAGACCAGGTAAAGGAGGAGTCAGAGTCCTTAGTGGGTTTTTGCAGGTCTTTTATTGGGGTTCACCAGGCATATGGCAGGCAGGGGTGCTGGCTGGGGGGCTAGCAGGCTGGCAGGCCTCCCAGCCCCCAGCAAGTCTTTACTCTATCTGGGCTCTCTGGCGTTCGTTCTGCTGCTTCTCGGCTTCTCTTTCGGCTTCGGCTGCTGTTGCTGCTGCTGCTGCTGCTGCTGCTGCTGGCGTCCCCGTGACGCCGCCCTTAAAAGCCCAGTCTTAGCCCAGGTGAATCACATCTACCTATGCCCACACCCTATTCCAGGTGCCCGCCATCAGGCATGCATTCAGGACCGCAAGGATCCATCATCTATCCTGATGGCGGGAGGGCAGAAAAGCCTGACATTTTCTTTACCCTACAGGGCCCTAGGGAGGGAACCAACTATGGGAGATATGTTTCAGCAAGGGACAGGGAGGAACCCAGGCTTCTGCCTGCACTGAGCTGGCCCAGGCAGCTCAGACCTGGGACTTGCCCCCTGTGGGCTACAGCTGGGCAGGGCCACATGCTTGAGGCCCACTTCATTAGCCTCAGTTGGCCTAACTCACAGATCTCTATCGACTGGGTTTTCTAACCAGTTATAAATAAATTAGTTTCAGTTTGTCTCCTCATAGATGCTTTGAAGCAGCTCCATTTACTTTATAGTAGTATTGGGAAAGAATGGAGAATAAGAGCCAAGCAGGAGCATGTCCTCAAATTTGTAACACCAAAAATCAACCA
This sequence comes from Talpa occidentalis, assembly GCF_014898055.3. NCBI lineage: Eukaryota > Metazoa > Chordata > Mammalia > Eulipotyphla > Talpidae > Talpa > Talpa occidentalis. Next base: position 55,245,735 of record NW_023604972.1, read on the forward strand.
CCAACATTTAAGGAAAATCTGAGTGCTAGATCAAACCACGTAAATATCAAGTGGCAATATGTAAAAAAAAAAAGTCTTAATAGACAAAAAATAAGAAAGAATTCATTTTTGCATTTAGTATAGTAAATATACTAAGCTGAATGTAGGTGGCAGTATGGAATTGTAAGATCATTAGTCCTTTCTCACTATCGGTGTGACTACTATCTTTTCCATCACAGAGCCCTGAGCATACATGTAGTAACATGATGGGCTCTCAGCAAAGGTACTGCCTTGCTGTGTGATCTTGTGGAAGTTCCTTAAACCCTCTTCCTCAATCTTCTCATGTGTAAAATGGGATAATAATCATACCCACTTTATAACAGTTGTTGAGGAGAGGATTACATATAATAATACAAGTATTGATAGCACAGGGCCTGACACAGACTACACAAATGAATTTTATCAGCAACGAGTTTACTTACAGTGGTGAAGTTGGAGAAAATGCTGATTAAAAAGGGAAAGTATAGTACCATAGTAGCACTTAATTTTAACCCGTGGATTTTTTATAGTTTCCAATCTGAATAATATTGAAACACAACTTTTGGGCTGTTATCTACATTCATTAAATGAGATAGATCTCTCCAGGCAGAAAAGGGGCTAAAGCATCTTTCCTTATAAAGTCCCATAAATACCAAATTTAGGGGCATTGAAATTGGAAAATCTCTAACCCAGAGAGATAAAATAAGCTTTCCAGTAGATGGCATCATACAATGTTTCAACTAACATTCCTGATTCCACTTCTTTTCTATGATCACAAAATTTGCTTTTATTTTGCCTGTTATTTTCTTGATTTGATGACATATATTTTAGGAACAAAAAAAAAATCACAAAATCTTATTAATAAATTATAATTGTAATGAGTTCATTACAATTTCGGGTCCAATAAAATGGTCAAAAAATATTAAAAGAGAAAATGCAGTTGATCAATAAATACATTAAAAATATTCATCTACAATAGTAAAGTAATGCAAGTTTCAAACATCAAAAAGGTTTTCATTTCTCACCTGTGAAAATGGCAAATATTTAAAAGACAATTCTTAGCACTGATCTTTAACGTATTCATTTTATTGAATGCCCACTAGGTAGAGAAACAGAATGAATGGGATGTGTGTATATATGTATACACACATATATACATATATACATATATACACACATATATACACTTGTCGTTTTTTGGAGTCTGTGGGTTTGTTGTGCGGGATCCTTGGGTTCACTCTGGGAAAGGTTTCACCAGAGCTCCCCTTTCAGCAACACGTGGCAAGTTTCCCAGGCGAGTTTCTCCACCAGACAGAGACATTAGTTATATTTAAAGAACAGGTTTGTTAGGGAAATGACAGAAGAGTAAAGACACTTGCATAGACACAAGCTGGCAGGAAGAGCTGCTCAAAAGGGACAGGTTTTCTGAGAGAAGCCTGCATGGTTGCAGGTGGGCGGCCTTGAGGAGAGCTGCCTCTGCTGAGGGAGGTCAGTGAAGAGATGTCCCGGCATAATACAGGTCTTGGGCAGGCAGGGAGGCTGGGGCTCTGCAGAGGGAGAGTTGGTGAAAAGAGGCACCTGCATAGTCACAGGTGGGCAGTGGGAGTGCTGCCCTGAGCCTGTACAGAGATTGTACTCATATAGTCTTCTTCTCTTTGGGACGGGGCTCACTCCTCCATGGAGTGGCCTGTTTGTTGCTGATTTTGGATAACTAGGCAGAACTAGAAAGAGACCAGAGATTGCAGAATGGGCCCGATCTCCATATCTTTACCCTCAGGTCTGATCCTGCTTGGGTCTTATGCCTTGTAATAAGGCACTGGTGCCTAAGGGTCCTGACATCTACAGCTGGGTTAATGGTCGTGTTATTTTCCTCTACCCCTACCTCCTTGTGTGAGTCAGGTTCTGGTCTTGGGGCACCTCCTTTCCAGTCTTTTTATTTTTGTCCTCCATCATACTCACATGTGTGTTTGTGTGTGTGTGTGTGTATACACACCTGTATATATGAAGAAATTTATTATGAGGAATTACCTCATACAAGTAGTGAGACTGAGAAATCCCATGATCTATCATCTGCAAACTGCAAAAGTGGTATAATTTCAATCAAAATCTATTCGGGGGCCTCCCCGGTGGCGCAACGGTTGAGCGCTGGGTTGCGAGGCTGCCCGCAGGCTCTGGGGCGCCGGTTTGATCCCCAGCTGCTCCCTGGCCACGGGAGGAGGGTCCTGCATGGCCCGCAGACCTCTCCTGCCACCCGCTGCTCCCCTCAGCAGTGTTCTTCAGTCCTTCTGCCTGCTCTGCTCCCCGCTCTGGCTCTGGTGAATTCTCTCACCCTCCCCCGCGCTTCTGACTGTACCCAGCGCTTGTATAAATAAATAAATAAATCTTTAAAAAAAAATCTATTCGGCCTAAAAGCCAAGAAACCTATAGTGTAAACTTAAGTTCAAGAACAGGAGAAAACCAATGTTTCAGTTAAGCAGCCAGACAAGATGCAAAAGGGGTGATTTCCTCCCTCCTTTTGTTCTATTCAGGTTTTTAAATGACTAGGTGATACCTGCCTGAAATCTACTTCATTGAAGCTCCTGATTTAAATGCTAATCTTATCTGGAAATACCATCACAGATACACCCAGAATCTTTAATTTGGGCACCCTTTGGCCCAGTCAAGTTGACATAAAAAATTAATTGCTACAGGGCCTGTACCTCCCTGGTGGCACAGGTGGTTGAGCACAGCGCTGTGAAGCTGTCCGCAGCCTCTGCAGTGCCAGTTTGATCCCCGCCAGCCGCGGAGCAACCCACATGGTGCGGCAGACCTCTCCTGTCTCGCCTGCTGCTGCCCTCAACAGTGTATTTCAGTCAGTCTGCCTGTTCTGTTCCCTGCTCTGTCTCTGGGGAATCCTCTCACCCTCCCACACATGTGGCCTGTACCCTGGTTGTTGTATAAATAAATAATAAAATCTTAAAAAAGTAAATCATCCTAAAAAAATTAATTATTACACAGTCCTAGGGCTGGAGCTAACCTCTGGATGCACCATTATGCAGTTATAAAAATTAAAACTTGTCACAAAACACAGTAAATGATTGTAAAATACAATAAGTCAAAACAAAGCAGAACAAAAAATCTTGTGCACATTTAGTGCAATTCTTTTTAAACCAAGAGCCTAGGAATAGAAAAAAAAAAAAAAAGTTTGGTTGGCTTGAGATAGTTAGAATATTGCTTAATTGTTGTTTTGTTATAGAGCAGCCCCGATATTAAACGGGTTCCTGGCTGTGGGTCCTCACCCAAGCGCTTAAAAGGGACTTACTAATATTCCACTACAGACACACACAAGGTTAATAAAAGGTTTATTTACAAGGGAAAAGGAAATAAGGAAAATGTACAACTCAGGGAGAAAATAGGGAAATAAAGTCTTTATTGCGTCCTACCCGATCCGACGACCTGGAAACCCAAAGTCACTTTCAGAGCTGGCCGGACGCTGCGAGCTGGCAGAGAGCCAAAATGGGGATCCCCAAAAGCCCACGTGTCTGCCTTTTATATCCACCTGGCTACTTAACCCCACCCTCAGGTCCCAGCTACCTTCCCTTTGGTGGTGATGGGATTTGGAGTTTCCAGTGTCTTTGGCTTTGGCCTGGGGTGGGGGTGGAGTCCACAAAGCCTGTATGGAATTAGCTTTAGGATATCCTGTTCCCCCTAACAGTTTCTCTTTTTAAAATTTTTTATTAATAAAGTACTTTTAAAATGTAAAGATTACATTAATATTTAAGGTTAATAACTGTCAAAGATGTATTTTAATTCAAACTTGTTTAATTCAATGAATATTTATTGAGCATTTCCTATGTTCATAGTATTAGAATGTGAAAAGGAGGTGTATAGAGGCATATCAGAGGTGATCCCTATTCTTAGGAAGTTATAATCTTTTTTTTTTTTTTTATTGCGGCATGTTTTATTTATTTGTTTGTTTGTTTGTTTGTTGTTTATACATGCACTGGGTACAGTCAGAAGCGCGGGAGGGTGAGAGAATTCACCAGAGCCAGAGCGGGGAGCGGAGCAGGCAGGCTGACAAAATACACTGCTGAGGGGAGCAGCGGGCGGCAGGAGAGGTCTGCGCGCCATGTGGGATCCTCCTCGGTGGCCGGGGAGCAGCCGGGGATAGAACTGGCGCTGCAGAGGCCGCGGGCAGCTTCGCAACCCAGCGCTCAACCGCTGCGCCACCAGGGAGGCCCGGAAGTTATAATCTTAAGTGGAGTTAAAAAGCAGAGGATAAAATTAACTGAAAATTCTGATTTATATGGAATGCATTCTTTTGTGTGCTTATTTAACAGTTGTTCAAGTTATACTGTACATCAGATATATAAGGAGAAAGTGATATTTGTACATGATGATAACATTGGGGGAGTGTCAGTAAAGCTTGGGGCATGTCACATTATCAAATTATTTACTTCAATCTCAGGAGACACCCAATTTATTCCATTTTATACTTTTTAAAATCCATTAATATAAATTTTAATTTTGCAAGGAGGAATTAGAAGCTTGATAAACTTAGATCAGTATGATGAACCATCACTACTACATAGCAACTCAGAGAAGAATGAATAATACAGAACTGAGTGGATTTTGAAGGGATGCATGTTAATGTAGATTTTAAATGACTCCTTTATAGAACAGTCTGATTTCAAAACTGATTACAAAAATAGCCAGATTTGATCTTTAGCTTAAAATCTTAACATAATAGAATGTGAACATATGTGAAGAATAGTATTTTTTTTAAGATTTATTTATTTATGAATACAAGAACTGGGGTACAGGCCAGAGGTGTGGGAGGGTGAGAGGATTCACCAGAGACAGAGTGGGGAACAGAACAGGAGGATTGACTGAAATACACTACTGAGGGGAGCAGTGGGCGAGACAGGAGAGGTCTGCTGTGCCATATGTGTAGCTCCCTGGCCAGCCAGGGTGCGGGTAGGGGATTGGGGATTGAACTGGTGCTGCAGAGGCTGCATGCGGATAGCTTCACAGTGCTGTGCTTAATTAACCCTTGTGCCACCAGGAAGGCCCCAAGAATACTATTTCTTTCTTTAAAAAAAAAAAAAAAGATATATTTATTTATATAAGCAATGGGGTACAGGCCAGAGCCACGGGAGGGTGAGAGAATCCACCAGAAACAGAGCAGGGAGCAGAAGGACTGAAATACCCTGCTGAGGGGAGCAGCGGGCAAGACAGAAGAGGTATGGCATAATGTGGGAATTCCCTGACTGGCCGGGAATTGAACAGGCACTGTGGAGGCTGCGCAGAGCTTCACAACACTGTGCTCAACCCGCTGCACCACCAGAGAGGCCCAAGAATAGCATTTCTTAAAGAGACTTCTTACCAGTATTTTGCTCTTTAAAAATTCTATTCATACATATTTCAAAATACTTCAAAAACAAGATGTCACTAAAACTGTTAAGTATATCAAAGAGAGAGTATTCAGATATCCTAAGATATTAATTTCTTTATTTAAAATAAAGGAAATCTAAGACAAGTAGCAGGAAGTTCTTTCTAACTGGCTTTAAATAAGGACAATAGTAGCCCTGATCTGTGCTGGCTGGCTGCACCTCCATTCCACCCTTCTTCAATTTGGAGAAGTTGAAAAGCTAAGAGTACATTTGTCACAATGTCTTACAGGTTGGTTTGTAGATGTACAACAAACTCTACACACATGAGATCTGAAAGAGAGGCAGAGGTAGCAGGGAAAGCTGGCAAGATACCAGGTTTGCCTGGGTTAGATCTGGCTTGTCCTCTGAACACATTTGAGTGAGACGCAGTAACAGCAATGATAAAAGCATCAGTTTCCAGCCCTCTGGATCACAGCAATGAAGGTATGACATTGACCTCAAAACTTCAGAGCAAACCCCATATCACTGATCTTTCAATCCCTCTGAATTTCTAAGCATGTGCCTCCCCACGTTCAATTCCATTGTGTAAGATTCAGCACTCGGCCACCAGCACCTCAGGAGCCTACACAAGCTCCAGTCCTGGTCTCACAAATCCTAGCTTTTCACCCTGGGACACTGGCCTCACCTGGGAAGTTCATTCCATTCATCACTCAGCCACCAGCACATCCTAGCAGACCTGTGCCCCAGCCTGGGCCTCAGCAACCTCCCAGTAAGCAACCCCGATCCTCGGTATGCACAAGAAGGCTTTGTTCCAACTGCACATGTGGGCTCTAGGCTTTCCCCTCTAGGAAACTGTGAGAGGATTATTGGTCAGGATCTAATATATTTTGTCTCTCGGCATCTCATGGTTGGTATAGTGGGCCAAAGTGTTTGGACTTTTTCAAACAGGACTTGAGGTAACATCCTACCGGTTCACAATTTCTTTTACTGAGGCTGCCTCAATATGAGGACTGGGAAGTACTCTGAAAATAATATTGATACTGTTGTCATGTTTAGAAAATTATTTTGGGAAATTTTCCTTTTGCAAGGATTCAAAGTAGAACATTAAGGAGGGGGAAGATGCTATACCATACAAAGTTCTTATTGTATATGTAAGATCAAAGGGATGAAAGGCAATAATGGTGTCTGAGATCTCAGCAAGTAATTTGGTGCTACTCATAATAACACCCTTGCCACTTCCCAAGATTTATGTGAGTTAGTGCAGTCTAGCTTGGAAAGTGACCATCTGAGAAGCAGCACGCCAAGACTGTCTTACGTTCTTCACATCATGTCTGTTAGCAGTTCTTACAACTTGCTTCTTCACAAGTCCTGTGGCTTCACCCACTTTATTTTTTTTAAGATTTATTTTTATATATTTATATATTTATTTTTATATATTTATGAACTGGGGTGTAGGCCAGAGGTACAGGGGGCTGAGAGGATTCACCAGAGACAGGAGGAGCAGAACAGGCAGAGCTACTGAAATACACTGCTGAGGGGAACAGTGGGTGAGACAGGAGAGGTCTGCTGCGCCATATGAGTTATCTCTGTGGCCAGGTATGGAACTCATTTTGCAGTGGCTGGCGACAGATTTAACCCCTTGCGCCACCAGGGAGGCCCTGACTTCACCCACTTGAGTGTAATAATCACCATTCGAATCTATGCCTCAGTAAGTTAGAACCATGGGAAACTTAATATAGTCCTAACTGCTCTTTAATTTTTTCCCTTTTATATTCCAAGAATAAACATTTCTTTCTATCTCACTGGCAACTTTATTAAAAATTTCACTAAAAGAAAAATTATTTATGCTTTGTTAACTGAGAAATAATGTCTCAAGAATAGTTAGAGCTTGTTAGATAATCAAGGTGAGGATTTGAACCTGGAAATGAGCCCAAACAGATATTTCTCTGACAGAACAGTTCTGAATAAACATAAGTTTGAATTTAGTTTATATAGCTAGAAACAGTGAGTCATTGACATTAAGAATGTAATTCTTCTTGATAGGAGGGGCTTCCAGCTTCTGATCTGAAGATATGCTAATGCCAGAGGAAGGCAATTCAGGATCTAGTTTCCTCTCTGAAGAACACCCTTTAGAGATGCAAAGGCTAGGTGCCCTTTGTTAAATCTTATATCTGTAAAAAGTGACTTACTCTTTTAGACTGTAGATTCTGCATATAAGATGGATCCTGTGAAGATGGCTTGTTGTTTGCCTGGCAGACCAGAGGTGAGTGCCCCAGAAAATTTTGCATTATATCCACAGATCAGTTTTGAATTTTGGAAGATTTAAAAATTTTTAAAGATTTATTTAGTTATACATATGATGTGGTTTTTGGAGTTTGGAGTGCGGGGTCCTTGGGTTCACTCTGGGAAAGGTTTTGTAACAGGGTGGTCCCCAGGAAAGGGGGAAGTTCCAGGTTCCCTGCCCCACCCAAGAGAGGGTGGAGCTGAACAGGGAGAGAGGAAGCTGCAAGAGAGACTGAGGAAGAAAGGAGCAGGATGGAGCCAGGAGACCTGGAGGAGGCGCATGGAGCCTAGAGACACGTAAAGAAACAGCTTGTCTTTTTGGTCGTGGACTGGGTGACACAGATGTGGGTGAGACCCGTGGGGAGGTGACAATGGCAGCTTTTATATTGATGTTGATTTTGCTCTTTTCCTTCCGGGCTTGTCTGGTTGTTTCTGACCCTTTTCTGTGGGTCCCCACTGGAAGATGCTTTAGACTTGTGGCAGGCTTTGGGGCCTTGTTCTGGGCCGATCCCATATGAATGGAGTTTTACCCACGAGGGGACGGGTAACTTTGGGTTCTTCGTTTAGAAACTAGACTCTTTGCCTTACCTGTATTGTTTCCTAGTTTTATTTAAGTTCCTTCCCATTAAAGTCTCATATGTTTTGTGTTGATGTGGAGGATGGCAGAACCCATTTAAAATAGGCAGGTTTGCGGGGTTTGGGCTGCCCCTTTCCCTGTCCTATAACAGATTTGGCCCCCAACGTCCTATAACAGTTTCACCAGAGCTCCCCTTTCAGCGACACACGGCAAGCTTCCCAGGCGAGTTTCTCCACGAGACGGAGACGTTAGTTATAATTAAAGAACAAGTTTATTAGGGAAAGGGACAAGAGAATGAAGGACACTTGCATAGACACAAGCGGGCAGGAAGAACTGCCCAAAAGGGACAGGTTTTCTGAGATAGGCCTGCATGGTTGTGTTACAGGGCAGGGAGAGGGGCAGCCCAAAGACCGCAAACCTGCCTATTCTAAATGGGTTCTGCCATCCGCCGCATCAACACAAAACATATTGTTGTAGAGCAACCCCGATACAAAACGGGGTGCCTGACTGTGGGTCCTCACCCGCGCGCTTAAAAGGACTTATCAATGTTCTACTGCAGGCACATGGGAAAGGTTAATAAAAGGTTTATTTACAAGGGAAGTGGAAATGAGGAAATGTACAGCTCTGGGAGAAAAGTGGGAGACAAAGTTTTAAATGAGTCCTACCCAATCTGCCGATCAGGAATCCCAAAATGGCCGCCAGCCAGGAGAGGTGAAGCCAGGAGGTGAGCGATCTCCAGCCAGAGCCCCCAAGGCCCTCGTGTTTTGTTTTTATATCCAACCTGGCTGCCCAACTCCACCCTCAGGTCCCAGCCACCCTCCCTTTGGTGGTGATGGGATTTGTCTTTCCCAATATCTTGATGGCTTTAGTCTGGAGTGGGGGTGGGGTCCACAAAGCCTGTATGGGATTAACTCAGGACATCATTTCCCCCTAACAATATGAGATTTTAATGGGAAGGAACTTTAATACAATTTGGAAACAATACAGGAAAGGCAAAGAATATAGTTTCTAAATCAAGAACCCAAGGTTACTCGTCCCCTCGTGGGTAAAACTCCATCCAAATGGGATTGGCCCAGAGCAAGGCCCCAAAGCCTGCCGCAAGTCTAAAGCATCTTCCAGTGGGGACCCACAGAAAAGGGTCAGAAACAACCAGACAAGCCCGGAAGGAAAAGAGCAAAATCAAAATCAACATAAAAGCTGCCATTGTCACCTCCCCACGGGTCTCACACCCACAACTGTGTAACCCAGTCCACGACCAAAAGACATGCACAGTTTCTTCACATGTCTCTAGGCTCCATGCGCCTCCTCCAGGTCTCCTGGCTCCATCCTGCTTCCTTCCTCTTCTCTGCAGCTTCTCTCCCTGCTCAGCTCCACCCTCCATTTGGGTGGGGCAGGAAACCTGGAACCTCCCCCTTTCCTGGGGACCACCCTGTTACAGTTGCAGGCAAGCGACCTTGAGGAGAGCTGCCTCCACTGATGCAGGTCAGTGAGGAGAAGCCCCGTCATGGTACAGGTCACAGGGAGGCGGGGAGGCTGCTGCCCTGCAGAGGGAGAGAGTTGGTGAAAGGAAGCACCTGCATAGTCACAGGTGGGCAGACAGACTGCTGCCCCATGCCAGAGCAGAGATTGCACTGATATAGTCCTTTTCTCTTTGGGAGAGGCGCACTCCTTTGTGGAGTAGCCTGTTTGCTGCTGATTTTGGATAACAATGAGAATCCTAAAGGGACCTAGATTCCAGGATGGGCCCAATCTCTGTATCTTTACCTTCAGGTCTGTGCTCCAGACACTCCCTGTAGGATCTGATAACTGCTTGGACCTTACGCCTTGTGATAATGCACTGGCGCCTAAGGATCTTGATTTCTATTGCTGGGTTATGGTCACATTAATCCCCTCTACTCCAACCTCCTTGTGAGAGTCAGGTTTTAGTCTTGTAATGTCTCCTTTAGGTTTTCTATTCTCTCCTCCATCACATACAAGAGCTGGGGTACAGGCCAGAGGTGCCGAAGGGTGAGAGGGTTCACCAGAGAGAGTGGAGAACTGAACAGGAAGATTAACTGAAATATACTGCTGAGGGGAGCAAAGGGCAAGACAGGAGAGGTCTGCTGTGCCATGTGGGTCAGCTCCTTGACTGGGGATGGAATTTGTGCTACAGTGGCTGTGGATAGCTTCATAGTAGTGAGACTTAACCCCTTGCACTGTTAGGGGGAAAGGATGTCCTGGACTAATTCCATGCAGGTTTTGTGGACCCCACCCCCACTCCAGACCAGAGACATCAAGACATTGGGAAAGACAAATCCCATCACCACCAAAGGGAAGGTGGCTGGGACCTGAGGGTGGAGTTAAGCAGCCAGGTTTGGTATAAAAACCAAACACGTGGGCCTTGGGGGGCTCGCTCTCTTGCTCGCCTCATAGCTTCATGGCTCCTGGCTTGCAGCCAGCGTTCAGAGTGCCATTTGGGATTCCAGATCGGCGGATCGGGTAGGACACATTTAAAACTTTGTCTCCCACTTTTCTCCCTGAGTTGTACATTTCCTCATTTGCCCTTCCCTTGTAAATAAACCTTTTATTAACCTTTCGCGTGTGCCTGCAGTAGAGTATTGATAAGTCTTTTTAAGCGCGGGTGAGGACCCACAGTCAGGCACCCCGTTTTGTATCGGGGCTGCCCTATAACAGTTTGGCACCCGACGTGGTTTCCAAGTTACACCCGCGGTTGACCAGCCCAAAGAAACATTCCTTGCATTGGTCACCATAAGCGCACTAGGTCTGCAGGACTCGCAGTGTAATCTTTGTCTCAAGTCGGCAACCTGTTTTGTATCGGGTCTGCCCTATAACAGCACCACCAGGGAGGCCCAGATTTAAAATTTTTGAAGAACAGTTTTAGATGCACAGCGAAATTGAGAGGATGGTATAGAAATTTCACAAAACCTCTGCCTCTGTACAGGAATATCCTCTCCCACAAGTTCCTCACGGAAAGGTTCGGCGCGGTAAAGAAAAGGAGAGCCAGGATAAATTTCTCAAAGGAAGGGAAAATTTATTGTGCCCCGGGTGGACCTCACCAACCCAAGGTGGGGGTCAGTGAAACCATGCATGTTGTCAGGGGAAGGCAGGCTTTTGTAGGGTGAGGAGAGGTCAGGTGGGAGACTGGGTTCGTATGGTGGGGAAAAAGTTTGTAGGGCACGAAAACATTTGTAGGGCGAGGGGAGTTTCTTTGTCTGAGAAAAGATTTGTAGGGTGGGAGGAGGTTCATTGTCTGAATTCTCTATGCAGGCTTCCGCATTCCTGTTCCCAGGTGGGCTTCCTGGTGGGTTTTTGCAGTCGGTCTCCTGCATGGAACTTAAACTCACTGGAGTAGAACTTTCCTTCCTTCCTTCCTATTTCCATTCCTCCATTCCTCTTCTGTGTATTGCACATTTATTATTGTTGTTGTTGTTATTTGTTTTCTTACATTGTTGTTTATTTTTACAATATTTAATTTCTCCCCTCATATGTAGGTCCCCATAATTTTCCCATCACCAAGGCATCTTTTACCATCATGATAGTCCCTTTGTTACAGGGCAGGGAGAGGGGCAGCCAGAACCCGTAAACCTGCCTGCTCTAAATGGGTTCTGCCATCCGCCACATCAACACAAAACATATGAGACTTTAATGGGAAGGAACTTTAATACAATTTGGAAACAATACAGGAAAGGCAAAGAATATAGTTTCTAAATCAAGCACCCAAAGTTACCCTTCCCCTCATGGGTAAAACTCCATCCAAATGGGATTGGCCCAGAGCATGGCCCCAAAGCCTGCCACAAGTCTAAAGCATCTTGCAGTGGGGACCCACAGAAAAGGATCAGAAGCCACCAGACAAGTCTGGGAGGAAAAGAGCAAAATCAAAATCAAGATAAAAACTGCCATTGTCACCTCCCCACGGGTCTCACACCCACATCTGTGTCACCCAGTCCACAAACAAAAGGCAAGCACAGTTTTCTTCACATGTCTTTTGGCTCCATGTGCCTCCTGCAGGTCTCCTTCTGGCTCTGCATCCTGCTTCCCTTCCTTCTTCAGTCTCTTTTGCAGCTTCTTCTCTCCTTGCTCAGCTCCACCCTCCATTTGGGTGGGGCAGGGAACCTGGAACCTCCCCCTTTCCTGGGGACCACCCTGTTACACCTTGTGCTCCTCCTGCCCCTGTAATGACCCCTCTTCCTCCCCCTCCCCTGCTGTATGCCTCAGATCTAAGGTTAGCCTACAAATTTTTGTCTTTTTCCTGACCTGTTCAGTTTCCCTATAAGAATGGAAGCTTTCTTTTTAATAATTGATGAACCTACTTTGATCACATCATTATCACTGAACCCATAGTTTACATTAGGGCTCATTCTTGGTAGCATTTGCTCTATGAATTTGGACAAATATAATGATAGGTATAAATCCTCTCTACCCCACTTGTTGTTTGATTTTGAAGGTTTATATATCTTTAATTTAAACCAAATTTCTTTTTTTTTTTTTTTTTTTGTGGGACCCTCGCTGGTGGCTGGGGATCGAACCAGCACTGCAGAGGCTGTGGGCAGCCTTGCAAACCAGCGCTCAACTGCTGCGCCACCAGGGGAGGCCCTAAACCAAATTTCTTAATTTTTATTTCTCCCCTTTTGTTACAGATATCCCTTCATGAATAGGGGAGGTACCATCCATTTTCCCTGCCCTCATTTACATGCCGCCACCTTGGATTACAAGTCCCACTATGCCATGAGCCGGACTTCCTGTATCAGGGACAGCTGAAAAGGAGCAAGGAGCAAAGATCACTCGGAAGAGACATGTAGGTGAGGAACACATGGAGATACTGCTTCTGGTCTTGGTAGAGACAATGGCAGCCATTATGTTGATGGGTGGTATATTTTGATTTTTGATTCTCTCCTTCTATTTCAGCTAACTGGGACATGCGTAACCTTTGTTTTTTGTTTTTGTTTTTTTTTTTTTTTTTGATGGTTCTTTGACAGAGAGTACCTTAAACTTGTGGCATGCTTTTGAGTTTCAATGGCCTGGTTTCAGGCTGAGCCTATTTGGTCATTTGCTTATGAAGGAATGGATAATTTTTGGAGTTTTATTAGGAAGCTATTATTTGAAATACTTTCTTCTCTCTTTATGCACACCAATTCTATTAAAAATATATCTATCATACTAAGTGTCTTCTTCCTTTTTTTTTTGCATGCAGATGGCTGAATCCCTTTTAGAGTGTGCACACCTTAACAGTTTGGGGTCCCTAGGTACCCCTCAGTTGTGCACTAATACTTTCTCTCTCTCTCTACCTCCCCCATACCTTCACTTCCTTTACACTGATAAATACTCTGTGTGATCCATATAATCTGACATTGCTTTTCAAACTTGAATGTGCATGAGTCACTTGGAAACCTTGTTAAAATGCAAATTATGATTCAGTATGACTGAGATCATATTGAATAGGCAGCTTGAAATTCCCATTTTTAAAAGCTTACATGCAATGCTGGTGCGTTTCAGACCACACTTTCAGGAGCAAGACTCTAGAATAGTGTTTCTGAAACTGGGATGATTTGGGGCTTTAAGGGGTATTTTGGCAACATGTGAAGAAATTTTGGTTGTTAGTACTGGAATCGTGCTACTGGGAAGAGGCCAGGAATGCTCTGAACATCTTAGCATGCATGGGACAGTCCCTCACAACAAAGAAGTTTCTGGCCCTAAATATCAGTACTGCCAAGGCTAAGAACCCTGCTTTAGAATGATCTTGAACTTTATAAATACCCAGTGTAGGTATTTTATTTAATAGTCTTTTTCTGAGGAAAAAGATTTCTAGGTTACTCCCATTCCTGTTCCCTCTTCAGCGAGCTCCTGTGACGGAAAGGGTTTCTTATATCATCTTCCAGTTTATTAAATGAAAATTATGAATGGAATTTTCCATAGTATGAACATGATTTTAAAATCCCCACAATCCTAGAAAAGGATTTTAAAAATTAAGTCATTTGTAGTCTTGAAATATGTGATCTTTTATTACTTTTGTAACATCCATGTTTAGGTTAGTGCATGATAGGGTTTTAGGAAACAACTGAAAAAGATTAATAAAATAATCAGAGGTATTTTATTTAGCATGTTTCCAGTGAATCTTCATATTAAATCAATCATATAATCCCTGGTATCAAAGGAGACGGACCTCTAAAAGATGGATTTCCCTGTATTTAGATGAAAGGTATGGAGACTATTTTGAGACTTCTTTACCCTAATTGTAGAAAACTATCTTCCATGGTCGAAGAAGTTCAATGTATTGACCCAATGTGATTTCATTATTAGTGATGTAACTTGCACAAAGAACTATTGTATATAAAAAAAAAAAAAACAAAACAAAAACATGATTTTAACCAGAATCACGTGAAGGAAATTGATTCCAGAGTATTTTTATTTAAATTGTTGTCACAATCCCAAGTTTTTTAAAGTCTGCTTTTCTTTATTTTCCAACCTATCAGGGATCTTTGGTTCTCCTAACCAACATTCAACTTCCCACCAAGCACTTACCACCTCTCCCGCCAGCTCCTGGATCACAGCTCTGTGATTCACTCTGCCCTAATTTCTTCTTGATTTTCTTGCAGAAGAAAACAATACTGACAAGAAATATGAAAAGATTTGTAGTCTTTTGAGTCTAAGTCACTAAAAGAGAATTAGGAGGTTGTTAGGATCTGAGCCCAGGTTTGGTCAGTTCCTCTGGCATGATTGGACATGCCCAGAAGCATCCACCAAGATGAAATTGAAACACACCACCTTGCCACAGATTGAAACCACACCCAGTGATTGAAATTTGGCCAACTACCTCTCAGCCAACATTCCAAAATTCAGAACTACACTGACTGAAAACCTTATTTGCATAGTGTAGATCTGAGTGTGGAGTAGCCTGTCCCTTTCATGCATATAAATGTTTCCAAACCCCAGCAATATGGGCACACAATTCTAGTGCTTCTTGGGTCTGTTTCCATTGGCTATAGTCTTAAGACTCGATAAAATCAACCCAGCTTTGATTTATTGATCTCTGATACAAAATTTAAAATAGTGTCTGGTCTACTGTTGGTTTCAATAAGTTGAGGCAAGCAAAAGTTCCTTGAGTTTATTCAAGAATCAAGACTGAAACTTGAACCTGGGAATAAGTATCCAGGTAACTCTGGGAAAGCTATCCAAATTCTGAGGCTCACAATGAGAATTTTATATAACCTGAAAGGAATACATTTACATTTTCAAGGATTTTTATAGAGAACATATGGGCAAGCATCCAGTTAATGTATCTATTTGACATTATCCTATTTAGACCCTTATCTTCTGGGAGCTTTGAGTTCCATGTTTTAGCAATGCTATAAACCTTAAGTCTGGCTTTCTTTGAAGTTACTAATTTTCCTGGAGACAACTTTATTTTGTTGTTATTGATGCAGCTTCTTGGCAAGGTCAGTCAGTCCAGCTGTGCCTTGGCTCTTAGGCTTGCATCCCTTAGTTGGGACCAGTGAGAGGGGGATCCTGTTCAATGTTGATTTTAGTTAACACATCACCAGGATATTTCCTTTTTTAAAAAAAGATTTCTTTATGCATACAAGAACAGGGGTACAGGCCATAGGTGTGGGGGTGAGAGGATTCACCAGAGACAGAGTGGGGAACAGAGCAGGCAAGTTGACTGAAATAAACTGCTGAGGGGAGCAGTGGGCCAATCAGGAGAGGTCTGCTGCACCATGCAGGTAGCTCCCTGGCCTGGGATCGAACTCACGCTGTAGTGGCTGCGGATAGCTTCATAGGTTGTGTCTTATCCCCTTGTACCACCAGGGAGGCCCCCGGATATTTCCTTTTAATGTAATGATCTCATTGACATGTGGCTGTGATATTATAATATACAAAAATTTCTCATACATATTTGGTCTTTATACCAGTTCTCCCTCATGGCTCTCAAAAGTCTTGACATTGCCTTAGTGTTAAATGTGTTTCTTGGGCCTCCCCAGTGGCGCAGCCATTGAGCGCTGGGTTGCAAAGTTGCCCACAGCCTCTGCAGCGCCGGTTCGTTCCCCGGCCACCGGCGAGGGTCCCAAATGGTGCGCAGACCTCTCCTGTTGCCCACTGCTCCCCTCAGCAGTGTACTTCATCAGTCTGCCTTTTCTGCTCTCCGCTCTGGCTCTGGTGAATTCTCTCACCCTCCCGCGCTTCTAACTGTACCCAGTGCTTATATAAATAAAATAAATAAATATTTTTAAAAAAATGTGTTTCTTATTATGCTAATGAAGGTAACTTTGAGAAAACACAAGGAAGAGACTGGTTGCCAGGAAAAACAATATAAATAGAGGTGATATTTTCAGCCCCAATCCCTGATTTCCTGGGAGAGAGAGGTGCTAGAGGTTGAGTTCAATTGCCAGTGACCAATGATTTAGTCAATCATGCCTATGTAGTGAAACTTTCATAAGAACCCAAAAAGTAGGGACTTGTGAGAGCTTCTGGGTTGGAGAATCAGAGCAATTCCATCTGCCACTGTTTTCAGGTAAAGGTTTAAAATTGACACCAGGTCCGAATCTCCATCACTGGTTCTGTTTCTGTGCACTGTGCCACAAATGCAAACAAAAAGTTCTTTGGTGTGACAAAAGAGGGGAAAAAGTATTTTAACAGTATAGAGGGAGAGGGAGAACTAGCAGATAGAGAAAGATGGAGAAGTTCCAGTTACTCAAGGTAGGACTGCAGCTGTAGGACTTGGATGGGTGCAGAAATGTCTATTGCATCCAGAACCAGGGCCTGCTGGCACATCAGGGCAGTCTTATCAAGTCCTGCTACCATCCAGGGTGGTAGGGTGTGGCAGAGGTCTGTCACTGCTGAGACTGAGCCCCCAAAGTTCTCCCCTCAAGGGTGGGGGGCCAAGCCCTGCTGCCTGCCTGACCAGTGTGGTGGCTGCTTTCTGAAGCTGAGTGACAATAAGGATAAGCCAGGTGCCTCGCCCCTTTTAAAGGCTCTTAAAATGGCAAATCCACTCCACCCCCTTCTCAGCAGCCCCCTTGCTTAAGACATCAGGGGAAGAAATTCGACCATGCATCTTCCCCTCCAATGCTTGGATGTCTGGGAAACAAAGTCTGAGCTCAGTCCAGGAGGCTGTGCTGCCAGCCCCAAGGGCTTTGGGGTCTAAAGCTCAGCTGCCCTGGGCTGCTCCAACACCACAATTTTGAATCCTAAGCTCCAAAAGGACAGAAGCTTCTTTGAACCTTGTCCTTTGTATCTCTTCATCTGGCTGTTGATTTGTATCCTTTGTAATAAATCAGTGATCTAATAAATAAACTGGTTTACTTAGTTCTGGGAGCCATTCTGGCATGTTAAATAAACCTGAGGAGAGCATCCTGCAGACCAATCTGTAGGGTTGATCAGAAACAGTTAACAGACTGTGCCTGCAGCGGCAGGAGCGTGGTGTTAAGAGACTAGCCCTTGAACAGACTGTCAAATGTTCTAGGAACATGACCCCTCCTTGCTCTAGCAGACCAGAGCGCAAAGCTACCTGCATAGACCTGAAGCCTGAAACATTTATGTGAAATCAGCTGCCTGCAGGTAAAGTCAGTCTTTTCAACCCTCCCTATTCACCAAGTAGCCAGATAAAGAAGATTTAAATAATGGGTACTCAGACTTTGCATTTCCACAGTGCAAATTTCCACATTTTTTAGAAGAGATTGAATCCCTACCTTCCTGTTCATAGATAACATCAACATATATGTAGGTCAAAATCATGGTGAACCAGAAGGACTCCCCGCCTCAAGAATACTTACATTTTTAATGCCAATGATTAAATGTTCTGCCTCTATAAACTAGTTGAGACTTGCATTTATTAGAACAGTTCTCCCAGAGTAAAATCTGATGTACTGTTTCCTAGGTTTGAATCTTCACTTTGATTATTGGATAAACTATTTTTTTTGATAAAATATTTAACTAACCATCATTGAGACTTTATTTCCAGTTTACAATCCTTTTGGGTGTAATCTGATACTAACTCTTTGTAGGGTCAAAATTGAGGTGAATTGAGTTGAGTTCTCAGAACCCTGCTGGTGTCCAGTAATTGTAATACTTATAGACAATCTTCCACACATCACGTTGGCAATGGGTCTGGGAATCCTACGCAGTACTTTAGTCACTGATTTATAGCATTTTCATTAACTGGACATGTTAACTAATGTTAAATCAGACATAATGATCTTCTTAAACTTAGTGTTTCCCTCTCCTTATTACTCAACTCTTTCTTTTTATTAAACTTAGTAAAAAACACCACTAGTGCCTCTGTCATCTGGGCCGTAGCACTGAAGCAAACCTAAAATTCTCCCTTTCTCTCACCTTCTACATCCAGTCTGTCACCAAGTCCTGTCATCTGCATCCCTTACTCGAGTCCCTCATGACTTCTGTCTTATTCTTTAACAATAATCTTCTTCTAGTTTTGTCTTTTTCCAATTCATCCTGCACACTGTTGCCAAAATAGCCTTTTAATGTGAAAATAAATTACAAAACTTACTGAAAATATCATTTCCGAATTCCCAAATGTGACTGTTTTAAGGGAATTTCCTCCTGGTGATATATAAAATGTTATATGCATTTATTTTTTTAATTAATAAACTTATTTTTAGAGCAATTTTAAGTTCACAGCAAAACTGAGTGGAATGTACAGAGTTATCATATACCTGTTACCCACCCCGCCGCCCCCACACATCCACAGACCTGTCAACATCCTTCACCAGACACATTTGGTAGATATGAGAACCTACAGTGTCTGTTGTCTTATTAGGGTTCATTCCTAGTGTTGTACATTCTATTGGTCGTGACAAATGACATGTGTCCGTTGACTGTAGTGTCATAGAGAAAAGTTTCATTGACTTAACAGTCCCCTCTGCTCCACTTATTCATTCATCTTCCCCTCTCCACCCTGCACCCCGAGCCCCTGTAAGTACTGGATTTCTTACTATCTCCATAGCTTTGCCTTTTCTTGAATGTCATATATAGTTGGAATTATGTCATTTGTCGCTTTTCCAGATTGGTTTATTTCACTCAACAATATATTCCTAATGTTTCCCCATGACTTTCCATGACTTGATAGTTCATTTTTTATTGGTGAATAATATTTCACTGTCTGGATATACCACCATTTATTTGTCTGTTCACCTACTGAAGGACATCTTGATTGCTTCCAAGTTTTGTCAATTTACAAACAAAACTGCTAGAAACATTGATGTGCAGTTTTTTGTGTGGACATATTTGGGTAAATATCAAGGCATGTGATTAATGCATCTGTGATTAAGAGTATGTTTAGTGTTTTTTTAAAAGATTTATTTATTTATGCATAAAAGAACCAGGGAACAGGCCAGAGGTGTGGGGGGTGAGAGGATTCACCAGAGACAGAGTAGGGAACAGAACAGACACATCTACTGAAATACACTGGGCAAGACAGGAGAGGTCTGTTGCACCATGTGGGTAGCTCCCTGGCCAGCTGGGGATCAAACTTTTGCCACAGTGGCTGCGGATAGCTTTCCAGTGCTGTGCTTAACCCCTTGCACCACCATGGAGGCCTAAGAGTATGTTTAATTTTGTATAACACTGCCAAACTGTCTTCCAAAGTAGTCATACCATTTTGCTTCCTCACTAGTAATGAATGAGAGTTCTATATTGCTGCACATTCTCACTATATTTGGTAGTATTGGTGTTTTGAATTTTCTCCATTCTCTCTCTCTCTATGAATGAATCCTCAGACAGATATGGATTAGAAATATTTTTCCATTAAGGACCTTTTATTTTTACTCAAAATAAGCTTCGGTAACCAGCATCTATTTCCTGCATTCATTCCTCCACCTTCCAAGGCAAGGTTTCTCTCCTCACTCTTTCAAAGATGAGAGCAGATTATGAGAGGCAAACAACAAAAGATGTACCTAAGATCAACCCCGTGTCTCTTCTGGACCACCTGACAGTGATGACATTCACTTATAACTTTACCTTTCTCTTTGGCACATTGAGAGTCAACTCCCCTTCACTCTCTGACCGGACTGTTGCAAAGTAGAAAGAACACAAACATCTCTGATGTCATAATATGAGATCTGAAGATGACCAAGCATCCCATCCCAATCTCTGTTCCATTCCTTTTTTTTTAATAACCACAAGTCACCTCATGGGAATAGGATGACCTAATTTAATGTACCTTGCTTTCCTTGTAATAATTTAATATTAGGTACTCACAGACACAAATGGTCAAGAACTCCCAGCCCCACTTCCATAGGACTGCAGAAAGTATCCTGATGTAATGGCTTAGGAGGCCCTCAAGAAACTGGCCTCTGCCTCTTTCCAACCTTTTTTCTCACAGTGACAATGTCCCACTTTGGATTCAACCTTTTATGCATTATTTGATGCCCTATTAACATTCTATGCTGTTTTCAAGCTACATGTCTTTTACTCATGCTGTTCTACCTGCCCAGAATCCCTCCCTCTACATTTGTCCATCCAAAGCACTTTTCATCTTTTAGGACCTGGTTGTTTTCTGTTTTTTTTTTTGTGTTTGTTTTTGTTTTGACCAAGTTTTAACACAACTTCTTTTTAGGAGATATTTCTAATTCCCTCCTTTTCCCTGCTGGGAATTGGCCAGTTCATCTTTTCTAAAAATGATGGAGGGCATACATAGGCTCTTATTTATGCTAGTCTACTTCTGTGAAATTATTTATTGTATGTCTTCCCTATTGATCTATAATATCCTTTAGATCATACACAAAACATGTATGTTTCGTTTTTCCTATCCCTGCATCTAGCACAATGACTGGCACATAGTAATAGGTTTTTAATAAATACATGCAAAATGAATACAATATGTTCAGTACCAAATGTTTAGTTGTTCCTCTTAACTTGCCAACAGAAAAAATTACTACACCGTCATGCCAGGATTATAGCTACCAGTGAAAAGAACAGCACAACCTTTTTTTTTTTTTAATTAGAAAAATTTTAAACACAAATTTTTTCTAGTCTGTTTATAATTTTGAGCAATGTAAGTTAGGGTGAAGGTCCTAGAAGGAATACTATTTTAGATGTGTTTTCTAAATCCTTTTGTGTTTGACATTAAATATTTTTTAAATTATAACAAAGTTACAAAAATAGAAAAAAGATTTCTTACATATATGCTCATCTAAGTTCTCTAAGTTAACAGCTTTTCACAATTAAATTTTATCCCCTTTTTATGAAGATGGCTCCAAAAATAAACAAGGAAGCAAACCCCTGTCCCTCCCAATGTCAAAGCAAAGCAAAAGCTTTAAAGGCCAGGAAAGCAGCATTAAAAGTCACCCACAGTCGCAAAAAAAAAATCCACATATCACCCACATTCTGGAGGCCCATGCCACTGCAACTCTGAAGAGAGCCCAACGATCCATGGATGAACACTCCCAGGAGAAACAACTTTGACTGCTATGCCATCAAGTTCCCTGACCACAGAGTCAGCCATAAAGAAGATAGAAGACAGCAAAATATTTGTGTCAGTTGTGGATGTCAAGGCCAACAAGCACCAGATCAAACAAACTGAAGAAACTCTATGACATTGATGTCAAGATTGACACCCTGATCAGACTCGAAGGCAAGAAGAAGGCTTCTGTTCAACTGGGTCCTGACAATGATGCTTTGAATGTTCCCAACAAAACTGGGATTATCTAAACTGATTCCAGCTGGCTTATTCTAAACATAAATTTGTCACCATAAAAAAACTAGACTATTTAAAAAATGAGAGTAACTTACAGATATGAGGATTAACACTTCAAGACAAAAGCAAAACAAAAGACATTAACATATCACCACCATACAATGATCAAAATCTTGAAATTAAAATTGATATGATATTATTGTACAATCTATGGATGGACATTTTACCAGTTGCCCCATTAAGGTAATTTGTTATTTAAATTTTATTACTGAGGTAACATTGGCTTATATGTTAGTATTTTGGAAGTATAGGATTCCCCCCTTAAGGTATTGCCGCCATAGAGTACCCACCACCAGTTCACCCGTGGGCCACCACCATAATCCTTAGTGCTTCCTTCTTAGTGCTTCCTTACCCCCCCTCCACTCTGTCCCCCACTGGATCCTTTACTTCTACAGCCAGCTTTCAAAGGGTAGTTTTTGTTGTTTTTTATTTGTGGGACCCTCACCGGTAGCCGGTGATTGAACTGGTGCTGCTGAGGCTGTGGGCAGCCTCGCAACCCAGCGCTCAACCGCTGCGCCACCAGGGGAGGCCCAAAGGGTAGTTTTTAAGCTTATCTTTATATGACCATTACTTTGGTTTCTCTAAGGGTTTGGTGACTGAGTAACATTGCATTGTGGCTTTTCTTGGTCTAATCAGCTGATTTGGGGTACTTGGGATGTTTCTATAGTTTGGCTATTGTAAATATTGCTGCTATAAACATGGGAGTGCAAGATTCCTTTTGAATTAGTATTTTTGAATTTTTTGGATAAATGCTTAGGAGTAGAATTTCTGAATTACAACAAGGTAGATTAATTTTTTTTTTTAAAAATATTTATTTGTTTATTTATACCATCACTGGGTACAGTCAAAAGCTCAGGAGGGTGAGAGAATTCACCAGAGCCAGAGAGGGGAACAGAGCAGGCAGACTGACAAAGTGCACTGCTGAGGTGAGCAGCAGGCGGCAGGAGGAGGTCTGCGCGCCATGTGGGGCCCTCACCGGCTGTCAAGGATCAAACCGGCGCTGCAGAGGCTGTGGGCAGCTTCGCAGCCCAGTGCTCAACCACTGTGCCAACAGGGGAGGCCAAAGGTAGATTCATTTTTAATCTTTTGAGACACCTCCATGCTGCTTCCCGTAAGGGCTGGACAAGTCAGCACTCGCCACCATGACTCACTTCCTCTTTTGCTATTGTTGTTTCTAGTCATTTCAATATGGGCCATTTTCACATGCTTGAAGTGGTATCTCATTGTAGTCTTTTTTTTTTTTTTTAAAGATTTATTTATACAAGCACTGGAGGGTGAGAGAATTCACCAGAGCCAGAGAAGGGAACAGAACAGGCAGAGTGACGAAATACACTGCTGAGGGAAGCAGTGGGTGGTAGGAGAGGTCTGCGCGCCATGGGGACCCTTGCTGGTGGCGACCAGGGATCGAACCGGCTGTGGGCAGCTTTGCAGCCTAGCACTCAATCGCTCCACCACCAGGGGAGACCCTCATTGTTGTCTTGATTTGCATTTCCCTGATAATAAATGATGTTGAGCATTTTTTTCTTTTTTTTTCTTTTTTACATCATTGTTCATTTTTAAGCAATATTTGCTTCCCACCACCCCCTCAGGTGTAGTCCCCATAGAGTTTCCTTTACCAATGCACCCGTGCACCATCACCTTAGTCCCCTCCCTCCTTCTGATACCTCTCCCTCCTCATTCCCTGCAGGACGGCTCTGATTTATAATGGTCTGTTTTTGCTTTGTTGTGTTTTGTACTGTTATTAATTTTTTGCACTGATGTCTTATTTGGTTCCCCTATATTCCTGCTATAAGTGAAACCATCCAATATTTTTCCTTTTCGTTCTGGCTTATTTCACTGAGCATAATTCCTTCTAGCTCCATCCACATTGTTGCGAATGGCATGAGTTTATTTTTTTGATTGCTGAATAATATTCCATTGTGTATATATGCCACATCTTCTTGATCCAGTCATCTATTTTGTGCATTTGGGTTGTTTCCAGGTTTTACCTATTGTAAATAGTGCTGCAATAAACACAGGGGTACAGGTGTTCTTTTGAATCATTGTTTTTGTGTCCTTTGGGTAGATCCCTAGGAGTGGAATTGCCAGGTCTTATAGTAGCTCCATTTTTAGAAGACTGAGGAACCTGCAGACAGCTTTCCATAGTGGTTGGACCAGCTTGCACTCCCACCAGCAATGGAGGAGAGTTCCTTTTTCTCAACATCCTCGCCAACATTTGTTGTTGCTTGTTTTTTGATATGTGCCATTCTTACTGGTGTAAGGTGGTATCTCAGTGTGGTTTTGATTTGCATTTCCCTGATATTAAGGGATGTTGAACATTTTTTCACATGCCTGTTGGCCATTTGCATTTCTTCTTCGGGGAATTATCTTTTAAGTTCTTCTTCCCATTTCTTGACTGGATTATTTGCTTTGTTTTTGTTGAGTCATATGAGTTCTTTGTATATCTTTGTGATCAGTCCCTTATCAATTGTATGGAGTGCCAGAATTTTTTCCCAATCAGTAGGGTGTCTCTTTGTTTTGGTTAATGTCTCTTTTGCTGTACAGAAGCTTTTCAGTTTCATGTAATCCCAGGTGTTTATCTTTTCCTTGACTTTCTTTGCTTTGGTGATGAGTCTTTAAAGATGTTACTGTGATGAGCATTTTTTCACATGCTTATTGCTTGGCTGTCTAACTTCTTTGCCTGTTTAGCTCATTTGTCCATTTGTTGATTAGGTTATTCATTTTCTTTTTGTTAAGTTGTATAAGTTTTTGTAGGTCTTCAATCAGTCCCTTGCCAGATGCATGTGAGTGTGTGAATATTTTCTCCTATTCAGTAGGGTGTCTTTTTGTTTTAGTGACAGTTTCTTTCACTGTGCAGAAGCTTTTTAGTCTAATACACCTCAGTTGCCTATATTCTTTTTTTGTTTTTCTTGTTTTTGGAGATGAATCCCTGAAGACATTACTGAAGTATATGCCATGAAGTGTTTGTCTGTGTTTCTTTCTATATATTTTACGGTTTCAGGAGTTACATCCAAGGTTTTTTTTTTATCCATTTTGAATTAATTTTTGTATATGTCTTTTGATAGCGGTGTGGTTTCATTCTTTTGCATATTGCTGTCCAGTTTCCCCAACACCATTTTTTGAAGAGGCTTTCCTTGTTCCAGTGTATATTCTTGGGCCTTTTGTCATAGATGTGAGTTTATTTTTGGGTTTTCAATTCTGTTTTATTGGTTTGTGTATCTATTTTGGTTCTACTACCAGTATGTTTTAATAATTATGGTTTCATAGTACAATTTGAAGTCTGGAAAGTGTGATACTGCCATTCTTTTTCTTTTTTTGTTAGGATTGTGTTGGCTGTTCCAGGTAAAGATATTTTTATAGCAAAAGAAATGACATTTCTAGTCTAGTATTCAATCCAGGATCAAACATTACATTTAAATGTTATGTCCCATTTGTCTCATTCAGTACAAAACAGTTCCTTGATTTTTTTTTTTTCTTTCACGATATTGACATTTTGAAACACACAGATCAGTCACTTCATTGCCAGCGCTTTCCTCTACTTAATTTCACTATGTGTCCTCATGATTGGATTCAGTTTATGCATATTTGCCAGGAATACCATAGAGTGAATCTCTATCCTTTTCAATACAAAAGAAGAAGTATTAGCAGTGATGCTAACCTTAAATACTTTATTAGGTGGTGCCTACAAGTTGTCTCTGCTATATTACTGTTTTTCTCCATGTAATTAATAAGCATGTGGAGATGAGGTTATATATAAGGCTAAATTAAAAAGAACTCAGGTTTTCCTAAGAGATCTGATTGAATACTGTTAGTGCTGTTGTTTAACTTTCCTAGAGATTATGTATAAAAATGAGAAGACTGTTTGAAATGGTAATTTTCTGACATTTTTGTGCTTTACTTGCAAAATTATTTACAAAAACAAGATGTAGCTCTGAATTTCTTAGAGCTGAAAATTAAAACCTGAAGTAAATGTGAATTCTGTATTTGGCAGCCCCCAAAGGGAGATGAAGCTTGAATAGCAGCAGACCAGTTGTTTCTGTGATGCTCTATGCATTTGCTTCACTGTTGGATCACTCTTCAAAAACCCTCTGACAGGAAGATAATGTCCTATGCTATTAGTCATACTTTACAATAAAAAAACAGGTTTGTATTGGTGTTACAGTGATGAGTCCTGACTCTTTGTTCAGCCCACACATTCTTTAACAGAGAATTATGCTGAAATTTTATAGGCAATTTGATTCGTATTTACTTGTTTTATAGATTTAAAAATTCAATATAATACATAGGATGTTTTTAAACTATTCTTTCAGGTGGTTCTGTATCTTAGTAAAGGAAGCATTCAGTTCTTTTTCAATGCGTAATTGTTAATTATTTTACCTTACTGAGATACAATTACATATATTTAAGGTATACGACATAATATGATGTACATAGTGTAGGGTAAATGATTTTCAGGCTTTTCTGCCCTGGCCTTTGGGGTTGCCCTGCCTAATGGTGGCACCTGCATTATGTTACATTGTTATTTTCAGTTGTATTGTTTATTCTTGTGGGCCATGGCTGCAGTGTTGATATATTGGCCAAGAGAAGCAGAGGCAGGAGAGTGAACCGGTGAGAGAGAGGGAGAGAGAACTGAAGATTCTCCAGGGGCTTGGAGGCCTGCCAGCCTCCTAGCCCACCAGCACCCCTGCCTGCAGTGTCCATGGTTGCTGCACTACATGTAAAAGCTCAATAAAAGCCTGAGAAAGCCACGGAGGGCTCCAGGACTCTCCTTTATCCATCTGCTCCAATCATAGGAAACCTGCTCAGTGCCCTTCCTGGCACTACACATAGGCATTGTGAAATGATTACCAAAATCAAGTTAATTAACCTATCCATCACCTCACATAGTTACCATTTGTGTGTATGTGTAGTAAGAACATTTAAACTCCACACTCATCAAATTTCAAGTTTACAATACAATTTTATTAACTGCCGTTACCATATTGTTTATTTGATAGACAGAATTGCTCATCTTGCATAACTGAACTTTGTACTCTATGATCAATTCTCCCCACTTTTCCTACCCTCTAGCTTGCAGTAATCAACTTTCTACTCTTTGCTTCTATGAGTTCAACTTTTTTAGATTCCACATCTAGATGAGATGCAGTATTTGTTTTTTTGTGCCTGGCTTAATTCATGAAGAAGAATGTCCTCCAGATTCATCATTGTTTTCTCATGTAACAGGCTTTCCTTACTTTTTAAGGTTGAATAATTTTCCACTAAACAAGCCATACTTATATGGACAACTGATCTTTGACAAAGGAGCAAAGAATATGCAATGGAACACGGACAGTTAGTTCAATAAATGGTTCTGGGAAAACCAGACCACCACATGCAAAAAAATGAAACTAGACCACTACCTCTCACCATGTACAAAAATCAATTCAAAATAGATAAAAGAACTGGAAATAAGGCCTGAAAATATAAGATATATAGAAGAAAATATAGGTAAAACACTAAAAGACATACATCTCAAAAACATATTTAAAGACGCATCACCCAAAGCAAAGAAAGTCAGGGAAAAGATAAACACCTGGGATTACATCAAACTGAAAAGCTTCTGCACAGCAATAGAGACATTAACCAAAATAAAGAGACACCCTACTGATTGGGAAAAAAACTTTGCACTCCATACAATTGATAAGGGACTGATCACAAAGATATACAAAGAACTCATATGACTCAACAAAAACAAAGCAAACAATTCAGTCAAGAAATGGGCAGAGAACTTAAAAGACATTTCCCCAAAGAGGAAATGCAAATGGCCAACAGGCATATGAAAAAATGTTCAACATCCCTTAATATCAGGGAAATGCAAATCAAAACTACAATGAGATACCATCTTACAACAGTGAGAATGGCACATATTAAAAAACTAGCAACAACAAATGTTGGTGAGGTTGTGGAGAAAAAGGAACTCTCCTGCACTGTTGGTGGGAGTGCAAACTGGTCCAACCACTATGGAAAGCTGTCTGCAGGTTCCTCAGTCTTCTAAAAATGGAGCTACCATAAGATCTGGCAATTCCACTTCTAGGGATCTACCCAAAGGACACAAAAACAATGATTCAAAAAAACACCTGTACCCCTGTGTTTATTGCAGCACTATTTACAATAGGTAAAACCTGGAAACAACCCAAATGCACAAAATAGATGACTGGATCAAGAAGATGTGGCATATATACACAATGGAATATTATTCAGCAATCAAAAAAATAAACTCATGCCATTCGCAACAATGTGGATGGAGCTAGAAGGAATTATGCTCAGTGAAATAAGCCAGAACGAATAGGAAAAATATTGGATGGTTTCACTTATAGCAGGAATATAGGGGAACCAAATAAGACATCAGTGTAAAAAATTAGTAACAGTACAAAACACAGCAAAGCAAAAACAGACCATTATAAATCAGAGCCATCCTGCAGGGTATGAGGAGGGAGAGGGATCAGAGGGAGGAAAGGAGGAGCACAGGGGACTGAGGTGACAGTGCATGGGTGCATTGGTGAAGGAAACTCTATGGGGACTACACCTGAGGGGGTGGTGGGAAGCAAATATTGTTTAAAAATGAACAACGATGTAAAAAAGAAAAATAATTAATTAAAAAAATTTTCCACTGTACATATATACCACATTATTAGACATATTTGGGGGCTCTATTTTGAAAAAATAGGGCTATTTTCTACCCATTAGTCTCTTTGGGTAATATGGATATTTTAACAATATTATTTCTTCCATGGCCAGGATATCTTTCCACTTATTTGTGTCTTTTTCAATTTCTTATGTCATTGGTTTTTTTGTTTTTTTTTAAAGATTGTTTATTTATACAAGCACTGGGTACAGTCAGAAGCGCGGGAGGGTGAGAGAATTCACCAGAGCCAGAGCGCGGAGCAGAGCAGGCAGAAGGACCGATGTACACTGCTGAGGGGAGCAGCGGGCAGCAGGAGAGGTCTGCGCGCCATGTGGGACCCTCCTACTGTGGCCGGGGAGCAGCCAGGGATCGAACCGGCGCTGCAGAAGTTGCTGGCAGCTTCGCAACCCAGCGCTCAACCGCTGCGCCACCAGGGAGACCCTCATTGGTTTTTTTTTTTTTTTTTTAAAGATTTATGCAGGGCCTCCCCGGTCGCTCAGCGGTTGAGCGCTGGTTGCGAAGCTGCCTGCAGCCTCTGCAACGCCGGTTCGATCCCTGGCTGCTTCCCGGCCACTGGAGGAGGGTCCCACATGGCGCGCAGACCTCTCCTACCACCCGCTGCTCCCCTCAGCAGTGTACTTCGGTCCTTCTTACTGCTCTGCTCCGCGCTCCGGCTCTGGTGAATTTTCTCACCCTCCCGCGCTTCTGACTGTACCCAGTGCTTGTATAAATAAATAAATAAATAAATCTTTTTTTTTTTTTTTTTAATAAATAAATCTTAAAAAAAAAAACTCTAAAAAAAAAATAAATAAAGATTTATGCATACAGGAACTGGGGTACAATCCAGAGGTGTGGGGGGTAAGAGAATTCACCAGAGACAGAGTGGGGAACAGAACAGGGAGACCGATTGAAATACACTACTGAGGGGAACAGTGGGTGAGTCAGGAGAGGTCTGCTGCACCATGTGGGTAGCTCCTGCCCGGGGATCGAACTCGAACTGGTGCCACAGTGGCTGCAAACAGCCCCACAGGTTGCATCCCAACCCCTTGTGGGAGGCTCTTATGTCAATGTCTTATAGTTTTCTAACAGTATGCAGCGTTTTCAATCAACTTTGTTAAACGTATTCCTAGGAAATTTCTTGACACTATTGTAAATGAGATTTTTTTCTTTTTTTTAATTGAACTTTGATTTATAATATTACATAGGTTTCGGGTATACAGTTTTATAAATCAGCATCTATTTATACTAATTATTTTTACCACCACAATTATAGATTCCATCTATCACCATACAATTGATCCCTTTTACCCCATTACCTATCTCTCCCTCCCTTTTAGTAGCCACGATGATGTTCTTGCAGTGGAAAAGTTTGTTGTTTGTATTTTTTTTTTTTTAAGATTTATTTATTTATTTATTTATACAAGCACTGGTTACAGTCAGAAGCGTGGGAGGGTGAGAGAATTCACCAGGGCCAGAGCGGGGAACAAAACAGGCAGACTGACGAAATACACTGCTGAGGGAGCAGCAGGCTGGGCAGGAGAGGTCTGTCACGCCATGTGGGACCCTCGCTTGGCGGCTGGGGATCAAACCAGCGCTGCAGAGGCTGCGGGCAGCTTTGCAGCTCAGTGCTCAACCACTGCGCCACCAGAGGAGGCCCTGTTTGTATTTTGTTCACTCATTCATTTGGTTTTTTTTTTTACATTTATTTATTTATGCACACAAAAATTGGGGAACAGGCCAGAGATGTGGGGGGTGAGAGGATTCACCAGAGACAGAGTGGGGAACAGAAAAGGCAGACTGACTGAAATACACTGCCGAGGGGAGCAGAAGGCAAGACCAGAGAGGTCTGCTGTGCCATGTGGATTAACGCCCTGGCTGGGGATTGAACTCGTGCTGCAGTGGCTGTGGATTGCTTCATAATGCTGCGCATTAACCTGTTGTGCCACCAGGGAGGCCTCCATGCATTCATTTTGTTTTCACGTGTGTTGTGTTTTTATCTGCCACACAAGTGTAGTCATATGGTGTTTATCTTTCCCCATTTCTCCATTTGACTTATTTTACTACCATGATACCCTCTAGCTCTATCCTTTAGGTTACAAATGGGCAGGATTTCATCTTTTTTTTTCAAAAAGTAGCTGGTGTGGGGCCTCCCCGGTGGCGCAGTGGTTGAGCGCTGGGTTGCAAAGCTGCCTGCGGCCTCTGCAGCGCCAGTTTGATCCCCGGCTGCTCCCCGGCCACCGGAGGAGGGTCCCGCATGGCGCGCAGACCTCTCCTGCCGCCCGCTGCTCCCCTCAGCAGTGTACTTAGGTCCTTCTGCCTGCTCTGCTCCCCACTCTGGCTCTGGTGAGTTCTCTCACCCTCCCGCGCTTCTGACTGTACCCAGTGCATGTATAAACAAACAAACAAACAAATAAGTAAATAAAACATGCCTCTATTAAAAAAAAAAAGTAGCTGGTGTGTGTGTGTGTGTGTGTGTGTGTGTGTGAGATATTTCTTCATTGAATTTATCTGTTGTGGGAAATTAGACTATTTCAACTCTTGGCTATTATGAACAGTACTTCAGTGAACATGGCAATGCATATGAAATTGTTTATTTTTTGGATAGTTCACTGTTAGTATAGAAAGGCAACAGATTTATGTTTGTTGATTTTATATACAACAAGTTTACCAGATTTGTTTATTATTTCTAACAGGTTTGGGGAGGAGTCTTTAGGGCTTTTTGTGTATACGATTATGTTATCTAAAAACAGATTTTTACTTCTTCCTTTTCTACTTGGATGTTTCTTGTTTCTTTTTCTTCCCCAATTGCTTTGGCTAGGGCTTTCAGACCTATCTTGAATAGATGCATCAAGAGATTGAGCATCCTTGTCTTATTCTTGACATTAGAGGAAAGTTTTTGATCTTTTACCATTGATTATGATGTTAGCTGTGGACTTGATACATATATTGCCTTATTATGCTCAAGTGTATTCCTTTCATATCAAGTTTATTGAAAGCTTTTATCATGAAAGTGTGTTGAATTTTTTCAAATGCTTTTTCTGCATCTTTTGAAATGATCATATGTTTTTTTCCTTCATTTTCAATATGGCAATTTATAGATGTTGAATCATCCTTGTAACCCAGGGATAAAACCAACCTGATCATGGTGTATGATCCTTTTAATATGCTCTACAATTCAGTTTGTTAGTATTCTGTTGAAGATGTTTGTGTTCTGGGATATTGGCTTATAAATTATTTTCCCTTGGTATCAGAGTAATCCTGGTCTTATAAAATGAGTTTGAAATGTTCCTTCCTCTTCAGTTTTTGGCAGAGAATTTAAGAAAGATTGGCATTATTTCTTTTAACATTTGGTAGAAGTCATCAGTGAAAACTACAAATCTTGAGTTTTTCTTTATTGAAGTTTTCAATTACTGAATCAAACTCCTTACTCAATATTGGTGTATTAAAATTTTTTATTTCTTCATGACTAAGAAAGTTGTGTTTTTCTAGGAATGTATCCATTTCCTGTAGGTTATCTAATTTGTTGGCATATAATTGTTCACAGTAGTCTCTAATGATCCTTTGTATTGCTGGAGCATCAGTTTTAGTGTTTCTTCTTTCATTCATAATTTTATTTGAGTCTTCTCTCATTTTTCTTTACTTTTTCTTTCTTCATCAATTATATCTTAAAAATAACGCTGTCAGGGCCTCCCCGGTGGCGCAGCGGTTGAGTGCTGGGCTGTGAAGCTGCCTGCAGCCTCTGCAGCGCCAGTTCAATCCCTGGCCACCAGCGAGGGTCCACATGGCGCGCAGACCTCTCGTGCTGCGCCTGCTGCTCCCCTCAGCAGTGTATTTCGTCACCCTGCCTGGTCTGTTCTTTGCTCTGGCTCTGGTGAATTCTCTCACCCTCCCGTGCTTCTGACTGTACCCAGTGCTTGTATAAACAAATAAATAAATCTTTAAAAAAAAATAACGCTTAGTTTCATCGATATTTTCTAATCTATGTCAGTTATTTCTACTCTGAACTTTATTATTTCCTTTCTTCTACTAACTTTGGGCTTTGTTCTTTTTTTCTAGTTCCTTGAAGTTTAAAGTTTGGTTGTTTATTTGAAATCTATCTTTTTTCATAATGCAGGCACTTATAACTTTTGACTTCCCATTTAAACCTGCCTTTGTTGCATCTTCCAAATTTGGTAGGTTTTGTTTCCTCTTTTGTTTAATTTGATGTATTTTTTATTTTCCTTTTGATTTGTTCTTCAACCAATTATTTGTTCAGGAGTACATTATTTAATTTTACATGTTACAAATTTCTAATTTTCTTTCTGTCATTGATTTCTAATTTCATATCATTGTTGTAGAAAAAGATATTTGATATGGTTTCTATCTCCATAAATTTGGTAAGACTTGCATTGTGATCTCAATATGATCTTACCTGAAGAATATCTCATGTTCACTTGAAAAGAATATATATTTTGCAGTTGTTGAGTGGGTTGCTCTGTATATATACCTGTTAGGTTCATTTCATCTATGGTGTTGTTGAAACCCTCCATTTACTTATTAATTTTCTGTCTGGATGATCACCTATTGATGAATTTGGGGTTTTTAAGTGCCTAGTACTATTGTATTACTGTTTCTTCATTTAGTTTTGTAAATATTTCCTTTATATATTTATATATTTAGAGGCTTCAATGTTGGTAGCATCCTCTTGATGAATGTCCACTTACTATTATATAGTGATATTGTTTGTCTCTTGTGACAATTTTTGTTGTAAAGTCTATTTTTTTTGTTTTGATGTAGGTATAGCTACCCCTACTGTCTTTGGTTATCATTTAGTTGGAATATATTTCTCCTACTTTTACTTTCAGTCTCTATGTGTCTCTTAGAGGCAGCATATTTTTTAATATCTCCTAATCAAAGGGAACATTTTAGTGATTATTATTCTACAGCGCATATATCATATTCTGTGATATTTTTTTTTTTTTTTTTTAATAGAGGCATGTTTTATTTATTTATTTGTTTGTTTGTTTGTTTTGTTTATACATGCACTGGGTACAGTCAGAAGCGCGGGAGGGTGAGAGAATTCACCAGAGCCAGAGCGGGGAGCAGAGCAGGCAGAAGGACCGAAGTACACTGCTGAGGGGAGCAGCGGGTGGCAGGAGAGGTCTGCGGGCCATGTG
The DNA here is from genome assembly GCF_014898055.3 of Talpa occidentalis. Lineage (NCBI taxonomy): Eukaryota > Metazoa > Chordata > Mammalia > Eulipotyphla > Talpidae > Talpa > Talpa occidentalis. The sequence continues at coordinate 55,279,513 of NW_023604972.1, forward strand.
GGACCCTCCTCTGGTGGCTGGGGAGCAACCGGGGATCGAACTGGCGCTGCAGAGGCTGCGGGCAGCTTCGCAACCCAGCGCTCAACCGCTGCGCCACCGGGGAGGCCCACATATATATCATATTCTGTTGCTTACTGTTTTTATTTAATTTCTTACCACCTTCCCTATACCCCCTTTGATGCTTTCCCCCCTCTGAGGGTTCATATATTAGTGGCCACCAGTTTTCATAACCATTTTGCCTTAGTGAATCATCTGCTGTGTAAACATCCAATATTCGCCTATGTCATTCTGACTTGTTTTGCAACACAAAATTCCTTCAAATTCTTTCCATTTTGCTGTAAATGGCACCATTTCTTTCCTTATGGATGAATGTGTGGATAAGACACATTTTCTTGATCCAGTCCTCTATCAGTGGGCACCTAGGTTGTTTCATTCCTAGTGATTGTGAATAATGTTGCAATAAACACTGTAGAGCACATGATTTTTTAAGTTGATGGTCTCATGTTCTTTGGATAGGTGTCCAAGACAAGGTTGCTGGGTCATGGTATTTTCATTTTAATGTTGGAAGGCAAATCCAAACTGGTTTCCCAAATGGCCACACCAATTTACATTCCCACCAAACAGTCTAATAAGACTCTTCTTTTTCTGCATCCTCTACAGCATTTGTTGTTGGGGTCTTTTTAATATGTGCCATTCTCATATGTGTGAGAAGATATGTTATTTTGGTTTAACCTGCATCTCCCTTTGCAAATGATAATGCATATTTCCTCATCTATCTGTTCTTTGTCTAGCTCCTAACTTCTAGTAGCCTCAGGCATTCATTTGCTAATAGGCGGTATTCTCCTCATGTCTTCATATGCACATCTCTGGTTCCAAATTTTCCCTCTATTTAAGGACACAGTCATACATGGACTATGGCCCGCCTTAATGATTTCATGTTTGCTTGATCATCTACGAATTCCCTATTTTCAAATAAAGTCACAATCAGAGGTACCAAAAGGTTTGGAGTTTCACATATATTTAAGAATACATTCCAGGGTCTCCCTGTGGCACAGTGGGTTGAGCGCAGTGCTGTGAAGCTGTCCGCAGCCTCTGCAGTGCGGGTTCAATTCCCAGCTGGCCAGGGAGATACCCACATGGCGCGGCAGACCTGCTCCCCTTAGCAGTGCTTTCGGTCTGTCTGCCTATTCTGCTCCCTGCTCTGTCTCTGGTGAATTCTCTCACCCTCCCTCGCCTCTGGCCTGTACCCTGGTTCTTGTATAAGTAAATAAATCTTTAAAAAAAAAAAGAATACATTTCAAAGACTATTATTAAAAAATAGAAATAAGAGAAAATAGCTCTTTCCATTTCACAGTTTTTATGAATAGTAACTTTTAAATTTCAACCATCAGTTCTTTGTTTTCACAGTGGGAGATACTTTTCTGAAAACATAATCCACAATGTATTTATATTCTTAGATTGTAAAGGTTTTGAATGACTGATATGGTTTTGAAAACTTTAGTAATCCTTTCAGGGTAACCTATTGTTTGCCTTTGGTGACTGGACATTACCTGCCCATGCACAAGCATGTATGTATATATCGAGGACTGAGGCAAGGTGAAGTTAGAGGTGGCAAGGAACCCTTTGGTTCCCCAATCATTTGTCATGTCACTCTCCTATTTTTAAAAACATACCTATCTCCACACCACATCTGTCAAGGGTGGCCAAAAGGTAAGACAAAGAAGCAAAACAATAGCCTGAAAAGGTGGTTGGGAACCATTATGACTTCTATCTTTTTTTCTCCTAGTCACTAGAATTTCTAGAGTGTTTCACTGATAATAGTAAGGTGGGGAGTGGATGTAGTAATTATCAATTTTAAGTTCCAAACTATAAGGTGGGATAATATACAGAATTATTTTCATTTTTCTCAAAAAAAAACCCCAAAATTCTGAGAAACAATCCTGATAAATATGAATTGAAGCAAATTTTTTCATTAATTTGTGAAAGAGAATATAATTTTCTCCATAATGAAACAATCTCTTAAAATCAGAGGGTTCTTTTTTATTTTTATTTCTCTTAAAGATTTATCTGTTTATGCATACAAGAACTGGGGTACAGGCCAGAGGCATGGGTGGGTTATGAGAGGATTCGCCAGAGACAGGGGAACAGAACAGGCGAATGGACGGAAATACACTGCTGAGGGGAGCAGCGGGCAAGCCAGGAGAGGTCTGCCATGCCATGTGTGTCACCTCCCTGGCCAGCAGGGGCTCGAACTCATGTGGGAAGCTTCATAGTGCTGCTTCTCAACCCCCTGTGCCACCAGGGAGGCCCCAAAATCAGAGGGTTCTTATCTTATAAAAATGTTTTTAAAATGAGCGGACAAATTTCTTACATTAAAAAAATAATTTACATATATCAATAGAACACTATTCTCTTCTCTGTTCTCCTCTTAGGTTTGAATGATCCCCAAATTGAATTGAGCTATTTAGTTTTGAGCTCATTGAATACCTATTTATTGAGTACCTCCTGTCTTCCAGGAACTGGGTGCTAGTGGTTACTAATCTATTTATAGTTCTTGTCCTCATGATGTTTAGCTAATATTTATTACATACTTATTTTATCCAAGACTGTAGGGTAAGGAAAAAGGTCAGGCTTTTCTGCCCTCCCGCCATCAGGATAGATGATGGATCCTTGCGGTCCTGAATGCATGCCTGATGGCGGACACCTGGAATAGGGTGTGGGCATAGGTAGATGGGATTCACCTGGGTTAAGACTGTGCTTTTAAGGGCGGCGTCACGGGAACGCCAAAATAAGCCGAAAGAGAAGCCAAGAGAGAAGCAAGAGAAGCAGAAGCTGAGAGAAGGCCGGAGAGCCTAGAGTGAAGACCTGCTGGGGGCTGGGGTCCTGTCAGCCTACCGGCCCCCCAGCACCCCTGCCTGCCGTGTACCTGGTAATCCCAATAAAAACCTGCAAAACCACTGAGGACTCTGACTCCACCTTTACCCGGTCTGCTGGATCATAGAAAACCTGCTCAGTGGCCATTGGTGCCCCCTCTACAAAGATATTGAATTTTTTAAATTCTCACAACAACCCTGTGAGGTAGTACCATTATTATCCCTTCTATTTCCTTGTCATCTTGTATTTTAGACATGAGGATGGTGAGGCTTAGGAAAATGAAGTATCAAAGCTAGAGAACAAGACATCTGTTGAAATAAACAGCTAATACACAAATTAATAATGGAATATCTTTAAAGGCAAATGGCATGGCCCATATTTTAGAGCAATGGCAGCCTATGTGGAATTTCAATGTCCATTGCTCTAAAAACTAAACAGCAAAAGTAGAAACTAGCCTTGGTTTGAAAATATTTTCTAAAATGTTTTCCAAACTCTCATTCACCATTTTGTTTTTTCCCAAGTCTCAGATGAATGAACTTGGTGTGCAAACTGTAGGATTCAGGTATTTTCAGTCATATCTGACCCAAGTCTTTACATATTAATACATATGTGCTTAATTGCCATTGTACTCGGGACACGTATTATTCCTGATAGCTCTTTGATAGGCTGGTGAGATTTGTTGATTGAAAAATCTGACATATTTAACAATAAGTATTTGGGAATCTCCAAACAACCTATAATTGTGCTGTTGCTGTAATATGATCCCAGTTTGAATATAATTTACATATGATTTTTCTATATAAAAATGGGTTATTTGGTATTGCTTTATTCCACCTAAACCATATGAAAAACATGGGAAGTTTGTGAATTGGTGTTGTTAAATTAAGTATGAAATGGAGGCTAGAGGGGGAATCCAGCAAGATGGCAGCAGAGTGAAGATTCTAGGCTTGTCTCCTTCATATACTCACCAATAAATTTTAGCAGAACAAAGTCAGCCAACCCTAAAACAAACAAATAAACAAAATGACTACAAAACACATCAGGAGCAATGGTACAGTGGAATGGGGTAGGAAAAGTAAATTATCTGATCTGTGTTTACAATGATCCTGGGGCAGTATAATCCATGAGACAGAGGTAGGAGTAGGGAGCAGAACCCCCTGCAGTTGTTGACTCAGGCTGATACAGCTGCATCAGAGACTTTGGATACATAGTATGCACTGGCACCAGGACAGAGGCTGCATTATTCTAGAACTGTAGGAGCAGGGTTGCAGAGTGACGATTGCTGGCTTAAGCCTGAAGCTCCCGATATAGAAAACTTGGAGCCTGAACTGGTGGAGTCAACTGGGTGAGATCACATGTGTCTCCTCATAAAGGAAGCTGCTTGCTGCTTGAAGCCCAAGGCTGGGATATTCCAAACACCTGCTACCGCTTCCCATACTGAAACAAGAGCTGAACATTTTTACTAACCAGAGTTTAGGTAACTGTTAACGATAGGAACGAACATCCCAGAATAAGGCTCTGTACTGGAAAAGAAAAGAGAATAACTCCTAGTTGGTGACCATGTATCAACTATAATCCATGCCCAGCACTGCATGTAGTGCTCAGACAACACATAGAGGTAGAAGCTGACATGAGACTGTATGAGCTACATAATCGAGGAGCCGTCTAGAGGAAATCACTGTGTATTCCTACCACACAAATCTGGTGCCTGTATCACAGCAGGAAACCTAATCCTTGATGCTCACTGGAGCTGGTCCTTCTACCCCTACTGCCTGGCTACTTTCCACCTATTATCCCTATTGGTACAAGTTCTCCAATCACTTCAACAGGACTGCTGCAAAGGCAGCAGTCCAAAAGACTATATTAACAACCTATGAACACTAAAGATGAGGATATAGAAGAATATACCACAAATGATGGAGAAAAAAATCCCTGAGCAGAATCTCAATCCACCAGAACTATAGCATATGTCTTAAAGGGATTTCAAAGTAACAGTTGTAACAATGCTTGTTGAACTCAAAAAACAAAAAAAAGGATGATATAAAATAGGAACAGAATAAAGATGGATAATATGAAACCATTACATTTACCATTAGCATATTTAAAAAATAGCATAACCAAATTAAAAAATACAGTTGAGTGCCGCAACAAAACGCAAACACAAGCAACAGAAATAATGAGCCCAAAACACAATGTTGGAGAACATACAAATAGAACAATGCAGAAAAAAAAATTTTTGAAAGAGAAAAATCGTGTAACAGACCTTTGGGATAACCTAAAGAGAAATAATATACTGTATCATGGGGATACCAGAAGGAAAAGAAAGAGAGAAAGGTATGGAAATTGTATTTAAAGAAAAAATTACTAAGAATCATCTCGATAGATGAAAAAAGCCAATGTTCTGATCTAGGAAGCCTAAAGGGTTTCAAACAAAACATGCCAAGACATGTTATAATAAAACTTCTGAAAGCCAATGACAAAGACAGAATACTAAAACATCAAGAGAAAAAAGGGTAAACTATTAGCTAACACCAGTTAAGAGTGTCAACAGATCTTTCAGTAGAAACACTACAATCATGAAGGGACTGGAAAGAGATATTTATAGTACTTGAAGAAAACCTTCCTGCTTAGAATTCTTTACCCTGCAAGATTAACATTCAAGACAGAAGGGAGTGTAAGGTGCTTCACTAAAAAGCAAAAACTGCAGGAATTTATTAAAACTTGGGCCACCCTTGTGCACAAGGGGTTAAGACTCAGCACTATGAAACTATCCGCAGCCACTGCAGCACAGAGTTCGATCCCCCGCCCAGGAGGTGACCCACATGGTACAGCAGACTGACTCGCTGACTCGCCCGCTGCTTCCCTCAGAAGTGTATTTCAGTCTGCCTGTTATGTTCCCCACTCTGCCTCTGATGAATCCTCTCACCCCACATACCTTTAGCCTGTACTCCAGTTCTTGTGTGCATAAATAAATCTTAAAAAAAGAATTTATCACAACCAATTCAAACATGAAAGTCTTAAAGGGGTTATTATAAAGCAACAGAACAACCACCATAGAGATAGCAGACACCCATATTATATAACATGGTGGAAGAGAAGAGTAGCATTGTGTTCCATCAGAGTGAGTTTTGAGTTCAGACTCCCCAATGGGTCATACAAATAGTCTGTAACATACTAATCACATCAGAACCTTCAAACAAAAACAATAGAATCAGCACATAAGGCAATGAAAATGGATCCTAAACAAAAACATAAAAGGAAGACCTTAAAAAATAAAAAAGACAAAAGAAACCAAAAAATACCCAAATTGACAATAAGCATTTAGATCTCAATAACATTAAATGTAGATGCCCTGAATTCAAAAGATGTAGAGTGGCTGAATGGATTTCAAGACGAAGTCCAACATTTTGTTGTAAAAGAAACCTCTACTGCCAACAAAGACAAAGTTAAAGAATGGAAAGACAATCCTTTATGCAAATGGCAATCTGAAAACATCTGGAATAGCTAAACTTATAACAGGTAAAATAAACTTACAATTAAAAAGGTAATAAGAAATAGAGACATATATTATAGTGTGATAAAGGGCCTAATACAACTAAAATATATCATTCATAAATATACATTACCAAATGATAAACTGCCAAGATACATAAGACAATTACTAGCAGAACTAAAAAGAGATGTTGACAATAACACAAAAATACAACTACAGAATTTTAAACTCCACTTACAACGATTGGCACATCAACAAGACAGAATAAATAAGGAAATAATAGCTTTCAATTATCAATTATAACAAACAGATTTGACATATCTAGAGAACACTCCACCCAAAAACTGCTGCATACACATTTTTTTGACGTACACATGGAACATCTTCAAAAATAGATTTAGGGACACAAGTTGATTCTCATTAAAACCAATTATTTTGAAATTATTGAAATAACACCAAGTACTCTCCATGACTATAATGTCATGAAGTTAGAAAATCAACTATTTGAAAAGAACAAACAGGGGCCTCCCTGGTGATGCAAGGGGTTAAGCATCAGCACCGTGAGGCAAGCCGCAGCTACTGCAGCAAGAGTTCAACCCTGCCAGGGAGGTGACCCACATGGTGCAACAGACCTCTCCTGTCTTACCCACTGCTCCCCTCAGCAGTGCAGTTCAGTAGATCCGCCTGTTCTGCTCCCCACTCTGTCTCTGTTGAATCCTCTTACCATCCCCAACCCCGGCCTGTACCCCAGTTCTTGTATGCATAAATAAATAAATAAATCTTTTTAAAAAAAAAAGAAAAAAGAGAAATAGAAAAGAACAAACTGGGAAAAATAGAAACACATGGAGACTAAATAATATGCTTTTTAATGATTGTTAAATAAGAGGGGAAATTAAGACAATAAAAAATGTTGATACTAACAAAAATGAAGATATAAGATATAAGAATCTGGAAAAGAAGTGATGCTGCGAAAGAAGTACTGAGAGAGAAGTTAATTGCAATACAGGCCCACATTAAAAAGCAAGAAAATCCCCAAGTCCATGATTTAATATTACAACTAAAGCAACTTGAAAAATAGGAAGAAATGACTTAAAGTTAGTAAAAAGAAGAAAATTATAAAAGTAAGAGTGGAAATAGATTAAGTAAAGATCAAAAAGGCTATACAAAGATTCAATAAAACCACAAATTGGGTCCTCAATAACATAAAAAAACAAGTAGACAAATTTCTAGCTAGGTTAACAAAGAAAAGAAGAGAGAAAACATTAATGAACAGAATTAGAAATGAAAGAGGAGAAATTACTACAGATCATAATAGAAACATAGAAGATATAGATTACTATGAACAATAATAAATGATTAATGAGCCCCTATAAATTCTATAAACTTGAAGAAATTCCCATATCAATATAGTTTACTGAGATGAGCCCACAAAAAATGAGAGGAGTTGACTAAATGAGCCACAAAATCTCCCTCAAAACAAATGGCAGGAACTGGGGAGTAAATGCTGGGGCTGGAATCTTAGGCACCCACCAAGGACTGACTTTTTTTGGTGTAGAGAGCAGTGGGAGTCTGTCCTTGTGAACTCTCCCAGGTCTTTGCTCAGCACTGTAGCTGGCATCTTCCCCAGGCCTGCCCTGGGAGACCTGTATGGGGGTTGCCACCAGTGTAGACGTGGGGTGGGCCAGCGGGTGTGGGCGGTCCTGCTGGGTGGATTCTCTCCAGGGTTTGGGGCTGGTCTCTCCAGCAGTCTTTGTGCCATATCTCCCCTGTCCCATTGCATTGCCTCTCTTGACCTCCCTTTTCTAAATTCTTTTTTCATCCCTGAGGAAACTTCACCACCCCACTGAGGGGAGGGAGGGGGAATGAACTTGTGCCCAGTCTCTCCACTAGGGAAAATACTTCTGATCATGCAGGTTGGTCTTCAATAACCACCATTTAAATAACCACTGTTTCTCATCTTTCTTAAGTTTTTTTTTAATGTAATTTGAATAGTATCCAGAAAAATAAATAAAACTGCAGGATAAGTTTTACAAATGAATTTTATCAAATCTTTAAAGAAGAGCTAATACCAATCTTGCTCAAATTGTTCATAAAAATATAGAAGTTCTTCCTAATACATTTTATAACGCCAACATAGCTCTTTTTATATCCAAATAACCAATAAGAAGAAAAAGAAAGCAAGAAAAAAATAATCCATTTACAATTAGAATCAAAAGCCCTCAAATATATCCACATATATAACAATACTTAATATATGATAAAGCAGCTACAGTAGGAAAGAAGATTCTTTGGTTCTGGGAAAGCTGGAAGACCACACATAAAAGAATGAATTTGGATCAATCTCTAATTCCATGCACAAAAATAAACCTCAAATGGATTATAGATTTAGATGTAAGATCTGCGACAATAAAATACATAGATGAGAGCATTGGTGATATTTTCTACGATATCCACAATAAAGATATTTTTTGAAACTCCACCCCTATGACAAAGAAAATTTAAAAATAACAATTGGGATTACTTCAAGTTAAAAAGCATTTATCCAGTGAAAGAAAACAAGATTCAAAAGACACCCTACTGAATGGGAGAAAAATATTCACAGAATATATAATCCACAAGAAGATAATATCCAAGATATATTTTATAAGTCGTACATCAACAGTAGAAAAACAATGCAATTAATAAATGGGCAACAAAAATTCACCAAAGATATCTAGAATTCCAATAGACATATGAAAATATGGTCTCTGTTGATTCCAGGAGACATGTAGGTTAAAACCAAAATGAGATACTATCTCATACCCACATATTACTTTATTTTTTCAGATGATTTATTTATTATTTTTAAAGATTTATTTATTTATGCATACAAGAGCCGGGCACAGGCCAGAGATGCAGGGGGTGAGAGGATCCACCAGAGACAGGGGAGAGGGGGAAGAGAACAGGCAGATTGACTGATACACTGCTGAGGGGAGCAGTGGGCAGGACAGGAGAGGTCTGCCTTGCCATGTGGTTTTCTCCCTGGCTGGGTAAGGATCAAACTCGGGCTGCAGAGGTTTTCATTTAATATGATGCGGATTGCTTCATAGTGTGGTGCTTAACCCCTTGCGCCACCAGGGAAGCCCTGATGATTTATTTTTGAAAGGGCAGATTAAAGCACTGGAATCCCCTTTAGGGCTGTCAATAAATATGTAGTAAGGATGTTCTTTTTCTCAAATTCTCAGTTTATAGAATTAGATTTCAAACCAATGTGGGGATAAAGGGAAATTCTGAAATATTGATGTTACATATTAAGTCCCCTAACAAAAGTTGTTCATGAGGACATTGAGAAAGAGGAATCCTATTATACTTTCATTGGGAATGTAAACTGGATTGACCATTTTGGAAAGTGATCTGGATTTATCTTAAAAAAACAAAAATGAAAATACCATATGACTCAGCAATTCCACTCTTGGGCATCTATCCAGGCAACATAAAACTATCAATGACAAAAAACTATGTGTTCTACAATGTCTATTGAGGCCATTTTTACATCACCTAGGATGCAGAAGCTACGTTAGAGAACTCACTGGATCAAGAAGATATGTTATTTTCGCACTATGGAATAATATTCAATTGTAAAGAAAGATGAAATGCAGTCATTTACAGCAAAATGGAGAGAATTTGAAGGCATTATGTGTAGTAAAGCAAGTTAGGATGACAAAGACAAATAATGGACATTTATATAGTGAATGACTGGACAAAAAAAATTTTTTTTTTTTAATTTATACAAGCACTGGGTACAGTCAGAAGTGTGGGAGGGTGAGAGAATTCACCAGAGCCAGAGCGGGGAACAGAACAAGCAGACCAATGAAATACACTGCTGAGGGGAGCAGCGGGAGTGGCAGGAGAGGTCTGTGCGCCATGTGGGACCCTCGCTGGCGGCTGGGGATAGAACCGGTGCTGCAGAGGCTGTGGGCAGCTTCGCAGCCCAGCGCTCAACGACTGTGCCACCAGGGGAGGCCCCAAAATAAAATATTTATAAAAATATTGGACATTAATAAAAATTGTTGGTCTGTGAGGTTAAGAGGAAGGGATAAGGGAGAAAGGGACAAGCGGATATAAAGGATGGATGGGGAAAATAAAATAAACAATAAAATAAAATACATAACAATGGTTATGTATTTCTTTTTTTTTACATTTTTATTTATTTATTTATTTATTTATTTATTTAATTTATACAAGCACTGGGTACAGCGCGAGAGGGTGAGAGAATTCACGAGAGCCAGAGCGTGGAGCAGAGCAGGCAGAAGGACCGAAGTACACTGCTGAGGGGAGCAGCGGGCGGCAGGAGAGGTCTGAGCGCCATGTGGGACCCTCCTCCGGTGGCCGGGGAGCAGCCGGGGATCGAACTGGCGCTGCAGAGGCTGTGGGCAGCTTCGCAACCCAACACTCAACCGCTGTGCCACTGGGGAGGCCCTATGTATTTCTTATGAATGACTTTGACAATGATAAAATAAAACTTGTCAACTTCATAAAAATTTTTTTACAAATTATCAATTTTAACTAACCTGCTGCCTAGAAGTCCTGTCTTAAAATCCTCATTGTAATAACCAATCATTTTAAAGGTAAAACAACTTTCTTACTTTCACTTTATAAGCCACCCTGTAGTGTCACATTCCTGAGGTTCATATTAATTTTAAAATCGAAAACTCCCCATTTTCTAACTGTTCTTGTGTGCATGATAAACTCTCACTAGATACTATGCTGATCTGAAGGTTTTAATTTTGCTGTTTCTGGATTTTTGGCAGTATTATGGATTGAATTGTGCCCTTGCATGTTGAAGTCCTAACCCCTAGTACCTTAGAATGAAGAGAGGCTCTTTGAAGATAGGCTCTCTAAAGAGACATTTATGTTAAAATGAGGTCATTAGAGTCGGCTTTCATCCAATATGGCTGGTGTCCTTGGAAGTACAAATCAGAACATAGATATGTGTAGGTGGAAGTCATAGGGAGTTGTTCCTGACAAGTCAAAATGCCAGCATCTTGATCTCAGACTTCTAATTTTCAGAATTACAAGGAAATCAATTTCTGTTGTTCATGCCACTCAGTATGTGATACTTTGTTATGACAACCCCAGGAAATGAATACAATTGACTTCCTAATATATGAGACAAGAGTGTTTTGAATTTCCAGTAAGACACTGTCTGTGTTTATATATAGTTTGCATACTATAAAACAGCGAAGAAGAAATCTCCCCAAATACTTTTGACAAGTACTTTTCCTGATAATATCAATTTTACTCTACTAAGGAATAGGAGTCAGAAATTTAGGGATATGACCTTTGTTCAGTTGAAATATATGTGATCTTAACCAATCTACTAAACAAAAAATTGACTCAGAAATATCTGAAAAATATAATTACAGTGTTTTTATTCATGAAGTCAACAATTAAATTACATAAATGGGGAAATATAATCATAAACTTTATTCAAAATAAAGTTGATAATTGGGATCTGTTATTTGTAAAATTACATTGTGGCAATGGTTTTCCCTTGGGTATCAGATGCAAAAGTATGGGGCAAGACTATACAGGGAGAAAAAGAACAGGAAAAACATTCATTGGATTTCATCTAAACTGTTATTTGTTGAGTGTAGCACTTCATGAGAATGAAAGATATGTATATGTTATAAAAACTAATTTAGACTGCTTTTTGCTCACAAAGGGAAACAGCTGGGCTTTAGCATCTGAGTGTATTCAAGATCAGTGTTCACTGAGAAAAAGGAAATCTATAGCCATTTGGAGAAGAAAATGAAATTTTAGCTTACTCAATCAGTCATTAAAAAACATTCTTTATGTGTACATAGAACATAAAGCTCATCAGGTTTAGAATCCAGCCACTTCCAGTTCTTGTGAAGCTTAATGTCTTGATTAGATGCCATTTTTAGTTGAATATTTTAAACCTGAAATTAGAAAATTGTACACTATAACCATTTATTCACACTGCTACTATGCAGTATCTGAGGACCTATAAACTCTGGGCTGGGAGCCTATTCTGACTTCTGGAATTCTGGGATAAGATGGTAGGATGATGACCCAAATTGTTCAGTTTCTTTTATCCCCACATTGGTTTGAAATTTAATTATATAAACGCTGAGAATTTGAGAAAAAAAAATCCTCACTACACATTTATTGATAGCATCAAAGGAGATTCCAGTGCCTTAATCTGCCCTTTCCGAAATAGGTCATCAGACAGAGTAAAGAGAAAGTAATGAATTTAAAGGACATCGGACTTGCAATCTGAGCAGCCCTTCCTAGATGTTAGTGAAAAGACCTTGGTGTTTTGGAAAAGATGAAAACCTCATACTCCCCCTCCCCCAGATGGTAGGATTGCTGAGTCTATTGCCAGTATCTAAAAAGAATTTCCATTATCCAAGAAGAAATAAAACACAACTGAAAAATGAAAATAACTGATAGAGAACATACATTATGCTTCCAGAAATGGAATGACCCTTCCTGATTGAAAATAAATATGACCCACCCTTCATTGCTCCTCTCTATCATGCCTGGAACATGCTGGTACTACTTTCGGGGACAGTCAGATTGCATCCACCTCAATCCCCCAAATCAATCAATAGCCTTTTGAGAAGTGAAACTCTGAAAGCAACTGGACAGGATATAGGGAGGAAACAGAATGGCCCACTGCATCCTGGAATATATAACTCTTACCACTCCTTTAACTCCAGAGCACTACAAGAGGAAGGGGCCAAGATGGAAGAGTTTTTGTGACAGTACAGACTGGGAGTTGCTGTCTTGCTTTCCATCTTTTCAGAGTATTAGGACTTTGGCAAGTGATCGAAAGAGAATATGCCATTTTATTCCTTCATAGTTGCTGTAGATGAAATTCTTTTGGTTATTAGTAATAAATCTAGGGCCTCCCTGGTGGTGCAGGAGTTAAGTGTCAGAACTATGAAGCTATCCGCAGCCACTGCAGCATGAGCTCGATCCCTGGTCAGGAAGGTGACCCACAGGACACAGCAGACCTCTTCTGTCTCGCCCACTGCTCCACTGAGCAGTGTATTTCAGTCAGTCTGCCTGTTCTGTTCCCCGCTCTGTCTCTGGTGAATCCTCTCACTGCCACCCCCCCACTCCCGCCATACCTCTGGCCTACACCCCAGCTCTTGTATGCATAAATAAAAATCTTTTTAATTTTTTTTAAAGATTTATTTATTTATGCATACAAGAACTGGGGTACAGGCCAGAGGTGTGTGTGTGTGTGTGTGTGTGAGAGAGGATTCACCAGAGACAGAGTCAGGAACAGAACAGGCAGATTGACTGGAATACACTGCTGAGGGGAGTAGCAGGTGAGCCAGGAGAGGTCTGCTGTGCTATGTGGGTAGCTCCCTGGCCAGCTAGGGGATCGAACTCATGCTGCAGTGGCTGCAAATAGCTTCATAGGTTGTGTCTCAACCCCCTGCTACCCCCTGCTCCACCAGGGAGGCCCAATAAATAAAAATCTTAAAAAAAAAAAAAAAGGAAGAAAGAAATTTATGTCAGAATTTCTCAACTCAACACTATAGACTTTTGGGGCTAGGTAGTTCTTTGTTGTGTTTGTTTATCAGCATCTTTGATCTTTACTTATTAGATGCCAGTGGCCCTTCCCACCTTTGCCTACTGGTGACTACCAGTATTGTCTCCAGACAATGTTAGTTCTCCCTTGGGGCAAAATCACATCAGGTTGAAAACCTTTGGAAGGGGCCTCCCTGGTAGAGCAAGGGGTTTAGAGGCAACCTATGAAGCTATCTGCAGCCACTGCAGCACGAGTTTGAGTTCAATCCCTGGCCAGGAGCTACCCACATGGTGCAGTAGACCTTTGCTAACTCGCCTGCTGCTCCCCTCAGTAGTGTATTTCAGTCCATCATCCTGTTCTGTTCCCCACTCTGTCTCTGGTGAATCCTCTCACCCCTCACACCTCTGGCCTGTACCCCAGTTCTTGTATGCATAAATAATTAAATCTTTTAAAAAATCCTTTGGAAGAATACAATCAAAGACATAATTGAAGAGTAGATTGTGAGAGAAAAAGACAGGTATGTAGATCAAATTGGATCACTGAGTTTTAGGCAAAATCAATAACTATTGATATTTACTGAGAGCTCATTTATGTCAGATACCATTCTGAATAGTCACCACATTATCTCAATTAACCCCAGATCACCCGAAGAGGTAGGTACTATTGGTATCTTCATTTTATAATTAAAGATATGTGATTAATAAAAATATTTATTTTGTGAGTCAATGACCAACGTATATTTCTCACACATATTCACTCTTCATTTACAATCCCTGGCTCACAACTCCCAAAAAACCTTGGAATTTCTTAAATATTAAGAGTATTAAAAATATCTTTGTTGTGTCATTGAATGTAACATTTGGAAACCCCTGAGGATGGGGAGTTGGTTGCCAGGAAAACGAATCATGTGATTAAAGGGTTAGAACTTTCAGCCCCACCCCCAGACATCTAGGGAGGGGAGGGGGGAAGAGGTGGAGGGTGTTCAATTGCAAGGGTCAAACGATGTAATCAATTATGGCGATGTAAAGAAGCTGCCATAAAAAAAAAAAAACTGAAAGGAGGGGCTTTGAAAACATTTCTGGTTGGTGGGGTTCTGGGAGAATTGTACAAATGGAGAGGGCGTGAAAGTCATACCTTTCCTCCAAACTTTGCCCTATGCATTTCTTCCTTCTTACCTTTCATGAATTATATCCCCTGTAATAAATCAGTGATCTAGAATAAATACATTTCCTGAGTCCTGTGAGCTGCTCTGGCAAATTAATCAAGCCTGAGGAGAAGGTCCGGGAAACCTATTATTTATAGCCATCCTGTCAGAAGCACAGGTAACTGCCTGGGCTTGTGTCTGGCACCTGAAGTGGAGGGCAGTCCTGGGAGATCGAGTCCTCTGTCTGTGGAATCTGAAGCTATCTCCTGGTCGATACTGTCAGAATGGAGCAGAATTGAGTTCTCTGACACCAGAAGGGTATCTGAGAATTGCTTGTTGGTTGGGGGGAAGCTTCATACACACATGTTGGAACTGGATGCGGAACTGGATACGGAAAGCACGTGCAAGTCTGTCAGGGGCCCACTATTAAGTAACAAATATGATTCAGCCCAAGACAATCTGTTCCCAGAGGTGACTTTCTAATCATTAAACTACAAACATGTTTTAACTGAAGCAAGGTCTGCACGGCACAGGCCAGGGTCTCCATGCACCTGGGCGGATGGGTAACGGAGTCCTGGTGCCCTTGGTAGATTTTTCAGGCTTTCAATGATCTTTCTATAGCATTTGTAGTGAGGCAACCAGGTGCAGGGCAGGCGGGGGACCAGGCGCCAGGAGGCTGGCAGGTCTCCCAGCCCCCCACAGGAGCTTTACTGTCTCTGTGTTCTCTGGTGTTCTCTTGTGGTCTCTTCCTCTCTGTAGTCACTCTCTGCTGCACACCATCCTGTGTGATGCTGCCCTTACAGCCTGTCTCTCTGCTCAGCTGTGCTCACTTACACATGCTCACACCACACTCCAAGTGTCCATCATCAGGCATGTGTGCCTGAAAAGCAACCAACCCATTCCGAGCAGGTTTATGAACGGTTCTAGCAGCCACATGCTCTTCGCCGTGGTTTGTAGTCGCCGCACGCCTCCATACACTCCACTCCTCCACCCTCGACACCGCACTACCACCACCCCGCACTCTGCTGCACCACCCTTATAAATCAGTCTCTTAGCTCAGGTGGACCCACTTCAGGTGCCGCCATCAGGCATGCACCCAGGATCACAGGGCTCCCTCATCTATCCTGATGGCGGGAGGGCAGAAAAGCCTGATACCTTGTACCTTACCCTACAGTCCACCCCCTCAGGGTTTTCTGCCATATAGTCCACGTATATACAATTTTTTAAGCAAACATAAACAGTGCAGCCATGGACCACAAAAGCAAATATATCACAAAATGACTAAACTTAATTTTCCTAGGGGCGGAAAGACAGAGAAGTTACCGGTACCAGCAATGGGAGATCCCTCCCATCGGGCAATATACATGCTAATTTGGCATCTGAGGACAATATTGTCGCTGGCATCAGTGGCCTTCCAGGTCGTGAGTACCACACTCGCTTTGCCAGTGAAGAGGCATCAGTGGGTTCTACATGCAGCAGGAGTGGAGAGCTCATAATGGGCCACAGAGTTATTACAAATGTACCCTTGAGGATTGCCCGCTGATCTGCCACTCCAGGGTGGGTAACACGCATCCGTGGCAGCCACTGCGCACTCACCCATGGTTTTATCTGTAAATCGGCCTCCAGGCCACAACCCCAAGGGGCTATCAGAGCCACCCAGCGCATGTGGGGAGCCTTCATAGTCCAGGGCCATTTCCAGTCCACAGTCTGCCCTGGGTCCACTCCTGTTGGGGCTGGCAATAGGATGTTGCCCTGCTGTCCAAGTCCCAGTTTTAATAAGACTTCTGAAGTCTTTATTTGTAATTGGATGGGAGCAGTGGCACGATGTAGCAATGCCTCCACTGGAGCCAGGCCGCCTCTCCTGCTCCTCTCATTCGATGTCTGCAACACCTCCCATAGACGTCGGCTCCACCCGGCCAGCGTCTGAGTGGGGGCAGTGGCTCTTAGTCCTTGCTTCAGTAGGCCATTATACCTCTCTATAATCCCTGCAGTTCTGGGATTATAGGGAGTGTGAAACTTCCATTCAACACCCATGTTCTTGGCCCACTGCTGCACCTGGGCTCCTGTAAAATGAGTCCCTTGATCGCTCTCCACTACCAGCAGACGTCCATATGCAGCACATAGGCATGCCAGTGCTGCCAAAACTGCCTTTTGGTCCGCATGTGGAGCAGGGTAAGCTGCCAAAAACCCGGTAGCAGTGTCCACACAGGTGACAGCATATTGTTGTTCATCGGAGCGAGGTAGTGGTCCAATGATGTCAATCTGCCAGCGTGTCAGGGGTACCTGCCCCAGCAACACCTGGCCTATAGATGCAAAAGGTCTCCGGGGGTAAGTCCTAGAACATACTACACATGTTTCACATGCAGTCTGAATTTCTTTTAAAGTTACAGGTAGACTCCAGGCACTCACAGTGGCCCACATTGTCTTCTGCCCTGCGTGGAGCAAGCGTCTGTGTAGCCACTGCGCAACATCCTGCCCTGGAGCAGTTTCAAGCCATCAAACCCAGGCTAGGGTATCTGCCTCATCATTGCCTGGTGAGGCTAATGGGGCATGTCCTGTGACATGATAAACAGTCACCTGCTTCTGATGCCCCAGATCCCATAGATCTTTCCATAGGACCTGGCCCCACAATGGCCGATGCATAACTGTCCAGTCATTTAGATTCCACGTGGAAATCCACAGTGTCAGACCCCTGTACACAGCCCAACTGTCAGTACAGATTACTAGAGGGCAAGGCTCATGGGCCACCATCATCCATACTGCTCGCAGTTCAGCCCATTGGCTGCTCTGTCCCGTCCTGGTTTCAAACCAAATAGTGTCTGTTTCTGGGTGTACAGCCACTGCTGTCCAAGAGACTGGCTGGCCCTGGCTGGAGCTGTCTGTATACCAGGCCTCTGCTGGACTCGGTGCTCGACCCTCCTTGTAGGGACTAGCTTCAGGTTTGGCTTCTATACAGGCTTCTGAAGTTGGTTCCATAAAAATATATGTCACAGGACCAAGAACCTCCTACAACTCCACCCTTAAGGGGCTAGTTGACAGGGTGCAGCGCTGTTGTAAGTATGCCCCCCACTTCGCCAAAGTGGGCGTTTGAGTAGTGCCACTATGGGGCTTTGTTGTCCAGTCCTGTACCCATCCAGCTATTGGGTAAGTGGTTCTCACTGAGACAGGGGCTGTGGCAGTTATACTTTCTGTGGCTAGTAAGGCTGCATATACCACAGCTAACTGTTTCTCAGTTAAGGAATACCTAACCTCAGCCCCCTTCCAGAGTTGGGACCAGAACCCAATAGGCTGTCGTAGCCTCTCTGATTTCTGCCAGAGTCCCCACCTGAACCCTTCCTGAGTAACATGCACATCAAGCTCACAGGGTCGGGCTGGGTCAAAAACCTGCAAGGCCTGAGCAGTCTTTATGGCTCGTTTGGCCGTGGCAAATGCTGTGTCTGCCTCAGCAGACCAATACCACCTGGCTCCCTTACGTATTAACATATACAAGGGTCGTAGGAGCTGGGCCATGTGAGGTATAAATGCCCTCCAGTAACCCAGCAGACCCAGAAAGGCTTGCAGCTGCTTCACTGTGGTTGGAGTGGGGTAAGCTTGAACTTTATCTATCACAGCTTCAGGGATAACCTTTGTCTTACCCGACCAAACAACTCCCAGGAACTTAACTGACAGTCCAGGCCCCTGCAGTTTGCTTTCGTTGATTGCCCAGCCGCATGTTTTCAGGTGTGTTAACAAGAGTGGTACTGCCTTTTCCAGATCTGTAAGGGAATCACTTGTCAATAAAATATCATCAATATAATGGTATAAACGCACTGAAGATGGCCTTTCCCACTGGGCCAAATCTGCTGCCACCAGCCCGTGACACAGAGTAGGGCTGTGCAGGTATCCCTGTGGCAGCACAGTGAATGTCCATTGCCGGCCTTCCCAGGTGAAGGCGAACTGGTCTTGACTTCCTGGGGCTATATCTTTCAAAAAAAAAAAGCATTTGCCAGATCGGCTACAAAATGGTACATTCCCAGCTCGTGGCTCAGACAATCCATCAAATCTGCCACTGAAGGCACTGCAGCATTCAAGGGGGGAACTACCTTATTCAATTCACGATAATCTACTGTCATTTGCCAAGAGCCATCCGGCTTCTTCACCGGCCACACTGGCGAATTGTAGGGGCTGTGGGCAGTACGCACAATGCCCACTTTCTCCAGCTCTGATATTGTGCCTGTAATTTCTTTGTAGCCTCTGGGCAACCGATATTGCTTGGTATTAGTCACTCGCCTAGGGACTGGCAGTTGTAGGGGCGGATGCTTAGCGTGTCCTCTCACCACTGCCTTTACCACACGCACTCTAAGGCGAAACTTTCCGACTGTGGTTTCTAGCCATAAGCCACATAGTATATCCATCCCCAGGATGTATTCCGGGATGGGCGATACATATACTTTATACTCTTTCGGGGGTAATCGCCCAATCCCCAGAGATAGTTTTACTGCTGTCACCTTGACACTCTGGCCTCCATAGCCATCAATATAACAAGTAGACCCATGAAATCTTTCTGGATTTCCACAGAGCAGAGTACATTCTGCTCCTGTGTCTACTAGAGCTAAAACCCTTTGTACGTTAGTCGGGGACCAGTGGATGGCAAGCTCCACATGTGGCCTCCGGTCCCCGCCTGTCCCCTGTGGGCGGGTTCCTTGGCCCTCACCCTATTCAAACGATATCAGGCCATCACCTGAGGACGGGGCTGGCAGCAAGTGGTCTTCCAGGCTCAGGGCGCGCGCCTGAGGCCTGGGGCTTCCAGGCTCCCCCTGAGCAGCAGTCCTTCTCATGGGTGTGAACCTCTGGTCTTCTCGCAGCTGCTGCCATAATTCTAATAAATATACATTGGGCTGCGCGTCTATTTTAGTGCCATCTACCCCTGCTCTTATTAAATCCATCCACATTTGGTTACGGGTGACTTTTATAGGTTCTGTGATGCCAAGAGGCCTCCTAGCCCTCCTTGGCATTCCTTTTGACCTTTCAGAAACTACCCGTATTCCTTTCTGAGTTTGAGAGTGCCAGCTCTCAACTTCTCCCAAGCTGGCTATCATTGTAGTGACGTCATGTATCTGACGTCCCACATAGGGTGCTAGTACTGCCATGAGAGATCCAAATGTAGATGAGGGGGCATTCTTTAATACCAAGTCTCTCATCCCTGCTGTGAAACGCTCGTCGTCAGGACCACGCGTATTCACATTAAACATGGCCTGCCGCATCCCCAATTCCCGAAGTACCTGCACCAGCTCGGCGTACGTCTGCCATCCGCTCACTGTCTCCGGCACGTCTCCTGCATCAGCCCAGACTGTCCGTATGGCAGCCATTATCCACTCCAGGAGGGAGTGGTCGCCCCGGCCATACCGCTGGCTGTTCTGTAGCCTCTGTCGCAAGGATGGGTGTGAAGTCACAGAGGCCAGTCTCTCCATCTCTTGAGCCGTGCAAATAATCCCATCCACCCCCAGGTCCCACAAATGTAGCAGCCAGGCTGCCAAGGGTTCCCCTGGTTTCTGGCGGAACTGTTTGCCCAAGTCCACCAGTTCCGCCTGGGTGTAAGGTCGGTAGGTAGTAAATTCCGTCATCTGTGGTGGTCCCGCAGCCAGACCCCTGGGGCCATGGGTCGCTGCCGCTTCATTTTCTGAGTCACCACCGGGCGGGCCCGGAGCATGGGCCCAGCCTCCTCCTCCTCTCCAGAGGAGTCCGGCATCTCCGGGGTGGCGGGTTGGTTTGCCACCGCCGGTTGGGGCTCAGGCAAAGGTTCAGCCTCCCTCTCCCCCTCTCCTGAGCAGGGGTCAGGCATCTCTGGAGTCGCAGGCTGGTTAGGGCCAGCCTCCCTCTCCTTCCTTCCTGAGACGGAGTCTGGCACCTCCAGAATCGTGGGTCGGTTTCTCCGAACTTCTTCCTCCAGAATCCTCAAATGTTGTTGCAGTATCCGCATCTCTTCTCGCATCTCTTTTCGCATCTCATCCCGTACTTGCTGGATTCTAGATTGCTCTGTCTGCCTGGACTCTCGCAGAGCCGTGAGAAACACCCATCCCACGGCTCCTGCCGCCGCATGGGCACTACATCCATTCAGGGTTTCTTCTGTTTCATACAGGGCCTGTTCCAACTGCCCCGGGGATCCATCTACCTCTGGCCATTGCTGGGGAGGTGCCCACTGGGCGAGGAGGTCGGCCACCGGGTACCATCTGCTCGTGGCCGGCCATCCGGGGATCCCTCTCCAGATTTCAAAGGGTTTCGTCTGCGTAGAGCTGTCCTGCCTCGAACTGTCCTGCCGTCTACGCCAGTTGTATGGCAACCAACCCATTCCGAGCAGGTTTATGAACGGTTCTAGCAGCCACATGCTCTTCGCCGTGGTTTGTAGTCGCCGCACGCCTCCGTACACTCCACTCCTCCACCCTTAACACTGCACTACCGCCACACCACACTCTGCTGCACCACCCTTATAAATCAGTCTCTTAGCTCCGATGTACCCACTTCAGGTGCCCGCCATCAGGCATGCACCCAGGATCACAGGGCTCCCTCATCTATCCTTATGGCGGAAGGGCAGAAAAGCCTGATACCTTTTACCTTACCTTACAGTGCCCCAAGTCTATGCTCCCAAGCACCTCCTATATTCAAGGCCACAGATGATAGCCACAGAGGCCAATGGTGCAAAAGCCAACCATCAATTACCCTACTCGTGTAGACTGATACAGCCGTTTAGCAGTTGCAGGGCACTTTCCCAATCTATTCCTGCCTTCCTCCTGATTCTCTTATATTCCATGATGGTTTCTTCCTATAGGTTTAACCTCAGGCAGGCTAGGTATATTTTGACCTGGGTAGGCAGTTGTAAAGGCAGGAACTGGGCACAGTACAGGTTTTCTGATCCCATGCAGACCGGGTAAAGGAGGAGTCTGAGTCCTCAGTAGTTTTGCAGGTTTTTTATTTGGGGTTCACCGGGTATATGGCAGGCAGGGGTGCTGGCTGGGGGGCTGGGAGGCTGGCAGGCCTCCCAGCCCCCAGCAAGTCTTCACTCTATCTGGACTCTCTGGTTCTGCTGCTTATCGGCTTTCGGCTTCTGCTTCGGCTTGTGCTGCTGCTGCTGCTGGCGTCCCCGTGACGCCGCCCTTAAAAAGCACAGTCTTAGCTCAGCTGAATCCCATCTACCTATGCCCACACCCTACTCCAGGTGCCCGCCATCAGGCATGCATTCAGGACAAGGATCCATCATCTATCCTGATGGCGGAAGGGCAGAAAAGCCTGATATTTTCGTTATCCTACAGTCCACCCCCTCAGGGTTTTCTGCCATACAGTCTATACATATATATACAATTTTCTAAGCAAACAAACAATGCAGCCATGGCCCACAAAAGCAAATACATCAAATATAACAAAATACAATATAACAAAATACAACAGAACACAAATAAGTCCAGGCAGGGCACCAACCTAGTGCAAAAAACAATTATTGGTACCAGCAGATGAGCCACCAAATCTGCTGCTGAAGGCACTGCTCATACGAGGGAGGGGAATCACTCATGGCATCTACTATATCACACCAGGAGCTGTCAGGCTTCCTGGCCTTCTCTGGCTGTAGTCTCGGCTACAAGCCACACACCGCATCCACCCCCAGGATGCACTAGCTCTGGGATTGGCAATTTTATTCTGTTGGGGGTAATCGCCAACCCTCAGGGTTTCTGTCTGCAGTCGCTCCAACACTCGGCCTTCACAGCCACCCATGTGACTTGCAGACCCCTGCACTAAAGCCAACCCACTGCACAAGCACATGGATCGGGGATCAAAACTCTGCATTCGGCTTGGGCTCCACCCCAAGCCACATTCCCCACCCGTCCCCCAAGGACAGGTTCCTCAGCTCCTCACCCTCACTCAAGAATGAGCAGGGCATCACCCACAAGTGATTTTACGAGACTCACAGGTCTTCAGCATACCCAGGCTGCTTAACAGCCACTTAGGGCTTCTCAACTTAGCATCAGTACCAGCTTTTGCCTTCTTAGTTGGCTTTTCTCCTCCACCTGGCTGCTGGGCATAACAGGCTGCTTTTGTCCATCAAGGCCCACTGGCCACCCCCAGATTCCCATCTCCTGGGGTTTACAGACAAAACTGTTCCACCCCCAGGGTCCCAAAACATATCAACCTGCAAGGTCCTACGCCTTCTGGCGTCATTGCCAGTCCATCAGTTCAAGTCCATTGACCTCTCCCTGCATCAGCAACGGCCTGCTGCCTCAGGGGTCATTGGCTGGTCCTTTCCGGTGTCATTGGCTGGTCCTTTCCGGTGTCGTTGGCTCAGGCGTTTCCTTCACGACAGGTCTCATCCTGTAGCTCGTAGACGTTGTCCACCTTCTGTGCCGGCATGGCACCTCCAGCGTCATCACAGGCAGTCTGTTCTCCTTAGTCCCTCCAGGTCGTTGGAGGGCTCCAATACCCGTCTGCATGGATCCTGCCGACTTACGCCAATTGTAAAGGCAGGAACTGGGCACAGTACACGTTTTCTGATCCCATGCAGACCGGGTAAAGGAGGAGTCTGAGTCCTCAGTAGTTTTGCAGGTTTTTTATTTGGGGTTCACCGGGTATATGGCAGGCAGGGGTGCTGGCTGGTCTTCACTCTATCTGGACTCTCTGGCGTTCGTTCTGCTGTTTATCGGCTTCTTTCGGCTTCTGCTTCGGCTTGTGCTGCTGCTGCTGCTGCTGCTGTCCCCGTGACGCCGCCCTTAAAAAGCACAGTCTTAGCTCAGCTGAATCCCATCTACCTATGCCCACACCCTACTCCAGGTGCCCGCCATCAGGCATGCATTCAGGACAAGGATCCATCATCTATCCTGATGGCGGAAGGGCAGAAAAGCCTGATATTTTCTTTATCCTACAGCAGTACTATTGTGGCACGAGATCCATCAGTTGCGAACTGACATTCATTTTAATGCTTTAAAACTAGACTTTGCTATACCTCAGTTGAGCATATCCACTGCCCTCTACACTGACCTGTAGTGGCAGGATAACATAGTGCAGGGTCTCTATGACTGGAGCAGATGGGTGAAGGAGAGAGTCCTGGAGCCCTCAGTGGCTTTTTCAGGCTTTTATTGAGTTTACCAGGTAGATGGCAGACAGGGGTACCGGGGGTTGGGGAGGGCTGGAGGCTGGCAGGCCGCCTAGCTCCCGGCAAGTCTTCACTCTTTCTGGGCTCTCTGGCATTCTGTCATGGCCTCTGCCTCTCTTTCACTCTCGTTCTTTTCACTTTGCTTGTGACCCCGTGATGCCGCCCTTATAAGCCCGGTCTCTCAGCCCAGGTGTACCCACCTATGCATGCCCATACTCCAGGTGTCCGCGATCAGGCATGCATTTAATCTAATGTCAGGAAGGTGGAAAAGCCTGACAACCATTTACCCTACAATCTCTCTCTGGTTTCTGCCTCATTTTCTCATTATATGCTTCAGAGAACCTTAATTCCATCCACGTGGCCAAGATATTTGTCAATCTAGAAACACCTGCCTTAGCAGTTGTTTTCTATTCTCCCTGCCTACCCCCCTCCTCATACCCAACCTTAGGAATATAGGGGGTTGTGCCCTTGAGGTATTGCTTCCCTGTGGGACTAACCGGCCATAGATACGACTCTGACCCTCAGCAAACCTAACATGTTATTACTCTCCATACACAGTGTTTGGGGTTACTGCTCCTTATCCCTCAGAGGCAGGTCCTACAATACAGTCAGTTCTTCTTTCTGGTGCCTCCTGGCCCAGGCCTCCAACTTCACCTCAGGGCTCTCTCAAAGTTCATAAATGACTTCTCACAAATCTGTGTAGAAATGTGGTGTAGGGTAAAGAAAATGTCAGGCTTTTCTGCCCTCCCACCATCAGGATAGATGATGGATCCTTATCCTGAGTGCATGCCTGATGGCGGGCACCTGGAGCAGGGTATGGGCATAGGTAGATGGGATTCAGCTGAGCTAAGATTGTGCTTTTAAAGGCGGCATCACGGGGATGCCAGCAGAAGCCTAAAGAGAAGCCGAGAAGCAGCAGAACGAACGCTAGAGAGCCCAGATAGAGTGAAGACTTGCTGAGGGCTGGGAGGCCTGCCAGCCTGCCAGCCCCCCAGCCAGCACCCCTGCCTGCCATATGCCTGGTGAACCCCAATAAAAGACCTGCAAAAAACCACTGAGGACTCTGACTCCTCCTTTACCTGGTCTGCATGGGATCAGAAAACCTGCACCGTGTCCAGTCCAGCCTTATACATGTGGTTAGCCTTCTTGTTTTGCTTTTGCTGCTTGTTTTTGTTCTTAAATGTTATTTTGGTCCTCTAAAGAATTTACATAGCAAGCAGGGTATATATTACAAGCCCATTTGAGCAAAGAAGCTAAGTGACTTTACCTAATGCCATAGTGCTGCTAAGTAGCAAAACCAGGACTTAAACCTAGGTCATGAAACCCAATCTTCAGGGCTTAAAAGACCTTTAGAAGTCACCCAGTCCAACTGAGTAAATGAAACTTGAATCTCTTCCATAATGTCTCCTTCAAGTAGTTACCCAGCCTGTGCTGGAATGCCTTCCCTCACGGGACAGCTCAGTTTCATCTTTGGCAGTTCTGACAGCCCGTTGTTTAATCATTCTCACTCTCTAATTCACTCAACAAGTATTTCAGGGCTTAATATGTACATCACCAGGTGCTATGTGGATATTGCCGAAATGTCTAGAAGCAAGTTGAACTAAAAATAAAAGTGGAAAGTTCTCCAAAAGGGGTACAGATAACGTGGTCTGGAGACTGTCAGAAAGTTCTTCCTTCTACTGATCCAAACCCTGCTTAATGTATAGCTTCCAAAATTGGGTCTCTCTTTTATTCTTTTTTTTTTCTCTTTTATTCTTCACAGCCACAAAGCCACATATTATTTCTTCTCAGGGTCTCTCCCCACTGATTAGTCCTCCCTATTCCATTTTAGTTTTTCTGTTTCCCTGGAAGGATTTCCCTGTAGCTGAACAGAACTTGATGTGGGATGGTCAGAAAAGCAGAGAGGTAGATCATCTTTTTTATTCTAGATAAGATAATTCCACAGGGCATATTAAAACTACATTTGCTTTTAGGTGATCACATTATTATCACACAATTATCTCAAATTGAGTTTAACCGTTGATGAAAACCCAGGAGACCAGAGATTCAAAAGACAGTGTTGTGACTAGGATCCCACACTTACATGTCTTATCCTATCAGATTATTATAATGTGGGTCATATGACAGATAACTTACTACTTAAAAGTTAATTATTATTTTTAATTGTGGCAAAATACACATAAAATAAAATTTTCCATTTTAACCATTTTTTTCTTTTTTTTTTAAAAGTTTACCCTTTCAAACATTTTTTTTTTTTAAGCTTTATTTTTATTTATTTATACAACCACTGGGTACAGTCAGAAGCACGGGAGGGCTAGAGAATTCACCAGAGCCAGAGTGGGGAGCAGAGCAGGCAGAAGGACCGAAGTACACTGCTGAGGGGAGCAGCGGGTGGCAGGAGAGGTCTGCGCGCCATGCGGGACCCTCCTCCGGTGGCCGGGGAGCAGCCAGGGATTGAACTGGCGCCGCAGAGGATTGAACCACTGCGCCACCGGGGAGGCCCCATTTTAACCATTTTTAAAGGATATTCAGTAGCATTAGATGTTCATATTGCTTTACAATTATCAACACTATCCATCTCCACAACTTTTTTGACTTCTCAGATGAAACTCTGTGACCATTAAACATTTACTCTCCAGATCCCGCCCCCCTGCCCAGCCCTTGGCATCCACCATTTTACTTGGCCCCTTTAAGTATCTCATTTAATTTGAATCAGACAGTGGTTATTTTGGTTACTGGCTTGTTTCACTTGGCACGATGTGTTCAAAGTTCATCCTTGTTGCAGCATGTGTCAGAATTTGCCTTCATTTTTAAAGCCCAATAATAAACCATTTTATTTATATAACACATTATTTTTTAATCCTTGTATCTGTTGATGGACACCTTCTCCTTTTGACTATTGTGAATAATGCTACTTTGAACATGGGTCTACCCTGCTTCCACTTATTTTAAGTGTGTACCCATAAATAGAATTTGCTGGATCATGAGGAATTAATAATTTTTAAAAAGATTTATTTTTACTAATTTATGCATACAAGAACTGAAGTGTAGGCCAGAAGTGTGGGGATGGGTGGTGGGGGTGAGAGGATTCACCAGAGACAGAGCGGGGAGCAGAACAGGCAGATCTACTGAAATGCACTGCTGAGTGGAGCAGTGGATGAGACAGGAGAGGTAGGCTGTGCCATGCGGGTCGGCTCCCTGACCTGGGATGAAAATCACCGGTGATAGCTTGATAGTGCTAAAATTAGGGAGGCCCGGGGAGGCCCAGAAATTAATAATTTTTAATACTGTCAGGATATTTAAAAATGTTTTGTTTGGTTATCCTGGAGAAACTTTTGTATGTTAGTTTTTGTTTTAGATTTTACTTAGACAAGAAATGACACTTTGCTTCTGGATAAAATTACCTGGGTTTTAAGTCTGTTTGATCAGATTCGATTTTCAATGACAGTCAGTCCCAATTTTTGAAAAGATTCTGTTGGAGTAGTAAAGGTACTAGATGGAAATTACCTATTGAAAAGACAGCTTTTGGTGGAACACCAATAAAGATACACATTAGTATCCTTCTATACAGGATTTCTGCTTTCTATCCAATGAATAATTCATATTCAAGTAGTGTTGGGACATGCAAATAGCACATCAATGTGATTATGCTAAAAACCAAGTTGCCCTCAAAGTTTAAAAGCTGAATGCGGATTTGGTCTCAATGTCATCTGCGGGCTCCTTTTAGCCTGTCAAAACTGACAAGCATGAACAGCTGACACAAAGATGATGTCACTTGCTCTCATGTTTGCTTCTCTGTTTCCTACTCAAAACCTGTGGCACAAGGTTGCAGCGCCTTTTACAGTCAATTCTCTAAAACAACACAGTTTAAGTGTCAAGCCATATTAAAGAGTCTTCATCTATAGTGAAGGTCTTATGAGTTTTTCCTTCCTAAAGTACCAATTTACAGAATCTGATATTCTTTACATCAGGCAGTTTGGAAAGAAAAAAATAGATCCCTAGCTTTAAATAAGACTTACATATGTAGAAGACATTAATTTATCACTGAAACTCATGCCTAGATTTGATATGAGTTTGTTCTAGCTATAGCCCATATCTGCCTAACATTTTATTTAAATTTACTGGATCCCATTTTACAAAAGGTGGAATTATCAGCATGTTACAGCATTCTCATCAAATTCCATTCAAATATAGTCATTAATTCAGCGATGACGCCAAAAATCTAGTACCTTTCTTTAGTTTTCCCTCTTCCAAAACCCGTACTCACACTTCCCCTTTGTACTGCTTCCTCTGATTTGATCTTGACTCCATCTACTTCTCATTTTTTCTGCCATTATCTGATCCCAAGCACTACCACTTCTAGCCTGCACTATTAGCCTCAATAACCTCTTGACTGGTGTTTCTAGTTCACTGTTGAATCAGTGGCTTTGTTTGGGACTTCTGGACACTGCGGACACTATCTGGAGTGAGCTAGCCAGCCATTTGTGGCCTCAAAAACTCTTTCCTTCTCCCAACCTCTAGTTTGTTAAATAAAACTAGTTTTTGTTGGAACCTGGTCTTGAGTAGTCTTACAATTGTGTGTGTGTGTGTGAGAACACACTGACAGGTACCAGTCTTGGTACTGTCAGTACTTTTTAGCATTGTTTTAAGTATTCTTTCGGTCTGTTTCATAGTGATTTTGTACTGTTTCAGAGGAACTGATAAAGATTGGTAAAATCAAAGGACACGGTTTAGGCCACGCTTTTTCAGAGTAAATTCCTGTGGAAGGGGTATAAATAAGATTTTAGTGGGCATTCGAATAACAAGATCTAAGGCTCAGAATTAAGTAATGGAGCAAAAATAAAGCAAATAGGCCCCTATTTTGAACTTGGATCCATCAGGCTAATGAACCTTAGATAAAAGTATTTTTTCACTAAGTTTCAGATAAGTTCTACTAATTTCTGCAAAGCCTTATCTAATAACAAGTGTTTTGTTTTCTTAGCAAGTGTTTGTTCTTATTTGCTTTTTCCTCTGTGAATATATTTCCCTTGTGAACCTTAAGGGAAGAGGCTGCTACCAAGACTAGGATTCAGATACTTTTGTTCAAAAATCATCTTGTTTATATCTTCCCATTTTCAACCTTAATTATACATTTATTTTTTAAAATACATTTCATTAAATATATACAGCCATTTATATATGTACTGAAATATATACTTATGTATATATATATCTTTAGTCAAATGATATATAGATTTAAAAAATCTTCCCATTACAACAAAATACATTTACACTTATGTCTATGTAAAATAGAATTATAATACCAGAAGTAGTTTAAAGTAATAGTTATTCAAGCAATAGCTATTGATTTAATTTTATACAGCAATTAGCAGGAAAGCCTTATCTTCTCTGTGTCCATAAACAGATCTGTATTTTGAACTGAAACCATAAAATGGTGATTTAACATGAGAGTAGTGTTGGAGGAAACAATTTGAAAGATAAGAAAGAGTTATTTCTTTTTTTTTTTTTATAGAGGCATGTTTATTTATTTGTTTGTTTGTTTGTTTATACATGCACTGGGTACAGTCAGAAGCGCGGGAGGGTGAGAGAATTCACCAGAGCCAGAGCGGGGAGCAGAGCAGGCAGAAGGACCGAAGTACACTGCTGAGGGGAGCAGCGGGCGGCAGGAGAGGTCTGCGCGCCATGTGGGACCCTCCTCAGGTGGCCAGGGAGCAGCCAGGGATCGAACCGGCACCACAGAGGCCGCGGGCAACCTCGCAACCCAGCGCTCAACCGCTGCGCCACCGGGGAGGCCCAGAAAGAGTTATTTCTTGATCAAATTTATTTCTCACCCTATTTAAAGGATTATAGCAATTATGAATTTTGGAGTTTCAAATGACTTTAGAGATCATCAAATGCTACCTTTTCATTTTTTTTGGATGAGAAATTAGGTATAAAGGAGACAATGTGATAGGCAGATCTCTGAACACTAGAAGATTCATATTTCTGCCAATATTTGACAAAGGCCAGTTATTTGCTAACTATTGTCCTTAGGTGTTTCTATAGTGAAACAAGCATAAATCCTCTGAAACAGTTAAATATAAGTGTAAACAGTTTAATGGAAATGCAAACAGTTTAATATAGATGTAAACAGGTTAATGGAAGACAAATTGTCAAGAAAAAGATTGGTATTCTAAAAACAATATTAGAATACCCACTTATATTACCATAATTATTATCCTTAACAACAGTGATAAGATGTATTTATTAACTTTACAATGTAAATAGTATAATGTGTAAGAAATAGCCCCTCCAGAGCCTCCCCGGTGGCGCAGCAGTTGAGCGCTGGGCTGTGAAGCTGCCCACAGCCTCTGCAATGCCACATGGTGCGCAGAACTCTCCTGCTGCAACCGCTGCTCCCGTCAGCAGTGTATTTAGTCAGTCTGCCTGCTCTGCCCTCCGCTCTAGCTCTGGTGAATTCTCTCACCCTCCTGCGCCTCTGACTGTGCCCACTGCTTGTATAAATAAATAAATAAATCTTTAAAAAAAAAAAAAGAAAGAAAAGAAAAGAAAAAAGAAATAGGCTCTCCATTTAAAGAAATTTTTTTTCATTTAAAGAATTTTTAATACAGAAAAGGATGTAGGGCATACCACAGAAGATAAGTAAGAATGAAAAAAAAGTATTTACCCAAAGGACACAGAAACATCAATTCCAAAGAGCACCTGCACCCCTATGTTTATAGCAGCACTATTTACAATAGCTAAGCTTTGGAAACAACACAAATGCCCAAAAATAGATGACTGGATCAAGAAGACGTGATACATATACACCATGGAATATTACTCAGCATTCAAAAAAGATAAACACAGGCAATTTGCAGCAACATGGATGGAGCTGGAAGGGATCATGCTCAGCGAAACAAGCCAGAAAGAAAAAGAAAAATACTAGATGGTCTCACTCATAGCAGGAATCTAGAAAACTTAAATAAGGGACCAGGAAAAAGAATAACTATAAGAAAGTAAAAATCAAAATCAACAAACAACTATGAACCAGAGACACTCTATGGGGGTTGGGGGGCGGGGAAAGGAGGGATTGGGGTCAAAATAAGGGGGTTGCAATTGTATGGGGAATATAAAAATAAAATTACAATTAAAAAAAAAGAATGAAAAAAAGAGGTAACACTATTGAGAACTAGGCACTGAGCATCTTAAGTATTTGTATTATTATCTCCTTGAACCCTCTTAACAATTGTATGATTAGGGTAGGAATATTAGAAGTTTTATAGGCAAGGTAACAGAGGCATGGGAAGGAAAAATGACTTCTCTAAGGTGATATAGTAGGAAAGTGTTGGAAATAGAATCCATAACCAACAGTATATGCTAAGTAATAGAGGCATCATGTCAACAAAAAAATGCCTTAGGAAGTTTAAGAAAGTAGAAACCACTGTGAGTTGAAACTCTTCATGAAAAAGGTGGGATTTATGTCAGATAGGAGAATTTTGGAGGTGAGAGGAGACTTGACATGAACAAATACAGAAATATACTTGGTTTATGTGGATAGAGGACAGTGTGGAAGTCAGTTTGACAGAAGTGACCATTGCTGGACCAAGGTAAGTTAGCTCTGGGGTCTTGAAACGGTGTGGGCAACAAGGTGAAGAAATGTGTTCTCATGAATATTTGTCTAACTAGAGTAACCAAGGGAATTGGGAGGCCTGTTATAGAAAAGTTGAGATAGTTCAAGTATAAGGATAACGAGGGTCAAGGAAGAGGTAAGGTAGAGCAGGTCAGCTGAATAAATATCCCACAAATACGTCCTGGTGTCTGGAATCTGAATATGTTCCCTTATATATAAAGACACTTTGCAATTGTGATTAAGGGTCTTGAGATGGGGAGATTATCCTGGATTATCCATTTGTGCCTGATGTCATTACAGGATCTTTATAAAAAGAGCGTAAGAGGGTCAAAGTTAAGAGAAGGTGATTTGACTAAGGAAGCAGAGATTGATTGGAGTAATGTGAAGAACTGTTAGCAGTTTCTAAATGCTGGAAGAGTGAAAAGATGGGTTCTCTGGAGCTTCCAGATGGAACCAGACTGTCAATACCTTGTTTTGGGCCCCATTAGACTCATTTGGGACTTTTTGCTATCATATGTGGAGAAGAATAAACTTGTTTTATTTTAAACCACTAAGTTTGTGGTAAGGTGTTACAGGAGCAATAGGAAATTAATATGTAGAGGAAGAGCTGGATATAAAAAGAAAAAATGATAGTATTTGATAACTGGTTGGATGAAGGGAGAAGAATCAAGAAAGAACCAAGGTAATTCAAGAATCTGAAACTAGATTAATTAGGCAATGGAAGGAGAATTATTTTTGTGGGGGAAAGATGAATTCAATTTTATGTATTTTGCATGGGCCCTAGGGAGGGCATCAGGGGCTTCAGGAAGGGACCCTTTTGTGCTCTCACAATGCACAATAAGGCTTATATTATTTGGATCACTTATATCAATTTGCAAAGAAGTTACCCCAATTTCCCTTCTAGAACAAAATGTTCAAATATTATACCTTATTGCATTTTTGTATGAATAAACTTATTAGATTCTTCAAATAAGCAGTTGTGGCAAAGTTTCATAATGAAGAGGAAGAAGAATACATAGGTCCAGCCTAATTGTATATTACTATATAAAATTAATTTCAGGAATACTCTTAGAATGGTATCCCTAATTATGAGAGTATATCCTCATTTTTGTGGAGACAATGTATAATTTTCAAAAGGATAGATGATCAAAAAGGAAAGTTAAGAATTATGCCCCAAATGCATGGGATGCCAGAGGGCAGAGAA
This sequence comes from Talpa occidentalis, assembly GCF_014898055.3. Classification (NCBI taxonomy): domain Eukaryota; kingdom Metazoa; phylum Chordata; class Mammalia; order Eulipotyphla; family Talpidae; genus Talpa; species Talpa occidentalis. The sequence goes on from NW_023604972.1 coordinate 55,312,504, forward strand.
AGGAAAGGCAATATATGAAAACTCAACATTCTTTTTTTTTAAAAGAAGATTTTTTCATTTATACAAGAACTGGGGTACAGGCCACATGTGTGGGAGGGTGAAAGGATTCACCAGAGACAGAGCAGGGGAACAGAACAGGCAGACTGACTGAAATACACTGCTGAGGGGAGCAGCTGGCGATAAAAGAGAGGTCTGCCACTCCATGTAGGTAGCTCCCTGGCCTGCCGGGATCAGCTTCACAGTGCTGTGTTCAACCGCCAGCACCACCAAGGAGGTCCTCAACGGTCTTTCTTTTAATGCAGCTTGGGGCTGTCAACCTCTGCTTCTCTTTTCCATTACTAGACCCTTTTTTGGGACTCCTTGTGTGTGTGTGTTTTAAAGATTTATTTATTCATGCATACCAGAACCGGGGTACAGGCCAGATGTGTGGGGGGATAAGAGGATTCACCAGAGAGAGTGGGGAACAGAACAGGCAGACTAACTGAAATATATTGCTGAGGGGAGCAGTGGGCGAGACAGGAGAGGTCTGCCCCGCCATGTGGGTATCTCCGTGGCAGGTGTGGATCGAACCCATGCTGCCAAGGCTGCAGACAGCTTCACACCGCTGTCTTCACAGTGCTTCACAGGCTCAACCACCTGCGCCACCAGGGAGGCCCACTTTTTGTGTTTTAAAAACAGCTTGCAAAGAGGTTGTAGAGTTTGCTCTGTTGAGAGTTATTTTATTTGTTGACAATGTGATCTTTAAAAGATTCTGTTTTAGTGTCTTACAGAATATCTCATCTGGATTTCTTAAAGGATTTTTCTAAAAATGACAAGTACCAATAGCTCCACAAAGTAGGTAGTAAAACGACTTAACAAATAATCATCTTTGGTACTGTCTTTTCAAAGAATGGATGAGGCATAGAAAGCTGGGGGAACTCCACAATAGCAACTTTTTACCCCGGTGAAATAAATCATCAAGAGTTGCTTAGTGGTCTTAAGTAAAACATTTCTGTCATTAATCTCATGCGAGTACTATGCACTGAAGAGATCCTTGTCAGTATAGCTTAAATTTAGCATAGTCAAGTTCATGGACAGATTTGGAGGCTGACCTGGGGTTAGAATCTCTACCCTAAGTAATTTTCTTAGGTACTGCTTTTCCATCTCTGTACATATAAAAATTAGCAGCTCACATTTTGATTTTTAATATAATGTTTACTTTTTAGAATTAAAAATTAATGTCAAGATTTTCTTTTAATAATATAAAGGAATAGACTAGGTTTGTACTTGACACTATTTCCTTTTGGATATGATTGAGTTTCCTGGGTTCTCTCCATAGACATAAAGATTCACTTTAATATTCAAAGTATTGCTCTGTGGGGAAAAATATTAGCTCAATAAGAAAGTAAAATAAATTTAAATATTTTCTGTTACTATCAAATCAGAAAGGGTACTTTCTGGTTGTGATATCAAGTAAAATATAATGATTTGTCTTTGAAGAGACAAGATGTTCATCAAGTTCAAAGTTTGTATAAATTCAACCTTATATAATTTATATGCTTTCTGAGTGAAACTGATATGGAGTTATGATTTGACTGAAAGTGTAACAAAATAATACATGGAGATAGGCACTTTGTAAGAAAGATTTGTCTTGTCTACATTTGCTTGCAAAGGCATGTCAATGCTTGTTAGAAAGATCTAGCCAGGGCGTACCACACCCCATATACCTTGACTAAGAATAGACTTTGTTCATTTGGAAATGTCATTCTCTTTGATTGAGTTGACACTTTGGGAAGAACATACATGGAGCTCTCAGAAGACAGGAACTCTAGATTACTTGTCACTGTGCCCTAGCAATCAACCTGTGACAGATGCCAAAGCTAGACTACAATAAAAACCTATAATAGATGATTTTTGTAGCAACATACTTGCCTCTTTACCACAAACTGGATGACTTATCACAACCCTGGAGGTTGAAGTCCAAAGTCAAGGTGATGGTAGGGTGGTTCCTTCTAGAGGCTCTGAGGGAGAATGTATTCTTTGTCTCTGTGCTAGCGTCTGGTGTTTCTTAGCTTGCAGACACAAGACTCCAACTTCTGCCCCCATCCTCACATGGTGTTTTCCTTGTGCCTCTGTTTGTTCACAAGGCTTTCTTATAAGCACACCAGGTATCAGATTTAGGTTCCTCCTAATCCAGTTCGGCCACATTTTAACATAACTTACTATACCTCTAAAGATTCTATTTCAAATAACTTAACATTACACAGTTTGAGATAGACATGAATTTTTTTGTGAAAACTATACTATACCCCATGCTTGCTAAATAATTTGCTTCCAGAAACATTAGTACAATTAAGCAAACATAACACTAATGAGGCCCAGGGCATGTGTTTCATTCCAAGTCCTGAGCAGGTTTTTTAACTGTTCTAGGTGGACAGCTATATACTTACCTTAAAATTTTATCCAGTTAATCCAAAAGGAAATTGAGCAAGAACTTGGCTGGAATAGTACAAATCCACCTCTAAAAGCTATAAAAGAACTCAAAATGTGTACCTACTAGATGATTGGTAATTTTGATCATTTTCTTCTAGAAAGTGTGGGAGACATTAGTACATATAACAAGGTGATTGATGGAAAACAACTGGACCACAATGGATGTTATAAATTATGACACTAAGTTTTCTTTTCGAGAAATGGATGGTAACATGCCTTCTCTGGTTACAATTCTATTGCTGGGTTACACAAATTCTTAAACTTTGTCAGCTTTTTGTTATGGAACTTGGTGAACCATCAGTTTATTGTTACTGGTTTGCGCATGTGTACTGAAGATGAAAATGATTAACAACAGTTTGAGTTTGTACAGATCTTCCTTTCTGGAACCTTATTTTTGGCAGGTGTGTGGGAGGACTGGGAGAATCACATGGCATCAAACAGAATTTCAGAAAGGACCAACAACTCCAATCATACTGTTTCATGAATTTAAGTAACATTTTTGTTACGCATAGTTAGAAAACAGCTTACCGAAGCTAATTTTTTGATGTGTGCCACGTTACTTTCTATTTTACTAGATGATTTGTTTTATTTTTTGTTTATAGCTTACATGTTCTAGTTGATCCTTGAAGTAGCTTGCAAAATTAATATGATCAAAAAGATAAAATGAAAACCAAAACAAAACAACACCATTTTTGGTAAAGGGCCACTTAGATATCATGTGTGTATTTAGCTGGTGCCATCTTCTGTTAAGGAACTTTGGCAAAACACACTAGAAAGTCTTTTAAGAATCTGCATTCTCCCCAGCAATTCCACTTTTATGAATTTATCTTAAGGAAATAAGAAAAGGGTGAGAAAAAAATATTTAACTATGTTCACTGTGTGTAGTTATGTTACACTATTATTTATAACACAAAGAACTGAAAACATTTCAACATGCAACAAGGGGGAATTTCTTTTTTTTTTTTTTTTAGAGGCATGTTTTATTTATTTATTTGTTTGTTTTGTTTATACATGCACTGGGTACAGTCAGAAGCGTGGGAGGGTGAGAGAATTCACCAGAGCCAGAGCGGGGAGCAGAGCAGGCAGAAGGACTGAAGTACACTGCTGAGGGGAGCAGCGGGCGGCAGGAGAAGTCTGCGTGCCATGTGGGACCCTCCTCCAGTGGCCGGGGAGCAGCCGGGGATCGAACTGGCGCCGCAGAGGCCGCGGGCAGCTTCACAACCCAACGCTCAACCGCTGCGCCACCGGGGAGGCCCAAGGGGGAATTTCTTTAATTATAGAATATCCATTTGTGGATATGTGCCCTTCTTTAAAGTGATGTTGTATAATAGTATTTCATTCTATGGAAAATGTTCAATATCATGTTAAATTCAGAAAGCTGAATATAAAATATTACTTATAAAATGAGTCACATGAATTTATTTTTTAAGATATGGAGTTTGCCTCTATATTTTATTCATCTTGTTAAATATCGAAACAAAAGTGATAAATTTGTTTAACATTTGGTAATAAAATATGTGGGCATTTGCTATAATATATTTTTTCTGTATATTTAAAAATATTTGTGAAACCACAAAGCAATTAAACAAAACTCAATAACAATGAAAGCGGGAAACTTAATAAGGATGAATTAGTGGGGATGATATGGAATCTAGGTTAGGTGATGCTAGTTAGGACAGTGGAGGGAAAGTCTAAGGAATCACATCCTGACTGGTAATTAAGAGACTTAGGTTGGGGGGCATGCCTGGTGGCACAAGGGGTTGAGCATAGCACTATGAAGCTATCTGCAGCTTCTGCAGCATGAGTTCCATCCCTGGTCAGTTAGGGAGCTACCCACATGGCGCAGCAGACCTCTCCTGTCTCACCCGCTGCTCCCTTCAGCAGTGTATTTCAGTCAATCTGCCTGTTCTCTTCCCTACTTTGTCTCTGGTGAATCCTCACATCCCCCCGCACCTCTGGCCTGTACCCCAGTTCTTGTATGCATAAATAAGTAAATCTTTAAAAAAAAAAAAAGACTTAGGTTGGAGCTGAGTATTGGTGGTAGCAAATAAGAAGGTGGTGGCTCCTTTCCTGCATGCTCCCTGAAGTCCCTAGGTCATACCCACAGATCTGTTGTTGCCTCTGGAACATCACACATGGAGTATGTGGGATAGCTGCTGTGAATACTGTGGACTGGCCTCTTTCTGAAATGCCGGCTCCCCTGCCTCTCTCATACGAAGCTGACAAAGGCATTGATTCGGAAAGGTCCTGATCACACAGGTAACACATCTTAAGCTCTGATGTCATGAGCAGTAAGGATCCAGGTTGGTGGGATGCTACTTCCCCATTTCCTTGACAAGGAAATTGAATCCAAAAAGGACAACAGTAAAATGAGTCGCTTTTACAAATGCGTATACATGCTTGGGGAATGCCAACATTTTAAGAACTAAATATGGGTGATAAAAAGACATATTGTTTTTATTTTCTTCATTTTCCTAAGATTTTTTACACATTTTATATAGTGAATATTTATTATATTTGTGAAGCGAACATAAGTTTGGACTCTTTTTTTAAAATAAGTATGAAAATGAGTACAATGGGAAATGATACAGGAAAGTTAAAATGAATCTTGAAATGAGGTTACTTCTCAAAATCATGCATAAAGTTCTGTGCATTTTACTTGATATTTTCAAGAGCCAATAAAAAGTGAGACAGAATCAGTTACATAATCTACAATATCTGTAAAAGCAACTTGTTGGTTAACAACAAGAAATACAATGGCTAATTATACTGGACTTCTATCTACTTGTAGGATGAATGTCAGAGGCCAATAGAAAGTCAGATACCAGTTATTGGTTCTCCTTTACATAAAAAACAGTCATGAAGTTTTGAAACACAGAAAGTATTCTTTTATAGACATATGATAAATAAATTATGTTATGCTATATCATATAATAATTGCACAGATTAAACCCACATACTTCTGGGGTATGCTAAAGGTATAAGCTTATTCAGTAAAAATTAGAAAGAAAACTCAACTGAAGCAACACATTGCAAATGCTTCTGCCAGGAGTAAGGGAAGTATTGCATTAATGCACCACATTCATTGCAGTGAGGGCTAAGCAACATTATCCCACAAGGAATACACATTTAACATATCGTGTAATGTCCTCAAACAAAGCATGTAATGTTCTACAACAAACCATTTGTAATGCAAATATACCTTTGATTTTAGATTTTAGATTTTATGATCAACCTAGAAAGCTGTTAAATGTTGTTATATTCTGACTATTTGAAATTCCATAGGCTCGGGCCTCCCCGGTGGCGCAGTGGTTTAGCACTGGGCTGCGAAGCTGCCCGCAGCCTCTGTAGCGCTGGTTCGATCTCCGGCCTCTGGCGAGGGTCCCACATGGCGCACAGACCTCTCCTGCACTGCCCGCTGCTCCCCTCAGCAGTGTATGCCTGTTCTGTTCCCCACTCTGGCTGTTCCCCTCAGCAGTGTATGCTTGTTTTGTTCCCCACTCTGGCTCTGGTGAATTCTCTCACCCTCCCAGGCTTCTGACTGTACCCTGTGCTTGTATAAATAAATAAACAAATCTTAAAAAAAAAAAAATTCCATAGGCTCACTTTAGTTTTTCTAGGCTATACTTAAATTTCATTTCACCCAGATTTAATCAAATCTTCAAAGAAGGGTGGAATATTCATTTTTAAGATTTTTTTTTGATTTGACACAAATAAACTTTTGAAGAATTTGGGTATTTTTCATATTTAGAAGGCAAAAAAAAGCTGTCTAATTGGGGCAACTGAATTTGTGTACATAACACAATTGCAAACAGTCTTAGCTACATTTCCCTAAGTACATTTTTCAGTGCAGTCATTCTGATAGGTTGGATGTCATTTCTATGAAGACAAGTTTTGGGACTTTGTGGAAAGAGAAAACTTCATGTAAGATGTCACTTCCTAAAGGTTTTATTGCATGCAACCTACAGGGACAAATCAGTGCTCATCTTAAAGGCTTTCATAGAAATAGCCAACCATCCAATCTTACTAACATTAATTACCTTTAACTTACATGATACTAGTGAGTTTTTTTATAGGTAAGATAAGGTGGTTGGCGTAATAAAAAAAAAAAATCAAACTTAAAGTAGGAATAATTTTAAGAAGAACAAAAGAACAGTAATGATGGCTCCAAGCTTTTTGTAGCCAGGAATGATGCTTCTTGTCTATTAATATTGCATTTTTTAATTGTAATCTACATAATCAAATGATTATTTGATTGATGGCAATATTGATATATTTTTCTTCCATGTTATTTTGCACATTAATTGATTCTATGTTACAGGACAATTTTCAATAAACTTGGATATTTTTCCATGTCTCTTGGAAAAACTGTATTAAATAACCAAAAACATTGAAAAACATTTTATAACCAATTTTTCCCTTGAGTATTAACTAGACTGACAATATGAGTATTTTTGCATGGAGCAGGATACCTTTATCATTACGCAACTTTACAAGTTACCTGTCAAGTAATCAGTACTTTCTCCTCCTAGAGGTAAAAAAAAACATTTATTTCGCAAAAATATACCTGAAGGACAGAATGTTGTGACTGACCTGTTTTTTCCCCCACAGGCCTGATCTCATATGTCTGAATATCTCTTTCTCAGTTTACCAAATGAAAATTTGTCTGCAGAATAAGTAGGTGAAACAAAAAACAACCATCATTAACCAACAGTTTCACTGTCCTGAAAATTTCTTTCAATTCCAAGTAGTCCCATGCATTTTAAGCTATGAGCTGTGAAGAATGGAACACATTAGCATATATTTAGGTAGAAGGACAGCAGCCTTGGGAATCAATCATGCCATAGGGTGCCTCACCTGCCCAGGGCAGAAGCTGGAGCACATGAATCCTCCACCAGGAAATGATTATGATCAGAATTTATGACACTTTTTATTTATTATTTACTGGTTTATTTTTATTTTCCAGCTTTTTAAAGTTAAACTTTTTAAAGGTTCAGAAAAGGTAGAAGTAATATAAATACCCATCTACCCACCATGTACTTTATAATTAACATTTTCAAACTGGGACTTATTGTAAATCTACCTATCCCACCATTTTTCCAATTCGTCTCTTAAAATATACATTTCTAAATAAGTTGCAGACATCAATACACTTCTTCCCAAATACTTTAAGATGCACAGCATAAACTAGGGTTCAATTGTTTACAGTCCTTTTGGGAATTAAATCATTTAATTTTAATATGAGTGCTTTTCTTTCAGAAAACTTCGTGGTTAGCAACTATACATTCCTTGCTATGATTATTTGGTTAATATTTGCCTCCACCTTGAAGGCAACAGGAAATGTGCTGTTTTGCTCATTAGTATATCCACAGTGCCTGGTATTATATAGCTGCTCAATATGCAGTATTTTGTTAGGAAATATATGAGAAGTCAGAAAGCTGAATGGAAGACAGAGCTGTAGAAATGGAAAAAAATGAACTATGGCCTCTTTACAATAGTTTAAAAGTATTCTGGGGGCCTCCCCAGGGGCCCAGCGGTTGAGCCCTGGGCTGTGAAGCTGCCCGCAGCCTTGCAGCACTGGTTTGATCCCCGGCAGCCAGGCGAGGGTCCCACATGGTGAGCAGACTTTTCCTGGCGCCCGCTGCTCCCCTCAGCAGTGTACTTCCTGTGTCTGTCTGTTCTGTTCCCCGCTCTGGCTCTGGTGAATTCTCTCACCCTCCTGCGCTTCTGACTGTACCCAGTGCTTGTATAAATAAACAAACAAACAAACAAACAATCTTTAAAAAAATAAAAGTATTCTGATTACTGTTGGTGTTGGGGTCACTTACAGCTATTTTGGTAAATGAAGGAAATCTTGGCTGAGGAAATTTTATATTGGTTAAATTAACACAATAAAATTAAACACAGTTGGTATTTTCATGACTTGTTCTGCATATAAGTTCTCAGAGTTCTGGCTGTTTATTTGGTAAGGAAGCTTATATTACCTGAGTTTGTAATTGAGACATTACTTCTATTCCACCTCTGGACTTGAGTCTGATAAGTAACCTGTGCCACAAGATGAAATTTCACATGAAGAACATTCGAGCTATGGACCAGTTTTATTGACTCAAACACTGATTGCACCTATTTGACACATGAAAGCAGAATCTCACTCTCTCCTTTTCAAACACCCGCTTTCCTACCATGACTCCTCTTTGGTGATTACCTTTGTTCCTTTTGGTGATACTTGCTCTAAGTTAGGATTTTGTTTTTATGAGATAACTAGACTTCTGTGAAACTGCCACACAACTGGCACACAAAAGGAATTATGTTACTCTTGTCCCCAGTGTTTTTTTAAGGCATCCAGTGTGATTCAAATGTCAAAGTTTGGAATTTTCTTCGATGACCTAGTTACCTACTAAATGGAATTTTACTTTCTTGTTCCAGGAGCAGTCGACAACTTGCCTTATATCACCAAGGGTTCATATGCCAGCCAACACCACCCCATCTTCCAATGCTGAAAACTTTTTCCTGTTTGGTCATTCTCAGAACCATAATTGCAGACTTGATGTGATTTGAACTTGGGAAGAATCTGTTCTCATAGGATCTGCCCAGTCAAATGCCAGGTTACAGTAGTTCTTCCACTCAGATAGTCATTCCTCTGGGTTAAAGTAGTACTGCCTCAATGTGCTGCTGTGTGTTTCAAATTTAGTGAGGCAGGACTAAGTTCACTTTTGTAAGAATATTCTCTTCAGATTATTTGTGGATCAAACAAGGACCAGGAGAAATCTGAGGCACTATAACCTTGACAAGGAGGAAGCTTTGAGTCTCAGTGCCAGCTAAAGTAGAGGAGGGACAAACTTCTTAACCCCATTCCTGGGTTTTAGGTCACAGGATGTCTTGCAGATAAGATTTAAATGTTCCTCTCAGTGACTTCTTTTTTTATGCTCCACTAGCCACCCCGCCCCAGGCTTCCCTAAGCCCTCCAGGCTTCTGCTTCACCGTTGTCCTCTTCGACCCCCAATTCTCTAGGAGGGCCCTGGCAGCGCCCGCCCTTGCACAGACCTTCTTCCTGCCTCTCCCACCGAGCAGCCCCACGTTCTAGCTCCGCGCTTACACTTGTCCTCTGTAGGCGAGTGAATCAGAAAAGTCCTCCACGGTGGAACAAAACACTTAATAACTCACCCTTAGTTGTCACCCTCTAGCCGCCCCTATCCCCGTGCCCGAGGCTTTTGATCACCTCTGCATAGAAAATAAGACTCAGAGCTCAGAACCTGAAAAACCCACGGCTGAGCAGTGCCTCTCGCTTCAAACCAGGGAGAAGCAATCCTATTCCTGCGCGAACGCTCCGCGGCTTACAGCCGGAGCTGGGCCGACACACCCGCGCCGCAGTCCCCCTCGCCGGGCCCGCCGGACCTGTCACCTCCCGCCGCCCCCGCCTACCTCCCCGGCCTGGGCCTCTCCCCGCCTCCCGCCAGAGGACCTGGTTGCCCCGCCTCCGACTCCGCCGCGGCCACCATTGGAGCGGGCCAGCTCCAGGCAGGCGCCCATTGGCCGGCGAGGGAGTCATTCACCCAGCGCATTCCGCCGCCCTCAGGCTTGCGGGGAAACTTCCTTATTATTGTGACGCCGAACACGGAGAAACCCTGAGCCGGGCGGTTGGGGCTGTCACCGTCGGAATCCCCAGCGGCGGTTCGGCAGCGGTCAAGGTGCGTGGGGCGGGGGCCGGCGTTCCAGGGGGGAGGGCCCCGCGGAGCTGCAGCCGCGCGCCCGCCGCGTTCCACTTGGCACGGCGGGCGGCGCGCGGCTCCCGGAGCGTGGACCGCGGCTGCAGGGCGCTTCCCGCGGCGACCCGGAGCCCGGCGCGCGGGGAGGTCGGGGCGTCGGGCGCCGGCCGGGCGGGCGCGTGGGGCGCCCTGGGCTCGCGGGCGCGTCCCTGGCGGTCCCCGGACTCGCTCTCGGGCTCGACGAGACGCGGCGCCGGGAAAGGCCGGGAGCTGCCTTCGAAATGGGAGCGCCCCCCACCCCGACTGGGCGGCCTGCAGACCGTGAGGAATTGCGACGCAGAAAGTCAAAAAGAAGATCCTCCCCTTCCTCCCTGCCTGCCCCTATTTAAATTCCGGGGCTCCGGTGACCCGCGCGGTGCGGGGCGCGGACCCTGCTCCGCGAAACAGGAGCCGGCGCGCCCTGGGCGTTCCAGGGAACCCCGGCGGCCGCGAGGAGCTCGCGCCGGGGACGCGGGGCTCGGCGTCCGCGGTGACAGCGCCCACGGGGCCGCGGCCCCCGGCACCACCCACCTGCCGCGGCCGGGCCGGGCTCGCGGCGCCGAGTCAGCCTCCTGGGCGGGTCCGGGCGAGGGTGTGAGTGGACACGTGTGCGCGCGTGTGTGTGCAGACACGTAAGGGCGCCGACGGCGCGGGGGTGTCCAGAGCTGGGGCATTCGGGAGCAGGTGGCACTTGGAGTTTCTGTAAGTGTGGGGCGCGGGTTCGCCGGCACTGCTGACTGGAAAAACAGGCGCAACCTGAAATAGATGGACCGGGGGAGCGCTGGCCCTGGAGACTTTACCTGCAACAACTGTGCATTGAGTCAGTTTCTGCGCCCTGGTCCCTGGGAATGTGCACGGGAACTCAGCTTTCGGTCTGTCGTGGGCACTGTTTCTTGGTTCCATTTTACTTTTTAAATCAGCCGCATTAGGAAGTATCTTAAATTTAGAGCTCAGCCTTCCAGGATTTTGCTTGCATTCGTTACATGCGGAATGCTTCAGAAAAGACGATTCCAGAGCTCTCTTCCATTTTTTTTTGTGCCTTCTAGCTCTTTCCACAAATAGGAAGCTATTTCTAGAACCTTTCTTTTGATGATTTGATAACATTTAAGTGAGCCCATTTTTAACGCCAGACTGAGGAGAAAGTGAAATACAATGAAGATGAGCTGGTATTTTAAATGTAGGGGGTGGGGCGAGGGGGAGGTGAGTCGTCATGTTTTAGTAGGCAGATTACTGTGAAACTTTGTGCTTTCCTTTACACTGGGCGCGCGGAGGGGGTTGGCATTATAAATGTATAGATCAGAAAAAAGGAGTAATATATTGACTTCCCCTCCCTTTCGAGAAAAATAGATGTTACACGTTATTTTTTACCCCACTGAAAGTAGGAACCGTCTGGGAAAAGTACAATGCAGGAAGTAAGGAGGAAGGTTTGAAACCCCTTTGGCAAAAGATCTTTGCGCGGGGGTTGGGGGTGGGTTGGGGGGGGTTTGAAAAAAAAAAAAAACACTAACCCACAGTTGACTGGAATTGACTTTATTTGTTCAATTAGTAGGGTTTTTTTTTTTTAATCTAAAGGTAAGATTCCAGCACTTTTCAAATGGTGTGGTTGGAGCCACTAGTTACAGCATTTCATTCTGAGGAACTTAATTAAATTCCTTAAGATTTGCAGAAAATTGAAACTTTTTTTGAGCATAATGAGAGTTGCACACTTACTGGAGAGGCAAGGTAGTTTTGCTTTCAGAAATAAAAATGATATTCTCCAAATTGAATGGGGTTTCATACATAATAGATAGAATTGAAGTTGTGATACTATCTTAAAGTCATGCAGAACTTTTAAAGAGATTTGAGGTGCTCTCAGCTGGTCTCATTTTGTTTTGCATGAAAGAGGATGTGGTGATGAGAAAGAAGGAAGAAAGCAGAAAGTCTTCATCACAGTTGTGGCCAAAAAAAGCTATGATAGAAAACAGTTGTGGGAAATTAAGTTTCATGGAAAATGAAGGAAAATAGAATGAATTATTTTTGAAGTTACTCTTTTTCTTTTAAGCGGATTATTTGAAAATTATTTTTACTTTTATATCTACTACAAATGCCAGGAATTTTTCAAGGTGCTATTTATGTCTCTAGTTGACTTTTATTTATTTTTTTTTAAAGATTTTTTATTTATTTATACAAGAACTGGTGTACAGGTCAGAGGCACAGGAGGGTGAGAGAATTCACCAGAGACAGAATGGGGCACAGAACAGGCAGACAGACTGAAGGAGCTGCTGAGAGGAGCAGCAGGCAAGACAGGAGAGGTCTGCCACGCCATGTGGGTTTCTCCCTAGCCGGCCAGGAATCTAACCCGCCCTGTAGAGGCTGCAGACAGCTGCAGACAGCTTCACAGCGCAGCACTCAACCCACTGCGCCACAGGGGAGGCCCCCGTAGTTGACTTTTAAAGGTACTGTGTTCCTAGTTGGTTAGCAGTTATCTTACTGGTCTTTAACCAAACTTCAGTCTTGAGGTACAGTGTTTGGGAACTATTCAAGCTTGCATAATTTAAAGATATACTTATTTTCAAAGATTTATTCATCTTTTTAGTTTCAGTAACATGAAAGTGCTTTGTAGAGTTCTGTGCTAATGCTAATCTTTTTTTTTATCTGGCAGATCTGCAAGGTGAGGCCGAACCATTCTGACTTCTAGTCCAAATGCCAACTTTGTGACCTGTGGTGAGTTACTTAATTTCTGTGAACCTCAGTTTCCTCAGTGAGTGAGATAATATCTGACTTGCAGAATTGACAAAAGGATTCAACAAGATAATGTCTGTAAAGGATTCAGGTTGTATAGCTGCCTGGAGGGGGACATTAACAAATTCTTAATTATTTCCTTCTGCTGTGGTCTAGTGGAGAGAACAAGGAAAGCCCTGGAATTAGTGACTTGGTTTTTGGTCTCTGCTTCAAACACTTAGCTCTCAGAGGACCAAAGTTAGCTGGCCTTGAAAGGCCTCAGCTGCCATTAAAATGAGGTTAGGAATGAATGTTTCTTGCCTAGAGGTTGGCTCAGATGGCTTTTTAGGGCTTTTTTTAATAAGAAGCTCTCTTTGATGATGTAACTCTGCCCTCTTTACACGTTTACTACATTTAGAAATAGTACTGATCAGTTGGCAGGGGTTTGGTTTCTATGTGTGAACCAGGACGTGAATTACTTTTGTTACAAGGCAGTGTGAACATGGGATAAACTCAGGCTAACTGTTGAGATTGCTTTATTCAACCCCTCCTATTGTGGGTAACAAAGTATTTCTACTGGTTGGCTAGAAATATCTCCAGTGATTTAGCTAATATGAGCTCAATCATATTAGAAGAAGGTGCAACATCTTTTTTTTTTTAAGATTTATTTATTTATACAGGAACTGGGGTACAGGCCAGATGCGCAGGAGGGTGAGAGGATTCACCAGAGACAGAGCAGGGAACAGAATAGGCAGACTGACGAAATACACTGCTGAGGGGAGCAGTGGTGGTGACAGGAGAGGTCTGCTGCACCATGTGGGACCCTCACCGGCCAGCTGGGATCGAACCGGCGCTGCAGAGGCTGTGGACAGCTTCACAGCGCTGTGTTCAATCTCCTGTGCCACAGGGGAGGCCCAACATCTTCTTTAAACTTTTATTTTCGAAATTGGAGCAGTATATCTCAACATCTTAATGTTTAAGAAATGGTGTAGTGTCATGTTTAAGATAATGGGCTGTGAAATACAGTAGCTGAGATTTGAATCCATCCTTTGCGACTTATTTTCTATTTCAGCAATTTATGTACATGTTTTTAGGCGGGTGACTTAACCTCGGTAAACATTAAGGTTATTATAAAGAGTAAATTAAATAATCTATGTAAAGTTTTTAGCCTAGGCCCAGACACACAGTAGGCTTACAAAATAGTTACAAGTACTTTTTTTTTATTCAACCACTATTTATTGAGCCACTACTAGATGCCAGACATGATTCTGGTCTCCAAAAATAGAAATAAACAAAAGAGGTTCAGTTCTTTCTTTGTGGAGATTATATTCCTCAATTCTAATATGATGGTGATACTGAGAATCACTACTATTTAATGACGGTTTTGACTGTCAAAGGCATTTGCTTTTAGATGTGCCAAAATGTGGAAACAGAGAGTACATTTTTAGAATGAAGGAAATACATTGTTGTATTTTGTTTCCTCTCAGGGAATCTATTTAATAGTACCTGGAAAACAAAACCAAACAAATTGGGCCTCCCTGATGGCGCAAGGGGTTAAGACCCAATCTATGGAGCTATCTGCAGCCTCTATAGCATGAGTTTGATCCCTGGCCAGGGAGCTGCCCACATGGCGCAGCAGACCTCTCTTGACTTGCCCACTGTTCCCCTCAGCAGTGTATTTCAGTCAATTTGCCTGTTCTGTTCCTCACTCTGTCTCTGGTGAATCTTCTCAACCCCCATACCTCTGGCCTATACCCCAGTTCTTGTATGCATAAATAAATAAATCTTTAAAAATGATAATAATTTTTAAAAAATTAAACAAATTTTGATTTTGGGAGTTCCAATTTTCTCAGTTTGGGGTTCAGTTTCATTAGGCACTCTTCAAGCACCTAGTTTGCTTCTGTATTATCTGAGGACTGGAAACACGAAGATGGCTAGAACCTGTTTTTTCCTATGGAGAAGCTCCTAGGGTGTACATGGATGGGAAGTTGGGTTTGGAACAATGACTTGGTACTATATAGTATCAGAAATAGCGATACTATCGCAACAGTACTTTTGATTATTTTTTTTGTCAGCATAAAATTATAGATGTAATATCTATGTTAAAAAATAATTATGCAGGGGCAGAAGCAGAATATCAGCCTTATTATTGAAGTTATCTTTGTGCTCCTTCCAGATTGTACCCTCCATCTTGACTGCCCCATAATCATCACCTTATATTTTGTATTGACCTTTTTTTTTTTCTCTTTACCACCTCTCATTTTTTAACCTGCAAATGCTTGTTTTACTTGTGTTTTGACTTGGTATAAATCCATCATATTTTGAATTCCATGACTTTTTTCTCCTCTCAACACTGTTTTTAAGGTTATACTGATTCTTTATAGATGAAGTTTATTTTTTACCATTGCAGAGTATTCTGTTAAATGCATAGACTACAGTTTATCCATTTTCTAATTGATGGATATTTGAGCTAATCTTGTTTTGTCTATATCAGACTATGCTGAAATGAACATTTTTGTTTATGTATCTTAGGACATATGCTCATGAGTTTCTTGTATTTTGTATAGTGAGCTAGCCATTAGCCATATGTGACTACTTACATTAAAATTAAGATGAATCCGGGCCTCCCTGGTGGCGCAAGTGGTTAAGTCACAGCACTATGAAGCTATCCGCAGCCTCTGCAGCACTTCATGAGTTCGATACCCAGCCAGCCAGGGAACTAACCCACATGGCACAGCAGACCTCTCCTGACTCACTTGTTGCTCCCCTCAGGAGTGTATTTCACTCAGTCCACCTCTCTCTGGTGAATCCTCTAACCACCCCCCCCCCATCTCTGGCTTACCCCAGTTCTTGAATGTATAAATAAATATAATCTTTAATTTTAAACAAGATGAATCGAACTTAAATATAAGTTAAAATTTCAGTTTCTAAGTTGCATTTTAAGTGCCCCATAGCCACGTGTGGCTACCATCTTGGACCGTGCATATAGGTAACATTTTTGTCATTTCAGGATCTTCTCAGTGTCCAGGTTTTACTATCTTTGTATCTTCGGTTCTCAGTGGATAGTGCGGGAGCACTGTCGGTGGTTGACTAGTTGCACAGTACTGACCGCATGCCTGAGAGTGAAATTGCTATGCAGTGGCATATTCACATCGTGACTATAATGCCACATATCAACTGTGCTTAAGGTTCCAGTTGCTCTTTTTTTTTTTTTTTTTTTTTAATGAAGTTAGCATCTCTGGAAATGGGATGCCCTTTCTTTCTTTCTTTTTTTTTTTTTTTTAAGGTTTATTTATTTATTTATACAAGCATTGGGTACAGTCAGAAGCACGGGAGGGTGAGAGAATTCACCAGAGCCAGAGTGGGGAGCAGAGCAGGCAGAAGGACTGAAGCACACTGCTGAGGGGAACAGCGGGCAGCAGGAGAGGTCTGCGCGCCATGTGGGATCCTCCTCTGGTAGCCGGGGAGCAGCCGGGGATCGAACCGGTGCTGCAGAGGCTGCGGGCAGCTTCGCAACCCAGCGCTCAACTGCTGCACCACTGGGGAGGCCCTCCAGTTGCTCTTTATCCCTAACTTGGTACTATCACGCTTTTCTTGCCAGGCAGGAATTGGTCAGGTGTCTTTTGAAGGCTGTCTATAGCTCATGCAGACTCCAGCAAGGTCATTCTTCTAGTTTCACAAAGCCCACCACCAGGGACCACCTGTAAGGAGGTCATCAGGGAAGAGTAGGAATGTGTCTGTGTGGCTAAAAGGTTCAAAGGACTAAAGTCCTGCTCAAGAGAAGGAGAGAAAGAAAACAGCCAGGACTGCATTCATATTGGTAAAACCTTCTCTTTGCCTCCTGTACCATTTTGACTTGTGATGGTAAAAATGTTGACAATAAAGCATGTCCTTAGAATGAATCTTCTTTGTTACCACAGTTAAGTCTGCATTTGAATTTGGCTCCAAATTTGTTTAAAGCTTGGATTTGGGAGTGCGTTCAGAGCACAGAAGCTTTGTACATTGCTGTTTCCTGCTGTTGAAAAAGACCCTTTCAGGGCCTCTCCTGGTGGCGCAGTGGTTGAGCACTGGGTTGCGAGGCTGCCCGCAGCCTCTGCAGAGCCAGTTCGTTCCCCAGCCACTGGCGAGGGTCCCACAAAAAAAAAAAAAAAAAAGTAAAAAGAAAAAAGACCCTTTCCCCATATGCCGGTCAGGTAATGGCTTCTAAGCTGATTTAAAAGAAGCTTATCTCTGCCATAAATGAGATTAGAAGTCCTGTTTGAGTGTTATGTAGGTTTCTGTGACTTTCATACAAAGGAATCAGTTATTAGTCTGCTGAGTGCATAGTCTGATTAATAAGACGAAGTTTAGGAATTACAACTTGTCTTTTAGCATTCAGCTCACTTTGACTGACAAAAAGAGATTTATCTACCTCTCTTCCCTCCCCAGAATTTAAAAGAAAATGCATGGAAAAAACTTTGTTCTCAAATCCCCAAATGCCCTTCATGAAAGTTATGACAAATGGTGGTAGTTGCTTTGCTACAGTACAAATTTGGTGGAACATAGTTAATGCTAATTGCGGGGAGGGAGAAAGGAATCACACCTCCAACCTTTTTGGGAAACTCTCCTGATTGCTGAGGTCTCAGAGAAGAACCCAGGGAGAAGGGGTATCAGTGACTATAGAAGCTAACATCTGTTGGTCACTTACTGATGTATACCAGGCACCTGCTGAGCGCTGGGCATCTGCACATGTTTTTCTCTCATTTGTCCTCACTACCCTGTCACCTCTTTCCACTGAAGACAGAAGACAGGCTTAGCATGGCTAAGTCTCTTTCCCAAGCTTTCATATCTAACCTGTGATTAATTCAGTGCTTGAAATTTAGTACTTTTGACACTTAAGCCCCGCTGAGATGATACTGAATCTTTTACCAAGAATAGATGATGCAAAAAACTGGGACAGTATTAGGTGTGACATCGAGGAATGGACTGTTGTTCTTCCTTTTGTATTTGGTGGGGAAATAAGAGTCAGGAAGTGGAGAAGCTGGAATTGAGATGTCCTGGGACAGCCAAGCTGGGGCTCCTAGTTACTGAACTATAGTCTACTATACTCTTCTGCAGTACCTTCAAAACATAGTTGTATGGTTTGAAGGGAAACAAAAGCTTTTATTTCTCTAGAAGCAAGGGAGAGACATTGGTTGAAGAAAAATGGTGTGAGGCCCTGGGGGAACACAATGCTAGGTGATGAAGAACATTGCTGTAACTTGACCTTCAAGTTTATAGACAGCAGTAGCTATTAGATTTAGGGGTTCAATTAGAGTATATTTTTCACTCTGATTGTATTAATGACTGACTTCTCTTTAATGCACTGAACTTCCTGAAGCAAGATGATTTTAGTGCCTCCTGATAAAGTTTGGGCAGAGCCAAATGCTGATCTAGACCATATGTCAAATTAGAGTTAATAATCCATTTATCGGGATACATCTTATTTGTGGTTGGTATTTAATTACTTCTCTTAATAAGTCATTTTTATTTGATTGCTTGAAGATTGCCTTGCACTAACTCAGGTGTGAAGGAATTTTGAAGTTTTCTTAAACAAGTTGTCTTTTCATAAATGGTTTCTACTAGTCAATCAGGGATAAGCCCAGCATTCAGGCTGCCTACCCAGGTTGTATTTGGTCAAAGAATCTTGCGTTCAGCTGACTCTAAAATGACTAACTCATACTAAACAAGGAACTGATAGAGCCAGGATGCCAATGGGTCTAATGGTCATGGTGGGTCATGGTGTTCTTGTAGTAGAATTTGCCCTGGAAACCAAGTTATCTAAGGTGATTCTTTAATTGTGGAATCTAAGCAAAGCAAGTGTCTAGGTGAATTTAACGACTAACATTTTGGAGTATGATCTACTATTTCCACTAATGCTCAATAATTACTTAACAGAGCACATTAATCAGGTTGACCAATGGTGTTACCCTTTCTCCTGGGACAATTCTGGGAGTTTTTAGAGGTTCTGACCCTTTGCTGTCAGTTTTTCAGGTCCCTTATTACATAGCACACTGGTCAAGAGCACAGATTCTGGACTTCAGTCCTAGCTCTGCCTAGTTGTGTGATTTAGTGAAGTCACTTACTCTCTTATTCACTTCATTTTATTCTTTTTTTTTTGCTTCATATTCTTCATCTATAAATTAGAACTGATAATGAGTAACTTCTGTCTCATGGAAGATTAAAATGATTAATATCTGTGAAGTACATAAAAACAAGACTCAGAGTAAGCTCAAATCGACATATTATTGATGATTTATTTAATTATAAATACTATAGTCAGAAGTTTATTTCAAGTGATATAAATCCAATTAAAATAATCTTAAATAATTAAACAAATAAGGGACTTACTGGACTATCTATAGTTAATTCTTATTATTCATAGTATAACATGATAGTAGTTATGTTCCATGAAGTTGCTACAAACACTGAATTAGTAAATACTGAGCCATTAATCTTAGGGGAATATGGGGTTAGTTAGATTTTATTTTTATTTGTTTATGCATATAAGAACTGTGGTGTAGGCCAGAGATGTGGGCAGTAAGAGGATTCACCAGAGACAGAGAGGAGTGCGGAACAGGTAGATCTACTGAAATACTGCTGAGGGAAGCAGGGAGTGAGACAGGAGAGGTCTCCTGTGCCATGTGGGTTAGCTCCCTGGCTGGTGATCGAACTCATGTCGCAGTAGCTGGTGATAGCTTGATAGTGCTGAGACTTAAACCCTTGTGCCACTGGGGAGGCCCCAGGGTTAGATTCTTATTGAGAGTGTCTGGCCAGTGTTATGTGTGTGTGTGTTTAGGCACTTTATTACTATGTATTTTTTACAAATGATGGCAATATTTCTTTGTAATAAAATGCAGTCAAGAAGGGATTTTAACATTTCTGTGACTGGGGTAATGTGTCATTAAATTTTTTTGGCTCTTTCAGTCTCTCCACAATACCGTACACTACATGATCTAGTCAGTTATCATCTCTTAACTCCCCAGGTTCAGCCGCTTTTTCATCTTTTCCGTAGCTTCATTGTGCACTCACTATAGATGTTACTTTACCACTGTTGCAGAGTGCTGGCCATATGTACAGATTGGTGAGTTTCTCTTCCTTTTTTCAGATGTACCCTACAGTCGATTCATTAACATTGAACTCTCAGCCAGCGACACTGTAACTCATGCGTCAATGAAGCTCATCTAACACATTTCTCTGTAAGGTACATTTGTAGTCTTCTTATACTTAGGAACACTAGATGGCTCTTAGATTTATGTTTGGGGGCCATTTTAAACAGTGAAATTACCAACAAAAAATATAGAAACATAAAAAATGTGGGACTAACTACACTCAGGAAGACCATGTGTTTACAGTATGAGAGTTGAAACAAGAAGGCAGAACATGTATTTTTCAGCATTGCACAAAGGATAACTCAACATTTTCTCTTCTCCGCACATGTCTGGGAATGACTGCAAAATACTACAAATACTGGTTTTGGAGTTACAGATAAGTTTAGGCAAATGCACGAATATGGAACCTATAAAAACTGAAGAACAGCTGTGCTTAGGAAGTGATGGTGCTGGCACCAAGCCAGGGGGGAATCCAAGGCTCAATCTACATTTTGGGGTTCTTTTTTCTTAGAACCTTCGTGGGTGGTAGATTCATAATGTACTGCAGGTATCTTTCATGTTGTGGGGAAGGTAGCTTCCAGCAACCTCCATTATCCTTCAGAGGCAAAAATGCAGTCTTCCATCAGAACTCCATGGAACTTAATGGAGAAGGACTCTTGTACAGTTGGAAGTGTATTGCTGTCCCTGCACCAATCACTATGGGCTTAGGGGTAGTATTTTCTGATTGACTTGGTGAGGTTCAGGCCCATCCTTATGAAAGAGATGGTGAAGTCCCAAGGAAGAGGGACTTGGGGAGAGATAATAGACAGGCATATAACATTTTTGAGGAATTTTTTATTTTAAAAACTGACCATTCTTGAGAAAGGTTGCAACTCTTGAGTTGGTAACTTTCTTTTTTTATCTCATGGCTTCCTACCCGCAACCACCTCTTTTTCATTGATGAGTAGTATTCCATCTTATGAATATACTATACTCTTTTTTATCCATGCTCCTATTGATAGACATTTATGTTGTTGTCATTTTTGTGTCATGTGAATAAAGCTGCTGCAAACATGGTTTATAGATCTTTGTGTAGGTTTAGAATCATAGTAACTTGACAGCATATTTTTAGATACGTTATTTGTACTTGCTAGTTAAGAAGGCTTAATTCTACAGCTGCCTAATCTCATTCTTTCTCAGAAGGCAACTTTATTTTCAAGTTTTGAAGACATCCAGTATTGTATACTGGTTACAATTTAGTCATTCTGCAAATATTCTTTGTGGTTTTAGTCTTGTAGGTGACATACAGATCTCCCTGGGTGGCAGCATAGCCCAGTGGTAAGAATGTGGACATTGTGTCAGGCCTAGATTCATAGTCTGGTTATGTTCCGTCCAGCTGTGTGACCTTGGGCATGCTTCTTAATCTCTCTGAGCCTTGTTTTATCTGAAATTGAGGGTAAAAATAGTACTGATAGCATAGGATTATTGTGAAGATGAAATGGGATAATGGTATAAAATGCTTATTAACATAGTGACTGATATATAGTAAGCACTATGATGTTGCTTATATATTTATTGGTGGGAGAGAGAACAAACTCATGAAATATTCAAAATTAGGAAAAAAATTGGAGTGGATATAGCAATTGAGCAAATGAAAAAATGAAATTATGAATAGGTGATGGAATCTTGTTGGTCTTTTTAAACTTATATCTAATACCCCCCACCTCTATTAGCATTTTCTCTCTCTTTCCCCCTGTTATTGCAGTTAACTAAAAAAAAAAAAAAAATTAATGTTTTTTTTAGTTCTAAAGTCTAGACAAGGAGTGAAAATTGTGGGAAGAAGCAGAATTATCTGATAAAGATAGCAAATTGAAAATCTGTTGTATATTTTATTTGGGGCTGTTCTGTGCCTTTCCTGAAAGCCACAAAAGTTCAATGAATAAGTCAGATAGCATTCCTGTAGGTAATCAGACAATACTCCATTGTATGGAAGTGCCATGTTTTGCTTATCCTTTCATCACCTGATGGGTGTTTGGGTTATTTTCACCTATTGATGTCATGAATAATGCTATATGAACATTCATATACAAGTTTTTGTATGGACATATGTTTGTGGTTCTCTTGGGTACATAGCTAGGAGTGGAATTTCTGGCTCATACAGGAAGTCTGGTTTAGCCTTCTGAGAACCTTTGAGACTGTTTTCCAAAGCTATGCCGTTTTACATTTCCACAAGAAGTGTAGGGGTGCTGCAGTTGCTCGACATCCTCACCAACACTTGACTGTTCCTTTAGGCTGTAGTCATTCTCGTTGGTGTGAGTGGGTAGGGAGAGATGAGATTTTGCATTTGTTTGTGTCAGAGGGAAGCATGAATTTTTAAATGGTAGTGAAACTGGGCTAGAGTCAGCAGTAATCAGCCAAACTTGATTGAGTACCTGCTAAATCGAAGCGGTATATGTTATATTGTGGTACGTGTAGGCCAAATGAAGATTGCTCAGGCTTTTGTGCCATTGGCGCCTGTGGCTGTCACCTGCAGCCTTGAATGCAGGAGGTGCCTGGGAGTGTGGGCTCGGGGTAAGAATGCCTGATGGTGGACACCTGGAGTAGGGCATGTGTAAGTGGGCACACCTGGGCCGAGAGACTGAGCAAATAGGGGCGATAGAAGATGGTGCGGCAGAGAGCAGCAGAACGGCTATGAGAGAATACCAAAGAAAGTCCAAGGAGTAAAGATTCGCCAGGGGCCCCCTGACCCCCCTACCTGCCCTGCATCTGGTTGCCTCACTGCAAATGGTGTAGAAAGATCATTAAAAGCCTGAAAAAGCTGCTGAGGGCTCCAGGACTCTCTTTTACCGTCTGGCCAGATCCATAGACAACCTGCCCTGTGCTTTGCTGGCACAGCAGTGTGTTGCAGGCTGACTATGGCTGGAATGGTCCCCAGAGGCATGGAGGTCGGAAGTGAAGCTTGACTCAGATCTGGAAGAATATGTAAGGAGGAGGGACAGAAAAGATGACATATTTTTTTCTATTTCCTTTTCATTTCAATAGCGAATTACTATTGTGGAAGCTAACAACAGGGCACTTAAATGAGTTAATTGGCTCAACAATTTTTTTCTTAACTAAATAAGCAAAAAGTCAAAGGAAAGGTACAATAAGAAAGGACAAAGTGAAGTCATGAGGTAATTTCAAAACTGTTGTTGTCATAGTGCTTGGCAAAGGTTGCTTCAGCAAGTCTCTTGCACTCAGATTTCCTGGTAATCTGAAAACCACATTCTATCTTACTAAAACACGAAACTAACATACTTATATCAATGATTTTCAACAATATTAACTTGTATCTTTTTGAGATGCAGCATATCTGAGGAATATTTTTTTTTCAATCTGAGGAATATTAAGGCCAAAGTTAGTTTTGAAATTATTACATTTATTATTTACAATGATTTTCTCTCTCTTTTTTAAACCTTTTTACATAACTCTTTTCTAGGCTACATGACTTCCTGAAGGAGAAGAACAATGTTATGTTGGGGATATTGGTCTCTGGGCCAACCTGGGATCAGCACCAACCTGCAGGGGATTGTGGCCGAGCCACAGGTGTGTGGATTCATATCGGACAGAAGCGTCAAGGAGGTCGCTTGTGGAGGAAACCACTCCGTGTTCCTGCTGGAGGGCGGGGAAGTGTACACGTGTGGTTTGAACACCAAGGGACAGCTGGGCCACGAGAGGGAAGGAAACAAGCCAGGTAAGTACACCCGGGGGTCTGCTGATCAGTGGCAAATGCTACAGGAAAGGAGAGCCAGTGCAGACTACCTCACCTGGCCTTTACCTTTCAGGGAGCTTCTTTGGATAGTTCAAGGCGCCCCTGCTATTTAGAACCTTTGTGTCTAATTCAAGCTTTTTGATGCCAAACCAGACTTTTTGTTTTTCATCTTCTTTTGTTTTTAAGATTTATTTATTTATGCATACAAGAGAGCTGGGGCACAGGCCAGAGGTGCAGGGGGTGAGAGGATTCACCAGAGACAGAGAGGGGAGCAGAACAGGCAGACCGAGTGAAATTCACTGCTGAGAGGAGCAGAGGCGAGTCAGGAGAGGTCTGCTGTGCCATGTGGGTAGCTCCCTGGCCAGTGATCAAACTCATGCTGCAGAGGCTGTGGACAGCCTCATTGGTTGCGTCTTAACCCCTTGCACCACCAGGGAGGCCCTGTTTTTCATCTTATTTAATAACATGCAATGTGAGTTCTCAGGGAAAGGAAGTTGAATAGTGAGTTTCGAGTTAGGGAAGTAGGTTTTGTCCCATAATTAAATGCTAAGACATGATTATTTTGTGAACAGGTTATCATCATACAGTCAATATCAGAAATGTTTCTTTAGTTTTTCCTAATTACCTGTTTATTTGTTTATTTCTGTGACATGCTTTTGTTAAGTACTTTGGGCTAAGAACTGTGCTTGGTATTCTGAGTAGAAAGATGAGTGAGAGATAATGATGATGTGACTGTGGGTTTTCCCTATTGGAAGGATGTGAGGTAAGTTGAAGAATATGTGGGGGGAGGGAGGATTTGGGGGAGGGAGAGTAGGAAATGTGAGTAGAAGTTCAGCGTGTGTGTGTGTGTGTGTGTGTGTGTGTGTGTGTGTGAGAGAGAGAGAGAGAGAGAGAGAGAGCGAGAGAGAGAGAGAGAGAGAGAGAGAAAGAGAGAGAGGGAATGGGTAGGAAGACTAATCTGTTGCATACCTGAGCATATTGTATCCAGTGGTAAAGAACCCGGGTATGAGGTACAGTCCTATTATAGGGAACACTGAATAGTGGGGTGAGCCTGGTGATGAAGGTAGTGAGAGGATAAGTTAGAAAGGTAGGCAGCTAATTAGTCCTTAAGTTTTCATGTCTTTCATTTGTAACAGGTGTTGTATGCATAGGACTTTTTTTTTTTTTAAAGATTTATTTATTTATACAAGCACTGGGTACAGTCAGAAGCGCAGGGGGGTGAGAGAATTCACCAGAGCCAGAGCGGGGAGCAGAGCAGGCAGAGTGACAAAGTTCACTGCTGAGGGGAGCAGCAGGCGGCAGGAGAGGTCTGCGAGGCTTGTGGGACCCTCACCCGGAGGCTGGGGATCGAACCGGTGCTGCAGAGGCTGCGGGCAGCTTCACAACCCAGCTCTCAACCTCCGCGCTACCGGGGAGACCCTGCACAGGACATTTTTAAAGTATATGGTTTGAATATGGTTTTTTCTTTTCACTTTTTCTGTCTTAAGAATCTTAAGTTTGGCCTTCAGTCTGAGTGTAGCATGGATCTATGAGGTATTTTCCCAGTCTTGGATTTCAGCTGTCTTTGGAGTCGTAGAGATGATGTTTCAATGAGTCTTTTGGTGAGAAATGACAATTTAGGGTTTTAAGTTGTGTCCGTGTAGTATTTGTCACACTACCATAGGCATATGGTCTGTTCTTTCTTACGCGCTGTCTTTTTCATTCAGTCCAAACCAAATCAAGGTACTACTCTTTAAAAAACAGCCTTGCATTTTTTTTTTCCTACATGGTTTTACTTTTGTAGAAGGATGAGCTAATTTTTTCCTCTAATATTGTCTCCCTCTTTTCTTATATTTATTCCCTCCTTTAGCAAACGTCTGTGTTTCATGTTTCCCTGCCCAAACATCAGTATTAATTTATAATCATTAATTTTATGGTGACGGTTAGAACTAAAGAGCCATGCTGGTCTGCAGCAAAGTATGTGAGGTATGATTTGTGGACTCCTTCCCCATCCTAAGCATCTGGCTTCCTTCATTGACGCTCTCCCTGAAACAGCCCAGCAGCCTGCTGACCCAGCATGATGCTCAGTGTCTAGCCTATGGGCCCTGGCCCTGGGGGTTTCAGAAAAGGGGTTTGTAGATGGCCCTGTGTGTACCTTTATCTGTACAATATGCCTGATACTACAGATTTCCTAATGTAAGTAGACCCTGTTGCTCACTAAAACATTCATGTAAAATTGCCACAAATGCATGAAGTTAGTAAATCCCATTCATTATGTGTTTTACCAATTAAGAAGATACAGAAGTGTAATCTGTAACTAATATGGAGGTGGCAAGGAAGGTTTTTGACTTTTTTTAAGTGGTTTTCATGTTGGGCAAAGTTAAAATCAGTGTTTCTGTCTTTTGTTAAAACTCTCTTGTGTCTTACATGATGTTCCTGCTCTTGCTGTTTCCCTCAGTGTGAGAGCCAGTGCCAGACTACAACTAATATTTCCAGGAGGTTAATGGCAGGTCACAGCCCACCAGTATGGTCCTTCCTCCAAGAATGTCTGTATTCAGCCAGAACTTAGAGACCCTGAAGGCCCACTTCACGCCAGTGATCTTGGAACGATTTTTATCCACCTGGCTAGTTTTTGAAGGGAGCATATGGAGACCAGGAGGAGGTCTTTTCAGCAGTCCTGCAGAAACAGCATGGTTAGAGTCAGGCATACCTGGTGGCTTTGCCTTCCTATTTCTGAACCTCAGTTCACTCCTCTGTAAATGGAGGAGACTTATTGTTCTAGTGTAGTTACTAGTAACTTATTGTTCTAGTGTAGTTACACCAGGTTTGTCCTGCAGAGCCAGTTGCTCTGACACACCTCACTTTACACCTTTGTCTTAGAACCTGCTGTGAGAAGTCAAGCTGGGGCAGCGGGTGGGAAAGGAAGTAAAAACTGTGCAGTATGATGATGATAAAGATCTGTCGAAGCTCCACAGTGAACATATCTGAGAACAATCTGACATTTTTCCAGTGGCGTCTGGACAACTCCCAGGAGCCGTGGTGGGTGGTTCATGAGCCCCTGGCAGTGAGTGAGCCTCGTTAGGTAGCCGCTCTGCTTCTGCCTGAATAGTGGGTCGTCCGCCTCTCTGGCAGCTGCAGATGCCTGGAGGCAGGGCTTAGTTGTGGCAAGAAATTTGAACTAGTGCTAGGACAAATAAAATGATTTTTGTCATTGTTTTTGTTTACTATTTTTTTCTTTTTATCCTGCTTATTAGTGATCTAGATGAGGAAGGTGGGAGATGGGGGTACCACACAAGGTTTCAAAGAACCATTCCATTTACTCTGCCTTTGGTAGGGTCTTCAAGACCCATATGGGTTTTGGCTTCAACCACAGAATCTGGCCCATGCTTCTAATCTAAATTTGGAATAAGCAAGACTCTAGTATAAATTACAGTAGATTCCAGAAATTTCTGTTGTTGGTTAAGCTTGTCTGTTAATTATAAACTCCATAGCAGCTGCGGAACAGTGCCTCCTGAATGGAAAGATTATGTGGGTGGGTGCCTCCCTCTCTTCATTTAACGTTTTCATTGGTAGGTGTGTTCTAAATCAGGGTACCATTTGGGTTTATTTTTAATGAGTGGGAAAAAGAATGAGCTTGTTTTCTATATTTGCTTATTGAGAACCATCGTTTGGAGAGCTCCGAGGACTAGAGGTGAAGTCCATGACACAAGACCCTGTTTCAGATAGCAGGACTGATGCTGGCCCACAGGGATACTACCCCCAAACCCCTGTGCTATTTGGGGATTGAAGGCCACCTCTCCAGGGGTATGTCTCTGTGGGCACTGGACAGCTATGCAATTTCAACTTGATGTCATTGCCAGACCAAAGGACTTCAACAATATGAAGGATTGAAAAGAGTGAAGGGAAGGAAAGGTGGAAAGTGGTGATGCTCTCCAGGGTGCATCAGGATGAAACTCTTCTGTTTGATCATGGGCCTTGAATCTGTCCTGCCAACTATGAGATATCATTTTACACTGTCTCTGGCATAGCTGCAAGGTTCACACATGCATTGTTTTTCGAGGCTTCCTATACCTGCTGAGGACAGTGTCATAAAACATGCCACAATGATTTTAAACATTTCTTTTTTCCTCCTTGAGAACATCTAACAGTTTTCTGTTGCTTTTGCTGCTCCCGAGGCTACTGTGACCTCCCTGTACTCCCAGTTCTCTGCTTCTTAGTGCTGCTCTGATGTGACCAACTTGGTGTGGCGGACACAGGGCATTTCAAGGACACATCAGATACTGAAACTCCTGGTTATGGGGCCTCAGATATTTTCCTAGTGTGTCAGGCAGCCTAGGGTTCTACCTTAGGTGTGTCTGTGACTCATTCATTTGCACTTAGATGAAAGGCAAAGTGGTCTATGATTCCCAGAAGCATTTTTCATGGCTAGACTATCAAAACTCCATCTAAGCTCAGTGCCCAGCTTTTTAAATTTTTTTTAAAGGTTTTAATGTTTTGTGTTTTTTTTTTTTTAAGATTTATTATACAAGAACTGGGGTACAGTCAGAGGCACAGGAGTGTGAGAATTCACCAGAGACAGAGTATGGAGCAGAACAGGCAGACAGACCGAAGATACTGCTGAGGAAAGCAGCGTAAAAGGCAGGAGAGGTCTGCTGCGCCATGTGGGTTTCTCCCTGGCTGGCCGGGAATTGAACCCGTGCTGCAGAGGCTGTGGACAGCTTCACAGAGCGCCACTGGGGAGGCCCCTTTTAAATTAAAAAAAAAAAAAAATTTTTTTAAAGATTTATTTATTTATTTATACAAGCACTGGGTACAGTCAGAAGCATGGGAGGGTGAGAGAATCCATCAGAGCCAGAGGGAAGAGCCGAGCAGGCAGACTGACAAAGTACACTGCTGAGGGGAGCAGCGGGCGGCAGGAGAGGTCTGCGCGGCATGTGGGACCCTTGCCCAGTGGCTGGAACTGGTGCTGCAGAGGCTGCGGGCAGCTTCGCAACCCAGCGCTCAACTGCTGAGCCACTCGAGAGGCCCTAAAAAAAATTTTTTTAAGGATTTATTTATGCATACAAGAGCTGGGTACAGGCCAGAGGTGTTGGGAGTAAGAGGATTCACCAGAGACAGAGTGGGGAGCAGAACAGGTGGATTAACTGAAATACACTGCTGAGTTGAGCAGCGGGTGAGGCAGGAGAGGTCTGCTGCGATCCCCTGGCTGGGGATCGAACTTGTGCTGCAGTGGCTGCAGATAGCTTCATAGTCTGAGACTTGTGCCACCAGGGAGGCCCCCAGCTTTTTTTTTTTTAAAGTGGTGTTGGATTATAACTATATTGCATATTCCTCTTTTTCTCTCATTCTCTCCCTCACATTATGATATGAACTTCATTGCCTGCTTCCCCCCCACCCTTCCCCAAAGGGGATTAGGGCATTTTAGGATTATTACTAATTTTCTTATGTTTTGCCCATGAATTCATCTCTTAATTTCATCAGACACACACTTACAGAGCTGCATTATAGGGAGACTTTTGTACTGCCTCCTCTTTTTAGGATAAAGCAAGTAAACCAAATATGAATTTTTTCCTAAATATTTTATTTAGAAGTAAAGTGATTAAACATTAAGCAAATCTTGAAATACTTTATTAAATTAAAATAGAAACTGGTTGCTTATAGAAAAAACATGCAAAAAATTTTACCTTATTTTACCGTGCTTCACTTACTCCTATGGAGTCACATTGTCAGCTGCTCTGAATTCCCAAATTGGGGATTTAGCATAAACCTGTGTTTACTAGGGTCTGATTTTATGTCAACCTTCTGTAACCTTTTTTCCTGTCTTGGGTAAGCAAGAACTGTGATAGGTGCAATTATTTCATTTAATCTAATTTGATTGTATTAAATTCTTAAAATTAAGCAATAGACATCCCAAGAAACCTTTTCATAGCAACCCTAAGGGTAACAATGTATAAGCAGAGTAACATTTCTGTGCAACCCTGTTTGATTCATACCAATGATTAGCTCCTTTAACTTCCTCCTGAGTTAGTTTCTCTCTTTCTTGTAGGTATTTAATCTTATTTACATTTTGTATCTAAGCATTTACATAAAGCCCATCGCCAGCTGCAACAATTCTCCCCACTGTTTGATAAATGAGGTTTATAAAACAGAACATCTCAAAAGTGTCAGTTCTCAGAACCATGCTGACCCTGGTAGAAATTAACACTTTAAAGTGGTTTATCAGGTTGCTCTCCGGCATCTGAAGAGGTAACCTATCATGTTAACCACCTTTTGCTGAAGAACAAACTTAACTGAGCTGAGAGAAAATAGAAGAAATTCTACTAATGACTTCCTATTATTGAAGTGCGTGTTTTGCTAGATATAAGTCTGATATAAAAGACAGAAGGTACCATTGGTACCATATCTAGATCTCAACATTGCACTTGTTGGGGTCCCCGTCCCTCTCATTAAGCATGACAAATTGTACAGGAGGGTACAGAAAAGGCGTTGTGATGTGATGATAAAAAGTAATATCAAACCCCATAATAAAAAGTAGTATCAAACCCCATAAAAAGTAGTATCAAAGTAGTAGTGTTGCCTTCTCTGGTGACTGAGAGGACAGCTTTGTGATCCAGAGACCTAGGAATAAGGACCAAATGTTATTTAATAATTTTATTTTCTGGTGTGGCTAATCAAAAAGTTACTTTTTCTGTCTGGTACTCAGCCTACTATCCTTTAAAGTTATTTGAGTTTTTCAGAAAATATATACTTATTCATGAGCATACTCTTGAATAGGAAGTGTTTTATTTGTGGCTTTTAAAAATTTGCAGTCTTTTAAATAATTAACACACTGCTTTTGTGTTGTGATGCAAGTGGCTTATTTGTTAACTGTAATAGTAGGTAACAATCCATATTATAAGCTCTCTTCATTTCCAGTGTGCTTATCATTATTAAGCTGATGAATCCTTATGATCATCCCATAAAATAGGTCAGTGTTATTATGTTGGGTATATGTAAAGGAAAGCAGAAGGGAAGTTAAGTTTCGATCTTGCTTAGGTACTGAGAGTTTGGTTTAATCCTAGAATTTTGTCCACGGGCATCTTCTTAACCTCTGGCTAGTCAGAAAGGCCCAAGTTTTTTATTCTCAAACTGTTTTTTTTTTTTTTTGGGTTGACATTTAGTTTCAATTCAGTCCTTAAACAAAAAGGATATAAACTTGGCCACCAACAATCTTGTATTCTTTACTGCTGAAATACCAAATATGATCAGCTGCTTTGGTTAAAGGTGTAGAGAAAAAATTCCCTTTTCATGTTTAAAATCATTAGCTGACTGTCAGCATATTCTTTTATGCTCTTGAATACCAAATTAAAATGGAGAAAAATCACATACGATAATTTATATCTCAGATTGAGGTATAATTTTGCTTCATAATTTGTCTTGTTGTCTTTGTTCCATTATTTTCTTGGATTATTTACTTCTTCCCATTCAGTCATTGGTTCAGCAGAAATTTACTGAGTGCTACATTGCTAGGCTTCCAATTTGTCCTACATGTTTTCAGAACACAGCAGATTAGTACCGAGGCTACCTTTGGGAATTTGTAGACTTGGTGAGAATAGATGATGTGTTCCTAGAAAGGGTATATAAAGCAGTCACTATGTGTGGAGACAGTGGTAGAAGTCCTCAGGGTGGCAAAATCCGAGTTGTCTGTAGTGAAAAGTTAAGTCTAAGGTCAACAGTATCATTGATTTTTGATTTCTAACCAGTGTCATGTTGAGGCATATATAAAGTCCAGGTTTTTGGTAGGATTATGAGCTTGGGGGAGGAGCAAGCTACAGCAGTTAAGCTTTGGGGATGGAGTCAGTGCAACTGGTTGTTGATTTTAGTGAGTTCACACTTAGTTCTGAATTTTTATGTTGCTATAACAATTTTGTTGTTTGGTGATTTTGATGATCTTTTGTCTAGTTTGTTGGTCTGTAATCATGATAGATTTAGGATAAGTAAAATGTTTCTAAATTTACCAGTCTGGATGAGAAATATGTAGTCAACTGACATTTTACATTTCTTCAAGAGCCACTGGAAACTTCGCCTTTTGAGTCAGTGCCCTTTGATAGCATGTAATCTTGAAGTCTTTGGTAACTCTCCAACAGAAACACTTTCTCATATCCTTGCAGACTTTGAATCACTTTTCACTATTATTAAGACATGTATCAATATCACAATTTCTGTAATTATTAAATGACTCACAGAAATTGCAATTGTTGTGAGTTATTTTAGAGTAATACTCAATTATGGAGTCAGTATGATGAGTAAGATCATGAAATCTGGAGCCAGACTTCCTGGTTTGAAATCCTGGTTTCACTACTCACTGGTGGTGTGACTCTTACCCTCTCTGTCTCAGTTTCTATAGTTGAAAATGTGGGTAATAGTAATATCTTGTCGATAATAAGTAAGTTGGATATTAGGTATTTGGAATAATGCCTGGCCCCAATAAGCACTCACTGATAGTTGCTATCATTATTACTATTACTAGTAGTTACAGTAGTAGTCATAATTTATGTTAACACCTTCCATTACCATTTTCTGATTCTATTTTTCCAACATGTTAGCAAATCATTCCATGTGCACATTGGGGTGTGTGTGTGTGTGTGTGTGTGAGTGTGAGTGTGGAAGGTGGAGGGAGGTGGAGGGAGGTGGAGGGAGGTGGAGGGAGAGGAAGAGGATGGCTGGTTCCCTTAACACTACAGGATCTGATGAATGGTGTATAATTTTAAGAGAGGGAGACGGAGTTAGCAAAGGTCAGGTCTTTAAGAGAGACTTCACCCATCATGCCAAGTTTTAGATTTTGAGTTTAAAGAACAGTCATCTTTATTTCAATTTTTTGGGATCCTGTATATTATTGGCCCCAAGTAAAAAAAACACCTTGTGTATTTTGGGTACTCTTTAAAAACTGATTATCTACATGTGAACATGCATATATATATCTTATCTCTGTTCCATGGTTAACATTGCTTCCAGAATTCTGGTCCAAAATTGCAAAGGTAGGGGAGCAGATTTTGCCACTGTGGACACTCTGATACATCTGGGGCTACTTTATGATGCTCTTAAGAGGTCTTGAAGTGGTTTGGCAGCAGTTAGCTGAGTGATTTTATTTTGCACAGACCCAGAAAATAGAGTACAGTCCACTGATGCTGATTCATCTGAATTCTATGGGCAATTACTTTAGGCTGTTAGTTAGTTTAATGGCTCTGTGGACAGAGATAAGAAAGAATGTATGTAGTTTTCCTTTCTGCATTTGAGATCACTTTGTAATCTGAACCTGTTTCATTTCTACTTTTTTCCCTTTTTTAAGTAAAAAGGGCTTCTATCAGTCAAGATGCTTACAACTGGAAGTAACAACACTAAACTAAAATGTGTTATGAACAATGAATAAAATTTATGATTACACATAAGAAGTCTATACAGAGATATTTCTAGGATTGGTAAAATCAGGGGCACATTGACATCATTCAGTGCTAAAGTGTTTGCCATTCTTCTGTTCTGCCTTCTTCAGTTTGTTAACTTTATTCTCTGGACTTGTCCTCTCACGGTCACCAGGTAACTGTCACAACTTGAGGCATCACATCCTCACAGCAACATTCAAAGCAAACAAAGAGTTGCTGCTTCTCTTGGATCTGCTTTCAAAATGTGGAAAATCTTTCCCAGCACCTTCTACATACATCATCTTTTATTTCACTGGCCAGACCTGGGTCATGTGCCTACCCTAGACTATCATTGGCATGACTGAGTGAGATAGGAACTATCTGGTTGGCACAGTTGAGGCTCATCTCCTAGGCCTGGGAGGTGCCCAGCAGCTTTTAGGGTTCTGGTGCAAGAAAACAGTGGATAGTCAGTGGGTAAGCCAATGCCTAGTATCTTCTAAGACGCTGATGGAGTGTTGTGTGCAAAGTTGGAATGTTGACACCTTAAATAAAGTACAATTATGGATCTTATTTTTGCTCAAATTTTGATCTGTAGTTCCTTTTATAATTTCAAAACCTTCATATCTGCTTTTTAAAATGACTCATCATGCAACAATAATTTTTTCTATTATATGATACATGATTTTGAGTTGTGTATTTTTTTTAAAGATTTATTTTATTTTTTATACAAGAGCCGGGGTACAAGCCAGAGGTGCAAGCAGGAGGGTGAGAGGGTTCACCAGAGACAGAATGGGAAGCAGAGCAGGCAGACATACTGAAATACACTGCTGAGGGGAGCAGCAGGCGAGACAGGAGAGGTCAGCCACGCCATGTGGGTATCTCCCTGGCTGGCAAGGAATCGCTGCACTCAACCCGCTGTGCCACCGGGGAGGCCCTTGAATTGTGTATTTTTTAAGAGTTAGTGTTTTATTTATCTTTATACGATAGTGCTAAGCATAATGTGGCAAGCATATAGTGTAGGAAAAGTGTTAAGCAAAATGTCTCCTCGGTTTTATTTTATTTTACCACATTTTAAGGGCTTGGGAGGTTGCTAGGGTTAGATCAACAGAAATCAGTGTGTTAAAAGACAATCACTGAATTTTAAGGATAGAAGGTAAAAGAGTGACTTGAATGGTAAAGATTTCCATTTATCACACTTCACAGAACTAGACATAGATTTGGTGGCAGACAGCGGAATTTCTACAGCAGGAGCTGTGGTAGGCTCAGGAACTTAAGCTCAGTAAACTTAACCATTTAGTTTTACTCAGCTTCAGAAAGTCTGCAAAGATCATGAAACTGGCTTGGGAACATTGTCTCTAACAAGTGATACTCTGTTACCTATTGACATGGAAACAAATGAACTCACAGACCCTCAAAAGGAATATGACTTACCTCATTAAAATTTGAGAGTGAGAACTTTCTGTGAGGTTGTTACAATAGCATCTCAGACTAACTATTTTGGGGAATTGTTCATGCTGCTTGAAAGCGGGTTTATAAGTAAGGCTCTATTTTTTTATCTTTTCAAAGTCATATTAATGAGATCTTACAGAGTCCTTCATTTAAAAAACCTGTTTACTGCTTCTGCTAAATAGGTGTACTTTATCATGTGAAAGGAATCTTTGATTCATTGCTTTGAAATTGGTTTGAAAATGCCTGCGTAGGGCTGATCACGGTTAAATAGTGCTGGTTGAGACAGCTGATCCTGCCTCTACTCAGAGAATGTTTGGGCATAAAGTCATAAAAGGGAGTACAGGAAGGTGGGGAGCATATGTCCTTAAGTGGCATATGCTGGTTCCTTTAAAGGGGTAAAGGCTACTGATGGAACACCAACTGGCGGCAAGAATGTTGGGGACAAGGAGGAGAGAAAAGAAAGAGGGAAAAATGGAGAGGGCACTCATGCTGAGCTTACTTGGAGGCACAGGCTAAGTACCCTTCCACCTTCATATGAAGGGAAGAAGGCTGAACTAATTATGCAGTTTTAATTTACTAGGAAGTAGCTTATGAAGCGGATGCCTCTAATTAGGTAGACATGAGTAAGAAGTTCGAAATTTTTTGCAAATGTTTTTATGAGTACTGACTCATGCTTTAACCATCTTTCTGTTCTTCATTCTTCCTGAGGGTACCTTTGAAGCATAAAAGCTCTGGTGAATGAGTTTAGTACTTGCATCATAAGGGATATGAATGGTGAATGATGCATCATCATTCTGGTGATTTCATTGGTCACTGAGGGTATAATTTAGGCTGACTGGCACCTGTCACTACTATTCTAATTAGTGATAAAGTCTCTGCTACCTTGTCATATGGAAGGGGAATCATCTTTTGGTTTGTAAAAGTTTTGTAAATCATTGCTATTTTGACCCTTCTCTCTCCCCTTCCCCTGCTTTGTGACTCAGATCTGTGATTTGCCTGCAAATGTTGTCTTTTTCCAGATCCTTTGTTCGGTTTCTCTATATTCCCCTTGTAAGTGAGACCATCCGTGTTTTTCTTTTTCCTTTTGACTTATTTTGTTTACATTAATCCCTTCCAGCGCCATCTGTGTTGCTGCAAATGGTATGAGTTTATCTTTTTGATTGCTGAGTTATACTTACTGATCTTGGGTCTCTCTGAACTATCAATTACTGAGAGAGTAGTGTTGAAATCCTTGACTGTCATCATGGATGTGCTTATTTATTGTTTTGGCTCTGTAACTTTTTGCAGCCTATATTTTGAACCCTGTTGTTATGTAAATATGCACATTTAAGATTATTAGGTCTTGATGTATTGTTTCTTTTAATCATGAAATGCCATTATTTTTTATCCCTGATAATATTTATTATTTTTGAAATCTATTTGATATGAATATAGTAACTTAAACTTCCTTTAAGTTAGTATGGGATATCTTTTTCCATCCATTTACTTTTCATTTCTCTGTTTCTATTTTTTTTTTAAAGATTTATTTATTTATTTGTATAAGCACTGGGTACAGTCAGAAGTGTGGGAGGGTGAGAGAATTCACCAGAGCCAGAGTGGGGAGCAGAGCAGGCAGACTGACGAAGTACACTGCTGAAGGGAGCAGCGGGTTGCAGGAGAGGTCTGCGCGCCATGTGGGACCCTCGCCTGGTAGCCGGGGAACGAACCGGCGCAGCAGAGGCTGTGGGCAACTATGCAATCCAGCGCTCAACTGCTGCTCTATATTTCTCTATATTTAAAGTGGGTTGTTTAAAGGCAGCCTTTGCTTGGGTCTTTCACATCACTCTGACTATCTCTGTCTTCTAATTGCAGTTTTTATGTATACATATTTTTAAGAGAAAATGGCAGAGGACTACAGTTTCAAAGATAAAATTGATATCAATGTAGGGATGGTTTGCATGCTGTAATAAAATTTTATCCATGTATATAAAAATCAGTGAGATTAAGTGTCTTGGAATAGCTCTTCCAGGAGACACTTATATTGAATTTTGTACAGTGATATTATTTATAAGTTTCCATATAATCTAAAGTAGTAAAAAAAAAAGTATACAGGCTTGAAAACAATATCTTGTCATCACATTGAGTGAAATGGGTTTGAGTTGTAGGGGAAAAGTGTGACTAGAAAAGGGAAGTGGTAAGAAGTCCTTTAAAAAAAATAAAAGAAATTTCCATATTATAAAAGTAATACCTGTGTATTGCACATAGTGTAGCTTTAAATACCCATAGCAAAAAGAAATAAATAAAAAAATACTCTTTAATTATACCACCCTGAACAAAAAACATTGTTATTTAAACTAAATCTCTTCAGTATTTTTGCAACATCAATGTAATTTAAAAATTGAAGTCATAGCATAATACTTCTAGGTAACTTTCTTTTCCACTTAATATCATGAATATTTTTCTGATAATCATGTTCAGTCTATAACAATCGTTTTGATGACTGCATATTTCAATTTATAATGCTTGACCACAATTTCTTACCCCCACCCCCCTATTAATAGCAATGGAATGTACAATATTTCTGTAGGATACAGTTGTAGAAATTCAACTTAGGTGAAAGAACATGAAGAATTCTAAAGTATGGGATATTGTCAAAATGCCTATCATACTAAAGTTTGTACTGATGGGTGGTGTACTAACATTAGATGTCTGCTGTTTGCTTTTGGAGCAGGGGAAACGGATTGATTTTCTAACATAATAACTTTCTGGGCTTTATTTTTTTCTAAAACAAGATAAACTTATATCTATATAATCTTTTAATTAAAGGTGAGTTTTTACATTTACCACATTTTAGATGGTGAATCAAAAAATAGGGACTTTTTATACAGTTTCTTTGGGGAAAAAAATGAAGTGACAAATGTTTTTCTGCAATTGTACAGTTAAAACATGTCAACTTCTCAGTGTGTATTTTGTAACATAGGACACAGGATTTTAAAATTTTCTTTTTGGGTCAGCCCATGGGTTTTGGCTGCCTTCCAAGGAGGTCAAAGTTAAAGTATTTGAGCTCTAGGGAGGTAACATAGTGATTAAGTTTAGCATGTGGTGAAAATTAGGAGGGGTAGATTTTATTTTGGATAAGAATAAATGTTCTATTTATATTAGTAGATCTAACATAGATTATTATATTTTCTAAAGAGACCTGTCTTGGGGCCTTCCTGGTGGCGCAGCAGGTTGAGCACAGTGCTGTGAGGCTGTCCGCAGCCTCTGCAGCGCGGGTTCAATTC
Organism: Talpa occidentalis; assembly: GCF_014898055.3. Lineage (NCBI taxonomy): Eukaryota > Metazoa > Chordata > Mammalia > Eulipotyphla > Talpidae > Talpa > Talpa occidentalis. The sequence goes on from NW_023604972.1 coordinate 55,350,370, forward strand.
TCAGCCAGCCAGGGAGATTCCCACATGGCGCGGCAGACCTCTCCTGTCTGGCCCACTGCTCCCCTCAGCAGTGCTTTTGATCTCTCTGCCTGTTCTGCTCCCCATTCTGTCTCTGGTGAATCCTCTCACCCTCCTGCACCTCTGGCCTGTACCCCAGCTATTGTATAAATAAAAAATAAATCTTGAATAAATAAATGGTCCTGTCTTGGTTCTGTCCCTTCTCTGCTGTATCAGTCTTTTGAAAATATTTTAGTTTCTCTATCCCACTCCATTCTCCTAATAAAGGATGGTGATGCTTTGAAATATCCATAATTCCCTAGTGATTTTGAAATAATCAGTTTGTTTTTCCTTCCTTTAACAGGAATTGTAGCTTTGTAACATTAATTTGACTCTGACTTCTTTGGTCCTCATTGGTGACATCTTAGATACATTTCAATATTACAGACTTTATGTAATCACCAGGTATTTCCTAGTATTTTTTTTCAGTGTGAGGTAGGTAGTCTTCCTGGAGCTTACACTTACCTTCTTATAGATAATAAGCAGGCACTAGTGCCATCATTGTACAGAACAGGAAAGCGCTCTGAAGGATAAGGCATCCATGGTAAAATGTGAGCTGAACTTTCAGGGGCTGTTAATATTTTGTACCTGATTATTAAGATATCAGTACTTTCCAAGGAGTCTTAAATTATCAACTGAAGGAGGGCCTCCCTGGTGGCGCAAGGGGTTAAGCACCGCACTATGAAACAATCCGCAGCCTCTGCAGCATGAGTTCAATGCCTGGCCAGCAAGGGAGCAACCCACATGGCAAGGCAGATCTCTCCTGTCTCGCCCACTGCTCCCCTCAGCAGTGTATTTCAGTTAGTCTGCCTGTTCTGTTCCCCACTCTATCTCTGGTGAATCATCTCACCCCCCGCATCTCTGGCCTGTACCCCAGCTCTTGTATGCATAAATAAATAAATCTTTTAAAAAAATTATCAATTGAAGGAGTAAGGCATTTAACTATATAAAGTTATTTATACCACTGCATCACCAACATAGAAGTCCCTTCTGCTGTTAGGATTGCTTCTATGAGAACCATCAGGTAGTTTTCTGAATTTTTATGTTTCTCTATTAAAATTCTCTTTAAACATCAGAATTATGTACTAGCTAGCAATTCTGAGTTCTTGAAAATAACTGAATCACCACAGATGATCTTATTCTGACAGGGGAGTGCTAATTATTCAAAAGCACAAAGTCTTTTCCACTCCCATTGCCTGTGACAAGCTTCCATATGTTCTCGTTGACCAAGTCAGTATATTTTGGGTTAGTGCTTCCAGAAGCATGCATGGTAAATTTAGATTTGTGACTTTAAGAAGAAAATATTCTCAGAAACCTTTTTCTGAGTGTGTTTTTTGGTTTTGTATGTGAACATTAAGACCCAAAATATGAATCACTTGTCCTTCAACTGAGAAACATTGCTTTGAACTCTGTCATAATTGATCTTTTTCTCTGGTTCTTTAGTTGAAAAGGTTAGCCTACAGATTGTTTAAACTTGGGCATCCTACATAGGAGTAAGAAAGATAAGTGTTTGTTAGTCTCAGATAACTTAAATGAAGTATCAGCTGCTCACAGATACTTCCTGCCTCTAGGGAACCAGTCTTTACTGTTTTAAAACACAATTTTTCGTTGGAGGATTGGTGGGAGAGCTGCACCTATGATTAACTTTGCTTATTAGCCAAGTTGAACAAAAAAAGTTTGTGGGTTTTCTTTGATTAAAAAACAAAACAAAATATATACTAGGAATAAAGTTATTTTTAAAATCTGACTCTGGATTTCCAGTTCCAGGCAGCGTGGAGTGAGCACTTTCTTTCCTGTTTCTTTATTGAATCCAACTATAATATCTGGACAGGATGCAGGACACATTTGTTTGAGGATTTTGAAAATCACATACTGTGTGGCAGGTGGATTGGAAAAGAAGGTTGGCAATCAAAGTACCACTGAACTGACATTGAATTTAACATTTAACCATTCTGGCCCTCCTGCCATTTGCCTCCAGAGGCAGGTACAGCTATAGACGTACATTAGGTAGATTGGAGAGCTAAACAAGGAGCCCTAGGAAACCTGAAAGTTTTGGGGGAGATCTCAAATTAGAATTCAGGAGAGTTATCTGTGTACTTCTGTATAGTTATCTAAGAAATCCTAAGTTCATTCCTGAGCTGTGCATGTGTGGATCTCATCCTATTTAGCATATACATGACTCTGAGAAGTGAGCTAACAAATAGACCACCACCCAGTTCCAGCCTGGCCACTAAGTGGTGCACATGGGACAAATAACCAAAGAGTACTGCAGAGACCCTAAACTAAAGCAAAATTGTCAGTGTTCTCCAACAAATTTAAATAAGATCTAGTATCTCATAACAGAATATTCAAATCCCATGTATCATGATACAATCAGCACATGAAAACCCAGGTAAATCTCACTGAGAAGAGATAGTCAGAAATGCCAGTGCTGGAAATCAAAAAAGATAAACACATGCAGTTTGCAGCAACATGGATGGAACTAGAAGGGATCATGCTCATCGAAATAAGTCAGAAAGAAAAAGAAAAATAACCGGATGGCCTCACTCATAGCAGGAATCTAGAAAACCTAAATAAGGGACCAGGAAAAAGACTAATCAATGCAAAGTAATAATCAAAATCAACAAGCAACTATAAACCAGAGACACACTATGGGGGTTGGGGGGGAACAGGGAAGGGCGGGGAGAGGAAGAACTAGAGTCAAAATAAGGGGAGGGTGCAATTGTATGGGGAATATAACCAAAATGAAAATGTATACATTGTACAAAGATGAAAAATGATGTAAGAATTATATAAAATAAAATATTAAAAAAATTAACAATAAAAATTAAAAAATAAAAGGATTTAAAAAAAAAAAAGAAATGCCAGTGCTGGAATGACATAGTTGTTACATTTATCTGACAACGACTTTAAAGCAGCTGTAATGCACATGTTCTAACAAGCTGGCTCATATGCTTATAAAGCAAATATCTGCAAAGATATGGGTGATATAAAGAACCCATACAATAATTAAAATGAAAAACTCACTTGTGGTCTCCGCAGCAGAGTGAAGATGACATAAGAAACAGTGAAGCTGAAGATAAATGAATAGGAATTATATGATTGTAATAACAGAGTTAAAAACAAATTAAGAAAAAAGGGAGTTAGGGACCTGTGGGACGAAGAGCAAAAAAATCTAATAATTCATGTCATTGGAGTCCCAGGAGGAGAGGAGAAAGCATGTGTTGCTGAAAATTTTCTAAATTTGCAAGAGACCTAAACCTATAATTCAAGAAGTTCATCAGTAAACAAAATCAAGAGAACTCCAAAGAAATCCACACCTAGACAAAATCAAACTTAGGAAAACCGGAGACAAAGAAAATACTTAAAAGCCGCCAGAGAAAAACAGCTTATTACCCTTGGAGGAATGATGATCCCAGTGACTATGGATTTCACCCTACAAACTAGGGAGGCTAAAAGTGAGATAGCATTTTTAAAGTGGTGGAAGAAAAATCAACCCCCATTTTTTAAATGTATTTATTTTCTTACATCTTTAATTTTTGGATAGTATTTGATTTCGCTCCTCAGATGTTGTCCACAAAGTACTACCACCACCTTAATCCATCACCACAGTCCCTTGTGCTCTTTCCTCCCCTGTTTTGACCCTCTCCATCCCCCTTACCTGCTGAATGCCTCAAATTTATGGTCAGCTTGCAAGGTTTGTCTTTTTCCTGACCCTTTATTTGGTTTATCTATATTCCACAGATAAATGAGACCATCTGACATTATCTTTTCCTTCTGACTTACTTTGCTTAGCATAATCCCTTCCAGCTCCATCCATGTTGCTGTAAATGGCATGAGTTTATCTTTTGTGATCGCTGAGTAGTATTCCATTGTGTATATATACCACATCTCTCTTTTTTTTTTTGTGGGACCCTTGCTGGCTGCTGGGAAACGAACCGGCACTGCAGAGGCTGCCCGCAGCCCAGTGCTCAAACGGCTGCACCACCAGGGGAGGCCCTATACCACATCTCTTAATGCATTCATCTGTCCTGGGACATTCAGGATGTTTCCATATCTTGGCAATTGTAATAGTGTTGCAATAAACATAAGAGTGCAGGTTTCCTTTCCAATTTGTGTTTTTGTGTCCTCTGGATAGATTCCCAGAAGTGGAATCACTGCAACCTCAAATTCTGTATCCAGCAAGGATTGGTCATCAGAAATGAAGGTAGAACAAAAGCATTCACAGATGAAGAAGAAGAAAATTCAAGACAAGCAGACCTCTACTAAACAATAGCTAGAGGGAATTTTTTGTCTGGAAGGGAAATGATACCAGAAAGAATAATGAATCATCAGGAATGAAGGAAGAGTAATAGAAATAGTAGTTACCTTGATGAATATAATAGATTCTTGAGTTCTTTAAAATATATTTGATGATTGAAAGCAAAAACATGATAGGTTTTTCAGTGTATGCAGATGTAATATTTAAATCTGCTATAACCTAGAGGGGAGCGAGTAAAAATGGACCTACATGGTGGTAAGTTTTCTACTTTCCATTTGACATGGCAAAGTATTAATTCTAAGTAAACTCTGAGAAGGTAAATATTTATTTTGTATTCCCTAGAGCAGTCATTTAAGTGACTATGCAAACAGATAATAGTAAAAACACAATAAAAATGGAATACTAGAAGATGTTTAATGCAAAGAAGGAAGAAAAGCAGGGGACAGAAAAAAATAATTTAGGTGAAAGTCCAAATATATCAATAATTATATTACATATAATATAAAACAAAATGTACCAAAACAAAATAGAGATTATCATTTTAGACATTACTATCTAATTACCTAATTTTAGATAATATAATTTGTTTTAAAAAATAACCCAATTGTGTGCTATTTGTAAGAAACTGAGTTGAAGAATATATAATATAGGCAGGTTAAAATACTCCTCAGTGTTCACTCACAGAAATAAAAACTTATTCTCATATGATAATCTGTAAATGAATATTTATTGCATCACTATTACAATCACTTAAACACTAGAAACAGTGCTTGTGGTACATCCATTATATGGAGAGATGCTACTCACAAATAAAAGGGAACAAAGTTTTGGTATCTGCAACAATTTAGATGAACCATAGGCATTATTTTGAGTGAAAGACTCCAGTCTCAAAAAGTTAAATATTAAGACTTAATTTTTATGTGATAGTATTGAAAATATAAAACTATAGTGACAGAAAACAGATCAGTGGTTAAGGAGGAGCAGGCTGTGACTAAAGGATGGCAGGAGGGACTTTTGGAGGTGCTGAAGCTATTCTGCATCTTGATTGTGGCAGTGGCTACCTATGCTTAAAGTAATAGAATTGTGCCATTAAAAAAAGACCAATTTTAATGTATGATTAAAAACAAAACAAAACATCTGACTCTGGTTTGAGTATCTTGGCTCAGGAGCAAAGTACAATTCTTCTTATGGAGATAGCTCACTTATTGGGGGGTATAGGGTAAGGTAGAAGGTATAAGTCGGCAAGATGATCCATGCAGACGGGTATTGGAGCCCTCTGAAGACCTGGAGGGACTAAGGAGTAACAGACTGTGTGTGCCTGTGACGACGCTGGAGGCGTCATGGTGGTACAGGAGAGGGACAATTTTCAGGAGCTATAGGATGAGACCTTGCGTGAAGGAGATGCCCGAGAGGACCAGCCAACGACCCCTGAGGCAGCAAGAATCTTTGGAGAAGAGAGGACCATGATTCAGAGCTCACCAGTGCTGATGGCAGGGAGAGGCCTAATGGACTTGGACTGATGAACTTGGACTGACAATCCCGCCAGAAGGCGGAGGAATCTTGGCAAGTTAAGTTTTTGGGACTCTGGGAGGATGCCATTGTTTGTTCACCCCAGGAGATGGGAATCTGGGGGTGGCCAGTGGGCCTCGATGACCAAAAGCAGCCTGTGTATGCCCAGCAGCTAGGCGGAGGAGAAAAGCCAACTGAGAAGGCAAAAGCTGGTACTGATGCTAAGTTTGGGAAGCCCTGAGTGGCTGTTAAGCACTAAGTAAGCTGAGGAAGGCCAGTGAGACTCGTAAAATCACCTGTGGGTGATGCCCTGCTTGTTCTCGAGTGAGAGTGAGGAGCTGAGAAACCCGTCCTTGGGGGACGGGTGGGGAACGTGGCTTGGGGTGGAGCCCAAGCCCAATGTAGAGTTGGATCCCCGACCCATGTGCTTGTGCAGTGGGTTGGCCTGAGTGCAGGAGTCTGTGTGTCGCATTGGTGGCTATGAAGACCGAATGTTGGAGCGACTGCAGACAGAAACCCTAAGGGTTGGCAATTACCCCCAACAGAATAGAATCGCCAATCCCAGAGTGAGTGCATCCTGGGGGTGGATGAGGTGTGTGGTTTGTAGCCGAGACTACAGCCAGAGAAGGCCAGGAAGCCTGATGGCTCCTGGTGTGTTACAGTAGATGCCATGAGTGGTTCCCCTCGCTCGTATGAGCAGTGCGTTCGGCAGCAGATTTCGTGGCTCATCTGCTGGTACCAATAATTGTCTTTTGCCACTAGGTTGGGGCCCTGCCTGGACTTATTTGTGTTCTGTTGTATTTTGTTGTTATATTGTGATGTATTTGCTTTTGTGGTCCATGACTGCAGTGTTTATGTTTGCTAAGAAAATTGTATATATGTAGATTGTATGGCAGAAAACCCTGAGGGGGTGGACAGTAGGGTAAGATAAAAGGTATCAGGCTTTTCTGTCCTCCCGCCATTAGCATAGATGACGGAACCCTGCGGTCCTGAATGCATGCCTGATGGCAGGCACCTTGAGTAGGGTGTGGGCATAGGTAGATGTGATTCGACTGGGCTTTTAAGGGCGGCGTCACGGGGATGCCAGCAGAAGCCGAGAGAGAAGCAAGAGAAGCAGAAGCTGAGAGAAGGCCGGAGAGCCCAGAGCAAAGACCTGCTGGGGGCTGGGAGGCCTGCCAGCCTACCGGTCCCCCAGCGCTCCTGCCTGCCGTGTACCTGGGAATCACATATACTGGGTAAATCTAAATAAAAACCTGCAAAACCACTGAGGACTCTGACTCCTCCTTTACCTGGTCTGCTGGATCATAGAAAACCTGCTCTGTGGCCATTCCTGACCTTATAGGGGGTCACTTTAAACTATGAGTTGTATTATAGAATTGAGACCCCATTTAAACATGTTACAGACCTTCTCTCATCCCACATGTTTAGATAAAGACAACTAAGAAAGTACTTGGAAAGTACTTTGGAACCGGACTTTTCAGTTACAGAAGTAAGAAGATGAGGGAGAGAGGCTGGTCATGTTGTGGGAAGAGAGAGAACCCAGGAGGAAAATGCGGTGCTTGGATATTCTCTCTGTTGGGATCTTATATTCACTTTTGAGTGGCTTGTTGAGGTAAAGGTATTGTATCAGCCCAAACCTTTAGTAAAATTTGGCTGCACAGCTCGTAATGGGTTGATAGTACTTTGAAGAAAAACTGCCCCAAGAGAGCAGAGGGTAGCAGTGGGGGGCTTGACGGGAACTAGGGTGGAGGTTCAGTGGAAAATGGAAATCAGGGCTGGGGCAAATGTGAGGTAGAATCCATGGAATGACAGGGTGAGTGCTGGATTTCCCACATTACGTGTTCTACTTTTTTCTACTGTGAAGGAAAGTGAAATCTTAGAGGAGACAATTGGGGAAGCAGAATGGAGAGAGCTGAATGATGAACGGTTAACCTTATGTCATACTGCTGACATTTGCTGTCTTTTATTCTAGTTTTATTACTTTAAAAATACCAATTATCGGGCCTCCCTGGTGGCGCAGCGGTAGAGCGCTGGGTTGCGAAGCTGCCCGCGGCCTCTGCGGCGCCGGTTCAATCCCCGGCTGCTCCCCGGCCACCAGTCGAGGGTCCCACATGGTGCGCAGACCTCTCCTGCCACCCGCTGCTCCCCTCAGCAGTGTACTTCGGTCCTTCTGCCTGCTCTGCTCCCCGCTCTGGCTGTGGTGAATTCTCTCACCCTCCCGCGCTTCTGACTGTACCCAGTGCATGTATAAACAAAACAAACAAACAAGCAAACAAATAAATAAAGAAAAACATGCCTCTTAAAAAAAAAATACCAATTATCAATCACTAATTTTGTAGTATATACCTTTTACCCAGTTGCTCATGTTAGCAGCAGACTATTGGATATATTTCTCATTTGATCGATAAGGAAAAAGAATCCATTTTACATTTTTCATAATTGGACTATGTACTTCATCATGACTTTTACCAATTTAAAATCTGTCTAGTCCTTTTCCACGATGGAAGACAGTATAAGGTGTAATGGCTTTGAAGTCAGAAAAACCTGAGCTCCACGCCAAGCGCCACCATTCATTGGCTGTGAACCTTGGCCAAATTCCTTAACTTCTTTTGATCTGGACTTAGTGTGGCCATGCCTTAAAGGGTTGTTGCAAGGATTAAGTAAGTATTGACTTGTTCAGCTATCCTCTAAGCTCATATCATCCCTCTATCACCGCTCGTTGTTGCTTTAGTGCCAGATTTAGTATTAACTTGAAAATAAAATTAAAAATTACCTTGCATTCAAAAGCTAAGTAGAAATAATGCTAATGCTGTGAGTTCAATTGAACGTCTCACTTGCTCAAAGCAGCATTCCACATTTGCCACTGTTCTCCCCTCTTACCTTGTTACCAGTCGATAACATCGCTAAAGACTTAATGACTTTAAAGTGTTGCTATGAGAGGATCAGAGAAAAAATATGCTTTTACCCCCCCAAAAATGCCAAATATTTCCTCAGTGTGTTTAATTATTTTAACGTGTGGGTTGAGGCACTGTCATTATCTGCGAAATATAGTGTATTTAGTCTTGACAGAATGAATCAGAAGAACCTCATGTGAAAATGTGCCCTGCAGCCTGCATGTTCCCAACTGTTCTCAGTGAGAGGTGTGAATGAAGTGTTTACTGCACATTAGCCTGACCTAGGGAGTAGGTTCTAGAAGAGAGATTATAGTCTCATTGTAACAGATTCCCAGTCTGAATCAGGTGAACTTGATTTTCTGACTATACGAAAAAACTTGGAAATTAAACAAAAAACTTAAGCCGATGGTTTAATTTTCTACAAATCTTTGCATTCCTTAGCAGAATGCCTTTGGGACGGCAAGTTTTGTTGTGGTGGTGAGGACTTTGATGTCTGTTTCTGTGAAACAGAATGATATGTGATGGGACAGGAAGTGGTTTGCTTAGGGCTTGACAGGACTGGAAGTAAGTGGTTATCAGAATCTTAAGTACTCATTTGAGACTACTCAGCTGTGATAAATAAAATCAAGAGGGATTCCACTGACAGATTTTGAGACAATGAGATAGGTGGTAGATCAGATAGAGTGTTCTGTCATACAGTGGAGACCCTTGACAGTTCTCTGTGAGGCTGTGTTAGCATACAAGCAGGAAAGTCTAATGGTTGGCATAGGGAGTCGGGTATTGGAGGATAAGCCTCAGTCACAGCTGAGGTATTATGTCAGGCTCTCAGTCCTGGGAGAACATAAAAGCTACCAAGTCCTGGAACTGAGGTACAAGGTGGAAATCTGGCCATGGCTGTAGAGTGTCATCTGGGTTACTTTGGCAGGAGTTCCATATATTTTTCCAAAGTAAAGACAGGACTGTTCTTAGAGGCAAGTCTGAGTTGGGCAACAGGGTGTAATAGGGAGAAGTTAACACGAGCAGTGGGAACAACAGGAGTTACAGCATCGCTCAGGAGACTTCTCCAGCCTGAGTGTATTTTTTGTTATAAAGTAACAGATTTACACAAACTATGTTTAGGTCAAATAGCAATTCCCTGCCTTCTCTGTCCCTACCCTTGATTCTCACTCCCAGAGGTTACTAATTTCTATTCTTTCTTTTGGTTTTTATCTTCTTATTCTAAGTAACATGTTTATAATGCTATTCTAAGAACTACTGGAAATGATCTTGAGACTGCATACCAGAAAGGATTAGGATTCTTTTATATTCTGTCCTTACTCTTTTCTTCTTCCTTACACACAGACTCTTAACCTCTGCTCCCCTATAACTGATTTGGAAAATCAATTTGACAGATTTAAGTAAGTAAATTATATTAATTTGGTTATTATGACTTTATGTGCCAAATTTGGTTTCTCTTGCATAGTGACCTCTATACACTCTGACCGAACTGTAAAACTCATAATAGTGTAAAATTCATCAGATGGCATTATATTTTTTTCACCTTGGAGTCATCCCTCCAACTTTGCTTTGATAGCCTGCTACATAGCTGTTTTGGAAATGTTCTTCATCTCTTCTTATGTAAGATTTCTGTGTCCTGGATCCTGAATCTTCCTTTGTTTTGAGGCATAATCTTAGTAACTTTCTGAGAAAGGCAGCATGGGAGTTAAAATATTTTAAGAGCATTACATGAAAATCAGCCTTACTGAAAATACATCTTTTTTTCCCTCTCCACATTTGGTTCATAGTTGATGGATATAGAATTTTCTGTTGAAAGTCATTTTTCTTCGAAATTGCGAAGGCATTGCTCCTTGTCTTCTAGTTTTCAGTATTGCTTCTGAGAAATCTGATGCCATTCTGATTTATGTTCATTGTATATAAGTTGTTCTCCTTTCTAGAAATTTTTATTCTTTCTTGGTGTTCTGAAATTTTAAGACAAAGTGCTCTGAAGCAGGTCTCCTGTCAGTCTTTATTCCGAGCATTCAGTAAGTCATTTCAATATGAAACTCATATCCTTTGCTACAAGAATTTTTCTAGTCTCAAGATTTTTGATCTTTGTTTTCTCCACTGTCTTTTTGGAAACACCTTCCCCCCACCAATTTTGCTCATTGCTTTTTTTAATTCTATTTCCTAGAAAATGTCTTGACTTTTTTTCTGTTTCCTAGAAAATGTCTTCAATTTTAATTTTCTGATTTTGGAGGCTTTTATCTTAAATTTATGCTGCCAAGTAAAAATATCACTTTCTTCCTCTAAAACAGTTTTGCTTGCTTTCTGAAGGTTTGAATGTTCCTTTCTTATTTTATTTTGCAATGACTTCTTTTTTAAAATCTGCTCATTGCATGATCTGTTTTCTTTAGAGTTCATTTTCTTCTGTTAGTTTTTCTCCTTTTCTTTCTTGTTAAGTTTCCTTATGTATATTGTGATTCTTGGCAAGCCTTTATATTTAAGACTGAGGTACTAAAAGGTAAGTGGAGCTGTGTGTAGGCAAGGTTTGTTAATTGGCAGAAGCTGGACATTTTTTGGGGGGAGCCATAAATGTCAGAAACTATGGGTATATTCTTTGGGGGCTGTTTTTCTAGGAAGGAATCCCCCTTTCTCCTGGCTAGATACATGACTGTTTTATGGATTTGAGTGGAGAAAGGTGTGTGTGTTTGTGTATGTCTATGCATGTGTATTGTTGGGGCGGCAGAGGGTGGTGTCTCATTGTTCTCAGGAAGAATTACCCTCAATTCCATAATTTAGTAGTGTACTTCTTTCCCTCTTACTTTCGGGTCAACTTCTCTAGATACGAAATATTCAGGCTTCTTCCTGGAGAGAGGTGCCAGGCACCTGGGATTGTGTGTGGTGCTGCAGGCATGTGTGCTATCCAGTGTAGCTGGGTCTAAACTGATAGCTTTCAGACATGTGACATTTAAAGTTTCTATGAATGAACAAATTTAGTAATTCTCATTAAGAAACAGAACTGCCCAGTACATAATTCTGTGTCATCCCTGTTTCTGGATTATACATTTTCCTCTGGTTTGGTCTCTTTCAGAGCAAATTGGAGCCTTGGCAGATCAGCACATAGTCCATGTGGCATGTGGAGAGTCCCACAGTCTGGCCCTCAGTGACCGGGGCCAGCTCTTTTCTTGGGGTGCAGGGAGTGATGGTCAGCTAGGACTCATGACTACAGAGGATTCGGTGGCAGTGCCCAGGTAAGAATGTCACAGAAAGGAATCAGAGTTTCAAATGTTAATTGTTGTAAATGTGATTTGCTGTCTTTGTGTTGTTAGACTCCTTGGTCTTGGTTCTGCTTATTACTTCATTTAATCATTGTTTTCTTTGTGCCACCTCTGTGCCTTCTACTGTTACACTTGTCACAGAAATTGTAATCATTTACAGAATTGTCTATCTCCAGTTAAAGAAATTAGTTGTTCAGGAACTGTATTTTAGTAGCCTGATTGCTAGCAAAATGCCTACTACTCAAAGAATATTTGAATTAAAAAAGTGCAGATTTTCACATGTTGGACTTAATAACTTTCAACTGAAATTGCTTAAATTTGGGACAAAAAAACCTAAATCAATTACTCATTTAAGCAAATTTAACTATGGCCAGTTTAACATAAGGATTGTGAACAGTGAAGAGCAAATAACAAATAAATATATGTAAATTCTTAAACACAAAAATACTAACAAAGTGATTTTCAGTCTCTTAAATATTTGTTTAATTCCAATAAATGTAGATTAAGATTTAGCTAAATATAACAGATGCTTCACACTGGGAAAATATCTAGAATATTAAAGTTACTTTGGGGTGGACTTCTTGTTGGTAGCATGTAAGTTTGTTGAGGTTTCTTAATGTCCAAAGAGGCCACCAGTTTATTTAATTCCTCTTCCTTTATACTGTATATGTACAGCATATCCCTCTTATGGTACTTTGTTTAATGCCTATTTTTTAAGTACTGAGACAAGGGAGTCTTGGTGAAGAACTGAACTACCCATTTTGGCATCAGCTTTGCCAAGAGTGCCCAGCACATATACTTCTTAGCACAAGTGTGTTTTGTAAATGGCCTCTTCTACCCTACCCTAATGTTGTCCCCTTTAAAGGACATTATATTCTTCTTCTTACTCTTTGCCCCTCTTAGATTTTTTTTTTAAAGATTTATTTATTTATTTATACAAGCACTGGGTACAGTCAGAAGCTTGGGAGGGTGAGAGAATTCACCAGAGCCAGAGCAGGGAGCAGAACAGCCAGACTGACGAAATTCACTGCTGAGGGGGGCAGTGGGTGGCAGGAGAGGTCTGCGCGCCATGTGGGACCCTCACACGGTGGCCAGGGATTGAACCGGTGCTGCAAAGGCTGTGGGAGCTTCACAACCCAGCGCTCAACCGCTGCACCACCGGGAGGCCCACCCCTCTTAGATTTTTGTCTGTTTCATTAACAGTTGTTTTAAAGAAAAGAGGAACATGGATGGTAAGAGTGATTTGATTTGCTGCCTGTTTAGAGCAGGTAATCTCTTCAGTTCTTTTTTCCCAAAAATTAATATGATTTTTGTGGGAAGAGAGTGGCTATAAGAAAAAAAGGGGTACTATATTTTAATTAAATTGTGTGTAATGTTGGGGAAAAGATGTATAACATGAATGATGAAAGTTTTCTGAGGACCAAGTACTCAAAGATTTTTAGTGGCATTTCATTTCCAAAAATGAAGTAATCTGTGTTAGCAATTTAATTATCATTGGTTATATCTAAATTATGGATACCTTCTGTATCCATAAGGTTTTCACTTTTATGTAATTTTATATTATAACTTAATTGAAAGAACATGTTAATGCATACCTTATTATTATGGAAAGTAACATGGCTTTGAAGTCAGTCTCCTAATACTCGCTTTTTACTAATTTAGTGCATGACTTTGGACAGATTGTTTAACTTTTCTAAATCCCATTTTCTTAACTTGAAAGTGGACTTATGTATTATGTTCCTTATGGAGCTCTTGTGAGGACTGAGTGAGTGAGTGGGTAAAACACAGCACATGCTCACACTCCCTCCCTTCTTGTCTCCCTCCAGGGATTACTTCCCCAATTATTTGTCTTTGTCCTTTTGACCTGTGTCCTTTCTGTAGCTGTGACTGTGAAGTTGCAACAAGGGTAATGGTGACCTATAAAGGGAGCATTGTGGGGAACTGGAGTGGAAACTGGCCAGGAAAAAAGGAATGTTGCTTTACAGAACTTCTGAAACCTTTGTCCCCTAGTCAGTAATGCATTTTCAAAAAATGGGTTTGTACAAACTTTCAATATATACGACAACTTGGATGTATATCCAGGGACTCATTCTGAATGAAAAAGTCAATCCTGAAAGGTTACCTATAATATGATTCCATTTACACAACATTCTTGAAATGATGAATTTTAGAAACAGAGGCTAGCTTTTTGGTTGCCACGGGCTAGGTACAGGTGAGGAGAGGAGTGGTAATAAAAGCACCACAGGAAATTCTTGTGGTACAGCAGCCTAAAGGCTGCCTAAAGGTACCTTAACTTTGGTGGTAGATACATGAACCTACACAGGTGGAAAAAATACACACAGGAAAATTATTAAAAATAAAACTGGGAAAATGTTAGTAAGATTGACAGATTGTATTAGTGTCAATATCCTGTTTTAGATGATATACTATAGTTTTACAAAATGTCACCACTGGGGAAAATTGGACTTAGGGTACTAGGGATCTCTGTATTGTTTCTTACAGCTGCATATGATTCTGCAGTTATTTTAATAAAAAATACTTGAATTCTATTTAGTAGTAAAAGTATATGTGAACTCTTTCAACTTTTTATATCTGAGGAAATAAAACATTAATAAACACAATGTCTACCTAAATAATCTAAATAATCCCCAGCTCCCCCAAGGGACATCTGTCTTCCAAGATACCCTTCTGAGGGTGTGTCTGGCTCCTTTGTTCCCATGGCAGATACATAATGAAGAGGAACATGGCAACTGTGCGCTATTAAAATAGCAGGATATATTCCCAGGCTACCAAACTGTTAGACTGTTATAAGCACTTTTCACACACACACACACACACACCCCCCCCATATCTTTCTGTGTTTCTTATCTCTGTCTTTCCCTTGAGCATACTGAGGAGAGATTTGAAAAGTTATCATATGGCCTTCCATCCCTACCATTCTAAGGAATCAGAGTTGTGGAGGCAATGCCTGTATTTTTTTTTTTTTTAAATCGTGGTAAAGTACACATTACATAAAATTTACCATCTTAGCCATTTTTAAGTATACAGTTCAGTAGTGTTAAGTATATTCACATGTAGCCAATCTCCAAAAAACTTATTTTATAAAAATTAAACTCTATATTCTTCATAACTCCATATTTCTCCTCTATCCAGCCATTTGTAGTCACCATTCACTTTGTATTTGCATGAATTTCATGATTCCCTGATTCCATTTATTTATTTTTAAAGATTTATTTTATGCATACAAGAACTGGGGTATAGGCCAGAGGTGTGGGGGATGGGAGGATTCACCAGAGACAGAGTGGGGAACAGACAGGCAGATTGACTGAAATATACTGGTGAGGGGAGCAGCGGGTGAGTCAGGAGAGGTCTTCTTGCCATGTGTGTAGTTCTCTGACCGGGCATCGAACTAGTGCTGCAGAGGGTGTGGGTAGCTTCATAGTGCTGCGTCTTAACCCCTTCCACCACCAGGGAGTCCCCCTTTATCATTCCATTTATAGGAGATATTTAGTATTTGTCTTTTTGTGGCTGAATTATTTTACTAAGCATAATGTCCTTGAGTTTCATCCATGTTATAACATGTCAGAATTCCTTTCTGTTAAGGCTGATTAATGCTCCATTGTATGTTTATACCACATTTTGTTTATCTATTCATCTATTGATGGACACTTCGATTGCTTATACATACTGGCCATTGTGAATAATGCTGCTGTGAACATGGATGTACACATATCTCTTTGGAACCCTGCTTTTGATTCTTCTAGATATGTACCCAGAAGTGGAATTGCTGCATCATGGCAGTCCATTCATTTTGAAAGCCATTTAGTTACCCGTCATATTCTTTTTTTTTTTTTCCTCTGTTAAGAGCTTAAGTAATTCAGTTTATTCAAAAGTCACTTTAACATACAGAAAAAAATTAAAATTTAACTGCATGGAAACTAGAATTCCTGTTTGCCACAGAATACATATTTAGAAATCTTTTTTTTTAATTAAATAATAAATTTTATTTTTATATTCCCCCATACAACTGCACATGCCCCATTCTGACCCCAATCCCTCCCCTCCCGGCCCCCACCCCCCAAAAATTGTCTCTGGTTCATAGTTTTTTGTTGATTTTGATTTTCACTTTCTTATAGTTATTCTTTTTCCTGATCCCTTATTTAAGTTTTCTAGATTCCTGCTATGAGTGAGACCATCCGGTATTTTTCTTTTTCTTTTTGGCTTATTTCACTGAGCATGATCCCTCCCAGCGCCATCCATGTTGCTGCAAATTGCATGTGTTTATCTTTTTTGAATGCTGAGTAATATTCCATGGTGTATATGTACCACATCTTCTTGATCCAGTCATCTATTTTCGGGCATTTGGGCTGTTTCCAAAGCTTAGCTATTGTAAATAGTGCTGCTATAAACATAGGGGTGCAGGTGTTCTTTGGAATTGATGTTTCTGTGTCCTTTGGGTAAATACCTAGGAGTGGAATTGCTGGATCATATGGAAGCTCTATGTTTAGTAGGTCCAGAAATCTCCACACAGCTCTCCATAGTGGTTGGACCAGTTTGCATTCCCACCAACAGTGCAGGAGAGTTCCTTTTTCTCCACAACCTCGCCAACATTTGTTGTTGCTATTTTTTTTAATATGTGCCATTCTCACTGGTGTAAGATGGTATCTCATGGTAGTTTTGATTTGCATTTCCCTGATGACAAGTGATGTTGAACATTTTTTCATATGTCTGTTGGCCATTTGCATTTCCTCTTCAGAGAAGTTTCTTTTTAGCTCTTCTGCCCATTTTTTGACTGGGTTATTTTCTTTGTTGTTGTTGAGTTTCATCAGCTCTTTGCAGATTTTTGTGATCAGTCCTTTATCATTAGTGTTGGGTGCAAAAATGTTCTCCCAGTTGGTGGGGTTTCTCTTTGTTTTTGTTATTGTCTCTTTTGCTGTGCAGAAGCTCTTTAATTTGATGTAGTCCCAGCTGTTTATCTTTGCCTTCACTATCACTGCTTTGGGTGATGTGTCTGTAAAGATGTCTTTGATATGCAAATCACGTAGTGTTTCACCTATATTTCCTTCTATGTATTTTATAGTTACCCGTCATATTCTTAGGGATATCTTTTCTGTAGCTTCTTCCATTTGTCCCTGACTTGGAGATGTTAATGTAGGAATTAACAGAGGGTTTTTTTTTTTTTTTAAGATTTATTTTATTTTTTTTATGCATACAAGAGCTGGGGTGTAGGCCATAGGTGCAGTGAAAGGATTCACCAGAGACAGAGTGGGGAGCAGAACAGTGAAATACACTGCTGAGGGGTGCAGCGGGCGAGACATGAGAGGTCTGCTGCGTCATGTGGGAAGCTCCCTGACCAGGGATTGAACTCGTGCTGCAGTGGCTGCTGATAGCTTCATAGTGCTGAGACTTAATCCCTTGCACCACCAGAGAGACCCCAGCAGAGGGTTTTTAAATAGTAACTAGAAGCAGGAGGTTATTGGTAGACCTTATGAAAACTGTATCTTAGATGATTGTGCATTTGATTTTTTAAATGTTTTTTAGGAAAGATGATGTTATTTATTATAACTGTTTTATTGTGAATATTTCTGACAATTGTTTTTGATTGCCCATCTCAAAAAAAGAAAAAACCTTTTCTGTTGTAGGTTAATACAAAAGCTGAACCAGCAGACGATATTACAAGTTTCCTGTGGCAACTGGCATTGCTTGGCTCTTGCAGCTGGTAATGTAACATTAAATACATGCTAATGTTATGTTAATTTTGAAACCATTTCTGTAGGCGTTTTTTTTGTGTGATGTTATCTAACTAGAAACCTTTAACTGGTTAGGGTCTGTGCATTGCTGTTGGACAGTGGCAGTGCTCAGATATCCTTTGCATAGCTCAGACCTTCCTCAGAATGTGGACGAGGAAGGAAAGTAGTTGTCATTGCCATTGCAACTCTTTCATGGGGGATGATGAGCAGGGGCAGGACTGTGCTTGAGTGTTTTGAGCATACAGAAGATTGGTTTTTCTTAGCAATAGCTCCTAGTCAAGCTGAAGCCTACTGTCAAGCTATATTCCACTGTAAACTCCCGATACATGAAAATGACCAATGTGGAGAAACCCAAGCCAGCCATAAGCTATGATAAGCTTGAGGGTAAGGCATTGCCATGTCCTGCTCCAGGGGCTACAGTATAGGCCAGGTCACAGCTAGCCCTCATGAAATCCTGGGTCTCATGGTCTTGGTGTGGTCAGAACTGGTTCAGCTTGGTTAGTGCACCTAAGGCTGGTAATTGGCACTTTTAAAGCTGAGTCGACTTCAACATTTATTTTTTTTCCTTGTATAAAAGTTAATAGCCTTTGGAGGGTAGTAGGACTGTTTTATTTTTCTCTTGTCTTAACAAAGGGAAGTTTGGTTTTGGTAGTTGTACAGTGTGAAGTGTCTCTGTTTTCTTGCTCTTGGGAGGGGTGTGTGTGGGGGGCATAAGTATTGTTCTGCCTAGACAATTTGGGGGAATGGCATTTGTATAACTTCTACTCTTGTTTCAGATGGTCAGTTCTTCACATGGGGAAAGAACAGCCATGGGCAGCTGGGCCTGGGGAAGGAGTTCCCCTCCCAAACCAGCCCGCAGAGAGTGAGGTCCCTGGAGGGGATCCCACTGGCGCAGGTGGCTGCTGGAGGGGCTCACAGCTTTGCCCTGTCACTCTCAGGAGCCGTTTTTGGCTGGGGGATGAATAACGCAGGGCAGCTAGGGCTCAGTGATGAAGAAGGTAAGTAAGCTGTCACATGTCTCTTTAGTTTAAAATACTCATTTGTTTAATACCTGCTTCTTGAGGACTTCCATGTGCTGATAGCTTGAGTACCTACCATGGTAGGTACTAAGGGTACAACAATAAACAAAATAGATTATTTCTTGCTGAATGCAGAGTCTGTATGGACAGAAGCAAACAACAAACCAGCCCTTACATAGTATGTCAGAGGGTTTGAGAGTCAAGTTCCCTGTTGACATGGGTGCTCAGGAAGGGTCTCTATGTTTGGGCTAAAACCCTGTGGGCAGACAGGTAGGAAAAGAGGCCTGTAGACAGTGGGCAAAGAATATTCCCATCAAAAGGAACAGGATATGCAAATAGGATATGCAAAGACTCTGATGCTGGTAGACCCTTGGTGTGCTCAGCAGTGGGTGGAACAGCTGAAGAGCTGCAGGGTCCCAGTCAGGGAGACAGTGCAGGCCCAATGATGTAGGGCCCCACAGGGCACAGTAAGGATTCAGTCTTCTTTCAGTGAAAGGGGAAGACACTGAGGGTTTTGCGGAGAAAGAAGAGTGATCTAATTTGACTTTGGCTCTACTGGGTTAGGGATCAATCTGGCAGACCAGTTTGGAGGAAGTGGGAATAAATTTGGATTTTGAAGATGAAGACAGTTTTGCTTATTATTAGATGTGTCATTTGAAATAGAGGAAGAACTAGAAAGATGAAGTTGTCGTTTATGAAATGAGGAAAACCGTGTTGTATGTGCTGTGGGTGGGCAGAGTTGGGAGTGTTAGGAACCCAATCTAAATATACTAACAATGGTTCTAATTATATTGAAAATGACATGTTTGTTGGACATGCAAGTGGAGGTGCAGGCAGGAGGAAGAATATGTGAGTCAAGAATCTAGGGGGACTCTCAGGCTAAGAGAGCTGTGTACATTTCAATTCCAAGGCAAATAAATGATAGTGACATCATGTTGTATATCTCATTCTAGATCGAGAGTCTCCTTGCCATGTGAAACTCTTACGAACGCAGAAAGTTGTCTATATTAGTTGTGGAGAAGAACATACTGCAGTCCTCACGAAAGTAAGGGCTTGGAGCTCACTGGTTTGTGCTGTGGTGCTTTAGTGCCGAGTATGACATAGACAGTTAATGTTGCTTGAATATTTTTGAGAGTCTTTTAGAGAGAGTAGTGATGGTGTTTAAATTAGTTCAAGATAAATAACCTTAACTTCTAATATATACGGCAACATCCTGTGTTCCTTTAAAACATTTAAATACGTAAAAAAGAAAGTGAAGCGTGATTAATGTTTTAAAATTATCAACCCATTTTTTGGTTTCTAAAACAGTCACATCAAGAGAAAGTGGAATGTATTTTCATGTTGAACTATTATAGGTACACTTTAATAAAATGACAGCATTTGTTCAAGTATAGCTGTTAAAAAGGAGTTTGTAAAGCTTTTAGTTTCTTATTTATAATATTTGTGAATGAGCATGCAAAATCATCTCATTTCATCTATCTCTTTGTTTTTCCTTTTTTGATTTACTTCCTAACACATCATTGTACTTTTTAAAAAAGATTTATTTTTATTTGTTTATGCATACAAGAACTAGGGTATAGGCCAGAGGTATGGGGGGTGAGAGGACTCACCAGAGACAGAGTGGGGAGCAGGACAGGCAAATCTACTGAAATACACAGTTGAGGGGAGCAAGACAGGAGTGGGCAAGACAGGAGAGGTCTGCTGCACCATATGTGGGTTAGCTCCGTGGCTGGGGATCGAACTCTAACCGCAGCGGTGGTAGTGTGATAATGCTGAGACTTAATCCCTGTGCCACCAGGAGGGGCCCATCATTGTATTTTTAAGCAGTGTTAAAAATTTACAGATGGTACACCTTCTCCTAAGTAATGATATCTTGGTACCATAAAAATGTAGTCTTAAAATCTTTTTTTATTTTTTTCTATTGAATGAATATTCCAAAGAAGTTGATTTTGGACAGGTATCAAGTGAGTGCAGTGTTCTTTTTTTTTTTTTTAAATATACAAACACTGGGTACAGTCAGAAACGCGGGAGGGTGAGAGAATTCATCAGAGCGGAGAGTAGAACAGGCAGACTGACGAGGTACACTGCTGAGGGGAGCAGCGGGTGTGGTAGGAGAGGTCTGCGTGCCATGTGGGACCCTTGCCGGTGGCCGGGGATGGAACTGGTGCTGCAGAGGCTGCAGGCAGCTTCGCAGCCCAGCTCTCAACCGCTGTGCCACCGCGGAGGCCCGAGCGCAGTGTTCTTATATAGAAGTTTATATGGTATGAGATTTGTTTATAGAAGGTTTTAAAGAAATGTACTCAAACTTAGAGTTCAGTGAAGTCACATAGTAATTTGTTCCTTCTTAGAGTGGTGGTGTCTTTACCTTTGGTTCTGGTTCCTGTGGACAACTTGGACATGATTCCATGAATGACGAGGTTAATCCAAGAAGAGTTCTAGAGCTTATGGGCAGTGAAGTAACTCAGATTGCTTGTGGCAGGTGAGTGCTTGTAAGAGCTTCTCTTAAGACTCAAAAATGGATCATGTCTTTGTGATGGAGAATGGGGTTAGATACAACCTCCATCATTTAAGGAAATTTTACCTGTGTGCCCACCAATGGTGAAAGTTAGGAGGTCAGACCTGAGTAATGTGTGGTAAAGAGGGCTGTAGATGAAGCAGAGTAATGTGGGGATATTAGGCTTCTTTAAGGATGAAAGGCTAACAGTATGTGGGGAAGCCTTGAAGGAAGGAAAGTGACAGAGTCTCGAAGAACATGGAAATTTTGTTTAGGTCCACCATGCTCCTTACCTCTTATCCCACAGGCATGCAGCAGGCCAGTCAACTTGGTCTAAGTCTTGCCGCCCTCTTCAGAAGTTAGAGAGTGGGAAGATAGTATTATGGAGAACCAGCCACTGCAGAAAGAGTCACATGTAAATACAGGGGAAGCTTTTAGGGGCACCTGTAGAAATTGCTGGGTTCAAACGTGGAGTCTGAGTATGACTCCATATCGGAGTACCAATATCGATGACAGAAGAAACTGTGCTGACAAGTTAATTTAAATTTTTCCCCCAGACAACATACTCTAGCCTTCGTGCCTTCTTCTGGACTCATCTATGCATTTGGTTGTGGAGCAAGAGGTCAGTTAGGAACTGGACACACCTGTAACGTGAAGTGCCCATCTCCTGTAAAAGGGTACTGGGCTGCCCACAGTGGCCAGCTTTCAGCCAGAGCTGGTAAGCAGAATTTTCATTGGAATTTAGTGATGTTTTAAATGGTAAAATCTATGAAGTAGCTTTTGAAGGGAATGATCATGAGGTATTTTAACATCAAACAACAAATATATGAACATTTACTATACACAGTCTCTGTAGTCGAAATCCTAGAGAAGAAAGAAAGGTGAAAATATTATTTTGGCCCCAAGACTTTGTTGATGGTGTGTAAATATTTTTTTAATCAGTGTTGCTAATAATAAGAGTTAATGTTTTATGAATGCTTAGCCAAGTTCCAGCACTATGCTAAGCACTCAAAGCAACCCTAAGGACAGGTGGTGATTATCTTCATATTGGCGGTGAGGAGACAGTCTTAAGGAGGTAATTGCTCCTTAAGTAATTGCTTAATTAAGAATTAAGTAATTACTCAAGATCACATAGATTCTGGGGGCATGACTTAAAACCCAGGTCTGCCTCATTGTAAAGCTTGTAGTCTTAATGCTTATACTGTGTCACCTTCCCCTTATATTCCTATTTTGTTCATAATGTGACATTTCTTTTTATGCTATTTTTTTCCAGTTAACTAGTATTAGTTAGCTGTGCCTTTGCCATTGGAACAAAATAAGGCAGTCGCTCTGTATGAGTCACTTGAAATAACACATCTAGAGTCTGATTGGAGCTGGAGAGTCTCAAGGAGGTGTGGTTTGATAATTTTGATTTTGATTTTGAAGGGTATAGAATGACACAATTATGGCATAATCAGGATTTTTTGAAAAACATCTTCATAAGTTTCCCACTGGATTATTAGAAACTTGAAGATAGGGAGTCATTTCTTTATTGTAATCCTAGTACATAGTACAGGATTTGGCACAAACATCTTATGCAGTAAATATTTATAGAATGACTATATGACCATCTAAAAACATAGTGGAACATAAAATATAAAATAAATAAGATTTTGTTAGGTGATGTTCCCAAAAATGAAAGATTATTTGGTGCCTATTCTCTGTCATTTTAAAATTTCCTTTTCTCTAAAGCATTGTATTCATGCATGACCATAAGAAGTATGTCCATTTAAAAACTCAAATGTTTAATAGATTACTTTGAAACCATACATTTTCAAAGTTTAGCTATAACCTAGCTCTTGAGGTCGTAGGTTTGTGTTTGGATGTTTTCCACAATGATTTTGTAAGTAGGAAAATTTCAATTTACTATGCAAATGCTGTGGTTTTAGGAACCTTCCTGGTAATGTGGGAGCACAGAGGAAGGCATCAAAGAATATCCCTGTTAGAGGAAGTTTGAGTTGTGTCTTAAAGGATGATTTGGAGTTAGCCAGGTAGAGTTCTATGAGGGAGTGGGCAGTGGTGAGTACTGTGGAATTGCACAATTCCAGGAGCACTGATCTGATGATGATCTAAGAGGTGCTATTCATGGAGAATGCTGTGTGCACTGGGGGAGGTAGAAAGCAAAGGTGGGGAGACTTGAGATAATATTTTAGAAATATAAGCAATGTGGTGGTATTAGTGTTGCCATGGGCACGATGTGATGGGTGATGAAGGGAATAGGAAATGGAGGTCCTTATGTCAAGCCCTACCCTGAAGTGGGTAGGGGCCACCAAACTCAGATGTTGAACTATTTACTAGGCATAAGTTGCCACTTAGAGTAGTGACCATTTTAAATTTTAAGTCGGTAGCATGACAAGTATCAAAAAGGAAAGCGAAATGAGGTCAGGATTAGTTGACAGTTGGGAGGGGGTGGAGGTAGGGTTAGAGTGGACAGTACCATTTTACGTATTTTTAATTCGAAGTAGAAAAAATTCTGGGGAAAGAACCAGGAGAGAAGGTTTCTTCTCTGACATAACTCTAATGGATAAGAATCCACTGAAGCATATTTTGGAATCTTAGAAAAAAGGGTTCGAGGGAAACCTTTATTTATTGAAAAATATACTGTTGAACGTTTTTTTTTTTTTTTTTTGACAGATCGTTTTAAGTATCATATTGTTAAGCAGATCTTCTCTGGAGGAGACCAAACTTTTGTTCTTTGCTCCAAATATGAGGTAACATTTGCTTTTGACTTTTATTTTGGGGGTGGAATAATGGTGAAGGTGAATCAATACTTATTTGAGTAACTACATGAGAGAAATGTTCCTCTTATTTCTATTAATTTTTTTTTAAGATTTTATTTATTTTTGTGTAGAAAAACTGGGGTACAGGCCAGAGGTGCAGGGGGATGAGGAGTCAGCAGAGACAGAGTGTGGAGCACAACAGGCAGATTGACTGAAATACTCTGCTGAGGGGAGCAGCGGGCAAGACAGGAGAGGTCTGCTGCAGCATGAGGGTTAGCTACCTGGCCAGGGATCGAACTCAGGCCTTTGCAGTGATAGTGCTGATACTTAATCCCTTGGCCACCAGGGAGGCCTGATTTCTATTAATTTTATCTTATTAAAATAAGCAAACTAAACCTTCAAGTGACAGTAATTTTCCTGGCATTTTAACCAGAGTTCTAATTTATAGATTAAAGTTATTTATTTGTATCCACATTTGTTCCAAAGAGATTTAAGGTGGCCTAGAAAATTAATACTTACTCTGGCATTATTTGACTTTCCATTTCTTTCCTCCTCTATTAAGTAGCAACAAATGCTAGGTATTTGAGAAATTAATGGGCTGCTTGGTTGGATGTGATTATATAAAACGTAAATGTGATCCCATAATATTCAGATGTCCTTTATTGTGTTTAACCTGCCTATTGAACACACCAACTTTCCCTCATATTGTCTCCTATTGCTGTAGTGAGTAAGACAGAAAGAATGACTTGGGGTGCAGGATAGAATATAGTGTGAATCCAGTATCTGTGTTGGCTTTTTAATTTCCTCTTCCTGGACAAGGGAAATCCATTTGAACCTCGCACCACAGATTTGCTCTCTGCCTTCTACCACTTCTCTGTTCTTGCACTTTCTGTCCTCTCTTTGGTCACTCACCCTGCTTTGATTCAATAAGCATTTAGGGGGCACCTACTGTATGTGGTGCACTGATCCTGTCCTGGAGAAGCTGGGAGTAACTGTGATGATAAAGGATTCAAAATCAGTTGGGGAAAAAAACAAGGAATGGTAGAAACAAGGGGAAACCTTCTACTTTTTTGATACTTTGCCATCTTTCTATACATTCCGTTCCTGCTCTCTCCTCAGTGCAGTTCTTTGATTTTGGTAGAAAAGGTGGTGGAGCTGAAGATTCCAGGTTGGACCATTGCAACTGGCAACTTGATACTTAACCAGGTCAGGGGCCTAGGAGATTACTGTGTAGTGCTACTGCCTGGGACGATTTGGAATTATTACTTAGACTTATTTTAGGCCCCACTTCAGTGCTTCACAGAGAAATCTTGAGATACCAAAAAAGTGAAATATGAAAAGCCCTTCATCTCTGCAGGGAAACAATTTGTCTACAAGTCATAGAGTTTGGAAGTATTCAGTTCCCTGAAAAACTGACTTGAATAATATTATATAACTTCCATTTTCCTGTCAAATTCAATATAAAACTTAATTTAATTCCCTTTATAAATATGATATCTATGTAGGTGGATCTTAAGCTTACTGTAATGAGCGCTGTTGGGATAGGCAAACAAAACATTGATGAGAAGGAAATGCAGCAGCGTAATTCTGGAGATACAGGGCTTATGCTGCAGTTTAAACAGCTGGTAAGAGTGGCATGCATTGAAAATGTAAGGTTGCAAAGAAAGAGAAAGCAGACTAGTACTTTTTAAACTTGGAACCTATACATTTTTACTCAGTGATTAATCATAAATGTTTGCGTAGATAAAGACTGATCCAAATCATGTGGTAACCCTGTTACCATATGGCTTTAAGAATCACTTAAAGGACCAAGAAGGAGCATCTGTGCATCGATAGGCACAGTTTTTGTAAAATGCTGGCACATTCATTAATGCCAGGCCTGAGGTAGAAGAAGGAAGTGGGTGGGGCTCAGGGGAGTTATGTTCAAATACTCCTTTGCTACATTTGATTATAGGTATTGGCAGCTTTTATTGTAAACCACAGCTTCCATTTTTCTTGCATCTTGTTCTCTGAATAAGATAGATTTATTTAATTATTTAAAGATTTATTTATTTATACAAGAACTGGAGTACAGGCCAGAGGCTTGGGAGGATGAGAGAATTCACAGAGCAGGGAACAGAATAGGCAGACAACAGAAATACACTGCTGAGGGGAGCAGTGGGCGTGACAGGAGAGGTCTGCTGCGCCATGTGGGTGGGTCTTTCCCTGGCCGGCTGGGAATCGAACCCCTACTGAGGAGGCTGTGGACAGCTTCACAGCACTGCACTCAACCCGCTGTGCCACTGGGGAGGCCCTCTGGATAAGATTTAAAAGGGAAAATAAGATTTAAAGGGGAAAATGTTAGAATGTGAGTGTATGTCTGTTTCTGTGTGTGTCTGTATCTGTCGACCTTAAGGCATTCTACATGACACACTCCTCTTTTTCCTGGAAAAGTTATTCTCAACCATCTTTGCCCATTGAATCAACCTGGGAACTCTAAAAACACTCACTTCTAGGGATTTTGATTTAATCTGTCTCTAGTGTAACTTGGCTGTTAGGACTTCTCCCACCACTTCCCAAAGCCTTAATTGGTATTTCATTCTGAGTGATATGTGGGCTTGGGGAATAACACATTTAGAGAATATTTTTTCTTGGTAAAAGTTGGTTGTGATGTCAAAATTTAGATTTTTCCATTTGAATATAAATGAACCTAGGTATTCACTAAATGATTCCATTTCAATATAAAAAGATAGCTTTAGTGGATTAAAGGTTAGGAATAGTCACGACTTTTTACATCTCATGCTACAAGGATAATCACCCTTAAATTAAAAAAACAACTCATACTTTATTTAAAATATTTTTGAACGTCTTGCTAAATATTTCAAATAAAATTCCACAGACTTGCCTCTACTTCTCACTATTTTGAATAAATCATTCCTAGAGACTGTAATTATCTCTAAAATGGTTGAACACCATTTAAATATCTAGAAGAACACCTTTATCATACAGTTGAATGAGTATTCTTAAATGATCAAGATTACATGTAAGCATTGAGAGGTCATCTAGTCCTGGGCTTTGAATAATATTTCCAGGGTTTCTAGCAAACTTGAAACTTTACATTTTTATGCTACCTGAAGTTTGTCCCTGAAAAGAGTGCTTTTAATGTATTATTTGATTAACTTTAATTTTTCCCCACCATCTTCCCTTATATATCCTTGTCTTTCCTTTCCCCTCTCCTATCTACAGAACTTTTACTTCTTTGTAATGTCTGCTGCTAGTTTTTGTAGATATTCTACTCCATTGAATTGTTTGCTATGTAAATGACCAGTATTTGTCTTTGTAATTATGACTTGCTTTACAACATGTAATTTCCTCAAACTACTTTCATTTTTCTGTAGATGATAGCATTTCATCTTTCTTTATAGTGGAATAGTATTCTGTAGTATGGCTACACTACTACTTCTTGATTCAGTGTTCTATTGATGGCTTATTCAGGACTTTTGGAAGCTTTGGTGACCCAAAGTACTGTCAGAATTGAGAAACACTGAGATCAATTCCTTTTAGTAACTCGAAGGCATGGAAAATTGATGCTTTTGCTTTGTTACTGTGATTTTGAGATTGTACTTTATCCAAGGCATTTGTGGTTTATTGGACATGCAAGGGAGAATGAGAAAATAGTCCCATGTCTATCTTTTATTGTAAGTATGTGTTAGAGTCAAGTTCAGCTGCCCCTTTGAATGGGGGAAGTAATTAAAATTGCACAGCAACAATGGTTTTAAAACCAAGGTGAAAAGGTTATTTTGTTTGCTCAAGTTATTTTTGTCTCATGATTTTCTCTAACTCAAGATGTCTCTTCTCTCAGTAGATGTCTGTGGCCATTATAATAGAATAATTATCAAGAACTGAATGATCAGAAATTTTGCAAATATCTCTGATTTGTTACACGCCTTCTTCCTTCACCCTAATATCTTAGCTCATAACTGTGGGAAACTGACCAGGAAAATTCACATTTATGTTTATATTTTTGCATGTTGTTACAAAGGAGATAAAAAGATCTCGTGAGTTGGTGGCAGAATGATTTAAGTTTTTCTCTTTATTAGTGACAAGTATAAGAAGGTATAAAGCATTTCCAACTTTTTTTAGTTCTAGGTCAAGAAAAGAATTTGGGGCAAATAGTTGAAAGGGAACAATTTTGGAAAATAAAAATACTTATACTGCTTTTTTATTTTAATTTCCATGAATATTTTAATTTATACAGTGTTGGACAGCATGGAATTTGGAATTTTTAAAGCCATCATTGACATGTCCTTTTTACCACCTTCCTTATATAATTTATATCTCTATACTTGGAGCAAGAGATTAAGAGGCATTAAGTTGGTTTTGTTTTTTTTTTTTAAAGATTTATTTTTGCGGACCTCCCTGGTGGCGCAGCAATTGAGCGCTGGGTTGCGAAGCTGCCCTCAGCCTCTGCAGCACCGGTTCAATCCCCGGTCACCAGGCGAGGGTCCCACATGGCGCGCAGACCTCTCCTGCTGCCTGCTGCTCCCCTCAGCAGTGTATTTCGTCAATCCGCCTGCTCTGTTCCTCGCTCTGGCTCCGGTGAATTCTCTCACCCTTCCATGTTTCTGACTGTACCCAGTGCTTGTATAAACAAATAAAAAAAAATATGTGGGAAAAAAAATAAGTAAAGATTTACTTTTGCATAGAAGAACTGGGGTGCAGGCCAGAGTGTGGGGGTGGGGGGAGCATGGTAAGAGGATTCACCAGAGGCAGAGTGGAGAGCAGAACAGGCAAATTTCCTGAAATACACTGCTGAGGGGAGCTGCGGGCAAGACAGGAGCGGTCTGCTGTGAAGAGGCATTAAGTTTTTATAGATGTGCTAGAGATTTTAACTGAACTCTGACATTTTTTATAAAACATTTTATTGGTGCTTCATGAACAGTTAGGCAGTGATTAATGCCTTAAAGACCTTGATGTTATGGTGGTTCAAAGCGGAGGAGGGGAATTGTGGAAAGTTGTATTTGGTTAGGTTCTCTGGGAAATGGACCCTGAGACTGAGATTCTTGGCAAGAAGTATTTTAGGGAAGAACTCTCTAGAAAAACATGGACTTAGGGAGCAAGGAGATTGGATTGGGCAGAATCTGCTAGTCCCCATGAGACTCCGCTAGTTCCACGGGGCGCTCTGACATTGGGATGGCTTTTCAGCCAGTCAGGAATTGAGCCAAGGGGTCTGGACTTTTGTCCCATATATCACCTGCCATTGGATGGAAAGGAGTGAAGGTTAGTCAAGGGCAAGGGCAAGTCCTGGAGAGTAGCACAGCCAGGAATGGAGCTGCATAGCTGCATGCCTTCGTCCTAAAGGGTGGGAGGGATCCAGGCAGCGTACCACAGCGCCCACTACATAAGAGACTAGATGGGAAGAAGGAGAGGGAAAAAGACCCGTTCTACATAATTTCTCTTTTTCACCATTATATTCAACCCTCCAGAATTCTTCTCCTGCTGTTGACTTCAGAACTGTGAATCAAGCACATTATACCAGTTTAATAAATGATGAAACCATAGCCGTTTGGAGACAAAAACTCTCAGAACACAACAATGCAAATACAATCAAGTATGTGGTGTTGCTTGTTTTCTTCTTCTTTTTTTTTTAAAGTATACCAGAGCTATCTAATTTAGTGATTTTTCCCTATTTCCATATCGAGGCTGTGAATATAAATAGAGTTTTACTTTTAGAGAATCTTCTTTGGCACACATTTTTCAGGGTTTGATGCCCTCAGCCCCAAATAACATAAGGAATAGTCCCTCTTTCCTACACCGAGTTTGTTCCTCATTTTGCCTTTTGTTAGAGTAAAATCTTAAAAATGCTGATTGATGAAGTTCTGTGTTGGCCTTTCTGCTAAAAGGGCTCAGTATCATTGTTGTTTAATCCCAAGAATTGTTCATCTGTGTGTTCCCGAGCATCTCAAATCTCAGACAACTGTTTTTCTTAGCAAATATGAATACTTTCTAACATTTCACATTCAAAATAATTAGTTGACATGGTAATTCAGGGTCAGATTAAAAAAAAAAAAACAGTTGTAAAGGATTGAGGCCTTTTATCAAGTTTATTTTTCTTAAAGAAGAATTTTTTTTCCTGTATATTTCTACACATTTTCCTTAACTTTGCTAGCATTTCCACTTTTCTGCAGAGCGTTTAATACATGGGAATAAATGAATCACTCTGTGTCCTAAGCAGTGGTCATTCCCAGAACTGTGTCTAATTCATCTTGCTTTATGACATAAATTGTCATGGGACAGATGCCCAGATAAACTTTTTGGCTCACAGGGAGGGCATCAGTGGGATGCCCTGAAACAGCTGCAAGGCAGTCCTCAGGATCCCGCTCACCTTTGGTGGTTCTGCTGAGGAGTCAGGCTAGAAGGTGGCAGGGAAGGGCATGAGAACTGGACTCGCCATGGGTGGGGTGGGGTACTGCAGACACATGTTATCAGGACCTTGACACTTTACGAGTTCTCTGTTTTCTCATTTGTAAAATGAAGGGATGGAAGAAATGCTCTCTAAAGATCTTTCCTGACCCATATCCTATGATTAACAGAAGCTATTGTGATCCCCATCGCAGCCATGTGTTTGTTTCAGTCCTCCCCTTTTTCTTATGCTTAATAAGAGGGTCCAGGGTTCCCAACATGCAATTTCACTCTGAATTCTTGGAAACTAGCTATTTTCCCAGAACCAGTATAAACTAGGTAATTGGAATAAACACTCATTTCACTTATTTTTAGTTACTTTCTCAGGAGATGGCATCAACAAAATAGAGGGAAGTGGTGGTTCAGTTATTAATTTGCAAAGATAATTCCTGTATTTCTCTCTTTTAGTTTTATTTTGTACTCATATATAGTGGTCAGGTGGGAAGTGTTTTAGATGGTTGGTAGTGAAAGAATGCTCAAGATCATTATCAGGAGTAAAAGTATTTCTTTCCGATAGCATTGATAATCTCTTTGTAACATGACATAAATTCTTGTCCATTTTGTAATGTGACACAATGTTTCCCTAAGGCAAATGTTTATTTTCCAAGGCCTCTTCTGGGTAAGAAAGAACTGCTATTAATGAAATCATGGAGTAGATGACTGTCTATTGCTCATGCTTAAACAACCAGTTATTTGTAATTATTAAATACTACCCTCCCTTTTTCTTCTTGAGCAGTGGTGTTGTTCAGATATTGTCTTCTGCAGCATGTTGGAATGGAAGTTTTCTTGAAAAAAAGTAAGTGACTTATAAGAGTCTTAACAATAACAACAACAACAACAAACCCCTATGTGATACAGATACTCACCAGATGATGTGAAAGACTTCTATTCTCGTTGATGATAGTTGGCCTTAATTCAGTGGATAAACTGATGACTTGTTTAAGAATTGTAATGTCCACACACTCATCATTATGACACATCAGGAAGGGCAATGCTGATTTATGCCTGCTTGGCAGGGAGGCAGATTACCAAAGAGACACTATCTTAGAAAGATTTCATGTAATCAAAAAGTAAAGTTTTTCAGGGTATTTGAAAATGTTATACCCAACACGTGTGTAGTATTTGTTCCTAGATTTTTCGTTCTTTAAATACTCTCCATGGTTTCTTTGGTTTACTTTCCCCTAGGTTTTTCTTTTCTCAAAAAGAGTGAGCTTAGGGGGAAGTTCCAGGGTGACTTTAGGGGCTCCTTATATTCAGGTCCAACTCAGCCATTAGGAAATTATATTTACCTGAGCTCCCAGGAGGTAAATTGACTGGTTCTTTGACCTTACCACTTTTCTATTAATAGATACCTTCCCCAGGAACCTGATACAGTACAAGGATCTTGTCAAAGGTTTTGATCTTTGGTGATCCCAAGTCCTGGCCATCTCTGAGTCCTTGTTTGCTAGTGACTCGGCCAATGAGATCTCAAGAAGACTTAGACTTCAGTTCTGTGTGTGAATCCCACTCCCCCAAATAAGCGTGACCCTAGCTGGGTTGCAAGAGGTCACTTTAGAAACTTTCTGCAGTTACTAACAGCAATATTATAATTTATAAAACTGCAGTTACACTTAGAGATTGTAAAATCATTCAGGGTATCTGGAATGGGTGCATCCAATTCCTTTTATTTCAACACTTAGCAATTTCTTCCAGGGAAATGTTTTCTGGATTGTGCTGATGCTGGTATTTTTTAACAGTGGTTCTCACTTCAATGTGATTTTGCTTCCCTGGGGACATTTGGCAGTATCTGGTCACAGTTTTGGATGTTACAAAACTGGAGGAATATAGTATTGGCATCTAGTGGGTAGTGACTGGGGATGTTGTTAAGCATCTATAGTCCTACTGTCCAACAGTTATTCCTCCTAAGTCAATAGTACCAATGTTGAGAAGCTGTGTTCTAGAAGGACAGCTTTATGAAGGCTGGAAATGGCTGTTTGCAAGATTTATTAGGTTATTCACCCTTAGTAACATGGATTCATAGAACTGTAAATAAGGCTGTTTTCGAACTGTCATCTATTCTATTTCAGAGTCCTGCTCCTGCATATGAAGACTACATCATAGAAAATCAATTAAAATGAAGACCAGTTTTACAAAGCAATAAATAGCATATACTTTTTACAGATTTATTTATTTATACATACAAGAACTGGGGTACAGGCCAGAAGTGTGGGAGGTGAGAGGATTCACCAGAGACGGAGTGGGGAACAGAACAGGCAGATTGACTGAAATACACTGCTGAGGGGAGCAGTGGGCGAGTCAGGAGAGTTCTGCTGCACCATGTGGGTAGCTCCCTGGCTGGGGATCAAACTCATGCTACAGTGGCTGTGGGTAGCTTCATAAGTTGCATCTTAACCCCTTGCGCCACCAGGGAGGTCCAAATAGCACATTTTTAAATAGCATTGCAGAAATACCTCTGATCATAACATATGGAAGGTTACATATAGGACGTCAAAGTTAATTTCTATGTTTTGGGTAGAGACATTTTTAGAACAATAGCAGCAACAACAGAAGACCTAACAAAGCCCAAGCAGCTCCTCTTGATTTGACCATTTAGGTTCCAATGCATATAATTATAAATTTTTTTAAAGTTAAAAGTTCTGCTTGTTTTTATAAATTATAATATTGCTGTTAGAGGGTGTTAAAACTATCTGAGTCTTTCCATTACTCATAAATAGAAGCCTGTTTTGCAAATAGAAAGTTATTTTTATAGTGTGTTCAACAGTGGATATTTAAAAGAGATGTTGTCTAAGTGTCTAAAAGACTAAGACTTTATTTCAGGTTAGAAAAATGGTTAGTTGCTAGGAAGTTAAAAATATTAGCAGTGAAATTAATTCTTGGGTGAATATAATTGTATCCCTTGTGTTAATTTAGAGACCTTAACTCTGCATTAAGTGTTATAGATCTGGTTTTAAATTTAAAAACTCTGTTCAGAAAAGCTTTAAACAAGGAGGCATACTTGTCATTTGTTGCAGAATAGGCCAGTTTGCACAGGGGATGTTGTTGAACCAGCAGCATCTACATGTGGTTCAATGTGCCAGGACGACAGGAAATGGTAGAACTCAGGGAACGAGCACTCTGCTTATAAACTTCAAGACAACTTCAAATTGAAATGATATCCATATGCTTTGACTTAAAGAAAAAAAATACAATAAATACTTAACTTCACTTTGAAAAAGTGCTTCCAGGAAGTTTATTTTGCTGGTCTCCTGCAAAGTGTAATGTTTTTGTGCATCTTGTCTGCCAGGTCAAATTTAAACCAGATCGGTATGGGCAATTATTTTGATCACCTAGTTACAATTCTTATTAGAGTGTTTGCTTTGTTTTTCTTTTATTACACACATTTTTTTGTTTGTTTGTGTAGAATTGATGAACATTTTAAAACAAGTCCTAAAATCCCTGGGATTGACCTGAATTCAACTAGAGTGTTGTTTGAGAAGTTGATGAACTCTCAGCACTCTGTGATTCTAGAACAGGTATGTTCTTTACCTTTACAAAGCCCTTTTGCTTAAAAATGCATTTTACATTAAAAAAATTCAGCTACGCAGAGGGAAAAAAAGTAAAATGAAAAGGCAAAAGTGTACAAATCTTAACTTCGTAAATTATTCACTTTGGGAATTTGACCTACCTTTAACTTTCTTTTTGCTTCAACCTTTCTAGGGAAATACCCCTCCTTGAAAACCTGCAAAGCTGGGGGAATATAATAGTTTGTGGATCCTCATCTGTGTGCTTACAATTGCAAGACACTACTCATGCGCAGGGTGCAACAACAATAGGGTTTATTAACAAAGGGGAAACTAGGAGAAAGGAAAGAGTTTCTAAGGCCCCAAATGACTGATTTTCCTGCCCCAGATAGTGTCCTCAGTGTTCAGTTATCCAAGCCAAAGGCTGTTCATGCAAGATAGTATTGTCCCTGCAATGAGAACCTGGTGCTGATGGTACACAGATGAGTGTTGGACCAGGACCTAACTTGTGGTGACAACTGGAGGTAATCACATGTGGCACTGCTGAGGCAGCATCACAGCAGTGCAGCAGAAATCCAAAGACTGGGCTGGACAGCACTGAATGCAACAGCACCACAAGATGGTGCTGGATATGCTGGAGGCAGTCAGGTGGTCATATTGTGGTGCTGGAAAGATCAGAAGTGGTGGGCAGCTCTTAAGAGCTGGGCAAAGGTCAGCAGTGCCATTCAGTGCTAGTCAAGCAGCAATGTGAAGGAACTGGCATAAATGTTACAGCTTTTAGAGGTACCAGGGAAAGGCAGTAGTGTATACCTCTCAGAGATGCTGGACATAGGCCAACAGCAGACAGCATAGCCCAGCAGCACCAGTCAGCAGGCCTTGCGGAAGCAGAGTTGGAGGTAGAAGCAATGGTTTGGCAGCGGTTGCAATTGGAAATGGTCTCAATGTGAGTCTCCTGATCAATCAGGAGCTACTGCCCAAGCTTATATTCCCTTCAGGGTGCCTGCATTTCAAACTGCATTTGTCTGTTTTCAAAATTGTTGCTGTTTCTATGACTTGAGTGGTGCCAGTCATTTACAAAACCATGCGAGCTTTAAAACCCAACTAAAGCTTTCGTGTTTTTTTCAAAACCCAAACTCCAGCCAGGTGTGAAAACTTGCTTCGGCTGTCCAACTCTGAGTGGAGGTGCAGCAGAGCTGTACCTCAAAATCAGGAGCCTGGTGGAGAGGGGCAGGTTCCTCTTATATTCTAAGTATAAGTTCTGCATGGGTAGGATCTTTGGCTTTGTTTTTCACTGATACATCCCGGGTGTCTACACCAGTGCCTGGCTCATTTTAGTTCCCAGTGTATACTGAGTGAATGAGAATGGGATTATATCCAATAGCATATGAATTTAGAGATAAGGTATCTAGATCTCAGGTATGTTTGAATTGCTCAGTACTCTTTTCTGTCCTACAGATCTTGAACAGCTTTGAAAGTTGCCTAATTCCTCAGTTGTCAAGTTCACCACCAGATGTTGAAGCAATGAGAATCTATTTAATATTACCTGAGTTTCCTCTGCTCCAGGATTCCAAGTATTACATAACATTGACTATTCCCCTGGCTATGGCTATTCTTCGCCTGGATACAAATCCCAGCAAAGTCTTAGGTGATTTGCTAAACTCCATACCAGTGGTTTTGTGCTTTTTGTTTTATTGTGTAACCTCTGGCTGTCTGTGCATTGAGATCCAACAGTCTGTTTGCTGCCAGTTTATATCCTTAACATTTAAACCTTTCTTTCTTTGCTGTTAATGTCTAACTAGCTATATTAGCAATTTGAGCTAATAGAACTGTTGTTTAGGTTATTTGAAATGATTCATGTGAGACTAATCTTGATTTTTAAATATTCACAAAGTTAGATTATTCAACTTGCCACTATTTTTTACTTCTTACACTTGCTGGTAGTTCATAGTGCCTCCAAAATTAGTATCCATCTTTTGCTCTTTCTCCTATACCTAATTTAGGGGGTGGGAGTGAAATGAACAGTTTTGGTGATATACAGGTATCCAAAAACAGAGAGGAAGGAAATGACCAAGTGGAGACTTACCAAATGTTTGTTTTGTTTTTCTTTTTTAGGACATTTGAGTCCACACTGATTTTTGCAGGCTACGGACACTTTGCTGAGATAAGAACCTTCCGTTCCTCAGTGAATTGGAGAGTGTCTCATGGGAGTAGCACCTGAGATGTTTTTATTAATCAAGTGCAGAAAGTCTGTCACCTGGCTTTTTCCTTTTATTTTTTTTCCTGGTAATTTTTTTAGGTGTTCATTGCAACTTAGTAACTTCTGCGTTCCATCTGGACTAGGATGTTCCTTGGCTGTGGTCTCCCCATGAATGAAGAGACCTGTGATCCTGAGGATGGAATATTGGCTTTTCCGTATTGCTTCTACCTTTGCAGAAGATACAAAACCAGAAATAATAATGAAAATGCTAGTAATATGCCAGGCTTTAATTTTTTTTTTTTTTTAAGATCAGAAGTCCTTTGGGGCATATTTACTCAGATGTTCTAATGGACTGTGAGGTAGAGTCTTTGAAAGTACATTATCTGACTTCTAAGTTCTGGGTTTTTTTCAATTTTTATTTTTTCACCATAGGATAGCAAAAAGATCAAATATATTCAGTTTTATACTCAATTTGTCTTTGCCTTCTAATTTTAGAAAGTTGACTTTATAAGAGTACCCCAAAGTAAAGAGACTGGTGAGATACCAGTCACACAAATTCAAGATTGTCAGTAGTTGACCCCCCTTTTTTTTTTTTTAATTTCACTTATCCATCACCTTTTAATTTTCACTGGGACAGTTCTTTAAAATCTCAAGCATTGTATTTCATCCATAAGTATTTCAGTATGGCTAACTTTATTTCTGACAAAGTAGAAGCCAACATTATAGTTTTCTTGTGTTGCTCTAAGTAAGTATTATTTGGTGAGAAACTGAAATGTTTTTCAACTAATTATGCCTTTTGAAGGGCAGGAATGGTTGCCATACTGGTGTGGCTTTGAGGGCTTGTGGTCCTTCACTTCCTTGTACAGGGATTAGGTGGTCACTGAGAAGGGGCTGATAAGGGTTAATATATGTGAATGCTCTTGCCCAAGATACGTGCCTTAGTGTGTCTTGTCCACTGTGTCTTTGAACTCTTAGATTAGCTAACTGAATGAAACGTTGAGGAAAAAAATCAGGTCAAACTTCATAAGAAAAGCTCCAGGGATTCTTATACAACTGCTGCTGTCTCCAGAAATGCTTTAATGAATTCTTTTTAAAGTCAGTCTGTATTTTAGACTAATGTTCATCTTCTAGCCGGAGCAGATTTTTAGGCAGAAGACACAAATACTTGGTCAAGATTACATGTTAAAATATGTCTTTTCTTTCTTTCTAAAGATAACTGGTGGTCTCAGGTATGCCCGAAATATTTCATGAAGCTGGTAAACCTCTATAAAGGCGCAGTGGTTTATCTACTGAGGGGAAGAAAGACTTTCTTAATTCCTGTACTGTTTAACAATTATATTACAGCAGCTCTCAAGCTTTTGGAGAAGTTATATAAGGTGAGTATAGAGAGGTGCCAGTGGGGCAAGGAGTGTGGGGTGGATAGATGGTAGGGTCAAATGTCCTCCTGAGATGTTCTCTGTGAAGTCATTTTCTAATTGTCTTGGTTTTAGCTGTCTTTATTTTGTTCATCAGGTAAATCTTAAAGTAAAGCATGTGGAATATGATACATTTTACATTCCTGAGATTTCCAGTCTCGTGGACATTCAAGAAGACTACCTCATGTGGTTCTTGCATCAAGCAGGCATGGTAAGAATTTACATAAAACATGTATTAATGCAATGCTTTCATTTTTTTCTCAGAGTATGAAGAAGGACAAGAAGAGCACATCTGAAACATATAATTTGTTCTTGACTTGGGTGTTAGTGTCTCACCGGTGTTTTATCCGCTGAGTTTTGCATTTTGGAAGTTTGACATGTTTTAAGTAATCATCAATGGCCATGGGGTTATGAATGGTGTGTTTTATTAGTTGCCATTGTTTAAAAAAATGATATCTAAAGTAACCAAACTCAGAAACAGAAGGTAGGAGGTGGTTGCCAGTGTCGGGGAGAGGGGCTGTGGGGAGTTGTCTAATGGGTATAGAGTTTCAGTTTTGCAAGGTGAAAAGATTCTGGTGACCATTTCACGATAGAGTGACTATGGTTAACACCACTGCCCTGTGTTGTATTTAAAAGTGGTAAACACTATATTATGTGACTTTTACCCCAATTTTTGAAAAAGTCAGGATACATAGAACGAATTTTTCTTGAAGCTTGGAAGATCAGGCAGTGTCTGGCAGGCAACATGACCTGTCCTCCCAGATCACACTGACCTACTGTAGCTCAATAGGGGCTCTTTAGACGATACGCAAATGTTCCACCATCCCCACTGCAGCTTGGTTTCCATGTTGAGGACATGATCATTTGCTAATTAATCATATTTTAACACCTAGTGTGCTTTAGTTATCTTATGTCTGCTTCCTGAACCTTGTAGGTGGCCTCTGATAGGATTATGTGTGTGGATGTCACACATGTATATCCCTGACCTGCTTCATCCAGGGAACTGTGGATTCCTGCTTCCTTCCCTTGGCGTGGCAGTACCCTCTCAGTTTGCTTGCACACTAGCTTGGGATGTACACAAGGCTCCTTAAGATCCCATCTGTGGAGTGTGTGTCAATCTGAGTTATGTCAGAAAATAGAATGATAATTTGGCTATGGTAAGCAGTGAAGCCATGTGCAGGGCATACATCTGAGGTGAGTCCTTGCCTGTGTAACAGATTCATCACCAACATTAGGTCATATTTTCCTTGTAAGGTTTTTGGAGGTCAGTAATAAGTCTCCAAAAGCAAAGCTTAATTTAAATAAGCTTATTTAAAATAAGCAAGATTGGTTTTTCTTTTATTGATCAAATAATAAATGATCATGGGCCTCCCCTGGTGGCGCAGCGGTTGAGCGCTGGGCTGCGAGGCTTCCCATAGCCTCTGCAGCTCCGCTTCGTTCCCTGGCCGCCGGCGAGGGTCCCACAATAAATAAATAAATAAATAAATAAATAAATAAATAAATAAATAAATAAATAAATAAATGATCTGTGCTAGACAAAATGCTATTTTAAATAATATGACTATCCTAGGAAAAAAATTACTTTTCAATAAAAATGGATTAGAGTCTTAAATGGGTTTACATGGGGAAATTAACTTGTAGACTAGCAATGAACTGTTTTCACCTGCTCATTTAGAAATTGTAAGAAAATTAAATAAAATTTTATCTAATCAATCTAGGTTACATATTTTACTGTCATACATATTTTACTATGGTACATACTCTACTGTGTGGCCATAAAACTAAAACATTACATGTATTGAAATGAAAAAGTTGCAAAGTATTACTATATTATGTTTATACTTGTATATAAAAGAATTACATGCAAATATATCTAACACTTATACATGCATTAAACATTTCCAAAATTAAAAAAAAATTATAAAAAGATAAGGTTTTCTGTTTTATCATTTTGTGAATAATTATTCATTGAATAATAAAATGTAAAGAGCTGAAATAAACCTTATAAACATCTGCTTGTTTCCAGACAAGGAGATACAGACCCAAAGAAGTTAACAATTTTTCCACCAATTCATTTGTTTTAAGCACCAATTATTTTGACCTTTAGTCTACTTTTTCTTTGTCTTTATGCTGAATAAAATAATTGTAGTGAACCCTAATTCTTTTGTTGCCCCCCCAGTTGCTAGTGTTGAAATCTAGATTATCATAACTGTAGTTTCTGAATGGAGGTACTTGTGTGAGCAACTTTTACAGTTTTTTGTAGTTCTTTCTCTTACACCTGGTCAGCAAATAAAGATTTTGAATACCAGATGCTCACTTTCTCTTCAATAATTAGGGTAGATATTGTAGAAGATAGAAAATTAGGAGAAATGCTGCATGACCTTTAGTAATTTGTGTGAATTTTTTTCTGTTCTGTAGGGTACGATACTAGAAGTAAAGTGTAAATACCTTGATATCTTGGATCTTAACCTCAAATGCTACATATATGTGTACTTTGACCACTTTCAATAGTGACAGTAATGAACAGTAAATGAATTTTCCTCTAGCTATGTTAAAGAGTAATAGACAAATAAAATTGAATATATTTAAAGTGTACAATATGATTGTGAAATGATTAATGAGATCAAGTTATTCATCACCTCACATAGCTGGGTCTAGTGTGTGTGTGTGTGTGTGTGTGTGTGTGTGTGTATAGTATGATTAAGATCTCTTCTTGGTAAACTTCAAGTGTATAGTACCATGTGTAACTATAGTCCCCATGCTATACCTTAGATTCTTATAACTTGCAATTGAAAGTTTGTACCCTTTGACTAGGGTCTCCCCATTTTTCCTTCCCCCAAGCTCTGACAGTTACCATTCTTCTATCAGTGTCTGTGAGATTGCCCTTTTTTTTTGGGGGGGGGGGCAAAATTTCACAAATAAATGGTAGCATGCAGTATTTGTCTTTCCCTATCTTATTTCCCTTATCATAGTGCCCTTCAGGGTAACCCATGATGTGGCAAATGGCAGAATTTCCTTCCTCTTTATGACTGAATAATATTTTGTTGTATATGTTTATGTGTATGTGTGTGTGTGTGTATACATGCATACCACAATAAGTGGAATTTTTTTTTTTATACAAGAGTTGCGGTACAGGCCAGATGCCCGGGAGGGTGAGAGGATTCACCAGAGACAGAGCAGGGAACAGAACAGGCAGACGACAGAAATACACTGCTGAGGGGAGCAGCGGGTGGGACAGGAAAGGTATGCTCACCTTGTGGGTTGCTCCGAGGCCAGCGGGGATCAAACTGGCGCTGCAGAGGCTGCAGACAGCTTCACAGCCCTGCACTCAACCACCTGCGCCACTAGGGAGGCCCAATAAGTGGAATTTTTTTAACACAATAAGTGTTCATTTTTTTAATGTGGTAGTAGCTGAGGCAGTATAGCATTTAGTTCAAAGCATGTGTTCCAGTAAAAAGAACTGGGTTCAAATTTCAACTCTGGTCTACTTGCTCTGTGACCTTAGGCAAGTTACTTAATTTCTGTCAGTTTAATGTTCTCATTTGTAAATGAGAATTAAAACAGTAATATGAGAATGAGAATTATTTATTTTTATTTTATTTTATATATTTTTTACATTATTTTTCATTTTTGCACAATGTATGCATTTTTGTCATGGTTATAGTCTCCATACAATTCCCACCCCCTTTGTTTTCATCCTACTCCCTCCTCCCCCCACCGAAATAATACTCAGCAATCCAAAAAGATAAATTCATGCAATTTGCAGCAACATGGATGGAACTGGAAGGGACTATGGAACTGGAAGGGACTATAAGCCAGAAAGAAAAAGAAAAATACCAGATGGTCTCACTCATAGCAGGAATTTAGAAAACCTAAATAAGGGATCAGGAAAAAGACTAATTATAATAAAGTAAAAATCAAAATCAACAAGCAACTATCTGAGAATTAAATGGGAGAAAGCATGGAAAGGCCTTACTTGGCAGAGTGCCTAGTGCCTGGCCTATAATGAGCCCTCAAGAACTATTTTTCACAAAGCAGTTCTTAGCACTTAATGGATGTCACCTGTCTGCAAGTCCCTGGGGATGGAGACACGGTGGCTCCTCTGGGGTATTCAGTGCAGAGACAGTGGTGAAAAAAGAATTTTAACACGTGTGTGCAAAGGGTTATGGAGCACAAAAGGAACATTCTAATATGGCTGATTTTTGTTTATTTCTCAAAAAAGAGGTGGTAGTGGTTTTATCATTTCAGCTAAATACTGAAAGTCAAATAGCTTGCAGAGTGAGTGACTCTCTGGAATCCCATAGAGGGCAGCACCAGTGAGAGAGTGACATAGAGGAAGTGCAGAAATCTTGACATCATGCTGATGTGTCATACAGGGATAGTGTTTCGACTTTAGGTACCAGTCTTATGCAAGGGTGAGACATCCTCTGCTTTTAGAGGTGCTGGGGAGCCAGACTTATCATGGTGGGTACAGGAATGCCTAGTAGCAGGCAGGCTCTAAGAGGTGGTTGTTTTCCTTTGTATACGACAGGCGTTTGTGCAGTGCCTGTGTCCTTGGTCACAATTTCATTTAGGAAATGTTGACTTGCAATTCAAAAAAATAAATGAGCCCAATTCTCACTTTCTGTTTCTTGTACTTATTCATTGCTTTTATTTTATATACTTAAAAATGAACTAAGGTCACAGTGCACCCCCATTTCTAGCAGGAACACATGAAATGCCATCAACTAATTCTTTGCTAGCTTTAGGTTTGGGGCCTGAATGGCCCAGGAAAAGCAGCCTCTCAGAAGACTAATCTTACTAGTTCACATACATCCTTGTTGGTTACAGAAAACAGTCATGGATCAAATCATAAGTGCTGTTTTAGTATTTATTTCTAGTAACACAGAAATGCCAGTGCTGATACCATTTCCTAACAAAATTCAGTGGTAAAAGTTATGATATTAAGTTATAATTCAAGCATAAAAACTTCATTCACTTATAAAAAAAAATTTCGACAAACAGACCTTTATATAGGTCTAATGCTACAGTTTGGAAATGTTCCAAGATCCATAAAGCAACAGATTTCTAAAGGATAAACAAGGTGGCTTTTAATTGAAATTGCTTTTAAATGATTTCACTGAAATAGACACAAAAGGAGGTGTCTAGTTCTTATACAGCATTTAAGCAATTATAAAACTGAACTAAATTCACAAGCAAATACAAGCAAAACCCTAAAGTCAATGAGACACTGATTAGCTTCACAGGTTTAACGTGGTGAACAAGAACACCCTGCTGAAACCAAGCCCCAGGCCCTATGTGGCTGAGAATTGTCTGCTGTCAGGCCTGGTGCGTGGGTTCATGTCCACCCTGAAGATTTGGCTCTCTTTTTTCCTTTCAGCTGCTATTAAACCTTCGTTTATGCAGTGAGCCAGGCCTGCTCTGGCCTACTCCTAACCACTGATGCATCACTTCCAAAGGAAGACTGCTTTGCTTTTTTTCTCAGTACCATCAGATAAC
This sequence comes from Talpa occidentalis, assembly GCF_014898055.3. Lineage (NCBI taxonomy): Eukaryota > Metazoa > Chordata > Mammalia > Eulipotyphla > Talpidae > Talpa > Talpa occidentalis. Next base: position 55,393,422 of record NW_023604972.1, read on the forward strand.
TAAGTAGAATGTGGCATGAAAGCAGTCATTAAAAAAGGGAAATTATATGGTAACATACCATTGTAAAGTGGTCATTCAGAATATGTTTTTATTAATTTTGTTTAGGAGATTATAAAAATATATTATTAAAAAATATATTACTCTCGCAGGTCTCTGAGAATAAATCCATGGCTTTCTGTTTAAGAAATATTGCTACAGGGCCTCCCTGGTGGCCTAGGGGTTAAGACTCAACGTATCACCAAAAGGTACACTGCTACAGTCTGAGTTCAATCCTCACCAGGGAGCTAACCCAATGGCACAGCAGACCTCTCCTGTTTCATCTGCTGCTACCTTCAGCAATGTATTTTGGTATATTGAATTGTTCTGCTCCCCATTCTGTCTCTGGTGAATGCACTCACCCCCTGCACTTCTGGCCTGCACCCCAGTTACTCTATGCAAAAATAAACAAAACCTTTAAAAAAAAAAAAAGATTGCTACATATCAGCATGATCTATATGGTTGATTTTTTTTGTGTCTATGAAATTAAGGAATAATGCTTATTACATAACAAAAGCTTTCAGAAGACATTTCCACCCTCCTTCCCATCATGTATGAAACTGCAAATAACTGTTACCTATGTTTCATTGTGGCTTTCAGGTGGTTTTTATTCCCCTCTTCTAAAGTTTATTCAGATTTCATTCACATGTTGATAGAGTGACTTCTATGTGGGCCAAGCATCAGTCTAAGTGCTGAGTCAGGGACAGTTTTCTAAATATTTGGTTTCTCCTGATACTAGCTCACTCTGTTTGTGTGTGTGTTTGTGTAGAAAATGTAACATGCTGACAAAATGCAGAATGCAATTTGCATTTGCTACTTTACCTGACAAAATAACCTTTGAAGTCAAGGTTGTAAAACCTGTTTCTGCATTAGATTTCTTATAAAAGGGAATTATATTGAGTGATATGAATTGTGGAGTTAGTAAAATTACCTTTAAAACATCTTAATTGTTTTTACTTTTCTCAATCTATATCTATCAAAACATCTGCTCTATTGTATCAAAAATTCAGTCAAGTCTTCAAATGGTGTTAATTTTGATGGTCAAGTAGTCAGGTTATATGTTTTGTTGTTTTTATTTTACCTTTGTAGATGATAAGATGTTTAGGTTTTGCAATCCAAGTTAAGAGACTTTCTGTTTTTCTTTACACAGAAGGCTAGACCGTCTATAATACAGGTAAGTGATCCTTTTTAAATTTATATATTTTTCTAGATGTATACTCTGTGAAATACTTTATTACTTTCTATAATATGTTTTTTTCAAGGATGCTGTGACACTTTGTTCCTACCCTTTCATCTTTGATGCCCAAGCCAAGACCAAAATGTTACAGACTGATGCTGAACTACAGATGCAGGTATGATATTTAAAAGTCATTTTGTCTTCTGTGTTTGTTTCCATATGCAGTTGTAATTTTCCCTAATTCTTATAGGAGAAGTATATTTGGATCAATTTCCATTATAACTTTTAAAACTATATAAAATTTCTCAGCAATTTTATATCATGTACAACATATATGAACACACATTTATGTAGATCAGTGGTTGGCAAAAATTTTCAATAAGGACTGTACAGTATTTTAATCTTTGTCACTGTCTCTTTGCACTGTCACTTTTCAGCTCTTATAATACAAAAGGGAGTGATAGGCAATTTATAAATGCGTGATCCTGGGAGTATTCCAATAAAACTTTATATAAATTGAAGTTTGAATTTTATATAATTTTCACATGTGGTGAAATAGTATTCTTATGACTTTTTTCAACCATCTGAAAATATGAAAAACACTGTTAACTCTTTATCTTTCCATTTCTCTGTCTCTGTTCTTGTGTCCACTTTGACACTGCTATATCTATGATAATGACAATTTAAAGGTTAGCTAGAAAAAAAAAAACAGACATTTTTTTCAGAGAATAAAAAACATTTAACCAGTGGTTATTTGGTTCCTTTTTCTGCATTTTAAAAGTCATGGTTCTTATCCAGTTCCATCATGTTTCTTCTGGTATGATAGTTTTCAGTCTTAGTCAGCTGTTCTGAATCACTTTCCTGGAACTCATTAACCATCATATGGTTTATGAACTGTTTCAGTTAATCTCTTTGAGCTCAGATTAGAAAGATTTGTGTTGTGTAAACATGAGTAGAAAATCTACTGTAATTTGTTAAATGGAAAACAAAAGGAACAAAGTGGAACTGCAGACAGCCTGTTACTCCCTCTCCCGCCTCCCCCACCCAGGTCCAAAAGCAGGACTGTCTGCTGTCCCCACTCACAGGGTCCTCTGAATGATTGTGTGCTTGGGTGTGCTGTTCCAGGTGGCAGTGAATGGAGCCAACTTGCAGAATGTCTTCATGCTTCTCACCTTGGAGCCTCTGCTGGCCAGAAGCCCCTTCCTGGTACTGCATGTTCGCCGGAACAACCTCGTTGGAGATGCCCTAAGAGAGCTGAGCATTCATTCTGACATTGATTTGAAAAAGCCTCTCAAAGTGAGCCCTTCAATATATTCCTCTAACCATCTTCCTAGGTTTTCTTTAAATAGCATTTATGCAGCAGCATAGATCTTATTAAAATTGTGGAGGATAGCCATTCATTTCCTTCCTTCATTTTATAAGAATTTAATCACCACCTTTTTTTCAAAACACCAAACAGAACTTCTTAACATCAGTAAAAATGCCGCTGGATTATTTGAGGGATTATAGAGCTTTGTTGGCTTCTACTGTTTTTCACATACCTGCACCAACTCTACCAAAAACAAGCCAACAAAAGCAAAACTAAAGCTTTAGCTAGATAAAACTACCGAGTCAACCTATAGGAAGAAATTTAAGAGAAAGATAGTAAAAAAATGAGTATGGACAGACAATGGAATCATTTAGGAAACTGTTGACCGATTTTGACAGGTACTCTTAGTACTCTGAAATTATCAGTTTCTTTCCTTATATAATGTGTACATTTCTTTTACTACTGATTGTATTCCCAGGGCTTAGCATAATGCTTTGTACACAAATAGGTGTTCAGTAAATATTTAGTGAATTATTTTAAGTTTTTTTTTTTTAAAGATTTATTTATTTATTTATATAAGCACTGGGTACAGTCAGAAGTGTGGGAGGGTGAGAGAATTCGCCAGAGCCAGAGCTGGGAACAGAACAGGCAGACTGAGGAAATACACTGCTGAGGGGAGCAATGGGCGCGGCAGGAGAGGTCTGCACACCAGGTGGGACCCTCACTGGTGGCCAGGGATCGAACCGGCGCTGCAGAGGCTGTGGATAACTTCGCAGCCCAACACTCAACCGCTGCGCCACCAGGGGAGGCCCTATTTGAAGTTGTTTTAAGCCATTTCTCTTTCCCTGCAGAAGACATCCATATCTCTATTTCCAAGCCTGTTGTGAACTCCAGTTTCTGAAACATAATAGGCAAGAAAATGTTCGTCTCCATGATACTGTGTCCCTTTCCAAAATGTTCCTTGAGTAGCATAAGTCCCATTATCTGCCTAGGAGTTCTCCTTATAAATTTGGGCTATCTTTCGATATTGTGAAGACAGGAAGCTGTCTTTGCTCCTTTCTTTCAATTGGTAATTCAGATGAACCTGTTCTTGCTTGTAGAAGACTTGGTAAGTCTTCTGCTGGCTGTATAATTCAAGTGCTCTGTCTGCCCCCTCCTTCGTGCTCATCCTGCTCTGAGCAAGCTTAAACACAGCCCCAAGGATAAAAAGCATTTCAGAATGCTGTTTTTAAATCTGTGCCTGAGCCCTTCCCTATACAATGGGGTTGATGATAGTAATCCCTATACATAAGGCTGTGCTGAGAATTAAGTTAATAGAGGTTAGGTTTTGGCATATAGCAAACTCTCAGTAAGTTTCTTTTGTTGGTTTACTGTGGTTATGCTAGCTTGCCCTGGCATGCCTTTTGACAGCCCCTCACAGACCTACGTCTCTGCCTGCATATAGACTGTCCTCCTGTCCATATGCATCAGTTACTTATCTACTGAGAGAAATTTCTTCCAGAAAGTGTTTCTTTACTTGGGTTCATAATTCCTTTTCTCTGTGTGCCAGAACATTTACCTTTCAGCAAATTTCACTCTTTGAAAATGGAATGTCTTCTCTAATTGATTACTCCCCCCAGTATATGGTCAACTTTCTGTGGACAGGTGATAAACTTCTGACTTCTTTTGTACTCCTTGAAGTGCCTAGTAAAAATATTTTTGTGTCTTCTAGTGCCTTGTTAATAATCCGTTAATAAACGGATACACCTTGCAGTTTTCATTGCATCAGTATGTTCTCTGTTGCATCGTCTTTTGTTCTGACTTTGGAATGAATTTGCTGAAAACAAAAAATAATAAATTAAAGTGCCAAAGGTCTCCCCTGAAGTATTAATTCTATTTTTCTAAGGTAATCTTTGATGGTGAAGAAGCAGTGGATGCTGGTGGTGTGACAAAGGAGTTCTTTCTTTTGCTGTTAAAAGAACTTTTGAATCCCATCTATGGAATGTTCACCTACTATCAGGATTCAAATCTCTTGTGGTTTTCTGATACAGTAAGTTATCAATATTACAATTAAACAAATTGGTTGAATTAAACTTTATTTTTATTGTAAGACAAAATCCCCAGACTTTACAAAGGGGAGGGGGAATAACAAAGATAATTTAAAAAGTCTAAATCATGTATCCAGTCTTCATTTCTATTTCTAAATCCTCAGCCCCATTTCCATTTCTGGTAGGTAAAATTCCAGTCTTGTTATCCTTAAAGAGTATGAAGAGCATAGTGAGAAAGATATTATTATGACATGTAGAAAGTGGTAGACAAATATGGCTTATTTTAATAACAATGATAATCTGTATATGAATACTCATACAAATACATACACTTAATTTTTGAAAATTTAGTAGAAGAGCTAAGGTTTGAAGGAGTCTAATTTCAACCAGATTATAATTTAGTTCTTTTTCTATTGGAGCTTTTTCTCTAGGTCTGGACTGTCCTAAAAGGTTGCCATGTGTGGCTATTTAAATTTAAATTTTATTTGATTAAATATTGCTAGAGATTAATTTACTCAATTGTACTGGCCACATTTCAGGTGCTCTATACACACGTGCTAGTGGGCCACCAGCACAGGCAATGCAGAATAGAGTTTTCATCATTGCTGATAGTTCAGTTGGACAGCATTGCTCTAAGTGATCATAAGCTGTTCTCGCTGTCACTAACAACGAACTCCTAACTTTGTCTACATTTCGTCTTTTGGAGATAATTAAACTTTTGTCATGGATGTTTATCTGTTTCAGAAGGTTTTAAGGTAAATGGCAGAGTATTTTGAGAGCCCCAAATACTGCATTTCTTTTTAACACATTGGTGTGTGTATGGAAAGTGTTTTGTAGAGCACAACTGGTTTCACTTGATCGGCATAACCTGTGGACTAGCTATCTACAACTCCACTGTGGTTGACCTCCACTTCCCCTTGGCTCTCTACAAGAAGTTACTGAATGTAAAGCCTGGATTGGAAGACTTAAAAGAGTTGTCACCCACTGAAGGAAGGTACAGCTAAAAGACAGGCAATTGGTGTGGGGAACTGCTCACTAGCTGCCTTCTGGCATGATGATGAAAAGTTGAAAGTACCACAAGTACAAATTTGAGTTTCTAGAACCATATGGTTAGATGCTGTTGGGTTGAGATGTAGCTGTGCAACTGCTTGCCTGGAGTCAATACCCTGAGGGGGGAAGAAAAAAAGGAAAAGAGAGGACATAGCTGACCTGGAATACAAAAGAATCACTGCTCTATTTATCCTGAACAAAAAGGAAGGACTTTGAGACTGACTGTCATGGCCCAGAAATACAAAGGGAGAAAGAATCAAAAAGTGTGCCTTAAAAAACAGTTACTTGAGGGGCTTCCCCTGTGGCGCAGGGGGTTGAGCGCAGAGCTGTGGAGCTGTCAGCAGCCTCCGCAGCCTCCGCAGCCTCCGCAGCGCCGGCTCGATTCCAGGCCTGCCAGAGAGAATCCCACGTGGTGTGGCAGACCTCTTCTGTCTCGCCCCCTGCTTTGGTCTGTCTGCCTGTTCTGCTCCCCTCTCTGTCTCTGGTGAATCCTCTCACCCTCCCATGCATGACTCTGGCCTGTACCGCAGCTCTTATATAAATAAAAATAAATCTTTAAAAAAAACCCAGTTACTTGAGGTATTAATCACATGTCAGACTATTTGCTCAGTTAAAGTCTATAATTCAGTGACTTGGAGTGTATTCACAACATTGCAGCCATCATCACAATTAATTTTAGAATATTTTCATCACCTGAAAAAGAAACCTGTCATCAGACTCAATCTCCTCCTCTCCAAGCCTTCGGCAACTACTAATCTGCTTTCTGTGGGTAAAAAGTTACTATTCTGAATAGCTTATGTAAGTGGAAGTGTACAGTGTAGCTCTTTCTGTCTGGCTTCTTCCACACAACTTGTTTTCAAGATTCATGCGTATTGTAACATATCGATATTTTATTTCTTTTTATTGTGGAACAATAGTCTGTTGTATGGATATGCCACATTTTATTTATCCATTAAACAGTTGATGGATACGAGGTTTGGTGCATTTTCACTTTTTGGCTGTTTATGGATAATGCTGCTCTGGACATTCTTGTACAAGTTTTTGTGTAGATGTAAGTTTTTCTTCCTTTTGGGCATATGCCTAGAATGGAATTACTGGGTCACTTGGTAACAGTGTTTAGCCTTTTAAGGAAATTCTGCAGTGTTTTACAAAGTAGTTGAGCCACGTTTTCATGTTACTCTTTCTGGCTTTTAAAATGCCTATTATTCTGAGTTTCTCTGTATTGGTTTTAGGTATTATAGGATCAAGTATATAAAAAGACACTATATTCTTGCTTTTCCTTAAACAGAATAAATCTTTTGGATTTATCAACAGGAAGAACATCCTCTTTTTAGGGAGCCAGAAAGCCGATTTTAAGATGAAAGAAGGGTAGTCTGTAAGATTCTCATTGGAAATGAGACTCTCACACCACTTGCATAGAATGCCTGTGCTGAGAAACCATACAGGATGGGAAGGGTGGAGGCGCAGAGAGAGGAAGAGAAAACTTAGAAGGAATAATAAACAATGGCAGAGGAGACCCAGGCAGGGTTAATTTTTTGGTGACTGAAAGAAGAGACTAGAGAGTGATAGCGGTGTATGCTCTTTGCTCTGCCAGCCTGGCTAAGAATGATGGAGTTCAAGTAATAATTTTGACTGGCTAACTGGTAGTAGAGAATTTCCTTTCTGGGCAGTCCTTAATGGAACTGCCAGACAGGGAATTCATTCACTAAAGAAGAAAGTGTGATAAGGTCTAGTTATAAGAATGTCTCTTGAGAGCTAGGCTATAGTCATTGTTGGCAAAAACATATTTTTTAAGAGTAGGTATTCCAGTGTTCTCTAGCATGACTGATAATAGAGTATCTTTACCCTCCAGAGCTCCTTGTATGAACAAGTAAGTCTTTAAAATTCCTAAGTGGCTTTTTTATGATGGAAGGATTAGTCCACTGATGCAAATGGGTGAAGCCAGTCTGAAATGGGCCACTGTGGTAGCACCTCCTCATATATCGACTTTGCTGCAGTATTAGGATTAAAAGAACACAAATATGTCATAAATCCAGTAGGAAAAAGAACAATTAGTGATGTCACACATGTGTGATATCACACGTGTTACTGCCATATTTCTTTCCAAGATTTGTTTTCTTTCAGTCTATGTTTATTCTAGAATGTTGCTGTAAATATAAATATTCCTATAAAGTTTTGCCTTGCTAACAACCTGGACATGTGACTGACACAGAAACACTATTGTAATGCCTGATTTGATACTTTTTCTTTCTCTGTGATTCTCTGATTAGGAGTCTTCAAGAACTCTTAGATTACCCTGGCGAAGATATTGAGGAGACTTTCTGCCTCAACTTCACAGTAAGGATTTCCATGCTTTATTATGATTATGGCTGTATCTTTCATCATGTATACAAGTGATAATTAACTTTTGATTAATTTTTTTTTAAATAAAGAACAAATTCAGGAACTTCTCTGAACCAAATTATTTTAGTCATATTGTCTTAGGAATTCAGTGAATATGTTGAACAAATGAATGAATGGTTAATATATGCACCCAAGAAAATAATTGAAGCATTAATCCCCTACTTTTGGCACATATATACATTTTTAGAGTGTATGTCATTTTTTTCTTTGACCGTATGTACTAGCAACTCTTTGTCTCACAATAAAGGTATCGTTTGAGGGGCAGATGTTTTCAAACTCAGACTCAGACTCTCTCCCTCTTCTTCCAAGAATTTTCTAGAGTAGCAAGTAGTTATTAAACTCTTCTGTTCCTAAAGCTTCTTTTGGTCACTTGGTTTCTAAGAAAGTAAGTGATAAACAAAATTGAAATGTCTCTCTTTTTCCTCCTTAAATATAGATTTGTCGAGAAAGCTATGGAGTGGTTGAACAGAAGAAACTGATCCCTGGGGGAGACAAAGTGACTGTGTGCAAGGATAACAGGTCAGTCCTGACCTTGAACTGTTGCAGATCCTGTTGCTTTATTTCTCTGCATTTTCACTTTTAATATTAAGAGTGAAGTTATATTTTAATTTTTTCTGCATAGGAAGTAAGGTCCATAGAGCAAGAATGTGCAGCTTTTAATGAATGTTTAGTAATAAAGTAAGCACCACACCTGGGTTCAGAGACTTAGTTTTCCACCTCTCTCTTACTGACTTTGACTCTGAGTAAGTCATGCAAATTTTTTTTATCTCAGTTTCTCATTTGTAAATTGGGGTTATGATAACTGCCCTGCCTACCTCATAGAATGCCTAGAATAATGTGAGATAATTTATAGGAAAACATGTTGCATGTTTTCCTCTTCTATCATAGGGTTTCCAGTATCCAGCATAGTGCATGGCACAAAAATGCTCAACCATATGTGCTGAGTAAATGAAGTTGCTATCACTGCTTACTATTACTGTTGTTTTACTGCTGAAGAATTTGCAACATAGGTTTTAAATTTATTCTCCCTGCCTCATAAAAGTTAGTGTAAGTACATCTGATTTTTAAGAATGATTAACAGTCTATGTGATGTCACTTTAGAGGAGAAAAAAAGATTGTTTAGTTTTGTATTATCAGTAAGGTTGCTAGCAGTCTGCAGATGAACTCCATTTACAACTGTGTGTCTACTGTGTGCCAGATGTGTTGCTGCGTATAGGAAATAAATAACTTCTATCCCTGAGAAGTTCAAGATTAGTTGGGGAGGGTCAATGCCAGTGAATAACTGTGGTATACATGGCAAGTGTGATAGGAGAATCCTAGGTCATATGCCAGGGAACCAGTGGGTGAGAGGCCATAGTGCTTTTATCAGGTACTGACTAATGCAGGGGGGGAATATTTTAGGCCCAGGCACTAATGTGTATTGGGATGCCCAAGTTTGATACATGATAGAGAATGATGAGAACCTGTCTTGTGGGCACTAGCATGTGGATAGAGTGTAGATACAATCACAATGGGGTGGAGGTTGTCAGGATCTTAATGGGACTTGATTTGGGACTGGATTTGTGTTTTAGAGATAACTGGCACTATGTATTTATCTGTCTTAGGATAGGAAGTAGGTTCTTGGGATGAGGCTTTAGGCACATTGAACACAGTTAAAGCTTCTTGGTTTAAAGAAATGGGCTAGAGGATGGTAAAGGAAGATGAGAGGGTTGCAATCTGCTGGGAGGGTTGTGAGTGAGGGACATCGTTAAGAAGAGAGAACGTTTTCATTTACTCTGTGGGGAAAATTAGATGTAGAGAAGTGGATGCTATTTGTAAATGTGTTGGGAAATTCAAACTAATTCACGTTGGGCTCTTGTTGTCTTCTTACTGTGATAGTTGCAAAGATGCAAGCAGAGTTCTTATGAAATTCACTCTAAGTGAGCTGCCATGGCTATCGCCCATAAATCTCTTTTGGAAATAGGAATGACAGAGACACTGACAGACATCTTCCTCTATCCTTTCACATTTTTATAAGGAGATAGAAGCCAGTATGGTCTAATGCAACCTTCAGTAAGCTTTTTGTGATATAAACTTTCCAGACTGATGAGGAAGCCCCAGCTTTGGGGAAAGTGTGTACTGTGATTCCAGAGTTACATGAAGTATGCAGAAGTTGCCAGGCACCCAACCATAAGGGTTCAGATGATAAAACTATTTTAACTCTAGGAACCTAACATACAAGCTAATCTTGTTTCAAATCCACGTTGAATCAAAACTCTTACTTGATAAAGCTCTCTTGAAGCTAAAAGTACTGTCCATTCTTTATTTAACATTTGTTAACAAAAAGATGATTTACTTTTTAAAAATAAGATAGAATTGGGACATATATGGCAGGTCATAAGGTGGATTTGTTGGCCCAGATAGTTTCTCTTCTATGCTAGTTTTGATGATAACTTTATCATATTTATGTACATGAATGTGAGCTCCATGGGGAACCTTTAGTCTTTCAAAGGATGTCTGAGCTTTTGCATCAGGTTTCAGATAAGAGAACATGTACATCATTGGTTAGCAGCAATAGGAGGCTCAGCGAGGAGTCTGAGGAAAGGGAACTTTCAGAATGGCTTCATACTCTGTTGAGTCATCACGGTGCTCTGCCTGTTGGTACACTGGGGAGGAAAGCTTGAGCTAGCACAGGCATGTGCAGCTTTTAACACTGTGTGCAATGGAGGCAGTTGTTGGGATATATGATTCTTTCATAACTATATAATTATTTCTCTCAGAGTACTTTTAGCCTCTGCTCTTTCTTTTTGGGTCTGAGTTTTTCTGTCTCTCTGCTTTTCTTTCCCTGTCACTTTCAGTTTCTTGCTTTATCCAGTAGACATTTCTTTGAATCAGCAATTGAATTGACTCAGTAGTTGAGAAGCAAACTTTTCAGGGAAATGGAAATGTAACAGTTTAGGGTATAAAGTTCTCATATGAACCCTACTAAAATATGAGGACATAATTGAGTGGTTGAATCTGAAGGAGTTCAAAGAAATCAACTGGGCAGGTATATCTGGAGGATAGACATGGGATAGAGCTAGGTTGGGGAGTCTACTAAGATTTGGATACTAAGACGAAGATATGATAAAAAGTGAAAGGTGACAGTAAAGTGATGGTTGAATTTTGTTTGTTATTTCAGGCAAATAACAGTCAGTAAGTGGGTGAGTGAGTAGGCATGAATACTGGGAGGGGGCATAGCTGTGGCAGCTGCATTTGAATACCTCCACACTAGCTTTGCTAGGGGATCAGATTGTAGATAACATTGAAAATTGGAGTTTTGATTTCATTTAGCAGGTAATAAGCATTATTGGATTGTGAGCAAAACAGCTGCATGATAGAAGTGGGTCCATGATACACTTTCTTGATCTTTTTCTCCTCCACTATTTCTTTTTTTTTTTAAAGATTTATTTATTTATGCATATAAGAACTGGGGTACAGGCCAGAGGTGCAGGGTGTGAGAGGATTCACTAGAGACAGAGAGGAGAGCAGAACAGGAGGATTGACTAAAATACACTGCTGAGGGGAGCAGTGAGCGCACAGGAGCGTTCTGCTGCACCATGTGGGTAGCTCCCTGGTCAGGGATCGAACTTGTGCTGCATTGGCTGCCAGTAGCTTCATAGGTTGCGTCTTAACTCCTTGCACTACCGGGAAGGCCCTCCTTCTCTACTGTTTCTGTGTGTTACTTACACATGTGAACTCACAGACATTGCTAAACCCCATGAGTGATGTCAGAATTGGTGAGGAGGGTGTGCTTTTGTTTATAAAAGCTTTGTAGTGGGTCGATTCTTCAAAGCATTTTCCACTGGATATTGTGAACTCACACATGATTTTTTAAAGGAAGGCAATATATCAACTCAAGGGAGTAGTAAGAAGGGAGCCCACATTATTCTTTTACCTGAATACAATGGAATACAAGATTCCATTGTTCTGTTCCCATGACTTTCTAAAAAATATTTGCAGAATTTTCCAAGTTTTTGTACATTAAAGAGTGCTACTATTTTAAATATTATTAGGCAGAGGAAGATTCATATTTTTATGTTGCCAACACAGTGTGTTTGAGATTAAACTGGGGACAACTTCTCTGTCAGGACGAGTTAGGTTTGGGCTTTTCCAGAGTGCTCCCACTCGATGAGTGCACGGGGAGCCATCCAGGCAGCTGTGGGCTGTTTGTACGCATTTCTGTGCTTGGCGACAGGAGGCAGAGCTTGGTGCTGCCACAGAGTTACCAGTTATACAGGCTTCTGAGAACCCAGTTAGGTTACTGCCATGTTACTTAGATTTAAAAAGCAGAAATTTTATCAATAAAACTTGTTGAGACTCTGATAAAAAAAAAAGATCATTTACAATTTCATCATTGGAGGTCCTTATCGTGTGATCAGTGTAAGAAGGTGCAAGAGCTATAGAGATAATACTTGCTGGATTTTTAAGCTGGGCACTTAAGTACACAAATGCTGCTGGCATTGAAGCTCTTTTTGATGAGTTAACAGTAAGATATTTGCTGTCAACATTGCCCTGGAAGAAATTGCCAGAAGGGTACCAAATCTATATCCATGATTTATTACATTCCACTTGGTTTAAAATTACTTTTATCCTTTAGAGAGTTGCAGAGAGATAAATGAGTTGTAAGCACCCAGTTAAGAGCATCTGTGTGTGGGTGACTCTTGGTGGCCTCATCACAGTCAAATTTTGCCACAGCTGGTAGTCACATTTGGATAATACTATATTATATGACTATACATGGGTAACTACTTCTCACACTCTATAACAGGTGTTATTAACATTAGTGAAGAACTCTCATATCATTCCAGATTCCCCCAGTTGTACCAATTTAATGTAATCAAATTCAATGCAGTTTAAAATCTTGCCCCATTTTCCGATATTAAAAAAAGCAGGAGGCAAGGGGGGGTGGGGAGAGAGAGAGAGACAGAGAGACAGAGAGAGAGAGAGAGAAAGAAAATAGTAAAAAGACCACACAGTAAGAAATGACTGCCTTAAGTTGAGTGCTCCATAGGGATCCATAGAAAGAAACTAAGAATAAAATTTACACATGACAAACATTTCTGCCTCTTTAAATCTACTGAAGTTAAGACTGCTGGTAGTAGACCTCATATTGTTAGTGTGCAGACTAAGGGGTACCCTAAGATGCCCAAACTTGTATGCTCTAAAAGAGTTCCGCCATCCACCACATAAAGACAAAACATACATTTAGTGTGGAAAAACTTTAAGTGAATAACGTGCATAGGGAGAGAAGAAAGAATAATAGTTTCCCAAGGAAATACCCAGAGTTGCCCATCATCTCATAGGTAAATGTCCAGCCAAACAGGGTTGGCCCGAAGTGGGACCTCTGAGGCCTGAAAACCTGCCGCAAGTCTAAGGTACCTTCTGGCAGGACCATAGGAAAGGGGCAGAAGGAGCCAGGAAAGTCTGGGATGAAAGGAGCAAAATCAAAGTACAAACCCATCCAAATAAAGGTTGCCATTTTCGGCCTTCCCATGTGTTTCCCACCCATATTTTCTTCCATGTCCTTCTCCAAGTCCCTGTACAATTTTCAAAGCAGAGAAGCAGACAGGCCTTCTTCATATGTCTTTGTTCCATGTACCTCCTCCTCTCTTCCAGGTTCCCTTGCAAGTCATCTCCCCACTCAGCAGCACCCTTTCTTTGAAGCAGGAAGTTACTAAGTCTGTTGCTTCACCTTAAGTGGGACAGGGAACCTGGAAACTCCCCTTTTTATGGAGAGTCAACTCTGTACAGTCTTTCTCTGTAAGAATATGATCTCCCTGGATAGTCTGTGTGATGTAATCTTTAAGATTTGCATTTTGTTTGCACTGTACTATTGTAGAAGTAGCAGGTAATTAAAATGCCAGTTAAGATTTCTAGAGTTCTTGCCATGCATCAGGCACTTTTCTAAGTATTTCATGTTATCCACCCCACTTGACAGATGAAGAAACCAAGACACGAAAGGCATGCCACTTGTCACAGATTACACATAACTTCAAGATTCAAGGCCAGAGCTAGGTGGTTTGGGTGGGAGCTTGTGTTCTGTGTGCTTCTGCACACTGCCTCCTAGAGGCCAACACTGGGTCTGCAGTGTTCCCCACCCCTCCCCCACCTAATTGAAAAAATGATGGAAAAGTTTGCCATAGTGCAGACTATGCAATTTTTAAAAAACAAAGTTGGCAAAGTTAAAAACACACTGTATGACCTTGTTATATGTCTGAATCATTAAGTTTAGGTTGATACAATGTTTATATTTTCAATATTATTACAAAGCCCCCATGGACAACCTTAGTAATGACTGCACAGTCTGTTAGGTGAATGCCTAATTTCTATTCTTTCACTATTTGGCTTGTTTCTACATATTTTTTAGAATTTCCCTTTCCATTTCCCCCCTCTTCATTTTTAATTAGGCTCTATCAGATATCTTCTGTGTATAGAGCTTTGTTTGCCTTTAAAATTACTTTTTAATGATAACATCCCAAGGGTGAAATTAAATTAGTGTATGTCATTTTGAACCTGTTGATAGATAATTTTGCTAAGTTGATTTTGCTAATGAGCTATGCTAGTTTATACATTATCACCAATGTATGAGACTACTCATTTCAGCAAATCCTTATAAACGCTGAGTTTCTCTTTTAAAAATCTAATTTAATGGGAAATTCAATCTCTTCGGTCAATTTTTATATTTCTTCTATACATAGACTACATAGTCTACACAGCACTGATCCATTCTATGGACTGTTCACCTAAAAATGTTTAAGAAAGTGAATTAGGTGGAAGTGGTGGTTGTACAATATTGTGAATATACTAAAGGCCACTGAGTTGCTCCTTTGTTTGGTTAATGGTTATGTGCATTTCACTTAGTAAAAAAGTATGTATATGTGAGTGTATGTACAGGTATGTCTGTGTATGTGTCATGTGTCTGTGTGTTTGGACTGAAGGTAAGCTCTCTGGCAGGGAGAGCTGCTGAGCCCTGCTTGGACAGTGAGCATCCACTTGACTGCAGTTTTCTGCAGAGTGATCTTAGAGCCTAGTTGAATGCGTAATGCATTTTGCCTTTCTTTCTGCTAGTAATTTTGCACCTTGTTGGTGAATTTGGGCCTACACTGGATTAAAAATGGTTTTAGGGATAGTGTTTGACCTGCTTTGGCGGGGGGCGGGGAGGGTGTTGGGAGGTGGGGGATAACCTGTTAGATGTTAAATTGCCAATTTTATGACTGCCTGAGAAACTGTCAAATAGCCTGTCCAGAAAAGGCAGGGTAAAGACCAACTCAGTTAAGAAATGGTGGAGATTGCTTGATATTACGGAGAATGCATCCTGGGGAAAGTGGTCAACAGTGCTAGACTGCAGCTAGGAAACCCTATAGCTAAAGTCTCATCATTAATGAAAGAAAGATTACTGGCCACAGCCGGGGATGTGTAAATTCCAGGCCACAGTAGAATCCAAGTGCACTTAGTGCTGCCCTTTTAGTACCTGTCTTTCTGCCCCCCCCAACAAGGTTTTTCCTTTTTAAAGTGGTCTGCTGATATTCTTTACATATTTATTAGTACTAAATCATGTTCACAATATGTATGAACTCAATTCAGACCACAAACCCTCTGCCTTCCACAGTTATTACAGATTTTATTCCATTTGCTTTTGAAAATGAGTATATTTGTTAAGAACTTTGATTTCTAAAATTTTGTGGTGTTGTACCTGATTAATCTTTTATTTCTTAAATTACTCTAATCTTACCCTTTCCCTGCCCAGTAATGATACTTAATATATTCAATTAAAACATTTTTTTGAAATGTGTAGTCTAAGTAAAAATCTAAATTGTTTCCAGATTACTTGTTTTCATGCTAACATTAAAATGTGAACATTAGGGTATTTATATTACATTTCAGATCCAATTTGGGTTTTGAAGTGTGATAAATTAAAATTTGATTGAAAAAGAAATGACACCTTTGTTATGTTTAGTCTTACTAACCAAAGACCTATTTTACATTTCTTTGTGTGATAATGTTTTTTTTCTTTACACTTAGGTTATACATATTCTTATTAGAGCTCTTTATAAATATTTTGCTTTCTTATTTCTGTGAAAGACTTTTCCATATATTTTAATCCATTATTAGTGCCTACAAAGAGTTATTGGATTTTATATATTTATCTCATCACTGGTCATTTCTTTACAATTTATAAATGTCATAGTTTCAGTTGATTTTCTTGGGTTTTCTATATATAATCACATTCCTGCAAAAAAATTTTCCCCAATACTTACAATCATTTGTTTCCGCCATCTTTGCCGGACCTAGAAAAATATCGAACGAAGTGTCTTATTCCCAGGGAGAAGAAATATTGCATTTTATTATTTTTTTGGTTTTTATTAAGATAACCATATGATTAAGGTAATCATTGGCCCTTATATATTATTTTGATTTTCCCTTTTGCTTGACCCAGCCATAAGGAAGATTATTATTACCTTTATTATACGCACTTATTGCCATTAGCAACAGGAGAGAGCTGCCTGCCATCCCCTGAGGTAAAGCAGTGTAATCTTGTGTCTGTGTAACTTAACCCTTAAGGGCAATGGAGGAAAAATACAACTGAGTTTTATATTTGGAGAGAGGTTTTAATTTTTAAATTATTTTTACTTCATTCAGAATGCCCCAATGTAAAGTTGAAGTAGCCTGAAATAGCCTTTTTTTTTATATTTATAATGTCACCTTAAAGTCTTTTATCCTTTCTGGGAGGAAGTCAAAATTGATTTTATAGTGAGGAAACCAAAATAAGAGTTTATTGAATTTCCTGTTTTTCTGAATTAAAGGCCACATTCTTCTCTGACGATAAGGCATCGTGAACTTAAAAATATGATGATGAAAAGAGAGAAATGTTGGGGAGAATATTGGGCCTAAGGGGAAAATATATTTATGTAGATATTGAAAAATATTTAGGGATAAATTTAAATATTTAAAATATTAAAATAAATGAAAAAAATATTTTATGTGTTTATGTAATTTCCATTTCCTCCCCTTTTGTCACCGGGGAGGGGACTAAATTTCCAATCATTGTCTTTATCCTTCATGTAATAATAGTAGCTGAAATTTCTTGAGCACTTAGCATGTGTCAGACACCGTTCCATGGGCTTTATCTGTATTGTTCTCCATAATCTGGGAGGAAGGAATTATTCCCTTTTATGTATGAGGAAAAATTGAATGCAGATAGATTAACTGAATTGCCCAAGGTTCATAGCTAATAGCAGTCAGAGCTGGGATTTAAATCTAGGCAGTCAGAATAATGAGTCTCTCATTTTTTGAAAATACTGTTTTATTAACACCACAGTGGTAAACAATTTTATGCTTATGTTTCTTTTATAGATCGCTGGGTCACACACAATTCAAAACCCACACAGAAGCTAAGAGTCTTACATTAAATGTGTCCTTCTTAAAAATCCTTAGCTGTATGCCAGTCTATCCTCAAGCAGTAAGATTTAATTATGCACCATTTTATATTTAATATGTCACATTTACATAGCAAAATAATGAAGGCACAGCTAATACAAGCAAACGTAAACCCTTTCTACTTCTGAGCTGGGGGTGGGGACACATTTGGATTGGTTCTTCAAGTATATATTTTTCCACACATATTAGCTTCAGTGAAGAGTTCTGATAATTTTCACAGCTACATTCTAAAAGCTACATGACAAAAAGACTTCACAAGGATCAAATGACATAACACTGGGTACACATGCTTTACAGAATTGTCTATGTTCTACATCTTCAAGTAAATTAATACTTCTAAAACACTAGATAAAGGAATTTAATACTTAAACATTTGGGATTTTTACATCTTTGTAAACAGACACCACCAAGAAAACACATAAACATGAAATTGTAAGGGATGAACACGTATGTCGACAGTATTATACAGGTCTACACCCTCCTTCTCAGAACCATGTTGTTTCTCTATGTTTAAATACTCAGTACGTTCTTCAGAATTAGAAGTGGCAGTTTCGCAGGCTTCATTAACAGTAATGTCACGATCTCCATCACAGGCTTCCTCGACTCCATCACTCTTCTCTGAAATGTAAAGCTAATGTCTGGGTTATAAAAGCAAAGTCTGAAAGATGAGACTGGTTGGGGGGGGAGGGCGGGGTTTGCCTTTTTTGCACTGGAAAATTTGAGGACTACAGAAATTGAAGAATTAAGCATTGAGAACATGTTCAGCCTTGGCCTGGGTGCGCCGTGTGTAGCGTGATGATAATGTGATGAATGGGATCAACGTGATAGTCTTGACACCCTTTCATACGTCTCAGTTCTCGTCCTCCCAAGAGAGAGATCATGAAAAAAATCATCAAAAATTTAACTCGTTTTTTTTTCCCCCCCCCAACAGCTTTTGGTATATTCATTGTGTCCAAAATGAAAATCAAATTTGAAATGGGCTGGCCGGGATCTGATTGCTTCAATTTAATCTATTTTTAGGAATGTCAGGATTGATTCACATTATATTTGGGTCCCAAACCTGAGCCTTTTAAAGTCCACCGATGTAATTTGTCTTAAAAAGTAGGGGGTTGGTTTTCGTCATCTTTCCCTCTTAAATCTCGGCCCCTGGTTTATTTCTTGGCGTCATCAGCTGCCGCAGAGTGGGGACCCTCGTCCTTGCCGGCGGCCCCCGCCGCGGCCGCCTCGTCGTCGTCCTCCTCCTCCTCCTCCTCCCCATCCTCCTCCTCGTACTCCTCCTCGTCGTCGTCCTCCTCCTCGCCCTCTAAGGTCCATGCACACCCCTCCATCTCACCGGTGAGCTCCTGGATCTTGGCGAGCAGGGGCTTATAGATGTCGTTATACTTTTTTTCCAGAGCCTGAAATTCCTTGTCAAATTTGGCTTCTATCTTATCGCACCGCTTCTGCAGCTTTTTGAGAGCCAGGACTCTGCATTTCACCGAATTAGGCAGGCTCTCGATAAAGTCATTTTTCGGCTTGGGGGCATTCTCTGCGGGGGCCTGGGGCTCCTCCGCCGTCTGACCGGTCGCGCTGTCAGAATCCCCGGCGGCGCTGTCAGAGTCTCCCCCCTCCGCACCGCCTTCCACCATTACCTCCTCCGCCGCCGCCGCTGCTGCCTCCGCCGCGGCCGCCGCCGCCTGCCCGGGCTCCGCAGGTGCCTGGTTTTCCGAGTCAGCCATGTTAGCAGGAAAAGCCGCAGAGGTCCAGGTAGCTGCCGCAGAGACCCGCACCCGAGCTGCACCAGCGCGGTCTGCGGATGCGGCAAGTGGCGGTGACGTCGGCCGCGGCAGTGACGTCGGCCGCGGCCCCGCCCTCTTAGCGGCCGCGCCGGACTGGCTGGCCGGAGTCAGCTGACCGTCGCGCCCTCGCACTGCGCCAGCTGCCTCCTGTTGCTACCTTGTCTTCTCCTGCCACTGCAGCAACGTCAACCCGTTTCCTAGATACCATCTCCCCAGGGGCTGTAGCACCCCCCGCCAGCCCCCCTCGTGATAGCGGTTTCCAAGGCACTGTTGCGCGGACTGCTTGGATGGCTTCCGCCTTTTTCATTTGCACCTCTGTCTCCCCAGGTCCTTACAGACATCTGTCGATACATCGATCTTAGTCTTTGTCTGCACCTCCCCGTAGCTGGCGGCGTCCTGCCGTGGTAGAGGGTTTCTGGCTACTTCCATGGAGTCTGCGTTCATCATCTCTTTTATTTGTACAACTGGGAGGCACAGGAGAGCTGACTCCATTCCACCCACTTTGGGTCCAGACTGCATGCGTGTGGACAGGGCAGCTTGCACACACAAGCTCCATACCTTCTGCCCAACAACCCCTAGGCCATGGCTGAGCCCAGCGCCGTGTATACGGTGTCAGGATCTTCACTCAGCATGGTGGGCCTCAGAGCAGTGTTGGGCCATTTGGATAGAGAATCTCAGGACCCTGGGGATGTGTTCTAGAAGGTTTCTTGGAACTCTTGGCTTGTGGGGAGGAATGAAGCCAGAGGAAAATCAAAGAGAAATAAAGCTGTCTGGTGCCCAAGGGCTAGAATCCATTCTAGCGTAGAGGAAGCATGTTTTTAGGACTGTTGTTCATTGGGGACACACAGACACATATGCATGCATACTTTGTCTCCAAGGTACTCCACAGGTCAGCATCTGCTCTGTGTTTTTTTTGCCTCTGAGTTGTATCAGAGAATGTTAAAAAAAATAATAATAAAAGCTCTTTTAACTAGCAAACCATAATTCTCTTAATAACATAGTAATTAAATCAAGAGATGCAAAATGATAGCTTCTTGAATAAGGATGAGGGCACATATTTTTGGTATGGAAGTGATCTGGTGTTTTTTCCAGAGTATTTTCAAATTCAGGATTACGGACTTAAATACTTCCCTTGCACTCTTTTGGGATTTGCTGAAACCTTTCCACCAACCATTTGATTGTTACTAAGTAGCGTCTCAGAGTACATTTGGTGTCTTCTGTTTCTTTTTTCTGTGAATATTACATAGTAATATGTTTAACACTTAGTGCTGGCGCATAGCAAGTGTTTTAATATGTTTTTTAACAAAATAATTGCATTTATTAACATGTAAAGATAACCTGCAGTAATATTCTGTCTTACAAAAGGACCTCATTGTCATCTTCTCCAAAGAAAGTAACCATTTATAAAAGGCTCAATGTATTTGCATTAGCAAACACCTTAGGATTTTGTTTTGTTTTTTAAATGTGTTTGTGATTCCTGTTGTCTATTTTACTTTCTTAATTTTATTCCAAATAGTTTACTTCCCTCTTTCCTGGTGCCATTTGTAATGGGTGAGTTTTATTGTAAAGGCTGAAGTTTTAATTTTAGCCCTGACTGAATTTGATATTATAATATATTTATATTTAGATGACAGGCTTATACATACCCAGTATCACCCATGCACTCCACATATCATATCTTGATGACTATAGCTGCCTTGCAGTTCGGAATGCTTTTTTCCAATTTAAAATAAGGAATTAGAACAATTAAGTGAAATAAATATTTTATTATATGTGTCATTGATTGGAAGAATCAAGGGCAGAAAAAAAATCTTCTTATACTTGTGGTATAAAAGTTTCAATGGACTTAAAGAAATAAAAAGCCTAAATTTTAACCAAATCTGTTTGGCCAAACTTGCTTGAGACAACCAGGATGTACTCATGTTTTAGGATTTTTATGTTCCCATCTTGAAACTTAAAATTTTTTTTAAAGATTTATTTATTTATACAAGAACTGGGGCACAGACCAGAGGAGCAGGAGCATGAGAGAATTCACCAGAGTCAGAGCAGGGAGCAGAACAAGCAGATGCACCAAAAATATTGCTGAGGGGAGCAGCAGGTGAGACAGGAGAGGTCTGCTGCGCCATGCGGGCATCTCCCCAGCCAACCGGAAATCAAACACATGCTGCAGAGGCTGTGGAAAGCTTCACAGCGCTGCGCTCAACCTGTTGCACCACCGGGGAGGCCCGAGACTTAATTTTAAACTAGGCTACCTTTTCCCCTAAAGTTTCCTATGTGTTTTTGTTAAAGATTTATTTATTTATGCATACAAGAGCTGGGGTACAGGCCGGAGATGCGGGGGGTGAGAAGATTCACCAGAGACAGAGTGGGGAGCAGAACAGGGAGACTAACTGAAATACATTGCTGAGGGGAGCAGCGGGCGAGAGAGGAGAGATCTGCTGCGCCATGTGGGTTTCTCTGTAGCTGGCCAGGGATCGAACTCGTGCTGCAGAGGCTACAGACTGCTTCATAGTGTGTGGCTTAACCGCTTGCGCCACCAGGGAGGCCTCCTAAAATGTTTTTGAAATAAACTTAAGTAAAATAAAATTTACTCTTTTTAAGGTACTTTGACAAATAAGTACAGTCATTTAAACAGCGTAGCAACCAAGATGTGTAGAACGTCATGCCCCAAAATTCCCTCATGATGCTTCCCTCACTGCCAGTTCTCGTGACCATGATCTATTTTCTGCAGATGACTGGAATCATATGTATATAGCCTTTTGAGTCTGAACTCCTTCACTCAGCATGTAGTACATTTGAGATTCATCCTTATATTTGTGTATATTAGTAGTTGGTTCTTTTTTATTATGGAGTAAAGTTCCCATTTGGGTTGTTTCCAATTTCTCAGATTATGAAAGATGCTGTGAAGAACATTCAGGTACAGGTTTCTGTATAGATACAAGTTTTATTTCTCTTGGTAAATACCTAGAAGTGGAATTGCTGGATCATATGGTAAATGTATGTTTAACTTTTTAAGAAATTTATACACTGTTTTCTAAAGTGACTGCACCATTTTGCTTTCACACCACGAAATATGAGAGTTGCAGTTGCTCTAGTTTTTTACTGTTATTTGGTGGTGGTGCTCATTTTTCCCCCATAATCTGACAGCTGTATGTGGTATCATTACTGATTACTTGAGGAAATAATATCTTCCACTGTGCCTGTGTGCCATTCACATACCTTTTTTGATAAAATATCTATTTAGATCTTTTGCCTATTTTCTAATTTGTTTTTCTTTATCACTAATTTTTAAGTGTTTTCATATATTCTGGACACAAATCCTTTTTGAGATGTTTTGCAAATATTTTCTTCTAGTCTGTGGCTTGTTCCATCACTACTTATTAAAAGGCCTATCCTTTGTCTGCCGAGTGAGTTGATCATATATAAGCATGACTATTTCCTGTTCTGTTGTATTGATTTGTGTATCTACACATAGTAGCCCTCTTGATAACTGTAACTTTATAATAGTAAGTGATGAAATTGGTAATATGAGTCCTCTAACTTTGTTCTTTTTCAAAATTGTTTGGCTCTTCTAGCTCCTTTGTTTTCTTATACAAATTTTAGATTCAGCGTGACAGGTGACAGTTGTTTTTTTTTAAAGACCTTTACTACAGTTTAAATTCAGACTCCTAAAAACCTTTGCAATACAGAGTACTTGTTCTTTATGTAAAAATTATTTTGACTCATTAAGAATTGTCTCATTTTTTGAGCTTTATGGACTTTGGTATATAATTGGGACTTCAGTAACATACAGTTGCTAATAGTGTAGCTGAGCTGTTGTGCTCTGAAGTCTTTATATTGGCACATTATAGTTTCTCAGTTCCTGAGGCCATGTTAGGGGGAAAGGATGTCCTGAGCTAATTCCATATAGGCTTTGTGGACTCCACCCCCACCGCAGACCAAAGCCATCAAGACATTGGGAAAGACAAATCCCATCATCACCAAAAGGGTTGCTGGGACCTGAGGGTGGAGTTAAGCAGCCAGGTTTGGTATAAAACCAGACACATGGGCCTTGGGGCCTCCTTGTTGGCCTCCTAGCTCTTGGCTCTTATTCAGCTCTCAGAGTGCCATTTGGGATTCCAGGTCGGCAGAACGGGTAGGATGCATTTAAGACTTTATCTCCCACTTTTCTCCCTGAGTTGTACATTTCCTCATTTCCCCTTCCCTTGTAAATAAACCTTTTATTAACCTTTTGTGTGTGCCTTCAGCAGAGTATTAATAAGTCCTTTTTAAGCACGCGGGTGAAGAGGCAAGTCAGGCAACCCGTTTTATATCGGGGCTGCCCTGTAACAGCCACAAGTCCAAAATCAAGTTGTGGACATGGTTGGTTCTTTATAAAGTATGACGGGAGAATAAGTTCCAGGTCTCTCTCTCCTTGGCTTCTAGATGGCCGACTCCTCCTGGGGGTTCTTTCCATTGTCTTCCCTCTATACACGTCTGTCTCAGTAATCAGATTGCTCTTTTTCATAAGGACAACAGTCATAGTGGATTAGAGTCCACCCTAATGCCCTCATTTTAATTGATTACCCCTGTAAAGATCATATCTCTGAATAAGGTCACCCTCTGAGGTAATGGAATGTTAGGATTTCAGAAAATGAATTTTAGGGGGATTCAAGGAAACCTGTAAGAGTTCACCCTTCAACCTGTAACACCCCCACAAATTCATGTCCTTCTAACCTACAAAATACATTTACCCCTTTCCAACATCTCCCAATGATTGACCGAGCCTCAACTCTAAGTCCAAATGCTTATCTGTGATGGTTTATTTTGTGTCGACATGAATAGGCCTTGGCGTGTCCAGATATTTAGTCAAAAGAAACCCTGGATATGTTTATGAGCACATTTCTGCATGAGATTAACATTTGCGTAAATGTTAACATTTGGGCACCCTGAGTAAAACAGGGTGCCCTTCCTTATGTGGGTTGTCCTTATCCACTCAGTTGAAAACTTATACAGAACCAGAAGACTGAACAAGAGGATCTCCTCTGCTTGATTGCCTGCTAGTTGGGACATCAGTTTGTTCTTGCCTTTAGACTAAAAACATCAGCTCCTCCTGAGAGCCCACCTGCCTTTGAACTTAAACTATGCCAAGGGCTCTCCTGGGACTTCTGTTTGCTGACTGTAGACTTGCGAGCTTGTCAGCTTCTGTAATCACCTGCACCTGAATTTATTATAATTCCTTATAATAAATCTCAATATCTCTCTCTCCCTCCCCCCTCCCTCTTTCCCTCTCCCCGCCTGTATTATGAATTATTTATATCCATATTCATCCTGCCCATTCATTTAAAGCAGATATGGGCAAGACATGAAGAAGTTTGATGCATCCTGAGACAAAATTCTTCAACAAGCTATGAACCCGTGAAACCGAATAAGTAATCTGCTTACAAATAGTATCATGAAACAGCCATAGGATAGACATTCCGATTTCAAAAGGAAGAAATCAAAAACAGGAAAGGAGTCACAGATTCTAAGCAAGTCTGAAACCTGGCAGCATAAATTTTGTTTGACCTTAAGACCTGGAAAATAATTCTTTTTGGGTCTATACTCTGTCCTCTGGTTCAATGGGGTGTTACCTCCTACCTCCAGAGGGCCACAGAGATTCTGGCCCTGTTTATTTCACCTGTGCTCTAGAGCCCGCGGTCACAGTGCCTGCGCCACTGGCCTCTGATCTGCCTGTAGGGTCATTCTTCCCTTTTCTTGTAAGATAATACCTGCTCATAGCCAGTTAGCTTCATCAGCTCATTTCATACCTATAGAGATTCCAAGAGGCCTGATGGCCTTCCTTCATTTTGGCCCATCTCTGTCTGTTCCTTTGGTCCAAGCTGACAATGTTTTTGCTAGTACAAAATTCTCAAAAAGCTTGTTGGCCTTGAAGCAATTCGCAGGGTTCCAAGCCATCAGACACAACAAGGGTCTTCCACAGATCTTCCCTGGATGAGCACATTTCTATTCCTGGTTTCTGAAATCTGATCTGTTGACTGGATCCATGCATCATGTACCTAATCTCTTTAAGCATATCATTGTTTAGTCACACCTTTGGCCCTATTTCCAGGGCATGTTATCTAGATAGGCCAAGAATTTTTCATGCCTTCAAATTCTAGTTCCTTTTTTTGCTTCCCAATTCTCTCTTCAATTTATCTCTTTCCTCTTTGATTTTTCTATAAGCATCAAGAAGAAACTGGGGCATATCTTCAGCACTTTGTTCAGATTATCTGTCATTTCTCATTGACCCAAAAATTGTTCAGTAGCATGTTTATTCTCTACAAATTAGTAGTTTCCTCCTCTTTCTTCTGGTTGATTTCTAATTTTATACCATTGTGATTAAAATTTATGCTTGATTGCGATCTTTGTAAATTTATTAAGACTTGTTTTATGTCCTTACATATGATCTTCCCTTGAAAAATGTTCTGTGGGGCCTCCCCTGGTGGCGCAGCAGTTGAGCACCTGGCTGCGAAGCTGCTCGCAGCTTCTGCAGTGCCGGTTCAATCCCCGGCCACCGGCAAGGGTCCCACATGGCGCGCAGACCTCTTGTGCCGCCCACTGCTCCCCTCAGCAGTGTATTTCGTCACTCTGCCTGTTCTGTTCCATGCTCTGTCTCTGGTGAATCCTCTCACCCTCCCATGCTTCTGACTGTACCCAGTGCTTGTTCAAATAAATAAATAAATCTTTTTTTTTTTTTTTTTTTTAGTATTTTTTTGTTGTTTTTTTAAATTGCTAGTTTTTCTTTTTCTTTTTCTTTTTTTTTTTTTTAAGATTTATTTATTTATTTATACAAGCACTGGGTACAGTCAGAAGCGCGGGAGGGCGAGAGAATTCACCAGAGCCAGAGCGGGGAGCAGAGCAGGCAGAAGGACAGAAGTACACTGCTGAGGGGAGCAGCGGGCAGCAGGAGAGGTCTGCGTGCCATGTGGGACCCTCGCCGGCAGCCGGGGATCGAACCGGTGTTGCAGAGGCTGCAGGCAGCTTCGCAGCCCAGCCTTCAACCGCTGCGCCACCAGGGGAGGCCCATAAATAAATCTTAAAAAAAAAAAAAAAAAAAGAAAATGTTCTGTGAACACTTGAAAAGAATAGATAATCTGTTTTGTTGGGGTAGAATGCTCTATAAATATCTGTTAAGTTCACCTGTAATTTATCATCTAAGGCCATTTTTCCTTACTTACTAGTTTGCTCACCCAGCTGTGGGTCAATATATTTACATTTTCAGATTTTCTAGATTTTTCCAACCTAATGTTTATGTCTAAGTTCACGGTTTATATTTCCACTGCTGAGAGACTGACTATGCACATTCTAGGTAATTTACAAAAATGGAACCCTAACCTGTAACCTATAGAAACCTGCCCAGGAAACCAACCTCTTGTCTATAATAAGTAGCCCAGGAAGCCAGCTTGCAAGAGGTCAATCTCAATAACTTTTGTAATAATTCACTCCAGATGATTAGGACTTGATTAATAACTGACAACTTTTTCCATCTGAGGATCAAATAGAGAAAGCCAAATACATACTCCTAGCCAATCACCTAGGATGCTTGCTCCTCATCAGCTCTGCTGCCACTTCCCTGAGCCAACAACGTCCAATCTGGGTATACTTGAGGCCTTCTAATTTTCTACTGCAATGACTTATTTGCTATAGCAAGTTCTGAATAAATAGCCTTTGTTTTTCTCATTTGGTTGATCATTTATTTCAATATTAAATATATGTGGTTTCTCCCTTTTCATAGTTCATCTTCCCCCTAGCTGTGTATGAAGTTCCCATTTTTCCACCTCTTTACCATTACTGATGTCATTTGACTCTTTTTGTGTTTTTTAAATTTTTTATTTTAAAATTATGCTTTTTTTTTAGTCATTATTCATTCATCTTATAAATATTTGTTGAATTCTAATAATAAGGACACTATATCTGGTGTCTGAATTGGGGATATAAAGATGAATGGTTAGGGTGACTTCTGTCACCATTAAATAGATGATTATATTTTACTTTAAAATTCCCATTTTCATGTGAGTGGTTGTGTTAGGGGGAAAGGATGTCCTGAGCTAATTCCATGCAGGCTTTGTGGACTCCACCTCCACTCCACACCAAAGCCATCAAGACAATGAGAAAGACAAATCCCATCACCACCAAAGGGAAGGTGGCTGGGACCTGAGGGTGGAGTTAAGCAGCTAGGTTTGGTATAAAAACCAAACACGTGGGCCTTGGGGGGCTCACTCTCTCGCTCGCCTCCTGGCTTCACGGCTCCTGGCTCGCAGCCAGCTCTCAGAGTACCATTTGGGATTCCAGATCGGTGAATCGGGTAGGACACATTTAAAACTTTGTCTCCCACTTTTCTCCCTGAGTTGTACGTTTCCTCATTTGCCCTTCCCTTGTAAATAAACCTTTTATTAACCTTTTGTGTGTGCCTCCAGTAGAGTACTGATAAGTCCTTTTAAGCGCGTAGGTGAGGACCCACAGTCAGGCAACCCGTTTTGTATTGGGGCTGCCCTATAATAGTTGTGCAGAGATATAATGTCTCAGCAGTAGTTGATCTTTGACTGAGATTGTTATAGGACAGGGAGAGGGGTAGCCCAAGCCCCGCAAACCTGCCTATTCTAAATGGGTTCTGCCATCCGCCGCATCAACACAAAACATATGAGACTTTAATGGGAAGGAACTTTAATACAACTAGGAAACAATACAGGTAAGGCAAAGAGTCTAGTTTCTAAATGAAGCACCCAAAGTTACCCGTCCCCTCGTGGGTAAAAGTCCATCCATATGGGATTGGCCCAGAACAAGGCCCCAAAGCCTGCTACAAGTCTAAAGCATCTTCCAGTGGGGACCCACAGAAAAGGGTCACAAACAACCAGACAAGCCCGGAAGGAAAAGAGCAAAATTAACATCAAGATAAAAGCTGCCATTGTCACCTCCCCACAGGTCTCACCCACATCTGTGTCACCCAGTCCACGACCAAAAGACAAGCGCAGTTTCTTTACGTGTCTCTAGGCTCCATTCGCCTCCTCCAGGTCTCCTGGCTCCATCCTGCTTCCTTCCTCAGTCTCTTCTGCAGCTTCTCCTCTTCCTGCTCAGCTCCACCCTCCCTTGGGTGGGGCAGGGAACCTCCTCCTTTCCTGGGGACCACCCTGTTGCAATCCCCCCTTTTAATTTTATTCCACCATATCTATGGTGGCACAATTTCAGGGTGTAGTCTTAGGAGACAGTCTTTTTTAGGGTTACAATGTGTGTAAGAGAAGCAACAATTAGTCAGCAGCATTGTCCATGAATGTCCAGTATGACAGTTTTATTACTTAAAAATAGTCCATTATCCAAGCCAAAAGAAAAAAAATCTGGAGAACTGGCTAAAACAAGATAGCAAATATATCAAAATCACAGGGAAAAAAATGTTAAAATGGTTCAACTGATGTAAAAAAAAAAACACAAATTTTCTCAACCTTGATCCCAAACTTTTAACAGCAAAGCAAAAGTTTGCAAACCAAATCTACTTTTAAACCATTTTTCCTATTTTTGCATAAAATCACAGGGCAGAAACAACCAACAGTAATTTCTAGCTGGCTTTGTTGAAGTACTCCATATAGGATCAGAGCGAACCATTGGCATCCGGTCGATGTAGGCTTCAGGTATAAAGTTGGTCTCATCAGACTCCACCTGGGCTTTCCTCTTCTCGAGGGTACCAGGGCTTTTTTGTTGGCCGGGTTGTCCAGTCCTGCCAATGGAGGCAAGCTTTCTCACCTTCTTTGGAGGTCTCTGGAACCCTACAAACAAGGCAAACAGGTTCTCCTCTTCTTGGTTCAGCTCTTTTTCAACTTTCTGGAAGAACTCCACACAAAGCCACACAATCAAACTCACGTCCAATTTTTTTGTTAAAACAGGCAGGCCCAAAGCCTGCTACAAGTCTAAAGCATCTTCCAGTGGGGACCCACAGAAAAGGGTCACAAACAACCAGACAAGCCCGGAAGGAAAAGAGCAAAATTAACATCAAGATAAAAGCTGCCATTGTCACCTCCCCACAGGTCTCACCCACATCTGTGTCACCCAGTCCACGACCAAAAGACAAGCGCAGTTTCTTTACGTGTCTCTAGGCTCCATTCGCCTCCTCCAGGTCTCCTGGCTCCATCCTGCTTCCTTCCTCAGTCTCTTCTGCAGCTTCTCCTCTTCCTGCTCAGCTCCACCCTCCCTTGGGTGGGGCAGGGAACCTCCCCCTTTCCTGGGGACCACCCTGTTGCAAGATCACTAATACACTCTTTTCTTAATGTATTTTTTCCTCTTGGATAAGTATATATAAGTAAGACTTTTGCATTGTGTGTTAAGTATGTACTTAATTTTATAAGAAACTATAGAATTGTTTTCCAAAGTGGAGTGCCATTTTGCATCTCTGCTAGTAATATATGTGAGGGTTCTAGTTGTTCCACATCCTAGTAGCATCCTGTATTGTTAGTCTGTTGAAGTAATTTTGTAGATATTTGTGATGTTATCTGACTTCTAAATTTAGTCCAAATCCAGTGGATGGGAATGGTAATTCACTGTTGTTTTAATTTGCATTTGATTATTAGTGAGATAGATGTTATTGTATAAGATAGTTCTTCCTAAGGTGGTTAAAGGATTTATAGAAAGGAGTTACAAAAATAGGTGAGAATACAATATCAAATGGTTTAGCTTTATTCATTTCTGAATAATTGGAAAACAGCCTACAAGTGCTGTTTTAGACTTTTTATTTTAAATAAAAAAACCCACATTTTTTTCTAAATGAAATTTTGAGCAGTACCATAAACAAGATGAAAACTGGAACATGTTGCATCAGGCAGCACCACACTGATAAAGAAATGGGAGTCATGAAGCAGGCTATATAATGAAGAGCAAGATCCTGGCCTTTTTATTGATACACAGCATCAGTTGTAAGGGGGAGGAGCAAAAGGAAAGAGGAAGGAGATTAAAGGGTAGGAGATTAAAGAAAGGGGAAGAATATAGAAGATCAGGGATTGTGAGTCTGCCCTCCAGGCACTTCTCATCTGCTTGATGACTCGGTATTGTCATTGAGATCACCCCCTAATCCCCAGCCATGGTTCTAATCTTATCAACAAGGCTTTCCACTGATCAGCTTTTGGGGTCCTTTGTTATACATTGGTTCCCAGCCCGCGCCCCACCCCCCCCATGCCCTGTCATACCTCATGATGCATAGTGATGCATAGCCTTCACAGCTGTGATCCAGTTTTGTGCTCTTGTTTGATTTGAAGGGCACCTTGAAGGGTTGGGCTCTCTACCTAACTAATCAGGCCATTTTGACCTTGCTTAGGATTTAGTACAAAATGGTGGCCAAACAGGCTGCTTAGGAATAGCAGACCCACAGGAACATTTCCATAAAATAAAGTCAGTAGTATGGTTTTGTCTACTTGGCCTCCGACTCCCAGATTGCTTTACGTAATTTGGTGGAATCCTAGGACTTGGTGGTAATCTATCGGAGGCCTTAGGATGCCTGCTTGTGTGAGAATTGGATGAAATGCCATTCCTCATCACTTATCACAAAGATATAGAAGGAAAGTTTGATGAACTCTGTAAATGTTTGGGCTAAATGTATTCTGTTTCTTTGCTCTCTGGCAGGCAGGAATTTGTGGATGCTTATGTGAATTATGTCTTCCAAATCTCAGTTTGTGAATGGTACACAGCCTTCTCCAGTGGCTTCCTAAAAGTGTGTGGTGGCAAAGTGCTAGAGCTCTTCCAGCCTTCAGAACTGAGGGCCATGATGGTGGGGAACAGCAACTACAACTGGGAGGAACTGGAAGAGGTAAGGATGAAAGATACTCTCTTACCTCTGAGGAAACATCAGTGGACTGGGTATGCCTAGAGCCTAGTCTTTTTGCTAGGATACTTGTTTGAAGTCCTCCTGCATTTCAGTATTTATTTCTTAATCTTAAATATAAAAGTTATACAAATGTCCACTATAATATTACTCTTGTTTGGTAAAATAGTTTTTTCTTTTTGACTTTTCTTGATAGACTGCCATTTACAAGGGTGATTACTCAGCCACACATCCCACTGTGAAACTATTTTGGGAAACATTTCATGAGTTTCCATTGGAAAAGAAGAAGAAATTTCTCTGTAAGTATCAGTAATCTCAGTATGGCATTTGTCCACATTTTAGTCTTGCATATGGTGTAGGAAGATGTACGCTACTGTAAAGTTTAGTTCTTTTAAATGATAAGAGTATGTAAATATATTGACACATTTTGTGTTAATGATATCTCAAGGTATAACATAGGTTGTTAATCCTTATTTTTTGCCTAATGAGAGGGGTTGCATGAAAGGAAGAAAAGAAGCATTTCACTAACTTTTCAATTGCTCTAAAACTACTATTTTATATATGATTTCTTTAAGTATTACATGGGTAGAATATAACCATTCAAATTAACTTTCTTATATCTCTAGCCTTTGAAAATATTGCAACTGTTCATTACAGATGGAACTGAGATGTTATTTACTACAATAGCTTTATTGAGATATGATTTG
Organism: Talpa occidentalis; assembly: GCF_014898055.3. Taxonomy (NCBI): domain Eukaryota; kingdom Metazoa; phylum Chordata; class Mammalia; order Eulipotyphla; family Talpidae; genus Talpa; species Talpa occidentalis. The sequence goes on from NW_023604972.1 coordinate 55,425,189, forward strand.
CATACCATACAATTCACCTACTTTTAAAACAATTCAATGATTTTTAGTAACTATTTCAGAGTTCTAAAATTATTACTTCATTTTAGGACAGTTCTCAACAGTGAACCCCATAATGATTAGTATCACTGTCCATTTCTTCCTAATCTTCCATCCCTTTGGTTTTCATCTTTATGGAGTTGCCTGTTGTGGACATTTTGTAAATATAGAACCACACAATGTATTATCCTTTTGAGAAGGGTGATACAATTGGAAAGGAGACTGAAGTCTAGTTTACAAGAAAAAGTGCAATCATTTAAATATAGTTAAGTAGATCTTGTCCTAAGACTTGTCCGCTTGCATCTATGCAGGCATCTCTTTTCCTTAGTAAGCCTGCCCCTTTCAAAATAGCTCTTTCCCTACTTGTTTCTTTGCAGGCATCTCTTTTTCCCTAAAAACCTGCCCTTTTAAAATGCAAAGAGTGAATGAATGAATAAAGTTAAAATCTTTGTGTCAATGTATATAATCAGGGTCAGAAATTAGCCAGAAACAGTGTAGAAATTTTATCTATAATAAAACAAACAAACAAAAAACACAGCAGTTGAAAGACAGTCTCTTTCACTTTTTAAAAAGGAGAAAGGTAAATATTAAATGGTTTCACTTATATATGGAAGTTGGACAAAGGGTTAGACAAAGACAAACTTTAATACCAACCCTTGAAAACTGACCATAGATCTGAGGCATCCAGGAAAGGATGGGGAGAGGGAGATAGAGTGGGAGGGATAAACATGGGTAGCAGGGGAAGAGTACAGTTCACTATGGCAGAGAACTATGGGTGCTTTAGTGGTGGGAGAGCAGTGGTGACCACACCTGAGGAAAATATTAACAAGGACCCAAAACAATGACACTTCATTAATAAAAAAAAAAAATTACTTAAAAAAATAAAGTAAAATTAAAAAAAGGAGCATATATTGATATTATTGTAGTATATACCCTCAGATTCAACTGCTCACATGGAGTAAGAATGAGAGAAGGTACAGCTCTCACACAAGATTTCTTAAAAAGAGTCTCACTTCTCTGTCTAGTTTCATTGACCCTTGAGAAGCAGTGGCATAGGAGTCTAATGAAAGGTTAAGGTTTGCCAGGTGAGGTCAAAGACTGTGAAAATCAAGAGAAGCCTTCTGTTAGTCATGGGGATTTATTTTTTCTGTCCAGACACACTTAGACTTATGGGAATTTTTATGAACTCTACAGATTTTAGCAAGAAAGAATATTTATAACATTGCAAGCTCAGGTAAAAGTAGATTATTTGCAGGTGCTTTTTAACTAATGGTTTTCATTGTAGTCACTTCCAGCAAATCAAATATGAGATAGTTACTTAGCAGTAGAAAACAGAGAAAGATAACTAAGTCTGTCTTTCTCTTATTTTTCCTCTTCAAGTCACAGTGTGTCACAAAAGTAAAAGTAAAAGGTGAGAGATATGAAAAGGACAGCAAACATATCCCAAATAGAAGTTTACTAGCAAGTAGTATAAGAACCAGACAGTTGAGTGGTAAAGAGATTTTGAAGTCAGATAGACTGTGGTCTTCTTCTTGATATCCCCCTGAGGTTGTCTCATCTCTTTCTATGTCACTAATTCCTTTCCTCTTTGATTTTTTGAAGACTTGTAACATTTTGAGGGCATACATTTGATTGAGAACATTTTATAGTTGAGGACATTTTAAAATATCTTTTCACTAGATGAATTATTTCAGTGTATAATGAGCCTGGAATTAGCCAACAAAAAGTAGAGAATTTTTAACCATATAAAACCAAATAACAGAGGAAATGATTCTAGATAGCAGTATAGGAAGAGCCTGAATTCACCTCCTCCCACAACACCCCAAATATACAAGTATGTATGGAACAGTTTTCTATGAAAAGGTTCTGAGAATGAGCCAAATTACTCCTACATATCAAGGGACAAAGGACAACATCAAAATGGATGGAAAAGGCAGAAACATGGTCTTGACAAGGAACATAATCAGGAAGGATTTCACAAATAGGGATTTTTTTTTCCCCACAGAGGAGTGGGAGTTCATGCCCCATACCAGGCACCCCAACCCTTGGCACCTACAAGAGAGACATAGCCCCCATACAGTTATCTTTGAAAATCAGTGGGACTTCTGACCAGGAGCCACAAGAGGAAGTGAAGAACTAAGAGTCCACACTTAAAGGGTAGGCATGCAGTCTCACCCAGCCCCATTGCAAAAGTAGCATTTTTAACCCTTTGCACTCCGAACCATTCTGGACATTGGCTACCAATGTCCCCTGAGAGGGGACAGCGGAGTGCAAAGGGTTAAAAAGTGTCTAAATTAAACATGTAAGTGACTCATTAGCTAATTTTAATATGGTAAGGAAGTCAAGGGTCTGTTGAAACTTTCTCCAGCCATGGAAGTAATGGAATGTGCCTTCTTTTTTTAAGATTTATTTTATTTATACAAGAGCCGGGGTACAGGCCAAAGGCGCGGGAGGGTGAGAGGATTCACCAGAGACAGAGCAGGGAGCAGAACAGGCAGACAGACTGAAAGCACTGCTGAGGGGAGCAGTGGATGCGACAGGAGAGTTCTGCCGCGCTATGTGGGTATCTCCCTGGCCGTCCTGGAATTAAACACGCACTGCAGAGACTGAAGACAGCTTCACAGCGCTGTGCTCAACCCTCTGCACCACCAGGGAGGCCCCAGGAAGGTGCCATTTTCACACTCCCCTTAATCATGTTAGAGTCCCCAGGCTTCCTGTGCATGCCCATGGTCCTGCTGAAACTAGAGGAGCCCTTGGGGAATGTAGCCTGGAGATGCTATCCTTTCATTCACCCTTGTTATATAGCTCACTATTACCTCCCAGAAAGAAAACATTATACTCTCATCTAGGTCTCCCAATTCCTTCATCTACCACCAGGGGGACAGCTCCATATCATCTGGTGTGGAGGCCAGCAGGGTTTACAATTGTGCCACCATAGGACCACACATATTGGCATATGTTGAAAGTTAATACCTGAGGGTCTTGTCTCCAATTAGTCTGAAACTAAATGATAAAAAGAGATCCTTCCCCTTGGACTGTGACAGGTCTTGGTATTCCTCAATAACAGGGACCTATCAAGAATAAACAAGACTATCTATATAACCACAAAGGTTGATGAGACAACCAAATACTAGGGGTAAAGTTGAATGATAAGGTCACTTATCATTCATTGATGATGAATGGCCATTTGTTCAATTTTGGAAGACATTGATGTTTTGCCTTATAAATAGAAACATAGTCAATCAAAATGGGGGTAACAGATGAATGTGTTTCCAAGGAAAAAACAAGATGAAACCTCAGAAAAAGACCTTACTGATGCAGAAAAATCTACCAGATAAAGAATACAATTAGTCATAAAGATGCTCACCAAACTCAGGAGAAGAATTGGTGAATACAGTGAGAATTTCAATAAAGAGATAAGCCATATCTAAAATACCAGTTGGGCATCCCTGGTGGTGCATGGGTTAAAAAGTCTCAGCATTATCAAGCTATTGCAAGCCACTTCAGCATGAATTCAATCCCAGGCTAGGGAGCTAACTCACATTGTGCAGCAGACCTCTTGTTTTTCCTGCCACTCTCTTTAGCGTGTATTCAGTAGAACCGCCTGTTCTACTCCCCTATTTTATCTCTGGTGATACCTCTCACCCTCCCCCACCCCACACCTCTGGCCTACCCTCCAGTTCTTGTATGCATAAATAAATAAAAATAAAAATAAATCTTAAAAAAGTACCAATCAGAAATCACAGAACCGGGCCTCCATGGTGGTGCAGGGGTTAAGGACAGCACTGTCAAGCTAACACCAGCCACTGCAGCACAATTGATCCCCGGCCAGCCAGGAAGCAACCCACATGGCGCAGCGGACCTCTCCTGCCTCACCTGCTGCTCCCCTCAGCAGTGTTTTTTGGGTGATCTTCCTGTTCTACTTCCCCACTCTCTTTGGTGAATCCTCTTGCCCCTTACACCCCCCAAAACCTCTGGACTTTACCACAGTTCTTGTATGCATAAATAAATAAATCTTTAAAAAAAGAAAAAGAAATAGCAGAACCTAAGAATATAATGGCTGACCTGAAAAGTACAGCAGACTTCATAAAACAATATTTTTATGCTAAAACATAAGAATGATAAAACAGAAGAAAGAGCAATGGATCCTACCCAAGCAAACCAACAAAAAGAAAAAAGAATTTAAAAGAAAGATAGCTTATGGGACATCATCAAGCAGAATAACATTTGCATTAGTAGGATTCTAGAAAGAACAGAGAAGGGGTAGAAAAGTATTTGAAGAAATAATGGTGGAAAGCTTCCCTGACCTAGCATAGTAAAAAGGTATTCCGTACCAAGAAACACAGCAAGTCAAGCAAGATGAACCCAAAGTGATTCACACCAAGACATATTATACTCAAAACATCGGACGTTAAAGATAAAAGGAGAATCTTAAAAGCAGCAAGAAAAACAAAACATTACATACAGAGGAACCCTCCTATGTGACTATTAGTAGAGTTTTCAATAGAAACACTGCAAGCCAAAAGAAAGTGGTGTGATATATTCAAAGTACTGAAAGGAAAAAAAAAAACTTTCAACCAAGAATACACTAACTTGAAAGGTTACTACTCAAACTGAAGGAGAGATAGAATTCTGTAGATAAGCAAAATTTGAAGAGTTTCTCATTAAAATATCCTTATACAAAATATTAAAGGGACTCCTGTAAGCTGAAAAGATATGGCACTAAGTAGTAGCAAGAAAACAAATGAAAGAAAAAAATTTACACTGGTAAAGTAAAGGTAATGGATAAAGTACTTATAAAGCAAGCATAAAGCTTAAAAGACAAAAGTAGGAGTATTGACTAAAATGTAATAATTACTTAAGGGATACCTAAAATAAAAAGATATAAAAGGTAACAAAACCACAATGTGGACAACTTGGGCAACCCAGACAAAATGTATACGTTTTTAGAATCATGATTTTCCAAGACTCAATCAGAAAGAAATAGGAAATCTGAAGTGAATACAATGAGTGGATTACTACTGGACAAATTACTAATCAGGAGATTAAAACAGTCATCAAAAAGCTCCCTAAGAAGAAAAGTCTAGGACCATTCTGCCTACTGGTGAATTCAACCAAACATTCAAGGGAGATTTAGGAGATTTAATACCTGTCCTTCTCAAAATCTTCCAAAATAATGGAAGAGGAAGGAAAACTTCCAAATTCATTTTGTGATGCTAGCATTACCTTGATACCAAAACCCTTTAACCATATCACACACAAAAATAAAATCATAGGCTATCACTATCCTTAATGAATGTCAACAAAATATTAGCAAATCAAGCAATACTACATTAAAACGCTCATATGCCATGATCAAGTGAGATTTATCCCATGCACAAGGATGGCTCATCATCTAGAAATGAATCAATACATTACATTTGCAAAGTAAAGAATAAAAATTGTTAATATCTACAGTATATTTCTATATATTAATATACACAGAAAAAGCAGCTGATAAAACAACATCCATTTTTGATAAAAACTTTTAACAAAGTGGGTAGAGGGGGAAAAAAACCTTCAATATAATAAAGGCCATGTTTAACAAGCTCACAGCTCACATCATACTCAGTGGTAAAGCTAAAAACTTTTTCTATAAGAGTAGGAACAACATAGGATGTCAGCTCTTTTCCACTGGATATGCAGAAGGGTGAGAGGATTCACCAAAGACAGAGCGGGGAATAGGACAGGCAGACTGAAATACCCTGCTGAGAGGAGCAGCAGGCAAGACAGGAAAGGTCTGATGCGCGATGTGGGTATCTCGCTAGCCAGCTGGGATCGAACCCATACTGCAGAGGCTGCAGGCAGCTTCATAGTGCTGCGCTCAACTGCCTGCACCACCAGGGGAGGCCTGGAACTTAAGTATATTAAGTGAAAAAGACAGAAAGACAAGCACCATACTATTTCACTTACATGGAGAATCTAAGAAACAAAATAAAATTCATACAGAAAATAGTTTGGTGGTTACCAGAGAGGAAGGAGGTGAAGGAGTAGGTAAAATGGGTGACAGGTATCAGGAGGTACAAATTTCCAGTTATATTTTGAGAAACCTCCATATTGTTTCCCATAGGGAGTGGACCAGTCTGCATTCCCACCCACAGAGTATGAGGGTTCCTTTACCTCCACATTCTTGCTAACACTTGTTTCTGGTCTTTTTGATATGGCCCATTCTCATCAGTGTGATGTGGTATCTCATTGTGGTTTTGATTTGTGTTTCCCTGATCAGTGATGATGAGCAGTTTTTCATGTGCCTATTGGTCATCTACTAATTGGTCTATTTTTTAGAGAAGTGTCTATTCTTTTAATTAGGTTACTTGTTTTCTTGTTGCCGAGTTGTATGGATTCTTCGTAGATTTTGCATATTAGCTCCTTGTCTGATATATGATATGCAAATATTTTCTCCCATTCAGTACAACAGTGTGGAGGTTTCTTAAAATATTAAACACAGTTTTACTGTAGGCTCCAGTAATTTTACTCCTAGGTATTTACCCCAAAGAATATGAAACACTAATTTGAAGATACCCATGTACTCTGTACATTGTAGCACGATTTACTGTTGCCAAGGCATGGAAACAACCTAAGTGCTCAGCAACAAGTGATGGATAAAGATGTTGTATAAACACAATGGATTACTACTCAGCTATAGGAGAGATGAAATTTTGCTTGTGACTACATGAGTAGAATTGGTGGGGATTATACTAAGCAAAATAAATCAGAAGGAGAAAGACAAACAATAGATGATTTTACTCATATGTGGAACATAAAGGAACAGACAAAATTAAACCAAAACAAACCCTTGAAATCTGTCTGTAGGATTAAGGCTACCAGAGATGGAGGGGTGGGAGGGGACTCAGTGGCCTGTGGTGGAGGTTACTGGTGCTTCGGTGGTGGGTGTGGTGTGATCACAAACATTGGAAGCAGTGTGAACTTGTACCCTCAAGCATACAGTGTTGTAAACCAATGTTACTACCTCACTAAAGTAATTTTTTTAAGAGACAACTTCCCCAAATTTCCAGTTATAAAATGAATACGTCATGGGGGTGTCGTATACAGCCTGTTGTCCAGAGGCAATAATTATATTACAAATTTGAAAAATTGCAAAGGTTAGACTGGAAATAGACTTACTGTGATGATCATTTCACATTATATACAAGGGTCAAGTCTATGTTGTACATCTGAAACTGTCAATTATATTTCAATTCTCTTATTATAGTTCACAAACAACAACAAAACCCAGGATTCGAAAGGCGTTTTCTTTTAAGAATGAGTACATTTATACTAACACGGTAGTTGTCCGCACACAAAAATGATTGTACTTCTCCTGCAAGCCACAGGGTGTCACACCTGCCCCTCTGTCCCTGGGAGGGCAAGCGCAGCTTCTCCTGGGAGTAGCTGGTAATGGTAATGCCAATCCCTTTCTCTGCAGTGTTCCTGACCGGCAGTGATCGGATCCCCATCTACGGCATGGCGAGCCTGCAGATTGTCATCCAGTCCACGGCCAGTGGAGAGGAGTACTTACCCGTGGCCCACACTTGTTATAACCTTCTTGACCTCCCCAAGTACAGCAGCAAAGAAATCCTGAGCGCACGGCTCACCCAGGCACTTGACAACTACGAGGGGTTTAGTTTGGCCTGAGGCTCTCCAACTTGCCCCAGATGTCCCTCCCTTCCTCAATGTCCACATTGAGGACTATACAGAAAATCATGGGGAGTGAGTTCTATTTTTTTATTGCATAAGTGGGGTGGCACTTTTGAATCCTGAGCCTGGTTGTTGTGTTTCTGGGCTTGTAAACGGTAAGCTACATTTTTGAAAAATCAGGGCCTGGGAGTGGGGTGAAAAATTGGCTCTTTATAGGAGGTATTTTTGTTTTTAAACCAAATTTCCCAGTGTTCCCTGCAATTGTGAATATGTTGCACTCTGCTGGGTAAAATGGCAGTGGATTTTTAAATTTCATTTCCCAAATGTCTCTCTCAGCCCAGATCTTTCCTCACAGTGCTTCATGGTCCTTCTCTGAGTTGTCATTCCTCATTCTCATCTCACCTGTCATTTCTTCCCTGCACATGCAGAATGTCTCCATTCTCTGTAGCCTGGAAAATGCTCCTGGCTTGTGGCAGCCCTACCATAAGGCCTCAGGAGGAAAGGACTACTTCAGAAATTTCCAGTTCCAACAAATTGAATCTGGGTCCATTACTTCTGTTGAACTCTTAAGAATTTACTGGAGCCTTTAGGAACACATCTTGCCTTTTTTAAAGAAAAAAAAAAAAAAAAAGGTCTTAGGGAATAGCAATCTTTCCACGCTCTGCCTGTTTCCTGGGCCTTCTTAAGATGTGCCGAGCAGCTTAGCATTGCACCTGAGCCTGATTTTGTTGCGTTGCTCAGCCATGTCCCTCTGACTACAAGGTGAGGTGATAAGCTCTGCCCTTTCTCTTATCTAGCTTTTGGAGCAATTTTCATTAATATTTTGAAGAGTATTTTCTCTAAGAAAAGCAGAAATAATACATTTATGTCCCTTTCTCTATCTCTTTCTGTCGCTCTTCTCTCTCCCTTCCCCTATTTTACTTTTTTTCTCTTCTTCATCCCATTCTGTTACCTGCTACCTTCTTCTTCTCTCCTAGTGAATGCATGCAGTCTGTTCTTTTTTATTTCTATTTAAACTGTAAAATTTCTACTTGGTTTTTTTCTTCTTCTTCCCTAATTGCTAAAACTTAAGGACATTATTATGGAACTTTTGTTTATTGCATTTGAAATGTTTGTTTACAATGCAGTTTCAGGGGGGATTGTGTTTAAAGCAAATATATGTATCTCAAAAATGATATGCTTAACCTTCTTCATCATGGGATAAGAAAATTCTACATGATCAAAGAATCCATGTCAGTCTAATTTTAAATTCCTAGTCACTAGAGAAAAGACTTATTTATATAAAATGAAGTATTTATGAAATGTGATACAGCATTAAATCTCAATGAAGGATTGTAGATTTTTGCTTTTTGTTTTTAAAACTTATTCCAATTGCTAAATTGGTAGTTTTTCAGTCTTTATAAAACAAGATTAAAAATGATATACAGTTATATGAAATGTTTATTTTCTATGTGTGTGCCTATAGTTCAATATCATGCAATAAATTTGGTGTTTTAACTTAAAACTATTGTACTTGCAGAAAAGATAGCTTGCTTGCAGTAGAAGTATTAGGTCACCCACCCAAATAATGTAATAGAAAGTCAAATTTGGTACCTGCTATAAAAAAGTAGAAGCAAATGCTGGGGAAACGGAAAGTAAAACGGGCAGGAGCAGGTGGGGTAGTTGGGGACAGGTGGTGGGAAGCAAGTGGCATTATGATGAGTGGAATTTTTAAAGGTTCATGGAGTGGATGGCTTTAGCAAAGGCTGGAATGTGGGGACATATTTAAGGAAGGGCCAAAACAATTTGAAGAAAATCAGAGGAAATGGAGCCTGATGATAAATAAGTCTGGGGAGAAAGAAGTTTGAGGGGTTGAGGATTCAGATAAGCACTGAAACTGTAATTGGTTGTCAAATTGGATTGTTAAAATATTCAGAAACTTAGGGTGGGTAGGAGTAGGAGACAGTGATAGAGGATTTGGACCTGGTTTTAGGTGGGAAAATATGGATGAGGGTAAATTTGGAAGAACTGGATTGGAAAGGACTGAGCACGGCGCAGAGCTGAGAGCGGTGGGCAGTGGAAGTAGAAGTCTGCTTGCAACAGTATTGGTAGAAGCGGGCTGATGGGGCCCACAGGGACGGTGATTTAAAGGTATTAATCTAGTGATTGATACCCATTAGCCCATATTATGCACCAAATGTATAGGAAGTGCAGCAAAAAGAAACTTTTAATATATATTAAGAACTATAATATACTGTCTTATCAGACTTCATAGTTTAAAAGTGGTAAACTATCTATTGGTGATAAAGAGAACAGTAGTTTTCCATTGACAACTTCCATTCAAACATTTACTAACATAGGTGCTAATTTGAGGAACAAAAAACTGCCACATATAATTTTGAACAGAAATAGCCAACTTATTTTACATTTCTGGGCCTCAGAACCCTCATTTATGAAATACGGGGATTGGACCAGATATTTTCTCCCATCCAAGTACTAACCAGGCCCGATCCTGCTTAGCTTCCGAGATCAGATGAGATCAGGCGTGTTCTGAGTGGTATGGCCGTAGACTGGACCATATAATTTCTAAGACCCCTTTGAGCTCTCAGATGCTAAATTTCCATCACTGAAGTAGAGTGTCTGCACAGTGATACCCAATAAATATTTCTAAATATTTATTGCACACATAAAATTCTTTGCTGCTTCTAAATTACTGTTTGTTTTTCTGAGAGATTTTCCTTTTTTCTCTTCTTCACTGGTTGCTTTAGATGGATTCAGGATGGACATTTTTGGATTTAACTATTTATGTTTATAGCTACCATCTCTCCCCTGCAAACCTTTGGAAGTTTCTTTACCATTTCAGGCATCTACCAATTTAATGAAATTATTTGGCTACTATTGGTGGTGGTGGGGGGCAATTCAATGAAAGATTAACTAGCTTATCTAGCTAATTCTGATGCCTACATCCATTCCTGTGAAAACCTTTTGAGGACTTGAATGATTCTCTTCTAATAACCCTATAAGGCAGGGTTTGACACAATATAGTCCATAATGGGACTTACATTTTTAAAAGATTTGAAAGCAAATAAAGGAAGGCTATGCGATAGGGATGGTAGCCTACAAAGCCTAACTTGTGAACATCTGACCCTTTACAGAAAAAGGTTTGCCAACCCCTATGAGACTGGACTAACAGGAATCACAGCAGAGAAGATAACCTTACTGGAGTCCTAGGAGGACGTTGGGGTGTAGTTGACATTGTACCAGTAAGAGCAAGTATTTGAGGTTTTCTGCCGAAGGAGTAAGAGAATCAACCTTTGTCTAAGATGAACCCACAGACATGGCTTCTAATGTTGACTGTAAGAACTATGTGTTGTTCGTGTGCTGCGCCAGCGCCTACGCAAGCGTTTGCTTTGCACCACCCAGTTTAATTGCCGCCACTGCCCTCCTGGCTCAACTGATTACTAGCTGTGTGGCCTTGGGCAGGCTTCTTAACCTCTTTCCAGCTTGTTTCTCTCCTCGAAAGAAAATATTTCTTTCATCCCCATTTGCTTTTTTTTTTTTTTTTTTTTTTTTTTATAATTTTTTTTTTTTTTAAAGAGGCATGTTTTTATTTATTTATTTGTTTGTTTGTTTGTTTGTTTGTTTGTTTGTTTTTATACATGCACTGGGTACAGTCAGAAGCGCGGGAGGGTGAGAGAATTCACCAGAGCCAGAGTGGGGAGCAGAGCAGGCAGAAGGACCGAAGTACACTGCTGAGGGGAGCAGCGGGCGGCAGGAGAGGTCTGCGCGCCATGTGGGACCCTCCTCCAGTGGCCGGGGAGCAGCCGGGGATCGAACCGGCGCCGCGGAGGCTGCGGGCAGCTTCGCAACCCAGCGCTCAACCGCTGCGCCACTGGGGAGGCCCCCCATTTGCTTTTAATGGAAATAGAAATCATGCTACTTCATGAAGTCATGAGAATTAAATGAATTCATGAAAAGCACAAGAACAGTGTTTAGTACATACACAACCAGCTTTCAGTAACAGTACCATTATCATCAGCTTTTCACATGAAGAAATCAATGTTCAGAGAAAATACCTTGCTCTCTGTCATGAAGTGTTGGGACTTGGGCTTGACCATTATGTCCAGCTGCCTGAGACCGGCAGCAAATGGCATTGGAGATGGAGAATAGAGGTGAAGCCACTTGGTGGCCAAAGAAAAAGGGACATGGAGGATGTGGCACATAACTTTATCACTCGTCTGCAAAGACACTGTTGTGAGTTTTATTTGACTGCCAACCTGCCATTCCGTAAGGCAGCTGTAAAATTGTGGGACCAAAGTGCCAATCCCGTGTGCAGTTCTCATGGCATCTGCAGGGTCCCAGGTGGAACTGGGTGTCACTGACTAGGGGAGGGAGTCTCCGTTGGCCACTAGAGGTCAGAGGCCAAGGGTGTTTCTTGTTTTGTGTCATATGCTCCCTCTTTATCCTGCCCCAGATGCCCGTGGTGCCCCTTCGTGACACTGGGAGAGGGCTGGACTTCACACCCTTTAGGGCATCACTCTAGAAGTTTTCCACAAGACTTTTAAAATGAACTTTTATTTTTCAATATTTTAGATTTATAGAAAAGTAGCCAAGAGCATACAGCAAGTCCTTATATACTCATTCAATTTCCCCTAATGTTAACATATTATCAAGGTATATTATTAAAAGGAACCAACAGTGGGATGCCACTGTTCACAAAACTCCAGGTTTTATGTTTTACCACTGAAGTTTGTTTTCTAAGGTTCCAATCCAGGACCCCCGCCCCATTGCATATAGAACAATAGATTTTTAGTAAGTACTGGGTCCTTGGCTTTGTTCTGCTAGAACTTGGGGGTGCATATTCTATGCCCTCCCCCAGTAGTCCTACTTTACAGTCTCAGGGCGGAGAGTAAGTGAAGGCTCTCTTACTCTCTTACTCCTGGTGACCTGAAGGAAGGTCACCAGGGCACTCCAGGGACCTGCAGACTGTCACGCAGATGTCACAAACATCTTTCTCACAGGTGGACTCCTGCTTCAGCAAGTGGTTCTGTTTAAGAAGTAGGAACCAGTGGACGTTAAGGCCTCAGTGGCTGTCAAAGGCAGAATTCCCCAAGGGGAAAGCATAGGAGGAAAGAGAAGGCTTATATTTATATAAATTTGGGGCTCTCTGGGTTAAAGAAAGTTAAACTTGACTGCAATACTTAGATAGCTTTGTGACACTAAAGGGATGAGAGTATACAGCATTTCACAAGTGGAGTTCTCCACTGAATCCCCTACCTTTTGACTGTGTGCATATGGGGGTAGGGAGATCTTACTTAGTATTTCTTAATTCCCAGAACCATAGTTGAAGTTAATGGTCAAATAGTAGCTTCTGGGCTGGTTAGGTGCTGGCAGAGGGCACAGGAGTGCCACACATCCTAGCCCTGCACATCTTTTCCATTTGATTGTTCCTAAGTTAGGAGACAAGATGATGTCACCAAAATGACAGTGTAGGAGACCCCAGCCTCCACCTGCCTACAAAGGTCAATAATTAAATTGCTACCCATGAACAAAATAACCCTAGTAGAATGCCAGAGACCACTTAAGAAATTCAGCAATGTGGAATGCAGAGAAACAAAACAGACCAAACCAATTATGACTGTAAAATTGAGGCCACCAGAAGGGGAAGGGGTGGGTTGAGAGCAGGGTGTGGAGGAGGCCCAAAGGCCTTTGTGGTGTGTGGTGTATGGTAACAGACATCTGAAGAGGTATGAGTCTAGACCACTGAATCATACAGTGTTGTAAACCAATTTTGCTTCAATTGGAAAAAAATCAGTCACACTGTGGAACAAAAAACTTGACAATAACAGCACACACATAAAGGGAAGAAGACACAGCTTCATTTTGCCTGCATCATCCCACCCCCCAAACCAGTACCCAGTACTGCACAGTGCCAGGAGCAAACTGCCCGGCAAGGTAGAGATCACCTCACAGGAAGGAATAGAGGGAGTGACCAGTTTCTACAGCCTTTTGGGGCTCTGCTCAAAGGTTCCATTTTGGTTTCACCCCACCTAAATCCTTGCAAACCCGAGACATAGAAATGGCTCAAAACAAGGAAGAAAAGCAAGACCCTCCAGTAGCAGGCATGGATGCAATCATGGTTCCTTGTAACCTGCTCTTCAGAGCAGCTTTTACCACTGAAAAAACTGACAGCACAATTGTGTTCATTCCCTACAGATCTCACCATTTGTGTTTGCTAACATCAGCACCTGAGCCCCTACCTGCTCTCTTCTCACTTCCCCCCTCCAACTTCTGCAGGAGCTGGGAGCTACACTGGTAGCTAGCCCAGGGCTCTGTGGCCATGTGAGTACAAGGTGTCAGCATACATCTCCATGGCTGATTACTATCATCTGTGTGTGCTTGGACTAGTCACCACAACTATGCATTTACACACTTGCAGCCTGATACCTGTCACCAGCTCCTGTTGTGCTTTAACACGCAGGGGAGGCTATGCAGCCACTGGAGTGCATGACAGTACACAGAGCCACTGCAGCAGCTTGGAGGACCAGAGCAGGCCCTGCCTTCTGCTGCTGATCTGCATCACTGTGCTTGCCTTCAGCTAGGTTCCTCCTGCAGTGTATTTAAATGCCCTTGGCCTGATTCCTGTCACTGGCCTCCACTGTGGTATATCTGTGGCAAGACCCAGCAGCCAGGTTAGGAGATACTGATAACCAGGTTCCCTCCCCTACAGCTGCCACAGTACCCTCAATTGATACTGGTCCTCACCATTCCATGTGTCTATAACTGGCTCCAAAATAGGCACCTACAACTGGCCCCCACAGCTGAGTATGTGCACACTACTGACTCCAGCCACAACCACTGTCTGTCCTGGTTGGGTTGCTAGTTGCTAGACCTGGAGGTGCCACAGAGGACTCCAAAACTTTCACTTTCTTTTTAAAAAATATTTATTTATTTATTTATGCAAGCACTGGGTACAGTCAGAAGCACAGGAGGGTGAGAGAATTCACCAGAGCCAGAGCGAGAAACAGAATAGGCAGACTGAAGAAATACACTGCTGAGGGGAGCAGTGGGTGCGGCAAGAGAGGTCTGTCGTGCCATGTGGGACCCTCGCCGGCAGCCAGGGGTTGAACCGGCGCTGCAGAGGCTGCGGGCAGCTTCGCTCAACAACTGAGCCACCAGGGGAGGCCCGCATTTCACTTTCTATGGATCCTCTAGAGCCCTTGTCAAGGATCATACACTTGTTGATTCTACATTCCCCAGCAACCTGACTAGAGACATCATGTTCTCCTGAGCCCATTGCCACTACATGCCCTCACATATGTTGATCTGCACCACTAATCCTGTGGTTAAAGCGTGTAGCATGCACCTACATGCAGGTGAAAGTCTTTACTTATCAAAGTCAGTCCATTAAGTGTGGAAGAGATAGCTCTTTCTTCAAATGGACAATTACGCAAGGGAAACATGCTTCTTCCAAAGGAACACAGTATACTTCTAGTAACTGGTTCCAATTAAATGGAGATCCAGGAATCGCTTGACAAAGAATTTATTCAATTATTTATTTATTTTTTCACATAGTGAAATTAGTTTAATTACCACTTCCATTTATATTTATAATATCATTATAATGATATAAAGATGGTAAAATTATTTAAGAAAATAAATTTCCTATTTTGTGATTTTATTCTTATTTACAGAAATCATTTAATGTTTATTCTGAAACAATTTCATATTCATATTATATCCATTTTATATAACATATAGTATGATCCATATTATTTAACTTTTTTATTTAAATTTTATTTTTATATTCCTCATACAATTACAACCCCCTTATTTTGACTCAAACCCCTCCTTTCCCCGCACCCCACTCCCCATAGAGTGTCTCTGGTTCATAGTAGTTTGTTGATTTTGATATTTTCTTTCTTATAGTTATTCTTTTTCCTGGTCACTTATTTAAGTTTTCTAGATTCCTGCTATGAGTGAGACCATCCGGTATTTTTCTTTTTCTTTCTGGCTTATTTTGCTGAGCATGATCCCTTCCAGCGCCATCCATGTTGCTGCAAATTGCATGTGTTTATCTTTTTTTGAATGCTGAGTAATATTCCATGGTGTATATGTACCACATCTTCTTGATCCAGTCATCTATTTCTGGGCATTTGGTTTGTTTCCAAAGCTTAGCTATTGTAAACAGTGCTGCTATAAACATGGGGGTGCAGGTGCTCTTTGGAATTGATGTTTCTGTGTCCTTTGGGTAAATCCCTAGGAGTGGAATTGCTGGATCATATGGAAGCTCTATGTTTAGTAGGTCCAGAAATCTCCACACAGCTCTCCATAGTGGTTGGACCAGTTTGCACTCCCACCAGCAGTGCAGGAGAGTTCCTTTTTCTCCACAACCTCGCCAACATTTGTTGTTGCTAGTTTTTTAAATATGTGCCATTCTCACTGGTGTAAGATGGTATCTCATGGTAGTTTTGATTTGCATTTCCCTGATTACAAGTGATGTTGAACATTTTTTCATATGCCTGTTGGCCATTTGCATTTCTTCTTCAGAGAAGTTTCTTTTTAGTTCTTCTGCCCATTTTTTGACTGGATTATTTTCTTTGTTTTTGTTGAGTCTCATCAGCTCTTGGTAGATTTTTGTGATAAGTCCTTTATCATTAGTGTTGTGTGCAAAAATGTCCTCCCAGTCGGTGGGGTTTCTCTTTGTTTTGGTTATTGTCTCTTTTGCTGTGCAGAAGCTCTCTAATTTGGTGTAGTCCCAGCTGTTTATCTTTGCCTTCACTATCACTGCTTTGGGTGATGTGTCTGTAAAGATGTCTTTGATGTGCATATCATGTAGTGTTTCGCCTATATTTCCTTCTATGTATTTTATGATTTCAGGTCTTAGTTCTTTAATCCATTTTGAGTTGGTTTTTTTTTGACAAAGAATTTAAAATAACTGTTCTCCAAATAGAGCATTATGAGAACCCATACAATTTAATGATATCTGGAAAATAATACAAGAATAAAGTGAGATGTACAACAATGAGATAGAAAACATAAAAAAAATAGTGTTGGAGCTGAAGAATACTATGACTGAAGAATTCAATAGACAGAAGAATCAGTGAGTTCCAAGATACATCAATTGAATTTATCCAGTCAGAGGGAAAAAAAAAATGAAAAGGAATGAAGACCACTTACATGATTTATGGGAAACCATTAAAAGAAACAATGTACACATTATTGGAGTCACAGGAGAAGAGAGGGGAAAAGGGATAGAAAATTTGTTTAAGGAAATAATTGCTGAAAACTTCTCAAAGCTGAAGATATTTGAGCAACCAAATTCATGAAACTAACAGGTCATTCCAAAATTTCATTTGAAAACAGACTTCTCCAGGACAAAAAATAAAACTTTTAAAAAACAAAGAATTTTAAAAGTAGCAAAAGAGGGAAAAAAATCTTTTCAACAAAGGAACATTTATAGGTTCTCAGTGAATTTCATGACAAGCTAAGAGTGAATGGATGCAGGCCTCCACGGTGGCACAGCACATTGAACGCAGCGCTATGAAGCTGTCCACAGCCTCTGCAGCACGGGTTCGATTCCTGGCTGGCCAGGGAGATTCCCACATGGCATTGCAGACCTCTCCTGTTGTCCCGCTTCTCCCCTCAGCAGTGTATTTCGGTTGTCTGCCTGTTTTGTTCCCTGCTCTGTCTCTGGTGAATCCTCTCACCCTCCTGCGCCTCTGGCCTATACCCCAGTTCCTGTATAAAAATAAATAAATCTTTAAAAAAAAAAAAAAAAGAGTGAATGGATATTATATTCCAAAATAGTAAAAGAACAACCTGCCAATCAGCCAACCAGAAACATTATTCCCAGCAAAGTTGTCCTTTAGAAATAAAGATGAAATGAAGACTTCCTGACAAACAAAAGCTGAGGAAGTTCATCACTACTAGACTTGCTTTACAAGAAATTCTGAATGGATTTTGTCAAGCTGAAATGAAAGGACACTAATTAGCACATGAAAATATATAATACATTGATAAAGGTAAGTTTAGTCAAATTCAAAATCTCTAATGCTGCAATATAGTGATGTTAAACACTAGTAACACTAGTATAGAGGTTAAAGGGCAAAAGTATCAAAAATACTTCAGCCACAATAATTTGTGAATGGATATACACAATATATAAAAAGATGTAAAACATAAAAAAGTGGCTGTATTTGTTAGTATAATGGTGAGTATCCCTATCAAAAACATAAAAGGGGGAAGTAAAAGGATAAAACTTTTTATGAGTTATCAGTGTAAAATAAACTATTATATTTATGTTTTATATAAGCTTCATGGTAACCACAAGACAAACACCTATACTAGATTTACAAAAATACAGAAATTAATAAAATCATACTATTTTGAGAGATCAATTCATAAAGGAAAACAGCATGATGAAAAAAGAATAAAGGAACTAAAATTCAGAAAATAATTAGATGTCATTACTATGTCCTTACCTATCAATAATTAATTTATTCCAAATGGATTGAATTCTCAAATAAAAGACACAGAATGACTAGCTGGACATATAAAAATACTCATTTAGATGTTGCCTAAAAGAGGTCCACTTCAGATGTAAAAAAACACATGGGCTCAAATTGAAGGGATAGAAGATATTAATGCAAGTGAAAATGGAAAGAGATCAGGAATAGCTATATTTCTGTCAGACAAAATGGGCTTTAGGTCTAAACAGTAAAAAGAGAATGAGAAGGTCACCATTTGATGAAAAAAGTGTCAATTCATCAAGAAGATACAACAATTGCAACACTTAACATCTGAGCACCCAAATATAAGAAGAAAATACTAACAGTTCTGAAGGGGAAAACAGACAAAATACAATAATAGTAGGGGATTTCAATATCCTACTTTCAACAAGGAATATAACATCCAGGCACAAAATCAAAAAGGAAATATTGGAAATATTTTAGATCAAATGGATTAAACAGATATGAACATCCCATTCTCTAGCAATATAATACGTATTTGTCTTAAATGTGCATAGAACATTCTATAACATAGATGCTATAACAGGTCAAAAACAAGTTTTAGCAAAATTAAGAAGACTGAAATCACACTAAGTATGTTTCCCAATCACAATGGCATGAAACTAGAAATCAATAATAGGAAAATTCACAAATATGTGGAAATTCACACAGTTTTGAACAAAAGCTGGGTCAAAGAAGAAATCAAAATTCTTGAACAAATGAAAAATGGCCTCCATTGGTGCTGTCCAATGTGCAGGTCTCTATTTGCTTAAGATTTTGAAATGACTAGAGCTGCTCATTTCCACAAATACCCAGGGTGCAGTCTGCACCCTTTACTTACAGTAAGGCCCAGCCCTACAGCTGCTAAACCTTGAGGGTTTCACTTTATCTTGATAAAGGAGGATGGAGGAAGGAAGGAAATGTGGGAGAGATGGAAGGAGAGAGGAAAGGAACAAGCCCTCGTGTCTTCAGAAAAAGTGACCTCTCTCTTGTGAGTCAGGCTACAGGCATTCTCCAGTTGGAAGTGGCATAGAAACTACTGCTGTCCCTTTCCAACCTAGCGTTTTGATAAAGAGGGGTTAGATAACCTTAAACAGAAGAGTTCTGTGAAAGGTGTGGTAAATATTGTTATTTCACTACAATATAATTCCTCTGCTTTGGGATGCTAACCCAGAGTGGCTGAAGTGCAGGTGGGGAGGCCCCTGGCCCACACTGAATCTGAGCGGGTTTCCATCTAAGAGGCCTCTGCAGAGAGAAAGCAGGGTCTGCAGAGAATAGGTGCTGGGTGGGGGGGTCCTCCCCAGTGTGGGCAGGATCTTTGGGTCTATATAAACAACAGCCTCTCCAGTGGATACACTAATCCAGGCTTTGACCTTGTTTTCCTTCCAAAAGTTAGGGACTGTATGTTCTTATGTGGCTCATATTGTACTGAGAAAATGAGTTCAGATGTTAGCTTTCTGTTTTCTTTTCTCCTAAGAGTGACTGGACACCTGACAGGGAGCACAATCACATGGTCTTCACGTCTTTTAGAAGCTGAATTTCCCGGGCTTACTCCCAGGAGAATTGGTTATAAATCTGGTAACTATTGATTCAACGCTCATTGATGTTGAACTTCCTGAGAAATTTAAATATTAAAACACACCATCACGACTCGGACTAAGACAAAAGCTAACCAGATTAGTCTTTCACGGTCACCTTTTCTTTAGGATTAGGAATGAAAAAAAGCCAAAGAACAGACTCAGAAATAACCTCATTCCCCAATGTGTCATGAGAGGCCAGAGCGCTCAGGGGCAAAGGTCAACAGCAAACGCCAACTAGTTGCTGGCTCATGTTCCCATAGGCCTGCCAATGCCAGAGGCAATGTTGTTCTCAAGCAGTTCTGACCTTTCGTGCCGGCTCATTCTCAGGAGTTCTGCTGCTTGTGAGGCTTGCTCAAGGGCGCTCAAGTTCAAGTCTTCCGCGTGTTTGGAGAGGATACTGAGCATTTCTGAACTTTTGAGATATGGGGTTAGGGCCTCATGCAATGAGACTTTAAAATCATCTTAGCCACGGGTTGTTCTGTTGCAGGCCTGGGCAGCCGCACCTTCCATTTGCCGCCTGGGGTTGATGTGCGTGGGCTGTGAACCCGAGTCCTCTCCTACCTGCCCTCCCCCCCACCGTGAAATTTCGTATGCTAATTAGGAGCTTGCCAAAATCACAGCAGCTTTCCTCCCTGGGGTAAATTTAGTTTTTAGTTGTTTAAAAACACACCCTGAAATTTCGGAACATCGAGTGACCTAGAAATCAGCTCAAAGGTCACTCACTCTGTTCCCCACTTCACAGAACACAGGCTTTTCCGTGTTGGTTTCCGCTGCCACCTCAGACTTTGCTTTTGTCTGAGAAGATCTGGAGCTTCCAAAGTGTTTTGGGGAGAAGCAGACCTACAGAAGTTTGCCCTATTCTGTGAGGACAGGAAATCAGCAAGTGTAGATCTTTCTGACAAAAATGGTCAGTTTTTGATGCAATTTGCTCGAATATTGATACTCATAATCTTCCCCTAGGAGAGAATCGGTCAGTGTTTCCATTAAATCTTGCTTACCCTGACGGCACTGATTGTGCCTAAGGAGCTGCAGGTGGTTCTGCCTCTGACACAAAAAGAAATCAGAAGATGAGGGGTGATGGCAGGGGTGCACAAAATTCCTGTTTTGCAGCCATTTACAATGTCTTGTTGGATGAAGAACCTTTGTCTCAATGCTGTTAACACCAACCCACCACCATCATTTATGCAGACATATTGTCTGCTCACTTTATGTTCATCCCAGTATATTCTCATAATGACTCCAAAAGGTATAGATTATGATGATTCCCATTTGTCAGATAAAGAATCAGAGACTTTGGGAGGGAATGTAGTGAAACCGATCATTGAGCTTTAAGCCGTTTGTCTGCAGGCTGGGCCCTAAGCATAAGCAGTAATTGGCCTCCATTGGTGCTGTCCAATGTGCAGGTCTCTATTAGCTTAATATTTTGAAATGACTGGAGCTGCTCATTTCCACAAATACCCAGAGTGCAGTCTGCACCCTTTACTCACAGTAAGGCCCAGCCCCAGGGCTGCTGTACCTTGAGAGTCCTGCACACTCACATGCAGTTCCAGTTTGAGAAGCGCTGCTCTCTGGTATGAGAGAGAACACCCTTTTCTCTCCTTTCCCCCGCCCGCAATCACAGCCAGTAATCCTAAATTCTTCAACAGAAACAGTTACAGAGAAATCAAAATGTCTCAAAATACCTTACTAAAAAGTACTGGAAGCTGTAGGAACAGAAGCATGGGAAAGATTTCTTAGCATCCTTGAACTGCTTTTAAGCAATTAAACAAAAATTTAAATTTTTTTAAAAGACTTTCAGCATTCACAGTAACATAGAAGTTAAATACACACAGGCCCAACAGAAACCCAGAGGCCCGAGTATTTCGGGAGGGTTCCTGGGTCTTGCCCTGGGCGGAGAGATGCCTCCCAACATGGCTGGGAGCCCTCCTGTGGCAGAAGCCTTGTTGCTCCAGAGGAAAAGTGAGAACCAAGCTGTCAACAAGCTCTGTTCCTGCCAAACCACATTTGTCTGCCTGCCAGCCAGGCATCTAAAAATGCATTTGGGAATTTTGACTTTTACTGAATATGAAATTCTACTGTGTATATATAGTCTTGATAAGTTGACCCAGCTTAGGGATAATGCTATTTTCTGTCTTACAAGATTCAGAATCCATTTCTAGAAGAGACAATAACGAGGCCGGTGAAAGGATTGAAGGGACTGCCTCTCCTTGCACCCCCCCACAGTCCAGTGTAGCCCCCCACTTCTGAAATTCCATTCAGGTTGTCTAAGCAACGCACCAGCACAGTTCGGGGTAGGTGCTGGGATCCCTGCAGGGAATCATCAGGCTTTGTCACCGGCTGTGGAACCTGTACTTGGGCAGCGTGACTTTATGCTCCCTTACTAGGGCGATATCAAAAATAAGATTTAAAGAAATGGAGTGTCACTAAATACTACCTGCCACTTCTGCCTGTTTTTAAAGGTAAATTATTCAGGCTGAGCCTTCATTTTAGCAGAACAGCATCGAATTGTGCTGTCATTAGCAGCACTGCCTTTCTGTGTCCTGAAGTCAATCCCAGTCTGAATGCTGATGCTAGCACTAAGGCAAGGTCCTTACTTGGGGCCATTGAAAAAAAAATTGTGATTTAGTCTTTGTAATGTTTACATTTGTCACTTAATAGCTGCACCCGGGCTGGCATATTCTCGATGTAGGATGAGCCCAGCTGTCCCCAGCCTCCTCTGGAGCCCGGGCGAGGCTTGTGTGGGCACTTGGCCTGAGACAGGTGCCCAGGGCAAGGATTCTCACACACCACTCAAGTATGCCTTCCTCCCAAGTCAGTTTTCTGGTGGCTTTATGAGCTTCAGAGTAATAATGGTTAATGTATTTACCATGATGGCCTCTTAGACTTTGGAAAAAAGCAAAACCAGGTTATTTCCCCGCACCCCAATGCATTTATTTCTACACCCCTTCCATGAATTATTTAAAGGCAACTGAGTACAGAGCCCCAGTCCATTTTCTGTTTTAACCAAAACCATGGGCATGCCTAACTTGTACCCAGTTTGCCTCTCCTCCAGTGCCCTCCCCGAAGTCAAAACAACAGGACTGTAATCCTCTGGAGGCCAGAGCAGCTGATTCCTCACTGAGGGAAAAGTCACACCCGCAGGCACTTCAGTCCCATCTTCCTGGGGCTGAAGAATTTCAGAACATTCACAGTTTAAAATATTTTATTTCTTTTTAAGTTCATACAAAATACAGCAATGTACAAAAATGTACATAACATTTTCCACTCGGTTTACATTTTAAAAAAGGACAACTCTAATTTCAAATACTTCTGCTTCCATGTCAAGTAAACACAGGTCCGAGTCCATATTATTTATGGAAATTGTGTGCACTTTTGGAGATGGTCATGATTGTATAGGTGCTTTCAGGTTGAAAGTTAGATCTGCCCAAGCAATTTCTCGAGTTGCACGCGTGACCTCGATAGGCCCGTTCAGGACTGTGAGGCTGCAGATGTCCAGTTTCCTAGGTCCATACGCATCTGTGTAAATTTAAGAGTCTATCTCAGCCAACTACATTTTCCATGAAGGATCGTGGTGGAAAAACGTGGCTACCCACAGGGCACAGTCCACTTGGGAAAGTGATCAAAGCTGTTGTGCAGTGCCCGACACAGATCACAGTAATCTGGGGCTGCCGTGTTAGTCACCCCGGGAAGAGGTGTCAGTGTGCACAATTTGAGTGTATAAAAATTTGAAACGTATGTATAGCCAGTCTTTTGACAAAATGTGCCTTTTAATACATTTTGAGGGTCAAGTGTGTATGTGTGGGGGGAATAAAGGAAGGGAACCCATAGAAGGAAAAACAGCTCTGCCAAACACATGGGCTTCAACATCTAATACAGACTTGTCCCTCCCTATTGATTTAACCAAGTGATACTGGAGAAGAACATCATGGAGGTGTTGACCTTACTGTAGAAAATACCAGAACCCGGGGAGTACTGTGTCAGGAAGACCCATCTTGAAGGCAAAATAGAATTTAGATTACAACCAGCTTTTTACAAAGCAGTTACGTTTGTGGTGTTCAACTATAAATATTCCACCAAAAGTATCGAGGTGTCCCCCTTAAGGAAACCGGCATCTTTATGATCAGATTAAGAATTTCTTCACAAAGTTAATCAAAAACTTTGAAATTTGTCTTCCCTTGAAAATCTGATTGGTTGTGGATACTGGATCCTATTCTGTCTACTGAAAATGAAGCATCCCCAGAAAGAATCAGCTTCATTGGCAACATGGCCATGCTTGATTCTAACAGACTGACACCTTCATCCTGTAAGGGAATCCAAGTTCAACCACATTATCAAATGCTTAGTGATCTGCGGTTGGAAGATTGCTCCCAGCACATCCCAGTGTGCTATTCATGACCTGACACTGCCCTGAGGTTTGTCCAGGGTTAGAAACTCCATACCTAGGAGCTGCACCCAGGTGGCTACACACGCTGTAACAGATTATCCTCCGCCACCCAAGCTTTGCATCAGAACGACACAGGACAAAAATCATGCTGCTGCAGAGACAGACATGGCTGACCCTCCCCTTGGCAGTGATGAATAATCTTCTGACTTAAAACTGGCAACCAAAGGGAAGAAATCGAATTATTAGCTCACAATGTATTATAGCTAGCAATAAAAAATATTAACTCTTCAGTTCGAAATTTAATTTGCTCTTTTGTGGAAATTTTCCCTGAATTGGAGATCACCAAGATTATGTGGTCTTTTTTCTACCAGGATAGGACAAACTTGAACAGTATTGAAAAACTCTGAAGCAGGGCCTTACCTTATCCTAAACCTTGCACAAACATGTCTAAAAAGTGAAATCCAAATGAAATGATCCAAAGATGAAATGCAGTAATGATACGATGCTTAATATAAACATCTATTTCAATGTTTACTCTAAATTGAACACAATAAGAGCAAATGCTTGTGTAAATTGCAAGCCTCTGTTATCTCTAGTTCTTAAAATCAAATAATCAAGTTTATTCATACTTTACCTTTGTTATTAAATAACACTTGACATTTATTTTGTTGGCTGTTAACACATACACACACACAGAGGCACATACACTCCTGAGAGAGTAATGGAAGAACATCAGTTCAGAATATTCTGTCTGTGTGAAGCCTATTAAGACACTGTCTCTGGGGCCCTGAGACCCTGGGCTGCAGAAATGGTTGCTATGGAAACAAATTTGCCTCAGCATTTCTGACAGGGCCAGACCTCCTGACTAATATGTCTTCAGATAAGCTCTAGTGTAAACAGCCCCTCCCCCTCATACTTAATTTAAGCTCAATTCTATGAAATATAGATTAGAAATTACAAAGGAAAACACAATATTCCATATGCAATTTATTTTACTATAACTTGGTATTTTTTCATATTCAATGATATAAATTTGAATGGGAATTCTGGTAAGTCTATTAATTTACCTTTGGCAGAAACAAAAGATTTCAAAATATTTACTAGCTTCTCATTTACATAGCTTTTCTTCTTTTTAAATCCTGTAGCATAAGTATTTTAAAAACAATACTCTTAAACAGATGTGTTTTAAAAGTTAACTGATAATGATTTGATTGACATTATAGCTTCTTTAAGTGAATAATTACTTAAAAAGAACAGACTAGACATATATTTTGTTTTAAAAAATATGATTTTTGGTCATGTGAATGATTTATGTTCAGATTTCAAAAATAGAAAATGTCCTAAAGTGCATTATTTTATTTATAATATAACTCCTTGAAATTATAGCATTCTGCAATGTAAACAGTAGAGCAAAGAATACCAAACTCTATTTTCACATACATCTAAATTTGTAGCATTACGTATGACCCTTATGTGTGTGGATTAAACCAGGGCACTTCCAACACATAGCTCATGCTTCCATATAATTTTTTTTTATTTTTATTTTTTTTGTGGGACCCTCGCCGGTGGTGCTGCAGAGGCCCCGGGCAGCCTCGCAGCCCAGTGCTCAACCGCTGCGCCACCAGGGGAGGCCTTTTCCATATAATTGTTTTTAAGAACAAACTTAAAGGTATTCTTTCCCCCACTACCAATTTAAATGATCTTCAGCTGAGAGAGAGTAGCTACCTCATGTCAGCAGTGGAAAATGCTGCCATAATTCCAATCTCACCAGTTTCTCTCAAGACTCCTTTTTGAAATTAACATTTCGTCAGTAGAGTTTTACATTTTCTTTCTTTTCTTATTAAACAAACAGTGCCCATTAAGAAGGCAATTTTCAAAATACCAGGGGTACCCCATGGTCCTGTGCATCCTGCATCATCATCTGCACAAGGCAGGGCCCCGCAGAAATGCTACCTCTCGCCCTGTGTGCACAACGCCTGGAGCACAAAGCAGACGTGGTGGATAGGGACTTCCAATCCACTTTCCCCAGTGTAGACAGAGAAGGGTAAAAAGAAATAAATCACAGAGTTGCGTTACCATACTGAAGAGATGAGTGATTTGATGTCCTAAATTCCCTGGTCCTTTCAAAATGTCTAATATAGACAGTTCTTTAATAGCCTTTGAAAAACTATAATTGGCCACACACTATTATTTTTTCTCCTTATACATGAGTTCAAAAATAATGTGATTTAGATTCTGCCTTGGGCTGAGCTCTGAGGGCTACATTTCCCTTCAGTTAGAGGTTTTAGTGCAGGTTCGCTTTTTAAAAAATTAGACTCTGGTTAGTATTGAGGAGCCTAGAACACAGGCTCTGTGTGTCTAAAGCTAAGAATTAAGCAAGACCCCCATATTTGGCTTGTACCAAAACAAAACCAAACCCCAACTGGTTGCCATAGCATGCTGGCCTCGCTGAGTGTCCAATGTTAAAATCCGAGACCGGTAATTGCAGTCAATGTCCAGGAAAGATTTCTCCAGGCTCTTCACCCTGTTGATACCTGATTTAAAAAATCAACATTCATAGAGCTACAGCTACATTCCCTGTGTCCCCTGCAGGTGATCCAGGCCTTGTCAGGATCAAAATTCTTTGTTAGCTGAGGATGTCTTAAACACACTGTCAAATAGATGTTTATTCTGCCATTCTGGGCAGATGCAGCTTCCATCTACCTGAGAGCTGAGTAGGTACAATTCAGAAGAGGAGGGAAAGGTGCAGCTCTGTGGGAAGGTCACAAGAATGGCCAAGGCAGCAAATAGGGCTCCGATGCATGTTCCCACTTGACTGGGTCCAAAGAGAACACAGACCTGCACAGCAAGTTCGCTCTACAGAGTGAAGTCCTGAGCTGGTTTTATCACAGTTAGAGAATGATCTCTTGCTGTTCAGTTTTCCAGGGAAGAACAGTGTATATTCTCTGTAGATGAGTGTGTCTCAATGTAGTGGCTCATCACTGCAAGTGTTATAAAGTTTCCACTACTGTGTGTGTGTGTGTGTGTGTGTATGTATGTGTACATGGGTGTGCACAAGCATGGGAATCTTAACTTTCTTTTACGAAATTCCTACATCAGGGTAGGATTTTTTCTTCCATCTAGCTATTTCTAAGGCAAGCAATTGAAACTGGAGCCAACCCCCGTGGCCTAGGGTGGAAGGGCTACAATGATTTGCAGGTCCAGCTCCACGGCTGCCTTCCAGTCTCCCCACAGGTACTATTTACTGGGGAGGCAGGTAGCAAGCCCTTCTCCTTCGCGGGCGTTGCCCCCTCACATGGACTTGGAATCAGTGTCTCTCTTGCTGATCAGCACTTCCAAAAGCCTTAGTTTCGCCTTTATGTGCTTATATTCATTGTATTCTTCAGCCATAGGTGTGCGGTCTTCCTTCTGCACATTTCTAGTGAAAACAAAAGAAAAGGAAGCTGAGGGTCACTGGCTGTCTCTCTTGGATGCTACTGTTCATCTGGAGGGTTAGCATCATGGGGAAACTGCATTTTACCCACCCCTGGTATTAGTGTAACCAAGCATAACTTAGGTCAAGACAAGCTGGATTTAGACAAGTAGGAAAGACAGTGTTCCCCAGAAGGCACCACGTGACTTGAGTTTTAAGTCAGTCTGGCATTTTGTAGAACGACACAGAGAATTAAGAAATGTAGGAACTTTCTCTGCTGCTGGTCATATATGACTTCACATTAAGAGGCTGTACACTGAAATTCTTTGTTTATACTTAATGGTTTCTCACTTTCATATATATTTCATCTAATGAACCATTAAATTTCTAATTAGTAATTGGAAAACCTATAATTTGCAGGTTTTAAAAAAGTGAGTAGCTCTACTTATAAAATTAGTCTTGGACTTTAGCAAATGGATCACATAATACTAAACAGACCTTACAGTTTACTAAGCAATGTTATATGCAGCATATTTATTGAGAGTGTATTACAGGTCACGCGCTGTAATCCTCTCAGGAGCTGGTGCTGCTATGGCCCACATTTTGCACACACTGAAGCTAAGTTCCCTGAGGACTCTACCAATGTGCAAGGTGGCCCTACTTTTCACTGCATCCCAAAAGGCATATGACCAACACTCAAATATCAGGCTTTCTTTTCTTATTAAAGAACATATATAGAGAAAGGGATGGCGTGGGGCTGACTTAATTCTGTTCACTAAAAACAGATCTTCTGTCATTGAGACCCTGTCTTGTTCAAGGACATAATTCCAGGAGCCTTCTCAGTGAAGGGCAGTAAAGGGCACAGGTGCAGAAATCCGAGTGTCTGTCCCCAGCCCTGCCATGTGTCAGTGGCTTCTCTCCCCTTGACACAGAATGACTGAGCCAGATTTCACAGTTGCTGGCGTCCTGCAGAATTCTAAATGAATAATTACTAATTCCCATCAACTATACTACTAAAATTGTGACATTTATGTAATTATATATAGTCCTTCATGTATAGGTTATCTGTATATAATGTGAGTATAAGAAAAAAAGATAAACCAGATTCAAATCAGAGGTACTAAATAGAAAATTATACAAGTTACTGAAATAAAATGTAATACATTTTAATGCCAAAGTTAGTTTTATGGTGTTTTTATTTCCCAATACTTTTAAGAAGGATAAAAGGGAACTTAAAGGAAAACATTCATATGGTTTAAATAATGTGGATTAAGAGAAAGTCAATTAAAAATGATAAAATCTAACTCTAATGTAAGAGATGCAAACCTATTCACTGCCCTAAGTTTGTCCTGCACTGTGTGAGGCCCTGTGTATGCAGCCACTGGCGAAGGGCGGACGATTAGCATATAGGTGACTGAGAATGTTACATGATGCCTGAAACTTCTGTGGAGAAAGGAACCCTATCAGACAGATGGACTTATTGCTGCTTGTATATTTTTTCACTCATACTTAACAATTATCAGCTTGGCTTTGAAAATGAGCAAAATTTAGAATTCCCTTATTTCTTCTTTCAGTTTAAGACAAACATCCACGCATGCATATACACATAGCAGTGCTATCCACTGGAAACAGATCCAAGCTGCTTATTTTAAATAAGAATTTGATGTGACAGGTTAGTTTTATAAATGTCAGCTAATTCTGCACAAACTTTGGACACTATCCAAGAAGGATCTCTTCTAAAGAACTACACAAACCTCAGGACCTCACAGGAAACCTCAGAGGGCCCTGGCACCACCCCAAGAACTAGGTTCTGGAAGGACCACAGTGGTCCCACTTTGGAGGCACTGCACAGATCTGGCAGAAAAACAATGAGGGATGTGTATGCAGGGGCAAGGAATGGGGGAAGAAAAGCATACAGTACCTTCCATTTTGTCTGAAAAAACTGTCTTCAAAATCACGTAGTTTCTTTCGAATCCTTTTCTTTTCTTCTCTCATTTCCTGGAGGTGTTCCAAGAGTTCTGGTCTAGGGGATAGAAAGATATCAAAAAAACTGAGTTACATTTGAATTGTTAAAAACATAATGAATGTGCAACTTACAGCGGCTGTGGAAAAGGGGAGGCACCTAAATGCAAAACTGTTGAGGGAGCTGAACCAGCACAGAGGGGATGCTCTCTATTCCTGGGCTGCTGGTGACAGTGATGGTGCTAGGGCTCCTGCAAGAGCTCTGTACTAATGAATTCATAAGGCTGGTGGAGCCCCTAAGCTCTGTCATATGTTGCTTGGAGAGAGATGTCTTCTATGTGTAAAATAAGGGGATGAGGAGTACATAGCCATGCTATTGAGAGGAGCCTCTGAGAGGCCATAGAGAGGAGCCTCTGATTCTTTAAACAAGATCTTAGATGTTCCCTTGAATAACATGGGATGAAGCATGTAATGGAATGAAGCTAAAAGCTAAAAAAATTCAGTTTTATGCACACAGATACATTCCAGGCAAGTCACTGGTGTTTTGTCAGCCAATTCATTTAAATACAAAGGCTAACACAATATTTCAGAAAGCTATTTGCATTGACACATGTTAATAATACCACCAAATGCCATACATTGATGCAGCATGGAGATTTGAGAGTCCAGTGTCCTGGCTGCACTTTGATATTTTGTCATCCATTGGGGAAATAAACCCATCAGCATCATCTTCAAATTGATCCAGAAAGCAACGTGCACTAAAATCAGTTTTCAGAGTGACCGAGAAGTCTGGCTTTGTATTGCTATCATCCTCAGAACCATCCTCTTCTTCCTGGGGATACACAGCAACCCCAATAAAAATCTGGTTATTTTTTCCAGCATTATTTCATTATAAATATCTTCTCACAATCATTCAATTATCCAGATTCCAAATAGCTTCTTCTGTATCTATCGCTATGTTTAGGAACACATAGGTACATTATGGATATATTATTGAACCTACATGTACATACTAATACCACAAACATTAAACATTGCTACTTACTAGGGAAAAGTCTATAAAACCTCTTCAAAAGTTAGTGTGTAGTTCAATGAACAGTTATTAAAGTCAAGAGTAGGAAGGTACAACCACCGTAACTTATATTCTAAATCAAATGAACCCAGCTCTGTGCCAATACGTAACAAAATCCGCAACCAGTAATCTGTGCTTTAAGATTCCATGACTTGTAATACCTCAGAAAATATTTTTCACTTTGCTATAAACATTTTTAGGAATCAAATAACACAGACTTTTATTTAGGCATTGAGATTATAAAATAGTTTGTGGTTAGCTGATATATGAAATTTTAGGAAAATTTTGAGAACAAAATATTGATCTTCCATGACAGGAATCATAGGACTTATAGCTTTTTCATGGAAATTTCAAGGACCACATTATATTTCTCAATATCCAACAGTCTAAGAAAAGTACTGTTCTTGGTGATGATGCACTTAGAAAAACAATGATGTAATAGCTTGAGTCAATTTCAAGCTCTGTCATTTAAGGAAGAAATAACACCAAAGCCTGAATTAAAAAAAGGTAATTTACCACTAAAATATGTGGTCAGACCAAAAGAGACTATCCTAATGTTTATAAAATTACAAAACTGGTTTGGCATACAGTTAGGTAAACAACATGAGGTATCACATCAACTGTTTTAGGTAAACTAAGTCACTTCAACGCCAATGCAGTGAGTTAGTCTCAGGGGGCAGGATTAGTTACCACTTATGGGCGAAGCACAAGTGTGCAAACTGTAGTAGGGTGGATTTTCTTACCATAAAGTTTGGTATGTTTATAATGGTGCCTCTGAAGAGAAATAAATAAGCGAACAGGCAGAACAAAACAGCAAAAGGGCTATTACATAAGTACAATGAAAATACTATAAGAAGGTATGCAGCTAGAATTGGCAAAAAATAGGTGGATTTTCCAGAGTCTCTGCTATGACTTCAGCTCTACAATCTGTTTGCTGGTTCAGTGAAACAAATGTTTCATGTTTTCAATTTAAATTATTAAACACACTTTAAAAATGACAAAGAACATACTTTTTAAATTACTAACTGAAAAGTTCAAATTAATTAAAAGTGTAAATGAATTTTTAAAATTAAATATTTTAAAATCAATTTAGTGGATTTAAATGACTAATTTAAAAGTTTCTCTTTTCTTGGTAAGAGGAAGGAACCATTCCCACCTGTGTTGTTTTTATATCCATAATTAATTGAGTCCTATGTCAGTGCTCTCTACAGCATGCTGGCATGCAGCAGTGCAGGTTAGCCTGTGTTCCCTCCCCCTTGCCTGGACGAGGACGACTAGGTGAAATCACCTGATCTTGAACTCCAGGGTAAAGGGATTTGGGCCTATCCTTTGCTGTTCCCAGAGCTTGGTCAATGCCTGTATATAGCTGGTGCTCAATAAATGTCTGTTAGACAGCCTAGTACTTCGGTTTTAAAAGAGAAATACAAATAACAATGATAAAGGGATCACTAAAACCCAAGACATAAAAATTGAAGTTACAGATAAGAACTAAATTTAATGAAGTTGGTGTTTAGGCCTTATTGGTTACATATCAAGCTCCTGAGAGAACTTAAAAATGGGAAAATGGTCTTGCACATGGTGAGAATGCAATGTTTTTTAATATGGAGTTAAACAGAACCATTCTTAGTAATCTGTGAAATATTATAAATAAATAGACAAAGAGCAAAAATAGACAAATCTTTAAACTGTAGCTATAAAGTTGTTGTGGATCCTGGGTAAATTCTAGAAGGAATCAATACATAGATGTATGATTAATTGAGAAAAAAATCAGTGATCAAAGTCACCAGTACTGTCAAAACAAACATGAAAACTCATCATGTTTCCTTTTTTGATAGTACTGGCATATTTAGATTGCAATAAAAAATGAGGTAAGCTGGTTGTGACCTCCAACATGAAAGCTGGTTGTGAAATTGTTCAAGGGACAACTGTAATAATGTTTTGAGTGAGTCAAAAGCTGTAGGTGAATTTTTGACTATGTGGTATTCTGTACTTCCTCCCTATCCCCATTGTTCAAAAGGTCAACTGTCACTGAAAAAAGTTCAAGGACCTATAATAAGATTATTAAAAAAAAAAAACCAAAATCCTGGACACATGGGTGATAAGCAATCCTTGGAAAAGGAAACTGGAGCCTGCACAGGTCAACAGGGAGACAGGACCAAGGGGCAGCCGTTCTCACCTTGGGAGCATTTAGCAATGTCTGGAGGCATTTTTCATTCTCCCAACTAGGAGGGGATGGTTGTGGCTCAGGAGGTCATCTTATAGGTGGAGGCCTGATCCCTACAACAAAGAGTTTTCTGGCCCAAAATGTCTGAGGCAGAACCACTGCCAAAGATGAACTCACAGTATGATGCCAGCCACACAGTCGCAGCTTATGGAACTTAGTGGTCCGGATCAAGGCCAGGACTAGTCAGCCCTTGTTTGTTCATTCTGATTAAAACATATAGAACAATGTCCAGGTCTGTGTGTCAGTGTTAATGAGTGACATGGATGAATTGGTATATGGTATGAAGGAGATCTGTGACAATGCAGAAAGGCTTGGGAACCCAGACTTATGAAGAATAAATAGTAAGAGGATCTTTCAGGAAAGATTATAATGAAGGGTAGGTGGAAGCTTGCAGGGCAGTTGACTGTAAATATAAGAAGTGCTCCAATGAAGAAACAGTAAGCAAGCTCATTCCAAGCTGTTCCTGAGGGCAAAACTAAGCCTGTTAAGTAGAAAGTAGTACAATAATAACTATAAATATTATAAATTTCAACTATTTTCATTAATTGTGATAGTTAATAGTTAACAAGCTTATGGTAAATACTAAACTTATATAATCTATAATTTAAAATGAGAATTATAAAATGAAGTAAGTTTTTAGTTATTACTGATGCTGAGCCCATGTAAGACAGTGTTTCTATTCCGTCCAATAAGTTTTAGGGGACATTCTTATGTTTGACAGGAGAACTAATTAGATGATCTCTCGGATTTTGTGGTTGGAAGATCTAGGAGTTCAGGATTTTTTTATTGGTTCGATTTCATACACTGCTAGGGATGGTTTTTAAAGAAATCACTTCGATCACTCTTCTTAGCCACAAACACACCAAATTCTAAACTGAATCAAAATTGCCAACAATTAGTACAATCTAAAGCATGCTAATAAGCTTGCCAACTAGAACAAAATTAACCAAAAGACACCACTATTTACAAAAGCTATGTAATCGTTGCAAAATTATCTGAAGTTTTGACCATCATGTGGGCCAGCAGAGCCATGGCCAAAATACACTTATGAAAACAATAAACTAAACTAAAGAATAAGATTTGGAAGGATGTCCTCTTTGAAAATTAAAAACAGCATCATTAAATGAGGCAATTTTTTGCCTCATATTTTGGATGTGTTCAAGAACACATTTTAATCAAGTAACAGTTCTAGCACATGCTTCTTAGAGAAATATGCTAATTTTCATACACACATTTGCCAAATTTCTTGAATCACAGTGATTTAATTCTTGGGGGAAATTACCATCTAGACAAAATTTGTCTTCTTTCATCAATATCAAATCTTATTGTAAGAAAAGAGCTCTAATTTTGAAGATACAATATAGCATATTGTCATAAATTTCACATTTATAGCATTTTCATACAACAAGTTCTATTTAAAATAACATGAGTACGGAACATAAACATTGTCTAATGGTGTAAATGTAGGTACCTAAAGTATTTAAGATCCCTGAGTGGTAAGGAAAGGAATAGAATAAAAGAAGACTCAATAACTTCCAGTACCTTACCTCAGTTTTGAGAATCGGGAAGAAAATGGAGAGGTTCCCCTGGATAGATTCCTATGAGAATGAGGTCCCCATGTGCTGAAGTAATCCTTTCTGACTACAATAAATAAGTGACCACTCCAGGGTTGAAATTATCTCAGAAAAATGACAAGTGATACTCTTAAGGCTCACTTTTGCTTTGGGGTTAATTTCCCAGTGGACTAAAAATAACTGCTAAAAACAATCGGGTTCCTACACAGACTCACAGATCTAGGGGCAGAGATTCCACCTCCCTTTCTAGGAAAAGCAGATCCACCAATGAGAAGGAAATCCATAACTAATGACAGATTAAAAAAAAATCAGAACCTGTATTTTAGTGCCTGCCCATTAGAGCAGTAATTCACAGATCAAGAAGAGACTATAAAATCAGTACTGAGGATTTAATGTGCCCGGGAAGGCAGAAGCCAGGAACAATATCAAAAACAAGTAAGATATTTATCTACAAAATGAGTTTTTCGATGTATACTGCACACACTGCCTTTGTGAATTTTGACTTTTCTATAAACTCAGTAAACAAGATAAAAAAAAAAAGTAACCCAATGAACTAATTTAACAAAACTATGGAATACAGAAAATCCATTCCACCAAACAGGGAGAACAAAAAACATCAAAACAAAACAAAAATTTCTGAAAGCAAAGTGAAAACAAAACAAGCAAACAACAAAGAAAGCAGCATAATGAAATGAAACTAAGGAAATAGTTCATAAATAAAACAGGATTCCCAACATGATTATATGCAGCTACTGATTTGGGGGAGCACTATAAGAAGCCATCACGAAAGGGCCCAATCATGACCCCTTTCCAGTCACAGGACAGAGGAAAGGAGGGAGAGAACTGGCGCCGATTTAGCAAGTGGGTAGAAGCTGGAGCTCTTCACCTTGGTCTCCTTGAAGAAGGACGCAGTTTCGCCCTCGATAATTGGCTGCAGCAAAGGGCTTCTCCGCTTGGTGGAGGGGGAACCCTGTGACAGTTGTTAACAAGTAGGTTACATTGGGAACCCTTTCTAGTCCCACCAGCTCTCCGCTTCCTTTGACCTGACCAATATTTATCACTGTCTTTAACCATATCCTCTAACCCTCCCACCAGAAATTGTCAGGGACCGACCAGAAACAACCAAAGTTCTTTTCCAAGTTCTGCTTCCCTTCAGAGCCACAGAGAGCCAAGGAGGCCGCCTGAGGGCGCAGACAGCACTGGAGGATGTCAGCCCGACACACACAGAGAACACCTGAGGAAAAACAACCGCCTACCCTCCCTTACCCTGCCCCTCCTCCCTCCCTAGTCATAAGCGCTCCAAGAACACATGGATTGCAATAAGCTTTACCTCTCAAAATGGTAAGCTCATCAAGTGAAACATAGGTTATCTGAATTGCTCGTTACTCATTCCCCCTATTTAGCAAATGCTAAGCAGTCCTAATTGGAGAATGAAATGGATTCTTTCAATTTAATTATTTTTATAAATTAGTTTACTGAATTGGACTGCAGGAAATTTCTAGAAAAAGTAGTTTTCTTCAAACACAACTGCCTGAGGTCTCTGGACTCTCCTTATTTATATAAACAAGTTCACTGTTAAAAGAAATGTAACGGCCATCTCTTAGGCCTAGAAGTAAACAAGGAGATTTCAAGCAGGAACAGAACAACATCAGCTAAGATATATATGCATTTCAATATCAACACAGCAGTGAGGCTGTGTGTGCTTATTAAAAAGCCTAAAGCCAGCAGAGGAAGCCCCAGCATCCCTGGAGATGAAGCACTGAAACACAGGCAAACAGTTGCCCAAGAGATGGTGAGGCCCGACAATGAACTCAGGAGCTGGGGGTGGAAAAGCCCAAGGCTGGAGAAGGGAGGACAGTAAGCCGGCCCGTGCCTGAAACACTTTCCCAGACTAGAGGCAAGTTGCTGCTCCCTATGTTTGACAAAACCAAAATGCAGAGTCTAAATCCAAGGGTGGTGGCCATTGAGATCAAATAAGTGCACAATCACTCATTGGCCGCCCAGCCTTTCCTTCCACTTCTCGACATCTTCCAGTGAGGAGGCTGGCTCTCCCGAATCCCTCAGAGGGCTTCTCCATGGATATGATTCCTTAGGGCCTCGTCCCTCTCTTGGAAGGGGAGAGAAGACTATTATCAGAGGGCCCCAGGGACCAGAGGGCACTCTTTGGAGTAGAGCAGCCCAAAAACGCACAGCCTGTGCCCTTGGTGTGCCATCTCTGAGTAAAGGGTGGGGAGTCAGCCTAGTGCAAGTCAGATGGATGTATATGGCCAAGGCATGTTTCCCAGTTAGGGGGAAAAAATATCAGTTACAGATTCATTTAATTTTGGCAAATGCAGCCTCAGAAATCTTTGATAAATTCTTCATCCTCAAGTTTCAATATTAATGGCAGGTTCAACTACTAAAGGCTATTCTTTAATGTGAAAGTAGGTGCGGGCCCTATTAACAGAGCTGGGGCCCATTCAGCCAGGTAACAGCAAGAGAAGTGTGGCACTCACAATAATGGGGATGGTGTTGGCTCGGGACAGGATTTGTTTGACCAGCCGGTACCTGTCATACAGTGGCTTCATAACCTGACGTTCACTCTTGGTTACCTGAAAAGCAAGAATAAGACCGGTGAGAAGCCAACTCTTGGCATCATGCTACCAGCTTCCCATGCACGCTCTGCATGTGGAGAAAAAAAAGATGATTCAAATGAAATCTACCATTCTTACAAAATTTATTTAGCTGATAAAGTTATTTAGTTGATGAATATTTAAAATATCCAATGCAGCTGCAGATCATTGGGAATAGTGGCATCAACAATATTGTTTTTCCTAAATCAAAACTATGATCATTATTAGCTCCCTGCTTGAAATACCCCAAAGCTCAGAGGTCCTAGATCATTTACTATTTTTCCAGGGAAGAAGAAAACATCTATTTTTGTTATAATACTTATTTTGTCATTCTGTAAATAATTTTTTGGGGGGCCTCCCAGGTAGCGCAAGGGGTGAAGCACCGCACTATGAAGCAATCCGCAGCTTCTGCAGCACGAGTTTGATCCCGGGGCAGCCAGGGAGCAACCCACATGGTGCAGCAGACCTCTCCTGTCTTGCCTGCCGCTCCCCTCAGCAGTGAACTTTGGTCAATCTGCCTGTTCTGTTCCCCACTCTGTCTCTGGTGAATCCTCTCACCCCCACATCTTTGGCTTGTGCCCCAGCTCCTCTATGCATAAATAAATAAATCCTCAAAAAAATAATTTTTTTTACATGTCTCACTCCATGAAACTGTTGTGTCTTTAAGGACAAGTACTGATGAATACTAGGTATTCACGGACTATTCTATCTGCTATAGAATACACTGATTAACTCATCTCTGTATCTCTAAAATTTGGCAGAGGGGGGCCTCCCTGGTGGCGCAAGTGGTTAAGCACTGCACTATGAAGCAATCTGCAGCCTCTGCAGCACGAATTCTATCTGCGGCCAGTCAGGGAGAAACCCACATGGTGCAACAGACCTCTCCTGTCTCACCTGCAGCTCCCCTCAGCAGTGTATTTCAGTCAGTCTGCCTACTCTTTTTCCCACTTTGTCTCTGGTGGATCCTCTCGCTGCCCACATCTCTGGTCTGTACCCCAGCTCTTATATGCATAAATAAGTAAATCTTTAAAAAAATTTTGGCTGAGGGTTTAAAAATGTTTAAAATAAGTTCTAGCACACCTCTGTTTATTGCATTACTATTCACAATAGCCAATATATAGAAACAACACAAATTCCCATCAATAGATGAATGGATACAAAAGGTGTGGCAAAATGGAATATTATTCAGCCATGAGAAAGGAGGATATCCTGTCGTTTGCAGCAATATGGATGGACCCTAAGTACACTGTGCTAAAAGAGTCAGACAGAGAAAGACATGCTGTATGACATCATTCACATGTGGTATATAAAAAAACAAATCAAACCTGTAAAAAAATCCACCAGACTAAAATGGTTGTTACCATAGAATAGGGGTGATGGGGAGATACGATTGATGATACTTAAGGGTACAAACTTGTTTGTAATGAGTACCAAAGCAGTCATAGAGTTCATAAACAGCTGAATATAGATAATAATATAGTACGACAGGTATGTAACATGATAAAGATGACTGCAAGAACAACTATATCATAATACATAAATGTAATACCTTAAATTTATACAATGTGACACATCAGATTTATGCAATTAAAAAAATAAAGGACTGATTCTAAAGGTGAAAGGGAGGAATCAAGCTCAAGTCCCTCCAACAGTACTTGTAGCCCTTTTCCATTTACTGCTTCTCCTCTTCTCCATCTCACCTCAAGTTTTAGCGATAAATCAAAGTCTGTGATTTTGATAGAGTCCTTTTAAATCAGAATCTGCTGTCAGCAGAAACCCATGCACAATGACCACCTACTTTTCTCCAAAAAAAAACCCACCAAAAAACCCAACACAAAAAAATGGGGTTGGAGAAAAAAAAAACTCTGGGAGTACATGTATTTTTCTTTTGAGAAGAATGTTGCCTAAATGGTATTTACAGTCCAGGGTCCATGGCAACACCAGAGCTCTAAGAATGAAAAGTCCACTGTGATTGGCCAGATATCAAATGACCTCTGCTTTCCCTCAGGAGGTTGGAGCATCATGTTCCAGATAGAGGCAGAAAGTCCGACCTGGGATCAGGAATAAATGACACTTCAACTTCCTAGAGCATTTGTTCCCTGTCCAATGAGATACTAGAATTTGGACCCAAAAAGCTGTTCATTATCTGAAAGAGTGATGAAAGAGAGGGCAATGACAAGGCAGAATCAACAACTAATATTCCACATTCGTCATGATAAGAGTGCTAAAATGCACAGTCTTTCACCTGACCCAATCATTTAATAAGAAGTAGGCCTCAGAGAGCAGAACATGTAATGATAACAGAAGCGAAAACTGTTCTTTATTGTGCACCCCCTGCTGCCAAGCCACCTGACCCTACTTCCTCAGTGTTAGGCATCCTACAGGTAACATGTGTGGAATGTCATTCAGTTTCCATGGCAACCCATAAAAGACATCTATTATACAGACCAGAACGAGGCACCAATAAGTCACAGAGTTAGTCTTTGTAGGGCGGCGTTCTGAATCTAGGGCAGCAATCCGAAGACTCAGAGTGTGTGCACGTTGCCACAGTCCCGGCAAAATGGGGGATTCTGTGTTCCATTCAGGCTGATAAATACTGTGGCACACAAGCCCCTCCACAGGTCCTGAATAAGACTAACTAGACTGCTGCCAAGAGCTCTCCAGGCTCCAAGGAGTCCTTACAAGAGTCTACTGATGCCCTAATCTGAATAGATACAATGAAAAGGAGAAACTTTAAAGAAGGAAAAAAATCACAACTTCCACCTCCTCCACCAAGGCTGGGGGCAGCAGCCCTACAGTGGAGAAAGGGCTTCTCTCTACTAGAAGCTCAGTTCTACCTCTACCAGTTTGAATAGTTTCACAATGCATTTGATCTCCAGTACATTTACTATCTGGTTCAATGCCTTTAAAAAACCCAAAACAAAACTTGGCTTGAAACATGACCATTATACGGGGTGCCAGTATTTTTCCACTTCAGGGACAAGCCAGCAAAATCAATCATCATCAGTCCAACTTTTTTTTTTTTCTGAACTTAAACCTGGTAAGCTCAGAACCAAAATGTCACAAAGGACACATTTACAGATTGTTTATTGGGCACATGCTATGTGTTCAGTTTTGTGATAGTTGCTCAGGATTAGGGTCGTCATCAGGTGAATAAAACCCAGAATCCCTGCCCTCACAGACCTTATTGTCCAGTGAATTATTCTGGAAGTTTCTTCATTTAAAAAAACCCCATATTTTATTTATTTAATTTTTATATCCAAAAGGGCAGGTTTATTATAAAGAGGGAAGGAAGAGTAAAGGACACTGTGAAGGCAGAAAGAACTGCCCCCTTAAGGCACAGGCTTGTTAAAAGAGAGACCTGCATGGCCACAGGCAGCAGCCTTGCAGGAGAGCTGCCTCTGCTGGTCTGCAAAGGGTGAAGGTTGGCAATTGGGAGCACCTACGTAGGCACAGATGGGCAGGTGAGTTGCTCAAAAACCACATTATAGATTAAAGGACTATCTGCACTGTATGCCAATGTTGAGACTGGAAAAGAGACCTCTGCCTCTGACTATATGAAGAGCCATTCTGCGAACATGGATTTCAAGCTTTATACCCACTCGTAAGATTTGTCCTGTTGGATTCCTGAAAACAGTGACCAGAAGGTCACTAGGAGTAACTGACAGGATGCCTCATTACAGGAGCTCGAAGGAGGAAAGCTAAAACCTGTCTGGCTACTGTTCCTCCTAGGACTTACAACAAACATTCGCTAAATATTTCCTGTTGTTATGAAACAGCAAAGCCATAATTTGGATTCCTCACACTTTTGATTCTAAACGGCAGCTGGAACTTCTCTACAAATACTCAGTGCAACTGCACTGGGTATAAATTTTAGGGAAGAACATTCCAAATTCAATGCCTTTTTTGACGACAAAGAATGATTAGACCCAGGGACAGCTTATGGAGGCAGACCCAGGACAGGGCAGTCTCCTCACTCTAGGCTTCTGTGCACCATCCTATACCTTCTCCTCCACATCCCCCTTAAAGAAGACACTAGTGACTAAATTCCGGTTGCAAACAAATTTTTCTTTGGATTTCCATTAAATTGAACACCTTCTGTGTAGTTCAACTCTCATAGATTGATGCCTTAAAAAGCTTAGTTATGGTAACCATATATAGTATTCTAAACATCAGAGAAGCTTATTTGCAAAATACTGAACATAGAAAATGATTTTTAAAGCCAGGTTATTTACTCCAATCAGATAACTGAGCCCATGTACATACCGGCCGTCCATGAATACTTTCGTAATATAACAGAGCTTTTTGCATTGCGACTTTCTCATTAGCAATCTGGTCTTTGGTCATATCCTGCATATACACAAAGATAGAGAAATGGAAGACGGGAAAACATTTGTAAGCATTTCAACTTCTTTATTTAGTTAAATTTCCTAAAGTAAAATTACAAAGAATTCTGATATATCAGTTCTTCCTGGCTAGAGCCAAAGCTTACTTTGGAATGACTTATTCTGACCTTCTTTCTAGAAATATGGGTAGAACTGCAGAATCATCATCATCACCTACTTACATCTCCCAGCTGGCAGCAAAGGAAAGTTGAACACTGGGGTAAGTGAGGCCGAGGACACTGGGGCTCAGCATGGTGGTCCCTGCAATGCCCACAGTGACAGCTCACACACACCCAAAGGCTTGTCTAGAATCCTTCTCGCTCAGACAGCTACCAAGCCAACTATGAAGCTAAAATAAAGCTCATTCTGAAATCTGTGCAATAGGATTTTCTGCTTTTAATTTGTGGTCCAAACCCAAAGTACCTGCAGTTCAAATACTTGGCAGTTCCCGCTTCTCTAGACAAGTAAAGATGGGGAAGATGAGGGTGTGGGAGGCTTAGAAAGGTTTCACTCCATTGCCCTCTCCACTGGAACCCATGTGACATGGCCTAGGTTTCGGTACCATGTTGACTGCAAAGGTTTAGGATTAGCAGTGAGCCTGGGACCTTGACAGAATCATCACACCTTAATGTCCTCAGGACGGCCGGCTTCTGCCCGCTTTTCCTGAAGCTTCCTCTGGATAGATTCCAGTGTGGCTTCAACGCTCGGCTTTATGGCTTTATCGACCAACTCTAGCTTCTTTTCATCTTCTTTCTCAAGTTGGGAACCAAAACTCTTGGGGAGTGTATTGCTTCGCTGTCGCATCCTGGGGATTAGGTCCTCCTCAGATATCTTTAGTTTTGACTCTAGTTGAGAAGATTTGCGGGTTGAGAGATTATTTGAGAATTGATATCTGCTGAACTCAAATTGCTTTTCTGAGGTGTTAATAACTGCTTAGCCCATCTTTTTGCCAAAAGTATCTAATTATAATATTAGCTGAAATCCCTAGGTTGTTATGCAAAATCTGAGATAATAACAGTGTCTGGATTTTCTGGAATGTTTCCCTAACCCTGATTCCTGAGAACGCTGGAACTATGTAACATCCATGCTTCAGCCACA
This sequence comes from Talpa occidentalis, assembly GCF_014898055.3. Lineage (NCBI taxonomy): Eukaryota > Metazoa > Chordata > Mammalia > Eulipotyphla > Talpidae > Talpa > Talpa occidentalis. The sequence goes on from NW_023604972.1 coordinate 55,467,695, forward strand.
CCAGTCTGCTTGTTGTTCTTGGAATGTGGCAGATGTTTTCCTATTCTTGTTCCTCGGTGTTTAAAAGTGATCTAACATCCAGCCACTAGCCACCTTTTCCGCATGACTTATAAACCTCATTTTGGAATTGTTTTGTATTCTATGTACATGTTGAGATGAATCTGTGTCCTGAGACACAGCAAGCTCTGAGAGACAGTGACTACATACTTTTCAGATTCATCTTTGTGTCTATGTCTCCTCTAACACCACAGCCAATGAAACCTTGGGATAAACATACAGTTAGGTGCTGAATTACAAACATCATCTTTCTATTAGTGATTCAGTGAAAAATGCTACAGAATTTCACCTTAGTTGATCTGGGTGGCCCTGTGATTGAGACCATGGGAAGACATAAAGTTTCACCCTGTTTATGGAGAAAACTAAGCAGCAGCTTCCAGGAACTTATTTTCCTTGGACTCTTTTAGCAGTGGCATCTGGCATGAGGGGAGATTATGGATTTTTGCACCTGACTTGTTTTACAGAAACCATAGTGCAGAACTTCACCTACCTTTAAGCTGTTTCCGGAATTTGGCAAGGTCATTGGTCCATTTCAGGACCTCGGGATTGGCAGCTTTGTCACTGTGAGAAGGCTAAGACAAGGAAATCTGGAGTAAATGTTTTGGAAAAAGAATAGTTTGCGGATCAATTTGTTTTAAACAGAAAGGAAAGTTGAGTCACCAGAACAAGAAATGAATCAAATGAATCATGATCAATCAGAAAAAACTTCACAAGTGTAATTCCATTATCCCTTTGTACCCTGGTTATTTTTGAAGCTTCGAAAAATTCTTTGGGGGGCAACATTCTACATATGTATGAGTATGGACTTGTATGTGGTCCATAGCCCTATCTCCATTATTTGTAAGACTTAGCATTTCAGGTTAACAGACTAGAAAGCGTAAGGGTTTATGTTTTACACTGCAACTATCATGAAAAATGCTTTTTGCCACTCTTGTAAGAAATACTAAGGAGAGAGCAGAGAGTAGAATGAGGTCAATACTAAGAAAATTTTCGAAAGTGATCATGAGTTTTAGTTGGAAGATTTTATTTAATGACTTCCGATTACTGTTCAGTGATAAATTTATAAAATGCACATGAAAGCATTAAATTTTATTTATTTACTTATATTTCAAAAAGATTTATTATTTTTATTTATTTATTTATACAAGCACTGGGTACAGCTGGAAGCGCGGGAGGGTGAGAGAATTCACCAGAGCCAGAGCGGGGAGCAGAGCAGGCAGAAGGACCGAAGTACACTGCTGAGAGGAGCAGCAGGCGGCAGGAGAGGTCTGCGCGCCATGTGGGACCCTCCTCAGGTGGCCGGGGAGCAGCCGGGGATCAAACCAGAGATGGAGAGGCTGCGGGCAGCTTCGCAACCCGGTGCTCAACCACTGTGCCACTGGGGAGGCCCTCAATTTTATTTTTAAGGATACACTTCTGCAAGAAAAAATACCAGTGCATGTTTTCAGTTTATCAAGGTTTACTCTCCGGTCATTATTGTCTTTTAGTTTTGAGAATCTCTAGAAATCTCCCTTAACTTTTCACTTCTCTGAGTCATTGATTTGCTGGCATGTTGGGGAGGAAAAGAATGGAGACAGCCTGGGATGGGCACTCACCCTATACTTGCGCTCTTCTTCAAATCTGTCTTCAAATTTTCGGATCTTCTTTTTAAGGCTCTGAATCCTTCGAGTGAGCTGGGCGGGTGTCAAGTCCTCCTGCTCATCTTCGTAGGACCCCAGAGAAGAGCTCCGCCTCCTGTTAGGGGTACAACTGGGGTGAACTCCCCTATGAGTGGTCACTACTGGAGGAGCTTGGGGATGAGGAAAGCAGCAGGGAGGGATGGGCTGGTAGCCTCTTGAATAAATGAAAGGTGACTGCCAGCTCACTTTGTGACTGAGTTCTGCAGGTCCCACCTGTTAAATAGGTCTAATTTTCTGAACTGTGGAATTTCAGCAAAGGCTGAAATTGAAATAGGTGCTGCAGTTCCTCAAAGTTAAATTTGAGAAAGCTTGGGAAAGGAGCGTCTATTGGAAATTTACTAAGCAATATTACAGTTCAACTGCAATACAACAGGATGTGTTCCAGGATGGGAGCGTTCAAACATGTTCCTCCACAGACTTCCATCTGAATTAGAAAAATAATCACTAGCCATCAGTCCCATTCCAACCCTTTCCAATTTTACAGGCTGATGCATATGCTTATCAGTGACCCACAGAAACATACCTCATGAAAGAATGGGAATTGGGGGGCGAAGGGGGGACTTCCGTGTCATCCAGGTATTGCCTACTCTGCCCGTAAGCATAGAAGCGAGGAGAGAGCATGGGGTCGCTGTCTTCATCCAGAAGCTGATGGATCAGGAGCCCAGCCTGGGGGGAGAGGCGCGCCTCGTCAGAGTCCACGTTCTCCTGCTGCCACGAGGATAAAGTGGTGGTGGGCTCTGGAAAAGAGTGTGGGAAAGGGTCAAAATTGTTCTGGGTGCTTTAGGTGGCAGTGATTGAGGTGGCACTGAATGGTTTCTCATTTTAGAGTTAAGGCTAGGGTGCACGCTCTGACTGGAATCACTAACATATCAGGCAGTCATCATCTAACCTTCATTTCCATCCTCATTTGCTTTCAAAAGAGAATGTGTTAGGTCTGGACTGGGAAACAGCTTTGAAGGAGAGCTAATACTGTATGCTTCCAATTTCTCTACAGATCACTGACAATTTTTCCACCCTGAGGACATCATTGAAAAGAGAAGCAAAGGGGCCTCCCTGGTGGCACAAGGGGTTAAGCACAGCACTGTGAAGCAATCCACAGCCTCTGCAGCATGAGTGCAATCCCTAGCCAGCCAGGGAGCTACCCACATGGCAAAACAGACCTCTCCTGTCTCACCCACCGCTCCCCTCAGCAGTGTTTCAGTCAGTCTACCTTTTCTGCTCCTTACTATGTCTCTGGTGAATCCTCTCACCCCTGCACCTCTGGCCTGTGCCCCAGCTCCAGTGTGCATACATAAACAAATCTTTAAAAAATAATAAAAAAAAGAGAAGCAAGTATGCCAGAGAAATATCTGGCATCATGGCTATCCATCCTTCACTGAAACAGCTGAGGGATCACAGTAACTGAGAGAGTCCACTTATGTAGGAGTTTGCAGCTGAGCTGAGGTCATCTAGTGAGCTATTTCTTGTGCTGCTTAGTGTGTCGGGATTAGCACGTTTAAAAGGTGCATGCTTTGCATTTAAAACCAGAGGTTGCTCAAAACTACAGTTTAAGTAAGATGCTAGTGTAAGTAAGTTAAAAACAAAAAAGAATGCTTACAAGAACCAAATCGGTATAAATTATTTTAGGCTATCTTCAAGAACAAAACATATTCAGCATAAAATCATGATTTATCATTTTGGGGGTACACAGGGCGATATTTCTATTTATTGCAAGGCCAATCTCAATATATTCCCTTCCTCATCAAAAAAAAAAAAAATCCTACCAAATTTTAAAGATAGCCCTCAAATGATGAAGAGTATTTTGTTCATAATACTCTTTGCATTAAAAAATAATTTTTTTAAAAAAAAATTTAAAAAAGCCCCTCAAGCAGCAAAAAAATAAAGTTACCTTATAAGTATATACTAAAGGATTTATACAAAACTAGAAAGTTGGCCATGACCTTAAATTGTGGCATACCTAAAGTCTGAATCAGGGAACATTTTCTCTTTTGGCTATCAAACTATAAAATCTATAAAATTATCTACACAATGAGTGCTTACTCAGTATTTTATTTAACAAAATCATATTATAATCATAGACTTTAAGAGTTGGTTGTAATTTCCCATATCATCTCATCTGGTGATTTCTTATCCCTGGCTGCACATTTAGGACACAGGGAGATATAAATAACTCCTAATGAACAGGTGCTCACACCATCCAATTAAGCAGAATTTTTAGGTGATAGTTCAGATATGCAAGACACACACACACACACACACCTCACTCCTCACTCTTAAAATTTGTCCAAGTGATCCTTAATGCAGTCAGATTTGAGGCCCACTAATTAAACCCAACAGATTACTGATAAAGAAACTGAAACCCAGTGAAGTGAAGACCAAATACCTAATCAATGACAAGAGCTGAGACTAGAAACTAAATCTCTCGACTTAGGGACAATGCTTCTATTTAGAATGTGCCAAGTGCTCAGCAGCAAGATGACTCTGAAATGTTTCAAAACCCCACAGTGCAGGAGAGATAAGTACATTAATTAAAAAAAAAATTAACTTCATGTGGAATGTGACCCATAGGTCCTTAAAAGAGAACCAAGTTAGCTGGGGACACAGATGATAAATATTTTGAAAAATGAAAAATGAAAGCTGTGTTAAAGACAGAGTCTTGCTTCGAGAATTTCAAAGAGTGGCAGAGAATATGTGGGTAGATCAATTTGGCTGAAGCTGGAGGTGAACAAAGTTGCTTCATCATGTGTTAGAACTCTCAGCTGGCTTCTCTCAAGTGGCAGGGCTCAGATATGAGAGTCCAGAGCTGCCAACATAAAAGAGAAAATGAACTGAGATGTGAGCAAAGAAGAGATGGTGAGTGAAAAGCAGTCCCTAGAAAAATAATGAGCATGTAGTATTTGAAGGTGAAACTATTGAATGGATCAGATTGCATCTTCTATGTCATATTTCATAAGAGAGCAATTTTCTGTAAAGACTAATGTCAGTGGAGTGAGGACAGAGAAATGGTTAAGAAAGCCTGAAGAGTAATGCAGCAGGCACTAACCTCACAGCGGCAAAGGAGCAAAAAATGTCACAGGGAGGACAAGCTGGCTCGTTGGGGACAGAGGGCATCAGTCAAACAGTGTGATGTTGATATTGGCATATGGGTGTGCTGGCTTATTTGACATTTCTACTCATCAAAGCTTAGTTTGAATCCTGTAATTTGTCTACATCGGGCAGAATGTCTCTTTAAAAATGTTACAAAAATCTTTATCTGTTATGTAGTCTCTGTATACACAAAATTGCAAAAGAGTGTGTATCTATGACCATTAACCAACATGTCTCCATTACAAGTTACACCGTGACCCTTAATTAGCTATGACATACTAATCATGGACATACTAATCATGGAATTGAATTGAAGTTCATTGATGCTTTTAAGTTAACATGGGACCATTGTTAACACAGTCCCGTTTTGTGGTTCCATTCTCGACCAATTGCTTCATGATAAGGTAGCCACATGCGCCATTCTTCTAGTGGTATATATGAAATACAGCTGAGGAAATTCAAGCTTACAAATGACATTTTCTCTTAAAATTTATAATTAGTGTGAATGAATTCACTTCTTTAAAAATGAGAATTGTAAATCACTAAGAATTTTACCGTAACAAATAAGAAGGCATGTTTCATCATCAGACTGCATGTGAAACTGAAGAGAAATTTCTCACCTTGCAACATGAAATGCTTGCCTTATTTCTCACTCCTTTATCGCACTTTCTTTTTATTCTACACAGTGCTATAATTTAAGGCTCCTATTCAAAAGAGTTATAACATTACATTTAATACACAGTTTAATATATCTAAATAATCAATAGAACTAACAAGTTTTCTGTTTTTTTCCCAATGGCCGAAAAATGGAAAGTTATCTTCTGTTTTGATAATTGCCTAGATATATGAAGTAATTTTTGCCCTTAAAATGCTCCTTCAAACTTGATTTCACCAGGATAAATCTAATAGAGTATCTTAGTGTTTAAATTTCAGTACTTCCACAAATAGTATCCCCAAATCAATATGACTTGGACGATCAGGAACATTTTAATTATGCAACTCTAAAGGGAATTAATAACAAAAAAGTACACTTGACTTGTGTTTCATTTAACTCTGGACTGTACAAACTCTAATAATAATGTCATGCAGATAAATAAAAAAAAAGTGTCCTAATACACAGACACACGCAATTCATATTCACACACACACAATTCACATTCCCAAGCCTACTGAAGTATATTTTTTTCATGCACATACATAAGCTATATAAAAGCATATCTGAAGGAAAATACACTTCACTATATATATACATACATAATGATAAAGGTGGTGTTATCTATTGTCAAAAAGCACAATGAGACTGAACCTATATTCACTTTAACAAGGATTCTATTCTACGCAGCTTATGGAGTATTTAATAATTTAATCTCTCTTTTGTTTTTGTGATAGGATATGCCTCAGAAGTCAGAGAACATGGTTTCTGTATGGGAGCATACACCACAGAGGCCAGGCCCGGCAGGCTGCTCACTGAGCATGGCCTCACCTGATAATTAGGATTCTGCTAAATGAGAGAGCACGAACTATGGCGGGGACAAGGGAATGAACAGGCACACCAGCAGGAGGGGCTTACACTATATTACATGATGACGTGGACAGTAGTGATGGAGACTTATAGCTGGATATTGGTCCCTATGGTTTTGGTAACTACCTACTTCTAGCTATTTATTTCCATTTAGTTATTTTGTGGTAACTTGTAATTCATGCTCCCAGTTTAAATGAGTACGAAGTTTATTTCTTACTGGAAAGCCGCCATTTTGTTGGTTTCTTCATGAAGCTATAAAATAAGGTAACGTTTTAGTGACTGGATTTATTGCTCTCATCTATAGTAAAAATTCAGTTATTTCACTATTCTTATAACTATATAGCAATTACCATGTAACTTGGAAATTTAAAATAAATATATAATAAAAATAATCACTGAAAGCATAATCATGATTAAAACAGCATTGAAATGAGTTCACATAGATTTTTTAAGATAAGCAAGTTCAGTGACAAATGCAGTAAATGGAACAAAACATTAAAGCAGATCATTTCCTAAATTATTTGGATACCACAATTCAAATTCTCCAGTCTTTTGAGATGTATTTTTCACCCAGTAAGCTTTTTTTTTTTAAATTCCATCTATTTTTCCAATACAAAGTAAAATGTTGGTTGGGTCCTTCATATTGATCTCAAAAAAAGTTGTTTATATTAAGAAATGAAATAGTTTTAAAGAAACTATAAATTAGCTTTCAGCAACGCGAGTGAATTTTCAGCTTTATATTAGCTTCTTTTAGTATGGCGGAAGAGGTTATAAATTTATGATTAACCAAGTTAAAAAAATCAAAGTGAGTCACTTTCGGGAGGAGTGAGACTCTATCTACTCCATAATTGAATTAATCACTAGGATAGTAAATCAGCAAGTGACCAATTTGAATTCTACCAAAAATCCTAGCTTTTATTTAGAGCTTATGTTAATGACATGGAGAGATCATGGAATTGAAACACATGGTGTTTATTATGGCTACTGCTTTTTCTCTTTTATTTTGGTAACAGTGGCTAGCATGGGACTTTTGAGGGGGAGTGTGTGTTACTTTTAATATTTGAATTAAAAACACACCTGAAAAGAACAGCCAAACAGTATCCAGGGAATGTATCACTTAAATGAAAACAAAACAAAAATCCTGCATTTTTAAATTTAGTGAATGTACTATGAGCTGGAAAGAGCTGACAAAATCTCAGTTTCACAGCCTATTTATATGAAAAAAACTAGAACATATTTCTTACTTTAAAGAGGGAGATTAGAATAAAACACAGCTTGTTTTTGAAAAGCTTCACTTGCTCAGGATGGGAGGTGCACATGGGGTCACTAGTTTTCACACTGTGGGCATTTTAGACAATATTTTGGCCCTTCATCTAAAATTATTATCATAATGAGTACTTTTTGGTTAAAAAAGGGGGACCAGAAGACAACAAATTTCATGGGCTTTTGAAAAGGACTGTTTTTCATAGTTGTGACTCTGCTGTCATTGTGTTAAGTTGTGCAGTTTGTGCACACACACTGCCCACGGGCAGAGCAGCATTTATTTTGGATCCACTTTGATATATGTTTGGATACACATGTGGATAATAAGAGCAGTTTGGGGAAACTACTGCAATATCCTTCCTGAAATTAATTTTTTTATGTTTTCATAAGTTAATTTCCAATATTTTGAAAAAGTTTTTGCTAAAATCTCTGGAAAAACCAATTTAAAACTGTACTGCAGTCGCACCCCCCGCCCCTTCTCTTTCTTCCTGCCGGCTTTTAATAAGAAGCACTTTTATTCAATGTCCTCTTTGATAAGTACATCCCTTATGTTTGTTAACCTGGATTTAAAAAAAAAAACTATCCATAAAAACAAGCATAGAAGCATAGCAATCCAATACATCTTAAAAAATGGGAAAGAGATTTAATGAAGTCAGTAGATGGTTGGCATGTAGTAGTGGAAAGATCATTATACTGAAAAATAAAATCCTAAATGCAAAGCAATTCCTGATTCCTCTGCTTGGTACAACTAAAAGGCAAATGCATTATATATCAGCACTTCTGGTGAGTTTAAAAGAATAAAAAATAAAAAAAAAAAAAACAAAAACACTGCAAGGTGACACTTGATAAAGGCAAGCACGTTTTCTTCCTGAGATTGAAATTACTCTTGGCAACATTTTAATGTGTCACATTTCTAAACCATGAAAGGATTTCTGGTCATTTAGAAACACAGATACTTCTGCATGCACATAGTATTCTCACACATACATCCCCACAGTTACATGCCTCCCATTAAATCATCAGAGAGCAGATGACCCTACCTTCCCAGCTCTTCTCTTCACACAATGCAGTCAGGTCTAGCTGGGGCACATCAGAGACAAAGCTCTCCTGCTGGTCATCAGCTTCTTGAGACCTCTGCAGTTTGGCATCGGGTATGCTGGGAAGATCCTGGATCTTCATGGTGGGGCTCTGCAATAACAGCACAGTGTCCCCAAATAACCACTGCTCACCAAAACCGAAAAATATCTGCAGTAATACCACTCCTGGATGGAACAGCTGCTGATACACCCAGCACAGAAACCAAAACCATCATTTGATGCCCCCTGGATACTAGCTGGTCGCTTGCATGCAAAAAGCGACCGTCCATCTGTGCTCCCGTAACTTTTCTTCTGTGAGAAAGACAGATGATTTCCTCAGGCTGTTCTTCCTTATAACCACAGACAGCTGACAGTCTCGGTGATTAGTGATTGGGGCTGCGAATGAGGGAAAGGAGTTTACATTTCCTTAAAGGAGTATGGCTCTCCAGATTCTAAACAATAAACAAAAAAATCAGCTACCACTGTTGCTAATGCTGTAGTAGCTCCACGGTGTCTTCTGCACACAGACCACTTTGCCCCTTAGGTAAACAGTCCTGCATGCCAGAAATGGGGGCTGTGCACACGAATGCTCCCCACGGGCTTAGATCAATCAATCGGGGCTAGCTGCACACTCCCAGATTTTCTAAGGTTGTTTTCTCTGTAGGTGTGGAGAGAGCAGACTATTTATGGAGGAGCTCTGGGTATTAAAGCATTGTTGCGCAAATTTAAACTGCACAGGGGTTTGGCGTCTCATCTCAGTTAGCAGTTAGGAATACGGACTCTGGAAAGGAGCCAAAATTACACAGCGAGCAGTTCTTTTTTTCTTTCTTTTTTAAACTACAAAGCCAAGGACTGGCAAGTCAGAAATGCATAATTTATATCATACAAATATGCAACTGTCACTGTTTTCCTACTATTCATCTATTCTGAATAGTAAGTACTCAGCCACACATGGTTATGCTGCCTGGCAGCACCTGCACCAGGCTGGGCTCTCTGGGGGATGGGAAGACCCTCTGTCAAAGGCTACTCTTTTGGCGAAATGATTTTTTTTTTTTTGGCTGAAGAAATTGCATTAAATTACCTCTTTTTCACCTTGCTCTTTTGGCATGTTGCAAACCCAATCATTGTCACTTCTCTCAAATAAAATGATAAGCATAAAGGTTTACTCACACATCTATTTTTCAAGCAGTACAAATCTGTACAAAGGGTCATCTTTGAGAATAACTGGAAAAATATTTTAGCAAATATACCATCATTAAATGACAAAACCAAAAACATCTGGAAATCATAAATGTTCTTACGCTTAAAATAAAACACTACTAAGATTTCCAGCTACTTTTAATAGCTTTTCAACCCACTTTGCTATCACCAGGGGAATAGTCAGGCTTTTTACTATTATATTTCCATGAAGTGATGCATGAGGACTGGTATTTTCTTCACATTTGGGTTGACATGAAATACCATCAATTAGTTCATGATGAGCTTCTAAAGTCAGGCAGAAATGACAAGTAAATCTAGGACTTTAACACACTTTAAAAATGTTACTTGTCTACTGGGAAAGCAAAAAACAGATTATGCATTTATTCCAGAAATATTACTCGCTCCTTGACCTGAATCCTAAATGATCAAATCCTGAATGATCAAATCTGGAGCTCAGCTTTTTAAGTTACAGACAGGTCAGTCACCAAAATGTGTTTGTGTGTGTGCAGACAGGAAGTAAACATTTTCTCAATCAAGACTTAACAGCACTTCTTAGAGATGTAAAAAAGGGAAGACTATCGATGTATGACCTCAGTCCATTTCTTCCTGAGAAAGATGTCTCTAGGCACTAGTGTGGCAGTGCAGTGGAGGAATGTGGGTCTTGCTGACCGACGTCTTGGGTTTGCAGTGTGACTGACTTTTACTAGCTTACTGCTCTGGCTGAGCAGCTTCAATTCTCTGAGCCTCTATTTCTTAATCTCTAAAATGGCATTAATAGTATCAATCTTGCCATTACCACTTTCCAATATAATACCTTTAAAGATCTGTGAGAAGGCACAAAGGGCCTGGTGCATAAGAGATACAAGTGGAAGCTATTGTTCCTCTGCTTCTCAGGCACTATAGAAAGATGAGTGAAAAATGGCCACATCTCAAAATGCTAGAGATAGTTGAAGACAAGGCACAGACACTGCAATTCAAGTGCGCTGTCCTCTAGCAAAGGGCAGAGTGGAGTTTTAAAGGAATTATAAAAAATATTGCAGAAAAGAGTCACTTGTGTTTCTGCCTTGAGTCAGTAACAGCAAGTATGGTTTAGGGGCAGGCAGTGTGGGTCAGAGGGAGGGAGAGCAGAGCTGAAATCAGGCATAAAGAGCATCCTGGTAGCTGGGAGAGGAGGCGTTTTGAGGGACCAGTCCTTAAGTAGAAAGAAGGATGGCTTATGATGAGGGTGTCAGGTAAGCAGACTGACTTGAGAGGCCTCTCCAGCTGGGCTAAATTTGGATTTTATCTGTAATAGAAAATGGAAAGCCATCGGAGGCTTTAGAACAGTGATAATGGCAAAACAAGTGTTTTCCAGGCCGATGCCTTGCAGATGGGGCTGAATGAGGATGGAAAGACCCACAGAACTAAGAGCAGCTGGAATCCTTTACCGACACCAGCCACTACCCCATTCCCTGTGGGACCCGTGTTCCCTCAGGGGACTCATGAGTCTGCAGTGTTTAACGGGATACACACAAATCCTGAAATGCCACAAGCATAAACGAATTTGAAATGGTGTATTTCTTACGATGGTTACATTTGTAGTAGCACCAATTTTAAAGTAAAAAAAATTAAAAGGAGATATTTTTTCCTTTATTTTCTTTCTCCAAAATGTATGTATTTCATTCTTCCATCAACAGTGTTGTTTGGGGCCCCATGCTGTGCCGGGCTCAGGATATGAGGCCTGCAATTTCCCTGCACTGGGTGCTGACCCTGAGTGAACAGCTTCATGTATGTTCAACAGAGCCTGAAACTGTGGATCCTGGTGTGATATGAACACACCACTTTGTGCATTAACAAACTGCCCTTCCTTCATCAGTGTTCAAATGAGGTCTGCAAGTCAGGACAGCAGGAGAGGTAGTGATTAGCACTGTGGGTAGGATGCTGGATTAGGTAACTATAAAACCCTTTTAGTCTTTTTTTTTTTAAAAGATTTATTTATTTATTTATACAAGCACTGGGTACGGTCAGAAGCCCGGGATGGTGAGAGAATTCACCAGAGCCAGAGTGGGGAGCAGAACAGGCAGACAGATGGAGGACACTGCTGAGGGGAGCAGCGGGCGCAGCAGGAGAGGTCTGCGCGCCATGTGGGACCCTTGCCGGCAGCCGGGGATGGAACTGGCGCTGCAGAGGCTGCGGACAGCTTTGCAGCCCAGCGCTCAACCGCTGCGCCACCGGGGAGGCTCTAAAACCCTTTATTCTAACGAAGAAAGTCAGCTAACATTTTTACCAGTTTTTTTCCAATAACAATATATATCATGTATTATATACATATAATAAATCTCTTATTGGTAGGTACTAGAAGTACAAAGATAAGTTTTTTTTAAATTAATTCACTCAAGGAATAATTTTGAGTACCTGCTATGTGCTAGACAGTGTTTTAGACACTGGGGAAACTTTAGTGAACAAAATAAAGTCTCTGTTCTAACTTATCTTACAGAAGAGTTTGGTTAATAAGAAAAAATTTGTCAGGGCTATGGAGAAATACGTAGCAGGATAACACGTAGGGTCTGTTATTTTTATAGTGAATGAGCAGGAAGGCCTTTCCAATAAGGTAACATATAAGAAGAGACACGAAGGAAATGGGGAGTGAGCTATCTTTTGGAAGAATATTCCAGGAAGAAGAAAAGCAAGTGCAAAGGTCCTTAGGTAAGGTCATTTGTACAAATTTGAGGAGTGGCAAAGAGGTCATTGTATCTGGAGTCAAGTAGAGGACAGGTGTGCTTACAATATGCAGTGTCACAAAGGGGTATGGTTGACACTGTGGACCCCTGTTGACCTAGAGGAGCCCCTGGACTTACCTGCTGATTTTCTTCACAGCGCAGCGATCTCACCTGCATTGATGCCCACCAGCTTGCACAGCCACTGGACACGCATGGCACGGTCAGCACTCACACATCCACATGCAACTCTGCCCTCTCTGCTGTGCTCTTTCAATCTGTGCCTTTCCCAATCTGGCCCTGCTGGCCTCTGACTCTGACATGGTTGCCTTGCCTGGGTTAGAAGAGTGAGCTGCTGGTGGGACCCCGGGTTTGTGTGCATGTGGGAACTAGGGCTCCTGATCAGGGGCTGTTGTGATGAAGCTTTCAGGCTCTGTATCTCTATAGTAGCATAACACTACTCTTCCTACAAATAGTATGACAATATTATAATTTAATACAAATAATTGTAATACTATACATATTAATACACTTAATATAAATATAAATAAATAGATAGTAAGTATGCTAGTAGGGGTGAGGCCCCTCACTAGGTTGTTCCACTCTCGCCCCCATAGTGCCTTTGATATATCACTGTGCTTGTCTACTCTCCTGTCCGTTACTCCTGCTAGATCATTAATGTTAAATGTTATGGATAATTTCCAATACCAAAATATTTTTGGTTTCAACTTCAATTGTTTATATGTATTATATCTATAGTTAAATCAGAGAGTAAACAAACTATTATCACAATTTTCAACTCAGAGACTTGACCTGTGACGTCATACACTAAATGCTTGTCAAAAATGTTGTGCCAAATGAAACACACTAAATATTCATATTCTCGGGCCTCCCTGGTGGCACAAGGGGTTAAGACACAACCTATGAAGCTATCTGTAACCACTGTGCACAAGTTCGATCCCCAGCTGGAGAGCTACCCACATGGCGCAGCAGATCTCTCCTGTCTCGCCCGCTGCTCCCCTCAGTAGTGTATTTCACTCGGTCTGCCTGTTCTGTTCCCCACTCTGTCTCTAGTGAATCCTCTCACCCCCCACACCTCTGGCCTGTACCCCAGTTCTTGTATGCATAAATAATTCTTTTAAAAATACATATTCATATTCTTAAAGAAAGGGAAGGTTTGGCTCTTAGGAGAGACAATGTGGTGTGGCTGACAGGGGACAGGCTTTAGAATTGGCAACCTAAGTTTAAATACTAGTTAGCCACAAGATCTTTTGTAAGTAAATTTATTTGTACTTTAACGTCTTTTCCCCAATATAGAAAGACTTCATAAAGTTATTGTAAAGAGTAAATGAAAAACAGTTAAAACATGTGTAAAAACAGTTAAACCAAAGTAATTGTAAAAGAAATGCTATTTCCATTTATAACCCTGCCTCTCTGCCGTATTCATTCTTTTGTCAAGTGTTTATTGAACACATTCTCTGTCCTAGGCTTACAGGAATTCATAAGATAAGGGTTGCACGAACATGTAAGTGGTAAGTGCCATGTAGGTTACTAAGAAAACACAGGATGTCAGTGAGCAAACCCTGAGAGTGCTTACTTGCCTAGGGCCTTGGGTGACAGTCCATGCTGAGGTCACAGGGCCATTAACTACTAGACTATCGTCTAATCTTTGTTATGACTTACCCCTGCCTGACTGGGTCTCACTTTCTCTATCTCCAGATTTTATGGATCTTGCTCCTTCCCTGGCTTCAAATAGTTGGTGAATTTTGGGTCCATCCCTTCTCCCTTTCTAGTATATGAATATGTCTTTCCTGGCAGCTTACCAGAGCCAGGAATGACAATATCAGAGAATGTGCTGTAGAAGGCAGTTTGCACAGGAAAGAACCACATAGTGTTAACAGAAGAATCACGTGGAACCGTAAACATTTACTCGTTGGCACGACAATAAAAGAAAATGGACACAGATTTCTAAATTCATGTGAACAGATTTCTAAATTCAGTAGCCTTTCAAAACTGGTTAAATTGGAAGTGAATCTAAACAAATACAGCCAGGCCTCCCTGGTGGCGCAAGGGGTTAAGCACTGCACTATTAGGCAATGGCAGCCTCTGCAGCATGAGTTCGATTCCCGACCAGCCAGGGAGCTACCCACATGGCACAGCCGACCTCTCCTGTCTCGCCCACTGCTCCCCTCAGCAGTGTATTTCAGTCACTCTGCCTATTCTGTTCCCTACTCTGTCTCTGGTGAATCCTCTCACCCCTCAAACTTCTGGCCTGAACCTCAGCTCTTGTATGCATAAATAATAAAAAAAAATCTTAAAAAAATTAACAAATACAGCCTTAAATTTTTTCTGATTCTGATAATAAAACCAATAATAAAATCCTGAAGTTTCCATGAAACACAACTGAAGTTGAAGTAATAGTCATCCATTTCATAAACATTTGGTGACAGGGATATTTCAGAACCTATCTCAAACTGTTGTAGAGCAACCCCGATACAAAACGGGGTGCCTGACTGTGGGTCCTCACCCGCGCGCTTAAAAGGACTTATCAATGCTCTACTGCAGGCACACGTGAAAGGTTAATAAAAGGTTTATTTACAAGGGAAAGGGAAATGAGGAAATGTACAGCTCTGGGAGAAAAGTGGGAGACAAAGTTTTAAATGAGTCCTACCCGATCCGCCGATCAGGAATCCCAAAATGGCGCTCTGAGAGCTGGCCGCCAGCCAGGAGCGGTGAAGCCAGGAGGCGAGCGATCGCGAGCCAGAGCGAGAGCAAGGCCCACGTGTTTGGTTTTTATATCCAACCTGGCTGCCCAACTCCACCCTCAGGTCCCAGCCACCCTCCCCTTGGTGGTGATGGGATTTGTCTTTCCCAATGTCCTGATGGCTTTAGTCTGGAGTGGGGGTGGAGTCCACAAAGCCTGTATGAGATTATCTCAGGACATCCTTTCCCCCTAACAATTCCCCCCTTTCACTTTTTGCCACCATTTCCATGGTGATGAAGATCAAACATATGGATGCTGGGATACAGTCTCAGATGAAAATTTTCAGGGTTAATTGTTAGGGGGAAAGGATGTCCTGAGATAATCTCATACAGGCTTTGTGGACTCCACCCCCACTCCAGACTAAAGCCATCAGGACATTGGGAAAGACAAATCCCATCACCACCAAGGGGAGGGTGGCTGGGACCTGAGGGTGGAGTTGGGCAGCCAGGTTGGATATAAAAACCAAACACGTGGGCCCTGCTCTCGCTCTGGCTCGCGATCGCTCGCCTCCTGGCTTCACCGCTCCTGGCTGGCGGCCAGCTCTCAGAGCGCCATTTTGGGATTCCTGATCGGCGGATCGGGTAGGACTCATTTAAAACTTTGTCTCCCACTTTTCTCCCAGAGCTGTACATTTCCTCATTTCCCTTTCCCTTGTAAATAAACCTTTTATTACCCTTTCACGTGTGCCTGCAGTAGAGCATTGATAAGTCCTTTTAAGCGCGCGGGTGAGGACCCACAGTCAGGCACCCCGTTTTGTATCGGGGTTGCTCTACAACAAAACCTCAGGACAAGCAAACGCCTGCACTTCCTTCATTGGAAAGCCTTGTCTTCTCTCCTTTCTCTATCATCTTTTTCCTTTCTTTTTATTTTGAAACAGGATAAGAAAAGAGAAATAGTCTTGATTGTTTATTGTGAACCTCTTAATTGTTATCAAAGGTATGCTTCTAAGCTCTCCTAAGCAGTGGGCTTAGAAAGTATAAAGAATGTAAAAATATCTTGAAAGAATTTACACTTCATTAACCTTGCACTTCTGACATAAAATAACCTCTCCCAGATAAATGTGATACCCTTCCATGGAGTTAATAATTCTAATCTGCTTTGCTTTTTTGATAAAGATATTAAGTATAAGGCTATAGTTTTAATATTCTAGATATCACATAGAAGATTAAAACATTTCCATTATAGAAAATAGCTTATTAGAAGGAATAAAATGAAAATGGAAATCATAAACTCCACTATAAACAGAACTTGGAAAATCTCTATTTTCAATGGTATCTTTTAGAACCTATAAATTGCTAATATTAAAAACAATCATTTTTCTGGGTACTTCCAGTTATTAATTGAGTTTAAAAACAAACAAAACTATAAAGACTGCACTCCACATATTCAGGGAACAGCACGCTAGGCTTTCTTCTGCTGTTTCATCTCAAGGAGGGCTACTTTATTAAAAACCTATTATTATTATTATTATTAAACAGGATACTCTATTAACATATCAGCCTTTTCAAAACCTATCCCCAAAATCATACTTTAATTTCTGGCATTTTGAAATGACATTTTTAAAATTGCCAATGTGCTACTAAACAAATTTTAATACAAACAACATAATCAGTTAAAAGAGAAATGGAAAACTCTTCAATCATGTGAGAGCACACAGAATCTCTTTTTAAATAATATTAGTTACAAAATTAAGAGAGATTAAAAATACAAAGGGATAAACCCATGTTCACTTTTCAACACATGCATTCAAACAAAAATACATTTGAAACTGCAAAATGATTATTTCAAAAATAAGGTCACCCTTATGTTGTGCCTGCATGTGCATTTCAGAAGCAGACCTAGTATTATCTTTAGGTCCCATTCAGAAGCACCTTAGGCTAAAGGTCAATGTTTCTCATTCTAATGGAAATACCAGTCAAGATGAGAAAAACCCCTTTTCTCTAAGAGTTGTCCTTTGTTGTGTTATCTTAAATAAATCTGAGAGTTTACAAGGCAAAATTTAAAAGACAATATTAATGAGAATGAAATCTGTCTTAAGGAGAAATGAAATTGGAAGACATCATATCCACTCCTAGGGGGCATGTAAATGCTGGCAATTTCATTCTGATGCTATCGGAGAGATCACATAGAATACTGGCTAAGCAGAATTTTAGGAAGGATAGCTAAAGTTTGGACTTCTTGTCTCTGAAACTTAGAAATTATTGAGGTATCACCAGAAAAACAGATTAACTATTTGGGTTGTATAATTAAGTTCTAGAGAGGATGACATCATTAGAAAGTAGGAAATGACAATACACAAAGCAAAGAGCTTTACAAGTGGAAAACCATCTTTTCACAGTCCATTAATAATGATAAAGCATGTTCCCTTTAGTGAAAGAAACATGCCTCTCAAGTAGAAACACAATCCTAATCTGCGATGTCTTTTCTTCTCCCTAGTGGAGTTGTGAAAGAAAGGTGACACAGAAAGTTCAGCTGAAATTTTAACTCATCACCTAATTTTATCTCCTAGTTGAAATTTTCATGATAACACTGATTACGAGTAGTGAATGCTTAAGCACTGCCAACAGTAGGACAGATACTGGTCAGCAACTGTACATGAATGACACATATCAGAAAAGGTGCTGGTACATGGAAGAAAGAGCTGAGATTCTTCCCCCATGATCTACCCACTGTCATGGGAACTGTCTGCAGAAATACCAAGGGAAAGTGAGTTTAGCATGGATTAAATTTGGACACCGTTTGGAATTTATGTTAATGTATTGGCGTCCATTCACAAAGGTTCCTCAGTATTCTTTTATCTCATAAAATAGATGACTGGATCAAGAAGATGTGGTACATATATACCATGGAATATTACTCAGCATTCAAAAAAGATAAACACATGCAATTTGCAGCAACATGGATGGCGCTGGAAGGGATCATGCTCAGTGAAATAAGCCAAAAAAGAAAAAGAAAAATACCGGATGGTCTCACTCATAGCAGGAATCTAGAAAACTTAAATAAGGGACCAGGAAAATGAATATAAGAAAGTGAAAATCAAAATCAACAAAAAACTATGAACCAGAGACACTTTTTGGGGGGTGGGGGGCGGGAAGGGAAGGATTGGGGTCAGAATGGGGCTTTTGCAATTGTATGGGGGAATATAAAAATAAAATTTATTATTTAAAAAAAAAAAAGTATAAGAGGGAAGAACTGAGAAGACTGCACCAGGAGGCCGGTAATAGCCGTTTTCTTTAAAATAGTGTTCAATGTCATGATGAGCAGGTGCTTGCTGTGAGCAGAGGAAGAGAGCAGAGAAAGGATGAAACCACAGAAAGAATAAAACACCTTTATGGGGAAACTGCTTTGAAAAAAGGTGCCTGGAGACAAGGAAAGAATGCCGTTTATTGTCTGGGTCCTGAGGGAAGATGCTGAAATGAGCTGGAAATAAGAGATGAAAGAAGTGACTCAGAAGCTCTGAAGTCAGAAGGAGGAAGCATTCCCCTCCCATTACCTGCCAAGGTTAATGAGGAAGTATACAGGACAAGAACTGTACAGAAGAAGTAAGAGGAGTGTATAGAATGAGGGGGAGTTCATTAATTCCCAGTAATTTTAGGCCAAATTTTATAAGAGTGTGTAAATTTTTCAAAGAAAGGTGTCCACAGCTTTCAGAGTTTTCATCTTTTAGCCAGTAGAACTCCATGGGGGCAGAAATTGAAGCTGATATTAAATCCCAGCTCCTAGGACAGTACCTAACAGAGGTACCATTAACAGATATTACTGAATAAATTCATCAGTGAATTTGGTCAATGCCCAACAAAGATTAGGAATCACTGGGTTAATATAGCAAGAGTCAGAATTTAAGAAGAAATTGAGAAAAACTTTAATTCTTTCAAAAGGAAAACTTTCAAGATTGACGATGGAGTTAGAGACATGTATAAGTTTATATGTACATACATGGATGAAAAATGAAGTTCAGCAGATTGAATGGAAACCAGAGTTGGGAACAAGGGAACCCAAATACTTGGTCAGCATGGTGACGCCCTCAGAGGACAAGGGAGGCAGGAAAGTAAGCAAAAATTTAAGATACTGACAACATAAGAGTTAGAATTTGTTGTTGTTGTTATTTATTAAAATGCTACATACAACTAAGAAAGTGATTGGACTTAATAACGCAAACTGAATTTGCATTAAGTTGAAAATTAATGAGTTAATTTTATACATCTACTAACTACCAATTTATTTCAATCACTTTAAAAATAGAAATGTAAAAGGGCCTCCCTGGTGGCGCAGTGGTTGAGAGCTGGGTTGCAAAGCTGCCCACAGCCTCTGCAGTGCCAGTTTGATCCCCGGCCACAGGGCGAGGGTCCCACATGGCGCACAGACCTCTCCTGCCGCCCGCTGCTCCCCTCAGCAGTGTGCTTCACCTGTCTGCCTGTTCTGCTCTCTGCTCTGGCTCTGGTGAATTCTCTCACCCTCCCGACTTCTGACTGTACCCATTGCTTGTATAAATAAATCTTAAAAAAAAAAAAAAAAGAGCTTCCTTTAAAAAAAACAACAACACAGAAATGTAAATCTAGTAGCTTTGGCTTTTTTTTTGGCTTTATTTTATGGAAAATCTAAAAAGAAATCTCCATGCTACTGAAGATTATCTTCATTAGCAAAATAAAAGAATGGATTTTGATTCCATTCCAGTTCTTATGATTTCTCAAGGAATCCTTAGGTCTCATTAACCTCTCCAACCAACAGCAGTTCTGTCACTTATCTCTTTATGCGGTATTAACAGGCTAAAAACCATTCATATGTGTACTCAAGAGTGGATGAACAGTTTCCATTAGACACCATTTCACTTGTTAGCTACTCACCTCAAAATGTTGAGTGTGCCCGCCATCTTTTTCATTTTCTTTGCTATAAACAACAGCAAAAACAATGAAAAATATGATAAAATGTCTGTTTTATAACAATGCTTTTCATACACTGAAATTACTTCATTTATTTTAAAAGTAGACTGAGTAGCTTTAAATCAAATTCTCATAAATTAAAAAAATTAATCAAAACTAAAACCATAAATATGAATATAGTTATTTGTCTTTTATAGCACTTGGGCAGACCTTCTATTTTAAGCATTATCCTTGCTGCAAAATACTATTAGTAAACATATAATTCTTTAAATCTATTCTTTTTAGTTCTTATTATGCACACTACATTAAGTGGAAAAATTTTATTCATACTCTTGAAATAATGAGGATACATTTCTAAAATTACCTTTTGTTGGACATCAGTGCAACATCCTCAGGTCCAGTGCTCTCATGAGATGATATGAAATCGAGACTTTCCATATTCTATAACAAAACAAGGGTAGACCAGAGGAATACTAAGAAATAGGGACTCATAGATTCCCTTTCTTTAAAGTAGGAAAACCAGATAATATCAGATTTAAATTAAATCTCGTCCTTTTTCTTTGTTAAAACTATTAAATTTATGACTGGATTACATGCTGCTTGCATAAAATTGTACTGTTGACCTTTATCATTCCTTAAATGAACATATCCAGCCACATCACAGAAATGGTCACTGTGCCATGCAATGACCTTCTTAGGTATTATTCACACTTCATAGCTTAATATGCAAAACCCAGATTGTCAGAATATCAAGATGGCATTAGAACCAGAATTGGAGACTCTGACCTTAAATCTAAAAAGAAACAGATGAAACACTCATGACTTGTTTAACATCTTGTTAATATATATTGCTAAATGTGATCTGGGTTTATATGTAGCTCATTCCTAGGCTGTAAAATATCCATAAAGAGATATGGAATTAACAACCTTTCTTTCTGCGATATTTTATCTTAATCTTTATATTAGTGAGAATGAAAAAAAATTATAAATGGGAAACTTGTTTTGAATAGTATGCATTTCAGGCTGACTGAGAGAGCTTAACTCTCATTGAATGGCAGATGTGTAGGACTTTTTGGCTGTGAATATGTCCAAAGAGTTCCAGAGAGTCAGGTGACTCAGTACAGAGTAAGTAAGGCATCCCCATGAAGGAAGATTACAAATAAGCAAACAAGAAAATGTTTATAAATGGTCAGTAGACTTAAAAACATAGCAGCAGTTTTAGAGATTTGGACCTGCATTTCACTGAATGCAAAGATAGATATCTGCATTGAAAGTACATTAGGCACAATCTACCTATTCTGTGTCATCAAAATAAATTAAGAACACATTGAAGTAGGGCCTCCCCGGTGGCGCAGCGGTTGAGCACTGGGTTGCCAAGCTGCCCGCAGCCTCTGCAGCGCCGGTTCGATCCCCAGCTGCTCCCCTGCCACCGGAGGAGGGTCCCACATGGTGCGCAGACCTCTCCTGCCGCCCGCTGCTCCCCTCAGCAGTGTACTTCGGTCCTTCTGCCTGCTCTGCTCCCTGCTCTGGCTCTGGTGAATTCTCTCACCCTCCCGCGCTTCTGACTGTACCCAGTGCATGTGTAAACAGAACAAACAAGCAAACAAATAAATAAATAAAACATGCCTCTATAAAAAAAAAAAAAAAAAAGAACACATTGAAGTAACATGTGTTCACCTCCATATTTATAACTTCCCATTATGAAAAAAGCCCTTCACGTAATCTAATTAAGTGTCATAATTATTCCATGAAACTGACATGTATAAAAATTTCCACAAAATAAACATATAAATTGGAGTAAAAATACTAATCTATGCTTGGTAGATGGATGCATTATTTTCTATTCATGATGTTTTGGCCTACTTGTCTAGAATTCCTAATGTATGAGACCCTAGGCTTCATCAAAGAACAGAAACTGGAAAACAGTATAACAAAAAGTATAACGGTGGTTGTAGAGTTAGAATGCTTGCGTTCAAATCTTAACTCCATCATGTACTAACTTATATATAACCTTACTGGAGTCTCAGTGTTCTCATCTGAGAATGGACATGGCTCCACTATTTAACACAGGTCGTCATGAAGATTAAATGAGATAATACAAGTAAAGTGCTAGAGCACCTGGTACATTTCATGAGTATTATCTGCAGTTGAAATCTCTAAGGAAAATATTTTACTACTAAATATTCATTGTGAAGATGTCCCAGGAACTTGAAAGGCAGTGTTTGCATTTGCCACTAGAATACTGAGCATGGATTTATACACTTAATTTATACAGTTAATTTTAGACTAGATCTGAGAAATAAAATTGTGATAACATTCATTTGTATTTACATTTTTATGCATCTAAAGTTTAAGTTAGAAGAAGCTCCTATAAAATGGCTCTCAATAAGTCAAAGCATAACTGTGGTCTTCCACCTAAAAAAGGTTCCGTCTATGACAAAGAATTTTTGTTCCTATTGGAAAGCCTCAATAGATTATCAAAAATCTCTATTGTAAGATGCAGTGCAATAGTACTAAGTTTTCTTAAATATCTAAAACATAAATTCCTAGGAAAGCCCAAGCTTCTGCATTTGGATTGTTTAAGAACTAAGTTTATAATTATATGAAAATTAATAATTTAGAAGAAACAAAAATCTTCAAGTTAAGGCTAAAATAATGTCAAAAACAAAAGGAAAAATAGAAAATAAGTCACTATATCATTATATAAATGTAGAGATTAATTTTATCATAAGATGAAGTTTTTTTTTTTTTAATAGTGGCATGTTTTTATTTATTTGTTTGTTTGTTTTGTTTATACATGCACTGGGTACAGTCAGAAGCGCGGGAGGGTGAGAGAATTCACCAGAGCCAGAGCGGGGAGCAGAACAGGCAGAAGGACCAAGTACACTGCTGAGGGGAGCAGCGGGCGGCTGGAGAGGTCTGCGCGCCATGTGGGACCCTCCTCCGGTGGCCGGGGAGCAGCCGGGGATTGAACCGGTGCCGCAGAGGCTGCGGGCAGCTTCGCAACCCAGCGCTCAACCGCTGCGCCACCGAGGAGGCCCCCTGAAGTTTTTTTTTTTTAAAGGTTTATTTATGCATACAAGAGCTGGGGTACAGGCCAGAAGCGCGGGGGGTGAGAGAATTCACCAGAGGACAGAGCGGGGAACACAACAGGCAGATTGACCGAAGCACACTGATGAGGGGAGCAGTGGGCTAGTCAGGAGAGGTCTGCTGCGCCATATGGGCTGCTCCCTGGCTGGCTGGGAATCGAACTCTTGCTGTAGTGGCTGCGGACTTTGTATTTACATTTTTATGCATTTTTATGCATAGCTTCATAGGTTGCGTCTCAACACTTGCGCCAGCAGGGAGCCCCCCCATAAGATGATGTTAATACATTTTTTTCTTAAAAGAATATAACCAATATAAGTTTTGAGAATTACAGAAAAAAGATAGTCAAATAGAAAACTTTGCAAAAAGCAGCTGTGAAATGTGAGCACATTTTAACTTATCCCCATGGTTAAAAGAAGAACAACTTCTTCAACTGGCTCCTTACCACACTTTAAAAATAAAGGTTTGCCCTAGGGCCTCCCTAGTGGCTTAGGGGTTAAGTCTCAGCACTATCACCATTACAGCCTGATTTTGATCCCCAGACAAGGAGTTAACCCACATATGGTGCAGCAGACCTCTCCTGTCTTGCCTGGTGCTTCCCTCAGCAGTATATTTCAGTGGATCCGATTGTTCTGCTCCCCACTCTGTCTGTGGTGGGTCCTCTCACCTCTCATACCTCTGGCCTACATCCCAGTTCTTCTACACAAAAATAAATTAATAAAAATCTTAAAAAAAGTTTTCTCTTTGTGTTCAGGAAATCTCCAAGGATCTGAGTTTTCAAAAATGTAACACAGAGGGTCACTTTCAATATTGTTCAGTATTCCTCTCAAAGGTTAACAATAATTCCAATTTTCATTTTCCTCTACACATTTGAGTCTATTGAATACACATGGCCTCGTTCACTAAATCAGTATGCAAGTACACAGTGTTCCTTTGCTAAGGTAGTTGGTTGTCCTTATACCTTTTGGGAACAGGTAGAGAATATGTTACAGGTGGCAACTATCCCAAGTTTTTCAGAATGGAATTAACAAGGGTGCTAAAGATATTTATGAGTTCAGCAAGGGAAGTACCTGTTTCCATGGGTGGCACAAAATGTTTTATAAACTCTAACTTTGCCTGAAGTTTAGGGAGAGAAGATTAAGATAAAGGAATAGATTAGTAATCCCCTCACTTCACTGATATGGGGAGAGGGGAAATGGAATGTACACATCAAAATAAGAGCTGAAATATAGAATGTTTTCATTGTATGAGGAGCATGCTACTAGATGCTCAAATGTTCTCTAGTTGTTAATAGTACTTGACTTATGAGAAATGGTTTTGAACTGTTTTTATCCTAACTCCAGTTTGGAGCAAAGAATGGTTCTCTAAATGCGGTGAAAGAACACTTCGTTACTGTTTTCATTTATTAAAGACTGAAGTAATAGAATTCTTGTATAAATGTTTTATTACATTTTTATTATAAGCATTCTTTTAACATTAGGGTCTTTGAAAGGTAACAGATATTTAAAAGGTAGCAAAGAACATATTATGACTGTAATTATAATTTAGTAAAATTAATTTGTTTTTAATTTTGTATTGCTTTTTAAAACTAGTAAAAACCTGGTTTATAACCAATGAAATACTGCCCTATGTAAGACTTACCAGTGACTTCAAACACAGGTTTGCTCTGATATAATTTATTCTGACAATTTTTGGGTGTCAGAAGAAATTGAATTTTAAAAGCCACTTCATCAATTATGAAAATAACCTCATATCTAAAAAGAGCAAAAGTCTTGAAAAAATTAGCTTTTGATTGTGGAATTTATTTTCAATTCTGCCTCTCTTCCCTGTTCTGACATTGAAAATGAGGCTCAAAACCTGTTTGACCACTGAAGCACTTGAAAACACTTGGAGTAAAAACACATTTGTCTTCTAAAACTGTCAAATGCTGACAAATCCTTTATAGCGGGCATTTCAAAACAACAACAACACAACAACAACAACAAAAGCTCTCTATGTACCAGCAGCTCAACCTGAAGGCTGTGTGCAATGCTGCTAGTCAAAACAGGATCATTACTTTAATTGTGAGTCCAAGACAAGGAGAATATTTGATATATTCTCATTACCAAAGGAGTAACGGTTTATTTGAATTTCTATTTTGTACCATTTGCACATTTTTATGCTTTACTGCCTAAAACTGTATAGATTAACCCACATTCAAAAAGAACAACTGGTACCTTAAAAGGACACCTATGGAAGAGTTTGGCCACTGTCCACCCAAGTTCATTTTGCCTCCTCCACAGTAATGAAGTACCACATCCCCAGGAGCAATACGCTGCCCAGCCTCTCTACAGCTAGATATGGCCATGCAACCAACTTCCTCCAATAGAAGGTGAGAAGTGATATGTGTGATTCCAGGCCTGGCCAACAAATTGTCACACCAGTATACTTCTTTGATGCTCATTCTATCTTTGTGTCCTGCAATGGAGAGAAAATACTAACAGAGCGCCTAGAAGTAACTTGTTTAAGATGGCAGATATGCAGCTGAATGGGTGGAACAAGTCTTCTACTCACTCCCTTGCCCTAAATAATTGTCAGGGAAAAAGAACTATATATTCAAGATGTTTTGGGGTTTATGAAATGTTTTATTGGGGTAACATTGGTTTACAACATAGTATTTATTTTAATAGTATAGGTTCATATTTCTTCAAATGTACGTCAATCCATCGTATTTACTAGGAAATATCAATAATTCTCCACCACAGTCCATTGAGCCCCACCAGTGTTGGGCCCCACTCTACCCCTCGCTGGTGGCCTTAGTTCTGTAGTCAGATTTCTATAGTTAGTTTTGTCTGTTCTTTTGCTTTGTTTATTTATATTCCACATATGAGTGAAATCATCTGGTATTCAAGACATTGTCTTTTTGGTATATAATTTACCCTAAATAATTATGGGGGCCTCCCTGGTGGTGCAGGGGATAAAGACAGCGCTATCAAGCTATCACCAGCCACTGCAGCATGACTTCAATTCCCAGCCTGCCAGGGAGCTACTTCTCCTGCCTTGTCCACTGCTCCGCTCAGCAGTGTATTTTAGTACATATGCCTATTCTGCTCCCCATTCTCTGTGGTGAATCCTCTCATCCCCCACACTTCTGGCTTACATCCCAGTTCTTGTATGCATGAATAAAGTAAATCTTTTTTAAAAAATTATGGTACCCATTAATTAATTCATTTTTTAAAGCACATTTTGCAAGTGCTAAACTATGCTGGGTAGAGGGTTCCAGGGTGAATGTGAACCAGAGACCTGTCCTTGCCAACATGACTTCTGCATTTTGACTGCAGCTCCAAGTACAGTTCGTCACACATTTCTATAAGTTCTATCTGAATAGTGATATTAAATATTAGTTGACTAAACATAAAATTGAAAGCATCCGGTGCATTCTTTTCTTATTTCACAATATCTTAAGAAATCCTAGATGTGTGTATAAAAATGGTGAAATAAAAAAAATTAGAAGAACACTCACTTCTCTTAAATGAAAGGTATGCTGTGGTTAGAACACAGGTCATAACTTTGGTTAATTAAAGGAGTCAGTGGGGGAAACCATTCACATTTCTGATGAGACCGTCATTGGAGCAAAATAATTTATGACCAAACTAACTCTCCACTCATTCACAAGGTCCAATCTTTATCAATTACTTAAGAATATTGACCTTTCAATGGATTCCTTTCTCTTGGGCCATTTGCCCTTACTAACTGTTTTTTTTCTTGAACAAACACTCTGTAATGTTACTGCTTTGACAAAATCCTCTCTTAATCTTGCATTCTATTCTCTTCAGTTGCTTTCTTCATCCCTGTAGAGCAAACCCTGTTCAAGGACTTTACATAGTTGTAGTATGTAATTCATTTTCTCCTATTCACTCTTGAATGCATCCAGTTAGTCTTTTAAATAACTCCCATCAATTGTCGATGTGGGATAGCTAGACATATGTGATATTATCACTCATTTACTATTGTAATTTCTTCTGACTTTCTCTTGACTTAAATCTGTTAAGACTCTTGCCCCGATGCTGTACTGGAAATTTGTAGCTATTCTTTTTTAGTCTCTTTTGCTCAGACCCTCTCATGTTGGTGTGTCCCAGGATATAGTACTTGGGCCTCCTCTTTTGCTCATTTCCTTGATGCCAATTCAGCCTTCCTGTAGGCTTCAAAATACCAATTCTGTGCCAAAGACTCCCAAACCTACAGTATCTCTCCCCTGAATTTCTGGTTCATTATTTAACTGTTGACACTTAACTTCATTATTAAGAAACATCTCAAGCTTAACATATCCAAAGAGAACTTTTGTTGCTCCCTCCACCCACTTACCCCTCTAATAGTTTTCTCCATCTTAGAAAATGCCAACCTTATCCTTCTAAATACTCCAAAAGTCTTGGAGTTATCCTACATGCCCCTCCCCCCCATTTTTTTCATATACCAAATCTAACCCATGAAAAAATCCTCTTGGTTTGCCTTAAAAATATATTCATAATCTGACCATTTTTTTTTTTTTACCACAGCTCCACTGCTATCATCTTAGTCTAAACTGATATCTATAGCTTATATTATGTCAATTATTTTGCTTTAGATATTTTCCACCCTTTGCTATCCCTGGGCTATATTTAACACAGCTGCTAAATTGATCCTTCCAATAGGTACATCAGAACATTTCTTTCCTTTAATTCTCCAGTGTCTCCTATTCTCACTCAAGGTCAATGCCCAAGACCAATGCCCAATGGCTACAAGGTGATCAGAACACTTGCTATGTCACAGACACCTACAATGTTCGTCCCTTACCACTGCCCCAACAACAGCAACCTGTTTATCCTCAAGGGGCTAAGTGTGTCATGCCCTCTGCCTGGCTATCCTCTCCCCTGTCATCCTGATGGTTTACTCCCTCACCTCCTTCAGGTATCATTTTGAGTGAGGGCCTTTATTTCCCACCACCTCCTATCACTTTTACCCTCACTCCTTTCTTGCCACCACATACTACCATCTGACTACACATCTACTTGCTTCTTATATGTCTCATCCTTTGAGAATATAAACTTAGGGAAGGCAGACAGTGAGTTGTTTTGATCACCATTGTATCTTTGAATCCCAAAATGGTGCTTGTCATAGAGTTTAATGTATGAATAAAGAATAAAGAATTCTATTTTTTATAGCAGTAACATTGCATTAGAACATAATAAGAACTTCAGGTGTGCATCACTGAAAATCAATATGTATATACACTACATTAAGTTCACCTCTAAAAGTTCAAGGAAAGAATAATTTTAAATCTGTGGTTCACAATGCGGGCTATTTAGTGTTATATTGATACCACTCAGAAAATCATTGTCATGTAGTTTTTGACAGGAGTTCTTCTGAGCTGTATTGCATTGAAAACCAGGGTTGTAGATAAGGTAAATGACTGTTTTGCAGCGGCAATAAGAATATTTAGAGAACAGAGAGGGAGAAGGCATGGAGATATGTTGGGTGGCTGTTTTACCATTCCAGGCTAGTTATTGGGGTCTCAGCTATATAATGACAATACAGCATAAAAAGGGGAACACACATAACATATTTTTCAAGCAGATTCAGCTAAGTATGAGATAATGACTGAAAAATTAGAAGGATAGGAGTGCTAAGGCAAAGGAAAAGATTTAGGAAATGATGTAGGAAGAGGATGTGATGAAATCAGATGGATATCTTCAGTGAAAAGAGATCAAAGAGAAAAAGACAGTGAGTTTGGTTTTAGCATGCTTACTTTGAAGTGTTACCTAAGGTGAACTGCAGAGAATATCAATCAAACATTGATTTGGAAGTCGTTTGTAGAGAGGTGACATTTGAAACCACGGAAGAGGAAATAAAGTGCTCTCAAAGTGCTGATGGGAAAGAGTTACGACACAAGTCTGTGTAACATTTACATTCAAGCAGGTTTTGTGGACTATTAGCCAGTGAAAGGTAGAGCAAAAAAGAAAATAGTCATTGTGCTAAGAGGGCTTAAAGGCCAAGGGAGAAAGAGCTCTGAGAAAAAAAGGCAAAGTGTCAAACACCACAAGGATTGAGGAGTCAAGGACCAAGTTGACATTATAGGACAAGGGTCTTAAAGGGTCAGTTCCAACTGCATGTTCAGCCAGTGACATGGAGAAAGCAGCTTCTGCAGAGAAGTGGGAGACAGAGGCTGGACTACAGGGGTTGATAAGCAAGTTAGAAAAGAACTGGAACGAAAAGGGCTAGATTGATCAAAACGTTTGATGCAAAATGAAGGAAGATTGAGCAGAAGGAATAGACAAGAACTTAAATATTTACTGTTATCTGTTTCTTCTATTTAGCATGGTTATTTGCATTTAAATCTCACAGAAACTACAATGAGATATTAATATCCCCATTTCACAGATGAAGTGACTAAGACTAAATAACATTTTCATGTGTCGTAGATATTAAATGTCATAGATATTAAGTTGGAACTGAAATTCAGGTTTGATTTCAGGTTTGCACCTGAACCTTGTCCGCAATTTCAGAGGGTGCACATGACATTAAATAGATAATGCTTATAAATATGAGAGTTACTAGACCACATTTCTGCTTTTTATATATTAAATGTAATGCTTATTATAGAATTAGTATAATCACACAGAGTATTTAGAAAATAGAGCATATAGTAACAATTACTCCTAACTACTACTGCCACCATCTTACAATCATAAATCACTTTTTAGCTATATTTTCTTTCAGTCTTTTTTCCTAGGAGTAAATATTTATATATACATATATATATATATAAATACATACACATGCATAATGCATAGAAGGTAGATGTTGCCTCATAACCTGCTTGTAATACTGAGGAGAGTATAGTGGAATTTCAGCTCTACCACCAATGTGGGACCTTGGAGAAGTTGTTTAATCTTGTGGACCTTATTTTCCTCTTTTTTATAGAGTGATAATGATTGTGACAGTGGTGATAATGATAATATCTTCCTTAAGGATGACTGGAGAGGATTAAAAATGGTAACAAAATGCAAGACACTTAAAATATGACTTGTCATTTCCCACTGTATTAGACAGGCTTCAGAACCATAATTTTTAATCATTATATAATATTGTATTGAAGTTACATACAAATGTTACTTATCTGATCTCCTACTTTTGAACATTTAAGTTCCTTCTAATTTGCCATGACTACAGATATATTTGGTTTTCCTGGTTTCTATAACACCGAACATACGTCATTTTAATCTCTGCTTTGCTGGTAGTTCCTTCTTAAGACTGTTATATTGGTACCTCCTCATATCTCCATCCCCTAAATGTTGGTGTGCCTCAGGGATCACAGTTTCTGAGGGCATTCCTCTTTTCTCTCCACACTTACTCCTCGGGTTGTACCATCATCCACTGTAGTGGTTTTAAATATATCCTCTCTGTACCAATGACTTCCACATCTTCATCTCCAGCAAGGATATCCTTCCTGAAATTTAGACTCAGATATCCAGTTGCCTCCCTGATAGCTCCTTTTATAAACCTGATGGGCAGCTCAATCTCGATATGTTCAAATCTAAACCCATGAGATTTTCCCCAAAACTTCTGTCTTCTCTTTCTCAGTAAACTGGCAATAAAAATCTTGATGAGGTGAAAACACTGGAGTCATCACTGACTGTCAATTCTACCTTCAAAATAGATCCAGAGTCCATCTGCTATCTTGTGACTACTGCAACACACAGCTTCAGGAGGGACAACTCATGTTTTGGTTGATGTGAATAGTGCCTCTCACACAGTACAGTGTATAGCTTTCAAGATGATAATATGTGCTGGCTTGCAGTATAGCTTGCAAGATGATAATAGGTGCTGGCTCTGGTAACACCTTAGCTCAAACCATAAGTTCAAACCTCGATTACTGCAATACTTTTCTAACTGATTTCCCTGTTTCTGTCTTTGTTCACTGTCTATTTTCAACATGATAGTCAAACTAAATTTAAGGAATGCAAATCACTATTCTATCTACAACCTTCCAGTGGATTCTCAGCTCACTCAACATAAAAGGCAGAGCCATTACAATGATCTGTGAAACTTTATCTGCTCTCTTTCCCAGTACCACTTCCATTTTGCTTATTTTCTTCCAGTGACTACAGTGTCTTTGTGGTTTTTTAACGTTCTGGATAAACAATTACTTCGGTACCTTTGTTCCTGCTATTCCAATTGTATGGCTTGCTTCCTCCTATCCTCCAGTCTTTACATTCCAATTATCAGGTGGTCTTCTCTATTTTGCATCTCCTGCCTCACCTACAATTCCTGTCTCCATTTCCTGCCCTATTTTTCTTCTTAGTAATTACCACTACATATTTTATGATTTACTTATCTATCTTGATAATTTTCAGTTTCCCACAGTAGAATGTAAGCCCCTTGAAGCCTGCATTTTTTGTCTGTTTTCTCACTGCTATAAACCCAGAACCCCAAATATTTCCCAGCACACAGAAACATGTAATTGTGTATAACTCCTTTTTTCATATTCACCTTTAGAAATCAAAGTTTGGTCAGAGTGCAAAGAATTTGACTGTGGTGGGGAAGGTTTCAGAAGACAGTTGGGGGAAGTAAAATTAGAAGGTTAAAAAAAGTGGGAAGTTGAAGGGGGGAAGGGACCTAACTCCCAAAATACAATGATGTAAAACCAACATGTCCTCAAAAAATTTTTTTTAAAAAGTGGGAAATTAAGATGTGCAACTTAACTTTTAGGATGTAGTCTAAATGAATTATACTCATTGTTATGTTCCTGGCTCTTCACTTTGTGGTCAGATTAGATATAAAAAATCATGGAATATGAGAGTTAGAAGGCATCTTAGCAAACACCCTCCCTTTACAGATGAGGAAATTTTCTTTCTGTCTCAGTTGTGTTGGCATAGCTCTAAATTACTCACTGCAACATGGTTCATTTAGCTTGCTTATTAACATAACATAGGACATGTGTAATCCTGGAATGCGGAAACTGGCAGATAAGGTGGGGCAAATCCTTTCACATAAAAAAAAAAAAGACCAAATGCAATTAGGCTCTCCCACCCAAATGTTTTTAAACAAAGACTATGTTCATAGTTTTATCAAACACATCTAAGAAATAAACATATCTTTCCACTTTTATTAGCTATTTTCACCCAGCTGACTTAAGACACTCCTCCTCATTTGAAAAAAATATTAATGGGTTCATGCAAAAAAGGGATCCAGACAGGGAAGTAAATTCTTTTCAAGTCAAATGGTAGACTTCAGCCTACAGTTCTCTTCAGCACAAAAGCAAAAAGAATGGGTCAATAAAGAGCTGATGAAGTTAGTATCATTCATTTTGTTTTAAAATTTACTTTTTCCCAAAATAAGAATTGGGTTAAATTTTTAAAAAGTTAGTGTGTAATGGTTCCAAAGTTTAAATTCTTTGAGAACTGAGTTGGAGATGGGTTGAAGCGGTTGATTGTTTCTGTCTGTCTAGCCAATCAGTTTCCTTCAAGAAACAGAGAATCAAGACATTTTGGGTGGAGAAACTGAATCAACATGTCCTTCACTAGATTTGCATATATAAATATTTAATTTTGGGCAAAATTAAGAATCTTTACTTAGTACATGCAGAAATTTCAATGAGAAAATAGGTGGTCCAAAAGCATTGCTAAATGTATGGAAAACCCAACATGAAGCTAAAAACTGGTCAACAATAAAGTAGATAAGAGAATTTATCTGTTTATTATTATTATTTTTTTAATCAAAGGGAGTTAGAAAACAGAATCTGGTTCTCATTTTTCAGAGAAACTGAAGCATACATAAAAGAGGATGATGCTATATTACTAGTTAAATGAGTAAGAATTAGTTTTTGACTGAAACAGCTTGTAGCAACTTTTATACCCAAATTAATGATCCAGGACTTAGGTCTAAGGTAATGGTGTAGAACGTTAATCTTTTATTTCTGATTAATCTGAAAGCAAATACTTTATGTTAAAGATAAGAAACTGAATTTCTGAACAGGAAAATGATTCTTTATCCTACGTATTTTTCTTTTACCTCACTTTAAGTTTGTTCATTAATTTTTTCCATATTCATATAGCAAACAATAAATGAAATGGGGGAACATAAAAAAATGCTCTACTGACAGTTTTATTCCAAAAATAAAAATTTAAAATGCTAAAAAAAAAAGATAAAAATTAGACCAATTTCAAGTAACAGGATAATCAAAAATGATTACAGTCTCCAGTTTGGGGGGCAGAATATAACCTTCCTCAGCTTTGAACTTTAGGTTTATTAAAAAGAAATACAAGTATGCATACTTAGTAGCTCTAATGTTTCTTTAAGAATTCATTCAATAATTCTGTAAAACTCAAGACTGAAATTATTTTTTAATTTTTATAAAGTAAGGAAGAGCTATTTCCCAACTGGCTATAAGTAAAAATTTTACAGAATTATTCACTTACCAGAAGACCATCTTGATTTTCATTGAGCTCAGAAAGTTTTGTGCTGGATTTCTGACGTTTGTGTTTGCCACTTTCTCCAATAAAACCAGAGGAATTTTCATGTAGTTTTTCCACTTCCTGAGCATTCAATATACAATCATCAAGGTTGCTGAATCCAGAAGGAATATTTTCTTTGTTAACAAGTCCCCTTGAATTAAAAAAAAAAAATTGCTTAATCTTGTTTTAAAAGGGGACATTTTAATGACATTGCCACTGTATCACATAGGAAATCTGAAGAGTGCTCCAAAATTGTTTGCATCTTTGATCAAAATCTGAGCAGAGTGCAACTCCTGAGACTATTTGGTGCCAAACAAATCCCATTAAAAGATAATTTATTCCTAGAAGCAAATTGGCAAGGGTTGTGTTTCTACCAATGAACAGCTTTTGTATTTGTACTCAAAGTACTTTGTATTCAAACAGGGAGAACAGAGCAAACTTACAAAGAAATTTGCTATTATTCACAGATTATACACCCACGCACACATACACACACTCTTACACACTCTTACACAGATAAATATTGTCAGTTATTACAGTGTATGGCTGAAAATCTGAAAAGAAAATATGATGTATTTTTATTTAGAATGGGACATACTGATTTTCCAAATGACAAAGACACTTTAGCATGGTAGAAATACATTAATGCCTTAATCATCTAGGTGGATACAGTACAAGTTAATAAAAATTATGGAATATACCTCATTTTAACTGATAGATGATTTGTAACTTTCCACTATGAGGAATTTTAGGATATAAACTTGCAAGTGGAGATCACGCATGTCTTAGGGTTGGAAGTAGATATGAATGTCATAATTATAGAATTTCATTAATTAATGTTCTTGGACATCTTTTAAGTATTGCAAACTTTTTCTTTCAAGATGTTTTCACAGAATTCAATTATTTAGCAATGTTTGTTTTTTAGTACATCATGGAATAAATTTAATGGTCAGTGCAGCTCCTGGATCTTTGTTAAGGTGTAAATGAATATGGTACCACTTCACTGATCATATGACCCTAGTGCGGCTCACTAAACACCTGAAATGTGGAATAAATGAGTTCAGAAGAGTGAAAAATAGATGACCATTTAATTATTAATTCAACTACATCCAATAAATACTATAAAGCATTTAAATAATGCTTTGCTTTTGAAAAAATATTTATGAAATTTTCAAACCTATGGAACTATTGAGAGCCCGTCACAATGAACTTTCATGTATCCACCACTAAGACTTAACAACATTTCCATGCACCTGGAAGATGGTAATTTTTACAAATCAACTCTATTTATTGACCATTATTTCATAGAACTCTATACTTTGGGGAGTATCGCTTAACTTCTCGACATGTGTATATGCTACATTCACCCACCACCAAACTTCCTAGGGCCATTACATTATCAATTTGACATGCTTTATCCATGGAGTCATCCCCACCACTTGCTCTCTGGTAACCACCATATTTTCCACAGTCTAGTAAGAGTTATTTTGTTGTGTTTTGCCAGTTTCTATTGCTTTGGTTGTTAATATTTCATATGAGTGAAATACTGATGGTGAATTTTTTAATAAATGGATTAAACTGAGCCCTTTCATATAATGAACATATTCCTTGTATGTTTCCGTTTCTATTGTAGAAAAAATATAAGCCTGATAATGTTTCCTTATGCATTTAAGTAAGTGAGAAACTAGTCACACTGAAATGAAGTATCCATAATCTTTCTTTTCTGTATTGCTTATTTCAAAATATTTGTCATGATGACTTTAGTGGAGAATTTATTGACTCTATAATTTCACATTAAAATATGGTCACTATTGGCTTCAAAGGTATTTTTTATAATTTTTTTTTAAGATATATGTATTTTAATACAAGAACTGGTGTACAGGTCAGAGGCACAGGAGGGCGAGAGGATTCACCAGAGACAGAGCGGGGAGACCAGGCAGACGGACTGAAATACACTGCTGAGGGGAGCAGCGGGGCGAGACAGGAGAGGTGTGCCATGCCATGTGGTTATCTCTCTGGCCGGCCGGGAATCAAACGTGTGCTGCAGAGGCTGTGGACAGCTTCACAGTGCTGTGCTCAACCTGCTGCACCACTGGGGAGGTCCAGGTATTTTTTAAATTGGTTGTAGCTCTAATAATGAAATGAACTTTTACTTTTCCAAACACTTTTTTACCATTCCGTAGGGCTAGTTTTGAATAAAATACCTTAACCTTTAAGCAAAGCTTGATGAAAATCAGATAAATGAACCAACTGCACATAAGCACACACTAAGAAGAGCATAGTTACTATAAACCGTAATAAAAACTTAAGGCCTTCTCACAATTGCTACCATATTAATGCACCTCTCAGGGAGACACTAGAGAGGACTTTTCTGGGACAAAAGAAGCAGATCTGAGGTGCTGAGGGAAAGGCCCTTGCTTCTCCAAAGAGTTGAGAAAGTTGAGAGAAATGGTTTAGGGTGGACTGGGGTGGAAAAACAGAAGTGACCCTGTGTGTCAGGTTGAGGGGAGAGGCTCATTATGCCGAGGGTAAGACCAATAAGGATGAGCAATTCTGAATGGCCAGACCACATGAGCAGAAAGAGGAAGGTGACAACGTCTGTCATTCCCTGGCTATAGACAGTATGCATCCCAAAGATTCTCTTACTCAATGCACAACTATGGTTTGTCCACAATGAGTGAACCAAATAAACCGTGAAAGAAATACCAGAGAAGAAATATTAGGGGGAAGGACAGAATTTCCTGGGAACAGTCTTTAGCACATTACTCCATCTCTACCATTTTCCGTTCCCTTTTGCTTTTTTTGATGTTGATAAAAATCTTTCAAGATAACTTATCTTACAACATTCTTGGACTTGGGAAACTATTTAAATGCTGTAGAAGAGGTTATCATATGTTTCATACTTTCTTTTATTTAAATTTTTATTGCAGTAACACTGGTTTATAACAATGCATATGGTTCAGAGGTACCAGTTCACACCTCTGCAGATGTACGTTACCCCGCTCACCAGGAAGGCATCCACAGTCCTCCACCATAGTCCACTGGGTCCTTGCTCTCCCTCTCTAGTCCCTGTTCATTTCCCACCTTCTCCCTGCTGTGCTCCTCTCCTACCTGACACTAAGCTCCCACAACCACTGTCAATTTTTGTTCTTTCTCTCCTGCTTACTACCATGTCCATTCTTCACTTGCCCTTTCTCTGTCCAAACAAAGAGGGTAGAACATTGTAGTTGTGATACATTAAGGATATTTTAAAAATGCAATATACTATATGGCAAGAGATGAGACAGAGGATAAGAAGAGTGTCAAATGAATAATTTATACCTACTATATAATGCAATATAAGCAATATACAAGTTAATTATACTCCTAAACATTTTCTATAAAGCATAGTCAGCAGCTAATTTTTAATGTCAATATCTCCTGTAATATTTTTCTATTTTCTAAATAAAGTATTACATCACCTGCTCCTATTTACTAGCTCCAAGAAAAGTGATTTTTAAAAAAGTGCTGCATATGTCACATGAAAATTTAGTCTGCTATATTTGCTGATAATGTTTTATTTTTAAAATTGTATTTGTTAATATAGCCCTTCAACATCTCAGGGGTATGTGGCACAGACTTTATTTATGATATTTATCTCTTGTGCCTTTCTTTAACAGAAAGATTTTGATCTAGATTTTGAGTCCAGGTGAAAAAGAATAGGGGAACTAAAGTTTGGTTTTGTCTGATATTTCATCAGGAGCTAAAAAACAAGACATTATGGACACTTAGTGCTACTATAGCTAGAAATATACTTGAAATTTTCAGGAAAAATAAGGATACAGTCTGTTATATATAAAATATTTTCCTTGATAATTTAAGTCATGATTACTTAATAATGTGGATAGCAATTGCTTGTATTTTATCAGATGTTTTAATTGAGAATAAAGCTCCTTGTAATATTAGTCTTAAAATTCGTGTTATGGGAATGCCTTGAAATTAGTCATTATGATTATAGTAAAAGAACTCAAGACCTTCCTCTTTTGATTAGATTTGAGCTCAACCTTCCTTACACTAAAATATAATAAACTGTCAAGAATAATAGAGTGACATTCCAGTATATACTCGGGTAAAGATAGTAGAGAAATCTGCTGGTTCGTAAACTAACCTAACAGCCAAATGAATGTTGTCTATCAAGGAACAAAACCACCTCCAGAACAGCATATGGCAATTTTCTTCTCAATGAGTCAGCCCATAGAGGGCATATTTAGCCCTATAAATAAGCTATTCATGAGGTCAGCAAATATATTTAATCAGAGCTGGCTTTCTATAACATATCAAATACCTAGACAAAATTGAAATATTTATTCAGTTACCTACAAATTCCCAAATGTTAGTTTAGAATGGTCAATTCTAAAACTTTGAAAGTTTTAACTTAAATATTGAGATGGGCGTGACTATAACACAGTGACACATTTAGGTGGATATTTTTAAAGGAAGGAGAGAAAGCACAAATAAGTGCCAGAGTCAACTCACAGGTCTCTGCCATGGAGAATATCCTCCTGCTCCTTGGACTGGCGGCGTCGCTGTCTGGCGGATGTGGTGGAAGATGATAATGTTCCAGATTCTGCGTCATCTGAGCTTTGGCCTCCAGCGGTATTAACATCAAAAAGATGCTGTTCGACAGCTGACCGAATGGTTCTTTCCAAGAGTCTGGAACACAGAATCAAGCAAGCCATAGAGTATATTGCCTTAAAAAACATGTGCTGGGCCTCCCTGGTGGCGCAGGGGTTAAAGACAGAGCTATCAAGCTACTGCCAGCCACTACAGCACGAGTTCGATCCCAGCTGGCCAGGAAGCAACCCACATGGTGCAGCAGACCTCACCTGTCTTGCCCACTGCTCCCTTCAGCAGTGTATTTCAGTCAGTCTGCCTGATCTGTTTCCCGCTCTGTCTCTGGTGAATTCTCTCACCCCCCCCACCACATCTCTGGCCTGTACCCCAGCTCTGGTATGCATAAATAAATAAATCTTTTTTAAAAAAATGTGCCCATAATTTGGCACTATCAGTATTCCCAAAGGAAGATCTACTACAGCTTCACAAGCAAAGATAATTTATTAAGCACTCATCTCAAAATATTTGCATTGTGTGTTAAAATACAAATTAATCGAACAAATTCCACCAATTTGGTAACTCTGTTTCTTATCTCTTTGAAGACAGGACTACCGATATGCTCATGCCTAGTCCAGCAACAATGACAGGAGGCACCCAGGAAATAAGGGTCATTTAATATTAGGCAAAATAAGGAGAGATTTTTTTTCTTTATTGAGTAATAATGGGCCTTTTCCTACAAAGGTCAATTTTCTTTAACTTTCACACCAGTACTTCAGAGAAAGATAGCATGACTTACAATTCAAATGTGCACAATAATTTTATGATGCTTTCATCTATTCAGAACCCGTTTAAGATAAAATTACTATGAGAGCTTTGGCTATTCGGGGTTCTTTGTGATTCCATATGAATTTCATCAATAATTGTTCTATTTCTTTGAAGAATGACATTGAAATTTTGATTGGAATAGCATTGAATCTGTATTTTGCTTTTAGTAGGATGGCCATTTTAATAATGTTTATTCTTCCAATCCATGAGCAGGGGATGTTTTTCCATTTCTTTGTGTCTTCTATTTCTTTTAACAGTGTTTTATAGTTTTCTTGGTATAGGTCCTTTACCGCTTTTGTTAGATTTATTCCCAAATATTTGATTTTTTTTGTTTTGATAATAAAAGGGATGGTTTTTTTTATTTCTTCTTCTTCAGATTTATTGTTTGTGTATAGGAAGGCTACTGACTTTTGCGTGTTGATTTTGTATCCTGCCACTTTACTGAACTGATTGATGAGTTGAATTAGTTTTTCTGTGGAGTTTTTGGGGTTCTCTATGTATATTATCATATCATCTGCAAATAGTGATAGTTTGACTTCTTCTTTTCCTATTTGGATTCCTTGGATGTCTTTCTCTTGTCTTATTGCTCTGGCTAGGACTTCCAGTATTAATATTGAAAAGCAGTGGTGAGAGTGGACATCCTTGTCTTGTCCCAGATCTTAATGGAATGTCTTTCAGCTTTTCACCATTGAGAATGATACTGGCTGTTGGCTTGTCATATATGGCCTTTATGATGTTGAGGTACGTTCCTTGTATCCCAAGAATTTCAAGGGCTTTTATCATGAATGGGTGTTGCACTTTGTCGAAAGCTTTCTCAGCATAAAAGAAGGGAATGGAGGCATCACACTCCCAGACTTCAAACTATACTACAAAGCCATAATCATCAA
The DNA here is from genome assembly GCF_014898055.3 of Talpa occidentalis. Classification (NCBI taxonomy): domain Eukaryota; kingdom Metazoa; phylum Chordata; class Mammalia; order Eulipotyphla; family Talpidae; genus Talpa; species Talpa occidentalis. Next base: position 55,507,783 of record NW_023604972.1, read on the forward strand.
AACTGCATGGCATTGGCACAAGAACAGACATACAGACCAATGGAATCGAATAGAAAATCCAGAAATAAACCCACAGATTTATGATCAACTAATCTTTGACAAAGGAGCAAAGACTATGCATTGGAGCAAAGAAAGTCTGTTCAATAAATGGTGCTGGGAAAACTGGGTCGCTACATGCAAAAGAATGAAGCTTGACCACTACCTCACACCATACACAAAAATCAACTCAAAATGGATTAAAGAACTAGACATAAGACCTGAAACCATAAAATGCATAGAAGGAAATAAATGGCGAAACACTACATGATATGCACATCAAAGACATCTTTACAGACACATCACCCAAAGCAGTGATAGTGAAGGCAAAGATAAACAGCTGGGACTACATCAAATTAAAGAGCTTCTGCACAGCAAAAGAGACAATAACAAAAACAAAGAGAAACCCCACTGACTGGGAGAACATTTTTGCACCCAACACTAATGATAAAGGACTGATCACAAAAATCTGCAAAGAGCTGATGAGACTCAACAACAACAAAGAAAAGAATCCAGTCAAAAAATGGGCAGAAGACAAAAATAGATGACTGGATCAAGAAGATGTGGTACATATATACCATGGAATATTACTCAGCATTCAAAAAAGATAAACACATGCAATTTGCAGCAACATGGATGGCACTGGAAGGGATCATGCTCAGCGAAATAAGCCAAAAAGAAAAAGAAAAATACCGGATGGTCTCACTCATAGCAGGAATCTAGAAAACTTAAATAAGGGACCAGGAAAATAAATATAAGAAAGTGAAAATCAAAATCAACAAAAAACTATGAACCAGAGACACTTGTTGGGGGGTGGGGGGCGGGAGGGGAAGGATTGGGGTCAGAATGGGGCATTTGCAATTGTATGGGGGAATATAAAAATAAAATTTAATATTAAAAAAAAAAAAAAAGAAAATGAACGAAAAAAAAAAAATGGGCAGAAGAGCTAAAAAGAAACTTCTCTGAAGAGGAAATGTAAATGGCCAACAGGCATATGAAAAAATGTTCAACATCACTTGTCATCAGGGAAATGCAAATCAAAACTACCATGAGATACCATCTTACACCAGTGAGAATGGCACATATTAAAAAAAACTAGCAACAACAAATGTTGGCGAGGGTGTGGAGAAAAAGGAACTCTTCTGCACTGTTGGTGGGAGTGCAAACTGGTCCAACCACTATGGAGAACTGTGTGGAGATTTCTGGACCTACTAAACATAGAGCTTCCATATGATCCAGCAATTCCACTGCTAGGTATTTACCCAAAGGACACAGAAACATCCATTCCAAAGAACACCTGCACCCCTATGTTTATAGCAGCTCTATTTACAATAGCTAAGCTTTGGAAACAGCCCAAATGCCCAAAAATAGATGACTGGATCAAGAAGATGTGGTACATATATACCATGGAATATTACTCAGCATTCAAAAAAGGTAAACACATACAATTTGCAGCAACATGGATGGCGCTGGAAGGGATCATGCTCAGTGAAATAAGCCAGAAAGAAAAAGAAAAATACCGGATGGTCTCACTCATAGCAGGAATCTAGAGAACTTAAATAAGGGACCAGGAAAATGAATAACTATAAGAAATTGAAAATCAAAATCAACAAAAAACTATGAACCAGAGACACTTTTTGGGGAGTGGGGGGCGGGAGGGGAGGGATTGGGGTCAGAATAGGGGGTTGGAAATGTATGGGGAATATAAAAATAAAATTTATTATTTAAAAAAATAAAAAATGAAAATAAAATAAAATTACTATGGAATAATGCTATTAAAAAAGAACACCTCACCAGAACATTTACTACTCATAACAGAATGGCAAAATTTTTCTAAACTATTATTCAATTAAATTGTTAGGTTTATAATTGAAGTGGTTTCATGCAAGTATTTATATATATATATATATATATATATATATATATATATATATATATATTACTAAGATGGAGAGAGATTTTCTTTATCCAACCTGAGAAAAATAGGGAAGCCCTGGGGCTGAAAAGAACGCATGATTAGATGGATATGCTATCCTTTTTAAAGCTTCATTATCTGTCAGCATGGCTAATCCTTTTGTTGTTGCACTATTTAGTTTTGGATAAGTTGGCATGGAAAATTCTAAACTTATATTTCTCAGTAATGTTTTCCTTTTCTTGAAAAAAATAATATTCCTACTCATAAAATTGTATATATTAAATATGCTTTTTGTATATCATTTATACCTTAGTAAAGTTATCAACATTTAAAAAAGAATCACATATATTTTAAAATATTCAAATTGAGGGCCTCCCTGGTGGCGCAGTGGTTGAGCGCTGGGTTACGAGGCTGCCCGCAGCCTCTGCAGCACCGGTTTGATCCCCGGCCGCCAGTCCCACATTGCGCACAGACCTCTCCTGCTGCCCACTGCTCCCCTCAGCAGTGTACTTCGTCAGTCTGCCTGCTCTGCTGCCCACTCTGGCTCTGGTGAATTCTCTCACCCTCCCGTGCTTCTGACTGTACCCAGTGCTTGTAAAAAAAAAAAATAAATCTTTAAAAAAATAAAATAAAATAATCAAATTGAGAAATACATTCACTTAAATAAAATGGGTTTGAAAAATTTAAAACATTTCGGTATTCCAAGTGTAGTTTTATGATATATTAAGTAATTCCATTAAATGTAACAATGAACAAGTATAGTCCAACTAGAATTTTCAAATCTAGAACACATCTCAATGATTCAAGATTACCATATGAATATGCAGAAATATATAAATATATATATATATATATATATATAGAGAGAGAGAGAGAGAGAGAAGAGAAAGAGAGAGAGAGAGAGAAAAAAGAGAGAGAGAGAGAGAGAGAGAGAGAGAGAGAAAGAAAGACTCATTCCACAACTTGTCTGTACTCTATAAGACATATAGGAAGTAAAGCATTTGGAAACAAATAGATAAGAACATGTGCGACTGGTATAATTCTGGAATCTCTTTAAAATTCAAAAAGCTCAGAGAGGTTAATCCTGCCCTCTCCTTCCTCATCTCACATCACATCTTCCCTTCTTCACCTGATTCCTGTTGATGGAAGATGCTCCAAAAAGGCCCACTTATATCCCAGCAAGAAAGAAGGTAGGTAGGTGTCATGGAAAAATTGGGGAAAGGAAGTTTTCAAACATATATATTTACTGCCTACTACATGCCAGGTACTTTTCTAGGTACTAGGGATCCAGCAATGAATATGATAGATAATATTTCTGTGTCTATGAGGCAAGATAATAAACAAAACATGCAATTTTAATTAGTGATCAATTTTGTGTAAAATGGAGAAAAGTGTTGGAGAGTGACTGTGGATAGTCCGAGATAGTGGCTCAGAGGAAGTGACATCTGAACTAGGAAGTGAATGGTAAGAAAATGCTGGCCATGGTAAGGAACAGCCTGTGCAAGGCTCTAAGGCAGGAATAAGCTTAAAGAATAATGGGCAATGTAGTCAGAGAGGCAGGCATGGGCAGACAACTGAAGTTCTGACTTTAGTCTAAGTGCAACTGGTTGTGTTAGAAGAAAAGGACATGTAATGGGTATAGTTAATAGGACACAGCCAGTGGCCTTTGGTAAAAGACTTGTTACTATCAATAATTTGTTCTGTTTCCCTTTGATACTGTAAAGTTCACAAAGGCAGAGCCTAAGGCTTATTTGATATTACACACTTCACATTATGCTTGGTATATTGTAAGTATTAAATAAATGTAGGTTGAGTAAAATTAATGAAGAAGTGAACACAAATAACACTTTAATCTTTAATGGCATCCTTTGTCATAAGGTAATTCCCAAAGCACAGAGATTGCTTTGCAAATATTAACTGACCTGATACTATTTCTATTGAAATAAAAGTCTCATATGTTTGAATAGTTGACTAGTCACTACTCACACATGCTCATAGAAGCTCAAATAGGAACACATCTTATTTAGTCCTCTGCTCTGTATAGTTTCATTTTTTAAAAAGATTTATTTATTTATGCATACAAGAACTGGGGCACAGGCCAGAAGTGTAGGGGGTTGAGAGGATTCACCAGAGACAAAGTGGGGAACAGAACAGGCAGATTGACTGAAATACACTGCTGAGAGAAGCAGCGGGCGAGGCAGAAGAGGTCTGCTACGCCATGTGGGTAGCTCCCTGGCCGGGGATCGGACTTGTGCTGCAGAGGCTATGGGTAGCTTCATAGTGCTACGTCTTAACCCCTTGTGCCACCAGGAATGCCCCTCTGTATAGTTTTAAAAGTCATCATTTGTTTCCTTTTGTATTAATCTTCCAATACAGTCACATGTTACTTAACGAAGAGAATATTTTATGAGAAATGTGTCATTAGGCAATATCATCTTTGTGCAGATACTATTGAGTGTAATTATGGCACTGCCTAATATACACCTAGGCTATATAGCATAGCCGATGGTGGTCACTGTCACTGGCGTGATGTGCCTGAACTATATGCCATTAAAAAAGCTTTCTGTTTAATAAATAGGAAAGGAGGGGAAAGACCCATTCCAAACAACTTACTCTCCAGTTGTTGAAACATTGCTGACTTGGGATACATGAGCACTGTGGGAAAGAAGCAAAGAGAAATGCAGATTAGATCAGAGACTGAACCATTAGTCAGGCCCCACTGACCCTTGTACGATGCTTTACCACCCACTGACACGTGATAATTTTCATAAGTTTCTAGAATTAGTGATGGTCCTGGTTTATTCCTGAACAGTGGCTTTTTCTCAATTTTAAAGATGATCAAGAGACTTTTCACAAGTGACTTTGAAAACTGTGTCTACTTAACTACTACAGACTTCACTCAAGGTCTTTCCATTTTCCCAAAATATTAATGCAATTGCTGCTCTTTCCCACTACCAACCCCCCACTCCCTCCTCTGGCCTGGGATGAGTGCTCGCCTCACCTCCCCATCCTCCAGGTCAGCAGACAGAAGCATCTTTCTAACCTGGCTCTGAATGTGCAGAGGGTAGAGGGACCAAAGGAGATTGGAAATGAGAAACCAACATTGTTTTCAATTTTTGAACTATTTTTCTAAGTCATGTTTTCTTCATAAATTCCTCATGATGAAAACTCCCCAAGTTCTAACAGCTTCATCTTAATACCTAAATTTGTTGAGCATTTATAAATTTCCCCTAATTTTTCCTATTTTTCTCTAAAGCCTAAATTCCTTTGAAAATATTAAAAGGCAGTCAGCATTAAGAGGAATGATGAAAAATTACAGAACACAATCTGACAGCACCCTTTGGAACTCTGTCCCTCTTGCCTGTACCCCGTGTTCATATAACCGCAGTGAGGTTGAGGCTGGCAGCTATTTTAACTCTGTCCATAGCAGTACTTTTCCATGTTCTGCCCTTTAGTCCTTTGTCCATTTCTAGATCAAGATCCAAAAGTAACTATACTTAAATAAAAAATTACAAAAATTTTTAGTGTATTTCAAACTATAGTTTTGCCTAATAGGTCTAATAGTTCTTTTTTTCCTTCTTCTTTATAGAAGACAGCTGAAGATAACAAAAGCTGCTAATGATCAACATTGATGGTTGCCTTTTAATCACTCTAGACATCCTCCTCTATACATCAGTACTATATAATTTTCAACACAGGAACATGTTGCTCTGGAATCATCTGCTGGGCTTTTCCTCCAAGCATGGGTAAATCTTATCTCTTGCAATTCAGAATCTAAGTGCCTCAAGGGATTATATGATATTTCTTTTTTTAAGATTTATTTTATATATACAAGAACCGGGGTATAGGCCAGATGCATGGGAAAGTAAGAGGATTCACCAGAGACAGGGAGACTGACTGAAACATACTGCTGAAGGGAGCAGCCATGAGACAGGAGAGACATGCTGCCATGTTGGTATCTCCTGACCGGCCGGGATTGAACTCGCACTGCAGAGGCTGCGGACAGCTTCACAGCGCTGAGCTCAACTGCCTGCGCCACCAGGGAGGCCTGGGATTGTATGATATTTCTCATTTTCTTTCATTACATTCCTTACCACTACTATCACCACCACACCTAACATAGGATGCATTATCTCAGAAGGCCAACAGACACTCTTTTTAGCCCTGGAGAATATCCTCTAGTTAAAGCTGCAGCACTTTATCATGGCCACAGACCAGAGCCAAATCCCAGAAAATCCACTTAAAAGAATGCCATTGCAGAAGGTAAACTCATGAGAAGAATAATAATAAATGAATAAATGAATGAATAATACACCCTAAATAAATGGATGAATAATACAACCTAACAATTACCAAGTGCTTATGTTTTAGACATTGTAGTATTTTTTTACAGCTTCTTATTTATTGCTTACAGGAACTAACTCTGTGATGTAGTTATTATTGTTTTCTTTTCCCTATAGTCAGAATAAAAGGCTAGAGAAGTTAAGGAACTTATCTATGTCATAAGACACAGGAAATATATGAGCTGGGATTTAAGCCAAGAAAGGTTTAGCTCAGGGCCTCCCTGGTGACTTAGGGGTTTAGTCTCAGCACTATCACTGCTATCACCACCTGAGTTCAATCCCGCCAGAGAGCTAACCCACATATGGCACAGCAGACCTCTCCTGTCTCTCCTGCTACTCCCCATAGCAGTGTATTTCTGTAAAATCCACCTGTTCTGCTCCCCACTCTGTCTCTGGTGAATCTTCTCACTCCCCCACCCCCAATCCCTGCACCTCTGACATATACTCCAGTTCTTCTATGTAAATAAATAAGCTTTTTTTTTTTTTTAAAGAAAAGTTTAGCTCAGAGTCTAAGTTCTTAATCACTACACTAGATTTTCAATCCATCACTCACTAGAATCATCTTTGTATATGGAAGCCTGGACTTAGGTATTTTACTTTGCTTTTAATCACAACTATTTCTCTTCTGCCTCACAATGGTTGTTATTCATAGTGGTTCCCAGGTTACATAACCAACAATAAATCCTTTGCCTGCTTTCTGTCCTTAATTGGAACAGGCAGTCCCTGCTTTTGAAGCTTTGTGGCTAACCCTCTGTAAATTCAACACTGTATAATTAACTCCTGTACTCCACTTTTCAATGCAGTTATACAAGCTTGGGTTTGGACAGCAGGGACTACTGTGAATAATAACTTGGGAGGAACCTGGGAGGAACCTCGAAGAAGGAAAAGAATGTACATCTGCTAGATACTGAAAAACACACCAAAGGTATATAAGTATAATGAGCTAGTCTCCTAAGTGATCCTCAAAAGAAGAGAGATATATTACCTCTCCTCTGTCTACATGCTTGAAGTGAACTTCTTTCTGCCTTTAAAACATCACCAGAAAGTGGGGTGGGGGGAGACCTATACCTAACATACAAACAATGATGTAAATTAACATCACCTCAAAAAAACATAAAATCCACTGTATAAAGTAAAAAAGCAAAGAGTACTATGTAGTTGTTCTAAAAGCAAAAAAAAAAAAACAAAAAACAAAAAACAAAAACAAAACCCCAATACCCCAATATTTCTCTGTTTCTTTTTTGGGTGTGTATGAGAAAAATGAAAGAAAGGTGAGGAAGAAGGAGACAAGGAAAGAGCAAAAACACCAGATTCGGAGATTATTAACTTCAATAATGTACATCAGAATTGTCTCCAATGTACATAAATGTATATCAGAATTATCTGGAATTCATCTACACATGGATTCCAGTTTAGCAGGCCCAGGTCTAGGGAAGGGAAAGCTGCCATTCTGCAAAGCTCACAAATACATGGTGATTCTGAAGCTCTTGGTGGGTGGCACTGATTAGCAGGGCTCTAAATACTCGCAAATAAAATTCTTTAAAAGATCACAATTCTGAGGGCCTCCCTGGTGGCGCAGCCATTGAGCGCTGGGTTGCGAAGCTGCCCGCGGCCTCTGTGGCGCCGGTTCAATCCCCGGCTGCTCCCCGGCCACCAGAGGAGGGTCCCACATGGCGCGCAGACCTCTCCTGCCGCCCGCTGCTCCCCTCAGCAGTGTACTTCGGTCCTTCTGCCTGCTCTGCTCCCCGCTCTGACTCTGGTGAATTCTCTCACCCTCCCACGCTTCTGACTGTACCCAGTGCTTGTATAAACAAAACAAACAAATAAACAAATAAATAAATAAACATGCCTCTATTAAAAAAAAAAAAAAGATCACAATTCTGAGTAATGAAGATATGACTTGGAAACTTATGCTAAACTGAGTGAATAAAAGGCAAGACGTCAAAATTTCTCCAGCTAAAAAAAAAATGACCTGAGCCCTCTGAATCAGTCTTCCTCAGTATGTAAAATAAATGAACAAATCAATAATAAGATAAAAATTAAAGCTTATTAATTTTTGTTAATACACTTATCATAGGTCAAATTTTCAACAAATTTGTATTTTTATTTATTTTGAAGATTTATTTATTTATACAAGAGCTGGGGTACAGGCCAGAGGCACAGAGGGTGAGAGAATTCACCAGAGTCAGAGCGGGCAGCAGGCAGATGAACCGAAGCCACTGCTGAGGGGAGCAGTGGGCGAGGCAGGAGAGGTCTACAGCGCCATGTGGGCATCTCTCTGGCGGGCCGGGAATCGAACATGCGCTGACAGCTTCACAAGTGCAGCGCTCAACCCGCTGTACCACTGGGGAGGCCCAAATTTGTATTTTTAAACTTTAATAGTTTCTTGGAATTTTTGGTTTACTTAAAATATTTGTATTTTCACAGCATTTCCCTAAAGAAAGTATTCTGAAGAGAGATTATTTTCCATTGGGAATCAGAAAAGAGACATTCTAGACTCAGCTGTAGTTAGCTGAAATGATAGGCAGATTGTTGGTTAGCTTGGCTGCGGTCAGTTGGTTTCTTCATACAGAAAATGAAAGGTTTGGTTAGTGATCTCTGTGGTTTTCTTTTAGTTTTAAAAGTTTGTAGCACTCACTCAGATTTCAGTTTACTGACCTAAAGTTTAAATCATTACAAAAGGTAGTAACTGCATATTTAGTTTTATGACAGTGTCAGTCATATGTATAGTTTATTAGAGACTAAAATTAGTGTAAAAATGCCTTTCTAGTTCCTCTGGAATATGCTTAACAATTCACCAACAATAAGGTTTCTAAGAACATTTAATGACAGAACAGGAACTGCTTCCATAGCTATAACTGGCTCATGCGGTAGTCCTAAAACATTGACAAAAAGGTAATAAGCAAATAAGCTAAAGTGAAAGATAAAGATTTCTTTGATATTCATATACTTTTTTTTAATCCTCTGCAATAGGTTGAGAATAATAAATTTTTCTCAAAGCCCTTGACTGATTTGCTAATATCCACTTACACAATATAAACACTTGGATATGGAAGAGTTACTATGTTACTGATTTTGCTATCTGTTTTCTTTTTGTTCATATTATCAGAAATATATTATGCATTTTTATTGTTAACTTTTCTGTGCCATTTTATTTTAGGTATGGATCTTTAGAGCAAAATACAATTCATTTAGTCATTTTTAAAAAGTATTTTTTGTTTTTATCAAAGAATTTAATTCATTTAGATTTACTATCATAGCTTATATATTTGTTATAGTTTTATGATTTTGTTTTATGTTCTCTAATTTGGGAGCTTTCTTTTCCTTTGATTTCTATCTCTAATCTTCTGAGAGAATTTTCAATATAAGAATCCCATGCACCATGATTTTAGTGGTTGCCCCTTATAGTCATACATCTATAACTATTAAAATGAAAACAATATCCAAAACACAATAAAATCCCTCAAACTCCTGCTTGTATTATACTACCTTTGATGTAAGATGAGCAATATTATTGCTCTCTTTGCCATTCATTCCTACATTAATGATTATAATTATTGTCTACTTAATGAAAGCTTTTATTTAATTTGCCAATTATTTGGGAATATATCAACCTTGATTTCTACTTCTATTTTCATAAACTAAGGCACCATTGGTTAACACTGTATATGATTCAGTTATAGAATCACAACTTTTCATATATAGGTTGCCATACAACACCTACCACCAATGTACCCATAGTCCTGCACCATGATGTACTGTATCCTGCTCTCCACTCTGGTAACCTCAATTCTGCTGTCAGACTTCTAGGGTTTATTAATGGTTTGGTTTTGTCTGATTCTTTGTTTTGTTTCTCATTTACATGTATACATGTATACATGTTTCTTCCTTATACATGTATACATGTATACATGTAAATGAAACCATCAGTATTTGTCTTTTTTGTTCTGACTTATTTCGCTTGGCATATTACCCTCCAGTTTCATCCATGTAGTTGCAAGAGGAAAAAATTCACCTTATTTTTTTGTAGGTGCATAATATTCTATTGTGCAGTGTGTGTGTGTGTGTGTGTGTACATACATACATACCCACATCTTAATCCATACATCTGTTCTTGGGCACTTAGGTTGTTTCCTTAATTTGACTATTGCAAATTGTTGTACAGTGAACATAGGTGTATATATATCTCTTTGAAATAGTGTTTTTGCGTTTTTTGAGTGGAATGGTTGGATCTTTGGTAAATCTATTTTTGATATTTGGAGAAACCTCCACAGTTTTCCATAAGGACTCATTCACACCAACAGTGTACTAGTGTTCTTTCCTCTCCACAACCCCATCACTTTTGATTTTTGGTCTTTGTGATATAGGCCATTCTCACAGATGTGAGATGGTAACTCTTTGTGGTTTGGATTTGCATTTGTCTGATGATAAATGATGAGGAGCATTTGTTGGTCTGCGGGCATATCTTTGGAGATGTGTCTATTTAGTTCTTCTGCCCAATTTTTGATTCAATTTTATTATTATTATGTTGTTGAGTTGTATGAGTTCTTTGTAGATCTTGATATTAGTTTCTTGTCAGATGTATGATGTACAAATATTTTCTCCTATTCAGCAGGCAGTCTTCATTTTAATGATAATTTCTTTCTACTTCTATTTCTGTCAGTATGGTTTCTTCATTAGGATCACAATTCTGAGGTTGACTGTTCAAAATCTGACATTCATACCTAGCATTATTTCTCTCATAGCTTTTTCTTCAATAATTTGGAAGAAATTCTTGAGTTTTTATCTTCTCATGTACTGTTTTATATTTAATAATATATATTTACTGGTTTCCCATTTAATTTTTTTTTTTTTTTTTTTTTTAATAGAGGCATGCTTTATTTATTTGTTTGCTGGTTTGTTTGTACATGCACTGGGTACAGTCAGAAGCGCGGGAGGGTGAGAGAATTCACCAGAGCCAGAGCAGGGAGCAGAGCAGGCAGAAGGACCGAAGTACACTGCTGAGGGGAGCAGCGGGCGGCAGGAGAGGTCTGCGCGCCATGTGGGACCCTCCTCAGGTGGCCGGGGAGCAGCCGGGGATCGAACCGGCGCCGCAGAGGCCGCGCGCAGCCTCGCAACCCAGCACTCAACCGCTGCGCCACCGGGGAGGCCCGTGGTTTCCCATTTAATTTTAAACTCTGTTTAATAAATTTCTCAGCTCCTCTTTCCATCCTTATTTCAGTTGTTCTGTCTTTTGATTCAAACCCCATTATCTCCTTAACACATGTTTCAGAGAATGGTTATGTACTTGAGTAATTTTTGAGAAGATTAACAATATTATTTCTCAGATTTTATTCTGAATCACATAAAAAAAGAATTCTCTGATTTTTTTTTTTAAACAATGAGTCTCCAAGACAAGTCATTCATTCCCTTAGTTTGCAATTTTTCTTCATAGGTGGGTTCCAAATAGTTTGAGTTTAGTGGTTCTCAAGGAAGATTACCCAATCAAGGTTTAGTTGTTCCCCCAAACCTGGGTATATGGAGTGCTCTTAATTTATATCATTGTCCCTTGACTGTGGATAAATGACCTTGTTTGGATTTGTACTTTCAGAACCAGTATATGAGATCGCCTAAAACAATTGTACTTATATGCACTTGCTGTTTGGTACAATTTTATAACTAAACTGGAGAAAAAGAAACAAATTTGTAGTTTCTCTATGTTTTGTGTACTCTGATAGCATTCATTAAATTCAATAATCTTCCTCCCTCTATCCCTTTCTCAAATGCCCTTTTTAGCAGTCTCAGTAATTTTAGGGGGAATCCTGTTTCTTCTTTATTATTCTGTTTCTTGAAAGTGCTAATCTCCGAATGGGTACTGAAATAAAGAAACTCTTCATCAAGAGGTGAAGAAAGAATATGAACTCAGTTCTAGACAGTTAAAAAAAATAAATTTCTATTGAGTTGGGAGAAAGTCACTTGCTTTTCTTGGTAGTGCAGTAGATAGTGAGTTTTCCCCCCCTTTTCCCTTTTTTTTATGGCCATCTCTGTTATTTAGATGGTGACTGTGAAGTCTACAAGGCCAAAATATGTTTCTTGGTCCATCCCCATTGACAATGTGAACACTGACATGGTTTTCTTCAGTACTGTTATAAAATTGTCTCCAGTTTTCTTGTCATTTATTTCATTACTAGAATTATTTTATGCCAAAGAAAGTGGAGCATAAGAAACTCAGTCCTGGTGGAAATAACCATAGAAATCAAAGCCTTGGCTTGCAGATACTGAAGACTCAGACAAATAGAAAAAAGCAACAGATCCCACTTAGATCTACTGGATTTCAGGCAAGAGAACTTTGGCAACAGGCTGAGCTTGGCATAGAACACCAGGAATTCGTTCAATTCTTCTATGAGCAATTGAGGTAGGGGCTCTCTTTTGCCAGCAACACACAGGGCAGGTTCTCTATGGATCCGGGCAGACGGGTAAAGGAGAGTCCTGGAGCCCAGTGGCTTTTTCAGGCTTTTAATGATTTTTCTAGGCCACTTGTAGTGAGGCAACCAGATGCAAGGCAGGCAGAGGGGTGGGGAGCCAGGAGGATGGTAGGCTTTCCAGCTCCCGGCTCATCTTTACTCTCTCTGTATTCTCTGGTGCTCTTTCACAGCCTTTCTCTGCTGAACCTCCTTCTGTTGCCCCATCCTCTGCCGCCCTTATATACGCAGCCTCTCAGCTCAGGTGTGCCCATTATGCATGTCCACACCATACTTCAGGTGTCCACCATCAGGCCTGCATACCCTGAGCCCACAGCCCCAAGTGCCTCCAGCATTTAAGGCCTCACGTGATAGTCACAGAGGCCAATGCGCAAAAACCTGAGAAATCTTCATTTACCCTACAGGCTCCTTCTCAGGGATTCCAGCAGGAAAAGGGCCCAAATATGACCAAGAAAGTTCTTCACCTTAAGTCTGAGGTTCATGTTTATTTGGTGGCACTCTCACTAAGGGCTTGGCACAACCTGTCCTTCCCTTTCATTTCCTTAATCACTTCAACAGGACGGGCGGTCTCTAATGAGCATCTGGGGACCATGACACTCACCGTTTTAGCCACTGTAGCTGCAATAAATTTGCCACATGGGATGGTGGCAGGTGTAGGTTTGTAGTTGCTATTTCTTCCCTTTGCAAAAAAGCTCTGTGGCAAATTAAGTTAGGTTGGAGAAGTACTGACATTAGAGAAGACAGTGTTTTTACCACAGAAGATGGTTAATGTAAAATGGGAATTTATGTCTATTTTTAACAGTCCTACCTTCCCACAGAAAGGATGGAAGGAATTGAAATGTATAGTAGAACACATGCAGTAGAGCATGTCATTCTTTTACCTGAATTCCAGACTGAGAATGACATAATAGTTTACCTCAGACGAGTCATATAAATGGTTTAAAAAAATTGGTTCATGTATTACATCATACAGTGTTCTTCAGAAAAAGAAACCACATTTGAAATTTTAATTTCAGGGTAAACATTCAAGCTAAATGCACTTATGAAATAGCTCCACTTAATTTAAATTTCCATCACATGAAGAGAATGCCCGCTGGTAACTTACATTTTCTGCAACTTTACATCTACTATAAATGTGGGCTAGTATGCATGTTCACTCTTTTCTTTTTCCTATTTTAGTTTTTAAGACTTTTAAAAAATATATTATTTATTCATAGACAAACTGGGGTGTAGGCCAGAGGTGCAGGTGTTGAGAGGATTCACCCGAGCCAGAGTGGGGAGCAGAACAGGTGTAACTACTGAAATAGATTGCTGAGGGGAGCAGTGGATGGGACAGGAGAGGTCTGCTGTGACATACATGGGTTAGCTCCCTGGCCAGGATTGAGTGATAGCGCTAATACTTAACCCCTGCACCACCAGGGAGGCCTCTTAAGACTTTTAACACTGATAGGTCAAATAGCTTCTATTGAGAATTAAGTAAATGTAGGTTTTCTTTTTCCTTTAAACTTTTGTAAGTACAGGTAAAGATTACATTATTAGCTAAGTATTATAATTTATGTAGTTATAGCAATTTTTACAATATAAAACTCAATTATGTGTCTTTGAGGACTTAAGACTTAAGAACCAATTTTCCCTGACTGCTTTTTAAAATAGTAGTCAAACTGAAATAAAATTTCAATACTATGTAAAACACAATCGACATTATCCAGAGGAATAAAAATAAGACATTCAGAGGAATAGTTCTCAAAAATTGGCATGATCCTGAGCTCTAATCCTTTGTACTGCATAAGACTGAATTTCCACTAATATATGATAATTAGTTGTTTTTTTCTGACTGTATATTTACATAATGTCACCATATACTCAGCAACACTACCCTCATGTGGTTATAGTAATTGCACTGTTGAGATAGCCTGCAAGCCAGAATATGCTGATTGAGTTGGCAGAAAACCAGGATGAATCAAATGGACCACCATGTTGTCTCAAACTGAAACCTCAATGTTCCCTCTCTTGCCACAAAGATTACGCAATAAACTCCAAGTCACTATCGGGCAGAACACGACCCAAGAGTAGTTACTTGGTTAAGCCTGAAGTGCTGTGATACATTTTTGAAATCTTGGTAGTTGAATAAAAATCTAAATCTTGGGTCTACCACAACAAATCATATTAAAGATAAATTATATATTACATATCTTGACATTTCTTTTTTGAAAGAGGAAATTCCTCAAAATTGAGGAAAGATAAAAAGAAATTTGTCATTTTTACTTTTATTTACATGGTTATATTATTTTCAAATATATTTTCTAGAAGCCTTGAAGTGAGTAGTGAGAAAAGAAATGCAATTAAGTAAGAAAACTTTGTTTTGAGGTTATTTCTAAGTTGGAGACCTCACTTAAAAATCACATAAGAACAGCAACATTTTAGTCACTAGAGAGAAGTGATCTCATCTAACGTCTACACTGAATTCTGTATACTAACCTTACCTGTTGTTTTTCTGGCTTTATACACTTTGGAAAATAATTTTAATCTTCAAAAATTTGCAGATTAATAGTTTTATAGCACCCTACTGCAAAGATCATGATTTAACATAATCTCAGGTTTCTTGACAAGTGAGTACCTTTTGTTCTCACCCTTTCTTTCCTCTGCATAAATGTGCAGAATCCAGATTTTTAAATTTAGGTTATAATGTAACCATTAGACAGTATTAGAAATGAGAATGGTTGTCTTGAAAAAAAATGGTTATCTTGATAATAATTCTGAATTTAAAACTAATATCTTAAGTTTAGTCCCTTCAACTACTAAAAATTGTTTTAAGATTCTTAAACCAAAGTGGGGGAAAATAAGGCATGGAAAATGTATTGAGGGATTCTAATAAGCTTACTCTAGCCACAATGTAGATAGAATATTTGATTGAAAAAATGGAAATAAGCATAAAACCCCCAAAGAAGTCTTAATCCTCCTGCATTCCCAGTAATAGATCAAGAAAAATCAAATAAATACCTCAAATAGAAAGGTGACAAAGGTCTTTCATCTTCCTGCGAACTAAAAGGAAAATACATTTTGAATTACTATAATTTCTGTTACTATCATAATAATTTTACTAAAACTCTGCTCACCTGTCACGAATTTTAAGACATAAGTGCTAATCTCACATGAAATACTATTTTAGTAAAACACTACCTTGGACTTTGCCAAGGCCAATTACTTCTTCAAGGGAGGCTATTAAGAGAGGTTTTCTCTAGATTAACCTAAGGGAAAAGTAATATACCTCACTTGAAGAGGAAGCTTTTTACTACTTTATTCTACTAGCCCAATTCAAGTATTCATATATTACACATAAACTCTTAAAATGATTACATACTCAATTATCTCAATAAAGTTAATTGCAGCTTATTAACATGATGATGAAACTAAGAAACAGCCAACAAAATATTCTTATTAAGTGTGAACCACTTCAGGAATGAGGCCCTAGCTATGAAAATACACCAGTAAGCAACACCCATGCACTTTGTCTTCTGTAGTTACTCTAAGTACTAACTGGTGTGTATAACACAAATGGAAACAAACAAAATTATAAAAATAATTTAAGCTTCTCAAACAACACAGAAGCCATAACATTATTATAAAAATGATTTAATTTTTAACATGCAAAATACATACTATAATAAAATATTTTTCCTTTCTGTAACCTGTTTTTTTTTCCTTCTGATAAACAACCCCAAGGCACAGAATGAGTTTATCTCCCTTATGTTCACTGGATGGTCTTGGAAGGCTTTGATTATATACCATGATAAGATTTTCTCTGGTAAATGACCCCAGTATATGAAAAAATACATATCTATACTAATTATGTGCATAATTAACAGATAAATGCAGAAAATAATTTATGAAGTTAAAAAGAAGCTGTAATATTTCTATGTGTACTTTTATGGTTAATCTTGTACATCACCTGGTGTGTATACCACTACTGAGGAGGCTTCAATGTTCTTTATGTTTTTCATAGTTATCAATGATGAAAAGAGAAAGGCTGCTTCAACTGGTAATATTAAACTATTGGTTTGACAATCAACAAAATCACATTACAAAGTTAAAATATAAAACACACACACACACAGAGTCTGGAAGTTGAAAAGGTCTTAACATTCTGATTCGAAAACGGCACACAAAATATTCTACATACTGTTTTCATTCTCTTATAATTTAGTATCAGTTTCAATACTGCTTGGTTCTTCTAAGGTCTCTGTCGCCAAAGAATTTACTGTTAGTAATTATGCTAATTCTCTCCAAGTGAGGGGTAAGTAATGGATCAGTTTTATTATCATCTGTAACATGCATGGACTGAGGGCAGGGCCTGCAGTTGCTAGTAAAGCTGAAGAGTGAGAGGCGACAATACTTGGGAAATAACCACCGGGAGCAGCGCTATTACTGGAGATAACAACTATCAGCCAACCTGATAAGTGGAACTTACGGTTACAAGGTGAACATTGCATTCAAATTATTTCTAGGAAATACTTAAATCATAAAAATGTTAGCACTGGATGTTTCTTTATCAAGGATTCAGTGCTAAAAAGTGCTAATTCTGGCCAACACTGTGCTAAAAGCTGCAACAATACACCTGTAAAGATTTTGTTATAGGAAAATTGTTTCCATGTGTTGTAAAATGGGCACTGGCTAAATATTTCCTTGCCCAGAACATATCTTTAAGTTTGTAACAAAACAGAACAAAAATGAACACACTTGATCTAGGGGACTTCAGTAACATTTAACTAGCAATATGGTTGATTTTCTTAGCATTTAGAAGTGCTCTGGAGTGATATTTAGATGGTGCAGGGCTCTGATGACAACTCTTCATGAATTTTGGCCAATGCTTTGTGCAGGTGTGCCCGATTTCTTTATAGCAGAGGCAATCACAATAAAAATTTTCTTTACACCTTTTCTTTACATACGTATCACCAGCCAGGTACTACCAGGTGCTCTACTTCATCTCACATCCTCACAACCCCCTCTCAGTTGCTTGATGTCACAGAAGAGAGCAGGTTCAGAAGGGACAGTCTATGTAGGTCCCACATGGCTGGTGATGTGTAAATTCCTGTGATTTTTTTTTTGCTGTTTATGTCTTCCCTTTGATTTAACTTATTAGAATATCTTGTGATGAATAGATCAGGGAAGAAAATTCATGCCATGGCTAGTCTGCATTTCCAGCAGTCCTCAATCAGATCTTGTGGACTTTGTAAGCTCCATGTCATGCTTTTGATTATAGTAACCCTACATGTATCTTTCGGTCAAAGTCCATTCACAATTCACTATGCCTAGTGGCACTTAATAAGTGATTACTAAAATACTGGCAGCTTGATACAAGCTTTTAATCATAAAAAAACTTTTTTTTTCAGGCTACACTGGCAAAAATTTGTTAATGAAAAAGAAAAGCAGAAATTCTTTGGCTATGTCCCTGAAATTTTGACCAGTTTTAAGTGTTTCAAAAAAGAAAATACAAGAACTGCAATATAAATAAAAAGACACAGATTCACTATTAGAGTTACTCAATCAGCAGCTTTCAACAGGATAGCGATCTATGCACAGTACTAAGAAGGGCAACATAATTTGAAAACAGAAATTCTGATACTTCTTTACCCCCTTTCACAAAATACACTTGCATAGCTAGGGTTTAGTAGTATGATCTTGCCAAAGAGAAATTCTGAAAGTATTGCTTTCCAATTAATTAAATCAGTAAATTTTTAAAAGTCGATTTAATGCACTGATTTTATTTTATTTTATTATTTTTTTAAGATTTATTTATTTATTTACACAAGCACTGGGTACAGTCAGAAGCGTGGGAGGGTGAGAGAATTCATCAGAGCCAGAGCAGGGAACAGAACAGACAGACTGACGAAATACACTGCTGAGGGGAGCAGCGGGCGGCAGGAGAGGTCTGTCGCGCCATGTGGGACCCTCGCGGGTGGCCGGGGATGGAACCGGCGCTGCAGAGGCTGCCGGCAGCTTTGCAGCCCAGCGCTCCACCGCTGCGCCACCAGGGGAGGCCCTAATGCACTGATTTTAAAGGTAATATTAAGGGGAAATGACCAAGGACAATCCCTCCAAATGAAATTGAGAAAATAAACTTTTTGACAAAATTTGCACATCAGAATGCAAAAACAGTTGAAAAATTCACCATTTCTACATAGTTGCATAAAATGGATTTTGTACTATTATGACAAGTCCCCAGGTATCTATTTATAGAGGGTACTTACGCTTCCTGGCTCTGTGTCACTCTTAGGCATGTCCAATGATACTGACTGAGTTGTAACTTTATGCCTAAATTTTAAGTTGAGCACATGATTTCACTTTTAATTAAAAAAATAAGCATATGTACTGTGAATGAAAATGGGTGTGTCATGAAATTAAGCCAAAGACACACTGTAACAACTTGGAATTCATTCAATTTCCTACTTGGTTACTAGTATAAACCCCATGTTTTAATTATTTCCTGTTTGCCGACTTTGAATAATGTCCAAACTTTAGCAGTCAGCCAATTAGTTGGCTTTTTAAAAAAATGAGAGATTTAGGCACTCATGCCACGTATGTCAGACAATTAGGTATTTAATATCCTTAGACATGTGGTATTAGAGTCTCTCAAAACAGTGATCTGTGGGAAGAATATTTATCAAATAGGGCCAAGTAGTAGTACAAATCTAAAATGCTGAAACTGAGAATGGCAATAACATAGATATTTTGGTTTTGGCAAATCCCTATCTAACATTATTTCATATATATCCACATGGATAAATGCACATAAATAATGACCCTGGGCTTACAATTTCTTCATGCATTAGTTCTTTAGAAATAATTTCTAAACTGAAGTCACAGAATGCCATGCCTATCAATTTAATTACACTGTAAGCTAACTGAAATCAGGAAAAGCAAGATGTTTTTATGTCTAAGAAAAACCAAATACTGTTGGGAGAAATCCCAGAGTGAGGTAGTTAGAATGGACCTTCAATTACTGGATTAAACCACATTCCATTCAATTTCCCTTTGAACCATCTTGATAAACATTCCAATTAGTTCACTTTCTAAGTGGTTAATGTGGCTGGCTACCCCTCCCAAATTAACATAATCTGCATATTTAGCTACACACTTTAAATACATTTTCAAGTGATTTGAGTTAGAAAACAGTTTATGTGTTTCTTGAGTACTGAAAAGTACAGGCCACATTCATTAAAAGTAACTAGGGAACCCTCTTTGGGGGCTTAAAAAGTAACAAAGAGCAAAAGGAAAGCAAGAAGTGAGGAACAAGTGATGGGATGAAATGAAAGGTATTAAGTAAGCATTTTTTTCTGGAATTCAGGTTTCCCTCTTGTTGCAACAGAATGTGTTAAGGGGAAGAGTTTTCTTAGATTAATTTTCTTAGGGAATGATAAGGTGAGTGAAGTCAGCACATTTTCTTACTTTCCTTCTTTTACAAAGTCCAAAGAGCTACACTTGGGCATTTTCAACTTATTCACAGTCCCAGCATTTATGACTCCCCACTTCAAGGGGGGTGAGGAGGTGACTGGGCAGCCGGTGTTTTGCTGCTCAAATTTTTGGTTTGGCCCATTCACAGACAATGAAAAAAGAATTCCCAAGTCTTTTTAAAAAACAAATAGGCGGTTGAGCACCACACTGTCAAGCTGTTCGCAGCCTCTGCAGTGTGGGTTCGATTCCCGGCCAGCCAGGGAGATACCCACATGGCACGACAGATCTCTCCTGTCTTGCCTGCTGTTCCCATCAGCAGTGTTTTTGGTCCATCTGCCTGTTCTGCTCCCTGCTCTGTCTCTGGTGAATTCGCTTACCCTTTTGTGACTCTGGCCTGTACCCCCGTTCTTATATAAACAAAAACAAATCTTTAAAAAAAAAAAAAAGAATGCAAAAACACTAATTCAAAGGGATACATGCACTGCTATGTTCATTGCAGAACTATTTACAATAGTCAAGTTATGGAAACAATCTAAGTGCCCAATAACAAAGGGGTATATTAAGAAGATGTGGTATATATTAACATAGTGGAATACTATTCAGTTATAAAAACAAGATGAACTCTTACCATTTATGACAACATGGATAAAGAGGATTATGCCAAGTGAAATAAGTCAAGAGAATGGCAAACCATCATATGATGATTTCACTGATGTATAATACAAAGAAACAAAACTAAACTAAACCATAACAAACCTAGACATAAAACTGCAGAAAGGAGGCTATTAGAGGAGAAAAAAGGGAGGGGTGAGGAAAAAGAGAGGAGGGAATAATGGCTGATGGTAAAGGACTACGGGTGCTTTGATGGTAGGCCTGGTGGGGTGATGTGTATTTGTCAATGTGTGAACTTATTCCTGTAAATCATATACAGTATTGCAGACCAATGTTACCGCAATAAAAAAAAAAAATTAAAGAAGTAATATTCTTTTCTTCATTGTACCACAGGATGTCAGCAAGAATGAGAGTCAGAGATATATGTTCTCTTTGGATTCTGCCTTATTTGTGACTGTGATATTCTTATCACTTACATTCTGTCTTTTAGAGTCAAAGAACTATTCTGACTTGGAGGGAACAAAAGAACATCTCATTCTATTCTAATCCTATCTACCCAGTTAGTTTCATCTCTGGATGCCCTCCTGATTCACAGCTTTCAATCTCTGAGAAATTGGAGGAGAGATCATGTGCGCATGTGAGGGAAGAGGATAAAGTTTTTATTCAGGGAGGGGATGGCTTGTTTTTTCATCTTCTCTTTTGTGTCTCTCCACACAGTTAGAAAGTGGAGAATGAACAATAGCCACCTGCTGGTTGACTGACACAGGTAAGAGGCTCACATGACACTTCACAGAAGATCCTGGTGGAAAAAATGCTTGGAAGTCACAGAAAAGAATCTACATTCCTAGTATAATATTTAAACTGCATTAATGAGCCAACTTCTTTCCCTCAAGTTTATTACTTACCCCCATATCTAGTCAATCACCATTTGTATTTATTCTAGCTGAAAAAAAAAAAAAAAAAAGCCTCGAGTCTGACCTTTCCTCCCGATTTCTACTGCATTAGTCTTTCACAGAGGCAACATTCTACTTCCCTGCCACTCCTACAAATTTATCATTAACACTCACACCATATTAATCTACCCCACTTAAAATCCCCTCCTGCTTCTCCATTGCTTTGGGGGGAAATCCTTGTTTAAACCTGGCACATGAAGTCCCTCCAAATATAAGTCCAACATATCTTTCACTGCACTTCGATAATTCTCTCCATTTGCACAAAGTTCCGCTCTCTTAAATGCTTCCTCCTCCTCTCTGCCTGGTAAATGCTTCAACTTTCAGCTCATCTACTTTGGGAAACCAGCTCAGCACCCTAGAAAGGGAGCTGCTTCTTCCAGGTCTGAGGTACTTCATAGCCATAAGCAAGTGTTTCGCTGAGGACTAGAGATTCATCAGCTCCTATGCTCGCCTGCCCTCTGGGATTTGTCTTTATCCACCAGAACCTAGCAAGGTACTTAGAACACTACAGGTGCTCAGTAGTGGTTTTTGAATAAAATTAGCACTATCACTTGGCTGAATGCTAACATTACCATCTGATTAAATATTTTGAAAACATACATTGCTTATAATTTGCAAAATTAACTTTGCCTAGAGGCATTCTCAGCTATGATTATTTTAAGTTGCTCCCTTATAATTCAAAAGTCAATGGAACTACAACTGTGCCATAGGTTTTTTCCCACCCTTAAAGAAAATAATTTCTTTCCTCCAACTGTCCAATCGAGGTAGAAGTTGTGCCACTGTGCCAGTAATGTAAACATTGTGTTTTCTGTGGTGTGCAGAGAACCCTGGAAAGGATATGTTCAGGCAAGGTAATGTTTGAATATGGCCTTTCCACACACTGTAACTGTTTGTTCTGGCTTGAAAGCAGGAAAAGAAATTTATTTCACCTCACTGCAAACCCAAAGGTTGTTTGGGGCTTAAAGACATTTTTGGTTGAGTCACAAAACTGTTTGTAAGGCAGCTGGAAACTTTCATTTGTCTTTGAGATTCTTGTTCAGAGAAGTAATATTTATGATTATTACAGACTTATGAAGATTGCCATAGGCAGCTAGTACTTTAGAATGTAAATATAATACCTTTCTTTTAAGGGAGTCTGACATTAGTTTATGAGAAAATATTTTTATAACATTAGTAAGTTAAAATATTTTCAAATCTAGTTACAGAAACAAAATCAAAGAACTGGGGATACCTACAGCAGGGGGAAGGAAATAGAAAATTATTTTTAATAATTTTTTTAATAACTACCTTTATTACAACATTTTAATGGTTTGCTAATATAACTCTGAATGTGGATTTCTTAAAGAAGACAAACATGTACAGAAAGCAATAAATTGTCTTGTCTTCTTCCCCAACAAACCCTCTTCAGAGAAGAAAGGAGTCAAGGGTTTGTTTCTACATTAGCACACCATCGCACTGGATTTTAGGAAGATAAGCCACTATCAAGAATATGAAGACTTGATGTCCACCTCAAGCTTGGTCTTTGAGAACTTTCATAACCACGTGAAAGAGCTTATTCAGCACTTTCTCAGTATCTATTAACTTCTCAGAGCAGGCTAGTAAGACATGGTCCCAACCCTCACAGATTTTATATGCTGGGCAAAGAAACAGAAACTTGAAATTTGATAATTACTATGAAAAAGGGATACACAACTACCCTTTATTTAGGGTTCACCACAAAAAGCCATGCTTTAGGCTGAGAACTTTATATACAAAATCTCATGCAATCTTCAAAGCTAGTGGGAAGAAGGTATTACAACCAGACTTTTTAGATAAGAAAAACAAGTCTTAGAAAGGTTAATGAACTGGATGAAAGCCATAAAGCCAGGCATTGCTGAGATTCAAATCCAGGTCTGTTTGAAGTCAGAGTTCTAGACGCAGAAGCACTATGCAGCCTGGCAGGTTAGGTGAGAGGTGGTGCAGTGAGTGACAGTGGGAGTGAAATTTTGCAAGTAATTTAGGCAATACTGGGAGAAAATGGACAGGAGTGGATGTTTCAACCTAAACAAAAGCAGGAGTGGGGGCCTCCCTGGTGGTGCAAGGGTTAAGCACAGGATTATGAAACAATCCACAGCCTCTGCAGCATGAGTTTGATCCCCAGCCAGCCAGCGAGGTGACCCACATGGCGCACCAGACCTCTCCTGACTCATCGGCTGCTCCCCTCAGCAGTGTATTTCAGTCAATCTGCCTGTTCTGTTCCCCACTCTGTCTCTGGTGAATCCGCTCACCCCCTGCATCTCTGGCCTGTACCCCAGCTCTTATATGCATCAATAAATAAATCTTGAAAAGAAAAGAAAAGAAAAAAGAAAAGCAGGAGTGAAGACATAAGCTATGAGGGGATAGCTGCAGGCACATTCCAGCCACCAGAAGAACCTGGAGAGAGGCAGGTGCTTGAGTTTTTGCTAAATCAAGGAGCTGACAATGAAGGAGATTCACTTATAAATAAATTAAAAATCAAAATCAATAGGCAGCTATAAATCAGAGACATTCTGCAGGGGAGAAGGAGGGAGAAGGATCAAAACAGGGGAGGGAAGAGCACAAGGGACTATGGTGATGGGACACGGGTGAACTGGTGGTGGGAATCTCATGGGGACTACATCTGAGAGAAGAAAGCATACATTGTACAAAAATGAAGAATGATGTAGAACATATATAAAATAATATTTAAAAATTTTTAAAAAAAATACAAGACAGTATATCAGTGTCTTCTCTGACTGGCATTTGGTTCCCAATTTTAGTTTCAGGGACTATTTTAACCTAGACAGTGAAGTTACACTTCTTTCCTTAATCATTTTGCTGACACTGAAATACTGTTGTGTCTAAACCCTTCTTTTTTTTTTTTTTTTTTTGCATTCTTAGTTTTGTTCTTTCATTATGATCTGAGCAAAGCAGTTCTATTCTTTGTTTTTAATTTCTATTAAGTTCTGTAACTGATGAGAAGGTACCACATTTTCGTGACTCCAAGTCTTTTTCTTTTTCTTTGTTATGTTTATTGAGGTAACACTGATTTACAACACTGTATATGTTTTAGGGGTACAGGCTTATACCTTTACAAATGTTATCAACCACATCCACTTATCACAAATATTAAAGATTTTATACAATGTATTGTGTGCCCCTCCTAATCCCAGTATTTTAATATCTTTATCTTAATTTAAAAAAATCAACTTCTGGGACATCATTTGGTTTTGATTTTGCTGCCCCCAACTCCATGATTTCCCATTAACATGCTTTTCTTATGCAAGAACTAAAATCAATTTTCACATCTGTCTTCATGATGTTCATTCAAGGGTTATAATTGGTCCAAATCACACTTCTGAAAAACTAAACCCTAAAAACCATAGTCCTGAATATTGAAATCCTAAGAGATCAAAATCCCAAAAGTATAAAATACCAAAAGTCACAATCCTGAAAGATCTAAGTCCCTAAAGTCTAAAGTTCCCTATATCTCAGTACTGAAAGTTCAAAATTCCGAAGGTTGAAATCCTGAGCTGAAAAGAGGTGAAAATGTAGGCGAAAAATATAAAAGTCTTTCCTGACAAATTTTCAGTCATTATAGCTTCTGTTCCTTCACACAGTACCATGCTTGCTTTCCAAAGACTCTGTTTGGCAGAGAATAAAAAGAATTCAGCAAGCTCAGCAGTCTTCTGAACCAAGACACTTGCTGATAGAGAGGTTCCTCATGTAACAAAACACATTAAATATTCCTGGTTAGGGATCTGACTGTCGAAGAACAGACTTCTAATATTCACCAGTAAGTCTAACATAGAATAAAACAGGCTTCCCTTTGCATAATGGATGGTACTTCCAAAGCGGTCCCTACTGTTTTATATCAATATATATATATATATATATATATATACACATACATATATATATATATATATTAAATTCATGTCCCTACTGGATCTGAAAATTCTAGATCTTATTTATTCATTTATGTATTAATAACTGGAAAAAGGGGGAGCCTGTATAAATGTTTATTTGAAAACTTGGTAGACATTGCAGGAGAAAATGGCCTTCAGTTAAATACCCGAATCAAGAAAAATTTGAAATTAGGTGTGATCAAGGCTTCTAAAAGTGAATTTCTGGATGTTATCAATAAAGTGTGTTTTTCCCATTTAGCTTATTGCATTTGTTGGAAAATTCAGGTAAGTGGATTGGCCATACAATATGGCAACTACAAAAACTTCAATTTAAAATTGTATCATTTCTTTGCATTAGCATTCCTTCTAGCTGATAAAATTCTAGGGGAGTTTAATGAATTAAAAGCTGCATTTGCCTGAAGAAGCCACTGAAGTTACATAGTAGTTTGAGAATAACTATGTGCAAAGTACGACAAGAGGACACCAAAAGGTACTGGTGTTCTACCACCAGTATTGTTTCTGCCTAAATATGGTCTGTGTAAGTGTACGTGGAATGGATTTCCAGATACCCAACACAACACAGCAGCAAGGCACAGAAGATGGGAAAATTTCTCCTGATTTGCATTTTATTATGTGAGGTGGCCTACAAAGTGTTGTTGTCATGCTTTTATGTGTTTCACAAATAAATTCTCCTTTAAGAATGTAAATAAATGACTCAAAGATTTTTTTAAATTATTTTTTTCAGAATTATATTTTCAGGGTTTTGATCTTTCAGCAATATGACTTTAGGAATGTTCACTTTCAGGGGATTTTAATTTTTTGGGATTTTAAGATTTAGGATGATAGCTTTCAGGATGGTGTCTTTCAGGATTATAACCCAAACCTGGTTATAATGCTGTGACAGAAGTAGATTAGTGGTTACCTAAAGCTGGGACAGGGAATTTGTAGGGTATCTCAGTTTGGGCTACTATAATGTGCTACCGAGATTGGACAGTTTGAGCAACAGAAATGTTAATTTCTTACAGTTCTAGAGACTGAAAACACTAGATCACGGAGCTAGCATGGTCAGATTCTGCTAAGAGCTTTCCTTGGCATGCATACTGCTGCCTTCATGCTGTATTTCCATAATCAGAAGAAGGAGTTTGGGGGGCAATCACACACTAGATCTCTGCTCCTATCTCATAAGGGTACCAAACCTATCAAGGGGGCTCTACTCCCATGATCATCCAAATTTATTCACCTCCCAAAGGTCTCACCTCCAAATATCACACTGGGAATTAGAACTTCAACGTATGATTCAGAGGGAGTACACAAACATTTACCCCACAGTAGGGATTGACAGCAAAAGAACATAGGGTTTATTTTGGGGTGATAAAAATATTCTAAAATTGGTTATAGCTAAGATTGCACAACTCTGTGACTATACTAAAAATATACTGATTCATAGACTTTAAGTGGGTGAATTTCAAGGTATGTGAATTATATTTCAATAAAGCTATTATCAAAAATGTTGTTTATGGCTCTTCTTAACAGAAGAATAGGATTTCAAGAGGTTTTATACAGTACAAACAATTTCTGTGGCAATTCATTCTGATCATCACATACAAATTTAAGTATCACAGGAAAAAATAGGGTAAACTGAGAGTTTCAGAAAATTTTAATTCAATGGCATTTTAAAACCGTTCTTTAGTCACTTGCTAATATTCATCCAATGAAATGGAATGCAATTATAATAGGTCAGCTAAATTGTATTAAGCACTCTTGCATTCTCAGAATTGAAAATAACAAAACCAAGAAGGAAGAAATACACACTTTATATCTGGGTAGTTTTATCACCAACAAAGAAAAATTATATTCTTTAACTTCAAAATTTCCCCGATAAGCAAGTAGGGTTTTATAGATGAAGAAAATGGCTTGCTAAAATTCAAATAACTCACTGTCAGAGTCAGATGCGGTTTTGATGGCAAGTGTACTGTCCTTCCACTGCTTTTCCCACTTATTTTGTGCTGAATACCGAACCTGTCTAATTTTTCAATGGCAAAGACAGAGAAATCTCTGTAAAATTTAAAAATATCCTAAACTAGTTCAGTTTCTTCTTTGTTTGGAGTCATTAGCAAATATTTAGGCTCCACATAGACTGTGAGCATATGGCAGAGCCCACAGAGATCTTGATTAGTTCTCAATGACTATTGTTACTACTAATTATAGACCAGAAGAGTGGTGCTGGGGAGTAAGATTAGATACACCACCCTGCGTGCATTAGCCCTGACCTGAAGCCAGACAGCTTTGAACTCCCTCTTAAACTGTGGATAGAGAGTGTACAGGGAGTGCCACCAAAATGAGAATCCTATGTGTTTATAGATTAACTGAGGTGTCAGCAGCAGCAGCAGTAGCAGTAGAGGGCTCCCTAACACCATACAAAAGCCTCACAGGCAGGACCATCACTACCTGTGTAGTTCCCTAGTTAACTCCCCTATCACCTCCATGTCACCAAGGTTTACTTGTTTGCAAAAGGATATTCTAAAGACCCATACTTAGAAAGACCAGATGAGTTCTGTTTATAAGAAATATCAGTGCTGGATTATCAGTATATGTAAATTAACTGAATTGCTGTTTGTCTTCTTTAAAAAAAGCAAGCTGGAATTATAAGATTTAACCATAAGGAAGTTCAGTTCCTAGATTAAATTTGAAATTATGTGTTTGAAATTATGATGTGTTTCAGCATCATAAAATTCGGTAAAATATGCAAGACATCACAATTGACTAAGTAAAGAAATGCAAAACAGAATTACATAGACATTATAAATCTTAGCTTCCCACTTTGGCAAATAAACTAAGAAAAGGATGGTATGCTAACAAGTGGTTAGGATGAAGATGTCAATGCACTAAAATCATAGGAATTGAAATGAATTAGTAGTGCTTTGGACTGGTTACTTCATACTTATTCTTGATAAGTACAAATTGAGTTAATGGCTACTAGAAAGTTAATCTAAAAAATCAAAATACTGCTATGAAAGTTGAGAGTTCTGTCAACAGATAAAAAACCCAGAATTTCTAAGACTCTCTTTTTTAGCTTACTGAAATAATTCTACACATAAAATAAATATCGTTACCTTCTTCAGATCCACAAAATCTAAGGAAAAAATGCCATGGACTATGAAACATGCCAAGAGCCTGAGATATAAAATAAAGTTTGGGATATAATAAAAGAGTCTCTGTTTTTAGAGCAGAAAGTAAATTTAGTCCCTTGAGAAAACTTTCAATTTTTAATTTAATACAGTGTCTCGAATTATTTCTGACATCATTTCCTTTTGAAAACTTTTCCAGTGGCAAGAATATCCATATAAAACTACAGTGTATTGAGTATTATCATTAATTATAATAAGTACATGTATCTGAGTATTTTAAAGAATAATTGGGTCATTTAACCAAATCAATAGGTATGTTATAAAAGCCCCTTTAAGTCATTTGAAATGAACTGTAAGAATTGAATTTTCAGACTCAGCAAAGTTTTTTCTAAAAATCATGCATTTCTAAATAATTACTCCACCCTGGAAAGTCTGCAAATTACATCCAGTAGTAAGCAGATAACAAAACACATTAAAGGGAACCAAAGTAGATTATTTCATTCTTAGTTTGCAACCTCATCTGTTATTCTCATCTCACTCACAGATTAGTAGTAACAAATGTATCTTCTATATACTTTCACAATATGTTAAGAAAGAAAAGCTAAAAAGTCACTTATGAAAATGATAAGCTAAGTAGACATTAGGGCGCAAATACACCCTTGCGTAAGATCAGAAACTTATATGAGGTTAAATAAAATACAGGGTGATATTATCCACGCAGATACATATTTATTATTATACAAATCATACTGTCCATTACTAAACCCACATGTGTTGTAACTGTCTGGTATGTGTCTGCATCCTCATTCCCATGTGACCTCTCTGAAGCATAACTTTTATCTTATCTCCCTTAGTATCACCGCAGAACGTAGTAGTGCTGGGCATTTTTTAAACAATATATTTTTTAAATAGATAACACTGACACTCTAGTAAGGAAAAGCATCAAATAAGGTCATGATGCTCAATATATTTGGGCATGGTGGGTACAATCATTAAATAAAGTTTAGATCAGTGTTTGTCTGAATATTTGGACATTTGTTTCAGATTTGTTTTTGAGATGCTTCTTAAAATGCAGATACTTTTCCTGCCACTCCAGATTCAAATGCAGTAAATCCAGATGAAGAGTGTAGTGGGAAGAATGGATTTTAAAAATGAGTTTTCCAGGTAATTCTTAAGCACCTAAAGAATACCTTTCTGCTCAATACAAATTATAATAATTAAACTGGTATTTAAAGCTATCATTTCACTTATTCACTTTTAATTCCGTTTCTTGGACCCTAGTTCTGCTGAAACAAACGTAGCAAAGCATTTATCCATCAGTCAGCTCCCACATGGCCAGACTCTGCCACCCTCTTGCTTCAGGGCAGGGTAAAAGAGGGGGCAGCTGGCAACAGACACCATTACCAGAGGGGTCACAGAACTCTGTAGTCAGAGAAACTGAATTGGGAGTGGAAAACAACAATTATATAAAGGAACAGGAAAGTTTTCTGCATAAGGACTTAAATTCACAAGATATCTGTAATGCAGAGTACCATAAGAACCTTGGTCTTTGCCTTCAGGAGGGTTATAATCAGAGGCAGGCTCAGGCTGGAAGTGAAGATAGAAATCAAATTTTAAATCAGGAAACTGAATACACTGGTCAGCATTCTTGAATGCAAATTCAAATTTTTATTCTTACCTTGGTTTATTGAGAAGGGACCAACAATGCAAAATACCTTTGGAGGAAATTATGCTTATTTTGTTTTAGTTCTCATCAGGTATTTCAGCAGTATAAAGAACTGTTATTAACGGGTTTTATACCATAGAGTAGCTTATTATAGTTCAGCAAGAGCAACCATTCTTATCTAGAATACAATTTAAGACTTTAAGAATTAATGTCATTTCAAGAAAAACAAGTGTCAACCTTACACTGGAAACGAAATAGACACTCCAAAATGTATCCATTAATTTTTGTCTCTTGCAAGCTTGAAGCATCGGGAGTTTTCCATTGAGTTAATACAAAAAAATTTTGGATCAACCTGTAAACCACTTTCTGCTCCCTAGGTTATTAATTTTTAGAAATGGAATTCTTGGAGTATGCCCATCAGGTTACCATTTTAGTGTGCTTGTCAGTACAGTGAAAGAAAAGCTACGTTGCTTTATCTCATATTATACATCTGTAGGAACCATTCTGAAAATAAAAAAAAACTAAATTCTTGTTTACATATTTTCAATGCTAAAATATGAACATCCTTTAAAATATTGGTGGTATGGTTTTTAAAAAGGAAATTAAATATTGTCTTGGCTTTTTCAATCTTAAATATAAATCATAATTACTATTTGATTTTAAAAATAATTTTCACTAATAAAACAATCCATAGTTTTCTTAAAGGAAGCATACATATGGAAGAAAATACCACAAGTAAGGTAGTTATAGTTGAAATATGCCAATACAATTGATAAAAGTAATTTAAAAAATCGGAAGATGTGAACTTGGGCAACTGTGAGACCTTCTTCGTGCCTCAGTTTTCCTGTTGTGAAATTGGAGGACTGGACTCTGTCATCCCGGAGGTGACTTCCAACTTTACATTCCAGGAAACATTATTCATCTATTAGTTTACCAGCAGTATTCTTTTAAACAAGCCTTTTTGTTTAAAATTACCTTTCTGGTTTGGTATAATTCCTCCACAATCCATCTTATAACCATAAAAAAACAAAACAGAGTCTGTGCCTAATCATTCTCACAGAGCAGTTTGCTTTTAAGGTGTCATTTGTGTATCTCAACTATTTAGGATTATTCTTGGGGAAATATTGGCCCTAATTTTATGTCCATAGATTATAATGTACTTTTTGATAGAAAAGGCTTGCCTAGTTCTGAACTGCAGAAGGGAGGGATCCTAAGATGCATTTTAAATGGTCTTTGGCTTATGAATATCTTGTAAATTTTTTTAGGTTTCCACAGTTTTGTAATATTGGTAAAAAGCGATTCCATTTTATTATAAATCTGCTCAATAAATTCCCGAGTTTGTTTCTCTATAGCTTTCAAAGATATTTTCTTTATTTTCATTGAAGGAAAGAAATGACTAAATAATCATGTGAAATAGATAAGAAATTGGTCATAAATGACAGTGAAGGAAGCAGGACAGTATTTTTTTTCTTCTGGTCTTAGAGAAGAACATCGCCTACAATAGACCCTCCACAATTTGCAGCATGTTTTTTAATAAAAAGTGCCAAGCAACTGGCAAAGTTAAATGGCTTTATGTTACTCAGAAAATACAGGCCAGAATAAAAAAAAAAAAAAAGAAAAAATACTACCTTTGCGGAGGTATGATTTCACAAGCCATTGTTGCACATGAATTTGCCAGGGATCCTCACACTGTTTCTTCCATGCAAGTGTGGCCGACTGTACAGTGAACGTCTTCTTACAGTGGCTAAGCTGGGCTTGGGACGTGAGGCTGCACCTCACAGCTGGAGAAGCCACTTGCTCTGCAGTTAGCCAGCACACTGCTGTTCTCAGCCTCCAAACTTCTTCAAGCAATGCTATTTTATTGGTTGCCTCTCTACATTTACACTGCAGTCCACTTTGACCTTTTGTTCCAAGGAAGCAGCTGAACAAGCATCCAGCCAATCAGAGGAGCAGCTGCTGCGGTGCTTAAAAGCACTGCTTCTTTTGCTGCTGTGCCTCCTCCTCTTCCTCCTGCTCCTCCTTCTGTTCCTCCTCCTCTTCTTCCTCCTCCTAGCTCCAGCTCCTCAGTGGGCTTGCCTAATTCTGGTAACTCGAAACTTTCCTTTCAGCAGTTCCACAGACAAACTTGTCAGTCTGGGAAAAGCAACCAATAACTGCAGCAAGAGCAGAGAGTCTCTTACTTCTCACTGTTACAGAGGCTGCCAAGAAGGAAATGCATTTAAGGAAAGACATTGTTTCTGAAACTAAAGGTTTCTGTGACAGGAGGCAAGCAAGGGCTATGCTCTGTCCCCGTTCTTCCTTAAAAACAAATAAATCAATCAAACAAATGACTGGCATGGAAGGGCATGATACTTTTCTAGAAGGTAGGCATGCTTCTAGACCCTTGCTCTACCCACATTTATTTCCTGTCAGTGTTTGTTTACACTGCATTACACTGCGGTGGCTACTAGTCACTGGTGACATCACCCAAGGCACGTAGCTCCCACTTCAGGGGAGAATATATGCCCTAAGACGGTCCAGGCTTTCAAGGGATCAAAATATCTACCCACACAGAGGCTTATTATTTCTGGATTTTATCTGCACAAAATTGAATGTGTTTATTTATATATACTCACTTTTCCTTTAAGAATATCAGGAACTTTTTTTTTTGTTATTTACTTTTTTTGGCTTGTTATTTACTCTGAACACCAGATCATATTTTATATAAGGATGGCTAAATGCACATACATTATCCAACTTTCCCTCATACCTTCTTCAGTATGGAATACCTACATGTTATTTTTACGAACAGAATTGTTAGTTCATAGATTTTACACACTTCAAGGACAATAGAAATGCATTTGATAAGATTTTTCACATCAGAGAGTAGCAAAAAGTTATAACAAAGCCCAGAGCATTACTTCTGTGAAGGGAGGGCGAGTCCTCAGAAACAGTGGGGGCTTGGAGGTGCCCTTCTCCCTTATAGTTTTTCTAAGATTTTTTTTTTTATAGACTAATCATAATTCTGCATTTAGAACACAAAGTTTCAATGATAGTGTCTACTTTCCTTTTCTATATCTTCTAATAAAAACATTCCATTATTTGACTAAATCCTCATATTTATGAAAATGGATTAGTCATGCTAAAACTTATGTTCAGATATTATGATCAGATATCATAACTAAAATCAGCCTTTAAAATGATGGAAGTTGACTGAAGACCTGAGTTTACTAAAGTAGAAATTCTACTTAAGTAGAAATATATTTCTTTTATAGTCTACATTCAGAAATTCTAACTTGATTTTCCAGTAATGACAACTTAGTTCTGTATATATGCTTGTTTTTTATTTTTCAAATAAAATACATCTTAATACTTTAATGAACTGCTTCAGTGAGATAATAACTGTTACATATCATAACATCTATTTCATTGCTTAGTAAATATGGCAGTAGAAAATTGTATTTCATGTGAGTTCAAACTCCCATGAAAAATTAGGGGCAAAAGAGAAACTGGATTCAGAACTATTCAGGTTTGCTCCACAACATGGTTACATCACAGTGTTTCCTTTATTCTACAAGAGATTTCAGAGTATTTTATACAATACAAATACTTTTAGAAATAGCTAAAATTGAAATGATGATTTAACAACTGTCTTCTGAATTTTATGAAAACATAAAAAAGTACTATATGACTAAGATAGACATACATGTTTAACAATAAAAGACCCAGAGCTACAAAAAGATGCTAAATTGAACTATAACTTACATTTAGTACATAGTAGAGGTAAAATACTGATGAAGAGGAACACTCAAATATCACACCTGATTTCACATGTATTTCCTGATATTTTAGGCCCTTCTATCAGCATTCCCATGCCGTCATGTATCACACAATGAAAATGTCAAAGGTCATTTTTTCCTAAATCATCTAGCACTAAAATCCAGTAATTACTTGCCTTTCAAAGTCTCTGTGATAATTTCTCTCTTTTGATGTTTTTGGTCTATTTTCTGGGCATAACTTGATGATCACTTGTGAATTTATACCTGGACTGTACCCCTTATTTCTGCCATGCCCACTGCCAGGGTCCTCCATCACTTAAACCTCCTGATTATTTCTGTTGTTAACATCCTCACACCAGTATCTTATAGTCAGGTGGCAGGAGCACTGTTCCCTGAACTCTGTCAGTTGTGCCTGACCAAGATTTCCTCCTCAATGAGCCCCTTAAAATACATTGCTCTAAGTGTGCTACATTTCCTTAGCTCTCTTCAGCTGTCTTTCTGTCTGCAGAAGGTTTCAATACAACCTTCACCAAAACCAATTGGCAGACAGCTTAGAACAAGGCACATTTCTAGCTCTCCTTGCCATGAAGT
Organism: Talpa occidentalis; assembly: GCF_014898055.3. NCBI lineage: Eukaryota > Metazoa > Chordata > Mammalia > Eulipotyphla > Talpidae > Talpa > Talpa occidentalis. The sequence continues at coordinate 55,542,603 of NW_023604972.1, forward strand.
TCTTTCTAAAATAGGTTCTCAGGGCCTCCCCAGTGGCGCAGCGGTTGAGCGCTGGGTTGCGAAGCTGCCCGCGGCCTCTGCGGCCCCGGTTCGATCCCCGGCTGCTCCCCGGCCACCAGAGGAGGGTCCCACGTGGCGTGCAGACCTCTCCTGCTGCCCGCTGCTCCCCTCAGCAGTGTGCTTCGGTCCTTCTGCCTGCTCTGCTCCCCGCTCTGGCTCTGGTGAATTCTCTCACCCTCCCGCGCTACCCAGTGCATGTATAAACAAAAACAAACAAACAAACAAATAAATAAACATGCCTCTTTAAAAAAAAAAAAAAAAAAGATCACACAGCTAAAATAGGTTCTCAAGCACCCGCTGCTCCTTCACCCTCTCTAAATTCTACCAGACTGCAAAACATTGCAAAAGAAAGTCATATAACTGGCAACTAGTTATACTAAAAATTCGTGCTATTTAACCTCAGCATGAACTGCAATACTGTGTGGCAATCTTTTCAGTTATTTTTAAGTGATTTTCACTTTACTGCTACAGGAACTTGCTGCACCCCCCCTGCAGTGACCCTCAGGGCTAATGGCTGTTGCCATGGTCCCTGAGGTCCGGCGTGGGCAAGGAACCATGCGCGCAGGGGGAGAACAGCAAACTCCCTAAGATGCAGAGAAGCCGAATGCCTGTCAAGAAATAATGACCACCAGAAGCTGCCACAAAGATGATTAAAAGAAATACTGACCACTAACTTAATAAAGACGCACTCAGATTTTCACTCTCTTGAAGTGTGTCTGTTTGTCATTTCTTTAACCGAATCCCTGACCACCCTGCGCAGTCTCTCAACCCTGAGACGGCCTCATCGTCCATCGCTGTGCTGGTCCGCGGCAGGTGGCGCCCGAAGGTGGGGCCTGACCTTCATTTCATTGTTTTCACCCAAAGGAGAGGTAAGTAACGAAGAGGTTGCGTTGGGTAAGCTATCTCCTTCTTGTGTGAGTGTGTGAGTGAATTTCTCCTAAAATACCCTTCTTTTTTAGACAGTCAGGGATAGAATCCTCACTGGGGCGTCCGGAGCTCGCTGATAAAGGGTGATCAGTTTGAGACAGTGAGAAGTTTTTCTAAACTTGAAAACATACTCGTGGTGCTGAGTGTGTGTGAGAGTGCATGATTACGGCTCCACAGCCTTAGGGCTACGGAGTCTGAGTGGGCTGCACCCGCGGTTCCCGTGGAGGACGTCATACGGCATAACGGTCATCTGCTCCTTGAAGCAGCCTGGTCCGGGGTTTATACGGACAGACCTTAGCTAAGACGCCTCCGCAAGTTCCCGCGAGGGACACGGGCCGGACAGCACAGTTGAAATAAAGATCTTGTGTGAGTGAACAAAGCACCACGAGGTCATGGGTCAACAACAGACCAAAAACAGAGATCTTTTTCTTTCTATACTGAAAAATATGATTGAAGCACATGGTATTAAAGTAAATAAAAAAGATTTGTTGCAACTTTATGAATTTATAATATGGGTATGCCCATGGTTTCCAGAAGAAGACAGTTTATCACTAGAAACCTAGAAAAAAGTAGGAAAAGAAGTACAAGAATTCTATGCCCTTCATGGCCCATTACTAATTCCTCATCTACTTTAATTGGTTTAGACATGGCAGACAATGTAGCTCAAAGCTCTCAGGTTTTACATTGGCAAATGAATGAGCATTCTGGTCTCTTTCAGCCATATGTGATTCCTTCCTTGCCCTTTTCGTTATGGGGCCGTGATGTGATGGAATCTATGGGGTTAACTCTCACCGCTCCTGATTTAATTGATGAACCGGCTTTTTCTTAGGGGCCATTGCGGAAAATTTATTTGCTGATAATATCGCTTGGAAAAACAATGATCCTGTCTGGATACCTCAATGGCCCCTTACATCTGACAAAATCCAGGCTATACATGACATTGTCTCTGACCAATTACAAAAAGGGCATTTAGAGCCCTCTAACAGTCCGTGGAACATGCCTGTCTTTGTAATTAAAAAGAAGTCAGGAAAATGGAGGCTTCTTCAGGACCTCCGCTCAATTAACGACACTATGCATGATATGGGAGCGCTTCAACCTGGACTCCCCTCCCCTGTAGCTGTTCCAAAACAAAATCATATCATAATTATTGATTTGCAGGACTGCTTTTTCACCATTAAACTACACCCTGATGATTCTCCTCGGTTTGCCTTTAGTGTTCCATCCGCTAATTTTAGCCAACCCTGGCAACGCTTTCAATGGAAAGTCCTGCCTCAAGGCATGAAAAATTCTCCTACCTTATGTCAAAAATTTGTTGATCAGGCTTTACAAGCTACGAGACATAAATTTCCTGATGCATGTATCATTCATTACATGGATGACATTCTCCTGAGCCACTCAGGAGACGAGTGGAGACGCTTTTACAATGTTTAATTACTGACCTGACCTCCTTTGGTCTTGTCATTGCTCCTGACAAAATTCAGCGTGATCGACCACTTAACTATCTGGGAAAAACTATTCATGATGATTTCATCATGACTCAAAATCTTCAAATCCGCCTTGATAAACTTTCCACATTAAATGATTTTCAAAACATTAATTGGATTCGTCCTTATCTTAAAATTACTACAGGTGATTTACACCCTCTTTTCCAGATATTACAGGGAGATCCTAACCCTAAATCACCTCGGTCCTTGACACCCGAGGCTCTCTCAAAACTACATTTGGTTGAACAAAAACTTTCTGAAGCTAAAGTTTCTCAAATTGATTATTCATCACCATGGGAATTACTTGTCCTTAAAACTGAATTCACCCCTACTGCCTGCCTGTGGCAATCAGGTATTCTTGAATGGCTTTATTTAGCACACAATCAAACAAAAATGGTTACATCTTATACATCTATGTGTGCATTTCTGATAATGAAAGGATTGACACGTTCTAAAGAACTGTTTGCCAGACTTCCTGCCACTATTGTTGTCCCATATACTAGAACACAGTTTGAATTTCTGCTTCAAAATGATGATGACTGGGGCATAGCCTTGCTCAATTTTCCTGGTCAGGTCAAATTCCACCTGCCACAGCACCCTATTTTAAAATTTGCGACGGAAACTGCTTTAACTTTTCCAAAAATTATTTCCTCGCAGCCTCTGCCCGGAGCTGCCGTTGTTTTTACTGACGGTTCCTCCTCTGGAATTTTGGCAGTATATCATCCTGATCAGCCTCCTATACAGCGTTTCTCTAAAGGAATTTCTGCTCTCCCGCCCAGCCACCACTCTTTTTCCAGTCGTTACTAAACCTACAACTGCATCACATAAAAATCTTGTTCATGAAAGTTCCCTTAAATGCTTCCCCCGTGGCACTAAATCAAGGGTCTAAAAAAAAATAAAAAAATAAATAAATAATAAATAAATAAATAAATAAAAAACTCAAAAACTTATGGCTGTCTGTATCCCTAAATAACATCAAAGAGGACTCAGCTGACAGCCCCATATTAATAAAACAATTGCCTGAACAAATAGGTCGTTTTTGCCTGGCTGGAGGCAAAAATAAAACATGCAAAACAAAAGGTAAAAGAAAAAATAGCCTGCAATATTAAAAAAAAAAAAAAAAAAAAAAGTGATCAGGATTATTGGGATAGTAAAACTGTTTTTCAAAAGCCAAAAGTTAATTCTAGAGCCAATACTGACCTCTTTGCAGAGGCATCGGCTCCCAATTATGAGACCATTCCAAAATCCAGCCCAAATTTCCAGCTCAAACTTGGCTAAAATTGTTGAAATAAAAATAAAAACTCAAAAACAAATAACAAATAATGTGTCATAATCTTAAATAAAACAAACAAACAAACAAAAAAATGCTCCAATCTTTTCCTGCTAATTATTTGGGGAGGAGGTTAGGTTCCCCCTGGTGGAGTTTTGCCATTTGTTTCTTTAAAAATAAATAAATAGATAAATAAGGCATTTATAAATTCAAAGTTCATTCACAATTGTTAAAGTGATAAAAAATGGTTAAATATGAGTGTATGAGACTATATGACTATAATATGAATAAAAAGTTTTTATTAAAATAGTATAAACCCACTGCAGTGGGCTGGTGGGGGCTGCCCTTGATCTCAACAAGCAGCTGCCTGGATTTTTTTCTCCAGTGTTGGGATCACTGACAGGTCTCTACTACCGTCCTGCTGTGGGGAACTAAACTTTTCTATTATCCACCTTAAATAACTATTTTGGTTCATTCTACCAAAAAGTTCCATTTCCCTGTGTTTCTCTGATTTTAAAATCTACATTGTCTTAGGCAAAAACTGCTGAGTTACTTTTGACCTGCTAACAAGCTATACAGAATGCTTATTGGTTGAATAAAAGCTTTTAATTTTACTTATGGGACCTGTAAAACATTAAGTTTCTTGTTAAAACAAACTAACCTGGTAAAACATAAAGTGATAATACAAACATTTTTGAGCTAAATTCTAAACCTCAAATTTTACAGGCAGACTGTAAAAATTTACCTCTTCTGTTCTCAAAATAAGTGTTCTTTTATGTTTTAATATATGACCGTTCCCAGTGACATAATGTGTTAACAACCTAAAGCCAAAAAATCATTTCTTAAAAATGTAAACTCCAAAAATATTTTCTTATCAAAAAAGTTAGTAAAAACTGCCATGACTGCTGTGGTCTCGAGCCCAAGGTCTTTGGTAATAATTAAGATTAGACACTTATTCTGTGTACAGATTTTAGCTGTTAACTCATTAAAAACCTCAGTATCTTCACACATATTGATAAAATAACTATGTTTCAAAATATATGCACATGGCCAAAATTTTAAATGTATATCAAGAGATCTCTGTTTCTGTTTGTCTTTCTTTGTGTTTGTTTTGTTTTTTACCTCCGGAGGACTAATTATAGATGGCGCCTTTATAAATTATCACAGAACAAATCTTGACATCTTGATCAAACAATTTTTTAATAAACAAAAACTAGTTTAAATTTTATAATATAATTCAAAGCATATATGCCTTAAAGTTATGTTAAGTATTAATACTTTGTTTAAATGTGTTTATTTCAAAAGAAATTTCTGGTATAAAAGGTACTTTTTTCTTTCCTACTGAGTCACATGTATGTGAAAAATGTACATAGTATCTAAATGATGCTCTGATTTCTTTTTGTTTTTATTGATTTGCCTAATTGCTTCTTTATTAGCCATCCTAGAAAAACCTAGGTATGTGCCATTTATGTTATTAACAGCCATGCAAAATGGAATTCCAGTCATAACAGAAACTAAAGCTACAACTAAACTTTCAGGTTTACTTTTTGCAACTATTTATAAAAGCTAAAAATTCTAATGTCATATTACCTTGTGTGTTCACATTTAAGTCATCTAGTTCAAAGAGATGACAGTATTATAATATATTATAATGCCTTACTGCTAATGAAATATGTAACAATCCTAAATCAATGTAATGTGAAATGTGTGTTTAAAAAAAAAAAAAACATGTATTAAAAATAGATATTTTAATGGTCTTAAAAGTAAAGTGATAAGTGTTAAAACAAATATTAAAAGGTCTAAAAAAATTAAAAGTAACAAAGCTAAGTAAAGTGTTGAACATCTGAAAAAGGAATTTTAAGAAAACAAATTTTGTATACTCAAATGATTTATATTATTTTAGTGTTTTGGGAACACATTAGCTGAAATAATTTTTGGTTAATAGTAACTGAGTTATAATCTAATGGGTTGTTTCAAAACATGTACTTATACACTAGCATTGGGTATAATCTTGGCCCTTGTCTAGGTTAATAATGTTGGGTACATAATGTCTTTTAGTGTCTAAAGAACTAAGGTTTTTGAGATGACAATTAAAGGTTATGATTTAATTGTCAATATTATCACTTAGGGCTAGAATTTTTATAGAGATTAAATATGGTTGTTTTTGCTGTTTTCTAGTATTTATGACACAGCTTCCCAAACATTTAATTAAAGTAAAATTTGGTAGCCTGTCATTTAATCAATTAAAGGAAATTTTGTGGAACCTCAGCAAAGCTTTAGAGACACTCCACAAACTTTCTCCCTTTCCTCCTGGGAAGGACATTAGATAAATTTATCCTATCTGGTTTACCTGGTAAAGTTACACTACAAGGGAAGCACTGTCACTTGGGAAAATGGAAAAACTCTAATATGTACAAAAATGTTAACATTGGTTTTCTTAAACAAAATCTTTCAATACCTGATATGTATGTAAATTGTCAATGATTATTGTTGCCTTGCAATATTATATACTTCAATGGTTTAATGTCTGCAGGACTTGTTTCTACACACACACACACACACACACACACACATAAAAGGCCTCAATTGATTCAAAATGATAAACTTTTGAGAGTAAAAATCTTTCTACAAAGGACTGTATAGACTGTTGGAAATACACCTGATTTTTACTGTTTTGTTTGGCATAACATTGAAAATGTTTTTTTACATTTTGCCTTGATTCAACAAAGTTTTCTTGTTTTGACTGACCAGACTCTACAACAATGTTATAGATATATATTTTTTTTTCTTTTTCTAGCAGAGCTAACCTTTTGTGTGACTTTGAGTACAATTCTTCCAGGGAGTTGACATAGAGCTAAACTAAAATGTGGAGAAACTGCTGCTTTGTTCGTAGGGTTCCAGAAACCTCTGAAAATGATGACAAAGCTTGCCTCCATTGGCAGGACTGAATAACCCGGTTCCCTGGACAGAAAGCTCTGTCATAAATCCTGAACTTTTTCGTCTTTTCACTGCCATTAATAATGTACACTTCAAACAACCTGGACAGGACACCGATAAGATCCCAGTGCGTGCCTACGTTGGATACCCCTTCGTTATACTTCTGGGGAATGCCTCAGCTACACGCATTCAATTGCGTGGGACTTCTTACTCTGTACATTGTTCTGGCTGTGTTATTACTAATTGTATTACCCCCTCTCTTGCTCGTATATATCCTGTGGTGGTCTTACTTAAAAGACCCCCCTATGTTATGTTACCTGTTGATTTACATGATATGCCTTGGTATGATAATACTGCCATGCAAGTTTTAGATGAAGTACATGCCCTTCTTCGTCCTAAACGTTTTATTGCCACCCTTATTCTAGGAATTGCTGCTCTAATTTCCCTGGTTACCTCCTTAGCTACTTCCTCTGTTGCTTTAATTCAGGAAACTAAGACAGCTTCTTTTGTAAATGACCTTACCAAAAATGTGACCATGGCACTCTCTATGCAGCGGGACATTGACTACAAGTTAGAAAGAAAGATAAATGCCCTGGAAGAAATTGTTATTGCCATTGGAGATGAAGTTCAGCTGCTTAAGCAGCAATTATCCACTCGCTGCCACGTTCACTTTCGTTTCATTTGTGTTACACCTTTGCGTTATAATTCCTCTCTACATTGGAATCCTACTAAACATCACCTATTGGGCATCTGGCATGACAATGACCTCTCTCATGACCTTGCATCTCTTCAGTCTGAAATCTCTGCTGTCAGTAAATCTCACCTAGATACTTCAGTCTCTTCCTTTGCCCATTCTCTGGCTTCCACTCTCCAATCTTTAACTCCTACTCACTGGTATCATCTTGTTCTCTCCTTCCTTGTTCTTTCCCTACTTGTCCTGCTTCTCTGTTTGTTTATTCCCTTCTGTGTCCGCTCACTTCACAGGTCCATCTACTGCATCCAGTGTGACATGTATGCTTACCAACTTCGTTCTAAAATCAAAGGGGGACCTGCTGCACCCCCCCCTGCAGTGACCCTCAGGGCTAATGGCTGTTGCCATGGTCCCTGAGGTCCGGCGTGGGCAAGGAACCATGCGCGCAGGGGGAGAACAGCAAACTCCCTAAGATGCAGAGAAGCCGAATGCCTGTCAAGAAATAATGACCACCAGAAGCTGCCACAAAGATGATTAAAAGAAATACTGACCACTAACTTAATAAAGACGCACTCAGATTTTCACTCTCTTGAAGTGTGTCTGTGTGTCATTTATTCATCGAATCCCTGACCACCCTGCGCAGTCTCTCAACCCTGAGACGGCCTCATCGTCCATCGCTGTGCTGGTCCGCGGCAGAACTGTTACAAATCTCCTACAGTGCTACAAATATGAACAGTCACTAATTATCTCATCTCTTAAGTTTAGAGAGAAAGTCAAGATCATCAACTATGAGTGAGCGCCTTTGGTCTGTTTTGCTACATTTAAGGATTAGTTGCATTTACACACACACACACACACACACACACACCTTGCCTTATTCTTTTGGACTTCTTCCTAGTCTAGGAGAAGGTGTTCTGACTCAGGACTCAAGCCAATTGTCATTGCACCTCATCATTATCTCCTTCAACTGGAAGAAGCCTGAACTCTCCTATATCTTCAATGTATTCCCCTTCCAGATACACACATGAGAAAGTGCCCCCAGCCTTTTGCTGCTCCCATGTCCTTTTAATGACTGACTTTTCCACCCCATGCCATGAGACTTTGGACTCATCACTTTTCTGAAACTGCTGACAAGGTCACCAATGCATTTTTGCTCATTTACATTTAAATGCCTTTCTTAGATTCCTTTCTACTCTTCAGAAATACGCAGCTTCTGTTTTCTGAAAGTCTTTGGCTCTCTGTGACCTTTCCTGGAAATTCTCCAATGTACCTGATCCTGTCATCCTCCTTTCATTTCACTTGTCTTTCCTCCTTTCTTACTTTCCTGTCCAACACTATTCAATACAGACATTCTATCAGGGCTAATAAACTGCTGGAATTATGATCCTGGGAACTAAATCCTCACTCTATCACAGACAGGTGGTTTAAACTTTGGGTCGGCTGTTTAAAAGTTCTGCAGTTGTTCTAAGGAATAAGTGAGATCATGCATGTGAAACAGAATGGTACCTGGACAATAAGAAATGCTCAATAATTATTATTACCCTAATTAATATATGCTCATATTATCTGATTCCCAAATTTCTCCTCCTCCTGGCTGCTCTTGTTAATGATGCTATTATTCTCTTTATGAATTTGATCCAAAGCATTAGTCAGCTTCACTGTTCCCTTTCCTCTCCTTAACCAAATCTGCTGATAGTCATCTCTTTCATCAGTTAGTGTTAGTCATCTGCACTCTTATGATAATCTTCAAGATGATCCTTCTGCTCCATTCACCCTTTCTACATTGCATGCATTTCACTATGGGAGTGAACTGAATTTCTTATTGTGGTTGCCATATGACTAGTTCATTCCTCTGCTCAAACATTTCAAAAGCTCCCAACTACCTCTTAAATGAATTCCAATTCATTTACTATAGATGATTAAGACTTCCACTAAATCACCCTAATATATACCCCAGCCTCCAATTCAGCTGCTTGTGCCTCCTAAGGAAACCAATCCAGACATACTTGGACACTATTTTCAAATCTATTCTGAACTTCTCTACCCACAACATTTGTTCATGCCATCCACTCTGCCTGGATTATTTTTGCCATTCCATTTTCTCCTGGAAAATTCTACCCAAACTTCAGACTTAATGCAGTTGGAAGAAATATCTTGCTCCTTTTAATGCACATAACCTTATGATATTTATCTTTTTTCCAGATAATTTTATTATTACCTGAATTATGTGTGATCTCTCTAGAGCGATGTAAGTTCTCTAGGACAAGAAGTGTATCTATATTTTCTGCATTCATTACACTGAACAGACACTCAATAAGTGTTGAATGAATTGATAAATCAATCATACTTCCAGAGACTGAAGCATAGGTTTGATTAGATTTGAATGTATCAAGAATTATTTCTATCCATTTTTTTTTAACAGCTATCACTGTAAACTTACACTTCAAGTAGATGCCTCATGTAGGCTTAAATGAAGAATAATGACAACCAACAACTAACTAAAGAAATTAACTCTTTGGGTTATCCATTGATGTGCACAGAGATTAAAAAAAGTAAGAATCTATGCAAATCTTTTAAGCTTTTAAAAACAGCCAGTATCCTAGGTTGTCTATTTTTTTTTTCCCACACTTCAGCTGGGTTGCAGACTTTTAATTTTCTTACATAACTTCTTCAGTATTTTCCAAGTGTTTGGTAATATGTGTGTTTGCCCTTGTGCTATCAAGAGCAACAATCGCTTAAAAAATAATGTGATTTCATTTGGTTTAATTGCAACATCAGTTTGTTAACAACCAAAGAACCAAGAACATTTCTTGGCTACATTAATTTGTTTTCATATGTTGGTTTTAAAAATCAGATTGATTTTTTCCTTAAGACTAAATGGACTATTAAAAGAATTTATTTCTTATAAGTTTGGTAAGGTATGAAGCTATGTTTTTTAGAGCACTATAAATTAGATATTCTGGTATTGCTGCACAGGATTATGATTAAACTTGCTCTCTGGTAATCTGTGTTAGAGCATTAGTGAAGTCCTGGTTCATCAAATGGCATTATTGTCATAACAATAACAATAAATGCCTCTCCCCCCCAAAAAAGAAGGAACTGGAGGGGTGGTCTATATATGTGAAAAACAAAGTATTTATTTTCTATTCTGGGCTGATTTTAATAGGTGTGGAAATGAAGAAGTTGGTTAATTTGAACACCCAGTTAGCAAGTGACTGAAAAGAAGCAAGCAAAATTTTTCTCCCAATCCGTGGGGTGTCTCTTTGTTTTGGTTACTGTCTCTTTTGCTGTACAGAAGCTCTTTAATGATGTAAAAAATATATAAAATAAAAAAATTAATAAAAAACATTAAAAAAAGCAAAAAAAAAAAGAAAAGAAGCCAAGTACCTGAATGCCAGCCTTTCCACATACAGTAACCATAAAATGATAAAATATTATACTTTCCTGTGGATAATACATACTATCAATTGGTTACAGGAAATAAACAATTCCTTCTTTTGGTCTAAGGTTTATATTAAACGAGTATGTAAAGTAAATAAAGTCTATATGGGATTTAAAGATTGCTGAAATAAAAAATATGCAGTGAATCAGAACAAACCTCTTCTGCTACTGAGTCAACCCTGTGTGTGTGTGTGTGTGTGTGTGTGTGTGTGTGAGAGAGAGAGAGAGAGAGAGAGAGAGACAGACAGAGAGACAGAGAGAGATGGTTGTAGCTGCAAAGGGGAAAGGAAGTGAGTGGGGTGAGGTGTTGAGGGAAAGAGGAATATAGAAAGAAAAAAGCTGGAAATGGAGTTTTAAATTGTATTTTTAATTCCATTTCTCTTATTATGAATTAATATATGGAAATGACAGATGGGAATGACCAGTTGTTTTATGTAAGCCAAACCAAAACAAAGCAACTATAGTATTTCTTAGCACAAATAAGAATTATAAAACCTTACAAAAGATTTTAGAAAACAAAATAGTGACTGAACAGGTTTGTATTAATAGGAATAAGAAATTTTTACTTCAATAAACTTATTTTAAAAATAATTTTATTGATTTTTATGAGGCAGCATTGGCTTAAAATACTATACATGATATAGAGGTACAGGTTCACACATTTTTAGATGTGCATTACCATACCATATGCACCACCAGCATTTTCTTCAATAACACAAGAAATAAATATGCTTAAGGCGGCAAAAACGAAACAAAACAAAAACAGTAAAATCAACAAAATTAAAATATGTTTTCTCACTTATTAGACTTATGTAGTCTTTATTGAAGATAACGGAAAAAAAATCTCATGGTTACAGATTTATACAGTTGTCTTTCCAAAGACATGCCTCTTTAATTCAAATGATGAATCTTGCTTTTGAAATTGTGTATGGGCTTATTTCATTAAACCATATCTACTAACCTCACTGGACTCTCAAATGGCTCATAGGGTTCACTTACTTGGATTTGACGGCCCTACAGAGCACCTAGGAAGGACAGGGAAGAATGGGCTAGCTGATTTTGACTTTTACTTTATTATAATTAGTCTTTTTCCTGGTCCCTTATTTAGGTTTTGTAAATTCCTGCTTTGAGTGAGACCATCCGGTATTTTTCTTTTTCTTTCTCGCTTATTTTGCTGAGCATAATCCCTTCCAGTTCCATCAACAAGCAACTATGAACCAGAAACACAATGGGGGGTGGGGGAGGGGAGTAGGATGAAAATGGGGTGGAGGGGGTGGTGGGAATGTATGGGGACTATAACCATGATGAGAATACATACACCGTGCAAAAAATGAAAAATGATGTAAAAACTATATTAAAAAAAAAAAAGAATTGGGCTAGCAGTGGAGCAAGATTGAAAGACCTCAGCAGCAGGATCTGTGCTGTCAGGATTCCCTTCTTTATCCTGTTAAAGACTCTGATTTTAACAATTGGTTCCAACATCTCCAACATAGAAAATAAGATTCAAAACATTTAGCAAAAAGACTGAGTAATGATTTCAAATCAAAAGACAAGTAATTATAATTATGGTACATAAATATACAATTACATAGAAACATACAAAAGCTTTCTCTACTTTTCCTTAAAAACATGAATTTCTTCTAATAACTGAGGGACTCCAATTTCCCCATAAAAAGTGGTTAAAAATAAATTCTTTGCGACCACTTACATAATTGTTCTCCAACTTTCTGGGATAGGGAAAAATGCACATTTTTGCCAGATGGAATCTTGGTTAGAGATGACTGCCAATAAATAAGTACTCCAGCACATTTTCCTGGAAGGGGATTCCCTGGGCACAACTTTCTCCAAATCTCCCTTGGGAATCCAGATAATTTTGTTTCTGTTCACATAAAATAAGTCCAGGCCCACACAACAGCTGCTATCACACCTTAGATCTGCTGTCTTCAATTTTCCCAGTAACCTTTTTACCTGTTAAATGATATTCCTGTTAACCCAACTTGAGAAGTATGGAAACAACCTAAGTACTTTTGAAGAAATATGAGTGCCTCTGGATATAACATTATCTTAGATTTCAAATCACTCTATATGCCACAGATAAAGAGTACAGATTTTTTTTTTTTAAAGTTTTATTTATTTATTTTTTACAAGTACTGGGTACAGTCAGAAGCTCGGGAGGATGAGAGAATCCATCAGAGGCAGAGTTGGGAGCAGAACAAGCAGACTGACGAAAAACACTACTGAGGGGAGCAGTGGGCGCGGCAGGAGAGGTCTGTCGCGCCATGTGGGACCCTCGCCGGCTGGCCGGGGATTGAACCGGCGTTGCAGAAGCTGCAGACAACTTCACAGCTACAGCTCAACCACTGCGCCACCGGTGATGCCCAAAGAGTACAGAATTTGGCCAAGCCAAGTGATAATAATAAGTACTCTGTTAGGAAGAAAAGTTAAATTGAGCTAATACTGCATTTCTCTTCATTTCCTGGCCAATAATGCTTTACCTCCACTCCTTAAACTCTTTTGGTTAACTCCTAAGGTATTTATTATTTAACCTCTGGATTTCAGCTTTTCCTTCTAAAAAGGTTTTACTAATTTTGGTCGCTTTTCCACCCTAAATTAACATTGTACAGAATTGATCTTCCCAAAGCACTGCTTAAATAAAGTAAAAAAGCTTTGATTGCTCTTCAGAGCTTATAAAATAAAATCTAAATTCCATACATACTCAATAGGACCCTCCCTACCTGGCTTCACCACAACTAAACATATTGTCACTCTTTCCTTCATTAGAGTTGGGGGATTCAGGCAGGCTGTAAGCTCTGCTTCCTTCCATGCTTCTGTTTTGGGCATTTCTCCTGGCCTGATATCCACTTCTGACCCTGGACTCATCCATCCAAACAAACCTCAACCTTTCTGGGCTTCTCACATGCTTCCCTTTCTGATTCTCCCATTTAGGGATTTTTATTCTTCTGATAGAAGTCATAATTGCTAAGTCCAGAAACAGTTCAGCTGTCATTCTACATCATTTCTCTAAAATCTGACATTGTTCTGTCCTCCTTGAAGTATTTGTCATCCCTGATTGGAAATACAACACTTTTCTTATTACAAATTACATAGCAAACACAGAAAAGATAACTTACAAAACACTTACATAAATAACTAGTTTTAATTACAATTCTACATTCTTCCATTTTTTCTACCTATATAATGTCTATATAAAGATGGGACAAAGTGAAGTTACTTAATACCACCTAGAAATGGTTCAAGTGATATGTATACTTTACTACAATAAAAAAAAAAGGTGGGGATTAGATGTTATATACTCATTTATGATTTTTTTTTCCACTTAAAAAATCAGTAATGTGTAACTAAGACATTTTTAATCCTCAAAAATACTTTTATGGTGGAATTTTATTTTTATATGCTAAATTAATAATTTAAGATGTTACTACCAGATTTCACCATTGTAAAAGGATCTTTTCTCTTTGCAATGAAATATTACCTATGAGGTGACAATTTGATTGTGAAAATTTATATTCCAGATTTATTTTCAGCATATATTTTTAAGGACCTGCTGATGGATTGACTGAAAAACATAGAGTAATCACAGATTATTTTGCCTTGAGTAACTGGGTCCTACAACTTATTAAGATGAGGAAAAACATGAGTAGAAAAAGGGTTGCTAAGGCCTCCCCTGGTGGCACAGGCGGTTGAGAGCAGCGCTATGAAGCTGTCCTCAGCCTCTACAGCACGGGTTCAATTCCCAGCCGGCCGGCGAGATGCCCACATGGTGTGGCAAACCTCTCCTGTCATGCCTGCTGCTCCCCTCAGCAGTGTATTTCAGTCAGTCTGCCTGTTCTGTTCCCCACTCTGTCTCTGGTGAATTCTCTCACCCTCCTGCACATGTGGCCCTGGTTCTTGTATGCATAAATAAATAAATCTTTTAAAAAAGGGGGGGGGTTTGCCTTTTTGGTAGGCATCAGTGTAAATACTAAGGTTGTTTTATACAGATTGACTATGAAATGCTCATTAACTTGTCAGGTACCTGTCAGGCAGTCAATTGGCAGGGTATTTCTTGAGCATATGAAATATGCAATCTCAAAGGCCCGCACTCAGAAGGCTGGTTTAATGTTCCACTATTACCATCTTGAAATTTTTAATTTTGACCAAGGTGCCCCACATTTTCACTTTGCATTGGAGGGCCCCCATATTAAATAGTTGGCCTTATCAATTGCTATCCCATTTTGATATAATGCAGAAATTGGAGCTGGTTATAATTTTGGGATATGAATAAAGATGGCATTTGAAACAATAGACCTGGATGAAAGCACCCAAGATTGAGCATTGTTAGAGAAGGGGTTTTAGTTTTCCTTGGGGTGCTCCAACCTTGAGAGGTCTAGAAAAGAAAATGAATTTTGCCAAGAAGAGTCATACAGGTCACATCCAATAGGACCAAAGGAAAAACAACAAAAGGTGTGCTGTTACAGAAGCAAAGTGAATACAGCACTTCTAAAAGGAGTGATCAGTTGGGATAAATGCTGATAAGCAATAGAATAAGATGGGAACAGCAGACTATCCCTTGGATTGGGCAGTATGGAAACTGCTGGTGTCCTTAATAAGAACAATTTCAGCGGTGTGTGAGTTAAAGAATGGAAGGAAAGGATATGAAGATAGTAAATACATACAATTCCTTCCAGAGATTTGTACTAATAGAAAATGAGGATATTGTTTCTAGGGAGGACTTTTTTTTTTTTATTTTGAGAGCCATTACAGCTTGTTTCTATGCTGATGGGAAGCTAGAACAGAGAAATTGATGCCAGAGAGGAGGAAGATTATTATTGTAACATAGTCTGTGAGTGAGTGAGAGGGAATGGGATTTAGGGCACAAGCAAAACTCAACTTCAAAGAGATGCAAATTCAATTCATTTCTTGTAATAGAAGAGAAGGCAGAGTATGAGGATATAGATAAGATACACTGGCTGATTTGGGAGTAGCATAAAAAGAAGTATTTTCTGATAGCTGCTGTGAAACAAGATAAAATGTTTTGGATCACACTGCAATATTTTATAGATTTAAGCTATGCTCATTTCTTTATTATGAGTTCATGTTCTCTAGAAACAAGGGTGGTAGAAGACCTAGAGTGATAATTTAGTTTCTTTCCTTTTTCTAAAATAAAGCTCAGATATTTGACAAGGGTACCAAAACAATAATCAAAAGAGAAAAAAATAGTCTTTTCAGCAAATAATGCTGGAACAACTGGTTATCCACATGCAAAAGGATGACGTTGGAACTGTATTTTAGCATATATAAAAATCTACTCAAAATGGATCAAGTACCTAAATATCAGAGCAAAATTATGAAACTTTAGAGAAAACAGAGAGATGTTTCTTTGTGGCCTTGGATTAGGTGATGGTTTCTTATTTAGTGCAACCAGATCCCTATAGCACCCAGAGATGGAGGTGGGGGCAAGGCAGCTTTGGTGGGGCTGAGGCACACTGGCCTTAGTGGATGTTCCTCCTCCCTCAGCCCCAGTGAGGCTAGCCATGGCCCAAGAGCCTGCCCTGACCTGGATGCCTCCTGGGCTAGGTTTTTCCCCTTTTATATTTGACTATAGGGTGGTCATAAAATGGGCCAATCAGATTCAATTCAGTTCATTAGTTAATTATTCAGATGGAAAAATGGAAAATGAGTTGATTGGTGTTAAAAGGTCCAATCAGAAGGTTAGGATTGAAAACAGTCCAATCACACTTGTAGGGTGGGGCATTCTGAAGGGGATATATGACAGAGCAAGAGCCAGCTTGATGCAGTATGCAACCAGCCTCTGACGAGAGAAGGCCCTAAACAATTAAAGGATAAATAACCCAATATGAAAATGGGCAAATGATTTAAATAGACATTTATTAAAAAAAGTCATCCAAAAGGCTAACACATCAAAATATGCTCAACATCATGAACCACTACATAAATATAAATCAAAATCACAATGAGATACCATTCTACATCTGGTAAGATGTTATAATAAAGAGTCAGATAATAACAAGTATTGGTGAGAATGTAGAGAATCTAGAGGCATCATAGATTATTTAATAGAATGAAAAATGGTTTAGCTGCTTTGAGAAAATATATTGGTTCAGAAAAGTTAAAAAGAGAGCTATCATATCACCCAGAAATTCCACTTCTGTGCAGGTACCCAGGATGTCCATAGAAAGACATACACAAATGTTCATACAAGCATTATTCACAATAGGCCAAGAGTATATCCATCCACTGATGAATAAACAAAACAAGGTGCAAACACCCAATGGGATATTTCATACAAAGAAATGAAATACTAATGCATGTTACCATGTATCAGAGCATATGTTAAGTGAACGAAAGACTTCAGAGCATATGTTAAGTGAACGAAAACTCACAAAAAGACATACATTGCATGATTCCAATGGCAAGAGTTAGAGAAGATGAAATTTAATTGACCACTGACAAAGTGGGAGATGGGCCATCCTGATAAAGGGAAGCAAAGACACAGATGTGTAAAACCACTGAAATATATATTGTGATAATGTGGTTATTATCAGGATATAGGATAAAGAACTATAGAAGAATAAGTTCAGAAGGTAGATTGAGGCAGTTTTTTAAAGGTCTTGAGTGTCTTGAACTTTATTCATGAGAAGTCCTCTGCTTTTATAGCACCTCTACTGTGCCACTTTTAGATCTTCTGCATTAAATATCATTATTAACCATATTCAAGTTTGTCTGACTTGAAGAATTGGGAGACTCCTAAAGATTAAAGATGGTGCCTTAGTCCTCTCTGACTTCTCAGGTTCAGTGAAAAATGTGCAGCGTGTAGAATGTGTTCAATGAGTTTGTTGACTTTAAATTACTGAAATAAATGCAGTTAATACCATAGCAGTCCAGATATACTCTGCTGATATTTATGCTACTAGAAAAGATCTGGAAATATAATAAATTCCTTTACTATTACTTATTTTCTCCATAGAGTTGTAACATAAAAAAAATACATTTTTTTAAATTGAAATTTGGATCTCAGTAAAATGTCAACATTTGTATGAAGCAATTATATTGTGCAACATATTTTGGCGAACAGGTACTGAACTACTCTTTAATAATCCAAATACTTAGAGAAATATCAGAGACTTAGAGAAGTATAAGTATTGAAGTTAAAACACAGGAAAATATTTTTATTAGATATTCAGCTTATATGAAATACTTTATCAAAGAAGACCTTGGAGTATTTATCACGGAGCTACTGGCATTAAGAACAGATTAGAAAACTATCTGCAAGACAAAATTAGATATTTTTTCTATTCCAGTCTGAGACCTTGGGGACTTCTTCAAATCTATTTTTCTATAAATCTGTTACAAAGGTTAGAGAGTGGGAACATTTCAGAAAATGTTAGCTCTGCAGGGTAACTGTGAAGTAAGGTGGACAACTCTGCTTTCCACAAGGTGATTTTCAAACGTTCCTTCACTCATGGGAGCTATTGCAGCAAAACCTGCAGAGTCAGCAGGGCACCTATAGTAATTAGTGATTTTCAAATTATATTGTACATGATATGGTTATTACTCTTGCAGTTAAGAATCCTCATTTCATTTCTGCTTCACTAGTCAGTTAAAAATTCTGAAACTTGGCTCCAGGTAGCAAAGAGTGAAACAGTATAGGGAACAAACACATGTTCAGGAAGTGACTGGAGAGCCCTTTATGAAGTACAAACACAGGATGGAAATGACTACTTTCTGTTGCTGCTTCACAAATAAAGTAAGTCACATTTAATTGCAGGAGTTAATAGATTAAATGGCTTGAAGGACAATGGGTACATTAAACATTGTTGAAATTGATTCATCTTAATATCACTGAAAGTCTGGATCTTATGAAATGTACTACTGTAATTATGTGACTATAACACAAAGTGTTGTTAGGCAAACATCACAAGGCACACATCTGTAAGGACAGAGTTGCACAGGGAAGTTGTGAGTCTCATAAAAATGATTTGCTCCTGTTTAAATAAGCAGCATGTTACTGATAGAAACGCAGTATCAGGATCAGAACCCTCACCAGAAGATGGCAAAGTTAGTGGGGATGATAGGAGAAAATGTGGGTGTCCTGACTTCTGTGGCATCTCTCAGGGTGAAAAGTACAGAATTCCCTTAGGTGAGTACTTACTAAGGAACACAGGAGAGAAGCCTAACACATACAATTCGATTTTAGAATCAAACCTGAACTTCTGAGAGTCTAGGTCAGCTAGAAGAAGAGAGTGGAGTTGAAACCCAACTGAATGCACATAATATCACAATAACAATGACGAGGGCAGCATCAATGAAGCATACAGTAAATATATGTCTGCCAGAAACAAACACATGACGAGGTAACGCATGTTAGAAGACAGAGGGCAACAGTTTTTATAAAAGAACCAAAGACATATCAACTAAAGATGTGATCTTGGATAATCACTGAACTCAATAAACACTTGTGAAATTAATGAATAAACCTTTTTAAATTACGCTTTCTTCATAGAAAATTACTTTTCAGATCAGAAATTCTCTCTACAGGGATATTGTTCAAAACATGCTACATGGAGGGTAATTATAATTTTCTCCTCAAGAGTAAATTTCCTGTTGCTATATGATTAGCTAAAACCTCCTATACTAAATTAAACAAAAGTGGTGGTAGTGGGCATCCTTGTTCCTGATCTCAAAGGGAAAGTTTTCAGGTTTTTACCAGTAAGTATTGTGTCTGCAGTGAGTTTGTGACTTTTTTGGTTGAGTTAGGTTCCTTCTGTACCTTCTGTTTAGAGTTTTTAATCATAAATGGGTGCTGAATCTTTTTTTTTAAATTTTTTTAAACACCCTTGTTTATTTTTTCATAGTATTGGATTTCTCCCCTCAGGTGTGGTCACCATTATTTTCCCACCACCAAAGCACTGACAGTCCTCTACCATAGTCCACTGTGCTCTCTCCACCTCCATTTTCTCCTCCCCCCTTTCTCCCCCTCCCTTCTTGAATTCATCATATCCATTGTCTTCTTTCAAGGGTTGGTCTTACAGTTTGATCCTTTGTTTGGTTTCTCTAGACTCCACATGCAAGTGAAATCATCTGCTATTTTTCTTCCTCCTTTTGGCTCACTTAGATTAATTCCTTCCAGTTCCACCCATGCTGCTGCAAATGACATGAGTTTATCTTTTTTGAACACTGAATAGTATTCCATTGTGTATAAATACACCGACCTTCTTGATTCACTCATCTGTCTGGGGAATTTGGGTTGTTTCTCATTACCTTGGGTATCGTAAGAAGTGCTGCGATGAACACAGGGGTGCAGGTTTCCTTTTGAATTAGTGTTTCTATGCTCTTTGGACAGATACCTAGGAGTGGAATTGCTGAGTCACATGGTAGATCATTTTTAGTCTTTCGAGGAATATCCACACTTCTTTTCCATAGGGGCTGAACCAGTTTACCTTCCCACCAATAGTATAATAGGGTTTTTTTCTCCACACCCTCACCAGCACTTGTTGTTTGTTTTTGTTTTTGTTTTGATATGCGTCATTTTCATAGGTGTGAGGCGATATCTCATTGTGGTTTTGATTTGCATTTCCCTGATTATAAGCAGTGATTAACATCTTTTCATATGTCTGTTGACCTTCTGCATGTCTTTTTTGGAGATGTGCCTATTTAGCTCTTCTTTTTTTTGGTTGGGTTGTTTTCATTTTGTTGAATTGTCTAAACTCTTCATAGATCTTTTATACCAATTTCATATCAGATGTATGGTGTGTGAATATTTCTACCATTCAGGGGGGTGTCTCTTTGTTTTGGTCACTGTCTCTTTCACTGTACAGAAGCTTTTTAGTTTCATATAGTCTCAGTTGTTTATTTTCTCCTTTGTTTTCCTGGCTGCTGGAAATGAGTCTGCAAAGATGTTTTTGAAATATGTCTTGGAGTGTTTTGCTTATGTTTTCTTCTGTATATTTTATGGCTTCAGGTTTTATATCCGGTTTGAGTAGGTTTTCATGTATGGTGTGAGATGACAGTCACATTTCATTCTTATACACGTGGCAGTCCAATTTTCCCTGCACCATTTGTTGAAGAGACTTTTTCCTTGTTCCAGCGAATATACTTTGCTCCTTTGTCATAGATTAGTTGTACATAAATGTATGGTTTTATTTCTGGGCCTTAATTCTATGCCATTGGTCTGTGTATCTATTTTTGTTCCAGTACCATGCTGTTTTGGTTATTATGAATTTACAGTATAGTTTGAAGTTCATAATTATGATACCTCCATTTTCCCCTTTTTGATTTTGTTTGAGGTTTCTGTTCAAGTTAGTGCATGATGGACTATTACTGTGGCTTGTTGACTGGTCTGGTCTCAAACTTATTCTGATGTGCCATGTTTTTACTATACTCCTTCTCCACATTGTATTATGGAGGTGTCATTATCTCTGTTTTTTTTTATAATAGCCTCTTTAGTACTTCTTTCATATGTGGCTTGGTATTGAGACATTTTTTAATTTTTGCTAAAAGTCCTTACCTTTCTTTTTGACTTGAATGATAATCTTGAAGAATAAAAAGTAGTCTAGGCTGGAATTATTTTCCTGCAGTACTTTAAATATATCTCTTCTAATACCTTCTTTACTGTAAGGTTTCCACTGAAAGTCCATGGATAGTCTCATAGGTATTCCTTTATAGGTTTTTCTTTTTCTCAATGTTTTCAATATTTTGTTCTTGCCAATGGCTTTCAACAGTTTTATTGTGATGCATCTTGGAGTATGTCTGTCTGGTATTATTTGTTTGGAAATGTTTGGGCCTCTTGGATCAGTACATCTGCATCATTTCTTAGATGGTGATGGTTCTCAGAATTTTTTTTTTTTTTTGCTATGTCTATCTCTCTCTACTTTTTCTGGGAACCCCTAAAATGTATGTTCTCTTTACATTATCTCAAAGAGCTTGTAGAGTATTTTAACTTGTTGATTCTTTTTTCTTATTATTCTATTTATATGTTCTCTGTCATTGTGCTTTCAAGCTCACTAACTCACTCCATTACTTGTATATTTCTATTGCTGAGGCCTTCTATTGCAATTAAATTTTTTTACTAAGTGACTTTTATGAACTAAGAGATTTTATAATAAGTGTTTTTATTAAAAATAAGTGATTATAAGATTTTATTATAAAATAAAATATGGAACAGATTAGAGGAAAGCAAAACAACTTGCCCAAGATGAAATAAAAAATTTTTATTTTTAATCTTTTTTTTTTTTTTAAATTTTTATTTTTTATAGAGGCATGTTTTTTTTTTATTTTATTATTTATTTGTTTGTTTGTTTTTTGTTTATACATGCACTGGGTACAGTCAGAAGCGCGGGAGGGTGAGAGAATTCACCAGAGCCAGAGCGGGAAGCAGAGCAGGCAGAAGGACCGAAGTACACTGCTGAGGGGAGCAGCGGGCGGCAGGAGAGGTCTGCGCGCCATGTGGGACCCTCGCTGGTGGCCGGGGAGCAGCCGGGGATCGAACCGGCGCCGCCGAGGCCGCGGGCAGCTTCGCAACCCAGCGCTCAACCGCTGCGCCACCGGGGAGGCCCTTTATTTTTAATCTTTAATGCAATATACCAGTATACTTCCCCCCTCATCCTTCAGTTCTATTTATTTCATAATATTTGCCAATGTTTAAATTGTATTTCAGTAGAAGCAGATTTGGTTACCGTTCCCACCACATCTGGCTCATCTACAGTATTTTTAAATCAGTTAAAGTGTTTCTTAAACTCATCAGTTCTAGATGCAAGTCTCATATTATCTTCATCCTTATTCTTTCTTGTTTTACATCTTACATTATTTTTCTTAATTCATCAAATATTGTTAAAACTGTTATCTTAAATTCCTCCTTATGCATATTACATAGTTCTGTTGTATTGGCATTTCTCTTAGTATATTTTTGCTCCAGCATTTGTGATATGTTCTTTGTCTCTTCAATTTTAATTTTCATGGATTGTAACAGGGAATTTCCTTTTCTTAGTTTAGTAAATTGACTTTATACACACCTTCTACAAGGATATAATAATCATAAATTTGTAATCCAGGTTATTCTGGAGTTTGTGATTTCACAGACCGATGCCTTGACACCTGCTGAAATGGCCAGGGCACTGGTACTCGTAAAGGCTAACAAGTAGGAAGGAGCGGGATAGTAGTGTACTGAATGGTAGTACTCTCATTGAGCATCAAGTGTTTAAGCTTCCTATAGTGCTGCAGGTAAGCAAGCTGGGTGTTGGGAATCTACCATGATGATCTCCCCCGGAAGCCAACTTCTTGGCCTAAATGACTCATAAAGTTGTATCAGCTTCCACTTCTAGGCAGGGGGTAAGCAATGCATGTAGTATTGTTTGAGAACTATATTTGAGATAGGGCCACAGGTGGGAATTGTTTTGTTTTTTTTTTTTCCTTTTTGATTATGGAGCCTAGTTCTGGGATGCTTGCTTCTATTAAGGTTCAGGTGCTTAAATTCTGGTTAGTGAGAACATTCAGTTGTCTCAGTTATGGCTTTGAGTGGAGAGATGGCCTGTATTTTGCATATCACAATCTTAGGTTGCAAATTAACAGCCTCTTCTATGAGAAGCTGTTGGTGATCCAACCTGGCTCACTCTGCTGATTCAGATTCGATCTGTTCTGGTTCAGTAGCCTCAGGTCCAAGCTAATCATCATTACTTTGCATCCTTAATACAATAGTTATTCACTGGGACACCCTCTCTCCTATATCCCAAATCTGTGTACCCCTTTCTTTAGTACAGTGCTCACTTTTAGATGTCCTGAGAGGGGCATGGGCCTATGAGCAGGAGCCATATAGTCGCAGCCCCTTTCTCTGATGCGTTGCACTCACAGTTCAATTATAGTTTTCCTACTCCCTTTGGCCAAGCTGTTGGTTCTCACGTATGCAGCAGTGATCCATTTTTCTTTCAGGGATTGTCAACTTTGTTCTGCTGTAATTTGGTTGTCAATATGTGGCTGTGAGCCTGGCCTTTTTCCTTGGCTGGCATCTCATAGCCTTCTTAGAACTGTTTTCCTAATTTCTTTTTTCAGATAGTTCATTGTCAGTGTATAGAAATACAAATTATTTTTGAATGTTAATTTTGTATCCTTCAGCTTTTTTGAATAATTCATTTTTCAAACAGCTTTTTTGGTGAGGTCTTCAGTGCTTTCAATTTATAATATCACGTCATGTACACACAGAGGTCACTGTACTACATCCTTTCTAATTTGGATGACTTTAATTATTTCTGTTGCCTGATTGTTCTAGGCAGGACTGCCAGCACTATGATGATTAGAAGTGGTAGAATGGGGGGCCTCCCCTGGTGGTGCAGCAGTTGAGCGCTGGGTTGCAAGGGTGCGAGCAGCCTCTGCAGCACCAGTTTGATCCCCAGCCACTGGCGAGGGTCCCACAAAAAAAAAAAAAAAAAAAAAAAGAAAGAAAAAAAAAAAGAAGTGGTAGAATGGGAATGCTTATCCTGCTCCTGATCTTAGAGGAAAAACTTTCAGCTTTTTATCTTTGTGTATCATGTTAGCTGTGAACTTGCTATACAGGGTCTTTGTTCCATTGAGAACATTTCTTCTAGACCTAATTTGATAAGATTTTAAAATCCTCAATGGAGGTTGAGCCTTGTCAAATGATTTTTCTGTATCTATTGCAAAGACAGCATGATTTTTATCCTTTACTCTGTTAATATGGTACATTATTTGCTTGTGTGGAATTGCATATGGGAGATAAATCCCACTTGATGGTGGAGTATGTTTACTATCTTGTTGAATTTGGTTTGCTGAAATGGTTGAGGATTTTTGCACCAATGTTCATCACTGATAATGGTCTGTAATTTGCTATTTTTTTTTAAAGATTTATTTATTTATTTATACAAGCACTGGGTACAGTCAGAAGCGCAGGAGGGTGAAAGAATTCGCCAGAGCCAGAGCGGGGAGCAGAACAGCCAGACAGACGGAGGACACTGCTGAGGGGAGCAGCGGGCGCAGCAGGAGAGGTCTGTGCGTCATGTGGGACCCTCGCCAGCGGCCGGGGATCAAACCAGCGCTGCAGAGGCTGCGGGCAGCTTTGCTGCCCAGCGCTCAACTGCTTGCCATCAGGGAGGCCCTGTAATTTACTTTTCTCCCAGTGTCCTTACCTAATTTTGGTATCAGGGTGTTTCTGGCCTCATTTCCCTATGTGGAGATGTTCTCTGCTCTTCAGTTTTTTAAAGAGTTTTGAGAAGGATTAGTGCTAATTCTTTAAATGTTTGGTAGAAATCAGCCATATCAGCTGGTCCAGGATTTTTTTTTGTTGTTGGGAAAAGGAAAGATGGGAAAATGAGTTCTGTTTGGGCACAGTGGGTTTATGGCAAATGCTGATGGGGAATGTCTCACAGGTACCAGACCCTAGAATGGAGTTCAGTTATAAAGATACTGATATGAAAATCATCACACTGTCACTGGATTAGTTGTAGAAAAAAGACAGTAGGCAAGGGGAATGGGTAACTATGGAAGTAAACTTAGAGGAATCTGAAATTTTGAGGTGGAAAGGGAAGGAAAGAATATCACAGCAGGAGGAAACAATATAGGAAATGGGAAAGTTTCAATATGAGAATCATCGTAATTCATTTAATATGATGAAAATAGCTTTTGTAAAAGTTAAAGTATGCAAGATATAGTCCTGTGAAAACATGGTGAACAAATACACAACCAAACCAATAACAGTAGTTACTCCTGAAGGAGAGACGAGGAAGCAAGAGGATCGTGCTTCCTTAGCAGTGTATCTTAATTTCTACTAAGAAGAAGGTATTCTCAAAACCCCGAATAGCCAAAGCTCTCCTGAAAAAAAAAGAAGGGAATGGAGGCATCACACTCCCAGACTTCAAACTCTACTACAAAGCCATAATCATCAAAACTGCATGGTATTGGAACAAGAACAGACATACAGACCAATGGAATCGAATAGAAAATCCAGAAATAAACCCACAGATTTATGGTCAACTAATCTTTGACAAAGGAGCAAAAACTATGCATTGGAGCAAAGAAAGTTTGTTCAATAAATGGTGCTGGGAAAACTGGGTCGCTACATGCAAAAGAATGAAGCTTGACCACTACCTCACACCATACACAAAAATCAACTCAAAATGGATTAAAGAACTAGACATAAGACCTGAAACCATAAAATATATAGAAGGAAATATAGGCGAAACACTATGTGATTTGCACATCAAAGACATCTTTACAGACACATCACCCAAAGCAGTGATAGTGAAGGCGAAGATAAACAGATGGGACTACATCAAATTAAAGAGCTTCTGCACAGCAAAAGAGACAATAACAAAAACAAAGAGAAACCCCACCAACTGGGAGAACATTTTTGCACCCAACACTAATGATAAAGGACTGATCACAAAAATCTGCAAAGAGCTGATGAGACTCAACAACAACAAAGAAAAGAATCCAGTCAAAAAATGGGCAGAAGAGCTAAAAAGAAACTTCTCAGAAGAGGAAATGCAAATGGCCAACAGGCATATGAAAAAATGTTCAACATCACTTGTCATCAGGGAAATGCAAATCAAAACTACCATGAGATACCATCTCACACCAGTGAGAATGGCACATATTAAAAAAACTAGCAACAAAAAATGTTGGCGAGGGTGTGGAGAAGAAGGAACTCTTCTGCACTGTTGGTGGGAGTGCAAACTGGTCCAACCACTATGGAGAACTGTGTGGAGATTTCTGGACCTACTAAACATAGAGCTTCCATATGATCCAGCAATTCCACTCCTAGGAATTTACCCAAAGGACACAGAAACATCAATTCCAAAGAACACCTGCACCCCTATGTTTATAGCAGCACTGTTCACAATAGCTAAGCTTTGGAAACAACCCAAATGCCCAAAAATAGATGACTGGATCAAGAAGATGTGGTACATATATACCATGGAATATTACTCAGCATTCAAAAAAGATAAACACATGCAATTTGCAGCAACATGGATGGCGCTGGAAGGGATCATGCTCAGTGAAATAAGCCAAAAAGAAAAAGAAAAATACCGGATGGTCTCACTCATAGCAGGAATGTAGAAAACTTAAATAAGGGACCAGGAAAATGAATAACTATAAGAAAGTGAAAATCAAAATCAACAAAAAACTATGAACCAGAGACACTTTTAGGGGGGCGGGGGCGGGAGGGGAGGGATTGGGTCAGAATGGGGGGGCTGCAATTGTATGGGGAATATAACAATAAAATTTATTATCTAATAATAAAATAAATAAATAAATAAAAAGAAGAAGGTATTCTCTATGTGATTCAAAAATATTAAAAATGGAATAAATAGATAAGAAAGCACTTTTAGAATACAACCACTCTTTCAGGTAGAACATGCTCTTCCAGGTAGAGATTTGTGTTTAATACATATTGAAAAGTAATTTATTTTAGTTTCTCTCATTTATCTATCATATGAAGAATACTTCTGCATCATAAGCAAAAATGTTTCCTTTAACTCGATATTCTTTATCATAGTGCTTTAACTAAATAACGGGCATAGGGCATAGTGATAATTATTTATTTATTGCCATTGAAGAAAGTGAAAGCACTTTAGTCACACTTTTTCCTTTCCTAAGCATGTATTTAATTGTAACCTAAAGAAAGAGAAATAGGACTAGAGAGAGAAGAATCTTTTGACTAACGCAAGGACAATTTTTACATAAAATAACACAAGGTTGTGCATCTCTTTATAAATTAAGCAAACAAATTCTATTTCCTACAAAGCAAACATGGATTAAGAAAATAAAAGAATATTTTGCATGTGCAGCAATGGAAGGATTAGTCATTCTTACTTGCTTTATCTCTTTATGAAAAAGTCCAGTACAAAATTTTCATTAGTTGTCAATATTGCCTATAAGATACTCACCTTGAAAGGAGACTATGAACTTCTCTTGACACTCAGACTTACCACCATTTCTCTGAAAGCCACAAAGTTCAACTTATAATAGCACATTGGGTAATTTTGCTTATGAACAATGACCTATGATTGATTTTGTGAAACTCCCAAGATGGAGATTTTTCTTTCTGTTTCCATATCTCCCTGAAATACTGATTATAGCACAGCAAGCCACAACCTGGAGTCCTTCCAGGGATGAAAAAACAAAGAGCTTTGTTCTTTTCTTCTCCCTCCTTATGAATCACCTTTCCATAAGAACTGACTTTACTCTTGCCACCATATTAAATGAAAAGAATAAACAAATTCTCTTGAATTGTAACAAACACAACTCTTTCTGCAGATAGCATTTACTATAACAATATCAGTATTTGAGCAATTTGCAATCAAGTGACTTTCTTGTTAAAGCTTTTTTTTTTAAACATTTATTTATACAAACACCGGGTACAATCAGAAGCACGGGAGGGTGAGAGAATTCACCAGAGCTAGAGCAGGGAGCAGAACAGGCAGAAAGACAGAAGTACACTGCTGAGGGGAGCAGCGGGCAGCAGGAGAGGTCTGCACGCCATGTGGGACTCTCGCTGGTGGCCGGGGATGGAACCGGCGCTGCAGAGGCTGCGGGCAGCTTCACAACCCAGCGCTCAACCGCTGTGCCACCGGGGAGGCCCTTCCTTGTTAAAGCTTATCAGTATCTTCTTACCCCAAATCTTTTTAGTATGTGTATTTTTTAAACAACATTATTGAAGTATATTTTACATTTCATAGACTCCATCTTCAAGTATATAATTTAATGGCTTTTAGTAACTTCACCAAATGGAATAACTAACACCATAAATCAGTTTCTGAACATTTTCATTGTCCCAAATTCAGTTCCTCAGGGGTTTTAAGTTAATTTCCACCCATGCCTGTCCCCCACCTCCAGTGCTAGACAACACAAATCTCTCTGTTTCTACAAATTTTGACTTTTTCTGGACAGGTCACATAAATGGAACTATACAAATAAGGTGTTTTACAACTTGACTCAAACTTTATAGAATAAAACTAGAAAATTTCCTTTGACCTTTAAGAGAGAATCACATATTTAAGGAAATCCATCATCCTTCCAATATAATATTAAATGCTATTTAATATCAAAAAGACTTAAAACTATTAACTCTGTTCTCTAAATTTTAACATTTAAAAATCCCTGAAAATATTATCACACAGTGTTAGAAACATATATAAAATGACCATTTATCTATTTCACATGTTGGAACAGTTAAGACAGCTATGCCTAAAGTTTCAAATTATTTTAACATCTCAAACTTCATGTATAGCACAGAAATTTTCCTCTTACTTTTTAAGGAGAAGTATAATGTTTCCCTTACAGGAAAAAATTTAAATGGCCTGTTTCTTAACATATCATACCTACAGTTAATACCTACAGTTTAGTTTTTGTGTTATTTTCTTCATTGATATCCTTAAAGGAGTCAGATAAGAATATCACATGTAGTAAGAGGGACAGGAATACAGCCTTGCTAGGAATATAGCTTTGCTAGGAAGGGACCTTCCTATCAAAAACCTCATTTCTGCCTTTCATGCACCAATCTTGTCTACTGGGCTTGTATATTGTGGAAAGCAAAAAGCATTTAGTCCTTTAGATTATGGCAGGTCACGTTTGAATATGATTTTCAGTCTGTTATGGATTTTAATTATACATATCTTAATTACAAAAAAAGAACTATTAATGCATACACCTTAATTACAAAAAAAGATGTCTTGGGCCTCCCTGGTGGCGTAAGGGGTTGAGCACAGCACTGTGAAGCTATCCACAGCCTCTGCAGAACAAGTTCAATCCCTGGCCAGCCAGGGAGCTACCCACATGGTGCAGACCTCTCTTGTCTTGCCCACTCAGCAGTGTATTTTAGTCAGTCTTCATGTTCTGTTCCCCACTATGTCTCTAGTGAATCCTCTCACTACCCCTCCCCACCATATCTCTGTCCTGTACCCCAGCTCTTGTATGCATAAATAAATAAATCTTTAGAAATATATTATTTATCTATTTAATATCTGAAATATCTTTCAAGTTTCTAGAACTCTGTCAAAATTTGGTCATAGGAAGATGTCCCCTTTAATTGCAGATCATATGGACCACTGAATATATGAAAAGGCATCCAAAAAGTAACTCTTTCATCATCTAATTATGAGTTTAGTGCAGTCTCACTGATTAAATAATTTACTTTCATACAGGAAATAAGATACCCAGGAAAGCGTTTGTGATAAGAACTATGAGAAAACTGTTCAAATTTCAGTTTTACTGATCTGTATTCTGCTGGCCCCCAAGGTAGACACTGTGAACACATACAGATATGGGTCTGTGTATGAGGGCAGGCAGAATGCAACATGTCATCAAAAGAAACACACTCACCTGGATGCCAACTTGGCACCATGAGAGTCTTCTGCAGAATTCATGTCGTCCCAGTGGGGTTTTCTGCGGTTTAGCCACACACTGGCCCGAGGAATACCATCAGAAATCTCTGGGTGTGGTACTCTGAGGGCCTGAATAGATCCCTCACTCCTGGACTTTGGGATCTAGAGGAAAAATTTAAGAAAAAGAGAGAGGTGAATTCAAAATCTTTCAAATGAAGTTATTGAAGATCATTTATTAATAATCCAACCTATTATCAATAATCCAAAAAATATCAAATTAAGTATTACATTTAAAATACACATAAAAATTCTTATACTGCAAGAGATACAGGGAAGGGGAGATAGTATTTCCTAGGGGAACTTTCAAGCCACATTTGGTCCACATTTCTCTCCTGGATTCTGATTAACTCTCCTCCAAGCCCACCCCTCCTTAGAACAATCATTCTGTGTAATGAGAGACTATGGAAGTACATCAGATTGACAATATTGAGTGAAGAGAAGAAACAGTTGGAAAGAAGCAGAAAAACAAACAAACAAGGTTGAGCACCACAACAATAAAGATTTCAATTCAATGTCATAAAGGTATCTGGAAATATTTACTGCCAACAAAATAATACTAGTTTGCTAACAGCATTTCTACTATAATCCTCTTTTACAGGACAAAATTTGGTTTAATTAATTTTTGATAAGGAAATAAATAGGAAAACTAACTTTTTTAGTTCTCTCATATCTCTAGAAGCAGAGGCAATACATGTGCCAAATGAATCCCAGGTGTACTAACATCTCCTATCTGAAGTTAGACATGAACTCCAAACCCAGAAATATTTCATGTCCTCTTATTTAGATCAGAAAGAAAGAGGAGCAGAAACCAATATTCTGTTCCTGAAAATGTGTCCAAAATTTTTTCTGAATTGCAGGAAAAATTCCAAATCCTAGATCCATTATCTTTGTTACACTGGAAGTTTTTATCATCTTTAGGACATTTCTTACGCTTTCTTTTCACCTGGAATGTCAGCTGTTCATCACTGGCCACTTACCAACTGTCTAAGACCAAAACAAATCCTAATTTTCTCTAAGATTGAGGTAAGAATCCACCACCCACAAAGCTGCTCTAATTTGCCTCAAATATTAATGAATACACCACTGCTCAATCTATGCTTGATAACCTGTTTTTGAAGCCTTAATATTAGTTGTCTTGTGTTTCTAAGTTAGATGGCCTCAACCAGATCTCTAGAGGCAGATTAGGGCTTCTCCTGTTTCTAGTTCTTTCTTTATACCCCTCCCCTGTCTCTTCCTCTTCTATATTACTATTAACATGTCTAGCAAAGTTTTTAACCTATTGATAAATACTGTGAGACACACTTTTCAGCTACAAGATATTCTTAAGACACTGACTAGCCATAATTTGAACATATTCCTAAGACACTGGCTAGGACACCAGAAAATTTAAAAAGAAACATGAGGGTCTCCCTGGTGGTGCTGGGCATTGGGCACTGGACAATGGAGCTATCCACAGCCTCTGCAACACTGAGTTCAATCCCCAGTTGGCCAGGGAGATACCCACATGGTGCAGCAGACCTCTCCTGTTTCACCTGCTACTCCCCTCAGCAGTGTATTTCAGTAGATCTGCCTGTTCTGCTCCCCACTCTGTCTCTGGTAAGTCCTCTCACCCCCTACACCTCTGGCCTGTACCCCAGTTCTTGTATGTACAAATAAATACATCTTTAAAAAAAGTAATATGAGGACAATTATAAACAAGAACGTTTAATAAATTCATGCATTATGATTATAAATATTAACACAGAAATAATTTAGCAAGAAGTTACACCTAGCACAGAGCAAAGAAAACACTCAATAAAAGCAGGCTTTTATTAATACTGTTGTTATGTAAAATTTGGTCAAATCTGGTGATTACCAATTAAATGTTCATTACATTTCTTTGTATTCATAAGCCCTGGAAAATCAAGGAAAGCAATTTTAATTATAAACAAACAAAAGCATTTCTATAATACAGAGATATTTGCCAAGATTATCTGAAATATCTGAAAGAAATATTTAGATAAATAGCAAAAGAACATGAAAAGCACAAATATATACTATTACATATTTCATAAAGGGGTTCTTTTTGCATGTTATTACTTTTAGTAAGAGTGAGCATGAAAAATAAATTTTTAAAAATGAAAAAGCAAGATTTTAATCTAGTTAGCTAAAAATCTCATATGCAGAAATAATTTCTCAATATTAAAATGAATAGAAAAGTAATGGTTTAACAAAAACTTATTAAATAAAGACACAATATTTGAAGTTCAGTGATAATTTGGGGATTCTCCATTTGATTTAGCAGTTTATAGAAAGGAGAAATATTCTAGGGTAAAAACAGAATTGCAGCTTACTCTATTCTGTCAAGTTACATTAAAATAAACTACATAAGGCAAATCACTTTGAACTCAGACACCAGATACCAGCAACTGTATCACTAAGTGATACAGTTTATCTAAGTGTATTTGTGTGATAATGTAATTTCTATGGAAATAATACAGACATGACTGTCATTAACCATGAGCTTTAATATATACCGAAGAAATACAAAGAATTGAGCTGACACACAGAACAGGAAAATACCATGTAACGTTTATGAGAACAAAATTGTTAGGAAAAAGTGCTCTAACACAAACTACTAGAATATAGAGTATATATACATATTGCAAAAAGACTGTTCATTTAAAAAAAGTGACTAATATCTTCTTCAAGACGTTCTTTGAAGACTATACATTTTATTTTTTTAAGTGTATTTTTTTCAATTAGTATTTTATTTTATATAATTCTTACATCATTTTTCATTTTTGCACAATGTATGCATTTTCATTTTGGTTATATTCCCCATACAATTTCACCCCCCCCCCTTATTTTGACCCTAATCCTTCTTATCCCCAGCCCTCCTCCCCCATGCCGTAGTGTGTCTCTGGTTTATAGTTGCTTATTGATTTTGATATTTACTTTGTATTAATTAGTCTTTTTCCTGGTCCCTTATTTAGGCTTTCTAAATTCCTACTATGAGTGAGACCATCCAGTATTTTTCTTTTTCTTTCTGACTTATTTCGCTGAGCATGATCCTGAAGATTATACATTTTCATTATAGAAATGATGACTCTAGGAAAAAGAATAGTGAGGAAATTTTAAAACCATCTGTTTAACAATGTAACTTATTTTAATAAAATGTGTAAACTCTGAGGGCCTCCCAGTGGCACAGTGGTTGAGCTCTGGGTTGCGAAGCTGCCTGCAGCCTCTGCAGCGCCAGTTCAATCCCTGGCCACCGGGGAGGGTCCCACATGGCACGCAGACCTCTCTAGCTGCCCGCTGCTCCCCCAGCAGTACTTTGATCCTTCTGCCTGTTCTGCTCTCCGCTCTGGCTCTGGTGAATTCTTTCACCCTCCCGCGCTTCTGACTGTACCCAGTGCTTGCACAAATAAATAAATAAATCTTAGAAAAATAAATAAATAAAATGTGTAAACTTTGAGAAAAAGGAAGAGATTCTTTACTTTTGCGGAAATTAAGCTTTTTAGGAACATAGGATTTGAGACTTGATCTTATAGGTATAGAGGGGATGGTTTTATTTTTATGCTTCTGGGTGTTCATTTCAGACTATACACTGTGTAGTGGTGACTTTCAGGTGGTGCTCAAGGCCTCTTTCACCACAGAACCTCTGAGAAGCACGCTGACACCAGTCATACAAGGACAAGGGTACAAAGGGACATGTTATTACAGTGCTCCCTTAAAGCAGCAGCTCTCATCCAGAGTCAATTTTATCTGGAGACATTTTTGGTAGTTGTGATGGGAGAGAGGCTGCATGTCATGGAACCATGGGGTAGTGGCCAGACAATGCACAGGACTGCCTGCCATGAAAGTGATCTGGTCCAAGATGTCAGTAGAGCTGAAGTTGAGAGAACTTTCTTTAGAGGTATAACAAACCCATATTGAGACAACTCTTTTCTTTATATATTATTCTCCTGTTTCAGTTTCCCTTTTTCACTATTGGTTTGTTAAGATGTAATGGGTCAAGATAAGCTATGAATTTAGCAGAAATGGGCCAAGGAGGCCCATAGGCTACCTTATATAGGCTAGGGTAACTAGTGACTCTGTAGGGAGGGACTCCTGATAAAGTGAAACTCTGTACTATAGCAGGTGGAATCAGTGTGCTTGGAGAGACCCTCCTGCTACCCCCCTCATAACATGTGGCTGCAGGAAGCAATTTGCCGAGAATTTGGGATGCTGACTGGAGTGGCCAGTTTCTCTTTCTACTGGATGTATCCACTACTTCACACCACATGATGATGCTTGATTTTAGTCATTTCTTCATGATAACTTCTGTAGTGGAAGGTATAAACTGTAAAGGCCCCCAAAGCATTTATGAGCAATATTTTGCTCAAAAAAACTCTGCTATTGGCTACTTGAGATAAGGATCTAGGCACATGTTGTGATTTATGTGTACAACTGAAATAAAAACAATTCCAGGAATCTTAAAAAGAACACATTCCAGGCATGTATTTGCAGGTATGGAAGAGCAACCAATTGAGTAATTTTAGCTACTTTAGCATTTGAGATTCCATGGGAATAGAAACAAAAGAAGCAGTAAAATTAGGAAATGTTCTCGTAAATGCTGTTGCTGTTAAAGTTATTGAATGTTTACTGAGCATTTACTCTGTGACGGGCTCAACTCTAAGAGATTTATATAAAATAACACATTTAATTCTTGTGACAACCAAAAAAGGGAGAATAATTATTATTACCGTTTCAGAGAGAAGGAAACTGAGGCATGAAGAGTATGACTTATTTATCCCAGTAAGTGAGTGGCAAAGCTACAGTTAAGAGCCTAGATAGTTAAGCCTCAGTGCCATATTCTTTTTTTTTTTTTTTTTTAGCATTAGTAGTTAAAACTTTCTTTAAATTTACCTGTCCATCTACAGAGACACTCTACCAATATATCTGTAGAGGGAAAAATCAGTATGAAGAAACAAATTTATGTGAAAAACATGTTCATCGTTATCTCAGTAGGCCCAAAATGTAAACATTCTAAACAGTCAAATTACTGTAAATGGAAATTATGCCACATTCACATGATGGATTATTTAGTCATTAAAATATCTACAAAGCTTTTAGTGAGACTGTGAAATACCTTTGTTAGACAATATGAGCTCAGATAGCAAATAAAAAGATATAATCATGTACCAACAATAAAACGTATATCATCACCATTCTTAAAAAAATGAATAAACTTCAAGTAAAGAAACAAATTCTATCACAGCCAATAGTACAAATGTCTGAAGATGGTTTCATCTTTAAAAATGGAACACAGAATCCAGCACCGGAAAAACATGTCTGTGCTAAGAAATTATGATTTATCCTGACACACTGATATGACTAAAAATAAGAGGCATTAAAAAATTAAGCTCTTCAAGTTAATATTTATCCATATAAGTGTCACTGTGAGGGCTCATGGTAAGCCACAGGTACAGCCTCTGTCCCACAGGCAAGCCTGCAGTCCTGAAACAAGTGAATGGCAGGTGAATTAGGAGAAGGAGGGGCTCAGCTTGATGAAAGGGGAACCAGTCTCTTTGAAATTCCTTTGTGTTGGTGAAGTGGGTTTCTTCTCCAAAAAAGTAATATGCATGCAAATCAACTGCAGAAAAATTTATAATAAAAATTTAGTATATAAGGTAAATTATATAATGACCTATAGTAAGGTAGTATTAATAATTTTTTAAGTTTAAGCATAAACTAATTTTTTGGTTTTAGGAGTCACCCTAAGCACTGGTCAATTGCTATGCTTATATTTTGAAATTAGCACATCTTTAAGGCTGTTCTTTTCATCAGCAGGTACTTTGAGAGATGATTTAAATAGAATAGAAAACTATTTTCAAGACTCAAATGTTAAAAGAAGACTGTGCTAGAAGGATGAAAGCAGAAAAATCTATTTTTAACATTAGAGTTTCTAAATAAAGTCATCAGACCTCTTCAGACCCTTGACTTTTTCTTTCCTCTCCTCCTGTCAATTATATGGAAGAGGGCCTTTTCTTCATGCTCATTAAAGCCTAAACAGTAAAATAACAAAGTAACAGAAAAGAGATGTTTAGTTCTGATTTTTCTGAAAAAGGAAATAGGCATTTACAGCTTAAGAATCTTTAAAAAAATCTTCTAAATGAGAATAAAGATTTCTGTTTTTGTTCAAAAGTGTTTGATGCTGCTTTCAAAAGTGAGGTTTGTTTATTAAATGACTATAATCTGATAAATAATTTGCTTAATCTATTATGTGCTGGCTACAGTACTGGCTAATGAATGTTTCAGGTTTTCTTCTGAGAAGTTATTAATATGCTTTAGGAAGTTTTAGGGGTTAGTTTCTTGCAAATACCTTTTTTTTAAAAAAAAATGAGTCAATGTTAAGCAAAGTGACAACTAATTAAAATCTCATCTTGATTTAAGTTTTAGAGTGAATCTATATTTCAGCATAAGATCAGTTTAATAAAAAAAAATTAGCAGTATATAAAGGCCTCTCTGATGACTCAAGTCTCAGCACTATGAAGCTATCTGCAGCCACTGCAGCACAAGTTCAATCCCTGGCCAGGGAGCTTATCCACATATGGCAGCAGCAGACCTCTCCTGTCTCGCCAACTGCTCCCCTCAGCAGTATATTTCAATATGTCTGACTGTTCTGCTCCCCACTCTGTCTCTGGTGAATCCTCTTACTTCCCCCTCCCATCTCTGGCCTACACCTCCCCTCTTGTATGCATAAATAAATAAAATAAATCTTTAAAAATAATTACCAGTACATGAAGAGACAGAAATTTCATGTCTTAAAAAAGTTCATCTTTGCCATCTAGTGGGGAACACAGATATGAACTAAGTAACTGCATGAATAAACACAGAGGAACTATGGAGGAATGTTAGGAAAAAGTTTTGGTGTTACTGAATATACAATGTATACAATGTTATTTGAGAATACACATAAGGCACACAATTCATCCTGAAGCAAATCGTGGTGAGGATAAGAACAAAGATAAAAATAAGAAACCTCAGGTGACTGGGCATGGAAGAGAACAGGGACTTGGAGGCCAAAGTGGAGGATGAACTCAGATGTTAAAGGCAAAGTGTACTTTGCTATAGGCTTTGATCTTTATTCAGTCTTCAATGGGGAACAAAGCATTTTATAATAGCTATTCTTGCTATGGTGTGAAGGAGAGCCTAGGGTGATATTAATGCATTTTTTAAAAGGAAACTCATCAAGACACTAAACTTTACTAATAAAATATAAGTCCCAGATTACATTCATACTTTTTTCATCTTCTAACTTTCATATTCATTAAATAGAGCTTGTATAATGAACAATTATTAATTAGTTCCTTTCCAGTACCCATTAATTAGTTGCCTTTCCCTACTTCTTGGCAAATATCCTGGAAGGTATAGCTCAGGGGTAGAGCATTTGAGTGCAAATGTCCCCAGATTCCACTGGTGTTTCATGGAGTTTCCAAGAAAGTAATTCCTATTATGGTTTTGTGGGTGAATCATGTTTCCCAGACCAAATAAGTTGGTATAGTCCAACCTCCTATTCACAGTAAATAGTTAAAAAGTGAATCTTAAGTATTCTGAAAATGCTAAAACAAAAGGTTTTCTCTTGTTCTAATAAGCATAAGAGTACTGGAAGAGAATTCTCTGTAGGTTTCTTATGTTTCTGCAGAGGCAGAGGCAGGACTTCCTTTGTTCCCATTTATCTTTTCAAGGGTGCTTGTCATTACGCAGCCTTGGAAGAAAAGACAGTTTTTTTATCCATAGCGAAGGCTGGTTTCCTTATTGTCTTGAAAGACCTGAATAGTATCTTCCTCTGTAGCAAAGGACAATTGCACTTACTACCTATTAGAAAAGATTCAGGTTCCCTGGTTTAGGAGATCTCTCCTGTACAACTACCTGCTACAGGTGTCATCACAACTCTGTGGTAAATGAGGTTTTGAGAACAACTATGTGGTAAATGAGGTTTAGAGAATTAGCACAAGAAAATGCAGGCCATTGCTACTGCTGAGGGTGATAAAATGTCCTTCATTTCAGACCCAGGAGTCTCGTGTCTTCTACAAGCATCATGAAACTGGACTGAGTTGTCAGCCTACAAGCAGGGTAAAATCTCAGACCCTTTTCAGTTTCTAATCAGTAGCACATAGCTCTGGAAGCTACTGTCAGGCATCTTGGGGATAAAGAGGAACTGGCCCTAACTCAAAGTCAACATTATACAATTCAAATGGATAGAAAGAAATTAGGCCCTTACCAGACATTGTTAATTTATATGATAAAGTTTTGCCAGCCTACAGAATCCTTAAGATTTTCAGTATATGAATCAATAAATTCTCCTTTTTAGTTAAATAGGTTGAAAATGTGTTTGCTATTTGAAACCAAAAGTATCTTACTGGTGATGTGAGCTATATTTTCTCTTAAATAATCACATGGCACTTTGCTGCTGAATACTATAGTAGTATTGATTTAGATATCAATTGATTAATCTGACTGGCACAACTAGTACAGACAAGATTAGTTTCTGTAAGAGCCCTTGGTGAAAAGAATTCACTAAAGTTTTTTGTGATGTGAAAACACTACTAAAACTAAGACCTGAAATCATAAAATACATAGAAGGAAATATAGGCAAAACACTACATGATATGCACATCAAAGACATTTTTACAGACACATCACCCAAAGCAGTGATAGTGAAGGCAAAGATAAACAGCTGGGACTACATCAAATTAAAGAGCTTTTGCACAGCAAAAGAGACAATAACAAAAACAAAGAGAAACCCCACCAACTGGGAAAACATTTTTGCACCCAACACTAATGATAAAGGACTGATCACAAAAATCTGCAAAGAGCTGATGAGACTCAACAACAACAAAGAAAATAATCCAGTCAAAAAATGGGCAGAAGAGCTAAAAAGAAACTTCTCTGAAGAGGAAATGAAAATGGCCAACAGGCATATGAAAAAATGTTCAACATCACTTGTCATGAGGGAAATGCAAATCAAAACTACCATGAGATACCATCTTACACCAGTGAGAATGACACATATTAAAAAAACTAGCAACAACAAATGTTGGCGAGGGTGTGAAGAAAAAGGAACTCTTCTGCACTGTTGGTGGGAGTGCAAACTGGTCCAACCACTATGGAAAGCTGTGTGGAGATTGCTCAATCTACTGAAGATGGAGCTTCCATATGCTCCAGCAATTCCATTCCTAGGTATTTACCCAAAGGACACAGAAACATTAATTCAAAAGGGCACTTGCACCCCTATGTTTATAGCAGCACTAGTTATAATAGCTAAGCTATGGAAACAAACCAAATGCCCAAAAAATAGATGACTGGATCAAGAAGATGAGGTACATATACACAATGGAATATTACTTAGCAATCAAAAAAGATAAACTCATGCAATTTGCAGTAACATGGATGGAGAGGAAGGGATCATGCTCAGCAAAATAAACCAGACAGAAAGAAAAAAGAAACCCAGATGGTCTCACTCATAGCAGGAATTTAGAAAACCTAAATAAGAGGCCAGGAAAAAAACTAGTTATAATAAAGTAAAAATCAAAATCAACCAGCAATATAAACCAGACACACTATGGGGTGGGAGAAGGGAATAGGATCAAAACTAGGGGGGTGGGAATTCTATGGGACTATAACCAAGATGAAAATGCATACATTGTGCAAAAATGAAAAATGATGTAAAAAATATATAAAATAAAAAAAATTCCATTTAAGAGGTTTTGATAGGTCCAAGAATTGCTACGCTAGTTAGCAGTCTATCATTGTATGCAACGTAATATAGTCACAGAGAGAGTGATTGGTGAAATGAGATATGATGGGTATAAATAACTGTTTCTCTTTCTCTTTTTATTCCTTGATTTTGCATGTGTGTGCATAAGAGAGAGGGAGGGAGGGATGGGGAGACAGACAAAATATGAATATAAACAGATGAGGTTCCTGGTAACAGGAATAGTAAAAACAATGCCTATTTAGAGTTATCTCGGTAAGTATGCTATTAAAGTTTTTAATAAGAAGCAGAGAACACATTTTTGTGATGTTCCAATTTCAAAGTGTAAATCTAAGAAGATAATCAAATAATCAGATAAATCAATAGGGTAGTATTTTAGATGAAGTAGTAAACAAAGATGGATTTATTTTCAGCTACAATTCCAAAACTAATCACAAGTGGAATGCATTATGATAATTATAGGGATGGTGAATTCATTCATTCAATAAGCATTTATTGGATCCCTATAGTAAAAACTTAATTTAGCAATAGGTTTTAAGGGTCATAAAAATATTTACACCTTTCAAACTAATGGATCTTCTTTTAGCAATCTATTGTGCGGAAATATTTCTAACTAAAATAAATCTTACACTGGAAAATGCTCAACCAAAAGTATTTATGATATTAAATATAGAAACATGTGAAACATAACAATATAAGGATGAATATCATTGTTATGAGGGATATATGAATATGTCTTTCACAAATACATCCACATAATTGTAGGAAAAGAGGCAAAATGATTATACATCAAAATGCTAATAGTGATTATAGCAAATAGAGGTAGAAAGGGCAGCTGGTTTTTTGATTCTCAGTCATTATTTTCCAAAGTTACTTAACTTTTAAGATGTAAAAAAGTTAACAAAACAAAATCTTCAAAGATTACCCAACTGTTTATCCAATGAAAGTTAAATTATTGGATATCTTATTCAATATCTTATCCAGAGTTCTCATTTTCCCTCCACTTTTCTTTGAATCTTATCTTACACTTTTCTTCCCCTACACTGCATACAGTCCTTAGCATGGCCCCACACAAGGGATGAAAAAGATAATCAATTAGAGTTTATTTAGTTGAATGGACAAATCTTTTCTCTTTCTGAACATTTCCTGGCTTACTCCCTCCTGGGGAGTGATATATTTTAGTAAAACAATGTAGTACTTTTAAGGGAGATTATATTTTCATAACAAGACTTTGTAAAAGTAGTAATCTAATTTAGAAATAGGAATTAGATAAAATCAGCAGGGACACCATACAGGTAGTTTTTTTCTCTTGCAGACATAGATTAATTAACTTTGTTTTCTATTTATCCATATTGCTTCAATAAATCAATTTAAAGGAATCAAATTATATTCCATATCTAAAATTTTATTTTCTATTTTAAATTCATTACATTAAAATTTGAGATGCAAAAAAAACTTGAATATTCTCACTATTAGCTTTTAATATAATCACTATGTAAAGCTAATGTTTAGGATTACTAGAATTAAAGCAATATTTATTGACTACTTTAAGAATCTTCTCTAAAATTTATAAAACTATCTAAATGCCTATAAATTCTGGATACAATAGTGCCCAGCAAATAAGCAGATCTTATATCTTCATCTTATGGTGTGGGGCCCTGAATAAAAATTTGTTATCCCATTGAGCAAGAAATTAAAACCTATTTAGTTGATATGAAACTTGACATGTAATTTTTTACAGAAACAGTCACATTGTAAGTAAGGTTTTAGATTCCTACAATACTTTACTGATGCCAATTTAGCTTATTACTCTGAGGATTTAGTGGGCTAGTACATGAGTCCTATATTTCAAAAGATGAACTGATATACAAAATTGTTCTCAGAATGACAATAATAATACAAATTGTGTGCAACTGATATCTTTACATACAAAATATGTCACATACTGATAAATGAAAATGACTATTTTCATCATAGAAAAATATACAGTCACTATAAAAATAGTTCAGTGCTTCTGCACTTATGAAAGATTCTGAGTTATAGGTTAAGAAATAAGAAAAAAAAATAGAGTTTCACCGTGCTGTATATGCTAACTCCATGTACACTCCAAGTATACCAATTATTTACATATAACATCTTTAATTTAAATATATCATCTGTAAATATATCATCATTAATTTAAATATATCATCTTTAATTCTCACAACCTCATTTTAAGGAAGTAGTATAAGCAATAGAGCATATAGGAATAAGAAATGGGATGCACTAATAGGGTAAAAGTTGAAGCATTAGGATCAGATATATCTAGTATTTATTATCTATACAATTATAGTCTCTCTAAACCTCAATTTTCCCAACTATAACAAAAAGAAATTGCAATAGGATGTCACAGTTTAATAAATATAGGTGGATACTGCCTTTCTTCCAGACATATCACAGAGTTGTACTTTCTGCCCCCATTGTGGTTGGGTAGGATAATTTTTGCTGTAGAGGACTTGAACACCCTACTTTCATCAATGGGCAAATTAACAAGATAGAAAATAAACAAGGAAATAACAGCTTTAAAAAAGGAATTAGGGCCTCCCTGGTGGCACAAGGTATTAAGATGCAGCAGCCATTGCAGCAAGAGTTCGATCCCTGACCAGGGAGGTGACCCACATGGTGTAGCAGACCTCTCTTGTCTTGCACCCGCTGCTCCCCTCAGCAGTGTATTTCAGTAGATCTGCCTCTTCAGCTCCTCACTCCTTGTCTCTGGTGAATCCTTTCACAACCCCTGCCTTTGGCCTGTACCCCAGCTCTTGAATGCATAAACAAATAAATCTTTAAAAAATATATGTATAAAGAATTAGACTACATGAGCTAACTACACATTTATAGGATACTATACTTCTCCAAAAGCTGAATATACATTTTTCTCAGGTTCATTTGCAACATTGTCTATGACAGGCCACATGTTAGGTCACAAAAAAATGTATCAATAAATTAATGAAGACTAAAATCATATCACGTATATTCTCTGATCACAAGTATCAAACTAGAAATCAACCAGAAAAAGAAGGCAGATATAACCTCTAAAATGTGGAGACTGAACTATACTACTGATGACTACTGGGTTAATGAGGAAATCAAATAAGAAAATGAGAAATACCTGGAGGAAAACAAAAATGAAGACACAAACTACAAGAACTTATGGGACAAAAGCAAAAGCAATACCAACACAGAAATACATAGCAATGCAAAGCCACATCATGAAACAAGAAAGAGTGCAAATAATAATCTATCCTAATATCTTAAGAGGAACAGAAAAAGAGGAACAAAAAAAAAATCAAGTCAGTAAAAGGAATGAAATAATACAAAATTAGAGCAGAAATAAACTAAAAATGAAATAAAAACATCCAAATGATCAATGAAACTATAAGCTGGTTCTTTGAAAAAAATAAAACTCTAGATAGGCTCACAAAGAAAAAAAGGAGAAAATTCATTTCAGAAACACAGAGGAAATAACCCCAAAACATTTATATACAAAGAATAGAGGGAATAAAACTTGTATTCAGCAAAAAGAAGATAATGATTATCAGAGGGAATAGGGAAAAAGGGTGAGGGAATAAAGGAGGGAAGTAGATAGGGTATCGGCATGGATGGTTTGGTGAAGGGAAAATAAGAGAAAAACAAATAAATTCCATCCCCATTCAGCTTGGCA
Source organism: Talpa occidentalis (assembly GCF_014898055.3). Classification (NCBI taxonomy): domain Eukaryota; kingdom Metazoa; phylum Chordata; class Mammalia; order Eulipotyphla; family Talpidae; genus Talpa; species Talpa occidentalis. Next base: position 55,586,267 of record NW_023604972.1, read on the forward strand.
AAGGTAAGAGAAGGACTCCTTTCCCCCCAGACTTCCCTTTCACTTAAAAAAAAATACAGAGGATCATAAGGGACTACTATGAAAATATATGCATCAATAAATTGAATAATTTCTAATTATTTTCTAATAAGTCTCATTATTCCCAAGTGATATGACTGTCTACAAAGTTAAAGAAAACTTATGACCAACATATTATAACTAATGAGAATGTGGCAAGGTTAGATAGAAAGTCAACAATAAAAATAATTTTCAACACTTAATTATCAGCAACAAGTTTGAAGACATAATAAGTATTTCATCATCGTCATTGGGGAGAAAGTCAAGATGACCTGGTGTTGGGATACTGGACTTACCTCCTTCCCATAGGCACAATAAACCTGCATCTATGTTGGCAGCACAAACCTAAACACCGCTGGCAGCTCTTCTCTGGCCTGAGCCTCTGCAGAAGAAGTCTACTGGAAGAACTCCTGAGATGAGAGGTAGGCTATAGTTGAGGGGTCAGTTGCAGACTAAGGCAAATGGGAAAGTTCTGCTGGTAGAGTCTGTCTTTAGCTTACAGTGGTGGCAGATCCCTCCTTAAGTCCAGCAGCTACCACCCCAGAGAGGTTTATGCCATTGCAATCTATAGCAGTAATTCCTTAGCTTTCCACCACTCTAGTCCTCAACCATTGGCTGGGTTCCCAGGTTCCCACCCTGTGCTGGCTCTTTAGCCACAATCAACTTGACAGTGACACGATTTCAGCTTATACAAGAAAAAGCCCAAACACCCTATGCCTATACCTTGCAACTTCCTATTCTAAACCAAAATCATTATCATAAGGTTGCAAGAAAAGTTGTTTAGCTTAATCCATAGAATAAAGAGCACCAAACAAAATGAGGACACAGAAATTCACTTCAATTGATGGAACTAAACAATCTCTGGGAGAAATTCCTAGTGCAGCAAAACTAAGTAAAAGAAACTGTTAATGACACCTACTGAAATAAGGAGAACAAAGGATGAACAAAATGAGAACTACAATAAAGACTGAAAATGAGAAAATTTCAAACAGAAATTGTAGAGTTAAAAAGCACAACAGTTGAATTAAAAATACAGAAGGTGAAGAGAAATGGGGCAGCAGCATTTTTTTTCGAAGAAATAATAGTACATAACTTCCCCAACCTAGGAAGGAAACAGACATCCCAGATCCAGGAAGCTCAGGGGTCTGAACATAATAACCCCAAATGGAGATACACCATGACATATTGTAACAAAAATGGCAAAAAATTAAAGTTTAAAAGAGAATCTTAAAAGTAGCTAGAGAAAAGTAATAGGTCACATTCAAGGGGAGTACATAAGTCTATCAGCAGGTTTCTCAGAAGAAGAAAATGACATGATAAATCCAAACTTCTGAAAGGATAAGACCTCCAATCAAGAATACTCTACCCAGTGAGAATTACAGGACAAATAAAGAGGTTTACAGACAAACAATAGTCAAATGATTTAATTCCCACATTGCACAAATATTACAGGGATCTTTATGAAAATAAAAGAAACCCCATTTAGAAGCAGCAAGAGGGCCTTCTGGTGGTGCAGGGGTTAAAGACAACACTGGCAAGCTGTCACCAGCCACTGCAGCATGAGTTTGATACCAGGCTGGCCAGGGAGCTAACCCACAGGGCACAGCAGACCTCTCCTGCCTGGCCTGCTGCTCCCCTCAGCAGTGTATTTCAGTAGATCTGCCTGTTCTGCTCTCCACTCTCTCTGGTGAATCCTCTCACTCCCCCGCACCTCTGGCTTACACCCTAGTTCTTGTATGCATAATAAATAAATCTTAAAAAAAAAAAGGCAGCAAGACACCAAAAAACATAAAACATAGTAGATGAAGGGAGGAGAGAGAGTAAAACTGCTGACTGTTGAGATAATATTGCTCACTTTCAATTTTAAGTAGGTTATGAACATAGAACTTTATATATAAGGTATTACTAAGTTTATGTTCATAACAAAACAAAAAATACTTAGAAGAAACAAATAAGACATAAAATGGAATCCAAATACAACATAAAAGGTAGCTATCAAAGTACAAGAAAAGACAGTAAGAACAAAAGAACAGAGATAAATTGTGAAATCATCCAGAAAACAAAGAGCAAAATGGCAATAAGCAGATAATAATTTCCTAAATGTCAAAGGTATAAAGTCACCAATCAAAAGGCAGAGAGTGCTATATGGATTAAAAAGCAAATGCTCACTTGATGCTGTCTATAGTATACTCATCTGAGCTCCAAAGACAAACATGATCAAAGTAAAAAGTTGGAAAAAAATCCTACAAACAAACGGTAACCTAAAAATGGGAAGGGACAGCCATACTTATATCAGGTAAACGAGAATTCTAGCTGAAAATGGTAACAATAGATAGGGATGGATGTTACATAATGAAAAGGGATCAATTCATTAAGAAGATATAATACTCATTAATAAATATGCACCAGAGAGTTGGAGACAAGACCCTTTATTCTGTCACAGATATGATCATTCTTAATTTTTCTTGCTAAAATTTAAAGGCTTTCCATTAATCATGTTATTTTTATAATTATAAAAAATCAATAAATTTTTGCACTTTTGAAAAGAGAATTACATTTGTATATTTCATTTTACTCTTAGAAACAACCTTCTATTACACTTGATTATTTCCTATATTATAAAGTAGAAACAATTCTGACTGAGAAGTAAAACCATCTATTAGAAAAAAATATCACTGTCTATTAAATAATAGGAGTGTACTGAGAGTTTCTAGATGATTCAATGTACTAAGTAAAGAAGTGCTTTTTAAACCATCAGCTTAAAAAAAAAAAAGGCTGAAAGAAATGTAAGCAAAGGGCATAGAAATACAAGAACATAAACAGCTTCACTAATGCTCATGTGGTAGCCTAAGTGGCCTAAAAAGCAGACATGACTTACCTTGGTTTTAGGAGATGGTTTTTGTATGTCTCTTTCTAAGTCTTTTGTTAGGACAATAGGTGAGGTGTTTTTACAACTGGCCTCCTATAAGAGAAGTACAAAAGAATCATTGAAGAGTAAAGAATATTATCCTAATCAGAAATCACAATGCAGCAAAAAGCAATCTCTAAGGGAGAGGAGCATTTCTGAATTGAGTTGTTCACATTAGAAGTTTGTGAGACTGTAGTGAGGAGTGAACGTGCTTCTTTTTTTATTAGTCACAAACAACAGTGAAGTAAAAGAAGATGGTGATGGAGTAGGTGTAAGATATATAGAACATAATATAGTCAATGAGACCATTAAAAATCTTATTTACACTGTGTTATGGACACATCCACAGTTCGCCCCTTCTTAGAAAAACTGAGTGTTTAACTCTCCAAGATATTAATGACCAGCCAGAGTTACTAACTTACCCACACTATTTTATAAATGGGTTCTGATTCTACAAATAATTTCCCTTAAATTCCTTCAGAAGTTTAGCAAACCACTATTGAACAACAGTTTCATACAAATATCCTCACTGAGGGAAACTATTTCCAAAACTATTAAAAGTCCTTGGTTTACATCAAATAGTACTGCAAAAATAATAACAGAATTAAGAAGGCAGCTTATATGAAAATGAATAAACTTATTAGTTCTATATGATAAATATAAAACAAAAAATAATTTTGTTTAACAAATTTTAGTCTCCATACTTTACAATATTACTAAAATCTGTTGGAATTATATTCATTTAATTCTAAAGGGAATGGTATATAATATCAGGATAAAATGTCTCTAAAAATTACTACTACTACTTACTGCTAAGAAATATTTACTGAGGGCCTCCCTGGTGGTACAGAGGTTAAGGCTCAGCGCTACTAAGCTACAGCCAGCCACTGTGGCACGGGTTCAATTCATGGCTAGGGAGTTAACCCACATGGCGCAGCAGACCTCTCCTGCCTTGCCTGCTGCTCCCCTCAGCAGTGTATTTCAGTAGATTCGCCTGTTCTGCTCCCCACTCTGTCTCTAGTGAGCATTCTCGCCCCCGGGGGCCTCTGACCTACACCTCAGCTCTTGTATGCATAAATAAAATCTTAAAAAAAAGAGAAATATTTATTGAAACTTAGGATATATCAGGAACTGTGCTAAAGACTTTGCATTTATAATGTCATTCCCTACCCCCATCCCAAAACAACCCTGACTTAAGACTATTAATAGTCTCATTCCAAGGATAAAACAAAAGCTTACAAAAGAGTCTGCCCAAAGTTACTAGAAATCAAGACTATTCTGTATAAATTTGAAGGCATGTGTTGTTGTTGTTGTTTTTTTAAGATTCATTTATTTATGCACACAAGAGCCGGGACACAGGCCAGAGATGCGGGGGGTGAGGGGATCCACCAGAGACAGAGTGGGGAACAGAACAGGCAGATTGACTGAAATACACTGCTGAGAGGAGCAGTGGGTGAGACAGGAGCAGTCTGCTGCGCCATGTGGGTTTCTCCCTGGCTGCCCGGGGATTGAACTCGTGCTGCAGAGGCTGCAATTGCTTCATAGTGAGGTGCTCAACCCCCTGCACCACCAGGGAGGCCCAGAAGGCACGTGTTTTTAATCACCTTTATATACTGCTTCTTATCAATATACTTGACATCTTAAATAACAAGTGGTAAGTCATTACTTTTGAAGCCAAAAGAGTTTTCAAATGAGCAATATACAGATAAGGGACTTGAATCCTGAGATTTTGTGCCTAAGTTCACACAGAAAGTGGCACAGCTGAGCTCCTTGACTAGGCCACAGGGTCATGGCACTTTTCTCAACTTTGTGCTTGGGAACAATCAATATTCCCAGACTCAGATGGGATGAAGGGCCTCTTCTATGTGGCATAGCTGCGGTACTGCTAACATGCTCAGATGCCTGTGGCCACACGTACGGCCTATGTAAGGATCCAAGGCTGTATTTCTGAGATCCCTAAGTAAGTGTGCATTCCAGTCCTACCCTTCCCACCAGTCACAACACCTGCTGGTGGTTAAGTTGCTTACTGGAATCAACCCATTCCTGCTTCTGACTCACTGTGAGAGGGATAAACTATATCCAGCATGACATTTAGAAGATCCAAATGATTAAATGCATAAACCATTTGTGTAATTTGACTACACTTAGATAATATAATGGTGCTTAATCCTTATACCCCTTTATAACTATTGGCATGTTAATGCTAGAAAGTAGTGAGAAGTAAAAAGGCCCTTTTGAACAAAATTTTATTGAAATATTGTTGGTAGTATTTTGTAATTATAGGATTCCCCAAGGTGCTGTCACCATAACAAGACTGACTCTTATGTTAACAGGAATAGATGACCTTTGTTTATGACTGTTTATAAATGCTTACAATTCTTTCTCCCTTATGCATAAACTAAAAGTGACAATTTCTTTATTCTCCCATTTTCTCTGCCTGTTCTTGTGGCTTTATGAAAACAAGGCTGATGGTTAGTTCTTCCCTATAAAACTCAGAAAACATTTTTTTGTATACTTCTATTTGAAAATGCCACCTACATGAATGGTGATTTTTTTTTTTTATGATTTTAAATTCACACAATAAAAATAAAGTAAAGTTTAGACTGAGAGCATTGAATCAGGAGCCCAAGAGACCTGGTTTCTCAACCTACTTCCTAACTAACCAGCTGCAGGATGTTAGGCAAGCATTTTACCCTCTTGGACTTTGTTCAGTTTAAAGATCCATGAAAGAAAGAAATTAGATTAGATGAGCAAAAAGAATTATGTCTAGTTTCAAATTTTAATAATTTGTGATTTTATTAGACCAGGGAAAAGAGTCTTTATTAACAAAAAGGTAAACCACCACTCACACAGAGTTGCATTCCTAAAGTTGTAAATACTGGCACCTGCCCCTACAGTGGACAGTGAGCCAGGGAGCTCCAGGACCACAGAGACTCATGTTACTCAAATTTCTGTAGCAAATAAAATAGTTCAATTAGTCCCTTAAATAAGCAACTGGTAGTCACATAAATTTAATAAGTATGTGGGCAAATAAACTCAGAGTTACAATCAAAACCCGTCCATCATAGAAGTGTATTTTCTATGGTTCTAAGAAGTAATATCCATGTCCAAAATTATGGAACTTGAAAATATTATGAAAAGCTGTGTATCTTTAAATTCTTTTCAGATAAAACTTGACTTGTGAGGTTAAATTTGTGTTTAAGGACCAATGCATGAAAATAAGGTAGACCTCACTGGTGTCACATTTGGTGATTGGGAAGGACATTATAAACGTCTAGGTTTTCTAATTTGTTGGCATATATTGGCCATTATAGTTCCTTATGACCCTTTTTATTTTGGAGGTACCATTGCAATAACTTTTTTTTTTTACATGTTAAAAGGACAGGTAAATTAGGGAAAGGAAAGAAGACCTTCCACAGACGTAAGCAGGCAGAAAGGAGATGGCTTGTGAAAAGGAAATGCCTGCTTAAATCATAGGCAGGCAAGAGTAAATGAATCTTTAATTATTGACAAAATAGACTGCTTTCAGAAGTGGGCATTTTATAGTTTCTTCAAGAATAATGTTCTACTTCTCCAGGTGAAATTAGAAAAGCAGTAAATGCACTTCTGAACGGATGGACTCATTTCTTTCTTTCCTACTTATAGTCCTGTGTATGGAAGGCATCCTACATGCCACTTGATTCACTAGATATTCGAGATGGCAAATATAATATCACTTTCTTCATTTCCTAGGCCACTGTAGGGTAAGGTAAAAGATATCAGGCTTTTCTGCCCTCCCGCCATTAGGATAGGTGACGGAGCCCTGTGGTCCTGAATGCATGCCTGATGGCGGGCACCTGGAGTAGGGTGTTGGCATAGGTAGATGGGACTCGATTGGGCTTTTAAGGGCGGCATCATGGGGATGCCAGCAGAAGCCGAGAATGAACAGAATCTGAAAGAGAAGCTGAGAACGAACAGAAGCAGAGAGAAGGCCGGAGAGTCCAGAGTGAAGACCTGCTGGGGGCTGGGAGGCCTGCCAGCCTACTGGCCCCCCAGCCTGCTGTGTACCTGGTAATCCCAATAAAAACCTGCAAAAAACCACTGAGGACTCTGACTCCTCCTTTACCCAGTCTGCTGGGTTATAGAAAACCTGTCCTGTGTCTGTTCCTGACTCTACAGCCACCCCCATCATTAACATACTATCTTTTCCTGGAACAGCTGCTATAGTCTCCTTACTATTACCTCTGCTTTTTTTTTCTTTTCTTTTTGGGTAATGTTGGTTTTCCTTGCCGGTATTTTGAAAGTAAAGGATCTCCCCCTTCAGGTGTACTTACTGTAGCACTCCTGTCACCAAGGCTACCACACAAGTCATTGTGTTTCCTTCCCACTTTGTTTTTATCCCTCTCCCTCCTCCTCTGTATGCTTCAGTTTTGTAGTCTGCTTTCAAAGGGTAGTATTTAAGTTTGTCTTTATCGGACCCTTTGCTTGGTTTCTTTATATTCTACATATAAGGGACACCGTCCAATATTTATCTTTTTCCTGATTTATTTCATGTAAGTTTATCCCTTCTATCTCTATCCACGTCACCACAAATGACATGATTTTATGGTTTCTGATTGCTGAGTGATATTCCCTTGTGTATATACATCATATACTCCTGATCCACTCATCTGTTTTTAGGCACGTAGGTTGTTTCATAGGTTGGCTATTGTAAATACTGTTGCTATAAACATGAGAGTTCAAGTTTCCTTTTGAATTAGTGTTTTGGCACTCTTTGGGTAGATACATAGAAGTGGAATTACTAGGTTGTATGGGAGGTACATTTTTAATCTTTTGAAAAACTTCCATGCTGTTTTACACAGGTGTGGAACCAGTCTATAGTCCCACCAACAGTGAGAAATTTCTTGTTTCTTAATATATGCATAATATTATTGCCAATATTACTATCTTTATAGTAGCCCAAAGTTTTGGTATGCTGTGTTTTGTCTTCAGATATTTCTTAAATTCCCTTTTTATTTCTTCTTTGATGCAATGACTGTCTGAGATTATGTTGTTTCATTTCCATGTATTTGTGAATTTTCCTGTGTTCTTACAGTTATTGATTTTCAGTTTCATTTGACTGTCAATTTTCAGTTTCATTCATTGCTATGTTTGTGATCTTAAATAACTAAGATTTGTCTTGTTGTCTAAGATGTGAGCTATTATAGACAATGTTGTGTGTTGTTGGGTTGAAAGTCCTGAATATGTGTGTCCGGTCCATTTGGTCTGCAGCATTCTTCAAATCAGGTTTTTTTTTTCCATCTCTGGATACTTCAATATTTCATTCATTATTGAAGGTGAAGGATTGACGTGGTCTACCATTATTGTATTTCTGTCAATTTCTCCCTTCAGATGTGTAGATATTTGTTTTACACATTTAGTCCTTTAATGTGGGGTACACATATATTTATAATAGGTAGGTTTTTCTATTAAATTGACCATTTTATCATTATAATATGACTTCTTTTTGTCTTAGACAGTTTTTTGACTTAATTATTTTTTTCTGATACAAATATAGCCATGCTTACATTATTTTAGTTAGCATTTTCATGGAATTTGTTTTCATTTCCTCACTTCTCATCAGTGTGTGTCATTATATTTTAAGTGGATCTCTTCTAGACATATTGCCGGATTTTGTTAAATCCATTAGCCACTCTGTGACTGTTGATTGGAGATTTTGACCCATTTACATTTAAAGTAATTACTGACAGGTAAGGACTTACTCTTGCCATTTTGTACATTGCTTTCTGTCTCTTGGATTTATTTTTATTCCTCTTCTTTTGTTCTATTCCTTTGTTATTTGATGATTTTTTTCTTTATGTTTTATATTTATTATAGGCTTTTTCTTTGTGGCTAACTTGAGCCTTTGCATATTTTGTAGTTATAATCATTTAAGTTGATAATTTCAGTTGCATACAATAACTATAGTCAGTTTGCTTTTTTTTTTAAAGTGGTATATCCATTAACAAATTTTTATCTCTTAACTCTTATGTTTATGCTTTCACCTTCCTGTTTACCCTATTTTATTTTAATTTAAAAAACACTCTTGTTTCTTGTAAGGCAGGTCTAATAGTGACAAACTTCCTCAGTTTTTGCTTGGCATCAATTTTCTATCTCTTTCTCATCCTTAAAGGATGGCTCTTAGCAGGGAGCAGGGTTCAGTGGCAGCTCTCGTTCTAGAAACAAACAGAAGCATTGATTCTGGGAAGGCCCATCAGTTATTTTAAGTATCAGCAAAGACAACAAGGGTCCTGTGTGGTGAAGTTTACAGGTATCCACAGTGGTACTGAGGGTTTCTTGGGTCCTTTTGTTTTCCTTTACCTTCTGAGGAGGAAGACACAGCTAAGGTGTGGGGAGGGTCTCTCGATACCAATCTGTAATGTTCTATGAAATTAGGTTATGCAGGTAAATTGCTTCCTACATTTCACTATGATGATGATGACAATCAAAATAATAACCATATGGGTTATCAGTTATATAGCATTTACTATATATGTAGCATTTTTCTGTTTATTAAACATTTATTCATTTGGTCATCACAATAGTGCTATGAGATATGTAGTTTTACTATCCAGATTTCTTAAATAGGGAAACTGAAGTACAAATAGATAAATAGCTCTTCTAAGATCACACACCTAGTAAGAGGCAGAGCTGGAATTTGACACTTGGCAATGTGTTTCCAGAAATCGGCACTTTAATATATAAAATAATGCCACTTGAGGAGAATCTCTAATTAGATTAGGAAATGTTATAGGTATGTGACCCAAAAGTAATCTAGAACAGGAAATCATTAAAATATAATGTAAACTTAAAATTAAAAAAAATATTTTAGTCTTTTGATATGGGTCTTAGTTTGGGAATGGCCAATAGGTTGGAATTGCACATCTTTATATAAACTACAGTCCACCTATGTGGAGTGAAACTATAAAGTCTTTAATCTTTATTAAATCTTTCCAAAGAATTTAATTTAGCTCTTAACTCTTTGTATACAGAATGCCATCTCCTTATGTCCTCTATGTTCTCTCTCTAGGCACCAGGAAGATCACATTTCCAGCCACCTTTGTAAGTTAGTTTGGGAAACAAAAGGCTGAATCTGCTCAATGTCATATTATAAGCCACTTCTAGAGGCAGTTATAACACTACTCCATGTTATTCTCATCCCCTCGTTTTCCTGCTGAGGCAATCTTGGAGGATGGCTAGGACAAAATCAAAGAGGGTTGCTCAACCTATTGGATTCTGAAGTGAGTGAGAAAGAAAACATTGTGTTAAGTCACTAAGCATTCAGCGTCTTTGTTACAGAAATGTGTATTAATTATTCTGACACCATTTCCCTAGAAATAGCTATAATGTTGCATTTGCTTTGCATTTGTTTGTTTAACTATATCAGCACCATTAAAAAAAAAAAAAAAAACCCCACAAACTTCAAGCAATAGTTTTGGAAACAATCATTAACCCTTATTTAGCACAGTAAAATTGGCAATTAACATATATTAAGGAATTAGCCTATTAGCCAGAAGTCTTCAAGTTGCCAGAGATAGTAGTCCACATGCTTTAATGGAAATACAGAGAAATTAACTGGGCAAGTTTGTTAGCAAAATTTTACTATATACTCTGGAAATGCAAAACATTACTAATGTTCATAATAGTTACTGTGACTGCTGAAATTAATTTAGACATACATTACACAATTCAATGGAAATCTCTGAGTAAATATAAGGCAACAGAATAAGTGCTTTGGTAGACATAAGATTGCATGAGTTACTATTTTTACTTACACAAGTAAAAAATTAGATATCTTTCTAACCCTTGACTTATAATGCAGTACAAGAGAAAAGAAAGGAAATTATCCAAGGTAGAATGTGTGATTTATTTTAATGGTAGAAGGAAGAAAGCACCCAAAGATAACAGAGCAGATGGGTATTAACTGAGCCTGGAGAAGGAGCAAGAACTTCATGGTGTGAGAATATGAAATGTCTTAGTTGGACTGTAGGGTAAGGAAAAATGTCAGGCTTTTCTGCCCTCCCGCCATCAGGATACATGATGGATCCTTGCGGTCCTGAATGCATGCCTGATGGCGGGCACCTGGAACAGGGTGTGGGCATAGGTAGACGGGATTCACCTGGGCTAAGACTGTGCTTTTTAAGGGCGGCATCACGGGGACTCCAGCAGAAGCCAGAAGAGAAGCCGAAAGAAGCCGAGAAGCAGCAGAATGAACGGAAGAACAGAGAAGCAGAGAGAACGCTGGAGAGCCCAGATAGAGTGAAGACTTGCTGGGGGCTGGGAAGACTGCCAACCTCCCGGCCCCCCAGCACCCTTGCCTGCTGTGTTCCGGGTAAATTCCAATAAAAGAACTGCAAAAACCACTGAGGACTCTGACTCCTCCTTTACCTGGTCTGCATGGGATCCTAGAAAACCTGCACTGTGGCCATTCCTGCCCCTACATGGACCTTCACCCACCCAATCAGAAGCAGACCCTGCCATAGAGGCTGAGGGCAAATAGTTTATTTGGGTGGTTCAGCAGGGAAATGAGGAGACAGCAGAAGGAGAAAGCTGTACAAGGGGTCATCTTTAAGCAACTACAGCTACTAGTGGTTCTGATGCTTAACCTTGAGGGTAAGTTGTGAGAAACACTAGAAAATAAACACCCAGAATCATCTAACCATGGACAAGTGATGGGAGTGTAAACTCTTATACTTCTTAATCACTGGTTAAGAGGTACTCTTGCAAGAATGTTCCTTTCTCAGCACTTAGGCCCACAGAAGTATAACTTCTATGCCTAGGAGACCAACTGGAGGAAACAGAATTTAATTCTGAAGCAAATACAAGTAATTGTCTGCCATTTACTGAGTGTTTGTATTTAACAAAAGTACAATGATTTAAAGTAGGCAACTTCTGAAGCACAGATTCCTAAGCATTGCCATCTCATTGTAAGATTAAATAGCAAAATAATGGATTCACATGCAAAGCAATCTAGTCCAACTTCTGTTAAATATTCTTTATAATAAGAAAGAAGGATTTCACAATTGGCAGACATATCCAATCTATTCCAATGTTTCCTGAGCAGACATGACTTTATAGTGCACTGATAAGCATTCCACAAAACAAAATGTCTGGGGAGAAGAAACAAACAGCCATCTCAATTGTAAATATGTGACTATGACCTAAAAACTGTGGACATAAAAGTACCCCGAGTAAGCACAAACTTTTATTAGTCAATGCTGCATACTTATTGATAATCTAATCAGTTCCCACTATTAGAAAGTGCCTGTTTGAGCAAGAAAACTATGTTCTACCATTTTATCTTTTTTTCTTAACCATCATTTAATATTTTTTAACCTTCAAACTCATAATTAACCTAAAAGGTGTATTGCACTACTCAAAGAAAGGTGTGAGCTGAAGAAGAAAGCAAATTAATTTTATTTAGAGATAACTCTCAGTTCACTGGTGCTCAGAACTGTAACAGATTTTGGTAGGTACAAGTTAGTCATTTTCATTATGTAAGTTCACCCACACAAAAAGACTACATGGCCAAATCATGAAGTTGCAAACAATAATAAAAAAATGAAAACTTTTTTTATTTCTTTCTCCACTGACACCCAGAAATTTAGAGCATTCTTCACAGGCTACCGAAGAAGCTAGCAGTAGTGAAAGTATTTGCGACTACAGTCAAAATAGCATGTAAGTACTTCCCCGATGCCAAAATGCTACAATACATACTGGATGAATAAATACATAAATGTTCATGGCACTGATATTCTAATTTAGAACTCTAATATTTTAGTTATTTCTATTTTTATATTATTTCTACAATTGCTTGGATATCAGTATTTTCTTGACTTCAGAATCTAATACTGTCATTTCCTATTGTGTGATCTTGAATAATGTACTCCTTATAAATTAGAATTTGCAATTTAGAATTAAGTTCCTCATTTGCAAATTAGAATTAAGATCACCTACTTCACAGGGCTACTGTGAGAAGTAACAAGATAATATTTATAGAAAAAATTAGCATAATGTCTACCATAAAGTCCTTTTATGTTTCTTATCCATATTCCTGCACTGATTTGCTTTGTTGTTGTTGTTTTATAGACTGTAAATTCCTCAGAGACTGGACACATTTTACTTATTTTCTGCAGAGTCCTAGCAATCAGTCCAGAGTTTTGTATTAGAGTAGGCATTAAATAAGAAAGGAACTAAACTAACATTGGTTGAGGTTAATATGTTTAGACTGTAGCTCTGAATGAAACATGGAGACACATGCAATGTTGTTGAGTATGAAAAAGATATAAGGAATGCTTTAGAAAGTTTATGTGATACATCATAACTGATGTTAAATGATTGATTATACAGAAATAACACTGAACTTTGTAATCAAACTTGCTATAACATATATTGATAAGTGAGCATATCACTCAAACTAATCACTGTAGGATGCTAATCTAATATTTTGCTTTTGCTCAGAGTATTTTAAAATAACTGTTCTGAGAATCTGCTTTAGAGTCACAAGAACATCAGCATAATTATTTTTTAGCCAGATTTCAATTTTAAACCCCAAAGTTAATATTTAATCATTACTCACCAACTTTGTTATCTGCCATGGTTCAAAATGACTACTGATCATTTTCTATAATCAATTACAGCATTAAAGTACAAAGATTTTCCAGTCTGATACATTACAGGAAAATGTGACACATAAATGTGTTTGGAAGATAATTCCAAAAGAAATTCCCAAAGATATAATGACAATGGCAACACTGCCATAACAAAGACAGACTTAAGATATTTATTGGAGTAAAATGATAATCATCTGGATCCTTTTTCCCTACTGCCATCCCTTATATACCTTAATATGTCCTTTCTCCCACCATTCTCCTCCTCCCTCTTAACCTCAGATACCTCACTTTATTTAATGTCCACTGGTTTTCGTATTTTACTTTGTCAAATCATTGGCTATGTAAATATCAAATATTTGTCTCCATCATTCCAACTTGCTTTAACGACACCATAATCCTCTTGAACATCTTCAATTTTGCTTTAAATGGATTCTTACTCTAATCCTCTACCAGTAGGTACTTAGGTTGTTTCCATTTCTTAACTATTATAAACAGCACTGCAAGAAACAGCATAAAACATACAGTTCTTTGGATTGATGCCCAACAGTGATCTGCTAGTTCATATAGTATTTCCATTTTTAGTTACTTAAGGTAAATCCAGATCGCTTTCTGTAATGGCTACTATACTTTACATTCCCACTGATGGCATAACCAGCTTCTTTTTCCACATACTCTCTAGTACTTTTTTTTTAATATGGGCCTTTTTTTTTTTTTTTTTTTTAAGATTGTGCCTTTCTCACAGATGGGAGAAGATATCTTCTTATAGCTTTAACATAGACAATGTTTTAGAGATGATTTGTGGGTATAAGAAATTCAAGGCACCAGCATGACTTTTTACACTGAGTGGGAAAATAACTCTATTGGGGCAAGAGTAATGATTCAGAAATCATCAGCAGTTTGGTAACCGGAGTAAGGCATTTACCCAGCAAATAGTTATTTAGAGAGAGTAAGTGAGAACTAGCAGTGATTGTCAGCAGAGTTGGAACACAGTACTCAGGTCAGATGTAATACTGTAGATACTGCCTAGACCACAGGCAGGGGAATGCACCGTCTTTATTCAATGACTAAATGTCTGTTTTTCATAATCACATGATAGTGATATCTCATACTCATAATATGCCAGAGATGAACTAAAATCTGTGGATTATTTTCAACTTTATTATTAATTTTGCTCTGCTCTTGGCTATACCTGTGCAAATCATGTATGAATATAAGTCCTAGTACAGGACTTTCCAATGACATTGACCGTGTCAGTTATGATGCTTCTGGTACAAGAAGCAAAATGTTCCATTAAAAGTAGTTTATACAATAAGGATGATTATTTCTTTCACTGAACTAGAGGTCCAGAGGTATGTATGTATGTTCCGGGTTAGTTCAGCAGATTAGCAATGATGAGGAACTCCGTCTTACTCCTTTAGCTGCTAACCTCACTGTGTCAGTGATATAGTCATCAAGGGCAAAAGATGGTGTCAAGAGCTTCATGCATGGCTGATACCTTCAGATGGGAACAGAACAGGAGAGGCAGGCACTGTGACTCAGACCTGCTATGTCTCTTTTTACCTATTTTTTTTACTTATATTTTTATTTATTTATTTGTATTATATATATATTTCTATTTCTAAAATTTTAAAAATAATTTACATATAGTAAAATGGGTAAATCCTAAGCATACAATTGAATGAGTTTCACAAATGCACACTTGGCATATAACCTAAGTCCCTATTCAGATATAGAATATTCTCTTCATCGCAGGGAGTTTCCCTGGGGCACTTTTCTAGTCAATTACCATAACCAGCTCCATCCACAGACTACAAAGCTCTCATCTCCTAAATTATTCTCTTTTTATAATCAGGGATGAAGATCTTAACTACTCCCAAACATACTTTTCCTGACTAGAACTGTCATAGCCAACTGGCTGTCACTATTACTGGCTAAAGAGGATGGTATTAAAGGCCATTTGTGATCTATTCATCCCTTGGGGCTGAGGGAGGGGCCCCTGATATCTGCACATTGCTGCAGGCCCAAATAAAACTGGATTATTTTCTTAAACAAGGAAGAAGGAAGGAAACAAGGAAGAAGAACAAACTGGCTTATATACATTCTGGACATTTTGTTGGTCTGCATATCCAGTCATTCAATTATTGACCTGTTCTCCCAGCTTCATTTCACTTTCAAATGTGCTAAGTGCTCACTCAACTCAATGATTACAATACTGAAAATGACACAAGCAAATGTAGAGAGAGAGACCATGCCTGAAGTTAACATCCAAAAATAACCAAGCTTGTATTTGTTTGGACCCCAAATCTTCATTTAGCCCACAAGGATATCATGAGAAACTTCATTCAATCCTTTTTCTTATGTTCTCCTGAGAATCACTGACATTTTCTCAGCTATAGTGTTACTTCCATTTTAGGTTACACTTGATATTTTTGTTATAACTAAGCATTGTTTTTCCCTTTAAATTTAGCTTAAAGTTCTCTTTATCTGCTTGGTAAGATTACTGCTAATATATTCCTTTTGGATGTACTCCATTCCTTCTAGGAGTCTGTTGCATAAACAACATAAGCCCTAGTTAAGAAAACCTAATTCTGGGATTCCTTTTCTGTTTTGGTAGTATGCTACTTAATACACATTTTCTTCAAAGTCATGGTCTCAACTGGAAGAAGAAATGAAAACACCCCTTCAGTGACCAAACCAAGTGACACTAGTTTTATCATTCATTGCCATATTGTTACAGGGCAACCCCAATATAAAATGGGTTGCCTGACTGTGGGTCCTCACCCGCATGCTTAAAAGGGACTCATTAATACTCAACTGCAGGCACACACAAAAGGTTAATAAAAGCTTTGTTTACAAGGGAAGGGAAAATGAGGAAATGTACAACTCAGGGAGAAAAGAGGGAAATAAAGTCATAAATGTGTCCTACCTGTTCTGCTGACCTGGAATCCCAATGGCACACTGAGAGCTGGTGGGGAGCCACGAGCCGTGACGCCAAGAGAGCCCCCCTCCCAAGGCCCACATGTCTGGTTTTATACCAAACCTGGCTGCTTAACTCCACCCTCAGGTCGTCCCAGCAACCCTCCCTTTGGTGATGATGGGATTTGTCTTTCCCAACGTCTTGATGGCTTTGGTCCGGAGTGGGGATAGAGTCCGCAAAGCCTGTATGGAATTAGCTCAGGACATCTTTTCCCCCTAACAATTAATACTTCAATTGTTTGATAGCTACAGAAATTGTTCCTGGAGAAAACAGGGAGGAAAGGCCCCAAGAGATTCCTATTGATGGAATTTTTGATGGGTTAAAAAAAAAAATACCTACGAAGTGTTAAAACCTCTTAGTACCTGGTATGTATGTAAACTGTCAATGGTGATTTTCCCCTTGTAGTATTGTATACTTCAATTGTTTGATATCTACAGAAATTGTTTCTGGAGAAAATAGGGGGGAAAGGCCTCAACAGATTCCTATTGATGGAACTTTTGATGGGTTAAAAAAAAATTTCCTACAAAGGACTGAATAGACTGTTAGAGACACACCTGATTTTTATTAAGTTTTCTTTGACAATAATACTGGTAATTTTTTTTGCATTTTGTTCTGAATCCACAGTTTTCTTGTTTTGAGTGACCAGGATCTGCAGCAAGGTTGTGTTTTTTTTCCAGCAAAGCTAACTTGTGCTTGCATTTTCTCTCCCCTTGATACCAACACAGCATAAAAATAGTGGCGTAATCTTTTACTACTTATCTCAGAGTCTGTTTTTGCATAACTTCCATAGGGATTTTGTCTGCTTAAACTAAAAAAAAAATTGGACATGAGTTTCATTGTGTGGCTTTGAGTGGAGTTCTTCCAGGAAGTTGAAACAGAGCTGAACCAAGGAGAGGAGAACCTGTTGCTTTGTTCATAGTGTTCCAGAGACCTCTAAAGAAGGTGAGGAAGCTTGCCTCCATTGGCAGGACTGGACAATCCGACCAACAAAAAAGTCCTGGTACCCTCAAGAAGCTGAAAGCTCAGGTGGAGTCTGAGACCAACTTTCTTCTTGAAGCCTACATGGACCAGATATCAAGAGTTTGCTCTGATCCTATAGGGAGTATTCCAACAAAGCCAGCTAAATCGTTTAGTTATTCAGTCCTATGATTTTATGCAAAAATGGGTAATATGGTTTATTTTTTATTTATTTTTTTAAAGTTTCTTTTTTTTTAAGATTTATTTATTTATTTATACAAGCACTGGGTACAGTCAGAAGCACGGGAGGGTGAAAGAATTCACCAGAGCCAGAGCGGGGAGCAGAGCAGGCAGACTGATGAAGTACACTGCTGAGGGGAGTAGCGGGCGGCAGGAGAGGTCTGCGCACCATGTGGGACCCTCCTCTGGTGGCCGGGGAGCAGCCGGGGATCGAACCAGTGCTGCAGAGGCTGCAGGCAGCTTCGCAACCCAGTGCTCAACCGCTGCGCCACCAGGGAGGCCCCCACCCAAAAAAAAAAATGGATAATATGGTTTAAAAGTAGATTTAGTTTGCAAACTTTTGCTATGCTGCTGAAACAATTTGGGCTCAAGGTTGCGAGAATTTGTTTTTACATAAGTTGAACCAATTTTAAGACTTTTTTCCTGTGATTTTGACACATTTGCTGTCTTGTTTTGGCTAATGCCTCCACATGTTTTTTTTTTTTTTTTTTCTTGGACTGATGAACTGTTTTTCCAGGAATGGAGGACTTTTGCTTTCCACAATGGACAATACCAGGAAAGACTGGTTTTCTTTCACACTGGAACCCTGAAAAATTTTCATCTGAGACTGTATCCCAGCATCCATATATTTGATCTTCATCACCATGGAAATGGTGGCAAAAAGTGAAAGGGGGGAATTGTTAGGGGGATAGGATATCCTGAGCTAATTCCATAAGGCTTTGCGGACCCTATCCCCACTCCAGACCAAAGCCATCAAGACATTGGGAAAGACAAATCCCATCATCACCAAAGAGAGGGTTGCTGGGACCACCTGAGGATGGAGATAAGCAGCCAGGTTTAGTATAAAATTAGACATGTGGGCCTTGTGGGGCTCTCTTGGCTTCATGGCTCGTGGCTCCCCACCAGCTCTCAGCATGCCATTGGGATTCGCATGGGTGAGGACCCACAGTCAGGCAACCCTTTTAATACTGGGGTTGCCCTGTAACAACATCAATAAATAAGAGTATACCCTAGAGTCTGCAAATTTTGATAGTCTCAGGAAACCTCCTGAAGGGACACCCCACCCATATCAGTTCTATCAGGATTTATCTCAGTATAAGTGAGAAAGAAATAAGATTCCTTTCCTACATCTGGAGGATTTGGATTGTATGATGTGACTCTCAATTGTATGTCTTTAAAGACCAATGTGCTTTTTACCTAATATATGAGGGATGCACTATATATCATCAGCCCATGTATAATTATGTATAATATTTAAATAGGATTCCTTTATAGGTTTTTAAATACTCTTTAAAATACTCTTCTTGGGGCCTCCTCAGTGGCCTGGGGGTTAAGACTCAGTACTACCACTGCTATAGCTCTCCACAGCCTGAGTTTGATTTCTGGCCAGGAAGCGAACCCACATGGAACAGCAGACCTCACCTGTCTCACCTGCTGCTCCCCTCAGCAGTGTATTTCAGTAGGTTCACCTGTTCTGCTCCCCACTCTCTCTGGTGAATCCTCTCATCGCCCCCCTTTGGCCTACACCCCAGTTCTTCTGTGCAAAAATAAATATGTTAAAAATACCTCTTCTGTAATGACAAGATAAAAACCAACAAACAAAAAATGGAAAAAGAAGCAAACAAGCAAAAAAAAAAAAAAAAAAAAAAAAAAAAAAACCAGAAACAAAACAAAATACATATAAGTTACTAAAAAAAAAATACATGTAACAGTTATTAAAAACTATATACAGGAATTAAAATCTGACATGGTCCTTGAAAATATACTAGATGTAAGAGAGACAAAGACACAGTAAAAGCGTCAGGAAGCTGCAGTGCAGTCAGTAAGCTAGTATTCCTAACACAGCCCTAAGCATGCATCCCTGCTGTGACTTGGGCTTCTTCCATAAGTGGAGGTGTGGCCAATCCACCTGAGCATTTGGTTCACAGCAATGCTTCTGAGATTTTATAGCAGTAAGAAAACTTCAATTCACAATTACGCTCTAATCTTAGAAACATATACATCAGCCTAATAGACTGGAACAGAGAAAAGATTTCATAAAAAAGAATTCAGCAAACATAGGAATAGATAATCTGAAGTTAAACCCATAAGGGATTTTATTACAAAGAATAATTTAAATGAAATATATTCCATTAAAAATACAGCAATACTGAAAACTAAGCACCAAAATTACTTACTTTTACTATGATAAATCTTGCCAGATTTTCACACCTCTGGTTATCATTTTCTGTACACTCTACTTCAAACAAGGTATTACTGTTTTCTAATATTATAGCCATTATCTTGTTGCAGAGATTTTGTTCTTTCATACCTTCAAGTCCAGGAGGCACACTAGAAATAAGGAGAAAAATTAAGAGGAATTACTTCCTAAAAGTAAAATTCCTAGCACATATTTTTTTTAAATGTCAGGTTTGTATTTTGAAATGTAAATGATTGATTAGCTTTCTTACAAAGACACACAGGATTTTCAACAAGCTGCATGGGCACACATAGGATATTGTCGCAACAATTGGCAAGTTCCAAGGATATAAATCAAGAGCTAGTGCTGAATAAGAAAAGTATCTGAAGAATGTGTAGATTAACATAGGAGCACCTAATATTCTGTATATTTTAGAAGCTATTAACACACATGGTAACATATAAATAAAAGAAAAAGTAAAAAAGAACTAGTGTTACTAAGATAGTCTAGGTAAAGGAAATTGCAGCGAGGCAGGGTTAGAGTTTCTCATGCCCTGTTTGAACAGGTGGACTAATTCATGGACTGGCATCCCTATACAAATAATTTGACCCACCAAACTGACTTGGAGGCCCCATGAGAGACAAAGGTGTCAGATCCTGACTGATGATTATCTCAGTTTCCTAGAAGGAGACAAACAAGAGTCTCATGCACACTTGAAGTGTAATCCCTTTGCACATGCCTGGGCATAGCCAAACCCAGAACAAGCTATGCTGCTGCTCTCCTCTACCTCAAGGATCTAGTCTTTAAATATCTCCTCCTGGAGAGGGAAGAGAGAGGTGGGGAGGAGCACAGGGGACTGAGGTGATGGTGCACGGGTGCATTGGGGAAGGAAATTCTATGCGGACTACATCTTAGGGGGTGAGGGGAAGCAAATACTGTTTAAAAATGAACAGAAGATACCATAAGTAATATATATCATGGTATCATTGCTGAATTTAAAAACCCATCCCCCCATTTCTTACCCAACAGGCAACTGGGAGGCTTGAATGGATAAATGGAGTAGATGGAATTGCCATGGGAACTGGACATTAAGGTCATGATACAAAGTGCTGAGGATCCTTTATGGTAATTCAGATCAGCAGTCAGGACACACCCAAGATTAGTCATCCTAACCAATCAATGATGCCTGGAGTATGGAGCCTTGGGACCCTCACTGCCTGTGCAGCAGACCCCTCCTGTCTTACTGCCTCTTTTAGTAGTGCATTTCAATAAATCTAATCATCCTGTTCTCTACTTGGTCTCTGGTTAATTCTTTCACCCCCGTGCTCCTGGCGTACACCTGATTCTCCCCCACAGCAATGCAGAAAGCTTCAGTTTGGAAGAATATAAGTATCTTCTTCAGTAACATATAAAATTGACAATGGATTAGCAGGAGAATTATGGGAAAAATCCTATAAATCAATAAAAATATGAATAAAAGAAAGGAGACAAAAGACTTAAGTTGGAAAACTCAGAAGATAATATCTACATGGTGATGAATCTTATGAAAAGTCACTTCACTTAGTAACCAGTGAAATGCATTAAAAAAGTAACATTGAGGTATCATTTAATACCCATCTGTATTAGTTTCATGTGGGTGCTATATAACAAATTACCACAAATATGGTGGCTTAAAACAGAAATTTATTCACACAGTTTTGGAGCCCAGAATTATAAAATTATCACTGGGCAGAAATCCAGATAACAGGAGGCCCACACTCCCTACTGAGGCTCTTGTTGAGATCCTGTGCTTTGCCTCTTCTAGTTCCCTGGCTGGCAGCATTCTCGGCTGTGGCTCCATTACTTTAATCTTCAGCCAAGGCCAGCATCTTCAAACTTCTCTCTGGTCTGTTCTCACATGGCCTTTCCCTCTGTGTATGTACTCTACCTCTCTAGGCCTCCTCTTTATAAGAATATATGTAATTGCATTAAGTGCCCACCCAGATAATCCAGGATAATTTCCTTATCTCAACCCCACCAGATAATCCAGGATAATTTCCTTATCTCAACATCTGTTTTAATTACATCTCCAATATCACCTCCCCCCCCTCAAATAGGTCACATTTACAGATTTCAAGGATTATAACATACTTCTAGGAGACATTATTCAGTCTAGTACTTTATTGGTGGGATATACACCTTAAGGTGACTCCCAGTGAGTCATATCCTGTATTTCCCTCGGGTGTCAACAGAACCTATGACTTGCTGCTGACCAACAGTATATGACAAAGGTGATGTGATGTCACTTCTATGATTATGTTACTTTACTTGAAACTCAGTCTTAGCAGACCAGACTAAGGCCTGCAGAGATAAGCTGCCTTCTTCAGAGATAGCCTGAGAGAACCACGTGGCAGGTAACTAATGTGACCTCCAGGCCTCTAGCTCACAGACAGTAAGAAGTCGGGTTCCTTAGACATGCTGCTGCAAGGATAGTAGTTCTGAAAACTTCTGTCAAGAGCCTGGAGTCAGATTCTTTCCCATGCTTCTGAAAATACAGCCCAGATGACACCTTGATTTCAGCTTTGTGAGACCAAGAGGAGAGGATCTAGTTAAATTACACCTGGCCTCCTGATGCATGGATACCAGGAGAACCAATTCTTATTATTTTAAGCCACTAAATTTGTGATTTGTCATACAACTAATTGAGAACTAATTCATAGTTTTGAGACAGCCTAGGTAAAAGAAATTGCAAGCTGGTAGGATAAGAGCTGCCCCATGTTCTGTTTGAACAGGTGAACGAAATTACAGACTGGCAAGCCCTGTCCAAACAATTTGGCCCACCCAACTGGCTCACCATGAGGCTCCATGAGAGCCCCATTGATAATTACCTCATAATTTCCTAGAAGGAGATTAAGAGCCCATATGCCCACATGCCCAGTTGCAATGTAACCCATCTACCCATGCCCAGGTGTAGTACAATTGTAGGGTAAGGTAAAAGGTATCATGCTTTTCTGCCCTCCCGCCACTAGGATAGATGACGGAACCCTGTGGTCCTGAATGCATACCTGATGGCGGGCACCTGGAGTAGGGTGTGGGCATAGGTAGATGGGATTTGACTGGGCTTTTAAGGGCGGCATCACGGGGATGCCAGCAGGAGAAGCCAAGAATGAACAGAAGCCGAGAGAGAAGCAGAGAAGAGAGCCCAGATAGAAGGAAGACTTGCTGGGGGCTGTGTACCTGGTAATCCCAATAAAAGACCTGAAAAACCACTGAGGACTCTGATTCCTTCTTTACCCGGTCTGCTGGATCAGAAAATCTGCACTGTGTCCTGTCCAGCCCTTTACAGTTGGCATAAGTCGGCAAGATGATCCATGCAGACAGGTATGGAGCCCTCCGAAGACCTGGTGGGACTAGGGAGTAACAGACTGTGTTTCCCTATGATGACGCTGGAGGCGTCATGGTGGCACAGGAGAGGGACAAGGTCTGGGAGCTGCAGGACGGGACCTCGTGTGAAGGAGACACCCGAGAGGACCAGCCAACGACCCCTGAGGCAGCAAGAATCATCGGCGAAAGAGGACCACGATTCGTAGCTCGCCAGTGCTGATGGCAGGGAGAGGCCTATTGGACTTGGACTAATGGACTTGGACTGACAATCCTGCCAGAAGGTGGAGGAACTTTGGAAAGTTGTTTTTGGGACCCTGGGGGAGGATGCTATTGTTTGTACACCCCCAGAGATGGGAATCTGGGGGTGGCCAGTGGGCCTTGATAGCCAAAAAGCAGCCTGTGTATGCCCAGCAGCTAGGCAGGGAGAAAAGCCAACTGAGAAGGCAAAAGCTGTTACTGATGCTAAGTTTGGGAAGCCTTGAGCGGCTGTTAAGCACTAAGTAAGCTGAAGAAGGACAGTGAGTCTCATAAAATCACCTGTGGGTGATGCCCTGCTCGTTGTCGAGTGAGGGTGAGGAGCTGAGGAACCTGTCCTTGGGGGATGGGTGGGGAACGTGGCTTGGGGTGGAGCCCAAGCTGAATGTAGAGTTTGTATCCAAGGATCCCCGACCCATGTACTTGTGCAGTGGGTTGGCCTGAGTGCAGGGGTTTGCGAGTCGCATTGGTGGCTATGAAGGCATTGGTGGCTATGAAGGCCGAAAGTTGGAGCGACTGCAGACAGAAATCCTGAGGGTTGGCGATTACCCCCAACTGAATAGAATCACCAATCCCAGAGTGAGCGCATCCTGGGGGTGGATGCTGTGTGTGGCTTATAGCCGAGACTACAGCCAGGGAAGGCCATGAAGCCTGATGACTCCTGGTGTGTTACAGTAGATGCCGTAAGTGATTCCCCTCTCTCGTACGAGCAGTGCCTTCGGCAGCAGATTTGGTGGCTCATCTGCTGGTACCAATAATTGTCTTTTGCCACTAGGTTGGGGCCCTGTCTGGACTTATTTGTGTTCTGTTGTATTTTGATGTTATATTGTGATGTATTTGCTTTTGTGGGCCATGGCTGCATCATTTATGTTTGCTAAGAAAATCGTATATATGAAGACTATATGGCAGAAAACCCTGAGGGGGTGGACTATAGGGTAAGGTAAAAGGTATCAGGCTTCTCTGCCCTCCTGCCATCAGGATAGATGACGGAACCCTGCGGTCCTGAATGCATACCTGATGGCGGGCATCTGGAGTAGGGTGTGGGCATAGGTAGATGGATTTGACTGAGCTTTTAAGGGCGGCATCAAGGGGACACCAGCAGGAGAAGCCAAGAACGAACAGAAGCCAAGAGAGAGGCAGAGAACACAGGAGAACCCAGATAGAGTGAAGACTTGCTGAGAGCTGGGAGGCCTGCCAGCCTCCCGACCCCCCTGCCTGCCGTGTACCTGGTAATCCCAATAAAAGACCTGCAAAAACCACTGAGGACTCTGATTCCTCCTTTACCTGGTCTGCTAGATCAGAAAACCTGCACTGTGTCCTGTCCAGCCCATACAACAATCCAGAACAAAATATGGCATTGCTTTCCTCCCTGCCTTTAGTATCTGCCCTTTAAGTATCTGTTCCTAACTCCAATGATTTAGGCTAAATTCTCCTTTCCTATACAGACTCCCTTGTGCATGAGTCTCTTTAAAAAAGCCTTGTCTGATTCAACTACACTGTAACGCAACCCACCCATTCTGGGTAGGTTTATTAACGATTCTAGCAGCCACACGCTCTTCGCCGTTATTTGTAGTCGCCGATCTCCTCCGTACACTCCACTGCACTCCTCCACCTTCAACACCGCACCACCACCCTGCACTCTGCTGCGCCACCCTTATAAACCAGTCTCTTAGCTCAGGTGTACCCACTTACGCATGTCCACATCCTACTCCAGGTGCCCGCCATCAGGCATGCATTCAGGACCTCAGGGTTCGGTCATCTATCCTAATGGTGGGAGGGCAGAAAAGCCTGATATTTTTTCCTTACCCTACAACACCTAGAGCTCTCTGGTGCTTTCAACTAGAAGGCAAGTACCCTACTCCTTAGGCAGCCTGACACGTAAAAGTGGGTCCTTCTGTAACAGACATCTATATGTGGGTGTGGCTTTGGAACTGGATAGTGTAAGGAGACCGGAAGAATTTGTGTAGCATGACAGAGGAAGTCTAAAATACCTTGATCAGACTGTTAGTTAGAAATCTGGATTTTAAGAATACTGCTGGTGAGAACTCATAAGGAAATGAGTAACATTGTATTGGAAGCTGGAGGAAGGGAGATCCTTATTCTTTTGGTAGAAAAGTTCCATGAAAATTCACCCTGCAGTTACATGGGAAGCAGAACTTGTAAGCAATAGGCTTGGACACAGTTCAAGAGATTTTTCAAGCAGTTTTGAAAGCACTACCTGGTTTATTCGTTCAATTTATATAATAAAATGCAAGAGAGACAGAGAAAAATTAATGTTAGAAATGTTAAATAAAAAGGAAATGGAGCTTGATTTTAAAAATTCTGACTACAGATGGTAAAAGTCACTAAAATCAAGCATTTCATAGTCAGGCAAACAGGTTTGATAGAAAAGGTCAAGAATTTGACCATATAACCTTTTGCTAAAACCTAGGAAAGATCAAAAGCTCAGATTACTCAGTAACACAAAGGTCCCTTTTCAGGTGATTAAGGGCGTGTCTGAAAGACCTTTTCAATCAAACCAGAGGCCTCTAGGAATTTAAAGGCATTTTCTCATGAGCCTGAGACAAAGAGAAGTTATTTTGTTGTTTTTTTTTTTTCTTTTCCAATTTTATTTTTTTTTAATTAATAAATTTTATTTTTATATTCCCCATACAATTGCAATCCCCCCATTCTGACCCCAATCCCTCCCCTCCCGCCCCCACCCCCAAAAAGTGTCTCTGGTTCATAGTTTTTGTTGATTTTGATTTTCACTTTCTTATAGTTATTCATTTTCCTGGTCCCTTATTTAAGTTTTCTAGATCCCTGCTATGAGTGAGACCATCCGGTATTTTTCTTTCTCTTTTTGGCTTATTTCACTGAGCATGATCCCTTCCAGCGTCATCCATGTTGCTGCAAATTGCATGTGTTTATCTTTTTTGAATGCTGAGTAATATTCCATGGTATATATGTACCACATCTTCTTGATCCAGTCATCTATTTTTGGGCATTTGGGCTTTTTCCAAAGCTTAGCTATTGTAAACAGTGCTGCTATAAACATAGGGGTGCAGGTGTTCTTTGGAATTGATGTTTCTGTGTTCTTTGGGTAAATACCTAGGAGTGGAATTGCTGGATCCTGTGGAAGCTCTATGTTTAGTAGGTCCAGAAATCTCCACACAGCTCTCCATAGTGGTTGGACCAGTTTGCACTCCCACCAACAGTGCAGAAGAGTTCCTTTTTCTCCACAACCTCGCCAACATTTGTTGTTGCTAGTTTTTTTAATATGTGCCATTCTCACTGGTGTAAGATGGTATCTCATGGTAGTTTTGATTTGCATTTCCCTGATTGCAAGTGATGTTGAACATTTTTTCATATGCCTGTTGGCCATTCGCATTTCCTCTTCAGAGAAGTTTCTTTTTAGTTCCTCTGTCCATTTTTTGACTGGATTTTCTTTGTTGTTGTTGAGTCTCATCAGCTCTTTGCAGATTTTTGTGATCAGTCCTTTATCATTAGTGTTGGGTGCAAAAATGTTCTCCCAGTTGGTGGGGTTTCTCTTTGTTTTGTTATTGTCTCTTTTGCTGTGCAGAAGCTCTTTAATTTGATGTAGTCCCAGCTGTTGATCTTTGCCTTCACTATCACTGCTTTGGGTGATGCCTCTGTAAAGATGTCTTTGATATGCAAATCACGTAGTGTTTTGCCTATATTTCCTTCTATGTATTTTATGGTTTCAGGTCTTATGTCTAGTTCTTTAATCCATTTTGAGTTGATTTTTGTATATGGTGTGAGGTAGTGGTCAAGCTTCATTCTTTTGCATGTAGCAACCCAGTTTTCCCAGCACCATTATTGAACAAACTTTCTTTGCTCCAATGCATAGTCTTTGCTCCTTTGTCAAAGATTAGTTGACCATAAATCTGTGGGTTTATTTCTGGATTTTCTATTCGATTCCATTGGTCTGTATGTCTGTTCTTGTTCCAATACCATGCAGTTTTGATGATTATGGCTTTGTAGTAGAGTTTGAAGTCTGGGAGTGTGATGCCTCCATTCCCTTTTTTTTTCAGGAGAGCTTTGGCTATTCGGGGTTTTTTGTGATTCCATATGAATTTCATCAATAATTGTTCTATTTCTTTGAAGAATGACATTGAAATTTTGATTGGAATAGCATTGAATCTGTATATTGCTTTTGGTAGGATGGCCATTTTAATAATGTTTATTCTCCCAATCCATGAGCAGGGGATGTCTTTCCATTTCTTTGTGTCTTCTTCTATTTCTTTTAACAGTGTTTTATAGTTTTCTTTGTATAGGTCCTTTACCTCTTTTGTTAGATTTATTCCCAAATATTTGATTTTTTTTGTTTCAATAATAAAAGGGATGGTTTTTTTGATTTCTTCTTCTTCAGATTTATTGTTTGTATATAGGAAGGCTACTGACTTTTGCGTGTTGATTTTGTATCCTGCCACTTTACTGAACTGATTGATGAGTTGAATTAGTTTTTCTGTGGAGTTTTTGGGGTTCTCTATGTATATTATCATATCATCTGCAAAGAGTGATAGTTTGACTTCTTCTTTTCCTATTTGGATTCCTTGTATGTCTTTCTCTTGTCTTATTGCTCTGGCTAGGACTTCCAGCATTATATTGAAAAGCAGTGGTGAAAGTGGACATCCTTGTCTTGTTCCAGATCTTAATGGAATTGCTTTCAGCTTTTCACCATTGAGAATGATACTGGCTGTTGGCTTGTCATAGATGGCCTTTATGATGTTGAGGTACGTTCCTTGTATCCCAAGAATTTCAAGGGCTTTTATCATGAATGGGTGTTGCACTTTGTCGAAAGCTTTCTCAGCATCTATTGATATTATCATATGGTTTTTATATTTCTTTTTGTTGATGTGTTGGATAACGTTGATTGATTTTCGGATGTTAAACCATCCTTGTGTCCCTGGAATGAATCCTACTTGGTCGTGGTGAATTACCTTATGGATACACTGTTGGATTCTGATAGCTAAAATTTTATTGAGGATTTTTGCATCAGTGTTCATTAGGGAGATTGGCCTATAGTTTTCTTTTTTTGTGTTGTCCTTGTTTGGTTTTGGTATTAGTGTAATGTTGGCTTCATAGAACGTGTTAGGTATTATACCTTCCTTCTCAATTTTTTGGAAGAGTTTGTGAAGGATAGGTACCAATTCGTCTCTGAATGTTTGGTAGAATTCATTTGTAAATCCATCAGGTCCTGGGCTTTTGTTTTTGGGGAGGTTTTTGATTACCATTTCAATTTCGCTAATTGTAATTGGTCTGTTTAGGTGTTCTATTTCTTCTTTATCTAGCTTTGGGTGATTGTAGAGTTGTAGGAATTTGTCCATCTCTTCTAGATTGTTAAACTTGTTTCCATATAACTGTTCATAGTAGTTACTGATTATTCTTTTGATTTCTGCTGTGTCCGTTGTGATTTCTCCTCTTTCATTTATTATCCTATTTATTTGTGCTTTCTCCCTTTTTGCCCTTGTGAGCCTGGCAAGGGGTTTATCTATTTTATTTATTTTTTCGAAGAACCAGCTCTTGGTTTCATTGATCTTTTGGATTGTTTTTTTAGTTTCGATGTCATTTATTTCTGCTTTGGTTTTTATTATTTCTTTTCTTCTACTGGTTTTGGGGCTTTTTTGTTGTTCTTTTTCTAGATCTTTGAGTTTCGAGATTAGGTTGTTTCTTTGAGTTCTTTCTTGTTTCTTGATGTGAGCATCTATTGCTATATATTTTCCTCTTATTACTGCTTTTGCTGCATCCCATACATTTAGGAAATTGGTGTCCTCCTTGTCATTCAATTCAAAGAATTTTTTAATTTCTTCTTTTATCTCCTCGTTAGTCCAGTGGACTTCCAGTAGTGTGGGTTTCAATCTCCACGAGGTAGGAGAATACCTTGCCAAGAGAAGTTATTTTGAAGCGATCTATGGATATGTCTTTTCTAATACAGTGAAATCCACAGAAGACTTTTAGGTTTTTGAGAAATCATCTTCAGCAGAAATGCTGCGAGCTAGGCATGAAAGGAACATAAGTCTGTGGGCTTTGTTGAAGGAGCAAACTCTGAGCCTGTGCATGATGTCCTGAATGAACTCTACCCCGATTTTTTTTTTTTAAAGATTTATTTATTTATTTATACAAGCACTGGGTACAGTCAAAAGCGCGGGAGGGTGAGATAATTCACCGGAGCCAGAGCGGGGAGCAGAGCAGGCAGAAGGACCGAAGTACACTGCTGAGGGGAGCAGCGGGCGGCAGGAGAGGTCTGCACACCATCTGGGACCCTACTCCGGTGGCCGGGGATTGAACCAGTGCTGCAGAGGCTGCGGGCAGCTTCGCAACCCAGCGCTCAACCGTTGTGCCACCGGGGAGGCCCCCACCCTGATTTTTTATGGATTACACCTCTGTCTCCACATCGAAGAAATCTCAGATGCAGAAGGTTACAACTCCCAGAATACTGTGAAATTGACTTCTTGTATGGGGATTGCTGAGAAATAGGGGTGGAGTTAAACTGGAATATAAGTGGACATATGTGGGCTCTGGCTCTCTTGCATTTCTGGCTTTTGACTTTAGACTTGTACCTTCTTAGCTCAGACAGTATTACTGGTGGGACCCATCCACTAGTCAATCTTTTCTCTCACTCTCTTTTTCTCTCTTCCCCCCTCTCTCCCTTTAGGGTAAATGATTGTCAGGCTTTTCTGCCCTCCTGCCATTAGGATTGATGATGGATCTCAGTCCTGAATGAATGCCCTAGGCGGGCACCTGGAGTGGGATGTGGGCATACGTAGGCGGGTTCACCTGGGCTAAGACGGGGCTTATAAGGGCAGCATCGCAGAACAGAACCACCAGAAAGAGAACAAAAGAGAAGAAACGGACCACCAGAAGAGAACCAGCAGTGAAGCAGAGGCCACGAGAGAATGCCAGAGAGCCCAGAAAGAGTGAAGGTTCGCCAGGGGCTGGGCGGCCTGCTGGCCTCTCGGCACCCCTGCCTGCCGTGTACCTGGTAAGCCCAATAAAAGCCTGAAAAAGCCATTGAGGGCTCCAGGACTCTCCTTTACCTGTCTGCATAGGATCATAGAGAACCTGCATTGTGCCCTTCCTGCCTCTATACTTCCCCAGCCCCATTTTCCTTCAAATAAACCTTTTTTAAATTTATCTCTATATGTCTGCTTTTAGGTCTTATTCTGAGTTCTTAAGTGAGGACTCACCCATTTCCCCCATGGCTGCCAAAATTCTATTGGTGAGAAGCATACTGATCAAACTGGTCAGCTGCAAACATGCACTCACCGCCTTTTCTTAAAAATGAAGGTGCATTTAGAATGCAGAACCAAGAACCAGAGTGCAAAGTTGAAATGTTCCTTGAAACCCAGTTAAGAGAGTCCCAACATTTTGATCACTGGCTTTTTAATTTTCCTTTTGCTTAAAACAGAATGCCTACAACTGTTAATAACTGGGCCTCCCTGGTGGTACAAGGGGTTAAGACCCAACCTCTGAAGCTATCTGCAGCCACAAGTTCGATCCCCAGCAGGGAACAGCCCACATGGCACAGCAGACCTCTCCTGTCTCCCCCGCTGCTTTCCTCAGCAGTATTTCAGTCAGTCTGCCTATTCTGTTCCCCACTCTGTCTCTGATGAATCCTCTCACCCCCCCCCCACACCTCTGGGCTATAACCCAGTTCTTGTATGCATAAATAAATAAATCTTTTAAAAAAAAACCCAAAAAATTGTTAATAACCTAAGTTTCTTTCATGTTAGGTATGTTGTGGTTGGTAACTTCTTTATTCAGCTTCATCCTCTATGAACCAACCTTTTTCAGTTAGAGTCACAATTAGTTTTCAATCTTTGTTGCAAGCTATCTGGTATAACAAAGGAGAAAACTTTGCACATTTTTGCTTATTTAGAAATTAAGTTAGATTTGCCATATTCTACACAATGAAATTATTCTCAACCAATATGGTTCTTTAATTAAATGAAAGTTATAGTTAAGTGACAGAAACCCACATTCCCTAAGACTGCTTTCATCAATATTGTAGAAGTTTGCTGGAAATAGAAGTCACAATTATAAATTATTGTTATAGTTATTCCCATTTATAAAAACATCAATTTTAAATTTGCTATTTTTAAATCACCAACAAGGCAAAAAAAACCCAAAAACAAAAAAAACAAAAAACCTCTAAGGAGAGAACTCTGAGAAGATGATAGTGTAGGGAGTGGCAGGATTCTGACTCCCCACCTAGACAACAACTGCACTGGCAAATTCTGTCTTAAATAGTTTGGAAATTTGGAATCTATTGAAGACTCTTAACTGCAAGGGTAAGATTGGACAAGTAAATTTCAGCTCTTAGATCAGTAGCAGTCACTGATTCCTAACTCTGACCAGATGATAGGCAGCTGGTGAAATGTTATAAAGAAACATACAGGAATTAGCTAGGATGGGTAAAAAGACTTTTCTTACAAGTAACATGTGCTTTGGTTGCTGGTTGCTGCTTCTGAGGTGCAGACAAGGTGGACACTCATTGTTGTACATCCTTCTACCTTCCCCATCCCTCCAGCTCTGTTGCAAGCCCCTTTCCAGTTGCAGTGATTTCTAGAGGATTTAATGGGTGGTATCCATTTTCCCTCCCTTCTGTAATAGGGGCTGCTGCAGCTCCCTGATGCCAAAGAGGAGGACCAGCTTAGTAGCTAGTTTTGATGGCTGACACTAGTTTGAGCTGCAGAGAGAGACCCATGGTGCACAGGGCCAGCCTGGCAAGCTCAAAATGATAGCTTGCACTCCTGCCACTTGGAGTTATGTTCCAGCTGCTCAGTGAGCATCTGATCTGCTAAAGCTCATTCCAGCACCATGGCTCTCCTGCAGGCCCTGAGCCCAGTGCTAATACAATACTGCCTAACTTCAGCACAGACTGGGTATGGATGCACTGGACAGGGTTCCACTTTTGAATAGCACACAGGAATTATAAATGGGTCAATCAGATTCAAGTTTGACCAGCACCAATCAAAAAACTGGAATTGTAAATGGGCCAATCAGGCCTGAAAGGTGAGGATCCTGAGGAATATAAGCCAAGGCAGCAGCCAGCCTGAGACCAATCATCAGTCACCCATTCATCAGATAATTTCAGACACATCTGTTCAATACTTCGTGACCTTTGCAGACAAACCTCTGTAGACTTCTGAGACCTTCACATCTGATCTCTGTTTCAAACTAGCCTAGTGGCTGCTCCCCTACCTTTAGGCCTACCTCTGACATCACCTGTTGACTGGTGTTGACTAGTATTGGTGTCTGTTCCCTAGGCACCACCTATAAAAGAGCTGTCTGCCACTGGCTTATGCCTGGCACCTCTAAGAGCTGTTACACTGGTGACTGGTACCTCTGGCATTGCCCCCTGCTGACTGGTGCTGATTGGCACTGCTGACCCATGACTGAGAAGATTTAAGTTTATCCTTTAGGTTGACATTTGGAACAGGGAGAGCCTATAACAATTAAAAAGAAAGAAAAGCTCAGAGCAATGTAAACAAACAAATAAACAAACAAGCAAAAAAAAAAAACTCATCAAAACAACAAACATGGCAAGGGCAGGGAAATTTGACTTCAAGAGTTACCATATTATTAGATTTAAATAGTCAGTGCTCAACAAAAAAATTTTTAAACAACAAGAGCATACAAAGAAATGGTAAAGTATAGCCTATTCAAAAGAAAAAAATGAATCAACAGAGTGTGTCTCTGAAAAAGATTGAAGGTAGATTTACTAGATATACTCCTTAAAACAACCATCTTAAAGATATCCAAAGAACTAAAGGAGAATGTGAAGATATTCAAGAAAATTATGTATAAACAAAATGAGAATATCAATAAAGACAAAGCCTAAAAAAGAAACCAAGAAGTAATTCTGAAGCTGAAAAATACAATACCTGAGATGAAAATTTTAATAAGGGATTAATTCAAAGGCTGATTTCTGCAAGCAAAGAAAAGCCATCAGTGAACTAAAAGCTAGGGCAATGGGAATTATTGAGTTTGAAGTATAGAAAGAAAAAAAAGCTGAAGAAAAAGAATGAATAAAACCTAAGAAAAAACAAAAGGCATCTAACTTGAAAAGAAGAGTGAAAATTATATCTATATGCAGATGTTATTATCTCGGATGCAGAAAACATAAGATTTTTGCAGAAAACTTTTAGAACTAATATTAAATTCATCAAAGCAGAGTACAAAAAGTCAACAAAATCAGTTGCATTTTTACACACAATGAAAAATCTGAAAGTTACAAAAGCAATTCCATCAAAAAGACTAAAATACTTATTAGTAACTTAGCCAAAGAGATAAAAGACTTGTCCAATAAAACCTACAAAAGACTGGCTAAAGAAATTAAAGAAAACAAATAAATAGAAACATATCCCATATTCATAGATCAGAATACTTAGTATTATAAAAATATCAATACCACCAAAGCTATCTACAGTTTCAATGCAATTCTACTAAAATTGCAATGGCATTTTCTACAGAAATAGAAAACCCATACTAACTCATATGGAATTTCATGGGACCATGAAAAGTCAAAACAATCTTCAAAGAAAAAATAAAAACTGGAGAATTTACCCTTTTTGATTTTTAAATTAACCCTTTTTGATTTTAAAAATTAATTCAAAGCCACCATAATCAAGATACTGTGGTATTGGTACAAAGACAGAAATACAGATCAATGGCATAGCCCAGACATAAATCCTTGTGTATATGGTCAAATTAATTTTGACAATGGTGCCAAGATCATTAAATGGGAAATTCTTTTCAACAATTGGTGCTGGGAAAATTAGATATTGATGTGTAAAAATATTAAATTGGATCCTTACCTAGCATCATATGCAAAAAAAAAAAAATGTATCATGGACTGAAAACTCTTAGTAGAAAAAATGTCAGACAAAAAGAGAAGATTCACAGCATTCAAATGGAAATTATTTCTTGGATATGACACCCAAAGAATAGGTAGCAAAAGAAAAAAAGACAAATTGGACTTCATGAAAATTCTAAAAAACTGTATCGAGATACTATTCATAAAGGTCATACCACAGAATGGGGTAAAAATATTTTCAAATTATCTCTGTGATACTGGCTTAATAACTAGCACATATAAAGCAACTGACAATTCAACAACAAACAATTTGAAAAAAAAATTGGCAAAGGTCTTGACTAAATTTATCTCCAAAGATGATATACAAATGGCCAATAAGTACATGGAAAGATTCTCAACATCACTAATCATTTGGGAAATATAAATGAAAACTATGAAATATCACCTCACATCCATTAGGATGCCTATTACCAATAGAGAAATTCAAATCTTATACACCGTTGAAGCAAATGCAAAGTACGGATGCTACGGGAAAGAGTATGGCAGTTCTCCTTGCAATTAAAAATAGAATTACTTTGTGATTCAGCTAATCCACTTCTGAATGTATTTCCAAAAGCGCTGAAAGCAGGGTCTAGAAGAGAGATTTGCACACCTGTGTTCATAGCAGCATTATTCACAATAGACAATATGTACCATTTGATGAAAGACTAGGTAAGCAAAATGCAGTATTTACATAAAATGGAATAGTCTGCCTTAAAATGAAAGAAAATTCTGCAACATGGTACAGCATGGATGAACTTTGACAACAGCATGCTAAATGAAAGGAAAGCATAAAAAGACAAATGCTATATCATTCCACTTATATGAGGTACTTGAAATAACCAAAATCATAAAGGCAGAAAATATAATGGTGGTTGCCAGGGGCTGCAAGGGAGGGAAGAATGAGGAGTTAGTGTTTATTAAGTTTTGAATTTCCATTTTTCAAAATGAAAAAACAATGGAGATGGATTGTGGTGAAGGATACACAAAATGTGAATGTCTATTAAAGACCACAGAAATATACAGCTACATTTGTTTATGATAGTATATGTTAAGTTGTGTGTATATCTTCCCACAATTAAAAACAACTAAAAAACAAGGACTGTCTTCTCTTCCTCTGCCTTGCACAATAGGCACAATACCACTGATATCTGGCTCTTATGACTCTTCAGTTGTGACTGCCTATGAAAGGCAGATAAAATTATTAAAACAATATACATTTGCAATAATCACATCACATTACCATGTTAGATATATACATTATATGCATTGCTGCACTTTATGATATGAAGATTAATGTTTATTCTTCAATGCAAATACCTGTTCATATATATGTATATATAAAATAAAGTCTAGATTGAGTATAAAAGCCAATTTTAAAAATATTTTAAAAAATTAGTCTAGCCCTATTTTAACTTGTCCTGTTACATTTGAAGGCTACTCTAAATGGCATATTTAAGCTTTCATGAACATCACACAAAAAGTTTGCTATGCTATTAACTGTAAAACTTTTAGTGCTGTGAAATTTGAACATAACCTTCAGAGTGTCTAATAGTCACTCAAGGCCCATGTGTCACACATGACTGGTGGGACAATGATTGAAGACTTACTCTGGTTTAGGCATTGTTAACATGGGTGCTCTCACTCCCACTGGGGCAAACCAGTTCTGGTACACACAGAAAACAGACATAGATATACAATGTATTGATGGTGCAGTATTTAATTGGTAGAAGGGGGTTTATTAGGAAAAACAAGTCTAAAAAGGCTCCTTGGAGGGAGAGAAGATTGAGAAACACTGTAATAGTTAAATATTGGCTCCAAATATAGGTTCTAGTTAGATGTGAACAGTGCAGAGAAGCCTGTGATAATTGGAGTAAGAGGTTAGGTGTGTCAAGGGAATTAGGGATTTTGAATTAGAAATCTTGTGTTCAAGTCTTATCTGCACTACTTGTATAGTTTTCAGAAGGTTGTTTAATTGAACCTTAGTGTCTTCATTTGTAAAACAGACATGTTGATAATATTAATGTTGTAGCCATCTTGTAAAAATTAATTTTCAGAAGTTCTGCTTTGCAAAACAATGGAGTTATAAAACAGAGTTTAAGGGCCTCCCTGCTGGTGCAAGTGATTAAGACCCAACCTATGAAGCTGTTGGCAGCTACTGCAGCATGAGTTTGATCCCCAGCCAGGGAGCTACCCAAATGGCACAGCAGACCTCTCCTGTCTCGTCCCAGGCTCCCCTCAGCAGTATGTTTCAGTTAATCTGTCTGTTCTGTTCTCTGCTCTATCTCTGGTGAATCCCCTCACTCCCACACCTCTGGCCTGTATCCCAGTTTTGTATGCATAAATTAATACATCTTTAAAAAAAAAAAGACAGTGTTTACCAGGTCCTGGGGTTAGAGGATGGGCTGACTAAAGGAACATGAAAGAACATTATGAAATGATGGAAATGGTCTATCTTAATTGTGATGGTGGATATATGATTATGACTGTCAAAACTTAGAACATGACACTAAAAAGGATGCATTTTACACAATGTAAAATTTTACCTCAAGAAATAGATATTTAGGGCCTCCCTGGTGGCGCAGTGGTTGAGCGCTGGGTTGCCAAGCTGCCCGCAGCCTCTGCAGCACTGGTTCGATTCCCGGCTGCTCCCCAGCCACCAGAGGAGGGTCCCACATGGCGCGCAGACCTCTCCTGCCGCCCGCTGCTCCCCTCAGCAGTGTACTTTGGTCCTTCTGCCTGCTCTGCTCCCCGCTCTGGCTCTGGTGAATTCTCCCACCCTCCCGCGCTTCTGACTGTACACAGTGCTTGTATAAATAAATAAAAATAAATCTTTAAAAAAAAAAAAAATAGATATTTAAAAAAGGTGCCCTGCAAACTATAAATACTCATGCCAATGTTTTTATTTCAAGTGTAAGATTCTATATAAAAACCTTAGTGTAAGATTTTTATATATACAGATACTTTTATCTATATAGAGATAGATTTTATCTACATATCTATATATAGTGTCATCTGCAGATAGTGATAGTTTTACTTCTCCCTTTCCAATTTGGACTCCTTTTATAATTATCTCTTGCCTAAGTGTTCTAGCTAGGACTTCCAGTGCTATGTTCAACTGAAGTGGTGAGAACGGCCATCCTTGTCATTGACTAGATCTTAGCTGAAACTTTCAGTTTCTCATCATTGACTATGAAGCTAGTAGTGGGCTTGGCAAGTATCAAGCATTTATTCACTACAAATAACCATCTACTAAGTCTCCAACCATTTTTCCCACTTATGATAGAATAAAAAGAAACAACTAACATTGTTGTATTCTCTTTCAATCTGTTTCTTTTAATCTTTCTATTCAACATTTTAGTTATCCTTTTCAGCTTTCTTACACTGACTACTTTCATACACACAAAGTCTTCTATTATCTTAATCTAAATCATTAATAAAAAGGCTTAACTAGGTCAAGAGTGATGAGAAATTTTATTTGCAACCTCTCTTTGGAGTGCCATCATTTGATTCATTGATACTCTTAGAATGATTGTTCACCCCAGGCCTGAATGAATGGACACAATTGTGTTATCACTAGATCACATGCCCAATCTTGTCCACATATATTCCACAGAGACATTATAGCCATAACTCATTATTTTGAAATTAAAAAATGCTGACATGCTGGGACACTACATCTTATGTAGTTCTTTGCAAAATATAAATTCATTACTGATAGCAATCATTGAAGACTAGGCTTAGTAATCACATTAAGAAGCATGGAAGTTTCTGAATGTGTACTGTCCTGTCTCTGAATATCTTGTGATTGACCTATATTAGATTATAGGGTATGAATAAAAATTTATTATAAAAGAAAAGCTGGAAGATTTTTTAAAAAGATAACATTCAATAATAAAGTTCCTAATGTTTCTAAGAATTGGGGTTAAGCAATGGAAACTGAAATTTCCAGAACTGTTTTTGTACTTGGTTCCACCCTTGGCAATATTTCCCTTCTTAAGAACTACTGATATTAATGTTTCCAGGCATTCAATTTATCTTATACTTGTCTGCTTCCAATTTTGCCTCATATTAGACAATTTATAAACAGTGCGATGCATTAATCTAATTGATAGATCTCTTCTACTTAAAAGCACTAATATAACATAAACTTAAGTGAAAATTCTAGACATCAATAATTACCCATTCATGTCTATACATTATTTTGGACAAACTGGAAAAAGTTGTATCAGTTATATGTTTGCAGATATCCAGATGATTTACATCAAGTTAACAACTACTTGGGAGTAAATAAAAATTTTATACTGTATAATTCAATGTGCTATCTATTTTAGATACATGTTTCAACTGAAACGGAAAAAAAAAAATCAAACAAAAAAACACCACCCATTTTACTTCACCCATATGAAGGAAGTTATTAAGCCCATAAAGTGATAAAAGTTAAGTAGAAACTACATTTAATAAATAGACTGGAATATCATTATTACCATTTTCAAGAGTTCTCAAAAATTTGCTATATAAATAAACTGTAAGTCTCATGAATCTCAGTTAAAACATGGTGAAAATATAAAGGACAAAAATGACCAGCTTATTCTTGTTTTATTCTGCACTATGTATAAATACACTTACTTTATTCTAATGCCCATTCTAACCACTAGCCCACTGAATACTTCAGGAAAGCTTTTTCAAGTAGCAAACTTGACTAACTCAAACCTCAAATTTCAGCTTTTTGCCTCCTTTTTTTTACTGTGGTTTAAAAAAATAATGTAAAATTTACCATTTTAACCATATTGTAGTGTGAGTTCAGTGGTTTTTAGTTATATTGTTGTGAAAGATTCCCTCCTACCACAATATTTCATCTAGCAAAACTGAAATCCAATCGCCATTAAATAACTTCCCTTTTCCCACTGCCCCTAGTCCTTGGCAAGTAACATTCTGTTTTCTGTTTCTATGAATTTGACTACTTCATATGTCTCACATAAGTGTAATTATATATATACACTTATATATATACACAAATTATATATATTACTTATCCTTTTGTGGACTTATTTCATTTAGCACAAGGTCCATGTTTAAATACATTGTCACAAGTGACAGAACTTTCCTTTTAAGGTTGTACAATATTACATTTTATATATAGACCCTATTTTATTTATCCACTCGTCTGTGACAGATGAGCAACCAGAGGGTTGCTTTTACTCCTTGTTTTTTGTGTCTTGCTTCCTCTTCTATTGAAGTGTTAAACAGCAACAAGATGGTTAAAGTAACATAAACAATGGAATAAGAACAATGTGCTAATTCTAAAGTCAGCCTTACCCAACCAAAATGAGAAAAATGTTTGAAAATGACATAAGCATTTAGTGAAACTGTTCACTTGTGAAAAAAATAAAAGAATAAAATGTCAAGACTCCCTAAGTTCAGTCTGTCTGCCTAAAACTAAGCCAAAGTGGGCCCTGAAAAAATTCAAAATAAGACAAATTCATTTAAGTAAAACATAATAACTTATGAGGTATAATAAATTTCTGTGTTCTTCAAAGGCATTTTTTTTCATTTTTCAGAAAAGCTAAATACATTGTCAGTACCAAAATTTAAAATGAATTTATGAGCATGAACTTACTCCTCAATTGTTATTTTATTTTTAAGGAAGCCCAGAGGAATGCTACTATCCAGGGAGAGTTTGAACACTTTCTAAACACTGAACTCTCATCCATCCATCCATCCATCCATTCCTCCCTCCTGCCCTCCCCAACTAACCAAAGTAGCAAAGGCTAGGCACTGACATTTCTAAGGTGGATAAATTAGATGCCTGTTCTAAAGAAATTTACAAGTAGAATCTGGAGGAAACAGGAAGAAGATAACTGTTAGCAGACTTGAACAACTACATAAAAGACAACAAGGATGCAAAATGAAGTACTTTCAAAATGCTATGAGCACCCCAAGAACAGTATTTGTTGCTTATTTTTCCCACCACCACCATTTATCTATTTTCTGGCTCTTATTTTCTTGATTCTAATCCCATCAGGATATCACTCCATAATGACCCTTTAATGGCACTCACAAAGATTTTCTTAAGATTGCACAATATTTATTCTTCATACTTTCTGTAGTTTTGGTTGCAGCAGAGCACAAGGGAAAAGGCCTCTCAATTTAAAAGCAAGTTCAGAATGGCTAATATAATCTGATTATAGGCAATCCCCAGGTAGTAAACAAGTTGTGCTTCACAAATTCACATTGTAGATCAATTAGACTATAGAAGACATTCTCTAATAGGACAAAAAGTTAGCATTGTGTTTAGATTCTTATGCCACACTCCAAAAAATTTAGTTAACACATTAATTAGATTTACATTACTCATAATATAAATACCACTAGAATAGTGACAGTACCTCATCATGTTTTAAAGAATATCTTCATGAATTTGTTCAGTCTCCTAAGAAATGTAACAAAAAATGTTAAGTAGTATAAGGAAAAAAAGAACATTTATTGAGCATTTACTACATGTTGGACACTGTGCTAAACACTTGACTTCATGTTGATTTAATCCTCTTAACAATTTTAAGAGGAAACTCCTGTTACCATCCCTGTTAAAGATAAACACCATTATGCAAGGTTTTGAAAAAAAAAAAAAAAACAGACATGAGAGACTATATCCTATATGATTCCATCTATATGAACTGTCAAGAAAATAAAAAGAAAGTAGATTATTGGTTGCCTGGAGATTGGCTTAACTATGAAATGAATGTGAGGGATCTTATTGGAGGATTAAAAAATGTTCCAAAACTCATTTGGTGATGGTTATACCCCTCAGTAAAGTAACTAAAATAACCAAATTATAAACTTAGAATTAGAGAATTTTATGGTATACAAAAACATACCTCAATAGAACTGTTACCAAAAAAATAAGCAAAACACCAAAAGAAGAAATAAAGGCTTGGAATTTTGGAATTTAAGGAATTTACTCAAGATACTAGTTTTCTATTGTGGCTATTACAGATTAACACAAACTTAGTGACTTTAAACAACACAGATTTTTCATATTACAGATCTGGAGGCCAAAAGTGCAAAATATATATCTCCCTGGGCAAAACTCAAGGTGTTAGCATGACTGCCCTTTCTAGCTTCTAGAGACCACTTGCATTCCTTGACTTAGGGTCTCTTCTTGCATTACAATGACCTCTCCTTCCATCACCATAAATTCTTTTCTGACTCCCCTGTCTTCTCCTTACACAGGCCCTTATGATTACAGTATTAAATTGAATAATCCAGGTTAATTTTCTTGTCTCTAAATCTTTTTCTTAATCACATCTGCAAAGTACCTTTTACCATGTAATCTATTCATAGGTACCAAGGATTATGATAAGGACTTCTTTGGGGGCATGCTGTGGTCTATTACATTCACTTTTCTAGAGAGGTTTAAAATCCAGGCAGTCTGAAAATGCACTTGCTTAACTGTTACATACTTATTCTTCACTGTACACAACAGAAATTTGTCTGTCTGACAGCAAGAAGCACCAGGATAACTCTGAAAATGGTTTCTCAAATCACCTGAACACTCAAAAGGAGGATTCTGGGATCTTAAACAAACACATTTCACTGCAGATTTCCAGGGGCAGTTATCTCAAGTTCAAAGTGACTGTAATGTAAGGAAACATCTATATTAGGGTAGGAACAGTCTCTACTTCTTGTCAAGACAACAGTAATAATACTATAAGAGATACATCGGCCAAACAAAATGTCACTCTTCTTCTGTTTGCTTGTTAATTTATTTATTTTACCAACAACCCAATTTTCAACACCTCACAGCTTATTTTTTGAGTGAGAGGCTATTTAATAATTTTTATTTATTTTTATTTATTTATTTTATTTTTTTGAGTGAGAGGCTATTTAATAATTTTTAAAAGGAACCCTCTTACACTGTTGGTGGAAAAGTATACTGGTTCAGCCCCTACAGTGACAATATGGAGGCTCCTCAAAGACTAAAAAAATGAACCTGCCAGGTGACCTTGCAATTCTATTCCTAGTGATCTACCCAAAAACACTAATTCAAAAGGAAGCCTGTACTCCTGTGTTCACTGAGGCACTATTTACAATAACCAAGATATGGAAACAACCTAAGTGCCCAAATACAGATGAGTGGATAAAGATGTGGTATATATACACACAATGGAATACTACTCTGCTGTCACAAAGATAAATTTGTCATGTGCAGCAACATGGATGGATCTGGAGGGAAGTATGCTAAGTGAAATAAATCAGAAGGAAAAAAGCAAATGCAGGATAGCATATATGGAATATAGAGAAATCAAACAAAGGGTTTGACAAAGATAAACTTTAATATCAACACTTGAAAACTGGCCATAGATCTGAGGCATCCAAGTGGATTAAGGCAAGAGAGAGAAAAGGAAGGAGGAAGAGCAAAATGGACTCTGATAGAGTACAAAGGGTGATGTGGTGATGGGAGCGCTATGGTGACCACAACTGCTGGGGGAAATCCTGTTCTGTCAAAATATTAACAAGAATGTAAGACAATGGTACTTCATTTAAATAAATAAAAAGTAATTTTTATCCTCTTCTAAGTGGAAGTATAACTGAGGACTTAAGAAAAATTGATAATTAAGTTCAATTGTAAAACAAAAGAAAGAGTAACAACCCACCCAAATTATTAGAACAATCATTTGGTCTTACACCCTCAGTATTATCTGCCTCAATGAAAGAAATACATAAAAGTGAAAAACAACAAACTGAATTTTTTCCTACAACAAAACTGCAGATGAAGTATTAAGTATTAAGCTGAAGTATTAAATTGATGACAATTTAATACCTTAATGGGCACTTTGTTAGAAAAGAAAAGGGGCGTCTTTGACACACCTTTCACACTGCAGCCCAGACACACAGTTTCTTTTTCTTTTTTTTTAAAGATTTATTTATTTTTTAAAGATTTATTTATTCGTGCATACAAGAACTGGGGTACAGGCCAGATGCATGGGAGAGTGAGAGGATTCATCAGAGACAAAGCGGGATGCAGAACAGGCAGGCTGACTGAAAGCACTGCTAAGGGGAGCTGCGGGCGAGACAGGAGAGATCTGTTGCACCATGTGGGATTCTCGTCAGCCAGCCGGGATCGGGATAGAACAGTGCTGCAGAGGCTGCAGACAGTTTCACAGTGCTGTGCCAACAGCAGAGGCCCAAGATTTATTTATTTTTATACAAGAACTGGAGTATAGGCCAGAGGCGTGGAAGGGTGAGATGATTCACCAGAGACAGTGGGGAGCATAACAGGCAGATGGACCAAAATACACTGCTGAGGGGAACAGTGGGCTAGAGAGGAGAGGTCTGCGGCCCCATGTGGGTATCTCCCTGGCTGGCTGGGCAATTGAACCTGCGCTGCTGAGGCTGCAGACAGCTTTATCATAGCGCTGCGTTCAGCCCACCGCACCACGGGGGAGGCCCAGACGCACAGTTTCTTTTTGAGCATTATAAACACTATTTCTTCCAAACTCCTTCCTGAAAAACATATTCAGGATTATTGCTGAACATGTATATAACAATTTTCATATGTAAAGCAGAAGTTTTATACAAGGTGTAACACAAAGAACAGTTACTAATTAGAAAATACAAACTCTGGGGAGACAAAAATTCATTAAAAAACTTTAACATGGACCTTCCTGGTGGCACAGGGGTTAAAGTCTCAGTGCTATCAAGCTATCGCCAGTCACTGCTGCATGGGTTCGATTCCCAGCTAGGGAGCTAACACACATGGCACAAGCCTCTCGTCTTCCCCGCTGCAATATATTTCATCAGATTCGCCTGTCCTGCTCCTCACTCTGTCTCTGGTGAATCCCCTCAACCCCTGCACCTCTGGCCTACACCCTACTTCTTATATGCATCAATGGCTAAAAATAAAATCTTAAAAAAAATAAAGAAACTTTAACATATTTCTTATGGAAACTGAACTATCTCCTTAAGCAACACAAAAGTATACCTGTACTGATTCTGAACACATTTTTAAGGAGGCCCTCCCGTGACCAGTTTGTATCCCAAAAATTCCTTTTAGGTTAGCTTTAGAACTCAGAATATACTTTC
Organism: Talpa occidentalis; assembly: GCF_014898055.3. Lineage (NCBI taxonomy): Eukaryota > Metazoa > Chordata > Mammalia > Eulipotyphla > Talpidae > Talpa > Talpa occidentalis. The sequence goes on from NW_023604972.1 coordinate 55,630,781, forward strand.
TGCAAAACACAGCAATTAATGATGATTTAATTCCAAAGTCAGACTACAGCAACCAATATAACTCATAAAAGCACTGAAATAGCATACATTTGAAATGGAAAAACACAAAAACCAGAAAACAATGTAGTTGGAATGAAAGCATTAAAACAAAACACCCATATAAAATAAGAATAAATGAGGTGTTATCTAAAGTTTACTCATTTATTTAACAAACAATATCTACATCTGTCAACCATGGAGACACATCAAAACAAATCCCCACCTTTAGAGAACTTTCTTTGATGGTATGAGGTGGGGGGGGGGCATATGAATAAATGTATAACAAATGTTGGCTTCATTTCAAATATGAGTGCTTGAAGGACTAAGTCAATGGAAACATTTTCCATTTGATCTATTTGAAAAATTACAAAAATACCATTATATTTTAGTGATGCATAATTTCACTTCAGAATTTATGGATCTGTTTTCTCTTAAACTAAGTACATGCATTATGAAGTCATGGGATGTGAAGGGAGAAAAGAACAGGATATGGAAAGGGAGGGAAAGAGGGAAGTGAGAGTTAGAGGAGAGGCAGGGAAAGAGGTAGCAGGATAAGAGGAAGGAAGAGGATGGAGCATTAAGGAAGACTGGAACGAAGAGCTATCTGCCAAGAAATTTTCTATGGGAGAACAAAGCAATTCATGGCCTATTAAAATGGAAGGGTAGAGGAAGAATTCAGTATTTGTATAATTTTCCAGAGGGGAAAGAAAAGGGATCGGGGATCACAAAGTTGCTGAGGTCAGGGAGTTTAACTGCAATCTATAGACTGAAGGGATAGGTGGAGGGCGACTCAACAGGTGGGAGAAAGGAGTCACTAGGGGTATCATCTAGGAGCTGCTAATCTTGGAAGGGAGAGGGAGAGAGACCATACACATGCCTATATAACAGTCATCTAACATGCTGAGATTTTCATTTTATGACGTAATTAGAAGTCAGTAAAATATTTATGGGATGAACACCATTCTCTCAGATAATTGTCAACCTTCCCAGCCACTGAAACACGAGTGGGTGATATCCAAAATTGGAAACAAACTAAATGGTAATCAAGAGAGGATAACATAAATTATAAACTATAAAGAAATACTATAACAACTATTACAACAGTGGTATACAGATTAATGTTTGCTGTCCTAGAAAGATTTTCATGGTCTATTATTTAAATGATAAAATTAGTAACACAATAGCAAGTGTGAATATTTCTCTTATGTAAAAATGTATTTAAATTTCTGTGTGTACATTTCTATAAGGATGTTAACAAATGTGAATAGCAAGAAGTCATTTGGTAATTTTTTACTTTCTCTTTTTGCCCTTTTGGTTTTGTATTATTTTAGTTACTTGCAATGAACAAATACCATTTTCATGAAACTAATAATTTTACTTAAAAAGATTAAAAGGTGATGACAGGATATGCTTCTGCGAAGCTAACCAATCTGATAACAGTATCATTACCTCACTCATACCAAACAAACAACTCTTAATAAGATGTTCCGTAGTTCTAAAGCAACAGGCTGGCCACCCAGAGAGAGATTACTAATACTCTTAACAGTAACAGTTTCATTTGAAACCTTTTTAGTAAGGATGAGATCACTTCACCTCAGTGTTACCTCTAGCAACACAATTTTCATTAATAAGAAGGCAAGGTTAAACATCATATGATATGCTTTACACAAATTATTTGATGAAAACACACAAAAAAAGACCATACTGTGTGAAATTAGAAAGCCTTCTCTACCTATGAATAAGTGGCCTTCCTATATGTGACTCTAGGAAGATATTTGACATATATACTCCTAGAGGAACTGCATTAAAATTAGTCCCATGTTAGTACTGAAAATTTTATAACAAAATTTTATTATATAATATGCTTAATCTTAATCAATATGTCTCCCCTAAATAAGTAGTGCGGAGAGATGAAAACATTATTTCCACCTCTACAGAATGGTTGCCAATTTCCCTAGGAAAACAAAACCAGGATTTCCTTTCAGAAGTTTTCTTTAAATAATTGTATTTCGGGGGTCTCCCTGGTGGTGCAAGGGGTTAAGTCTCAGCACTATGAAGCTACTGCCAGCCACTGAGGCATGAGTTTAATTGTTGGCCAAGGAGCTACCAACATGGCGCAGCAGACCTCTCCTGTCTTGCTGGCTGCTCCACTCAGCAGTGTATTTCAGTAGTTCACCTGTTCTGCTCCCCACTCTGTCTCTGGTGAATCCTCTCACCTTCCCTGTACTTCCGGCCTACACCCCAGCTCTTGCATGCATAAAAAAATAAAATCTTTAAAAAAATAAATAATTGTATTTCATAGCTCCTTGTTTGTATGTTTGAAGACCCGAGTATCTAGCTTATCAAAACTAAGCTAGATACTTACATCATTTGAAGCACATTGTCTCAACAGTAAGAGTATTTCAAGCTTGCAGCTATCCTCATTTACTTCATAGGAACAACTGGTGCATGAGTCATCTGAAGGGCATGGCGCTGAAGAAATGACTGCTCAGTGTAAACTGTTTAGTGTACAGTACACTCCTCAGGCAGGTTCCATTGAAAAAGAGAAGTTGTAAACAGCTTCCCATTTGCCAGAAAATTCAATAGGTTTGACTTCCATTCAACACAAACAAAAACTTCCTGAACAGTCAACAAGAAATTAAAGAAGCTGCAGGCTGCCTAGGTAGGGTAGGCAACAAGATATAGCCACAAATGGATCTGTATATCTTTCATATGACTGAGAACCCAGAACAGTTAATTTAATGACTATATAAACAGTTGGTCAATTGGATCCAACAAATATTTACTGAGCACTTACTGCTTTCCTTACTGGTGGGATGTACTTCAGATAATACCAAGACTAAAGGCAAAATAGTCCTTTCCCTAAAGTAATGTATATGATAGGGAGAAGGGTAAAACAAGTATAGAAATATTATCATTAACAGAATATTTCCATAAGAAAGGTACATAGTCACAAGAGTGTATTTTGAGGGTAGTTTATCTATTTGTTTGGGGGTTAAAAAGTATTATTACAAGGAAAGGCCACCTAGGGCAGGTGGCATTGGATCCCAGGGCTTAGAAGTAGGGTAACATAGCTAATACAACTACATTCTTCTTGAATGTAGTTCTTCACAGAGCACAGGTACAGTGACTCATGAAACTAACACGCATTCTACTCTGTTTAACAAGACAAAATATTTAACAGAATATCCACAAAGATGTATTTGCATGCTGGTAATAGTTTTCTTACTGCCTTATCTAACAGAATGGGAAAGCAATCATATGATATAGCTCTATATCTTTTCTTTCTTTTATAATTGAGCAAGCAATATTGAGGGTACTTTACACTCTGCCTTGGATAATAAATGCTACAATTTGGGCAGCTGTATTATAGAAATTCTATGTGTGAGCATAGGTCATGCCTCACCGTCAGCACCTTTTACTGAAAGAAAAACAAAAACATAAGTTGATTACTCATGAATGACAAGATGATTCAGGGTAGACTTCTAATGCCGGAATGCTCCTCTATTAAAAATATACTGTAAATTTCTCTCTCAAACAAAGTATTCCTTTCTATATTATTAAGATCCAGATTTTACAAAGACATGGAAAATAAATATCAATCCATTTAGAACATTATAAAGAAAAAAATATGTTCAAATTTTTTGGCTACCTAAACAATGAAAAAGAAAGGGACTTATAGGCAAAACTATCTCAAATTCTTTTATTTTAAATTGTGGTAAAAAGACATAAATTTTACCATCTTTTTTCTTTTTCTTTTTTTTTTTAAAGATTTATTTGTACAAGAACTAGGGTACAGATCAGAGGTGCGGAAGGGTGAGAGGATTCACCAGAGATAGACAGGGGAGCATAACAGGCAGATGGACCAAAGTCCCTGCTGAGGGGAGCAGCAGGTGAGACAGGAGAGGTCTACTGCGCCATGTGGGTATCTCCCTGGCAGGCCAGGAATGGAACCCATGCTTGCAAAGGCTGCGGACATCTTCACAGCACTGTGCTCAACCTGCTGTGCCACCAGGGAGGCCCTCTTAAGTATTTTCATGTATAATCCTCAGTAGTGTTAAGTCTAATCAAGTTGTTGTGGAGCAGTTCTCCAGAACATTTTCATCTTGTAAGTCTTGAATGCTATCATCATTAAACAACACTTTCCCTTTACCCTCATCCCAGGAAAGCACCATTCTACCTTCTGTTTCCAGAGGTTTGACCACTGAGATACCGCATATAAGTGAACTCATTGTCTTGATGTTACTGGCATAACCCTACTCAAACTTTGCATAATGCACATTTCCTCTACATTCATCCATGTTGCTTGTGACAAAATTTTCTTCCTTTTTAAAGCTGAGTATTTCCTTGTTTGTATTATGTATGCCACATTTTCACCATCCATTCATCCATCAGTGGAGACATTGGTTGGTTTTACCTCTTGGTGATTGTAAATTAGGATGCTATAAACATGTGTATATGATATGCTGCTTTCAATTCTTTTTAATATATATCCAGAAGTAGGATTGTTGGATCATACATTCTAATTGTGAAGTCCTTCTGCATACTTTCTTAACCACTGATGTATTTTCTATTGGATTCCGATTTACTGAATTCTAACTAGATAGGTTATTAGTGTAGTATGGATGAATTCTGAATAATTGCTTTTCCCAAAATAGTTAATCTTAGCCTCCTGTGGTCTATCCTCTCCCTTCTCCCCTCCCCCCCAGAGTATCAGAAACAAAATTTATCTTTCACATGCATTCATTCATTCAACAAATCTGCACTGCGGGTCTATTTACTGGGCATTGTGTATTAGGTCCTGACATTAGAATAAAACAATCTTCATCTGTTCCCCTTCACCTCTGGCCTTTTTCCTGCTATAGGTCAATAACTAAAGCTTTACTGGAATCATGGTTATTCTTTCTGCCTAAAGGTTGGGCTATACTTAAATGTGCCTAAAAGAAAACTATTTTATTCTCTCATTTCACACTTTAATATTAATTCTAGGATGTAGGATGAACTGAAGTTGAATCTCTGACATTCAGTTGCAATATTCATTACTTTCAGTTGACTATTGCTATTTCTGTTAATCACATTAATGCTTCTTCCAGTGAACTACAAAGGAAAAGTTTTACTTCCACAAGTATAGTCCACTGTCATATTTTTCCTATTCCTTTCCATGAAGACTTGCTTTAATGCCTGTGTTTACTGACTAAAGGTTTGCTTGGTCAAGGTGGGAAGCTGTCTGGGTTCAATGACCAAGAAGGACAGCCAGTAATTGACTATCTGCATTATCTCTTACAAGAAACTAACTTCAGGGCCTCAAATAACCAGCCATTAAAGCTGCATTTTAACTCTTTGCCACATCATCCACCTGCAAACACATGGCATCATCTGGTTAGGAAATTACTTTTCCCTTGTTTGTTTAAAAAGAACACACCTTTCTGAATTGCAACTGTATATACTACTCAGGTTCCCATCCTATGGAAGATAGAGGAGGGACAACCATTGTGTGCAACATAGCAAGTGTAAAAATACCAGAATCAGGCAATATGGTAAAACTGAAAAGCCCTTTCTGTTTTTCTGTTGACCCTGACCTAAAATCAAGTTCTGATGAAGTGAAGATATAGTAATTACTGAGTCCACAATGAAACATTTTGTTTTGAGTTTAAAACACGTGGCAGCTGTTGCTAACCTTTTTTTCCTGCCCTACATGCTGGAAAGGATATACATTGTTATATCTTCTTAATAGCAAAGGAAATCACAGACCTAATTTCCAAGGTATTTTGAGGTATTACCCAGCTTCTCTCTTACTTTCCCACCTTCTTTTTTTTTTCATGTATCTTACTTCACATTTCTGCCCTTTTTGCTTCATCCAGCATAGTGAGTATGGGATATGAAAACTAAAAATTGACTTAGATTTTTTTTAAACCATCAAGTGGCATTTATTTTTACTTCTGCATCCTCAAACTCTTAGTGATTCAACAAAAATCCCAGATTACTCCTTGGGAATTTTTGATCACATAAAGAAGTGCAACCAGCCTCTCCCATCAAAAGAACAAATATTTGACTAAGGGGACCATGAGATATTTGTGAGGAAATTAAATAACATCATCAATAAAAAAATGTTCCAAGGAGGTCATGTAATTGAATGTCATAAGTGATAATATTAATATTTAAATATACATTGTTTCTGCATTAGCTCATGAGATTTTGTGTTTACAAGTCTCTAAAGTAATTTTCATAATTTCTATGTTACATATGGGAAACTGTGGATCAGAAAAGCTAATTGACTTATCCAGGAGGCATAGTTTTTAACAGGCTAATGTCAGACTCTACCCCCAGACCTAATTTCAGGCAATTAATTATCTTCTAGGCTAGGATGACGTACTTATGTTTCTGAATGACCAGGAGAGATTTCATGGAAGATGTTATGAGACAAGGATGGGAAAATAAGAATATCCCAGATTGAACAAAAGGTATGAACAATGGAGGTTAGTACAACGTAAGACTCAGAGGAGGAACAGGGGGACATAGTACAGCAGAAGCCAGGCCTGACGGGGAAAGCCTTACCTGCTAGAGTGTAAATTTTCCTAGTCAATACTAGGCTCTGAGTGGAGAAGTGGTAGTTCAAAGACTGCGTACCTTTATCTTTGTCACACATGGAATAATGTAAATGTCAGAGAAACAAGAAATGGTTGCAGTATAACAGAAGGAATGATGACACAGAATCAAAGCCCTAGACTTTGCCCAGACTTCTGCTTAACTAGTTATGATTTGGGCAAGTCATGACCCTTCACTGCACAGTTTACTCATCAGAAAAGGGGGAATAAAGTTTTCTTTTTCTATAAGAATCAAATTAAATAGCAGGTATGAAAGTATTTTAAAAAACAGAATGTGCTATACAAATGCAAAATAGTATTTCACATATTATTATGGATCCGAGAAAGAAGCATCCTAAGACAGAGACTTCATTTGGTTACTGTAATAATTCAGAGAACAGGATGAGAGTCTGGGGTAAAACAATGGTATAAAGATTCAGAAATCGAAAGACATTATAAAGCAAGAGTCCACAGACCCTGACATTGATGTTTATTATGAGGATTGCTGAGAGAGGAGGGTGTCAATACTGTCTGCATAGAAGAATAGCAGAAATAGGAAAGCCAATGAAAAGCTTAGAGGGAGGATAAGTGAGATTCTTGGACAAATCAAAATGACCACTAGGCACATAATGGAACAAGAGAGAAAGAGTAGGGCTGGTAATAGAGATTTGAGGTCTGGATCTTCCTGTATGTCCAGTTTCACCTCCCTCTTAAGGATCTGTTCTCCATGATGGAACTCCACAACCAAAACTATCACCCTCAGCCACATCCTAAGCCCCCTTACCAGGACCACTCCAGTAGCTGTCTATTGTTGTTTGCACATTTTCCACTGTAGTCAATTGTGATCTTTTAAAAAATGTGAATCAAACAATCAAACTATTATTATCCCCTGCTTAAATCCACCTAACTGCTTTTCATTGTTCTGATAATTAAGTCTAATCTCTTTACTCTAGTTGACAATATCATCTGTATAAGGGAGATATTAAGTCCATTTTATAGATGTGAAACAGACTCCACAACTTTAAGGAAACTACCCAAGGGTAAATATTTTATGACGGAACATGGAGGCCAGCTTCTGGCACTTGAGTCTATAAAAGTTTTCTAGCTTGCTCACTCACACTTCTGTCCTATGCTGGGAAGATATCTTTTATTTTGTATTTCAAGGAAACCGTCCTCTCTATAGAAGGGCCTATCTGACTTATTCATGCAAAGTGATCAATCAGGCCCATGCTATTTTATCACCCAATCTTCATAAAAGAGTATTTGTCCTAGAGTAGGCACTCAGTAAATAGTTGCTGAGTGAATAAAGATTAAGAAAACTTTGTTTCTTAACAGAAATATACAGTACATTTCATCTCAAATCAAGAGTACACAATCTTCTCAGTTACACATGGAACATTCTCCTTGATAAATCATATATTAGTCCACAAAACAAGTCTTAATAATACAAAAGGAATGAAATCATAAATCATACCAAGCATCGTTTCTGACCATAATGGTATGAGACTAAAAGTCAACTGCAAGAAGAAAACAAAAAAATTCACAAATACAGTTGCCCTTTGAAAAACATGATCTGAACTGCACAGATCCACTTCTATGTGGATTTTTGTTTCTATCCTCAGGTTCTGCACTCAGAAACAACAGTCCTGTTTGGTTAAATCCACAGATGTGAAACCCTCAGATATGGAAAGCTAACTATAAAGGGATATGAGCAGCTGTGAATTTTGGTATTCATGGAGAGGACTCCTGAAGCCATTTTCTTGTGTATGCCAAGCAATGACCGTAGTTAAATTTTGGGGGAAGTCACAAGTTACATGTGAATTTTTGACTGCATGGTGCATCAGCCAACCTAAACCTCTGATCAATTGTCAACTCTATGTGGAGACTAAACAGCATGCTACTGAGCAAAAAAAAAAAAAAAAAAAAAAAGATAAATTAAAAAATCAAGAGAAATAAAAATATACTTTGAGACAATCAGAATGGAATGTATCAAGACTTACTGAAAGCAGTTCTGAATGGTCAGGTCACAGCATAGTACTAAATAACTAAAGAAATCTCAAAAAACCAATTTTATACCTCAAGGAATTAGAAGAAAAACAAATAAAGCCTGAAGTCAATGAGAGAAAGGAAATAATAAAGACTAGTGTGCAAATAAATGGAAGATGAAAAAGACAATAAGAGAGATAAATGCAACTATGAACTGGTTCTTTGAAAAGATAAACAAAATTTACAAACTCTTAGCTATATTCTCCCAAAAAAAAGGAAGAAAGGAAGAAAGAAAAGAGAATGCTCAATAAATAGAATGGAAATGAAATGAATAAAAAAATAAGAGGAAACTTTACAGTTGATATCACAGAAATGCAAAGATCATAAGAGACTTCAATGGATAATTACATGCTAATAAACTAAGTAATTTAGAAGAAATTGATAAGTTCCTAGAAACATACATTTAAAGGATGAATAATTAAGAAATAGAAAATTTGAACAGATTGATTACTAGTAAGGATATTAAATCAGTAATCAAAAACACCCCCAAAAACAAAAGTCCAGAACCAGAGAGCTTCACTGGTGAATTCTATCAAGCTATCAAAGAATACTAACTAACTGAATTCTTCTAAAACATAGAAGAGGAGGGAATAAATTTATTTTGAGGGTAGCATTATACCAAGACTAACACCAAAGATACCACAAGTAAATAAAATTACAGGCCCATATCCCTGATGAATATGCATGCAAAAATCCTCAACAAAGCAAGTAGTAAACAGAATTCAACAATACATTAAAAGAATCATTCACCATGATCAAGAAGAAGAATTTATTCCAGGGAAGCATGTCTAGTTCAGCATCCACAACTCAGTCAATATAACACATTGATTGATAAAATGAACAAAATGAATGATAAAACTCATAGGATCATATCAATAGATGAAAAAGTAGCATTTGATAAAATTCAGCATCCATTTCCAATATAAATTCTCAACAAAGTTGATAGAGGGAACACACCTTAACATAATAAAGTTCACACACAACAAACCCACAGGTAATATTATATACAATGGCTAGGATCAGGAATAAGAACAAGAAAAGGATGCTCACCAATTTTATTCAACACAGTAGCGGAAGACCTAGTCAGAGCAATTAGGGAAGAAAAAGAAACAAAAAAGTATCCATATTGTAAAGGTAAAAGTAAGATGGTCACTGTTCATAGGGGACAGTACATAAAGAACTCAAAAAACTATTAGAACTAAGAAACAAATTCAGTAAAGTTGTAGGACCCAAAAACCTGTTATTTCCATATAGTAATTTAACAAACCATTAGAGAAATCAAGAAAACAATTACATTTACAATTACATAAAAAAAGATAAAATACTTAAGGAGTAAATTTAATCAGGGAGGTGAAAGACCTATACATGAAAATTACAAGACACTGATCAAAGAAACTGAAGAAAACACAAGTAAAAAGACATTACATGCTTATGGACTGGAGGAATTATAATAGTTACAATGTCCATATAACCCAAAACAATATTGAATGAAATCTTTATTAAAATTCCAACAGATTTTGAATGAAATCTTTATACATTGAATGAAATCTTTATTAAAATTTCAACAGATTTTTTCACATGTTATATGAAACCAGAACAATTCTAAAATTTATATGGAGCCACCAAAGACCCTGAATAACCAGAGCTACCTGATTTTAAACCATATCACAAAGTGATAGTAATCAAAATAATATGGCACAACCATAAAAACAGACACATAAATCAATGGAAAAGAATAGAGAGTATAGAAATAAACCATGTATACATGGTCAATTAATTTACTGCAAAGGACAATGGGAAAGGACAGTCTCTTCCATAAATACTGGGAAAACTGCACAGTCACATATAAATGAATAAAATGAGACCGTTATTTCACATTATGCACAAAAATCTACTCAAATGGATTAAAGAAATAAACATAAAACTTGAAACCATAACATTTTTAGAAGAAAATATAGGCAGTATTCTTCCTCACATCAACCTTAGTGATGATTTTTTATATCTGATTTCACAAGCAAAGGCAGCAAAAGCAAAATAAGTGGCAGTACACCAAGCTAAAAGGAAAGGAAGCAGAGGAAATCACTAGCAAAATCGAAAAGTAATTCACTGAATTGAGAAAACATTTGCAAATCATAAGTTGGTAAGTGATTAATATAGAACTACATAAGAACTCATACATTTAAAAAAAATTATTATGACTAAAAGAGCAGGAAATAAAGATATCTGTCCAAATAAGATATACAGATGGCCAATAGGTATATGAAAAGGTGCTCAACATCACAAATCATTAGAAAATACAAATCAAAACCACAATGAAATATCACCTCACACCTTTTATAGAATGACATCTAAAATACAAGCAATAACAAGTGTTGGTGTAGATTAGAGAAAAAGCAACCATAGAATGTAAACTGGTGCAGTCACTATGAAAAACAGTATGAAGATTCATCAAGAAATTAAAAATAGAACTATATGATTCAGCAATTTCATATAAAAAAATAATAAATAAATAAAATTAACAGGCACTTATAAATCAGAGACATTCTGTAGGGTTGAGGGAGGGAGAGGCATCAAAACAGGGGAGGGAAGAGCACAAGGGACTATGGTGATGGTGCATGGGTGAACTAGTGGTAGGAATTTTATGGGGACTACATCTGAGAGAAGAAAGCATATGTTGTCCAAAAATGAACAATGATGTAAAATATACATAAGCAAATAAATTAATTTCAAAAATTTAAAAAATCTTTGGAAATAAACGAAAACAAAAGTACTAATTCAAAAAGATATATGCACCCTTATGTTCATTGTAGCACTATGTACAAAAGCTGAGACATGGAAACAACCTAAGTGTCATAAAAAGAAATCATGCTAGTTGTGAGAACATGGATAGACCTTGAAGGCATTTTCCTAAGTGAAACAAATCAGAGAAAAAATACCATATGATTTCAATTACATGTGGCATTCAAAAAAATTAAAATGAAACAGAAAACAAAAACAAATGAACAGGCAAAAGAAAATTCACAGATACAGATTACAGAATGGTGGCTGACAGGTCCATTGGGCCAAATAGGTGAAATGGGTTTACAGGGTAAATCCTAATCTGTATGGTGATGATGGTAACTAGACCAATTGCGCTGATAATTTCTCAATGTTTACAAATATTGAATCATTAGTTGTATGCCAGAAATTAAAATGTCAACGATACCTCTCAATTTTTTTTTAATTATCAAAGAAAGATAAAAAGAGGAAGGTTGGTAAGTTGCATATATAATAAATCTCTATTCATCTATGTTAATATTAACTATATAAACGCCAGTTGTTAAAACTCCCAGACTGCCTGATTTACCATACCTAGATTATATGGTCTAACTAAGCAAAACCCAAGATAAATATTGTACACCAGGCTCAACACATTGAGGATTATCAGTACATATCTTCTAACTTAATTCAGTGTGCTATGTTTTGAGGTACAGATGAACTCCCCTAATAGTGAGAGCACTGGTGCTGCTTTTTTCACTCCTTTGAGCAAAACTGTTTGGTCAGAGAACTAAGATGTAACTTGACATAGTATGATGAAGATGAAGTCAGGGCAGAGATGAAGATGAACTACTCTTTAACTGAGCCACTTCGTTTCTCTAAGATAATTGTATTTGGAATAGGGTCATTTTATCTGTCAAATGGATAAAGATAGAGAGCCTAGGAGAAAATGAAAATATTTTAGAATTCAGGATCCTAATATACAAAAAAAAGGAAAAGCCTCAAAACATTGCAAAATTAAAACTGGTAAATACTTAAATGTTTAAAAATAAACACTATAATAATTATTGAATTATACTTTAACAGATATCACTTTTTATTTATACTTTTTAAATTAAACTTTCTCACATCATTGTTCATTTTTGTATACAGTATTTCATCGCTCCCCTCAGGTGTAGTCACCCTAAATTTCCCACCACCACATCACCCGTGAACCATCACCAGAGTTATTTGTGCTCTTCTCTCCTCTGTTTTGACCCCTCTCCCTTCTTCTCACCTGCTGTATGTCTCAGATCTATAGCTTACATGCAAGTTTTGTCTTTCAGAAATCACTTTTTAAATGAATCATGATTAGTAGGGTTGTGGATATATTTTAACATGTTTGATATATTAAATTAAAACCTTTGGGCAGATGAAAACAAAAAAGACCTAGAAAAGCAATACACAGTAAAATTAAAATAAGGGGCCTCCCTGGTGGAAGAAGGGGTTAAGGCACAACTTATGAGACTATCCGCAGCCTCTGCAGCATGAGTTCAATACCCAGCCAGCAACATGGTGCAGCAGACCTCTCCTGTCTCGCCCGCTGCTCCCCTCAGCAGTGTACTTTGGTCAATCTGCCTGTTCTGTTCCCCACTCTGTCTCTGCTGAATCCTCTCATCCTCCCACACCTCTGGCCTGTACCCCAGCTCTTGTATGCATAAATAAATAAATCTTTTTTTTTAAAGGAATAGCCTGTATGCCAACAGCCTTTTAAAAAAATAATAAAATTAAAATAAGAAATATCATCTATGCTTAAAAGGCCATCTATAATCAGGATTAACACCATAGATTAAATCTATATTTATGGAAATTACACTGTACTGCATTAGAAATGAATAACAAATACATCCAGGACATAATAGTGCCATACCTTCATGTCTTTGGACTTAGAAATGCATGACAACTTTAATAAAGACTGTATGTGATGGTAAAAAATTGAGAATTTTGAGTCACCCACAATTTATAAAAATGCATCTTGAAGTAAGTACTAATTCTACAGGGGCTTCTTTCCTAATCTGAGAATTAAGAGTTATTTTGTTTCCCACGTAACATTTCACTTCTCATCACATTTTCTTAATGGATACTATTCAGAAGTACATTTTTTGAAAACAGTATAAAGTGTCATTATGTGTCTGCAATTATTGATTCAGAAGAACTCTAGTCTTCAAATCCAGGAGATTCTTTTCAGTTTTTTCTCCTTGACACCTCTTTATAACCGACCCTTTCTTGAAATTCTATTTTCTTTGATTTAGGTTATGCTATACTGGCTTATATTCCTCTGATTTTTCTAACTTATTTTTCCAATTACTTAGCTATAGACATTTCTCAGGATGCCACAGTTCTTGGAGAGTTTGTTCATTTTGTCTTCCAGAAGTTTATGAGGATAAATGACTCACAAACTCTAGATTTTCCTCTGTTGCTTATGTGTATATCCCTGAGGGACAGTTCTTGATAAGCAGTAGAAGATATAAAGTTACACTAGAAATATGGACCAAATCATTAAAGCTTTTGAATGCCATGGTAGAGAAAAGAAATATATTTGAATAGAAGCCTTGGAAGCAGGAGAGTGAAACAATCTAATTTGTTTTAATTTTAATTAATTTGTAATTCTAGCAACAGTATATTTGGAGTGATGTGAGTGACAGCAAAAAAGGAAAATCAGTTAGTTAAGAAGTTAACAAAATCAGCCAAAGGAGAGATGACAAGAACTTGGGGGATATGGAGTGCATTTAAAAGGACAGATGGCTGTAAGTCAGCTTACCCTAACTGATGCACATATCACTACTCCATCATCCATACTATTCACATGATCAGGATCTCTATTATAAACTCCCTGTAACACTTACTAAAATTTTAATTCAGCAATTATTTAAGGAATTTATCCCTTGTTCCATAAAGTATGAACCCCTTAGAGTCATGAACTATGTTGTTTGGCCGATATCTGGACACTGCCTACTGGCATGTAATACATGTTCAAAAAATATTTGGTTAATTAGTAAATTTACCAAACAACACAATAAAAATTAAAGAAAACTAAAATTATATATAGTCTTAATGCTGGAAGGAAATTCATATACCATCTAGTAGGAAATAGAGGATTAGTGAAATTAAGTTGTAAAGGTGGTTAATGATAGAGGAGGAAGTAGAATTCTCCAAGAACCTCTTTAGTAACCTTACGGCACAAAATAAAAGACAACTGTATCTGCAGAAGGCAGACACAGGGGTATTAGATAATTCTAGAGATTAATATATAGTGTACATGCACACTCTCACATGTAATGCTGAGAATATAAATTTCCCACAGGACTTTCTCAGCAACTCAGGATCACACCTCCGAGTATATTTAAGTATTTATTGTATGCTTAAATTTGCAATTTATCACTGAATGATGATACAAATAATTTAAAAGGTCAATAGCTATTTTCAGGATTATTTTTGAACAAGCCATATGGCACTAATTTTCAATTTGAAGTCTTAGAAACATCAACCACACAGTATTATTATTATTATTTTTTGCTTTGAATTTGTTTTCACTTGAATTTTCTTTCAGAGGTATGAAAAATGAGATGAGCAGAATTATCAGAATCTAAATTTGCTTTTTTTTCCCACAAAGAGAAAGAATGTTTATTTTAAATGCTTTCTTTAATTTTCAAAACTAACCTAAAACTGACTATACATTCCTAGGCCACTAATGCAAGTGATATAATGAAGGTCACTAATCCCATAAATAACCTAAGACAGACAAGTTAAAATATGGTAAAGTAAATAACAGCTTCTGTATTTTTATTTTGAGAATATATGCGATCTAGTGGAAAACACAACAGACCAAGAGTCAGAGGAAACACTATTCTTAGTTCTCCTGCTTACTAACTGTTATATAACTTGTGGCCAATCCTTAACACCTACCCATTAGTCATACCATGGAACCTCATATCAGTCTTTGTGAAATAAAATCATCTGGGCTGCTCTCTTCCTAAGATTGATATAAGAAATAAGCAAGATCATGAATACAGAAGCCCTTTGAAAGTATGTTTGAATAGAAACATACAATTTCATTTTTTATGGTAGTATTTAGCAGGGCAGTACTGATGACTTCTGGCTGAGCACCTCTCTTTAATAAATAACAAACTGACTTACAAGACCTTGAATTTATGTGGGACCCTGTCTTTTTCCATATGATGGTTAACTGCCAGGCAGATGTTAATGCTTAATCACTGCATTCTCAAAGAGATTGAAAGACAAAAGGGATTATTTTTTCAAAGGATAAGAAATCTTTGACTTTGGTATCAATCATCAACGTATGACCACTAAGCCCAGTTATTCTCTAGACAGATACTCTCCAGAGAAGAGTTCACACATTTAAAAAACACTGCATCACATGGATGGCATAAAAGACCTGCAAATCATCTACTTCATCCTTTTTCATATCAGCATCAACCTAAAATGTACTGCTTGAGAGTACCATGGAAAGCAATCATTGCTCTTTGCAATTTAACAAAGTAAGTTATTATTTCACAAAAGAAAAAAAAATACTAAATTACACTGTATATATAAATACTATTGGTTGCAAATCTTATATGTTGCAAGTAAGCAACTTATTTGTTAGGCACTTACTTGCAGATTTAAGGTTAGACTACTGCCACCTCAAGTGAGACCAAGACAGAAAAAAATTCTTTTTATTACATTTGTTTGAAAAACAAAAACTTGAAAGCATTATTACGAACACTAACCAAAGTAATAAAGTTTACCCTTCACACAGAATATTGGAATAATACAATGTATGGTTCATATAAATTTATAAACCATCATGATTCCTGAAAACATATAAAGCAAACATCTATTGGAGAATTTGCAATATCACCTTCGATATGTATGGTTAAGTACTTATGTATTTCAAACTCATACTCTTAATTGATAATATCAGGACAATCGAGTTTAGCTTACTATTGAACTGAATTATATGAAATTATAATAGTTGTCATTTTGAACTATTAGTTCAATCTAATATTTTTATACATCTGACCATGGGACAAGGATAGAACTCTTTCTCTACCACTCTGACTGTTTTGCTATTGTTCTTTAAAGAAGCAGTTGATTATTCTCCTGCCAAATTCAGATTTTCAATTGGAACAGAACAAATGACAATTTGTTCACTTAAAAAAAATGACAATTTGTACACTTCAGTTTTTATCCATCAATATAACAATTATGCTTACGGATTTACTTGGAGGAACAAATGATTTTACACTTATGTATATACACAGAATTTAATATACACAAATCTGTCCTCTTCTGGCTACGCACAAATAAAAAATGATATAAACTAAAGGATTTAAATAATGGGAAAATTTTATAATTCAATTGTTTTACCAAAAAACCCAGGACTTAAAAGGTGTATAAATTAAGACTGATAAATTTTTTAAAACAATATATACATGAGGAAATCTAGAAGGAAATAGATAAAAAATAAGTTATCTTTAATAAGTGGTTGATTTTTACTATATGCAATTTTACCTATTTTTTCAAGCTTCCACAGTTTTAGAAAACAAAATGGAATGGGAGAGTGTCACTTTATTAAATAAATAACTCAGTATTAACTATTGCAAATAAACCTGATTAAACCTAAAAGGTCAATGGGAATTTCTAAAACTAGAAGGGTTTTTTTTTTTTTTTTGAGACCACATACATATAACTAGCCAGAAAAATCCTAAAAAATTATTAAATGGAAGAATACCACTTAAGGCATTAAAATATAAAGGGTATGAAACTAGCACTAAATAAGCAGACAGATTTAGGTAGTATAACAGAGTTCAGAGAAGACCAAAATATGTTTAAGAATTTAAAATAATGTTAAAAGTGACATTTTGAATTACTTGGTAAAGTATGAATTATCCCCTAGACCTTACTTGGTTAGCAGGCTAATTATTTCAGTGAAAAATTATGTACTTCAGTCACACCTTATTCCAAACCAAATTTCACTAGAACTCAGTACCTAAATAATAAAAAATTACAAATACACTAAAATGAAATGAGAAATTTAATAGCTCTTTATTCCCTATCATATATTTTCTAAAGACATCAACTTTCCCATCATTTTTCAACTTTTTCATCTTTAGTCAACATTAAATATTAAAATATAAACTGTAAAAATGTTGAGACAATGTAAGTAAATGTCCTTACAACCTTGGGGTAGAAGACCTTTGTAAGCTTATCATCAAACACAACACAAATTGATACACAGGATTAATAAAATTTTTAAGCTTCATTATAGTAAAAAGAATGATGAGATTCAAAATTAAATCATGAGTTGTTAAAAAAAGTTTGTTATACATAACACTAGATAAAAAGTTGTACTACAAAAGGATATTTTGCAACTTGTTTTCTTAAAAGAGCATCAACTTAGAAAAACATGATAGTATAAAAAGGCAATTTACAATAAAAAATACATAGGGAAAATAGGCTTACAAATATGTTAAACTTGATAGTAATCAAAACTTAAAAAGAATATTCACCTATTATGTTGTCTAATGTGAAAAAGAATGCTAACACTGGACCGGAGAGGGTCTGGGACGGGGATATACTTAGACTGCTTGTTGTTCACAGCATGAACTGGCACAACCTTTTAATGAAGAAAAATATTGGATGATATGAATACTCTTTGACTAGGCAAGTCTACTTCTAAAAGTACATCCAAAGAAAATAATTAGTGAAGTGTGAAAAATGTATGTTCAAGAATAGTGCCTGCAATGCTGTTTACAGGGAAACATTTACAGAGTAGTGATTAAGAGCTTGGAGCTGAGGAGCCAGGCTGTCTGGATTCAGAATCCTGGCTCTACTCTCTTAGCCATGTGACCTTGAGCAAGTTAAACTTTCCGTGCTTCAGTTTCTTCATGTGTAAAATAGAGATAATAATAGTTCCCGCCATATAAGGGTTTTAAGGATAAAATAAGCAAATAAATGAAAAGCACCCAGAACACTGCCAGAAACTTAGTCAGCATGCAATAAATATTATTTATTATTATTCTGGCCAAAAAAAATTATAAATGCCATTGGAGGGATGGCATAAATAAAGGAGATTGATCAAAAGATCAAAATGCTATGCTGTCATTACCAATAATGGATGTAGAATTATTTTTATAAATATGGAAAAATATCATGATAAACATTAAATTTTATTTTTATTTTTAATTATTTATTTATATATATTTTACATCATTGTTCATTTTTGTACAATGTTTGCTTTTTTTTTAAGATTTTTTTTTATTTATTTATACAAGCACTGGGTACAGTCAGAAGAGGGGGAGGGTGAGAGAATTCACCAGAGCCAGAGCGGGGAGCAGAAGAGGCAGAAGACCGAAGTACACTGCTGAGGGGAGCAGCAGGCGGCAGGAGAGATCTGCGCACCATGTGGGACCCTCCTCAGGTGGCCAGGGAGCAGTCGGGGATCAAACCAGCGCTGCAGAGGCTGCGGGTAGCTTTGCAACTCAGCGCTCAACCGCTGCGCCACTGGGGAGGCCTTAAACATTAAATTTTAAATAGAGATTGTAAAGCAGTAGTAATTTATTATGCAATCTCTAATTAAACAAAATATAAATAAGAACAGGAGCATGCAGAAAAATGACTATGGAAGCACACAAGCCAAAATGTGAACAGTGATTGAAAATGGATAGAATTATAGATGACTTTTATTTTCATCTTCATATAGTCGTAATTTGGTTGGCAAACGTTGATTTAAAATGAGCATAGGTTACTAGTGTAATTAAAAAGTGAACTTACACCCTTTTGAAAATAAAGGCAACCACAAAACTGATGCTCAGTTAATAGTGACAGCAGGGTTGATAGTAGAGAAGTACAGGCAATGGTGTCACGACTGGTACAGGTTGAAGCAGAGAGAGGCATATTTTCCAATCTTCTATTCTTTAATATGTCAAAAACGTGTATGGAGTGTGGGAATAATACAATTACGTTACCAATTAAGTGAAGAACCTTTTTTAATAACTAGATATATGCTAACAGTTTATAAATATATGGATAGTGATCTATGAATAAATATATGAACCTAGATGATGCCTTAATTTTTCCTAAATTTTCAACTTGTTAAAATTTTTGAACTGTCTACACTCTTCAATCCAAATTACTAATTTCCCCAAAGTAACATCTGGGCTGCAAACCAAACAAAGCTGCTTAGTAGAAGTTAGCAGATAAAGTGACAGCAACATGGTAGGCTTATCTGGTTACACATCCTGTTTGTGTCTACAAATCTAGCTGATCTCATCTAACACTTACTAATGTTGCCCAAATACCTAATTATACACAGACACACGATGATCATGCAACTACAGGTCACAAGTTAAAGATACGGTACCATTAATTTACTTTTCTGCAAGAGATGAAAGAAAACGACATAAAAATCTTTATGATGCCAGGAAGCAAAAATACAGTATCTTGAATATAAGCATATGTGGAAGGCCTTATCATTCAAAGTCCAAAATTCACATTCCAACTCATGACAAGAAGTGATACAACAATATTGAGAGTGATATGACAAAATGAGGAAAAATAGAGTTCTGAATTTGTCTACTAGGGGGAAAAAAAAATATTCAGCAAGGAAGGAAAATGCCTGATAGGAAAATGGGCAGAAGGCACTAACAAACACATTAAAAGCAAATGTGTCTTTACCATAAAGATGCTCAACTTCATTCATAAAAACAGTAAATGCAAATTAAGATTATGTTAGCAGCAGTAATGGACAATCTGAAAATAAAATTATGAAAACATTATATTTAGAATATAGCATCCAAGAGTATTTACGAATAGATTTAACAAAAAAGGTGTAGAACTTGTGCTTTGAAAACTAAAACATTGTTGAAAGAAATTAGACATAAGTACATGGATTGAAATGGATTTGCTGGATAAAACTGAAAGATTTAATACTACTAAGATGACAACACTCCCCAAACAGATCTACAGATTCAACAGAATTTCATCAAAAATACCAGCTACAGATTCAACAGAATTTCATCAAAAATACCAACTAGTTGTTTTTGCAGAGATTGACAAGCTGATCCTAATATTTCTACATCAAGAACATCAGTAACAAAAAAAGTAGATATACAGGATCTCACAAAAATTAAAAACTTTTGTGCCTAAAAGGACATAAAATGAAAAGTGACTAACAGAAATGTGGAGAAACATTTGCAAATCTTATGTCTAGAACAGACTTAAACCAATTATATAAAGGAATTTTTCAACTTAACAATAGAGACAAATCACCCAATTAAAAAATGATCAGAGGATCTGAACAAGTACTTCTCCAAAGAAACACAAATAGCTAATAAACACATGAATAAGTATGAGTGCCATTAGTGATCAGGCAAACAAAATCAAGTATAACACTACGGAGATTCCAAAATTCCTCTTAAACGAAAGGTACAATAGAAAAATGGAGGAGAGGGCCTCCCCTGGTGGCGCAGCAGTTTAGTGCTGGGCTGCGAAGCTGCCCACAGCCTCTGCAGCGCTGGTTCGATCCTTCGATCCTCGGCTGCCGGGCGAGGGTCCCACATGGCGCGCAGACCTCTCCTGCTGCGCCCTCTGCTCCCCTCAGCAGTGTATTTTGTCAGTCTGCCTTCTCTGCACCCTGTTCTGGCTCTGATGAATTCTCTCACCCTCCTGCGCTTCTGACTGTATCCAGTGCTTGTATAAATAAATAAATCAATCTTAAAAAAAAAAAAGAAAGAAAGAAAAATGGAGAAGGACAGGAAGGAGCCATTATAAGTCCTCAAACAAACTCCTATGTTTGGGAAGTTAATATGTCACAAAGTTGGCACTATTAAATTAGCATGGAGATTCATTCTCTCAATGAAGTTTGGCAACAGTTAGCTATCTATCCGAGGAAAAATTAAACTGGTTCCATATATGATATATACAAAAACAGAGATAAGGTAAAAAACCATATCATTAAAAACTTGTAAAGGTAGCAAAAGGATATTTACATTGCACTACCTAAATGATATTATTAAGCAAGAAATATTGTTTAGAATATTAAGGAAGACATAAATCCCCAAAAGTAAAAAGACTTGACACATTTAAGTAAACATTAAGACATTAAAAATTAATATTATAAAAATTATAAAGCTAAAAGGTAAATACATAAAAAGACAACACTTTTACAATTTTTATACCAGACAAAAGATTACTTTCTAGAAGACTGAAAGAACGCCTACAAAGCAATGAGTCAAAAAATAAAATTAAAAACAAGTCCAAGATATGAAGAAGGGGTACAGAGAACTACAAATAGCAATGCCTGCCCACTAAAATCTAAAATCTACACTTAATTTTACAAGTAGGTATCATATTTGTCCACTAGATCAAAAAGAATTTACATTATTTTACAAAACTCAGCAATACAAGGCTACAGGGAGATGGGGGGGCAGTGGAAAACATGAATTGTTACAGCCCTCTGAAAGCTCCAACATGTTAATTTTGAAATGTATAAATCCCTCAAACAATTTCCCTTCTAGGTTATCTATTCAAAAGCAACAGTTGCAGGGCCTCCCTGGTGGTACAAGGGGTTAAGCACCACACTGTGAGGCAACTCGCAGCCTCCACAGCACAAGTTCGATCCTGGCTGGCCAAGGAGAAACCCACATGGCAGACCTCTCCTGTCTCGCCCACTGCTCCCCTAAGCAGTGTGTTTCCATCGATCTGCCTGTTCTGTTCCCCACTCTGTCTCTGGTGAGTCCTCTCACGCCCTGCATCTCTGGCCTGTACCCCAGCTCTAGTATGCATAAATAAATAAATCTTTAAAAAAAAACAAAGCAAAAGCAACAGTTGCAGCTACAGATGTACATGGTCACAGTCAGGATGTTCACTGCAACTCCCTTTTAATATAAAAAGATGACAACCTGAAATGATTTTCAGAAGGGGGCGGAGCAACATGGCGGCGAGGAGACGCTGCGAGTAAGATCTCCCATTAAAAAAAGTGAATAGGGAGGAAAAGCGGCAGGTCCCAGTGAGAACTGGGACACGGAAGATAAACGGGTGACGCCAGTGAACTGCCCGAAGAAGAAACTGGCCATAAAAGAGGACTAGAAGGGAGGGAAGCGCAGAACCCTGCTCCCCTCCCCCGCCCACAGAGGCGGCACTCTCCGACCGGCAGAGAGGAGGAAACAACAAACCAAAACGGCCCACAAGAACAAACGACGCAGCAAGCGGGACTGTGAGTGGAAAGGAACTATTGCAGCCACCACACCCCGTGAACGGGAGCTGAGGCGAACCCTGCAGGATCCGCCGCGGCTGTGAGCGAACAGCTCCGGGCGCCATTAGAGAAGAACAAAGACCCCGGGAGACGCGCACACAGCCCGGGCTGCCGGTAAGCTGGCGCGGAAACGCGGCGCGCTCGGTGCGCTTGAAAAGCAAGTGCAGACCTGGATCTCGGCTGCCCAGGTCCCCGCGCCTGCGACCTAGGCTTGCGGGGAGACGACCTAGGCTTGCGGGGAGACTCGCGGAGGTCCTCACTGAGGTGAAGGTCCCTCCCTGAGTGAGCAGGAACCAGGCGCCCAGGCACGGGAGCTGTGCAAAAGGCGCCATTCCCGCGCCACTGAACTGGGCTACAGCCCGCGTCCTGGAACTGAGGGCTTTGAACTGAGACCCGGGGCACGAAAATTCGGGGCGTGGTTTCTCCACGACGGTGGGGCACAAGGCAGACACAGCACCCCAAAGCTGTTGAGGTGTACCCTACCATTCCCGCTCTGTTCTCTGTCCCACGGGGTGGGGGGAGGCGAAAAACAGCCCCCCAAGGACAATAGGAGAGATCTCTGGCGCCACCTAGCGACCAGGAAAAAAAAAAGTCACTAACACCCTATAAAACAGGACATTTCTTAAGACTGCTTGAAAAGGGCAGAAGGTTTCTGGAGGACCCAGTGGCCAGCCGGGAAGTTATTCCACGCCAGGGCCCTTCCGACCAGCAGTCTGAGCCCACAGAGGGAGCAGGCACCCACGTCTGGGGCAGACTGGGTGCGCAGAAGAGTGTGCCTGAAACCGGAGGCGCAGGGACTGCATCCCACTTCGCCATTTGAGAACAGGGACATTTCTTCAGTAAAAACTGCCTAAAACCAGCAGAAAGCTCCCCCAGAAGACAGAGATGGCTCCTGGAAGAGCCAGAGGGGAGCGGAGAAGTTCACCCAAGATGTCAGTCAGTCCGAGCAACACAGTGTCCCAACGCATACGACAAATTAGAAAACAGACAGTAGGGAGTAGAAGAACCACACGCAACCTAAAAACTCCTCAGGAAAGAAGCACACCACAAAAAGAAAACCACTCCCCAGATTGCAACGACAGCAACTTGGAAGAACTTCTGAGCCTTCCAGAAAGAGAATTTAAAATTGCCATGATTAAAAAAGTGATAGATCAGAAGAAGGAAATTGAGTCCCTAAAGAGGGAAGTAAGAGAAATGCAGGAGATCAAAGAATTAATGGAGGAACTAAAGAACTCTGGGAAAAGCAATGAAAGCAGAATAGATGAAATGGAAGAACGAATAAGTAATCTTGAAGACACAGAAATAAAAAGAACCAAAACAGAAAAGGAAAGAGAAGTACGAAGGAAAAAGAATGAAGAAAGACTTCGGGAACTATCTGACTCCATGAGGAAAGGAAATATAAGAGTTATAGGAATTCCAGAAGGAGAGGAGAGAGATGTAGGAACAGAGAAAATATTCATGGATATAATTGAAGAGAACTTCCCAAATGAGAAGAAGGAGCTGAAAATTGATATACAAGAAGCAAGAAGAACACCAAACTTCCACGACGAAAGGAAAAACACAGCAAGACACATAATAGTAAAGCTCCCAAGAATCCAGGACAAGGAAAAAATAATGAAGCTGACAAGAGGGAAGAAACAGATAACATTCAAAGGAAAACCAATCAGGCTGACATCAGACTTCTCTGAAGAAACACTACGGGCAAGGAGAGAGTGGAGGGACATAGTCAACAGACTCCAAGAAAACAGATGCCAACCAAGAATACTCTATCCGCAAAGCTCTCTTTCCTCCATGAAGAAAGAATATGGACCTTCCCAGACAAAGAGAAACTCCGGAATTTCATTGCGACTAAACCCCCACTCCAAAAAATACTACAAGGAATCCTAAAGCCAGAACCTCAGAGGGACGAATAACAACGAAAGAAGACCAAAAAAAAAAAAAAGTTATTAAAAGAATAAATAAATAAAATCAAAGGAAAGACAAACATAATGGCAAATACAGATGCTAACATATCAATATTAACTCTAAATGTAAATGGACTAAACTCTTCAATAAAAAGACACAGAGTTGCAGCCTGGATTAAGAAACAAAACCCAACCTTTTGCTGTCTCCAGGAACACATTTAGCTACAAAAGATAAAAATAGGCTCAAAGTCAAAGGATGGAAAACAATCCTACAAGCAAATGGGCCAAAAAAGAAAGCAGGAACAGCTATACTTATATCAGATAAAACAGACTTCAAACTCAAAAAAATAAAAGAGACCCCAATGGTCACTACATTATGATTAAGGGGACAATACTTCAAGAAGAAATAACACTCATTAACATATACTCACCAAACGAAAGAGCACCAAAATATATCAGACAACTGTTGTCCTCTCTGAAAACAGACATCAGAGAAAACACATATGTAGTGGGAGACTTCAACACACTACTATCAACAATGGATAGATCAACAAGACAAAAAATAAGTAAAGAAACTAAAGCTCTAAATAAGGACCTAGAGCATTTGGGCTTAACAGACACTATAGAACACTAAACCCAAAAAAACGGAGTACACATTTTTTCTCAAGCGCACACGGATCATTCTCCAGGATCGATCACATACTGGGGCACAAGACAAACATCAACAGATACACCAAGATTGAAATCATACCAACCATCTTTTCTGACCACGAAGGCATCAAACTAGAAATAAATCATAAAAAGAAGGCAAGGTACTATCCTACCTCATGGAGATTAAAAGCCACACTACTGGAAGACCACTGGACTAACGAGGAGATCAAAGAAGAAATTAAAAAATTCTTTGAATTGAATGACAAGGAGGACACCAATATCCTAAATGTATGGGATGCAGCAAAAGCAGTAATAAGAGGAAAATATATAGCAATAGAAGCTCACATCAAAAAACAAGAAAGAACTCAAAGAAACAACCTAATCTCGAAGCTCAAAGATCTAGAAAAAGAACAACAAAAAAAACCCAGACCAGTAGAAGAAAAGAAATAATAAAAACAAAGCAGAAATAAATGAAATTGAAACTAAAAAACAATCCAAAAGATCAATGAAACCAAGAGCTGGTTCTTTGAAAAAATAAATAAAATAGACAAACCCTAGCCAGGCTCAAAAGGAAAAAGGGAGAAAGCACAAATACACAGAATCATAAATGAAAGAGGGAAATCACAACGGACACAGCAGAAATCAAAAGAATAATCAGTAACTACTATGACAGTTATATGGAAACAAGTTCAACAATCTAGAGGAGATGGACAAATTCCTACAACTCTACAATCACCCAAAGCTAGATAAAGAAGAAATAGAACACCTAAACAGACCAATTACAAGCAGCGAAATTGAAATGGTAATTAAAAAACCTCCCAAAAACAAAAGCCCAGGACCTGATGGATTACAAATGAATTCTACCAAACATTCAGAGACGAATTAGTGCCTATCCTTCACAAACTCTTCCAAAAAATTGAGAAGGAAGGGACAATACCAAACACGTTCTATGAAGCCAATATTACACTAATACCAAAACCGAATAAGGACAACACAAAAAAGGAAAACTATAGGCAATCTCCCTAATGAACACTGATGCAAAATCCTCAATAAAATTTAGCTATCAGAATCCAACAATGTATCCATAAGATAATTCACCACGACCAAGTTGGATTCATTCCAGGGACAAGGATGGTTTAACATCCGAAAATCAATCAACGTTATCCAACACATCAACAAAAAGAAATATAAAAACCATATGATAATATCAATAGATGCTGAGAAAGCTTTCGACAAAGTGCAACACCCATTCATGATAAAAGCCCTTGAAATTCTTGGGATACAAGGAACATACCTCAACATCATAAAGGCCATCTATGACAAGCCAACAGCCAGTATCATTCTCAATGGTGAAAAGCTGAAAGCAATTCCATTAAGATCTGGAACAAGACAAGGATGTCCACTCTCACCACTGCTTTTCAATATAATACTGGAAGTCCTAGCCAGAGCAATAAGACAAGAGAAAGACATCCAAGGAATCCAAATTGGAAAAGAAGAAGTCAAACTATCACTATTTGCAGATGATATGATAATATACATAGAGAACCCCAAAATCTCCACAGAAAAACTAATTCAACTCATCAATCAATTCAGTAAAGTGCAGGATACAAAATCAACACGCAAAAGTCAGTAGCCTTCCTATACACAAACAATAAATCTGAAGAAGAAGAAATCAAAAAACCACCCTTTTATTATCGAAACAAAAAAATCAAATATTTGGGAATAAATCTAACAAAAGAGGTAAAGGACCTATACAAAGAAAACTATAAAACACTGTTAAAGAAATAGAAGAAGACACAAAGAAATGGAAAGACATCCCCTGCTCATGGATTGGAAGAATAAACATTATTAAAATGGCCATCCTACCCAAAGCAATATACAGATTCAATGCTATTCCAATCAAAATCTCAATGGCATTCTTCAAAGAAATAGAACAATTATTGATGAAATTCATATGGAATCACCAAAAACCCCGAATAGCCAAAGCTCTACTGAAAAAAAAAAGAAGGAAATGGAGGCATCACACTCCCAGACTTCAAACTATACTACAAAGCCATAATCATCAAAACTGCATGGTATTGGAACAAGAACAGACATACAGACCAATGGAATCGAATAGAAAATCCAGAAATAAACCCACAGATTTATGGTCAACTAATCTTTGACAAAGGAGCAAAGACTATGCATTGGAGCAAAGAAAGTTTGTTCAATAAATGGTGCTGGAAAACTGGGTCGCTACATGCAAAAGAATGAAGCTTGACCACTACCTCACACCATACAAAAATCAACTCAAAATGGATTAAAGAACTAGACATAAGACTGAAACCATAAAATACATAGAAGGAAATATAGGCGAAACACTACGGGATTTGCACATCAAAGACATCTTTACAGACACATCACCCAAAGCAGTGATAGTGAAGAGAAAGATAAACAGCTGGGACTACATCAAATTAAAGAGCTTCTGCACAGCAAAAGAGACAATAACAAAACCAAAGAGAAACCCCACCAACTGGGAGAACATTTTTGCACCCAACACTAATGATAAAGGACTGATCACAAAAATCTGCAAAGAGCTGATGAGACTCAGCAACAACAAAGAAAATAATCCAGTCAAAAAATGGGCAGAAGAGCTAAAAAGAAACTTCTCTGAGAGGAAATGCAAATGGCCAACAGACATATGAAAAAATGTTCAACATCACTTGTAATCAGGGAAATGCAAATCAAAACTACCATGAGATACATCTCACACCAGTGAGAATGGCACATATTAAAAAACTAGCAACAACAAATGTTGGCGAGGATGTGGAGAAAAAGGAACTCTTCTGCACTGTTGGTGGGAGTGCAAACTGGTCCAACCATTATGGAGAGCTGTGTGGAGATTTCTGGACCTACTAAACATAGAGCTTCCATATGATCCAGCAATTCCACTCCTAGGTATTTACCCAAAGGACACAGAAATATCAATTCCAAAGAGCACCTGCACTCCTATGTTTATAGCAGCACTGTTTACAATAGCTAAGCTTTGGAAACAACCCAAATGCCCAAAAATAGATGACTGGATCAAGAAGATGTGGTACATATATACCATGGAATATTACTCAGCATTCAAAAAAGATAAACACATGCAATTTGCAGCAACATGGATGGCACTGGAAGGGATCATGCTCAGCGAAATAAGCCAAAAAGAAAAAGAAAAATACCGGATGGTCTCACTCATAGCAGGAATCTAGAAAACTTAATTAAGGGACCAGGAAAATGAATATAAGAAAGTGAAAATCAAAATCAACAAAAAACTATGAACCAGAGACACTTTTTGGGGGGTGGGGGGCGGGAGGGGAAGGATTGGGGTCAGAATGGGGCGTTTGCAATTGTATGGGGGAATATAAAAATAAAATTTAATATTTAAAAAAAAAAAAAAAAGATGACAACCTTTGCTCATTAGTAGAGGGAAATTCATGAATTGGATAACTTAAGACAAATTCACAGTAGTCAATAGTTAAAAAGATTGAGGTATATACATACACTGACATAAAACGTTAGTGCTAGCAAAAAAACTATCAAAGATTCACAATATATACTCTATGGTCCCATCAAATTTAAAAATAGATTAATGACTGTTCAGAAAGAAGGATAAAAGAATATATACTTATTAATTTTACCTCTAGGAGGAGAGGTTGGAATAGAGGGACTACAAGAGGAGTTTTAATTTTTATTCTATATATCACTATATTCTTTATTGTACAATAATAACATTACCCAATCATCTAAATTAACAAACTTGAAACTGGAAAGAGATGCTGAAAACCTGGTAATTAAGTGTCACCTAAGAAGCCCAATATTCAGAACACCAAGAGTCAACATCAAGTTGTCCTGTGAACAAAAGAAGTCTGAATTGCTCAGATCCACTTATACATTTTTTTTTTTTCTATCTGTGGGCTTTGCATTCACAGATTCAACCAAACACTTTTGAGTCCACAAATGCAGTACCTTTGTTTACAGAAGGCTGACTAGGTTTCATATGTGGCTTTTCCACTGCATGGAGGAATTGCTTTGTTCAAGAGTTAATTGTTCAAGAGTCAAATGTATCATTGGTGTATTTCCTTCCATTTTGTATAAATATGCATGGCATAGCCAACATAATTTTCTATCTAAAATTTATTTTCTTTTAAAAATTAACATTATTTCATGAGAATTTCACCTTGTTAGAAACATATCAGTGTGAATGTACTTAATGCCATCTAATTATACACTTAAAACTGTTTAAAACTGTAAATTTCATGCTATGAATATTTTACCACAATAAAAACTAAGCTAAATTAACTAATAGTGGCTACAATAAGAGCTTATTGCTTATTTGGTATTTTGATTGACTAATTGAAGCAGGTTTCCAGAAATTCCAGATCAAGCTTAGTTCAAAAAGACAGAATGAAGTATGGATCTGTGCGTTATTAAATAAGCATTCTATATGCAAATTCATTTCACCCCCTCTTTAATCCAATTTCAGTATTTCTGAGCAGTTTTCTATTTGCCCCTTCTTTTCTTCCATGTAGATCACCAAATAAAGAACAAAAACAGATTCTGAATAAGATAAAAATGGGACGGTACATGCATTTTGAGATCTGTATTCATGCGACCCTATCATGTCCTACAAGATGGTGTTATTTAAAATATAAATCTCTAAGGTTCCAATGGGTATAGCTATAAGGTAGAACTTTTCTCCATAGTAGATGGCGAATGTTCTGGAACTCTGCATTCACTATTCGCCAGAGTTTATATATAGACAGTGGTTCTGAAGTTTGTAATATTACTATAGTTCCTGGTAGCTGAATGAGTCTTGTAGATTAATGGAATGGAAAAGTTTAAAAAAAAAAAAAAACTTGCTGAGAATTTCTGAGAGCTTTTATAGGATGAGTGTTATTCTTCCCTCGCTCTTTCCTTTCCCAGCTCTCTCCTTCCCCCTCTCTCCTCTCTATCTCCTCATAACTAGAGGATATGTTTGATATCAGTGGGGATTGACAACAGAATTAAAAAGAAAGTCCCTGAATTACAAAATCATGTTTTACATATAAACAATTAAAGAATTTAAAGGAATAACAGAAAATAAATTAAGCTTTATAAGAGTTCTAGTGGTTGCTGGTATAGATAACCCACAAAAAAAAGGCTAGTTTATTTCTAATCTATTTCTAGAAAATGTAGATAAAGTTGCATTTTTGTTACTGACATATTTGCTTGTAATTTGTCTACTAGCAATGATTTAAATTTTATCTCTATTAAAAAAAAACACTGCATCATACCCCTTCCTTTCTGTTAAAGTTCAGATTGGACTTTTTTAAATGCCCATTTTAGTGAAAGGAAAACTTATTTCTATAATTTCAAATAAAGTAGTTTGAAATATTTCAAACTATGATTTCATAAGAGGATATACCCTCTTTCTTTTAAAACTGGGATGAGGGCCTCCCCGTTGGCGCAGCGGTTGAGTGCTGGGCTGTGAAGCTGTCCGCAGCCTCTGCAGCGCAGGTTTATTACCCAGCCACCCGGCGAGGGTCCAATATGGCCCGCAGACCTCTCCTGCCCCCCGCTGCTCCCCTCAGCAGTGTATTTCATCAGTCTGCCTGCTCTGCTCTCCCCTCTGGCTCTGGTGAATTTTCTCACCCTCCCGCGCTTCTGACTGTACCCAGTGCTTGCATAAATAAATAAATAAATCTTTAATAAATAAATAAATAAATAAAACTGGGATGAAAAATAAGGTGAATGCCCAATAGCAAGACAGAACTTCTCCAACATAAACTGATTGACTTTTCAACCTGAAATATGCTTCTGCATAACTGTAATTTCAGGCAGTAGTAAAGGAAAAGGGCTATGTGATGATATTAACAGTAAAATCCCACTAACTTACTGAAAGCAATTTGGCCCAAACACGGTGGCAAGATTGTCAACATTCATGCGATTCTGCACATGGTGCTCAGCTACTTTGGCCAAGAACTGGCACAGGTACTTGAGGAGAGAGTAGTGGGTTTCCGGCAGCTCTCTTAGTAAATCTCTTAAGCTACTCTCCTGATTATCATTTCTGTCATCTGGAAAGAAAAAGAATAAAAAATGCTCTCAGGCATATTTCACAGTAATAATAACAAAAACATACAGGTATAATAAAATTTAACATTTGATTCAGAAAATAATTCCTGAAGGATGAGATAGGCAGTTTGTCTATTTGATCCTTAAGCATCTGACTTTTTTTATGTCAAAGAACTGCTTATTTAAGGCATTCTGAAAATCATGACATCTATTTGTATATAAAATGGGCTCATATTTTAATTTTGTGTTTTCTTGTCCAAAATTAACATACCTTTTAATCCATGGAAGAAACTTCCATTTTATTTTTGTGTTCAAATTTGTTAAAAACAAGAATATTTGGTTAAATAAAATTTAATACAAGGGACCTGCCTGGGTCATCCTATGTGATACTAAGTGATCAGAAATCTATACATAGAGAAAACTGAAGAAAACTTTAAATTTCCATATAGTTTTTAAACTCTCTTATGTGTCATAGTTGAGAATTTGTATGCTTCATACAAAAGCATAATAAGCTCATACATAGTGAGAAATATTAGATGAGCCAAGCTTCACAGGCAGATATATGAAAAGTTTTCTTCAATTCTCAAGGATTTGTTTCATCAATATTTAGATTACTAATTTAACTAATTCTGTATACCACTTTAGAGTAGAGGAAAATACACATCTTTCATAGCAAATACTTTATGGGAATAATCATAAACCATCCTTTAGACAGTTGTGTAGGAGAATAAAAACTTAATTCAGTTATAACAGACAGATTAGATTTCTGGATTCCTGACTTTAGGTAAATCAACTGCTTTAGTCAAATGAATTAAAAGACACTGAGGCAAACGAGATGCACTAGGAGAAATTAGTCTTACAAATGCATGGATAACATGATGTAACTATAGGAAGTGGAAACAGACAAAATACACAGGAGGTCACATAAAGTGCCTCTGAGAGAACAATGCATGTAAGAAGCCAGGCTGGGTGTAACCTCCCAGGGTTAGGATGCTGGTTCTATGCCTACTACATGTGTGAGCTCAGACTCTTTACTAAACTCTATTTCCTCATACATAAATGAAAATGTTACCTACATCACAGGATTTCGATGATGATGAAATGAGCTGACAATTGTACAGTGCTAAGAACAGAGTGGTTGACACATGCTAGTGTTTTGAATTTTTTAAATAGACAAAATAACTTATCTTTTTTTTTAAAGATTTATTTATTTTTATACAAGAACTGGGGTACAGGCCAGATGTATGGGAGGGTGAGAGGATTCACTGGAGACAGAGAGGGGAACAGAACAGGAAGACTGATGAAATACACTGCTGAGGGGAACAGCGGACATAACAGGAGAGGTCTGCTGCGCCGAGTGGGATTCGCGCTGGCTGGATGGGATCGAACCCGCGCTGCAGAGGCTGCAGCTTCACAGTGTGGCGCTCAACCACCTGCGCCACCAAAGAGGCCCCGAAAAATAACTTATCTTTATTAATTGGGTTTTATGAATGCAATGAGGTTTTATTTTTTTAAAAGATTTATTTATTTATGCATACAAGAGCTGGGGTACAGGCCAGAGTTGGGGGGGGGGTGAGAGGATCCACCAGAGACAGAGTGGAGAACAGAACAGGCAGACTGACTGAAATACATTGCTGAGGGGAGCAGTGGGCGAGACAGGAGAGGTCTGCCTCACCATGTGGGTATCTCCCTGGCTGGCTGGGGATGGAACTCGTTGCTGCAGAGGCTATGGATTGCTTCATAGTGCGGTGCTTAACCGCTTGCGCCACCAGGGACACCCCGAGTGCAATAAGGTTTTAATGAAATGTCTTCTTAATGACTCCATTTCACATATTGAATATTAGAGCCATTGATGTTGTCCAAAACAGCAATGTCAAGAATATGTAGATTTCAATCTGAGCTAGAACTGTTTTCAATAATATCTATTTATGATTAGAATAGGTAATTCTTTTTTTTTTTTTTTTAAGATTTATTTATACAGGGCCTCCCTTGGTGGTGCAGTGGTTGAGCACTGGGCTGTGAAGCTGCCCACAGCCTCTGTAGCGCTGGTTCGATCCATGGCCCCTGACGAGGGTCTCACATGGCGTGACAGACCTCTCCTGCCATGCCCGCTGCTCCCCTCAGCAGTGTATTTCATCAGTCTGCCTGTTCTGCTCTCTGCTCTGGCTCTGGTGAATTCTCTCACCCTCCTGCGCTTCTGGCTGTATCCAGTGCTTGTATAAATAAATAAATCAATCTTTAAAAAAAATATATTTATACATACAAGAACAGGGGTACAGGCCAGAGTTTTGGGGGGTGAGAGGATTCACCAGAGACAGAGTGGGGAACAGAACAGGCAGATCGACTGAAACACACTGCTCAGGGGAGCAGTGGGCGAGTCAGGAGAGGTCTGTTGCATCATGTGGGTTACCTCCCTGACCGGGGATCAAACTTGTACTGTAGTGGCTGTGATGAGCTTCATAGGTTGTGTCACCCTTTGCGCCACCAGAGAGGCCCCAGAATAGTTATTTCTTAATGAACACAATATGATCCAATGAATTATACAACAATTTGGATGAAACAGATATCTTGATAGTATAACTTTTTCATACTAACTTCAATTACTTTGAGAAAAACAGAAATCATTTTCAAATACTTGGTGATACATCAAAACATGTGGCACTGCATCATGATATTTACTAGCACTGACAGCTAAGAAATGTAGATAATTCATTCTGAAGTGTTTAAAAATAATTGAAGACTACCCATTTCTCATACTCTGCCTCCCATTTGTCCAGTACCAACTCTTGGTGCTGTTGCTGTCGGCACTGCCCAGCCTTGCCTTCAGATCGCTGCTGCTGGCTGCTGCGGTGCTGCCTCAGCAGCACCACCTGTGACTACCTCTGGCAGCCACCTGGAGTTGGCTCCTGGTCCACCACTTGCCAGTGTGCCACCAGCTCCGGGCTGTCGTCAACGGGCCAATGCCATGTTGCACAAGCAGCTTTTGGTTTTGTACTACTAGATGTGCAACCACTCCCTGGTGTAGGACTGCTGGCCATTTGTGGCCTTAGAAACACTTCTTTTTTTCAATTCTCCCTGTTAATAAACCCCATTGTTTATTAACCCTTCACCTGAATTGCCTCTTGCAACTGTAAGCACATGGGTGAGGACCCTTGAACCATGACCTTCCCCAGGTTTTGCATGGTTCCAAGGTTATATTCAGAGTCTAAATTTAGCAAAATAACATTTAGTATTTTATGGCATGAAGAGGAAAAAAAACACCATGTTCTTAAAAAGCAAGTAATTAACAAAAAATAACTTTTGCTCTCTTTCTACCAAAAAGCATTTCCATTTGCTATGTTGGAAGATGAATCTATAGATTCACTCACTAGCTGAGTATATGAACTACACAGTGGTTCTCACAGCAGCAGCACATATTTGAACTTTAATCTTTGTTCA
Source organism: Talpa occidentalis (assembly GCF_014898055.3). Classification (NCBI taxonomy): domain Eukaryota; kingdom Metazoa; phylum Chordata; class Mammalia; order Eulipotyphla; family Talpidae; genus Talpa; species Talpa occidentalis. Next base: position 55,665,571 of record NW_023604972.1, read on the forward strand.
TATATAATGACAGTGCAATAAAAACCTGAATTAATATGACATTCCTCATCACCTTGAGTCATATTGATTATCTAAAAACATACTGAGAATCTGCCAACTTTCACTGTTTTCAGAAAAATGTGGTAAATGCCACCATCGCTGTCAGCTTGCAGCAATGCTACAGACAAGATTTCCTACACAAGAAGAATAATTGCTTAGCACCTTTAGAGGTTTGCACGAGAATATTGAGCACAGAACCTAGTGGACAAGTTTTGGAGCAAATGTACCTAAAAAGATGCCTTTTGATGTTTACAAGAAAGAAAACTTGGAATAATTGTTGCTTGCATTATTTTTGAATTGCTTTCTATATTTTGACTATATATCTCTCTCAACAGCTCTCTCATGTTATAAAGAGTTAGCAATGCTGTTATTTTTAGGTATTTTCAGTCAGAATATATACTTATCACATACTATGTGTAATGTTTATCACGTGTTTTCTACATGGCTGACATTCTCTAACACTAAGGAAGAAGCATGAACAAAACAAGTTCTTGTGAAACATTCTAGGTGGGGAGACAGAGAGCAATCTGTGAAGTGGGGACACAAATGTATAAACAAATGTAAAACAGGAGAAGGGGGAGTAAAGCAGAGTGTTGCAGAACAATGGGATGTCAGAGAAGGCCATTAATGTGTTTACCTTACTAGTGTCAGGAAAGGTGCCTCTGACATGCAGCAACTGAACAGAGTGCTGAAGGGAATGAAGAATATTCTGTTCCTAGCAGTGGAAATACCAAGTGCCAAGACCCTGGGCAACCTTGGGTCTGGGACCAAGTGGTGGTGTGGAGAGTGGGAGCATGACAGGAAATGAAATCAGGCAGCAGTGAGGGAGAGGCAGGTAGGTCATTCAGCACTACGACAAATCATAACCTTATTTATTTTTTTTCCCAAGTGAGTGTTCTGAGCTGTGGGGAAACTTAAAAGTGCCTCTCTGGCCACTGTGCTGTCTAGATTATAGGGGGCAGAGTTGAAAGCAGGGAGACAAGTAAGGAGGCTATCATGACAGTCCAGAAAAGAAAGAATATAGTCTGGACCAGTTCAGAGAGGTGAGCTGATAAGACATGAGTAGATTCTGGATGTTGTTTGGATGTATCGTGTTTGTTTTACACATGAAAATTATTTTATATATGAAATAACATGTAAGGAAAACATAGTCATTCATTAGTTATTGAGTGACTATTCCATGCCAGGCACAATTCTACACATTTGGGATCCATCAGGAAACAAAGGAAAGAGAAATCCTTGCCTTCACGGAGCATCTCTTCTAGTGAGAGAGACATAACATAATAGACATTACAAAAATAGTAACTAGGCTGGGGGGATTGGGAGTGCACAGTCTGCAATAATAAAGAAGAATTCAGGAGGCCTCGTTGATAATATATATATATTTAAAGGTTTATTTATTTATGTATACAAGAACTGGGGTACAGGCCAGACGTGTGGTGGGTGAGAGGATTCACCAGAGACAGAGTGGGGAGCAGAACAATCAGATCTACTGAAATACACTGCTGAGGGGAGCAGCAGGCAAGACAGGAGAGGTCTGCTGCACCATGTTTAGCTCCCTGGCCAGGGATCGAACTCTTGCTGCAGAGGCTGCGGATAGCTTCATAGGTTGTATCTTAACCCCTTGGGCCACCAGAGAGGCCCTCATTGATAATATATTTGATGTCTGTAGTCGGTTATAGTAAAACCTCACAAACTGGCAAAGGTAAACTCTTCCAGAGTTTGTGGTTTAGTTTTAAATATCTTTTAAATCCCCTCAATGCCTTGAATATAAAAATGTGATTTAAAGAGTTTGAATAGATTGATATACTTTTAAGACATACAGATAGTAAGAAAGACAAGAGTATAGGAATAAAGAAACATCTATATTTCAAATATGCCTTAAATGTGGACTAATTTAGGCCATTTACAGAACTAACTGAGTTGGAGTTTATGTAGGACTAAGATTACAGTGAGTATTTCAATGGTAAGAAAGGGTTGTTTGGTGATCAGAAGGCAGGCTGCTCAGCAATGAAGCTCCACAGAAGAGCCTCAGAATAGAAAGGAAATGCATCTCTGCAGAAGTATGAAGCCATTTTAACTGGTTTAAACTGTAGTTACTTCTAGAATTAAATTGGAACAAAAATTAGAATGATACAGTTCATGAGTCTGAAAGACTTAAGAAAACTTTGAAGATGGAATAATGGTTAATATTCAAACAATCATCATATTCCTTAACATCTTTTCCTATAATTAGAACAAACTTTCTCCGTTTGTGCAAAGTGCCAGTTTAAATTATTTGAGTGTTCTTGAAAGCTTTTATTTGTTGTTGGCTAACTTTGATCCATTTCTCAATTCTAAAACATAAACATAAAACTAGCACAGAACACATTTTGTACAGGTAAAACACTGGCACTTAAAGAAGATTGTATCATAAAAAATTTTGTTCCAGATTAAGCAGTAAACATTGAGACACGTGACAAGTTTTTGATCTCATTAAAAAAAGATTATGATCACAGGCAGCAATGCTGGGCCTCTATCAGGGATTGCCCCTAATTCTAAAGTGGATATTCATCCTAGTGCTTGTCATGTGCTTTGGCTTTTCAATGGTCAAGAAATTATCTATGTTATGTCTCAGGGAGAAAAAAAATAAAACAACTGGCAAAATGCTAATCTCTACAATGATATGTCTCAGAGCCACAAGAAAGCCAGTCATTAAACAGAACCAAAATAGTCAGCTTCCTGGCGCCAGATATATTGAAGTAGCATATCATTTCCTCATTAAGCGTCACAAAAGGATTTATAAAAACCTGCTAATGTATTAGATAGAACAATGAGCTGTTGCTAACTTTGAAGATGAAACGAGGTCACAAGCCTGAGAACATGAATAGCCTTTGGATGCTGAGAAACCAGCAAGGAAACAGGGTCTTTGGGCTTACTATAAGGTGAACTGCAAACTCCAACAACCTGAATGAGCCTGCACACAGATTCTCCTCCTGAGCCTGCTCCAGGAACCCAGATTGAGGCACCTTGATTTTGCTTAGGAGATTTGTAGTAGTGAAACCATTTGAGCCTATAATCTTCTCACCTTTAGAACACTGACATATTATATTCATGCTGTTAAGCCACTAAATTTGTTGCAATCTGCTACAGCAGCAATACGTACCTATACATCTCTAGTTAGAGACAACTAGATTGAAACAGAGAGATGAGTTGACTTGTACAGTCACACAGCTACCAACTAGTTGAGCTGCAATTTAGATATGGCACTCTGGCTTCAAAGCATATGATTTGATCACATTCTAACATAGTTAACTGTTATTATAATTACAGAGTACCTAACACACTATCTCACATATGTAAATATTTTATAAGGGTTTCCTAAATCAATAAATAAACAAGTGAACCTGGGAAATAGGGGGAGGGTGTGGAAATCTTAATTTATTTATAAATTACAGCTTCACAGTTCTTGGAGTCTATGTGGGTGAACAACATTTTAATAAAGACCTACAAAAATGTCTGGGCACAGATATTTTATAAAATATACGACAATAAACAGAACAAGTTTATTATTAGCATTCTTTGTAAATCTGTGCACACAGAACAGGAAAAATGATCATAAAATGCCAGCTACAGTAGGGTAGACTGGGTTCTACCTCTAATTTCATTCCCCAGGAATGGAGTTACTTCTTTAGCATAACAAGAAGCTTATGCACATAGTTACATCTTATAATTAATGGAACCAGTATTTTTTTTTTCTTTTTTCATTGAGTAACACTAGTTTACATTGTTGTTTGTGTTTTAGAAGTATAAGATAACCAGCTTTCAGGGTCTGTTACCACACTGCACCCACCAACAAAACACCATAGCTCATTGTGCTTCCTCCCACTGTCTTCAGCCCTCCTCCTCCTCCTCCAGTAGCTTCAGTTCTAGAATCAGTTTTCTAGGTTTAGCTCTTAGTTTGGTTTTATCTGACCCTTTGTTTGGTTTTCCTATTGGAATTGTTATTTTTCTAGGTAAAAGAAGAGGTTACATTTTTACAGCTTTCATAATCCTTGCTCATGACAAAGTCCTCAAAGATTTCATACAGATTTCTCAAAGGGCAGAATGATAAAGTGACTAATAAAAATTAATAAATTACAGTCTATTCTTAGATGTTATTAATGAAACTACAAATCTTATCAGTTTGATTAGATTCTGTGAGATGCAGAGATATGTTTATGACCAATTTCGTTAATGTCAATACTAATACTCCTGCTCCCAGAATGAACCTGCAGGCTAAAGCAATAACAAATACCTCAGAAAAAACAAAGCAGTAGGTTCACGCTTTACATTTCAGTCTTACTTAACAAAAAAAACTAACTCCTGGCGATACGTAAATAGGTCATGATATTAAGTAGTAGTGGGCACTTACAGAGTGCTCAATGCTTGTCAGTGGAGTCCAATAGCATAAATAAAAACATAAAAAACATGTAAAATATTTTCTCTAAATTTCAAAACCTGGAACTCTGTCTAGGTTAGAGGTTAGACACAAGAATTTAACAGGCAAAGAACCAATATCCAAGAAATACCCAGTGCACACAACAACGGGAAAAGCAATCATACCACACAGGAGTGCCCCACAATATAATATGCTAATCTTAAACAATACTGTCAATACCCAGCTAATAAACCTGACTCTCCTGCATAACCAGAGTGCTATATTAAATGGGCAAAGTACAGTAAATATGTAGCTTCAGTGGAAAGCATATTACTCCCATCCCTGCCCCTCTGATACCTGAAAGTTGGTATCCTGTGAGTTCAATCATCAAACCCAGAACCATTTAAGCCTATCGTGGATGTCTCTTCTTAAGTTTTCAAATTATTTATGGACTCATCATAAAAGCTGATTATGACCGAGGGTCCAGCAAAATAGGTCTTCAGAACACAGCTTAAAAGAGTTAGGGAAGGGCCTCCCTGGTGGTCCAAGGAGTTAAGCATCGATCTATGAAGCAATCCGCAGCCTCTGTAGCACTAGTTCGATCTCTGGCCGGCCAGGGAGTAACCCATATGGTGTAGTAGACCTCTCCTGTCTCGCCTGCTGCTCCCCTCAGCAGTGTATTTCAGTCAGTCTGCCTGCTCTGCTCCCCACTCTGTCTCTGGTGAACTTCCCCAACCCCCGCCCTGCATCTCTGGACTGTACTTCAGCTCTTATATGCATAAATAAATAAATCTTAAAAAAAAAAGAGTTTGGGAAGAATTACAGGTGGCAAGAAAGCCAATCATTTGGCATCTATTCAAACTGATATTCTTTACACAAATTTTCAGTGTTTATTTTATGTTGGTGATTTTCTATTAATAGAAGCTGTATACTTTTTACATATAACATTTATTGGTTGTTCTCTCTTTTCCTCTTTCAGCTCAATTCAAGTAAGATGCTTCTCAGATGAAAGCATTAATAAAAAGTGAAGAATTTACTGAGGATTTATTTAGCTCACAAACAATCCATTCCCAAAACCCCCAACAGACATTATATTTTTGATCTTGGGATAACTAGATCTCACTCATTCCTCTTCAAGCCCATAAGTCTTTCTACTGCTACAAAATCCCATTCTCTGTACTATGAGAAGGATTAAGACAAAGAACACAGACAATAACAGTTATTGGTAATGATGGAGAGTAAGTAAGATTCTCTCATTACTTTAGGAATGTAAAATAGTGCAATTACTTTCTAAAGTGGTTACTTAAGATGCGAAACATAATGACATCATATGACCAAGCAATTCCACTCCCAGGAAGATATTTTAGACAAAAGAAAACATACCCATACAGAATCTTATATATGTGTACAACAGCATTATTTGTAACAACCAATGGTAGAAACCACCCAGATATTTATCAATGGATAAATGGATAAATTAAAAGTGTCACATTCATATAACAGAATATTAGCCATGCATAAAAAGGACTGATGTATTGATACATGTTCCAACATGGATGAACCTGAACTTAGGAAAGAAGCCAATAACACACACACAAAACATATATTGTGATTCTACATATTTATTTATTTCTATATATGATCTCCATAATAGGCAAATCTCTATGGACAGAACAAAGATTAGTGCTTGCCTAGGCTGACATGTGTGAAGGGCATAGAGGGAGAAAGGAGTAGGGAGTGTCTGCTAATGGAAAGAATATTTTTGAAAAAAGAAAAGTATTTTAAAATTAGACAGTAGTAATGGTTTTATTCGGAATTACTAAAAGTCACTTAATTGTATACTGAAAAAGGCTCAGTATTGTGGTGTGTAAGTTATATCTCAATAAAGCTATTATAAGGAATTTCCATTGGCTTTAAAATCAATTAGGGGGAAGAAAAGTAGAGGAGACCTTTTGTTAAGGATAAGTTCATTTACTTTTCCTTCTAATATCTCACTAAAATGAAAATAAAAAGAACTTTGAATAGGTATGGCCATCAAGGATAAAGAGAACAGTTTAAAAGACAGACAACAAAAGATGACAGATTTCATTTACAAGCACATATACTCATGCAACTTAGAGACTAGGTGTTCTAATGCAGAATAACTTTCCTCAGTTTTGCACTCTATCCAGTATGCATGTAAACTCAGTGTCAAAGGCTATTATACAGAAAATAAAGATACACACACACACACACACACACACACATGTATTTAGCAACCAAAGATCATCAGTTATCAGGATCTATAGTCCTAGATTGTAGGGGGCTTATAAACACAAGTCAGGTTGGTTTTTCCTGTCACATGGACCTGACGTGAGTGGAACCAACTAGAATGTCATCAGAAGTATGGAGTCGTGTGTGGGAAACCTGGGATTCCTGGCACTACATGTCCTAGTGACTCCAGTGTAGGTATCACACATCTGACTGGCACCTTGGGCAGCTATACAGAAGGCAGCTCTTTAGTTTAGTTCTGAGTTTTGATCTTTATCTAGAAAAAGAGTTTACACACTTGTCATTGTTTATAGAAAACCTTACAGATACAGACTGAATGGAAAGGACTTAACTGTGGAGTTTAATGTAATGATTCTATTTATCATAGAAACATAAATTTGTGAGGTTGAATAATTTCAAATGAAAAAGAACTTCCTATAAGAAGTAACTAACTTAGGGAAGGAAATCTGTCACATGCTTACTATGGAATTCACAGTATCCATGGAATGATGACTAAATAAGTAGCATTATATACAACATTTGCACAGTGCTTTATAGTTTCAAATTAGCTAGGTAAAACAACTCAGTCAACTTCCATCAAGACAAGACCCATTATTACAAACAGTGTAGATAAAAGACTTAAACTTACCTAGAGAATTCCTCATATGAAGAAGAAAAGCTGAACTTAAGGGCAAGTCAGCTAATTACATTAGATTTCTTAAAAACTAGGCATTCTAGTGATTAAATTATCTTATTATTATGGTCGTTTTTAAATGAAAAACAGTTCCTGTTTCAATTATCAAATGTTCATAAGCCAAAATTCACATGCACTTAACTTTCATATATTGTCTGCACAGCTGCTATTATAGTAGAGGAGGGAAAAAGGCAAGGGAGAATGGATATTTAAAAAGATGGATTGATCACTTACTTTTACTTAAGCTTCTTCCCAAGACTCTACAGTAATGGCAGCAAAACAATATTTAAAGTGTTTAAGCAACAAAGGGCAAAAAAGAACAGCAAAGAAGACAGAAGTAGATGAGATTTCAAACATATTTGGAAATAAATACAACTGAGTGAAAACAAGCAGACTGTTTGAAAACCTGTTAGGCTCCAGGGAACCCTTCACCAATCCCCTAGCAAGCAGGGGAGCAAGCTGTCAGACAGGAGAGAACAGATTCTTGGAGGCCTAAGATCACTAATGGCTAGAGAGAAGAACAGAGCTAGAAAGGTGAGGATTCATGTGAATTTTCTCGGAAGGGCAGATAAGTTCATTTCCAACCTCCTGCTCACTCTTGTTCTTAAGGAACTCAATGGCTGATGAGAAAAACATGTCCACATATGTCAGTATGTGAACATGTCAATGAAATAGCTTGATTTCCTCTAACTATCCCCATTATTTAATCCTCCCAATACCTGTAAGCAAGTCCCCTGTGTCGCCCTCATCCCACAAACACAATGATATTCTTAAATCACAAGAGCTGAAAGTCATTATATGTTTGCATTGAGGAATACAAAAAGAAATCTCACAAAGGATACACAGGAAAAAGAAGAAAACAAAACAAACAAATCCCCAAAGCCTTGCTAGTATCCTAGCAAAGATAAGAATTAATAGAACACTATAAAAATATAAGGCTTTGAAAAAGAAACAGTTGAAATATTTGGAATTTTTAAAATATACAAACTAAAACTTAAAAAAAAACAAGGCTGGAAAGTTGAGGAAATTCTGTAAAATTAAAAAGAATGAAAAGACATTTAAAGGTACAATATAAGAAAGCTAATATAGGAAAATTTCTGAGACCAAAAGTCAGTATTTTTAGACTGAAGACTTACTGAGTTCCGAACACAATGGATGATGAAAGACTCCAGGAAATAGCAGGCTGGGGAGACAGGGACAGGCACTCAGGGTGATGGAAACAACCCATCAAGCAGAGATGGAAGAAAAAGGGCAAAATGGGGATCTCCCCCAAATAAAGAACTGATGAAGTATTTGATTATTTTGAAATATTTGATTATTTGTTCACTATTTAAAATAGTGAACAGTGGATTTGCTGGAGCAGTTTGAAAAAACTATAGCCAGGTTTATAAAAAATTAGGTCAGTGAAAACATGAGCCAATAACATTAGGCAATTCAACTCACACATACACACAAACCTCACAGTCATAACAAATCAAATATTAATTATAAATTATTGTATAAGTGCGATATAACAACATTGGAAGAAATCATTTCCAGTAAGTGACTATGTACCAGCTAACACCATCTATGCTATAAAGACATAATGTCTGAAAGTAAGAAATCAAGATATAGCATTTTATTATCAAGTGGGAATAAGTATCAAAACAGCTAAAGAAGTGAAAATTGATCTCATTTGGGAAATAACTGAGGTCTTCTAAAGTGTGAGGGATTTACCTGTTTTCTTTTAAAATCTTTCAACTGTATTTAATTTTTCTATAAAACTATAAGCATGTATTAGCTTGAGAGAAATATTTCCTTAAAGGAAAATATGTCCAGGGCCTCCCCGGTGGCGCAGCGGTTGAGCACTGGGTTGCGAAGCTGCCCGCAGCCTCTGCAGCACCAGTTCGATCCCCGGCCACCGGTGAGGGTCCCACATGGCGCACAGACCTCTCCTGCCGCCCACTGCTCCCCTCAGCAGTGTACTTCGGTCCTTCTACCTGCTCTGCTCCCCGCTCTGGCTATGGTGAATTCTCTCACCCTCCCGCACTTCTGACTGTACCCGGTGCATGTATAAACAAACAAACAAATAAATAAATAAATAAAAACATGCCTCTATAAAAAAAAAAAAAAAAAAAAAGGAAAATATGTCCAAAGCAATGAAGATGAGGAATTTTATTGAGGGTAATAAAAAAAAATACTTAGGACGTATTTCAGTGTTTGATTAGCAATTTTAATGTTTACAATTGTTTACACCCCTCCAGCACTCATATAATGCTCAGTGTTATGATCCTGTGCTTGTGTTTTCCAAACACCTTTGTTCATGTAATCCTCTCCTGAAGCATGCACCACCTCTGGGAATTCCACCAGTGCTGCAAAGCCTAGTAAAACCTTCCTCTTTCATAAGACCCTCTGATCATGTGACTTTAAAAACAAGCATACCTGTTTCCCATCTTTAGAGGTAATGACTTGATCACATACTACAGACACACACTACAGTGTGACTTGATCTCTGGGAATTTCCAAAGCTCCCAGGTCATTCTAAGGGCTGCCATAGTTGAAAAGCACTACTAGTTTAACATTTGTTCACTATTTATTATCTGACTGGCATTGTTCTAAGTGCTTTATATAGTTGAACTCAAGAGCCATAATAAGCTCAGGAAGTAGACACTATCATAATCTCCACTTAACAGTTAGGGAAACAACCTGTGGTGATTTAAAAGTGTTTACAAAGTATGACACTTCTTCCTCTAAAATATGGCACCTAATTCTCCTCTCCTCAAATACAGACCAGATTGATCACTTGCTCCTAATGAATAGAATGTGTAACAAATGAAGGCTAGGGACTAGGTCATAGAGAGGATTTTTATAGTTTTTACCTCTCTCACATTACTTTTGTACCTTCAAGTATTGGCTATCTATTACTCCAAAATAATTAATATAAAATTTAGTTGCTTAATTTTCTCAGTTACTCTAGGTTAGGAATTCCAGTGTGATTTATCCAGGCAATAAGGATACAAGATCTCTCAGGAAATTGCTGTCAGGAGATTGGCAAGGGCTGCAGTCCTCAAAGTCTTCACTGCACCAGAGGATATGTTTCCAATGTGGGTCCTTCACATAGCTGGCAACTTAGTACTGGCTCTTAGTGAGAGGCATTTGATCTTTTCTATGCAGGCCTCTCCAGAGAGCTGCTTGCTAACTTCTCACAATGATTTCCCTCTCTTGACTTCTATTACTTTTACTAATAGACCAATTGAATTGAAATCAATGAATTGTATTCTGAGGTATCTATCAAAAGAACACAGAAGCAGTTATCCAAAGGGAAACATGCATTCCCATGTTCACTGCAGCACTATTTACAATATCCAAGTTATAAAAACAAAATAGGTACCCAAATACAGATGAGTGGATCAGGAAGAGGTGCTTTATATACACAAGGGAATACTACAGGTTGTCAATAAAGATAAACTGTTGCCATGTGCAGCAACATGGATGAAACTGGAAGAGAGTGTGCTAGGAGGGAAAAAGATGAAAACAGGATGATTTTACTTACATGTGGAATATAGAGAAACTGTTTACAAAGAGTCACATTAATGCCAAACTAAGAACTAAATCTACACAGCTGACTATAGAATTGAGGCTACTAGCAAGGGAGTGGAAGGAACAAAAACAAAGTCAGGAGGAAGCACAATGGACTATGGTGGTGGACTACGGGTATTTTGGTGGTGGATGGTGGTGGGGGTGATCCTATACTAGAAGAGGGGGGATCCTAAACTTCTAAAATACAAACAACAATGTATGCCAATGTGATCTCAATTAAAGAAAATCTGTATATTTCTACTAAAAATGGTAAATTTTATATATACATACTTTGCCACAACTAAAAAAAATTCTACTACCAACTATTTATGGAGTATAGGTTCTTTAGCCCATGATCTACATATTTCCCCCAGTGTTCTGCACTCATTATTTGTCCATTAAAACACTAACATGGCATTGCCTATATTGTTTCTGTGAGTTTTTTTCTTAAAAAAATTATTGCTGGTAGATAAATATTAATTCCTTAGCCTAACATTCAAGACCCAGTCTTAGCCTACATTTGTGATTATACTTTTTGCTCATCTCCTATTGTATGGACATCTCTCTCAGACAATTTCTGTCTTATGCAGATATATTACCCTATGCAGATATACTGGTTTGCTAACAAAAAAAAAAAAAAAAAAAAAAAAGACAACAACAAAAACTCAAGCTTTAGATGCCAGGCAAGTGTAAGGTTATAAAAATTATAAATATTTGTTATAAAAGTGAAAGAATCTAAAAGGTGTTCTATACTGAGGGTGTGGAAGTGATGATCTATAGCAGCAAGGATGCTCGTGGGCAGTGTTTAGATGATTCTTAGTGGCAGTCTGGTTTAGCATCAATATCTGCAAAAATACTTAGCTGGGGTTCCAGAATTTCATCCTATAAAGCATGGAAGAGAAATTTTGACTAAAAAAAATTTTAAGCATATTTGATTATGAGATAGCTTGCTCTTTACACAAGATATAATTTGAAGTTCAGGCCCTAACAGCATTAAAAGAAAAAGGAATCTGGCATAGAGTTGCAACAGAATTAAAATAATAATAATAATAATAAAGAAAGCAAGGTAGACTTTACTAAGGAAATCATATCAAAACAAATTTATATCAATTTTAGTTTACGAAGGTAATGAGACTGCTTTTAATAAGTTTGTTACCCTCAACTTTTGGTGATCAGTTGCTGGGAGAATACCACATATGGATAAACCAATAGAAGTACAATCCATTTTTAAATTTTTCTATCAGAATTATTAAAGAGAGAAGTTTATCATATAAAGTTTACATAATCCGACAACTAAAATATAATATTTTATTGCTTCACTTAACAACTAACATAAGTAGTAGGTAGTCTATTAGCACTTTATAGAGTGTCTCAGATTTAGCCCCAGGGGTTTTTAATGAATGAAAGAATAATACTAATAAAACAAATATTACTTTCTCTGCTTCAGTCAGAATTTACTAGTATATAATTACGTATCTCTAGAGGATGGCTATAAAACAGACTCAATTTTACAATGATACTGCCTACTTTTTAATATGTGTATCAACTTTTTGGCCACCAAGGAAACATGTCAGGAAAGAAGATAATTTACACAGACCTAAATTAAAAATTTACTATAATGAAATATTAACAAAAATAACAATAATTTCATTACCCAATGAAATTACTATTTTATAGCAAAAGGTTATTATAATGTAAATGTTAACAAAAATAATAACAGTATGATCTCATTAGCCAGTGAAATACTATTCTAGAAACTATGATAAGAGTTTTTAGAATTCACAAATATTAATATTATTAATACAAATATTAATATCCATTTCTCAATATTTAAATGTAATATTAAGGATATAAAGATTCTTGGTAATTTTATTTTTTTTTTAATTTTAAGTAATTTTATTTACTTATACAAGCACTGGGTACAGTCAGAAGCGCGGGAGGGTGAGAGAATTCACCAGAGCGAGAGCGGGGAGCAGAACAGGCAGAAGGACCGAAGTACACTGCTGAGGGGAGCAGCGGGCGGCAGGAGAGGTCTGCGTGCCATGTGGGACCCTCGCCTGGCAGCCGGGGATGGAACCGGCACTCCAGAGGCTGCGGGCAGCTTCGCAACCCAGCACTCAACAGCTGCGCCACCGGGGAGGCCCGATTCTTGGTAATTCTAAATACTTTTTACCGGGGCTTCCCCGGTGGCGCAGTGGTTGAGCGCTGGGTTGCGAAGCTGCCGGCGACCTCTGCGGCGCCGGTTCGATCCCCGGCTGCTCCCCGGCCACCAGAGGAGGGTCCCACATGGTGCGCAGACCTCTCCTGCCGCCCGCTGCCCCCCTCAGCAGTGTGCTTCGGTCCTTCTGCCTGCTCTGCTCCCCGCTCTGGCTCTGGTGAATTCTCTCACCCTCCCGCGCTTCTGACTGTACCCAGTGCATGTATAAACAAAACAAACAAATAAATAAATAAAATAAAACATGCCTCTAAAAAAAAAAAAAAATATAAATACTTTTTACCAAACATTTTGTGTTAAACACACAATATTTAAATATTCAACTGCTTTCCTAGCAATTATTTTATAGTGATTTTTAGGAGTTTATGTTTACCTTCCTATCTCCATGACATGGATAAAATATTCCTAGTAAGAATCATTTAAATAGAAGCAACAGTTACCTCCTTGAAATACACCTGAAAACATGAAAAACTTCAATTTCCAATGAATGGTCCTCCAACTTACGTCATTTACCAAATGTCAGTTATTGATATAGAAAGTTTAAAAGTCCTGTCAATAACCAAAACCAACACACATTTCAGCAATTTTTGTTTTCATGTATTGTCAATAGTATACAATATAGAACGTGACGGTCTCACATATCTTATTATTTAGTAACTACATATGAACAATTATATCACTGCTTCAAAAGGAATGTAGTTTTAAGTCACATTCTTCTTCATCTGGCAACTCACACTCATATACATTTTTCCCTTTTCATGCTAACTTGGCAAAAATAAATAATAATTGAAAACTTATTTCAAGAAAAGAATGACTATTCTTAGTTCAGTCCCCTTTTATTGCATTTAGGTGGGAAAACTCAAAAATTATGTCTATAACTAATTATTACACTTAATAATGAATTTTTTCACTTAAAATCACTTCATACTACAATAAAAAATCAATTTTTACCTCATACAATGATTACAGTTATTTTAGGACTCAATCTTGTTCATGAGAATATGAAAACACACCAGGTGACCTTTCAGTCTCAAAGATCACTATCCAAATACAATATACTCAATATTTCCTACATAAAATTTGATGTTTTATTCTCAACTCCTTCTGAGGCATTCACTAGTCAGTAAAGAATTTCTCTGACCCAAAAGAATCAGAGATTTTAAAAATGATGGTATTGAAATATTCATACATAATTGGTCCTAAAAATTCATTTTCATAATGGTATTCATAATCAGTTTAATATAATTTTAGAGAAGATGAGTGCCTAGAGTAAAATAGCAAGATGGTGACTATAAAGAAGCACAAATAATTAAAACTTATTTCAATATTTAAAATGTAGAGAATTAATATTTAAGTGTTTATTTTTAACTGAAAAATAATTTCAATTCCTAAAAGGATTTACTGTACTTACCCCGAAGTACCTGAATGAATCGAGGTTGTAAAGCTGAGGTGATCACACTCTCTGGCAGCTCCCTCAGGAACAGTTTTAACAGACTGGCCGCTGAGCTGACATCACCATCTTTGTCCAGCTCCACAGGGGCTCCACTCTCGAACTTCAACCGAAGTTGCTCCACTACCTTCACATTGCCATTCACCCTAAAAAGGCCTTCCTGAGTGAGTCCTGAAACACCAAAGTAGAGATAAGGGAGTGTATCTCATAAATAGATGCAAACTCTAACAAGCTTGTTCTAATATGAGAACAACAAAATTAATAAATCTCAGTATAGGATTTTCTTAATATAATAATTATCAGATTGGAAAAAATTTTTTATAAAAGTGTTTTCTTAGAATAATAATTTTTCATATCTACTACATATCAACTAAAAGGATCACATACAATTGTTATTAAACCCCTATAAGATATTGTTTATATATAAAAATGAACATACCCTGCTATACAAAAAAATTCTCTTCACACAATACACAGTATATGATAGAAGCTTCCCCTGGCCTTCCAGAGCAGTTTAGCATTTCAAGAACTGTTTTTAAAAATAACATGAATGTAAAAAATTTCTGAACTACATGATTGACTTCACAATAATTTAATTAAGAAGCAAGCAATATTTCTTTTAGTAATCACTAAATTCAAAGTCTAAGACTATGAGACTATAAAGAGATAGAATAGCAAGTCCTGCCTTCAGTCACTTGGTGAAGGATATCAGTTTTGGCTGTGTCAGCAGAGAGGGCTTCATGGAGTGCCTTTGGCTCTTCTGTAAAATCTTTGGTAAAGCATAGGCAAGATGCAAAGGCCGGGACTGATGCACTCTGACACTAATCTCTTAAGTTTCAGGGCCCCCCCTCATTTGTTTGAGTTCTTTCCCATGCTGTTCCTAATTCTGTATTCATAATTTTGTATTTTTTTTAAAAAAAATATTTATTTATGCATACAAGAGCTAGGGGGTAGGTCAAAGATGGGGGAGTGAGAGGATTCACTAGAAACAGAGTGGAGAGCAGAACAGCAGATCTACTGAAATACAGTGCTGAGAGGAACAGCAAGGGAGACAAGAGAGGTCTGCTGCACCACATAGGTAGCTCCCTGGCCAGGGATGGAACTCATGCTGCAGTGGCTGGTGACAGCTTCATAGTCCTGAGACTTTAGCCCCTGTGCCACCAGGGAGGCACTGTATTCTTATTCTTAAAGAAGCTCTCAAAAGCTTTAAACATTACAGCCCACACAACCTAGATCTATCTACCCCTGACATGAATTGAGAAGCAGAGATAAGACAGCATAAAGGAAGGAAGGCAGACAAAAATGTGAAATATTTAGATCCTACAGCAATGGGGTGACAAAATGGTAGAAATAGGATAGGGCCATGAATGTCAAATTAAAGAGTGAAAACTTTACCATTAAAGCATTAAGAGGGGGCAAAGATACAATGTACTGAGGTTTAAGGAGGACCCAGTTAGTTAAGAATTAGGGGACGGAGAAGGCAGAGAGCTTGCTTTCAGTAGACTACATTCCACTGAAAGGCACTACCACAGAGATTATGGTGGAAAAGAAAGAAGAGGGAGAATAAAGATGATTTGGTTACTTAGTGAAAAAGGGACATAAAAAAGAAGAAGGGTTTAAAGGTAACTTTAAAAACTAGGAGTCCAGAAAAAAAGCACTATAGAAGGTAAGGTGAATAGGAGTGGAGGGAAGTTAGTTTAGGATAGAAAATGGTTTCCAGCTCAGTTGCTGGGTTCAAGGAGACTGAACACCATGTAATCAAGTCAGGCATGCAGGGATTTTGAAGGCATAAAAAAAAATCTTTCTAAGAAAGAGTAATCTTAGAACTCAACTCACCCCTCTTTTGAGGGTCTAATGATGAGCCTAATGCAATAATAAAAGCATTGAAGCCTATTAGAATTTTTTTATATGGGAGGTGTTTGTTTATATTTGTGCTTGGCTCTTTTTTTTTAATATTTTAAGAAACTGTTCTTTCTTAAGAAAAAGAAGGAAGTAATCTCATTTTTTAAAAAATTCAGCTTTAAATTTCATTTTATTTTGTAGTTTGAAAAATATTTTATGAATCCTTTAATTTAAAAAATATTTTCTGAATACCTGGCACTGTTAAGATACAAAAAAATCAAATGTGAGACACAAATTCAAACACTACCATTATCTTCACTGATAATGCAGTCTGATAAAAAGTTTATATTCTTTCACATATACATACTCTGGTTGTGGAAGAATGTTACCAAAAGTTGGGATGAATATTAGCTCCAATTTTACCAAAAATTATCTGTGAAAACTGGAATATTAGATGGCCAGGGTGCCAACTAATCAGAGGAGAGATACCAATCAGAAGGTGTGGAAGGCAGATTCTCAAACAGTCCCAAGGATTCCCATGTCTTGGTGACCATATCTGTGTATAATCCCATACGAAGTATGGGCTGGACTTAGTGGCTACCTTCTAAGCAAGAGAATACAGTAAAATGATGGGATTATGTTACAAAAGACTGATATCCATCTTACTTGTGTCCCCTCATCCCCTACACCTTGCTCTTTGCTTGATCACTTTGATGAATTTACTGCTATTTACATTGGTTGCCTCTTTGTGGAGTTGTTCACGTAGCAAGGAACAAAAAGCAGTTTCTGGTCAAAGTCACAGAGTAATTGAGACCCTCAAGTCAACAGTGTGCAAGGAACTGAATCTTGCCAACAACCACATGAGTAAGCTTAGTCATGAACCTTTGCCCAGTCACATCATGAACCTTTGCCCAGTCACATCCTGATATGACTGGAGTCTAAGTCAACACTCCGATTGTTGCCTTTTAAAAGACCCTCAGGCAGAAGACACAACTATGCTATGCCCAGAGGCCAGACCCAGAGATAATACTGTTGCTTTAATCTACTATGCTTTGGGGTGATTTGCTGTGCAGCAACAGGTAACAAGTTTGACATATGGAATCCCTTCATAATGCAGAATACCAGCTAACCCTGATAGGCTTCAGCTTAGTCATTGCCAAAGCTTTCCAAGTCTTTTTCCTCTACTTTACAAAGCTTTAAGTGATTCAGCAAGGTATACTGACATCAAGAACTTAGCATCCAATAAAAGAGAATCCTATACCTGAACAAGGCCCAAATTCTGAAAATTCAGAATTTTGCATATTATTCCCATATTTACCCAAGCTTTGAGCCCATTTTTGGGTCAACAAATGCTCCTTATATCTGACTTCACAATGTTTTTTCTAACTTTGACCTTAAATTTTCTTCTCCACAAGGTTTTTCGAATCCTCCCTCAAATAAATATATTCCCAGTTATTCTAAAATAACCACCCAGTTCCAAGAACTGGCTTTGATCTTCAAGGTTCCTGATGCTACCAGGACTCACTAGTGGAGAGGTAAGATATATAACTAGATATTGATGTTAATGCCTCTCAATCATATTTTTCTGCTCCTACTCCACTTAATAGCACAACTCTCTTCCCTCAATAGCATCTCTCACCCAAACTACTCTTAAGGTTTTCAAGCAAAGGAAAATTTACCCTGCATGTGGAAGTATTACACTTTGATGAAAAGAATCCATACAGCTCTTAAAAGCACCTAAAAACTTATATCCAATACCCATATGAAGCTTACCAGAGTTAACCAGCTTACCAGTACAATCTGTTTTTCTACCCTAATTTTTTTAGGAAATTATGATTATGACAGAAATGTTCAGATGAAGGAGAGACTTAGAAGACTTTTTGAGGCTGTAATATTTAACTATACTAATGCATATTTTTGAGATTCTACTTAGTTTCAAGAGATAAAGGTTTAATCATCATGAAACAGCAATTTAACAGTGATCAATAAATAAAAGAAATAAAAAAATTATATACACTAAATAATGTCAACAGGTACTTTTTGTAGACTTAAAATATTTATTTTTTAATACTATGGCTAAATCACTTGAAACCAAATACGCCAGAAGTCAGAATTAGCCTACCTGGCAGTTTGGCCCAGAGAACAATAACATCGCATAAGTGCCTGCTGACACCTGGTGGTGGTTTGAGGATCCTGCCCTATTGAAACAGCATAACAATGTCCACGCTAACTTAAGAAAAGGAATCCAGTTAACATGGCTAGTAATATTACTTATTTAACAAACTTTCCTATCATTTTTATGAGTAATAGTTGAATTTTAATTTTTCATATCATGCTATTGTCTCAGCAATAAATAATCTGCAAAGTATTATTGTATTCATTGACATTGTAAGAAAACCATACATATTGGGTTTTTGTGACTAATTTGTACTTTTCCACAGGAACTCTTTGACTTACTACTATTTGGGGGATTTTGAGTAATGAAATTGAATAAAGGAAAAATAGCACAATAATATGCCTCATGATTTATATTTTCCTTTGAGGGGAAAAATGCATCTTAATTTTTTTTAAAGGAAAAAAGTTAAAAGGCATTGAGAAATCCTTTCTGTCCAAAAATTCTTTAATAATAAAATTTTTCCTTCACATCAACTTGATAAATGTCTACATTTACTTTATTTATTTTTTATTTTTTTTTTAAATTTATTTATTTATACAAGAACTGGGGTACAGACCAGATGCACGGGACGGTGAGAGGATTCACCAGAGACAGAGCAGGGAACAGAACAGGCAGACTGATGAAATACACTGCTGAGGGGAGCAGCAGGGGCGACAGGAGACGTCTGCTGCGCCATGTGGGACCCTCGCAGGCCAGCTGGGATTGAACCTGCGCTGCAGAGGCTGCGGATAGCTTCACAGCACGGGGCTTAACTGCCTGTGCCACCAGGGGAGGCCCTCTACATTTACTTTATTTATTTTTTTTAAAGATTTATTTATTTCTTTATACAAGCATTGGGTACAGTCAGAAGCACAGGAGGGTGAGAGAAGTCACCAGGGCCAGAGCGGGGAACAGAACAGACAGACTGATGAAATACACTGCTGAGGGGAGCAGTGGGGCGGCAGTAGAGGTCTGCGTGCCATTGGGACCCTCGCAAGGAGAGGTCTGCATGCCACCTCTACATTTACTTTAAACAACAATAAAATACAAACACAATATTTATCTATGGTTAAGTTATATGATCAATAATTCCTCTTATCCATACTTGAAAGAGTGCTTAGTGCATCATGAGTATACAACAAATACTTGTTGATGCCACAAAACTACAAAATAATGAAATAAAACTAACTGAGGTATCTTCAAACTTCATACCACCCTTCAAATTTACATAGGCTCTTTGGCTTACTAACATAATCTTTTTGAATACAATAAGAGACATCTAATTGTCAACATAGTAATTAACAATGCAATCTTTCAAAAATAATGTATGTGCCCTAGCCTAGCTTGCCAAGTTTAGATTCTGATTCATTGACTCTGGGGTATCACCAATGCATAGGTGTCTGAGAAGATTCCACTAGTGATTCTATCATATCCTTAGTTAAGAATTAAATAAATTAAAATATAAATGATTTTACATAGAGAATAAACTCAAGAGGCTATTATTCTATCATTATTGGGGGAAAGATAAAAATATTACATTAGGTGGTTACACTCTGACATCCAAGTGCATAATACCAAACAAGTCTATTGAACAGGTTAAATGAATTACCAAGAGATCCATTTGTATCCAAATTAGTAAGATAGAGTTTTACTTAATATCAACTGTGTAAATGAGTCCTGTCAAAGCTCTAATAACCTCAAGATTTTGTAGATCAAGGTTCCATATTTCTTCCATATCATAGTATGTATTAATACTTTTTGTGTCTGTTTAAAGGATCTGAAAAAACAGATATTTTCCAAGAATCTCACCCTTCTAAAGGTTATTTCCTCTAAAAAATAATAATTCCTAGGAGATAAGAATGCAAGGCTTCAATTTTTAGAACAAAATACCAGTTTACCATCTACACACCTAGTAACCAGAGCAAATAGATATATATTTTTTTAATTAACAAGACATCTGACCTTCTGAGGTCTAAATTGTCTGTTAAATACTTCCATAGAGGAACAGATACACTGTACCTCTTATTATTTCCAATGGAGGATTCTTCTTGCAGTGGGAATAGACTTGTGGGGAGACAAGGGGCTAAAACAAAATGCAAAAGTACAGAATTTTCTTGAAGCATCAAGATTTACCTTTAAAAATTTCCAAATGTTATATTCTGTACTGTAATGAGTTTTTCAGTCTTGTTTAAGTATATAGATACTATTTTTATATAGGAAATGATGGGCATTCTAAATTTTTCTCTCAGAATATCTCTCTCCCAAATCCTGAATAGTCTGTTGGAGCTTATTATAGCAACTTAATGCTCTCCTATCATACTGCCGAGTTTGAAAAGTATGAGTGTTGGGCACAAGGAAGCACTGTCTCAAATAATCTAGATTTTAAAGTTCTATTTTAAATAAAGTAAAAAAAAAAGGCATAAAGAACATAGCTCTCAATAATGAAGAGATTAAAATTTATCTTTTTATCATGCAATATATTATTAGTCTATAGTTCATTTTACATGCTTAATTTTATCACTCAAAGTAAATGAGACCCCAATCAAGGAGGCTATCTATCAAATTTTGGGGGGTACTTCCCTACTGTACTTAAAGGAAATCAAGACATCCAATAAGTACATGATTGGCCCCAGATGAAAGAGCTATCGGAAAAGTGTTTTAGGACATTATATATTATGAACCACCAGTTAGAATTTAATGAATCAAGAGAACACACTATTAACATTAGAATAGTGTATTTTAGCACTTAAAGATAGGAATCATTTCAAACTAGAAAACCTCACTAATGAAAGTGATTGCTTCATGGTAAATTGAATATGATGATATTAATGTCCTGTGTATGTTACACAGGACAATCTAATTAAGGTATTTTAGATTTATGAAGCAAATTATGAAGCAATTCATACAAAAATTCTTTTGTATGGAAGAACTGTTAACAACAAATTAAAAGATGCATTGGCTTACCATGTCTTGTCAAGTACTCCACTATGTTCCCCACTACAGTTGGAACGCCATTCTCAGTGAGTCCCTGCTGGTGAAGGTCTTGCAGACTGACTCCAAAGAACCTTTTACAGGTAAGACTCCTCTGCTCATCTAGTGGCACTGCCACTATCTTTTTCATGTCTTCTTTCAGCCGAACTGCTGCTTTACTTTGCTTAAAAGAGTTTAAGAAAAAAGAGCAGTCAGTCATATTTACCACAGGAGGTTGCATGGTTACAACAGAAACACCTGAATAAAAATGCAAATGTTTGAAGATATATAAGGAGTGGGCTTCACTTATTTTTCCTTCAATTCAAATCACAATCTCTTAACTTCTCTCATGTGCTGTTCAGGACCGATGCACACTGATAGAATGGTTCAAAGGAGTGAAAAATAACGAGAAATCTGAAACCATAACTTATCTGTAGCTAAGAGAGGGAGCAATACAGTGCAGTATCTAAGATATATTACTACAGCAACCAGGGGTGTGACTCAGAAGTACCTGGTTAACAGGAAAATAAAACATTTCTAAGAATGCTGAAACCCCATGCTCATCCTGAAACAATAAGATGTTTTGTAAGATGAAAATTAATCTATAGTCATTTTAAGATAGCTTACATTGGAATGTAGGGGAAAATATATAAATATAGAGTGAACACTTCGTTCTATGATTTGATTACATTTGTGAACATCTCAGTAATATCTTGGCACATAAATCAAGTCAATTCCCACTGAGGTTCAAAATGCTCTCTCTCTCTGAAACAGTAATATTTCAGGTAGTCTTGATTTAAAATTTTTCAGCAAGACTGTATATAATAGAAATTTAACATATTCAAGTAATTCAAATTATCACAATATAAAGCTTATGCAAATTTATTTCCTTTTTACAGAAATGTATACCTCAAGGAAGTTTAAAAAAGATAAATTTTAATATGGTCTAACATAGCTAAACAATTTTCTTTTTAAAGCATGTATCCAACATAAACACTATATATCTCTAAGTCTAAACAAGGAAAAGATGGCAAAATATAATTTATTTGGGAAACAGGTGGTGGCTCAGAGAAAATTTTCACTTTTTGAGAATGAACATAGCAACTAGCATCTTACCAAAGAGCAAGCTCAAGGAGTCTTGTATTTGTATTTAAGTACAAGTTCATGTAGTGTTACAATCTGAAAGTATTAGATTTCTCTGGTTTAGAACTAAGGAAACAAAGGCAAGATTTAAGTAATTTGGCAAAAGTCACAGAAGTGGTAAGAGATGGCTTCATGCTACTCTTAAGCCCGTGATTCACTCCTTAATTTACAGTTATATATAATGTTATAGTACAGTATGGCAAAATTATAGTAACAAAACTTTAAAAAATGTTATATGTGATCCAAGACAAACAAATTTAACTCTACATTCTTGGCTTTGAGTAGGAAGCCTGTAATTGCAATTTGATTTTAAATCTTTAGAGTCTATAGACTCAGATCAACTTTCACTGAATTTTTTGCATTTCAATGAAATGAAAAACTTCAGCAAATGTAACATTACAATATAGACTTATTATCTATTAGTATTATAGAATAAGGCATAGTGTCAGTTACATTAGAGCAGTACTATGGGCAAGAATTATAATCTCTGTCAACAATGAAATTACTAAGTCAAATTTGTAACAGCTAATAAGTTTTGATTGCCAGCGTAAAAACATCAATTTACTTCAGTTGAGGAGACTGAAACTTCTAGTCAACCAGTAAGCACCTAAAATATAGCCAGTAACAATGAAACTTGAAATGTTTCAAATGTACATTAAAGCCAGCTAACAATATGAGATTAAATTAAACAAGTTTTATTTTACTTTTATATTATTTTCTTAAAGTTCAGAGTTTTATGCATAGACTGTGGAACCAGACTCCCTGTTTTGAATCCCATTCTAATCTAATAAGCTGTGAATCTTGGATAGCTCATTTAACTTCCCTGTTTCTCAGTTTCCCCATATATGAAATGGGGATAGTCAGAGTTTTTAATCTTTTCTTTAAAATTAATCACATATCTTCATTTTATATCCTTGTTTGCTTTTTCTCAATACAGGATTTCTCCCCTCAGGTGTGGTTACCATAGTTTTCCCACCACCAAAGTATGCATCATAGTCCACTGTGCTCTCTCCTCCCAGCCTTGGATCTTCCTTCCCCTTCTCGTCCCCTCTCCCCCTCCCCTCCTGGATATCTCACATCTATGGTCAGATGTGAGGTTGGTTTAAAGCCTGAGTTTTTATCTTATAGAAACATATGAAGTTGAAATGATTTCATGTACATAGGAATAAGAACAGTCCCTATCCTCATCACTAACTTTCTTCTAGGGAATTATTCTAATTTCTCAAAACAAAATGGATATTTAACCGTTTCTGTATTCAAGCTATATGTATGAAAAAAGTTGCTATTGAAGTAGACACCATGGTTAAGACATGTTTGGTTGGTAGGTAGTCTGATAGTCTAATAATCCATATATCTCTTACTAAATAAAATATGTAAGTGTGACTTTTGAATGACTAAAGATAAAATAATCTTGTTTAAAATGGATAAAGAGGGTCAAAAGCATGTGTCCTATTAAATATTATCTGTATACAAGTCTAAATACTGGAAAAGGAGGGCAAAATGGGTAAAGGAGGTCAAAATATATGAACTTTCTTTTATAAATTAAATGTTAAAAAATGTAATAGTTTGTATATAAGAATCCCTCAAGTTTTTGTTAAAATTTCTCAAGGTTTTCTCATTCATTCTTTCCATACGTGAGTTTAAAACCTTGAATTTATTTCTCTCCACTAATAGCCCTTTTCCTATTAGAAAACAGACAGCATGTTGTAAATCCTCTTAACAAGCAGTGTAAACAAGCAATCTTGACATTATAGCTCACAAAGTTTATAAGTAAGAGATGCAATTAACCTCAGATTTTGAAGTGATTGCAAATCAAGCAACTTGTTTACATCATGTAGAACTATACTACATAGCAACCATTTCTGGGTCTTCTCCCTTCTCTCCGACCTCCTCCTCAACCCCACTAAGGTCAGGCCGAGTGGCAAAATAATGCTAACACAGGAATCAGCAGTGAAAATTAACAGCTTTTGGCTGAATTGGAAGATAGGGGAAAAAACCCAATATCTAATGGGATATATATTTGATAAAGGACTTATGTTTAGTACATATAAAAAGAACTACAAGTTATTAAGAACCCATGATACAATAAAGAAATGAACAAAGATAAGAACAGATACTTAACCAAAGACGACATAGAAATGGAAGTAAAATATCTATTATGCATATGAAAATATGATCAACATAAATCATTAAGAAATTGAAATAGAGGATGTTACCAGTATAGCAACAGAGAGCTTCTCTCCCAAGAACAGCAACTTACAATTAACCAGAGGGATAGGACACCAAGAGAGTCCTGCAACTCAAGGTGGGTACACTTACAACTCAGAAAACAACACAGACTTCACCAGAAGGAAAACAGTAGAGGTGGACAATTCAATCAACAGAAGGTGGGTGGAAAGAAACACTTAGAGTCTGAGTCTAGGATGGGGAATACAAACAGCCAAACTATCCATGATGGTGATAAGAGCAGAGAGGGTGTGAAAACACATGCTCTTGATCCAGGTGAAGCTCATATGAATGAGCTTTGTTGGTCAACACAGGTCAGGACCCCAGTAAGGAGGACAGAAAGGTGCTGTGGACTACACTTTCTCCTCCACCACTCAAGACTTTCTGACCCCCTGGAGTGCACTAACTGTGTAAAAGTTGCCAACTCTCAGGTCTGGAACCACAGAGAGAGGAGATATTGATGATACCACAAACACAAGCCAGTCCCTCTCCCAGCATATTCCCAACAGTGACTGGACCCCTCCTGCTGACACAGCAACTGCAAATGCAGGCCTTGTGCAAAAGCCAGTGTTGGGCAAAGAAAATCAAATCAAATCAAAGCATCACCTGCTGTAAAAGTAAAAGTAGTTAAACTCTCCATGTTGCTGAACCAAATTAAAAAAAAAAAGAAATTTAAAGTAGCAAAATGAGCAAAAAATAACATAAGGAAACTTGATATCTTGAAGAAAGAAAAACTCTCCAGAATCCAATTACAAAGACACAGGGGAATATATCTTCCTATTATAGAGTTCAAAATTGCTATAATAAAGAAACTTAATGAGAAGAAAATTCAAAAAGATAAGTCAAAATGACACAAGAGAATTCAGAAAAGTTAACCAGAGGTACCATCAGAAAAGTAAACCAGAGGTACAAAAACAAAAAAAACAAAAAAAAACTCAGAAAAATTAATGAACACAAAGAGAAAATTAATCAGAAGGAGAAATCAAATCTTAAACAAGAAAATTACACATCTAGGACATGAAAAACTCAATAAATGAGATCAAGAGATGTGAAGAAGCCTTGAAAGGAAAATAAATCAAATGGAGAAAGAATAAGTGAGCTCAAAGATAATAAATTACAAATGATTTAAGTGGAAGAATAGAGAAATAAGAAAAAAAATGAACACACACTGCCAGAACTATATGAGTCCATTAGAAAAGGTAACAAAAGATAATGGATTGTCCCAGAAAAAGGAGAGAAAGATAGAAAGCTTATACAATGAGGATACTTCCTAGACCTTGAGCAGGAACTGAATTTACAAGTCCAATAAGCTAAGAGGATACCTGTATACGCAAAGGGACCTACACTGAGACATACAGTAGTATAAACATGAAGAGTTCAAGATGTAGAAAGACTATTGAACACAGTCAAGGGGAAAAGCACAAAACCAGTAAAGGTACTCCCAAACCATCCCATCACATCATACTTCTGAACAGAAACTCTACAGTGCAGGATAGAATAGAGTGACATCATCAACATACTCAAAGATCAGATCTACCAATCAAGAATACTATATTCTGCAATGCTCTCTTTCAACATGAGAATACTCTCCCCTCAAACATGAGGGGAAAAGAAAGACCTTCACAGACAAACAAAAGATGGAGTTTGGCAGTAACAGACCTCCACTACAAGAAATGTTGAAAAGAGTTCTATCTACACTTAAAATAAGAAAGTTAATAAAAAATGAAAAGGGCTTGGATTAAAGACAAAATGGCAATAGCAACCCTGACAGACCAATAATCAGCCTTAATGTAAATGGGTTGAACTCACCAATCAAAAGGCACAGAGGGGCTAAATGAATTAAAAAGCAAGCCCAACTATAAGTTGTTTATAGGAGACTCACATAAACTATAAAGATATAGAATTTAAGTGAAGGAATGATAACTAACACTCTAAGTCAGTGGAATAATTTCAAAGGCAAGAACTGTCATATTATATTAGGTAAATTAAGACTTCTAGCCAAAAACAATAGCAAGAGACAAAGATGGATATTATATAATGACAAAAGGATCAATACAACAGGAAGACATAATAATTATCCATATATGCACCAAACAAAGCAGCACCAAAATATACTACAGTAATACAATAGTAGGGGAACCTAGTACCCATTTATAGCAATGGCGAGGTCATCCACACAAAAAATCACCAATAGTCCTAAATAGCAAATTAGATGAAATTAACCTAACAGGTATTTACAGAATATTGACCCAAGAACAACAGAATACACAATCTTTTCAAAGACTCAGGAAAAATTCAAAATGATAGATCATAAGTTAGGACATAAAACAAGTCTCATTAAGTTTATAAAGATTGAAATCCTAAAATTCAACAAAAAAGCAAACAACCCAATTGAAAAATGGGCAGGGGTTTGAATAGACACTTCTCTAAAGAAGATATACTGATTGCCAATAGACACACTAAAAAATATTTATCATTGTTTATTATTAGGGAAATGTACATCAAGACAATAATGAGGCTATCACTTCACCCGTGAGAATGGCTATTAGCCAAAAGACAAGAAACCAGAGTAGGAGAGAAGGGAACCCTTATACATTGTTTAACAGCCCAAATTGGAAGCAACCTAACTTTCTATCAATTAGTGAATTGATAAAAGTGGTACGTCATATAATAGAATTATTTGGCATCTAAAGGAATGAAATGTGGGAGTGTAAACTAGTTCAGCCATTAGAAAAAGCAATATGGAGATTCCTCAAGAAATTAAAAATAGAAATTCCCTATGATCCAGTTATCCCACTTCTAAGTATTCATCAGAAGTCTACAAAATCACTTCAATGAAGTGATAAATGCACCACCATGTTATTTGCAGCACTATTTACAATAGCAAGAACCAGAGAAAACCTCAGTGCCCAGCGAATGATGAATGGATGAAGATTTGCTGTATGTACACAGTGGAATACTATTCAACTTTTTTTAAAAAAAGATGAAATCCTGCATTTAAAACATGGATGGAAGTAGAGGGCATTCCACTTAGAGAAATAAGTCAGTGGAGAAAGAGAAATAGTGTGATCTCACTCATATATAGTATAAATAGAAAAAGAACTGGTGAACTAAATAAAACAAAAATAAATTTTGGATTATAAAACCATCAGTGGTTACCAAAAGGAAAGGGGAAAAGAAGGTGAGTAAATTGATACAAGAGGAAAAATAGTCTGGTGAAGGATAGAATTGACTTTTAGTGGTGAACCTGATGTGTTAAATACACATTGATTTTTCAATATGCACACCTGAAATTTGTATGTTACAATACAATGTTACAACAATAATAACCAAAAAAAATATAAAATAAAATAATTAAGGCAACCAAGATTAAACTGGGATTATACCACAAATTCAGTACATTGTATAATTAAAAACAAAACTGGTTTGACAATTCCATACATATGCTGGTCACACTGCAAGTCTCATACATTGATAATGGGAATGTAAAATAGTGTAATAGATGGAGAACAATTTGGCAATTTCTTAAAACATTGAACATGTATTCATAAATTCTCCAGAACTTCTAATCAAGAGAATAAAAATACATGTCTACACAAAAACTTGCTTAGAAATGTTCATAGCAGGATTATTCATAATACCTCAAGTTGGAAATAACCTAAATGTCTATCAACTAGTGGATGGATAAACAGGTGATACATTGTATAACAGATTATTATTTGGAATTAAAATGAAAACTGATATATGCTACAATATGGATGATAAATCTTCCACTGATTTAACAGTAGATGAGCTACAGTATTAAAACAAAAAACCTGATATATAATACAAACAAGTATGAACTTCAAAAATAGTATGTTAGTAAAGAGACCAGTCACAAGAGGACATGTATTATATGATTTCATGTAATACATGTTCATGAAAGAAATATCCAGAAAAGACAAATGCCAAAAAACATTAGATTTTGTCTAAGGAGTATGTGTGGAAAGGTTTGAGGAGAGGTTGAGCTTGGAAGGGTAACTAACCTGGCACAAGTGATCTTACTGAAGTGATGGAATGTTTTAGAAATAGTTAGCAGTGACTTCACAATTGGTAAATTTACCAAAAAAAAACCCCAATAAATTGTACGCTTGATGAGTATATTTTATGTCCTATAAATTATACCTCAAAAGACCTAAAAAGTATGGGAAAAAAGGTCATCAAGTAGTACTCTGTCAAAATAAAACACTGTAGCATATATCAGTAGAAAGAATATACTGAAATTAATCTGCTTTTAGAAACAATCCTCATTCTTCATTATAAATGCATGAAAGAGGGGAACCTCACTTTTAAGTGTTTACTCTTTAAAAAAGCAAAGAACGGAAACATTCCTGTGATTAGAAACTTTTATTTGGGGAAAAGGGAAACAGTTTTTAATGTTACTTATGTTGAACGTTTCATTCATCATTGATGACTATTTTCATAGAGCTAAGGAGAATTTAAACAGAAGTTACTATGAATCAAATCTGAAAATACTCTTGCCATTGTTTCTCAACAGTTTAACAGAATGTAAATTTAAAATAAGTATGTTTTTGCAATCCCCCCATTGTTTTTGTTGATTTTGATTTTCACTTTCTTATAGTTATTCATTTTCCTGGTCCCTTATTTAAGTTTTCTAGATCCCTGCTATGAGTGAGACCATCCGGTATTTTTCTTTTTCTTTTTGGCTTATTTCACTGAGCATGATCCCTTCCAGCGTCATCCATGTTGCTGCAAATTGCATGTGTTTATCTTTTTTGAATGCTGAGTAATATGTATGGGGAATATAAAAATAAAATTTATTAATTAAAAAAAAAAGTATACATTGAGATCTATAGCATGATATTGATTGTACATACTTAAAAATGTACGTATTTAAATACATGACTATATATATGTGTATATAGAAAAAAAATAAAATAAGTATGTTTTTAAGTGACAAATGTGTATTTAAAGTTAAAGATCAAATACAGAGTTAAACATTTTACCTTGGAAAAATTAACAATCTAAAAGTATAGCTTCAGAAAAATCAAATGTGCTTAAAATTAAAGCTACAAATAAGTAGTTGCAGGCCTACATGATTATTGTACAGTGTAAACCTCGGAAACAAACATTTATTTACATTTAAACTAGCATTGTTTCTTAAACTTTAAAGGAATCTCTGGAAATTAACACCAAAAGTAATCATTATAAGATGTTTACATAAAACTTCTCTGGATAACTGTTTTCCTTCCAGCCTATCTTTTCCATTGCTACTCTTTACATTTTTCCTACAATGAGCCCTTTATTTAAAAAATCTTGGCAGTTAATAGGACTTCATTTATGAAGTAAAATGTTAGCCTCCTAAGGACCTAAGCTTTACTGCTAGGATTATAGAATCCTGCCTTCTTTTTTGGCTAATCATTCATGTAAAGAAAGTACTGCTGAATAAAGCACAAGGTGGGGGAAAGGTATGCATGTGTTGAATTTCCAACAGTCTAACAAATGAAAAAGTATAATTGCAGTTACAAATTCTGGGAATTACACAATGACTCAGTAACCCCAGAAAACTGCAAAAGTATCTTCTATAACTCTGATTCCATGCCAACCCCTGAGCATTCATTCAGCCTTCTCTTTCTTTTGTTGATGGAGCACTGACCAGCTAAGGTAACACAGAATCTTTATACTTATCAAGAGATGAAACTGTCTCATTATGTTTTCTTTGTTCCATTAAGAAAATTCAGTTCAGGGCCTCCCTGGTGGTGCAAGGGGTTAAGCACAGCACTGTGAAGCTTTGTGCAGCCTCTGCAGCATGAGTTTGATCCAGGCTGGCCAGGGAGCTACCCACATGGCACAGCAGACTTCTCCTATCTCGCCCGCTGCTCCCCTCAGCAGTGTATTTCAGTGGATCTGCCTGTTCTGTTCCCCGCTCTGTCTCTGGTGAATCCTCCCACCCCTTGCACCTCTGGCTGTACCCCTGTTCTTATATGCATAAATAAATAATTCAGTTCACTTAAATTGAGGATAAGAGGATAACAAAGAAAATGGAGAATAAATACAACTAAGTATTGATAATATGTAAGGAGGTAGCTTGGTAGACATATTTTACTAGATAATTGAAAAATGGGAGAACTACTAATTCATTTAATTAATTGATATTAGGTACCAATAAAGCAACCAACATTTATGAGACACCAAATAATCAATGTCTTAAAATAGTCACCCATTGATTCGATACTTCCAGGTGTTGTGTGCTCTCTGTCTGAGATATGCAGATAAAGTTCCATTAAGTTTTCAGTAGTGTATTAGCAAGTTACAACTAAATCTCGGCACACTTGTCCTGGATGACAAAGCAACCTGTGTCCGATACATTCCCTTCTGCTCACAGTCAATCCTACTGCTCAAAACACACCATGATCAGGGAAGGCTGATGTACCAGAGAAGACAAGAGATAGGACAGATGAGATGAACACCAGGTATGTTCATATCACAGAGCCACAGATATGGTCCTTCTGTTATAGGACAGGGAAAGGGGCAGCCCAAACCCCGCAAACCTGCCTATCGCCTCCTCCAGGTCTCCTGGCTCTCCTTCCTCAGTCTCTTCTGCAGCTTCTCCTCTTCCTGCTCAGCTCCACCTTTCCTAGGGTGGGGCAGGGAACCTGAAACCTCCCCCTTTCCTGGGGACCACCCTGTTACACTTCTATCCCACTTAAACTCTAAGTCGATAAACTTACCCCATCTTTTCCCCTTTCTTTGTGCTGTGATTTAAGTTGATATCATAATCAACTGTATCTAGATTAGCTTAATTGTGTCTGTAAGTTTTCTATTTTATGACGATGAGCTCCTGTCTACATCCTAGGAAATGTATGAGTCAGTTTTTAGTCCCCAGTGGTAAGAAGGCTATAAGAATGGAGGTGTGTGTCCAAGTTAGGGACAGTGGCTACAAAACTTGGAATACGCTTTGAATAACTGCCAGCACCAGCAAGAGTTGAGGCTAAATCAGGAAGGATAGACAAATAGGCTCTGATGAAACCAAAAGCACTGATACACAAATTCACCAGTCATAGATCTTATGACTGAACTTACCCACATTTCAGAACATCCAGAATACCAGAACACAACATTAATACACACAAGAATTCTAGGTTCTCTCTCTTCTTCCATTGGATTATGCAATCTCCCTCTCAGCCCAAAACACCCCATGCCACCTGGAAAGAACTGCAGGAGGGCAGGGAATCTCAAAGGACCATGACTCATCTGAAAATTTGATTTATCCAAAATAACATTTAAAACTAGCACGTTAAGATGACATTAACGAGTACAGTTTCCAGTTCTGCCTGCTAGTGATTTACTGAGGAAAAGTAGATGTTATGATAAAGAAGCTCTATCTTCTTCACCATACTTACATATGAGTAGCAATGTAAAGACATTTGTGAGTCCACAATTATTTTACTAACAGCACTATCAATAAGGAAAAGAGAAAAGGAATGAGGAAGAGAAAGTTGCTTAGTCAATGAGTGTTGGAACTGGTTATTTTTGAACCAGTCTGTCTCTCTTCAAGAATTCATAAAGACACACAACTGTACAAATATCTCCTGTTCTTATTTTATCTGAAGAATGACTAAATTCAGTAGCAAGATATTGGAGCAGTTGCGGCACATAAGTTATGTCTAAGTAGCAAAGTCCCCACCTGAAAACTGTATCAGGTCATATGCACGTATTACATGTGGCTTAATTCTGACTTTTCTGCTACCACATAGAAATAAAGCTTTGTCTCCAACAGCTATCTTTTTTGCACGAATACATGCTACAATTTCTAAAAGTGAGATATTTTCCTCTTACAGTAAAACTGGGACACGCACAATCAAATACCATCCTGAAGTTGAAGGGCCAGAATAATTGAGAATTAAAACCTACACACAAGAGATTACATACCAGATCAATTACTCATATATCCCAGAATGAATAATCTCTTAAATGGTGTGATTTATATACCAATCTTAAGTGAAATTTTGTACATGCTTTGGATATAAAATTAAGGAAACATACAAAGTTTCATACATGAGTGAGTCTGAGTTACAGTCAAGATAGAGATCACTGTATACATTAAGGACAAGAAATAAGGACCTAATCAGAGAGAACAGTAAATTTCATGACAAATAGGTCTATCCACTGACTCATTCTAAACATTTCCAGTTCCAAAATATTTTTATAAAATTGGAAGACCCATGTCTGTTATAAAATAAAGTTATTTCAGTATTTTACATGAAAAATCAGATTCTGAAGGAAACTTTTTAGAGTGATAAAAAAATAACCAGCTGGATGCTACAAACCTCAGTGCTAAAGGAAAAACCAAAAACAGGCAGACTGGCACACAGGATGCTGAAAAGTTCCAAGCATAGAAATGAGGGAGTCACCCTGCAGTTTTATGAAGAAAATTCAATCTGTGGGGCTGGTACACCATCTGCTGACCATCTGGGTCCTAAGCGTCAAAAATTGCCCAGATATTTCTGGGTACTTTAGGATGCCATCACAACCTACAACAAATTGCAGCTCTTTCTGATGGGGTAGCTGGGGGAAAGGCGTTTAAAATAAACGAAATGTAGTGTGTGGGGGATGAGGTGATGAGACAAAAGTGTGTAGAATATGATGAGACACAAGTGAGCAAATAAAGT
Source organism: Talpa occidentalis (assembly GCF_014898055.3). Lineage (NCBI taxonomy): Eukaryota > Metazoa > Chordata > Mammalia > Eulipotyphla > Talpidae > Talpa > Talpa occidentalis. Next base: position 55,699,184 of record NW_023604972.1, read on the forward strand.
GATAATAGAGAATAAGGTATTTCTCATTTAGTACATTTAGGGACAAACTAAATAGCCCCTTAAATAAATGCCAACTTGAAAGACAAATATGTAAAATATATTTATGCATTTTCTATATATTGAAACAAATGTTTAAAATACAGCATTCTGTAAATTATATCATTGACAATGCTTGGTTATTTCAAATAGTTATGTACAGTACCAATAGAATTGCTTTTGAAATTCATGAATTTTGGTCCTCGAAACACATTTCCCCAAGGCTACTATATCAGTGTTATTTATTGATGTTTCCATATTATAACAACCAGAAATGTCTGCAGTTGATTAAAGACTAACAAATACTAATCAACTAAGATTTTAACTACTTTTGGCAGCCAGGCTGAAACAAAGCTCCAGAATTAATAAGTGAAAACAAGAATAAGAAATAGAAAAATGACAGAAATACTCAGAGGTAATAAATTAATGGTTATTTTAATTCTTTCTCAGTGTTAGCCACAGGATTTTTCTAAATAACTATAAGCATTCATATTTAACTCTTTTTGGACAAAAAAGGGAACACACTTGAGAGTGCTTTTCCTTAAACAAATTGCTTAACAATAAACTCAGTGTTGATCTCTCACCTTTTTTGTAAAGAAAGACAGACAAAAATGCTGACTGCCACCCAAATTACTGCCTCATATCCATTTGAATAAATAGGAATTTAAGTCACAAATCTTTCCCCACCTCCCAGGAGGGGAAACAATGTCATACAAAACTCTCATCAAAACTGGGAGGGCAAAGGCCTCTCCCGGGCCCAAGAGGCTCACAGAGCGGCCTGTACTCACACAGATGGCGAGAGCTCCCGCCCCCATTCTCGCAGAAGTGGCTGGCAGATCTGATGAAAACCAGATGAGAACATCAAAATGACAGCAAAACACTACAGTTCCACTCAGTGGATATGCTCTGATTTGAAAAGCAGCTCCCAATCTATAGGCCCTGAAGTGAGCTAAGAGCAACTCCTAACATTTCGGAAGTGCAGCTTTGCTTCTTTTTAGGCTAAACCCACATGGCTGGGAGGACGGCCTGGAGTTGAAATTTGATCCGGAGCGTCTGGTATTGGCAAGTGGGGGGAGTCATGTGACCTGGGACTTAAGTCACTGACATCTTTTCCTTAAACTGACTTGCTAGATGCCACAGATAGATTTCTTCAGCTCCAGAAACTAGGGATCACCTGGTGGGATTCATTAACAGGATCAACGGTGCAGAAAGTGGAATCACAAACTTTCTTTTTGCTACTCATCTTAAAGAAAAATTCACATACTCATCAAAGCTTAAATTTGCAGGCATATTCCCTACTTTTTGGATGCCCATTTTCATTTCTCTTATACCCTCGAAGTCAGTTAAATTGGATCAAAATTTTCTTCCCTTTACCTTTATTCTATCAGAACTGTTCTAAATGAAAATGCTCTGTTTTATGTAGCTGTTAGGGCTTCTAATTGCTTTTGAATTATCTTATTCAAATATCCTAGTGATAAAGATAAAACAACATACCTCTACACATCCTTAATTCTATGTCTATGATTCACAGTTGGGCAAATAAGCCTCAAACTAAACTTCAAATAATTTCCCTACTACATACAGTGTATCATTAGAAAAATCTGACAGGTTTTACCATTTTCAAATATTTGAACTGACACAAAAATATCCATTTCATTTAAGCCAGAAGGAAACTGTCTCATTTTTATTTTTCAATCTTTTTATTTGTCAAATGTTTTTTTTTTTTTAAACAGGGGCACTTAAGACAATCCTGACTATAATTATATATTAAGTTTCACTTGACCCAAATATGAAAGCCTTGAATTACTGTAATAACAAAGATGTGATAAAGTTAGATATTTAAGGGGAGGAGATGGGAAGAGAAGGGAAAACCATCGCGAGCTCCCATTTCAATACCTCTCTAAGTCTGATATTCCTGTGTGAATTCCTGTGTGACTATGCCAATCAACACTACTCACAGCAAAGCCACTACAGCAAATCATGTTATGCAAACCACTGGGCATGACAATGTACATTTTACTTCTATACATACACACAAAACATTGCCAGGATCCTACTTCCACAAAAGAGAAAACATAATCCAAGACCAGATACAGAGAATGGGGGTGAGAGAATGGACATAACTTAGTTCAGTTATTTCCTTCTCATTCTAACTTATCTATGTTTTATCACTTCTGCTTCCTATCCATTTGTTAGAAAACTAGGCCAATTACTAAAAAAAAGCTATCACAAAAAAAAAAATACCTTATTCTGTTACTTTAAAAACTGAGTTTAATTTCTGATTACGTTAGTATTGTCATTCCATGGTTAAAACAGAAGCCTAATGGTGGGTCATCTACAAGGCCACCTAACCTAAGATTACCTAATCATATTTATTACCAGAGACTATGCTACATAGTGTACAGCAATGATAAAAACATGGTACCTTCTCTTTTCAATAATCCAATGAAGAGAGGGAAAAATGAAAGTTTTTTTGATTAATAAATACAGAGGTACTAATATAGAAGCAAAGATGAAGTGAAAGAGAGTGAGAGAGGACACCCAGAAACATTTAAATATCGACTTCCAATCCTGAGTCTATGTTTTTTAAAAGACAATTTAAAACTTATTTTTAATAATTTTATGTCCCATTTTTTACAGATTTATTTATTTATGCATACAAGAACTGGGGTACAGGTGAGAGGTACGGGGTGGGGGGGGTGTGAAAGGACCCTCCGGAGACAGAGTGGGGAGCAGAACAGGCACACTAGCTGAAAGACGCTGCTGAGGGGAGCAGCAGGCAAGGCAGGAGAGGTCTGCTGTACCATGTGGGTACTCCCTGGCAGGCCAGATTGAACTCATGCTGCAGAGGCCGCAGACAGCTTCACAACGCTGTGTGCTTAACCCCTTTTGCCACCAGGGAGGCCCTATGTCCCATTTTTTTTTTTTACTTAAATTATAATCACTGCAATCCTCCTATGCTCTTAATACCACTATAACCCACTTTAACTTGTTTTAAGTATGTAATATTACATTTTGCATATATAACATTTTCCTTAGTCATTCTTTCACTTTCAGAAATTGACAAGGTTTCTGATGTGTGTGAGTGTATGTGTGTGTAAATTGTAAGTAATGCTTTGTCCTCACCCTATTTACTCTCTGGTAAAAATTACTAAAACTGAAATTTCTGGATCACTGAGAATATGAACACGTTCTAAGGATCTTGACACATGGGCTCTGGCAGTTTATATTCTATAATTCATCCTATCCAAATTTGAATATTTTGTAAAATATGTCTTCATAAGTAAAAATTGTTTTTCATTTAAAACCTTATGTTTCTCTTAATCAGAAAAATTACTGAAGATATGAAAAATCCTCATTAGTCACCTGTATTTTCTATTCCGTGAAGTCTTTGATATATTTTCTTTGTCCATTTATCAACTAGAGTCTTGCCAACTAAAATTTCTTTGATTAAGGTCATTGTAAAGATTGAATGATACAATCCATAAAAAGCACTCCTAGCAAATCATAATAAAAATAGCCATAATATTTTCTGGATGCTTGCCATGTTTTTATTATATATCTACTCAGGATTTATTTTGAAATATAGATGAGGATCTAAACTGATCTGATTTTATTCCTATAAAACTACTATGGCTCAGGCTACTAACTCTCCCAAGCATGCAATCTTTTTTCTGATAACATTACAGCTTTTTCCCCTCAGTGTGGCTTAAGCACATGGATTTTCAGCCAGAGACTACACTTCTCTACTGTTTATACCAGTAAATATGGCCATGACCCAGTTTTTTCCCCTAGTTTTATACAATTTCCATAATATCTGAATACTATATCTTATAATTCATTTAAATATCTGATAAAGATAGTCCCCTCTCATTATCCAACTTTTTCAAAATTTTATTGCTCTGCTTTCCAAACAAATCTTCATGATGAATCCCAAAACATCTAGCAATGTTAGAACAAATTAGAATACCACAAAACCTCACCTCTTGCTACTACTTCTAATAAATATATGTATATCTTTATCTAATATATTTATATATAGATATTCAATTTTGTATGTCATTATATAAAGGGGGAAATTTTAACCTTAATTTTCATAACTTCTTATATACCATTATAAATTAAATTAGTACTGTGCCTAACAAATTATCCTTAGGTACTCTCTGATGACTAGGTTTTTATTTTTTAATTTTTTTACATCATTGTTCATCTTTATACAATATTTGATTTCTTCCCTCATGTGTTATACCCATAATTCTCTCATCACTGAGGCACCCCTGACCATCATGATAGTCTCTTGTGCTCCTCCAGCTTCTGTTTTGACTACTCCTTCCTTGCTATATGCCTCAGACATTTGGTTTACCTGCAAGCTTTGTCTTTTTCCTGATTCTTTGTTCAGTTTCCCTATATTCTCCCTATAAGTGAACCATTCAATATTTTTCTTTTTCCTTCTGATTAATTTCACTTAGCATAATCCCTTCCAATTTCATCCATGTTGATGACTAGATTTTACTTGCAAAAAGAAACCAAACTCGTCCATTAACAAAACACGTTTCTCCTTTATTTTAAATATGTGTTTTCCATGGAATGAATATATATATGCACAAATATATACACATATATATTTCATATATATATGAAATTATAATCCATAAATCTGTAATAGTATTTTTTCTGACCCTAAAGTGCATGCAGTTGATATTGATATTAGAGTCCAATTAATTTCAGAAAGTTCTCAGTTGCCATGCATATATTCCTGAGTCTGATTTACAAAGAATATTAAGATATACAAGCCATTGTCAAAAAATTTGTTCATATAAATTTGTTGTTTTTCCCCAAAGAAGAATAAAGGAATTTTTAAAAGTGCTTCTCTGAATAGCCCACTATGGTATACTAATACCATGACTACTCCCAGAAATGCTGATACTGCTGAAAAGGCAGGTCAAGGGATGTCCTATTTTCAGCAAGACCCTGGGCACCCAATGGTCAGACCCTTCTGATGCTATAATTTAATTACTCTCACCTAGGGACACTTGAAGAAGAAAGCTAAAAGGCCTCCAAAAAAAGCTAAAAATTGCTCCAAAGTCTTCTAATGTTAGTTAGCAGAGTTACCAATTTTCAAAGGACACACTCTCTTCAGCTGGAGTATTAAGAGCAGTTGTCAGAACCCATTAGCCTGCAAATACATTACTGCTGGTCATGCAGCAGGGAGTAGTCGGTATCATGGGAATAAAGGCAGTGGAAACAATACATGAGGCACCTGAGGCCCACTGGAAACGGGACACTGGAGACTCTTTCCTCCAAACTCAGTCAACCTTTACCCTAGCTCTAGCCCCATCTCAGTTGTTACATGAGTATCCCAACCTGGACCAGAACCAATGATGTCCAACTAGACAGGATACATTAGAAATCAGTAATTAATTATATATGTACCTTCTCTTGACTAGTCAGAGGGGTTCAGATATTTTAGTTTTAGAATAACTGACAGTAGATACAACTGAAATTATTTGTTGTTGGCTTACAATCACAAAGCTATATAGTCTGTGTCAAATTTGGCCACCATAGACCAAAAGAGCAATCTTAGGCCAAATCTGGTCACATCCATCTGTTCACATAATGTGTTTGGCCACAACAGTGGTAGAATAGCTTGAGAGGGACCAAACCTATTGTCTCAGAGCCCAAAATGTTAATATGTATTAATATGTACCATCTAATCATTTACAAAAAAGTTTTGTGACTACTGCTCTCAGTTATGCATTATTATAGGGCATGAGAGTCCTCTTATGCCCATTGAAATACTAGTGTGTGTGTTTTGGTTCCTTGGAAAATAGTAGGGAATAGGTTGTTGTTGGGCTTATTAATCTTCTTTGTTTCAACTGCCCCTTACTTGGGGTTATGCTTATTCTTAGTAACATCTCCTATTTTCTGAAGAATTTCCCTGAAAAAGCTCCAGTTGATAATTTGATGACCCCTATCTCACTTCTGAATTCTAGACTCATTCTCATCTTGAAGAAACAAAAAATTGCCACAGTCCTAGGAAAAGATGGATTGTCCATGTAGAAATGGAAAAAATAGTCACCATAACTAATTTCAGCATCTTGCTTGAGCAAGCCAACTGCGAGCCAACCTATCAGTGAAAACCCATAACTCTGGAAAATCAAGATCGAACTCATTCCAATACACATGTCTCTGAATGCCAAGTAGTCAATAACAATCTCAGTTGAGTAACCTCCTTAAAGTGATGCCAACTCTTCTGAAAACCCATCAATCCTCATTCAACACTTCCCAAAAACCTTCCTTTTTTTTTTTTTTTTTTTTGGCAAGTAAGACATTTTATTTCATTGAAATTCTGAACCTCAGCTGCTACAAAGTAGGTACTATTTTAATAGCACTATTTTTTTAAATTTTATTTTTATATTCCCCATATAATTGCAACCCCCTTATTTTAACCCCAATCTCTTCTTTCCCCGCCCCTCCCCCACAGTATGTCTCTGGTTCATAGTTGTTTGCTGATTTTGATTTTTTTCTTTCTTATAGTTATTCTTTTTCCTGGTCCCTTATTTAGGTTTTCTAGATTCCTGCTATGAGTGAGACCATCCAGTATTTTTCTTTTTCTTTCTGGCTTATTTCACTGAGCATGATCCCTTCCAGCTCCATCCATGTTGCTGCAAATTGCATGTGTTTATCTTTTTTGAAGGCTGAGTAATATTCCATTGTGTATATGAATCACATCTTCTTGATCCAGTCATCTATTTTTGGGCATTTGTGTTGTTTCCAAAGCTTAGCTATTGTAAATAGTGTTGCTATAAACATAGGGGTGCAGGTGCCCTTTGGAATTAATGTTTCTGTGTCCTTTGGGTAAATACCTAGGAGTGGAATTGCTGGATCATATGGAGGCTCTATCTTTAGTAGGTTGAGGAATCTCCACACAGCTTTCTATAGTGGTTGGACCAGTTTGCACTCCCACCAGCAGTGCAGGAGAGTTCCTTTTTCTCCACATCCTCACCAACATTTATTGTTGCTAGTTTTTTTAATATGTGCCATTCTCACTGGTGTGAGATGGTATCTCATTGTAGTTTTGATTTGCATTTCCCTGATTGCAAGTGATGTTGAACATTTTTTTCATATGCCTGTTGGCCATTTGTATTTCCTCTTTGGAGAAGTTTCTTTTTAGCTCTTCTGCCCATTTTTTGACTGGATTATTTTCTTCGTTCCAAAAACCTTCCTTGACAGCAGTCTTCTTCTTTGTTTAGAAAGACTGTGCCTGGCCAGCATGGTTTTCTCTCACTGTAATAGTCAATTTATTTCTCTCCATCTTTTTGTTTCAGGTGCTAAGTACTGAACTCATCATTCTTTGACATAAGCCATAGTTTCAACACTCCAATTCCATGGGTCATTATTTAAGCCTCATTGTTTCATTTTTTCATCTATTACTTCCTTACCACCTTGCCTAGCACATTTTCTTCCAGTTCTATTTATGGCCCTGTCTTAACTCTTAGCATGTCCCTTAGCTAGTGCTGCACTGTCCATACCATTCCTTATACTGCCCTGGAAACCAAAGCATATTTCCATACAAGAAGGGAATTAGAATCCAGCCCCTTAAGAATGGGATAAGAGAACTGACTTGGGAATAGGAAGCCCTACATGTTGATTAACCAAAGCTCAGGCCTGGGAAACAAGAGAATAAGTGTATTTTCTTTAGCACTTTTAGCTATTTTCCTAGTAATTTCAAAAGTCATAGTTTAACTTTTAAATTTCACAAGCACTTATGCAATACACAATGTGTACCTATTATTATTCTAGGAATTATGGCAATGGGGAAGTACAGGAAATAGTGTATTTAAATAAGTTATTGAATATAGTCTTAAAAATTTAGGACACAATTTGAAAATCTTCTCTGTTTGACTATTTTGTCTTGCTTGCATAGTGATTTAAAAGGCTAGGTTCCTTGGTGGGAATCACTATTTTTAGCAGTCAAAACAAGAACTTTAATACTTATTTTTTCACTATGCCACCTTCACAGTTTATGACTACCGTACAGTCCCTGAGGCACTTGAGTTTTCATTTTTCAATTAGCAAATACAATATACTACATCGTATAATCTAATTTGAAATACATGCCCTTAGTACTTGAAAATTAGAAGACGGAAAAATCTGATGGAGGGAATGATGAGCATGAGCTGCGATAGGCAGATGCTGAGCTTACTTGTACAGAAGTCACTGATTAGGATGGCAAAGGCAGAAAATGACATTCTTACATGAATTTGTGTGCTGAACATAGGCACAAACATCCATTAAGGGGCTTTAAACAACAGAACAAGAAATCTAATCAGAACCTCATAAAAAATCAGCAACCACTGTAGGTACTTGAATAAAATACACAGCTGGATATTAGTAGTGTCAGATTAAGTTGAAAATGTTTTTGAGTAGGAAGGAGACATTACAGATGAACAGACTGTTAACAATAGTTTAGGTGAAATTACAATGCCTAAAATTTAGATAGTAAAAGATGAATCACAAATATTATGTAAAAAGAACTCATAAGACTGATAACTCACTTTATTTAAGAAATAAAAGCAGTGCCATGCTAGTCAAGATAGAGAAGCATGAAAGACGATCCTAAGTTTATGTTTTTAATACACAGGATTAGTGCCTAGTAACTAGGACATCTTAAACTCCAGTCTGTCTGGGAAAGTTTCAACTTATATTTATTGTAATTATTAAGAATCATGTTTCATTTAAAAAATGTTCTGGGAATGCTGAAGTTATGAGAGGTAGCAGCAAAGGCCCTTTCCAGAGTATGAGAAGGGATGATCTTTGATAGAAGGAATACTTCTTTCACTGCATTAGTGTGAACCATTTGGAACTGGCAATGTTTGTAAATAGTGAATTATTGATATATTAGCAGAATTATTCTTACTATTGTGATTACAGAAGTGCAGGTTTTCCTTTGAATTAGGGAATTCTGTCTTTTGGGTAGATATGTAGGAGTGGGATTGCTGAGTCACCTAATAGATCCATTTCTAATCTGTTAAGGAATGCCCATGCTGTTTTCCATAAAGCTAAAACAGTCTACATTTCTACCGCAGTATACAAGGTTCTTTTTCTCCATATCCTCACCAGGATTTGTTGTTCTCATCTATTTGATATGGGTCATTCTCACAGGTATGAGGTAATATCTGATAGTGGTTTTAGCTTGCATTTCTCTGATAAGTGCTGAGGAACATTTTTTCGTATACCTGATGGTCATTGGTATGTCTCCTTTGCAAAAGTGCCTTTTTAGGTCTTCTGCCCATCTTTTGATTAGGATATTTGTTTTCTATTTTTTTAAATTGTGTGAGCTCTATATAGATCTTTAAAAGCAGTCCCTTGTCAGATGTATGATATGTAATATTTTCTCCTACTCTGTAGGGTATCTCTTCACTTTGGTTATGGTTTCTTTCACTGTGTAGAAGCTTTTTAATTTGCTTTAACCCCACCTGAATTATATTTTGTTTTATACTATCTTTCGTTTTCCTTTCTGCTAGAGATGACTCTACAAAGACACAGAAGGTCTGTTCTTCCTCTCAGATACAAAGTTCAAAATTTCAATGATAAAGAAATAAAAGATAACACGGAAAATATGATCAAGTATATACAAGAAAACTGATAAAAAATAAATGAATATCTGAGAAATGAAATAAAAATTGAAGCTTTAAATAAGAAAATAACACAGGTGAAAGATGTAAAAAGAGCAATAAAGGACATAAAATATTCTGGGAGAGCTATGGAAGAAAAATAGGCCAAATGGAAGATCAAATTAGTGACCCTAAAGATGAAAATGCACAAAGAATCCAAGTGCAAGATGAGAGATACAAGAAAAATAGAAGAAACCCTTTGGGGACATACGATTTCATGAGAAGGCAATACAAGAATAATGGGTATCCCAGAAGTGGAAAAGAACGAAAACTTATATAAACAAATGATAGAGGGAAACTTTCCAAACTTGGAGAAAGAATATACAAGTCCATGAAGTTTAAAGAACACCAGATTACATAAACGGAATAAGACCTATGCCAAGACATATAGCAGTAAAACTTCTAAGACTTCAAGACAAGAATATTAAAGTTGGAGCAGGAAGTAGGAGATAACCTATAAAAACTTCCCAATATGCCAACATTAGATTTCTCTGAAGAAACACCACAGGTAAGGAAAGAATGGAATGATGTGATCAAAATACTTAAAGATAAAGCCTGCCAGCAAATACTGTCCTGTAAGATGCTCCTTCAGATATGAGGGAGGATTAAAGGCCCTCTCAGACAAGCAGAAACTGAAGGAGTTTATAAATACTAGAATACTAGATACCCCCTTCAAGAAATGCTGAATGTAGCTCTCATAGCTGAACTGAAGAAAACATACAAAAGGTACTGAGCGAGGAAAAAGAACCACAAAATTAAAGGTCCAAAGGGCAACTGACTTTCATATATCAATAATTACTATAAATATAAACAGAATGTACTCATCAATTAAAAGGTACAAAGTGTCTGGTTAAATTAAAAAACAGAATCCAACTTTCTGCTGTCCCCAGGAAACACATTTGAGTGACAAATTACACTTGAGTTCAAAGGGCTGGAAAACAATGGTACAAGTGAATGGGACCCAAAGGAAGCAAGGAAAACCATACAAATATCACACAAAATAGACTTCTAACTTAAAAAGATAACAAAAGATGGGTGGACATTACATAATGATTAAGGGAAAACTACATCAGGAAGATAAAGCACTCATCAATGTATACTCACCAAGTGAAGGGGCATCAAAATAGTAAGTCAGTTACTATCATATTGTAACAGGGTGGTCCCCAGGAAAGGGGGAGATTCCCTGCCCCACCCAAGGGAGGGTGGAGCTGAGCAGGGAGAGGAGAAGCTGCAGAGGAGACTGAGGAAGGAAGCAGGATGGAGCCAGGAGACATAGAGGAGGCGCATGGAGCCTAGAGACATGTGAAGAAACTGCAATTGTCTTTTGGTCGTGGACTGGGTGACACAGATGTGGGTGAGACCCGTGGGGAGGTGACAATGGCTGCTTTTATCTTGATGTTGATTTTGCTCTTTTCCTTCTGGGCCTGTCTGGTTGTTTCTGACCCTTTTCTGTGGGTCCCCACTGGAAGATGCTTTAGACTTGTGGCAGGCTTTGGGGCCTTGTTCTGCGTCATTCCCCTATGGATGGACTTTTACCCACGAGGGGGTGGGTAACTTTGGGTGCTTCATTTAGAAACTAGACTCTTTGCCTTACCTGTATTGTTTCCTAGTTGTATTAAAGTTCCTTCCCATTAAAGTCTCATATGTTTTGTGTTGATGCGGCGGATGGCAGAACCCATTTAGAATAGGCAGGTTTGCGGGGCTTGGGCTGCCCCTCTCCCTGTCCTATAACAATATCAGAAAACAGAAATTGGGAAAAACACATTAATTGTGGGGTACTTTAACACCCAGCTATCATTACTTGACAGGTCAACAAGACAGAAAATAGAGACGGACATGACAGCCTTAAACAAATAATTGGAGTTTGTAGGCTTAATAGACATATACCGGGCAATACATCTCTCAAAAAATTGAACTCACATTATGCACAAGTGAGATATTCTCCAGGAATGATTACATATTGGGTCACAAGAGAAGTATCAATAAATTCACAAAGACTGAAATCATCATCTCTAACTATAAATGTACAAAACTAAAAATCATCTATCAAAAAAAAGCATGAAAAATCTCTAATATGCGGAGACTGAAAAACACACTACTAAATGAGTTTTGGGTTAATAAGGAAATCAAAGAAGAAATCAAAAAATACCTTGAGACAAAATGACAATGAGGGCACAACATTCTAGAAGATATGGGATACAGCAAAAGCCAAGTTATGAGGGAAATATTTAGCAATATAGGCTCAGATCAAGAAATAAGAGAGGGCCTCCCCGGTGGCGCAGCGGTTGAGCGCTGGGTTGTGAAGCTGCCCGCGGCCTCGGAGGCGCCGGTTCGATCCCCAGCTGCTCCCCGGCCACCGGAGGAGGGTCCCACATGGCGCGCAGACCTCTCCTGCCGCCCGCTGCTCCCCTCAGCAGTGTACTTCGGTCCTTCTGCCTGCTCTGCTCCCCGCTCTGGCTCTGGTGAATTCTCTCACCCTCCAGCACTTCTGACTGTACCCAGTGCATGTATAAACAAAAACAAACAAACAAATAAATAAATAAATAAAAAACATGCCTCTATAAAAAAAAAAAAAAAAAAAAAAAAAGAAATAAGAGAGGGCCTCCCTATTGGTGCAAGGGGTTGGATCTCAGCACTGTGAGGCTGTCTGCAGCCACTATAGCACAAGTTCAATCCCCAGCCAGGCAGCTGGCCCACATGGTACAGCAGACCTCTCCTGTCTACCTGCTGCTCCCCTTGGCAGTGTATTTCAGTCAATCCACCTGTTCTGTTCCCCACCTGGCTCTGGAGAATCTCGCCCCTCTCGCCTCTGGCCTATACCCTAGTTCTTGTATACTTAAATAAAGAAATCTTTTTTAAAAAAGAAACAAGGAAGAGCACAAATAAAGAACCTTATCTCTTACTCAAGGAAGAAAAACAAAAACAAACAATACCAAAGCCAGTGAATGAAAGGAAATAATAAAAATTAGAGCAGAAATAAATGGAATAGAAATTTTAAAAAGTCCAAAAGCTTAATGAAACCGAAGTTGGTTTTTTGAAAATAATAAACTAGAGAAACCTCTAGCTAGTCTCACAAAGTAAAGGGGGCAAAATCTCAAATAGGATCAGAAATGAAAGAGGAGAGGTTACAACAGGCACCACAGAAATTTAGAGGTTAATAAGAGATTACTATCAACATTTACATGCTACTAAATTCAATAACCTATAAGTGTTGGAAAGATTATTGTAGTTATATAATTATCTGAGACTGAATAAGGAATAGAAAACCTGAATGGACAAATCACAAGCAAGAAAATTGAAAGAGCAATCAAAAATCTACCAAAAAACCAAAGCCCAGGACCAGATGGCTTCAAATTTGTGTTCTACCAAACCTTTAAGAGGAACTAATACTTACTCTCCTCAAACTCTTCCAAAAAATTAAGATGGAATATTTGAGAAACAGGGAATACTTCCAAATACATTTTATGAGACTAACATTACTCTAATACCAAAACCAAGCAAAGACCACACACACACACACACACTGAGAGAGAGAGAGAGAGAATTAAGAACAATTTCCCTAATGAATAAAGGCAGAAAAATCCTCAACAAAATCTTGGCTAACCTATTCCAACAGAGCATTAAAAGGTTTATATACCATGACCAAGTGGGATTTATATCAGGAACAAAGGGTAATTCTGAAAAGTCAATGTAATATTTCACAACAATAAAAGGAAAGATAAAACCATATGATCATATCAATAGACATTGAAAAATCATTTGATAAGATTCAACATCCATTTGTGATAGAAATCCTAGAAAAACTGGGGCTAAGTGGAACATACCTCAACACAATAAATGTCATATATGACAAACTCCCCAGCTAACATCATTCTCAATGATGAAAAACTGAAAACATTTCCATTAAGATTTGGTACAAGTCAACCACCATTAAAAAGAGTTGGAAGTCCTAGCTAGAACAATCAGACGAGAGAAAGCAGTAAAAGGAATCCAAATTGGGAAAGAAGTAAAGCTATTATTATTTGCAGATAATACACATAGAGAACCCCAAAGACTCCATAGAAAAACAAACTGAAACAATAAATCATTTCAGCAAAGTGGCAGGTTAAAAAAAATACACAAAAAACAGTTGCCTTCCTATATGGAAACAATTGAGCTTGAAGAAGAAGAAATTAAGAAAACAATCACACAATTACAACAAACCAACAAACCAAGCAATGAACTTAACAAAGGAGGTAAAAGAACTTCACAAAGAAGGCTTTAAGATATTTTTAAAATAAGCAGAAGGTGACACAAAGAAATGGAATGTGTAAAGTGATACTTTATTGCTGTTTTGATATGAATTTCTCTAACAACAATCGATGAGGAACATCTCTTCACGTTGCTGTTAACCAGCTGCAATTCTTCTTTGGACAAATGTCTATTCAGATCCTCTGCTAATGTTGTAATTGTTCCTTTTGTGTGATTTTTATTTTTGAGTTTTAATCCCCCCCAAATTCATATGCTGACATTCTATTGCCCAGTATGATGGGCACAACAGGTGGGATTTTGGGGAGCTGCTTAGATCATGAGGTTGAGTCCTAACTGACAGAATCAGTTTTCTTCTAAAGATACCCAGAGATCCCTTGTCCTGTCCATCGTGTGCGGACACAGCAAGAAAGCAACATTTATTAACCAGAAAGTGGGTTCTCACCAGTCAACACACCAAATTTACCGGAGTCATGATCTTGGAGTCCCAATGAGTCCAAAACACATTAATTTGTTTTATGTTACCTAGTCTGTGACATTTTGTTTATAGAAATAGAGCAAAGAACAAGTCCTCATACACTGTTGGTAAAACTGTAAACTGCTTCAGGAGTCAGCTCTTCAGAAAGTTCAAACACATAATTACTATATGACCCAGCGATTCCAAGCTCAGTTTTGTACCTAAGAGAAATGAAAACACTTGTCTACACAAAAACTAGTACATGGGTGTTCATAGGAATATTATTTATAACAGCCACACAGTGGAAACAAACTAAATATAAATCCACTGTGATTCAATAAATAAAATGTGGTATATCCACATAATGCAATATTGTTCAGAAACAAAAGGAAATAATGTTTTTACACGTGCTGCAACATTGCATATTATGTTAAGTGAAAGTAGTTATAAAGGACACATATGGTCTAGAGGAGGCAATCCATAGAGACACAAAGTGTATTAATGGTTCCCAAAATTTGGGAACTGTGAGGTGGAGGGTTGGGGGATAGGGAGTGACTCCTAATGGAAAGGGTTTTCTTTTTATGTGAAGAAATGTTCTAAAATTGATGAATGCTAGTTTGAGAAACATTATCACGAGGCATTTTGCTCTAGAAACATTGACCAAGTGTTAATACCTATCTTCTTCACACATCTCTCTAAGGTAGAATTTCAACATCATATCTACCCAGATGAATTAGGGATGCTTCAAAGTTGAATAAGCTAATCTATCAGTGATTGCTAATTAAGATTTTTGGAATGTGGATTCTTTGAGAACATGTTGAAAACTCAACAAGGTAGGCATACTGTTAACTGAGGAATCTAAATAATTTTGTAGAGTATCAACATCAAAGGAAGACCTCCATGAATACAGCACAAAGAAAACCAGGATCATTTCTTAATCCTGCTGAACAGAAATTTAACAAGGTGGGGGAGGGGATGCTGTGTAACAACAAAAATGACCAGACAGCCCCCTCTCAGGCTAACAGGAATGACTGTTCAATCCTTCAGTGATTCCTTTAGCTTCAGTTCCTTTAGCTTCCTAGTAAAAATTATTAAGATGCCAGATTGCCCTCTCTTTCAGACAACACCCAATCTGGAACAGACTGGCAACTTTCTTGAAACTCCACTAAAATCACATTACTCAAATCCTCTAAGCAGCTCCACCTGACTCCCTCTTAATACAAGGTTCTATGGTTTCCCAAAGTATGGATCTTCCTTGCAACAGTAAGCCCACTTTTGGTTACAGGTGTGTTCCTGGTGGTTTTTGGTTGATAAGAATACACACATGCTAGAATCACTTGGGATGTTTAATTAAAGACTCCTGGGCTTTATCCCTGTAGTGAGTCACAAGATCTAAAAATTGAACCTTCTATGCTTCTGATTCATAAAGTCTAAGGAGAAACCTTGAGAAATGCAGCTTTTATTGACAAACTAGAACTTGAAAAGATGTATAAATTAACAAAGGAGAAGGACTTTCCAGTCTAAAGGAAAAGTATGAAAAGCCTAAAGCATGAAGTTGCAGGTGCTGGGGACAGGGAGAGAATGGGGTCTGATGCATCGTGGGGTCTCAGGAAATCTAAGGCAACCAGATGGAACCAAGAACCCCTTTAGAGAGCAGCTGGACTGAACAGGTTTGGAAAGGTAAGGTATGCATGTAAATTCCACTCATTTCTTACCCACATTTCTGAGATTAACCAGCAATTCACTGGTTTCTTCCATTTATAGTCACTCATTTTTCAGGAAGAAAGTCTTTTTCTTAAACAATTTCATTTTTGTGACTAATAACTAATCTACCCTCCAGGGAACTCATTCTCTTACCTATTTGTCTGTGTTGCCAGTCTGTTGCTGAAAACTCACCACCAGGTGTAGGGAAAGTAAAGTAGCAGGATTTTCTGCCTCCCACCACTGGGATTGATTATGGATCCTGCAGTCCTGAATGCATGCCTGATGGCAGGCACCTGGAATAGGGTGTGGGCATATGTAGGTGGGTACACCTGGGCTGAGACTGGGCTTTTAAGGGCGGTGTCATGGGAACCACCAGAGGAGAACAAGCGGAAGCAGAACCAGAGAGAAGCAGAAGAGAGAAGCGGAGGCCATGAGAGAATGCCAGAGAGCCCAGAGAGAGTGAAGACTTGCTGGGGGCTAGGAGGCCTGCCAGCCTCCCCCCCCACACACACACACCCCTGCCTACTGTGTACCTGGTAAACTCAATAAAAGCCTGAAAAGGCCACTGAGGGCTCCTAAGACTCCTCCTTCACCCATCTGCTCCAATTATAGAGATCCTGCTCCATCCCATCCTGCCACTCCAGGCAACACGGAAGCACAAAAACAAAAATTAAAGTTAAAAGTCTTCTACAGGACAGCTATATGACTTAAGAGTTTAAGAAATCACTAGATTTCAATATTGACAGTTACCAAATTTTAAAAAAAGATGAGATTTCCAAAGAGTAATCTTGAGACAGGAAAGATCCTGGGACAGGGACAGGACAGGAATCAAGGACAAGAATTTTGCTGTTCCCATGGGCTTGTCAACAAGAGGTTAATAACCTGATGACTCTAGGTCCTGACACCTGCTGCCATAATTTCCTTGGATCACTGGATCATTTTTTTGGTTTGTTTTTGTTTTACTGTTTCTGAACTCTTTTCGACATATCAAGTTGGCTGCTATGGGAAAGTGGGGAGTTAAAAGACCCAGAAGACAAAGGAGTCCCAGTCTTTGCGAGCAGACCAACTCACACTGGAGATGTAGGTGCCCAGCTTCCCACAGAAGTTCACCTTAGAGAAGGTCATGAGCCCATAAGACCACAAGCTGCAGCTGATTGGTGCTCACAACAATGGACTTTGGCTAAGTCCACTCTCTTTGCTTTCCCAGCCAATAAAGTTTTATTCATTTGTTCTCAAACCCTATTCCTAAAACCTACATAGACCCCTAGCAGGGTCACATCCTGGAATCTCTTCTGTCCAGAGGGGCCTTCTCCCAGCACTGTTTTTCCTTGCACTTTCACTAATCTACAAATGCTGACTCCTTGCCTGCCCTCACCAGTGGATTCCTCTTTTCAATCTTGACCAGAGCGTCTCAAGAACTCTTTCCCCGGCTTGGGAGCAGGCCCCCTCAGTCCTGTGGACAGCAGCTGGTACGCTGCTAATTTTGTGGGTTAGGATGAGATCAGACTGAGAGGCCGCCGGAACCTGACAAAAGTAGCATTTACCCCAAATTGCCAAGCCAGACACTACTGAAATTGGGGGTCATGGGGGGAGGTGTCTACCTTCAGGAAAAGACAGGTATTTTTGTCAAAAAGCCATTTACAATCTCGCAGAACTAGGAAAGCATGTACTTCCCACTATGCCAGATAGTGGAAGGCTACGATTTCGAGAAAGGCAAATTTGGGCTGGGGTGGGAGTTGGGGGAGTCAGAAGGCTTAGATTCAAAATCTCTTTTCTGCAGTACGAATGCTCAGTTCGGTCCTTTTGACACATTCTGGCAATAATGTGGTTTTTGCAAATAAATGAGAAATTTCTATGTTACTCTTTCGCTAACGACATGGATGTTTCGCTAATAGACATGGATGTTCAGATGTTAGGAAACTTATGTGAAGACGTTTCCATTTTCAAAGAAATATACAAAAAAAAAAAAAGGAAGGAAAAAGCTACGTGTGCTTCCTGGGTAAACAAGTGCTTAGGGATGAAGATGCAGCTTCTCCCTTCTCCCAGGCACGCAGTCGGGAAGGGGGAGAAGGCGGGGTGCAGCGGAGCCTGGTGCACAGGTGGCGGCATTCGCGCCTTTTAGAAGAGAAAAACGTGTGCCATCTCCGTTTGGAGCAGATCAAGGGAGTCTTTGTCAAATTACAACTGCATCACCACCGAGCAGCAGGGGGAGAAAAGGGGCGGCAGGAGATCTACCCGTGAGCCACACAGGCTCAGGCTTCTCACAGGGGCAGGTGGGTTCTGCTCCGGGGACGCTCCTGCAGAGCGCGTGGGTCCCGCAGCATTTCCCCTAGAAGGGCAGCGCGGGGACCCGGGTGACCGCGCCCCGCCGCGCGGGTGGGTGCCGTAGCGAGAAGCCCCAGCCCCGCCGGCAGACGCGCTCCTGTCCTCCTCGGCGGCCGCGGCCGCTCGCTCCTACCGTGGCTCACGACGCTCGCTCGGGCTCCGGGCTCCCAGCAGGCGGGCGGGCGGGCGGCGCGGGGCTCCCGGCTGCAGCCGCAGCGAGACGCGGGCGCCGAGTCCGCTGTTTGTAAACACGCTCCACGTGCGCGCGTCCTGCCCCATTCGCAGGCCGCTCGGCCGCCGGAGGACGCACGGCCTTCACGCCAGCCCCCGGGGAGCGCGATTCGATTTTCATCACACCTGAGGTTAAGTGCACCGAGCGCGTCGCCCTCAGCGCGGGGCCGCAGGGAGAAGCGCCAAGATGGGGCGGGCTTACACCGCCCCCTGCTGGCCGTGCCCGCACCGGCAACGTGGAGCAGTTCGGTCCCTAGCGGAACCCCAGCCGCGCGGAGGGACGCCACAGAGGCCGCCACGGAGGCCGCCCCGCCCCGCCCCGCCCCTCCAGCCGGTGGCCCCGCCCCGGGGCGCGCGCGCTCGTCCGCGCAGCCCCGCCCCCTCGCCGGCACAACGTTCCTGCGGGGGCGCGCGCGTGCTCCCTAATCCCCCGCCTTCCGGCTCCGGCGGCGACGCGAGCCCCTCGCCGCCGCCGCCGCCGCCGGTGTCAGCGTCCCCCTAGAGACTCCATTTGCTCCCAGGGCGCTCTGGCCGCCGCACTGGCAGGTGGAGAGCGATGCCCCCGACCCGCAGGCCGGCGTGTCCTGCGCCTGGCGGCCGCCGAGCGCGGCGGTGACACCCTGGTCGCCGGCGTCCACGGAGGAATCCGGCTCCCTCCGCGTGAGCAGAGACGTCCCGCGCGGCGGAGCGCGCCCTGCGGGGAGAGGCCCTGGTAACGCGGCTTCTCGCTGACCTCTTAATTTCAGGAGGTAGGCAATTGAGGTCCCTCTCTCTGTCACTCCCGATGGCGCCTGAAAACATTATTTGTCGCCTTTAAGCCGTAACAACTCTAGGAGGCGGTCATTTTCTTAACATAGTTGCAGGGTAGATGTGGGTAGTACCACAGACCCTGATATTGAAAAAAAATGTTTTTGGTATTTTCCTTCAGGTTTGGGAAGCTCGGAGTTCCTATACAGCCCCCCACAGGAACTACTTCTATTGACCCTTCGAGGATCATCTTTCACCAGGATTATTGTACCATCTCACGGAGCCTTCCACCCCCTACCCTCTACCATTGGTCCTGATTTCTACCAATGAAGTGTTTTGATGCTTTCTGTAGTCACGTGACACAGTCCTTGGCCACCTTTTTCCTTTCCAGTTGCCAAATACATTAGGTGTAAGTTTGTGTGGTGTTAAAGTACAAAGTTTCCTGCCTGCCTACTTTCACCTTAGTCGCACCGCTCACTTCTGTCCCGCTTTGCTTTAACGTGCTTACCTGTAATTTCCATAACCACTCACTTGGGTAACCTATATAATCCTTGCCTAGAAGACACAGCATTCCATGCAGTGCGCTGCTGAACAAAGACAGCAGTTCAAGGACGAGCTTTCCCGTTAGATTTTCCTTTATGTCACTTCTGCAAGTCCTATCGACTTTAACTGTATTCCCTGGTCCAGTTTCCAAATAGTCCCACCTGAGTCTTAGTTCCTTTAGCAAAGAACCTCACCTGTGATGATGGCAGGAGCAATCAAGCAGACCATAAGATTGTTGTGGAGACCTTGCTGTTTACAGTCTTGGTTGTAGTCGCCATTGAATTTGCAGTTCATGAAAAGGGGAATAAAGTAGAAGAGCTAGTTCTCGCTGTAGGAACTTTGTAAGTTTCAAAACAAAAGTAAAGAGACGCACAGTGGCCTTACTTAGATTGACCAGCACACTATTCATCTAGGTCCTGGGGGGAGTTAGGGGATTTAGAGGAGGGATCTTAAGACTGCATTTTCTAGTAACATTGTGTACAAATCTTAAGTGTTAAATATCTTATTCTAGTAATTGCCCAATATATTAGACACTTAAAATGCTGGGAAAACGTAAGCGTGTAGTTTTGACAATTAAAGACAAGCTTGACATTATTAAGAAACTTGAGGAAGGCATCTCTTTCAAAAAGCTTTCTGTGTTGTATGGAATTGGTGAATCCACAGTTCGTGATATTAAAAAGAACAAAGAAAGAATAATAAACTATGCAAACAGTTCAGATCCTACAAGTGGGGTATCTAAACGTAAATCTATGAAGTCATCAACATATGAGGAACTTGATAGAGTTATGATAGAGTGGTTTAACCAACAGAAAACAGAGGGCATTCCTGTATCCGGAACGATTTGTGCAAAACAAGCCAAGTTCTTTTTTGATGCTTTGGGGATGGAAGGTGATTTTAATGCATCATCTGGCTGGCTAACTCGATTTAAGCAGCGCCATGGTATCCCAAAGGCTGCTGGTAAAGGGATAAAATTAAAAGGAGACGAAACTGCTGCCAGTGAATTTTGTGGTAACTTTCAGGAATTTGTTGAGAGAGAAAATCTACAACCTGAGCAAATTTATGGGGCTGATCAAACTGGATTGTTCTGGAAATGTCTGCCATCAAGGACATTAACTTTTGGAACTGAGCAAAATATTTCTGGCTACAGGTCAAGCAGAGAGAGAATCATTATCATGTGTTGTGCAAATGCCACAGGTTTACACAAACTTAATCTTTGTGTTGTGGGAAAGGCAAAGAAGCCTCGTGCGTTCAAAGGAGCTGACCTTTCAAACCTTCCTGTCACTTATTTTAGTCAAAAAAGTGCATGGATAGAGCATTCTGTTTTCAGGCAGTGGTTTGAAAAATTCTTTGTACCACAGGTGCAGAAGCATTTGAAATCTAAAGGGCTTCTAGAGAAAGCAGTGCTGCTTTTGGATTTCCCCCCAGCACATCCGAATGAAGAATTGTTGCGTTCAGATGATGGCAGAATAATTGTGAAATATTTGCCACCAAATGTCACAAGTCTGATTCAACCAATGAGCCAGGGAGTACTAGCCACGGTAAAAAGATACTACCGAGCAGGACTTATCCAGAAATACATGGATGAAGGAATTGACCCAAAAATGTTTTGGAAGAATTTAACAGTATTGGATGCAATTTATGAAGTTTCCAGTGCTTGGAATATGGTGAAATCAAGTACCATAACCAAAGCATGGAAAAAACTTTTCCCTAGCAATGAAGAGAGTTCGGGAATGAACATTGATGAAGGAGCCATCTTAGCAGCTAACTTAGCAACAGTTTTACAGAATACAGAAGATTGTGAACATGTTGGCATTGAAAATATTGACCAATGGTTAGACTCTCACAGTAATGACTCAAGCTGTCAGGTGTTAACTGACAGTGAAGGTGTGGAAAACCAGGCTAGGCCTGCTGGGCAAAAGTCTTCCAATAAGGCTAGAAAAACAGAACTGAATCCAGAGAAGCATATTAGCCATAAAGCTGCACTTGAATGGACCGAAAACTTACTGGGTTATCTAGAACAACAAGATGATATGCTTCTGTCTGATAAACTGGTATTGCGGAGGCTTCGAACCATAATAAGAAGAAAACAGAAGATCCAAAATAACAAAAATCACTAATAATGGTCTTAAGGATTTTGGCATCTCTGGACCTTTGTGACTATGTGCGGTAGAACTTAATGATCTTGTTTGAAGTGCTGTGGATTCCAAGGCCAAATATATTTTATAAACAATTTTAGAATTAGATGCCATTTTGGATTACTTAAATTACTGTGCTTTAATGTCAACTCTAGTAAGTGAGCATTGACATGTACCTTGTTGACTGTTTCTAATCTGTATTAGACTAATTAGATCATAAGGTACCTGAGGCCAGGGATCTTGTGTCTGTTTTGTGCCTGAATTTCATTGTGTCTAATACAGAGTCATGCACACTATAGGCAATCAATAAATCTTTCTAAATTGAATTTTTATGACTTTCTCTGAACTTCAGTTTTCCAAATTTAAATATGTTTAGGGGTAAGTTTACATTGCCATGATTTTTCTACCTGCTGCAAATTTTAGAACTCAAACCATGATTATGTTCAAAGTCATTCACTATGCAAGCAGACAACTGCAGAAAAATAAACCTTAAATATGGTATTCTTTACCAACAGCATTTGGGTAAGCAGCAGTTCATGTTGTTCATCTCTCTGACATGTAAGAACTAAGGTTAAAATGTCCCCAGGGAAAGGACTTGTACTTTACTTTTAGTCCTTATGATATTAGGAAGAATTCCAGTTGTGGAAAGAATGCCATTTCTATTTTCAAAAAATAGCTTTCAGTTCTCAAAACATTGCATTTAGAAGAGGTAAGCATTAATTTTTTTTTTAAAGATTTATTTATTTATACAAGAACCTGGGTACAGGCCAGATGCACGGGTGGGTGAGAGGATTCACCAGAGACAGAGCAGGGAACAGAACAGGCAGACTGACGAAATACACTACTGAGGGGATCGAACCCGCGCTGCAGAGGCTGCAGACAGCTTCACAGTGCGGCGCTCAACCACCTGCGCCACCAGGGAGGCCAAGCATTAAATTTTATTTTTATTTGGATCCTTTATTAGATACATGTATAGATATGTCAGTATGACATATACATATGTGTGTAGATATGTCAATAGTTTACTAAGCTATTTGACATATAATACTTTAAAACTTAAAAAGTATGTCATTTGCTTGCATGTAGCATATTTTTCTTAGAGAACTAATACTGAGAACATAAGCATCCAGAAAATTTGTGGAGCCAGCACATGAAAGGAGGCCTGACATGAAATAGAACATGAGAAAAGTACTGTAGATGAGCCTGGGCTGCTGTGTGTCCATGTGTCAGTTGCCTGACCCACCTATAAAACAGAAATGATATCTGTCTCAGAGAGTTTTTGAGAAGAGTAAATAGTTCATATATGGATTTAAATAATAGGGACTTTGAACATCTGACTCAAAATAAATCCTCTTTAATGTTAGTGTCACTGAGTTGCAGAAGTATGCTGAAAAGATCCAGGATATGACTACGGAGATGTGCTCGAGTTGGGAAAATTCTCTTACAGGACGTGAAATAAAAGAGCAATATATAGTTTCAGCTGAAATACAACTGAAAGGTTAATACAATTAAATAATTTACTGCCACCTATCGGTAGGCACTTTGCATTAGGCAGGCATTTTTATGGTTGAATTATAACAGGAAATGGAATTGTATTTCCTCTGCCTCAGACCTCTTAGCACCCTGCTAATGAAATAAATAGATCTTGACTTTGTTCATGGAAAAGAATATATTACTAATAATGGCATAATTCATTGAAGTAATAAAATAATATAGTAACTGATATATAATATAGTAAAGTTGCTAACAATAGGACACTTGAAATATTTTATCAAAGTAAAGTAAACACAAATCAATAGAGAGTGAGAACGAAAGGTTACATGAGGCCCTCGTTATTGTAACTAGGTCAAGCCATATGTAGGAAGCTTGGTTGTAATTTGAATTGAGATTTTAAAGCCTTTGTCTGACAACCTTTCACACTATCATTATGACTCAGAATTCTACCTTTTAAGCTGAAGCTTTGGGTTCAAGAAAAACCTTTTAGAAAACCTTTAAAAATTCTACCTTGGGAGAATTTATATATTTTTATGAATACCCCTTTCTCAGTATACACAGTTAATTTCACCTACCAGATAGGCCTGAGAAAATGAGACTATGGCTAAATCTTGAGGGTATTTCACATCTGGAGATTAAAGGATTCTGAAACTTGGTAATGTAATGACTTACATTAGAATATTGCTTTGCATTTTTCACTGAACTGTAACATAAAGTCTCAAACTTCCTTCAATCATGACATTGAAATGTTTTAATCCTGTGTTTTATAATAAGCACTAATAATAAGCTCTGCATTCTAATTCCATAATTGAATAAAATACAAGGATCTTTCCCTTTTCAAGGTACTGTGGCATGTTAATTAGATCTTCTGGGAGGATTCATCGTCTTTTCTTGGTTAGCTACATGTTCCTTGTATGTATCCTGGCTTGAGGCACAGAAATAATGTGCTCTCATTTCACTTTGTGCACGTTAAAAGAAAATATCCACAAATTCTGACTATTGGTTATGACTTATAAAAATGCCTATTTAGAAGAGGATTTGTAAGACTAACAGAACTTAAACCAAGTGGAAATTGTTTCACACTAACTATACGGATATTTTTAATTGTGTTGCAGGGATTTTTACTCTTTCATTATTCAATCTCAGTAACAGGGATTGATTGAGAAATGTTGAGTGCTCAATAAATATAATGTAATCGGCAGGGCCCAGATCAGTTATCAGGATCAATTCAATTACAATTATAGGGTTATATTGGTGCTCTTGTTGTGGGATTCTTTTTGTTTTCAATCTATTTTCAGATTGAGCTATGTGGTTACTTCATGAATTTTCCAGATTTAGGGGAGAATCATGGTGGACTAAATAGCACAGCAGAACACGTCTACTCAGGTCACAGGCTGAGAGACAATCTGCCTTCATGATGTGTTTAGAATCCCCAAGGCTCTTGTAGGGGTTTTATGTTTAACAGCTTTAATGTTACAGGTAAAAGCTATGACTTGCACTTCAAATTTATGTCCATTTATTAATCTTAATTTTTTTCACAAAATTCACAAAATTGACATTTTCTTAAATATATACCATTATCTACATCCTAAACCATAATATCTGCAAAATCACAAATCTCATATGCCAATTGTCTTTTATTTATTTTATATTTTAAAAAGATTTATTTATATGCATACAAGAACTGGGGTATAGGCCAGAGGTGCAGGGGGCAGGGTGAGAAGATTCACCAGAGACAGAGTGGGGAGCAGAACAAGCAGAGCTACTGAAACACACTGCTGAGGGGAGCAGCGGGCAAGGCAGGAGAGGTCTGCTGCTCCATGTGGGTAGCTCCCTGCCTGGCTGGGGATCGAATTCATGCTGCAGAGGCTGCAGATATTTTCACAGTGCTGTGCTTAACCCCTTGAGCAACCAGGGAGGCCCCCAATTGTCTTTTAAATGCAAGATATGACAGTTGTTTGTTAAAACTTTTTAAAACCTAAAATCACTTGCATACCACATTGGCACACTTTGAGAAAAACAGACCAAACAGAAGGACTAGGGTCTTTGAAGGCTAACAGATTGGAATGAAACACTAGCTTTTTTTTCTCCCCAGATAACCTTGGCTGCTTTCTTGACCTCTCTGAACCCGTTTCTTCATACCTAAGAGTGGCAGGATAGGTGGGAATACTCCAGGTGTGCTTAGACACCAGCTATTAAGCAGCCTTTCAGTTCTTCATTGAGAACCCTGGTCTCTAATCCAAGCCTGAGGGCTGAGACAGCTGTTCTCTCACAATGACTCTGTGCAAACTTCCAGAAACCTCAGCAACCTTGTGGAGGGCAAGGGCTCTGCTCTGTCCTTGGGGACATTGGCTACCGTGTTGTCTACAAAGGTAGGAAAAGGCACTGAGTTCCCCAGCCCTGTGAGACAACAGTGTGTGCTGTAAATCACTACAGGGACCCATTAGTAAAAATAAACAGATGGGGTCTGCTCTGTCAGCAGTGTGGGATAACAGGGCTTAAAGAGAAATGGATTCTTCCAAGCAGCTAAATACATACTTGGGAGATGAAGAGCTCATCTACTGAATGCAAATATACAAACTGCTGGTGCAAATGCAGTGAAATGGACCCAGTAATGAAAAAGCACCACTAGCACTGTCCCCCATCTAACTCATGAGTCCAGGGGTTCACAGGATCTGGTTTACCCAGGAACATCCTGCTTTCTACTAGTTGTCCGAAAGTAAGTGTTATAATACCCTTTTGACTCTTGAGTGTCCCAGTTCAGAAGAGATATTAGATGTTTGTCCTGCCAATGAGCCAGAGAAGGGAGTTAATTTGCCCAAGGTCATACAGATGCCAGGGTCCAAGAAGGAAGTAGAAGTTGTGTATCCCTTGGCTCCAGACGATGTGACTTAATGGCCACAGGTATGGGCTCCCTCCAGACAGTGAGCTTCGATGGCCACACTGCAGTCCCCATGCCACCTCGCCCTGGAGCCCAGTATAGTGCCTACCTCCTTGACACATAGAGGAGTCCGTGACTGAATCTCTCTCTTAGAGGGCAGGGGGTGCTCTCAGTTGATAGGCTGAGGGTTCCCCATGTGCCAGGCACAACGCTGTGGGTTCCACAAATCACCATCTTTGTTGTAATACTGAACAAAGCCCTGAAGGATACTTGACACATTTCAGAGGGCCCTGACCAAAGGGTGCTGACAGAGACCCAACCAAACATCCCTATCTGACACAAGGACAAGTATGTGAGCCTTTGCTAGAAGTAATGCTTTGCCATCCCCCCAGCCCCACCCCATGTCCATGCTGCAGGAGTTAATGAGACATTCAGCCTTCCTTAAAAGTACTTTTGGGCCTCCCCTAGTGGCGCAGCGGTTAAGCACTGGGCTGTGAAGCTGCCCGCAGCCTCTGCAGTGCCAGTTCGATCCCTGGCCACTGGCAAGGGTCCCACATGGCGCGACAGACCTCTCCTGCCATGCCCGCTGCTCCTCTCAGCAGTGTATTTCGTCAATCTGCCTG
This sequence comes from Talpa occidentalis, assembly GCF_014898055.3. Classification (NCBI taxonomy): domain Eukaryota; kingdom Metazoa; phylum Chordata; class Mammalia; order Eulipotyphla; family Talpidae; genus Talpa; species Talpa occidentalis. The sequence goes on from NW_023604972.1 coordinate 55,726,285, forward strand.
TTCTGTTCCCCAATCTGGCTCTGGTGGATTCTCTCACCCTCCCGTGCTTCTGACTGTACCCAGTGCTTGTATAAATAAATAAATAAATCTTTAAAAAAAAAAAAAAGTACTTTTAATACCCCAAAATTACTGGTATATGCAAATACAGAGAATGCATCTATCAGCATCATTTCCCAAGTATCTGAAATATTGTAACCCCATCACATGCAGAAAAACCTTGGAAAAGCTCCATGTAACCAATAGGCATAGTCCTCAGGAAGGGCGTGTTTTATTTATTTTTTATTTTTTTATATTTTAAAATTTTATATATTTCTACATCATTTTTCGTTTTTTGCACAATGTATGCATTTTCATCTTGGTTATAATCCTCATACAATTCCCACCCACCCTGGTTTTGATCCTGCTCCCTCCTCCCGCAAGGGCATGTTTTAAATTCTCTTCTGAAGGAAAGATAGGTGAGGGACTGGAGAATGGATCTGTCTTGTTTCCACAGGTCTCTGGGGCTGCCTACATACTTTTGCATAGAAAGCCCTTGGTGGGGAGGGGGTTTGTCAAGTCCACCCTTGTTCCTTGCTCCTCACTGTTCCCCTTTGTCAAGTCATCCCAAGCTGCCATGGCTTTCAGATGCAGGCAAGAACATACTTCTTGGGCCTCCCTGGTGGCACAGGCAGTTGAGTGCAGTGCTGTGAAGCTGTCCGCAGCCTCTGCAGTGTGGGTTCGATCCCAGCCGGCCAGCGGAGATACCCACATGGCACAGCAGACCTCTCCTGTCTCACCCACTGCTCCCCTCAGTAGGGTTTTTCAGTCAGTCTGCCTGTTCTGTTCCCTGTTCTGTCTCTGGTGAATCCTCTCACCCTCCCACAAATCCAGCCTGTACCCCAGTTCTTGTATGCATAGATAAAATAAGTAAATTTAAAAAAAAACCACAAAACTCATGGGCCTCCCCTGGTGGCGCAGGTGGTTGAGTGCCACACTGTGAAGCTGTCTGCAGCCTCTGCAGCGCTGGTTCTATCCCGGCTGGCTGGCGTGGGTCCCACATGGCACGGCAGACCTCTCCTGTCTCGCCTGCTGCTCCCCTCAGCAGTGTATTTCGTCAGTGTACCTGTTCTGTTCCTCGCTCTGTCTTTGGTGAATCCTCTCACCCTCCCGTGCATCTGGCCTGTACCCCGGTTCTACTATAAATAAATAAATCTTTAAAAAAAAAAGACATCACCGACTAATACTATTTAAAAAAAACCCACTTGTTTAGTGTAATTTGGAAAGCCAGCAACAGAAGGTGCTATTAATACACAACGGAATGTATAAGGCATACTGTCTGCACATTTGTGGCCAACCTAAAGATGAATATGAACATATTTAGTTTAGTTTCTTTATGGAACTTTAGGTGTGACTTAAACTATTCCCATGATACTGAACACAAATATTTGGAGAGTTTTATTTTCATAGTAATTCTGTGATATTATCAGCTATTACTGTCAGGAAGAGCTCAAGCAAGCACCAGCACTCCCCAGGAAGGAATCCTATCCAAATCTGGCTGTAGCAACAGGTGCTTAGCAAACAGGCCCTTAAAAGTTGAAAACAATTATATGCTGGATTCATTGTCTGGCAGGGACATTCAGTGAGTTAGTGTATCATTAAGCTTGATGTTTCATGTAAGGACCATCCCCAGGATCTCCATCACAGTTCCCACCTGACCCAATAAGGGCAGAAAAGCCAAGGAGGCAGGATTCTGGGAACCAGGGAGAAGGAGATTGGGGAGGGGGTGGTGAGGGAGTACAGTGTGTGCAATTCAAGTGACTCCACCCAACCAGGAAGGAAGGAACTATAAAAGTCCAGCTGTTCATAGCCTCTTGTTTTCCAAGACTGCTCCCTGCCTTGTGCAGTGTCTGGTACTTTCCATCACTAATGAACTCTATCACTTGCTTCACCTGGTGCTGCATGAAGTTCTTTTCTTGTAGAACATCAAGGACCCACAACTCTTGCTGCCTCCCATTTATCACTGTAATAAATTAAATCACTGAGGGGTGTGATAGAGACTGGTTGGTCTGGGGTTGTATGACTGGGGCTGGGACTGGGACTGGGGATAGGTTTGGGACTGAGGCTTGAGTGGCCTCAGGAGATTTCACCAGTACTGTTGGTGTGACCATCTTGTGGAAAAGAACTATTTTTGTCTTTCTTAATGACACATAAAGTAATGATGCCTTTTAGAATCTATGAAATCCATTAATTTTGTATAAATGTTTTTTAGAGATTTATTTATACATACAAGAGCTGAGGTGTAGGCCGAGGTATGGGGGGATGAGAGGATTCACCAGAGACAGAGTGGAGAACAGAACAGGCAGATCTACTGAAATACACTGCCGAGGGGAGCAGCGGGCAAGACAGGGGAGGTCTCTGTGCCAGGAGGATTAGCTCCCTGGCTAGGGATGGAACTCGTGCTGCAGTAGCTGGTGATAGCTTGATAGTGCTGAGATTTTAACCTCTGTGCCATCAGGGAGGCCCCAATTTTGTATAAATCTTCCTTTTGAAAATAGAAATAGACATGAAAAGGAATGAAATCTTGTCATTTGTGTTAATAAAGATGGACATTAGGGTATTATGATAAATCAAATGAGTCAGAGAAAAAAATACCATATGGCTTAACTTACATGTGGGATAGCTAGCTAGCTAGCTAGCTAGATACTAAATAAAAATTAGAGAGAGAAAACAGATTGGTGGTTACCAGAGGGTAGAGAGCTAGGGAATGAGCAAATTGGTTAAGGGGATGAAGAGGTACAAACTTCCAATAACAAAGTAATAAGCCAGTGAGATTTAATACACAGCATGGGGACTATAATCAATAATATGATCCTGCAAATTTGAAAGTTACTTATAAGAGATGGTAAATCAACATGCTGTGATGATCATTTCCCAATACAAGCAAATGTTGAATTATTATGTATACACCTGAAACTAAAATATGTCCATTTTACTTCAGTAAAAATTCATTCAGATTTATATTATAAAAGCATAATTATATGTTACATATGAATATGCATAAGTTAGATATTAAAAAATAAAAAATGTTAAATATTATGTCCTATTCAATAGAGTTTTTAATTATCTTATATTTTCTTTCACAGTAGAAAAGATTTTTAACTTGAGGTTTTTTTCTGTTAATGGTTTCATATTCTTTGGATAGAGTGCAGGAGTGCATCTATCTAAAAGGAGGCAGGGCACTGCAGATAGAGAAAGTAGAGTTACAAGGTAGAGCTGATCTAGGTTGCTCCAGTAACTAGGTGACAGTGACAGCAAGGAAACTTCAGGATCAAACAGGGATGCTAACAGGTGATGCAACTGACATCACCCTGCAGTTTCTCAGGCGGCAGTCGGAGCATCACAGAGTCAGTGTTTTCAGGAATTTATAATTAAACCCTTTTGACAATGTTGATTGTCCAATCCACGAGCACTGTATATCTTTCTACTTATTTGTGCCTGCTTCTATTTTTTAACTATGTTTTATAGTTTTCCTTGTAAAGGTCCTTCACCTCCTTTGTTTGGTTTATTCCCAGGTATTTACATTTTTTTGGTGAGATTTTAAATGGGATCCCTTTCTTAATTTCTTCTTCAGGTCCATCATTTATATATAGGAAGGCAACTGATTTTTGTATATTGATTTTGTATCCTGCCACTTTGCTGAACTGGTTTATTATTTACATTAGTTTCTCCATGGGGTCTTTGGGCCTCTGTGTGTATTATCATATCATCTACAAATCATGATAGCTTTGCTTCATCTTTCTCAATTTGGATTCCTTTTACTTATTTCTCTTGCTTAATTGCTGTTGTTAGGATTTCTAATACTATGTTGAATAGTAGTGGCGAGAGTGGACATCTTTGTCTTGTACAAGCTCTTAGCGGAAAGTCTTTCAGCTTTTCACCACTGAGAATGATACAAGCTATGGGTTTGTCATATATAGTTTTTATTATCTTAAGATATGTTCCATTTATCCCCAGTTTTTCAAGGGTATTCATCATAAATGGGTGCTGAATCTTATCAAATGCTTTCTCAGCATCTATTGATATGATCACATCATGGCAATTTTGAATTCTGCATCTGATGGGAAAAGGAACTCTTCCATGTCTTTCTAACAGCATTCTTGAAATTTCTTCTTAATGTGTTGTATAGTATTCCCCTGAGAATTCAGCTTGCTATTTGTTGTACTTTTTTTTATCTTTCCGTTATTTACTGTCTGAATAGTAAGTGTTCTACTTTTCCAGTATGTGGTGCTGTGTGTTAGGGATAATTAATCTGTAGCTTTATTATCAGGGAGTGGGAGAGGTTTCTGGTGGGGTTCATCACTCATGAGAATGTTGTGCATGGACTTGATTCATGCCTATGACACTGCTCCTACCCCTTCTTTCTGGGCCTTAGACCCATACATATCTCTACAGTCTGCAGGCTGGGCCTCTGGTCCAGCCCTGGTATTTTCCAGTATGGCTTCACTGTATCCATTGATTCTCCATATCTACCTACTTCTTTGGAGGTTATGGGTGCAGGGATCCCTCCTTTCTGAGCTTTGCCTTCTTCACTTGGGTCTCCTGTGTGCTTAGATCACTACAGTACTCAGGCCTGTATCTCCTGCAGCTAGATCCACAGCAGTTGGCTTTGGAACTTCCCTGCAGGCATGTGTATGAACCATGGTTTCTACCCTGGCAAGCTTTATCTGCCCCAATCTACTCTTTTGTTCTGCTCAGAATTGAATTTCCTCTGTGTCTTTTCTGTCACACTTGGTCAGTGTTGGTACCTAGTGGTTGTGAGATATTCTGGTTTTACACCACATCATGGGAATCTCTGAGTCCAGTACCTATCGGGACTTCTCAGTATATTCTCCCTAGAGCAAAGCAGAGAAATTCCTCTGACACCATCTTCCTGGTGAGTCTCTGGGCCTTAAGTTTCATTTCATTTATCCATGTATCTATTTTTGTTCCAGTACCATACTGTTTTTAGTTTTAGTTTTTCTTTCTTTGTTTTATAGTAATTTTGAAGTCACATAACACGATACCTTCATTTTTCTCCTTTTTTCTCGGTGTTGTTTTGTAATTCAAGGTCTTTTGTGGCTCCCTATAAATTTCAATATTTTTGTTCAATTTCTTTGAAGATATTGCTGTTATTTTAATAGATATTGCATTCAATTTATATATCATTTTAGGAAGGATAATTATTTTGATTATGTCATTATCCTGATTCATAAGCATAGACCTACCCTTCATCTCCTTATGCTACTATTGAAGTCCTTTAATAACAGCTTGCAGTTCTTATTGTATAGGTCTTTTACCTTCTTAGGTTAATTGCAAGTTATTGAATTTTTTGAAATAATTATAAATGGAGTTATTTTCTTAATTTCTTTTGCTTCTTATTTATACAAAGGTTATGAAATTTGATATGTAGATTTTGTAAACTGCTGCTTTGCTGTAGTCATCTTTGTTTCTAATAAAATTTTGATGGCGTCCTTAGGATTTTCTGTATATAATATATTGTCTGCCAATAGTAGTTTTGCCGCTTCTTTTCTGACTTAGACTCTGCTTATTTCCTATTTTCATCTGCTAACACTGACTAAAACTAAAGTATGTTAAACACAAGTGGTGACAATGGGCATCCTTGTCTGGTTCCCAATCTTAAGGGGAAAACCTTCAGTTTTTTTCCCTTGGGTTTTATATTGGCTATTGGTTTGTGGTATATGGTCTTTATTATGTTGAGGTAGATTCCTTCTATTCCCATCTTGTTTAGAGTTTTAATCATAAATGGGTGCTAAATCTTATCAAATACTTTTGTTGCATTTATTGATAATATATATAATGTTTATCTTTACTTTTGTTGATATGATGTTTTACATTCATTGATTTATATATATGTTAAACCATCCTCAGATCCCTGGGATAAATCCCACTTGATCATTGATAGTGTGGGATTTGTAATTCACTATTGAAATTGATTTCCTAATGTTTTTATTGATTTTTTTTGTACCGATATTTATTTATTTATTGGGACATTGGTCTATAATTTTGATTATCTGGTTTCAATCTTAGGATAACATTGGCTCATGAAATGCGTTAGGGAGCATCAGCTCTTATAGCATCAGCGCTGGACCATAAGGATCTCTTATGGTCCTTTGTATCTCTGTAATATTTGTAATGATTTCTCTTTTCATTTGTGATTCTGTTTCTTAGTATTTTCTCAGTATTTCTTTTCTTTTTAGCCCACCTAGAAGTTTGTCTATTATGCTTAACTTCTGGAAGAAGCAACTTTTTTTGGGCCTTCCCTGGTGGTGCAGCGTATGAGCGCTGGGCTGCGAGGATTCCCGCAGCCTCTGCAGCGCCGGTTCGTTCCCCCGCCGCCAGAGAGGGTACCACAAAAAAAAAAAAAAAAAATCAACTTTTTTTTTTGCTTTTTTTCCTTTCCTGACACCAAATATATGGCAAATTTTTTTAATACTGCTTCTCCAAATCCCTGACATTGTCTACAGTTCTGATATTGTTAGTGGAGCTGGACTCCACAGGTATAAGGATGCAGTTCAACAAAAATGTCCTCACCTGACGTTAGTCCAGGTTACACACACTTCAGCCTGACTTGCTACAAAGTTCAGGGGTCCTCACAAGCCTTCCATTATTATTACAATTCAATATAAAGGCTACAAATGAACTATATCTCTACAGATGTAGAGATACATAAGGTAAGGTACAAAAGGGTCCTGAACGCAGGAATCTCTGTCCCTGTGCATTTGGTGTTTCACCTTTTAGGTATATGGCTGTATTTGACAGATTAGAAATTTAGGATTTTTTTTTCATTTTTAAAATTTTATTTATTTATTTATTTTTAAAGATCTATCTATTTATTTATTTATTTATTTATTTATTTATTTATTTATTTATTTATTTATTTATACAAGCACTGGGTACAGTCAAAAGCGCAGGAGGGTGCGAGAATTCACCAGAGCCAGAGCAGGGAGCAGAACAGACAGACTGACGAAACACACTGCTGAGGGGCGCAACCGGCGGCAGGAGAGGTCTGCGCGCCATGTGGGACCCGCCTCCGGTGGCCGGGGAGCAGCCGGGGATCGAACCGGCGCTGCAGAGGCTGCGGGCAGCTTCTCAACCCAGCGCTCAACCGCTGCGCCACGGGGGAGGCCCTAGGATTTTTTTTTTTTAAAGACTTGTTTATTTATGCATACAAGAACTGGGGTGCAAGCCAGAGGTGGGGTGGGGGGAATGAGAGGATTCACCAGAGACAGAGTAGGGAGCAGAACAGGCAGATCAACTGAAATACATTGCTGAGGGAAGCAGCAGGCGAGACAGGAGAGTTCTGAGCAGCATGAAAGACAAGAGAGGTCTGCTGCATCCTGTGGGCTAGCTCTCTGGCCCAGGATAGTACATGAGCTATAATGGCTGCAGATAGTTTCATAGTGCTGAGACTTCCCCTTGCACCACCAGGGGAGGCCCAGGGTCATTTTTTTTTTTTTAATGGAAGTTTAATTGTATAGTATTTATTTAATGGAGATTTAGTCATACGAATAAATCATTGGCCTTTAAGGATTAATTCAGTCTTCCCCAGAGATTGCCCAGCTCCTACCTCTACCCTCTAACCCCCTAGCTGAAAGGTGGGACTAAATGTTTCCAGCTTCTGATCAAAGCAAACAGCCCCCATTCCAAAGCTCTTTAGTGACTCAACAAAAATCTTATTAGACCAATAATCACTCTTACCACTCAAAATTTCCAAGATAACTTAAAGGTTTTGAAAAGAAGGAGTGAGGACACAAGTAAGGGGGAAAGCAAAAGTGTTAAGTGTTTGAAGGAGAGTCAAAGAAGATTGGAATGCAGAGAGATGAGCAGTTCCCTTTCCCGAAGGAAAAGTTTAGAGAAGGAGGTAGTAACCTTGATTCCTTGTCATCATCTTATTTTCCAATGTTCTTAAATAACATAGGTACTCACTGCAGAGCTGTTATTAAAAAGTCAGATAATAGAAAACACTACAAGTGTTGTTGGGAGTTTGTTTAGCTTTCTATTTCTAGCTATCTGTACTCCAGTTAAGCCACCTTATTCTTATCTTGGGCTCTAGCTGGCACTGAACTGAGATTTGGTTCTGGAATGCCATCCATAGGTAGCTAATTTTAACTTTCTCGGTCCTTATTGCTGTGATTTCTGTAAATGACACTTCATCCTTTTTTTGGTGACTAACTTCCCCTCTCTTCCCTTTTTTCTGTTCTCTTCATTTGATCATTCATTTATTTTGCTAACAGTATTTTGAACATTTACAGTGTTCAATTTAGGCTCTTAAACAGCAGACACCTGAAATGCCTTGGAGCTTTTTGTATGTCCCATCCCTGAATAATCCTGTCATTATCCTGTTAAATAAATATTGATTGATAGAATGAATCAGTGTCATATTGAGTACTATACACGTGATTAAAAGTTCTATTCTCAAGGATTTGACAATTAGGGAATGGGGGAATATTTACTTAAATAATTACAGTGAGAAATTGTTTCATGAAAGTCATAGAGATAGAAGAAAATCCCCATAAAGTTGGGACCACAAAAGTCAACATATTCAGTGAAAGGGAGGTAGAAATGAAGTTGCAGCACAGGTGGAGCAGCTAGAAAATATTCCTGTCTTATCCTTGGCATGGGGTGAGGAAAATAGAAATATCTTTCCTGAGAATTTCATATGGGTTTATAATAAGAATTTACTCTGTGTGGTCACCAAACCATCAAAGTGAAATTTAATTTAAACTTATTTTACTTGCAAGAGACTGATAGGCATAAACTCAAACCCTCTCTGAAGGCCCTCAAGACCTAAAAGAACTTCGAAAATAAAGTTCCAAAAACAAGACTTGAATGGTAAGAAGTATCTGAAAAAAAAAAAAATGAGAGCAGAATCTTCAAGCCTCTTAAAAATAAAAAGTACAAAGTAGGACATTCAGTTATCAGCTTGAATTACGTTTTCTTAAAAATAACAACAACAGTGTAGGCCTCTAAGAGGCAAGATTAGAGCAAGAGGCAGGGGATGAAACACTATTGGTGCTGCTCCTCCCCCTGCAGTGACCTTTAGGGTTAACCGTCCCTAGGTCCGGCTGGGCAACCAGTGCGCAGGGGGAGAACAGCAAAACCCTACATACCTGCTGCACCTCCCCCCGTAGTGATCTTTAGGAATGGCTTTCGTCACGGTCCCTAGGTCCGGCTGGGCAACCAGCTCGCAGGTGGAGAACAGCATAACACCCTGAAGCAGAGGAAGTTCAGCGGAAGTTCCCTGAAAAGGCAGAAGCTCATCAAAAGATAACGACCACCAAGAACCACTACAAGAATGCTAAAAATCTTATCCCATCTTTCTAGAACTACAAACTTTAATCCCTTATTTGTCTTTCTAAACTTCCTTCTTTCTTCTATAATGGTCATTGCTTGTTATGTAGATCACCTCCCTGATGGTGATAGACTGAGCCCAGGAGCAAGCTAATTTCATTGATATTCATTCCTGTGCTTTTGGAAAACATATATATACTGGTCACAAACTCAAAGAAAATTACACTCAGATTTTCACTCTTGAAGTGTGTCTGTTTGTCATTTCTTTCACCGACGCCCTGACCACCCTGCACGCTTCTCTCAACCCTGAGGTGGCCTCATCGTCTACTGCTGTGCTGGTCCGTGGCAATTGGAGTTCAAAGAACTATTCAAACATGATTCATCTTGACACTAGTGCAAAGGATTAAAGATCTATTCTACTGAACTCATTAAATGTGACTAAAACTCAGGTAATTTTGCAAAGGCACAATATCATTTTTAGATAAACTGAACAAGTATGTCAGTGTTAGTTTTTATTCAAAACAGCAAATTAAAAGCATTTTTCAAATAAGGAAACAGCAGCATGGTTATGTAATTGGAAGCAGTATTTCCCAATTCTAGCTGTTTTTCCATCTTATTTACAAAGTACTTTAAAATGACCATCACATTTTCTCCACATTGTGCTTCCTCTGTTTGAAAAGTAGCCTGACTTGGGATGTTGTACTCATTATGACTCTTTATAATGCAAATGTCAATATCTAACATACAGTGATTTAAAAGCAGGAATTCAATAGTCTATTGACCACTAGAATGAAAAGACAAGAGAAAAGCTGGACTTTGGTTGTGGCTTGATTGCAGACACTAAACATGTTCTTAGAGTCCACCGTTGGGATCAGAAATTCCTGTAAGTCTGCTTTACCTGCTGATTGGCTCCTTGCATCACAGAAAGATATTGTTGACCAAGACCCACATTCTTTCACCCCCCAAATCCACCTCTCAGAAACGTCTCCTCATGTCTTATTGGTTCTGGTAACTTACCTGTGTACCTCAACCTGAGCTATGGCCAGCAGGAAGCAATCCACAGACTGTCTTAAACCAATCAGAGCAACAGTTTTGAAGTTTGGATCAGGAACTGTGCCTTCTAAACAGCAGTGCTGAGAATGGGAGCTGAATTTTTTTTTTAATGACAGGGGAGGCCTCCCTGGTGGCCAGGCAGTTGAGCGCCGCACTGTGAAGCTGCCTGCATCCTCTGCAGTGCGGTTTTGATTCCGGACGGCTGGGGAGAAACCCACATGGTTGGGCAGACCTCTCCTGTCTTGCCCGCTGCTCCCCTCAGCAGTGTGTTTTGGTCAGTCTGCCTGTTCTGTTCCCTGCTCTGTCTCTGGTGAATCCTCTCACCCTCCCGCACATCTGCCTGTACCCTGGTTCTTGTATACATGAATAAAAAAAAAAAATCTTTGGAAAAAAAAAAAGAAAAGGCAATCTGTTTTAAAAAAAAAAATAACGGAAGCTGCCATTACCACATTATTTCAGGAAGATGGTTGGTAGTAAAAAGTACATGGTTTGAGGAAGTATCAATCAAAGTTAGATTTAGAAAAAAACATTGAAGTAAACTTTTGGTATTTTCTCTCACTTTGAGATCTACTTTCATATCCTTTCCTTCCATTTTCAATTAATACTATACTCACTCATAGCCTAAGATAAAGCAAGGACAGCTGTTAATGTTTATTTGTCCTGGATCTACAATGACTAACCAATGAACGCCAAGGATTGGGTTCTCGCTTTGACAGATGTTTATACTGATCCTGAAATTTTAGAGGAAAACAAAAATTTTCAAATTTTAAAGTGTAAGTAGTATATTACCAAACTAAAATGGTACTCAACAGAAAGTATTGGAGAACAAAAAATTATTTATAATTCATCACTTATTGCAGATTTATATAATCTTTTCATGATCTTTTTGTCCTATTATATGGAAAATAGACTTTTGACATGTATTGTCATCAATCAGAATTTTGTTTTCATGTAAACCAGCTTAGATGATAAATATGCTAAAAATAGTCAAGCATATTTTACTCATTTTAATCAAGACACAATGACCAATTTCTTCCTTTTGCCACTATCTTGTTATATATTTATTTATTCAGCAACTACTAAGTACCTCCTATATTTCAGGCACTGCTTTTGGTTGTGAATATAAGGTTAATACTTTATATGTCATTCATAATGGAATGCCAATCATATACACATAACAAAAATAATAGTTTTGATTGATTATAAAGAGGAATGATATAAATGTAAGTAAATATAAAATTGTTATATTTCCAGTGTAACAGGGAAATATTCTGGCTTCCAGGAGGAAGAGTTACTTTTATTTAGATGCATAAAATGTCAATCTGAAAGAAAGTTTCTTTGTTTGGATCATCATCCTTTACCTCTGGAAGATGGCTTAAGCTACTAGTTAATAGGGAGGGGTTGGGGGCATCTACAAAGGATTTTTCTGAAATGTAGGACAAAAATCCTAATATCTTTAGCAAAATTATTTAATTTCATTTGGAGCATAAAAAGTTGAGAAATTGGGGCCTCCTCGGTGGCGCAGCGGTTGAGCGCTGGGTTGCGAAGCTGCCTGCAGCCTCTGCAGCCGGTTCGATCCCCGGCTGCTCCCCGGCCACCAGAGGAGGGTCCCACATGGTGAGCAGACCTCTCCTACCGCCCGCCGCTCCCCTCAGCAGTGTACTTCAGTCCTTCTGCCTGCTCTGCTCCCCGCTCTGGCTCTGGTGAATTCTCTCACCCTCCCACACTTCTGACTGTACCCAGTGCATGTATAAACCAAACAAACAAACAAATAATAAATAAATAAATAAATAAGACATGCCTCTAGAAAAATTAAAAAAAAAAAAAAAAAAAAAAAAAGTTGAGAAATTGAACTCAAATTTTAGTGTAATGTTATTCTCTAATTTAACTGATTTTGTATAGTATTGCAATTTATTCTTATTTGAGTCCACTATAGAAAGTTGCATCTAAAAGAGAGATCCTAACAACCCAGTTGTAATTAATGTTATGAATCTTCTTTTTGGAAATAAGTATTTAAATAATTCATATAGTAAGACCCCCCTTTAACATGTAAAATCCAAAGATATCCTTTACAAAGATAATATCTGACAACATAGAGTCCATTAATTTATTTTGTATCTTGAACATAATACTAATTCACAAAAATTATGTCCAAATATGTAACTTATAAGGGGTAATGGATGCACATTCTTTACATTACACCCTTTATTGAGTGGCTTATTGTGCCAAGCACAGGGCTTAACACTTTACATATATTTTTTACATTATAATTTTTCTAAGTAGATATTGTTCTTCCTATTCATAAGGAAATATGAAATAATGCACTTTTTCAGACATCATACAGTTAGTAATTTATAAAGCCCCATTTCAGAGAGAGAGAGAGAGAGATGATTCCAACACAGGGTATTCTTAAATACATTGCTTCTCTTCTGGCCTTCACCATAGTGTCAGTGACAGCAATTGGGATTTTAAGTATGATAAATAGCCAAATACTTTTCTCCCCTATATATACCTCTATAAATAAATTTGATCTTAATAATCTTGTAATAAATTATAATTTTTGTCAAGCTAGAGTCTAGCCTTTAACTCTGCAGTACTTGCTAGACTCCTCCAGAGATGCCACAAGGCACAAAAAGGAAGAGTTACAGGGAAACAGACAGGAAATGGCTTATAGGACAGGCTTCTGTGTTGGCAAGAATTGGACTCAGCTACTTTGAGATGCGAAGTGCAGTAGGATATTTCAGCTTCAGCACAAAATACAATACCCAGAGGATTGAGAAATAAATGAAATTGAGTTGAAACATGTCAGAAAGGACATGGAATATCCATTTTCAGTAGTTTTATCTGTAAGAATTCTTGAAATAATTTTCAAATCTTGGGGAAGTCCTACTTAAGTATTCTTTTATTTCATAGAATGGTAATGTGATCAGTAGGTTTTAGATGTAATAATCCAATAACAATTGTCATTAACTGCCATAGAACAAAAAAATGGTATTTTTTCTGTGAATATTTTTACTCTTTTATTAGTCTAATCTTTTAGTTTGATTCTCTCACCCCACAAAAGACCCCAGATTTAACATAAGTTGCTAGAGCTGGCAGAGAAAATTTAACTTGCCCTTTTATTTTTTTGTTTGACTTGATTTTAAAAAAAAAATTTTTTTTTTAAAGATTTATTTATTTAAGGGGATAGTCAGAAGCGCGGGAGGGTTAGAGAATTCACCAGAGTCAGAGCAGGGAACAGAACAGGTAGACCAATGAAATACACTGATGAGGGGAGCAGTGGGTGTGGCAGGAGAGGTCTGCGCGCCATGTGGGTCCCTCGCTGGCGGCCGGGGATCCAACTGGCACTGCAGAGGCTGTGAGCAACTTCGCTGCCCAGTGCTCAACCGCTGCACCACCAGGGGAGGCCCTGACTTGATTTTTTAACCATATTTAAAGTGTAATTCAAATGTTCCAAGATAATATTAAACATGTGAGAATTTTATTAAGGAAACACCTTTAGAGAAAGTGGAAAAGGGAACTGGAGAAACTCAAGGGTCAATAGACCATAAAGTGTGCATGTAAGTGAGAATGTTGGGTGGAAGTGTTCTGCATTGTAGGAAGTCTTAAGAATGGTCAGCAAGGCTATCAGGAACTGTTTGAGTGAAAGTCAGTCTTCATTATTATGGCTTTGTAGTATAGTTTGAAATCTGGGAGTGTGATGCCTCCATTCCCTTCCTTTTTTTCAGGAGAGCTTTGGTTATTCGTGGTTTTTGGTGGTTCCATATGAATTTCATCAATATTTGTTCTATTTCTTTGAAGAATGACATTGAAATTTTGATTGGAATAGCATTGAATCTGTAAATTGCTTTTGGTAGAATGGCCATTTTGATAATGTTAATTCTTCCAACCCATGAACAGGGGATATCTTTCCATTTCTTTGTGTCTTCTTCTATTTCTTTTAACAGTGTTTTATAGTTTTCTTTTTATAGGCCCTTTACCTCTTTTGTTAGGTTTATTCCCAATTATTTGATTTTTTTTTGTTTCAATAATAAAAGGGATGGCTTTCTTCTTCAGATTTATTGTTTGTGTATAGGAAGACTACTGATTTTTGTGTGTTGATTTTGTATCCTGCTACTTTACTAAACTGATTGATTAGTTTAATTAGTTTTTCTGTGGAGTTTTTGGGGTTCTCTATGTATATTATCATATCATCTACAAAGAGTGATAGTTTGACTTCTTCCTTCCCAATTTGGATTCCTTGTATGTCTTTCTCTTGTCTTGCTGCTCTGGCTAGGACTTCCAGTATTATATTGAAAAGCAGCGGTGAGAGTGGACATCCTTGTCTTGTTCCAGATCTTAATGGGAATGCTTTCAGCTTTTCACCATTGAGAATGATAATGGCTATGGAGGCAACTGAAATGCTCAAAAATAGATGACTGGATCAAGAAGATGTGATACATATACACAATGGAATATTACTCAGCAATCAAAAAAGAAATTCACGCAATTTGCAGCAACATGGATGGAGCTGGAAGGGATCAAGCTCAGCGAAATAAGCCAGAAAGAAAAAGAAAAATACCGGATGATCTCACTCATAGCAGGAATTTAGAAGACCTAAATAAGGGACCAGGAAAAAGACTAATTATAATAAAGTAAAAATCAAAATCAACAAGCAACTATAAACCAGAGACACACTACAGGGGAATGGGGATTAGAGTCAAAATAAGGGGGGGAATTGTATGGTGACTATAACCAAGATGAAAATGCATACATTGTGCAAAAATTAAAAATGATGTAAAAAATATATAAAAAATATTTTAAAAAAAGAAAAAATGAAAAGGCAACCCACAGACCTGGAAAAAAATTCATAAAATATGTATTTGATAAATGACTTGTATCCAGAATATATATATATATATATATATATATATATATATATAAAGAAAGTCAGTCTGCAGAGGATCCTGATGACAACAAGGAATGGGCGTGGCTCAGTATTTCTGCAGTGCTCAATCAACACCAAGGGACAATATATTAGAATATAGCCTTAACACCAACACACACACTGTGCTGGAGCTCAGACCACAGCAACCAGGGTCCTAGGACAATGAGTTCCCAGAGGTCGAGGTCTGCTGGCACATTTTCATGACCACCACGCCAAAGAAAGCCTAAATGTTTTTGATAAGGGTCTGCTTATACAAAGAGTTAGGAAGATAGGCTATGTGAACTTTCCCCTGTGAAAAACTAAAATGAATTTTTACCTAAAATTTCTTGAAAAAGGAATTTAGGTTTAGTTTACTTTTCTTGAAATTAATATTTTCATAAATTATTTTTAAAAACCATATAAGGCAAACATAATTAATTTCTAGTTTGTTTATGCACCAAAATTTGACTTACTTTTTCTATAGTTTGGCGTAGTTGGTTTATTGAATTAAATGTTTTAAATTGATTTAATGTTATGTACAACATGAAAATTATGGACAGTAAAACTAGTATTATGTGCTAGTACTATGACTACTAACCATATGCCAACAGAATGTAAGTAAAGTGTGTCTTAAGATTGATTTTTTTTATATAAAACTTCGCATAAATATTTTCTTCTTGAGTTCCAATGTCAAGCTCAAATACAGGTCTAGGTGTTCTGAAAAATCTTTATTGGGTCTCCCTGGTGGCGCAGTGGTTAAGCGCTGGGTTGTGAAGCTGCCCACAGCCTCTGCAGTGCCGGTTCGATCCCTGGCCACCGGGTGAGGGTCCCACATGGCGCGCAGACCTCTCCTGCTGTGCCCACTGCTCCCCTCAGCAGTGTACTTCGTCAGACTGCCTGCTCTCTGCTCTCCCCTCTGGCTCTGGTGAATCCTCTCACCTTCCCGCGCTTCTGACTGTACCCAGTGCTTGTATAAATAAAAATAAAATAAAATCTTTAAAAAAAAATCTTTATAGGGCTCCCTGGTGGTGCAAGGGGTTAAGCACAGAACTGTGAAGCAATCCACAGCCTCTGCAGCACAAGTTCGATCCCCGGCTGGCCAGGGAGTAACCCACATGGCGAGGCAGACCTCTCCTGTCTCTCCCGCTGCTCCCCTCAGCAGTGTATTTCAGTCAGTCTGCCTGTTCTGTTCCCCACTCTGTCTCTGGTGAATCCTCTCACCCCTGCATCTTTGGCCTGTACCCCAGCTCTTGTATGCATAAATAAATAAATCTTGAAAAAAATTAAAAAAAAATCTTTATATCGTTATTTATGTATAAAAATCATTATTTTTAAAACTAGAAAAAATAAAATAACTTAGAGCTGTGCTTATTGTTCTGTTGTTCAATCACCCAATTCTGGATCAAACTTAAGATAAGTATATACAGATTTAATTTTTATCTAAAATGAGAAGAATTTTATCTTTGCTCAAGATGCTTGTTTTACTCATCAAAGTTTGCTCATATATGCAATTAGTAGAAAACTTCAGTACAATGTTTGTTGCTCTCCTATGAATGGCAACATAATCTTTGTTCACAGAACTCAGATCTTGTTTATATGATCAGACTGCAGTTCAGTAAGTCCTTGATTTCAAAGTCAAGTTCTTAGGCTGAGCAGAAGATTTAAGAAAGGGTCTCTCATCCCCGTGTTGAAAGAGAAAATACTGTTCCATTTTGTTTTGTGGTTCATCTAGGTTTTCTATAAAGCATAAGTCTTGCTAACATCTTTTTTCACCCTCAAGCCCAAAAGAGCTGTGTAAAAATTTCTCAATTTCCTATGGCAATATAATTTTTCATTACAATTTCTTATAAATTAAAGTATCTTGTGATTAGAAGTTAAATTGCTTTCTCCAGGGTCTTAATGGATACTTGTTCAAGGGTTCATGTGATGAAAAATGCCTGTTAAATAGTTAGCTTACTACAGCCTTCTTGAAAACACTTTATTTTTTAATTTTTTTTTTAATATTAAATTTTATTTTTATATTCCCCCATACAATTGCAAACGCCCCATTCTGACCCCAATCCTTCCCCTCCCACCCCCCACCCCCCAAAAAGTGTCTCTGGTTCATAGTTTTTTGTTGATTTTTATTTTCACTTTCTTATATTCATTTTCCTGGTCCCTTATTTAAGTTTTGAAAACACTTTAGTTTAAAACTTTCATTTCTTGAAAGTCCTCCTGTAATTCACTCTAGCTAACACAAACTATGAAGAGTTTTCCTTTGCTAAGCTATAAGGTTTCTGTGGTTAACAGGAAACTTATGTAGTCTTCTTCCAAAGGATAAAATTTCAAAACATTCGTGAATGAACTGATTTTCTTAAAAAATAAAGTTAACCATTCTGTAGCATCATTCAAGAATTTTCCCATTTCTTCTACAATAGTTTTCAAATTAGTACATCTCTCTGAAAAAAGCAGTATGTTTCAATATCTTCGGGTCCAAGAAGTTCAACTAATCCAAGCAGAAGAAACATGAAAAAAAGTATAGCAAGTCACATTACAATCAAACTTCTCCAAACCAGTGATAACAAGAAGGTCCAACAACTAGAAAAAAAGACTGGTTACAAGGAGAAATGATTTTGATTACATCAGAAATATCAAATGATTTCTCAACAGAAATAATGCAAATAAGTGAGTAGAGTGAAATCTTTAAAGTAGTGAAAGAAGAAAACCTACCAACCTAGAATACTATAGCTAACAAAATATCTTTCAAAATGAAGCAAACATACTTTTTCAGATGCTAAAAAGTTGAAAGATTTCATCAGCAACTGCCACAGTACAAAAAATGGTAAAGGAAGTCCTTTCATTTAAAGAAAAATGCCACCAGATGAAAATAACACTCTACACACAAAAATAAGGAATATTAGGCATGGTGACTCCATGGGTAAAAATATAATATTTTTTTCTTTTTTTAAAAAAAGATTTATTTTTTTATGCATGCAAGAGCTGGGGTGCAGGCAGAGATGCGGGGGTAAGAGGAGTCACCAGACAGAGTGGGGAGCAGAACAGAGAGATGTACTGAAATACACTGCTGAGGGGAGGAGAGGGCAAGACAGGAGAGGTCTGCTGTGCCGTGTGGGTCACCTCCCTGGCCGGGGATTGAACTTGTCCTGCAGTGGCTGCAGAAAGCTTCATAGTGCTGTGTCTTAACCCCTTGTGCCACCAGGGAGGCCCAAGATTTTTTCTTTTTACTTAAAAATTTAGTGTCAAAATCTTTGAACAAAGCCATTTAAAATATAGAAAGTGGTTTATAACACTAGTGAAAGTAAAATGTGTTAGAGCAGAAGTGGAAGTAAATAATTGTTCATCTGCTATACATGAAGTGCTATAATATCATTTGAAGATAGGCTGTAATAGCTTAAAATATATACTCTATACCCTAAAGCAACAACTAAACTAAAAACATTGTATGACTAATAAGCAAACAAAGAGATAAATCAGAATTAAAAAAAAGCTAATAAATCCCCTCAAAATTGGGAAGAGTAGACTAGGTAAAACAGGGAAAACAAATGAAAAAACAATAGGAAGATTAAACCTGACTATTAATAAATATGTTAAATGGAAAAGATGTAAATACTACAGATGGAATTAAAGAATTATATACTACATACAAGAAACCCACTATAAATATATAGGCAGAAATGGGTTAAAAGTAAAGTTTGGGAAAAGATGCACCAAGCTAGTAAAAAAAAAAAAGGTTGTAGAGAGTATATTAATATAAGAGAAAGAAAATTCAGGAGAATATTACCAGGGATAAAAAGGTCATGTCATATGGATAATTGGATAAATTAATCAGCATGACAATACTAAACATTTATGTATCTAATAATTTAATATGATAATAATACTAAACATTTATGTACCTAATAATAGAACTTCAATATATCAGCAGAATCTGATAAAACTTAAAAGATGAATTGACAAAGCCAGAAATCTTGGAGATTTCAACGTATCTATCTCAATTATTGATAGAACAAGTAGATTGGACACTTAATTAAAGTCATGGAAAATATGAATAATACTAGCAACTTAATTGACATTTATAAAGCATTTTACCCAACAGCAGCAGAATTTAAAACATTTTCAAGTGCCCACAGAACATTTACCAATTAACACCATATTGAGTCAGAAAAAAAAGTCTCAATATGGTTAAAATTATGCAATTCATACAAAGAAAGTTCTTTGAACAACATAAAACTAAATTAGAAATCAATTAATAGATCTCTGCAATCCCCCTAAATATTTGGAAACTAAATAATACAATCTTAAGTAAATCATGGAACAAAGAAAAAAATCAAAAACAAATTCAGAAAGTATTTTGAATAGAGGGGAATTGAAAGCATATAACATTTTCAAGAGAGACAAATAGATCAATGGAACAGTAAATAATCAAGCTCTATACAGTCCTCTAATTGAACAGTGGGGTCTGTTTCTAGTCCTCTGACAAGAAACAAGTCCTGTGACTGCATCAATCTTTGCAAAGTAATGGAACAAGCCTGGAACTTCTTCATTCAACTTCTCCAGAGAATAAATATTTGAGGGGAGAGGTTGGGAAAGGAGGTTGCTGGAAGTAGCTGCTTCCTTGCCTGAGGAGGAGATGGGCCCAGGTCATTAAATATTTTGTGTACAAACTTTCAGTCTACCCTCCATGTTCAAATCCCAATCTCATGTCCCTCTGAAGTAGTCGGTCTTTCCACTTGCACAAGACAAATGTACTCACTTCTCATTGTGGTAATCCCTCGGCAGGTTTTCAGGTTGTCACCATTTTCTACCTGCTAACTTTGTTGGTACTAGAACATCTTCTTTCCCTCTTCTGAGAATTTGTTGAAGTAGGTTGCTTCCTGAGGCCCACCGTTCTTTTTGTCCTAGTGAGTTAATACTTATAAAATTCCTTTTCTACAATTTCTTTTTTTAATATATTTTTACATCATTTTTCATTTTTGTACAATGTATGCATTTTCATCTTGATTATAGTCCCCATAAAATTCCCACCACCCTTGTTTTGATCCTACTCCCTTCTCCCCCACCTGAGTATGTCTCTGGTTTATAGTTGCCTGTTGATTTTGATTTTTGCTTTATTATAATTAGTCTTTTTCCTGATCCCTTATTTGGGTCTTCTAAATTCCTGCTATAAGTGTGACCATCTGGTATTCTTCCTCTGGCTTATTTCACTGAGCATGATCCCTTCTGGCTCCATCCATGTTGCTGCAAATGGCATGAGTTTATCTTTTCTGAATGCTGAGTAATATTCCATTGTGTATATGTACCACATCTTTGTGATCCAGTCATCTATTTATGGGCATTTGGGTTGTTTCTATAGCTTACCTATTGTAAATAGTGCTGCTATAAACATAGGGGTGCAGGTGCTCTTTGGAATTAATGTTTCTGTGTCCTTTGGGTAGATACCTAGGAGTGGAATTGCTGGATCATATGGAAGTTCTATCTTTAGTAGGTTGAGGAATTTCCATACAGCTTTCCATAGTGGTTGAACCAGTTTGCACTCCCACCAGCAGTGCAGGAGAGTTCCTTTTTCTCCACACCCTTGCCAACATTTGTTGTTGCTAGTTTTTTTAATATGTGTCATTCTCACTGGTGTAAGATGGTATCTCATTGTAGTTTTGATTTGCATTTCCTTGATTACAAGTGATGTTGAACATTTTATGATATGCCTGTTGGCCATTTGCATTTCCTCTTTGGAGAAGTTCCTTTTTAGCTCTTCTGCCCAATTTTTTAAAAAAAAAAAATTATTTATTTATAGAAGAACCAGGACACAGGCCAGATACACGGGAGGGTGAAAGGATTCACCAGAGACAGAGCAAGGAACACAACAGGTTGACTGATGAAGCACACTGCAGAGGGGAGCAGTGGGCCAGGCAGGAGAGGTGTTCCCCGCCATGTGGGACCTTAGCCTGCCGGCAGGGATCAAACCCGCACTGCAGAGGCTGCACTCATTGTGAGGTCCCTGCCCAATTTTTGACTGGATTATTCACTTTGTTTTTGTTGAGTCTTGTCAGCCCTTTGTACATTTTTGTGATCAGTCCCTTATCGTTAGTGTTGTGTGCAAAATTTTTTTCTCAATCAGTGGGGTGTCTCTTTGTTTTGGTTACTGTCTCTTTTGTTGTATAGAAGCTCTTTAATTTGATGTAGTCCCAGCTGTTTATCGGTTCCTTCACTACCACTGCTTTGGGTGATGTGTCTCTAAAGAGGTTACTGAGGTGTATGTCATGTAGTGCTTCTACTATTTCAAGAAAATTGGGAGGATTATAGAAAAGACAAACAATCCGATAAATCATAGTTAATTACTATTTTTAAGCTTGAAGTAAATGCCAGATTCTAATACCAACTCATAAGATGAAATTGTATTTAGACAAAATTAATCCTGAACCCATATAGTATGGAAAGAAAAGCATTTTAAATATTTGAATCCCAGTCAGCTTGGTGACAGTCTTGCATTGTGATTGGCCCATGGGACCTTAGGCTAAAAACAGCAGACGCTATCTCCTTTCTTCTGTTCCCATCAGAACATAATCTCTATGTCAGCATGGCAAGTTATTGTTATTTTTAATGTTTGTACTCTTTACAATTAAAAAAAAAACTTTACACAAATAAAATGTGTACAAGATAATAGATGTAAATGTTATTAATCTATATTTCGTCAAACCCATCTTTAAAGGGATGCTTGTTATTACAAGAGCTGGAGACTAAACACATAGACAAGATTAAAAAGTCTTGACACAGGGCCTCCCCAGTGGCGCAGCGGTTGAGCGCTGGGTTGCGAAGCTGCCCGCAGCCTCTGCAGTGTCGGTTCAATCCCAGGTCACCGGGTGAGGGTTCCACATGGCGCGCAGACCTCTCCTGCTGCCTGCTGTTCCCCTCAGCAGTGTACTTCCTCACTCTGCCTGTTCTACTCTCCGCTCTGGCTCTGGTGAATTCTCTCACCCTCCCACGCTTCTGACTGTACCCAGTGCTTGTATGAATAAATAAATCTTTAAAAAAAAAAAAAAAGTCTTGACACAAGGAGGTAGATTTAGCTGGTGCCAGTGTAGGCCTGGATAAGAGCTAAAATGTACCAAAATTCTTAGTACTCTATGGATTCAGCTTCAGAGTTTAGAATCCCATTAAAATTATGGAAAAATTTTGAACAAGTGCTGTTTTGGTTGTCATTTGCAAATGAATTGTGTTTCTACAAATAAAATTCAAAATAAAACATTCATAATGAGATAACGTATATGCACTTTATGTTTTAAGTCATGCCATCCTTATAAGTACTCAGTAAAATAGATATTGTTATGACCTTAATTTTACTGTTAGAAAACTGGAATTTCAAAGAATAGGATCACTTTTTCAGCTCAGACAGTTTCAGGACAGGGTTTTGTGATGTTTTATTCTGAGTGTGTATGTGTGTGTTGGGGATGGTGGATCTCTATTTAAGTCAAACATTTGACAGCAGATTACAATAGCCAATGCTTAAATAGTTCCAAATTGAATCTAAGAGAAAGTTCACAGCTCCCAGAATTGACAAAATTTTAGGGGCAACAGGGGAGGAAATGGGAAGAAGATTTATTCTCAGCACTGACACATGAAAAATAGATTATGATGATGGGAAGCTCGGAGTTTTCTGAACTATTTTTCCCAAAACGTATTTGGACTCAAGTATCACATTGCCCTAGTACTGCTGTTTCCTGGATTGAAACATAGAAAAGTAGTTATTAAAACTAATTATTTAAAGTGTCTGTATAATTCCCAGATTTACCTATGCTACCAAAAACTTTTTTTGCATATTTGCAATCTTTTCTAAATTCCTTACCTAAAAATGCTAAATCTGCCAATAATGATAACAATATCATTTCATTTTCTCATAAAAATGTCTTTTACCTCCCTCTGATTAAACATTACTGTGAGATGTATTTCAGTTCATATTTTAGATTATTTGAGCCATCACCTATTAAAAATGAAGGATCCAAAACCGCTAATAAGATCAGATTAGCTTTCATATCTATGAACACAGTTTTATAAGTTGATCTTTGTAATTCTAGTTGACAGAAAGATATTTTATGAACAAAAGCATCATTTATTGAAGAAAGTTTTTGTGTACAAAGAGGCACGTGAAATGTCTTCAAGGTGATTACCTCATGCCCTTAACATTAAGGAAACAGAGAGATTTTCTTGATATAAAATAAAATATTTCTTTGGAGCCAAGAAATTTCACTCAGGAAATCACTAATTGGCTTAACTGGGCAAGCTTAGTGTTATAATTATCAGTTTAATCTTATAATACTTTCTTGACATATCTACATATTTTAAAAAGCTAGTTAGCAATGTAATAATAAAATGCTTATAATGAGTAACTGAAAAAAAATCTGCAGAGAACAATATCAAATAATTCCTTTATGCTATTATTCAGAAAGCTGTTGTGGGCTTAAAATGTAGCTTCTCTAAAAATATCTCTTATCATATGCATTCAGTTAGAAAAATATTATGAACAGTTTCATGAGTTTGACACATTCTAGTTCCTAAAAATAATATTTGCCAGGAATATTCTAGTTCCTCCAAAGATAATGGTCAGTGAAAGATCTTTCCTTTTGCCTACAGCATTGCTGTTGCATGTGAAATGTTACTGCCATCCACTTAGGAGCATCCATTTATTTTTAAATATGAATTATAATGAAATATAAAACACTTGAAAAAATAATAGCATCAAAGTGATAAGTTACATATCGCTTTTCATAGAATAAGCAGTAAACTAAAAAAATTAATGCAATGCAATTTCATCTATGCAGGTCTTAAATTAAAGCTCAGAAGTTTAGCAATGCTTTGTATACAAAACATAATCAAGAAACCAGATATAAACTGTTGATTACAAGGGGAATACATACAATTCAGTGCATTTAGGATTCTGTTCTAATAACAAATATAACCTTTACACATATTGGCTAAAAATTGACTCTATCATGATCAGTGTTGTGTCTTTTCATATCATAATATTACAGAACAGGGAGAGGGGCACACTAGAACCCCCAAACCTACCTACTTTAAATAGGTTCTGCCATTCGCCGCATCAAGACAAAATATGTAAGAATTTTAATGGAAAGAAACTTTAATACAATTAATGTGCAATACAGAAAAGACAAAGAATATAATTTCCAAATTAAGTACCCAAAGTTACCCATCCCTTCATGGGTAAGAGTCCACCCAAATGGGATTGGCCCAGAGCAATGCCCGAAAGCCTGCCACGAGTCTAGAGCAGCTTCTGGCAGGGCCCCATAGAAAAGGGTCAGATAGTCAGACAAGTCTGGGACGAAAAGAGAAAAATCAAAATCAAGATAAAGGCTGCCCTTGTTAGCCTCCCCATGGGTCTCTCACCTACATTTGTTTCAACCAGTCCAGGACTAGGAAGCAAGAGTAGCTTCTTCACATGTCTCTCTGCTCCATTTGCCTCCTCCAGGTCTCCTTCTGGGTCTCCATCATTTATCCTTCCTTCCCCAGTCTCCTCTCCAGTTTCTCCTCCCTGCTCAGCTCCACCCTCCCTTGGGTGGAGCAAGGAATCCTGGAACCTCCCCCTTTTCTGGCAACTACCCTGTTACAATAAACATAATTTTTTAGTTTGGCTAATGTTACAATAGGACATTTTAAGGTAAAGCTCAACAGAGATGTGATTATAATATTAAGATTAACAAATTTCTGAAACATTGCAGTTACAATGATACATTAATTTTTCACCATCCTTCCTAATACCTCTTAGACCCTTTATCCTCCTCATCCCTCTTAATTTCGGAAACCTCACTTTTGCTAATTGTGTTCCCTAGTTTTTACAGGTATTTTGCTTTGTCAAATTGCCTACTGTGTAAATGTCTAATACTTGTCTTAATTATTCAGACTTGCTTTATTCGTATAATTCCCTTGAATGCCTTTCAATTAGTTATAAATAGCATCATTTCATCTTTTCTTATGGCTGAATAGTTTGCCATTCTGTGGTGTGGAATTATTTTGTTTGGAACTCTCTGGGTTTGCAAGATTTCCAAGATTTTGGTGGTTTTCAATAATCATTTATTTAATTAAATTTTCTATGCCTTTCTTTTTTTGTTCTTCTTCTGGATCTCTCATGATATGACTGTTATTTATCTTTAGGCTACCCCAAGGAGCTTTTATCCTCACTTGACTTTTTAAAAATTCTTTATTACCTTTGGTTTTCTGTTTGTGTGTTCTGCACCACTGTGCTTTCTTTCTTTTTTAATTCTTATGTATTTTTGTGTAGAAGAAGTGTGGGTGTAGGCCAGATGTTGGGGGTGTGTGAGAGAATTCACCAGAGATAGAGTAGGGAGCAGGACAGGCAGACTGACTGAAATGCACTGCTAATGGGAGCAGCAGGCGAGACAGGAGAGTTCTGCTGTGCATGTGGGTTAGCTCCCTGGTCAGGGATCAAACTTAGGCAGAAAAGCGGAGAGTGCCAAGAGTTAACCCTTGGGCCACTAGGGAGGCCCCACCACCACTGTGCTTTCAAGCTCAGTAGTTCTCTCCATTACCTTTTATTTGTCTACTGTTGTGGCCCTCTATTTTATTTTAAAATTCAGTTGTAGTGTTTTTTATATCCGTTAGTTCTATTTGTAGAAGTCTCATACTTTCTTAGTCTTTGTTTTATTCCTGTTTTATATCATCCACTGCTGTTCTTTATTCAACAAGCATGGTTATCACTGTTACCTTAAAAAGCCCCAAATTGGGCCTCCCCTGGTGGCGCAGCGGTTGAGCGCTGGGCTGCAAAACTGCCCGCAGCCTCGACAGTGCCGGTTCTATTCCTGGTCCCACATGGTGCCCAGACCTCTCCTGCAGCCCACTGCTCCCCTCAGCAGTGTATTTTGTCAGTCTGCCTATTCTGTTTCCCGCTCTGGCTCTGGTGAATTCTCTCACACTTCCACACTTCTGACTGTACCCAGTGCTTGTATAAACAAACAAACAAACAAATAAATAAATAAATAAAAATATAAAAAAAAAAGCCCCAGATTGCTGGGAATGAAATGGGAGCAATAATATTTCTTACTTTGGAGGATAATGAGAAGGATTAAAGGTAGTAATACAGTGTTGGAAACTAGTAAAAATTAAAAAGCTCTGAGATACTATGAATATTTATTCCTATAATAATTTATTGCCAAGTTCCTGACTTAGCCAGCTAGGCAAAAATCCATCATATTCATTAGCTGTACATTTTATGATTGTCCTGGTAAGCTACCTCTTGTTCACGCAAGTGATGAAAGTTCCTGGTCCTTGACTATACTTTACATCTTGTATATTCACTAATGTTATAGATTAAATTCTGTTCCTTGGGCCTCCCTGGTGGCACAGTGGGTTAAGATGCAACCTATGAAGCAATTTGCAGCCACTGCAGCATGAGTTCGATCCACAGCCAGAGAGCAGATCTCTCCTGACTTGCCCGCTGCTCCCCTCAGCAGTGTATTTCAGTCAATCTGCCTGTTCTGTTCCCCACTCTTTCTCTGGTGAATCCTCTCACCCCCCACACCTCTGGCCTGTACCCCAGTTCTTATATGCATGAATAAATAAATCTTTAAAAAAAATTCTGTTCCTCCCCAAAGATGTTTTGAAGTTCTAATCCACAGTACCTCACAATATTGCCTTACTTGGGGAGATAAGTGATGATCAGAAAAAATTTTTAACCATTGATTCACGTGTACCCATGAGGTTGAAAAATTCTTCTATGTTTGAATAAGAATGCACAACACATAAATATATCTCACTAAGCCCAAACTAAATGTATCCCTAACTCAACTTCTTAGCAGGATTTCAAAATATTTATGCACTCTAAAAGCAATATACACTGGGGGAAGAACAAGTTAAAAGAGACAATGATCTGAAGAGTGTGGTTTTAATTACTAATTTTGCAAATTTTGCAAACCATAGCATGTGAAGTGATTGCTAAGTCTACTTGCAGCCATCAAAGTGAAGTTTAGATTCTTTACTCTATGGTAGACTTGCCTGTGGATCATGCTTTATAATGATGGACTTGAGGTCCCAGCAATCATACAACCCACACTGCTTGGCAAAGTTAAGAGCATATATTCATTTCTAATCAAATGTTTACTGAAGATAGAATAAAATATAGCATGGAGAAGATCAGGGAGGGAAAGAAGAAAGAAAGCAGAAAGATAGTGAAGAAAAGAAAAGGAGAAAAGGAGGAAGAGAGAGGGCAGTGATGGTCACTAAGTCATTCCAAGACAAACTTCAGAGAGTCTAGTCAGTTCTTTAGAAAATAAAATAGGGGCCTCCCTGGTGGCACAAGGGGTTAAGCATGGCACTATGAAGCAATCCGCAGCCTCTGCAGCACGAGTTTGATCCCTGGCTGGCCAGGTAACTACCCACATGCTGCAGCAGACCTCTCCTGACTTTCCCACTGCTCCCTTCAGCAGTGTACTTCGGTCACTCTGCCTGTTCTGTTCCCCACTCTGTCTCTGGTGAATCCTCTCACCCTCCCGTGCATCTGGCCTTTACCCCGGTTCTTGTGTAAATAAATAAATCTTTAAAAAAAAAAAAAGAAGCCTACATATTAGTCTATTACACATTTGACATTTTTAATCTTTTGGTAATTGCATTTCAGTATAATTTCCTTTCTAAACTTAATATTTTGTTTCATGCACTTCAAAACATTATTATGAAAAGAAGTCCATAGATTACCAAAAAGTCTTGTGAGCACAAAAAGGGTTAAGAAACTGTGTTTTTGCAAGGACAAAATGTCTCCTTTCAGGGTAGAATTTTTTGATTAGTATTCTGCAGACACTAATAGAAAATAATGGTGCTTACAGGCATAGTACACGAGGTGGCAGCACATCATTCTTTAATTTTCCCAGATCAAATTCCTTCATTACTCTCTATATCTGAATGTTAACTGTATACTTTAAGATAATTAGAATGTAATACATTTTCATAACAGAAACAACCCAGTCAAAAATGGGAAAAGTACCTAAATAGAAACCTTTCGAAAGAAGATATTCAGATTATCTATAGATATGTGAAGACCTGTTCAACACCACTTATTACATGGTAAATGCGAATCAAAACCATAATAAGATACAATCTCACCGCTGTGAGAATGGCCCACATGAAAAAGAATAGAATCAACAGATGTTGACAAGATTGTAATGAAAATGATGTCTCATCCACTGTTCGTGGGAATGCAAGGTAGTGCTGCCCCTGTGGAAAATGGTATGGAGATTTCTTAAGAAAATAAATGTGGAAATTCTCTCTGATCCAGCAATATTTCTATTAGGTATTTACCCAACGAAAACTCTAGTACAAAAGGATTTATCTACTCTTGTGTACACAGCAGCATGTTTCCACAATTGCTAAATCATGGAAGTGACCTAAATGTCTTCAACAGATGAATGGTGAAGAAATTATAGAATATAAATTCAATGGAATACAACACAACCATGAAAAAAATGAAATAGTGGCATTTGGGACAAAGTGGAAGGACCTCAAGATAATTATATAAGTGAAATAAGTCAAAAAGTGAAAAATATATTGGATAATTTTACTAAGCTGTGGATTGTAAATAACCAAAAACATACACAGGCAAAATACAGTAGGAATAAATGTTGAACTCACTGAAAGGATATAATGGTTAGCAGAGGAAACAGGTTAAGGAGGCAAATGGGGGTATTGGTAAGGGTGATTTGGTGGAGTGTAAGTTAAATGTAACCCCCAAGCAAAAATGTAACTCCCAAATTAAAATAAAAATTGAAAATAATCACTAATTTAATTACTTCTGTGAAGCAACAGTTTTAGAAGTTTAGAAGGTGGGGATTAGGATGTGAACATGCTTGGGGAGTCATTATTCTGCCTGCTACTGATGTCATCACTTTTGTTATTATATACTAGTCACACAGACCAACTCTGTACAGTGTAAGAGGGACTACTTATGGGTGTGAATACCAGGAGGTGGGGATCATTGGGATCACTTAGGGACTGGTCACCACAATAAGTTTACATGTTTATTATATACCTTTGGAAAATATTAATTTTGCTTTAAAATACAATATTGAAATAAAAACTGTGTAGTTATAAACATTTTGTTTTTAGACCAAGAATAATAATGATAGCTACCATTATTTGTTGAATGCCTAAATTGTGCCAGGCACCATACTAGGAAATTTACATGACACATTTATGTTTTCTGTCATCTTTAACTATGAAAAGATCAATATTTTAATCATTTATAATGATAAATATACAGATATTAGGAAACAGGTTCACAGAAACTGAACAATTTAAATTCATACAGTAGTAGTAGGTAGAGAGAGATTTGAATCTTGTTTGGTCTGGTGTTAGGCTATGTGGGTTCCAAGCTCTCTTTGCCCCAACTGACCCATGATCTTAAATAAATGACTTCAGTAGTTATGACTGTTGAAGCTTTCCTCACTGACATTATTTGGTCTACAGATTTCTTAACTACATTACTCTAAAAGAGTAAAGAATTACAAGTATTCATACAATTTATTACCAACCTGGTGTGACAGGAACTTTGTTGCCGCTTTGCAGCAGGAATGCGATGAGGGGCACAACAGTTGTGGAGCAGGTTTGCAAGGCAAGACTCTGCTACTTGAGCAGAAGTTCTTGTGCCATTTACTGAAATCATACAGGCTAGTAAAAGCTGATCATGTGACAATGGTATAAGGAATAGGGTACAGAGGGTAAGATAGTAACTGGGGACAAAGTTTTACAAGGGAGAGGGGAGAGGACATTGTGACCATGAGTCAAAAGACATTTGTGTCAGCAAAATATGTTGTCATCACAGGCAGAGTTATCCTGAGACCGCCATGGAGATAGTCATGTAATCAGGTCAAAAGTGGCCTAGGCGTCCCTGGGCCTGCCTCTCGATAAGACCTATGCTCTGTGGGTAGTCATGGAATGTTCTGCTGTGATTTGTAGATAGCAAATAGGTCACAGTTGCCCATGAGTGGCCAATTCATGGGAACCCACACCAACCTATAGGTGGCACTTTTGTGTAGTTAGAAGTTTGATGTTTTTAAACTTATGCCACAATTATATCAGAAAATTAACTTCTCACACATTTAAACAACGTAACATGGTTCTCAAGTACATCAGTGTAAAAGGAGAGGAATGGTTTCATGTAAAGTTTTTTAATTTTTTTTAATTTTTTTTTTAATAGAGGCATGTTTTATTTATTTGTTTGTTTGTTTGTTTGTTTGTTTTGTTTATACATGCACTGGGTACAGTCAGAAGCGCGGGAGGGCGAGAGAACTCACCAGAGCCAGAGCGGGGAGCAGAGCAGGCAGAAGGACCGAAGTACACTGCTGAGGGGAGCAGCGGGCGGCAGGAGAGGTCTGCGCGCCATGTGGGACCCTCTGGCCGGGGAGCAGCCGGGGATTGAACCGGTGCTGCAGAGGCCGTGGGCAGCTTCGCAACCCAGCGCTCAACCACTGCGCCACCGGGGAGGCCCTCATGTAAAGTTTTTTAATTGAATTCTGATCTAGTCATATAAGTCATCCACTAAACGACCAAAAAAAAGGACATTTATACTTAGATGTCCACAAAATACCTAGAAAAATCCATTTTTTGAAATACTAATGTTCTATCCAAGGACATGGGATGGAATATTTTCTACCATCTTTCTCCCCCCCACCACCCCTCTTCTTCTTATTTATGTTTAGAGTCTTATTACTAACAAATATTTGGCCTATTTTCCTTAATTGACTGTCTTATAAAACAATGCCCAGACCTTGCTTCAATAGCTAATGTAATTCTATGAATAGGTCTTAAGTCAGTATTTCTTTAGTGAAAGAATAAATCACTTATAAATGAAAAAATCTTTGTCTGAAGGTGATAGTAAGTATACTGGACAAAGATATCAAAAAACATGGGACCCATATTTGTTTACGAAGTCATTGTGAGACATGGGAAGAATTTTATAGTTCCTATTGGTTAGTTTTATCTTTTAGAGAAAAGGTGAACTGAACCATATAAGCAGTATAAGTCTCTTTCTGCTACTTGAATTTGCTTTTTGCTTAGGCTTTTTCCTCCCTTACATTTAATTCATATTCTTTTCCTCACTTTCATTTTACTATGATCATTTGTTACTGAACTACAGAGCTTTTAACTGAGGCAAGACATCTAGAGTATTTGAATCAGAAAAGATCTCATCAGCTTTTGACCAAAATACAAATATGTGTAGACCGGTACATACCTCTTGTTCAACTTCAGGTACTCTAATAACATAATGTTCTTATTGGCAGTGGTGGTAAACTTAGAACTAACTATGTCTAATGGGAAATTCCAATTAGTCTAGATTAGAAAATTCTTTTTTTATATATAAATTATTGAGACTAACCTTATTTAATATGTATTTTATAATAGTTTTATTGAGATATAATTCACATACCATAAATTTTACACTTCAAAATATGTAATTAATTTTATTTCCTATTCAGAGTTGTACAACACACCATTATTTAATTTTAGAATATTTACATTAATTTTTTTATTCTGCACCAAAAAACCCTCCTGTCATTGATAGTCACTCATTCTAATTTCTTTCTTTCTTCTTTTTTTTAAAGATTTATTTCTTTATGCATACAAGAGCTGGGATACAGGCCAGAGGTGTGGAAGGTGGTGAGAGGATTCACCAGAGACAGAGTGGGGAGCAGAACAGGCAGACTGACTGATATACACTGCTGAGGGGAGCAGAAGGCAAGTCAGGAGAGGTCTGCTGTGCCGTATATGGGTTGTTCCCTGGCCGGGAATCAAACTTTCGCTGCAGTAACTGGGATAGGTTCATAGATTGCATCTTAAATCCCTTGCGCCACCAGGGAGGCCCCACTCATTCTAATTTATACTCTCTCCTAGTAACCATTAGCTACTTTCTGTAGCTATTAATTTGCCTATTATGAACCTTTCCTATAAATGAAATAATACACCATGTGGTCTTTTTGAACAGTCTTCTTTCACTTCATATAATGCTTTCAAAGATTATCTATATTGTAGCAGGTGTCCATTCTTCATTTTTTTTATTGCCAACTAATATTTAATTGTATGGATATGTCGTATTTAATTTATCAATTTTCCAACTGATGGGCAATTGGATTAATTCCAATTATTGGTTATTTTGAATAATACTACTCTGAGCAATTGAGTACAGCTTTTGTGTTTTATGTGTAGGTATACAGACATATATTTAAATTATCTTGAAAGGCTTCATAGATCATGATCTGTGGTAGAAATGAACAGTAAGGAGGTGAGGTGATATAGTGGGGTAATGGAAATGCTGAACAGAGATTGCTGTGGAGAAATACGAGAGGAGGCAGAGGTGACTAACCTCTCTCTTCAACAAAACTGAGATTGAGTTTTTAAGCCCTGGACTCCCATCCTGCCCGTACCTCTAACCAATGTCAACTAAGAAAAGAAACACAACTAAACTCAGTACCTCAACCACACACACACACACACACACACACACACACACACAATAACACAACACATGTGCCAAAGAAACAAGAAACAGTAAAGTACAAGATGGAAAAGCAAAGTGAGAAGTTTTGGGATTTGTATATAGGTTACAGAAATACAGGGCTTTGCAGACAAGGACTTTGAAACATCAAATATTAATAAAACTTAATGAGGTACTGCAAGGTCAATGGCAGATAGGCAGGTGCAAAATCTTAGAAAGGAGATCCAGAAACAAGGAAAATTTTTACAGTATATAACTAGTTACAATATATAACTTATGCCACTAGAACCTTAAAATTCTAGTAATAAAATGTAACGTTAAAAGATTCTTAGAGAGTAAGACTTTACATAGATTTGTGATGATAGATTTTTAAAATGTTGTAATATCTCTGATCTCTGAGGATGCTGTTGTAAGACAGAGGTACTGCTCTGTGTCACAAATATCTTTTGAAGATAGTGTCACAGACACAGTTAAGGCCAGGTGAACACTGGTGATCCAGTCCCACCAATTAATTCTTATATTTTAATAAACAGTTGAGGTATGTATTCAATCCATTTGAAATCACATACTTGTCCCGATTTTCCTTTAATTAATTGTTGTTTACTTTTATTCTAGTTAACTTATCTGGTTTCTAATGTGGAAGAAAGCTATGGAAAAGGAGTAGTAAATTTGATTGATGATGTAGCTAAAATTTTTTTAAAGTTTGCCACAGTGTAATGTCAGATGGTAACTGTGGATTGAGAATATCTGAATTCTAGGTTTAAGATAATATTTAAACCATATTTTCTCTCATATTTTAACTTTGACACAACTGCTCCCACCTAAGGTCAACTAAGCAGGAAATGAATTTATAAAACGACCCTGACTGAAAAGTACTGAATTTGGAATCTGAAGACTTGTGTTTAGTATCATTCTGTATGATTTCAGTCCAATGACTTTGTTGCCACATTGTTTCAGCAGGTGATGAAAACTCACCTCAAATTGTTTTGATAATAGGATGGGCCATGTCTATTGCATTGAGACAGGTAAAGTTGATCAAGTGTTGATTTTATATATTAACAATCAATAATATTGTGGAAAAATGCTTCTCCCCATGCCTCCTTTTTCTAAATGAGAAACATTTTTGGTCTCTTGCCCCAGTCTTTACTCTCAGCACAGAAGTAGTGAGTTACTGCTCTGGTTTACAAAGTTTATTAGTTCTTGTTTTTCAGTGCTGTAGTGGTGGAGCTAATCCATTGAAAAACTCAGATGTCAGTCTCTTTTTACAACTCCATCCTGGACTTTGAGGAGCAGTCATCTGAAAGGTATCTTCTCTGCATGCTGAAACTATCTTTTAGGGAGTCTGTATTATGAAGGTCCAGACTAGGTAGATACAGATGGAGAGTGTTATTCAAGCCATTTAAGTTGCATGTCGGAGTGTATTATTTGACTCTACCTGCCTGATTCTTGAGTCTCTTAGTTGGTTCTTGTACTCCAATAAAAAACATTAATTCACACTGCATTAAAAACAAATTTAAGATGGTAAAAGCAATGCATTTATTTTAATTTATTAAATACATGTTATGAGGGATGATTATGATTTTTTGTTACAGATAGACATGCACAATTATATATGATTATTATACAAAAGTTTATATTGGCAAACAGATTTGAGAGTAGGTCCATATCTTCCCTATGAGGCTACCGAAAGACACTATTATAGAAGGAACTCAAAGTTAAGGAAAAAATTGAAATTCTTTTCTAAAAGTTAACTTTTAAAAAAATTGTAGCTATCTGCTGAGAGGCTCTACCCTAAGACACAGTGTTGATTATGGCATTGAGAAACTTGGGATAAATAGTCCCATTGGAAATTAAAATTTGTGGAGTAACAATGATGTCACTTAAGTAAACGAATGTATTAGAAAACTTTCCCATTTCTCAAATTGCTACAAATCTAAAAGCTTGATAATACTGGCTATACAGTTTTGTTACAGACGAGATGAAAGGCAACTTGGAGAGTGTATCCAAGTCCGGGTGGACTTTTAACCCGGAGATTCTGTATCTAGCAATACCTCCTTCACATATGTGTGCCTTTTGAATGGCACACATTCAAAATCACATATGCAAAATTATTCATGGCAGAATGTTACTAAAAGAAAAAGACTAGGAATAGCAAATGTTCATCAAAAGGACACTGGCTAAATAAATCATGGTAACATATAATGCAATATTATGAAGTTTGAAAAAAAATGATCAAATTCCTTGAATGCTGAAAATATCTCTACAGTAAGGTGCAAAATACTGGGTATTATATGGTGTCTTTTGTACAAAAAGGTAGAAATGAGAATGTATGTTTGATTTCCTTATTTATGCATAAAAATATTCTGAAAGTTTAATCAGTAAACTATTTACAGAGTTGCTGAATTGGAAAAAGAGGGCCAGGATGTAAGAGATGTTTTAAAAATATATGTATATAATCCATGTGTTAATTCAAGGTTTTCTTGTTTTTGAAATTTATTTTGCTGCAAGATATAATTTTCGTTTCCTTTTTAGACCCTGTGGAATCCAATGAGCTGGTAATTATAGTATAGATATACAAGGAAAGAATTCCAAGATAACTACAGAAATTCTCCTGGGAAACATCATTATTAACTCTGCTTCTCAAAATTATTTTCTGAGTCTAGCAGACAGACTATTGGATTGAAAAAATCCACAACCTTAAAAATTGAACTGAAACTGTGGGTGTTTACCCATTTGGCATTCAAAGAGAGACACCAGAAGACATGCCAAGGCAGTGTGTACAAAGGTCATGAATGTGCCCTTGAAGGGTCAGAATCACATCTGAATTTTAAAATTTCACAAGAAATTAGTATTAGAACTCTGTGCTCATGCTTTTGGGAATGAGCCCTTTTCTCTTGCCTTGTTTACTATTAAATTCAGGACAACATAACTCAAGATAATTCAAGAGAAATAACCCTAGAAACAGCAAAGTTATTTCTTTTTATAATAGAACATATATAACAAAAAATGAAGAGAGAAAATCAGCTTTTGGTACTTTCAGAAGTCTAATGACAAATTTTGGAATGACGTAGTAACAGAAAATACGTACTTCCTATCTCCTTTGCTTCCTTTGTCTCCTCTAGAAATTTGTTCAGTAGGAACTCTTTGATAAAACAAGTCCACTCTCAAACATATGTTTTCAAACTGCTCTTTTGTTCTTGAAACTGGCAATTATTTTGTCCCTGTGCTGGAGGCTTGGATGCGAATGATTTTTTCACAACTATCAAGCACAACACGAATGAACAGAGACCTGTGTTTCCTGAAAATAAACAGCAAGAGTGGAAATCTCTATTGCACATAATTCAATGTTGTCATATAAAACAGCATTTCCTGTTAGCTCCAAGTGGTTTATAAATATCAGCAGCACCCCAAAACAAACAGCCTGGCTTTAACAACATATTTGGTAGTATTTTCAATTTGCAATATTCAGTGCCAACTTAGAGTATTGTGTTCATCTTTCAAGTAAACTGTTACATTAAAGCTTAAACAAGAATCGCTAGAGTTTTTTTTTTTTTTTAATAGAGGCGTGTGTTTTATTTATTTATTTGTTTGTTTTTGTTTATACATGCACTGGGTACAGTCAGAAGCACGGGAGGGTGAGAGAATTCACCAGAGCCAGAGCGGGGAGCAGAGCAGGCAGAAGGACCGAAGTACACTGCTGAGGGGAGCAGCGGGCGGCAGGAGAGGTCTGCGCGCCATGTGGGACCCTCCTCCGGTGGCCGGGGAGCAGCCGGGGACTGAACTGGCGCTGCAGAGGCTGCGGGCAGCTTCTCAACCCAGCGCTCAACCGCTGCGCCACCGGGGAGGCCCCAAGAATCTCTAGAGTTTTAACAGCAAAGCTATATAGTCAAATTACAGAGAATAAGTATGGCTCTTATGTCAAAATAAATAAAAGTATACAAAATCTTGCTTGATATTGTAGATCTTGCATTCTGAAAACCATAATGTAAAACTGATCAAAGATGGTATTTTAGGAACCATATCTCATATTTACTTACAGAGTTAATCAACAACAGATAAAACTAGGCTTGAATTTCAGTTTCGCTATTTAGAGGCTACTTGAGTTCTTTGAGCCTCAGTCTCTTTAACTGTCAAACAGGGGTAACATCACTTAGCTCATGGGGTTGATGTGGAGTTACTTTGAGGAAATATGAAAAACACAGTGCTCAGAACACAATAAATGATGGTAACCTCTATTTACCCTTTCTTTTCTGATTTCAGCAGCACTTTCTTGTTCAAAAGATGCACTCACACAGGTGTCACTAGAAACCAAGGGACTTGGCAAGGAAAAGAGGCTAAATGGAGAAAGTGCCTTCACTCTAGCTTCTGCATTTCCATATAGGCAAATTTAACTGGGCAGAAAGGGTAGTATTTTGTTAAGCTCAACCAGAAGCAGCCAGTTAGTCGAACAACAAAATGGGTTTATTCAGAAACAACAAAGAAGAAGGCAGATTAGAAAGTGCATTCTGGACAAGACCCATGCATATCTCCCTGAATCAAAGGCTAAGGATCCCTTACAAAAACTCTTTTAAGTATCCCCTTCTCAGTTCTGCTGGAGGGGAAAACAGCATCACTTCAGGTGAGAGATGCAAATCACATTGGGTCCCCTAGTTTGCTAATTGCACACACTGGGGC
This sequence comes from Talpa occidentalis, assembly GCF_014898055.3. Taxonomy (NCBI): domain Eukaryota; kingdom Metazoa; phylum Chordata; class Mammalia; order Eulipotyphla; family Talpidae; genus Talpa; species Talpa occidentalis. Next base: position 55,763,751 of record NW_023604972.1, read on the forward strand.
ACTGTCTTTCTAGCTTCTTGATCTCATTTAAATAGGATTTCTGTACATTAATATTCACAATTTAATTACACAGAGAACTCTTTAGTATTCATGACTCTTGAAGCTACTCGGGAATAGTTACATAATACCAAGAAAGACATTGAACTTTCAAAACTATTTTATATAGTTCTTTAATCTGACAGTCTAATTCAGCAAATTGTGAACTTTTGTCAGTTTACATTTTAATTTCTGCTATCAAAGAGGGCATTACTGTGTGAAGAAAGGGCATATTTTACTATGGAAATCCCTTTTTATAGTCTTACATTCTACTTGAGACAGTCATGCATTTTGCAGTTAAAACTTTGGAATCAAACAGCTGTATATTTGAATCTTGCGCCCTCACAACCCCTATGTCCCTTCTGTGATAATCAGTGTGTAAGGTTCAGTTTTTCTTCTATAAATTAGGCTACCCACCACATGGAGCTGTGAGGATTAAATTAGGTAGTATATTTGAAATTTTCATCTCATTGACTTTGGCACTGTAAGTACTCAAGGAAGCAAGCTGTTATTATTCTCAAGTATTCCAGACATTAGCTATAGTTAAAATTTCAGTTATTAGCTATTTTTTTTGCCAGTGCTTTAGCTCCAAACTAAATTAAAGAGAATATTTGGTAAATATTAAGTGCCTATTCTGAAGAATGGAAGAGAGGTACTTTTAAAATAAAACTTAGGAGTGTAGGAGAAATTTTCTAGTTTGTATACGAATATTCTTGATAAAACCAATCCAATAAAAGGGCATTTATCGTATTCAATTTAGATACATTCAATTTCTAGACCATCCCAAGGTCAAGTTCAGAAAGTTAGCAGTGGGAGGTTGAGGTTGGAAGTTACATGTGAACATCAAGAATAAATCAACTGTACTCACCTTTCTGAAGGCAGGGAGAGAAAGTACAAGAAGCCTTTGTTAATCAGACAGGAAAATCATAGCCTGAAAATGCTGACAATGACATTTCAAAAGTCTCAATTCCTTAGTAATAGGTAAGAACAAGTAAAGAGAACATAAAAAAATTCTCTGAAGTTTTAAAAAGAAAAAAATAAAGGAACAAATAGCTGTTATATGTGAGAACTTTCTCTTGCCAGGTAACTTCAGTTCACGTTTCCTAAACAGGGACATCTCTGCAGAGGGAACATGGGGCCCCCCTTGTGAGGCGCTGTGCCTGTAATTTCTGACTCTGACAAAGCTTTCTGATTGACAGCCTTGCCCATCCCACTTTAGGCAGAGAGAGACACTGAAGACAGTCATCCAAATTCAAGTTCACTTATAAAATACCAAAGGGAACTGAGCCTCTCCTGCCCTCCAATTTCTCTCCCCTGGCACTATAACAACTTCAGTAGAAAAGGGGTCTCAGACAGACCAATGATGGAAGGCACCGAGGGGCTTCAGCCAACACTGCAGATATAGTCCAGACACTGAAGCAGAGGGGATCTTCATGAGCCCTGAGTAGAGTTAAGATGCCCTCTCTCCCCACCCCATCCACCTTTTTATTGAGCAGTCACTCCTTTATTTTAGTTCTTACCCCCACCACCATCTGCCCACAAAACTTCTGCATGCCTTAATCACTGAAACCCTTGTTCTAAGAAACCATTCCTATTTATCCACCCACCTCCTTTCCCCAGCCTCTCTCCCTCCCTCAAGAATCTGAACCATAAATAGGTCATTTCTCTGTCAGTTCAATATCTAAGGAATTTAAATGGTGATACATCACCTAGGTTCAAAGACCGTGATTCTTTTTTTTTTTTTTAAGATTTATTTTTATTTATTCAAGAACTGGGGTACAGGTCAAAGGTGCGGGAGCATAAGAGAATTCACCAGAGACAGAGCAGGGAGCAGACAGGCAGACCACTGAAATACGCTGCTGAGGGGAGCAGCAGGCGATGTAGGAGAGGTCTGCCATGCCATGTGGGTTTCTCCCTGGCTGGCTGGGAATCAAACCTGCACTGAAGAGGCTGTGGACAGCTTCACAGCGCGGGGTGCTCTACCCGCTGTACCACCAGGGAGGCCCCAGACTATGATTCTTAAGCTACCAGTATAAACTCCATTGTACCAGTGACAAAAAACCAAGCTTCTCTGAAGAAAGCATTGGTCCATGTTCTTAAATCTAAGAAAGAATCAGGTACGCGATCAGGTTGTTGGCTGGGGGAATTCTCTCACTCCTTGTTATGGTTGCCATAGGTTTGCTCTTACTGCTGTTTCCTGCTGCAGGATTAGAGAGCTCTCCATGCTGAGTAAAGGCTGCACCCAAAATCCACTCCCACCCAGGCAAGAACACTGGGTCGAGGTACAGAATAAGGCAGATGGCCCAGAAATGATTGCCAACAGAGAGGCAACCATCTTAGAATTGGAAGATACACCATAGACGCAGACTTGAGAGGGATGCTGGGAAATGGCTCAAAAAATGAATTTGGGTCATACAATGAATGGAAAAAAAGGATTATTGTCTCAAGTTAAAAGCTTTTTTCTCTCGTTGAACTGAAAATTACAAGTGATAGCATGGAAGATATATAGTCCTTTGTTTGAGAAGTATCATTTTTTTCAACAATACAATCTCTTTTTTTAAAAATTTTGTCACCCTGAAGAGTAGCTCTTTTTATTTATTTATTTATTTATTTATTTATTTATTTATTCATTTATTCATTTATTCATTTATTCATTTATTCATTTATTCATTTATTCATTCAAGAGCCGGGGTACAGGCCAGATGCGCAGGAGGGTGAAAGGATTCACCAGAGACAGAGTGGGGAACAGAACAGGCAGACTAACGAAATGCACTGCTGAGGGGAGCAGTGGGCCAGACATGAGAGGTCTGAGGCGCCAGGTGGGACCCTCGCCAGCCAGCCGGGATTGCACCGGCGCTGCAGAGGCTGCGGACTTCCCAGCGCGGCGCTCAACCTCCTGCATCACCAGGCAAGGCCCAACAATACAGTATCTTTAAAGAAGAGTAGGATTGCTAATTATTTTTTTAAAAACCCAGGAAGAGATATTAGAAAGCAGGAAATAGTGTAAACATAATTATTTTGGTCCACTCATTGAAAATATTTCAGCAAGCTTGACTAACATGACCTTTAAGCTATCATAATACATCTCAAAAAGATTATTTCAGTAAAAGAGGGGGAAATGCTGAGCCACATACAGATAACAAAAGTATCTTAGAAATACATATAGTCATATCCATTTATAATACAACTTGCAATATGGATTTGGAATGCACCCTGCTTTAAAAATGTGGTGGAATTCTGAAAGAAAGCTTGAGCTGGGAGCAGTTCTGGCTTTGCTTCTGGGAGTGTTTCTGGATTTTATGAATTCTTGAACATCTCTGGGCCTCAGGTGTTTAACAAAAGGAAGGGGTTGGGGTTTAGACTGTGTCAAGGTTCTTCCTGTTCCAGAATTAACTTCATTGTCAAGACTTAATAAAGAAAGCATTCTAATAGCACAATTAGCCTAACCTTGGGGCTTTTGTTCTATCCCCTCATAACTCCTCAAGTGATTTGTTGTTCCCTTTCTTAAAAATTAGTAGCAAACCTCTTTAGTAGAGTTGTTAACATTGCAGGCGTTAGACACAGCCCAGCCTGGGGAGGTCCCATCTCCGCTGCTCACTGGTGGTGTGACAGTGAACGAAAAGACTCTGTCTCTCTGAGCCTGCTTCCTCATCAGTACCTGTGACATTCATCTTACAGGGTTGATAGCAATAAAATGGCACCAGTTACATTTTTGTAGTTGAGTTTAGCACAGCACCTGACACTCTTTGAGCACACAATAAATGATATACGATAAGCTCTACATTACACCCATAACATATATGAGAAGAGATAATAAATGAGATAGCATAACAATAGAGGTAAGTGCAGGGGCTCTGGCTTCTGAATTCCAGGGCTCAACTTCTTCTCTGTCATTTCTTAGCTATGCGCCCTTAGGAAGTTTACTTAAATTCTCAAGGGTTTGATTTTTTCACTTGTAAAATAAGAATCTTTTGTCAGACCAGGGCCTCAGTAGATCAGGAACAAGTGACTAAAACAGATGATCCTAGATTTCAGCATCCTGGGAACTCAGGATGCTGAATTCCTGAATGTTAACTCAGAGCAGGCCAGTTAGGATTTACAGAGAGCTACATTTCATGACTAATATATGTTAACTCCATAGGGTAAGTCTAGTTCCCATCTGGTTTAATCAAGGAAGATATTGTCTCTAATTAAGTTAGTCCCCTTTTAATTTACTCAGAGGCAAAAATGTTTAACCATACCATTATTTCTGCCTATCTAGATAGCTAGATTCCAACCATCCTTAACCAGTTTGAGCAGCCTGCCAGTGTGTAAAGAAGCAGTGTCAAGTTCAACTTCATTATAATACAGAAGCCTCTGGCTGGGAGGAATTGCACAGTCATTTTCTGAACATTCCACGCATGTGGAATCATGAACCTCATCTGAGCATGATCAGATGACCAGAAGATGATCATTAACATTGATAACTCCAACATCCAGTCACCAAGAGCTCCTTTCTTCCCTTTCCCTCCCTACTGGGGGATCCATGGAAACAATGTGTGAAGTAATTAATATTTTTTTGTCCCCATTATATGCAGATAACATCTCTTCCCCCACAAAACTTGGGTTTGTTTATTTAAAAATGTGCAAGCCACAAAAATTAGAGATCCAGATAGTAGTATGTACTAAATTGGGTTGTTGTGAAGGGTAAAGAGTTAATGTTAAAATGCTTAAAACTGTCTAATTCAGGGGAGATGCTACTAAATTAAAAAAAAAATCATCTTTTAATTAGACATTGGAGCCCTGAAGATTTTTTAAGCAAAAAAAAAAAAAGAATTAAATTAGTAGCCTAAGTAGAATTGTAACCAGGGCCGTGCAGGGTGGACTGCAGGGCAAGACTGGAGATTTTCTTATTGTTGCCTCAACAGTGGGAATGTTCAAAAAATGTAGTACTGTTATAAGTGAAACCATCCGATATTTTTCTTTTTCCTTCTGGCTTATTTCACTGAGCATATTTCCTTCTAACTCCATCCATGTTGCTGCGAATGGCATGAGTTTATCTTTTTAATTGCTGAATAATATTCCATTGTGTATATATATACCACATCTTCTTGATCCAGTCATCTATATATAGGGGAACCAAATAAGACATCAGTGTAAAAAAAATAATAACAGTACAAAACACAACAAAGCAAAAACAGACAATTATAAACCAGAGACATACTGCAGGGGAGGAGGAGGGAGAGGGGTGAGAGGGAGGGAGAGAGGAGCACAGGGGACTGTGGTGATGGTGCACGGGTGCCTTGGGGAAGGAAATTCTATGGGGACTCAATCTGAGTGGGTGGGGGAGAGCAAATATTGTCTTAAAAATGTAAAAAATAAGATAAATGTTAAAAAAAAAAAAAGGAAAAAAATGTAGTGCTGTTTACCTGGCCAGGTTGAATGGTCCTGTCAGATCATGTAGGGTGGGGGACCTTTGAAGTAGAAGGAAGTGCGTGAGTGATCCCTGATGCCCTAGACACGGATCCCCAGCCTAGACTGTTCACCTGTACTGACCTCTGAAAAGAAGAAGGAAGAAGGCTTGACAGCTGGCCTCGTGGAGAAAAGCTGAAGTTTTGCACTTAACTGGGTAGCTAAAACTGCCTCCAATCTTGTCGCTTGACTGTGCCTGAAAAGACACCGAAGGCCCCAGGCCTGGTGTCTCACTAAGCTGTTGTTGGTGTGGCCAACAGCTCATGAAGAGCTGTTTATCAGATCGTTAAGCATCGTCTCCCAGTGCTGCTGCCTTCTTTGTTTTTGTTCCAGCATCTGGTACTGTTCATCCAGACCTTCGCACTGTTGCTGCGGGCTGCTGCAGCGTTGTCTCAGTGGCTCTGCCTGGCAGCGCCACTGGCTACCATTGACAGTTGGATCCTGGCCCCCTGCTTTCAGCAGCCTCGTGCTCCAGGACCTCATTGGTGGGGGGGGGGGCATCTTGGAAGAGTGGCCCTTTGTTTGGGACTTCCAAACACTGTGGACATTAGTCTAAGATAGACGGCTACCAGTAGTCTGAGATAGTCTGAGATAGACGGTTACATAACCCATGTTTCCTGTTTGTTAAATGAGCCCCATTATTGCTGTTCCCTGAACCTGAGGTAGTCTTGCAATAGTGTACTCGGGTGAAGAACTCACAGTGACCTGACCTCTAGTAGGCACTGTCCTTGCATGGCCACAGTACCCAGAGAGCTTTGCTTCATTACGA